>NC_080837.1:70875679-73517346 GCF_030435755.1 Ochotona princeps | reverse complement strand
TAATTTTTGCAAATTATTAAGGCTGGTGTGATGTTTTATCCATCTTATGACTATTTACATACCTTCTCATAGAATTTATATCCTGTGATCACATTAATTTTTAATGTTATCACTTAGTGTAGTTGCTTTAACATCACGCACAGGGCTAAATGAACATCACATAAATGATTTTTTATAAAGGATTGGGTTGGATCTTACAGCATAGCTAGATTTAATATGCTCAATTAGTTTATACTATCACTTCTCTGACTTCATCAGGTGATGGAAATAATATGGCACAGGTATTAAAACTCACTTGGACCTGCAGACAGACATCCTGCGCTTAATGTGTTGGAAACATTCCTGAAAATTTGCACACACACCAAATGCTTGTAAATAAAATTGTGAGTTATGATGACTAGGGAAAGTGCCTGTGAGTAGAACCACTGTGATGAACAATTTTGTGAATCAGACAACCATTTTCAATGCTCGTTTGTTAAATTAAATCCCTTCCTACTTCTTTCAGAATAGATTTGAGGTACTCTGTAATTCATATTTTATCAGTTATACTTTTGAATTTGGGGTGTTTGAAAATGGGCTGAGTACATAAATACGTGAAAATGTTTTTTTTTAATTGTCTTTCCCTCAAAATAATTACTATCATTTCTTTCTTTCTTTTTTTTTTTTTTTCCCCTGTCTGAGCAGTTCCGATTTATTTGGGAAGTACAAATTCTTATATAGAACAGCGAACAGCCTCAGGCCAGGAATTCCAGGAGTTCCAGGAGGGGAGAACTAGGATCCAATCGTCATCAGCATGATTGCAGAAGCCACCTCCCATAGGCCAGGAACAGGTGAATGAAACGGCCCTGGCCAATCAGCCTTTCTTTGAAACAACTTGACCCCGCCCTAGTTCACGCCCAGGGCTCTGTCCTTGGCCGCCATCTTGCTCGCCACGTGTAACCCGGTGATCTTCACTGTTAGCTGCCATCTTGTGGATTTAGTGACCTCTTTGTCCCCGAGCCCTGCAGACGACTGTGACAGCCAGTGTTTGTTTCTTTTTCATGAAACAGGAGGGCTGTGGGTCACTGAGATTCTTCTGTGTCCAGTAGGGTTCACCTTTAAAGGTCAAGTTCAAAGTGCACCACCTGCAAATCACACTTTAGGTTCCAGATTATTGGGTATTTCAAGTTGTCCCTGTGGCAGGTGAATTGGGACTAAGTAGCTGGGACTGACCATGAAATTCTGGCTGAAATTCCTTCATGTTCATTTACTCCCATTGGCAGGTCACATGACCAAATCCCAAGTTGTTGAGGAAGATCAACAAGTCATGTAATGATTGCAGGGCCACAGTGTATTTCCTGAAAGTATGTAGCAGATGGTGGGACGGAGGGAGAGGGAACCTACCTAAACAGGGTGCTTTTCTATAGTTCTTCGGCATCTCACACTGCCAGAACACACACCTCAAGGCTCTGGTCTCTGAGAATGGAGATCCTGTTGCCCCTAGAAGCGACAGGACATGAAAGTTTGGATTTCTTGGCAATACCAAAGGTCATCCTTTGCAAGGTGTAAAATATGTAGCCAAAGTGTGTTTACCTCTAGCAGAAACTCCCCTTTCACTTTCGAGTAACTTAACATTGTGGAATTTCAGTTCTCGCCAAGAAAGAGCATGTGTTGGGCTCAGCAGCGTGGCCTAGTGGCTAAGGTCCTCGCCTTGATTCCATATGGCCGCTGGTTCTAATACTGGCAGCTCCACTTCCTCTCTATCTCTCCTCCTCTCAGTATATCTGACTTTGTAATAAAAAATAAAATAAATCTTAAAAAAAAAAAAGAGCGTGTGTCCTGGGTCAGAACAGCTACTGGCATCTTCCGTTTCAGTTATAGTGTTACAGGTGATTACACAGGCACTTGCAGATATGCTGGTAGTTTTAATTTTATTTCCAGGTGAGATTCAGAGTACATTCATACACACACCATATACACACTCACATTAGTGCATGCCCACACATGCATGAAAATAACGGTTGTGGGCACAATGCATATATTATTTACATTTGTGATGAATGTGTTTGTGAATGATCATATTCAACTAAATACATTTCAGAAAACAAAGTAAATCTAGAAAGAAGGTATCAACTCATGCAATAAGAATAACCTAGATTTTTAAATTTTAACAAATCGCAAGCACATATGGGACAAAACTACTTGTATTTATTCATATTCTTATTCCTGTTGTGTTTGAAGGCTTTTGCTTGAATTATTTGCTGATTTCTCTCCTATTAAATGCATGCATTAATGTATTGTGTGTTACAATGAATGTTACATCATAGATGTAATGTAATAAAATGTTTAAGAAGCTTTAAGTCAAAGGGACATTTTAAGTGAATGCAAAGAATGTGTTTTCCAATAAAATACTCAAATGATCATTACTCCCCATCATTGCATTTGCTTTGCTTTTCCCTTTTGGTCCCTTTTGGCCATTGAGTTCTCTCTGTCTTCTTAACCCAGAAAACAGGTGAGAGGACTCTGGTTTTCTTATATCTCCTTCCAGGCACAGTTTCCTCAGATTCACTCTCATCCCAAGAGCCTGTGTCGGGCTGTGCCCATGGATAAAACCCCTCAGCACGTTGTGCAATACCGTGGTTACAGTCTCCTCTGCTTAAACCTAACCCGCCTTTTAAGAGAATCTGTGTGCTTCTTTCCCCTTCAGTGGAAAATGCTTGTAGGCATAACGGTGTGTTAGGGTCTGCAGAGGCTTCTGAGAAGGCTTCTGGGGCCAACCTGTTCTCTGGCATTTCTTAGAAGGTGAGAGCTCGCTCGTGCGAAAGGCCCACACCATGACCTCAAAGTTGGTGGTCCTCCTCCCTTGCCAGCAGCCATTTCTGAGATGAAATGTGGAGGATTTATTTTATTTTATTTTATTTTATTTTATTTTATTTTATTTCATTTCATTTCATTTCATTTCATTTCATTATATATATATATAAAGAGGCTGTGACTGCAGACTACAAATAGAGGCAGGATCTCTGCTGCTCTTGGAATTTTGACACTATTGCTAAGGCAAGAAGGTCAATCCCCAGAGAGACTGAGGGCTGTGCGTCCCACTGACCATACAGCGTCAAGGTCGTGCTGTTCCCATTGAAACTCTCTAGGATGTAGCTGCAGCATTCAACTACATAGACTATTGCGCTTAGACAGGCTGAGGTTTTCGACAACACAGGAGAAAATAGTTTCTCTTTAGAGCATCTGGAATTGGCCAAATGAACATACTGCATGCAGCTGCCCTGGGACTTCGCAGGCTGACCTGGATTGAGGGAGGAACCTCGTGGATTATCGGGCTGGGCACTTGAACTGTTCAAATCCTTATGTGCACACAACTACACCATTAAAGCACACACTATCTGCCGGGGTCTCATTTCTTTCCTTTCATGTCTTAAAAAAAATAGGAGAAGAAGAAGAGAAAAAAGGACTCGGGATCTTCTAGGCAAGTTGTGGAAATTGATGATGGCCCCGCAGCGTGCTTGTGGATCAGCAGGCCGAGATTGTGCAGATGCCAAGCCGCGGGGCGCCCCAGGTGCTGAGCCCCGCTTGGCGTTCACCCATCCCAACCCTCTTCCTGAGCATCCCCGCCACCACCGCACCTGCTCATCTTCTCTCCTACCCCCAGACCAGACACCCCTCCCTTCGGTGGCGGGGGTTGGGCGCTGTGCACATTTTGGGGGCACGGGCGCACAGGGTTAAAAGCTGAGAAGTAGCGGCCAGGTGGGGCGCCCACCCACACCCGTTGCTGGCCACAGTGGGCACGAGAGGTGAGGGGGCGCTGTTCGGACAGCAGTATGCGGGGCGGCGGGCGGGAGAGCTGCCAGGCTGACGAGAAGCCGGTCCGATTGGGGGCCGCTCCGCCGCCGCCGCCGCTGTGATGCGGTGCCGGTGCTGCGCCGGGCGGTGGAGTCAGAGCCAGGGCGCGGGAGCACGAGCTGCAACCTCAGCACCAGCTGCGGCGGCGGCAGCACCTGCACCGGCTCCCGAGCCCCGCGCTGCTTCCGCCGCCCCTCGGCGACAGGGGCCGCCGCCCCACGCTCTCTATGGACGTCAAGGCGGCCCCCAACGGGGTGGCCACCATCGAGGACCGAATCCTGCGGATCACCGGCTACTATGGCTATTACCCGGGTTACTCCAGCCAGAAAAGTAAGGAACGTTGTGGGGCTGCCGCGTGCGAGGCAATGAAGGAAGGGAGGTGGGCGCGTAGGGGGCGCCGTGGGTATGCTGTAAGGGCGCTCGGTCCGGACACCTGCAGCCCTGCCCCAGCTAACACCGCGCACCGCCAGCCTCGGGGACCCAGACAGAGGAAAAGCACGTCCGCTGTCCTCGGTGCTGAACAGGGAGAGAGCGAGGTGGCGCGGGCCGGTCGCGCCCAAGAGTTTGGAAACAGTCTCAGCCCAGAGAGCGGAGGCGCCAGAGGAACCCAGCGAGCGCTCCCTACAGCCGTCTCGGCGGCTCACCCCCCACTGGTTTATGCTGGCGGAGACTAACATGGCTGTTCCCTTAGAGGAAACAACTCCAGGGAATGCACTTTCCTAAAGCCCCTACGGGGTGCCAAGTGGCGCGCTGGGGGTGCAGGCTGCAGAAGCTCCGACGAGAGGTTGGCTGGTGGGATCAGCTCACCCTGTCCTTGCCCGCATGGGTGGTGGACGACCAGATCTGCCCTGCTGAGACGTGGCCAGCAAGACATCCCATCTTTTAAAAACGTTTTGGGGAAGCTCTCCATCCTGGGCAGTCCCAGAGCTTGGGGCCAGATGCTTGAACAAACAGCTGAGGGGCGGGGGCTGCGCGATAGGGCCACCCACCCCCGCCCCGCCGCACGTTGCGATCGGCCCGTAGCCCGAGGAGACAGTTTGGTTGTGTTGTGTCCCACGGCTTTCTTTGACCTCAGAGAGGCCAAGCGGCGCGGACGCTTCCAGGTCTCTGGGGCAGTTCTGGGGAGGTGTGCTGGGTTCCTGGTCCTTCCAGCACAAACACACAATCCCACTGGATCTGCGTGCTGGGATTGGTTCTGTTGGCGACTGGAGTGGAGCACTTCTGTCTCCCTCCCCGCCCCCCCCTCAATTGGGAGAATAGCTTTGATTTAAATTTCCATGCAGGTGGGATTTTGCTGTTTTTTTTTTCTTTATCAGTGCATTTGCGCCGCAATCGATGGAGCTTAATTGATGTTTCTGCTGTTATTTTTAACTAGAATGCTTGGAAGCTCTGGATGCATTTCTGATTGGTATTTTTCGGTGGCATTTTGGAGTGCGATCAGTGTTGCATTTTCTGTGAAGTGGGGGAAGTGGCACAAGTCCTGACGTCTAGATGAAAAGACACGATTCTGACATAACTTTTTTGCCCAACTATGTCTCCTCACTGCTTTGGTCCTTGGGTTGCTTTCAGACCGATATTTTCTGCTTTAATATCTCATGTGGTCTCAGGAAAGGCCTGTGTGAGTTGAATGGTTTTTCTCTCGCTGTTTTTAGCATCTTAGAAGCTTACATTATTCATTTTGCATACAAAAGTAATTATATAGTGCTAGGATTTTCTGGAAAGAAAGTAACACACTTTGGTCTTTGAAGTCTGTGCTGTAGATTCAAAAACGTCTTTCTTTTCTCCTGTTGCTAAAGGTTTCTTTTTTTAATTTAGGAATTTCAGAAGAGGCAGTAATGTATTTTGTTGAAATTACTTGAATTTCACCTTTGAATATTTTAATTAGGAACCGTGGGATTGTGGTTGCTTAGAGAATATAGGAGCACTCTGAAAGCACAGGATTCAGGGTATTTTTATATAATTTTCATAACAATAGAACTCTGGTTAACAAAGAACAAGCCAAAAAGAATCCTGGAAAAGTGACATTTTCGATAAGGACATACTCATATCATATGCGTGTACTTGTTCAAATAGCACGTGCCTCATTTGCAGTACAATAGCAAGGGAAATCAAAGGAAAAGAAGAAGATATCAGCCTTGGCCAAGGGTGTAACTGGAAGGTTTAAAGAGAGGATGAAGCTGCGTTTAGCTTCATTGTTTGTGAGGGTACTTGCCTAACTTCAGGCCAGAGTTCAAACAGTGCAGCACAGAGCCACAGAACAGAGCATTAAATGGTAATCAAGTAACTTTCAGCATATGCAAAGGTAGAGAGATTGCTGTGTTGCACAGTGAGAAGCTGGGAGAGCAGAGAGCTGGATGAAGGCCAGGCAGCTAAGCACGATGGAATAATCCTGCTCTTAATGCAGGCTACGACTAGTAAACAAACACATTTAAGCAAACCAGTGCAATATGCTCAATTGATTTAGCTGTTACTGGGAGTGAGCAACAGCTTGACAGAAGTCTGGAAAGGATATATTTAGGAAAAGGCTACAGTGATGAATATGCAATATGGGAAGGTTAGGTGGTTTTCTAGTTTTCCTATTGCTTACATACGACACCTCTAAAGATGGGGTAATAGCTTCATGCCATTTGTCTTATTGAAGGTTGGTAGAGACTCATCCATGAGAAAACACATTGGAGATTCATTTCTTATTAATGTGCCTTGCAACTGTGCTTGCAGTTTGTTCAGAAAGAGTTCTAGAAGCTGGCTGGTACAAAAAACAATGCTGTAGGATTCAGATAAATGGAAGTACTATTATGGGATTTTTTCATCATTGGTTTTACTTATCTTGTTCAGTTTATTTAACAGGCACTGAATACACACACACACACACACACACACACACACACAATTGGGTCCAATGATTACCAGAGTATATTGGCTAGAGCAGCTGTTCTGGATCTCATGGAAAAATTAGATTTATTCATTCATTCAACAAATATTAACTGAGCACCTGTTACATGCCAGGAGTAAACAACATGAAGAGTGATGACAGAAATGAGGTCATTGAAGACAGAGGGAGTCATCTGAAGATAGACTCTTGTATTCCAAAGAAGATTTCATGGGATTTTAAGGGCTCAGCTTACCTTTCTAAGGATCATTGAATTATTCTATTGAACTGGGTTGGAAATAAAGTTCCTGAGAGGAGACGGTGACTTGAACCAGAGTAGTAGCAAGAAGGGAGTAAGACATGGGCAGATTATGAATGTATTTGAAATTAGAGTCAATATGTTTTCCTGATGGGCTGGATATGCTACGTGCAAGGAAGAAAGGAATGACAAATAACCCCTTCTTTTTAAAAATTTCATCAAGATTGAGTTGCCATTGGTTGTAATGTGGAAAGCTTCGAGGTAGAGGAACATGGTAGAGTTTGAAACATGAGATATGGATACAATTTTGGAGGTGTTAAACACAGCTGGAACTGTTAAGAGTAAGCTTGAAGTTCAGAGTAAGTTTGAAGTTTCATTGGAGATATAAATTAGAGATTTGTCCACAGCTGGAGGGAATTTAAGACTGGATAAGATCTCCAAGGAATGCATATGTAAGGAAAAGAGAAGCAAAGGCTGAAGCCTGGTCGAATACTACGAGGTTGGAAAGAACAGGGGCAACCAACACAGGAGATCAGAAGGAAACACCCAGGAAATGGGCAGAAATCCAGGAGTGTGCATTAGCTTGCAAGCCAGCAAAGTAGTCTCAGAAGGAAGGAATGAACCATGTAATGCTGTTGAAAGCTCAAATAAATAAAATGAAAACTGATAAACCTGGAGTTGGGTAGTTATCTTTGGTGATCTTGACAGTAAACTTTGAGAAATGTGATAAGATAGGCTAAAATGAACTAGAATGCATATAAAAGAAATTAGAAGATCTGGCATTGGGGAGAGTGGGATAAGCTACCTCCTACAATGCCAGCATGCTAAAGGGCTCTAGTTTGAATTACAGCTATTTTACTTCTGATCCAGCTTTCTGGTAATGTTCCTGGGAAAGTAGTGGAACATGGCCCAAGATCCTGGATCCCTGTCACCCACGTAGGAGACCTGGATGGAGTTGCAGGCTTCTGACTTTAGCCTGTCCTGTGGCTGTTGTGGCTATTTGGAGAGTATATCACTCTATGAAATAATTATTACAAACTGTGTGTGTTTGTGTGTGTGTGTATGTGTGTGTATGTCCCTGTCTGTAGCTATGCCTTTTGAATAAACAAATCTTTTAAAAGAAAGAGAACCAGAGTGAATAATTGGAAAGTGTGAGAATCAATGATTCTTTACATATTATTGTGCCAAGGGGAAAAATACAGGCAATAGAGTCAAAGATGTTTATTTTTTTTAGGATGGGAGAAAAAAATGACATTTTTTTGCATGCAAATGAGAATGATTCAATAGAGAAAGAAAAAATCGTGATTTTGAAGAGATGGGGAATGGAGTCTGAAGCACCAAGAAGGGACATTGCCTTAGTTAGGAACATGGATGTAGGCTGCACCGTGTGGGGGCAGGCTCTGGAAGGTGGATGACTGAGATGGCGGAAGGATTCTGCAATCTCTTCTGGCTGTTTGAGCATTTTCCAAATAGGAAGCAAAGCCATCGGCTCAAAGTGAGGATGACAGGGGAATGATAGATGTTGAACAACATGTCAGTAGTTAAAACAAATAGGGAGAGTGAGTGGACTAGGAAAAAATGCCCTGAGGTTGTCTGGTAGCCTTAAGGGTCTATTTAAGATTTCTGGTCACAGACTTAAAGAGAGTACTGTAAATATATTGGTTTAGGGACCGTAGAGTCATGGTTTAAGAGGTGGGTACTGTGACAAGTAGGTGAAGTCACTTCTTGGGATGCCCTCACTGCACATCATATTCAGTTCCCAGATATTCTATTACCAATCCACCTTCTTGCTAATGCTCCTGGAAAGGTAAAGGTAATGGCCCAAGTACTTGTGTCCCTGCTACCCGTGTTGGAAACCTGAATGGAGTTCCAGGGGAATGGCTTTGGCCTGGTCTAGTTTTGACTGTTACAGTCATTTGAGAAGTAAGTCAGCAGACAGAAGATGCAAGTAAATAAATCATCTTTTTGAAAAAGGCATGGAACAGCGAAAACAAGGGTTTAACCAGTGTACTAGATTAACCAATAGATACAATCAGATAATAGAAGCAGTGGATTATATGTGGTGAAGAAATGATTGTAGAGAAGAATTGACCATAATATTCATGGTAATCAGAAGAGGGAAAATTGAGATAATTAGGGACTATGAAAAGGTGGTAGGCTAAATAGATTGGAGGTCTCCCTGGGGGTCAGATATGGGTGGACGTTTAGCTGGAAACACAGAAAATGATGGTCAGAACAGGTTGTATGATCTAAGAAATCTGTTTCTGTAAGCAACATCAATTAGAATAAATTTGTCTTCCCATGTTCCAGTATTGCTATTTTGAGGATGGGCCTTTATGTGTGTATCAGGAGGCAGTGTGTAGTTGTGTAGTGAATTAAATTCTCATGGCTTGGAAACTGATGGTGATCTACCGGCAAGTGGTGGCTCTGTCATCCAGAACACCTCTATTGGCATCCTTTTCTTTGAAAAACTGTACTTGGAAATCACTATGTAGCAAACAGAGCATTAGATCAGTGTTGGCAGGTTTATGAAAGTTCCATCCTTGGCAGAATGATTGCTTGGTAAACTAGTACTCTCCTCACCCACCTTGTATCTCAGGAAGGAATTGGTTGCCTCTGTTCAATACATTGCACCTGTCAGCCTTTTTTTTTTTTTTGGTTAATTTTCAGAATTTGTTTTGATTTCATTTGAGAGTAACACACACACACACTTTTATCCTCTGGTTTGCTTTCCTGTATGCCTGTAGCAGCCGAGGCCGGGCCTGGTTGGTAAAACCTGGAATCAGACCTCAATCCAGGATTTCGACATGGGGAGGGGACATGGCAGGAACCCAAGTACTTGAATCATGGCATGTTGCCTCCAGGTGCACACTGTGGGAACTGAATCGAAAGCAGACAGCCTGGGACTGGAACCAGTCACTTGTGTATGAAATGAGGGCATTTGAAGCAATGACTTAACCACTATGCCAAATGACCGAACCTATTTTTTCTATACTATATTAGTGATCAGTTCTACAATTATTTTCTATGGATAGCTACAAATGTGTAGTAACATGTTTCTGCTTCCTCTGATACCAACTCTGATCGAATCTTCTGCAAAGAGGAAATATGCCCACTTCTGGCTCTTGGAGCTCCAAGCGCTGGCAGCTGCTAGTAGGTGGCATTTCAAAGGTTCCAAGCCCTACCTGCATCTGCTCAGTTGGCGCTTTCCCTGAATAAGCTCATCCACTCCCAGGGACTCACCCCTTCTATGTGTCTACATTTCTAGACCCACTTTTCCTAAGCCCGGGTCTATCACTGAAACCACCTGTGGCCTTCCTGTCTGGGTGTCACTTGGGTGTGTCACAGGTAAATTCAATGTCATCATCCTATCCTCAAAACATGCCTTTTTATTCTGACTGCCCATTTCAGCTGTCAGTGTCAGTATCCAACCAATCGTCTGAGCCAGAAACCTGAAATTTTTCTCAGCCTTTGCTCTTGCCTCGCATTCTTACAATAGTTCCTTTCTATTCTGCTGCGAAGAGGTATGTTCCACCTGCAGTGTCACTGCGTTAGTCCTGTGCTCTTATCTCTTCTTCAACCACAAGTCCTTCCCAATCTACCATGAGCACTGTAACAGCATTTACACTCTAACATGCAAATCTTTTCATCTTATATCCCCGATGAAATGCCTGTAGTAATTTCTCATTTTCTTTGGAGCGAAGTCCTATTGCATCTTTGTTTTCAGACTAAGATCAAGCATGGAATAAAGTCTAAGCTCCTTGATGTGCCAAACAATCTGAACCCAATTTATTCATATCGTGTTTTAGAAAACACCCTCCCCCAATAGCCAAATAATCCATACTTGATTCAGAAAATATGGAGGTGGAGAAGCAAAGAGAGATTAAAACGAAATGATTCACAATTCTCTCACCCAGAGGTGATTAGCGTTAAAATTTTGGTATATATCCTTTCAATCCTTGTTGTGTATAGACACATGTAGATGATCTGTATTTTGTACTAAACATTTATATCATTGGCGTATAGATTTTAACAACTCAATATTTACACGTACAAGTCCCTTCCATATATGTAAGCATCTTGATCCACTCTAGTTAGCAGCAGTTGTTGGATTTTCTAGTGCCACTTTTCTGATCTTATATCCCATGTGGTCTCCACATTTTATAGTCATGGCCTCCCTGGGCAGCTTACTATTCACTGGTCCCATTTTCTCCTTGCTCCATGGTGCCTTATTATGCTTCGGACCCGATGCTCCCAGCCTCTGTGTCTTCTATCCCCCCTCCCAAACCCTGGTGGAAAGCTCCTGTAGTCTCTCTAAGCTCAGTTTACATACACTGTTCCTGTAAAGCTTGCAGCTCACCCCAGGCTGCAGCTAATTGCCCCTGGGCTGTAGTTCTGGAAACTTTGCTCTGCAGCAGCAGGTGGCTCACGAGTTTGAGTTGTGTGTCTTGCATTAGACTGTCTCACCCACAGAGTTGGGCAGGGACTTAGCTTCAGACTTTCATTATTTAAGTGTCTCATACATTCTGGGCTTCAATAAAGTTTATCATACTAATTACTGGATGATTCCAGTTTCCTTTGGAGATTTTGGAAAGTGAATTATTTTCACACAGAAGAAGAAAGGTAATAGTGAACGAGGGAAAGTAAAACATTACCAGTAAAAAAATGAATGAAATAGATGAGCCTATTCAGAGAGTGGGAATACACCGAATCATATTTTATGGTCATTTTTCGTGCCAGATTATAACTTCTGCATTTGTGTGTACTTATTTCCTTCTTAAAGTTTTCTGTGATTGAATGGAGAAAATAAATTTAAAAAATATAGTGTAGGGACCAGCATTGTGGCATAGCAAGTTAAGCTGCTACCTGTAACACTGGCATCTCCTATGGGCACCAGTTCAAGTCCTGGCTGCTCCTCTTTTGATCCATCTCCCTGCTAATGTGCCTGGGAAGGCAGTGGAGGACAATTCAAGCTTGAGCCCTCCTCCAGACTCCTAGCTTCAGCCTGGCCCAGGTTCACTTGCTGCTGTGATTTGCAGAGTGACTCAACAGACAGGAGATATCTGATGTCTCTCATCCCTTCTCTCACTGAACTCTGCTTTGCAGATCAACAACTATATATATATATATATATATTAAAAATATTGTATAGTAGGGGTTGGGGGAATCCCAGAGCCTGTGAAACTGTTACATAATGCAATGTAATTAATAATAAAAAATTGCTTTTTCTGTATCATCGCTCTTTATATTAGGTAGTTACTCTAGAGAATATTTGGTATAGTACCATATTAAAATCAGAGAACATAAATTTTAATTAAAGACAACATTTTTATACCAAAAAAATACAGTATAGTAGAAAGTTACAATAATAAGAAAGAAATGTGGTTTCCCCTTTCTCTTTCAAAGTGCTTGCTATTGATCTTCATGTCTCAAAATTAATACAGCTCCCAAGCATTCTAACTGGAATTCAGTTATGAGAGGGTCTCTTACTGGTGAAGTAAATGTGATAAATTTGTTATCCTTGTTTATATTCTCTGTATATTTTGAAAATGATCTTTATGCTTACTTATATATGCCAAGTTATATTTTGTAGTATCAGAGGCAGAGTCACAAAGAAAGTGTGTGTGTGTGTGAGAGAGAGCGAGAGAGAGAGAGAGCAAGAAGCACAGATAAGCAGCGTGGTGGTGCGGTGGGATGGTGGGAGAGAGACATCGTGGGGACTCTCATCAGCTGTCTATTTGCCACACATCCTCAACAGCTAGGACAGGACCAGGTTGCATCCGGGAGCTGTGAATACAATCAACTTGAGCCTCACTGCTGCTGCTTAGGATGTATATTAGCAAGAAAAATTGCTAGACCAATTGCCAACACTCGTAAACAGTTGTAATAAATATTGAGAAGTGTTTTGTAATGTAATTTTAAATTAAGACATATTGGCTTTGTTGATGACAAATATCATTGTACATGTTATTGATGTTGGATAATATGTCTTCTATGTTATTTATTCTGATGTATTTCGCACTTAAAATACTTGTTATATGTAGACTGAATATTTCTGTTGTAAAATGCTATATTAGTGCTAGCTAAAATTTTGTAGTGTTATGTTGCACGTCTTTGGATAAGTTTAAGATCTGGTTTGACGCTACTAGGTACAATTCCAAGACCACTCACCAGTTTTGGCCATGGAGGTCTTCGGCCTGTATTTTCACTTTGCTAGCCTTTGAAACTTTATGAGTAACATAACCACCCAGATCAACAATTTTGTTCCTGTAAAATGGGAATGATGATAGCTGCTTCACAGGTTGGGAGGATTGCATAATGTTGTATTTACTGGATGTATGGCACAACATCCAGTTTATTGTGTGGAAATTGCTGTGCTGATAGAGAAACTCAAGAAAACAGTTTTAAGATTTCAAAAAGCTAAACTACTTTTTCTGGTAACTAAATGGTTTATCATCTTCTCCTTCATATCCAGTATGGTATCTTGAATTGTTGTTATTAAAAAAATTATCCTGTAGCAATGTTAAAGGCAATGTACAGTTAGCCCAGGTTCATAGTGGTTTTTAATTTGAATGGTGCTTTGTAGTTCTTACTGTTTTCTAGCTAGCCTGTTGCTGTAACTTAGAGGGGTAGCCTTACCTGGACTTCTAGAGATAGTTTGTTGCAAATGGAGTAGAGGTTGGTTGTGAAGCAGTGACTGCAAATGTGCTGATGTGAAAAAAGAGGAGACAAATTCAGAACCAATGAATGAAAGTATGGGTCTACACATCTGGAGAAATAGGTGCACGGGTATCAAAGTGGGCAGAAGGTAGGAGGAAGAGTGGCAGAGGGGAAGGGTACCATCCCAGCTGAAAGTGGCTGGCAGGAGGTAGACTGGGGTCAAGACAGAATTGGGAGGGAAAGCAGATGGAAAAGTAGTGGCTGGGAGTTAATTTGGGAAGATCTATTGGAAATAGCATTGTTTCTTTCATATATGGAGTGTTAAAGGGACAGTTGTCTTCTGGGCTATTTATATAGTGACAAACATAACAGACAGGCTGTTTTATGTTCTACTTTTAAAAAATATATAATCGTGTTATAAACACATTTACATTTTTCTACATAGTCTACTTACGATTTTGTAGTGTTAATAAGGCATTTAACTACTAACAAAAAAGGAAAGTTATCTTGGCATCTTGATACAATGACTATTATTTTGGCTATCTTTCCCCCAATGTTCTTAATCTATGTAAGACTTCATGTCTTGATTTATTTAAAATATGAACTATAGTGTGGTCAAAATTGTGAAGTCCATAAAATTTTTGCCATGAGTTTTTTTTTTTTTAATTTGCTATTTCAGAATAAGCAGTTTTCATTTATTTGCTCTGAGAGGCTTGGAATTGGATTCTGCTTTCAAAGATCTTGGCTTAAGGATTTGGGTAAATTGGTTTTCAGTTATTTGAATCTAAATAGGATGGAGAGTCTTTGAGTGTTAGGGATGGCTTGTTTGGTTTTTCGTTTCTACTTGAACAAGACTTAGGCAAGATGGCAGCTATTGTAAGGATACTGGGAAATCTCTCTGGGCTTTGAGAGCAGGGATTCAATTGCTGTAAACTGAAATCAGTCACTGGAATGGTGTGGCGAGACAGGAAGCCCTCTCGCATTTCCTTCTGTTTTTTTGGCACACGTTGTCCACTCTTGTCTCTTGCTGCAGGCAGGGTTTCTCTATTTGCTGGTCCAAATGGGCAAAAATAGCCACTGCCAGCAGTTCCAGTGTTTACACGTCCTCTATTCAAAAGAGCAGACAGATTGAGCAAGAATCTCTCACTTCTAAATCGAGATTCCTGTGGAACGTGACTCTTTGGCCCAATTTATATTACATATGCACTCATGGGTCCATTGATGGTGGAGGTTTAGGATGAGGTTAAGTCAACCAATCATGGCTGTCAGGGACACTGTCCCACAACTCTGTTAACTGTCAGGGAAAAGAAGCAAGTGGTTGGACTGTTGTTACTTGGTTTGGAGAGGTTTGTATGCATTTTTTTTCATATCAAATCACACTCTTCAATAAAGATTCTGTATGTTCTTTCTTAGGACTGCACTCCCATGGAGTGTATCCAGGTAATATTTAGTGAATTTATAGATGCTGTATAAGCCTACAAGCTGAGAAAATGCAGGTGTTTGCTTACAAGTCCCTGGAGAATCCCATTTAAGAGTTTCCAACCAGTACTGCAGACTGCTTATTAAGCTTTATTGAAGTGCCACTGGTTACATCAGATTTAGAAGACATATTTCTTTTTCTAGGTCAGAGAGGGTGACACACCAGCGCCTTCAGACTCAATGCACAGTAATTGAGGATGACATTTAACATTGTATGTTTTAAACAGAGATTGAAAATGGTACTATTCTGCAGGCTGGGGTTTGCTATATTTAGACATTGGCTAATGCCAAGATGGGCAGAGCGGGGTGTCAATAATGGTTTTCTACTCCTGAAAACCAGAAAAACTAAGAATCCTTTTGTGACTTATAAAAGCTGAGCTTGCCCAAGGGAATGGGAGCTTGCAGGCTTTGGCTGGTGACCCTTTGCTAAGTTCCAGCTCATGTGCCTTTGGAGTCTGCCTATGTCTGGTTCATAGGTTCTTCCCCATGTTTAATAACAGGACTGCTAGAGGAAACACCCAGATTGTAGGAGTTGGGGGCCGTTTGGAACACAATATTCCCTACTGTGGTCGTGGTGGTAGAGTCAAAGAAACAGTATGCATGCCTAAGTGGACTTTCTTATCCTGTGGCCTTTCAAAATAAAGCTAGTTAGAACTTTCAATTTCCCCCTTCATTTTTTTATTGGAAAGTCAGATATACAGAGAGGAGGAGAGACAGAGAACAAGATCTTCATTACGTTGATTCACCCCCCAAGCGGCTGCAATGGCTGGAGCTGCGCTGATCCGAAGCCAGGATCCTGGAGCTTCTTCTGGGTCTCCCATGTGGTTGCAGGGTCCCTAGGCTTTGGGCTGTCCTGTACTACTTTTCCAGGCCACAAGAGGGAGCTGGATGGAGAGTGGGACCACTGGGATTAGAACCAGCGCCCATATGGGATCCCAGTGCATGCAAGAGGAGGACTTTAGGCTACCATGCTGTATTATATACAAAAGTCATGCATTTTGTATAGACAGTTTTAAGAACATAGCAATATTTTTCAACCTCTGTCATTCCTTCTTCTTTGCTTATTTTACTGTTAATTTTTTGCAATGTTTAACCCTCCGCAACAAAGAATTCCACAGGTAGAAAACAGGAAGCCCACTGTCTATATACTCAGGAATACAGACAAGGAGTATGAATAATAATTAGATCTCAAGATGTTAATTTCACTCATATACATTACATCAGCTGTATAGTGATTATATCTGTATTTTAAAGGTTTATTTATTTATTCAAAAGGTAGAGTTACAGAGAGAGAGACATACACACAGAGTGTGTTTGTTGGTTCATTTTCCAAATGAATGTAATGTTGAGGGCTTGGCCTGGCTGAAGCCTGGAGTTTCTTTGGGTTTCCCATGCAGGCACAGAGCCACAAGCTCTTGAGCCATGTTTTTCTGCTTTCCCAGGTGCATTTGCAGGGAGCTGGATAAGAAGCGAGGCATCCTGGACTTGAAAGAGTGTCCATTTGGGTTGCCAACATTGCAACAGGTGGATTAACGTGCTGTGCCACAGCACTGGCCTCTACAAAAAGTGATCTTTTGAAAATATTAACTGGACCATGCCATTGCTTCACAAATTTACACGCCATGCTCATGAAGGGGCCATGCTAATCTTCTCTGTATTGTTTCAATTTTGGTATATTTGCTATGAAATTGAGCACCTGATCATGCTATTCCTGAGATTAAAGTCTTCAGCTGAGTCCTGTGTCACCGTGGAAAACCATAAAACCCAAAGTCAACCTCTAAGGTCCCGGATGGTGTGGTTCTTCAGCTGGTACTCCTCACACTCTCAATAGGCTCTCTGGTTAGGCTAGTCCATGCCTGAGGCTCTTCTGCTTCTACAGGATGATGGGCAAACTCTCTCTTCTTCCTGGCGCACTGGCACTTGAATGGCTCCTTGGCATCGCTCAGATCTCATGTTATAAACCACCTTTTCAGGGAGGTCTTTCCATCTCTGTGTGGCTATCATTCATGCTGCTTCCCCTTTGTAGCAGTTGCTACAAGTTGTAGTGGTCTGTGTGCTCATTTTGGTAACCGTGTAATGTCTTTCTTGCCTCTAAAATCCTAACTCCTCAAGGGTAGCCATGGATCTACCTGGATGAACACAATGCATTTGTAATTCCCTAAGATCCTATTGGATGAGTGATTAGACATTGCTAAAATTTCATGTAGACTTTTTTATTCAGGGACATTTTTTATTTGAAATATTTTTAAACTTACAGAAAAGTTTCAAAGACAACATGGAGACTTCCTGTGTATTCCTCACTCAACATCTCTCAATCCCCATTTTTTTTAAACATGTTGCATACCATAGTACATGGGTCAAAACTTTTGTATGGTGTTATTAATTAAACTCCAAATTTTTGCTTTCATCATGTTTTCCATTAAGGTTTCTTTTCCCTTCCAAAACTTCGTCTTGGTACCCCATTATGTTTATTTTTTATATTACTCAAGCAGACTTAATGCATTAACTGGAAAACATATTTTTAGTTTGATAGGAACTTCCTGGAAGATACTTTAGGGCCTGGATGAGGCCCTAAAGATGATAACCACATCTAAGGGCTATCAAGGGGACATTACTTTTAGGAGTGACCTATAACTTGAGAGGGTAGTTACATATCATCTTGGAGACAGTTTTTATAACAAAGAATGATAAACATTTATTCTGTTTGTCAATTTGCAGAACATAAATTTTCAAAAAAAAAATAGATCTATGAACTAGTCCTACCTTTGCTCCAATGCACATCCATCCTCCAAATTTTCATGTAGCTTATCATACCAGATTTTTGGAAGAACAACTTACAAAAATGATATTTCTACTTAATGTTATGTTTTTTATTTTGTGATAATAGGCACACAATTTAATGGTAACATCTAGAAAGGCAATAATAATTCAAATGAACTTTAGTTTTACTTAAAAGTAAATATTAGAAGTCTCTTGTGGCTTGGAGGGACATAAAGCCAAAAATGTACAGTGGGCTTAATTGTGGCCTTGAGCAGCTCAGTTCTGCTGTCCGCCTGATGTTAATATATGGAGAACCTTAACAACCTTCTGAAACCTCTGACTCACAGAGGTATAAATTAGCAAATGAAATTAGGAACCACACAGCTTATTTTTGCAAGAACAAGGTAGACTTGTATCAAGAAACACCAGATTTCTTGAAGGCTCTTAAAGTTTAATTAATATCACATCATTTTATTTGTGCTTTTCAGCGAGATCATCTGGATGAAAGATATGTGCCACCCTTACTGTGTTCTTCTTTAAAGAAAAGAATGATGAATCCGTGTTTCCATTTTAAGGTCATCCGAGCTGAATTGGCCTTCATATACATCCTGTACTATGGCTGGCCACCCTCGGATAGTCAGCAGAAACATCCAATGATTCCTGCTGGATCCTTGTTTTCCCAAGGAGTTGCATTTCCAACTTGCTGTTTTCAGCTTCCTCATAGTGATGGCTGTCAAACTTTGAATAGCAAATGTATCATATATAGAGAGTGGGCAAAACCATGAATGGATTCTCCTTGCTGAACCATTCTCTTAAAGGTAATTGAGAAGTCTTCTCAAATGCCATGTGGAGATTGCAGATCACGTTTCCTGAAAATACAGACGGCCTTATAGTCTGTTCATTTTTCTTAAAAAAACCCACACAACAACAAATAAAACCTCTTGAGAAGGTGATAATTTGAACACTGCCTCTGATGGAGTTGATTTTCAAGGCACTAGAAAAGTTTCCCACAGGATCAGTTCATTGACAGAATTTCAGATGCCACTTAACACTCTTGTTTTAGGCAGCAATATACATTGATGTGCAAAACTACTTTCCTCACCAAATCAACACAACCTACTTTTCTCCTTAATTACGGTTTTGCTTGGCATTGCAACTTTTCATATTTTCTAAAAGGCGTAAAAGACATACTTTCTCCCTCAATGACATTCATATACACACACAAATATCAGGGGTTGAAAGCATTGTGAGTGTTGTTAGCTGATGGGAAATAGCACAGCATTTGATATGTCCAAAAGTATGGAAAACAGTTAGAATTTGACCAGTTTTGGGGGGAGAATTTTATTGGATAAAGGAAAGCTAGTATTTGATAGCTGAGTACAAGAAGTCATTTACGTAACAGAGTGCTTTTGATTGCAAGTTAGAAAAACAGAAACACTCAGTGAATAACACATATTTCAAAAAGTTTGTGGAAAATAGTGCTAGGAGATAAGTTTATTTTGGAGCACAGAATTCAAAATTGGCGGGATAAGGAGTCTTCAGAAAGTTCTTGGGTGATGTATAGCAAGGAAAAAACCCATTTTATACCAAAACAAACATATTTTAATGTCATTTCTCCACAAACCTTTTAATGTATCTTCCTATTTGCTCAAGTAGTAAGACAATTTATTCTTTTCCATAATACTAGGCTGAAAGGTAGAACTTTGTTTTCTGTTTCTTTGTGATTAGTGCCTCTTGTTTCAGAAACAGCATGTTCTTATCATTTGGTAGGCTTAATAGCTTTCCTCATCTCCTTGAGGGTATTAACATTTTTTAAATGTTTTATTCTCTTGAGTGGGCTAGTTTCTCCAAGTTGCATTTTAATACTTTTATTATTGTAAGTTAATATTCTTGGATGTTTTATTCTATATTCCAGAGCAGAAGGTGCAAAACTGGAATCTAGAATAGCTAGAATGATCAAGAACCTTGAAGGGTCTGGGATTTCAGCTCACTTTCCAGTTCACAAGTTAGTGTGCTGAGGTTCCATGGATGGAGGCACAGGACATGAGGCTCCTGGGTCTGACTGGAAGCACTTTATTACAGTCCATTAAGCACCGTGAGCACGCTTGCCTGGTTCCCCTCGTTACACAAAGCAAGGTGGATGATAAATATGGAGCAGGTATGTGTCACAGCTGAAGAATCATGAGCTTAGGAACTCTCCATCATTCACAGTGACCCAAGAGCAAACTTATCCGATCTGCCACAAAGTGAGACATTAACAAACCCAACAGTCTTCTGTTCTGCAACGGGGCTTTATCTTTATTTTCCAAAGCCTTCACCAGAACAAGAGCTGCCAGGGCCTGCATAGAGGTCAAGAACTGGAAAGAGATCTATGGAGACTTGTCTCCCAACAGGCTCTTGGCTATTATGATTTCACTATGGAACACTGGGGCTTTTTCCTTCGGAGCCATCAGTATCGTTTTTGCTATGATCTGTTTCCCTGGATCACAGGCAGTTTTCCTCATCTCTTGACTGGCCTTGCTCATCCTGGGAGCTGTGTACAAACTAACCTTGGGAATGTCAGACAGCCCCCTCGTTCATTGAGCCCATTTCAGTTTACCCATCAGTAGTTTAGGTTTCAGTTTTCTCAGGCCTGACAAGTCATTCAACACTTTCTAGCTTCTGAGATTTGATAGTTACCTTCTCCCTTTTTTCTCCTATTCTTATGGATTTGTGTCTCGTAGAAATTCATTTATGTCACATCGGTGGAATTTCTTCCAGGAGCAAATGCATATCTATCTTTTCCAGAAAGACCCACTGTGCTTCCTGCTGGTAGTGTCTGAAATCTCCCAACTTGAAATGTACGTCAGTGGCATCCAAGGTTAACGCATAGTCACAGTTGCGGAGAACATTATCTTTATTACCTCTCAGGGGAAAGCTATTCTTATGTCATGATATGGAGCAAATAACGGGAGTGTTATCTCTGTCTTGATCTGAATGTTGGTAAAACAGATGTGTTTATAAGAATCTCATCAAGACATACATTTACAAATTATGCACTTGTTTGTAATAAACTAAAATCTAACTCACATGAAGCTCACATGTGTTTATTTTTCATGTGTTCAAAATAACAGAAGATAATTAACTTTCGTATGTGTTCCTAGTTTATTGGTCTAAAAATGCACCCCTAATCACTTGAGGAAAACTGAAAATGGTTTTTAATACTGTGCGACACGATAGAAGTAGATGATTAAATGCCAGCACCCCATGCTACATTCCAAACCCATTGAACAGACACTGGGATTGAGATTCAGACGTGAGTAATTTTGAAAGCTCCCTAGCAGATTCCAGCAGGCAACCCAAACTGAGCAAGATCTAAGACAGTGCTTCTTGAATTCGCTGGTTCTCAGTCAAACAATTTGTACTTAAAATATGGTAAAATTAATGTAGATTAAATATTAGAAAAAGCCATACACTGAAACACCACAAATATTTCTCAATGCTTACTCTCAATTTCTATACCTATCTTGCTACAGACTATAATATTTGATGGCCAGAACCAGTTTGCCACGTGCACTTTGAATTTCATTGGCTTGGGATAAACTCCTCTGTCCCCACAAAAGCTGGGCATCCATAATTTCTCCTCTTTAGAAAGGGTCTTTTTGGAGTCTCAGAAGAGAAGGGGCTGAAGTCTGAAGTGTGTGCACTCACACTGCTCTGCAGTGTGAGCTCTCTGAAGCCTCTCACATATCTTGCCACTTGTATGCATTTCTGGGCCTTAATGGATGGGATGAAACCCTCTGCAAAAAGCTTATGGGTTCTTTGAGATTCACTAAGTGCATTTTTCCTGCAGTTATATTAATTCAAGAGAAATTACTGAATACCAAAATCTTAGCTTGTAATCTTGTGTGCATTTGGAATGGATATAAACTGTAAGTCATACATGCAAGGGAATTTTGGGGGGAAATATGAAGACTTTACAGGAACAAAAGTCCCTGTTGTTCTCAATGGCTTTGTGCCTCGTGCTAGACTACAAGGCAAACTGTCTTGTGACTTGGGCTGCATTATATGAAGGACAACTGCAGTTACACTCAGAGTAGAACTAAATGAGAAGAAACGGGCTGCAGTAATCTGCCACGCCTAGACGCTCCCCAGTATTCTGAGAACATGGAAATTTGCCCATGTGGAAAAAATACCATTAGGTTTATGAGGCATGAAGCAGAGAGAAAGAGATTTGCAAGTGTGGGACCTTCATCCTGGGGAGAAATTCAGAAAGATTCAGATGAATGTTCTGATTTGGAAATGCTACCCTGACCTCTTGGGGACTTATTTTGATTATGGGGCAACTGGATTCTAGTTGCAGCAAACTATGGGGTTCGCTTGGTGTAAAATGTTCCCCTCTCTTCTCATTGTCTCTCTCTCCTTCTCTCCTTCTTTCCTTCATGCTTACGTACCTGTTTTAAAGAGAACGATACACGCTTACTAGAGAACCAAAGGTTACTCTGGTTGTTATTAATTCCACTCTCAGTCACCTATGCTGTCTTTAATAAAGCTGTCTCCAGTGCCTTATGACTCATCTCGACTTTGGTGACATTCTGTTTGTATTTGCTGCCAACGTGGAATTTCATGGTGGTTGTCCTGGCATGACTTGAATCTCTCTTCCTGGAAGAAACAGGAAGAAGTTGAGAAGGGGATTAACGCCTTGGCTTTGGATTTAAATATTTCTCCCAACCTGGCTGGGTTACTTCATAAAGGATGAAAAAATGAAAGAAACTTTATGACCTACTTGTTTAGAGTTCCATCCTCTTCATTTTTTTTCACTCTATGTAAAGCATTCACAGCACCTGGTATATGAAATTTGCTCATTTTATATAAATAAAATAAATTAAAAATATTTATTACGGAAGAGTCAAAAATGAGATTCTCAACTAATGCTCTAGTGTAACAGAATTAACTTTCCTGTGGCTTTTAGTGGAAAAATCACACCCAAACAGGTACTGTATAGAGTTGAATTGCGATTATAATCAGTGTAAGGCCAGACTGTTTGCAGCGTAATCTTAGAGGGCTGGATAACAAATAAATGTCGAAGAGACCTAAAACAAATACCATGAACGAAATTACAGAAGACTTAACTTGCCAAAGCACTCAGAGGATTTAGGTTGTGAATTATGAATATTGCTACAATTGCTGACAGTTTTATGTGATTTTCACTTTATAAGGAAATCACAGGAAAAATTTCATTGAAACTCATAGTAACCCTATGAATTTGGGTCTAGGATCAGTATGTGACTGATGAGGAAACTGTGGCTCAAAGAGGTTACCTTAATCCAAGGTCACACTTTCCAGGTGGAATGACTAGATTTTGAGTCTGGAATGAACTGCTTTCCAAACCCTACTCTTCACAGCCTGTGGGTCAAGTCCCCCTTCCTCCTGAAGCTTTTAGTGGAATGCCCTTAACTTATAAAAATGAATATGAGAGATTGAACAAATGGTCGTGTGTGTGTGTGTGTCTGCAGCTTTCCCCCGTATTTCAGGGGGAGCTGCAGTTCAATACTTCCAGAATATTCTCCTTTCTTCCTTGTGTCTCCCGAAGGTGAGTGCACTGTATTGGAAGCCAAAGAAAAGGGATCCCGTAGCTGGAATCCCTGCCTCTCCAACACACAGAATAGGGTGTTAAAGGTAGGAAGGTTGATCTGAAGAGGCAAATAGAGGATCTACAGCTTTGTAACAAAGAGCCGCCTGTTATTCTGCCCCTTTACATTAAACTGATTTGATTCTCAGCCTCATTTCAAAATGCCCTTCTGTAGGAGAAATGACAAATGCCCTCACTTATCTGTTGTAATGCGATGTGAAGAGTTATATGAAAATAAGAAGGAAACAGATTTTATTTCTTTTTAATTTTTATTTTTCATGATACAATTCTGTTGGCTCAAGGATTTCCTCTTCTGCCCTCCCCATTCTCCCTTTTCCACACTATTCTTCTCTATATGATAATAATACTGTAGTCAAAAGTACAACAAAAAGTGCAACATTTTAAGCATATCATCACATTGTAGGTTTGGACAATGGTAGAAAGTCCGGCATCCTAGTGTCAAGATATGTTTAATAGTTTCATTAGGAGTCTTTTATTCAGAGGTAGAGATGTGTAATGCGATGTATCCTCACTTCCCATATGCCAGTCTCCATTATATGGGTCCTGTAAGATCAATATACGTATAAACATGTTCACCTCTGTACCTATTGATCACTGTTAGAGTTTTATTTTAGCTTGTAGCTTTTCTACTCTTTCTCCTTCTTTTAGCAAAGACCATATATAGCTCAGCATTTCTGGGAGTGAGAGCAATAGTTAACTACATGGGATTCCCTAATGTGAAGGATGTAAATCATTATTATTGCCAAAATATGAGGTGCTCTAAAGATCTCTGTTTAATTTTCAAATATTCTCTTCAAATATGGTGATTCAGTAGAAAGAAACTCTTCAAGTGCTTCATCTGTCTTTATTTCTAACTTTCCATCCCTCCCTCCTTTGAGGTAAATGTGTAAATCAAGCTTTCAGGATAAAGAAGTTATCTTAGGTCACACGGTTATACTTGTAATCACATTTTTAGCTTCTAGTTCTGTAGATTGGTAATCCCACCTCTGAGTTTAGGCATCTGAAACTATCAATTTGCTCTTCCCCATGATCCCTGGCATCAGCTTCCTGCATTTAGGGCACTGAGACTGGATGGAATTGAGAAGCTGTAGGCCAGTGGCTCCAAGCCTCAGTGCACTGTGAGCTTGGTTCTGATCTTGTGCCAAAATCCATTACAGGATCTTATTTGTGCCTATTTGACCAAGTCCCTTACTTATTCCAGTGGCAGTATGTGGGCTTGATTGTCCCAGGCAATGTTGGCTTTCCATTTACCAGGCAGACTCAATCCTTGTTTTGATTTTCTTCCTTATAACTCTGGGATTGGTGCTTTGTCTTAAACCCTGATCCAGGTCTTCCCGGGAACTCGAGACCTGAACATTATCCCAAGACCTTTTTGCCAGAACTCTATTACTTATTGTTAGATATTCCATTCTGCTAGCTCCTCATCTCCTGGAGTCATCTCCCATATCTGAGTCTTAAACATCATTGGGTCTGCTGTTCATCTGTGTGTTCTAACTGGTACCCACGTCAGAGCCATGACTTGTGTTCCTGTTTCATCATGGGTGTGTAGGATGTGGCTCATTGATAATACAGCTGCTTATATATTTTCAAAAGTGAGTAGTGGCTAGGCTGTGGATGAGCTCCAATAGGACAAGGGTATTTTCTTTCTTTTTTACTGAAGCAACTCTCAAAGAATTAGCTGCCATTTTAAAGAAATGATTGATTAATTTTATTTATTTTAGGGGAAGAGAGAGAGGGAAGAGATAGAGAGTACTGCCTTTATGATCCATTCATCAGATGTTTGCTAACAGCTAGAATGGGCCAGGCCAGTACCAGGAGCTCAGAACTCAATCCATACATCTCACACAGGTGGCAGGACCCGGTGAGCTGCAATCTGCTCCCTACCAGGACATGTGTTAGTAGGGAGCTGGAATCAGGAACAGAACTGGGTCTAGGACACAGGCATCCCAGTGGGATACAGGCATTTCAAGTGTGACTGTAACCGCTAGACCAAGTACTTAACCCAAGCCAACCCTTACTTTTAAAAGTTACACGAAAAAGGAGTAAATAGTGGTTTAGATGAGAGATTCTTAATCTGAGGATATGTGTGTGGATTGCTGTGCTTTTTCTGAGAGGCTTCATAAGGATCTTTAGATTCTCAGTGGAGTTCAATGCCTCACAAGATTAGTAACTACAGACTTAAGATACATGGATAGGGAAGAAACATATGAATTGTTCTTTGAAACCATTCATTATTTTGGGAGACTTTGATATTCTGTCACAATGTATTAGAAGACATCCACATCACATGGCACTTATTAGAGTTTCTGTTTTGAGGTTAATCATGAGGTAATCTGATGGCTTACCTTCCAGCCCCATGACACGAAAGAGGATAAGAGGAACTCCGATTCTGAGCTTCTAGACCTTTGGGAATCAGAGGCAGAGCCCATTTCCTTGCAGACTGCTTCTAAACTGTACTTTCTTCTTCTTTTTAAAAACCTCTCCTGAAAACCTAATTTTCTGACAGCAAGTGCTTTATTAAGTTCCTGGGTAACCAAGTTTATTGCTCATTCTATTTTAAGCTTATTTGGTATTGTCTTTGTGACAAAGTATGTCTTTTGGAGCTTGAGAAAATACACTATTATTTGGGAGTGCATGAGTACTGATTCATACTGTGTGTCATTGAAGACACAGTGCCTAAATTACAGATGACAATCAAATACTCATTGACTTGATGGAGTTGTCCTTGGTTGGAGATGGCAGTGTAGTGAAGTGGCTATACTGAACACTTGTCTCGGGTCAATACACTTTTGGAATTGAATTCTGGTTCATTGTCTAGCTTTGTGGCTTTGTAAACAGGAATATTAAAAGTTCTTTTCATATCTTAAGTGAGAAGTTTTGAGGCCTACTTTAGACTACTGATGATCTATCAACTTTTTAATGCTGGCTGCACAGGATCTTCTGTGAAATGCTTTAAAACAACTTATGTCTGGTTTTCAGCCCGAGTTTCTAAATTCTGAGCATGTGCATTCATGAAAAAGCCCAACAGGTGGTTCTCGTATGCAGACTATGTCAATAAACACTGCCATCAGGATCATGTAAAGCAACTGAAGGGTGTGAAGTGAAGTGGAATGACATCTCACATTTGACCTATTCTGGTGTGTAAAAGAAACAGAGAAGTATTGGTGAGTGACACGCTTGTGCTTTGGGGTCTAGAGTTTGAGTTTAACCCCGTGGATGCTGGTTGATTACCTCAACTAGGCTGAGATCAGGCACCAGATCTTTTTCAGTATCTTAATATCCCAGGACTGAACTTAACCAAATTACTTCACCACTCTAAGTCCCCCTGCACTGTATCTGAGAATTAATTTAGTTAGCTTTTGTATATTTTCAAGCTAACCAATGCTCAGCAAACTTAGTTTTTGCTTATTTTTGTGTTCATATGGCATCCTTAAAAATGATCCCTGCCTTATTTTCTAGCCCTTGTCTTCATGTTGTCCCTACCCACATTCTCTCTGCCAGCCAAATGAATTTATCTGTCAGTTAGTTTTATTTTAATTAAAAATTTTTTTTATTGCTCCATTGGTTCAGGGATTACCTTTCCCAACCCCATATTATTACAATAGTTGCCCTTCAGCAACATTCACAAGTCCACCTTTCTGCTCTTTAAGCATGTTATGGCATTGAAGGTACTGGCAATGATGGAAAGTCTAGAACTGTCAAGATATATTTAACAGTTTTTCTTGGAGTCCTTGTTTTATTCAGAAATAGAGATGCATTCTATGCATCTCTGTGTACGCTGGTAGAGACAGTGTGATAGTTTCCATTATACAGGCACTCTAGATGGAAGTACGTATGTTCATTTCTATACCTATTGATCTTGTGCCTGGTATGAATGTTGCCTTATATCAGAGAGAATTTATATTTGTCCTTTTTGGATTGGCTTACCCAAGCATAATGGATTCTAGTTGAGACCATTTTGTTGCAAGTGGTAGAATTTCATTCTTTTTAATGGCTGAGTAGTATTCCACAGAGTAGATTTACCACAGTTTCTTTATGCATTCCTCTTTTGGCGGGCATCTGGTTGTTTTCTCATCTTCGTTATTGTGGATTGTGCTGCTCTGAATATTGGGATGCAGATCACCTTCTCATAGGTAGATCTCATGTTCCTTGTATACATTCCAAGGAGCAGTGTAGCTGGGTCATATGGTAGATCAGTTTTCAGGTCTCTGAGCATGCTTCATACTTACCTTCATAATGTAGCTGTCAATTCTTACATGTGTCTTGGATTTTTCTGGCTTTCCTTTGCAAATATCCTGTGGAATCTATCATCTGCATGAAGTGTTGCCTGAATCACATGATGTAATATGATCATTCCTTTTAAAAAATTCGTTCTGTGATTGCATTTAATTTAGCACTTGATAACATGCTACATGTATCTTTTCTATTGTAAGCTTTTTTTTGTTTATTTTTCCTAGAAAAAACTATCTTCTCTCCTGAGACTGCATTTACATAAATGTTGATTTTTGAAGGCATGGACAAAACTAAATTCTATTTCACATAACAGGAGCTCATTAAAGATGTGTTGATTTAGAAAAAAAAAAAAAAGAACTACTTTTTGTGACTCAGCTCCTGTCCTTATATTTTCTTCTGATTCCTCCATTTTTCCTCTGGTGTTTCTCATCAGTCTTGTTTTTGTTGAAACTCGTAGTCATATTGTATCGGTAATCGCAACTAGAAGATTGGCCACAGAGAATAATTGGGAAACAAGCCAGGTTTTAAACATGTAGGTTTTAGGAAGTGGGAGGCGTTCTCCTTTCTTGGTTTGCCAGCCTGGGGATGCCACCTTGCCTTTGAAATTTCGCTTCTATCCTTTCCTACATCCCGGAATATACCCAGGGACATGGTCCTTTCCTACATCCCGGAATATACCCAGGGACATGGTCCCTGTGCCTGAACTCACAGACCCCAATACGAAATGTTGCTCTCCGTCCCGTGGCATGCCCATTCATGGCTCCCACTGGCCTTTGTATCTCCAGAAACATAGAGTTTGTCTTTGCTATCAGGGTATCACTGGAAGTAAGCATAATATTTTACTCGCGGAAAGAGGAGATTAGCTACTGAGTCAGAGTAAACACACAGGGGCTCATATCTAAGTTGTCGGGTAAAGCCACTTAATTCAAAGATATGACAAAGATGATAAATATGAAATATAACAGCTTTCAGCTTGCTACAACTAGTTCAAAAAGAAGAGAGGGTGAGAGGGAAGGCAGGGTGGGAAGTATCATTATGCTCTTCAAACTATAGATACATGAAATTTGTTTCCTTTACACAAACAACAAAACTAAAAAAAATGAAGAAATTGGGAAGAAATCTTGGAAACAGAGCTTGATGGAACGGTCAGATTTGACTAAGAGAAGATGACTCAGAAGTTCCTTTATTCCTGGCAGAGGACATGAGCTTTGTGGAAAAAACAGGGTCAGGGATTTGGTTGCACGCAGCAGAATCAACTTCCGCAAGTCAAGAGTAAAAGGAATTTATTTAAAGGATTTAGAGCTCAAAATTGCTGGGCCAGAGCACAAGACGTAGGTGCTAAGTCTCCTTCCCGTATCCTAATATTAGAGAGTCTGAAAATGCAGCTTTCTTTTACTTGGGAAGATTGGATGGAAAATGAACAAAGTGACTGGGATGTAGTTCTCTTAATGGATTAAACTATGCTAAGTGGGCTAATTCATCTTTGCATTGGAGCATGTCTGGGTGACAGCAACTAGATCAAGCAACTGACAGCAAGAAACTGGAAATATGTTAGGACAGGAAGGCGGGAAGGTCAGTAAGAGCTCAATCTGGAAGACCCTTGTTTAGCACATCAGTGCGTGTGAAGTTTTCTGAGTGATAAAATGGAACCATGGAAGATGTGTGAGTGCCTGTGTGGAGGGTGGGAAAGGAGAGGAAGAGTGTGGGAAATGTCACGTGTTGTATTTCCTGAAGACTCTGTAACTTATTCTCAGAAGAGAGTGTTTATGAGGAAGCAGAATGTGAGCTCTGGCACTGAAGTCGCCTCTAGAGATGAGCAGCTGATTCGGTTGATATGAAAATTCAAACAAAAAAAGACCTTGGATGTAGGGCTATAGGCTGTGATACCAGTCACTTAATTGATGACTAGGTTTGATGTGGCTGATTGAGTTGGCTGAGTCATGTTCTCTTACTCCTCCTACACTATGCGTATCATCACCTACCCCCAAACTATGATGTCATTTGAAGAGGTCTCTTCTTGGTCAAGGATATACAAGGTGGTATGTTTTCCCATTACAGCACAGCACCTCTACCATAAGTAACCTCTCAACAAAGAACAGGTGATTCAGCAAGTCATTCCTCCATCGTGCCTTCTTTTTTGCCAGTCACAAATTACATAAGACCCAGAATCTGATAGGATTTTTTTTAAAGGCAGAGTTTATGGAGAGAGGGACAAGAAAGATATCATCTTTCTGCTGATTTGCTCCCCAGGTTATTGCCGCCATCAGGGGTGGGTTAGGCAGAACCAAGAACCAGGAGCTTTATATAGGTCTCCCTTGTGGGTGCAAGGGCCCAAGCGCTTGGACCAGCTTCCACTGTTTTTCCAGTTACATCAGCAGGGAACTGGATTGGAACTGCAGCAGCTGGGACTTGAACCAATGCCCGTATGTGATGCTGGCATTGCAGGTGCCAGCTTAAACCACTGTGCCACAATGCCAGGGCATAAGATAATTTCTTGCTCCCTGCATTGGTATCTTCTGATGTGTAGAACAAATATTCCTGGTTAAATGCAAAATGATTTAACTGGTACATAGGGATGACATTAAATAACAAATGAGAACTTTATTCCTATCTGAATGCCCAATCCTCTGGTTTTCACAACGAGGAAGTATAATACTAGTATTATACTTCGTGCTTTCTGGTTTCCATTTTTAATAAAAGAATAGGCCTCAAGCTAACTGTTCCAAATGCTAGCAAAACATGCCATAATTTTATTCTAAAAAACAAGAGCTTTTTTTTAAATTTAAAAGGACAGAAGCAGAGGGATAGCTATCTGCTGGTTTGGCTTCTAAATTATTTGTGATAGCTGGGGCTGGGCTAGGCCAAAGCTGGGAATCTGGGTCTCCGATGTGGGTTGCAGGGCCCAGCTACATCGTCTGCTTCTTCCTGCACATTGTCAGGACACTGGGACTGTAAGCAGTGGGAGTGAAAGTCAGGTGCTCTGACGTGAATACAAGGGCATATCTTATCAAAAGCCCACTCTGTGCCACAATTTTAATGACGTTAGTGTCTTTTTAATAATATTGTAGCTATTTAAGAGAAAGATACTGGGATTGGATCTGTGGACATTGGGCTTCTCTCCTGCCTATGATGTGTGTCGACATTCCATATGGGCACTGATTTGCATCCTGGCTGCTCTGTTTCCAATCCAGCTTCCTACATGTGGCCTGCAAAAGCATTGGAGGATGGCTTAGTGCTTGGACCCCTGTACCCACATGGGAGATCCAAAAGAAGCTCCTGACTCCTGTCTTCTGATACTCTCAGCTTCGGCCATTGCAGCTATTTCGGGAGTGAAACCGCTATTTCTCTCTGTCTCTGCTTCTCTCTGTAACTCTGCCTTTAAAATAAAAAATAAAGCTTTACAAAAAGGGGTCACTAATAACTTAAAAAAGGAAAAGAGACACTATTTGTTAGAGACACATATGTGCATTTAGGTGAAAAGATACAATGTTAATGGCATACTTTAAGTAATTTAGAGTGGTGCTCTTGATGTGTGTTGGTGGAAGTTGAGGAGTATGGAGAAAGCAGCTTCAGGCTTGAGTTGATGTTGGTTGTGCTGGGCACATATAGGATCATTACTTCTCTCCATTGAATGTATTTGAAAAAAATTTATAATAAAATGCACCTTAAAAATTTCAATGTTTAATAAATCGATTGATATGGAAAAACAGCTCAGTTCACAGAAGTACTATTAGGCAACTGAGAATAATGTGGGTGGTATGTAGATGTGAGACAGGAGGAAAATTATTGAAATTTGCAAAACCCCTGGCCTGCTGGGGGAAGGCTTGGAGTTTCTCCTCTCCTTTCTTGCCACCAGCAGGTGCTAGTGTGCATGAGGACTGCTGTGCTGCTTGCAATGTCTTCCCAACATGCTTGCCTGTAAAATGCCTGTACGTGCTTGAACTGTCAGCCCATACCATGGGGTGGGGGGAGAACACGTTGAGTGTCTCTGAAGAAAGAGCTGAAATCTGGAGACTGTTGCCTGGGGTCAGGATAAGGAGGAGCCAAGGATAGCTCCAAGTTCTCAGCATGGAGTGATGGTGACCTTCTTGGACTTGAGAGGCTGCAAGGGGGAGTATGCTTGGGTGATCAGTGTTAAGGAGGCCTTGGCAGTGTGTAACTAGGAGTGTCTTTTGAACTCCAAGATATCAGGAGCAGCAGAAACTGGACAGGCACCGTTTCTCTCCATGTAGTCTTCAGTCATTAGTGGATAGCTGAATGAAGTAACGTTACCATCATTTTGCTCCTACTTCAAAAAGGACTTATGCATTTATTTAGATGATGATGATGATGATGATGATGATGATAGAAAGAGAGAGAGAGAGAGAGAGAGAGAGAGATCCACCCACTGGTTCACTCCTCAGATGACTGTAAAGGCTGCAGCTTGGCCCATGCAAAATCCAAAGCCAGCAGCTTCTTCTGGGTCTCCCATGTGGATGCAGGGACCCAAGGACTTTAGCTATGCTCCGCTGGTTTCTCAGATAAATTAGCAGGGAGCTGGATTGGAAGTGGAGCAGCTGGGACTTACCAGTGCCCATAAAGGGATGTCAGTGTTACAGGTGCATGTTTTACTGAAATTGCCACAACATGGCCTCTCCTCTTTCTTTTCTGTCAATTTTGAGTATTCTGCTGTAAAAGAGGCAGAGAAAAACAAGAAGAGGATATAAAATATGAATCAGTCATTTGCTGCTCTTTAGGGCTGTTGTTAAAGGTTTGCAGACTCAGAGAGCTAGAAACATTGAGTTTATGTAGATTTTTACATTATGATGGGATTTTAACTCTACTCCCCATTTATTATTATTATTATTTTTCTAACTTTGGCTTGTTGAGAAGCAGCTGGAACTTATGTGATCAGGGATCAGCCAGGACATCTTACAAGTCCTCCATGGGATTTGTGGCCCTCTAAATAATTGACCTTTATTGGTGAGGAGTGATGTGGTTACAGTTTTTCAGGGAGGTGGAATGGGAACTATTTTTCCAAGGATCTATCATGCCCTGGACTAAATGAAGTTCACTGGGTCTGTCTTGAAGTTTCTGCAGCAAAGAGCAACTTTTGTATAGTTAACACAGCAACCGTTTGATTTTTAGTACTAAGAAGCAGTTTGCTATCCTGGCATGCTGCACAAGAAGGAGTTAATCTAATTTTAGTTGGAGTAAATATGAGGTTTCTATTCCATTATGTTGGAATCTTCTATTAACAGGACAACTTAGTTATACCATTGTCCTTTGTAACTCCAAATGTAACGTCTCCACGCCATGGACAGCAGAGATTAGGACCAATTCTGCTGGCATAGTTTTGAAACTGTCATCATTTTATTTGTAAAGAGAAGGTGTGTTTTTCATGTGTGTTTAAAATTTGGGAATGCATAATTGGCACAATAGACTTCCTGATGAATGTAGGATATTATACTACTTGTACTCTACAATTTATGATGATTAAAATTTATTTACTCTGTCCAGGGTTTACTTTTCAAATGCCCACAACAGCTAGTGCTGGACCAGCCATGAGCCTGGGAGCCAGGAATACAATTCAGGTTTCTCATGTGAATGCCAGGAATCCAATTACTCAAGCCATCATTGCTGCCTCGAAAGGACTGCATTGGCAGGAGTCAGAACTGGGCATTGAATCCAAATGTTTTGATGTTAACTTCTTCACTCAGACTAGACACTGACTCCCTAATTTATAACATTTTTGTAGTTCACTGTTAGGGCTTATACAAAGTAGAAAGACTACATCTGTAGAGGAATAATCAAATTTTAACATGCTAATGTGCTTCTGTTATTCATCACACTAGTTTGTTTTGTTTGAAACTGGTTTTGCTTCTAAGGATTTAGTCATTCTCAACTTCCATATGCTTGGTTTTTTCAGTGTTGACAGTCTATACTCTGAAGTTCTAAGATGCCATGCTTGATAACTTTTCCTCAGAAAAAATGTTTCTGGAGATGCCAGGTTGTTTTTATCTTAGATGGAATTTGGAGTCTGCCTCTGATGTTATTTTAATTTATAGACTTTTAATTATGTGTGTCTTTTATGTTTCACTTAATGCAGCACATGCTTTTATAAATGGATTCAGATTTATTTTAACATGATAAGAGAGGGAGCAAAAGCGTTCTTATGGTAAAATTAAACACTTTTTTCAAACTGAGGCTGTTGTTTGGTTTGTGTTCTGGCTTAATGGACACTTTTATGATTTGGTGTGAAGCTAGTATTCATAAAGGTGATTTATGAATATATAAAAAGATAAAACATGCATCAGAGTTATTCAAGCAGTCTCCATGGAATATTTAAATACATTCAGAAGTTACCCTACGGAGCAAATTTAGGTTTTATCCAAATAGGAAAGCCAATGAGAGGTCAGCTGTGGGCACGACTGGAGTCTGTATTCAAATGTTTATTTAACAGAGATTGTTTGTCTAATGTAGTCTCCTGATGGCTGAATAGATTTGTGCCTTTCCACTGAAGAGAGCATTTCTCTTTTTGGTATGCATCAGAATCACCCAGGAGAGCCTTTTGGCAATAAAGATCTCCAGGTCTGAGTCAGTCATTCTGGGACAGAGCCCAGGCTTCTGTGTTTTGATTCACTAGAACAACTAGGGCAGCTTTTGCAGCATCCTGATAGCTGGGGTTCCAGTCCAGAGCACTGACTCAGGCCCCCTGTGGGTAGAAGGTCTGGGAAATCATGACTGATGTTCACCAAAGAATGAAAATGTTGGGCTCACCTGACAGGAGAAGTCCTTGCCAGGGACCATATGAGGTTCAAGGATATTTAGAGGTAAAGATAGGGTTGATACAAACCTGTTCTGGCTTACAAAAGAGTTTGAGAGTTCTTTTCCTTGAGATTAGATGATGATGATTAAGTGACACGGACAACAACAAACTAGCAGTAAACTTTATGTCAGTCATGCTTTCATAAACTCTGGCTTTCTCCTCTTGTATGTTTATGTGATTTTTTTGGGGTCAGTTTTAATTGATTTTGCTCAACAGATACCTGCTCTTATGTTCATACAATATTTATTAGTAGCCGATATTGATCATGAACAAATTCTCTAACAGTCATGGGGACTGGAAAAACAGAAAAGTATCCTGGATCTTTGTTTGCTAAACTGGCAGAACATAGTGTCTCTGAAGACAAATTGATTGTAAAATATGAAATTTCTTTATCGGTGAGTCTAACTTTGTAGATTCATTTGTGTTTCTGGATACTGTTCTTCATGGTCATACAGAATGTTTGCTTTCATCAGAAAAGAATAAGGAGTGAGGATTCCTGTTTCACTTACCCATTTGCCAAGCAAAAATTACAGCAGGTAAAAGTGTAGCAGTAGGCAGATCAGAGCTTTAGTTTCAATGCTTTCTTTTTCTGTGGCTTGGGCAAACTGCCAGAAGTCTACATGTCTTGATTTCCTCACAATGTGTCTTAAAGCTTAGGACCAGACCAGTTAGCTCCCAATGCTCAATTTGTGTACTGAGTCTGCAGAGAAGTGTGGCTAAGGCAAGGTCAAACCAGATGCGATGCCCACGGAGAGAAGGGGCTTCAGGACTTGGGAAAGCTGCATATGTCTTCTCATGCTATCCTTTAAGGACCCGCCACCTCTCCCATCTTGACCCTGGTTGCTATGGTTTGCATGCCTCCTAGTTGTAGATTCATGGATTTATTGGGTGCTGCATGAGATAAAGCATTGGCTCCTGAGTCCTCTTGCGAAAGAGTAAAGACAATCTCATAGAATTATTTGCTGAGTTGGAGCATTGCAGCACAAAAAACATGTACTTGTTAAGGCATGAATATGCATTTATGATTAGGGAGCGTCTTAATGAAACATCCATGGCTATTTCCTATGTTTTTCTAGAAAGATAAATTAAGTCATAGTAGGATTTTTTTTCACTCAGTTTCTTATTGTAATGCATTCTTCTGCCTGGGTGAAATAATGATATAGTTAATGTTTTTTTCTGTTTTGCAAAGATGTTATTGGATCCACAAATATACTCTGGTCTTTCGAGGAGACAAAGGCTGTGAGGATTTTATTCTTTACATTATGGAGATAAAGGGAAATGATGACATGATTTTATTTTTGTTTTCTATTGAAGAATTCCACAGAAAGCAGTAACACTAGTGGAGGTTTAGGAAGCATAGGCTGTTGTCTTGCTGTAGAGCCTGCTGGTCTAGGGCTCTGGTTTGTCCTTCCAGATCCAGTTACTACCCTCCTCCACTCTCCTCAGTGTCCTGGGAGGCTCTGCTTAACGGCTGGATCTACCAGTCTATTAGCCTGGGCTGCTCTAGCACCTTTCCATAGGCTATACATGTACTATGCAGCATGACATGTAGTTCTCAGAGTTCTGGGTGCTGTGAAGTCATGATCGTGCTCTCAAGCTGATGCAGTGTGTGCTGAGGACTCCCAGGTTTGAAAAGCTGTCTCCTTGTGGTCTCTTCACCCATTCGGGGGGGAGGGCAGAGAGAGAGAGAGAGAGAGAGAGAGAGAGAGAGAGAGAGAGAGAGAGAGAGTATTCTGGGCTTTTTTTTCTTTTGAGGCGGACATTAGTTCTATCATGAGGACTCTACTATCATGCCTTTTACTAAACTAAGACCTCCCAAAAGAACCCCCTACAAACAGCATCATGCTTGCAGATAGGGCTTTCGATAGATGAGGGGGAGCAGGAGGAATGCTCAGTCCAGAGCACCCAGACCGTGTTAACAGAAGACACTGGTGGAAGTGCTGAAGGAGAGAGCATCAGCTTCCTGCTCCAGGATGTACCTATCGGCTGCATCCCCTACTTTCTCAGTGCAAGCTCCCCATTTTCCCCTTTGGGTCCAGGAGTGATAGTAGTTATGTTTTGCGGATTCTCTTTTCTCCTAAAAATCTGGCTTCTGTCCCACCCTTTTGGAAATGATCTCTCATTAAATACTCTTCCCATTCTCATGCTAGAGTGCAGTATAGTGCTTTAATTTTAAGAAACGTGATTTGTTTATTTATTTGAAAGGCAGAGCAACATGGAAGGAGATAGAGATAGAGAGAGTGAAGAAAGGAGCTGGGAACTCCATCTACATGGATGGCAATTCCCAGGCTTGTTGGCAGGAAGCAGAATCAGAGTGGAGTGCCTGGGATTCATACTGGCATACTGATATGGGATGCTGCCCTATAAGCAGCATTTTAACTAAATGCCATCCCTGCAATGTAATGATTGGATTCAGTGTCTCAAGAGCTGAGGAACGAATGTCACATAGAAACCTTCTCACAACATTAATACATGTTCATTGTACTAGATGTTACTTATTGTAGTAGCTCCTTCTTGATTGACTAAGAGGAAGTGGACACTGAAATGATTTGGCTGAGGAGTTACAAACTTCCTTCAGTTAAAACTACATTTCTGGGCCCAGTGCAGTAGCCTCATGGCTAAATTTCTTGCCTTGCAACCACTGAGATCTCATATGGGTACTGGTTCATGTCCTGGCTGCTCTACTTCCCTTCCAGCTCCCTGCTTGTGGCCTGGGAAAGCAGTGGAGGATGACCCAAGGTCTAGGGACACTGCACCCACACTAGAGACCCAGAGAAAGCTCCTGGCTCCTGGCTTCGGATCAGCTCAGCTGTGCAATGGCCACTTGGGGGTGAACTAGTGGTTGGAGGATCTTTCTCTTTCTTTCCTTCTCTTTGTAAATCTGCCTTTCCAATAAAAGAATAAATCTTTTAAAAAATACATTTCCGTCTATTTCTGTTTTTAAGAATCATCTTTACATGATGAGGTGTGATAATATTTCACATTTTAATGGGATAAATTTCCGTGCATTTGATGAGAAGAAATTTGGTAGTTTTCTAATAAGGGCCGTGTCTGTGGTTTGGTTGTGTCCCCAGAGGTTAAAAGTCAGCCTATTTTTATGTCTGTAACCAACATCTAAGAGGAGCTGCTCAGGAAGGAAATTTTTCTTATCTCTTGGTTTTGGAGGTTCAAAGTTGGAAATCAGGTAGCTTGGGGTCTGGTGAGTGTGGGGAAGGGCACCCATGGAGAGAGGATGCTACAATGGGCTACGAACAGAGAGACTGGGAGCTATTGGCTAATATTCAGGTGTATGTATCCAAGCCTCTCACAAGAGGTACTTTCTGAGGACAGACTCCCAGTGACTCTGGATATCCCACAAGGCCCAAGTCCTAAACATCAGTATAGGCCTGAGTTTCCACTCTTTCCTAGCAGTGCCACCCTGCACTCTTTTACACATGAGTTTTGGGGAACAGGGAAGCTTATATCCAACCTATAGCAGTGAAGATGTTAGAAGGTTGATTTTATTGTTCCCATGTGGGAGGTGGTAGAACCTTTAGGAAGTGGGACCTAGTGTGAAACAGCTAGGTCACTGGGGCCACTGGCCTCATTGGACTCCAAGAGGACTGTTACAGAAGAGACTGGCCCACCTGGCCCGCTGGCTTCCCACCCACCATTTTCTCTCTCCTTCTTGTATGTGCTCTTGCTGTGAGGCCATCTGTCATGTTGTGCCCCAACCACTGGGCTCTTTGCCAGAGCCAGTGTCATGCTGTTGGGACTTTCAGCTTCTAAAACCCAAGTTAAATAAATAGCTCTTCTTTATAAAAAGCCCAGCACCAAGTGGTATTACAGCAACAGAAAATGGACTGATACTACCTTCATGTTTCAATTGTGTGGCTCCTAATTCTACTTCTAACAATTTATCCTAAGGAAATAATTGGGATTTTAATGAGAGATACATGCACATACAGCCCAATCATATTGTTATTTATAATAATGGACGATGACATAAATCATCAAAAGTTGCACAGCATGGAAATATTTTCATTGATTATGTCAATGGGGGCACTTCAACAAGTTTGTGGAAAAGGGAATTAAAAGATATACTCATATAACTCAGTTTGGCTCTATGAATAATTTTTTGTTTTATTTGTTTCATAACATTCTTGAAGACCTCTTTATATAGAGTATACCATTTATATTAAATTTATGGAACATAATATATTACTTGGAAAAAAATCACAGTAAATACTTTTGTACATTGGTGAAGTCAGCTATTGCAATTTACACAAATATATGTGTGTATGGGGGTTAAGAGCAGGAGAGAGGAGGGGAGGGAGGGAGAAGATAGAAACAAGGCAAATGAAGAGAGCAAGGGTGAGAGGAAGAGTGAGAATGAGAGAATGAATATGTCAGGATGAATCAGAAAGAAAAACCAAAAGCTTCAGAGGTTTGATTCAGCAGAGAGATTATGGATGATTGATTTTGTTTCTTGTTCTTTTGCTTTTCATGTTAAAGTAAACTTTTTAGGTTAAAGTAAATAATTTCTGTTACTTAAGCAAGCACAGGATCACAGCCTTTACAAGCCTGGTACCTGCAGAAAAACAGACTTCTTTTTTAGAAGTTGAGCTGTGGCCTGCTGGTGTGGCACTTCACACCTGCCTTAGGAGGATGCCTCTCTTAACCTTTCTTCTCTCTATGCCAGATGGATCTGATTGCCTATTGCCTCTTCCTATTTTTACATAGTGGAAAAAGACACATTAAATTTACCACTTAACAAATTTTTATTGTTCACTTAAGAAGTATTTAATATATATGCACCTTTATTGACTAATTTCTGGAACATTTTCATGGTTAACTCTGAAACTCCTAACTAGTAAATATCAATACTTCCTTTCCTCTTTCCCAAGCTCTTGGTAACTATCTTTTCTAAGATTTTGACTGTTTCAGATACTTCATGTAAATGGAATCATGTAATATTTTCCCTTTTTGTGGCTGGCTTGTTTCACTTAGCTTAATGGTCTTGAAGATCATTCATGAGGTAATATCTGAAAAGATTTCCTTTGTTTCCAAGCTTCAGTAAGAGAGCTCTGAAATGAAAGCTGTAAAAGAGAGCTTACCTTGACTGGATTTGCGAGCCTGGATGTGAAGCCCAAAGTAAGAAAAGACTCTTTCAACTGTTCCCAGATGTAGCTGCATCCTACCTAATGAAGATGGAGCTTTGCAAGGGCGCCTTCCAAGGCCCTTGGAGAGCATCTAGAAATGGATGACTCTCTCACATTCCCCCTCAGTGCAAGAGATGTTGGAATGAGTCTTCCGATCCACGCAAGGAGAAGTTGAAATAGAATGCATTTGGTTTTGACCAAACTAATTGTTATTATTATTTTTACATATATGTCTGGCTTCTTTTTTTCAAACTGTTTCTTTCTCCTGCTACAATAATTTGTGTTAAAATTTCCACTAATGATAAGATTCACAGTAAACGCACCTCCCTCATAGACTTCCTTGATCCATCCATGTGGAAGTCACACTTCTGTTCTCTGCATTGCCACAGACCTTCATTGACAGTTCTCCCTTGACTTGAAGCCCTCATTGGCTAGCTATTACATTTTTTATGTTCCTCACTCTCCTTTTTTTTTTAAAAAAGAAGATCTATTTTATATTTTGAAAGGCAGAGTGACAGAGAGGAAAGAGATGAGAGAGGCAGATAGAACTTTTTACCCGCTGGTCGATTCCTCAAATTACCACAATGGCCAGGAGTTGGTTAGCCTAAAGCCAGGAGCCTAAAACTCCATCCTGGTCTCCTACATGGGTGACAGGGACCCAAGGAATTGGACCATCTATAGCTTTTATAGGTGTGTTGAGAGAGAGTAGGATTAGAAGTGGAGCAGCTGAGATTTGAACTGGCATTCCAATGTAAGTACCAACTTTGCGAGTGACAACTGAATTTGTTGTGCTTTAATGCCTTCCTCTTACATTCCTTTGAAAAATCATTCTTTCTGGTTATATTTTGTTTACTTCAGAGGCAGAGTGGGATAAGTCAGGCAGGTAGGCATAAAAATGTTTTCCATCTGTTGGTTCACTACTCAAATGCTCACAACAGCTATGGCCTGTCCTGTCCAAAGTAATGTGCCAAGCACTCAAGCCGACTCCCAAGTGGGTGGCAGGAACCAAATCACTTGAGCCATCACGGCTGCCTCCCAGGATCTACATCAGGAAGAAGGAGGAGTCAGGAATTAAAAGAGGATGTGAGATTCCACTGTCTTAACTCCTAGGCTAAACATCCACCACATGGTTATACTTTTAAGCATCACCTTCCTGTTCCAACTGCAAATGCTCTGAAGGCAGACATCCAATCCTCTTGTGATTTTCACCCACTTCTGATACTTTGCTACATGTTTTACACAGTGGTGCCTATTATCAAATCCTTGTCAAATGAATAAATACATTTTTCACATTCAAGGAGAAATTATTACTAAGGAAGAAAATATTATAATATCAAATTGTTTTTCAAGTTTCAAGTACTTAGTGAAGGTGACTATTATTTATCTAGTGCTATATCACCATTCATCCTAATGTGTGAGCCTAAGCCATGGTTATTATCTCACTGTTTTATGAGTCAGGAACACAGACAGGGATTAATGGGGTCCTCTTGCTCTGGGTCTCACCCAAAGTTTCCATTTCCCTGAAAGCTCAGCCACAGAGGAGTCTAACGTGGTTGCAGGAATGACCCAGTTCCTTGCAGTCTCCTGGACTGAGACCTCAGTTGCTCAGGAGCTACTGATCTGAGGATTCCTCTGGTCTCTTGCAACCAGGTTGTCTACTTCATCAACACAAGAAAGCCAGAGTGTCATGTGCAAAGGAGAATTCAAAGCAGAAGCCATGATCTTTTATCACTCAAACCTGGGGATGAACTCCATAAGTTTTGCTGTGTTGTGTTCATTTTAAGTAAACCATTGGGTCCATGCCATTCTCAAGGGAATGAGATATCATGCTTGTGTGTACCAGAGGTCCAAGATTATTGCAAGGCTGTGGAAGGCTGCCGTTGGGGCAGAGTACTGTGTATTTGTATATTATGAGTTGTGTTATGGAGTGATAGCTTCCAGGAGTGAGAATACAGAAAAGCAGAGAAAGACAGAGTGGGAAAGAGTTTGAGGGTGAGTCCTTCCAAATGTTGAACGTCAAGCTAAGGAACTCAGACTTTATGAAAAGGCAATGTGGAGCCTTAGATGTAACAACACAGAGATGGTCCAGTTAGAGCTGTGCTCTCAAAAGCCAAATGGTCTGGGGGGAAGACAGACTGAAGATGGGGAGGCCCATTCCTCAGCAAACACAATCATTTGAGGGGAAAAAATGAGCAGGGATATTAAGAGAGGGGCTATGAGGAGGAACAATTCCAGAAATGGTGTGAAAGGCCACTGATGGAACTTGACATCTACAAGAACTGAGAGGACCCAGAGGCACTGAAACTAACCTGTCGACTCTTATTATTGAGTGGTTTGTATGATAATGGTGTGGAAAGGGAAATGAGAACATTGGGCGAATCAGACTGAGGGGGAAGATGACAAGTTTGGGTGGAAAGTTCATGCAGTGTCCCCACTGGAAATTAGAGAGTGAAGGGTGCATTTCATGGCATTTCTGCAACCTGCATACAGAGAATAGGGGGCTGTTGTTTTCAGTACAAGAGCTGTTGGACCAACTCCAAGGGCTGTTTGTGCAGAAGCGGGCATGGTGCTTAGTTGTGGTGATTGATGGAGTGGCTGGGGGGATTGAATTTTATTTATTTATTTTAAAAATTATTTTTATTGGGAAGGCAGATTAGATTGTATGAAGAGGGGGGGAGACAGAGAAAGATCTTCCATATGCTGGTTCACTCCCCAAGTGACTGCAATAACTGGAGTTGAGCTGATCTGAAGCCAGGAGTCAGGAGCTTCTTCTGGGTCCCACATGAGTGCAGGATTCCAAGGCTTTGGGCCATCCTCTACTGCTTTCCCAGGCCACAAGCAGGAAGATGGCTAGGAAGTGGAGCAGCTGGGACATGAACCAGTGCCCATAAAGGGTCCTGGCACATGCAAGGTGAGGATCTATCCTTAGAGCTCTTGCAGCAGGCCCATCTATTTTGTTTAAAAGCCTGTTTTTTTTTTTTTTTAAATAGGATGTGATTGAACTTCCCTATCTGGATGTTTATTCAACTTTTTTTTCCTGTTCATAGCATTCTTTGTAATATTCTTATTTCTTATTGCATGCAGAATCACCCCAAATTCTCCAGGGATCACATTAGTGCAACCCCTGTTGTAGTAAGGAATGCTGATGGAAGCATGGGTGACAGAGCCCCACTGCTCTCTGGGCCATTTCTCCACACTCTTCTGAAGGTTGGACCTAGGGTCACAGTCAGCATCAATGTGTGGCATTGGAAGGCTTCCCTCAGGCCCCAGGGTGACAGCACCCGTCCTGCACACTTTTTGGCCACAGACAGCTTGAAATCTGCTTTCTGCTGCTTCACACAACTATTTTGCTCTTTTGGAGAATGACAGCTTTCCTCAGTGATAGCCAAAGGATATGTCTGCCGTTAATGGAGTGCGACAGCCCAACACCTGTTGAGAGTTGCTTCCTATGAGAACTGCTTCTGCTCAGGTCTGTCTCTCCATCTCCCTCCCTCACTGTATGCACCTGCCAGGGCAGCGTCTTCCTGCAGTGATCCCCTGTACCTCATTAGTTTCTCCCTCTACTGAAATCCTAGCTGCATTTCAAGATCTGGTCTGATAGTCATTGACAAAATTCTACCCTTGGGGTCCCCTGCTCTGAACAATTCCTATATCTTCAGTCTGTGTAGTTCTTTTGGCATTGGTATGTTAAAACCTGTGTGCATACACCCCTGCTTCCCTGAGGAATGAAGCGGATGAAGGGAGGCTGGCTTGTGGGGCACCCAAACATGCTAAAGACACAGAACATGTTTCTGGGCTCTGCAGCCAAGTGGGTGACTAGAGTTCACCACAGCCTCTTATATATTCATGGAAGACCTGGAAGAGCAGAGCTCGGAGAATTCAAACAAAACAAAATGATCAGGAGATAAAGTGCTAATTACCACAATTTGGTCAGCACATGCTGTGGAAATGTCTTGAAATAATCACACTGTACTCCGTAAATTATTATGTACAATTATTATGTGTTCACCCAGAATATATAAAGCCTTTGTAGGATTTTAAAAAATGAACATTTTAAAATTTGAAGCTTGTTAGAGGGCCACACACATGTATAATATTTTACTTCAATCATAGGAACTCTCAATTATGTACATAGAGGTGCTCAGAGATCTAGGTCCAGGGGCATTTAAAACTTGTTCAAAATGCTATGTTTCCTTCTATGAGGCATCAAGAAAACAGTTGTTCAAAAGCAGCCAGTTGTGTAACATAACCAGAAAGTGCCTGGTAGGGGATCTTAGGCCAGAGGGAATTCGGGTTATTCTTGTTGCGTGATGTTACTTTGTTCCAAAGCTCCTCTCTGGGGGCTCTGTGCACCTTGGCATGCTGAGGTGGAGTTGCTGCATCTCCAGGGTCTGACGCTCCTGTTGCGTCGAGAGCCTGCTGTTTTCTGGCTGAACAGTCCCCAGTTTCCAGCCTCGGGTTCTCCAACCACGCATGGGCTGAGCTGCCTACCACCAGACAAGAAGTTCTGAGCAAACTTGGGCACCACAACTGATTTCTTGCATATATTTAATAATTTAATGGGCAGCACAATATGCTTCTGTGATCTTTAAAAGAACAGAAGTCAAAAAGAATTCATGGGTGTTATTTATGGGAACCATTTTGTCTCACACAATTATATCCATTGTCTACGGTTTCTTTCATATCCCTCCACGTTTGAATTTTTTCATCATGTGATGATGCAGCCCAATGTGTTTGTGAATTACCAGGTATTGTTACTAAGAATACTCTGTTGGGGCTAGTGATGTGATGGTGGCATAGTAGGTTAAACTTCCACCTATGGCACCACCATCCCAGAGGGTCACCAGTTCATGTCCCAGCTGTTCCACTTCCAATCGAGCTTCCTGTTTATTACCTGAAAAGGCAGTGAAAAATGGCTATAGTCCCTAGGTCCCTGCAACCACGTGATAGACCCAGAAGAAACTCTGGCTCCTGGCTTTGAATCAGTTCAGCTCTGGCCATTGTGGCCATTTGGGGAGTGAACCAGCAAATAGAAAATCTCTCTCTCTCTCTCTCTCTCTCTCTCTCTCTCTCTCTCCCCTCTTTCTCCCCACCTCACTGTCCTTTCAAATAATAGTAATAATGACAATGATAATAATAATAGTAATAACAATAAAAGAATATTCTCTTTCTGTTGGTATTAAAATTCCTTACGAACAGGCTGTGCTCCAAGCTTTTTCTTAATGTGGGGGCTTTTTCATCCTAGATATGCATTAGAATTGTGTAGGAGTTTAAAGAAGTCCCACCTTCTTCCCAGACCAGTTAAATCAAAATATCTGGCATTGGGTATGAGACTTGGGTATTCTTCTTAAGATGTGTCTATTTTATTTGGAAAGTCAAGGTTACAGTGATAGAGGGAGAGAGAGAAAGGGAGATTAAGTCCCCAAGTGCCTGTAACGGTCAGAGCTGGCCTGGTTGAAAGCTGGGATCCAGGAGCCTCTTCCAGGTCTCCCATGTGGGTGTAGGGTCCCAAGGACTAGAGCCATCTTCCACTGCTTTCCCAGGTCATAAGCAGAGAGGTGGATCAGAAATAGAGCACCCAGGATTAGAACTAGCACTCATTTGGATGCTAGTACCACAGACAGAGGATTAGCCTATTACGCCACCACATCAGCCCCATTGGGTATGTTTATCTAAAAGCTCTCACAGGATGCAAATTTTATCAAGAGGTGAGGACCTGTTAACTTGTGAGCTTGCTGTGATTTCAGCTGAAGCTACTGGAAAATGCCTGCCTGGAGGCGAACAGCAACACTTTTATAATTGCACCTATATTTCATATCTATAGAAATCATAGAATAAGAAACTTGAGAGAGGAGATAATGAGAATAGCTGGGGATTCATTGTAGAGTTCCTCCCCCCTAAGCATAAATGTAGATGCAAGTTATCACTGGAAAGGCTGGCTGGGACTCATGTTTCATGGAAATCACTCACACAGGCAGGGAGGTAGCATAAGTGAACTTCAACACATTTATGGAAAGGGGAATTTAAGTTATCTATGTTGGTCCCTAAGTCTTTGAAATTTTTGCTTTGTCTTTTCATAATATGCACCTCTATTGAGCACTGTTTTGGGCATCTCACTTCAACTCTTTCAACTTTTCATTGGATACTTGAGTGGATAACTGTCTTATATTTTCTTCAGAATGCTAAATCCTTTTGACTTCCGTGTTTATGAGCAACAGGAGAAATATTTGATGAGGATGGAAAATAACTTCCCTGAGAGAAAAATCAATAATTACTTTGTTGTTACTGAAGTACTCTGAAGCCTGTTGAAATCTGTTTCATTGCTTGGTGAATTGATCTGTTCTAAGAAGCTGCTCTGTGTCAGATCTCTGATAGTTGCTTGGAGACCCCTTTAAAAGAAATATATCCCACAATAGAACAGACTCAATTTATCCTATTTATTAGTTACAGTAGCACTTAAATCTCACACTTTGTTCATTACTCAAGCTTTACATGGCTTTTAAAAAGATTTTCTTATTTGGAAGAGGGGCGGGGCAGAGATTTTTGCTTACTCCCTAAATGGCCATGATGATTGGGGCTGGATTAGGCCAAACCAAGAACTCCATCTGCTTCTTCCATGCGGTGACAGGAGCATAGCTTTGCTTGGGCCACCTTTTTCTGCCTTCCCAGGCACGATAGCAGAGACTTAGATCCAAAGAGAGCAGCCATCTGTCAAACAGGCACTCATACGGGATCTGGTGTCAAAGGTGCACCAAAACACTGGACCCTTTACACAGCATTGACATTTAAAGAAGACACCATCGTCTAACCCTACAGTGTCAGGAGATAAACAGCAGGGTGCTGGACTTGTAGCTGTTTTTGAAGGACTATACTATTATAATAATGTAGGCGAAATCAGTGGGGGGAGTGGGGTTGGGGAGGTGAACCCCTGAGCCTGTGGAGCTGTATCATGAAGAAAAAGAGTTAAAAAATTGAAGATTAAAAAAAAAATGACACCTTTTGTCCTGGAATGCCCCCAAATCCAAACACCTCTTGTTCCCAAGGCATTCTGCTTTCTTGTAAGTGGACCTCCATGCTTTCAGTTGCTCAGGCCTAAGCCTGGGCCGGCCCATTTACGTGCCCCCTTCCCCAGTCTCCTGCAGGTGCGGTCAGTTCTATCACCAAGCTGCTTCAGAGCTGACCTTTCCCACCAGCTCTTCTTCCCTACCCTGGTCCACACTCTCTTTTCTTCGCTTGATTATTGCTGTAACCTTCCAATTAACCTTCCTCTCTCTGCTATTTCCCGAGTCTATTTGTTCATAAAATACATCATAGATTATTATGAACAACAGTCACCCCAATTGTGCTGTAGAATGCAAGAAGTTATTCCTTTTTCTAATGTGATTGGCTGTGTGTTCTCCAACCTGCTTCCTCCCCTCCACAGTCAGGTAACTCAGGCCTCTGACCTACTTGACAAACTTCTGTTAAATGTGAAAACAGAATTCTGGATTCCAAGGATAATATTTTGTTTAACTGATTAAAAATCTTCTAGTTAACATTATTAATTCCAGTAGGCTGGCAAAACCATTGAAGTAAATTAAAATAATCCTTCAAGCTTCCACAAGCTTTTGCTTGTTGTTAGAATATTGTTCATCTTTTCTCCTGAGTCTAGGGAATATGATATAAAATCACATGAAAATCCTACAGGGAGGAGAAAATTCTCAGAAAGCACAAGGAAACAGAACAGTTAGTGGTAAGTGAGGTTATAACTTTTTATATTGTTTCATGTCTATTTTAAGACATTTTCATTATGAAAATACTTATCTTTCATTTGCCTGAAAGCAGAGGAGCAGAGAGATAGAGACAGATTCAGAGAGATCTTTTATCCTCTGGCTCATTCCCAATATGCCAAAAATGGCCAGGGCTCAGCCAGGTCAAAGCCAGAAGCTGAGAATTCAGCCCTGAACTGTCACATGGGTGGCAGGGACCCAACTGCTTGAGCAGTCACCTGATACTCCCTGAGTCACGGGGGTAGCAAGTGGTGGAGCTGGAATCAGCAGTGTAGCTAGGACTTGCATGCAGGCACGCTGATATGGCATGCCGGCACCCACGTTGCGTCTTAGCCACTGTGCAAAATGCCAATCCACATTTTTATATAATTTAGCTAAGTAATGTCTGGAATGGTTACAAAATGAGACTGATTTTAAAAATGTTATCTTTTGTACTTTCAAAAATATGCTTTGAAGTTCCACATAGAAACAGAGCTCTATTTAAAGCAGAAGAGATGTTGTGCCAGATTGCAAGTTGCCCAAGAATTCTTAAACTTGAAATGATAGACCCAGCATCAATTAGTTCATTCATTCTTTCACTCAAAAAATACAGACTGAGCACCAAGTAGGTGCCAGATGGTATGTCAGGTGGTAGGGATGTAGAAGTGAACCAGACAATGAGGCCCCTCCGGTCTTTGTTTTGCTTAAACTGATGCTGTTCCCAGAGAATATGATCCAAATATGCTATGGGATAGTATTAACCCTTTGTGGATATATTAGAGAGAAATATAGATAATGATACATTAACAGTCAATGAGCCAGTTACGAGGCATGCTAAAAGCTTTGAGGATGTGATATGAAGTCACAAGACTGTGATGAGATGTTATTTAAGCTTTGGCCTACAGAGGAATGCTGAGGAGATTGGCCAGCGTGTTCCAGGTAGGGTGGACGAGGGAGATGTCTAGTGAAGCTGGGCCATGGCATGGAAGGGGTGGAACCAACAACACCAAACCAAGAATGTGGTTAGGGCCAGTTTACGTAGGGCTTGGGGCTGGCTGTGATAAGGAGCTTGGAAGATTCTCGACATGCTGTGGAGCTGTGAGTTTTTAAGTCAGAAGGTATCAAGTTCTGTGTTAAGATTTCTCTGGCCACTGATCTGTGAACTAGAAGCATGAACCTGGAGTTCGTGAAACAAGTCTAAACTGAACACACACGTTTGGAGTACAACACTGTAAAGATTTTTATTTTCATACATGAAAGTTCTTAAGAGTTGAATTTAGAGACACACAAGAGACAAGGCCCTAGAAAAAAACATGCGAGGCACCCCAAACTTTCGGGGTTTGTGTAAGATGAGACAGCAGCAGATGATGTAGGAAAAAATGTTTTTAGGCAAGAGGCAATCCAGGAGTGTTAGTCTAAGCTGCAGAATTTTAAGGTATGTTGTTATGCAGCAGTGGAGACCCAAGACACCCTTGCACATTCAGGCCATTGGGCAGAAGCCCAGGGTCCTTAACAGGAGAAGAATAATGGCTTAGTTTTGCTGGTGTTCGAAACGTCCACCTTTATGTGGACCTCTGATGTCTTCATTCTTTTTAGCATGTCAGTTGGGGAGAGGCAGGGAAGGGGAGGGAAGGGAGAAGTGAAGAAGAGAGGGAGAGGGAGCAGATGGGAGGGAGGCTTGTTTAAGAAGCTTCCATGTGGTTAATAACCAGAACTTTGAGTATACAGAATAGCCTAGTTTACCTAGCCTTCTTCCCGTAGATCAGCTGCTGTCAGCTACCTCTTCACACTTGCAGTACAATCCCTTCTGCTCACAATGCTGACTTCCATTTGGTTTTTGTGCTTTGATTTGGGATCTAATTTTAGTGTTAAATGCTGCACAGGTGATACTGCTGGACAATGATGTCATTGATGGGAAGATGCCAAGAGACATAGGAAATGCAAATTAACAGACACAGCAGTTTACCGCTGGGCAGATACATTTGTGTCTGCACAAATCACTCAATGCCACTTGTGCCAGGACAATGTAAGGGCTTCCAGGATCCCCAGGTTCCCATGGGGCTATGAGATGTCAGAGAAGTATCCACATGGCCTGGGGAGGTCACTGGGTACATAATCAGGTCTTGTTCGTCCATGTGTGTTCTCCAGACCAGGGCCAGGACTAGGGTGAGGGGAATTGGGAAACTAAAGCACGAAATTCAGAGACAAATGCTCTCTGAGACCTGCCAATCAAAGTTAGGTGCCTATGGGCAAGCATCCTCTTTGTGTGTTTATTTGAAGATTTCATTGTTTTTGTTAGAAAGACAGATCTACAGAGAGGAGACACAGAGAGAAAGATCGTTCAGCTGGTGGGCCATTCCCCAAATGGCTGCAAGTTGCAAATGAGCCATAGCCAGGATCCAGCAGCCGCTGGGTCCCCCAATGGCTGCAAGGTTCCAAGGCTTTGAGCCATCCTCTGTTGCTTCCCCAAGGGCATAAGTACGGAGCTGGATCAGAAGTGGAGCAACAGGGACGTGAACATTTGCACGGAATAGCTGCACTTGCAGGAGGAGCATTACACAATTAGATATCAAGCAGGCCCCACTAGCATCTTGTTTAATCTTGCACCCAAGGGACCTCACCTCACCCTAGTGCTGGCCTGGCTCCCAGTCTTTATCACCTGTCCTGGGTTTCCTGGAAGCTGATCTTCTCACCAGATCCACAGAGCTGTTGCCTTGCCCAGCTGTTTCTGAGGGGTGACCTCAACATGCCTGAAATGGAGGGAGGCTGATTTCCCAGGCACCTGTGGCTGTTAGATGAATAAAGAAGGTCTCTTTATTCAAAATAAATTAATATTTAATTAGTTTGTTTTGAGATCTCATACTGAAACAAACAATGCTTGGGTTCCTCTTGCTTCCCTACTCTGTAACTCCTGAAGTTCAATTCTATTCAAGTTTTCTCTCTGTTCAGACTCACTTGGTGTGTATTTTCAAATGGGGAGAAAAAGAGAAATAAAATAGGCCTCTGTGTTAGAGATACTGTGAAGAAAGTAATTAATGAAGCTCAGGAGAAAACATGAATTGCTGAGACGTGTGCAGCGCTGGAGTCATTTCCGAACACAGTAAGAAACGTGTTTCTCACTGGCTTATAATAAATCTGTCTTCCTCGTGGCTTGCTTCCTGTGCTCGGAAGAATTAATTCTTTTACATCGAATTTAACACTTTTCTTTTACCCAGTTTCACATTTTGCCCTTCATCACTGCACTATAAAAGCTCACAGCCTGCTCTTACTCATCTTCATTTATGTAGAGCAAAGTGGCCCACATGAGGTGAAACTGCATCTGACCAATAAGGAAAAGCATATATGTGAAGATGTTTACATTTTGGCTGAACACTAAGCTAGACATTTTTCATTTGTATGTGTATTTGTGTGTTTACAGCAACTTTCCCCTAACAAGAGGTCTTAAAATCTATTTTCCTCTAAATATTTTTAGTTTTATTTCCATATCTAGAGGTTGCTTTTTTTTTTAAAGATTTATTTATTTTTATTGGAAAGGCAGATTGCAGAGAGAAGAACAGACAGAGTAAAAGATCTTCCAACTGATTGTTCACTCCTCTAATGGCCACAATGACTGGAGCTGAGCCAGTCCGAAGTTAAGAACCAGGAGCTTCTTCCTGGTCTTCCACGTGGATGAAATACCCCGTCAAATCCCCTGGTGGCCAGACACTCTCCTTTCTGCCTGTGCTGTGCAGTGTCAATTCTGGATCTTTATTGTGAGCCATGTCAATAGTTCCCATGGTGACTGGCAGCCTTCCTTTGCCTGCTGATCTACTGGAATAAGGAACCCCCTACAATTAACTGGTTGTCAGAACTTCAAGTTCAGCAACAGTTACTGCATCCCATAGTAGCAACCCTATTGTCCCCATGAACCCAGAGATGCACAAACATTTGGACCCACACAGAACCTGTGTATGTTGTAGCAGAACATTAATGACAGCAATGACTGTGGGTCCTTTGGGGCCACACATTCAGGTGGTGATCTCTCCAGCCTCATTGCGTCCACTCCTTGGGCTTCCTGATTCCTATCCCATGCTCTATGAAGATAGTTCCATAGACTTGACTTCATTTACCAGAGGCCATTATCATAGCCAATCCTTCAGGGGACCTTTCAAGCACAATTTCCAGAAGAGTCTTGAATGATCTTGGCAGAATACCGATCTCCCAGACCATAGGATGTGAATAGATTATCCTCTTCCCCCACCTACTTCCTTCCTCCTAGACTAAAATCCTGGAGATCCATTTTCACGTATATTTTCCACACTCCAGACTCCTGCCAGCATATTAGTGAGGCGTGCAATCCTGCGAATTGGGCCTATCTTTCCTTCCTGAGACTGTGGGCCAGCCTGCTTAGGAAAGGTGTAGTAAATGTGGAGGTCAACAAGCCTCACAACAGAAAGCATCTGCTTCTGGCAAAGTCCTTGCAGTGTCCAGTGCGAGTGGGCTGTTCTCTAGTGCGTGGTATGGGGGCAGGTGCTGCTTGTTGCATAATAAGGACTTTGAGGGGGCCTTTCTATAGGCAGGTCTCAGGAACCCACTTCTATCCCACAGGGCTTAGTTGAGGCACTAGAGATCTGCCAGATTTTTCTGTAGCTCTGCCCTTTAAAATAATAAACCTGCAACCTAATTGTTGACACAGCCCCCGCCCCACTATTGCATGGAACTAAGCCAGTCAACCCTGCCGCGTCGAGCACTCCCCTCCTCACATACAAGAGCTAAAATGAGTGGCTCATCTTCCACTGTACCTTGCTTGCATCTGTTGAATGTAAGATGTCCCCTACCTGCCTTTTAAAAATATTTATTTATTTATTCAAAAGGCAGAGTTACAGACAGACAGGGAGAAACAGGTCTTCTATCCACTGATTCCTTCCCACGTAGTGACAGCAATCAGGGCTAGGTCAAGACAAAGCCAGCAGTCAGGAGCTTCATCAATGCTTCCCTCATGGACAGCAGGGACTCAAGTACTTTTTTCCCTGGTCACCAGCAAGTGTCTTCCCAGGTCTTTAGGGAGTGGTCAGGCATCATGGAGCTGAAGTAGAGCAGCTAAAGCACAAATCAGTGGACATACAGGGTGCTACCCTGGCAGGAGGTGGCCTGGTATGCTAAGCCCCAACATCACCTCTGAAGTTGAGTCATTGATAGTGAGCCTCGCCCCTGGGGAGTCGCCCACTCCAGAGTCCTGTCTGAACATCTGCCTCCTCTAGTCAGCCTTGACACCAACTGTCTTAACTGAGTTTATTTTTTTCCCCTCACACAATGGAACCTGGGATACAGGCTTGCATTTAAGAACAGCATCATTGAGGAGCGATGTCATGACGCTGGGGCAAAAATTTCGGAAGAATAAAGCAGAGCAGACCAAGGCCAACGGATTGTAACTGTGGTCATTGCTGTGGGTGACTGGGCACAATATCATCCTATGAAGCCTGTACAGTTGTGCCTCTGGGGGTTAGAAACATAGAGTGTTTATCAACTTACTCCCTTGGCCCAGGAGCCAACACCCCCTTCAATTTTATGCTCCCAGCCTGGCGCAGTAGCCTAGTGCCTAAAGTCCTCATCTTCAACATGCCAAGATCCCATATGGGTGCTGGTTTGTATCTCGGCCACCCCACTTTTCATCCAGCTCCCTGCTTGTGGCCTGGGAAAGCATTTGAGGATGGCCCAAAGCCTTGGGGTCCTTCACCCGCATGGGAGACTCAGAAGAAGCTCCTGGCTCCTAGTTCCTGACTTTGGATCAGCTTAGTTCTGGATGTCGCGGCTACTTGGGGAACGAATCAATGTAGGACAGAAGACCTTCCTCTCTGTCTCTCCTCCTCTCTGTATATCTGACTTTCCAATAAAAAAAATAAATCTTTGAAGTAGTTTTGTTCTCCAGTCATCTTTTGTATCCTGCCTCCCCAAGTCTATGAATATGTAAGCTTCAGTGTCTACAAACCAAACCATGTGTATTATGTGTTTTTAATAAATTAATGCACTCAGTAAAAATAAATTAGCATCGTTTAGGTGTTATGGTATACTGTATGTTTTCAGTGCTACACCGATGCTCTGCTCAGGAGTTAGAGTGATGGTCTTGCAATAAGTTAAGCCCTGTCCTAAGGTGTCTGAAGAGTGGAAGTGTAAGCTGCAGAGATTAATTTTCTGCATGCCCAGGAGGGCTGCAAGAGTTGGGTTAAATCCTGCGATGATGCTTGTGTTTCCTTAATTTAGTCTTGCTTAGTAACCATCAAGTAGACAATAGCTTCTTCGGCAGTAGAGCCATTTGGCTCAATTTAATGAGAAGGGAAGTAAAGACATAACAGTGTCCCATGAAGTTTGTGAGAATGGGATTCTACACACATGAGGTCCATGCCTACTAGGAGAGAGAATGGCCAGTATCATTGTAACTCTCCCTGGATTATAAATACCTATAGTGCAACAACTGAGGCAATATGAATATAAGATATGTCTTGAAAGAACAAGGTCATTACAGAAAATCCCAAGTTTGGCTGGACCACTGTGCTTTCACTTACTTCTCTTCTGATTGCTTCTTTGTCACACAGCTCTTGCCTTTGGTGTAGTTTTTTCCTACTTTGCAATAACCTTTGTTTTTGTCAGACAGTGGAAGCTGTCATACATTATACATAAATGAATCAGTGTGGCTGTGTGCAGTGAGATTTTATTTACAAAACAGAATACTGAATGGATTTGGTCCGCAAGAGGAAGTTTGTTGATCTGTCTTCTACATCGACACAGAGATGTTGATATTTGGTAGAGTACCTTTAAGTCACATTTTGTTTGTTTGTAGAACAGAGAATTTTAAGTTTCTATGACAAGCATCACCAAAGAGTCCATGAAAGAGGAAACAATCTGAGTGAGCTTATGGTCATATCATTATAGTTGGACCATTCTCCCCAATGTGCATGAGGGTTCCAGAAGTTTGAATGTGACAACTGATGCTCCAGATGGACCTAAAAACACCTTTATTCATCTGAAAACTAAGGACCTAAAGAGTTATGCACCTGGGCCCAGCGCAGTAGCCTAGCGGCTAAAGTCCTCGCCTTGAATGCCCCGGGATCCCATATGGGCGCCGGTTCTAATCCCGACAGCTCCACTTCCCATCCAGCTCCCTGCTTGTGGCCTGGGAAAGCAGTTGAGGACAGCCCAAGGCCTTGGAACCCTGTACTCATGTGGGAGACATGAAGGAGGTTCCTGGCTCCTGGCTTTAGATAGGCTCAACTCTGACCATTGCAGTCATTTGGAAAATGAGCGAATGGTTGAAAGATCTTTCTGTCTGCCTTTCATTCTCTCTGTAGATATGTCATTCCAAGAACAATAAATATTTTTAAAGGAAAAAATTGCACTTTAATGTTAATAGAGTATTGCATGGAATTTGCACATAATAAATGTGTTCGAGTTTCATCTGTATCTTCAGTTTTGCTGTCAGGAGTTTTTGTCTTAGTTAGACTTAGAGTAGAGCAAAGGGTTAATCCCCTTGCCCCTAAAAGAATGTTCTGAAGTAGAGAGCTAAATCTTTCAAGGGTTATCCCTAGGCTAAAAAAGTATTAAATGTATGTAATTAGTTTGATCACATATTTAGTGATTCCCTACTGCTTGAATAACAGCTTCTGGTAGTTTCTACTGCCGATCCAAATGCAAGTTTTAGTTAGATAGAGCAAAGAAGTTATGATATTCTGTCACACTGTGCTGTGATTATAGATAATGACACTGTCCTGAATATTTCATTTTTAAAAAATAGAAGAAAATGTTTTGTATGTTTGCCCCCATAAACAAATAATCCATATTAGTAGACATCTACCTTGATTTGAACATTATACAATATATGCATGTATTGATACATATGGTAGCCAGTAAATATATGCAAGTTTAACTTAGTAGCCAAAACAGAAAAAAGAGTACAAGGATTTTATTTTCTGACTTTTGGGAATTTGTAAATTTATAATTATGAAAGTGTGCATGTGAAGTTAAGACTATATGAAGCCAGGTCAGTCTGGGGTAATTGTAGCAGTAACAGCTGCATTTAGAAATACAGTGGTGTGGGTTAGGGTCTAGCTCAATAATTAAGACTATGCTAGGAACCCCACCTCTTATGTTGGAGTACCTGGGTTAGAGTCCCGGTTGGGCTCTCAATTCTATCTTCCTGCTAATACACACCTTGGGAGGCAGGGAGAGTTGGCTTCAGTCATTGGGCCCCTGCCACCCACATGGAGCCTACGCTCAGTTCTTAGCTCACACTTTCGCCTGTCACAGCCCTGGCCGTTGAAAGAGTCTTGGAAGTTAACCAGCTGATGGCACCCTCCTCCTAGATTTATACCCCCTAAATTTTGTACCACAACAATTTGCTGAACAGTGATAAAACTCCAGGGCATTCACCAGTACTGGCAGTCTGTTAGGTCCTTCCTCTTCTTCCCCCTCCCTGGGATGTACCTGCTGCTGAGCTGGACCTGACTGGCTCCCTGTGATTCCTACTATGACTGAAACCCACTACCCTGTACTGTCCCACTTTGTTAAATTCACTATGGATTTTATTGGGCATCCATCCACACTCTTGATGGAGCTGCTTTCTATTGACATAGATGTCTATTTGATGCTTTATGCCATGCACAGTGAGAAGGTCTTTTTTTGAGGCTCCATGGGAGGCCATATCTGGGTGGGAGTTGAGCTATAGTATTGTAAAGTCGTTTTGCGTTATAGTTGGAGTGAGGACTCCACGTGTGATGACCTGGGCTGCAAGTAGCCCTTACCTTCACCAGCAGAGTGATCTCACATACAGATCAAAAATAAGGCTGAAAGTTTTCAGTTGGAAAAATTGTTTGCTATGGATAATCTGTAGCATTGCCAGGTAGAACTGTTGTTGCGGGAGTAAATGGGCTCATGTGACGCTTAATGAAATGAAGGTGCAGACGCTAACAAAGCTAAGAGCAGTCAGTGTTGATGCTGCAGGACAATTTTGTTGGGCTCCCAGTCGCAGAATCTCACCAGGCTCCCTAACTATGACAACAAGAAAGCAAAATGCAGCAGGTGCCCTGGGTCTCAGTTTTCTCATGTGTGAGGTGAAGATGAGAATATTCCTTCTGTGCCATCGGTTGCTGTGAAAACGTAGCAAATGCTCAGGTGAAAACACCTGGATCAGCACCTGCCAGGCTGGACTCATTACATGGCTGCCTTGCTCTCAGCATCATTTTATTGCCTCTTCAGCCCTTGGGGAACAAGAACAGGGTCTGGGGTCCCAGGACCTCCAGTGCTGTTATTTCTGAAAAGCAAGAACTTCCGTGCTTCCGAGGATTGGAATGTACCATGTCTTTGTAGTTGCTGTGACCTGAGGAAAAGTTACTACTATGTAGGTTTAGCTGACACTTCAGTAATAATCTGAGAATCAGCTTTATGGTTGCCCATTTTGTTGATGTTGATGTTGCTGCTGCTTCAAATCATATGGGAAGAAATGGCATAATTTGAAGCCAAATCAAAATCCCTGGTGGGAAATGCCAGTGCCTAAGAACACTCCTATTCTGCCTTAGTGCCACACTGGGCCACCTGCTCCCTCAGCTGTCTGCTGTGGCCAAGGTCTCTTAGATGTGGGGAATCTGTTTTGTGAGCTGACTCTTCAAGCATCGCTTTACCAAGAGCTGTCAAAGCTGGGAGGGAAATGCTAGGGGCCGTGATGGTGGGAACCGATTCTCTCTTCCATTCAGGGTTTGCGTCTAATGATGCTGGGTGGCCCCAGCAAGCAGGCTCTGAAGGAAGGTGGATTTTCAGTGCACATTTCTACTTGCGTTGAATCTTAAATGTAAAAGGGTCCAGTGAGCGTAACTCCACAGGGGCTATATTTAGGAGGTTTTAATAGGGTAGCCTGACTCTGCCATGTCCCTTTAGGATCTGCCAGGGAATACACATCAGTGATGAGCAGAGCTGAGTGCCGCTGTTGCTCCACTTGCAGGTAATTGCAATGAGCGAGGACCCTTTCATCTCAAAAACTAATTTCTAGGTCAAATTCACCATACACACACAGATGTTTGACTTGTTATTATATGGCGTTTACTGTAGACAACTCACTCTTGCTTGAAAGCCTGTTCACAACATCTCTAAGCCTGTGGGGACTTTAAGATTTCATTCTTGTTAGATCACAGGTTGTTCTTCTTTAGAGTACCCTCTCTCTCTGTTTCTCTCCTTCATATTGTTCTTGTTGTCTTTAAAGATAAAATAAAGTAGGAAAACTGCTTTACATTTTATGTTAGAAAAAGAAGGGAGGCAGGGAATGAAGGAGCTGTGGAAGAAGAGAAGGAGGAATTGTGAGGAGGAAGGGCGAGGAGGAGAAAGAACGACCTCCCATTCATTGGTTCACTCCTCGACTGCCCACAACAGCTGGAGCTGGACCCCACCAAAGCCCAGAGATGGGAACTCAGTCTGGGCTTCCCGTGTGGATGGCAAAGAGCAGGAAGCTGGGATCAGAATGGAACAGGAACTCAAATCCAGGCACCATGGGCTGTAGGCATCCCAATTCGCACCTCAAGTGCTGTGGCAAATGCACATCCCAATGAAAACATTTTAGCTTTACAAGCCTAAGGTACCTGCAGAACAGCGTATGTCTTCTGTGTCTGCTGTGGTCCTTGAAGGGGAGATGAAGCTAGTCACCAAGTAGCTGTTAAATATCAGGCATTGCATTAAGCCTCTCAGTACAGCTTTTTTAAAAAAAATATCTTAATGACCTTGCAAAACAATTAGTTTTTTTATCTTCATTTTAGAGCTGGGAGAGTTGAGGTTCAGAGAGATTATATAAAGGACCTGAATGGAAAGCCACATTCTGAAACTTTTACTCCTCACTTCCTACATTCCCCCACCTTTCTGAATGACATTGTTCTACACCAGAAAATCAGAATTCCACACCTCTCCCCCAACTCATGGATAAGCATTGCGCAGTGACGCTCAGAGGGGCTGCTCATTGACTATTGCTCCACCTCTCCAACAAGCACTGAATTTCTTATTAGCTTAGCTCTGCCAGTGACCTCTGTTACCCACACTGCTTTGAAGTCAAGATGTTTCTGCAAAATATCTTGTCTTTTTTATCATTTCAAAACCTGAGGTCTGAGGCAGAAGTCTCTTCATAACTCAGTTTATCAACCCATAGGTATAAAAATGCTTGATTCTATTCAAAGCATTTGTTCATCTTAGAAAAATTGCAAAGGAAGCTGAGACCATACCTTCTAGTCTGTGGTTTGGATGGTCACTTCCATTGCCTTGTGCAGGAGGAAGGTGTCTTTTTCTTTCAGTGAACCTGAGATTTCTGCAATTCAGAGTCTTTGGCACCAAACCAAGACCTGGGCCCTTGTCAGTAATCTTTGAAATACTACCTTGACCATAAGCAGATTCTGTCAAAGGCCAAAGATGGGGCTGTGGCTTTTCAACTGGAAAAAAATGCTTGCTTAAAATAACATTAGCATTTCCAGACAGAGTCTTGGTTGTATGAAAAAGCAGATTCACATGATCATCCCTGGTGAAGCTTAGGGACTGATGCTAAGAGAATTAAGGGGAGAGGTTATAACTGGGACAAGTCAGTGCTGGCGTCATAGGACAATGCTGATGGACTCGCAACACCATAACCTCATCAACCTTTCTAAACCATTAAAGTAAGCAACAAGCAAAATTATGAGAACCCACCAGCAAGGATGGTTCTGTCTCATTGTGATACCCGGGAATTATTCTGTTTCTTTTTTCCTTTTCCTTTGCAACTTCAACTCCAAGTGAAACACAGGTCAGAATTATCAGCCAATAATGCACAAGAAAGAATGTGGTATAGATGTTAATGATACCTCCTATATTAGCTTTTCATGACCATTATGGAATTTCTGAGCTAAGATAACTATATGAAGAAAACAAGCTTATTTTGCCTGTGGATGTGAAGGCTCACAGCCCAGGATTAGGCAGACTTCCTCGGTTTGGCCTCTGCTGCTGGCATCTTTGCTGGTAGTTTCAAGGTGGCACAGGATATCCTGTGGCAAGAGATGGGAGAACACATGTCGATGTATGACTGTTCTCTGCTATTGTCCCTCTAAAGCCACCAGGATTCATCTTGGGGACTTCTCCCTAAAATGACCTCATCCAACCTAATTACTTTCCAAAGACCTTACCTCCAAATATTTAGACTTCTACCTTCTTAATGCCATTAACATGATGATTTGCGGGGATTAAATTTCTGTGTGAGGTGTGTGCTAAATTAAATGCAAATAATAACATCCCTTTCTCTTGTGGTACAGAGGGACTTGTTGTTGGCATAAAATTGCAGGCCAGATGGCAGGGACAGGTCTTGGAATGGTGATTGAGTCATGGACGACCTCATCCAACTAGACAATTTTTAATACTGAAATGATTCTACAATGCTGATTTTAAGGTGACAATAGACTGCTATTTACCTAAGAATGGACAGAGTTGGCGTTAATAAGAGGATCTGACCAAGCATAAACAGACAGGGGGAAACACACGTATTTGTAATTAAGCCCCATGAGTACTCTTTATTCACTGTGCAGTTATATGAAGGATTGGCAAAAAGAAAAAAAAAGCAGTAAGTTACAGAGCATAGTTGGCTGGACCCTGTTTTTTTTTTTTGTATTTTTAAAAACTGTTTTAGTATTTTCCATCATATGGTATTGTAGGTATAGGGATCACCCCATCCACCCGCCCTTTCCCCTTCCCCATTCTCCACCACCACCATTTTCTCTCATATTATTACAATATGTAGTCCATCAAGTATAGTCCACAAGTGCAGCATTCTGCTATTTAAGTGAATTATGGCATTGAAGGTACTAGCAATGGTAGAAAATCTAGTATTATATTGTCAATGTATATTTAACAGTTTCATTGGGAGTCCTCTTATTTGGGAGTAGAGATGAATACTGCAATGTATCTTCACTTCCTAATACGCTAACCTCCATTGTACAGTTTGTCTATGAGAATGCATGTAAATACATGTTTACCTATATATCTGTTTCATATTTTGCATGAGTGTTGCCTTATATCAGGCATCATATGGTATTTGTCATTTCGGAATTGGCTTATTTTGTTGAGCATAATGGTCTCCAGTTGGAGCCCTTTTGTTTCAAATGGTAAAATTTCATTCTTATTAATGGCTGGGTAGTATTCTATGGAGTACCTGAGCTACATCTTCTTTATCCATTCCTCTTTTGATGGGGATCTGAGTTGTTTCCACAACTTTGCTATTGTGGATTGCGCTGCTGTAAATATAGAGGTGCATGTCACTTTCTGATATTCAGACTTCAGTTTCTTTGGATATATTCACAGGAATGGGATATCTTAGTCGTATGATAGATCAGTTTTCGGTTCTCTTAGCACTCTTTATACTGACTTCTGTAGTGGTTGTACTAGCCTACACCCCCACCCAACAGTAGAGTAAGGTACCTTTCTCACCATATCCACACCAGTAGGTATTGCTAGTAGAGTTCTGAATGTAGACTAATCTTACTGGAGTTAGGTGGAACTTCAGTGTGGTTTCCATTTGTATCTCCCTGATAGCTAGGGAGTCTGAGCATTTTTTCGCATCTGTGAGCCATTTGAATTTTTTTCTTTTGAGAAATCTCTATTCATTTCCTCACCCATTTCTTCGCAAGGTTGTTTGTTTTGCTGCTGTTGAGTTTCTGAAGTTTTTTTGTAAACCCTGGATATTATTCCCATATCAGTTTTGTAGCATGCAAAGATTTCTTGTTTCATTTTGATGGTTGCTGCTTTACTTTGTTGATCATTCCTTTGCTGTACAGAAGCGTCTGCGTTTGATATAGTCCCGTTCGTTCTTTTTGACCTTGACTACCTGTGTTTCTAGTGATTTTTCTAGGAAGTCTTTAGCAGTGCCTTTATCTTGTAGAGTTCTTCCAATGTATAGTTTGATGGTTTCTGGATGCATATTTACAGTCCTTGATGCATATTTAAGTTCTTCATCCATTTAGAGCTGATGTTTGTATAAGGTAACAGGTGGAAGTCTTGCTTCTTAACTCTGCAGGCTGCTATCCAATTGTCCCAACAGCATTTGTTGAAGTGATCAAGCTTTTTTCCTAGATTATTTTCAGTTCTCTTGTTGAAGATCAGTTGGTTGTACATGTGTGGGCTCCCTGCTGGAGTTTCTGTTCTGGTCTATTGACCTTCTTTTCTGTTTTTATATCAGTATCAGAGTATTTTGATTCTCTCCTATAGTATGTGTTGAGGTCTGGAATTGTGATTCCTTCAGCTTGATTTTTATTCTTCAGGGTACTTTTAGCTATTTGTGATCTCTTCTGTTTCTAGATGAATTTTTAAAATCATTTTTCTATTTCTGAGAAGACTGTTGTTGGTATTTTGATTGGGATTATACTGACTATATTTTCAGTATTATGGACATTTTGATTAATTCTACTGATCCAAGAGCATGGCGAATTTCTCCATCTTTTAATATCTTCTTCTATTTATTTTTAAAATGTTTTATAATTTTTATCACAGTGGTCTTCCACATCTTTTGTTAAGTTTATTCCAAGGTATTTAAAGTCTCTGCTGTTTTAAAGGGGACTATATTTACAAGTTATTTCTCAGTTGTGGAGTTGTTTCTGTATGCTAGGACCATTGATTTATGTTCATTGATTTTTTTTAAAGATTTATTCATTTTATTACAGCCAGATATACACAGAGGAGGAGAGACAGAGAGGAAGATCTTCCGTCCGATGATTCACTCCCCAAGTGAGCCTCAACGGGCCGGTGCACGCTGATCCAAAGCCGGGAACCAGGAACCTCTTCCAGGTCTCCCACGTGGGTGCAGGGTCCCAAAGCATTGGGCCATCCTCAACTGCTTTCCCAGGCCACAAGCAGGGAGCTGGATGGGAAGTGGGGCTGCCGGGATTAGAACCAGCGCCCATATGGGATCCCGGGGCTTTCAAGGCGAGGACTTTAGCCGCTAGGCCACGCCGCTGGGCCCATGTTCATTGATTTTTATACTGCCTTGCCAAATTCTCTTATGAGTTCCAAAAGTCTCTTGATTGAGTCTTTTGGTTATGTTATGTATAGAATCATGTTGACTGTGAACAAGGATAATTTGCTAAGGCTTGTTTTGTAGCCTATAATGTAATCAATCCTGGAGTAGTTTCCATGTACTGATGAAAAAAAGTGTGTTCTGTGTCTGTAGGATGAAAGGCTCTGTAGATATCAATTAAGTTCAGTTGTTCTATTATCTGTTGTTTCCTTGCTGAGATTCTGTCTCAGTGATCTGTCCACTGAAGTTAGTGGGATGTTAAGGTCCCCCACTACTAGTGTATTGGAGCCCATTTCTTTCTTTAAATTCAATCATGTTGGTTTCATGTATCTAGGTGCCCTGGCATTTGGTGTGTATACATTTATCATGGTAACCTTCTTTGGCTGAGTGGATCACTCGATCATTATGTGGAGTCCTTCTATATCTCATGTAATGCCTTTCATGTTGAAACCTATGTTATTTGATGTTAGAATGGCTGCACCAACTGATTTTTCCTTTTTGTTAGCCTCGAATATCTTTTCCATACTTTCATTTTCAATTTCCATGTATCTTTGTTGGTGAAATGCGTCTCCTGTAGAGAACAGATAGACAGGTTTTGTTTGTTGAGCCAGTCTGCTAATCTATAATGTTTGATTGATGAGTTTAAGCCATTTACATTCATGGTTAGTATCACCAGGTAGTGATTTGGTTTTGTCAAATTAGCATTGCTTTTCCCATTGTTTGATTTAGATTTCTTTTGTGGTTTTGTTGAAATGTTCTTCATGCTTGCTTTTGGATTTGGTAGGTGTTATTCCTTTTCTGAGTCTGTATTTTTAAGCAACATCTGTTATCATAACTTTAACTATCATTTGTAGGGAAGATATGGTAGAGGTGAAGTCTCAGTTTTGATTGCTTTGGAAGAATTTTATTTCATTTTTAAAGACAAAGGAAAGCTTTGCTGGGTATGCTATTCTGGGCTGATGATTTTTTTCTTTTAGGATCTGGATTATGTCACTCCATTCTCTTCTGGCCTGTAAGTTTTCCTCTGAGAGGTCAGCTATGAGTTTGATTGGGGTTCCTGTGCAAGTTAATTGACTTTTCTCACATGCATATTTAAGTATCTTTTCTTGATGTTCAACTGAAGAGAGCTTGATTATGTTGTGTCGTGGTGAGGAACACTTCTTGTGGAATCTGTTTGGTGTTCTCTGCCTTTCCTGTATCTGGTTTCTCCTTTCTTTCTCCATATTAATAAGTTTTTTCATTTATCATCTCATTGAATACAACTTTCAATCCAGCTTCTCTTTCTGTGCCTTCAGGAACACCTATAACCCTGTTGGGCCTTTTGGTGGTATCACTTAATTCTTGTGTAGTCTTCTTAGCTTAACTTAGTTCCTCTTCCAACTGTCTGACTGTTACAGCATTTTCACATGTGGAACCTTTCCAATTCTGAGATTCTTTCCTCTGCCTCACTTATTCTATTATTGAGGCTTTCCACTGAATTTTAATCTGCTGTGTTGCATTCATCATTTCTAATGATTCAGTTTGATTTTTTCAATGTTGCTATTTCCTGTTATGAATTCCTTAAATTTCTCAAACTTCTTTATGTGCTTCCCATTGTTTTAAAGAGATTTACAGCAATTTAAAAAATTCCTTATCTGGCAGTTCCTTAAGTTCTTCCCATTTAACTCTGAGGTTGACATAGCCTTTTTATCCTTTTGCAGGGAGCTGTCACTAACCTCACCCACTGTGCCTGTGTCTTTTCTCCTGTCCCTGTCCATGGCGACTCTGATTAATGGATTCTTCTCCTTGGGTCTGTGGTGTTAACCACAGGTCTACAAGTTGACTTTACTGACCTCTTTCAGTGCCCAGTTCTTCTTTTACCCTCGCTCATGCCATTCCCTTAAGTGAGTTTCAGTTTTGTTCTCTCTTGGCTCAGCGCATGATGGCTCCCTGTTGCCTTCACCCAGTGGCTTTGCCGCAAAACTGAAAATGGCCCCTGATATGGCACTGGTGGGGTGCCTGGGCTGTGAAATCCACTCTATTCCCACACCCATATGATAGGACTCTGCCACTCTGCTTCTTCTCATGATCAGAGTAGAAACATCAGTAGGACCACAATTCTATGGCTGGATCCACCTGCATTTCTAGGGATTGCTGCTTCCCATCTGAGCACCAATGGAGCTCCAATCTGCATTGGGTTATCTGTTTTCTGCAGCATTGCTCTGCCGTCTCTACTGCTTCCCCATGTGCTTGGGTCCTCACCCTATTCTGCCGTCTTGCTCTTTCTGTATTATGTCTGTTTACATTCTGTTGGCAGAAATAAGCCAGAGGGTTCTACCTAGCTGGAAGGAAGCTGGAAGTGTGTTCTAGCTGTGTGACCAGGAAGCATTGGAGGTTGGGAGGAAGGGGACTTTTACACGCCTCACTTATGGGAAGAGGAGACCACCAAACACTTTGGAGGTATAGTGTTGCTGCTTAGGTGAAACTGAAGAGCTAGAGCAAAGAACTAGGTTTCACTTCTTGCCAACAAGTCAATCACTTGAAGCTGGGTTACTGTAGGGGAAGAGCTGGTGGTGTGTACACGTGGGGTGGGATTTTAAAAAAATCTCTACCAGTAAAGAAATTCAAGAATGTGGTGGGAAAAATGTCATTATGTAAATTTAGGATTAATCAGGGCTGTTCATCCTCCGGTCGATTAATGCTTACGAGAAGAAAGAGGTGAAAAATGGATTAAAATGTCTTTTCCTTCAGGGCATTTCCTTCTAATTAGCCTTAAAATGAAGCTTCTGTTACTGGTTTTTTAAAAGTTACTTCTCTTCTTTTTTGAAGAAATTTTTTTTTGGAAAAATTTGAGAGGAAAAGAAAGACTACACACACACACACACATGCACACACACACACACACACACTGAGCAACAGAGAGACGAATGAGAAAGGAGAAAAAGAGCAGCATAAAAAACACACTGGCTGGCTCACTTCTGCATCAGCCAGGGCTGGGTCTCTCCTGTGGGTAGCGGGAATCTGGTTATCTGAGCCATCAGGACTATCTCCCAGGGTCTATATTACTGAAAAGCTGGAATGAAGAACTGGCACCAAGAATTGAACTCCAGTACTGTGACATCATTGGACATATATTAACAGTCATTTCTTGTCCTATGTATATTAACTTTCCAGGAGTAGAGTTTCAGAAATCTAACAGTTATTCTTTTGTATTTCATTTAAATTTAAAAATTCTAATTTTTACTATAGACTATTAATTATTATTTCCTAAGAGAAATAGAATTTTCAGGGGTTTTTATTAGTACTCTGGCTTTTTAAATTTTATTTTACTTATTTAAAAGACAGAATTGCAATGAGAGAGAGATGTTCAGAGTGAAATTAATTGTGAACACATACTGTGGAAGACAGATATTCTTGTCTCTAAAAGTGTAACTATGCATTGAAAGCATATTGGACAAGTTTACAAAGTGACAGATTTATAACCTCTGCAGATTTTATATGTATAAAACTAACCTGTCACCTCCCTTCCCATAATAACAGGAAGTATCATTTACTAGTTTCTCCATTCATGCTACTGCAGCATTCAGGTAATTTTATTATGGCTCCAAAGCACCTTTGATCTGAAGCGGCTTGCAAAGCATGAGACATATTTTCAGTCCCGTTTATGGGTGGAAGGCAGAGGAATCGGAGACTGCACATTTGAAATAAGAGTTATTAAATGGTGCTTTGGGGTATGAACCCAAGTGAAAGTGAAGTAGTTAAGGTGAAATTTCCAGTGTTGTAAATTTACAATTAGTAAGTGCAGAGTAAAGGAAAAGATTTTATCTGATGGCCTTGGAGGAACTAGAGATAAGAGCCAAATAATTAGAAGAATATGAGGTAAAATGATATTCTATTAATTTGTGTGGACCAAGAAAGCAGTCAGGACCTGAAGTTTCACTGGAGTGGGTTGTGGGCCATGACAGTCTTAGGAAAGGGTCTGATTTGAAATCTAAAGCCTGCCAGTGAAGTGCAGATTACATGAAATGTCAGTGTGAAGCAAAGAAATCCTATCCCCTGAAGTATGCAGAGTGAAATAAGGAGTATTGGGTGTAATCCCTTCCCATTGTTCTAAATGTACCAACTAGAGACAGCAATTCAATTTTACCATTCTGTGATTAACAGATAAGGAATGGCCTTGAAATTTGGTAGCATTGATGGAATTAGAGAAAGTGCCATTTGCTGGTTGTGGGGAAAGGCATCAGTGAGGCGTAACAGTCCTTAGAAGCTGCAGGTCTGGAAAGTCTCCCAGCACCTCAACATGTGTGCCACCGATCCCCCCTTAGTGCAGGGTCTTGGGAGAGCTCAGATCAAAGAGGCTGCTGGGTTGGGAAACAAAGCCAGGGCTGAGTCTTGCTGTGGCATTTTTCTTCCACCCCTCAGAAGGTTTGATTCTCTTCTTTTTCTGGTAATCTTGATCATTAGAAGATGTGCATGATCTCAAAGACTTAGCAGGAAACACAACAGTAATGTCACTCGAGGTATAAAAGTGAAGCAAACCATGTCCAATGCCAGCAGCCTTACCCACAAACGGACCTACTCGCACTCGCTGCAAGCTGACCAGCTGTACCAGCACAGAAAGATACCCCATCTGTTAGAACCCACGGCCCTTGCTCTTCATGGCTTCCTAGTCTGCAGGCAGGCGAGCACCAGTGCTGCTTCACTGTCCTCCTCCCACAGATGCTAGCCTTTGGCTCTGGACCCATAGCTACCCAATTCCTGAGGCCACGGAGCAGGTCCATGCCAAACACGAGAAACTAGATCTGTGCCAAACAGAACATGCGGCCATGGCTGGTCAAGGCTCCCAATGACCAAAGCCCCTAGCAGGGGGGAAGTTGAAAAACGGGATTAACTAGAATCAAGGAAGAATTGAGATGTCATGTACTCAGAAAGAAAATCTTGCAGCAAATATTCATGAGATTGATGGGAAACCAACATCAGTCAGGGCTCCTAGGGAACATCTGATTGCCTTGTTAAGTGTTGAAGGATTGACATTACCAGTTTCTACCTAGAACTCATCAATAAGCTGTCTTTGGAAGGAGTTGTGGTACAGAGTTAGACACAGACCTGCTGCCAAGGAGAATGACATAAGGTTAAGAAGACTGCAAACTGAGGGCTCTTCTAATCTCCAAGGCTATCACACCACTGGATGAAGCTGTAACAACCAACGAAAAATCTGTTGCTAATCAGCAATGCAGTATCAACTATGAAAGGAAAGCAACAGATAGACACAAGCTGGAGCTGATCAGCAGCAAGGGTTAGACATGCTGATGTTGGCCTTGGAAAAGCTTCAGCAGAACAACCTCAAGAGCCTGGTGAACATCGCAGTGTAGCCTGTGAGCTCCCCGAAGGAAATATGGAAAGAAACAGATGTTCAGAATGTAAACAAGATCCATGAACACACTGGGGAGCTGCAGCCAGCAGACACAATCAGGGAGAAGAAAGGAGTGATTAAACCAACACCCAGGCGACCGGCACACCAGCTGGTGGGACCACTGCAGGTGGCACTGGGGCCACTGTGTTAATTCTGGAACTCCTTTTCTAAGAATGTATATAAAATGGATAATTTCACATTTTTTGTAATACAGCTATAGAAGCACTGGGATTTTTCTCTCTTTTCTGTCTCCCCCACTCAGTTCATTATTTTTAACCAAAATTTGACAATGGCATATACATTCATTTGACAGTCACAAGCTTATCTTTCCCATATATAAAGATATCATGACATAGTAAGTAAAGGAAAAGGAAAAATATCATAAAATAAAAGTAATCTAAAATGCAATTGGAAATCCCACTATTATTCAGGAGTACACCTGCAATTCCTGTAAAGTTTCAATAAGTTTTTCTTTTAGAAGGAAGACAAGTTTATTTCTAGATTTGTGTTCAGCCATGTTATCTGTGACTAGGATAGGATTGGGGGGATTAAAAGGATTTTTCTTTTTAAATATTTACTTTTAAATTGTAAGATTTGGAATTGTTTTCTAAATTGGGAGTTTGTGCGTTATGACTGAAGTAATACAGATTCAAGGTGAATGGTGTGTGGGTGGGGAGGAGACTGCTAAAAAGGGTGAGAAGTTAATGTGCCTTGTTCTGAACGGCTTAAGAACAACCTGACTTTCTGTTTTTAGAGGGGCAGTGGGGGGTGGGGGAGAGAATGATTGTGTTGCACATCCAAACACATGTTAATAAAAGGAACGTTTGAAGCAAACATGCTGATTTTCATCTTCAGCTCATTTTGTGCTACTCATATGGATATGTGAAATGTGGAAAAGTCTCCTCAGTTCAGGTTTCTTTTATTTTCTTAAAAAAAATTAGAAATTGGGCCAAGCCTTTGGGCACAGCAGTGAAGATGCCTCTTGGGATGCAGCCCACCTCCAGCGTCCTACTGGTGCAGAGCTTGGGAGGCAGCAGGTGAGCTCTCCTGCTTAGGTCCCTGCCGCCCACAGCACCAAGCTCAGGTTGAATTGGGAGATCCTCACTTTGGCCTGGCCCAGTTCCAGTGGTTGGAGGGTTTATTTTTTCCTTTGGGAGAGTGAACCAAAAAATTAAGGATTTCTCTCTGTCTTCCTTTCTCTTTTGCCTTTTAAACAATATTAGATTTTTTAATTTTCAAAATTAAATACCTTTCCAAAATTCCCAGATTTATCTTCCCCAACCCAGGACTGTGCTCCCAGAATTCTGCTGTGCAGGCACATATTGGACAAATGGTATGGGCTACTTGAGTGAGAATTCTGTGGTGGGGCTGAGACAGGAAAAGTTAGTTTTACATCCTGGAACACAAAGATATGTCTTTTACCTTTTCTTTAATCGTTAAATAAAAGCAAGGCATGTTCATGATGCAAGTGCTTCCTGGCCTAGAATGTGACGTCCTGGGCAATCCGAACTCATAGTTTCAAAACAAACAACAAACAAACAAACCAAAAACCCAGCGAACTAAGCCTGGTGAAAAGTTGTTTTTATCCTTCCTCATTTTACAATTAAGAAGTAGCAAATGTCAGAAGAAAAACAAGTAGGAAAATGCTGTAGGATTAAAGCAAAATAAGAAAATGGCTACTGGTCCTTATACTGGTACCACCTGTCCAGAGGGAGATCCTGTCCTGTCTGGATGAGTGAGCCACCAATGGCCACATGTAGGCTGCTGATGACCAGGGTCTCAGCAGCTCCTTGCTCAGCAGTGCCCACTGCAATCTCAGTGCCCAGCGATCACCAGGGACCCTGCTGTTGCTCTATGACATCGCTGGGCTAGGGTGTTGTTTTTTTTTTTTTGTTGTTGTTGTTGTTTTAAATCGCTGTGCTTCTTATCGTTTTGATCATTCTTTTACTTTCTTCTCTAACTTCAGGATAGAGGCTCTTTGGTGAAGGAGACAGATGGTGTTTCTAAATGATTAATACAAAGCATCAATGAAATATGTAAACTATGATTGTTCTTTTCCAAAAGCCTCACCCTCAGGCACTGGAAGCTGTGCTCAACAGCCATTTCAAATACTTCCAGGACGTGATGTCTTGGAAAGGAAGGGATGGAAAAAGCTCATTTTCATTTCTTTCCAAAGGTGAAGAGAATCCCTAAGCACAAAGCCACTTTGTACAGCATCCTTGGCCCATTTTTGGTACTTTTCACAGTAGCCCTGTAGAAGGTGGCTGACTTTGTTTTTCTGGTTGAATGCTTGCTGTAGCAGGCTTATGTAGCTACTTCCTGAAATACTGCTTCTTCCTGAAATGCACAAAATCATCTTCCAAAATAAGACAGATAGATTTCCTTTTGTTAAAAGTTACATGAAAATGGGGGGTGATATAATGGGTTTCTGACAACTGAAATTATTTTATGATGTCTGTGCTTATCACACAGATTCACCGCCCAATTGTGCATTTTTGGGGAAGGATGTTTGTGTTCTGTCAGTATCTCTGGTATTCATCAGGGAATGAATTCAAGTGATTTTGCATAGAGGCAATTTCAAGGAATACAGACATGTTCAATCCTGTAGTTGGGCTCAAAGCAATCATGTTTTGAAGAAGCTGGGTGCCCAGTGCTAGGCACGACTTGAGTCCATGGCTGCTCTTGCTAATGGAAGCCCAGCAGGCTGGCTGGAGTCTATTAATAAGGCAGCGATGCAGAGCAACGGACAGCTCAATAGGAAAGGCATGCATTGTTCTTACCACGTTTTCTGTTCAGTGTTAACTGATGATGCAAATACTCCTGGGATACTTCAGTTGCCCTGCTCTGTGAGGACAAGGGTGATAGCTTCCAGAAATTTGTTAAAGAAATTTTTGGAACAAGTAGAAAGTGAGAAGCTCACTATACCTCAAGAGTCAAAATACGTATAACCAAAGTGCGTTGCATGGCATCAAAATATGTATATCCAAAGTGTCCCTGGAGGGGGTCGCTGTTGTGGTACAGCAGGTTAAGCTGTCCTTGGGACCACTACATTCCATACTGGACTGGCACGTCAAGTCCCAGCTACTTAGTGTTTCTGATCCAGACACCTACCGATATGCCTGGGAAGGCAGCCTGGGAAGGCACACGTGCCTGCTTCCCTCACAGCATTTGGGGGTCCCTGTTTACTGGTGTTGACCTGGCCCAACCCCAGCTATTGCAGCCATTTGAGGAGTAACCAGTGGACAAACGCACACAGCCCCTGTCTGTCTCGCTGCCTTTTGAATAAATAAATTAAAGTCTTAAAAAAATCTATTTCCCACGAATGAGACAGTTCAGTTTCTTTTTTACTCTATAATATGTAATTGTGTCACATACTCTATAATAAATGGAGAAGAATCACGGTTTGCTAACAATGCAAAGAGTTTCCTTGAGGAAGAAACATTTTGAGAATTTGGACTTGGTAGAGGGTTTCCTGAGGGGAGTTTTTCATCTACCCATGAGAACCACTAAACAAAGATGAATTAGTTTTATGAACTCCCACCCCCAAGTGCATTTCACTACCTACCTTTCTGAGGGTCTCACTGTTCACAGGACAGTTTTGGAGAGCATGATTACATTTCAAAATGATACCTCCTTTCTTACCTTTTTATTCAAAAACTGGCTGCTCATTACAATCTCTGAGAAATAATTGCCTCTGATGAGTGCAAATAGAAGCTGGGGAGGAAAATTTGTTTTGTAAAATGTATTCCCATAATTACAGGATAAGCTGGAAAAATATGAGCATTTTAGTATAGGCAGAACCATTCATTATCCCAAGTGATTGCAACAGCTGAAGCTCGCACAAGGCTGGAAGCTTGAAATTCCAACTTAGTCTCCCCTGTGAGCATAAGGAACCCAAGAACTTGGGGGCATCCTCCGCTGCTTTCCTAGGTACTTTCGCAGAGCAGCTGGAAGTAGCTTAGCCGGCTATGCTACGGAACCAGCCCCACAATTTCCACTTTAAAAAGTTCACTATCTAGGGGACTGGCATTGTGGTAGATCAAGTAAAGCTGCCCCTGTGACCATGGCATTCCTTCTGGGTGTTGCTTCCTGTCCTGGCTGCTCCACTTCTGATCCAACTCCCTGCTGATGGCCTGGGGAAGCAGTAGAAGGTGACCCACGTGCTGGGATCCCTGCCATTCACGTGGGAGACCTGAGTTCCTGGCTCCTGACTCAGGCCTGGCCTGGCACTGGCCATTGTGGCCATATGGAGAGTGAACCAGCGGATGAAAGAAGCCTCTCACTGACTTTCAAATAAAGAAGAAAATCTTTAAGAATTGATAATTGCCTGGTGTATCTTTTTCCTGCCTTTTATTTTCAGCTTACATGTTGCTGGATTTGAAGTGAATCTCTTGTGATCAGAATGTAGGTTGCCTGTGTTTATTTTTTTACATTTTATTTTTATTGCTATCATTTTATGATACAGTTCCATATTCCCTTATCCCCTCCCCAATTTCTTCCCCCCCACCTAGTTCCTCTATATCATTACTAACTTATAGTTCTGCATACTCAGTCATATGTCCATCATTGCGGGCATGGACAATGGCAGAGAGTCCAGCATCCTATTGTCAAGATATAGTAAACAGTTTCATTGTAAGTCCATCTTTGTCTGGAAGCAGAAATGCATACTACACTGCATCCTCACATCTGGATGTTAGTCTCAATTTCGCAGCTACTGTACATCCCCTCAAATGAAAAGTCATAATACAAAATCAACAATAGAAAGAAAAAATAGAAATTTACAATGCCATGAAGTTAAATAACATGTTACTAGATATGACAGTCTCCATTACACAGCTACTATACATCCCCTTAAATGAAAAACCACAAAACAAAATCAACATCCAGGAGAAAAAAGAAATTAACAACACCAAGAAGTTAAATAACATGCTATTAAATGGCTAACGTGTAGCTGAAGAAACGAAAATCAAGAACCTTCTTGAAGAAAATGATGCCACTGCCTGATCTACGAGTCATTGAATGATTTAATCAGAAGAAAGTGTTTTGAAGAGATGAAACTAACAGAAAACAGCAAAACTCATGTGATATAGTTTCCGCTGATCTTTGTTGAAGTGTGTCTCCTCCAGACAATAAACAGATGGATTTTGTTTTTCGATCCAGTCTACTAATCTATGACGCTTGATTGAGCTTAAGCCATTTACATTCAGAGTTTAACATGTATGGGTAGTACGTTGGTCCTATCATTTTAGGAATGGGTTGTTCATTGGTTTTGTCTTCTGTTGTCATTTTACTGGGATGTTCTTCCCGTTTGCCTTTGGTTTTGTTTAGTGCTATTCCTCTTCTCTGTCAAGAGAACTTCTTGAAGTATCATTTATAGGGCAGGTTTGGAAGAGGCAAATTCTTTTAGCTTTTCTTTACTGTGGAAAAATTTTATTTCATTTTCAAAGACAAAAGAAAGCTTTGCTGTATATGTTATCCTAGGCCGACAATTTTTTCTTTTAGAGTCTGGAATATGTCACTCCATTCTCTTCTGGCCTGTAGAGTTTCCTGTGAAAGATCTCCTGTGAGCTTAATTGACATTCCTTTATATGTCAATTGATTTTTTTTTTCACGTGCACATTTAAGGATCTTTTCCTTATGTTCAATTGAAGAGAGCTTGATGATCATGTGTCTTGGTGAAGATCGCTTTTGATCAAGCCTGTTGGGAGTTCTGTGCCCCTCCTGGATCTTGTTTCACAAATCTTTCTCCAGATTAGGAAAATTTTCTTTTATTATTTCATTAAATACATTTGCAAACTCAGCTTCTCTTTCTGCACCTTCTGGGACTCACACAACTCTTATATTTGGCCTCTTAATAGTGTCTTTCAATTCTTGAATACTTTTTTTTGGTCTGATCCAGCTCTGCTTCCAGCTTTTCGTTTGCTTCCCCTGGTGACAGGAAATATCTTCCAATTCTGAGATTCTTTCTTCTGCTTGCTTCATTCTATTTTGGAGACTCTCCACTGTACTCTTAATTTGCTCTACTGTGTTCTTAATTTCCGATATATCATCCTTGATTTGCTTTATTGCTTCCTTAAATTGTTTGAACTCTTGCATGAACTTCTCATTTTTGATCAGAAGCTTTAAAATGAGTCTTATGGATTCTGTGTTCCCCATTTTCTCGATGTCTTCCTCAGTGAACTCTGAGATTGGGATAGGGTTTTGCTCCTTTGCAGGAGAGTTTTCAGTAATATTCATTGTGCCTTTGTCTCTTCTTTTGCTCTTGATCATTGTACTTCTGGTTAGCAGAGTCTTCTCCTTGGGGCAGGTTTCTAAGCTGTGTCACCCACAGGGTTACAATGCAATTTTACTTATTACAGTTGGTACACAACTTTTCCTGCAGCCACTTGTGCCACAACCTCCAGTGAGTTCCAGGTCTGGGTTCTTATATCAGATTTCCACCATGGTCTCCACAGCCCCAGCTCTTGGCTCACCACTCTCTACCTCCTGTGATACTGTGGTGAGGCTGCACTGTTGTCTCTGCAACCTTTCTCCCACTTCCGGTTGGAGCAGGTCCCAGGATTAGAGAGACACCAGGTGTCCTATATAATTAGGTTGTTGGTGGCGCTGATCTTGCTGGAACCCATTGGAAGTTAGGTCTGGGTGCCACACGGACCTATTTTGACTGGTATGATGCCACAGTCGTTTTTATTTTCCTGCAGGACCAGTGCAATCACGGACCTCAGCAAGTTCTCACGAGCTCAGCACAGGTGCAGTTCACTGTTGTCCTCTGAAGTCCCAAAGCTATTGCCAGAGTGCCCAAAATGGCGCCTGACATACCACCACCACCACCACCACAGTTATTGGTCTGCTGGCCAACAGATCCGAGGGCTATCCAGACTGTTCTGGATGGAACACGCAGAAGTCATTGCAGTTCACTGAGTCAGAAATGAGCTCACTCCCAGCTCAGCGCATGCTCCGTCCTTTCCCTTGCCCTTTCCTCCTTACGCAAAATGGCGCCCAATTCAGCTCTAGGGGGCTTACTGGGCTGTGAAATCCACTCTGTTCTCGCACTGCCCATCTGAGATCTGCTGCTCTGTCTCTGCTCCTGGTCAAATCAAACAGACCAGCAGTACGACGGACAGTTCTTTGGGTTCACCTCCCAAGTTCCCAGTGAAAGTCCCTTCCCACCTGGTTGCTGGTGGAGTTCCGGGTGTTGTGGTGTTCAGATCGCCATGCTGAGTATCAGTCACTGCAACACCACACCGTTGTGTCCGCTGCTTTCCTGTGTCTGTCAGTCTCCAGGTACCCCTCTGCTGCTGTTCTGTCCCTTCTTATTTCCTGAAATATGTCCTCTCTGCTTCATCCTGATTAAAAGTTTTCTGTCCGTTTAAACGTGTCCTTACCCTATTCCGCCATTTTGATTCGGTTGCCTGAGTTTTATTGTCTCTGATATAGACTGTCTTTTGAGATATTTAAACAATTTACATTTAAGCTAATTGTTGATGCATTAAAGCTTAAGCTGCAAAATCTACTTCTATTTTTTTATTTTATTGATATATTCTTACTTTTGAATCTTGTTTTGAGACAAGAGCTTTGGTGAATTTAAAAGGCTATTTTTGCTAGTTTCGGTAGTTCATGTTGAGCTTTGCCAGCCTGTGTCCACACAACAAAATGAGATTCATCTTAAGGATCCAACCTACAGTGTCAATCGCTAATATCCACATACTATACGTACACAAGTTCTCCAGTGATTTTTGAGGGACCTAGGCCATGCTGCCTCTTGCTCAGGAGTGGATTGACACACCCTTAGGCCCTGGTCTAGCCTTGGCTTTGACCCGTGACATATTCCTGCTCTGCTGAATGCACTTATCTTCTGACCCAAGTGATGGGAATACTTTTCTTCTTTGTCCAAAGGGTGGCATGTGTTTTTCCCTTCCAGTTTTTGCAGCTTACTAATAGCATGGCCAAAACTTCATGATCACTCGACCATCGTTTCAGGGCAGTGGGAGTAACATAAAGACTCCAGGATAGTCAGCAGTTGCCACACAGATGTGGACATTTCTAGAAAATTTTATTCCTGGCTCCCCTGTTTGTGTACGTGATGTGTGGAGTATGGACATCATCCCAGAAGTCACTGCTGAACAATCCACTTTCAACTCAGCAAGTTCTGGATCTTGTTGGGGCTTTGTCTACATGAGTGGGCACCTTTCTTCAAGTCCCACAAAGGCTCTGGAGAGTTTTAAAGTGGCCCTGGGGACCCCTGACTGTGACTCCTTCTGACTCCCCCCACCCTGCTTTGTCACGGTTGGGAAAGCAAGAGGTCCCTGGAAAACCAGACCTTAGTTGAGCATCTAAGATTTGCTACCTCTAAATTCTTAAACAATTAGTCTATTCATTCCCTATCAAATATGTTGACACACATCCATATCCCATATTGATTTAATATTGACTGTAAGACTAGATTTTTATATTTCCTTTAGAAATTATTTGGCAACTCATTTGATTTATGATTAGCAATGATTTCTTGGCATTTGCGCACACTTAAGGATTTTTGCAAAGCGAGATAATCTGAACCATTAATTATTTTCAAATGTAATAACATCTTAATGAATACTAATTTTAACAATTAATGCTGTTGACATAGTATGGCATTTTTGCAGGCATCTAATTAAACATCTATTAATATTGATTTAGGAGTTTTCATCTTTTGGAGCCAATGGTTTTCCCTAATTTTCAAACATTTTAATGGGTTCTTAAAATATTTTCATTTCTGGTTTGCAATGCAGAACAGGCTTTGTGTGCAATGTTTTGCCTGATATCCCATGGCTGACAACAGGAAGCTGGGGAGAGGGTATCTCTACTTTGTTTGTAAAGCCTGGAGTCCCTTTACCATTCCCCAATTGAGCCCTTTTCCAGGATGCCTGACAAGTTGTACCTCTGAGCTTGTCAAGGGCCTTTACCCTTTAAGAGTACAACAGTATTAACACATTTTCCCAAGTCTGGATCTTTCTGGCTTCATGCTTAGGGCCATGTGTAGGAGACAAGTGGGCTGATCCTCTTGTAATTAGTTCTATCAGATTACATGGTCTCTGAGGCCGGGGACATACTCTGTCACCAGTGAATAGAAAAGTACCAGGCACATATTAATTAACCAGTTATGCTTGTTCATATTTTTTAAATTTTTGTAATATTTAAAAACTGCTGAGGATGTTCAGTTCTTTCTTTCAATAATGGTTTCATGCTTGAGTATTCCCGTTTTAAAGCATTATTATCTATAAAGCTGTAACTTTGCTGATCAGTTAGCCAAAACTTTATGTTGTTGCACAGAATACTCAGCTTCTTAGAGTGGCAGCCTCAAATACACTTGCTTTTAGAAAGAATTTGTTGTGCTACTTTTGCATATCTGAAGGTCTGTTGATTTTATTTTTAAATTATTATTATTACTTTTTGGGGGAGCTCCAAACTAAGGATTCATCTGATGTGGAGGAAAACTGAGTGTTTACATTCCCTAAACAAGCATAAAGCTACTTGCAATGTTTAAATGCTACCCTTTTTCGGTTTTTAATCATGTAGGATTTTAACAACATGGAATAAAAAGATGAGTTAGAATTTCCCAATGGGGGAAGAGCTGACATTGGGAAATAATTAAAAGGCATCTCAGTAGTTTTACACATGGTCTCTGAGTTCTCTGAATTCCCACCTGAAGGGTCCTCCGTTTTGCCTCCTGTGGGAAGTAGAGGCTGACCTGGAGTCATTTGAAGGCTGTCCTCGAAGGGTTTTCCAAATAACTCAGTTACAGGGCTGCTGCTTGATGTTGGCCACTGGCTGGAAGCTCAGCTGGAGCGATCGGTGGCGGTGCACACTCGAGACTCTCACAGAGGATGGACTTAGGGCATGGCAGCCATGTTCCCCGGGGGAGCAGCCAACACCAGCAACCTCAGAGTCAGGGTTCCTCGTGACCTACCCTCAGAAAGTCTGTAGTGTCGTTTCCATCACTTTCTGTTGGTCAGGCAAATCACTGGAAACTGCTCAGGTTCAACGGTCATTTCATATTGCCTCTTGATAAAAAAAAGCATGCCATATCTATATTCTAGAGTAGTAAGAGGGATAGGGAAATTCTGTTGTGTGTATCTGGGAAAATACAAGCTACCATAAAGGGAAAAGCTACAATAAGAAACACTATGTGCTTGGGAAAAAGAGTATTATCAATCTATACTAGAACATAAAAAGTAGTAGTAACTATACTTCCTGACAGAGTTTTAACATATTTCTATAGAGTTTTTCACGTTTCAGGCACTAAAATACATTCTCTCTAGGCACCAAGTCATTTAATCTTCATAATAGCCAATTTATTATTGCAAATTTGTAAAAGAGGAAAGTGATGCAAATGAAGATTAAGTAATTTGCCTAAGGTGACAAAGCAGTAAAAATAGAAAAAACCCAGCTGTCTGGCTGTTGGTACTTTTAATAACTACATCATTTTGCCTTTGATTATTTGGTATTTTAATTTCAATGTTTTGGAAATTTAAAAAGATCCTTTAGTATATTTTAGTTAAATTAAGGGGACCTGATTTCTCCCTATATATATTAAATTTTCCATATATATCATATGCATTAATTTTTAACCTTCTTTTTAAAAAATAATTATTTATTTTTATTGGAAAGTCAGATATACAGAGAGGAGGAGAGACAGAGAGGAAGATCTTCCCTCCGATGGTTCACTCCCCAAGTAGCTGCAACGGCTGGAGGTGAGCCAATCCGAAGCCAGGAGCCAGGAGCTTCCTCCAGGCCTCCCACGCCGGTGCAGGTTCTCAAGGCTTTGGGCTGTCCTCAACTGCTTTCCCAGGCCACTGGCAGGGAGCACCCAGGATTAGAACCGGCACCCAAATGAGATCCAGGCATGTGCAAGGCTAGCGACGACTTTAGCCACTAGGCTACTATGCTGGGCCCAACAAGTACCTCTTAAATTGGGTGTATTTCTATTGGCAGAACTGTTATCAAAGCATACATATTAAAATACTTGAAGCATGATTCATACAAACACAAATTGAGACCAGGTCCTAAGTTTAACACTTTCATGACTAACAAGAGAAGCGAATTTTCTTATTTTTCAGGAGCTGCTCACCTTGCAACTCATTATTTCTGAGGATATTTTACAAGTCCATATGGGTAGATACTGCTTGCAGAAAACAGAATGATATGAATTATCTTGTCCCATAGCAATGAAAAATTAATTCTTCAGTAACACAAGTAATTTTTATATGAAAACCTTGACACTGAGATTATTTTTTCATATAAACTATAACCACTTTTTAAATCTAGATGACTCGACCTACTCAATCGTTCTTGCTTTTAACGATTCTAAACGCTTCATTTTCCTTAGTTCCCGTTTGAACAGCACTCACCCAGCAGGGCTCTCAGGAATCCCCATGCTCCTATCCAGGTTTTGGACAATTTTTCCCAACACGACAGCAGTTAAAGCTCCCCCAGAGACAGATACAGTGGGCCTTTGCTGTTTGATTTGCTGCATAGTGTTAAACTCATTCTCTTTGTTCAGGAAGCTGTCACTGAGTGGATGTTGGAAGGAGGCAGGGTTTCCTGTTCTTGCAGGCACACAACCTAGACTGGGCTTACTGGATACTCTTCCTGAGACTTTGCAATTTAATAGAGTGATCTGAAGCAGTAATGGTACTTTGAATTCATTGTACTGATCACATGAGTTTTACCAGCTGTGGCAGCAAAGACCCTCCCTCCGCCACCGGTTTGTTCCTGTCGTGTGCCTTACCAGTGGTCTAGCTTCTCTGGGCCCTGCAGCCTGGCTCTCTACTGAAGGAGTACAGCTTTCGCATGAACTCTTGTGTGAGCCTCACGTTATCTTACTAATACATTCCCTTTATTCTTAAACAGTATGTGATGGTTTTTATTGCCTGCAGCCAAGGACACTGAAATATTAATAGATGCCCACACTTGTCAGGGTCAACCAACAATTGTGTAATTGTTCTCTTTGGCTGAAATAGTTCCCTTCACAAGAGCTGTTGCGTTCATCTTCAATCAATTCTGTGCTTTATTTAACAGAAGATTCCTTTAGTTTCTGTTGGAGAATACATGCTGATGGTAGCTGTTTTCTATTTTTAAAAATCTGCCTTATTGACTCCATGTCTCTGTGAGTGTTGGAATTATTTATGTGGTAATGAATGTAGAAGAGTTTATACTAAATGGATACTCTCAGGCAGAGAGCTTTTACATTTCACGATTGAAATGTGCATTGAAACGATTATAAAAACCTGCCCTAAAACCTGATTTCGTCAATGATTTTACTTCTGAGTCTTCTTTGTTTACACTTCCGTGATGACTTTCAATTTTGTTTCTGATCATGGCCATCATTTTACTGCAACCATTGTTAGACCATTTTAAACCTTTTTGGTATTTAAGACATCATGTCAGAATCTTCTAGAAAGGAACCACCTTTCCCTTTGGCCAGAAGAGTTCACACACAAAGAGCTGGAAGAGGAAATTTGTGACTGAGCTGGAATGGAGGGGATCTGGTTTATACATCTGGTGTGACAGTTAAAAATTAGGCAAAATATGTGAATCCACTGTTTTCAAGGTCTTCGAAATAAGAGAAACAAATGGGCTATGCTACCCTAGTGCATCGCCTGGAGAGAATTTCCTGTGGACAGTATGAAGGGACCCACATGGTCTCACAGGTTTTCTGAGTTAACGAGATGCAGCTATTAATCTTGAGAAACCAAGATAGTAAGATTTCAAATAATAGCATATGAGACAGGAGACGACTACATCGAATTAGAATTTGAGAGATCTGCAAAATGTCTTGTCAACAACAGATCAGTGTAAAGAAGTGGGAAAAGCTCCCACAGCCAGGGAGAAGATCCTGCAGAACTGGGACTGTTTGAGGCTCACCCGGGAGAGTGGAGAGTGCGTATTCACACCCAGAGACAGGAAAGCCTCATAAATCAGGGGTCACGGGGAGAGCACACAGGAGAGTCCTGCCTCAATAGCCCTAGACTAAATTCTATTCTTGACCTACCTAAAAAATAGTAAAACCAAGACCCTTCCTTAAATTCATAGAATTGTTTTGATGTAACTAAGCTATGCTTCAGAAAACAGCATATGCTTCAAGTGTATTTATAAACATTTTAATCATATATATTATATATAATTACATGTATTATGTAACATATATTACAAAACTATAATAATTAAAACAGTATGATACATCAAAGCAGATATATAGACTAATGGAGGAAAAAGCAACCTAGAAACAAAGCAGCACACATGCAGTCAACCGATCTTTTTGACAGGGGGTAAAATATACCTGGGCAAAGGGTAGTCTCGTCAATAAATATTAAATCCAGATGTAAATAAATGGAATTGGACTATTGTGTTAGTCCACTCAGTATTCAGCTCAAGATGGATTCGACATTTAAATATATGACCTGAAATTGTAAAAGCCTTAGAAGGAAACGCAAGAGAGAGTGCCATGACATTGATCTTGCTAATAACTTCTTGAAAACACTGAAAGCATACCAAAGTAACAAAATAGGTAAAATCAGGATTGCCTATAATTCTATAGCAAAACAAGCAAATAGTAACCTGCTACAAAAATATCTATCTATCTATTATCTATCTATCTATCTATCTATCTATCTATCTATCTATCTATCTATCAACTATCTACGTATTTTATTGGAATAGCAGATTTACAGAGAGAAGGAGATAAAGATCTTACATCCATTGGTTCACTCCCCAAATGGCCACAATAGGGCTGGGCCAATCTGAAGCCAGGAGCCAGGAACCAGGAGCCAGGAGCTTCTTCCCATCTCCCATGCAGGTCCCAAGGATTTGGGCCATCCTCGATTGCTTTCCCAGGTAACAAGCAAGGAGATGGATGGGATTTGGAGCAGCCAGGACATGAACCAGCACCCATATAGGATCCTGGCGGTTGCAAGGTGAGGATTTAGCCACTAGGCTGCCATACCAGGCCCTAGAAAGAAACTTGATTTTAAAAATGAATGAGTAGTTCTCCGAAGAAGACAGATGAATGTCTATGAAGTATGTAAAAATAAATACATCACTATTCAATGGAGAATTTTAGATTGAAAACACAGTGAGATGTCACCTTGCACTTACAAGATTGTTATGAAAAATAAAAATTAACAATTATTGGCAAGGATGTGGTACAATTGGAACTCCTATACACTGATGATAGGAATATGAAGTAGTGTTAGATGAAAAACAATTTGGTATTTCCTCAAGTTAAAAATAGACCTATCATATGAACCCGCAGTCCCACTTCTGGGTGTTTTGCCAAAGAACTGAAAAGCAGAGTCTTGAAGACATATGCTATCTTTCACGCCCACTGAAGTTTGTGGCATTCTTTATAGTTGCCATGCTATATAAAAAATCCAAATGCTCATCCGTAGATAAGTGGATAAAGAAAATGTGATCTATACATACAATGGGATATTATTCAGCCTTGAAATGAGAAGGAAATCCTGCCAGTTGTGAAACCTCGGTAGTCCGCACAACTTGATGCTATGTGATACAACGGAATCACAGAAAAAGGCAAGTGTTCCAGGCTTCCACCTGTATGAGGCGTCTGCAGGAATCAAAGTCATAGAAATGGGAGGAAGGGTAGTGGTTTCCAGGAAATGATGGAGTGCAGGGAGAGTGAGTGGCTTCTATTCCATGAGTCCAGAGTTTCAGTTATGCCAGGTGAACAAGCTCCACAGATCTGTGGGGCATTTTACTTAATACTATATGGTGCACTGAAAACTTTGTTTAAAGAAGAGAGCTCATGTTAGTGTTATGACTAAAAACATCCTACACTAAGCATTTTGCAATACTTTACATCCAGTCAAAAATTACCAGACAAAAAAATAAGCCCACAAATGACCCATGAGCATGACCTGGAACTGACGCTGGCAATGGAATGAACAGGTAAGGACATTACAGTAGTTATTAAAACCCTATTCCATGGACTTACTAGAGGGAATATTGACATATGTTAAGTAGATATATATACTAATAAGAGAGGGAGGGGAAAATGTCATATGTTTTTAGAATTAAATTCAGAAATACATTGAATCTGTTAAATACTAATTGAAAATTAAAACAAAGATATTTTAAAATGAAGTTAAAAAATAAAAATAACAGGGCCCAGTGCGGTAGCCTAGCGGCTGAAGTCCTCACCTTGCGTGTGCTGGGATCCCATATGGGCTCTCGTTCTAATCCCAGTGGCCCCACTTCCCATCCAGCTCCCTGCTTGTGGTCTGGGAAAGCAGTCAAAGATGGCCCAAAGCCCTGGAACCCTGCACCCACATGCAACACCTGAGGAGGCTCTGGGCTCCTGGATTCAAATTGGCACAGCTCAAGCCATTGCAGTTGCTTGCGGAGTGAATCATTGGATAGAAGATCTTCCTCTCTGTCTCTCCTCCTCTGTGTAAATCTGACTTTCTAATAAAATAAATAAAACTAAATAAAATAACAGAGGGGTGGACGTTGTAGCACTGCAGCGAAGTGCTGCTTGGGATGTTGACGTCACACAGTGGAGGGCCTGCTCAGTGTCTCGGTGACTCTGGTTCCATTGCAACTTCCTGCTAATGTCCATCAAGGGAGATAGCTGAGTGTGGTCCAGCGGCTTCAGTTCCTGTCCATGTGAGAGACCTGGATGGAGTCCCTGGCTCCTGGCTTCATCTTGGCCCACTCCTGGCTATTGTGAGCATTTGGGAATGAAACAGCCAAGGGAAAACATTTCTCTCTAACGATTCACTCCGAATAAATATTTAACTAAAAATTTTAAAAATTAACACAACATCAATGAATAGTGGAAAACTTCCAGATGCATACTTTATGAAAGTCCCACAGGAAGTTTATGGACAGTATAAGCTTTGTTTGGTGCAGGAGTATATCTGTATGTTTTTTATAATACTCATTTTCCATTAACTTTTTGAAGGTATGAACTTCTTAAAAATTTTGTACCCATAATAAACTTCTGTTTTAACTCCATTTTCCACAGACTTTTTAAGTACGCTTGCATAGTTAGGTCCAAACCCACTGAACCAGGAAACTCAACAGACCATAACCCCCAAACACAAGAAAGATACAGAAAACATCACCAAGGCTTATTGTAACTGGGCAAATCATTTAGCATCCTTGAGCCTTCTGCACAATATGGATACTAGTATCTTTCCTGACTGCCTCGGAGAGTTGTTGCAAAGGCAAATTAGACAATAAATGTGAAAGCATTGGACAACATTGCAGTAAAACTTGAACTGTGAGATTTGTTAAGGAGAGACTTGGAATTGCTAAAGTGAAGCTTGGGGGACTCGATGTGGATTTTATTTACACATGCCATGTTTGTGTTCCTTTATAATTGATCATTAAAATTTCAATGCGGCACCTGGGGCAACATAAAACGCAGCAGGGTTATAAACTTGGATGTGTGGAGGCGACGTGTTTCCTCTGCCTTTGCTCGTCATTGATCTGATTTCCCTCACACACCCTCACCTGCAGGGGAGTGGGGAATAAAGAATTGTTGGAGCCTTTAATTGATCGGGTTGATAATCTGATGGTTCTGCCCTTGGACCAGACAGGGTCTCCCCAAGAAGCTGAGGAACTAGACTGGACTATAAGATGTTGGACTCTATGTTTAGTTTATGCTTGCAAAGAGGGAATTTCAACAGTACTTGATCAGTGGATATGCAACAAGGTGGAATATTCCACATGGGGGGAGGGTGGGAGGAGGGGTGGAGTGATTCCCAGTTCCAACGAAACTGTATCACATAATACAATGTAATCAATGAATAAAAAAAAAATCCATGTAAAAAAAAAAGAATTGTCATCTGCATACTGGTTAAAGAGCTGGAGCTGTCAAATGCGCCTGTTAAAGCCTGCTTGCTGCTATGTATCCAACTCTTCTTTGGGCCTGGTCTGGCAGGAGAAGGACAAGGCCTGGGGCAGATAAAGGCTCTTCGGATCTACCTTGCTCTGTCATTGAGACTGGTGGCCCTTCAGTCCCTGGCTGGCTGGTTCAGCTCCACCGATGGGTCCAGAACCTAGTGTGGGTCTCTGTCTGGAATACTGGCAAAACACAGAGCTCTTTGGTGAGCCCAAATGGATATGAAGCTTGCTGAAATGGGGGTTCAGATGCTCTTGGGGGCTGAGGGAATATCTGCTTCCACTCCAGAGGGCATAAGGACCAGACTGACTGAGGAGCTAAGTCTGGGGCTCCCCAGTATCTATCTCAACTACACCACGGAGTTTATGCAGCTTGGTGAGCTCCCCCTGGGGAAGGGGCAGACTGAGTATGTTGTCAGCTTTCTGATTAGACCTGGGAGTTGAAGTTGCTCTTCCATCTGGCTCCCCCACACCTCTTCAGCACCTCTCCTCATCTCTGCGCTTCAGTCTAGGACAGGAACTCAAGGGGAAATTAGGACAAACGTTGTTGCATGCTTTGCTCACCTGCATGCCAGCACCAGAAAATGTTGAAAAACACTTTTTCTTCCACTACGTCTTTTATTATTATTATTATTTTACCTGAAGGCCCGGAGGTTGGTTCTAGATGAAATATACTAAGGGGAATGGAGTGGCTACTTAATTTCAAGGGGCCCAAAAAGAAAACAAAGGCTTTATTTTCTGAGAACTTCTGAGACATTTCAGAGAAAGTTACTGAGAATTTCAGGAGAGCAACAACCAGACAGGTAGACAACAAACAGGGAGCTTTGTACCACTGTGTAGGTTATGCACCCCCGGAGCTGGCCTTGAGTGAAGTCTAGAAAAATTGAGTATGTCTAGTTTCTTGGACAAACCAGCCCTCTTATTAAACAAGGTCCAAGTATGAGTTCTCTTCCGCTTTTGGGTAATAAACCTCATGGGAAGGCTTCAAGGGGAACAACAGCTAAGTTAGGAATGATTCAGTGCAGTCATGTTGTAAATGTAAGGTTCCTCTCCTTGGATAAAGGACATTTACTGGGACTTATTGTTCTGGTAATTTGACAAAGCTTAGGGAGAAAGTAAATCTTTGTTGCACACATTTTTTAGGATGTATTTAGCTATTTTTATTGGAAAGGTAGCTTTACAGAGAAAGGAGAGATAGAGAGATATCTTTCATTTGCTAGCTCACTCATAGAATGGTCACAATAGGCAGAGATGAGCCCATTGGAAGCCATGAATCAGGAACTTCTTCCAAGTCTCCCATAGGTGCAGGGGCCCAAGGGCTTGAGCTGTCTTCCACTGATTCCCAAGCACAATAATAAGGAATTGAATCACAGGGGGAGCAGCCGAGAGTTGAATGGGTATATGGGATGTTGGTGATTCAGGCACTGGTCTATTATACATATTCTAAATTCATAGAGGTGCTCTTGAGTTGGCCCCTGGGGATACACAACTTCCTTTCAGAACTACGCAGGGATTCTTGTTATACTAGGACCGATGGGAGCATCTCCCACCTCAGGTAATGTAAGAGAAGGGACGTCAGTGACCAGGGGAAAGAAGGGTCAGTGTTGGAAGAGCATAGTGGCTCCCTCTCCTATGCACCTAAGTGAAAGGTACTGAGGAGGATGTCATGGAGGTGGGGCAGTCTGGAAGAAGGGCTGCTGCATGGGTACATGCACTGAGCTTAAGAACTTACAGACCATTCCTGGTGTTGCTCTTGTGCTATTGTGTGTGAGTGAATTCTTCGGGTGAAGGTAACCTTTCTCTGAAGTGTTTGAGAGCATTTTGGGAACCTGCATCCCATTGAGACACATCTGAAGGTCCAAGGAACAGCTCATGTCCATTGGAAGAAAAGTGAAATAACAGGGCGTAACATCCTCTGAGGTTTGAAGATGCAGTTGAACACCTCTGAGGAACAAGTGGTTCCTTGTAAAGATTCAGAGAAGGTGTAGATAGCCAGAAATGTTAAGGGATTCCCAGGAGCTTCTGTGTTATTAGGAAAACCCAGTGAAGAGAAGGTGCTGAACCATTGCTTTAGCCAAGAAGGGCTTGATGCCAAGAAGGGTCCCAGATGCCACCTTTGTAGAGATCACGACTTTACTGGGGGCTACCAGTAGTCACCAAAATAGTTCAGTTTCCCGAGGACCCAGACAAGCCCTACCATGTAGTGTCAGTCAGATGAACATCATCTTTCTTCTCCATCCTGAAGTCCTCAATGTCAAAACAAGCCCCCTGGAAATCTTCATGTCTGAAGGAGAGAATAAGGAGGGTGTGAGTGGCAATATAAAAGTTAGGTGAGATATCTCTTGGTTATAGTATCCAACCACGGCATGGCACTGTTACCTGCTTCCCAAGGGAGGGACACATCTGTTCCTTGGCTTCTGCTGTAGTCACATCAGAAGCATGCTTTCTGGAGGTCTCATGATTTCCTTTATTTCTTAAAATAGGAAATGAAGACCATATTGAGGTCCCTATAACAGACTGCATTCCATCTCTTTTTTCAGTGGCCAGGGTAACAGTGACCGCTGGATTTAAACTGCTTTATTCCAAACAGCTGGAGTTAGGAGTTTGCAAGGTGGTGGCAATATGGTTGGCAACTCCTATTTTGGGAGAGCATGCTCAAGTTATACATTGAATTTGAACTCTCGTGTTTGTGAGTTGTCATAAAAAAACAAAGATTAGAAATCAGAGCAATACAATAACAAAAAGGAAGAGATTCTCTTATTGGTCCTCATTTTTTTCTGTGACAAAATTAATCCTTTTAAAAATACTTTCTAGAGATAGCATGAAGGGAATTGGCTGTATTAGAAAGGTAGTCACTGATGGGATGGGAGACATGTACTATCCTGACAGCCCAGAAGACAAAGGGTTAATTAGTGCTAATATTCCTCCACCCAAATGCTTGAAAAATAATAATGGATTGTCAGGTGGTGATGAAAACACACACACACACACACACACACACACACACACACACTGAGAGAGAGCAAGGGTGAGAGAGAGGAAGAGGGAGAGAGTTCCTAAGAGGTTATTTTTGGAGTCTTAGTATCAGGATTCAGTGTTCTATGTTGACTTATTAAAAATTTAATAAAGGTCAAATTTTATGCCTCAAAGACCTGTCAATGCTATAATGAATTTTTGTGACATATTTATTGTGAGTCTAAAGTTTTTTTTAACACGTCAACCACCATTTTTGAAAACCAGCATCCTTCTATTTTAATCCTAGTCCTTTAATATCGTTCTTTTTTCTTTGTATATAAAAGTCACATTCTCTTCATCAGTAGGGGGTCTAATTCAAATATTAACTAAGATGAAGCTACAGTCCCAAAATTCCAGAGACCCTTGCTCCAAATGACATGATGAGTTTTACTGTTGCCTTTCTAAGATAGTCAACCCAAGTAAGTCTCCATGTACACAGTAGAAACAATGGCTTGAAGACAGGATGGCAGAACATATATGAATGGAAGTAACACAAGAAAAACAGTCTCAAAGTGAGCATTCTGCTGAAAGCTACTTCTCTGGGTCGTGAGAACTTCTCTATCTTATTACTGATTATCTGCTAAGAACCTAGGTTTTGAAATACAGTCTTTTAAAATAAAGGTTTACTAATTAACTTCACAAAGTCACAGGGAGAGGCGGAGACAGAGGGACGAAGATCTTCCTTCAACTGATTTAAACCTTAGATGGCCAAAATGGCCAAGGCTTGGTCAAGCCAAAATCAGGAGCTTCATCCTGGTCTTCCAAATGAGTAACACTAACCAAACACTTGGTCTGTCATCCAGTGCTTCCCTCAAACATTAGCAAGGAGATGGATTCGAAGTCGAGCAACCAGGACACATACTGGCACCCATATGGGATGCCCTGTTGTAGGGGGTAGCTTTATCTCATATGCCACAATGCCAGTGGCTTGAAATAAAGTCTTTATCTTGCCTCTGCTTAGCCATGCCATCTAGAGAAAATACTATTATACTTTAGTTTCTTGAAAAATAGGAACTTTAATGAGTTCAACAAAAAAAATTAAATAAAACCTTAATTTTATAGAGCACTTTAAAAGGGTTTGTTTTTATTTGAAAGACAGAATGTAAGAGGAGAGAAAAAAGAGAGGGAGAGAGATCTTCCATTCATTGGTTCACCCTCAAATGCCCACAATGTTTCAGATTAGGCCAAGTTGATCTGGGAACCCAGGACACTGTGAAGGTCTTTGATGTGGTGGGGACATGTCTTAAGGCAGCCCTTACTGTCTCCCAGGGTGCATACACGCAGAGAACTGCAAGCAGGAGCTGGGCTGATACGTGAACCTAAGCACTCTGATATGGGATGCATGCATCTCACAGCACTGTCACTCCTATACAATGTCCACTCCCATCTTTTTAAAACTATGCACTAAAAAACAGGTACCCTTGAAAGATGGTTATAACATTAGAAAATGGAGTCACAGTGAAGAGCCCAAATTTAGCTCTAGCAGAAAAAGGGTCAACAGGATGCCTGAAGACAGAAGACCTTGCAAGATAGGGAGCTAGGAGCCTTTGGGTGCTTTCCAAGAGCTAAGACAGTAAGTTTCAGTTTCCCAAGTTTCTATTTTACAAAAGAGAGATAAGTTTCCATTTCTCAGACACTGAGCCATTCTTGAAGACTGCTTTAAGCAGGGGCAGCTCCTGTACCAATCATAGCCTTGTGTAACTTAAAGGTGCCAATGGGATCCCTGTAACTATGTATCTGCTTCTGTAACCCCGCTTCCTGCTTCCCATATCTTATAAAAAGACCCAGCTTGTGCGGCTCGGTGCGACTCCTTACTCAAACGAGCGGGAGCGCCCACGGCCCATGTGAAATAAACCTTGCCTCATGCGTAGTTGCATCTCTTGGCCTCCTGTCTCGTGTCTGCCGGAGGGCTCCGTTCGTCGTGGGGCGAGTGGCCCCTGGCCATCGCCCCCTCGGGTTTAACAACAGGAGCCAAATCAGGATTGTTCAGTGAATACTTGATGATTTCCCTCCGAAACTCACAAAATTGCCCTTGTTGCATGAGAGCAAGCAGGAACATTGTGCTGCTGAAGGACTCTTTGGTGAAACTTCTGAAGCATTTTCCTGCCAAAGCTCTACCTACCTTCCTGAGAGCATTCTGATAATACGTTGATGTTTCAATTCTTTGGCCTCCCAGACAGGCAGCAAGAGAAACATGTTGCACTTCCCAGCCGTCCTAGCTGAGGCCATGACCTTCGCCGTTGACTGCTCCTTTCTGACTCTGAGCCACTTCCAGCTCTTGATGGCCGCTGCTTGGGTTGTACTTTGTCTTCAGCATCGCGGTGGCAAAACCATGTTTCATTTGCTTTTATGGTTCTTCCCGGAAATGTCAGGATCTTGACCCCATTTGTTAAAAATGTCCACTAAAAAGCTCTGCCCTTAGCTGGAGCTGGCTTGGGTACAACAAATTTTACCTCTGTTGAACAGAAAGCTTACCCACTAATTATAGTTTTTTTTTTTTTAACCACAACTTTGTAGGTTGACCCAACTAAAATAACCCGGATTGTAGCTCTTGTTTCTACTATTATTCATCCTTCTTATTCAACTGGGGCATGAAAAATTTAATTTTTCCTAGCAGGTTTATATATGACTGGTTGGGTGATATAAAATTAATCTTTAATGTAAGTTCAGCCTTTCTTAAGATGAGTTATTCATTTTGCGAGATGCTGATTTGGGGGAAAGATTTTGTAAGGGTTCAACTATTTTTGTCATTTTCTACTCACACTTCACCAGAAAATTTATATTTGTTTGTGCTTCAGTCTTGGCAGAGGTTTTTTCTCAACCTGGCATCTTGTGCTGTTGAGTACCTCAAACTAGACTGTACAGATATAACAACTTAGTACAAGTTTATTTTGGTACAAAAAGTTTGTGAAATTCATGCATAGTTTTTTCCATAGAGAGTGTTTTCCATAAATATGAAGTAATTGATCACTTTGAGATTGTTATTGGTGAAAGAATATTGTAGAACGTAGCAGGTGTTAAGGCCATGGTTGCCTGAGGCAGCCTTGGAAATTTGCCAATAGAGATGACTACAAGCTCTGTTAGTCTTGAGCAGTTTTTGAAGTTGGTCAGCTTTTGCCTTCCTTGTACCAGGAGCAAGTGGGAAGGAAGCATCTATTATTCTGTAAAACTTTTAGTTGTAAAACCCCAGTGCTTCTCAAGGTATCTATAGGGAAGGGATATATATATATATAAAATAAATCATAAACCAAAACATGGCCCTACTGTGTGTGACCATTATGTGTTTGAGTTTGGCATTCTGTACCAGGTTTTGCTGAATTAGGTGAGACATAGCTACTGGCATCTCTCTTGTATGTTACAGCAATGATGAGTTACTATGAAAGTTTCTTAGTGGTTACTCCCAATTTCATATGTAACTTGTCATCGTCTGGAAACATTTTTTTGAATGGGACTACCCAATCCAATTTTTGTGCTACTCCCCAGGAACAAAAATTTAATGAAGATACAATTTCAATTATAAAACCAGGAAATTTGAAGAGGGTATTTATCTATCAAGCTTAGCTGCTCTGTGTTTTAAATATAAATCTTGGCATCTTGGAAAGAGTGCGAATATTGATGTCAGGTGCACCTGTTCTATTTGAGTCCCTGCTCAGCTGTTTACCAGATGTGTACCTGTTGGACAAGTTTTTTTTTTTTCCTCTAAGACTGCACCTTCATCTGTAAAACATGGACCTACAGGTCTAGCAGAATTATGATGAGGGTTAAAACTGTGCTTAGAAAGTGGTTAGCATAAGGTCCAGGTTCAGTACTGCGTATCTGGGGATTTACAGTCGATGCCTGTAAGTCTGGCTCTACATGCAGCCAGACTTATTGATGTATAGCCATTTCTTTTTCTATGATTATACACTATATAATTGCTTTTCTCCTCTAAATCCAAAATAGTCTTTCTTGTTGAGCTTGAGCTAGATTCAATATGTTTAGTTACAATAATTATCATCACAACTTAACTTGAAATTTCTGGATATCTCCAGGCTTATTTTTATGTGAAATAGTCACTGAAGTTATAATGCTGAAAATTATCCCTAAAGCTTAGTAAGTCATCCATGAGTATTTGTCTGTAAGAGATTAGTTCCAGAATTACCCTTACACACACACACACACACACACACACACACACACACACACATACACACACACCACTGTGAACAGCAAACTTTGAAGATGCTCAAATCCATGATATAAAATGGCGTAACATTTGCATGCATGTAATTTGCACAATCCTCCTATGTACTTTAAATCATTTATTGACTGCTATTAATATACAAAGTAAATCTTGTGGAAATTATGGAACAAGAAAAAGAATAAAATTGGTGCATATTCAACTCAGCTAATTATTTTCAATGTAGTGCTTATTAAATTTACTTTTATACAACCTTTAGGAACAGTCAGCTGACTAGATAAATAAAAACGTATTTGCTCATTGTTAAATGCAGAGTACTAGAGCTGGCTTTCATGTCTCTAGCTTGCTGTTCTTGAGTGAGGCCATGGAATTTTTAAATAATATCTGATTCCACCTCTGGCTGAGTTTGATGCAGGAGGTTCTTGAATCAGACATTTTAAAAAAAGCTGTGACCCTACCTGGATTGTGAGGGACTCATTCTGCACCCTGATTGTGTGGATAAATGCACAAACTGTTACTTTTGAATACAACTACACACACACACACACACACACACACACACACGATCTAGGCTATTTATGTACCACAGAAACAACCTGAACATTTAGAATTTTGGGTTTCAATCACTCACAAATCTGATTTTTTTTAATCTGTAAGTAAAACTCTCAGACAGCTTTTTAGCTTCTCTTTAATAAACCAACAAATTTATCACCTGCTGGCCCAGTGATGCCAGCTTTGTGAGACTTCTACGATGCTCCTTGGTCAGATACAGAGTTCTACAATTTGAGCCTAACAATAAATGCTTTCAATTACCATGTGCAGGCACTCCATCACTTTTAGTTAAGTGGATGGATTAAATGTGCTGTTTAAGTACACTGGGGAAGGAAAATGTTCCTAAAAGTGGATCACTTTCTTTACTGAAATAGACTAATGTTCTTAAAGTCTAGGCCACACACTCTTTTCTTTCAATAATTTAAATCTAAGAATGTTTAGAGATTTGGAGTCTCTACCAATGGCAATGGTAATTTTCATATGAATATTTCATATTCAGTTCACATGGATAATGGAAAGTTGAGTTGGATATTTTGTGACATCAAGGAATCACTAGAGATACTTTTAGGTGACATAACAGTATCATGGAAAGGTATGAGAATACAGATGTCATCTGTTAAGGATACAGGCAGAAATACTGAAAGGTGACATGACAGAATGATATAGGATTTACTTCAAAGTAATCCAGGAAGAGACAAAGTAGACAGGCATACTGATGGAGCAAAGTCTGTCATTGGTTGCTAATGGTTGAATCTGGTTGATGGGGTTTAAAGGGTTCATATTTTCTCTACATTTTTTTTCTGTGTGAGATGTTTCATGTGAAAATGTTAAATAAAAATAGTTAAAATTAAAAGCGGCTTTGGTGGTATATGTAAGACCAAGTCTAACTTTTTTTGTTTGTGCTGATTAAAAGTGTGAGTTAAGTCAATAGAAGATTCACATTTACATTCAAGTGCATATGCCACATCCGTATCTGTCATTTAGGAAGAATGTGCAGGGTCTCCTTAGCAGGTCTCTGATGCTATGGGGGTCAGTAGAGTCCAGCACAGTAAGCATTTTTCCTCTGAGGTTCTCCGCTTATTGGTTTTAGTCTTTTTATTTGTATGCATCATAACAGCACATCCTTTGTTTTGAGATAGCTTGCAAAATAGCAGGGTAAATATTTACAAGGGCATTATCTCTTACGTATTTATTTCCTTTCTGCTGTATTATTTCCCATGACTTTGACTACCCTCATAGAATGACTAATGTGTAGTTTTAAAATCTCTGTTTGCTGAGAAGAGTGGACTATCTCAAGAGCTTTTGTGCTTGGATTTCTTCCAGGTTACCTTCCCACGTGAGGCAGGGGATGACAGTCGGGAGCTCCTGAGCTGAGCTACCACAGGACTCTTAGAAACAAACTCCAGCTCAGGGTCCTCATTATCCCTAACTACATGCACCTATTAGCCTCTTGCCACAACTTTCCTGTCTTTCTCATCGTTGCATTTCTGGATTATAAATGGGACTTGCAGAATAATTCTCCCTTGACTCATTTTGAAACTGCTCAAAGCTTGGGAAAGCAAAAACAACCAGCCAGTCAACCACACCCATCCACTCCCCCCACACCCCAAAACAAACAGCCAAACAATGGAATCCTAAAGCCCATCATTCTTCCATCCAGCATTCATTGGGGATATCCTGTGGGTAAAGTTTGAGAAACTTCACAGTTTCAGTATATTTGGAGACAAGATATACATACATTGCAAAAGCAAACAAACAAAAAAGAACAGGCAAATAACTTACCCACAGTTCTGAAGTAAAATGGTCCAAATTGTGCCAGAAAGGACTTGGAGAATGAACTACATAACAGTGATCGTGGGTGTTCTATTTTTGATCTTTTAAGAATAGATGTGGCCTTTTGAAAATTGTTCAAATGAATATGCCAGTCTTCCAGGATCCAGGTATCCTTGACTTACATTTTAAATTAAAAATGACAGCTACCATTTGCTAAGAGGCTGCTCTGTGCACATTGCCCACGTGCGTTGTTTTCTGTCTTGCATTGGGCTTGTCACATAAGAATTATCGTCTCTAATGAACAATGGTGAGGCTTAGGAGCATGATCAGTGTCATGGTTGATTTTAAGCCAGGCCTAGACGAAGACACTATCGTCTCTGAAATCTCACTCTCTCTAACAGGGAGAGAAATACTGCCGAAAGTCCACTGGGAGTAGAGTGTTAATGCAGGAACGAAGATCTGTGAATTATGTTTTTTTTTTTAAACCAGTGTTTGATTCTACCCTTTCTTAGTCCTTGTGGGATGCACACATTTCCTATTTAGAATCAAATCCTTGTTGGTAAGAACAAGAAATTTCTCACAACCAATGTTATATTGTTTCATTCTTACCACTCAAGGGAATCTTCCAGTGGTGAAGAAAAGGATAAAGGGAGAGTAACAAATGTTAACCCTTGATGTGCTGAGTCGGGTCCTTCTGCTCCAGAGGTCACCGAGAACTCTTGAGCCCCATGGTGGACGCTGGTGGTATGTCATGGAGACTTTACAATTTTAGACACCTCCACGATTTCATTGAGCACACACAAACACCATGAGGACTCTGTCCCAGTACCATGTTGTCACTGAGTTATGTTCTTGAAAGGTCAGAAGCCCTGCCTCTGGTGCATGAGCCACGAATGTTCCCAGCATCCTCTTCATTTCAGATTAAATATATTATACCTGCAGAGCCTGGTCACCCTCACAGACCTGATGCCGAAAGAAATTGTGTGCTGTATTTACAAGTTGCAATGACAGGGAGTCACTTGTTTGTGTCCTTGCCTATAGCAAAGCTATCTAGAACACAGCTTTGCAAGTTCTCCAGAAGTGCAAGCGTTGATTGCAGCTTTTATATATATGAAAATCCCATATGTGTATGAAAACTCAACCATTTGCAAAGGCTATCCCTGAGTGCTACTGATTTTGAAATAGTAAATATAGTAGAATCATGTAGCTTTCCAATGGTCTTGAGACATAACAGTCGTTCATTGGACTGTTTCTTCCTTAACCATTTCTGCATGTACTGTCTACGCCAGGATGTGGGCAGCTGCAGGGATGCTGAAGCAGGATGTGATAGAAACAAGCCAGCCAGGCAGGTAGACCTGCTTAGAGCCAAGGCTGCCTTAGGTTCATGAAAGTGCTGCAGAGATATTACTCCTTCTGCCTGGATTTGCAGTCCCTGGATTATGTAAATGAACATGGGTCATACAAATAGATGCTCCACAAGAATGTTTCCAATCCATAAATGGGTACAGGTGAAGTGGTGCCACATGTACCCTGATGATGCCAGAGTAGTACCACGTGAGCATTTCTGGAGTGGGAAATTATCTGTGTTGACACTGGACTATCCTTTATAGATGTAATTGGGACACTTTCAGTCATTTTTAGTGTGAAAGTGTGTTACACATTTTTTTCTTGTTTAAACCTCTACCATGTTCAAATATTTCTTCTAATGTGATTTCTTTTCTCCAGCCACCCCAGTACTTGCTGAGCCTTCCCCACTTAGGAATATTGTAATCTAATAAGCCTTATCTCTATTTACTTTGGAATTGAAGTTCCAATTAGTTGCATTTGGGAAAGATTAATTCAGCTGCTTTGCCCCTGGAGGCAGTGTTGCCAAGCATCTGCTCTTCTGTGGTTTTGTTCAATTCTTTGGCTACATTCTGTTGGAGCTGTTAGCGTTTCATCACTCCTTGAGAAAGTCCAATGTAGCGTGGCTTACAGAAATAAAATGCGCATTGTGATACCACAGGAGTGTTTGGACAGAGGATAATGTCAGAACTGGAGGTCTGGGCTTGAATATTCTACAGGTGAACATGTGTCAAGCACCACTGTCTGCAGCTTAGACATTCACTCTGTGAGGGCCAATTGGGTGATTTAACCATAACTGCAACCTTCCCATTAACTCCTTGCACATTGTGGACTCTCTGTTCTTTAAAATGCCACCTTCTGCAATCCAGACTCCAGGGGTGATGGTAGAGCTTTGAAAGTAGTACCTACTTAGAACTATTCTCCCCAGGAAGGGAAAGGAAGGACCTGGGCAGGAGAGGAATGGGGGTTAGACTGGAGGCAAAGAAGTCTCCAGCTGTGAGCAATTAGGGACATTGACAACCAGCAGTCAAGAGGAGCACATGTTGCTTTGGATATATTTTTAGATGTTTGTTTAATATATATACTTATATGAAAAGCAGAGTAAACACACAGTCTCTCTCTCTCTCTCATACACTCACACACACACACACACACACACACACACACACACACACACATTAAGGTAGAAACATCTTTCATTCACACTTCACTTCTTAAATGTGAATAACAGCCAGGGCTCAGCCAGGCCTAAGCCACGTAAGCCAGAAACTCCACTCAGGTTTCCCAGTGTATAGCAGGAACCCAGGTACTTAAGCTGTCACCTTCTGCCTTTCAGAGTACACATTAGCAAGAAGCTGGATCAGAAGTGGGACATAACAATTCATTGCACATCAGTCAATGCTTATCTCTGCTTGGATATTAAGAGGTATTTTTCAGGCCCAGTGCAGTAGCCTAGTGCTTGGAGTCCTCACCTTGCATTCGCTGGGATTCCATGTGGGTACCAGTTCATGTCTTGGCTGCTCCACTTCCCATCCAGCTCCCTGCTTGTGGCCTGGGAAGGCAGTTGAGGATATTCCAAGGCTTTGGGATCCTGTGCCTGCATGGGAGTTCTAGAAGAAACTCCTGGCTCCTGGCTTTGGATCAGCTCAGTTCCAGCCATTGTGGCCACTTGGGAATTAATTAGTGGATGGATGATCTTTCTGTCTGTCCTCTCTGCAACTCTGACTTTCCAATAAAAATGAATAAATATTTTAAAAAGAGGTATTACTCCATTTTGAGCTAAATGTGAATCTAGCAAAAGCACCATGTTAGCATCTGACACCTTGAAATATCTTTCATAAAATCTACACAGGAAGATATTAATCAGTGACTCACAGGAAGGAGTATGATGGTATTTTCATTATCATTTGGCATAGTCACTAAGGAATCAAATTTCCACTCCAAATACTCTATAATAACTTGATGAATATTTTTCCCCAAGTGGAATTTTTTTATAACATAGGGTATATTTCTAGTTGCACTCCAATATCTTAAAAAGTCCCATGAATAAGCCATTATTGAAATATTGAGAAATCATATCTCTTTAAGTTATTTTATTTACCATGCACATCCAAAATGCCTCCTGCATATCCTGTGGTCAGTTGCAACATTGTCAGGCAGAAACAGAGATCAGGCTCAGTCTCTGGCACAGGTTCAGAAAACAGCTCAGAGCAAAAACAGAGGTCAGTGTTCCAGTTCGTTGAGTCTGGGCATGACCCACACATCCGTTGCCAGGCTGTGGCCTCTTGGCTGAACACGGAGAGGCTGCTCTGTGCATTGATGTCGTGGACTGTGCATAGCTGGCCACTGTGCCTCTCCCTTGTGTTCTCTTCAGGTGGGTGTTTAAGAGTTTCCTGCACGTATGCTCCACACAATGAATTGTTGAATTAACAGACACTGCTCATACTTCTAGGTGGAGATAAAAGGATTGTGACTATAGTCAAAGTACCAAGAGATGTTAGAATCATAATAAAAGGCTTAGATTCTTATTCATGGGAGACCACAGCCAACTCTATTGGGCTGTGCTTGGGTTTCAGAAGGCAGCTTAGTTCTTAGAAAGAAGACAATTTGATGACATGACTTACAAAATTCTGTGATAAAATGTTTTCAAAAAAGCTAGGTTTTAGAAAGACAAATTTGCATGATCTTGTTCATGAGGGGGAATCTAAAAAGAAAATCTCGTAGAGGTTGAGACTAAAGTGGCATTTCCTACAGGGCAGGGAGAGTGGAGGGAGAACAGGAAGGAGAGTGGTTGATTAACTTGTACGAAGTTAAGCCTAGATAGGGCAAATAAACTCTGTGGTCTACTTAACAGTAAGATGTACTGTGTGCTTTAAAAATGCCTGAAGTTCAAATGTCTATACCATAAAGAAATAATAAATGTTGAGGAATGAGCTGTTTCTAGACTGTTTTACACAATGTATACATAAATCAAAGTCGGTACCCATTACACTTGTATGATTTTAATATATATATATATATAGTTAAAATAACAATAATATAAGATAACTGCAACGTTTCTCCTACTAGACTTTGATGCAACGTGGGTGCGACTTTTACCACTAAAAAACAAACTCTATATCCATATCCTTTGAGTATTTTTTTTGCTTTTTGATGTGTTTTGAACAATAGAATACAATTCTAACGACATTATGCGTCTTCCCAAACTAGATCTTAAGACACCATGCCCTTGGAGTTTTAGACTATCAGGGACACAGCACTCACCTGAGACCATCATTCAGTACACTCCATCCATTAGAAGATGAGTGGATATGCAGAAAAGAACTCAGGTACCCCGGCCAATGGCTGTCATCAACTGCTTGACCCAATTGAGGCCATCTTAAGCCTTCTGGTCTTGCTAACACTGCAGCGGAAAGCAGCTGCATTGGAAGCTCAGCTGAGGTCAGCAGAACAGCCTGGCCAACATGCAGAATTCCAAAACATGCCAAAGCATTGCTGTTTATAAGGTGACCAGTTGGGGCTGATTTAACATGCTGAGCAGATGAACAGAAGCACCTCAGTAAATAACTCGGCTCTTCAGGCTTTTAAAATAGAGTCACCTTTACTTCGATGGCTGTAGGACAGCTGTGCGAAGAGGGACTGTGGATCATAACATTCAAGAGGAAAGGACACGTGCAATGAAGTTGCCAAGGCCCTGTGGTTCATAGAGGAGAAGGGAAAAAAACATGCAGACATCACAGTGATCAGTGCTTGTTACATGGTGGGTTTGTCTAGGAAGGAGTTGAAACATAGTTTCATAGAGAACAACGATGATGCCTCACATGACTGGTAAACTTTTCCCGCATTGGGGTGAATACTGAACGTCACAAGGCTCAACCATCTGTCAGTGAGATACTCATCACACACACAATGCTACCTGGGAGCTTGCTGAACACTGCAGGATTGTGTGCACTGATACTGCCCGGAAGCCCTTCATTTGGTATACTGTACCACTGCGTCTAGGAAAGAAGGGTGTTTTAAGAGTTTCAGCAAATTTAAGGTTGTTTTCTTCCAGTTGTTTTTTATGGGGTTCTATCCCTTTCATTAAAGCATTTTTCTTTTCCTAAATTTGCATTTTTCTCAGTAAGAATATGATTAAGGAAAAAGAAATGATTACTTATTCCTACCTACCTCTGGAGTGATTTGTTCTGTGTTGTCCTCCCTAATATACTGCATGAATGCACCATATTCCCCAGCTCATTTCACTAATCATGAGGGGAAGAACAACCAATTTAATACTTCAGTAAATGTTCACTCATAATAAGACAGTGAGTAAAAAATTGCACATGTTTGTAACCTAATTTAGGAAACCCATTTTTATCCCTCTGTGTTTGCTTTCTCTGTCATGAAATGCAATTTATTTTGGGAGGAATGGAAGATGGGAGAGCTGTCTCGCAAGTACCTGCTCCTGTATGCTAGTACTTGATTCATGTGTCTTGGGTTTTTATTAGAAGATGCAATGAAGGACTCGAGGCTCCGAAGACAGCCATAAATAACAGGTAGTAAAGCCAGTACTCAGGTGTAGGCCTCTTGGTCTTGCAAGCACACATTGCACGGCACCTTTGTAAGTGCTGAATCCCAGCCTACAGCTCAAGCCTCCCGATAAGAGGAAACTGTTGATTCATAAAGCACCTATCCTCAATCTTTAATGATTCTTGCTATTTCTAGAAAGAGTTATACTGTATGGAATTTTTTTGGTAGAGAGGTTTTAAATGGAATATGATTGATCAAATAACAAATTAAGTTCTAAAAGTACTAAATACTATGCTCATAGTTTAGTAACAGTAGGTGTGTTTAAAAACACAGATGTCAGCAAAGGGACAGAATACAGCTAAATGGTTCTTTAGGGACATTCGGCCCTCAATAATGATGTGTTATCTCAAAAACTAAAAAGAAATAAGAGAGGGAAAATGGAGAAAGGGAAGGAAGGACGGAGGGAAACGGAGGAGAGGTCAGGAGGCGGGGAAGGGTGGGGGGAATATCATTATATTCTTAGAACTGTGTCTGGGAACTACACTGAATCTCCGAATTAATGTCACATCAGCACAAATTATCTGAAGGAAAAATTAAGTCAAAAGGTCGTGTCCTTTATAACGCGTTGAGCTTGCTATCTACTTCGCTGTGTTGTTCCTACACTATTAACTGATGATCACTAAGTCTGGTAATGGACAGTTTATTCCATGTATAGAACTGAATAAAGAAAATTCAGTATATTATCCTTCATTTGTATCTGAAGTTCTTTATAAGGAAATGTTTTTAAATGTTTAAATTTTTAAACATTCAAAACACTAAACATTTAAAGTTTTTAAATGTTTAAATTTAAGGTTTACATTATTGTGTGAGTTTTTTTCCTTAATGTTATTCACTATCAGTGGACAGAGTTATACTAATACTTTTCAAAGTATGCCACTCTTGAAAATATATCTTATTTTAAAGTTAGCACATATATTTCTTTTTAAAAAAGATTTCTTTATTTTCATTGAAAAGTCAGATATCAGAAGAGGAGAGACAGAAAGGAGGACAGATCGTCCTTCCGCTGGTTCACTCCCTAAGTGACCACAATGGCCAGAGCTGAGCTGATCTGAAGCCAGGAGCCAGAAGCTCTTCTGGGTCTCCCATGTAGGTGCAGGATCGCAAGGCCTTGAGTCATTCTTGACTGCTTTCCCAGGCCACAGGCAGGGAAGCTGGACAGAAGCGGGCCGTTAGGATTAGAACTGGAACCCATGTGGGATTTGGGTGTGTGCAAGGTGAGGACTTTAGCCACTGGGCTGCTGTGCCAGGCCTGAAGATAAATCTTATTTTAAAGTTAACACATATATTCTTAATGCAGTCTGGTTTCCAGTAGCATTTTCTAGACTGCTAAAGACATGTTTACCCAGATATAACTAATTATTGATCGACTATTTTCCTACTTAGTTTGGATGTGTAAATTGATTTTAGAAAGCATGACCAGTTGTGTGCATGTGTGTTTAAAAGAAAGCAGATATGTTTTAAAATTCAATGATCTAATTTGTGCCTTAATTTCTGAATATAAAACTTGCATTTTTAAAGTACATGCTTTCCAAATCAGCATGGTGGGGAGCCAGTGTTTCTGACATCACCCATACCTACCCTCCCTATGGTAGCTGCACCAAAGCCCAAACTAAGCAGTGGGAACTCCACAGTAGCCTAGTTCCTCGATTAACAACTTCTGGTGATCACTGATGTACATTCCACAAATCCATAGGCTGACTTTTTTTCATGTGTACATATTTACACCTGAATCATTGCCCTTCCTGCCAGCTTTCGTTGTGAAGCTCAATCCATATCCTTTCCTTCAAAATCATTTACACTTTTCATATAAACATAACAGTTGGCTTGTGTTCAAAAGGCAATGTGAATTACAAAGTAAGATTTTCATTTTCTGTGCATAAAATAGTTAAGTGTCAGAGATTCCTGTTGGCTTCTGCCCATTTAAATGAACAATTTGTTATATGGTATTCTAGATGATTCTGGATGATTTTGGATTGATTTTCCTTCCAACTAAGATAAAAGGATTGTTAGGTCTGTCTGGGGGTTTTCTTTCCCCAACTTGTAAAACATTTCTCAACAGGTCCTTCCTATTGGTCATTCCTATTAGTCTAGTTGAAACTCTTAATTTGTGCTGCCATCTGCATGGGTATTACAGTGGAAGGCCTGAGCTTCTGGTTCCCCAAAAACCTGTTGGCTTTATACTTTGCTTTATAAATCTTGGGATGAAAATTGATAGCACAATATAGTCGAACATTTTGTTTATCTATCTACCACCATGTTGTTGTTGTCTCACTTTAAGTTGTCAGCCCAGTCTTTGTAAGGGTTATTCACTAGAGAAATGAAATCTGTAATTAGAAAGTGGTACCGTAGGTCTGGTGCAATGGCTCGGTTGGCTAATCCTCCCTATGCAAGTGCCAGGATCTCATATGGGTGCTAGTTCATGTCTCGGCTGCTCCACTTTCCATTCAGCTTCCTGCTTATTTTCTGGTTAAGCAGTAGAGGATGACCCAAAACATTGGGACCCTGCATCTGCATGGGAGACCTGGGAGAATCTCCTGGTTCCTGGCTTCAGGTTGGCTCAGCACTGGCTGATGCAGCCACGTGGGGAGTGAACCAGCAGATGGAAGATCTTTCTGTCTCTCCTCTCTTTAAATATACTTCTCCAATAAAAAGAAATAAATCTTAGGAAAAGAAAAGAAAGTGGCCCTACAGCAGATGGTCTTGCTTTAGTCATGATTATAATAATAACTAAGTTACAGAAGTAACTTTTTCCTGATAGATGTTTCATCCCCACTTTGCCATTTTGTTCAATGTTTGTTATTTTTTCATAAACTTATAGCTCAAAGCAGTATAATTAAATACTATGAAACTACTAGCGACTGAATTTAAATAAATGCAGAGAAAAACTTTAAGAAATAGATATTCTAAATATGCATAGCTCTTTCACATAGATCCTACTGTTATTTAATAAGCTTTAATCTAACGCTAGTCTTAAACAGATTGTATGTGTTGCTTCTTCCCAATTCAATCTCAATTTTATCTTGGAATTTAGCTTGTTCTTCTTAAAGTCCGTAAGAACCATTGTTTTAAGCCCAAAGTAGTACTGACATGACATGCAAATTTCCTTAGCTATTTGTGCCCAAATACCTGCCTCTGTCCTAGGTGGGACTGTTTCAATAAAAGTGTCAGTGAATCCAGGCAGTTTCAAGATCACGTGGAATATCCTGCTTCCTGGATTTCTGAGCGTTTTCTTCGAGTGTGTCAGATTGTCAGTAGTAGAAAGACAATTTTGACTTTAACTTGAAATAAATATGATTGAATTGGTAAAGCTCTGATTTCAAGAAAGTGCTTGAAGCACAGACTTAGGAGAGGCAGGTACTGTGTCTCAGGAGCAGAAACTCTCCACCTGAACGTCTTGCTTAGGTTTTCTGTTGGAATCAATAAACACAACCATGTGTCGGCTCCTGGCTGTTGTGGAGTGGGGAGAAAGCTCTGGTGCAAGAAATTCGGATCTGCATTATCTTCCACAGGGGAAGGGTACATGTCTGAATTGATCCTTTGCCATTGTTTCTCTAAGAAGGAGAGTGGTGATTTCACAAAAGGGATTAAATAACTTTGGGGAGCAATATTTGGTGGTTAAATATTAATAGGCGTTCCTGATCACCATGCAGTGTGTAGTGGAACCTCTTGCTCTGCGTTGTCTCCAAGCACACAGACAAAACTGAGTGCCCATTTAATTAACAAAAAGCCTAGAGGAACAGAAATTTAGTCTACTGTTTAAGACCCCAGTAGGAGGGGCCAGCATCATGGTATAGTACACAAAGCCTCTGCCTGTGGCACCAGCATCCTTTGTATAGGCGCTGATTCAAATCCTGGTGACTCCACTTGTGATCCAACTCCCTGCTAATGGCCTGGGAAGGCAGCAGAGAAGGGCCCAAGTCCTTGCGCCCCTGCATCCATGTGGGACCCAGAAGCTTTTCCTGGTTTGTGGCTTCAGATTGGCCCTGTTCTGCCTGTTGTGGTCATTTGGGGTGTGACCAGTAGATCGAAGATTTCTTCTCTCTCTCTTTCTTTCTCTCTCTCTCTCTCTCTCTCTCTCTCTCTCTCTCTCTCTCTCTCTCCCCCTGTGTGTGTGTCTCCTTCTCTCTCTATAACTCTGCCTTTCAAATAAAAATAAATAAATCTCTTTAAAAACATAGCAGTTGGAATGTATGCATTTTGTATCACGGTGCCTGATTCTTGATACTCCAGATTCAGCTTTCTGCTACTCCCTGGAAAGCAGCAGGTGATAGCTCTGATGGGTGAGTCCCTGTCTCCCACATTGGAGACAGAGATTAAACTGCTGGCTGCTGGCATTGGCATGGCGCTGTCACAGCTAAGGTAGTCATTTGGGGGAGTGAATCAGTAGATGGGAGATTTCTCTTTCTTCATCTTTCAAGTAAATCAATGAAAAGAGCCTTAGTGCAGATAACCCATGTGTGATGTATTCTGGTTTCCAAGGTCCCACTGGTTTCTGCCATGGATCCCTGATGTAACCAAACACTTCAGTTCTCATCCTTCCCTTGACAAACGAGGAGATTGCACCAAATGATCCCTTTTATCTTGCCAAGGTGTCATCTTTTGTGAATTTAAAAGAAAAGGTGTTCCCTTCCAGGAGGCATTTCCCACTCTTACTTCAACTTAAATATAAGACTTTCCATGGCAGCTCCTGTGCCTATCACCACTGCCCCTAAGACAACTGGATCCTGGAAAGCCCTGTACCTCTCACCATGCAATATGACATTTGATCCAAAGTTTAAAATTCTTTTTGAAGGTATCTTTGTATCTGTTGACTAATCCCACATTGCAGTTGCAGTGTTTTTTTGGCAGAATTATGCGATAAATATAGGTACCTGTCACTGCAGAAGCATGCAGCTCTAAATAATGAAACAGTGAGAAACAGAATAATGCACAGCATATTGCTTCATTTCTCACAGTTGCCCTGTCTCCGACAGCGATGTTTTTATTAAGTTTAGGTTATTCACTCAGAAGGGTTCCTCTAATATTTACAAACCAAAAGAAGAATCACCCCTTTTATTTATTCCCAATTGCTGACCTCACTTGCAATATTTCCATTATCTTGATTGACATTCAGACTGAGATTGATCCAAATGAAATATGATGGTTACACAGGATACAGCTGATTTGATGAGCCTTTGCCATCCTAGGCCCAAATGCTATCAACCACAGCAATTGAGAAGGTGGAGCTTTCAAGTCAGTATTGGATGGACCAGATATTTTTATCTTCTAATTAATTATTTGGAAAGACAAGGACAGGAGGTAGAGAGAGGCATAGAGAAACGATCACATACACACACACTTGTGCGTGCGCGCACACACACACACACGCACACACACACACTGCTCCCATCCATTGTGTCATACCCCCAAGTGCTCAATACTGCCAGAACTGAGCTGGGGCAGAAGCTGAGAACCCAGAACTCAATGCAGACCTCCTGCCTGGGTGGTAGAGACTCAATCACCTGAGCCATCACCTCTGCCTCCCAGGGTCCACATTAGCAGGAAGTTGGTATGAGGAGCCAGGGCTGGACACAGACAGGAACTCTGACGTGGGACCTGGCATTGTCACCATCTGGCCAACTACTCAGAACCTGCACAGGACGTTTCTAGTGGAGAGGCTTTTACTTTGTGTTTCAGGGTATGTACTCCAGGAATTCCAGTGACCAAGGTGAACGTGATATGCAAGACTTTGGAATGAGTTTGGGATGAACTTGTCTCCAACCCATTTAGAAGCCCTATGGAATTGTGTGGGATCCCTCTGTCCTTCTGAATCCGCAGGTTTATGCTTCTCCTATTATCCAATCTCATTTCTACCTCCAAGCTAACGATGGAAGAACTCAGAAATTCTCAAATTATGCCATATTGAATTTGATGAGATTATCTTAGTTGAGTTGACTTTTTTGTTTTCCCTTCTTTTTAAATCTGATAGTAATAATTTAATTTGAAAATTTAAGGGATAAATATTTTGAGACTAGTATGTTGTATATTTTCAGGGACTCCCAACTAGTTTATGGATAGTTACTGAAATTTGCTTCTGAGTTTTACATATCAGTAAAACAAACAAATGAACAAATAAACCAACATGTATTAGGACAGGCTACAGTTCTCTCCCAAAATGACAGGAGAAATCTCTATTCAAGATACAGTCATGGAAAGCAGAAACAATTTGTTTCTAACCAATAGTCTTTTTACTGCTGACTGATAAGAATAACATAGTGTAACGTACTTAAATACACTTCGGTTCAGAGCAGTTACACCAGCGAATTGTCTTTGCTTCATTTATGGCATCCATTCAAAGCATAGGTAAGGATCCTACAAGTGATAAAAACAAAATACAGTATAAATTATCTGATGCCCTCAACTACATGTTATGGTTGGATTTTGACTTTTGGACCTTTCTTGACTTCAATAGGATATATTTGCCTTGAGCCTGAGACTAAAACCTCGGCCCTGATGGGAGCTTGCTGCCCTTGGCATCATTCCTTTCTCCTCTGGATACTACCAGCTCCTTCTATATCCCACAAGCTACTTGTCTAGGACCACTGCCTGATCATTATTTTATGTCACTCTTTAAAAAGTATGTTTTGGGGCCTAGAGCGATGGCTTAGTGGCTCGCATGTGCCCAGTCCCACATGGCACTGGTTCATATCCTGGCTGCTCAAGTTTCCATCCAGTTCACTACTTGTAGCTTGGAAAAGCAGTAGAGGATGGCCCAAGGTCTTAGGACACTCCTCTGACTGGGAGACCCACAAGAAATTCCTGGCTCCTGGCTCCTGGCTTCTACTTGGCTCAGCTCTGGATATTGCGGCCACTTGGGGAGTGAAGCAGTGGATGGAAAAATCTTTCTCTCTGTCTCTTGTTTTCTCTGTAAATCTGGCTTTCCAATAAAAATAAATAAATCTTTTTTAAAGTATATTTTTATCTCTTCTTGGCTTTTTGGCTAAGATCAAGTATAAAAAATATATTTTTATGCTGTATGTCATGTGTACATCACCGTCATCTTGAGACCCTCTACTGTCTCTTCTTCTGCTCCTACCCCTGCTCTGCCTGTAACATGATGATCTGATTAATATACTGAGTTCCTCCCTCCAACTCCTGCCCATACTCTCAAACGTTTATTAGGCACCTGTTGAGTGCCTGACACTCATGTCAATGGCCTGTGAGTGACTCATTCAATAAAGTAGCTTGATATTTGACGGGTTATACTAGCCTCAAAGGCTGTAGTCACCAGGCTGCTTTGGCCATTCACTCAGGACTTCATCCTCACCTTGTTCCTGTGATTAAGACCACCTCCCTTCTTGAATAGCAACTCCTTCACTCCTCCAATCATACCTCTTTGGTCACAGCACTTATTCCCTCCAGCTTCATCAAAATTCTCATTTTTCCCAGGCCATCATGGAGGGAACCATACAATTGATTGTCCAATGTGGAGCTATTCTGTGAGCGAAAGTGGATTCTGTGGTAATTACCCTGGGCTGTTGGGAAAGCACACATATGATTACACATGCCAGCAAATGTTGCTGAGTAACCAACCCATAGTTAGTCTTGGAATCAATTTCCACCTAATTCTCTTACTTGTTTTTGTATTTGCTGTGCATAACTATAAAACTTCACCATGGAACTGTGATGTCATTTGCCTGTCCCTACATTATAATACTGCAGACTGACCCATGTAGATTCAATCTCTTCTGAGTCCCTCTTAAATAGTTTTCTTATCTTTAATCACCCCCTTTCCTATTTCTCTTGACTGTAAGACTGCACTTTTAGTGCTCTTAGATCTTCAAACTCAATCCTTGATTCCTCTCCTCAGTAGGAGAGTTCTCTCTGGGGAAAACTAGGATTTGTAGCTGTCAGCTTCCCCATTCTTCATTTCATGATCCATTTCCTTCAGATCTACCTGTTGCTGGTCCCGTGAGTATCCAAAATGGTGTCTGTTCTTTTGCACAGTCACCTGTGTGTTACACAGTCTGCTCTGCACTGACACCAAACCCCACAGGTGCTCCTAATCTCTCAGGAGGCTTTACACTTGCCTAATTAGGTGCCCAAGGACTGTGAATTCTTCATGCCAGTGCCTCGGGGCCTAGCAAGAGCTTGCATTAGGCATTTGCTGAATGAGTGAAGGCACACTGGGCAGGCAAATCTTTTTGGTTTTCTTGGTAGTATTATTTGTAAAGTTCAAGAAGAGCAAACACTTCAGAGAAGCTTATATCCTTGGTTAATTAAACTTGTAAGCAAAGTCAACACAACAGCTTTGCTCTGTAAAGGTGCTGATCCATAGGATTCCTAAGTATTAAGTTTAAGACACTGGATTGGGCTTACAACAGCAATACAGTTCAATGAAGATAAAACAATGTGTTATAGTTTCTTTGTGTAGTTGAAGGAATTTTTAAAAGTTTTTAAAATTTATTGTCTTTTATGTTCTTATAGTAAAATAGTATTTTCTTTAATAAGTTTTTAAAAATCAAGTAAATGCATCTAGCTTTTCACTAAACGTGTAGCCTAGGTTTGGCACTATGTTATTTATGTTCTTGTACAGAAAAAATAAATAAGAACCCCTACCCTAAGTAGAATTAGAAATAGAAATCAGAAATAGAATCATTACATAGAATTGTTTGATAAATGCAAAAAATATCTAACTACTTTAGTGCTGGAACAAAAGAATGGAAACCTTAACTTGAAAAACACGAGTAACATGGACATGAAGGTGTGGTCCAGGGAAGCGCACACTTAAGAACCTATCAATAGCTGGTTATGGCTGGTGCTAAGAGCAGCTGTGGAATGGGAGTGCTGGAATAAAGCAGGATAAAGAGGAAAAAATTATAAAGCAGCTCAGTTAGGGTGGTGAACTCCATAGGAAAGGGGTGGCCAAGGAAAGGGGTGGCTTTGTTGGGATGGCTGAGGCCATGGCTGCTGTTTCAGAAAGGAGCTGCTGGCTGTGCTGCGTGGGATCTCTCAAGAGACTTCCAAGCAGGGATGTGATTTCGGCGATCCCCCAGCTGTTCACATGACAGACCATGAGGATGCACAGGGTGGAGAGGAGAGGAAGATAATGAAGTGAAGATCATGAAGGGAAGAGGGTGCAGTGAGGGAAAACAAGAAAATCAGTATGTATTTTTGGTTTTTAGTTTAGAGTACTTCCATGGTAATATGTAAATGCCATCCCCAAGAAGGTGGAGATGGAAGGAAGCATAAAATCAAACCAAGAACAAAACAGTGTGAACAATAAGGAATGCCAAGGTGAGATGAGCCGTACCAGATGTGGTTGCAGTGCCCAAACAGCACATGTGATAATCAGGGGGAGGAGGCAAAGCTGACAGGGGAAAGTGGGCTCCCCTGCTGGACAACTACTTCCATTGGAAAGCGTGAGTCGGGATGGGGGCAGATCAGAATAGGCAGGGCTGTAACACCTGTGGGCCTCATGTGGACTACATAAGGGAAGGGCCACGGTGGGCTGACTGTTCCGACTGGTGCAAACAAAAACTAGAGTGGGTGAGGGTTGGTTGGGCTAGCCGCAGCATCAGCTGGCAGAGGCTGGCACTGGGAGCTAATTCTGTCAAGTCAAATGCCAGAACTACCTGGAGAGTGCACAATCTGGGAGTGGGTGTGGCCTAGAAGGGAAATAGTGGGCACCTCCCTTGGGGCTACCACTCTCACTGGACAGCTCAAACACCAGGACAGCGGCAGGGGTGGCTGGACAGAAGGGCACCAGCCAGTAGGTGTGTGAGCTGGATAGTAGGTTGGTTGGGTTGAGCTGGGCTTCAAAGACATGTATGAGAGCCGAATGGGATGTGGGACAGACTGGACAAGCCTGTGGTGCATACTGGCAAGGATGGGAACCAGCGTAGGGGGCAGAACTGGTGGGGTTTATAGGGAGTCACCCCAAGTAGGCTGCAGCTCCAACTGGTTTGTGTGAGGACTGAGTATGAAGTGGGCAGGATCGAGCTGGACTACAACACCCATTGGTTCACAAGGAAGACAGGGCTGGAAACAGAACGAACCCAGCAATCCCAACGACCAGCATGTGCTTAAGCTGATTGGTGTGACGGACGGTGTTGGAGTCTGTACTAGCAAACTCGTGCAAGAATCAGGCCTGGGATCATCTCAGATGAAGTTTCTTTGGAGATCTCTCCAACTGAACTGCTGATCTTAGAATCCCAACCATGAAGAGACTGTCAGCCAGTGGCTTCTGAATAGGTTTCATGGCGATTGGAACTGAGAGATTGGCAGCAATCCAGAACTGATGAACTATCAAAACTGTATGAGCAGGACCCTCAGAGCGCGCCTCCCGTTGGGGATCTGGGACGGGTGGGAGGTTGGGTGGGGCTTTTCCCTTTGTTTTTTTCCCTGACCCCAGATACAGGGTAAAATGATATTGATGTGGAAACAATGGTATTACCCACTTTCACCCTGTAGCCCTTGACACTTTGTTCCCTAATCAACTAAGTAAGATTATTAAAAAAATAATTTTAAAAAAAGAGTGTGAAATGCCCAAGATATAGGAAATTACTTGTTTAATCAACCACAGTCAACTAGCTACACATGCAGCTATGAAAAGGTTGAAAATTGCCTATTAAATGAGCTATGATTTGTTTTACTTTTGGCAGGCATTTAAAAGCTCTTTGAAAATTATGAAGTGTTTTCCTAGGAAAAGCTAGCAATGTCATCTACTTTCAAAATATTGCTTTTCTACTTTAAAACCTGTATATTTGTGTCACTAATTTCCAAAATGAAACTAAGCAATAAAGATAATTTAAAATAAGGTATAAATTCTTCCTGGGTTTGGAGAGAATGAAGAAAAGAGCCAAATTTAAACAAATCTGGCTTTGAGTTCATGTAAAAAATGCTGTGTGGAAGAAATCAACCCATTCATATCAACACTTCAGAAAATACCTAGGTTAACAGCAACTTTACTGTGTAACTAATGTATTAGATTTGAGTCTCATAAATATGTATTTTTACCTTTCACTGTCATGATATGTCCCCGTTAATCACGAGTATTGTGGTAAGACAAAATAGAAGTATAAGTGAAGTGCATTTCCAACTTGAAGTAACCTTTTTTTTTTAATCTATTTTATTGTGTTGTTGTTGACAATCTTTACATAGTTAATTACAGTTAAAGAAAGAAAAAGAAAAAAAAAGGTTCAGGGGGATAGGGAAGTGGGTGATACTATTATGTCCATATTGTTTTATTGAGGGAGAAGCCCCACCCGGTTTCCCGCCCACCCCAGTCCCAGATGTGGGGCATGCTCTGAGATATGTGCTCAAGTGGTGTTAATAGTTCTCCAGTTATGAATCGCTGCCAGTTTCGCTTGATGAGGTCGTCCACTGATTGATATGGTCCATCATAAAGTCTCCATTTGCCTCATATTTCGCTGCCAACATATAGCTGAGATGAATGATTGATCTGCTCTGTCTTCTGTCTTTTCTTGATTAGAGTTCTGAGTCCAGCAGTTCGATTGGGGGGATCTCCAAAGAAACTTTGAGGTATTCCCAGACTAGTTTCTTGCATGTTCTAGCAAGCACAGGGCCCGGCACAGTCCATCACCCTGATCAGCTGGTGGTTGCAATTGCTGGGTTGGTTTTGTTTTCAGTCCCGAGTTGCACTGGAACCAATGGGTGTTGCAGTCCAGTCTGGCTCTGCCCAGCACGCACTCGACCCTCACACAAACCAGTGGGAGCTGCAGCCTAGTGGGGCGACCCACAATAACCCCCACCAGGCCCGCCCCCTACCCTGGTTTGCCAGTATGTGTAGCAGAAGACCAGTCTGTCTCCCATCCCGTTTGGCTCTGGCACCTGTCAATGGGTATTAAAGCTTAGTTCTATCTAACCAACTCAACCATCCAGCCCTCACGGGTGTTGTTGAGTGCCTCTCTATCTAGCCATCCCAGCCCCCGTCCTAGTTTTCATGCCCTCCCACGGGAATAGTGACCCAAGAAGGGCGAACCCACTTTTTCCCTCCCAGGTCTCTCTGTCCCGGTTTATGCACTCTTTAGGTGGTTCTGTGATTTGACTTGACAGAATTAGTCCCCAGTGCCAGCTTCTGCGGCTATGCCCAAACATCCCTCGCCCACTCTAATCTATGCTTGCACCAGCAGGAATAATCAGCCCAGCCTGGCTTTTCCCTGATCTAGTCCACATGCAACGCACAGGTGTTGTAGCCTTGCATAGTCTAGTCTGTCTCTATCCCAGCCCACGCTCTCCATTGGGAGTAGCTGTCCGGCGAGGGAACCAGCCCCTTAATCCCTCCGCCAGTTCTGCCCCTCCCTTCCTTCCTGGATCTCACGTGTGCTGGTTGGGTGCTGCATTCATATCCAGTACAGGCAACCGCGCCCTGGCATTCCATAATGTGTACTGGTTTTGTCGCGTAACCTTTAAGATGAGGCTGTGTGCAGTGAAAATGGTCTCACGCTGTGTAGCCATTGATGAGCCCCTCACACTGCAGTGGGTGATTCAGCTTTAAGAGAAGTAGACCCAGATTCTTGGAGTTCAGCGCAGAGGAAACAGCTTCAAAAATTGATATTCATTTCACAAAGTGCAGTGAGGAGGGCTTGACCCTGGTTAGTAGACGTTCCTGTCCACAGATTTTTGCATTCCATATGTAGAAAGACAGAGCTGCAGCCTCTCAAAGGCACAGGATAGAACTTCCATATGCTGTGCTGTGCACCTGTAACTGCAGAGCAAGGAGCCTGGATTGCTATTTAAAAATAGAAGCAGATGCAATACATTTCTTGCCTGCTCTTGCTGGTATTATGGTAAATAAATATAAAACCGATTTTAAAAGCCCTTTCTTCACCTTTGGCTGTAAGTTAATTGGGCAAGTGTTTTCCAATACTCCCAGAAAAGCACTTCAGGTTTATTTTATTTTGTATAGAGCTGTATGAAGATGAATTTCCTTCCCTGTGGTTTGATGAGTCCATGATTTTTCTCATCTTGTCTTAGGCCCCCTGGTGTTGTGTGTGCCTGTGACTCTAGATACCCTTTCCGTGGCTTCTTCTTGGCTGTGACTACAGACTTTGCTGAACTAGCATGGAGGGAAAGCTCATGGAGCACCTTCAACAAACAGCGGTTCTCAACATGTTAGGTGAATCCTGTAAGAAAGGATTTTGTACAAGTGTTGTGGCTGCTGGGTTGGACCAAAGTGTATTTCTATTATTGAGTGTTAAAATGTCTAATATTGGCAGTTTCATGTGGTTCAATCTGAGGTTCAGCCTGCAGTTTAACCTTATGATTCTTAACCATTTTTCTTCATCGAAATCAATGGACACTGTTTCCATGACCTCAGTGCATCTTCACCTGTTTTTTCTTATCTGAAAGTGTCGCTCTCATCATCTAACTTTGCAAACCAGAGAACCAAGTGCCATCAAAACTCTACCTCCTCTTTCATTCTCTACATCTCACTAAATTCCCAGTGTTACTGATTTGTTTTTGGCAATACTTTCTGTATCTAAATACCTTTGTTTGTCATCATCACTCTGTTGGCTCAGATCAGCATTATCTTTTGCTTGGAAGGAACCAGCTTCCAAGCCAGTCACCTCACAGCCATTCTGGCCTTCTCAATTGAGCTTTTCTATTCAAGCCAGAGAGATTTGTTTGTTTCAAAATCTGGTAACAACTCTCGCCTTCATAAAGCTTTCTGTTGGTCTTAAGATGAAAGCACACATTCTCAATTTAGATTTGATGCTCTGCCTCACCTGGCTTGCTTCTCCATTCTCATCCTGTATGTTTCTACTATAGCCACACTGCCCTAGTTGAGCTTGTTGAGCCCACACTCTTCTTTTTTCATCTATTGCACTGTACTGTTTTCTCTTGTCAGCTCCACTCAGCCAGCTAATGTCAGTCTTTCAGGTTTCCACTTAACCTTTGCTTCCTCAAAGAAGCTATTATTGACTACCTAGGGTAAGATGGATCTCTTGCTACATGCTCATGTAGCATAGAGATTTCTTCCTCGTGACATTAGCCAGATTAATGAATTTAGTTCGTATCACCTTAACCTCTCACACTGCAAGGTCCATTTCTGTTGAGTGTGCTGCTTTGTCCTCTCTTCTCAGGGTGGAACTTACCCCACGATAGGCTTTGATTTATATATCTCATATATGACTAAATGGATTCTATGGTGACTATGTCCTTTCTTTCTCTGAAATTTCTTCTTTCCCAAACAGAAGGATAGGATTTAAGTTGAGGCAGTGATGTTAACTTTGACAAAAATTAGAATCTGCCTTGAATTTTTCTATAAAGGCATAATGTCTGGTTATGTAGACAGTTATCATTAGCGTCAAGTCTTGTGGTAGGGTTCACAGTTGACTCGTGTTGAATCTCAGTAGATTCAAGTCCAGGTGCTGACACTGCACTGGAGGAGAGTTGCTGAAAGCACTCTAGATCTGTACAACCACGGACCTCTGCAGCACACACATCCAAGGGTTAGTGATGATTTCCTATGCAATTTCAGGATTTAATGGAAATTAGACTTGTTAGCCATATTTCTGTGCTCTGTGTACACTGTTTTTGAGTTTGAAATGGGAGAAGGAAGTGGATTGGAAAAGAAAAAACATGAAAGAAATTGTAGACAACCCTGCTAACCTTCAGTTGGGCTTAAGGGGCTGGCTTAAAGAAAAATCTAGATAAGGAAGTAAAATGGTGTCAGATTCTCAGGTATGAAATAGATGATACAATCAAAAGACTAGCTATTGTGAATATTTGGACTATTTTTAAAGGTATGGAAGGGGAAAGGGCAGCAGTGATGGGTACTGAAATTGCCAGGGTTTAATCACAGTGGAAGATGTTGGTGTGACCTCTTGACAGGAAAGGGCCAAGAAGAGTTCTGGGGTGCTGTGAGTGGGGTCATTCATCACAGGTCATGGCTGCAGAGTGTTGGGTACTCCGATTTCCCATTCTCAGTTAGAAACCACAGAGGGCAGGAATCCATACAAGCAGAGCCCCAAGAGTCTTCTTTTTGGGAACCAGAGTGAAGGCTGGGGTGGGATCAAACAGGACCAGTGTAGGCAGTATGTAACTAGTCCTTGGTTTCAAGACATGAGCTGTACATGCATTAGAATCAATATTATTTATTGATGTCAATGAGCAAAGTAAGTACTTATTGTATGTCCTATTTTCTGGTCTTTTTATCCAATTATTGAGTCATAGGAGATAATTTTGATTGCATATGTAGTTCCTACCTACTGACAAATTGAGTTCCAGCAATTTTTTATTTATAAATTCAGTTTTTGGAATGAATAGCTAACATTTACTTTTTTTAAAGCACTAATCAAGATCCTTTGCACACATTAGTTCATTCAGTTCTCAGAACTAAGTGTTCTCAGAACTGAACAATTAACAGCCAATGCAGAACTATAGATCATTCTGCACACTTATTCACTGTGCACAAGACACTTTTCGGGACATTCACAGGTAACATTGGGATCCCAACACCCAGCCCTGATTGGGAAGGAAGCACTGGCTGAAAAGCACTTCTTCATTCTGCCGCGAGAAGCCCTGACGATCTGTCTATACGCCAAGCAAGCTTCTGCCTGCACATTCCTTGGCAGGCATGATTACAGGACAGACTGTCTCTCATGCATAGAACATTAACAATAAATGAGACATTTTGGCAGACTTCCAGTGTCAATGAGGACAGGATTGGAGGAGGGAGCTCTTTCTTTGCTTAGAGGCCTACATGTATGCATAAGGCAAGTATATTTCAGGCACTGATAAACATCAGATCTCACCTCAGCCTTCTTGCGCTACTTTGCTTCCCATAATCAGAGCAACTGGGCCCAGTGGACCAGGAAACACGCCCTCTTGTATGGGGGGGGGGGTGGCGCTTGTATCATATCTTGTCAAGATATGTGAGAAAATAAAGACACTCAGGTGCCTCCTGAAATTGGGTGCCAATCTCTGTGGCTACGAGCATTTTTCTGGGAAAGTAGTTTAGTTTTCACTGGAATCTTTTTACAGGTAGTACTTGCTATCTAACCTTTGGCTCTTAATGTATAGATGAAGAAGTTGAAGCTATTGAAGTCACTCACACATTGTTTGAGAATTAGAAGTAGGTTATCTAACTTTTAATCCAAAGATGTCTATCACACCAGACTTTTATACTTGGAATTGTGATGAACGTGCCAACCTTGATACCAAACCCTTTGTAAACTTGAGAAGTGAAAACATTCAAGATTTGGGATCTCTAAACTTCTTCACCCCAAAATTAAGAGTCTCTGCTCCTAAGTCCTATTTAGAGAAACAGTTCTTTGTTGCAAGTAGCAATAGTATTGCAAGTAGCAATACTCTGGGGTCATGGTCCTAGTTTGTGTGGGATGATGGCAGTGGAAATTTCCAGCAGGGACCCCTTAGAGTCTTTAGGGGTCTGAGGCTCTTGGAACCCTATCTAGGGTCTGTTTTCTGCAAAATGGGATACAGCCTGTTCTTTTGAAGAGAGAAATGCCCCCTTTAAGGCACTTGTTTTCACTATGAGAGTGGTTTGAAAAGAAATCTTGACATTTTCAGCTACTTGGAGTGATGCCTTTTAGCAAGAGTCTCAACTTTCCTGAGTAGCTTTTGAACCTAATGCTAACAAGTGAAAGTGAGAACAGCTTGCTTATGCTAACTTTAACATCCAAGGCAAAGAGAGTTACTTAAGGAGGGAGATGTTGTCCACAGATTCAATCCTTAATTTTGTTGGTATCTGATAATGGGTTTTATGGAGAATAATTATCTAAGCATAATGACTCACTCTTCTGTCATCTGCTGCTACCAGTAGACCCTTGGTTAGACTGGTGATAGCAAGGGTAGAGTGATTATTCACTGTGTTGGTCACTTGTAAGTACCTTATCTGAGAATTGCACACTACCAACCAGATCCTTCTATGTGATATTTGATAGCAATGAACTGCCAGCTTGTCTAGTATAGGAAGGACACTGATATAAGTTTATTTCCCAAATACTGTCTTTTTCTAATGAGATGAGGGAGGAATAAGGTAACAGATATCCAAGTACCTACTATGGACCCATTAATCCACTTACACCTGAACTGTCATCTCATTACCTCTTCATGAAGATGATGCAATTGGCACCACCTTACTAATGAGAAAGGATGCACCCAGGAGACTCTATATAGTTGATACGTGGCACAAACAAAATTTGGATTGCACTGCTGAGCTCCAAACTTCTAGTTTCTTATTACTGTGCTATGCCAGCCACCTTAACAGAACAGTAACATTAATGTAAACTGTGTACATATTTTTTAAATGCCAACAATTTATCTCTATCACAGAAAAGATAGGCCTCAGATTCAGAAAACTGTCATTCTCATTGGTTGTGGCCAGTGTCCACTGCCCTCCTTTTAAAGCCTCTAGTAGATTACTGTCTTCTCTTATGCCCAAAGGTATTCAGACATAAAAGTGGGGATTAGACTGAATCTGTTCTTAGACTGTGGTGCAGATAAGGTGATTAATAATGGAAAGGTACTCTGAGAAGACAAAGTGTTTTTGCTGATGCTATCCTTTGCTGGCTTGGAACAAAGTAGTTTCGAAAAATCTCTGCCTCTTATGACATTTAAATCACATTTTTCAGTGTTATTGTTTCTGTTATGACACAGGCACAAAGCAAGTATCTTGATAAAACCATCAGCAAACTGCAGAATGAAACCTTTGATTCAACTAAATTAAGATGCCAGAATGTACATGGATTGCTAGCATGAAAATATGTCAGATGGGAGATCATGTCCAACTTGCAACAGAACAGGACTTAAGACAAAAAGAAGGGGCCAGTGTGATGGCTCAACAGGTTAATCCTCTACATACAAATGCCATCATCCAAGTGCCAACATCCCATATGGGAGCCAATTCGTGTCCAGCTGCTCCACTTTCCATCCAGCTCCCCCTTATGGCCTAGCAAAGCAGCAGAGGATGTAGCAACTCCTGGCTTCAAATCAGCTCAACTCTGGCTGGTATGGCCATTTGGGGAGTGAACCAGCAGATAAAACATCTTTCTGCCTCTCCTGCTTTCTGTAAATCTGCCTTTCTAATACAAATACACAAGTCTTTTCAAAATAAATGTAGAATGAAATGAAATGAATATAACATGTTCATGTTGATACCTGTTTTCAGTTAACTATCCTATCTTCTAAACACATCACACTCTAAGCTACCCCACTCTCACTGTGGTCTCTTTCACATCCTAGGAACACTAAAGATACAGTGAATTCATTATCCTCTGCTGTTAGACCTTTAGTTAAACACCAAAACTGCAGACTAGATTCAAATAAAGTTGGCCTTGGGTGTAGATTACATTTCAGAAGAATTTGTAATTTGTTTCAAAATTTTTAAATGAATAAAATTCTGCAGACTTTCATTTTTCTAGTTTCTTTCTTGGATCTATGTGTCCTTAAAGTAAACCTGCTTAACCTCTGTCAGTTGGTTTGTTTAATAAAAAGAAATAGAATATCTCCCATTGCATCCCGGAAAGCAAGCTGTCTTTAAGTTTTATGATAGTTTTCTTGAAGTGAGATGACTCCTATAAGTGTTAACTGTTGATAAAGATTAAACATATCCTGTGGTATTGAGAAGATTGACTCAAGCTGTTTACCTTTGAGGCTCAATAAAATGAGTGAGAACGTCTACCCTGCTTTACTGGGCTGCTTTTTCTCTCGTTGACCAAAAATTCTTGTATTTAAGTTTTCTCAAACATTTCCTATTCACATGGAAAAATGCAATCTAGTGTAGAAGATAAATTTGAAGTTCTCATTACGTATTCATCATATAACATCCTAAACACTGTCATGTAATAGCTCAGTGTTGTAACATGGAAGAAACTGTCCTCTAATCTTTAATCTCATGAACCGACTGCTTTTCTCATCAAGTTAAGGAGCTAAGGATTGATGGTTGGAAACAACACACTTACTTTTGAAATTTATATTTTTAAGTACTCTACAAGGTATTAGTTGGTTTATTTTCCTTTCCTTCTATTTGAATGGCAGAGTTACACAGAGAGAGAAAGAGAGACAGAAAGTGAGGTTTTCAACCGCTGGTTAAATCAAGAAATGATTGTAATGGCCAGGGCTAGGCCAGGCCAAAGTCAGTAGTCAAGAGCTTCTTCCACATCTCTTCTGTGGGGACAGGGACCCAATGACTTGGGCAATCCTTCCCTGCCTTCCCAGGCACATTGGCAGGAAGCTGGAAGGGAAGTGGAGCATCTGAAAGCTAAACCACACCCATTCGGGGCGTCAGCACTGCAATTAACAGCTTAAGGAGCTGAGCCACAGCGCTGACGCCTAGACTTTTCTTTTTTTTATAAAACATCTATATATTTCATACATACTAATGGCAGATTTACATCTTATTTAAAAGAGTTATCAATGCCTGAGGAGTAATTTCCTTAATGAGTTCATTGATGTTTTTCAGATGAAATTAATTCCACTTGGAAACTTATTCAATGAAATGGCACATTTTTTCCTTTTATTTTTGACTGGCTTCTGCTGCCATCCATCTGGAACTCATTTCCAAAAGTAATATGCCCATGATCCAATACCCATTGGAATAAAATCCGATCTAAAAATAGCCTATTAAGTTATGTGCTAATTGTATTGTCTGCTTGAATCTCAAGAATACATCTTGGAAGGTTTGGAAAATGCTTTCTAAAATAACACATCTTCACATCTTGTTATACAAGCATAGCTGGTAAGTAAATGAATTTAAAAATGAAAATCTTTTCTGGGCTCTTAGAAAGAAACATCAAGAACCTTGAAAAGTATGTCCTTCCTTCAAATAGCAATTGTGCTTCGGTGGATTCATTCTAAAGAATAGTGTAATCATGAGTGCACCTAACAAGAATCTTTATCATACTGTGTTGTAATTGCAAATATGAAAGATAAATGCCCCGTGCTAGGAAATGAGCTAAATAAATCATGATCTATTGTTCCACTGAAATTAGGAGGAATCAGCCGATAGGAGGCACTTACATAATGCCAACAGCATCCCAGGTGCTGTGCTAAGTCACTTATTTATGTTAGCTGAAACTCTTGCCTGACAAGCTCTATGAGGTAGGTGATATTGTCACCCCAATTTTATATGTGGAGAACTGAAGTACAAAGACTTTAATGATTTTTCCCAGGATCACATAGCTATTAAAAGAAGGAACAAAGATTTGGACCTGTGCAGTATAGTTTCAGAGCTCAAGTCTTAACCAATAATTTATCCTACTTTATAAACATGAAGTGAATATAGATAATGATAGCATACTGTATATTCTTTTTACAATGCTGTAAGAATTTTCTAAATGATTTTACTGTAGAGGAATAAGAAATGTTTGAGGAGAAACATTGAACATGGGGGAACTTGAACATTCCCCAAAATATGCACACATTTTAACAAAAACTGATATCACTTGGAGGTTTTCAGGCTGGTACCAGTAAAAATAAAGTGAAGATTGAAAGAAAAATATTGTAAAGGGATATAAATATTTTATACCAATATATTTTGCAATATGAATAAAGCAAATTTCTTATAAAGTACAAACTGTCAAAGGTCACAGAAGGGATTAATTATCATACATATTAAAATATTAAAATATGCTAGTTACAGATAGCTTCACTGTTGACATCTTCCAATTTAAATTTAAAGAGATAAATAATAGCAATTCTGCACAACCTCTCCCATAACAGAAAAGCAAGGGATCCATTGCAATTTATTCTAGAATTCTACCATAATGGCCCCTAAACCAGATAAAGGCAGTTGAATAAACCTATAAATATCCAATATCCACATTATTAAGGTATGTATATATATTTTTATTTTTATTAATATAGAGAACAGATTTTATGTATCCCATAGGTACAGTTCCAAGAAGACAACTGCGATTCCTTCATTTCCTCCCATCACCTCCACATCTCTCCCTTCCCTCTATTGATGTTTTGACAAAGACATAATTCAAATCCATCCTGTATTCACAGGCTTAATTCACCACTAATAATATTCAATAAGCAAAGCATAGAAAGACCACATTTCCACAAGAATATAAACATAGGCAGAAAACAACAACCGTATCCCAAAGTGGTATTGCATTCCTATGCATTTTTGTGTTCTATGTTAACTGCTGTGTGTATGCACACATTTTGAAAAGCATAGAAACAGATAGAGATCAATCCTCCAAATGCCTGCAACAGCCAGGGTTGGGGCATTCCCAGGCCAGGAGTGTAGAACTCAAGCTGGGTCTCCCCAGGACCCAAGTTTCTACTTGTTGCCGTCCAAGCTGTGCATTCAATGAGACTGGAAGCAGAGCTGGAATTCAGTCACCTGACGTGCTGTGCAGGAATCCCAAGCAGCATGTAAGCTGCTGTTGGGGAATAGAAATTAAAACCCCAACAAGACTATTGCACACCCACTGAAATGAGTAAAATATGAAAAAAACAATGATATCAAATATTGAGAAAGGTGTGAGACAACTGGAAATCCCATATGCTGGTGATGGCAATGAGAAATGATATAGTCACTTTTGGAAGCATTTTGGCACCTCAATGTGTTCACACCTCTAAATTTTACCAAAGAGACGTGGAGATCATGTTCGCTTAAAAACTTGCACATAGGTCTTTGTAGTAATTTATTCATGATTGTGGAAAATTAGAACCATATCAATGTCCTTTAAAAGGTAATAAATAAGCAAATTGTAGCAATCATACAATAGAATACATCCCAGCAACAATAATGAACAAATGAGCTTCAGATGCACAAAAGCAAAATAAAAAGAAGGAAGACTCTAAAGGCTAAATACTGTGCTTTGGTTTGTTTTTTGGTTTTGTTTTGTTTTTAGGGAAAGGAAACAGTATAAACAGAAAGAATGTCAATGGTTTTTAAAAACAAGTATTGAAAGAAGAGTTGATTACAAAAAGGCAAGAGGAAATTTAGCAGGTCATGGGCTTATTATAAATTTTTACTGAGCAGAATAATATTGATTGATACACTTTATTTTTGTCACTGAAGAATCTATCATTAATTTTAGCTATTGATTCTTGGGAATATTCATGGCATCCACAAGTGATGGTATATTTTTCTCTTCCTTTGCAATTCTTATTTCATTTCTTTTCCTTGTATTATTTCATTGAGTGGGTCCTACAGGATAGTATGAAGGTGTAAGAAAGACACCATTCTTACCTCATTTCAGACTAGTGGGATTGCTTCTGGAGTTTCACCATTAAGCTGATGGTTACCGCTAGGTTCTGATACATAATCTAATAGGACCAGAGAGGATGTTTAAGTTCCATTTTGGTTAGGAATTTAGTATATATGTATATATATATACATACATATATATATTATAAATAGGAATTTAGTATATATGTATATATATATACATACATATATATATTATAAATAGGAATTTAAAAATATATATTATAAATGATAAATGAATTTTATTGAATAGTTTTTTTACATCAGTTGAGACATCTGCCATTACATGAAAATATATTTATTTATATTGGAATGACAAATTTACAGAGACAAAGAGAGACAGAAAGATCTTCCATTCATTGGTTTACTTCCCCAAATGATTGCTGTTCTGGAGCTGAACTAATCAAGAACCAGGAGCCAGGAACTTCTTCCAGGTCTCCCACGTGGGTGCAGAGTCTCAAGGCGCTGGGCCATCATCTGCTGCTTTCTGAGGCCACAAGCAGGGAGCTGAATTGTAAGTGAGCAGCCGGGTCATGAACTGGCACTCAGCTGGTATGCCAAGGATTAGCCAGTTAAGCCATTGGTCCAGCCCTTGAAATCTCATTTAAAACCTTTACATATACGTTTAAAAATGATTTGGGGATATATTTATTTTTTCCCATGCTGTCATTGACAGCTTTTGGTATTTGGTATTGGGATTGCTAAGCCTCACAAAGTATGTTGAATGGCATCCTCTTGTTCTCCAATTCCCTACACATCTTGTGAGAAGCAGGGAGCACATCTTTTTTGCAGGTTTCATAAAACTCGCCACTAGAAGGTTTTAGGCCTTATGTTGTCTCAAAGTCTAAAAGTACTATCAGAAATCTTTTGGCCATTATCTTAGTGAATTTGATACAATTATTTATCCACCCATGATTTTAAAATACACACCCACTTATTGAACTGTTAGATGAAAGCTGATGATCTGCCAGGTGTACTGTGTATTAAACCCTACAGCAAATGTCCCCGTAACAATGAGATTTCTGAGGCCTCTCTGCCCTGATCTGGAGTCAGGAGGGAGAGTCTGTGCCACACTTTCTATTCAGACTGAACTGGAGGCTCCAGCTAGTGCAATGAGAAAGGGAATTAGAAGGCATGGGTATTAGAAAGGAAAAAATAAGGATCTGGTGTGGTAGCCTAGTGGCTGAAGTCCTCACCTTTACACCCACTGGGATCCCATATGGGCACTGGTTCTAATCCCAGCAGCCCCATTTCCCATCCAGTTCCCTGCTTGTGGCCTGGGAGAGCAGTCGAGGAGAGCCCAAAGCCTTGGGATTCGCACTCACGTGGTAGATCCAGGAGAAGCCCTTGGCTCCTGGCTCCTGGCTTTGGGTTAGCTCAATTCTGGCCATTGTGCCCACTTGGGGAGTGAATCATTAGACAGAAGATCTTCCTCTGTCTCTCCTCCTCTCAGTAGATTTGACTTTCTAATAAAAATAAATAAATCTTAAAAAAAAAAGAAAAAAGAAAGGAAAAAATAAAATCTTTATCATTCCAACATGGTGTTTTTGTACCCAGAAAATTCAAAGTGCTGATAGAGGAATTTTTAATTAATGTGATAGTTAATCAAGGGTACTAAAGAGTAAGTATATAATTAGGTGATTGCAATTATATATGTAAAAGGCATAACATTAAAATTTAAATATCATCTATAATAGCTTTAAATGATGAAATATCTAGAAGTAAATGCAAGATTGATAATACATTTGTAGAGAAAAACATAACTTATTGAGAGAAGTTAAACAAGACAGAAATAAATGGGGAGACATACCATGTCCATAGATTGAAAAACTTGGCAGAATAAACATGTCAGTTCTCGCTAAGCTCATAGTGTGTGGAATCCATAGCAAACTTGCAATATTATTTTTTGGAATTAGTAATTAGAAAAAGCTGAACATTCATGAGTGCTAGAATAGATTTAAAAAAACCTATAGTTTAGTCATATATTGGCATACTAGTCTGCAATAAGAATTAATGAACTACAGCCATGTGTTTATCTGCCTCTCACAAATATTCTTTAACATAAAAAGGCAAAGCAGAAAAAATGGTATATGATCTCATTTATTTAAAATCTAAATATTAATGAAACAGAACTAGTCAGTATGTCTCAAGCACGTTTGTTTTAGTAGCCAAGGCAACCAAAGATGTGATTGTGTCCAGACTAAAAGATAGAGCTTGGGAGAGTAGAATGGAATGTGCTTCCCTATTTCTTATTTCTTGGCTTGTGAAGTGGTTGAATGCATTTCACTTTGTTAGAAATGAACGACTTTTTAGGACAAGGTGTGGTAGCCTAGCAGCTAAAGTCCTCTCCTTGCACATGGCAGGATCCCACATGGGTGCCAGTTCTAATCCCAGCAGCCCTGCTTCCTTCCCATCCAGTTCCCTGCTTGTGGCCTAGGAAAGCAGTGGAGGATGGCACAAAGCCTTGGGTTCCTGCACTTGCATGGGAGACCAGAAAGAAGCTCCTGGTTTCTGGCTTCAGATAAGCTCAGCTCTGACTGTTGTGGTCACTTGGGGAGTGAATCAACAGATGGAAGATCTTCCTCTCTATATTGCCTCTTCTCTATATTTCTGGCTTTCCAATAAAAATAAATAAATCTTTTAAAAATGAATGAGTAACGATTGGGTTTTGCATCTTTTATAAAAGCCTGTTACAGTCTCTAGTTTTCCAAAAAGTTTTTTTTTTTAAAAGAAATGACTCAAACTGGATAAAAGCCATCCATTTGTGATGTTTGACTCTGCTCCCTAGAATTATAAATATACAAGATGTCAAGTTGTTTGGAAAAATACATGCCTGTTGTTTGCTCAGATCAAAGCAATCTCAACTTGGCTGCGTGGGCTTAGAGTTTCACTTATTGAAGAAAAGAGTATTGAGGGGCAAACAGTATTGCGTTGTTATGGAACACTGCCCATACCTCATCCTGCTTTCAGCCCATTTGATAAAGATGACTCTTTACAGTGAAGTGCAAGTATTTAAATAAAGTTGGGAAGAGAAAGGAAGCACTGTAGAATTGCTTTTATTTATTGTTTCCCATGAATAGTCCTCTCTTTGGTAATCAGAACTAGCTTCCACACTTACTTTTGAAAAAACAAATTAACCATTGGAACCTGTTTGGCACATTTATAAGTGAATAAAATGTGACTTTTTAAATACTGGCCATCATGATCTCATCTCAATCCACTTTCCAGTTTTACCTTGTGTTTCATGATTCTACCTATTCCACTTTTCTTCCATATTATACTCTTAGAGTCTTCTGGGTAGGGTTCACTAAACTTTGTTTACTCTGGAATATTTTTCTCCATCATCTTTACCCTCAAAATACAACCTTGAAGGCCTATCTACTGTCTAGTAACACTGTTAGTTTCCTTTTTTTAATTTTTATTTTTCACGATGTAGCTCCATGCTGTTTCCATGATACAGGCTCAAGGATTTCTCTACCCTCTCCCTCCCTGCCACTGTTTTCCCCTATATTATCACAATAGTATAGTCTTTCAGCAATAATCTATTTTCATGAGCTTTCTATCATATTGGACATCATCTAACCCAAGTATCTTGTCTCCTATCATACTATAACTCCTCCAGCGAGGGGACTTGCTCTATGAAATTCTTTTATATCCCCTAAATGAGACCAGATGAATGTCTTCAATATGACAGTGTTTAAATACAATTTTACAGGGTAAGATGATACGAGTGATCTTAAAAGTATAATGTTGCGTTGTAAGAAAATGAAACGCAATGGCCATGTGTGACTGTAGTTAATATTAGTTTAGCATAACCAAAACAGGCTTTAGTTTTTCTACTGATATATTCATGCTTTAATATGACAGTCAGTACCAATGTTCTTAATTTTTCCAATATTAGTTCTAGATCTTCCTTGTAACATCTATAAAATCCTTTACTCTCCTTGAACCACCCCCCTATCACCACACTTGGACGGGGACTACACTTTATTTTGACCATCAGTATAGAAAAACAAGATAAGTAGCTAGCTCCCATAGTGGAGGTATATAGTGCCTTTAGTTGCTATTACCCCAAAAGCAGGTGTGGCAGAAGTTAAGAATGAAACTTCATATTTTTTCTCTTGCCTTCTTCCCTTTCTCCCTCCCTTCATCTTACTGGGGATTATTTATCAACTGTCTCCCCCTATGGAATATTTGTTCATGAGAATGTGGACTTAATTTTCTTATCTATAGTATACTATTATACTATAGTATGATAGTATACTATTAATAGTATTAATAGTATTAATACTATAGTATTAATAGCACTGAGTGCACAATAGGTGCTCAAAAGCTATTGCCAAATGAACCACTACGGTAGAGCTTTGTACAAGATGCTGCTGGGAAAGAACAGACAACTCATTTAGTCAAATTCTGGGTTGGTTACCCTCAAAGTTAAGGTCGACATATTGTTTAAGATTAGTGATGCGAATGTTCAGTTCTATGGTCTGAACATTACCCCCCGCCCCGCCACCACCTAACCGACATGGGATTTAATTCTCAAAGTCTTGTTGGAATGATACTGAGGTGGAATTTGATCTGGACAAGCTATTTAGAGGCAGGGCCTCTGAGAAGCGATTACACTGGGTTGGGAGAGCAGACTGAGGTCTACTCATTAAAATCTGGTGGCGTTGCAGGGACTACACAGATGTAGACATGCATGCTTGATCCCTCTTGCCTTGTGACGTCTTGTGCCTCTTCAGGACCTTGCCAGGAGAGGAGCAGCGCTAGGCGTTAAGCCATTGGGACCTGCATGACCTTGAGCTGTGCACATTCAGAATAATAAGCCAAAATCAATTTCTGCATTTGATAAAGTTAGGTTCTGGATCTTCTTATAGAGATAAAAACTGAACTAATCCACTTCATTTTGGGGAATGCTGAATTGGAAGAGCTTACAGGGCATTCCAGTAGAACAAGAAGAACATTCCAGTAAAACAAGAAGGGGGTGGAGGAGCATTATGATTTCCTTAAAGCTATTTTCTTTTTTTTTATTTGTTTATTTTTATTACAAAGTCAGATATACAGAGAGAAGGAGAGACAGAGAGGAAGATCTTCCGTCTGATGATTCACTCCCTAAGTGAACACAATGGGCCGGTGCTGCACCGATCTGAAGCCAGGAACCAGGAACCTCTTCCGGGTCTCCCACTCAGGTGCAGGGTCCCAAAGCTTTGGGTCGTCCTTGACTGCCTTCCCAGGCCACAAGCAGGGAGCTGGATGGGAAGTGGAGCTGCCGGGATTAGAACCAGCGCCCGTAGGGGATCCCAGAAAGTTCAAGGTGAGGACTTTAGCCACTAGGCCATGGCGGTGGGCCCAAAGCTATTTTACTTTAATATCTTTACAGAGAAGTCCTTATTGCCATTTACTAACAAATAGGTCTGTGATAACTTCACAATCATCTCAGCCAACTTCTCTCTGCCTGATTCCTTTTCTTGGTACTCAAATCATATTGTAATGTAAATTTAAAATATGTTATACAAAAAGTAAAGAGGGAGAAGGAGGGTGGATGTTATAGAGCAGGGAATATAATTATGCTCTTAGAATTGTTTCTAGAAATCATGTCAAATCAGTTAAAAAAACTAATTAAAATAGAAGTGAAAAAATCTAGGGGATAGGTGGAATGGTGTAGCCAGTTAATCCTCCAGTTGCAGTAACAGCATCCCCTGTGGATACATGTTCAAGTCCTGGCTGCTCCACTTCCAGTACAGCTCCCTGCTAATCACCTGGGAAGGCAGAGAAACAGGGCTCAAACCCTTGGGCTCCTGGCCCATGGGGAAGCTTGGAGGGGATTCCTCATGTCTGCCTTCAGATCAGCTCAACTCTGGCTGCTGTGACCACTTGAGAAGCGAACAAGCAGATGGAGGGGCTGTCTTTCTTTTTGTCTTTCTTTCTCTTTGTGGAATGCTCCCATAAATAAATAACTTTAAAAATTTTTTTTTATCAAGGCATTATTTTAACTTGTTTTTTGTTGACTATCAGAATTGTGGATGAAAAACGTTTAATTTACAATGTAAATAATGAAGAACCCTTTGTTATAACGGCAGCTCTGCTTGAATTTTCAAATATTTGTCGCCTGACGTACACAGAAAGATTTTAAAAATGAGGATTATTCAGAAGAAAGTGTAGAAGCATGGCGGGGGAAAGGAGGCTGTGGACAACTGAGGAAGCTGTTCCAATGTGAACAGCTCAGAGATGCAACCATTCTTAATTCCCTCCTGATTGTCTGTCTTTAAGGTCCTCTTTTCAACAGACACTATAAACACGCATGGTTGTATTCTGTTATTATCCGTGTCTGAGTAAGCAATGTAAAGAACCCATAATCTTATCAAAATAACCCATTGTACCCTGCAATTTATAATGCTGTCTCATGGTGTTGCCGCAGTTAAAGATAACAACCATTCTGCAGTGCAATAAATTGAGATGTTTTTCTAAGATTTGAGTGCGATGTTCTTAGCTGCAATCAAACTTAATTTATTCCACATTTTGCTTGCAAAGGAAGCATTGGGTCCTGCACGTCTGTACATAGTATTTAGGAACAAAATCTAAAGCAATACCTTTCCCTATTTATTTCACAGTCTCTTTTTGATGATTACTCTGTGGCTTTGCTTTTCACTGCCTGCATTTCCCTCTATTCCCCATTAATGACACATCCTTCAAATTCCTCACATAGTCCCTGTTTATTTTTTGCAAGGCTAGGGAATGGGCCTCATTGCTATGAACTGCATCTATTAGAATTCTCTAAACATTCCTCTTACGTGCACCCCGTAATGAGAACAGTTCCTCTCTCAGAGCAGAGCTGTGTCGTGATTCCACACTCCAGCCTCGTGCCAACTCATCTGCCACTCTGGTTCTGATCTGAATGCCCAGCTGCTTTGGTCTCCATAGGTTATTGAAACATGTGTTTTTTACGTCAATATTTTCTTCAGAAATTATACTGTAGCACAAGGAAGCATTTTTTTTTCCTCCTTGCAAGTAAAGGACTCTATTTGATTAGTTCCTGACACACCTTTTATTGAAAGAGTATAAATCACAAAGCATTAGAAAGCATTTACCTATGTGTATGCGTTGCAGAAGGGTCTCCCCTTTGGACCGAAGAATAAAGGATTGCAGGAGATGGCAGGGAGAGACTAAAGAGCCAGTGCTTCGTGGAAGTGTCAGTTTTGTTGATGCACGGACCACAGGGACTCATTAGGGACCCAAAGCCTGGAGTTTACAAGCACTCGCTGGGCTCTGCAAGATGAGAGAAATCTTAAGAACGAGGTAGACGGTTCCTATCAGGAATAGGACAAAGAACACTGTTGCTCAAAGAGAAGGTATGGGGCTGGTCCTGGGAAGCTCTACAGTCTACACACAGCAGAACCAAAAGATACTCTCAAATTATGCCTCCAGTTCTATCCCTGGCACCACTGTTGCTGCACATACTTATGAGTATTCTTTCGTCTCTGTTTTATGGTGTGGGTGTTTTTTGTTTTTATGCTTTATTCTATTTTTATTTTATGATATAATTCCACAGGCTCTGAGATTTCCCTTACCCCTTCCCCAAACTGCCTCTCTCCCCACCCGTACTGATTTGCCCTGTATTATTACAATAGTATAGTCCTTCATAAGCAGTCCTAAGCTAATCATTCTGCTATTTAAATGTATCCTGACATTTCAGCTACGGACAACGACAGAGTCCAGCATCCTATTGTCAAGATGTATTTAGCAGATTCATTGCGAGTCCGTCTTTGATTTGGAAGTAGAGATGAATACTGCATCGTGTCTTCATACCCGGATATGATAGTCTCTATTACGTAGATACTATATATCCCTTAAATGAAAAGTCATAAAACAAAATTAACAATAAGAATAAAGTTTAAAAACTTACAACACCATGAAGTTAAATAGCATGCTACTGAATGACCAATGTGTCAATGAAGAAATGAAAAATAAAACTCAAAACTTTCTTGGAAAAAAATGATGTTACTCTTTCGAAATTATATAATAGCACAACGATGCATTTTTTTTCTTCTTGCAAGTAAAGGACTTTTTATTTGATTAGTCCCTGGCACACCTTTTAGGAAAAGAATATAAATCACAATGGATTATAAAGCATTTATCTACGTGTATGTATATACACATGGGTCAGTGGAGAATTAGATAAAAGAAATTAGTTTGAGGAAATGTAAATAAAAACAAAAATATCAAAACCCACGCGTTCCAGCAAAAACAGTATTGAGAAGGCTATTGTTCTTTTATACTTTGCATTAAAGTTGCCTTGTTTCAGGATGTGAATGTTTTAACAAATGAAGTCATGCAATCCTTTTCTAACCAGGATCAAGGTGTCTGCTGGGTTAATCCCTTCTGACCTCTGAGCTTGACCTCTGACTATCGTCTCCCCACTTATTCACCGGTCTTCCCCTGTATCTGTCCCAGTTTCCACTTCTTGTAACGATACCAGGAATATGCTTCCAGGGTCCTCTCCAAAGAGTTATTTTGATATAATTACATGCTTAAAGGACCTTATCTCTAAGCACAATCATTCTCTGAGAAACAGGGCTGTGGATGTCATTGTATAAATTTGGCTAGAGGATAAAATTCAGTCATAGAAAATCTAGTCAGAAAGTAGTTTTTAGCAAATTTGCAGATAAAGACTGTAATGATCATTTTTATGACCTCATTATCCTTATTTTAACATTGATGTGAGGCTGTGGAAAACCCTGGGAAATAAGTGAGAGCTTGATGAGAGCGGAGGAAGAGTGTTATGCCAAAATGGACCTCTCGTTTTGCACTTCGGAGCCAGATCAATGCTGTCACAGAACTTGGATTCTGGATAAACTGCCAACAGCAAAGCTTGCCTGCCTGCAGCCCACGCCAAAAGCAACTAAAAGCAAAGGCTCTCATGCTAAACATCCGTGGTTCTAAGGCAGAAGAGTCCAAGAGGGGGGAGCTGTTAAAAATAGAACCAAAGTCTTCTAATGGCTCTTGGTAATCAGCCCAGCCATATTAATTTGATTTTTTTGAAGTGAAAACTGCTCTGAATGACTGAGCTCATGTTAGATGGAGCATCCTTTAGAAGGTGGCTCCGGGGATGGCTTGTGTGGTGTAAATAGCTTTAGGAATTAATGTCAAACTGTGGGCCAGGTAAGTAAGTGGCTCCTTGATAGCATTAATGCATTTTTAAAAACTTACCAACTATTTTCATCTCTTGACAGATTCTTATTAAAATAATGGCCCTAATGATGTGAGAATTGTCTTGAATATTGGACTATCAGGATTCCTGATGGTAGGAAGCAACAAGAGGGGTCTGTTGACTGCATACACAATAAATTGCAGAAGCAGCTCATACAAAGCATTCAAAAAGCAGTGGATTTGCAAGTAGTTTGGTATAGGGAGCAAGGTGCCTGCTCAGATCAGTGATGTTTGAATATGGCACTGTGTTATCGCCTTCAATACCAAATGAGACTTGTCATGGTGACCTTAAGTAAGTATGATGTGATCAATACACCCTGTTTAGGCCTGTGAAATATGTGTTTGCTCTGAAGAGTCAATCCAAATAAAATAAATTAAAAGGAACATCAATGCTTTAAAAAAAATGCCAACAGCTGTGCTACTTGAGAAAATTACCTATCATTTTCAGCACTAAACTATACTATACCATGCTATACTACACTGCAGTGTCGTGTACCATACTGTATACCCTAATGCACTACAGTGACCAAGGGAAATTCTTGTTCTCCAGTAAAGTTTCCGAAGTAAGTTTGGATATCTAATGTCTTTCTCTAAAGACATTTCTGTCCATTCTCAATTTCCATTCAATGTGGTTTTAACTTCTTAATTAGCAGACTCCTTAATCCAGCAGTTGCTGCCACCAGAAATGGGAGGCCTATGGGCCTGACTCAGTATCTTTTCTTCACCCAGCATTAATAAGACTGCTGCTGCTTGATTGCAACAAAACTTTAACCCATTTCCTGTACAGTATTTTGAGTATCTGGTTCTTTTCACACAGATAAAAATGTGTCCTGATTCATTTGCACTTCCTGATCCAAATTTCTGCAATAAATATATCCATCCTATGTTGTACAACATGAAACTTTTTGCAGTATTCTCGTTTGGAGTTAAGAGCTAAGGCGCAAAACAGAAAGTACTGACTAGCCTGTGAGCCACCCAGACCTGGGGCTAAACACCCTCTGGGCAGCCATTTCTGAAGTTACAAAAGCTTACTATAAGCCTTTCCCCGCTGGGGAGACTCCTGAGAAAAAAGGCCATGGAACATTCCAAGCAAGGTGAGGGGCCCCACAGTGAGTTCCCCCTGGGTCGACAATGGGCAGATTCAACTTGCCCCAGCCTACACACTCATCTTAGCGTCTCTACCAGCAGGAAGCTACCAGGGGATATGAGAGATGTGAATGAAGAGATGGGTGCTTATCCACAGGCACAGCCTGCACCTGCAGGAGGGTGGGATGCTGGCAAGATGGCAACAGCCACTCTTAACCTGTTCAGTTTTCCAAGGTACCAGGAGGAGGCTGTGGAAGAGGAGTGAAGGGTTCCCCCAAGGGAATGGTGGAGGGGAGTACTTGTAGAGGTACACAGGGGCCCTGAGGGTGAAGACATTGCCTCACTGATGAGAAGAGCTGGGAGGTCTTGGGCAAAGGTCCCCCCAGCATCAGATGGTACCCAAGAGCGATCTTATCTACCTAGAAGAGCTAGGCTTCAGTAGGGCAGAAGTGGGGAATGTCAGCGGCAACCCTTAACTCCTTTCCCAACTGATGTCCTACAAACACCTAGTCTGGGCTGTGATAGGAGAGAGGAACTGAATCAGGTGTTAGTTTGACCTTTTTTTTTTTTTTTTAACTGGGACTAAGTAGGTTTAAAAAAAACCAGTGATGGGCCTGGTGCAGAAGCCTAGTGTCTGGAGTCCTTGTCTTGCCCGTGCCAGGATTCCATATAGGTGCTGGTGCTAATCCCAGCAGTCCCACTTTCCATCCAGTTCCCTGCTTGTGGCCTGGGAAAGCAGTCAAGGACGGCCCAAAGCCTTGGGACCCTGCACCCATGTGGGAGACCTGGAGGAGACTCCTGGCTCCTGGCTTCGGATTGGCTCAGCTCTGCTTGTTGTGGCCACTTGGGACGTAAATCAGCGAATGGAAGATCTTTCTCTCTGTCTTTTCTCCTCTCTGTGTATCTAACTTTCCAATAAAAATAAAATAAATCTTAAAAAAAATCACCAGTGACAGGATGTTTTTCAATGAAGTTTGAGGGAAGAAAAAAATGCAGTTGAAAGCAATGTTTTAAAAATCCATGCATGTTTTTAAGAGAAGGGAGAAGGAGTGTGTACCCCTAACCCAAAAGTTGATGCTGAGGTTTTGAGCAAGTCCCTGTTGGGCCCTGTGATGCGTACGCAACACCGACCGTCAGACCCAGGCCGGGTCACTGCGTAGCTTCATCGGCTGAGGAAGTAGAAAAATCTTGCTGAAATGATGTTGATGTGTTTGTTCTCTTATCTGTAAAAGGGGGAAAGAAAAGTGGTTTAATTAAAATGTGACTTTGTGGTTTCTCTAGGAGGTTCATTCCTTTCTGCTAGCTCTGGGAAATATTTTACTTTGAAGAGGAAAATAGTAACCCAACAGCTTCACATTTAGAACCCAAGTCAGTGGTATGTTTATCTGTAGAGATCCCTTACCTGAATTACCTACATGAGAAGTACTAAACAAACAAAAACAAACAACAACAACAAAACCCTCAATGATCCTTGCCCATTTTTTATTGGAATTAAAGTTTTTAATTTGTGAGAACTTTTAACCATCACTTCTCAGATATATTGTCGGGGTGTTTCATCCTATGTCATTTGCCCTTTCATTTCGTGGATGTAAATTGTGTGTGGGGGCGTGGGAAGGAGGGGAGTGCAGGAAACTTACAGGAAAGTTAAAGAAATCCTTCTGGGGTCAGGCACGTGATCTACTCAGTTTGGGGTGCCTGGTGAGAGACTCAGCTCCCACTGGGCTCCGGTTTCTTGTAGGCTGTGGGAGGCGTGGTGACGGGCCAGGGGACGTCTTGGTCCTCAGCTCCGGGCCAGCCCAGGCCTGACTGCTGTGGCCAGGGTGGCCATTTGAGGAATGAACCACAGAGACCGCTCACACACTCTCTGCCTTTTCCTCTCCAACAAAATATTTTAAAGGCACGTTTTAAGACAAGGACTCTCCCCTCATTGCCATCCTGTTTTCCTCTTACACTTTTCCCTTATTCCTTCAGCATTGTTCATTTTATTTTCAGTTTGGTGTTTTTATTCTCATAATGAGACAAGATTTTATGTTTTTCATAGAAACAATTCTAAGTACATCATGACACCTTCATTCCACCCTCCTCTTTTCCTGTTTTTTTCTTAATTGTGTTAATAAGATCTCAATTTATAATCACAGGCTTAATGGTATACCAAAAAAACAGCTCAATAACTAAGATGTAAAAAAGCCACTTTCTCCGGGGTTTCGAGAAGATGGCATCTTCGCACAGCCTCCAGCTGTGAGAGTACCTGGAAGTGTCCTGCCAGCTGCTGTACGTTTGTTTACTGTCCTTCATGCTCCTTGGAGCCTCTTTTCTCCACTGTCCCTTGGGAATGTGGTCCCTCCTTGTTCTGGCATCTTCCTGTGGCTAAAATAAGCCATCTTGGATCTCCAATATGTTAATTCTAAGCAGTTTCAGACAATCAGCAAGGTTGAAAGAACTTCTGCAAAGAACACTTAAATACATGCCATCTGAATTCTACCAATAGCATTGCAGAACTATAAAACCTAGTTATCCCTTTAAAGCCCATTCTTGCAGCTTACTTCAGAGGGTCGTTCTAGTAGATTAAAAACCGTATGCTTCCCCTTTAAATGCTTCACATGGATACCATGAACTAAACCTCAGCAACTCATGGATATTTTTTCTTCCGATATAAAATTTATATAAAAATTAATCACAGAAACCTCCAGTGCATTTTCAGTAGCTCTTAACAAGCACATATGCCTAAATAACCTCCTCCCCCCCGCAAAAAAAAAAAAAAATCCTTCACAGAGTTGTCTGTCATGACTAAATCTCTACCTCCACTACCACAGGGAAACATTATTCTAATTTTTTTTTCCATAACTAACTTTGCTGCCTGTAGAATCTTACATAATGAGATTACACCGTGTTGGGCTCCGTTCTCCCTAGCTGGTTCATCCTTCCAACGTCTCACTATTGGGGGACTGATGGCTTTTGTTCTCACATCTCTGTTCCAGTGTGCTTGAAGAGTGAGTGACTGTGGAATGTCTGAGTTGAGAGCACAGGGCAGGTGTGCTGGCTGCTCAGTGTAGGAGAGGTAGGTCACTTAGCTGAGACATCCACAGTGAACTGCCTGTGCAGCTGTTGCCTCGCCCATTTCGTGTTGTTCTGTGGGGATTAGGCTTGGGAACACAGCTCCAGAAAATGCTGATCCTCCAGCAGCTACTAAAACTGTGAGTAATGAAGTCCTCTCTCACTGGCTGCAGAGTCCCACGTCTGCTTCAGCGTCTGTGAAAGGCAAAGCAGGCTGACTGCCGACCTTGCAGGCAGAGCAGCAGAGCAAAGCTCTCACACTCTCCATGGTCTCTGACATACAGTGTGTCCTCTGGCTTCGCACAGCGTGTTTCTGAGACTCACTCGCATGGTTGCACTTATTACTCATTCTTTTCTTTTCACTGCTGAACGTTAGTCTACTGCGGAGTGTGTTTTTCTCTTCTCTTGGAGAGGATTGCCTGGGCCATGACCAAATCTGGCCCATTTGGAATAAAGCTACCAAGAAAATTCTTTTAGGAGTCTTCTTATGAAGAAGATTCATATGTTCTATTTTGGAGTAGATATCACAGAATATAATTGCTAGGTCACAAAATAGGCACATGTTTAGTTTAATTTTAAAATTGCTGAACTTATTCCAAAGGAATTCTGCCATTTTATATTCTTACTATTAAAAGGGAAATTCCATAGGCCAATTATGTCAAATGGGGTTTATCTGAACAAAGCAAAACCTGATTTGTGAGTTGAGTAATTCCCACAAACCGTGGGTTTTCAGAACTCCAGTCAACAACAGTACCAGATAGTGTTTATAGAAAACCAGAAGAATACAAAACGACTTAATTGGCTACCACTTAGTCAATCAACCAGACAGTTGGTGACAGTTTAATTAGTTAATTGCCTCCAGGACCTCTTACAATCAACCAAAGCTCTGTAACTGTGATTAACCTCCGCGTACCTTTGGTCTGTTGGTCCAGTGCAGCTGCACGGTCCAGTCCGTGGTTTCCCTGCAAAATTTTTTAAGCGCTACCAATGTGTGTAAGAGATCCAGTTGCTCAACACCTTTGTCAACCTTTGGCATAGTCTTTGGCTTTAAAAGAGAGAGAGAGAAATGTATTTATCAGGGAGTGAGAGGGAGAATCTTCCCTCTTTCTGTGCTGATTGGCTCTATTTTACATTTTGTTTTGTGAAGTGGTTTTTGAAACATGTTTACACACTTTTGGGTTGTTTGCCAAAGTCCTTTTCTAGATTCGTTTCTCTCACTCCATGGTTTGCATATTACTTTTCATCATGATATTTAATGAGCAGAGGTTCTTGGTTTCTGTGAAGAAATGTGTTGTTGTTTTCAGGGACCTCTCTAAGAAAACTTTAACCTCAAGCCAGAACACACTCTCCTGTTTTCCTCTACAAGCATTCCTAACATCTTTAACCCCACACCTGCACTCATTGCTCTTGGTCCTTGTCAGAGTGGCTGTTGCGGTGAGAAGTGTCCAGCAAACCTGTTGGAAGTGAGGGTGAAATGAGATAAGAGGAGCCCCATCAGAATGTTCGGTGTCCTCAAGTTTTCTGGAATTCTGGTGAATTAACATTTCTCCATATTGTACATATGAAGATGTTTCCAAAAATTCCTAGAAATATGATTTAAAATGTTTATTTTGGTGCAAGACACATTTTTCATGACAAAAGTGCAGATTTTAGTTTTTTGGCTCCAAAATAATCATATTTTTCATTCCACTTTCCACAAGTTTTGATGTAGCCTAGCATGCACATTTAATCCATATGCTGACCCGAGCAGGCATTATTAATCCCTTTCTTCAGATCTGGGCAGTGAGACACATAGACATGAAGGGCCTTGCTCAGTCACACAGCTGCACGACACGTGGAGGAATATGTCACACTGGAAATGAATCATATGAAAACTGGTATATTAGAAATGAAGAATACAGTGGAGCAAATTAGAGTATAGTGGAGAGTCTCCAAAGTAGAATGAAGCAGGTCTCAGTACTAGGGAGACAACAGGTGTCCGATATAGATCTAGGTTGTTGGTGGTGCTGATCTTGCCAGAACCTGTTGGCTGTTAGGTCTGAGGGGCATACAGACCTAGTTTGACCTGTACAATGTCATATTCAGTATTATTTTCCTGTGGGACCAGTGCAATACAATAAGCTCAGTGAGTTCTTGCCAAGCTCAGCGCATGTACAGCTCACTGTTGTCCCTGCAGTCCTAAAAGTTTTTCCACACTGTACAAAATGGCACCTGATATGTCACTACTAGAGTTCTCTATCTACTGGCCGTCACGTCTGAGCTCCATCAAGATCTATCTTGGGTTGAACCTGTAGGATGCCACATTGTTGCAGCTCATTGAGCCAGAAATGAGTTCAGTCCCAGCTTAGTGCATGCACAGTGCTGTCTCATAGTTTTTGTCTCCATATACAAAATGGTACCTGATTCTGTTCTAGGGGGTGGATGGGCTGTGAAATCCACCCAGTTCCCACACTGCCTATCTGGGACCTGCCAGTGTGTCTCTGCTCTTGGTCAAATCAAGCAGACCAGCAGGATGGGCAGTTCTTTGTCTGGGTTCACCTCCTGAGCTCTCCGGGAGCGTCCTTTGCCTCCTGGTTGTTGGCAGAATTCTGGCTGCTGCTGCTGCAATTCAGATCACCACTTGCAGAGTGCTGCTGGGATATGTGGTCATCGCAACACCACACCATTGTTTTTGTTGCTTTCCTGTGTCTGTCAGTCTCCAGGTACCCTTCTGCTTTTGTTCTGTCCTCTCCTATTTCCTGGAATGTGCTCTCTGCTTCACACTGGCTAATGTTTTTTTTCATCTGTTTAAACATGTTCTTACCCTATTCTGCCATCTTGACTCTCTGAAAATTTCCTTTAAAAATGTTTTTACTGGTATAAAGGAAACAAATTTCACGTTATTCACATATACGGTCTTAAGATGTAATGACACTTCCACATTGTCCTCTTTTCCTCCCTGTTTCCCAACCACCCTCTTCCTTCCTTTCTTATTTTTCTGTTAATTTTTACCATGCCATACTTTAATTTTGCCTTAATTCTATTTTCAATTTATTTTTGGGGGCCCGGCAGCGTGGCCTAGCAGCTAAAGTCCTCGTCCTGAACGCGCCGGGATCCCATATGGGCGCCAGTTCTAATCCCAGCAGCTCCACTTCCCATCCAGTTCCCTGCTTGTGGCCTGGGAAAGCATTCGAGGACGGCCCAAAGCCTTGGGACCCTGCACCCATGTGGGAGACCTGGAGGAGGCTCCAGGTTCCTGGCTTCGGATCGGCGTAGCACCGGCCGTTGCAGCTCACTTGGGGAGTGAATTATCGGAAGGAAGATCTTCCTCTCTGTCTCTCCTCCTGTATGTATATCCGCCTTTCTAATAAAAATAAATAAAATCTAAAAAAAATTTATTTTTGGAGGTAGCCATAGTAATCACTGAGAAAATCAGTTTAGTGTGTTCAGTCTCTCTAAGTCACAAGAATCAATTTTGAGTTGTGATTCTCCCATATGCTGTCTTGATGACCCTACCAGGTATTGTTAGTCTGAGATAACAGTTACCATGTGGAAGTACCAAAATAATTCGATGAAGATATTTCAATTAGTTGGTATATACACACCTAGGCAGAAAATAATGCATATAGCAGCATAAATTTAGTGATTACTATTTGGCACTTAAAGTTGAATTTGTGGTACATGTTGGACAAACCTCCAGGATGAGAATGCGAGTCCAAGTAGGCTCTGGAAGACTAGCAATGAAGAATCCAATGTTTTCCACTCTAGCAGGTGATTTTCTTCTCTAGAAATGCCTGCTGGTCTGTGGCCATGAATGTGATTTGTGCCCATGTGTGTGCATGCGTGTTTGAAAGTGTGAAAAGTGATTTTTCACACAGAAAAATCAAGGAGATGCAGCAAGGTTCCTGGGATGGTTGGGCCACACTCTGCAATGGAAATGTACTGTTAGGTCTGCCCACTGAGCATGTACGAAGTGTGGCCCACCCTCCACAGGAAGTCCAGGAAAACCAAGCTTGGTTAGGTTGTGGTTCCAAACTTCCTCACTGTGGCCTGGTTCCTTCCGGCCAATGAGCCAGGCCTGCAGGCAGCAAGTGTAATTTTTGTGGAAGTCCTGCCCAATAGATGATTGATTTATTGCCCTGTGTGGAGGGACACACACTTTCCAGGGTGTACAGTTTCTGTGATTCATGGGTCAGAGCTGGGGCTTCCAGGTCCTGCCCCATACTACCTTTTAAACGAATTCCTCCTATAGTAAAACAAAACAAAACAAAACAAACAAATAAATAAAAAACAACCAATATTTTGGGACACAGTCATTCCCTGAGAATTCTGCAACCACAGAAATTGAACTTGAGCTGGAAGAGGCAATTCTGGTCTCAACACGGAGGGTCATAATCCAAAGGAACCAGAGCAGTCGAAGAAGCTGCCGTTGGTGATCTGAGCTCTGAAATGACATATGGTAGGCTGGACAACATTCTGAGAAATGGGGCACACTCACAGATTGTATGTTAATGAAAATCACTCCAGCTGGTTTGGTTTTGTTACTCTCGTGTGGAAGAAATGGATGCAGCAATGTGTGCTTGACCTCACAAGGTTGGTGGGAGTGTTATGGAACCAATGAGAGCTGTTTCCAGAGAGGATTCAATAAAGCTTGGAGCCCATCTAATGGTATTAAAGAAGATACAGAGGAATGTAATTGGAGACACTGCTTTGAGAAGTATGGTAAGATTGAAACCACGGAAGCTATGGAAGACAGGCTGAGTAGCACACACACAAAAAAAGAGGAGTTTTTTTGTAACTTTCAATGATCATGATACATTTGATAAAATTGTTGTTCAGAAATGCTACACTATTAATGGACATAGTTGTGAAATGGAAAAAGTGCTTTCTAAGCAAGAGATACAGTCTGCTGCTGGGTCACCAAGACGTTGTTGAGGTGGATCTGGCAACTTTATGGGTTGTGGAGGTTATGTTGGAGGTGGCAGAGGTAATTACAACAGTGTTGGACACTTTGGTGGAAGAGGAAGCTGTGGTGGTGGTGGTGGCAGAGGAAGGTATGAGGAGGTGATGGTGGATATACTGGTTTTGGAGGTGATGGTCCTGGTTACAGTAGCAGGGGAGGCAATGGTGGTGGTTGACCAGGATATAATAACCAAGATGGTGAATGTGGTGTAGGAGGATATCGTGGTTACAATGAAGGAGGAAACTTTGCCTTTTCTTTTTCTTTCCCTTACATCAAGTAGATTGCCCTGTAAATTGCAGTAGTGGCTCCAGGAATTTAAAAAAAAATTAACAAATTTTTAACTTAAAAAAAAAGACATTGTAAATAATAACGTGCCTATTAAATGCAGGGTGAAGTAAATGGATATTCTCTGTCACTCTGTCACTAGTAGCCGCGTGGTCACCCATGGATGTAGGTGACATGGGAAACACTGAATCGGCCTGATGCTCTGATAAGTTTATGACCACTACTATGTCCCCCACGGTTTGTCAGGTGCTCTGCTCTGCACCCAGCACTACACTGCTCTGAGAAAGCTTTTTCAATGACAGCTAAACATCCAAATTTTTATAAGAAATTTCCCCATTGAAAGCAGTATTTGGACTAACTGAAACATGCTCATAGATGATGCAAACATCTCAGCTCCCAAACTGCTGCTTACCCCAGATGGCTTTGCTGGATGGTCCTTCTCAGTTCATATGTTCGTACGATGGGCTAAAACTTGATACAAACCTGCCGCTAATAAGAGCCCAGCAGCACCGGCAGAGCAATTTGCGACAGTCAAGTTCTGTTTTTAGGTACCTGTAGCACTTAGCATTGCCAGAACCCATGGAACTAAAGGGTTGATGCCTGTCCCAAATGTGTCACTGACAAACTTACAAAATCTGAACAATCATGTTGAGGTGTCAGGTATGTGCAATGTGGTACTGACTTTGTAGTCCCTGAACTGCAGGAGCATCTGTACCTGGGAGATTTCAGAGGTTACTGGGTGTCTTAGTATCAGTAGCAATTAGGAGGCTTTTAGGAGCAAGATCCCTGTAAAGTTGATACGGTGCCTGCTGAAGAACCTGAACCTGTGCTATAAAACTGGGACAGTGCTTAGCACTTGGCCAAAGATGCTAATCCTCTAATTAGGCAACACTGAGTGTTAAGTTTATCAAGGGACAGGTGACCATTTTTCTCTCTGTTTTGGCGATCCTCAGCTTACGGGGGTGGGAAATTGGTGCAGTGCTTGACACCCCTATCAGAGTGCCTTGGTCTAAATCCTGGCTTTACTGCCAATTTCAGCTTCCTGCTAATGCACTCTGGCAGGAGGAAAAGATAGCTCAAGTGGTTAGGTCCCTGACACCCTAGTGGGAAACCCAGACAGAGTCCCTTCTCCTAGCTTGGCGCTGGCTCAGCCCGGGCTATTGCAGCAATTTGGGAAATAAGCGAGTGCATGAAATCTCTGTGTGTGTGTGTGTGTGTGTGTGTGTGTGTGTGTGTGTGTGTGTGTGTTTCGCTTTCTCTCTCTATTCCTTTCTTCCATCCCTTCCTCCCTCCCTCCCTGCTTTCTAAATAAGTAATGTTTTTAAAAAGAAAGAAAAAATTGGCAACTGTAACTTCGATGTTAGTAATAAGAAGGAACACATGTACCCCATGTCTTGTGCAGTGAATCAGGTAGGATCCGGGTAGGGGCTACAAAGCATGCTCAGAAGGGATGGCTGAATGGAGTTGTGTCTTCCGCACAGCACAACCACCGCCAACCGTGATCCAAGGGGTGCCCTCTCTCCCCTACCTCAGTATCTGACTAGTGCCTCAGGTTAGCCAATCCCAACCAGATGATGAAGGGCAAGGAAACCCAAATTATTTGGTTTCGAAAGGTAAGTCTCTGGAGCAGAGTGGCGTCAGATGATCTGAAGGAGCAAATGGGGAGTGCCTGGCGCACCTGAAAAGCTCTAGGAAATGCCTGAGTCATCGCACTTCCCAAGAGTCAATTTCAGCTTATTTCCAGTGGACTTCATGGAGCTAAATACCATAATAAATAGTAACCGGCAACTTCTCAGAAAAGGGACGAAGAGGGGAAAGTGGCTGCACCTAACTTGAAAAACCCTGATTATGATGTGGATTCTTGAGACTTTTCAAAGGGTGAATTTGAAGCTATCAGACAGAATGCTGGCAGTAAAAAATGGAGGAGGGATCCCTAATGGCTGTCTCTAGGCTGTGTGGAAAATAATATTTTGATTTTAAAGGGTTTCTAAAATATGCATGCATCTTGTAACTCGCCATGGGATCTCTTCCCACCCTGTCAGACTAGTTCTTTATGTTACTGTCTGGCTGTTGCATAGGCTTGAGTTTGTGACTCTAAAACTAACCTTCATAGAAGTGGCTTTTAGTGTGTGGCTAATATTACCTGGGAACTTGTTGGAAATGCAGATTGTCAGACCCATTCTAGATAGGCTGAATCAAAAACTTTAAGAGTTAAACCAGCCATATTACTTTAATCACCTCTCTTGGGGCTCTGGGACTGCCAACAGGTTAATAATCACAACTTTAGAACAGAGACCTCATTCTGGGCCTGGTGCAGTAGCCTAGTGGTTGAAGTTCTCACTTTGTACACACTGGGATCCCATATGGGTGCTGGTTCATGTCCCAGTGACCCTGCTTCCCTTCTAGCTCACTGCTTGTGGCCTGGGAAAACAGTGGAGGATGGCCCAAGGCCTTGGGACCCTGCACCTGTGCAGAAGACCTGGAGGAGGCTTCTGGTTCCTGGCTTCGGATCAGCTGAGCTCTGGCCAGTGGGGTGCCTTGGGGAGTGAATCATAGGATGGAAGATCTTTCTCTCTGTCTCTCCTCCTCTCTGTATATCTCACTTTCCAATAAAAATAAATTTTTATAATTAAAAAATAGACCTCATGCTCCTGCTGAATAGACATTGGGCCAAGCAGAAGTGACTCCTGAAGGAGTTAAGTACAGAAGAGGGCAGGAGAGCTTATCGCCAGCCAGTAATTTTGGAACAGCAAGCAGCAGATCGAGTCCTGGTGCTGTCTCTCCTTCCTGCCTCCCTCTGACCACAGACAACAGGAAAGATCCTCAATGCTATCTTTGCTAAGGCCAAGCAGATACTTTCATCCAGAAATGTTTCAAACACCAAGTCTGCACAGAAGATCAACACCAGCCATGATGACATGTCATGGTTACAAGCATGTACAAACTTATGAGCTTCTGCCTTCCGCCTTTCTCCTCACCTAAAATGTATAAAAGCTGAATGCTGTACACCCTGGGTGGCCATTTCCCTCATGGGTCACCCTGCCACGTGGAAGTGGTCTCCCCCTACAGAGCAGTCTCTCTCTCTCTCTCTCTCTCTCTCTCCACCGCTTATCTTTCTGCTCCTCTTCTCTCCATGGCCACCTTCCTTGCTGAAATAAAGACCTCCCGTGTAACTTACTGCATCTGACTTTTGGGTTGGTGGCTCAAAAAACTAAGAATAGGGCTCATTTACCTCTAGGTTTGCCTTCATTTTCCTTCACACACTACCAGCCAGATGTCCTAACTCGAGTCCTTTAGAGAGCTGACCTCCATGATCAGCGGAATTGGGGTTGACTGTTATTGAGTTATTATAAGTACAGTTATTTGTTGGCTTAAAGTGATGCATTGCCAAGATCACTTTAAAAGATATATGGAAAGTGTAAATGAAAGTATAAAGTCAATAATATTGAGTTATATATCTGACTGCCCTATGTCAAACTGAAGTATAATAAAACATATCCTGAAGACTCCAGAACATGAGCATATGATCTGCCAATAATGAAGGTACACAGAGTTGTGCCTCACTGGCAGTAATAAGACCTTCAAGAGTTCGAAGGCAGCCCCCAATTACCAGTCAGTGCCACCTCTGATCCCAATGACTGATTCTGTGCCTCAGACACTTTGATTAACTTGGAAGTGTCTGAAAGGACACGGTTATGATGATGACTCGGGACTGCTGATATGTCATTTCATTCAGTAGACTACAGTGGTCTAATTGGATAGTCCTCCATGAAACCTCACCTTAGTGACCTCAAACTTAGCTGTTTGGTGTGCCAGATAGTTGAGAGTCAACTTTAGTCCATCAACTGTGCAAACCATTGGATGCAGATGCCTGGTCAGTTCTACTCCATCCCCATCTCCAATGTGAACTGGTAGGTGCTACAGCCTAACCCAGTCCAACACCTCATGCACACTGTTGAGTGTAGTGGCCTAGTTGCGCTAACCGTGATTAGATCCCTCAACTCCCCCCACAAACCCAGTTTTTAACTTGCTGCCATTTCTACCACATTCTGTGGATCATATAGACCAACACTAATACAATGTGTGAACGCCAGAAGGTAGGACAGTCCTGGAGCCATCTTGGAAACTCACTGCTTTGGAAACTACATTACCATGTAGCTGTTGATGAACTGTTTCAAAAAGCATGATTGGTGCAGGTGTCAGAATAGCAGTGAACTGTAAACACATACCAAGTAGGTGTTAATAAAGTGTAGCTGCCATCAATTTTGTTTCTTTGCTTTTTTTCCTAGTTGTGATTTTAAAAATCTATTCCAGATTCTATTTTCTGGGGTGTGGTTGTGTACTACTGCAGCAATATAAATTTGCTCAATGTGCATGTACACATGTGCCTGAAGATGGAGCCTGGCAAATGTTCAATAGCCAAAAAAAATCTTTGCGTTATGTTTCACTGCCCTTTTAAACCATGTTTGTCCCTTCTAATTGAGTCCCATTTTTTTTCTAGGATGCTGAAACATTTGGGACCCTCTTGGGTATAGATATGCAAGTCAAACCAACACGTGCCTTCCAAGCCTTTGCATGTTAGCATAGCCAAATAGAAACAGACAATTCCTGTCTTTTGGCAATTTGAGATTGAAACATTGGTGTTAATTTGCCAAGCTACGCTTAGAACTAACTGGCTCACCATTTTATGTTTTTTCACCACACTTCTTGAGCTTTCATTCTAATATGTAGACTAGATCTGCTCGATAATGAAAGTGCCTTTACCTTATCGACTATATTGTCAGGTCACTCATTGAGAGTGCAAAGGTGATAATTAAGACATTAATTGTACTTTGTTATTGAAATGCTAATTTTACTTGAGTTTATGTAAATAGTGATGGGTAAAACCTCAATTATTCATCCTGTAATTTGCAAGGGAAGAATTAATGTGATAATTAAATGGTTGGTTTCTGGGACCAGATCACCCTGAGATCAAATCCTGACTCTGCCGTCATTATAAGACTTTGGATAAAATACTTAACGACATCTCTGTACCTGAGTTGCCTGGTCTATAAAGTGGTAGTGCTGCAACGCCTGTCCCACAGACTGCGCCTGGTGCATGGGAGGCACTGTGTACACCTTAGCCACTGCTGTTCAGTTCAGATTGTTCCCTTTGAAGTTACTGAGTGCCATAGATGCAGCCCATTTTGTTAAATTATACACATAGACTGCTGAGACCTCAAAACACATCCTTGGTTTAGGTTATCTCCATGTGTTCTGTTTCTCCTGGCCTCAGGCTCCAGGGACTCAGCCTACTTCCCTTTCTGTAATTACTACCACCAATCCCTTCAGCCATTGCGATTCATTTTCACTCATGGCTAACCAGAAAGTGAAACGTCTCCAATTCCTTGTCTTTGCTGCCTTGGAATCCAGGTATACTATTCCTCGTAGTGAGCAATTCTCTTGATTATAGAAGGCAAATGATCTCTGACCTGGACATGTGGAAAACCATAGGAATCTTCATGAATCTGGTCATTGAAGACTCTACTACAGTCTTTTGGCCTCCCTGGCTCATCACACCCAGGAACCCTCCCATTGTTTTCTTCTCTCTTTCCAGGGTGAATGTGGGCAACCTCCTCCTCTTCTATCTTTCTCTTTGGGTCTTGCTGACGTCTTCCAATTAGAAGATGCTAGTCCTAAATATACAGTCTTGAAATATTCAACCGTGGGAACAGGGGTTAAGAGTAAGTTTATCCACTCATTTAAAATGTTTGTAGGGTTTTTATTATGAGCTGAGCCCTGTGGGAGGTTTTGTGGCCTGTCTGCATTTGGGACGGAGGTGATCAAGACAGATGACATTCATATGTATTACTGGGCCAAGCTTCATGACCATCTATTGTTCATCTGAAGAAATGTTACAGTCACTGCCACATCTGGTTTTAAGTAAATCATTGTTCAGAAAATGGGGTTTGAATTGAGAATCAGCTATGTGCCTTTCTATTTCAAATAAATAGCAAAAGTATGAACAGGTCATTAAGAATATGACACATTCTTCCTTTCCTGTATGCTATTTTACCAACAGAAATTTCTCTTTTTTTTGATTAATTGTGGAGCTTATCCAATCTGTGCAAACATGAAATTTATTGTAGACATGACAAATACCACTGTCATTGTGACAAACACTGAATCAAAGTTGTTTCAACTCAGATGTTTCCGTTTTCTAAAGAGGCACTTAGAATAATGAATTGGAATATTTAGAAAGTTTACATATCTGGCACTAGTTTTATTAATAAAGTTTTAGGAAAACAAATATTTCATATGAAATCATAGCTAACTGCTCCTCTGAAAAATAACATCATTTTCCCCTTCATTGAGAGGTTTTCATCTGAGACTCTTGCTGTACTCAATGAAGTTTAAGCTATTGAAGCTTCGAATCGTATGTCATGAAGCGACAATTCTAAGCTCTATGTTGAAGGGGATGGATGAATGAAGTCACCAGGACGAGAGTCAGATTGCTCATTTTCTATAATCACAAGCAAAGTAGAGACTTACTGGTCATTTACAAGTAAACTTAAAAACCTTTCTGGAAAGTAAATGAAAAGATGTTTCTTTTGTTGCCAAAGAACCCGCTGAAATCCACGTCTAATGTTTCTGCAGTAGGCATTTTCCATAAACTTTCTGAAGAGCTGTGTGTGCTACATTGGGCCACTGTGGACATTCTAACATGTTTTATGCACCCCACATTCAGTGTCACAGAGTTTAGTCACTTAATGGCACAATAGGTTATCAAGTTCATGCTACCATGCTACATGCAAAAATTAGTGACAGACATGGAACTGAAATCCTGCACTTAAAAAAAAAATTATTTGTTGTTATTGGAAAGGCAGAGGAGACACAGAGAGAAAGATCTTCCATCTTCTGGTTCACTCCCCAAATGGCTGCAATGGCTGGAGCTGTCGATTTGAAGCCAAGAACCAGGAGCCTCTTCTGGGTCTCCCATGCAGGTACAGGATCCCAAGACTTTGGGCCTTCCCCTAGTGCTTTCCCAAGCCACAAGCAGGGAGCTGGATGGGAAGCAGAACAGCTGGGACACGAATCAGTGCCCGTATAGGATCCCAGTGCATGCAAGGCAAGGATTTAGCAATTAGGCTATTGCACTGGGCCCTGAAATTCTGCTCTTTTGGTGCCTCTGTAACTCTAGATTTCTTTATTCAATTACTTTAGAACGCATAAAAACGTCACTTACCCCAGCATAACAAGCCATCCACCCTTTGTTGTGCAAAGGAAATCCTGATCAGGGCTTGGTTTCTGAACCTTGGCCACAATCAGGGTGAAGAACCTATCCAGCATGAGTCAGTCCAATGAACCTTGTACATTACATGCAATCTCATGCATGATGAAATTTACAGCTCAGCAGAGAAAAGTGAGGGCCAGTGCAGACCCTGAATTCTGGAGTATATGTTACCTGTATTATATCATGACTGTCTTTCTAGCAATCTTTAGTCTGAGGTGGTAAATTCTATCATGTAAAAAGTTTTCAGAAATCACGAATGGCATTATGTTGGTGAATAGAGAACATTCAGGAAAAGAAGACACAAATTGATAGTATGACATGGTTCTGTGTGCTTAGTGCTGATGTAAATGTGCCCCAAGCTCAGAGCTGGGAAGTTTGCTCTGTACAGTCTTAACTCTGACCACATCCAAGTAAGATCAAAGCTAAGGAAAATGGAGCTGAAGGCTCCTCTCTAACTCCTACCAGGGGATAGATAGAGGGCAGAGTATATACTTACAAGCAAGGTTCTAAGGAAAGGGCCTATGAACAGGTGGGCTCAAGGAACTCTGCAAGAGGCCTTTGCATCCTAGAGGTCCAGATGATGCTTAAGGCTGCATTTCTGGTCTCTTTCTTCAGGTGTCATCTGAATCTAGCCAAAGGTCGCCATGTGGAAGTGGCTGCGCTCAGCACTTGGAGGTCACAGATGTCTTTTATGGACCATATTATCTAACAACAAAGACAGTGTGCCCAAATACACCGTGATGTTAGCAATGTGTGCGAAGTTATTTACTCTAAGTAAGCACACAGAGTGGAAGGGTGGATTCATGTTGGGGGTATTAGATAAAACTTGGTACATGTCATGGCGGCAAGGAAGATCAAGCAACAGGAACCGTAACAGCAGAGGCACAGAAATGGCAAATTGAAGGGGTGTGTGTGTGTGTGTGTGTGTGTGTGAGTGTGTGTGTGCACGTGCCTACTAAATGTATGTGCATTTGAATAAAACTGGTGGACCCATTTAGCTGGACTGTAAAAAGGGAAAGGCAGGGTGGAGATGGGCAGAAACTGGACTGACCTGTTTCAGGTGTGCCTTGCTCAAGGCAGTAACCTCTTACGTCTTGAACAACAGCCATGTGCCTTGCAGAATTCTCCAGCAGCAATGGGGAGAAGAGAGATAATGTGCCTTTTTTCATTCCATAGGAGTGCTCCTCATGGATTGAGATGAAGGAATCACACATTTGGAATATGGATGAACGGTGGAGAGACATTAAAGCGATGTTCACGTATGCTAATGGATCAAAATGATTATTTGAAACATTGGCACTTTATTAGTATGTATGTGAGAAGTGACACTGTTGGTGATTGGCTGTGGGTGAGTGCTGGCGTGGAATGTGAGTGTACAGATGACGACAACAGGAACTGGCGAGAGTGGCAAGAGCCTGAAATGCAGACATTGCTGGAACAGGGCCCTGGATGAAGTGATGTGATAAAGACCAGAAGGTGGAGGGATGGTAGGATGGAGCTGCAGTGTTGGGTTTTGTGTGGCACAATCTCTAAAGGTACAGTGATTCTGTGAACGACTCACCATAGCCCTAAACACCCACCCCTCTCACCAGTGTGCACCTCACTATTGGAAGTGGAGAGATTGAACTTGACTGTACAGGCTCAATGCAGCTCTAATTTACAGCCCTTAGATCATTTGGAGGCAGAAACATCCTGATGTCTTATTGCTATGTTTTTGTGCAGTGCACCTCACAGTAACCTTGGTGAACATGGGCATTATGCCTGTCCTTTTCCCTCGGCAGTAGCTGGCACAAATTCTCTCCGCCTACTGGAATAGCTGCCTGTTGAATGACAGACACTCCAGAGAAAGATTATTTATATTTGTCTACAATTTCATTTAATTTTTTTAATAAAAAGGAAACCAGAGTAGCTGGTAGTTCAATAACAGTTGTGTTTAATGTATCAAAGAAAGTACCGAGTTAATCGTTTCACAGTGTAGAGACACATTTCCCTAATGGCTCACACAGAGAGAGTTGAGGTAGGAAGAAAGAGTGGGTCACTGTTTTATCAGTAGAAGCCACCAAGGGGCCTCCGAGCCAAGGACTGCGACACATCTTAGATGTCCTCCTGTCTGGAGGTGTTTATGAGTATCAACAACACAGATCCACGTGCACTGAACTGCTGGAAGCTTCAAGTCCTCCCCTTCTTGGCCGCATTCTGTTATGAGCTGATTATGCCCCCTCAGGCACATCTTGAAATCCTAACCTCCAGCACCACAGAATGCAACCATCTTTTGAAGGAGAGTTGTTGGAGATATCATTAAGATGAAGCCATCCTGGGTGGGATGGAGTCTATACCTTAACAGAGCATGACTCATGTCCTGGTAAAAAGGGGACCTATGGGGACACACAGACTAAATATCTTGGAAAGGTGAAGGCAGAGGTTGAGTAAGGCTTCCATGAGTCAAAGAACACCAAGGGTTATTAATAAACCGCCAGAGGCTGAGGAACACAGGAAGCAGATTTGTCTTCGCACCTTGCACAACAAACCAGCCGTACTGACATCTTGCCTAGGACGGCTAGCCTCCAGATGTGTGAAACAACACACTTCTGTGGTTCTAGTCACTCTGTGAGCCTTGGCAATAACAAAACTAATCCATCAAGCAGAAGTAACCCAGCCCTGATCAGGCCAGCAACTACCACCTGCTCCCACGCAGGAATTACTCCTGAACAACATTTTCAAAACTTCAGACATTTTTAGTAAAAAGCAAAATACCTTAGTGTTTCTAGCAATCTTTTTTTTTGTTTGTTTGTTTAAGTAAGGTGAACCAAAGGCTCTGAGCTGAATGCACAAGGTTGGATGCTGAGTCAGCAGCTTGGATGGTCATCCTTGGGGGCCTTCTCTCCAGTCATTACCTCCATGTGACCTTCAGTCACTAAATGAGCAACAGTGTGGCCGCCATGGCTTACCAGGTCCTTAGGCCTCTAGTGCAGGAACAGCCATGGCTTTGCCTGGGCCTTCTTCTTGGCATAATCTCCCTTGTGTATCTTTCCTCCGGGCACTTGACTGTTCCCGCTACACCGAGACAGTCCTTTGTACCTCCTTTGATTAGACCTTGACGACATTGCTAGCACTTCAAGGCAGGGATTCTACTTTTCTTTCTTCTCTGCAGCACCAGTGCACTGAACATACAATTTATTTAACAGTAACCATAAAACTTCCTTTTAAACTAATCCTTGTCAATGGCCTTGTGACTTTTGCAATATTGAACTTCCAAAGGAATATGTACTTGAGGCTTTGTAACATATTGAAAGCCAAGGCCTCGAACAGTCTGATGGGATTACCCACAGAGGTTAAACGCCTGAAGGGCGAGTCAAGTAGAAGCTTCCGTGACATGAGATAGATCAGCCTGAAATAAAAATATGTATAATAAAATAGAATGAGTGCTTGTATTGCCCAGGATTAGAACTGTGTGCAAATGATCTGGCTGCTTTGGTTTGATATCACAAATCATGTTTCCTCACATTCCTTCTGACAGAGATACCACAGAGAAGTGGTTTGAATACCTGTCAGGATAAATTAGTGTCTTTCTCTCTTGGCACTATTGACCAGATGGAGATGTGTAGGATTGTTTTCTCTGTGGGCATTTTTCTTATGCCCTATGGGATATTTAGCTGCATCTCTGGCCTCTACCTGGTAGGTGCCAGTACCCTGTCCCACACAGTTGTGACTCGCTTCAGACAGAGCTAAATGTCCCCCTGAGAGATCCAATTATCCCTGTTCTAAAGGAAGAAATAGGCTTCACAAATCACATGTTTTTAGATCCTTCGTGGGAAGCAATGAAGACATGTCACATTGGATTTTAGTTGTCATGAGCAGGTAACTGGTTTAAACATGATTGAGGAAACCAGAGGAGCCAGGATTTCCACAAGGGCCTGGAACACCAGCCTGCCTGTCAATGAGTTTTCTTGTCTTTGATTTACCTGAATTTATGCAAACATTAGCACTTCAGAGGTCATAATCAAGCTTGCAATAAACTTCTGGAAAATTTTTGTGCTTTCTGCATGTATCTCATGGTCTGGACTTTGCCCATTTGGGATAGGATCCTGCTCCTCTCTGTGGCCAGAACTGCTTGTCTTTCCTCCCTTGGAGATTCCTTTCTGGCCTGCCCCAGGAGTACCATGCTTGGTCTAGTAAGTCATCCCTGTCTGCTGTTGTCTACCCACAAAGGCTTCTCAGTTCTCCAGCTGCTATTGCTGTGGATTCCTGGGCAGTTCCCACCTGCTGCTTTGCATCTGGTAAGGGTCCCCTTTGTCCTGAGAGGATGAACTTCTCTCCCCTAGTTGCTCATCCACTTCTTGGACCTGGTTTCTTAAAGCTAGTATTGTAGGTAAACATATCTCTCAGCCCACACACTCACAAAGCAAAGATGCTTGTTCACATAGCAATGTGAGCAATGGTTGGTCCTGAAAATTTTGCAGCAACCACACCCTGGCCCTGATCCTCACCCTCTCCTTAGACCTGCAGGAGGAGCACTACTCTCCTCATGTGCAAAGGACCAGTTCTGGTTTCTTTCACTGCCCACATTAGGGGAAGGGAGGGCTCTCCCTGGGAAACTTAGAACTCTGAGTGTTGACAGGGATGGGGCTGACATTAGAAACCTCTAGTGCCAAAAGCACTGATGAGTTTTATAGGGCTGGAAAAGTCATACTTGGAGACTGGGAGTTATCAGCATGTTTATAATGCTAATGGCATAGACTAGCATGAGACCAAAGCAGGAGGGAATGGCATTAATGGCAAGAAGGGCCTTGGGTCAAGGCTCCATGCACTCCTATGTTCATGATGACAGGAAGGGACCACACCAGGACAATGGGTCAAGAACAAAGAATTGTAGAGGGGTAGACTCTCTGGGAGAATTTGGGAGAATAGCTAGGGAGGGAGGTTGTTCAAAGACGGAAAGGAAGGCCAAATATGTCCAGTGCTGCTGGAAGGGAAGAAGAGATAGGAAAGGCCTCACAGCACCAGGGACCTAACTGTGACATTCACAGCCATCTGCCTTAGGGAACTCTTTTGGAAGCACAAATGTCTGATTTAAGTATTCAGATTCATCAGTTCTATTGGTTAGATGGTGAGAGAATTAATATTTGGTTTTAAGTAGGGCAGCATAAAACATACATTCAGTCAGTCATTTTGCCAACCTTTGTCTAGTGTCTGTTATCTGTCGGTCCCTGGAAGTGCAGTTGGCAGGTAATGTCTACATTCCAGCCCCTCTGAACTGTGAACTTGTCACTTCCCATGGCAATGGGGGTCTCACAAATGTGAACAGACTCAGGATTTTGCAGTGGAGGGACGGTCCTTAGTTATCTAGCTGGGTCCAGCCCAATCACAATATCCTTGCAACTTGAGGAGAGGGGAAGAGGCCCAGTGCCTGAGCAGGTATGAGGATGAACGAGATAGAATCATGAGCCAAAGAAGTTGCACAGCAAGGTAATTTGTTTCATAGCAAAAGGAAATGAATACGGACTCTAATCATAGACACACACACACACACACACACACACACATTCTATCACAAGCAATCGTTCACAACAGTCAGAAGGGGCACCGGATTTGTAAGAAGAGGTCAGATCATGACTGAAGAACTTGGATTTTATTTTCCAGAGAAAGGATAAAGTTTCACAAACCAGCCAAATTTCCATTTTTAATTGAAGATTTTAGAAATGGGGAGCTATTTTGAGAGGAGATTTTGAACCGGAAGGAGAATGACAGAGGCTCCTGAACCCATACCCCCTCAGTATTTGCAGACATCTCTGACGGCTCATCTTTGAGTGGAGCCTGGGTGGTCTCAAGTACCTACAGCTTGTTCCCTGACAGATCCTGTCAACTCACTGCACGTGGCCTCTGAGCTAAAGCTTGTTGCGTATCATTGCACAGAAGGTCTTAAAATGTACTACTGTTTTATGTAGCTCTAAGGGAAAAATGATCAAAAGTGACATATTGTTTTCCTTTTGCAAAATGTCTTCTTTTATGTTTATGTTTATGGAAAGAGCCCTTTGGAGCAGATTTAGACATAAACACCAACATTGATCTCTCTTGTGCAAGTATTTAAAGATTAAATGCTCAAACTACCCAAGTCTCTCGTCAATTCAGGATTTGAAATCCATATTTACATGCCAAGTTATCCTCTGTGTGGGCAAAGGGATTCTCTATAGTCATCTCACTGTAACTCATGACATTGGTAACTTTAAGAAAAAGATACTAATTTATCTGAAAGGTGGAGCAACAGAGAAAGGGCTACAGAAAGAGAGAGAGATATTTCTTACTAAAACTTGGTTCTACAAGGAAATGCATACTTGAGCTTGGAGCGGGTTCAAAAGCCTCACTTAAGTTTAGTCGAGCAAACAAACAAACAAACAACCTCCTGGCAGGTATTACCAGAAAGCTTTCTGATTTTCTCCTTAGACAGAGCTTATATGGTTTATAGACTGAAGTTCTAAGGCGTCAAAATTACCCAGTAATGCCTGGGAATTATAATGAAATTACACTCAACTCCACAATTGCCATGGGACTAACAGTGATTGTAAGGCACTCGTTAGCTCTGAGACAAATCATAATTCCAAAGATGTTAAATGATGAACAACATCTATATCTTGGGAAATACAATCATCATTGTTTGGATAACTTTTATCTATAAATGAGATGATCAACTAACCACATGTTAACTTTACTGGCATTTGTTCTTGCATTCAGGTGCCTTCAGCAGCTATGGTGGGTCCTATGTGTGGGAAGACATGGAAATTGCAACTGAGATGAGTTAAATGTCTGTCAAGATAGGTTAAATATTATCTCCTCATTATATCCTAGAAAGGGGTCTTGTTGCTATTTTATTTACTTGTGGGCAGCGGTAGGGCTAACTAATAAAGTGAAATAAGGCAATTAAATGAAGCTCTAGGGTCAAACATTCTGGATAGGCAAACATTCCAGGGTATTTGTGTGCAAGTAATGACTGTATTTATAGATTAGAGGTGATTGTGCAGTAGTCCCAAGTGTTATGTCCTGATAAACCAGTCCTTAGTAATTATCAAATACAGGCTGTTAGCAAAACAGAGGATCATAGGTCTGTAGGCTACTCACAACCACCTCTTTCATGACTGCATTCTCCCTCAGAGGCTTATTGTCACGAAGATGTTCAAAAGGCAGACATAAGGCTGTCCGTTGATATGAGATCTCTCCGTCTTTTAAGTAGCTTCAGCAGTATAATTCTGTTGAAAACATTTCCATAAATTAAATTGTATTGTAGGGGCCAGAGTTTTGGTGCTTATGATACTGGCATTCAGGTGTGAGTGTTGGTTTGGGTTCTGGTCGTTCCACTTCCAGTCAAGAGCCCTGAAAACGCACCTGGGAAGCAGTAAAAGATGGACCAAGTACTTGGAGCCGTACCACTCACACGGGAGACCCAGGCTCCTGGCTTCAATTTGTCACAGCTTTGGCTTTTTGGTCATTTGGGAAGTCAGCAGACAGAAGATTCTCTTTCTCTCTCTTTATTTCTCTCATAACTCTGCCTTTCAATTAAATAAATTAAAATATGTTTTAAATCATATTTAGTTGTAACACTGGCATTTAAAAGAACCAGGACATAAGCCATTCATTTTCTAAAATTGAGAGTCATTTCTCAGTCCATCCATTTTGTGAGTTTCAAGGCTTAAGTATAGTTTTTTTTAAACTAGGTCATGATTTATCTAATTTGAAATCTCCAGCTAAAAAATATATCTAGATCCCCCCTTTCTGTTTTAAAAGATAGTTTTTGCTTTACCGCAGGCTTTTGTTAGGTTAGATGTCTTCCATCTTAAAACGGAGGAAACTGAGGCCCAAGAGAGTTTAGGCTCCCCTGGTGGGCCAGGTGTCTGACACCTTTTCTCGGTCATCTCTTAGATTTAATAGGACTTTACATGAAACCGAGAGACAGTGTTGATTACTAACAACCTATTTTTAAAATAATTTCCAGTTCTAAACTTAGCATGTCCATGATCATCTTTCTTGAAAGCAAATATTTAAGATGCAGCAGGTGCTTCTGATGTTGAACAGAAAAAGGATTCCAATTTACAGCTGATTGCTTTTGCTTCCTGTCTAAGCCTAGTTCGTATTTGTTTATAAGACATTCGGTTCTCTTTTTCACTTTAAATTATTTTTATTGGGACCAGAGTTGTGGCGTAGTGATTAGGCCATTTGGGTGCTGGTTTGTGCTCTGGCTTCTCAGTTTCTGATCCAGTTACCTGCTAATGCACCTGAGAAAACAGCAGAAGATGGCCAAAGTGCTTGGGCCCCAACATCCATTCCGGAGATCAGGATGAAGCTGCAGGCTCCAGACTTTGGCCTGGTCCAGCCATTTGGGGAGTCAATTAGCAGTCAGAAGGTGTCTCTCTATTCCTCTCTGTCTCTCTCTCTATTCCTCTCTCTCTCTCTCTCTATTTCCTCTCTCTCAGTGTTTCTCCTTCTCTCTCTCTCTGTAACTCTGCTGTTCAAACAAATAAATCTTTAAACAATTATTTTATTTATTTGAAGGGAGCTGCGTGAGAGAAGAAAGGATAGACAAAAGAGGAGATGAGACAAAGGGAGAGACAGTGAGAGATCCTGTTTGCTTTGCTGGTCATTGCCCCCAAATGCATGCAATGGCTAAAGCTGGGCCTGGGTGAGCCAGGAGCTGAGAGATGCCATCCAGTTCTCCCATGTTGGTGCTAGGAACTCATTTGTTTGAACCACCTCTAATGCTTCCCCAGTACTGTGATGTCTTGTGGATGGAAGCAGGGGGAAAAATGGGACTCAAACCTAACTTTTCCAATCTAAAGCACCGGCACCCTACCAGTGGACAAACACTTCTGCCCAAGGACACCTGTTTCTTTATAATACCATATTATTTTGCACTTTTCCTGATAGTGGTTTCTAACAAGAAAAAATGAGTTCATTAAGAGACCAGAAAACCATTATATTTGTGTGTGGAATTGGCCCTCATTTATCAGTTAATTCAAGTCTCCCCAAACTTCTGGTTTCCATCATTTCATTAATTTCATGACATAATTCAATTGTGTCCTCATGAATTCTGTTCTTTATGTTAATATAATTTATAAAACTTTAGCTGATTCTTTTTCTATCTTTTTAAAAAATTTTGCTTCTTTTTATTATTAGCATTTTATGATACAGTTCCAAGGCTCTGGGATCTGGGATTTCCCCAGCTGCACCATTGTCTGTACAATGTTTCTCCCACTTCTGGTTGGAGCAGGTCTCAGTACTAGGGAGACAACAGGTGTCCGATATAGATCTAGGTTGTTGGTGGTGCTGATCTTGCCAGAACCTGTTGGCTGTTAGGTCTGAGGGGCATACAGACCTAGTTTGACCTGTACAATGTCATATTCAGTATTGTTTTCCTGTGGGACCAGTGCAATACAATAAGCTCAGTGAGTTCTTGCCAAGCTCAGCGCATGTACAGCTCACTGTTGTCCCTGCAGTCTTAAAACTTTTTCCACACTGTACAAAATGGCACCTGATATGTCACTACTAGAGTTCTCTATCTACTGGCCGTCACGTCTGAGCTCCATCAAGATCTATCTTGGGTTGAACCTGCAGGATGCCACATTGTTGCAGCTCATTGAGCCAAAAATGAGTTCAGTCCCAGCTTAGTGCATGCACAGTGCTGTCTCATAGTTTTTGTCTCCATATACAAAATGGTACCTGATTCTGTTCTAGAGGGTGGATGGGCTGTGAAATCCACCCAGTTCCCACACTGCCTATCTGGGACCTGCCAGTGTGTCTCTGCTCTTGATCAAATCAAGCAGACCAGCAGGATGGGCAGTTCTTTGTCTGGGTTCACCTCCTGAGCTCCCCAGGAGCGTCCCTTCCCTCCTGGTTGTTGGCAGAGTTCTGGCTGCTGCTGCTGCAATTCAGATCACCACTTGCAGAGTGCTGCTGGGATATGTGGTCATTGCAACACCACACCATTGTTTTTGTTGCTTTCCTGTGTCTGTTAGTCTCCAGGTACCCTTCTGCTTTTGTTCTGTCCTCTCCTATTTTCTGGAATGTGCTCTCTGCTTCACACTGGCTAATGTTTTTTTCATCTGTTTAAACATGTTCTTACCCTATTCTGCCATCTTGACTCTCTGGTTCTTTTTTATCTTAAATTATTCTTCTTAAAGAACATAAGATTTAAAAAAATGTGTTTCTAAGTGCTGTTTTGATGAAACTTAAAGGAAATGTATTATCCAAAATGATTAAACAATGTATGTGTGATTATACCTTCTATATATCCTTAGTCATTTTTCTTTACTTGCTTGAGTTTATTTCTTCTTTCATAAAATCTTGCCACATGTGGGGAATTATGACCTAAATAAAATAGGGAAGTTACTTGGAGTCACAGTTTAAGAGACAGAAAATTCCTAAGTCCGCAACTGGGATGTATGTGTTCTCTTTTCTTGAGACTTTCTGACATTTTTTCCCATGCTAACATCTGCAGGCATTTTGTATTTCCAGTTTGCTTGCTACGTTTTGTGTTTTGGTATTAGGATAGAGAAGGATTCTTCCTATTTTTTTCCCATTTACTCAACAGGATTTATGAAATTGGAATTGGCCATGATGTGGAACACACATGGATCTACTGGAAATATTTCCAGTGCAAATCAGAAAATGTGGAAAACCAAGAATAGTTGTAGAGAAATTTTTATCTTTCCTTCTCTCTGATATCAGCCTTTATGAATCAGTGGTCTAGTGTTTTTTATGAAATATAATTTTTTGATGGCAAAAACAGGGGTTTGCTAAAAGGAGAAGGGACAATACTTTAGATGTAGAAGAATGTGTTTGCTTTCACCAACTTTGAGGAGAGGTTGCCTCTTCAAGCTGAATTTGAGATGATGCTTTACACACCCATCAGGCGTTAAGTATCTTAAGGATCTGCTGGACAAGTCATCCATGTCTACCATTCATTTCTCTGAAGCATGAAAGGACAAGTTTATGAAGCAAGTTTGCTGGTAGAAATGGTAGGAGTCAGATACTAGCAGATTCGTGTCTAATGATCTATGGACTAGCAGGCTCATAGACTTGGACAACTGTCATTTGTGGAGTAAACGCTAGTGAATACTTTGTCCTATACCATATGGAATAAATTATTGAGAGGCCAACATTGTGGAATGGAGGGTAAAGCTGCAGCCTGCAATGTCAGCATCCCAACTGTTCCAGCAACATCCTGGAGTCCCCTGCCATTGGCTTAATTTTGGGTCTGGGGTTGAAGCACTGATGGGTCAGCAGTGGGTCATGTGCCCTTCTCTGACTCATGGGCATGGGAAGATTGTTCAACTTCACCTAAACCAGACAGACTTGGAGTGAACTAAGGGGATTGTGGGAAATTCATTGCTGTCATCAGAAGGATTTTGGGATAAGAGTAACATCTGCACCCAGCCCAACCTCCTGCCACCCTTTGCAGTAACTCTGCCCACATCACAAAGGCTGACTTTTGTTTTAATCTCATTTGAAGTCCTAGTCTTGCATATGGCAAGATCCCATATGGGCACCAGTTTGTGTCCCAGCTGCCTCACTTTTCATCCAGCTCCCGTTTGTGGCCTAAAAGGGCAGCCTTGCATGGATGGCCCAAAGCCTTGGGACCCTGCACCCGTATGGGGAAACTGGAAGAAGCTCCTGGCTCCTGGCTTCAGATCGGCTTAGTTTTGGCCATTGCACCACTTGGGGAGTGAACCAGCATGTGGAAGATCTTTTATTCTCTCTGTAAATCTGACTTCCAATAAAAACAAATAAATCTAAAAAAAAAAAGGATGAGATCATCATAATTGGCAGTGCATGGGATTGTAATGATAAATAAGAGTGAGTGTTTATGGATCACTTCAAAGAGTTCCCAGAAATTGCCTGTCTCCACCCATCCTTATTTTGATGTCGGATGCTCAGTTCCTGGGCTTCCTATACCCACCATCTGTGAGTCCTTGCTAGTCATTGTGAACAGAATAATTTTAAGACCAGCAGGCCAGATCTCTTGCTGGTCTCCTACACATGTCTCAATTGTAGGGAGAAGGCTACTTGCTGCTGCTTGTACTTTAGGATCATGTAGGAATCCTTCTAGCTGTGGAACCTCACCTTGGAACTTCTCGGACTGCATTGTGTATGAACTTCAGACCCCTATGGGAACAAGGGCACACAGCGAATGATGTGGAGAACAGCTCCCATGCCCACTTCCTAAACATCATAATTAGATTGTTTCCATCCTCTCTATATCATTAACTTAAGACTTTGGGGTTTAACCACTTGCTTTAGTTTAGAAGCCATATTTATTTAAGCCTCAGTAACAGCTCTAGGTCATTTTCTTGAGGCATCTGCCAGCAACGAACAGCAGCTGCTCTAGCGCATCACCAGTATGGCCTTCTGTGGAAGTAGAAGCTGCTGTACTTCACCTGCTGCAGCCAAGATGCTGAATCAAAGCTCCATCTTCCTTTGCTACGCTAACATTTTCACATGCTCTTGAAGCAGCGAGTGGTTGTTAGGTGCCATATGTGTTGGTGTAATTAAATACACTGGCATAAATTGTTTGATGCAATTTCTCAAACTTATTTAAATGTGTTCTCCAAAATCAAAACAGTTCATTAGCTTCCAAGAATACATTTGTAACTCCTTGAAAATAATTTCTTCTGGCATTTCAAAAGTGGCGTGTACAGCTACTTGAAGCCTTCCTGAATTGAAGTTTCACAGATGCTTTCTACTAAGCATCTGTCTCCTCTTCTGGCTTCGTTTCAACCTTGTGTTTGAATGCTGACGTCTTAGAGCTCAGTGCTGGGTCCTCTTACAGTTCTGTCTTTTTGTTGCCTGATCTCACTCCAACCTGTGCCTATTAAAACTTAGCTCAGTTTATACTTCCTATATTTTTCCAGCACAATGTTATCCTCTGAGTAATAGACTATATAATCCAGCAGCCTTTCAGATATGGCTATTTGGATATCTCACGGAATTATGAAGCGTAACACATTTCAAACGGATTCCTCTCCATGTTCCGTGGAGCCCAACCATCTCCTATATTTGTTCCTCCTCCCAATGTTTACCCAGCTGCAAAAGCCATACATTTGGGGGTTCTTTCTAACACTTTCCTCCATTCATCCTTCACTTTTGACCCCTCTGCTGATTTAGGTTGAAAAGCCCAACATCACAACTTGTCAAATCTGTCTACACAATCATCTCTTACCCTGATAGGTTCATGTAAAACTTGGAGACATTTCAAGAGCATTGAGCTGAGAAAAAAAGAGTCAATCTCGAATGTTATCTACTGCATAATTCCATGGGGATTCATCTTCAGAATGACATGGAAACATGGATTCCAGACAAGTGTTTTCAGCAGCTGAGAAAGGGGAGGAGAAGAGGGTTATGAATGGAAAAGGAAAACATGAGAGGATTTAGGGAGCAATGAAATGCATATTTTCTGAATGTGGTAATGCTTACACAAGTCTATACATATCAAATGATAGGTGAAGAGTACATAGGACATTCCCATACATATTTTACAACTTCTATGTGAGTTTAAAGTTATTTTTTCAAAATTAAAATCTAGACATTACCATGCTCACTTATCACATAACATCAGAAAAATGAAAATTGAAACACTGTTGAGATTCTACTGTACAGCTATGTGAATGGCCCAAATCCAGAGCATTGGCAATGCTAACTGAGAGTGAGGGTGAGGAGCTCCTGAGACTTTCTGACTGCAGTGGGAGTGTGACCAGGTTCAACAGTGTGACAGCTTCTTACAAAACCAAACATACTCTTACTGTGCTACCCAGAAATTGTGCTCCTTGGCAATCACCCAAGGTTATTGCCCAAGGGGCTGAAAACTTAAATTCACACAAAGCCCTGTCAGCTTGGCAGCATTCAAGCTTTCACATAGTAGGTGAATGGATGAATAAATTATGGCCCGTTCTTACAGTAAAATATTAGCAAACATCCATCAGGTTTTGAACCAGAGGTTCAAACCAGAAATATGAACAGGAAAGATGATGGTATGCTACTGAGTAAAAGGAGCCAATCTGAAATGGTTATATATAATGCCAGCTAGAAGAGGACACTTTGAAAACGTAAAATAAGGAGGCAATTTAAAGATCTGTGATTGCTAGGGGCTGGGAACGGAGACAAAGAGGAATAGAAGGGCAGAGCACGGAGGACTTTTAGGGCAATGGCATCATTCTGTGTGATGTTGTCATGGTGGGTGCATGTCATTAACCATTTGTCAAAAACCTGTAGGTTGTGCAACACCAAGAGTAAACCCCAGAGTAAACTGTGGATTCTGGGTGACAATGACATATCCATTTAGGTTCATCTTCTGTCACAAACATACCACTCTTGTAGGAGTGTTGATAACAGGGGAGGTTATACATGTGTGGAGACAGAGAGGATAGGAGAGATCTCAATACTTTGTGTTCAGTTTTGCTGTGAACATAAACTGCTCTAAAAATGTGGTCTAGGAGAAACTGGGGACATAGTTTTCCTTTCCTTACAAGCTACATCAGTGACGGTGGCCCTTTTTTGAGGCTTCTCAAGCTCAGCCCCTGTTTTTCTGGGCTCCAGTGTTGTGGATCCACAGGCATAGCCACCAGACAGGTTTATTCCTGCTTGTCATGAGTCAAATGATGCTTATGTGGTAACAATGTCTGTGATCACTAAATGATAGGACATTGTGATTCTTTTCTATTTGTTGGAGTGTTTCAGTCCTGAAGATTTTATATAGCACAAAGAAACCACTCTGTCAAAATCAGGATGTGATCCCCTGTGTATCTCCTGTAGACTGGTACATTTTCCCATGCAGTGTGTTTCCTCATGGCACCCTGGAAATACAGGGCTCCTGTCACATTTGCATCAAGATTTATATTTTAGAAAGGGATTGCTCCAGTCTAGCAACCCTGCTGCACTTGAAGCACAAAATGATCTTCGTCTCCCTTTTCATTTTTCACAGTTTCCCACTGTGCCTAACTGTTAATTAAAAGAACAATTTTAGTGGAGGTCAAACATTGCTTGGCTCTGTGGCAAATCGGTTCCTAGGGAAACAGTACATCGATACTCATAGCTTTCAACACATCTCCAAAGCAACTTGCATACCCCAGCCATAGCAGTGTTTGCTCTAGAACAGGCGACTCAAAGCAAATGCAGAGGGAGCCTTGAGTGCAAGGAGTGTTGCTTTCAAGGTGAAGCAAGGGCAGGCACTGGGCCTTTCCGTTCAGACTCCTGCTAGATGCCCGTATCCCACATGGGAGTACCTGGTCTTGATCACCAGCTCCAGCTCTGACGTACAGCCCCATGACAGGGAGACCTGGGTCGGTTTGCTCTTCAACCTTTGTCCCAAGACCACTGCAGACCTGTGAGTAGCAGAGCAGCAGATAGGATTTCTCTCTCTTTCTCTCTCTCTCTCTCTGTCTCTCTCCCTCTCTCACATACACACACACATACACAAATAAATGAAATTATAGTTAGAAAATGAAGTAGCAGTCCACAAGGACTGTACCTTTGGTATCCTACAGTTTCTCTAACTAGAACTCATGGACCTAGACAGTCTGTGCTATTCCCATTGCACTTCCCTTCCGTGTGTGGTTGGGTGTAGACACCTTGCACTCAGCATTCCAATCACTTGCTCTCGCTGGAGCTCCATGAAACGTAGCTGAAATGACCTATGGCCCAAATGCGATTTTTACTCAAGTAAAGGACAAGAAAGAGATGAAAATTGCTTTTGAGAAAATTTTAAGGTTTTGAAAAAAGAAAATGTAAAATATTACTTAGATTTCACTTATTGCATTGTCAGTTAACTTTGTTTGAACACTGAACTCTTTTCATTGAAAAAAAATGATGTCAGAGAAACAGAAACAGAATGAGAAAACTCTCTCGCCTGCTGGTTGACTTCCGTAATGCTATGTGTGACTGGGATGGGACCAGAACATAGCCAGGAGCCAGAAGCTGAATTCAAGTCTTCAATATAGATAGCAGAGATGCAGCTTCTGGGACCATCACTGCTGCCTCCCAGGGGCTGCATAAGATTGAAATCGAAAGCTAGTCCCCTCTCCCACCATTGAACCCGAGAGTCAAATGTGGATTACAGGCATTTTTACAACTAGGCCAGTGGCCCGGCGCAATAGTGTAGTGGTTAAAGTCCTCGCCTTGAACGTGCTGGGATCCCATATGGGTGCCGGTTCTAATCCCATATGGGCGCTGGTTCTAATCCAGCTCCCTGCCTGTGTCCTGGGAAAGCAGTGGAGGACAGCCCAAAGCCTTGGGACTCTGAACCCACATGGAAGACCTGGAAGAAGCTCCTGGATCCTGGCTTCGGATTGATTCAACTCCAGCCATTGCAGTCGCTTGGGGAGTGAATCATTGGATGGAAGATCATCCTCTGTGTCTCTCCTCCTCTCTGTATATCTGCCTTTCCAATAAAAATAAATAAATCTTAAAAAAAAAAAAAAGAACTAGGCCAAATACCCACCTGTGAACCTTCCTAGCATTTATTACTGAGGTTACTTCCTAGCTTTATTACTGAGGTTCTGTGTCTTTTTTAAAATCAAATATTGATTTTATTTTTATTTGAAAGGCATAGTAGAGAAGGAGAGACAAGATGGCTACAACAGCTGGTGCTGGACCGATCCAAAATCAGGAGCCAGGAACATCCTCTAGGTCTTTCTACATGGTAGCAGGAGCCCGAGGACTTAAGCCATCCTCTGCTGTTTTCACAGGCCGTAAGCAGAGAACTGGAGAAACAGAGCAGGCAGGCCATGAACCGACACCCATATGGGTTGCTAACATTGCAGGTACAAATTTAGTGTGTTATACCAGGGCATCGGCCCTGCGTCTGTGTTTGACCTTACTAATATTGCGATAATCTAATGAATTTCTGTTTTCCAACATTGTAGAGAAAGAAAAGATACAAGGGTGGGCAGAATCCAGGTAAGCCTGGGCAGACGTGCTTATGTCAGAATCTCCCAGTCACGTGGCTGCTGCTGGGGGAATCGGTGCCGGGCCAGGTTACCTGCTGGGGATCCTAGCTCCTGGCTACCACTGCCAGGTGGTGAGCAAATCCTGAGCTTGTGGGCCTGCTTTTGCCGGCGAGAAGCTCTGGGGTCTTTGGGGGTGTGGAATTACCTCCTAGAGACATCCATGAATAAAGCCACTGTACGTATAGGTGAGCAATGAATACTGAGGGCACCCAATGACAGGGGTCACTGTACGTGTAGGTGAGGAATGAATACTGAGGGCACCCAATGACAGGGGTCACTGTACTTGTGTTAAACAAGGGGATGCGACCTGGCGATTTGGAGGGGACAGACTAGAAGATCTGTATGGGTCAGATTGATGCACCAGCCCACATGGAGGCCTAAGTTGGGCTTGTTAGCATAGAACATTGCTGACCATCACATGCAGTCCACACGAAAGCTAGGGCTGGGGGGTCTATCTAGCAGGGCTAGATCCCAGTACCTGACTAAATATCAGAACAGAGGACAGGTCACATTAAGCAGGGCCATGACACTAACCAGCATGTGAGAGAACCAGGTCTGGGGGTAGATTCTGTGGGGGATATGTCAGCCACATCCTGTGGAAATATAAGTTCCATTGGTTATCTCAAGAGTTGGGGTGGTGATGGACTGAGCTACATATGACCATGGAACCTGACAACACTCATGGACACAGGGACTGAGAATAATCTGGGCAGGTCCAGGCTGCAGCACCTGCATGTGCATCCTAAAATGGCATGGGGTGGGCCAGGCTGCAACATTCACCAGCTCATACAAGGCCGAGATGGAGGCACAGGTTATGCCAGGCAAGGGCCTAGCACCCACTGGCAAGCATAAGATCTGGGTCTGGGAGTGGGCTGAGTAGGAGAACTTAGGAAACTCCCCTAGTGAGTCATAGCTCCCACTGATGAGCACGTGGTCCAGGCCTGGGTATTAGGCAGGCTGGGTAAGGTAGCTCCAAATGTTGGCTAATGTGTGGGTTGGTTTTGGAAGGGGGCAGATCAAGCGGGGCCAAGCAAACCTTAGCTTACTGGCAAGAGCAGAAACCAGGCTGCAACACAGGTCATACTGGGCTAAGTTGTAATACCTACCAGTTTGCATGAGCCAGGAATGGGAGCAGACTGAGCAGGGCCAGGTTCCAGAACCCACCAGCGAGAATGGTAACTGGAGGCAGGCCGGGTCAGGCCGGGCTATAACATCCAAAGTCAAAGGCCAAGACAGGGAAGAGACTATGACAAGCTGGGTCAGAGCAACCACTGGCATGTGCAAGATCTATGGCTGGGAACAGGCCTGGCTGGGGAGTAAAGGGGATGCCCCAGCTGGGCTGTGGTTTCTACTGGTGAGTGTAAGGGCCAGAGCTGCTATCTGGTCTGGATATGGCTGTAGTCTCCATCAGCATAAGTGTGGACTGGGCCTGGAGTGCACCAGACTGGGCTAGACTCCAACACCCCCTGGTACTCATGAGAATCATGGTAGGTGTAGGATAGGCTGGGCTAGGTCTCTGCCCCTGCTGAGTCATGTGTAAGCTGTGCCTGGGTGTGGACCAGGTTTGGCTGAGCTGTAATGCCCAACAGTAAAAACTGGAATGGGTGAAGGCTGGTCAGGAAAGGCCACTGTTGCTGATAAGACAGGAGGTGGACTAAGTAGGGCTGGCCCATGGACACACAGATGGGCATGAAGAGGTTTGGCATTGGGAGAGGTTCTGATGGAGGATCTTAGGGAACTCCTCTGTTGGGACACAATCCCTGCAGGTGAGCACAAGAACCAAGCAAGGGAGCACCCTGGACCAGGCCAAGGAATGGTACCCACTGGCATACATTTGGTGCAAATCAAGGCTGAACTAGGCTGGGCCTGTCCATATTACCCACTGGCAAATCTGAGTACCAGAATGGAGTATGGTCAGGCCAGGTTATGCCACAACACAAGCCAGTTCACATGAGGGCTGGGATTGAGGACCAGATGGGCTGGGCTAAGCTATATGCCCCACCAGTGTGAGCTGGAATTGGGGGTGGGCCAGACTTGGTCAGGCTGCAGCACCCACTGACAAATGCTGAGGTGAGGCGAGCCATGCCAGACTGGGCCACAGCACCCAACCAGCACATGTGACACCCAGACGGGAGGGGGTGAAGCTGATAGAGAGGCTGTGTGGGGTTCCCCTGTTGGACCACCACTCTCACTGGTGAATGTGGGAGTTGGGATGGGCGCAGACCAGGTAGGCGAGGGCTACAACATCTACTGGCCTCGTGTGAGTTGGATCAGGGGAAAACCAGGCTGGGTAGACTGTTCCCACTAGTGTATGCATAAGCCAGAGTGGGTGTGGATTGGTTGGGCTTTACCATAGCATCAACTGGCAGATACTGGCATGGGAGGCAAATTCTGTGAATTTAAACTGCAGCACCACCTGGAGAATGCAAGATCTGGGAGTGGGAGTGGGACCATAAAGGAAATAGTGGGCATCCCCCTTTTGGGTTGCCATTCCTGCTGGTGAGCTTGAGAATCAGGACTGGGACAGACATGACTAGACAGAGAGTAGCACCCACCGGCAGGTATGTGGGCTGGATAGTGGGGCTGGTTGGGTTAAACTAGGCTTCAATGCCAATTGACATGTATGAGAACTGAATGGGATGTGGGACAGACAGGACTAGTCTCCTGTACATATTAGCAAGCACGGGAACCATGGCAGGGAGCGACCCTGGTTGGAGTTACTGTGGGTCGCTCTGACTAGGTTGCAGCTCCCATTGGTTTGTGTGAGGACCAAGTGTGTGGGTGGGCAGGATTGGGCTGGACTGCAACACCCATTGGTTTGTATAGAAGACAGGGGTGGAGACAGAACTGATTCAGGAACTGCAACCACCAATGTGCACGTAGGCTGATTTGGGAAACAAACTGAACCGGACCCTGTACTGGCAGGCACACACAAGAACCAGGTCTGGGATCACTTCATATGAAGTCTCTTTGGGGATCCCCCCAACTGAATTGCTGGACTCAGAACCCCAACCTTAGAGAGAATTGCAGGTTCCATGGTCTGAATGTGGAGTGAATGTGTCAGAACTGGGCCTCCTCAGAGACTTAGATGGAGCAGTGGACAGCATATCCAGGCGCACATGGAGGATATGGTAGAACATTGGAGTCTGCAGAGGACACCTGGTGCCACAACAGAGGATGGAGGACGGAACAAATGGATCAACTACACCAGTCAAGTGTTGGCAATGAATATCTGGGCAAATGGAGACTCCAAGGTGGATTATGTCAACTAGAGGATTCTGAAGAGATTTCATTATGATTGGAGTGGCAAGATTAGCAGCAATCCAGCACTGTTGAACTATGAAAACCTCTTGAGCAGGACCCTCAGAGCATGCTCCACATCGGGGACCCTGGGGTGGTGTCAAGTGGCTGTCCTCCATCCCAGGGTATGGAGACGTTCGGGAGGCTGGGTGTGGCTTCTCTTATCTCCCCCCTTTCCCCAGATATAGGAAGGAAAGAGAGAGGGTGTGGAAATAATGGTCTCACCTAAGTTTCTGAAGCCCTTGACCCTTATTCCCCTAATTCAATGTGTAACAATCATCAACGATAAAAATAATTATCCTTAAAAGGTAAAAAAAAATTGCATAAGAGTTCATTATTTTAAGAAATAAAAGGATACACAAGGAATTGAATAACATGTGCATTTTTCTGCATAATTCAAGTAAGATCCTTAGCCAATTATCCTTAAGAGACATTCCAGGTGATATTATGTTGAGTTTAATCCCAAAGGATGCATGGGAAAGCCAGAGCAATGAGACGAAACCATCAGAACATGGGACTCTTCGAGGATGTCTAGTTTATACTGAATCCCATAGACTCAAACACTGCAGGAAAGGAATTTAAATTGTCTTGCTTCGACAACACTGTAGTTTGTTGTCTTAAATGCTACGTTTTGTATCTTGAATGTCTTTCATGAAGAATATTTTAGAATTGCTTTTCATGTACGTGGTTTTATAAATACTAAAGAATGAGTGGCAAAGTAGTTTCTGATACATTGCTCCGTTATGTTTATCCGAGCAACACAAGGAATACTAAAACAAACTTCTAGGGCAAAAAACTCAACAAAGCTATGAAGTAACCAAATGATGATCTTTTTAAAATAAAAATAAGTCATCAATTTTTTAAACTAGTTACAATTCCAAGAGCAGTTAGCAGCACAGTTCTGTTTAGACCTGGTCTATAGAATCAATCTTGTTACTAGCAAGTTAATTGCTAATATCTGATATGCATATGAATGTTTGTAAAGAGGTCTGACAGATTAAACATTCTACTTCAATCTCTTATTTCTCTGCTTTAATCTACTTTTAAGACTACAAAGCTAAACTCTGAATGTTCACAGAATGCTAAAATAATAATAGGATTTTATGTTCATCCTGAAACAAGTTATAAACCTTTGAGTTCTCCATTGCCTTTAATGGGCAAAACTTTAAAAAAGTAGTTTTTCCAGCTCTGGCTTTTATTGTGAGAACACTTGTTGCATTTGTCTCCAATGGACTTGTGAATTTCTTTTGTGGGAGTGTCAGTCCAGACTAGCCCAGAGTAGTAAGAACTGCCAAGCACCACGTATCACATTAGCCAGGAACCCACATACAGGTATCCTCATGCTGTTCTTCAAGTAATTGTCAAATGTTAATTTTAAATTCTAATGATTTTCATTCCTCAATGTTTTGAATTTCTTTGCCAAACCACCTTTACGTTAACCAAAATCTTTGTCCTCTGTAGAATATATTTAATTTATTACTTTAATTTTATTTGAAAGACAGAGGTTGGAGGAAAGAGGCTGCTGGTTTTCTCCACAAATGCTGGCAACGGCCTTGGGTGGGCCAGGCCAAAGCCTGAACATCCATCTAGGTCTCCCATGCGGGTGACACAGACCCAGGTACTTGGAACAATGTATGCTATGCTTCACAGTGTGTATCAGTAGAAAGTTGGATTCAGAAACAGTGCCGGAACTCAAATCTAGGCACTAATCTGGGGTGTGAGCAGCTTAATCGCTGTGACAAAGGCCCACCCACAGATTCAGTTGGAATATGATTTGCTGTACATCTATTTCCTAACCTACCAGAGGAATAATTTCTGTTTCTGTTAGTTTAAACTAAAAAGTATCTGGTGTTCTGTATGGCTCAAACTGTTCCTTTAGCATTTTATGACAACTCGTGGTGGTTATTGAATTTTGAGTGGGCATGGAGTTCATGTGTATTTTTGTAATTAATACTATAGAATATCTCCCCCAGAACAGGCATATGTGCATAATTTTATATAATTTCAGAGTCTGGGGACCTCCTGAGCTCCAGGTTTCCTTGGACCCCAGACAGAGTTCCTTATAGAACATGTACATCCTTCTGCCTATGAATGGCGAAGAATGGAGTCATTGATAATACCCTCTACGTGACTGGGTTCTTTAAGTCAAATATACAAGGTCTTCTAACATTTTATTTTAAAATCTTGGTCATGGAATCAGTTTGTTTTCCTTGTGTTCTAATAATAATCTCTAACTGTCAGCTAGAAACACTTAGGGCTAGTTTCAAAATCTTGGATTCCTCCTGATACAACTTAATTACTCAAATGTGAAAAGGAAATAAATCCCGTCATGAAACAGCATGATTTGCCTCAAGAAGACTCTACTAAATTTAGATTGAATCTTCGCTTTTTAAAAAAGATTTATTTATTTTTATTGCAAAAGAGAGACAGAGAGGAAGATCTTCAATCTGATGATTCACTCCCAAATAGCTCTTCACTAGATAGGGGGATGAGCAGACGTCCCTTTGAAAAAAGAAAGGGGAGGGGCCAGGAGCTTCTTCCAGGTCTCCCATGTGGGTTCAGGGTCCCAAGGCTTTGAGCCATCCTCCACTGCTTTCCCAGGCCACAAGCAGGGAGCTGGATGGGAAGTGGAGCTGCTGGGATTAGAACCTGTACCCATATGGGATCCCAGCACGTTCAAGGCAAGGACTTTAGCCGTTAGGCCACCGTGCTGGGCCCACGATTGAATCTTTGAAATGCTTTCTGCTACCTACTCATTAGATAAAAAGAGGACGGTTTTTTAGCTGTACTAAGTTGTAGTTAGTGTGCTGTATATTTCTCTTTTAAAAGAAACTAAAAGAAAGTTTTGCAAGTTTTCACCATAAAGAAATATGAAATATTTGAGGAGACAGGGAGATGAATCGGACAAGGCAGTGCTGGTTAAAGTGGGAAACAAAACAGAATTAAGGTCTAGGGCATGGACACGGGGAGTCCTGTAGAATGTGGGGAAGCTTTCCTGGGATCTGCTCTGGCGATGACTCACAGTGTTGTCCTCCTCTTCAAATTCAGTTTACTTCTCTTCGGCCATAACTTTTAAGAGAAACATAAAAATGTTCTTATTTAATGTTTGGTTTAATGAATGATTTTATTTTGTGTGCTTCTGCATGGCAAATCTTTAACATTTTTAGCACCATATGCACTAAATGGGATTTGAGTACCAAACTGCAGTCACACCACAATTTGTAACTTTGTTTATGTGAGAAAATGCTTTTAGAATTGGAAAAATGCCAGTTTGTTTACACACAGAGTGCCTGTGCTACATGTTTTGAATTTGAGTAGAGCTCAACCAGTGTTGGTGAAATGCTACACTCTGGGTGCTGTATGGTTCTGTAGAAAAATCATAACATACTATATGAGCTATCTTCAAAATGTTCATGAAAAATGTGTATATGAGGCTGAGCATAGATTTCAAGGATTGCTTAACCAAGATAAATTTACCTTTTAGTTCTAGTTTTTGAAATATCCATGTGCTGTATAATCTAATTCTTATATCCTTACTAAGTATATACTGTGACCAAGACCAGCAGATAAACATCCAAGACCAGAACCAATGAGAGTAAAAGCTGACCATCACCCTAAGTCACCTGACTCCCAACTCAGAGCTCCTGTAAGTTCTAAGAAAACTGTGCAGAAAGTCTGCACCTTCAAACTCTTTGGAAGTTTGGCTGTCAGCAGTTTCTGAGAAAGTAATTTATGCTAAATCTCAGACTGACAAAGTTTGTTTTGACTACTGCTGCTTTGAAACAGCTAGTGGCCTGTTGGTAAAAGTACTGTGGTCCCACATCCAATGCCTGGTTCCACTCTGGCTCTGGCTGCCATATCCAACCTCCTGCCACGGCAGCCCTCAGGAGGCAGCAGCGATGGCTCAAGTGCCTAGGCTCCTTCCACCTTCGTAGGGGATCTAGATTTCTCTCTCAAATCCCAGACTGAGCTCTGTGAATGCTAGCCATAGAAGGCACCTGGAGATAAGAAGAGAGATGATGAGCCAATGGGAGCCCCTTTCCCCACTTTCTCACAAACAAATGCATCCATTTAAGGAAGACACAAGGTTGGACATTTAGCCTAATGGTTCAGACACTCATGTCTTGTTTCAGAATGCCTAGTTTTAAGTCCTGGCTCTTCTGACACTAGTGCTATGCTTGTCAACGGTGATGGCTCAAGTCACTGGGTTCCTGGCACTTGGACTAAGTTCTATGTTCCTGGTTTTGTACCAACCCAGCCTTGGCTGTTGGAGGCGTTTGGGAGTGATTCAGTGAATAGGAATGCTTGCACTATCTCTCTCTCTCTCTCTCTCTCTCTCTCTCTCTCTCTCTCTCTCTCTCTGATTCATGCTATTTAAAGGTGTAACCTATTCTTAAAAAAATGAAATACCTCTTAGCGAATGCTATTGCAAGTTACTGAGAGACTGGAAAGCACATACGGGAGTTACTGGGACAATGGGAGGAGGGGAGCATGTGACTGTGACTGGCTGCTGTTGAGGAGGACGAGGGAACTTGGAGCAGGGTGCCAACTGCCATCTTCACAAGGGAGCATGCGACAGTCTCACCCTTTGCCATCAGCAAGACTTCTTTGTTGATATAAAGCCTCAGCTTTGTTCTAAACTCCTGATGGAGCCAAACAGACACATAATAAATTATGTAATTACTGTACTAACATTTACCAAAAAACAGAAAAACAAAACAAAAAACACCTTGCTTTCTTGAGAGCTAAAGGTAGCCCACATACCTGCTGATCAGAATAGCTCAGCGGGTCTGCTAATGATCTCCATGCAGGAGGGGAATGCTCAGGGAACTGCCTGACACAGTGAGCAGTTGCTCTCAATTCTTCCATGAGACAGAAGCAGGGGCACCTCGACAGTTCTGCCCTTGTGCCGAGCTCTTCAATGTGATAGCTCCTTAGAGTGAAGGGCGTGCTGTGCTCATGAGCTATCTAAAAATAACTGTGAATGCACTTTCCCATCCATGCTCATATCTTAAAGACGCAAATAAGATGCAGCTCTTGATTTGGAGTTTATTGACTTTCCTGCTAATCATCTAATCTCCCAAGTATTTATCGAATATTTATTGTGTGCTCAATATTCTTTCATGGAGGCATAAGAGAGTCAAAGCAAGTGGAAATTGGTGCTTGTGCTTAATTACAGCATTTCTAATCTTGTTCATTTCTTTATTAAACAAATATTTCTTGAGCATGTGTAGTCAAGGATGATAAGATACATACATATTAAATAATTGAACACAGTGGAGCATAATTCTCCTTAATTTTCCTCAAGGGCTAGACAACTCGACAAATGCTCATGCAAAGCTGGCAAATGCCAACACCAGAGATACAAAAATAGCCTACACGGAGCTCTATTAAGAAGCCTCCAGCCAGGAAGAAAAATGAGTAAGCCAGAAATCAGAATGTGATGCAGTGTAAGTAGACAAACACAGTGTGCACAGAGGAGAGTGGATGGTGAAGGAATGTCCTCAAGAGTGGGTGACATCTGAATTGAACCTTCACGTTTGAGATGAATTCACAGAATGTAGGCCTCAGGTCTGGTGGAAATGAGCCTTCAGCTACCAACCCAGTAAAACAAGGCTTGCATGAAACTTGCTTTTAACAGCCCCTAAAGTCACAACCCCCCTCTCCAGCTATTTCACAAATTCCAGCTCCTTCGGCCTCCCCAAACCTTGACTTCTTTTCTTAGTGCTGGCTCAGATCCCACATTTCTGCACCACAGTGAGGAAAGAGTACCCAGGCATTAGGCTGGACTTGTGGACTTTTCTCAGGGATTGCACAATGACACCACCAGTTGTCTAAGCCTGGGAAGGGCTGCCTTGTGTGATTTGTTCAGTCTGACTGTTGGCAGCATGAAGGATTAGTTACTTCATCAAGACTGGGATTCTCCCTGCTATCCTGGCTTTCCCCAGTGACCTTAACAATCTCTACCTTCTACTTTCTCACACCTCTGCCTTTGTGCCTGTTCCTCCCACTTCCTTCTCTCCTCCCTACCAAAACTATTTGCATAAGTCACCTGTGACATTCTTTCTCATCACCACAGTCAATGGGCGTTGCTTTCACCATCAATCTTTTTTTTTGAATTACATTTGATTTTATGACACAGTTTCATAGACTCTGGGATTCCCCCACCCCTCCCCGAACCCTCCCCCCATGGTGGATTTCTCCACCTAGTTGCAGTATTACAGTTCAAATCCAATCATAATTCTTTCATTGCAAGCATGTACCACACATAGTGTCCAGCATCTTATTGTCCAGATAAATTCAATGGTTTCTTGGGGAGACCATCTCTGGTCTGAAGACAGAGCTGGCAGAATATCATCCTGACCAATTAAAAGCCACAACATATCATCAACAACTGTTTACAACATTATGGAGTTAATGTCATGTATTGAGTGACCAATATGTTAGAAAATGCAAGTTCTTAACCACATCCTGCAATTACTTCATTGACATTTCAATTTTAGTTTATACACAACTGGCTGCTATACACCTTAAAATGGCTATCGGCTACTATTCAGCTGTCTCGTGTCTATTTTCACTTTCGTATTTAGTAGTTTATAGTGTTGAAGCATAATTTTTACTGAACTTGGTGTATTTTGGGATAGTCCATGTTGGCTTATAATTCTAACAAGGCATATGTCAACAGTTGAGGCACATAACAGTTTTAGGAGGGATATGCAGAGAAATCATCAATACCTTAGTGAAGAGTAACTTATCTTCGTGTCCTACCTAGTAAGGTATATATGAGTCCAGGCTAACCATTTCCTGTTTGGTACTAAGATTTGCTTGTTGTTCTTTGTCTATCTAATCTAATTTTTGGGGGGGGGGCGGCGCTCCCGAGCAACCCTGATGGTCATTGAAAGAGAGGGTAGGGATCCAAAGTTGGAACCAAGTAAGGACCAGAAAAAGCTCCTCTCCTGATTTCGGAAGGAAGTGTACTGTTCTCTTTCTGCGAACCACTCAGGGCTCCCGGCTGTTGCTCCGACGACATTGGCTCCTGCAGGGCAGGACTTGAGCTTATTCCATCCCATGTGGGAGATCCAAATGGGAGTGGAAGACCTCAGAGTTCTCGGCCTCCGAAGGCACTCCAAGTCCCCGTTTTCACCTTCAGTCTTCCTTGCCTCCTCAGAGTATTTGAAATGATTAACCGAGAATTGGTTTGGAAACTGTCTTCTGGATTCTCTCACCGTGGTGGGTCTGCGTCCACACTTGACTACTCCTGTTTCATTTGCCAGCCTCCGGTTCTCCCTCCTTTGCTGAGGGTCCTCTCGAGGACTGTTCCCTAGGGTGCTTTTTTTCCATGGTTTCTGGGCATCTCCTGTATGCGCTCAGCTTTCGTGACCAATACTGTCTTCCGTACTGAATTCTTATCAGATATCTCCCACTGCCTAGTAGACACTGGTATCTGGAAAATCAACCTCAAAATTGATCAGACTTGAGTCTCTTTTTAACCCTATCTCATACTCTATTTTCCTTTCTCTGCTATACTCCATCTACACTGACCTGAATTGAGCCTCCACAACACATCAAAGTCTGTTCACACCTCAGAGTCTTTGCACATGCTGTTCCCACTTCCTGACTCATTTCCCCAACTATTTTGCCTGCATATCCCCTCCTCATTCTTGGAGTCCAGGTTTACCTAAAATCTTCTCATGCAGATTCCCTAACATGTATCTTAGATCATGCTCTGTTTTTTCTCTCTCCCTATCTCCTCTTGTCTTCTTCATTTGCTCTCTGATACTGTGTACCTGTGTTTCTGTGTTCATTCACTTACTCTGAGAGCATGCCTGTGTATCACAGTGCCTGGCATGTGGGGAGTACTCAGTCAATGACTAGTGGCTGCACGTGTCAACTCAGAACCAGACTCACTGTCCACTTCTTGTCCCGCCAAAAGGAACTCCCACTCAAGAGTTCTGGTGCTAGGTGGTAATGTTGGAACTATAAACGTACAAATCAATCCCTACATCCCAAGTGAACCCTGAACTGGAAGAAACCAAGGTCATGGGAAAAGAGGCTATGACAAAGGAGCTGATTTTAAGTTTTTAAGGCTGAAAACCACAAATTTGTCTAACAAGTCAGATCATCATCATTGCTGAACCTAGTTGGTACACTACTGTGGAGACTGCAAGCCGCCACCAGGCTGTTGTCCTGCTGATTTTAACTAGTTTTTCCAAAATGATTTTGCATAATATTGTAGATATCTGAATATCTTATTATTTTTCATATCCTGTAGCCTCAAGGTCCTGTAAAGTCTTACTTCGACTAAGCCTAGAACTTGTCATTGGGTTAGTGAGTTCCATGTTGGGATATAATTCATCTGTTCTTTAGGTTTTTTTTCCCCTTTATGCTGTAGACCAGGGAAGAAACATGGCCTTAACTCTTTGTAGCCTGTATAGCTCATTTAAATGTCTAGAACATAGAAACTCCTTCTTTACTCAGTATGAATGAACGAAGGTGGGTGCCAAATCTTCACTTGCCAAGATAAACATTGACAAGCAAAAAATTAGCCTCTGTCTATGAATAGGGAAGTCAGGGTTTATCAAGAGTTTTCCCATGATACCACATGACCTCTGTACTTAGAAGGCAGCTCTTCTCTGCAATCCTGGGGCAGGGAGTGGCCAGGAGGGAGCAGGGGGGTGGGAACAAGGAAGCATGAGGCAGTTAGTCATCCAAGAAAGTGCCAACAAGAACCTAAAGTGGGGAAGTGGTGAGAGAAAATAGATTTGAGGAACATTCAGAAAGTAATGCCAACAGGGCCTCCTTACCTTAATCTGTGGCCTGGGTAGTAAATTTAATTCATCTTCCAGACAGTGTGAACATCATAAAAATTATCTTTAGCTCCACCAGATAAATTTAGAATTTAAAGATGCGAGCATGCATTGCACTGCCTTTACATGAAAAAATTTAGAAATATTATGCTCAATTCTCAGTAACAGCACATTGAGCCTTCTAACAGATACATAGCTTCTGTGGTTTGTTTCACTCTGGTAAATACAGTACTCCCAGGAAGTAATTTACTCTAATTTCCCTAGCAAACCCACATAATGAAAATTACAATTTTGTGTTCTCCTCATCTTTGACCAAGAAATGATGTGAGTTTTTATTGTATTTTTATAGCCACCAAGGGATCTGGAAAGTGATACACATACCGGATCTACTCCCCTGAATTCTGGTGGAAAGAGTTCAAGGAATTTAAGAAAGTTTCACATGTTCTCTATAAAGCATAAAGCCAAGCCTGACTTTTTAATGACTTGTGTCCATTGTGGACAAAAGAGGATCTTTCCTCTAGCAAACTGACTCTGCAGTATCTGGCTTTGACATCTTTTCCTCCATTCACTTACCCGCTCACCTACTCATCTCTCCATCTTTCTAGCTATCTATTCATGGTTGCAGTTATGTCTATCCCCACTTCCCACTTAGCAAATTTCAAATGGTATGTCTACTCTTTCAATTAACACAGTGTCTGTCTTTGCAGAAATTCCTGTAGAGAAAAATTACTTTCCACTTGCACTTGTGCACTCTTTAACTTCTTGTGTGTGCTCTCATATCCCACACGTTTCTCAATAAATGAAGTGTGGCTTTCACTCGTTTCTACCAACAAGAACTTCTCCTAAATCAGCAATAGCTGTCCTGCACCGAAGTCACCCTTTGCGCTACGGTCACCTTCTCCCATGTTCTTCCTACTATAGCTTCTATATTACTTCAGTCTTCTGATTTCCCTCTACTTTGTGAACGCCTTCTATTTTTTAAAGATGTATTTGTTTCTTTGAAAGATAGGCAGAGTTTTGCATCTGCTGGTTCATTCCTTAATTAGTGGGGGCTGGACCATGTTGTAACCAGAAGCATGGAACTCTGTCCAGATCTCCATGTCATATGGGTGGCAGGAACTCAAGTACTTGAAGCATCAATTGCTGATTCCCACGTACAGTAAGCTGGGAGCAGGATCAGAAGCAGAGGAGCGAGGATTCGAGCAGGTACTTCAGTGTGGGATATGTGAGTCCCTAATGGCAGCTTAACGTGCAGCACCACCATGCCCACAACTGCATTCTAAGACTAGGTTCATATCCCTTTACTTATTTAATTTATTTAATCTCAGCCCTTGTTATCTGCATTTTTCTGTCAACCTTTTTCTCTCTGTGTGATTGCAAGTTTTGCTGTATTATTTTATTACTGGCCATAATAGATTACACAGACTGAGTGGTTTAAACAACAGAAATGTGTTGTCACACAGTACTAAAGCCTAGAATTCTAGAACCATGGTATCAACAGGATTGTCTTCTTGTGGGGCACATGGGAGGAAATCTGGTCCACGCTTCTGACCTAGCTTCTCATGGTTTCTTGGCAATCCTTGGTATCCATTGCATGTGGAATTATCACATGCCATTCTCTTTGTGTTTGTCTGTGTCAAAACTTTTCCTTTTTATGAAGACACCTGTTCTGTGGGATTAGGGCTCACCCTAATCATCTCGTTTTCATTTGATAACCTCTGCAAAGCTACTATCTCCATATAAGGTCACACTCTGAGATTCCAGGGAGGAGCTGGGGAGGTGATGACAATTCATCTGTTTCCACTCCCATGGCTTCACAGACTTGTCTACACACTGATGACCCTTCAGTCTGTCTTCTGAGCCCAAGGCCTGAGTGTCCAGCTGCCCACTGGCTGCCTTCCCTTTAATGTCAACATACCTATGACTGCATTCACCACCCTTCCCGAAGAGCATGTCCTCTTTCAGCTCCGAGAGTGATATGTTATCAGTTCACTTATCATAGAGCAGAAACTGAAACTTATTCCTGACCCCTTCTTCAACCTGCTCTACACCTGCATCAAAATGTTTCTGAAGTTACATGTATTTCGTCTCTGCAATCTCTTTCAAATCTACCTCGCCTCCATCTCACTACTACCAACTCTTCCAAGCTGCTATGTTCTCTTTCAGTACACCCCAGTAGTTTTTTTTTTAACAAGTCATTCTATATCTAATTTTACTCTGTCAAACCTCTTTTCCTCACTGCAGAGCAGTCTTCTGAAGATCTAACTAATCCTTTCCTTGCCCTGTGTAAACCTATTCAAGTCACAGGGACTACCCCCTGGAGCAACATTGGGCCCAGATGGTTGGTTTGGGGCCCTGAAAAGGACTTTGCAGGGAGAATAGGATTGCTAAGTGAGGAAGAGGCTGCTTATGACTGTAGAACTGGTGTTACCCTTGAGGGTTTGGGTTTAGGTACTATTTCAGGCCACCCAAATGGTGAGTGTATTATCTATAGCAATTTTGGGAGTGACCTAGGCCTGCTTGTCTAGTCGTCTAGCTTTCCCCACATTGATTGAGGCAGAAACTTGCAAATTGCTTTATTTAGATTGTGGCTTAAATCACAGCAGAGCTGCCTTAGCAGCTGTCTCTGCCAAACCCTGTCTTGCAGTCTTCCCTGAGTGATAAATGAGCATGCCAACAGCATTAGCTGTACTCTGGCATATTTATCTGCCCATTTACTTCTTTCTGTTCATGAACAAAGCATAAACATTTTGTGAACTGATCCGTAGGCTTATAGTTTAAAAGCCCAGATCCTGAAGAAGACAGTGTGGCCCATTAGCACTAGCAAGGGAGATGTGCAGTGAATTGGCTCCCAAAGTAAAGACTGCTTGTCCAAACACTGGGATTTAGCACTCTGTGGAAAACGCTCATGTAATTGGCTTTCCCCGTAACCCCCTGAACCATGAGAAAGTGAGCATAAGTCCCACACCCTCTTTTTTTTTTTTTTATTGTTAATTATTTTGCATTATGTGACAGTTTCATAGGCTCTGGGAATCCCCCCCTCTCTCCCCCTCCCCTCCCCCCGGTGGATTCCTCCACCTTGACCACACCCTCTTGATCTTCCTTGTGCTTAGCAGTGATCTGAGGCTTTGCTAGCACACAGTACGTATCAATACATCATCAATGAATGACTCATTCTAGAACTAGGTCAATAGCCACAGGTCAATTGGTGTGTTCTGAGTTGAAGTTTGAACTAATAAAGGATTATGAAGCTTCCTTGCTTGTGAGTTCCAGGAAAGCCTGGCGAACATTCTGACAGTGATGAGTATTTATTAGAGTCTGGACAACAGCAACATTGCAAGAGAGTGGTAATGTTATTCCAGATGTGTAAGGGTTTTAGTACTCTCTGTGTGCACCTGGAGATGAATAAATAATTTGGTTCAAGTTCCAAGAAAATAAAAATTGAGGGCAAGGAGACAATGGCTCAAATAGAAGAAATCTAATGTGAAAATTTAATGAACAGCAAACAGGGTGATTTAAGGAAGCAATCCCAGCATAATGGAAATTCAGAATTAGAAAGCAAATTAAAATCAGTTACTTGTATGAACAATACATTATTTCAAGCACAAATACACTCACTCCATCTAATGATCATAGAAAATTATTTCTGTGTGTTTTAGAAAGAATATATACACCATAAAACTAAGAACAAAGTAGTTATGTAGTCTTAATGACAGTGTCTTATTGCCTTAAAGAAGGAGGTATATACTCAAAGTATGACAACCAGAACTTTTTTTTAAATTTTATTTTAAATTCATTAATTACATTGCATTATGTGACACAGTTTCATAGATACTTGGATTCTCCCCACCCCTCCCCAAACCCTCCCACCATGGTGGATTCCTCCAGCTTGTTGCATAACCACAGCTCAAGTTCAGTTGAGATTCCCCCATTGCAAGCATATACCAAACATAGAGTCCATCATCTTATTGACCAGTCAAGTTCAACGTCTTCTTAGGTATACCTTCTCTGGTCTGAAGACAGAGCCAGCAGAGTATCATCCCGATCAATTAAAAGCTCCAACATACCATCAGCAAAAATTTACATCATTATGGAATTAATTGACATAGTAATGAGTAACCAATATGGTAAAAGTAAATGCGAATTCTTAACCACCTTCTGTGACCACCTCATTGACATTTCAATTTTAGTTTATACACAACATATAACATTCATAACATAACATGTTATACATAACATCATATCATCTTAAATTAAAGCAAACATGTGGTATTTAACCTTTTGGGATTGGCTCATTTCCCTTAGCATTATGGTTTCCAGTTTGGCCCATTTGGCTACAAAGAACTGCATTTTGTTTTTTTTTAATAGCTGAGTAGTATTCCATGGAGTAGATGAACCATAGCTTTCTTATCCAATCCTCTATTGATGGGCATTTTGGCTGCTTCCATGTTTTTGCAATTACTGATTGTGCTGCTATGAACATAGGAGTGCATGTTGGTTTCTCATAAAACAAGTGTTCTGGATATATTCCTAGGAGTGCTATTGCTGGATCATACGGTATGTTGAATTTGAGTTGTTTGAATGTTCTCCATACTGATTTCCATAGAGGCTGTACCAGCCTGCAGCCCCACCAGCAGTGGAGTAGGGTTCCCTTTTCGCCACAACCTCGCCAACAAGTGTTGTTGGTGCTTTTATTCACGTGGGCCAGTCTTACTGGCGTTAGGTGGTACCTCATTGATGTTTTAATTTGGATTTCCCTTATTGCCAGGGAACTTGAGCATTTTTTCATATGTTTATTTGCCATTTGGGTTTGTTCCTTTGTGAAGTGTTTGCCCATTTCCTGTGCCCATTTCTTGAGTGGCTTGTTTGTTTTGACATTTTGGTTGTTTTGTAGCTCTTTGTATATTCTGGAGATTAGCCCTCTATCACCTATGTCGTGTGCAAAGATCTTCTCCCATTCTGTGGGTTGCCTTTTTACTTTGTTGATTGTTTCTCTAGCTGTACAGAAGCTTCTTAGTTTGATGAGGTCCCAATTGTTTATTTTGGTCTCGATTTCTACTGCTTTTGGAGTCTTTTTTAGGAAGTGAGGGCCTACCCCTAAGTGGACAACCAGAACTTTTAAAAATAGGAGCAGCTGAGTCAACAGATTGCAATGGTGGTTTTGTTTTTTTTATATTACAGCATTTTATTGTCTATCTTACTTCAAGATTCATGTTTCTGGGAAATGTACTAAAGGACATCCTAACTTCCCGATGATTTAAAAGGAATTCTTTCAGAGCCATAAGGAAAAGCCTACGTTGCACTGTATGGGAATGAATTTGCCCTTGCTGTTGCCATCACCCTGTTGGGAGTGGTGTCATGGAGAGGTGAGATCGGTGCATCTGAGGAATTCCCTCCTCTCCACCCTCACCTGGGAGTCATCCAGATCTCTTCAGAGAAAACCCACCCCTGATGATCATCAGCAGGAATGGGAGCAGCCAGTTACCTATCCTTGAAGACGGCTGCTTGGGGTTCTTGGAAAGAGACCTATAAGAAATTCAGAAAATATTCCTAAATGCTTTCAGAACCTCCCTGTCACCTAGAGAGATGATTAAAATACAAAGAATGAAGATTTAGGGGACAAGAGACACAGACGAGAGAGAATTAAGCTGCAGACTTGGGTGCTAGCAGAGGTATCAAACAGGGCTCCTGGGTTGCAAGCCACAGGATCCATGGTGGCTGTTAAGCCCAGAAGGGATTGACTGGATGGATACATATGGATTCATATCTAAGATCAGCAACATAAATTAAAAATTTTCTTAAAAACCTTGAGAATACTTAAAAGTCCACTTCAGGTTTCCGTAAGTGTTGAGCAGACATCATTACCATGTGTCTAATTCTACAGGTGCCAGAAGGTGTAAGAGGGAAGAAGACTGAGTAGTCACAGAATAGGTATGGGCCAGTGCAGGGTAGCTAGAAACGAGAAAATAACCTTAGATTTAGGAAAACTTGAATGTGTTTAGAGCCATAACAGAGAGAAAGAGGTCCACGGGTGAGCAGCACCAGAGGAAACAGAGCTTGATTCTACATGGAGAAACAGGCCAGAAATATGTAAATGAACAAATGCTGAGAGTGAGGTGTGGGAGGGATTGGAATCAGGAAGTGTATCTTGACCCCAGTTCCTTCTTTAGAATACAAATCCGGAACATATGCTAGAGAAGTGTAAGCAAAAATAGGGTCCCTCTAGCATCTGCAGGCTAGCGTAAAGATACTGCAGGTGCCTTGTACAAGATCATGGCCAGTAAGCACAACCATGACCAGCTTACATGCACAAGATACCATCATTTTGTATTGTTAATGCTGTTCTTGAATCCATCTCCTTGACTAAGATGAATTTACTCTCCCTGCTTTATCTTTTTCCCTTCTTTCTTTTCTTTTATTCATTCTTATTTCCTTGAAAGGCAGTGAGACAGAGAGAGAGGGAGAGAGAAAGAGAGAGAGAAACAGAAACAGACCAGAGAAATCTTCCAATTTTTCCCTCTCCAAGTATCCACAACAGCCTAGACCAGGATCCCATAACTTGGTCTGGGTCTCCTATAAGAGGGGCAAGGACCCAAGTCCTTGAGCCGTCACCTGCTGCCTCCTAGAGCAGGCATTAGCTGGAAGAGAGAATTGGAAACAGAACCCAAAAACTCCAACATGGGATGGAGGGCATCTCAAGCAATGTCAACTGCTATACCCAATCCCTATGCTCCTATCTTCATTTTGTGAAAAATGATAACCTTATACTTACTCCTTTTAATATTCTTGAGGATACTTAGGAATCATTAGCTTATTCCTCCAAAGATTGCTTCTGCAAGTCTGAAGGAGCTCAATAAAACTGATTGAGACAGATATGCACTAAAGCACACTGGAAATAATTTGGGCTTTGGAACTTGGAACAACTGAGTTTTAAGCTTTCTTTGGGCTATTACAGACTGACTTTCCTCATCTGCAACATGAGTCTGGTAAAACCCACTCAACAGTACCATTTTGTGATCTGTTTTAGCACATGGCAGGTATCAAACAAATGCTACACATATTACTGTTCTAGATAAGATGAGCCTAGCAGAAATATAACCATCAGTAGTTCTTTCTTTTAAGCATATATTTTAGGGAAATAACAAATGAATCAGCAATTTAATGAGTTTTTTTAAAAGATCACTTTAATATGTATGCATAAGTACTTAAATATTTCAGATACATACCTTGAAAATCTAAGTCTTAGGCAATGGATATTTGATTATCATTTGTAATAACATAATCAGTGAATCTTAGGAAAGTATGAAATATCTAAAGCATAAAAATGTGGATAACAATGCAGCCCATAGCTGCAATACACTAAAAGATGCTTATTTATGAAGTGACTCAACAATTTTCTGATGCACAAAGAGGAAATAATACCTGGTAAGACAAATGGAATTGTGCTGGGTGGTCTCAACTTTTAAAGAACAAAGTAGGGTCCATTGCCATGGCAGTGAGGCAGAAGATGTTGCAGCTCTCTCTCTTGCTCTCTTTTTCTCTCTATACCTCACTTTTCAAGTAAATAAATAAATCTTTTAAAAAAGAAAAAACCCACAGTGATAATACAAATGGGGAAGGAAAGTTGGCATGGTGCTTGCTCACTGCCCTTCAACCATGCTGACCCCTTTCAGTAACTCTGTTGGTTGCGTTTTTGCTAAGGGGATGTAACCTCAGGCAAAGTCAATATGGACATCTTTAAAAAAAAAACTTTGTATTTCTATAAAGGTAATACATTTGAGGCATTAACAAGATACAGTTGGTTTTCTGTTATTTTTATACTTTCCACGATACAGTTTTAAGGGTATAGGGATTCTGTCCTTCCCCACACCACCTTTCACTTTCCCCTTCAACTATTCATCCACATACCATTACATATGGACTTCCGTGAAGAGTGATCCTATATGATGACAATAAAGACTTCTGTAAGGGAATGCTTGATGCCATTGTAATTCATTAGTATATGAGTGTAAAAATATGAGCGGAGAGGCTGCTGTCACGGATTAGCACATTAAACAGCGGCTCCAAATGCCAGCACCCCATTTGTTTGAGTCCCAGTTATTTCGCTTCTGGTCCAGATTCCTGCTAACGTGCCTGGGAAGGTGGAGGATGACGGCCCAAGAGCCTGGAATGCTGCTATCCATGCGAGAGACCCAGTTTCAGTTCATGGCTCCTCGTTTCAGCCTAGAACATCCCTGGCTGTTGCTACCATTTGGGTAATGAAGCAGCAGATTGAAGAAATCTCTTTCTGTGTGTGTGTGTCTCTCTCTCTGCTTCCTTCCTGTCTGTCTTTGTTACTCTGCATAAACAAATATTTGAAAAATAAAAAGTGTCAACATACTCCTGTTGAATTACTGATATCACTTCTCTTTTTGCGTGACAAAGTGACAGCTGCCAATCAACACCAACTCAAAAAACCCAGGATCATATATCTGTCTTCAACGTTTCTTCAGCGATCATAATGTCTCCTCATGAAAAATACCAGGTCTTTTAAAGAGGCACGTCTCTAAATGGTAAATTGGAAACAATCAAGCTGATTTGTTTAAAATGTGATTTGCAGTAGCTTGATAGGTGAGGAATCATCTATTACAGAGGCTTAAATCTGGTCAGAATTAGAACAGGTGATCTAACTACTGACTCTGTAATACTGTTGTAGAAGCACGGCAAGTGGGATATTTTGTTTTATCCTTCTAAATCCACCTACAACTCTTCTCCACCCACCTCTCTGGGAGCTGGACCAGCAAGGACTAAAGAAACAGGCTATCGGCTCTCTTGGCTTTAGCTTATTGGCCATAGTAAGCCTCCATAAGATGGATATATAAATATATTAAAGGCTCTGTTCTTGGAGTGTCCAGCACAATGTTTTAATCAAAGTTGCAACCCAGTTTGGCAACCTTTGCCTTCCAGATTCTCCAAACCACTGTCCTCTTGTCCCATTGAACCAAACAGTGGGAAGAACTGTCGTTGAGCCTGAGTACTTCCCTGTTCCTGGGATCGCTCACATAGTTTCCCAAATTTCAGCTGGCATTGGAATCACTTAGAGACCCTCTTAAACCATAGGTTAATTCCATGGGACAATTTCCGCTTCAGTGGGCTTGAGGTGAGTGCTAAATCTTGCATTTCTAACAAATCCCCAGGTGATGCTGGGGTTTGAAAGTTAGAAAAGCTGTGCCCTATATTCCTGCCGTGATCATCTTTTTTTAAACTATCATAATTTGCATTTTCCATATCTTACTTCGGGGATTAATATAAATGGCTATTTTAAGCTGTTTGTTTAATGGTCAAACATTATTCCAGGTGCTTACTTGAAAAGTTTTTAAATCAGAGGAAGTTATCCTCTGTGCTACATTCAGACTCCTTTGTGTATCCATTATCTTGCTGTTAGGCTTGGGGGCCAGACCCAAAGACATGTATCATTTGTCTCATTTTAAGGATTGGATATGGGTGTTTTGTTGCCCAAACCTGAAGTGTATTTCTAGTTCTGGTTCTGAAATTTAAAGTCTGTCATTTTGTTTTTCTATTTGAGAAACATATAGACAGAGAGAGATGCAGAGATCCTTTCATTGGCTCATTTCCTAGACACACAATGACAGCTTGGATGGGGCTGTCATGGCTGAGGATGGGAGCTGGACACTAGGGTGTGCCACGTGTGTGACAGGAAGCCAACTGCTTCAGCCCATTACCACTGCATTCTAGAGTCTGCTTCAAAAGGAAGCTGGAGTCAGAAGCACGGTCGCAAGTCAAACTCAGGTACTCTGACGCAGGACGTATCGTCTCCGTTGCAAGGCCAAATGCCTGACCCAGCTCCAACGTCTTAGCATGACAGTTAAATGCCTTCAAAGACTGAGCTTGGATTTCTTCAGAAGACCAATCAGTTGGAAGCAATTGGCAACAGGAAATGAACTTTGAGCTGTGTGTCTGTGGAAATGTGAAGGCAAGATAAACCACTGGTGTGGTTTAGAAATTCAGCACCTCCTAGCTGTATGCAGATTACCAATTTTTAGTTCATTGTGACCAATATTTTATGTCGATCTTACCTCAACTTGCCACCCAGCCTATTGGTAGCCTTTTTGCTTTCCAAGTGTTCACAACATGAAGCTCAATATTACTCTGAGTAAAAGATGAGTGGGGCATACATTATATAAAAATAAATTATAAAAACCCATGAAATGCCAACTTCAGAAGACTTGGGGTATCCAAGAATCTGCCCCTCTTGAGGAACATGAATAACTTAGAGTTCACTGAATTATACATGTCCAGTTTTCATTGGTTATGCTATTCAGTTGGAAGCACAGTGCTAAAAGGAACAGTAAATATTGTTCCATGTAGAAATACATAAAATGAGAACTCACCTCTTTTTGACATTTTTATAAAACATATTAAGATAGTCTTAAATTTACCTGTAATAATCAGTGTATAATACATCTGTTGACTTTTTAAATAACTTTGTACATTTTGTGGTTTAAAATTTCAAGATTAAATAATGATTTTAATAAGGTCAACTTGAGATACTTAATGGCATATCCAATTACCTCTTTATACACTATCTTTCTCAAGACTGAAAATAAGATGAGCTTTCATTATGAATGGAGAGGCCTGCGCTGCTTCATTATTGGTTCTTGTTGGTTCTTGGTGGTTCAGGAACTCAGTCTTTTTCTCTGGCCACTGCTGCTTTTGATATTCTGAGATGATCGCTGCAGAAGATTACTCACCTAATATGCAACATAATGGATTCAAAGCTAAATCAAAGCCAGAATGCTATTTACATTTCAATTTTTTTGTGTTTGTTTGATATTAGTTTCCCTTCTTTCTGCCATCTCAGAAGCATCGCAGCAAAACAGAGCCCATGTGACCCAGAGAGAATGGTGGCTTCTGTTCAATGGCGGCATCAGTGGGAAACAAGGAAGTCATAACTCAGAAGGAAGAGGCAGTGCAATACCCCAGAGCCAGTTCAGAGAAGTGGGCCTATCTGAGGACTCATGTTCACAGCGTCAGATGGATCTCTGCTCCATATCTAATCCCACCAGCTGATTCCCATCAGAGGCAGCAAATGCTGATTTTTACCATGATTATAGAACATTTCAGCTAGTTCCTAGAGAACATTCAGAAATGTGAGATACAAGTAATTATGAATAAACTCTTATGTATATTCATATACATGGGTAGACGTTTGTAGACGTTCACATGCATTTTAGCTCTGACAAGTAGGAGGGCTTAACCCAGGGATACCCCATATCAATACATTCGCAGCCAGATGCTAGTTTCTAAGCAGTATCCGCTTAAAGGAAAGAGGGATTGATAGAGACATTATTATTGATTCTTAGAGTAGGATGGGGAAAAGAAAAATGAAAATAAGCCTGGGGCAACTTGTAGCATAAGAAAGAGCTCAGAAAACAAGCGTTAGGCCCTATCAAAGGACTTCAGAAGGCAATCAAAATAGCTCCTCATGGCCAAAGCTGGGATAATTTGAAGAAAATAATAAGCAGACTTGATCATAATTCAAAGTATGAAATGAATATTTTAAAATAAACTGTTGGAAAAATAAATAAGACAAAGACACAAACACTCATAGAGAAATTCCATATACGCACATGCATACACACATATACACTGCAAGACATGACTCCTCCATAAAGCAAATATTCACACCTTCCACCCATAAAGTGTAAACTATTTACACTTAGTGATCAGCTGGCAAACACCATGATGAGGAGAGGGAAGAACACTGCCTTGACAAAGTGACCAGGGCCAATGTCTTCGTGGCTAATACAATGAGACTTTATGTCTATAACATTCTTCTCAAAATTCCATAACCTCAATATTACCATGAGAGAAAACATGGTGACCCCCAACTGAAAGGCATTCCACAAAAAATAATTCAACAGCACTTTTGAAAAACAGCCAAACAAAGATTGAAAACAAAGATTGAAAAACTGTCACAGACCCTACCAGCTAAGGGGACAAACTGTAATGTGATGTCCTGGGTGGAATCCTGAAATAAAAAAAGAATGTTACTAATAAGAAAGCAGTGGCATGCAAATCAGGTTTGGAGTAGGTTGAATACTAACATATCAGTGTTAATCTCTTAATGTTGGCCAGTGCATTATTTGGATGCAACAGGTGGAGGTGACGAGGGTCAAGCTGCTAGGCTGAATCCTGTGTGACTTCTCTGGTTGTACATTAATGAGGCGTACTAGGGGATGGAAACTAATCAGAAACTAATCAGGATAGGAAGGGACTTGCACTAGGGGAGATCCTGAAGGTTGGGCTTTCAACTATGACACTGGATAGAGGCTGGAGGTGATTCAGTGTGCACAACAACAAAAGTCACCTATCTGATGGAAAACCACACACAGTTTAATAAACAACACTCCTTTGCCGGTGAGGAACTGGAGAGTCAATGTAGAACAAAAGCTGTGAAAGCAAATGCAGTATGGCACTGTGTATTCCTTGCCGTCAGCTGGCTGTGATGACGGTTTTAATTCAGAACATGAAAGTATTCATATGAGTATTATCATCTGATGTTCAATTCTAGTGAACTGATTTCTCTGAGAAGACTCTATCTTAGAGACTCGGTCCTTGCTAACGCAGTCTGTTCTTTTATAGAATTAGACACCAGCACATCAGAACTGTGATGATAGCCCCCATAATTTTCACACCAAGGCCTTTAAAATCTGGTATCGATTTCTCCTCCAGGAAGTTCTCAGAAGGGTATGAATTTGTCTTCCCAGGTACCTCCAGATCCTCAGCCACTCGGTGTAAACCAGGAGCCAATTGCCCCAGTTCCCACAGTGGCATCAGTCGACAACTGTCTCCACTGTCTGTCACCGAGGAGTCGTCAGCTCCTATTCTAGAACTTCAAAGTCGAGGATCCTCTGGAGTTTGTGGGCACAGAATCGAGAGACAGGACCGGACAGGTATGTGGGAGAACCCCTCTTAAATAACAGTGAATCTTGGTAACGTCCCAACAAGCCCAGGCACAGAATGTTGAAATGCCGTGGGTAGGAATGCGGAGGATTTGTCCAGCGGAAGGAAGAAGGAGGAGGAAAACAGAGCAGGTCCGCCAGTGGTACACAGTGCAGCAGAGAAACTGAAGACCAAAACACAAGGTGAAAGAGCTTAACACGGAGTCAGTTAATGACATCGCATGGCATTTGCAAGGTTGCTAGCTTTGTCATCTTCAAAATGTCAGAACTTAACCATATTTTATCTCATTCCAGAGATTCAGTAACATCACAAGATGCCCATTCTGAAAAGAACAAAAACACCAGTAAACAGAGAGAGAGAGAACGAGAGAGAGAGGAAGAGAGAGAAAGAAAATGAGCAAGAAAAAACTTGCTTTGGTTCTCATCAGGTCCTGTCCCTGGAAACCTCTTAGTTTTCCCAACGTCGTAACTTCCATAGCAAACTTCCTTTGCCTCTCCACAAACATTTTTGGATCAGATGAGGCCATTGGACTTATCTGCCATCCACCTGACTTCTCACCACGGCCTAAATTACTGGAATTGCTAAATAAACCTTCCAACGAGGAATTCATAGTCTCTAAATGAAGCTTGGTCCACTAGGCTGCTGCCTAAGACTATTGCCTATTGGTTGGGGATGTCTCATTTTTCCCCCCAGGGAATGCTCTCGAAGTGCCAAGTTCATACTCACTTCCTGATATCACAGGAACATACATCCATCTCCCTGAAAACAGCAAAGCACGTATTTGCTAACGCTTGCTTCTCTACCTCAGAAAACCTTTCATTTGCTAATACTTTTCATTTGCTCATATCTTTTGCTATTTTAGAATGTTAGCTCCCTGACCTCATGAAAATCCCCTCCTCTGGATCTCCTACATTTTCATTTTCCTTCCCCATCTACTCCTTCAGCTTGGCCAGAAACAGACTATAGTCTCTTTCATTTAAAAAAAAAAACAGTAATAACAGCAAAACATCCTATCCAAAATAATAGATGTTAGGGATTGTGCCTTTGGCATTGTGTTTAAGACCTTAGTTAACACTTCCACATCTTGTCTGAGAATCTCTGGGTTCTGATACTGAGTTCCGACTCCTAACTATGGCTTCCTGCTAATACAGAGGCTGGAAGCAGCAGATAATGGGTTAAGCAATTGGATTCTTGCCACCTACATGGGAGACCTGAATTCAGTTCAAATAAATAAAATGAAGGAACAAATAATTTTTGAAAACCAAAACAACTGGGTAGCAGAATATAAACTAAACAAGCAAGAAACTCAGAACATTGAGTTCCTTTTAGAAAGAGAAGGAAAAAGGGTAAGTTAGGGATTCAGCCAGGAGTAAATAACAACAACAACAAAAAATGATAGAGGAGATTTAAAAGCCTCTCTTGGGATTCACTAATTTTAAAAGATGTTTTATATGAGAAAAATTGTTGTTCAAGAACAAGCGTTGTTTTATCTTATTTGGTAAAGAGAAAGAGAGAGAGAAAGAGAGAGAGAGAGAGAGAGAGAAAGAGAGAGAGAGAGAGAGAGAGAAGTGAGAAGAGTGGGCATTCACATTCACTGATTCATTCCCCCAAATGCCTACCTTTCCTGGATCAAACTCAGAAGCCAAAAGCTTCATCCAAGTCTCCCACGTGAGTAACAGGACTAAATTACGTGAACTGTCGCTGCTGTCTCCAGTGTCCACATGACCAGGAAGCTGGATTAGGGAGGGGAGTGAGGACTTAAACACAGGTACTCTAACATATGATCCATCACCTTAACCAGTGTCTTAGACCAAAAGCTCACTCCAGACAATGTTTTTAAAATGTTACCTCAATGACTATATACACATGAAAGCTAAAATTCTTTTTTAAAAAGATGAAGAAAATTATACCTTAAATTTTCAAAAAATTTAATACATTGCAACAATACTCCTGCCATCCAGATGTTTACAAGACAAAATATTCCAACTAATGAAGTATGCCGGCTAATAAAGACAGGTCCTGTATGTCACTATAGTCTACCAATTTAAAAAATGAAAACTGTTAAAGATCACCTGGAATATAATTTACTCTTTCTGTGACAACTAGAAGGCATTTGGGGGGATGCCAGTGCACCACGGAGGAGAGAGGAAAAATGAGAATATTCTAAATTCAGTTCCTCATGATTTTATGACTATTACAATTCTTAACATCAAAATTAATCCCACAAGAGAGATGCTATAACTGTGCAACTAATAAATGCAGAGACTGGAATTAAACCTGGACTGTGGATTGTAAAAGGGCAGATTAAAGTCAGATTTCCAAAATCCAGTAGCCTCTACCATCCTATTCACTAAGAAAGAGAGAAAGAAAAAAAAGGAGAAGGAAGGAAGGAAGGAAGAGAAAGAAAGAAAAAGAAAGAAAGAGAAAAAATATGATGTGAGAGAGGGTAGGTGGAAGGAATATTATAGTCTTGGAACTGTAGCTAGGAACTACATAGACTCTGTTGTATTAATATATTAACATGAGAATTCACCAGAAAAAAAGAGAAATGGATAGGATTCCTGATACAGCAGTTTAATGATATGTGCAAGAGTATAGATATAAGCATGTTTAAGATGGTCAGGAAAAAAAAAAGCAGTCTGTAGGCCCAATCTCTCCAATGCCTTGTAAAATTACAGAATTAACTGTTCAATCTGGCAATCAGAATGGGTCAACAATACGCAAGGATTTCAATGACTGTTGGTGTGCCTGGTAAGGCAGTGGCTCAGAGGCAATCCTCAAAAAAAAAAAAAAAAAAAAAAAGGGAGAGAGAGAAAGTACCACCCCATCAAGAAACTTCAAGTTCTTATAATATCAATCCTCCCCTATGAGATAGTCCCGAAACTAATGCGATGCAAGAGTGGTCATCTGCCTTTCTCTGAAGGATCACTTCTCTTAAACCTCATGCAAGACTGCCAAGCCCACCAGGAAACAGACATTTTCCTCTAAGTTGTTTCTGAAAATTCCAGTGCTCAAACGGAAAGGAGAAGACTAACAGCGTAGCATCGTGAGTGTTCAGAATAAAAACACGACACTGGACTCACATTGACTTGGGCTGACCCTTAATGTGACTCTCAGTTTTCCACCTTTAGAGTGGGAGTGACAATACCTACTTAGGAGGGTACATTCATATCTTTCCCTACCTCCCAAATCAGTTTGATCTCCTGTTTATCTTGGTTTTTCTCCCCTACTCTGCATGGTAGAGTCAATGGTCAAAGAGGAATTCTGCAGAACTGTTATTAAGAGCAGGTGTCATCTGTACATGGGATGCGGTGGTAGCTGGCTACTCGTACAAACAGGTTCGTTTTAATGGCACTATGTCACAAAAGTTTCTCCTGATCACCTCCCACTCATTCTATAAAGGACTTTGTAGGAGTGTGCGTGGAGTTCAAAATTCTTTTAAAACACAGTTACTTGACTTTTAATTTCCATTTTCTAAGAAAGTACCCTCATATCTATCAGAGATGGCCCTTCTCACACCATAGTTGATGTATTTCCTGGCTTCCCACTAGACTACGAGCTCAACTCTTTCATCTGGGACTACCAACTACTTAACTGGCTACTGACAGAATTGACATTAGATTTGTTGAATAAATAAAAGAATGCCAGTTTTGATCTTCTGGAGCTCCAGGCTCTGAGAATGTGGCTCTGTTTATAAAATGTCCAAGGCATGTAACATTACTGTGTTCCAGAGTCACCCTGCACCATCTAGAGCCAAGATGCCACAGAGAAAACAAGCCTGGGTTCTGCATATTCCGATGACGGCAGGAAAGGACACCACTGTGATGCTACAGTCTGTCTCTTCAGTTTCCTGTGTTTGAATGTGTTGGATTGCTGTTTTACAATCTGACTTACCCGCATGTCTTCCCTTTCTGGTTTCAGGGGACGATGGGACACAGCCTTGTCCTGAGAGCAGCAACCAGGAGAACAGCATCAAGGCCCGCTGTCTGTCCTGCACATCGGTGGTTCTCAAGGCTGTGTGGGGACTCTTGATCATCTTGTCAGTGTCATCGTCTTGGGTTGGAACCACACAGATTGTAAAAATCACATATAAGAACTTCTACTGCCCATTTTTCATGACTTGGTTTTCAACAAACTGGAATATTATGTTTTTCCCAGTCTATTATTCTGGTCATCTGGCCACTGCTCAAGAAAAGCAATCTCCAATGAAAAAATTCAGGTAGGTTTCTAGATTCATGGACAACGGGGGATGTTTGGAAATGCATTTTATGCAGACACACAAACTTTCATCTCTTTGAAAGATGGGTAAGTTCTCTTTTAAACACGGAGAAGCAGGGCCTACCATTGAGAATGCGCACCAGGAAGAAGAGTGGAGACCTTATTCAGAAATAAATTGTGTCTACAATGTACAAGGCACTGTACTGGTGTGCTTGCACCATCTCATTTGATCATCATTAGTGATAACAAATCTACCTTTAAAGGTGGCATTACTGTCCCATCTTAACACATAAGGAAACAGACTCAGAATGGTTAAATGACTCGCCCAAGGTCAAACAATGATAAATAATGGGATCCAAATTTAAGTCTACCTATCTCTAAAAACCCATACTTTAAAAGAATGTCATCGCAATGTCTGTCTCAACTTCTCCCAAGTGTGCACTAGTAAAATTGATTTTAGTAGAAACTTTAGATCCATATTCTGAACACTGTGGTCTGTAAGCAGGTGAGATGACCTGGCTTCATGCCATGGGAGATTTGGTCCAGAGGAATTGAAAGCTGCCATTTTTTGCTGGCGAGGAGCACAGGAGCCCTCCTTGTGGCTCTGCCTCCTGCAGAGTCCTGTGGCTCTAGTGGTCGCTCCGTGATGCCCTTGGCTTCCGCCACCGTCCATTGAAAAGCTAGTGGTTGCTCCGTGATGCCCTTGGCTTCCGCCACCGTCCATTGAAGAGGTCAGGCGGCAGATAGGACTGACGTCATACGTAGCTCTCAAGGAAGGTAAAAGCAGTGTGCATTTCAAACTTCCTTTATTAATGGACAAATTTTTCTTTTTAAAGATTTATTTTATTGGAAAGTCAAATTCAGAGAGAGAAGGAAAGACAGAGAAAGATCTGTCTGCTGGTTCACTCCCTAAGGCTGCAATGTCCAGAACTGAGCTGATCCTAAGCCAGAAGCCAGGAATTTCTTTGGGGTCTCTCATGTGGGTGCAGGGTTCCAAGGCTTTGGGCCATCCTCCACTTCTTTCCCAGGCCACAAGCAGGGAGCTAGATGGTATACATGGAGCAACCCGGACATGAACTGGCATCCATATGGGATGTGGGTGCATGCAAGGAGAAGATTTAGCCACTAGGTTATTGTGCAGGGCCCAAATGGACAGATTATTAAAAAGGAAAAGCCAGTGTAGATGTTTCTTAGCACTGAAGTTGTCCCTTAAGATGCCCATGTCGGGGCCCGGCAGCGTGGCCTAGCGGCTTAAGTCCTCGCCTTGAACGCCCCGGGATCCCATATGGGCACCGGTTCTAATCCCGGCAGCTCCACTTCCCATCCAGCTCCCTGCTTGTGGCCTGGGAAAGCAGTCGAGGATGGCCCAATGCGTTGGGACCCTGCACCCATGTGGGAGACCCAGAAGAGGTTCCTGGTTCCCGGCTTCGGATCGGCGCACACCTGCCGTTGCGGCTCACTTGGGGAGTGAATAATCGGATGGAGGATCTTCCTCTCTGTCTCTCCTCTTCTCTGTATATCTGACTTTGTAATAAAATAAATAAATCTTTAAAAAAAAAAAAAAAGATGCCCATGTCATCAAAATGCAAAGATCTGAACCCTGGGTCTGGCTGCTGACCCTAGCATTCCTGCTAGTGCAAACCCTGGAGAGCAGAAGTGACAATCCGCATGGTTCCATTCCTGGTACCCATGTCAGAGACCGAAACGCAATTTCTGGCTTCTGATTTCAGCCTGGCCAGTCTCAGGGTTTTTCTCACTTTTCTTCTCAAATAAATTTATGATGGAAGCAAAAAAAAGGAAAATCTGGGGCTCAGAAATAAAGTTCCAGGACAACCATCTCAATACTGAGACAAAGCAGGAACCAGAGACCCAGTAGGGACCAAATGGGGAAGTGCCAGTTCTCCACAACAACTTGTGGGTCTCCAGGGGAATGACTATAAGCTTGTCCTGCAAGAGCTGAAATAACCTTTCTCAGTTGCTCCTACACCTAGTGAAAAGAAGGAATGATTACAGTAGCCAGTACATGATGTGGTAACTCTTAAAACCTTAACAATAAGGAGGCCTTATCCTCAGCTTCCATCTTCTGTCACCAGCACGGCAGTGGTTAGTATATTAAGGTCATGTTAGGAGTGATTTTCTACATGTGATCATGAAAACTCAATTATAATTAAGCAAACAAAAAAAAAACACTTTGAAAGAACAGCTGTTGTCTGGTTCAGCAGGAAGTATAAAACTCCATATCTATTTGTGATTGCCAAAGATAAATTTGATTCCCTTTAATTCAAACATGATTTGGGGCATATGTTTTTAAAGGATGGCATTTAATAAACAGTTACAGGAGAAGGTAATTATCAAAGTAAAACTGTCCCTGTTAGAGAATATCTATGTGAACCCAGATAACAAGCGGATTCTACTTAATGCTCCTGTGTTTAGACACACGAGTATTAGAAGCAGTACTTCAAGAATACTTCAAATCAAGTCAAGTTGGTTTTATTTAAGATTGCACATTTACACAAAAGGCTACTCCTGACAGACATGCTCTTCTGTGAATGAACTTCATCTTTTCCATTTTTCTGATGTTGGGCTAACTCTAAAGTTAATAAAATCTGCACTTGGACAAGACACCTTCCCTATTAGCACTGGGAGAGTTAAGCTGACCATTTCTAAAGCAAACCAAAGTGCTTTTGTTGTGCAGAATAAACCACTGTCTTTGAAGGGATTATTCTCTAGTGGTCCTCTCCATATAAGAAATAAACATTGCCAGAAAAATCTTAGATCCTTGATCTTTTAATCCCAAGTAGACTCATTAACACCATTTGCCAGGAAGGTACTCTCAAAGCTCTCCTTCCTGAACAAGAGGAAAAGAGTTCATGTATCAAGTTGGGAGTAATATTTGTCCCATGACACCTGAACTTCTATTTTCTCTTAAATGGTATAAAAGAAGGTCCATCTTTTTTCTTTATCACTAGCAGCAAGAGAACATTCAGGAAAGTATCAAATCCACATGCTGAGGATTGTCCATCTGGAAATAGGTTTTGATGATTCGATAATTCCATATATACTCCCAGGAAAGCTCAATCGCCACAAGAGATTTTGAAATTTAAGAGGAAAAACATTATATACCATAGCTCTAACAGATTACAGAAAATATGAAATAAAGATCCAAAGACACAATAACACTTTGAGACGTGCTCAGACACCTGACATCCAGAAGGGACTTAGTCTAGCAGTTGCTAGAATAAAGATGAGCACAATTGAATTTCTACAGTCCCCAATGTCTAGGCTTCATTCCACAGTTTGCTACTTGCCAACGCCTCTTGTCCAGAAACTCTAAGCTCATCATCCCAAAGAGAGATCTACTGTTATTTCTGTTACACTGTTTCCTGTTAAAGATCTGTTCTAAAATTTTTCACATTTTTAGAAATATTTATTTATTTATTTATTTATTTCAAAAGACAAAGTTATAGAGAGACATACAGGAAGAGAGAGAGAGAGAGAGAGAGAGAGAGAGAGAATCTTTCCTGTTCTGGTTCATTCTCTAAAGCATCACAAATAGCTAGGGCTGGTCCAGGCAACAGCCAAGAGTCTGGAATCCCATCCAGGTCTCCCACATGTATGACAAGGGCCCACACTGGGTCAGCTTCTGCTTCTTCCCCAGTAACCTTATCAGAATAGCAGAGATTCAAACTGATATTCCTGTGCTGCCCGTTTTACAGATGGTAGCTTAACCTGCTGTGTCACAACTCTGACTCCAAATGCTTACATATTTTAGCATCTAAAACTTAAATGGTGCAAAGTGTGATGCGGTTGGCCTGGTATGTGGGAAGAGCAGCTATGATCCCCACAGCAGCGGGGACAGATGGAGAGAAGGCTGACAGGGATTGGAGGAAGGAAAAGAAGGGGGAACCGTGAGGGAATGAGCCCTGGGGTGTGGGTCAAGTCAGGTGAGAGTGGCCGCAACTGGACATCAGTGTTTCCCCAGCCACTTGGCTGTGAAGCTTTCTCATTCCCTATGTAGCCACTGGCCTGGTCTGGGGCCCCAGAATATTCTTCCTGCTTCAGAATCCACCACTATGATGGTAGATTGCAGGGAGAAAGAACCATTCGTGGCTAACAACAATAAGAAAAGGAAATGTTTTCATAAAAACTGAGGTTTGTGGTGCTTTTAAGTAAAAGTGTATCTTAAAAGGCTTCATTGGTTGGGGGTGACACCATAAGCCCACGGCTCATCCACAGCCCCGTGCAGCTTCTGATGTTTTCGTAAGTAGAGATTGTGGAGTCTTGTACAGCTGGCTCTAGCAAAGCCATCGCCTGTTCTGAATACTGTGCATTGGAGTCCCTGAGTGGCCACAGGGCTGTGGCGAGGCCATGCTTGCTACATTGTGTGAACACAGGCAATTCCAGGTTGCTTTAGAGTTGACATTGCCCTTAGAGCTTTTAGCCCCTTTATTGGTTCAAATTTACCTTTGGGAAATTTCATTTTTATTTCATGAAAACTCTCTGGTTTTATTTGTGCCCTACATATAAGTGAAACCATTCTGCAAGGATCTACATGAGCAGTGAGCATTTGTAACATTTCTGTAATTGTTAACCTATAATTCCCTGCATTCTTTGCTGTTTGAAAGACACACAGACTGTGAGACACAATCTGAAATCTGAAAAATTGTTCTGGGAATTTTCATCTCTTACTCTGTGTGGTCCTCCTGTAAGAGACTTTGTATGTGAGAGACAAACACTTGGGTTTGCAGGCACGGTTGCTCTTCCGTGGATTCTTAGAGCCAGTTCTCCTGCTGTCTAGAGCTGTGTCAATACAATCTATTGCAAATGTTACAATCATGTTCAAACATTCGTAACTTGTTGATTTGAATAAAATCCTTACAGTACAGTGGAAAACAGGATGCCAAGTGCAAGTCCCCCTTGAATGTTCATGAATAATTGAATGAAAAAGCAAAGATGAATTCTCTTGTCTTCTGTACCCATGGTATACAGGCACTGTTACGGTACTACTGAAAGTATCACTAAGTGAACATGTAAATCACAGTGACATCTCGGGAGGCTGCATTTAGGCTGGTGGTTAAAACACTGGCTAGGTATGCCTGTGTCCCATGTCAGGGTGTGTGGGGTTTGCTGCCCGGCTCTACCTATTGACTCCAGCTTCCTGTGAATACAGATCTCAGGAGGAAATACTGACTGTTCAAGTAATCATGTCCATTTCACTCATACGGGAGACCTAGGCTAAGTTCCCAGCTCCTGGCTTCAGACTAGCCCAGTCCTAACTGTAGCAGGCACTGGGAAACCAGCTAATGCAATAATGCTCACTCTTTCACTCATGCCTCTCAAATATATTTTTGAAAAAATAAGGGAAAATTTCCCCTTGAGCTAAATAGTCAATTTAATCAGAGATCAAAAGAAAAAATACACAGATTTAACTGAAATGACTCCTCCAAAGTGGCCTATGTTTACATTTTAATGTAACCTGAATTTCACATTTAGTTTTTAACAGCTTGGGAGTCATCACAGAGGCTTTGAAAATATTTCTGTGTCAGAAGCAACCTCAAAGGATTTACATTCACTTAGGTGTGAGGCTGCTGCCTGGGACATCCACATCCCACATCACAATACTTGGATTGGAGTCCTGGCTCCACTCAGATTCCAGCTTCCTGCCATTGCAGATTGGAGGCAAGTGATGGCTTATGTAGCTGAATCTTTGCCACTCCTGTAGCAGACCTGGATTCACTCCCGGGCCAGGGTGGGCATCTGGGGAGTCAACCATCATATGGACCTCTTTCCCTGCCACCCTGTCTAGTGAGAAAAGCAATTGGCCAATTCAGCATGTATATTCTAGAAAAGGACACAGATACGAGCAGATTCACGGATGTGTGGGTCTGTCCCAGAGGATTTTGTGAAGTGTCTGTAGCCATTTGGTTTATCCCATTCACTTTTTGGGAAAGACTTTCCCTTTCTTCCTTAAGCTCATGACTTCCATATTTGCCCATTTCTGTCTTTCTCTGGGCTTCTCTGAAAATGTCCAGAACCGACAGCAGGCCTGTCCTGGGAGTCTCCCAAGAGCACCTGCATAGGAGATAATCGGTGTCTGGGGAGATAGGGGCTTTTCTCCAAGGGGGCTCCCTGAAGCCCGGAGGTGGCAGAGCTGAGCGCAGTTAGTCCACAGATGGGTTCCGGCTCTTCCTGTCCACTTCTGCCTGAAAATTGTTGTGAAGAGTTAGACAAGCTGTGCCAACCTATACTTCCTATGTATTCATCTCTTTTTCCTCCTTAGGGAATGCAGTCGGATTTTTGGTGAAGATGGCCTGACCTTGAAGTTGTTTCTTAAAAGAACTGCTCCCTTTTCTATCCTATGGACTTTGACAAATTACCTGTACTTATTGGCTTTGAAGAAGCTGACGGCCACGGATGTGTCGGCTCTGTTCTGTTGTAACAAAGCCTTTGTCTTCTTGCTGTCCTGGATCGTGCTCAAGGACAGGTTCATGGGAGTCAGGGTAATGGTTCGCTTGGTTCACTGTGCAACATTGCCTTTGGCTGCAGAGCTGGACCTCAGGAAGGCTGCTTTGTGTCATGGAGTTTCTGTCAAACTTTCCCCATTGGTTCGAATACAAATTCAAATGTGAAGATGCACTAGAGAGCACAGGCAGAAAGACACCATCAAAAGATATTGGGATGGCTTCCACGGGATGGTCAACTGATTGCAGCAGGAAGATTAAGAGAGAGAAAACATGTTTTTATCTTATAATTGATTTTTAACATTGTGATCATGGGTCCTCAGAATGGAAGGATCTAAGAAAACTAGCCACAGTAAAGATAGCTTTTTTAAAAAATCAAGAAATGTTGGTAAATATTCAAACACTCCCCAGGCAGGCCCCTTTCATAGGTGGATTTAATTAATATCAGTGTAGGGAGATAAGATTCTCTAATTCATGTCAGCAGAAATGGCACAGTGCTATTAAACATGGCTAGCTATCTCATGTGAATAATGTAGAAAGGAAACTAAAAGCAACAGCTCAAACTTCGGAGTACAAGTTCTTAATTGAATTGTGTTAACTCCCACCAACCACTTCAGTTCTGAGATTATTCCTCTCAGGAGTAACGTGGATTCCCACGATTTCTGAATGCCTGTTCTGGGTTAGAAATAGATTACTTGGTGTAGAAGATGCAGTAGTGAAGAGCTACATTTCCTTCATACAATCTGACAAGCCACCGTGATGAAAATACTGAGCCAACTGGTGCCTCTGAATGAGGTCCAAACGAACAGCCTCTCCCTAGACTATCAACATTACACAGCTTGCTGTTCTCTCAACAATGCATCCAAGGTTGGATTTGAAATATAGTTTGCTCTCAAAATGTTGCTTCCTTTTTGGCAAAGATTTGTAGGTCCTTGCTCTTCTCTAAAATGCTAAAATTATGTTAATATGAGAGGCAGAGAGAGAGCCAGCTAATGATGGTTATTAATCTTGAAAGATTTAAATATATATATATACATATCAAATTAGAAAATTATTATTGCATTATGGGAGATGCTACTCAGAAATTGAAAACTGAAGCTTGACGCAAGCCACAGCAGAAAATCTTCTTGGAGGACAAAAATTTATGTCAGTCGTGGTATTATTACCACATATCCAAATGTGATGTCACACTCTCCTCTGGCTGAACTTAGATTTGACATTCCTGGGGCTTCACCTCATGCAGTTGCAGCTGGGGTGCTAGGGTACAGGTGCTGCCTGTCTACCGTCAGGACCCCTCCTCACAGTTCGCTGCCCCATTGAGGATGGACTGTGTGACATACATTCCTGTGAAAATGAAACACAGGACTTTTTTTTCCCTTTTCTTTTTAGAAGCATCAACGATTTCAAGATAGCAGAAACAGAGCAAGTGCAAGGTGCACAAAGCCTTCTTAGCACAGGATGCAATACGTCTGTACAACCACAGAGTCAGCCTGAATTCAGAGCATAAGGTTGAAGTTCAATGGCTATTTGAGGATATAATGATGAACTCATTCATGTTTTTGTGAAATCTTTCTCTTCACTATCTTCCACTACTACAGGACACTTAAGTCAGAGGGATTATCAGAGGGGAGGCCTTGTTAGAGAGGAATAAAGAGTAAATGGAGGCACTTTTCTGCTTTTTCAGGGGCATCTGAGTAACAGAAACAAATCACCACATTCACTATGAGATTTATCAGTGAAAAAATTAGCATATTAGCGTGAATACGCATATTTGACCTGGACCTCCCTGAGATAACAGGTATCAAAGGTATAATGTAAATTTGAATTCTTTTAGAGAAAAAAAAATCTCAGTTATATAACTTAAATTTAAATTACAGATTGGCTAAATTTGCCTAGAGGCTATTAATGATTGTCATTTTCAATATGGGATCCCAGTGAGTCGGATGACAGATTCCCAAAAGATCTTAATCTCCACAACCCACATCTTAATCTCCACAACCCATGAAAGTGAATTTCTAGAATAGAAGTCTTTGCAGATGTCAGTAACGTAAAGATCTTGTGAGAAAAAAGAGATTATTTTGGATTATCTGGGTGAACCCAAAGTCCATCAAGAAACTTGTAAGAGACTCACATGGGAGCTGCACAGAAGAGCAGGGGACAACATGAGCACACAGACACAGGGGAAAGGTGTGCCTTGAAGCCAGGAGTGCTGGACAGTCATGTTGGGAGGGACAAGAAATATATCCTACCTGAAATTTCTCTCAGGGGCATGGCTGTGTAGGAAGTCAAGCTTCTGACTTGCACAACATTGCCAAAGCCATTTGTTTTTTTATGTCACCAATGTTGTAGTGATGCATTCCCTCAGGAAACTGATCTAGCATGTAACAATAAGAGGTGATAGAAGACTCTTAAGTCCCCCATAAGCATTTGCTAATAAAGCCATACTCACAATAAGATGTCAAAGATGGCAAGTGAATAAGCATTAGTATCAGGCATGCTAGTGGAAGTTGGATATTTTTCTTTGAAAATGACAAGAAGTACTTCACTTCTCACTGTAGGCATTAGGAAGTGTTGTATGCCACATTTCCAAAGAAGGTCCAAGTACAATTTTAATGATTCCCATAATCAGGACATGGAATATGAGAATTACCAAAACATATTCAGCATTTTGCCTTCCGACAGTGTCAGCAACTCTTCCCCTCTTGAGACACATCGAGAACATGTATAATTAGGTCATTTGAGAAATTAAAGGCAGTCTAACCAAGCACCAACAACTTGAATACAGCTCTCATTGCCTGTCTAAAAATAATCTGAAACACAACCCCTCCAGATGTCACTTCACTGGATTCCTCCTTCTAAAAAATGGTTAAAGAGATGCTTTCAAACATCAGAATGGATTTTATTTTTATGGTTCATGTAAAAATATCTGTAGTTTAGAAACAGATGATTGTTGAATTATAGTTTTGGTTTGGCCCCAAAAATGATCATATGTAAGATGAAAGTGATGGCCTTCCCTGCTGCTATTTTTCATGTCAAAATTACATCACAGAGAGAATAAAAAATGCTGCAAGTCATAACATTAGTAAACACAAGTCTATAGATACTATGGGCCAGAAAGAGCAGTGCTCACATAACAATGAATTATAGAGTTTGAATCACACTTGTTACTCTCTTGTTTAATTATGTTACAGAGGTGACCTGCCATACTTCATTTTTTATCATAAAGTCATTAGAATTAACTTACTGGCAATCTTCACTATAAAAAAGCTTTCATGAACAACTGCTTGTAGTTAATATATGATCCTATGGTAGAAATTAGTAAATTTCTTCAAATGATCATACTTTATATTGAAAATGTTACAACGTGCTAATCCAACACTTGCAGCATTGAATTTGGAGTTTTTCCACCTCTGAGATTATGTCTTCTTTAGCTATGGTTTTTACATTCATAAGAACCAGAAAAATCACTCACCTTTGTGAAAGAGGGCTCTTCACAAGGAAAACCAGCCACTACCATTACCATGTACCTGTTCCACAACAACAAAACATTGATGTCAGACTGCAGGGTTAGAAATCTCATATTTAGATCTTAATCCATTTTTATTCTCAAATTCCCCTGAATATAGGAGAAAACTAGTGCTCAGAGAATGATCCAGAAGATTCTCACTGTATTAGCAAACTTAGGAAATGAACTCTGTCCCTTCACCTTAACACTGATGTGTTGTCCAGCCCTATAGGTGTCCCTGTGCTTCCCAATGGTGGCTGTTAAAGAGACACCGTGTGTCCACTAAGGACTGACTGGAGTATGTTAGTGAAACTGAATCTTGAGTTGAATTTAAACTGGCCTCCAGATGCTCTACACCAGGAGAGTCGGATTGAGCTGCTACTGATTTGTGCTGATGCTGAATACCAAGATAAGATTCAGGATGACCTTTTGTTTCCATCTTGCCTCTGATTACTGCTCATGCGTACACAATGCAGGATTCTCTGTGGGAACCTTGGTGCTTCTTAGGGCAGGCAGTAGAAGATGGATAAAAGGTCCTGACCCTTCTCATCTGGTCTTCTAGAAGACAATGACTTATGAATACAGCAAGTAGAGTGGAAGCTGGGTTATGATGGTGCTCAGGTTTTATGCCCACGAGGAATCCATATTCCCTTCATGAAAGTGTGACATGTTGACTTTCCTTGGACATCCCTCAGTCTTGGTTTGTGGAATTCTCTCCCTCTTATCTACGCAGGTCTCCCTCTGAGACCACTTTCAAGTGAATTTGATACGAAAATGAGCGCAAGTGAGTTGTGTTCAATGGCCTAGCACCCCTGAAATTTTGCTATCATCCAAGAGACTCTCATTCACACCATACCCAAATCTCTACAGATTGTAAAACCTCCTTTATTTTCCACATTTCAGCTTTTGTTTCATTTAATTGGATCTAAGTAAAAATGACATTTCTTCACAGGTTCCTAAATGTATCTTGCAGAAATTCAAGGACTTTGTCTATCCATAGTTCCCTGAAACATGATTCTCCCTAAATCCACTCACGGAGGAAAGAGTGACTGTTAATGCGGCTCTCTTTGGCCTCACTGTTGGTGTGTATCCCAGCCTCAGCTGAGCTTGAGTCTAGCCACTCATAAGTCGTGTAATTGGAGATACGCGGTTTTGGGATTCAACAATCTGTTGAATTAAGCTCCTCAAGGTTCACCCAGCTTGAATACACAGAATTAGCCCACAGAGAAAATTAGTAAACACGCTGGGGTTCACATCACTCATAGAACTTGAAATGCTTCAAGAATACTGTGGGAAAGAACTGGAGTAAAGAGATGAACTGTGGTGCCTTAGATCCTGAAAAAATTGGTATTGGTATCCAGATGGCAAACCTGGAGGCCAGCTAGAAATGGAAGTCCCAGAGAACCTGATGGGGCTGGTAAATCCTGCAGGAGAACCACAAGGTTCTGGACCCTCTGTTTTTATGAACTAAAGATTTCACAGGTGAAAAAGACTGAGTTTCATGAAGGGTCACAGGTGATAGCTGGCACTGTGAGATTGCCAACTATATATCTGTGAAGTGGTCTGTGAGTTTTGGGCAATAGGCTCATGTGGTCCCAGAGGCCCCTCTGCTTGACCTTGACCACTGAGGAGAAAGAGTTCTCCTGGAGGCAGAGCCGGTAGCTGGCTGGCTCAGGTCATTCAACCAGCATGCTGAAACAACAGGGATACTAAATCCACTAGGAATACTCACCTTGGATGAGTACACAACAGTGTGAGAGGGCAGAGAGATTTAGAAAACTTAAAATGGCCGTTTGGGTGTCTCCATGGTTACTAACATTCTCTATTCAACCAGATTCAGGTAATGGCAATGGTGGGGTTGCCATCTTATTCAGACATTTTCGGCTGATGTGGAGGCTGGACTCAGAACAGGTTGTCAGCAGAGCCACGATTTTCAGAGAGCAAACAGCTCTAGTCCACTGTGCATTTTCAGCAGCTGAGTCCCTCTTACAGGTTTCATGTGTCCCCGAAGCAATTTTGTGGTTGTCAACCTCTGCATAAGCACAGATGAGCATTTGTTGACACAATAATTAAGGTGCTGGCTTCTTATAGACACATCTTCAGTGAGCTGAGTTGTGAACTTTTTTTCTGTTGAGGAGTGCAGATTATTAATCCTGTTTAATGGATAATTCTGAAAATGCATGGAGTCAGATATGTGCTCCTGTTATTTCTTCTGTGGACATTGAAGTTAAACCAACCAAGCCAAACAGAGCCACTTGAGAATCATCCAAATGGTGATTGTTAATAAGCCATACATCCAACATGGTCTTGCATTTTCAGGATTAGCTGAGATTCTTTCATTTACTTCCAACTAGGTACATCTACATTGAGATTTTCTTTAAACAGCCATAGAGAATTTTTCCTGTCAGCTAGTTGTGAAATTTGGATCTAAATACGGCAAATAGATCAACCTATCTTACCTCTGAGGAACACATATGTATATATGGCCTACAAGTTATTGCTTGTGCCTTGGAGAAAAAATTTTCAAATATCTCAAACATTCATATTCTCCTGCTTTCAGAACTTAACTGCCTGGTTACCTAAGTGAAAAAATGCTCCTTCCCATCAAGGTAATTGCAAGAGACGCTGTGTGATTGAAGTGTCCACTTAAGCAAGCCACACTTGCATTTTCACAAATACTTGAACAAGCAACAGAGATCTGTAAGAGGCTCATTATAGTTGTAATTCTGAATTACTATGAAACCATGTAATCTTTAGTCATATCCAACCCTTATCTTGAGAATATTTATTCTTGAATTTTATGCATCTACATTTTTACTAAAGACTAACTCAGAAAGCGAAGAGTCACTTGTGGTTATAGCCTGTGGAGAACTCTAAACAGGAAATAGCACATCGTGTTCAAGTTTCTTCGATTGTTTCTGTTACCTTTATCTTGCAAGAACTACCTGTTTGAGAAAACACATCTGATATTTGGCCCAAAGAAAATATCTATCAGCTCATATATACTGACCTAGATATTCATTCTTATTAAGGGATTCTATGTGAGCACATGAATACTGTAGCCTGTGAACATTATTTAGACAGGAAGACACATCGTGAAATGCCAGTATCTACTGTGCCTTTTCATTTCTTTGAAACCAGATCACCCAGAGAATTGTTGCAAATCCCTAGCACAGCTATACATCTCCAAATCAAGGAAAGTGATAACAGCTACCGAACTTACAGGGCTAGCAAACCTCCTCCCCATATTCATTTATGAGTCTATTATTTGTTTTCCAGAAATGTTCCCTGACACCTCATACCATGTAGTAAATTCTGCTCCCCATAATTTGAAGCAGGGCATGTGGCACACATCTGAAATGCTACTCATTCCACAAGGAAACTGCCTCCCACCCTGCAGCTGCCTCGGTCCCATATGATGAAGACAGCTCTGCCGACACAGGAGCGCCTGTTCTCAAACCTTCCTGCTGCTCCTCACAGAAGAGAAAGCTATTAGCAAGCTAAGCCAAAGCCAACTGTGCCCTGGCTTTGGGTGGCAGTTAACAAAGAACTGCGTTAGTGGAATCTAATGATAACCATCAGGAGCATGAGTCAAAATTCTGCCTTTGGTTGTAAGGAGTAATTCACTGATGTTCAAAAGGGGTCTCCCAAATCACACTTATGAGTAACAAAAGATCTCAGAGGAAGTTACTTATGGGGAATACTCAGAACTGAAGTGTAACAAAATTAATGCAGTTTTGAATTTCTCACACACTTTCATCTTGATTTCAAAGTCAGTGAGACTGCTTCACAAGGAGATGATACATTGTTCCCTAGTCCTGGCATGCTGTTTTACTGTTGTTGTAGGTTTGAAATGTGTTCCAGTACAGTGACTTCAAGACAATTAAAGAAATAGTTCCAATCAGCATCTCACCAAGGTAGAGGACTCCTATTTCGAATATACTCAGGACTGTATGATTTTACATTAAGCCATGCTGACATCAATCAGATTATGAATGGCCTACTTTCTGCAATGAAGCAGTGCTGTAGCATAATTAAATGAAATTATCTTTCTGTGGTGCACCTAAAATGGAATTAATTTGCATTTAAACTAAATGGAGAACTGGCCTCTGACATCCGAGTGATGGAGCAGTCAGCTTGTTCCTGGGTGCACCCCCAGGAGAGGTTCTTCACTTTCTTTCCTTAGCTTAGATTTATCGCTTAGCCGTGTTGGTTATTATTATAGTAAAGTCTTGGTGATGTGGAGATCTTCAGAAACTGATCCAAGGAACTGACTAAAATGTATACTGAATTGTTTGAAGCCAAAGAATACAGTACAGATGAGAATGCTTGAAAGTGACTTCCAATAAATTAATCTCACCAATATGGCTGTTAATATTTAGAAAGCCAACCTGAAATAATTGTGCTGAAGCTGCCTGCCCTTCATAAAAAGAGAGAAAGAGCAGCTTTATTTTCTGTGCCTGGGTGTGTTTTGAGCACACTTACTTATTTTTTATGTTGACCATCCCTGCAGTTGAGCAGTAGGTATAATGTAGTAGAAGAAATTGGGTTTCAGGAAGTACTTGGCAATGTTCACCCAGTCTGGGGTGATCTGGGGTACCGGAGGCATCAAGGGTTTCTTCTGTTTCCTTGCATTGTATTTGACAGATAGTTGCTGCAATAATGGCAATCACTGGCATTGTCATGATGGCCTACGCAGATAACTTCCACGCCGATTCCATCATAGGAGTGGCCTTTGCAGTGGGGTCAGCCTCTACATCTGCACTATATAAGGTATGTCGCACACTTTCTCTGACAGTTGACTGTAAAAGCTTAGGCTGAAGTAATAAGGGAAAGAAGTACAATGAAGACCTTGAGTTGAAAAACAGGTAGATGTGCTTAAACAATACTAAGTGCCACTTACAGTGTCATTTATTGGGCACCTATCAGAAAATTTCACCTGCTTAATATGACTCTATGTGGCATAGATAGTTATTCCCACTTTCCAGGTGAGAACTGAGCCTTTGAAATATTAAGTAACTTGGCCAAGGTTGTACAACCAGAAAGAGATAGATAAATAGATAGACAGATAGACAGATAGATAGATAGATAGATAAATAGATAGAGATTTATAAACTCTAAATTAGTCAGCTCCTAAGCCTGTGCCACTTGCTCCTACTCCCCCGCTTATCTGCACATGAGAAAGCTTCCTATTTCTATCTGAATCAGCCGACTGTGATCGTCATTTTGACTTCACAGAGGCATTATGAATTACAGCCAGCTGTTTCCCTTCCGACGGCATCCTGAGCCCACTCTGTGCACTCTATTCTTCCTTCTCTGGAGTCCCTGACATCAGTGAAAATTTTGTTCAGTCATTCCATCTGAATTCAGAGAGAAGACTGAAAGAGCAGATCTAGCAGGCTGTTCCTAAAGCATCCTTTTAAGAGCAAACCATCTGGATTTATCCAAAGGACAATGCCAATGTGCATCTTTTGGTGTTTTGTTAAGAAAACTTTCCTCAAAAGGCAAAATAATAATAACAGCAGCCTTTGCATCCCTCCTGGATGTGTGCTACCATTATTCTCCAAAGCTGTGAAGTTAATTTCCCCAACTATATTTCATGACTCATTCACTCTGTGTAACGAGCTTCACAAGTGTTCACTCACTCATCGTTAGTGTCTGACTTGCTCCCTTTGGAAGTTCCACCACAATGTCTGGTCGGAACCATGACTACCACATGCTTGTGTTCCCTTGATTAAGTCTTTCAAGAAAGGAAACAGGTGCAGTGGTTATCCGAGGCAGGATTATGAAGGTGGGCAAGGGAAGATGAGGGAAGTTTAATAAGTACCAAGCTATAGTTTGATAGCAGTAAGAAGTTCTGGAGTTCTATTACACAGTAGGATAACTATTGATAATGGAAATAGGTTGTGCATTTAAAAAAAGCCAGAAGGAAAAATTTTTGAATGTTTTTATCATGGAATAAGTGTTTGAGGAGATAGAACTATTTATACTGCTTGGAGCATGATACCATACACACGGTATCAAAACATCACACGATATTCCATAAAAAATATAAAATTGTATGCCTCAGCTCTAAACTTTAGAAATAAGGTATTAAATTCAGGGGAAAAAAGAAACAATACCAGTAAAAATTAAAAGCAGTATCAGGGGTTCCTGAGTGACCATAATAACCATCTTATACAGATAATTCTCTACATCCTCTCCGGCAGTAGTATTTGCTAGCATGTGTAAAATCGTATCTGCCTGGTAGTTCACGCAGAAAGAACCTACTCCATTTTACATTGCTTGTTAAAAGATTAGTGAAGAGGACAGAAGGGTTAAGAAGTAAGGAATACAGCCTGGCTTCCTCTCTGAGCCTGCCGTGTGACTTCAGTCTAATCATTCACTGCTCCTGTCTTTGTCTAGATGGAGGCTTTTAATTCATAGAGAAAATTGCTTCCAAATCCAGAGCATAAACATAATTTTTGCAAAGACATTTGAGGCTCAAGGAAGAAAAGCTTTTGTTATCGTGGGCATCATAATTATTTCTATTAGCAACATGGTGAAAGGTTCTCTGCATCCAAAGTAAGGATGAAATGAATCCCATGCTTGGAGGATGTATTCATGACATCTCAGTTCTAGAAGAAATTTCTGGGTGTGTCTGCATTCCTGTTTATCATTTATTCCTGAGCCGTTCCTGCTGGTGGCCCCCAACTCTGGAAACCCTCTCTCAGCAGGTACCACAAGCAGCAACACTGGCTGTTTCACAGGGGAGCTGTGGAGCATTTTACTTCCCTATGTCTTACAGCCCATCAGTGCCAGGGAGACAGCAACCCAAGAAGAAATGGAGAGCAAACTCTGGAAGATCGGTTAAAATCTCCCTGCTGCCTCCCCACACCCCAAGTCTCTGATTGAGCTTCTTTCTTATCCTAGGTTTTGTTTAAGATGTTTCTAGGAAGTGCCAACTTTGGTGAGGCTGCCCACTTTGTCTCTACCTTGGGTTTCTTCAATCTGATCTTCATCTCCTTCACACCGGTCATCTTGTACTTCACCAAGGTGGAGCACTGGTCATCTTTCGCAGCACTGCCTTGGGGTTGTCTGTGTGGCATGGCAGGGCTGTGGCTGGGTAAGTGGACCCATGTTTTGCTCCCTGACATTGCCTTGGGATATCATGGTGGGATGATTCCCGTAGGGGCCTCTGTTCTTGGCTTCCCAAGTTTATATCGGTTGATGTCAGTGTACATTTGGCAGATTCTTTGCAGGCTCTTGTTTGATTAGATTGGAAATGAGTGGCTCCCATGAGTTAACGTGTGCAGCTGAGAACCAGGCCACTGGGAGAAGAAAAAAGCGGGGAGACACAAAGAATAGAGACTTTTCTATCCAATGCTCATTCCCCCAATGGCTTTAGCAGCCAGGTCTCCACCTGGCTGAAACCAGAACCCTGGAACTCCAACTCCGTCTCCTACACCAGTAGCAAAGTCCCTAGCACTTGAGCTATCTTCTGTTTCCTTCCCAGGAATTAGCAGCGAGTTGAATCAGAAGTGTAGCAACCAGTCTCAAACTGGTGTTCCTGTATAGGGTGGCAGCACTGTAAGTCCCAGTTTAGCCCATTGTGGCACAATGTTGGTCCCCCCCACCCCCTGCATATCATGATAACCCATGGGTGCCACCAAGTGCTAGACAGAGGTGAGAATTTGAGCTTGCAGTCCGCTAACTCAGAATGGTTCTGGTTCTAAATGGCTGAGAGCACTTATTGCAGGAGAAAGGAGGAGATGTGTGAAGCTAGAGATGAAAAGGGAAAAAACTGCCTGGAAAGCTACGCTACAGGGATCTGAACTTAAAATCCACCTAAAGACCCCTCAGCAGGGAGGTGACAGGCTCATGTCCACATATGAAACAGCTCATTCTAAGCGCGGAGAAGGTATTTGTAACAGGAAGCCCTCATCAGAGGAGAGAAAAGGGTGGAGTAGAATGTGTCCTGTCAATAGCCAGGAAGAGGTCCACTTGGGGCCTTGTGACTAACGCTACCTGCTGCTGCACTGGAACTCCAGCCTCCCACTTCAGACTGCACTGCAGCTGCTGTTTTGTGAGAGGAGCCGAGGAAACAACAAGCCTGTTTGCTCACCAAGCAGCAGGTAACAGCAGCAACCACATGGCTCAGAACATGTGTTTAGTCACCATCAAGTCACTTCCTTTCCTGCTTCAAAACAACCCCTAAAGACAGATCCCCTGCTCACTTCACATTCTCCCACTTACTTGACCTGCAGGATAAGTGCCAGTCCTCAACTGACCTTTTGCAAGGCACTATGATTTGAAGTAACGATATCACTGAAAGGTCTGGGAGGAAAATAATCTCATTTTCATTCCCACACAGGCATCGATCATCTTTACCCTCTTTGGCAAGGTCCCAAAGCGGAGGTCTGTACCAGACAGGGGCTGTGTGAAAGAAGGGTCAAATGCTAACTGTTGGTCCCTTGAGGTCTACTTTTCACATCATGGTTATCACCTGTCATAATCTCTTCTTAGCAGAACACACATCATCAGCTCCAAGTCCATCTGGCTGGAGCATCCTAACTCAAAGTGCTAGACTATTCCCTCTACCCAGGGGAAATCATGAGTAAAATGGACTCTTGGCTTCCACTGTACACACATGAGTTCTACTTTGCTCTAAATAGCCCTTGACCGATGTCTACATTGTTGCGTTTCTCGTTTACACTCCTGGGCATGATTGCTGAGCCTGGGTGCCACCCGTGCCATCTGGATCCTGGAGTTTGCTACCAAGCATCATGATCTGCATGTGTAGTGCCAGGTCTACCCCCAGTATGCTGTAAAGCTCATTGAATCAACACTGTGCTGTGACAAACGCGACTGAGTCAGCCTCTGTCTTACTGTGGCACACATCCCGGGGGTCCACAGACTTCAGTACTTTCATTCTTACATTTATCATTTTCATTCTTCTCCATGGCATCAAGAATTATCTGGCAGGGGCTGGTGTGAGAAAGAGAGAGAGACAGAGAGAGACAGAGAGAGAGCGCGTGCGCTCACACACACATACACAGACCCATCTGTGCTCAGAGATGCCAACATTCTCTTGTAAAGGTGACTCTCTTGCGAGCCTGGGTTCACTGTGCCTCACTCCTTTCTCAGGTTCATCTGCTTCCAAGAGTGCCTTAGTCATGATGCAGGCTGACCTTATTCAACCACCTGACATGTCAGAAGCTCCAGCTGGGCCTTGTGGCCCCGCCAACACTGGACCTATGTATTCTTTTCCTTATACTGTCAAAAGAGAAGGGAAGTGTTCCATCTAAAGAACTCAGGAGAAATAGATAGCCTATTTCCAAGCAGTCACCTGGCTCGTTTGTGAGAAGGGGTCAGTTCTCCCCAAATACCAACGCTTTCATTCCATATGCTAAAGTAACCTGTTCAGCCACTACCATATCAGTTAGGGAGCTTGACATTTTAGTAAGCCCATTATCTTATGATTTTTCATGTTTGACTTTCTGAAGAGGAATTCAAGGTGCTGGATGGTTTGTCTGCACTGCAGCCTTGCCATAAAGGGAGAGCAGGGACTTGCTTGGGCAGCCCTCTGCCTTGATTACCACTATCGCTTTCTGGACATTAGAAAGGAGCCTAAACCTTATGGGCTTGAACTTGTTGTCTCTAACTGCCAAGCACAAGTGACTCCAGGTGTCTAAGTCCCTGGGGTTCATGAGAGCAGAAATGATAAAGGGTGATACGAGAATAGACATCATCCTAATTGAAATGGTTCTAGAACCTTCTTTGATTCTGCAGAAATATGACCAACATTTTCGTGCCATTTTCATAGGGATCTTCCTTGAATTGAGGGTGCTTTATAGTTAATATCCACCTCTCCAGCCCTTAAAACAATCATATGATTGAATCTTATTAAAATAATAGGATAATTATTTCTTCTTGTTGAATACCTGTGCTTGCTAATTTTTGAGGAGCGATGATTGTCTTATCTACTTTTGTATTTAACTAAAGAAGTTGAAAGATATTGAAGAACATCAGGTTGTACCTTCAATAGCTTTGTAGGCCGACATTCTGGTAGCCTGTGCCCAAGGCAGGCTAGGAAACTGTCTCTGGGGGTTCAGTGAATCATGTCGGCCACACCCGTGTGAGATTTGCTCATATGCTGGTCACCTGCAGAGAGAGAGGGACTAACAGCAGGGCTGTCATTGGCTAGACCTTCCTTTAGGCAGTCCCCCCAGAACCTTTCTTTGTCCAGGAATATGAAAAAATAGAGTGAAGTTACACTGAGATAAAGCACTGAAACTCAATCACGTGCTTTCAACCTCTCCGGCAATGCTAAGAAACAGCATGGTGCATTGATGATCTACCTCTTGGCATTTGTTTCAGTGCACCTTCGGCTGGGAAATTAGCAACAGCACAAGCGACCAGGGTGACAGAGAAGGAAAAAGACACAGCTTATTCATGCCACACATGCGTACATTTATCCTAAATTAGAGGATTAAATGGCCAAAGGCAAAGTTCCTTTAGAAGTCACATTCAGCCAAGAAGATATTGATTCTTGTATTCTAAAAAGAAAAGGCGCCCAGTGTATCAATTCCTCTTCATCCTGTTTATTTTCTCAATTTTACAGCCTTCAACATCCTGGTGAATGTAGGTGTGGTGCTGACGTATCCCATCCTGATCTCCATCGGGACAGTCCTCAGTGTTCCTGGAAATGCAGGTACTGCCCCAATTAGACACATACGGGTTCTGAACCTGCAATACGCCTCCTGTTCCTGTTTGTGTTAGCTCTGAAATATTTCTTCTATAAGTGCTGGATTATGTCCCTTGCCTGGGAAGATGTTTTTAAATATCCTGAAGGTGGCAGACGACAGAGTAACTGTGCATGGAATTTTAAATTTTCAGCTACAAAAACACTGTTTTCACTTGGTTGTGCTTTTAGAATTAAACACCCAATGTATCATTTGGGTTTCAAGTAATCTCTCTGACAGTGTAATTTTGGGATATTTTTAGAGGCAATCGTGTGGAAACAAAAGACAATCCCGCATGGGACTCTCAAATAAACGTCACTAATGAAAGTGTAGCAAACCTGTAGGGTGTCGGCTCTCATCAGACCATCCCCTGGGAGTTGCAGGAGCTGCTCTGGGGACAGAGCAGGTGGCCCTTGGATGTAGATAGAAGGAAACACGAATTCAAGTCCCATCAGGAATAACAGGAAAAGCTGGTTTTCCAGCACAATCTTTCTATTAAAGCTGCTAGTGAAACAAGCAATGAAAATGGATTGTCTGCGTAACTATTTCAGTCCCTCTAAGTTTGAAATTCTGCAATTCCAAATCTTGAGTTGCCATCTTTCTTTCCTCCAGGATAATCAGAAATATACTTATTATACAATCAGGGGCATTAAAAAGATATGGGAAAATTGTACAATTATTGCTTCAAGAATACCAATGTACATGAAACAACTTGGAACTATACAAAGAAATTTATTATTAAATGCCAAATGGATTTGGACTCTGAGTGACACGTGTTGTTCACAGGGAAGAAATAGCAGATGAAGCAGAGTTGTCGAGGAAGTTCGTTCATTCATCCATGGGCTAATTCATTCAACAAGTAATTTTTAGGGTGAAATGTATGCTGATAGCTGTGATTGCACTGCTTGAGATTGGACTCTAAATGAGACACAGTCCTTTTGCTAAGGGTCATGTAGAATAAAAGGGAAGACAGAGGAATTGAGCAAATACAGTGCAGAGAGAGAAGTGCTTTGCTAAAGGTGGAGACTGCATACTCTAAGAGGACACAGGAAGAATATCCAAGAGATTTTCTGCAGGAGGTCAAAAAGGAGAAAGCTTGATGGAGAGAGGCCTAAGAGAACCATATGCAAAAAGATCAGCATAGATGTGGCTAACACCTCCACCATAAAATGTATACCTCAAGCATTTGAAGCAGGGATTCAAAAACATCCTTGCACACAAATGTTTATAGCAATAACCTGGGTGGTATCCACAGATGGGAACACCCAAATGTTTGTCCACAGAATGACCCATGTATCACACTGTGAATTTCCAAAAGATCATGCTAAGTGGAAGAAGCTATGCACTTTGTGGTCATGTGATATAAAATCTCATTTCTGTAGAATATCCAGAACATGCAAATTCATAGAAGGAAAAGTTCATTAGTGACTACTAGGAGCTTGGGAATAAGGGGAAGGGAGTGAGAAAAAAAAATGTTTAATAAGTGTTGGGTTATTTATTTTTAAGTTGATGGAGATGTTTGGGACAACAGAGGGGATGGTTGTACTAAATGCCATTAAATTAATGATCATTTAATATTATGTAAAGTTATCCCAATTGAAAAATATTAAAGAACAACATCATAGCTGGCATTGTGGCTTAGAGGGTGAAGCTGCCACCTGCAATGCAGGCATCCCACGTGGGTTCATAGCCGTGTCCTGGAGCCTGCATCTGTGACCCCACTCATTACTAATGCACCTGGAAAAGTAGTGGAAGGTGGCCCCAATGCTTGGGTTCCAGCCATACACAGGGAGACCTGGAAGAAGCTTCGGGCTTGTGACTGGAACAGCCCTGGCCATCGTGACCATCTGGGGAGTAGATCAGTGGTTGCAAAATCTATCTGTAACTCTGACTTTCAAGTAAATTAACTTTAAAAAAATAAAGAATAATATCTACAAAGGACTAAACCTGAACTAGGCTGACTCATTTGAACAATTTCCAGTGATTCAATGAAACCAGAGAAAGGCAAGTGGGTGTGGGGAAAAAAAACACAAAGTTTTAGTAAATGCAACTGCAAGGTTATCAATTGTGAAGGGTAAGTGTGATTTAGAGCAGAGGAAGGAGCAGCAGGCAGAGCTGGCAATATGGATAAAGGGAGCTTCAGCTTGAAAAAAGGAAGAGTTAGAAAGTGTCAAGAAGTAACATCAACTTAGGCTGGCAAAGCTCAAGACCAGCCATCGGCTGTAACGACCTGATTTGTTTCTTCCTTAGCTGTGGATCTCCTGAAACAGGAGGTAATATTCAATGTCGTCCGCCTGGCTGCCACCATCATCATCTGCCTCGGGTTTCTGCTGATGCTGTTGCCTGAAGAGTGGGATGAAATGACGCTGCGATTCATCAATAGCTTGAAGGAAAAGAAAAGTGAAGAGCATGTGGATGAGGTGTCAGACCCTGGAGTGCACCTGCGGAGCAGGAGCAGGGTCAATGGGGCCGTGTCCATACCGCTCGCCTGACCAGGGACACAGCTGGATGCACGTGAATGTATATTCTGTGAATATAATAAAATTTTCTCACTACCTGTACACTCAATCAACAGTATTAACTCTGAATTTGAATAAGTCATATTGTGAAATAATGCCAACAGTAAAAGTTTACATTTATATGCTTATCAAGAAACTGGTGTAAATAATCATAATAAATTTTTTAATGAAGACATATCCATCTTTGTCCTCTCTTTGTTTTGAGGGAGTCCTCCCACAACTCCCATCATTTCCTGAAAATATAAGATTTAATTCATTCATGGACTTGAGAGAAAATTGTCTTTCAGTCAGAGAAAGCTGTCTAGAAGAAAAACACATGATAATGATAAGCACTTTGTGTTTATTTAAGTCCAATAAGAGCCTAAAAACCTGAGAACTGGACAACCATTCTTGAAATTTCACCAAAGCAGCTTTTTAATGCAAGATCTATACTAAGAGCAATGATGGTGTAAGGAATCTAAGTAGGTCTTTGAGTACTTTCCACATTCTTAGAGTGGAGTTGGGTATAAGGCAGTTTACAATGTCTGATGAGGTGGATGTTTGAAAATGGTGCAATGGGTATAAAGAGGTCATGAGCCATACCTCAAGTCCTTCCCCACCAAGTTTCTTGAAATAAGTTTTTATTTTTGCTGCCAGTTCTCCAGCTTCCCTCCATCGCTCCTCTGAAAGCACTCTCAAACATCACCAATGACTTTTCTCTTGATAAATCATCTCAACATTTTTCAACCCATGCATTTTGCACTCTCAGATACATTTTGCATGATGAGCTTTCCTTTTCGCTAGAACATTCTCTACTTGGCGCCTGAAACTCTCTCCTGGTTCTCACTCCATCTCATTGGCTGCTGCTCTGAGCTCTTCTTCCCATGCTGATTTCGGCACCTGCCTTGTGCTCCAGGCTCAGTCCTCATGCCTTATGGCATCTCCCCCCTGCTCTCTCCCTCAGGGGATTCAGCTCTTCTGCTCCCGTGGTTTCTACTGTCATCCATCTGGCAATGACTTCAAACCATCTTCTTCTTCAACCCAGACGTGTTCCTTGGGCTTCAGATATGATGACTTAGACGCCTTCTGCAACTCACTGGACAACTCCTTAAACGTCTCATATAAACAAAAAAATTTAATTCAACACCACTCCTTCCCAGCTACTCGTTTTGATCCCCATCAATGTTAATGCCATTGTCATTCACTCACTGTGGAAACCACGGGTCAAAATCAAATTCTACCTCCTTACTCTCCACGTCTAAACAATGTGCATTTGTTAATATGTTGAGTCATGCCCTTCTCTCCTATACCACTTATTGCAGCTTCTCATCATGTACTGCGATGAATGCAATATTCTCTCATTCCTATGCTTCCTTCTCTCTAATGCCTTTGTACAGAATGACCTTTCCAACATAAATGTGATCATTCTACTCCCTTGTATGAACTGCTTCCATTCTATCTCATTGTCTGAACACTCAACATGTCATTCAAAGCTCATCGCTCGCCATCCCCTATCAGCCTCTAGTACAACATCCAGTACACATTTTTGTGATTGAGCACTTTTAGTATGGTTAGTGCAATGGAGGGTCTACATTGATACTTTTATTTCATTTGAACTCATTCAAAGTTAAATTTAACCAGCCATTGTTAATTAATCAGCTATCATATTAAACCTACGCTGTCTTTAGGGTTGGCCCAGAATTCATATGATTCAGTAACGAAAGACTTCTTGCAACTCTTCAGTGAAATCATACTTTGCTTCTCGTGTTTCCTTTTCCTTTCCTATCACTTGAATATCCCTGTCTAGACTTCATGGAGTTACTTGTTGATAGCTTGCTGAGCAGTCTCTGTTTGCCCTTGTGACATTACTGACTGCTCCCTGGGGAGTTATCCTTCCACTTGTCTGAGACTCTCACAGACACTGAGCCCCTTGGAAATAGGGGCCGTACAGCAGCCATCACTGTGTTTCCAATGCCTGGTACCTCTACACACATTTGATAAATGGGTAACTTTATACTGGATACATCCCTTCCTCTTTAAAAATTGTAATGGATTAGTCTCACACAAGGACAAGCATTGTTGAGGTTGTTAGATGAAGGACTGAAAGAGGCTAAATATCCAATAGCCTTTGCCATGTTTCCACAAAGTACTGATAAATTCTGAATTTGATCCAAGGTATCCATTTCATAATGATATAGTTAGTGCAGCAAACAATTCAAAATACTTGGCATTTGGTGGGAAATTTAATACCAGAAGCCAAGACTTTGTAGCATCTGCTTTTCCCACTCATTTTTTTTTTATTCAAGTGCCCCTAAAGTGTAAGCAAGACAATCACAAGGCAATAAAAAAAGGATTCAGAATATCACATTCACTGGCTGGACATCATGGTAAATAAAAACTATAATGCGTCAAGCCTTTGATTTATCTGTCAGTTTCTGAAAAGGCAGTGCCAGCATTCTGGCATAGATAAACGACTTGATTTGAACAAAAATAATAACTGTGACATATTTTAAGCTTTTAAAACAACGTTTGAGTAAATATGAGTTAATTTATTATCCATGTAAAGTCAGTTTTGACTGCTTAAATGTTTCATTGGCACAAAAAGGACCCTAGCATTGTTTTTAAATTACTGTTAAATAGCAGTAATCACTGACTAAATGCACTCAACATTGTGCCATTATTTAACATGGCATTTAAAATTGCATTTTGACATCCTTAAGAAATGAGTTGGTTTGCTGTTTTGATGACTCCATCAGTTACCGTGGAAAGCACTAATTCACCCTAAGACAAATCACCACAATTACTTTAGTCTATATTAAGAAAACACTTCTGTTATGGTATTCACTCATTTATTCATCCAAACATTATTAGATTCTACTTCCAGCTCTGAAGCGATAGACTATGTTAAAGTGCTGTTAACTGGTCCTCCCCAGATAAGCATTGTCAAATAGAATTTTCTGTGATCATGGAAAAAAAATTCTATATCTGTGAAGTGGGCAAAAATATGCTAATATATGAGGAAGTATCCCTGCTTCCCAGAGCTTTCAACTTTTGTAGATAAATAGTCATTCTAACAACATGAAAAAAAAAATAATTCAAATCAGCTTTGGGAACGTGAAATAGTACCTTTCTTCAGGAAAAGTAGTTGTAAATCAAGATAAGCCTTGCTACCTTCCAGAGTTATTCTAGAATAATACTGTATTTCAGTAACTGAACATTCAGGGTTGTGCCTCCCTTGTGTCTTATGTCACATCATTAATGATCAGAACCTAGATGGGTGTGACAATGAAGACACAATGGTTGATTTACCACTTGGGACATCTCTACCCAACATCACGGTATACAGATTCCAATTCACACTTCCCACTAATGTGCACCCTGCACAGGCAGTAAATAATGACCCAAGGACTTGAGTCCCTGCCACCTGTTTGGGAGACTAGGATGGAGTTCTAAACTCCTGGTCTTTATAGATATATGTGTGTATGTGTGTGTGTGCGTGTGTGTGTATCTTAACAGTGGAAGTACTGTGTTAAGGCTGCTGTTCTCCTGTGTCTTAATGCAAACCTTATTCCTGTTCAAAACCCAGGAGATCGATGGCTTCTCTAACCCACTAGGTAGGCAGTTGAGTTTGGGAACTAAGCACGTACATTTTCAACCCAAACACCACCCTTCTTGTTGGCATGACCTATAGGAATTTCATCAGCATCCAAATAAAATACTCTGGCAACAAAGTGGAGAAAAGGAATTCGTACAATTGCTGGTAGGATTGTAAATTAGTGCAGTCACTGTGGAAAACAGTATGGAGATTTCCTTTAAAAATTAGAAACGGAAAATAATAAATAATTAAAAAAAAAGATATTATCTCAGATAAAACAGGAATAATAACTTGGCTTCTCCTTGACAATAAGAACAATGTGATGCTATCTGAAGGTGCTTTGGAATGTGTAATAGTACATGGTACTGCATAAATGTACCCAGATTGAATTATTTTATCTAGTGTGAGATGCAGTGATAATACCAAAGCAATAAAAAATTGACCTGTAAAATAAAAAAATAAATAAATAAAAATAAAAATAAAAATTAGAAACAGAACTGCTTTGCGACCCAGTAATACAATTACTAAGTATATATCCAATAGAGATGAAATTGTAGATCAAAGATATGGCTGCTTCACCATGCTTTTTGCAGCACTATTCACAAAAAAAACAGAAAAAAGGGAAATGATCAAATGGTTCAACATCAGATAAATGGGTAAAGAAAATGTGGTATATGTGTAGAATGGACTGCTATTCAACCACAAAAAAGAATGAACTCTATCATTTGCAGCACAATGAATGAAACCAGAGATCATCATGTTGATGAAAATAGATCAGGTGCAAGGATATAAAAGCTTAAAAACTGAATTAAAATACTCATCGTTTGGAATTGTTGAAGACACACAACATAATAGTACATAGGAAGATCTCAATTCACTCAGACAGTTCAAGACAGTCATCCTGATAGGAAGTTCTTCATTGGTTGACCTTCATCCAGGTCCTTATGCTGAACTTGCATGCACAACCTTGAGCTCCAGGTACATCCTTTGCCCACTGATTTCACAGCATGGTGTCTACGCAACGTCACAGAGACTGATGCTGAGCAGGGGATCTTACCCAAAATAAACTACAGAAATGAAAGAAGCCTGGCATGAGGAACGCTCAGAGGAAGCAAAAAAATGGATGTGCCATTTCCATTTGCCTGTTTCCCTGGGCGCTCTGCATCAGGGCATTCTTGCCCAGCCAGTGGAACTAATTGCCTGACAAAAAGACAGACTAGCAACTTGGGCTCTGAAATTAAAATCACTTCAACCACGTCCTGATCTCTTCACAAACAGATTATAGGCAAATCAATTTTACTCATTCAGGCTTCGCAAGCCTGCTCATTTCGTGCAGGCATATTGTCTAGATCCACCAGAGGACAAATGATTTGGAGAAGGACAATGCAAGAGCTGAAAGAGCAAACAGTCTCACTGGCCAGGCATTAGAATGGTTCTAGTATTTAAGCATAAATCCTCTTTCTTTTTTACCCGTAAGCCCTTTCAGACATACAAAGAACACCTTGCAGCAATATTGCTGGTTTCTCTGGAAGGCTATAACAAGAAGTCTCTATTGGTTCTAAGGCTTTTTATGTCTTTTCTTGTCCACACTCATAACCTCATAGCAATTGTAGGTGAAGCAGAGCAGAATCTGGGAGCAATGTCATGGGGTATCGGTGCCAAGCGCACAGAGCAGAACCAGCAAAGGACCCTGCCTTGACTGCTCCAACTGGCCAGCAGGAGTTGTAGCAGGAGTGCTACCCACACTGCGCTGCTGAAGCAAAGACACCTGTGGGTGCTGGAGACAAGAGCACTACATCCCTTTGGCACATAAAGGATAATCAGAACAAGAATTTTTTTAAAGATTTTTAAATTTATTGGAAAGGCAGATTTACAGAGAGAAACAAAGATTACTCCATCTACTGAGTCACTCCCTAAATGGCCACAAAGACTGGAGCTGAACTGATCCGCAGCCAGCTGGGAGCTTCCCCCTTTTTTCTAACACCTGCGCAGAGTCCCAAGGACTTGGGCCATCCTCCACTTCCTTCCCAGGCCATAGGCAGGAAGCTGAATAGGAAGTGGAGCAGCCAGCACACAAGCCAGCGCCCATACGGGGTTTGGCACTCTGAGGTGGGGTATCAGCCAGTCTAGCCAATGCACCAGGCCCAGAGCAAGACTTCAGGGACCGCTCCAAGAAGGTCCAGATAGGCTTTTCAGAACAGCATTGGCTTGACTACTTTATTCTGTTGCAATAAATTTGGAGAGTTCAGGGACTCTGACACAATCCTGTGATACACATTAGCCACTAGGCACAAGTGCCTGTTGATTTCTGATGAGCCCATATTCAGATGTACTGGGTCAGTCAGTAGTACCTTACCAGATTTTGAAGTCAATATGAGAAATAGAATGTAAGCTATGTCCTTAATAGCATGGTGCGGAGGGCATCTTAGGCCCAGTCGCTACAACAAAATGCCTCAGCCCAAATGGCTTAAAACACAAACTTGCTTCCCACCATTCTGGAATCTAGAAAAACTTAGATCAAGAGTCTTGCTGATTTGTCACATGACAAGGACACCTCAGGTGAAGGGCTTCAACAGGTGAATCTGAGCACAAATACCCTGCCACAGGAACGGGATACACATGGAAAAGGGAGAGAAACCAGGAAGACAGAAACACTTTGGAAAGAAACAGTTGGTCAGGGCCTGGTGCGGTAGCCTAGAGGCTTAAGTCCTCGCCTTGCACACACTGAGATCCCATATAGGCACTGGTTCTAATCCCAGTGACCCGCTTCCCATCCAGCGCCCTGCTTGTGGCCTGGGAAGGCAGTAGAGAATGGCCCAAAGTCTTGGGACCCTACACCAACGTGGGAGACCCAGAAGAAGCTCCAGGTTCCTGGCTTCAGATTGGCTCAGCTCTGGTTGTTGTGGTCACTTGGGGAGTGAATTAATGGATGGAAGATCTTCCTCTCTTTCCTTCTCTCTGTATATGTGACTTTTCAGTAAAAATAATTAAAAAAATAAACAATTGATCAGATTCTCCCCAACAAAACAAAATACACTGAGTGATGCTGAAGTCAGGCATGTGAGAGAACTGCCAGCCACAGCCAAAAAGAAGAAATAATTGTAGAGATACCATTGTGGAAACATGACCGACTGGAAAGCTTAGTGCGGATCTGCAAGAATGAGTGGGTTCCAAAAAGCAAGGAACTTTCATCTGACACCAGTTCTCACTGTTGCAGAAACAGTGGAAATGGTTTTCAATTCTGAATGGCAGAAAGACAACGGTGAGGATTAGGGTGCCAAGGAAGATGTTTATATTGGAAAAGACAACTTTGACTTTCAGAGATTAAAATACACCTGCAGAAAAGCAACTCGGTTGTATTATTTGTAAAGTAATAGAACTGCCTCTGCTTACATGAGTAAACGCAGGTATCTGAGATAGAATAGGAATTTATTACAGTTTCTCTAAAATATATATATCTATATGTTTAGGGGCTGCCATGCATCAGGATGCATCAGGCTAATCATCTGCCTGCAGCGTCTACATCCTTTACAGGGAGTGGTGTTTGTTTCAGCTGTTCCACTTCTGCTTGTGGCTGGTAAAGCAGTAGAGGATGGTTCAAGTCCTTGAGTTCCCACACCCACTTGGGAGACCTGGAAGAAGCTTCTTGCTTCTGGTTTTGGCTCAGCTCAGCTCTGGCCATTGCAGCCATTGGGGGAATGAATCAATCAATGAAATCTGTGTATGTTGGTGTGTCTTTCTCTGTGTGTAATTTTTCCAAAATATACTATAAAAAAATAAAAAGTGTTTAGGATAAGATTTCGTTATTTGAAAGGCAGAGTTACAGAGAGAGAAAGAAAAAGACAGGTCTTCTGTCTGCTGATTCACTCTCCAAGTTGTCACAACAACGAGGGCTGAGCCATTCCGAAGCCAGAGCTTCATCAGGATCTCCCACATGGGTGACAAGGGCCCTGAGTCATCCTCCACTGCCAATAGTAATGAGCTGAATGGGAAGTGGAATAGGTGGAACAGGAAATGACACTTAGATGGTATGCCAGCATTGCAGGTGGTGGCTTTACTCACGGTGCCACAATGCCTGCCTCTTAAACAGTTTCTAATATAAATCATAAAGTTAGGACTGGCCTGGGCATTGGTAATGACTCTGAACAAAAAGAAAAAGATGCTCCCCAAGATAGGACAGTGTCTTGGGGCAGGCTGGTCAGCTAGTATCAAAGAGCCTCAGAAGGTAGCATCTACCCATACATACATCACCAGTGTTGTGGGTTCTCCAGCCTAGAGGGCAAAAGCTAAGTCTTGTCAGTGTCCCAAAGACAGTGCAGAGATTCTCAAATGGCCCTTCACTGGGCAGCTGCATTGGTGTCACCTGAGAATGTGGCAGAAATGCAAATTCATGAGCTTTGTCCCATGTCTAGTGAAGGGAAATCTCTAGAGCTGGGGCCTAGCAACCTGGTTCCAACAAGCTCTGACAGGTATAACTACATGTGTGTTCAAGTGACTCCAATGCATTTACAATCTGAAAGCACCAGGCTGAGTGATTATCAGGCTATAAACATGAAGTGATTTCTTTATTGTCATAGATAGAGCCATCACGAGGACTAAAACACTCATATTAGTAAGGTTAGAGCAATTTTTTCTTAACAGGCTAATCTGCTGGGAAGCTTCACATTAATGAAAAGTTTGCTAAGAAGCTTGACATCAAAGCAGAATCAGATGCAGGATTCAAATTCTTCCCTTCTGATTTTTACTTCAATGTCAACTTTCGCTCCCTAGTGGGGATGAGCTCATGCCTGCTAGACAAACAGCAAGTTGCAGGAGAAGAAAATGAAGAACCAACTGGTATGATTGCTCCCATCGTAAGCCAGTTACAACCTGTTTTTCCCAAACCCTAGTTTAAAGTTCCTCTGAGCTAAAGGCATTAGCAAGCAGACATCACAGATTTGCCGATGCTTGGTTTAGAGAAGCAGGTCTTGAACAACATAGTACATGAAGCTACCTGTGGCGCCCTGCTGACTTCCCTGTCACAGTAGAGCCACATGTTCTATTGACCTGAGTAACTGACATGGATGGACAGGCTGGAATTCTGTCTCGGCCAAGATCTCTGCTCGGCTTCCATCAGTGTCCTTGGCTTAACCCACTCTTAAAATCTCCAGAAGGCAAAAGCAAGGTGCTCTCCACCTAGTATGATGTTAGTTATTTGATTTATCTGGACACATTCAGCCACACTGCCCTCCACGCTCCGTTTTTATTTGTATTAACTTCTCTTTATACTCAGATATTTCCTCTTTTATAAACATTTTCTTCAAAATACAGTTATGAATCCATTTTCAAAACCTACCTGCATTTTGACCGTTCATCATTTGATTTCTGTTGGCTGCAATCAGCACAGCCCCTCCGCCCACATATCCATTTCCTCTTTTCTTGACTCGCCTCCACACAGGTCCCTCCCCTCTGAGTGGAACTAAACAGACACTGCAGTGTTTTCTGCTGCAGGTTGATCACATACTGCTGTCTGATGGTTTAGTTTCCCTGAAAATGTTGACATGTGTGATAGCACTTGAGTTGAACCTTGAATTGTTTCCTACTGCTGGCCTAGAAAGTGGTCAGTCTTCAGTATATCATTGTTATCATCTAATCTTCATGGTTACATTGATTGTCCCACCTAATTCAGCCTCCCAAGGGTCCCTCAGCACGCCTCTAACTCCTCTTCATGTTCTCCTTCCCTGTTTCCACCTTCATCATGATGACCCTATGCCTCCGCCTGTTGTAAAAAGATCATCTGAATCAAGAAAAACTGCCACTCAATATGGCATTTAAAGTTATGATATTTGAATGCCTTATAATTCTTACAAAAGTTGCCGTCCAACTATTGTGAATGAGAATCGTATGTTAAGCAGAATATTTATTTAATGAAAATAATCCACTATTAATCCATAAAATAGCTTATTTTGTAATTATAGGTAATCACATGTCACCAAGTTTCAGTTACCTAGTTATTTTTGTCAAACTGTTGTCTTTTGTTTCTGATATCTGTGAACAACTGAATCATCTAAATTTTACGTAACTGGGTAACTTCAGAAAGATTGTGTGAGATCTGAGAGCAGGACTTCTGCCATATTACATACCCAGTGATAGGTGCGTAGTGGTAGGGAAGGAGGTAAAAGCCATGGAGGAGGAAGGAGGAGGCAGGAAGGGATGGGGGAAGAGAAGGAAGAGGAATTCATTCACATCAGGATCAAGATGTTTATTTATTAGACAAATACTCTTCAGTACATTTTGACAGTACTTACAATTCCATTTTTCATTGTGTTGGCAAGGACCAGCGTCCCTGAGAACAAAGGGACCAAGAATGCTAGCTAAACATTTTTTTTAATTAAAGATGAAAAGGTTCGTCATCTGTGATGTCCTACTATTCTGAAAGCACATCACTGAGGATATGGACAAGAGGGGCCCTGACTGTTTGCAGATCCACACCCCGCTCTTGGACTACAGCCAGGGCTCATGCACTAGATCAACCTATAGAACAAATTTTGTTTCTTTAGCCACTTTAGTAAGGATCCTAGCTGGAGGCAGGGGGAGGGTCCTTGGTGGAGTGAGGCAAAGAATCCCCTTGAGATACAGCCAGGAGGAAGGTAGAATGTCTTCATGATGCTCCTTTGGGTCTGATGCCCAGAACTATAAAACCTTGAATGGAAAAGTCCCCCAGGCATGGCATTCCAGCCCTGTCCAATGCCTGCTTCTCCTTTGAGCTGCCCGAGGGGAGTCACTACCACATGGTGGCCTGAGCATCCCAGCAAGGAGAAGTAAGGCTCAAACAACCCATTCTGGTTCAAACTCAATCATTAGAAATTCTTCATAGTACTCATCGGAGTTCCTTCATGTAATGAACCAGCATCTGTCTTCTCACAGGTTCCAACTGGTGACTATCATTTAGAGTCACTCAGATCAAATTCTTTGTACACGGAAAGAATGTCATGTTTCTTCAGGAGTTTCCCTTGGGCTATGCAATTATCCACTAAGAGCCACATCATTGCGTTTCATTATAAATAAAAATGTCATTGTGGACACCTCCATCAGGACCCTGTATTCCTTATGTAGCTTAATCAGTGTATGGATAGTACACTCCCTTTCTCACACTCGCTCTGCCTGCTCGGTCCTTCACCGCCGGCTTAGCTAGCTAGGTCTTCCATCCTGAATTGTTTACCCTTCCCAAGGTCAGCTTTTCTCTCTGTGAAATGAGGATGCTAACAACCGTGATTTTCAAAGAATTGCTATGTGCAAATACTGCTTAGTACATAGGAAACATTCAATAAAAGTAATTTATTATCACATGGATTAAAACTTGGGAATGACATTGTGATTTGAGGGATACTGCCTATGATGCTGGCAACCCACCTAGACACTTGTTCGTGCTCCACCTATTTTACTTCTTTTGTTAGGGTTTATTTATTTTTACTAGAAAGGCAGATTTACAAAAAGAAGGAGACACAGAGAGAGAGATCTCACATCTGCTGGTTCACTCCCCCAAAAGGGCCACAGTGTGGAGCTGAGTCAACCCAAAGCCGGGAGCCAAGAGCTTCTTCCATGGCTCCCAGGTGAGTACAGGGGTGGAAGAATTTGAGCCATACACTACTGCTTTCCCAGGCTGTAAGCAGGGAGCTGGATCAGAAGTGGAGAACCAGTATATGAACCAGCATCCATATGAGATGCTGGAACTACAAGGTGGAGAATCAGCCTATTGAGCCACCACACCAGCCACTGTTCTACTTTTGATCCAGCTCCTTGCTAATAGCGGGGGAAGCTTGGGTCCCTTCCACCTGCCTGGGAAACTCTGAAGCAGCTCCTGGCTGTTGGTTTTGGCCTGACCCACCACGGGCTGTTAGAAGCATCTTGGGAGTGAACAAACAGTTGGAATTTCTCTCATTTTTGCTTTCACTCTCTCTGTAACTCTGGCTTTCAAACAAATGACTAAAAATTTGAGGAACGGGAGGGGACTTTTTTCTAACACTATCTCCACCCTCCCAAGAAACCTAAAGTTGGAAAATGAAACCTCAGGGCCCCGTGTGATAATCTCAAGGGGAGTTAATCTTTCCCCTCACATGTGCCAGGATTCCATATGGATACCAGTTTGTACCCCTGCCACCCTGCTTCCCATCCAGCGCCCAGCTTATGGCCATGGAAAGCAGTGAAGGATGGCACAAAACCTTAGGATATTGTACACACATGGGAGACCCAGAGGCTTCTGGATCCCGGCTTTGAATCAGCTAAGCTCCAGCCATTGCAATCATTTGGGGAGTGAACCAGCAGGTGAAAGATATCTCCCTCCCCCCTTTCTCTCTCTCTCTCGTTGTTTCTGTACATCTGCCTTTCCAATAAAAATTAAATCAATTATAAAAAAAACAGAAATCTCATGATCATGAAAGAAGCTTCTAAGTTAGAAGACAACTTCTTTGACAAGTGTATTGAGCAACTAATGATGTACAACAAATTACCGCATAACAATAGGTGGAATCATGTGCATTTGTCATCAGATTCTGTAGTCAGGAATCCAGGTGCAGCTCAGATGGTCTGCTTCCAAGCTCATTTGCATGGCTGTTGCCTGGCCTGGAGTATTTGTTGCTGGAGACATACCACGTAAGAGCATGAATGAGAAGAAGTAAGTAGGGATTATCTCTGAGAAACTGCCGACCCAAGGGAGGGCATGCTGTCTTGCTAAGTAAGGCTGAAAAGAGAAGCACACATGTGAATGTTCACACACGCATAAACACACGATTTTCCAGATTTGAGCCATGGGAAAGGCAGGTCTAATCACTGATAACATTGTAGAGTATCAGAATGGGAACATCTCTGAGGATTTACCTAAGTCAGCACCTCCATCTTTCATTTGAGAAAACCGAAGCCCAGAAAAATGACAAGGTCTGCCCATGCCCAGCTAAGACTGGTGCTCTGTCGCTGGTCTGACCTCAGGTCAACTCCTGATTCACCGTTCTTCCTACTAGAGTTAGATTTCCATCTCATCAAGGAAAAGAGCATTTGTTTTCACCAAAAAGAGAGATGTGTTCTTTTCCCAAATCAATAAATCACATCTGCCATTGAATTATAGCATATTTTTATTTAAAATGGCAAACTAACAAACAGATATTTTTGGTTGACTCCCCCTCCTCTACTTTTTTTTTCTTATTTGGATGAAAAAGTACAATAATATTCTGCTATTACAGATTCATCAAGCAAACTTCATGCCTGGCAACATAAGTAACATTTCCCTAAGAAAGCACTCCATGTGCAGAATTAAAATGCGAGAAAGAGAGAATTGCATTAGGACTCATAACATCTATTTGTGTGGTGACAGTTTATGAAAGCTTTGCAATTTGTGAGATAAATTTTTGTAATCAGTGTGAATGCCATGACTCAGGAAACATTCCGATTTAATTTCATCAACTATCTTTTAGCCCATGTGCATGGTTAACTGCGGGGTCAATTGACCAAATAATAGCTGACTGGGCCAGAACTCACTGTTGGGTTTGGCTGATGGAAAATAAATTGTTGTGTTCTTTCCTTTGTGTGTTAAGTGCAATACAAATTATTCATGGCACTGCTGGCAGGTGCAGCAAATTAATACATCAGAAGAATGGTTCAATGCTGGTTGCTCATATCTATGAAATTTGCCTTGTTGCAACTGATGACAGGGCTCAAGAATATCGAGTAGACTTGCTATCGTAAGCAGTGCAATTGAGTTGTTCATACAGACCTATGTTTTTTTCTCTGACATATGACTTTTGTGTTTGTAACCCTGCTTGTGTAATAAAGGGAGGGTGGTTGGGCCTAAAAGAAAAATGGTTTTCTTATCAGTCAGTTAAGCACACTTGATTTTAAAGCCTTTTCCACCAGATTCCATTTCCAATCAAATGTTCCTAGGGAAATGTTGGTTGCCTTGAGCTGATCCATATACATGTTATACATGGATTGAAATTTCATACTGTAGCCCGTAAATGGCACAGTTATCACCAACAAAAATGTTAGTGTTTCTAACTATGTGAGCAAGATTTTATCTCTCACTGTCTCAATGTCTGTCTCCAAATGCGCTTCTTGGGTGCAGTGTTGGTCTTGGGGAGAATCTTTCAGATACTCTTCCATCAGCAATTGTACTTCCCCCTCCTCACATTCTCTGTCTCTCTCACTATCCTAGGTTCTGTTCACCTTCCTTTTTCCTCTATGTAAGATTTGCCTTTCCTAGCTTGGAACCAGACAGGAAACGGTCAGCGTGGACTCACACATGCCTTACTAGGTAGGACACAAAGATTAGTTACTCCTCACTGGGGTACTGAAGATTTCTCTGCACACCCCTCCTAAAACTGTCTGCACTGCAACTGTTGACATATGTCATGTTAGAATTATAAACCAGTTAAGACTATCTCAAAATCTGCCAAGTTCAGCAAAATTAAGCTTCAACACTATAAACTGCTGAATGCTAAAATGAAAATAATTACGAGACAGCTGAATAGTACCCTATAGCCATTTTAAGGTGTATAGCAACCGGTTCTGTGTATAAATTAAAATTGAAATCAATGAAGTAGTCACAGGATGTGGTTAAGAACTTGCATTTTTTAGCATATTTGTTACTCAATACCATGTCAATTAATTCCATAATGTTGTAAATTGATGTTGATGCTATGTTGTGGCTTTTAATTGATCGGGATGATATTCTGCCAGCTCTGCTTTCAGACCAGAGATGGTCTCCCCAAGAAACTGTTGAATTTATCTGGACAATAAGATGCCAGACTCTATGCTTGCAATGAAAGAATCTTGACTGAATTTGAACTGTAATACTGCAACTAGGTGGAGGAATCCACCATGGGGGGAGGGGTTGGGGAGGGGTTAGGGGAATCCCAGAGCCTATGAGACAGTGTCACATAATGCAATGTAATCAATAAAAAATAATATAAAAAATTTTTTTAAGGATACAGAAAGCAAATTACACAAAGGAAAGGATGTCAACAAAAAAGATGCTGAGGGCTTAGAGCAATAGCCTAGTTGCTAAATCTTCACCTTGTATGCACCAGGATCCCAAATAGGTGCACCTGTTCTACACCCGGTTACTCAGCTTTCCATCCAGCTGCTTCTCGGTGACCTGGAAACGCAGCAGACGATGGCCCAACGCTTATGACCCTGCATGCACATGGGAGACCTGGAAGAAGCTCCTGGCTTTGGATTGGCTCAGCTCTGGCCATCATGGCCACTTGGGGAGTGAGCCCAAGTGAATGCAAAACTTATTCTCTCTGTAAATATGCTTTTCTAATAAAAATAAATAAATCTTAAAAAAAAGATTTGCCTTTCCTGTGTCTTACCTTCATTGTCAGTTACAAGTCATTTTGTATCTTCCGTTGGTACCCATCCCTTCATCTTTTCTCCCTGCCCTTTCTCTTGCAGAAATGCCAGCTCATTATAACAGTGGCTGCCTCTATGAAGGAGAATCAGACACTGGGAATCAAAATTGTTTTTTGACAGTGAATCTTCTAATTTTATTTTTGCTTAAACTTTTCACAAAATTCACCATGGAAAGGATCTGGGTCTAGGTTTGTCTTTAGGAAAGTATGTTTTAACAAATTAACAAATTCAATATTTTACTAGATACAGGAATAATCAGATTTTCTTTTCTTTTTGCTGTATCAGTTGTGTGAGATTATTTTAAAATAATCTGTTTACATCATCTAAGTTGTTTTCAACTTATTGACTTGGTATTTTCTTTATTCTTCTGTCAATGTGGTTATAGGTGCAATTCTAAGAATACAATGATACTTCTTTTCCTGACCCTTTCCTTCATCTCGATATATAGAAGATTTTTAAGATGATATAGTTTTATTTATATGAGTAGATTCCACATTGTTTTAAATTATGGAATTAGATCATAGGGGTCCTTCTTCTCTGTTCTCCTACTCTCTCCCTATATCCCTATGCTATTACTTTCCCCAATTTGTTATTTTTTTATTTCATTTATGACACAGTTTCATAGGCTTTGGGATTCCCCCAACCCCTCCAAAAAGCCGTCCCCCCATATTGAATTTCTCCATATTATAGCAGTAGTACAGTTCATACCCAGTCCTGATTCCTTCATTGTGGATATGGACCATGTAGAAAGTCTAGCATCTTATTGTCCAGATAAATTCAACAGTTTCACTGGGAGACCATCTCTGGTCTGAAAGTAGAGCTGGCAGAATATCATCCTTTCCAATGAAAAGCCACTATACAACTTCAACAACAATTTACAACATCATAAAGTTAATTGACATGGTATTAAGTGACAAATATGTTAGAAAATGCAAGTTCTTGGGCCCAGCGGCGTGGCCTAGCGGCTAAAGTCCTCGCCTTGAACGCGCCGGGATCCCATATGGGTGCCGGTTCTAATCCCAGTAGCTCCACTTCCCATCCAGCTCCCTGCTTGTGGCCTGGGAAAGCAGTCGAGGATGGCCCAAGGCTATGGGACACTGCACCCGCGTGGGAGACCTGGAAGAGGTTCCTGGTTCCCGGCATCGGATCGGCGCGCACCGGCCCGTTGCGGCTCACTTGGGGAGTGAAACATTGGATGGAAGATCTTCCTCTCTGTCTCTCCTCTTCTCTGTATATCCAGCTTTCCAATAATAATAAATCTTTAAAAAAAAAAAAAAGAAAAAAGAAAATGCAAGTTCTTAACCACATCCTGTCACTACTTCATTGACATTTCAATTTTAGTTTATACACAACCGGCTGCTATACACCTTAAAATGGCTATAGGGTACTACTTAGCTGTCTTGTGACTATTTTCATTTTTATATTTAGCAGCTTGTGGTATTCAAGTGTGATTTCTACTGAACTACATGAATTTTAGGCTAGTCCAAACAGGCTTATAACTCAAACACGCCAAACATTAACAATTGAGGAGCAGAACAGTTTTAGGAGGGGTGTGCAGAGAAATCTTTAATACCTTAGTGAGGATTAACTATCTTTGTGTCCTACCTAATAAGGAATATGGGAGTCCAAGATGACTGTTTTCTGTCTGTTCTAAGCTTTCCTTACTGGCCTCTGTCTATCTGATCTAATTTGGGGGTGGGGGGGCCTCCAGAGTGACCTGATGGTCATTGCAAGAGAGGGTAGGCAGCCAAAGTTGGAACTAAGTAAAGACCAGAGTCCTGAAAGAAGTTTACTGTTCTTTTTCTGAGGACCACTCAGGGCTCCTGGCTGTTAGTCCGATGACATTAGATCCTGTGTGGGAGGATCTGGGCTTCTTCCAGCCCGTGTGGGGGATCTGATACGGAATGGATGACCTCAGAGTTCTTGGCCTGCGAGGGCATTCCAATTTCCTGTGGTCTCCTTGGCCGTTGGGACTGGGAATCAAATTTTAAGAAGACTTAAATTTTCCTGTATCAAGAGGAAATTAAAGGTAAAGACAACCACTAAGCTAATATGTCACTTCCAAACTGGAAAAGAGAAAAAGAGAAGTAAGAAAAAAACGCAATTCAATTGATAGAAAACATGGAGCCAGCACTGAGCAGTGCGTTCACTCCTCAGCAAAGCTGAGTAGTTAAATATGAGATGATATGCCCTTGTTCATATTCAACGAGCAATATTTTATATGCAATTGCTTACCTTATCCAGGAATAATTTTCTCCTGCTTCAAGTATTTTGGTCTGTCTTGATATCTCTTTGCCAACTTGATGGTTGTTCATGTCTAAATAAACAGTATTTTTAATAGTCCATTTGTCTTACAGAATCATGGGTCATCCTGGATCTGTCCTTCCCACAATTTTCATTTGTTCCAATGTTTAGTTGTGTAAAACAAAAATGAGCTCCAGGGTTCTATACTCAATAACCATCACGAGGCAATGTGTTTCTTCAACTCAACTGTAACTTCCTGAAAGCATCCCTGGAGAACCCCAGGCTGCTGCTGCTTCTTTCAGTAGGGGAATTTGAACTCCAAAATTTGGAAAATGAGAAAGTGATACTGAAACTCAGAAAATATTTGATTAAAATTTTTTTCTGAACCCATATTCCATAAAAGTTATAGAATTTAGAGCAATGGCAAATCTCAGAGATCATTTTCTCTGAGCTTCTCATTTTGGCAATCAGAATATTGAGGCCCAAGAAGATCCTACTGTCTCATACAAGATTGATTACAGAACTGATCGGAAGAAGAAGCCAGCTTGCACACAGAGTTTCCTTACTAACTCACAGAGGAAGTAAAGCCCCACAACACCTGTTGGCCTACATGTGAACTGGGTTAGGAGGAGAGTCAGGCTGGGCTGACTGACTGTATCCACTGGTACATGCATTAGTCAGAGTAAGAGCAGGCTGGTTGCATTTGGCCGCAGCATCAGCAGGCATGTGCTGGGACTGGGAACAAATCTTGTCAAGCTAGAATGAAGAACCACCTGGAGAGTGCAATATCTGAAACTGGGAGTGGGTCCAGCAGCGAAACAGTGGGCTGCAACTCCCACTGGTGAACATGAGAACCAGGGCTGGGTGGGCCTGGCTAGACAGGCAGTGGCACCTGCTGGCACGTGTGTGGGCTTGTTAGTGGGGGTCTGTTGAGTTGAGCTAAGTTTCAATGTCCTTTGATGTGTATGAGAGCTCAATGTGATGTGGGACGGTCCAGACCAGTCTGCTGTACACACTGGCAAGCACAGGAACCATAGCTGGGGGTGGGCTTTATGGGGATTATTGGAGTTCATTCTGATTAGGATACAGTTCCCACTGGTGTACGTGAGGGCCAAGTTTGTGGTGGGCAGGATCGAGCTGGGTCATAGCACTCACTGGTTTATGTAAAAGATGGCTGGAAACAGAACTGGCCCAGCAAGAACAACTCCCAATGTGTTGCAGGCTAATGTGAGTGACAGACAGAGCCGGACCCCACACTGAGAAGCACACACAAGAATCCGTTCTGGGATCACTTCAGACAAGGTTTCTTTGTGGATCCCCCCAACTGAACTGCTGGACTCAGAACTCCAACCATAAGGAGAATCACAGGATATGTGGTCTGACTGTGGAGTGCTTGTGTCAGAACTTGGCCTCCCCAGTGGCTTAGATGGAACAGTGTGCAGCACACCTATATTCACATGGAAGATATGGCACTACATTGGAGCCTGAGGAGGACATCTGGTACCACGGCAGAGGAAGGAGGGCAAAACAAACTGTCAACTACCCCAGCCAACCATTGACAGCAAGTATCTGGGTGAGTGGAGACTCTGGGTGGACTGTGCTAGTCAATGGACCTTGGAAGTATTGTTTGGTGAGATGAACAGCATATGTATATTTTATGATTTCCTTGAACCTGCTTGTCATCTGGAAAGCTTTTTCAAAGCTGGACTGGGAAAGTGTTTTACAACTGCTAAAAGCACTCTACAGATAAAAATAACAATTATTGATAGGAAAGTAACATGAACATATGACTTTCTAATATTCCTTTACATTGCCAAGAGGATGTTTTAAGAGCTTACTCTGGAGTTAGGACTTGCTTCCCTGTGCAAATAAGGTCAGAAACTGCTCAAAAGAAATCTAGAGGCTAGGTGCTTCGCTTATAAGCCTCCTCACAAACTCCCATAGAAGGTGTCAGGACTACCCAGGGCTGACTGGGAGGTAGGAGAGGTGGACAGTCAAGGGAGACCTGAGTCAGTTTCACACCAGCTCCACACACATGCCATCTGAGCTGGCACACAGTCATCTGAATAAAGGCATTAGACAAGACCCAGGCATGACTCCTGGCTGCGCAGCTCAGTTTCCAAGGATTCAGGCTTTATAACACCCCCAAATATTGCAGGTACACAGAGCTCATCTCCTCTGCCCCCACATGTGTGCCCCAGGACATGAGAAGTGTGGTTTCTGAGATCTGTATTTCAAATACACAAATTTATTTTCCTTTATCCAGATACTAGAAAACATCAGTTTTTTCAGTCAAGGGCAAAAATGTGCTTGCTCTGCACCTTGACAACCACCGTTTTGTTTCTAAGGCAGAATTCATACCCAATTCTTACTGCAGGACAAGACCTGTTAGATCCTTTCTGGGAGAATATATGAAGCCCACATGCAAAGCCTCCCACTGTCTACATCCCAACTACTTCTTGCTCTCATTCCTATTTGTATTTCCCAACTGTATTCGTTCCCTGTGTCCCAGCAACTTGATACTTTTTTTTGCAAACAAGATATTATTACTCATCCACTCAAACGTCACCCTATGAAAAATATAAATTTGCCAACCAGAGCTGTTACTGTGAGACAGGCAGAAGGGGTCTGATGGCAGAAGAAAATGATGCATCAGGAATGCATGAAACATGAGCTTGAGAACACAGACATGGAAGCTGCTGGTGCTCGATTTTCAGGAAAAAATGAGGCTTGTTGGAAAACTAGGGACAAGGGCTCTTTTGATGGAATTGTAGCATCATATTGGGGAAGAGGAAAAGATAAGGTATGTCAGGCCAATGCACAGTATAATGGCGAAGTACACAAACACTCCACTTGGAGATTTGGGTTTCAGGTCTATCAGTCACTTGCAAAAGTCCTCCTTCCTCAATATAACAACTGAATGGCTTAGCTCCTGTTTACCCCTTGTTAGAATGCATGCTCCCTAAGGCTTGGATGACCTGTTTAATAATGTATGTTCTCCAACCCGTAGACCAGTAGGTGCCAAAAAGTATCTATTGAATAAATCAACAGATTGAATAGCATATAACAGATTGAAAAGGAAAAGAATGGAACACTCCTTTTTCCCTCTCATTGATAGTCGTTACAGTGGAAGCAAACTGAAGAGCAGCAAGATGCAATTTCCTCTGGTGGCTGGTATTTGAACACAAGTATTTTTTTGAAATGATGGATATAATTTCTATTAAAAACTGGAAAGGCTGTTACCTTAGTTTCAGATTTCCTGAAATGGAGGCTGAGTTAAAAACAAGGGTGATTTTTGAGAGAAATGGAGTGACCAGAGTGAAAGCGGAAAGGAAGCAAAGGAAACAGTACAGCACTGAGGTCATGGCTGTGGGCAATGAGTTCATTCCCAATGCACCCTTGAAAGGATCATTGGATCACCTCTTAGAATGTCGGCCCCCGAAATGGGAAGGCAATGGGTCCATCTCCTGGTTTCTATCCCAATTAGTTGCTTGTTCCCAAGGGTACACACACACACACACACCCCACCATAATTGTGTTCTGGCCTAGCAGGCTCCCCTGGCAACGAAGAAGGTGGCTCTGGGATAAAACATTCTTGAGATGAAACCAATACCAGTGTGAGATACGTCTCATTCACATGGAATCCTTCGCGTCAGTTGCCACCAAAACCAGACATAGAACTGCTGAATTAGTTAACCCTGTTGTTATTCTTTTACTATCACTTAAACCTTACTATCTCTAAGTAAAACAGCCCAAAATGATTTCTGCTAGCCATCTATAACACTTATGTATCCTTTATGTTTTTATATTTGCATTCAGTTAAAGTTGTAACACTGGTATCCAATGGGGTTGAGAGGTATTCACTCTGCAACAGACATTTTGTAATCCTTAGAGACATGTTTTGGTTGTCAATGCTGGGGTGAGGTGCTGCTGAAATCTCATGCAAAGAAGTTCATGTTCAACATGCTGTAGTATGTAGGACGCCTCCTAGCATGATGACCAAGATAAAATGCTAATAATACGACTATTGGACCTGGCGTGGTAGCCTAGCGGCTAAAGTCCTCACATTGCAGAGGCCAGGATTCCATATGGCCACCAGTTCTAATCCCAGAGGCTCCGCTTCCCATTAGGTCGGATCAACCAGGCACATAAAAGTGGATGAATTTGTGTCAAGAGACCATCATAAAGGAAACAGAAATCCAAATGCCACAATTTGGTAATCTTGAGTGCCCATGGGCAAACAGATCACATAATCACAGGCTTTGAAGTAGTTTGGTATTAAGTTTATTAATCTTACCTGTTTTTTAGTCTCTACATTTACTGAAATTCAATTACTGCGAGAAGTTTGACTACTGCCCCAAAGATGGAAAACTAGAATCATTCCAATTAAGACCATATATTCTGACTAGAAAAGCTACAGGCTGATGAGACACTCCTCTTGAAGGACAGACACATTATTGAGTTTGATTTTGGTTTGTGGTTTGGAAAGAAAAACCTCTGATGTTGCTTAAGTAAAAAATTTTGGTGGAAGTTATTAGAAATAAAGAAATCTGTTTTTTCATTGAAAGGATTATATTATGATATCACAGCCCCCTTAATTTTAGAACTAAAAATATTCTTTCATTAAATAATAGAATGATTTCATGATTCCTTACTTGTATCTAATTTTTTATAAATATTTTACTGCTCTGGAATCCTGGATGCTGACAGTCCTCGGCTGAGTAGACAAGGAACTTGCTGAGAGTGTGTACGCTGGATTGTGTTGCATCAACCTGCTCAGTTTGGCAATGATCTTTCCCAGAAACCCCTTCCCTCTGTGTTTTCAGTTTACAGTTGAACAAAGGGGGCATCTATGTGAAATTCAGAAGGCAGTAGCAAAACTGTAATCACCACTCCCTGGAGTTCTTTTGTCACAGTAATGCTCATCCTGTCTGCTTTCCACCCTTCTTAGTTGATCGTCCTGCTGCCCAGTGGTGATCCCAGACGTATTGCCAACAGCTTGGCAACCAGAGGTGTTTCTTAGACAGAGATAACATTCCCCATAGACTTCTGTATGTGTTTGCTGATAACGACCTTGCTTTGGCAGCTAAAGGTGCTTGGCATCTCAAGTCATCTGTCTCAGATCCTAAAATTCTCCCTTCCTCACTTTCACTTCTTTATCCCCTCCGATAATGATGTAAGTTCTAATTCCTAAAATAAATCCCTCATCCCATCATTAGCATAGGGACCCTGTAGTTCTAACTAGACTTTGATTGAAAATCATCAACACCAGAATTGATTTCAGGAGAATAGAGTGGTGAAGATGGGAATTCAGAAGTGGTTCTTGCTCTGGCAAGATTTAAACATATTTATGAGTACATGTGCATTTGGTAAATGTACATAGAGAAAAAAGGACAAACGTAGTTACCAAGAATGCTGTCTGTAACCACATGAAATGAAGTTCCTATAAACGAAAGACTGGATGTCCAAGCAGCAGCTAACATTTCAGTGAAAACATGGTTTAAAGACTATGGGATCACTTGTTTGCTCCTATGAAAGCCAGACCATTTGGAAGGAAACAAATGTATGAGCTGAGGGTCTTAAATCTCCAGCTAAAGGCCTGAGCTGGTTATCAGAAGCCTTCTGGTACTGCACTGTCAATTCTCCTTTGGCCACAGAATTCAGATTTCTGAATGTCAGTCCCAGACTCTTATTCTGGCTATTGAACTTCATCAAGGTGCCTTTCTACAAAACAGAATTTGTGCACTAATCCAGAGACCAGTATGTAGTGGCACCTTCTCATAGTAACACTGCTCACGTCTGAGAAGCAAGGCGTACAGTGGGAGTGAATACTTTCTTTACTGTGTTCGATTAAATCATGCACATAAGGAATTCTTGCTTTTCATATTGAGCAAATTTTAGCTTAGTGGTCCTGTAAGATATACTGCCCCAGGAAGAAATAGTTTCAGCATTAAGCATAGTCAATGTTCATTAAATCAAGTTAAAAACGGAGCTTTTCCTCTCACAAATCTGAATCCCTCACACCAAGGAGCCAACACTCCAGTCTGAGAAGTGTCTTCAAGGGCTATGTTAGCTGGGCTCCCTCACCATTTGAACTCCAGGGACTTTGGTATCAGTGGGAGGTGGCAGTCAAAACATCAAAGGATCCAAGGAGAGAAATTCTAGCAAGGATTCATCTCTCTCTCCGCTGGGTCATGGGTTGGCAGTGGTATTTGCACTGTCAAAAGCCATTCTCTTGACTGATGGGTCTCTCCTACAGCTCTGTATCTCCTTGGGCTCTAGGAATCATGTCCCTTGTCTTCAACCTAGGGCTAGTGGTGGGTCCCTGCTGTTAGAGTGTTGAAGCCTGCTCACATGCCTGTGTTAACACACTCTTTCTCTAGCTCTTCCAGCCTCCCCCTGAACATGTGGCTCGTTCTGCCAGTTCCCTAAACAAGAGATCAGAATCTCATTCACATCTCTTACTTAATTTTATCCTTAGTTCTTATAAATGGCTGAATTGGTTGCCTTGTTCTTTCTAACTATGTGGTTATGTCATCTGTGGATAACTCATTTTGATCAAAGAATCTTAAAATAGCACAAGTTTGATGAAGACTTCAAAAACAATTAACAAGCTTAACTGCAATTTAAAAACTTTCTTTTTGAAAAATACTGCTAAGGCCATCCTCTGCTGCTTTGCCAGGCCCTAAACAGAGCTGGATGGAAAGTGGAACAGCTGGGATATGAGCTGGTGTCCATATGCCATGCTTGAAGGTGGAGGATTAGCTAGTTGAGCCATTGTGGCAAGCCCCAACAGTGCACAATTTTCAAAGCTTGGACTTCAGAGTATTAGTTTTTCACTTGTTTAATCTATCTAGTTGTTTAATAAATATCCAATTACTTCATGTCAGTGTATTATAGCAAGTTTTGGGTGTGCATCTGTGAACACAGGAGAGTAAACATGTGTGTCTGTGAGTGTGTGTATTTGTAAGAGCTACAAGCATGGAAAGAAAACTTCAAGAATATAAACATTTTCTGTAAAAAAAAAAAAAAGAAAAATACTGCTAAGAAAATGAAAAGGCAAACCACAGACTAGTAGAAATTACATTCAAAGTCGATTTCTGATAAGAAAGCTCTGATTCAGAATACATAGGATCTTAGAACTCAAGAAAAAGAAGACAAAAAACTTTGGTGGAGAAACTTGACAATAGGACCCTGGACTCTGCCATCTTCCATTCTTACAATGCAAGGTTACACTTAAATAACAGAATGATGGACATGTGAGTGTTTATGAAGGACTATACTACTGCAATAATATGGGGGAAATCAGTGAGGGAAGAAGACTTGGAGATGGGGAAGGGGAAACCCCAAAGCCCATTGAACTTCATTGTAAAATAATAATAATAACAGCAAAAAAAAAAAAAACTTGTTGGGCAAATACAGCCTTTAATGGGCAAAGGTTTATATAGATATTATCTGCACAAATCTATACACTACACAAATCTATAGATACTATCCATATTATCTATACATCTATCTGGGAGAGAAGATGGTTATAAAATTAGCAAATTGGAATGAAAATGAGAACATTACAAATGCAACATAACGACTAAATTTAAATAACTGAAAACAAGATGTACAACAACTGAAAGTGTTAGTAAGAACAGAAAATAGCACAATGACTTTGAAAACCAGCTGCAAAATCTCAAAAAACCAACATATACACACAGCATATGAGTCAGCAATTTTATATTTAGGCATTTACTCAAAGGAAAGTCAAAACTGTGTGCATACAGAGACTTGTGCAAATATGCATAGCAGGTCTGGTCATAACAGCCAAAAACAATAGCCAGAACAACCCCTGAGCAGCTGAGTGAATACGCATACTAGGGTACATTCACACAATGAAATGTGGCAACACCAAAAAGAAATAAAATACATACACATGCAACTATATGGATGAATCTCTACATCATTGTGCTGAGCTAATGGAAGACAGACATGTGACTACCGTATTCTCTCCAGAAAGAATAAATTTAATATATCACATGAAACTGGGGGAGATGTGAGGCCAGAGATGCATGGGATGGGGTGGAGAATGACCAGGATGGGGTACATTGACTGAGGTGCTAGTTACCCACTCATGCATTGCAATCACAGTAGTTTAGCAGCAGCCTGTGGAATGTGACCGCAGTCAGCAAACATGCTCCCAGACCCTGGAACATGGGTCGCCCTATCTCACCTCCTGTGGGGGGGATCCTGGAACATGGGTCGCCCTATCTCACCTCCTATGGGGGGGATCCTGGAACATGGGTCGCCCTATCTCACCTCCTATGGGGGAGGGGGATCCTGGAACATGGGTCGCCCTATCTCACCTCCTATGGGGGGGGGGGGATCCTGGAACATGGGTCGCTCTATCTCACCTCCTGTGTGGGGGATTTGATATGTTCCCTGACCTGACGTAGGCACTACCACCTACAGCAGGGTACTGCATTCTAAAGATAAAGAACAAGAGACCGATCTATTACATTACTGTCTCTTATAACTTAACATCAATAACTTTTCTCCTGTTTTCAGACAAAATTTAGAACTACAAGCAAACTATCCAGGGTAAAGATTACAAATGAGATTTTCTGATCAGATTTAAAGATGCTATAACTTGCAACACAATTAAATACAACGAGACAATGCTTAAATTCCAGCAAAACAGCTCCAGCTCCAGCTCGGTATCTCACTGAATTTGAGAAAGGGCTTAGCAGGTCTTAAGCAATTACTAGAATTTCCTGCTTTCTCATTGCCTCACTCAGCAAACCCAGAATCCTCTTATGCCAATAACTGTTTGTCTTTGATCAAGCAGGCTTCATTTCTGAGTGATGACCATTCTGTCTTCACAGGGATGAAGTCAGGAGGTAAAATCTCTGCTAAATAAACTAAGAACTTCTTACTTGTCCCAGAATTCAGCATCTTACCAACCTAGGAAACACTATTCAGGACTTTTTAAAAAATTTAAATGGTATCTGTCCTGAAGCCAAGGAAATGTTGGTATTAAATTGGCACAGTCTGAGAAAGGATGGCATTTAAATCAGTTGGCAGTGAAGCAGAATAAGCACATAATGTAGAATTTCTTTCCCAGATTCCAAACACCTGAAAATCAAACTATTAGATTTTGCCTGTATTATTGAGGGGTGGCTGGAATTCAAACCGAAATGACAAAGGCATTTGTGAAGTGTTTCTGAATTGAAGGAAGGCTTGGATTTGGTATAATCTAAAAGTGAACATATGTATTTATTTTAAAAAATAATGTTTCCCTGATGATGGCTCTCCATAAACCTCCATTTCCTGACTCAGAGCAGGTTGAGTTCTGGAAAAGAAGGAAAAACCATGCTCTTTCCCCTCAACATAAGAACTTTGTATTGATTAACCTTTATGGGTACAGCAGCCACCTGCAAGTTACTGTTCTCAGGACAATAATCCACTGCTCAAGAGAATTAAACCCTAGTCTTTTTTTTTAAAGATTTGTTTATTTTTATTACAAAGTCAGATATACAGAGAGGAGGAGAGACAGAGAGGAAGATCTTCCGTCAGATGATTCACTCCCCAAGTGAGCCGCAACGGACCGGTGCTGCACCAATCCAAAGCCGGGAACCAGGAACCTCTTCCAGGTCTCCCACGCGGGTGCAGTGTCCCAATGCATTAGGCCATCCTCGACTGCTTTCCCAGGCCACAAGCAGGGAGCTGGATGAGAAGTGGAGCTACTGGGATTAGAACCGGCGCCCATATGGGATCCCGGGGCGTTCAAGGCGAGGACTTTAGCCGTTAGGCCATGCCGCCGGGCCCAGAACCCTAATCTTTTTTAGAGTGTTGAGGATTAGGGAACCACAGTTACGATTCTAACTACATTAAGACTTTCAATTTATTCTTCTCATTAGCCCTTCGTTTGCTCCCACATCTTTATGCACTGAACACCCCCAACTTTAAGGCCACTGAGTTTTCTGCAGCAACAATAACAACAACAAAAGATGGGATACTTCTAGGGTACTTTGGTTCATGGCATGTGCTTTGGCTTTTTCAACTCTGCTAAGCCAATTATTGTTTAGTTATCTATTTTTCTACTTGTAGTTTTCTCCTCTCCTCTTTCAGCATGCATTTGGCCTTTTAAAAATACACTTTTCTAAACAGGAAAAATGTCAGTTTAGGGATGATGGAGAATCTTTACACAGGATGAATAACAAGGAGCAGATTCCAGGAAAAGACAGAGGGCAGGCAGTTGGTGAGGAGCGCCTGGAGTGCCCCTGAACAGAGGGAAGCAGCAGCGGCAGAGGAGCAGTGTTGCAGTAACAGAAAATCCATCAGCAGCTGGTGAACAGTGATCTGGACTCTGGTGATCCAGGCTCCAGTAGCAGCCAAAGATCCAGCTCCCACAGCAGCCAGGCAACAGTGGGAATCCCCCAGGAGCTTGGGAGGCAAATACAGGCTACGAACTGCCTGTCCTGTTGATTTGTTTGACCCAACAATGAGCAGAGAAGGAGCAGCAGATGCCAAGGGGTGGTTCAGGGGCAGGGTAGGTCTCACAGCACAAACTCCATACAGTAGTACCAGATCAGGCACCACCTTGTGTAGCGGGGCAGTGTGTGTGCATTTAAAGGGATGACCCTGAGTGGGCTCATTTCTAGCTAGCCACACTGAGCTGATTCCACAGGGAAAGCAACACCAGCTTCGCATCCTTCGAGGTCTGTGTAGTCCCCAGATCTGACAGCCAGCAACTTCAGATCTCCATCAGTGCATTGCTGGATGCCATTTTGCACAGAGGGGCAAGGGTTGAGAGGACAGGATGAGCAGTGGCAAACTACATCTGCACTAAATCAGTAGCACGCACGTGCCATTTTCACGGGACCAGAAAATGTTACACTGAAGGGACAGCAGCTGAGCTGTACAAGTGCTAAACTGGGAGCAAAACTGCTTCCAGCTTAGTGCATTGCATAGGTCTCTCAGAGAAAACAGTTCTCGTGGCACTTTACACGCTCCACCCAAAATTGCTCCAGGTGGCCTCAGCCTTAATAGCCAGTAGGTTTCAACAAGATCAGTGCCGCTGACAACCCAAATATTTAGGACAGCTGGTGTTTTCCTATTCCAGGACACTGATTGAACATAAAATCAACTTGTAGACCTGTGGATAGCACATCTTAGAAACCTGACCTAAGGAGAAGAATCTGCCAACCAGAATGGCAATGACAAAAGGTAAAAGAAGACAGAGGCACTATCAACGTTACTGAAGACTCTGGCAAAGGAGCAAAAGCATACACCAACTGCAAAGTTAACTGAGGAAGATATTGAGAAAATGGAGGGGGAGGGACACAGAATTCAGAAAACTCATTATAAAGCTTCTGACCAACAATTAGAAGCACATACGGGAGTTAAGGAACTTAAGGAATATTTCACACAGGAAATAGAAGCAATGAATCAATTGAAAGCTGATATATCAGAAATTAAGAGCATAGTGCAGCAAATTGAAAATACAGTGGAGAGTCTCAATGATAGAATGAATGAAGTGTAGGAAAGAATTTCAGAATTGGAAGATATTTCCTGTCACCAGGAGGAACCAATCAAAAAGCTGGAAGCAGAGTTGGGTCAAGCTAAAAAAAAAAAAAGTCCAAGAATTAAAAGATACTATTAAAAAGCCCAATATAAGAGTTATGGGAGTCCCAGAAGGTACAGAAAGAGAAGCTGGAGTTAAAGGTGTATTTAATAAAATAATAAACAAAAACTTCCCTAATCTGGAGAAAGAATCAGAAAACGATATCCAGGAGGAGCACAGAACTCCCAACAGAGTTGATCAAAAGGAATTTCACCATGACACATGATAATCAAGTTCTATTCAGCTGAAAATAAGGAAAAGATCCGTAAGTGTGCACATGAAAAAAATCAAGTGACCTATAGAAGAACCCAATCAAATTCACAGCTGACCTCTCAGAGGAAATGCTACAGGCCAGAAGAGAATGAAATGACATATTACAGATTCTAAAAGGGAAAAATTTTCAGCCCAGAATAACGCATTCAGCAAAGCTCTCCTTTGTCTCTGAAAATGAATTGAATTTCTCCATAGTGTGGAGAGTGCTTAGAGAATTGCAAATAAACCTGCCATATGACCCAGCTATCCTGCTCCTAGGAATATATCCAAAGGAAAAAAAAACTACATATGAGAAGATCTGTAATTCTATATTTACAGCAGAACTATCTACAAAAGCAGACATGGAAGCAATCCAGATCTCTGTCCAAAGAGGAGTGGTTAAAGAAACTGGTAAATCTACTCCATGGAATATCACTCAGTCATTAAAAAGGAATGAAATCATACCGTTTGCAACTAGATGGTCCCAACTAGAGACCATTTTGCTCATTGAAATAAGTCTATCCCAAAAGGACAAATACCATATGTTCTCTCTGATATAAGGCAGTCCTCATGCAAATTGTAAAACCAATAACCCTTTACATACTGTTTTTGCTGCATCCTCTCTGTTTTGATGTTTTTGGTTTCATTTTCATTTTTTCCAATCATTTTTCTCTTGTCGAATTCATTGCTGGCTCATGGATCGCATGGTGGCATCATTTTATCCAAGAGGCCTTTGTGTTTTCTTCACTCATGCATTGGTTATTCAGTGACGACTCCATGGTGCTATAATTTTTTTTTAAATTCACACATGTTGTTTACTTTGTTTTGTAGCTTCTTATTTAAGGGAATGCGTAGTGATGGCATAATAGAGACTATTATATTCAGATGTGAAGATACAATGCAGTGTGCATCCCTACTTCCAAATCAAAGACAGACTCCCAATGAAACTGTTGAACATATCTAGATAACGGGATGCTGAACTGTCTGACATTGTCTGTACCAGCAATGTCAACGTACACTTAAATAACATACTGATGGACTTATGACTGCTTATGAAAGACTATACTATTGTAATAATATGGGAAAAATCAGTTTGGATGTGGGAATTGGTTGGGGTGGGGGGAAATCACAGACCCTATTGAACGTATCATAAAATTCAAAATAAAAAAATGCTCATATATATATGCATCTATCTATATATATATTACACACACACACACTTTTCTGAGGGAGAATAGAAAGAGTGGAAAAGAGAATCACTGAACCAATAATTGTATTATGAAAAATTTAAAAATACAAATGTGTACACACACATGTATATCAACACACACGTATATATAAACACACACACATATATATATATACACACAAACACCTTTCTGGCAATTTAGTGTGTTTCATAAAAGAGCAAATACCAACACAGGAGTACAATCTACCTCAACCAGAAGTCTCCGATGGTGTTGTTATTTTTTTTTAAGGTTTATTTATTTGTATTGGAAAAGCAGATATACAGAGAATGAGAGACAGGGAGAAAGATCTTCCATCTGCTGGTTCGCTCCCCAAGTGGCAGCAATGGCCAGAGCTGAGCCAATCTGAAGCCAGGAGCTTCTTCCAGGTCTCCTGTGTAGGTGCAGGGTCCTAAGACTTTTAGCCATCTTCTACTGCTTTTCCTAAGCCTCAAGCATGGAGCTGGAAGGGAAGTGGAGCAGCCAGGACATGAACTGGAGGTATATAGGATGCTGGCACATTCAAGGTGAAGACTTTATCTGCTAGGCTACCCTAGCAGGTCCAGATGGTGTTATTTTTAATGGAGAAAATGTTAGCAGGATACATTGGTGGATTGAAACAAATAAATCAGATGTAATTCCAGGATTTCTTGGGAAATGTGCTGTCATTATAGAGATTAGGAAAAAGTTGTGCTATCTACAGAGATGGGGGGAGACCAGAAAGGGAACAGATGGGATGGGATGGCAGCAGATGCTGCTGCGTTGACATATGGGAATAAAATTGATGGGAAACAACCAAATGAGATGGTATGGAGACAGCTGGAAATGAGAGGATGCGGCACAGGGCCCAGTGAAGACTGGATATCTAGACAAATAAATGAAATATAGTTAGGTCTATTAAAGCAAATAAAAATAGGTAAATATTGAAGACATAAGTGTTTGTAAAGAATATCAGACCAAAAGTCCAACCTTGAAGAATGTTAAATAGGGGAACAGGTGGAGGGGGGGAATGAAGTCTATGCACCAGGGAGGGAAACCAGTGATTTTTTTTAGAAATGGAAGATGTTGCTTGGCAGTGAGGAACATGCTTACAAGGTGTGAGCCTGAGCAAGCTCCGAGCCAAGAAGTGTCTGTATCCATACAACGCCTCATAGTAGGGGAGAAGGCCTGTGAGGTCATCCTGGGTATAAATCTTATAAGCAGAGCTAGAGAACATGGACTACCATGGGACCTGTTGATGTCGGTGCCACAGAGGAAGTAAAAGTTTGAGCAGAACTCAAACCCTACAAGTCAGGTTGGAGCAGGGACCGAGAGCTTATGAGTCCTGCAAGCCAGGGCCGGAGGAGGGAGAAAGGAGCGATGCTTGGAAGTGGTTCCAGCAGGTGGATGTCGCACATCCCGGCTCAGGAGTTCAGAGACTCAGACATGCAAAAAATCAGGACAAATCACTGAGACATGGAAGGAATCGAAATCAGGAGCTCAGGTAAATGAGTTGCCATGGTGAGAGGGGAGGCACTAGCAGAATTAGCTTATGGTGAATCACAAACTCACACAAGATCCCTGAGAGCTACCCTAACTAGAAATACAATGTTCAGCCAAGACATGAGTTAGGCCGAGGTAAAAAATGAGAACTAAAATAAAGATAAAGCAGTGATTACCATCTGATGTCCTATAGCCCAGAAAGCCCATGTTGGTATTTACCCTAGAGAAACATCCACTCCTATGTACAACAGGTCCACTGAAGCATGTTACTGACAGCATTGCTTGAAAATCACCGTTGTGTCCATCGATAGGGGGTAATTAAGCATTTGTATCCACATATGAATCATGTATAGCTAAAAATAGGAACAACATAGCTCTCAGATACTGACATGTGAAGACCTGCAATATTTAATCCTAATTGGGGAAGGAGGGATTGGCATAACGTTATCAACCACATGGAATTATTTGTATGTGAAAAAAGAACAACATGAATAGAAAAAGAACCTGGTACACATATGGTGCTCTGGGGGAGAGAAATATGACAGATTCTTGGAGATTCTTGCATTCTGACACAGAACATTCTGCAAAGGACCTGAATCAGAGAGGTGGTAAGATACTGGGGCAGGTGCATTTGGGAGAAGGAAGTCACCACTGACCTTCAGGAGGCTAATGCCAGCTGAGCCATAGAGACGAGTAAGGCACTGCTGAGGGAGGGAAATGGTGAGAGACTAAGGGGCATGGTCTCCACACCCTGGGCTTAAAGGATGGGAGAGGAAACACTCCATCTGACACAGACAGAAAGATACAACGAACTTTCAGACTAAGGGCAATCTGGACATATTTGGAGTGGGATGCAATGAAGTCTTTGGAAAGAGAAGAGAGGCAGATGTTACGGAGAGGCCAGGGACAGAAGGTGGTGGGTGTGTCAGGTGTCAGATTTGAAAGTATAGTATTACTATGACTATCACTGTTACGTTTGGTAATGAACTTAGAAGCATCAATCATGCGACTCTTATAAGCACTTCACACATATTGACTCATTTATTCCTCTCTTTCCCTCAGAAGCAAGCATTTTTAATGTTATAACCCTTTTCACATAGTATGTATATAGGCTTGAGGAGACCAAAGTTACAGAATTAGAAAATGATGGGACGGGGTGGCACCCTAGTTTAGCAGGCAAAGCTTCCACTTGCATTTCCAGCATCCCATGTGTGCACCAGTTCAAGTCCTGTCTTCTGCACTTCTGATCCAGCTCCTTGCTTCTGGCCCAGGAAAGCAGTGGAGGAAGACCAGGAGGAAACTCTCAGTTCCTGACTTCAGATTGGTTCAGCTCCTGCTGTTGCTGCAGGAGTAGAGCAGCCAATGAAGGTTTTCTCTGTTTCTCTCTCATTGTTTCTCTTTTTCCTTCTCTCTGTAATTTTTCCTTTGCCTTCCATGTAGCAACAGGTGAAAAAATCGTAACTACTTTTACTAATAAGAGCAAAAGCTAGGCCTAAAATCCCCTCTTCCTGGTGCTATGGTTCATTTCTTTCTCATTGCTGTATTTGTGACCTTTGATCTGAGTTACCCTGGAGAAGGGAAAATGGCAAGAAGACACAGCCTCTGTCTTGGCAGAAGAAATCAAGAACCAAATGGTTCACAAAGAGAGCATCCTAAGTCCAGCTAACTCACCGCCCATAGACCAACCCACATGCAGGGAGATGTAACGAACTCCTTTGTTCTCCTAGTATGCAGTTAAGTCTAGTTTTGCTCAAAACACAGTGATCAGGATTTGTTTGTCTTTGTGGTCACATGGAACTCTGCTGCTCAGGCTCATAGCTGTAACACTAGCATTGCACATTCCCTTCTAATATGGCAGCTCCCCGGGGCACTCAAAGCCATCACACAGCAGCTCTAGACCATGGTCCAGCTGAGAAGTAGCCAGGAATCACCTCCATCTGATGGCTGGGGAATGTACTGGAGCGCGCCTTCCCCTCCCAAGGTAGGAGGCCTCTACCTCGTTAATCCTCCTGGGCTGGCTAGAAGGCCAGGGGTGGCAGTGGAGGCTGCCATCAGCAGCCCAGGAGGGTGGCCCAGCATAAGCCAGTCAATGGAAGAGACGTGGTCTTTTGGCTTTCACACAGGGAGCATGCCACATTCTTCACAGTACATTTCTCCAGCATATATTTCAGTGTCTCAAAAGCACTTCCTGCTTCCAAGGAGATTATCTTCAAAGGGAGGGCCTCCAAAGCCTTCCCCTGAGTCACCCCATCATTCTTGAGGATAGAGACAATTACAGATCGACAGCTGCATGATCCAAAATGGTCACTGCTTTTCCTCTCTTCATTTGTGCCTGTAATAAAACTCATTAGGAGTTTAATGAGAATTGAAGGATACCCTTCCTTCGTGTTGTTCTGAAGATCTCACACTAATTAGATTCTCCAGAGCCTGTGGCCAGAGCGGAGAAGTAAAAGTAAGGTATCCATTGCTGTGATGAATAATTCCCAGGGCCCAGCATATGGGAGGTTCTGTCACAGATGTGTAGAAGGTGAGGGTGGTAAGAGACAGCATAGAGACAAGGATGGGGTGTGAGCATGACCTACCCATCTTGTACTGCTATAACAGAATACCACAGACTGGATCGTTTATAACGAACCTAAATTCATTGTCTCACAATTTTATAATAGCTGGGAAGTCCAGAATCGAGGGACTGGTAGCTGATAAGGATATTTCTGCTGCACCACTCTCTGATGGAAAGGCAAGCAGAGGGCAAGAAAGAAGCCAGCATTGTGGCACAGCAGTCTAAGCCACCACCTGTGACACCAGTCTTTTATATCTGAGTGCCAGTTTGAATGCCAGCTCCTCCATTTACAATCCAGTTCCTTGCTAACACACTTGGGGAAAGCAGTAGAAGATGGCCCATGTGCATCGTTCCTGCCACCCATATTGGAGCCCTGGATGTAGTTCTTTGCTCTCCCTCTCTGTCACTCTGCCTACCAAAGGAATAAAATTAACTATCTATGTATATACATCTATACATATATAAGGAGAGGGGATAGAAAAAAGGGAGCTAAATTTATCCCCTTCGTGCATTCCATCTTGTGACAAGAGCATTAGCTCACTTTCAAGGACTGAGTTCTCCTGGTTTAATCACTGTTTAAAAGCCCACCTCCTACAGGTGTTACACTGTCCGTTCATTTTGCACAGGAGTTTGGCAGGGGATGAACATTCAAACCATAACATATCTTCCCGGAGCCCAGGTTGTTCTGCATAGACACAGAGCTGAGTGGCCTGCGACGTTGGATTAGTAGGGTGCCTGAATTCATACCCTCGTGAATACATGCTGTGTGACCTGGAACAAGTGACTCAACCCCTCTGAGCTTCCACTTCCCCACTGGCTGCTTCTCATGCAGTCAGGACATTCTGTAGAGAGCCTGGTGCCTAGCTGGGTTTCATCATCAGCTGCTTGTTGTTATTGTAACCAATCAAAAATAGGTGAGAATCACTTCAATTGTGAATATTCATGGATAGAGACACATTTGGAAGTTGGCCCTCTGTAAGGCTGGGAAGTTTTGCAAAGCATTTGAAAAAGAATAACAGCTATGAGTTGTCCAAAGCTAAGGACTGCCCTGCTCTCCAATGCTAGCTAACATCCAACCCTAAACAGCCCCACGTCCCCACCCTGTGGTCGCCCTCATGGCCTCTGTATCTGACACCATGACCTTCTTTCTCAGGGCTACGCCTCTCCAGCAGCAGTGCTTCTGTGTCTTTCTGGCTACTGAGCTGCCAATGCCAGCTTGGTACTCTCCACGCTGCATTCTCGTTTAGCCTTGAAATAGTTCTTGGAAATTTGCCTCTCATGCAGAATTCGGCCTGCCCTTCAGCAACAAAATAAAATCAGACATTTGACCTGAACCTGAGCAAGTGCTTTCTTTGCTGGGGATATTCCGTGTGCCCTTTGCTGACCTGACAAGAATGGAGAGGAGTGGAAAGGACATCAGAGTCTACTCGAGTTGGCCCAGTATTCAAGTGCTCCAAACTCCCGAGCTCACCATCAGGGTAATAATCATTGTTCTAAATAATAATTATTGGACCCACCTCACTTTTTACAACAGAGAGGCCCCTGCACATTTCCCTTGCTTCCAGATACCTAAGAAATATGGTGATGGTGCAGGAAAATTGACAGGAGGGACCTGCATTAAGGCCCCATGGAGAAGCTGTATCGTTCAGGGCACCTGCAGGGTGTGGTGAAGCTGACCGGGCCAGGCGGACAGTTAGTGGGGAAGAGAGGGTGTGGGATCATCACCGAATCACTTCGTGCTTTGGGGCATACTTGGTGCACAATCAGATCTGATTGCATAACAGACGCACTAGATATAACTGGAAATAGAAACGAGCACTTACCTTGCTTGTTTAGGACCTGTAGTGGCTGACATGGGAGACACCAAGCATCATCTGGAAGGAATCTGGGTAAGCACAGAAAGGAGGGCTATCCCTGCCACTTGGCAGGCCCAGGAAGGACAGAGGGAGAGGGAGGGAAGGATGGAGGAAGCATGGGAGGAAGTGAAGCAGGGAGGTTAAAAAAGGAAATGAGGGAGGAAGGATGGAATGAAAAAAAGAAGGAGGAGGAGGAGAAAGGGAAGAGGAAGGAAGGAAGGAGAGCAGGCAGGCAGACGAGCCTGTTTGCATTTGGAGACCCAGGTCAGGCCCTGCTCCCTAACGGACGTCAAAGTGGGAAAGCGGGAATGGCCCAAAACTAACATGAAACCTTGGTGTTGATATTGCTCTCTTATGTCATAGTTAAGAGCTCAGGCTTTGATTAGGAAAGTGCAGTTTTATTAGGCAGGAATCGCCTTACTCTGCTGCACCCTCAGACCAGCATCACCCTCCAGCTGTGGCATGCAACGCAGTGGGGCACAAGCAGCAGTGGCTCAATGATTATGTCTGCATCCAAGCGGCCTGTGCCCTAACCCGCAGCTGACACCAGCCCCAGGACCTGGAGAAGCAAGGTAAACAAACCAGCTGAAAGAGCATCCCACGGGTCAGTTGATTGCACAACCTCTTCAGCAAGTTAAAAAGTGGCAGGTAGCTTAAGGTTTGACATTTTAAAAGAATACAACTAAAGTAGATGGAGAGGGGACTACAAAAGACAAAATGAACTATGGAGTTGGATCAGCCAGGTTAACACCTGTCTGTGCCACCTGCTGGCATGCATGTAGCCTTAGACCAGCTCCTTAACTCCTGCACCTTATTTCCTTATTTGCAGAAGAAAAACAAAGCTTTCTGCATCACACCTGTTGTGATAATGAACTGACAAAGTGCATGAAAGCCTTTAGCACAACATGTGCTGCCCACTGAGCATTCATGACCAGAGACTATGAGTGCATTACAAAGAGGCAAGGACTAACCAAGCTGGGACAGTGAGGTTCGCTTGGGCTCTCTCTACCTTAGTGTGATATCTCTCTCTCTCTCTCTCTCTCTCTCTCTCTCTCTCTCTCTCTCTCTCTCTCTCTCTCTCACCTCCTGCATGTGGTCCATCAGAAGTACTCAGGAAAAAAAGCCCCTTGGCCTGTCCCCTCAGCAGCTCTCAGCAATTGCTGACAGGAGTGTGGGTTTTGCATTTCCCAGACACCCCTGCAGGAATTTAGATCAACTCATGGTGGGACAACCCAGATGACATCCTTTTATTGGCCTTTTCCCTCCCCCTTGATCACTTCTTCATCTGCTTTCTGTTTGCTGGGATGGCCTCCTAAATAAACTACTTGTTCTTGAAGCCTTCCCTGTGGGAACCAAGCCCAAGACATCACATAAAGAAATTTGACTTCACCCTGAAGGTAGTGAGATGCTGCTCAGGAATTCACAAAGTCGTGGTAATGGAATCATTCTGAAATCCATGCTCGGTCCCATCCCTGCCCTGTGCACCAACAATGCCAGATTTTGCATCCAGTTAGAGCAGTAAATGCAGTCTTTCAATCACCTCAGATACTCCCCAGGTTGCCTCCGGCTCCTTCTCAACAGCTGTCACCAAACCTCACTTCTCACCAGGGGCAAGAACAGGCCAACAAGGCGGCAGGAGCCCTGGCACTGCTAGCCAAGGCTAGCAAACAATTGCATGGAACCAAACAGGCCTTCTACTTGGGGATGCCTGAAGTCTGAGTGTGAAATCCCATGCAAGCCATTATGTCAGTACTAGCAGGGACCATCTAGAAGGGACAGGAGTATGAGGAAGCATCTGTCCAGTGCCAGGATAACAAAGGCCAGGGCGGCCCTGGCATAGACACATGGAAGACTGGGCTGCTCTAATAAAGACAAGTCTAAGTCCTTAACCTTGTCCTTGAGCAACCGTAACTGTGAGCCTGCCAAGGTGACCCAGAAACAGTGAGTAATCAACAAGGCAGGAGGATGACCATTAGTAAGGCTGCGCATCATATGCTTGGAATGACTCCGGAAAGGGTGAGGGTCCAAGTTGGCATGATGATGGAAGAAGGTCCTTGACACAAATCTTGCCACTAGAGTCTGAGGCCTCCTGACACAGCCGTAACAGCCTTTCCTCTTCTCACGAAAAGCAGACTGACTCCACTGCTCTACCCTCTTCTGGGACCTGTGTATACGCGGCTGTGAATTGGTAGCAAGGAAACAAGTTTAAGGTCAGCAAATCTTTTGCCTCTCTCCCTATGCTTAGCAATCATCCTAACTTGCTTTTGGTTTCTATTTTTAAAACATTAAAACCAGCAGACATGCCCTGTGGAATCCCAAAAGAGGCCCTAGAGTTAGGGTTAGACGTACTTGTGGACACATAATTTCCAGCCCTGAGGAAAGTTACAGAATGGATTAGAAAGGACCCTGAACTGTGCTGGCAGAAGCTCAGCTTCAGTTACAGAAAATTCCAAGTGACCTGGGCCACCCTAACAGAGTCCCCCTGCCAGGCAGAGGATGCAGCAGTGAGAGTAATACCTTGACATTGCTTGGTGGTGCACCTGATGGGAAACAACAGGACTAAAGGCAGAAGAAAGAAATGAAGGCCGTGGAGCTGGTGGCTTTGTTTAGTGTCATCTGTATTGCATGTCAATGAGAGTTGTTAGAAAAACATCAACTTAGACGTTTGTAGAGCAGGAAGGCATTCTGATTGGGGCCAGCCCCAGAGCTAATATGCTTTAAAACACATGACTGGCAACTCAGCTGGCCAGAACTGGGCACCAGCACTGGCCTGCCTAGCACTGCGCCCCAGGAAAGCAGAGGATGCTCCAAAGAAGGACTCCCAGATCCGTCTTTGGTAGGCATCAGGAAGAGTAGGAGAAAAATACACGTTACTCATTTTAGGCCTATACAGAGGCCAGATACTAAAGCTTCTAATTCAATGTACATTCTTGAGATAAACATCTATGAACACTTAAAATGTAATGAGAGAGAGGAGGGAGGAAAGAAAGCAGGGAGATAAATTTTTAAAAATGTCTCAGAAAGGATTATCACAACCAAAGTTTGATGTTCCTAATGATACATAGACTGTATAAAATTCTTGTATCAAAGTTCAGTCCATTAGCAATGCATTTTACAAAATCATCCACTGGCTGTTCTCAAGGGTGTGAAGCTTTCCAGCTCCTCATTTCATGATAGACTTGCAGATTACATTTAAAAGGAAAAGATACAAAGTTAGGCTGCATGGATTTCATCTAACAGTTTCAACAAGAAAGCTTCCATGCACATATTTTCCAAATTTTTTTTCTCTGTCCCAACCTTCCCCACTGCCCCCAGCTTGCTTTGCTTAAGTATTTGCAAACCCATTAGTCCTAGAGGCGTTGTCACCCTCCTCCACACCCAATGTATAGATAAATACAGAAGAAAATACCACGAGGGGGGAATCAAGGTTTGTGTCGTGCATCAACACTGCTCAGCGGATCCCAACACACATTCACACTGCTGGAAAGCCTCCAGCGACTGCTTCCCCATCACAGATCAATTGCAGAAAAGCCCGCACATTCACTACAAGCATGATTTAGGAATTCTGCATGCAGGATTTTAAACCCCACTGGCTGGATGTGTAGTCATTATCCCATGTGTGAAATTAAATCCAACCATAAGGAATATTTATCCACACCTTGTTTTAAATCCCACCTGAGGCCTTTCCAAGAAAACCGTTGGCTGAGAAGAGCAAAAACTGTTTAATCCAAACTGATTCCAAACCCATCATCATCAACACCCACATGTACTGTCTTAGCTCCTGACAGCTGCTGAAACATCCACAGGCACATCCCCCAGCTCATTAAAACAAGAAAAATAGAAGAATGCTTTGTCCATGATTTCATGCTGAAACTGTGATATTCCCTACTCCTGAACGTTTGCGTGGTTTTGTTTCATGAAAGGAGACAGACGAGAGGATCTGAACAGTCAGCTGGCGTGAGGCCACTCCTTGAAAACTCCAGCTCGTGGTGCCCATGCAGCTGTTCTGGGTTGGTACCTTGGATTTGTCGCTTGTGGAAACTGTTCACTTGGCGAAGGGTTCCTGCTCATCTCCTGTTTCCTTTGTGCCCATTGTCTTAACAAATTTTTCTCTACTTACTATCTTCAACTTTTACAAAGTTGAATTAATCCCTTCTAATTCTGCCTATTACAAATCGCACAAGGAAGGATTCAGCATGCTTATGCACAGTAACACAGGCTCAGTGTGATTCTGAAACTAGAGATTGACTGTTACAATGATCAAAATTTGGATAGGTGAGAGCTTTTCAATGTTTTCTGGCTTTGTTGGTTAAGAAATTTTATCTCTTGTTTTCATTTTGGTGGCACAGCAAGCTACTCATCTGCCTGTGGCACTGGCATCCCCTATGAAAACTGTTTTGAGTCCTGGTTGCTCTGCTTCCAATTTAGCTTCCTGCTGATGGGCTGGGAAGGCAACAGAGAATGACCCAAGGCCTTGAGTCCCTGAACCCATGTAGGAGACCTGGAAGAAGCTCCTGGATCCAGCTTTTAGAACTGGCCCAGCTTTGGCCATTGTGGTCCTTTGGGTGTGAACCAATGGATAGGAAATCTCCCTTCTCTTTCTCTTTCTCCCTCTCTGACTGCTCTCTCTTTCTCTCTATAACTCTTTCAAGTAAATAAAAATCATTCAAATAAAACAGGAATCACATCTTTTATCTAACTCTACAAATGAGTTTCGATGCTCCTCTTTCTATGAAATTGAACATTTTCACCATTATTTCAAGAAAATCGTTGGAGTATACGAAGAACTTTTTTAATGATAGCAATTAAATACTGCTGTTTTCCAAGTTAAATAGACCTAATTAATATACTTTTCCTTATTCGTGCTTTTAAACAATTTATTAGAATACAGCATACAAACCAAAAATATGCACGTAAGTAGACAGAGTGAACGAGCCCTGGGTCCTCTGATCACGCTTGCAGCCAAAACCCAGATGAAGAGCAGAGCATTGCCAAGGCCCAGGAGCCCTCACTGTGGGCTGCCGGCTCTCCGTTTCTTAGAACACGTGAGAGAAGGGCAGGTTGTCATTTCCTGGGATGATTCAGTAGACCATTATTTATAATTATAGGCCAAATAGTTTGACATCCACATAAATTTTTATAACTTCCCTGTATATTAACTACCATAAATAAGAAAAAAAGTAACATTTGTCTTTTTGGACCTGATTAAGTTAGCAATATAACCTCCAGTTGTATCCATTTTATTGCAAATGTTGAAATTTCATTTTTTTATGTTTAAGTAATATTCCACTGTGTATATATACAACGTTTTCTTTTGTAGCTTTTATTTTTATCTTAATTTTAATAAATATTTAACACAATAGATACAATTCTAAGAACACAATGGCATTTTCTTCGTCTTTTCTCCCTCCACTCCTCCCTGTCCTCCTCCCTTCTCTATTCAACTTTTGAGAGAACATATTTTAGATTTACACTAGGTAAAAGGCTTTAAACAAAAGACTTTAGTTTACTGAGAATATAGATGACAGCTATAAACCATAATGGAATAGAAAAATGGCCGTGTCACCAATATTTGGTAAATTATGAAGTAATCACAGATCATTAAAATTATAGTAGTATTAAATTGTTAATCTTTGGTTTGACAAAAGTGTAAAACAAAGTTTTACAAAATAGTATTGGTAGCAATGCCGAAAACACATTCAGACATTTCTTTCTTTTTTTGTTTTTTGTATGTTTGTTTGTTTTTTACTTCATGGTTTGTGATTTTGAATGTTTGGTTGGGGGTTTTTTTAGCTCCCACATATAAAGGAGAACACTCATTAACATATGTCTGGCTTATTTTACTCAACATGATACCCTCCAGTTGAGTCCATTTGCTGCAAAGGGTAAAAGTTAATTCTTTTGATAGCTGAGCAATATTCCGTTTTGCATATATGTCACATTTTCTTTATCTATGCATTTGATGATAGACACCAATTTTACCAGCACCATTTTTTTGAAACAATGCTCCTTACTCCAATATATGGTCGGAGCACTTTTGTTGAAACTCAGTTGCCTGTATGTAATGGGTTGAGTTCTAAGTCCTCTAACCTATCGATCTATATATCAGATTTTTATAACAGTACCATGCTGTTTTAATGACTGTTGCTTCATAGTGTGCTTTGAAGCCAGATATTGTGATGCCACCAGCTGGATTTTTGTTGTTCAAGATTTTCTTGGGTATTCTGGGTCTTTTGTGATTCCATATGAATTTTAGGATGAAAGTTTATAATTCTGTACAATGGCATTGATATTCTGATAGGGATTGCACTGAATCTGTGGATTGTATCAAGTAGTACAAGCATTTTGATTATATCAATTCTTAGCAAGTAAAATCTTCATAGTTTTGTGTCCTTGAGGATTTCTTTTGTCAATGTTTGATAATTTTCATTGTAGAGATCTTTCACTTCTTTAGTTTATTTCGAAAGAGTTGATTTTTGTGGCTATTGTGATTGGAATTTGTTTCTTGATTTCTCTTTCTCTTCACCAACAGCATACCAAACAGCTATTGTTTTTTATATATCTAATATTTAATTTGCAATTTTAATGAACTGTTTTATTTATTCCAGCAGCCCTCTCATGGAATGTTTAGGTTTTTCCATGTGCAGCATCATATAGTCAGCAAACATAGATAATTCGACCTCCTCTTTCTCAATTTTGATGACCTTCAAAAGGACATCCTTGCCTTGTTCCAGATCTGAGAGGAACTGTTTTCAGGTTTTCCCATCCCATATGATATATTGGCTGGTGGTTTGGGCTATTTAGCCTTTATAATTGTCCCATTTTCTTCATCAGATCATCATTTGAGGAACATCTGGGTTGATTCCATGTTTTAGCTACTGTGACTTGAGTCCTTTGTGTACTTCGGTGTAAACTTTACAGATGTATGTCCATTTAATGGATTGTGATGATTTGGCAGTGAGCACTCTGCTGTGTGCCTGTGGACATGCAGCAAGATTTTCTCAGAGGGAAGACAATACTGCTAAGGTTTGCCGTGAGTTGTTAATGTGCAGCTGCTATTCTAAGAGCTACACATGATCTCAACTGATGGATTCCTCATGAAGCATGATTACAAACCCTGTTTTACAGATAAAGAAACAGTAATCCATGCAGGAATTTTGCAAGCTCTTAGTAATAAAAAGGGAAGCAAATACAGGAACACATTTTTGCTTTTTAAAATTGTTTCCTCAACAGTTAACCAAATTCCTCAACAGAAGCTTTCAGGGAAGCTAGATCCATGCAGTCCACAGTTTTCAGTATAATTTCGAGTTTACCTGTGAGCTGTAACACTTTCCCTTGCCTTTAAATACACTTAAATTGATCATATGCAAAAACAGATCTGACTACATGTTGTTCCAGTATTTTTATCTTTATAACTAAACTCTTCCCTGGTTACCAGAGGTGATATTGCTTGAAGATGCTGTTAATACAGAACTTTTTTCTTACAAATCTTTTGGTTGCAGAAAAGGAAGTAAGTGACAATGCCACAGGAATAAGCACAAGTGTCTCTTCAGATGCACTCTATTTGAGCTCAAAACTTGTCAAACACCACAATGGCACACGAGTAAATGGACTTTTTCGTATATGTAAAAAGTTAATTACTCTATGCATGTGTGCGGAAAGTACAGGTCATGGATTTGTCCTGAAGTATCAGAACTTGAGACGGAGTCTCAGAAATCTAGGCTTAAAGATTAAAATATAAATTGTTCATAATCCTGCCATTCAGCAATCACTACTCAACACTCCAGCATGTGTCCTGCTAGTCTTCTTTGTCTATCTTTCAAAACATAGTTTAGACACCAACCAATGAAGATGTGAGGCTCCTTTGAGCCATTTCCTCAAGCTGTTTGTCCCTTTGTGCCCCAGGAAAAAATCCAATGGCTTCCTCCCTTCTATAATATGCATAAATCTATTCACCCCAAAATTCAGTCACTGGCAGAAAAAAATCAAATACATATTTAATCAGTCTGTCATTCCTTTTCCTATTTGGAAGATAAATTATTTTTTAAAAGATTTTATTTTTATTTTTATTTGAAAATTAGAGTAACAGAGAGAGCTCTTATATCCACTGGTTCACTCCCCCGATGGCCATAATGGACAACACTGGGCCATTCCGAAGCCAGGAGCTTGGAGCTTCTTACAGGTCTCTCATGTGGGTACAGGAGCCCAAGGGCTTCGGGCATCCTCTGTTGCCTTCTCAGACCATTAGCTGGGAGCTGCTTGGGAGGTAGAACCACAGGGAGCTGATTCAGTGCCTGTATGTGATGTTGACTCCACAGGCTGAGGCTTAGTACGCTATGCCATAGCACCTGCCTATGTCAGATAAAGTATTTCACTAATATGAAAGAATAACAAAAATGTTGATAATTATCATGCATCCCTGTATTCCAAAAGCTTATATGCTCTTCTCAGTTATTAGTTCTACTAAGATATGCCAATAAAAGGATCACATTTAAGACATACTCTGCTGGACCGGGCGCAGTAGCCTAGTGACTAGTTATCACCTTGCATGTGCCAGGATCCCCTGTGAGCATCAGTTCTAATCCCAGATGCTCCACTTCCCATCCAGCTCCCTGCTTATGGCCTGGGAAAGCAGTCAAGGACAGCCCAAAGCCTTGGGATCCTGCACCCCTGTGGGAGATCTATAAGAAGCTCCTCACTCCTGGCCTCGGATCGGCTCAGCTCCGGCTGTTGCAGTCACTTGGGGAGTGAACCAGTGGATAAAGATCTTTCTCTCTGTCTCTCCTTCTCTCTGTAAATCTGACTTTCAGTTAAAATAAATAAATCTTTAAAAAGAAAGAACAAAAGACACACCCTGCTCTCACCACACAGGGCCAGCCTTGTGGAATAGTAGGTAAAGCAGTCCTCCGCAATGTCAGCATCCGATACAGGTGCCAATTCATGTCCTGGCTGTTCTGCTTCCAGTCTAGCTCCCTGCTGATAAGCTGGAAAAACAAGTGGAAGATGGTCTAAGTTTTGTGGCCCTGTCACCCTTGTGGGAGACCTGGAAGAAGCTCCTGGCTTCTGGCTTCAGCCTGGCCCACACCTGACCATTGCAGCCATTTGGTGAATGAATCAGCAAATGGAAAATAATCTCTCTTTCCTTCCCTCCCTCCCTCTTGGTACTGTAACTTCTTAAATGTTTATGAAATCTTTAAAAAATTTGTTTCCCTAAATCTCTGCTCCACATCTATGGTCTCAACCTTCCTGGTGTTAGCTATCTGTTTAATGATCAACAGTGTTTTCTCTTCCAACCACCAAGCTCTTCAGAAAGTAACATAACAAGTCAATAGTTAACTAGCTTCTTTGGCTCTGAAATAGCAAAGTAGGAGCTGAAGGGAAGTCTCCATGGAAACCAACCTTCCAGGAAGCGGTCAGAAGGGTGAGTGTGTGTAAAACAGAGCTACAAAGATGGCGTGAAGGAACTGACTGGTTTTTAAGGCCAGTGTAAAACTCTGAACTACCTGGATTTAAAGCAAACTACGTTTAAGAACTCCAACCACTTTCCTCATGGCTTTCCCATGAGATGGGTCTGAGCCATTCGAAGGCTCACTCTAGAGTGATCAAAGTGGCACCTGTGCAAAGCAAAGAGGAGGAGACTGCGGGTCCTGTCCACTTCACACTCAATCCAAGCCTGGAAGAAAGAGACCTGTGTCTGTTCCCAAGACTACAGGACCGGAGCGAGGCTTGGGGAGGACCCCTGCCACCTCTACGAGAAACCTGGTATGGAAGATACTCAACAGGTAAGCCAAAGATGCACCCAGAGCTTGTTATACATGGATCAGGGAAGAGCTTTTGGCAGATTTATTGGACACTCGCTGTAATATCAGAATGCTACTCAGTCACTAATATCCGAGAGGATGTCTTTGAAGGGAGTTGAATGTATTGACGTCTTTGGGTTACATTAGAGAAGATGTGAAAACTGTGGCTAAGAGAAAGAATTCTCATTTTGTTTTAGCTTAGTTTACAGGGCTTTCATTGTTTACACCTAGCTCTGGCAAAGTTTAAAATTATATAGGTGCTGATGTGATAAATGACAGCAATCTCACATTTCTGTTGGAGTCTAAATTTCAATCATCATCTCCAGGACAGTGTAACGCATCAGGAGTCCATGGTTTCGACAGTAGTTCTTCAGGAGTGAATCCACTCTGAGACAAATTTTAAAACCACTACAAACAGAACTGCTTGGATATAGTTCTTGAGGGTTACCTACAGAATAAGGGAATTTTTCGACATGGCTAACACTTACCCTGAGATATTTTATAACAAATGTGAAATGTTGTACAGTAACCACGATGAGCTAAAGACATTTTCTTTTGGAAGAGGAAACATATATATGTGACACACACAGATGTATACGTATTGCCTTTCCCCCATTTTCTTTGTGCTATGGATCAGTAACACCAGTAAAAACTCCTTGTGCAGGAATCAGGAAGCCTTACACTTGGTTTTGGAAATTTTGCAGAACTTTCCCAGAATGACAGTCATGGCTACTTTCTGTAGAATACACAATCAGGTTCTTTGTGGCCAAGTCTTCAAGTCCTTCAGTTTCACTGATTTCTTACATACATGATTGGGAATTTTCTTTGTAGTTTCAGTGAAGAATTTTTTTAATAACAAAAATCACCACAGGAATTTTAAGATTCTTCTAACTCAGGGGTACACTTATTTTTGAAATTTAAAAAGCCTCATTAAACATAAGTAATAAGGATCAGGTAAGCATGCTGAATGTTATTGCTAAGGAGTCTATAAACCCAGCTCCAACAAGCACCAAATCCCATGACCTTGGATGAATTTTTTCATCAATTTTATGCTTCTATAAATAAGAACAAAAATAACTGCCTGACAGCTGATGTCATTTTAGGACAATTTAAATAATGGTGTGATATCACTCACATTATATACTAGAAATATAAGGAGTAGTCAAGCTTCTGGGGAAAAAAATTGCAAAGTACAATTACTTTCTAAAATCTCATTTTGTTGTTATTGTTTGTTTCTGGCCTGTGTTGATATCGGGGGTGTAGCTCGGTGATAGAGTATTTGACTGCAATGTGTTGCTATCGCTTGGAAAGAAAATAAGGACATAATTTCCATTCTACTGAAACATAGCAAAGTCTTTAAAACGGTCATTCAAATTTCTTAAGGATAGAAACACATAACTATGTAGGAATTTTTTGCAATTAAAATACAAAACGTGAAGCACATGTTTAGCCTAACAGATAAGACACCCATCGTCCACAGTGGATTACTTGGGTTCAATTCCCAACTCCAGCTCGTGACTCCAGCTTCCTGCTATTACAGGTCCCAGGAGGCAGTGCTGATGTCAAAATTACTTAGGTTCCTGGCTTGGCTGTGTTGCCAGCTTCCATCTTTGTGCCTGGCCCAGCCCATCCATGGGGCATTGGGGCATGAACTAGCAAATGGAAGCAAATGGGACTGTAGGATAAGCTATGTAAGAATCTAGACATCAGGTGCATGTAGATTGATAAGAAGGAAAGACAAAAATCCCAGGAATATCAAACTAAAAAAGAATTAATTAATCAAATGGATTTGTTATGTCTCTTTGTTCCTGAATGGAGGCTTAACTCTGTGGCCCTGAGTTGTTTCATGAGAAAAAAAAAACATTGATATATTACATTATGTAATAACTTTCATTCCATAGTTGGAGTATGGGCAGTATTTAATTGTTCTCATATAATGCCAAGCATTGCATACTGTCATTCGATATTCGTACTCCGTTTCTTTATCTGCTCTCTTCCTATGTAGTCACCTACCTCACAGCTTGTCATCTATGTAATCTTAACAGACAGTCGGTTTCTTTTCTTAAAGCTATATTTTTTGCTAGTTTTGGATCCTTGTGTGTATTGTGGGGAAAGGAAATTTCATGGAAAATCAATACGTTAATATTTTCCAGACATAACTTCATGTTTAAATAATATTTATAATCAATATATTTTGATTTTTCAGATAGTCCTCTAAATTCAACCAGAGGAGGACATAGGAAGTATAAATTAAATCCTAGGGCAAGACTAAGTTTGTATGATTTGTGGGACCTATTCATGTATTTCTCTTCCACATTCAAACTACAGGTTGAATGTATGTAACAGAAAATGTATGAAACTGTATTAACAATCTAACAATCATGTTGATAGCCAAGTAAACATATTGATAACATATTGATATGTGTTCTTGTTTCTCTCCAATCCTTCCAGTGTCCAGAGCCATGTATTTTGACATCCCACTGGAGCAGGGAGAAACAAGCATTATTAAAAGGCATCCACCCCGAAGACCTCAAGTAAGATGAGTTTAAAAGGATTGGTAATTAATTTCTTGGTTTTAATGGTAATATCACTTTTTAACTATAATCATGAAAGAGGCATATTGACAATTATCAGGCTGTTGAATAGAATGTTGTTGAAGGAACTATTTTAGGATTTTTTTGTAGTAATAATTTAATGTTTAAAACCTACAGCCATGTATAGTAGCAAATTCAGAGACATGGTGGACTCAAGTGACCCTAGTGTAACATGAATTAGTTGGGTGGTTATGGGCACATCACTTACAGTGAATAACAACTACCACCACTTACTACTGTATTGTCTCTTGCAAGTCAGATGCTTTGTCAAGCAACTTGAACTATGCCATTTTTAAAATTTTCTCAGTCTCCTGTGAGAAAGGAAGTAGTATCTTTGTTTTATACATGTGGTTCAGAGTTAAGTAACTTACCCAAAGAGACACAGAGGCAAGATGCCAGCAGAAACTGTCTCCAAATCCCATGCTATGAACTGTCAGTGTAAGTGGTCCCTGTGGCTGTGCATCCCAAACCTTTTGGCTTCTTAGATGTTAACTGACTGCCGAAATTGGGCACATAGATTTCTAGGCAGCGAAGCGAGAGCTTTAAATGCTCTTAATATTTAATGGGTTTCCTCTGGAGAGCTATAATTTTTGAGAACTCTCACTTTACATGAAGGAGGAAGCTGGAGTAGGTTCTTGAAAATGAACTTCACCTGAAAGGAGGGTTGAGGACTTCTTGTGCGCAGGAGCCATCACTGACATTTGAACAAGGTAACTGGAGTCAGATTTCACCTGCTGAACCGTTCACCCAGATGCCTGTACCAAGAGTACCAGAGCTCATCAGTTGTGAATTATTTCTGTTTCAGTTGGTTTTCATTTACCTGTCTCCTGTAGCTCACAATATTATCTGATTATATCCTTTGATCCCCAAAGAACATTTGTTTCTCAAAATATTAGAAACTTCAAAAATGTGATTTAAACAAAATCTATTGGGACCAGCACTGGGGCATAGCAAGTTAAGCTGCCTCTTACAGCACCAGCGTTCCGTGTGGACACAGCTTGAACCCTGACTGCTCTACTTCTGATCCAGTTTCCTGCTGATGTACCTGGAAAGGCAGCCTATGGCCTTAGTGCTTGGGCCCCTGCATTCATGTAGGAGACCTAAAGAAACTTATGGCTCCTGACCTCAGTCTGGTCCAAAACAGGCCATTGCAGCCGTTTAGGGAGTGAACCAGTGGACAGAAGAACTCTGTCTTTCTGTAACTTTGTCTTTCCAGTAAATAAAATATTTTTTTAAAAAACACTTGAAAAATAAATACATCATAAATATATACCCTTAAACAGTCCTAGCATATCTCTAGCTAAACCATATAATTTTGTAACTTATTGTATGCCTAAACCCAATGCTTCCTTTCCAAGTGTATATAATATAGGCTCCTATATAATACTTCCAAGTTGATGAATTTAAACAGAAGGTATTAGGATAGACATTGGGCATAGCAATTTAAGCACTGCATTGGGACACCTGCGAACCATACTGGGATGCCTGGTCTCCATCATCCCGTGGGAAACTCAGACTGAGCTCCATGCTCCTGGTTTTGATTTGATCCAGTCTTGCTGATTGCAGACATTTAGGGTGTGAAGCAGAAGAGAAGAGATATGCATATTTTCTCTCTCTCTCTCTCTCTCTGACATATAAGTTTGTGAATAAGTAAATGAGGCATGTGAATGGCTGTGAGACCCATTATCCCTGCTGGGAGGAAAACACACTGGAAGTGCATTCCCTGACTTTGCAGATGTATAATATTGTTGCATCAGGAGTCCGGTTGATTTCTCAAAGCTATTCATGGCATTGGCTCTAAGGATAGGGTATTTTACTGAGCTCAAGAGCTAGAAGACACCTGAACGTCCAGGGGGGATTGTATCTTGCAAGCTGAAAGGCAGATGAATTCTCTGAGTCACCAACAAGCTCTTCTCCATGTATTTGTTTTACTCTTTCTCTGCAAATCCGCTTTCTCTGCTTCTTAGCTATGGAGACAGAATTAAAATACTAGCTTATTTGGATGGGGGAAGAGTTTTAAAAGCCATGCATAGCTGTTTGTATTTTTTAATTTTTTTCCCACTCACTTTCTGTGAGCTTTTTTGAAGATCCTTCTTCTGCCTACCCTGATAGCTTGTGTTTTATAGTTTCACTCAAATAAACAGATTAGTCTAACCCTCTTGGCTCCAATCCCAAATTCCTGGCAGAAAATATTTCACTGGCTCGATTTTACTCATGATACCAGCGCTGGCCCAATGAGCTGTGACCAGGGGACTAATGTTTCTGCAGTGGAAAAGTGGGCAGAAAAGTCACTGTGGCTTCTGGAGTAAGCTTCCAGCAAAGAGGGAAATCGCTAGGAACTTGGCAGACACTCCCAAAGATATCAGCTCTAATTATCTTCACAAATTGGGCTCAGAGTATTTTTCTACCACAAATGGGCTTTTGAAAGAATAATAAATGCTAGGTTCCCATGACATCCTAATTAATAGCCTAATCTCTGCCAAAGAAAATTCTAAAATCACTTTTAATGATCAAACCAAAGCTAAATCATTGGAGTTGCATTGGAGTGCCCTAAACTTTCTGAACATCCTCTCCTCAAGTATAGAGTAGGTTGTAAACTGTAAGTCTCCAGTTTGGATTGGGCAGATTCTAAGGGTCTCTGGCAGGGAATTCAGAATCACATATATTTGCCTCCATATTGATGAGTTGATCAACGTGGCTCCTCTGACCACCCAGCCTGTTCATCTTCTTAATTAATCCTTGCAGGTGCTGCTTAAATTGGAGATGTATTCTCTGGTGGTGTCCTTTGATAATTCCTTCATCCCTAAAGATTTGTTCAAATTTCTTCATCCTCAGAAAGCCTACCCTGACCGGTGTATAGACAGTTTGATCCTCATTCCCATGGACATGATTCCTCTGACATTTCACATTCTCTTTTCTAGAAAACACTAATGTCCACCTAACATACCAAGAATTTTATTCATGTACTATGTTCTCTGTGTATTTTCTCCATTCTAATGAAATAAACTTTGCAGAAGCAAAGATATTTTTTCTGTTTTCCCTGTTGTACCTGAGTGTCCAGACAGTGGCTGTCACACAGAAGGTAGCCTTGAGTGTGTATTGAAAACCAGATGAATGCATTGGAGTTGAAAGGAAGATGAACAGAAATCAACTTATGAGAGATAAGAAGGGTATTTCTGATGTAGATCGTTTCCTTATATTGTTTTGGGTACTAGAAATATTCAGTTGATTAAACCACAACGATGTCCATTGAATCTGATTTTTTTCAGCCCTTCTAATAATGTTTCACTAACTCTCCTCGGGGATCTTGTGTAACTTTGTTAGGCACGAGTATCGGGTAGGGTCCAACTGGAGAAACAGAACTTAGAACTCAGCTCCTAGGAATCAATACAAGATATGCATTAAAAGGCGAATTGCAAGCAGATGCCTTACATGGTTGTGGGGGTAGCCAAGGCAGTTCTAAAATTCATGGGACAGGATTTCGGGGCATGAGCCCCAGTTGGTCCCCATAAGAGGAATTTCTTCTTCAAGGTTACTCCAGAATTGCTCTTAAAGTCTTTCAAATGATTAGCTAGCTCTGCCCCCTCACCCCAGAGTATTTGATATAATCTTCCCTACTTAAAGTCAACTCACAATGGAGTTTAATCATTTCTACAAAATAATCTCACAGCAATGCCTGCATCAGTTGTTGAATAAGTAGCTACATAGCCCAGACAGGTTGGCACATGGAACTGAATCAAATACCTTAAAGGTCTCAATTTGCTTTATTATGAATGAGGTCTTCTTTTCTCTGTTGATTTCCTGAATTAACAGAGAAAGACTGAGTAAGAAATTGAGTAAGAAAGCTATGGACTTTTGTATGTTGAATTTTGTGCTCCAAAACTTTATTGAAATACCTTGGTAATGTAGAATGTCAATACATTACTCTAGATTTTCTATATAGGTAGTATCTTCTATAAATGAACAATTTTTCTCTTCGTCTTGGTTCTTGTTCATTGTATTGTTCAAATATCTTGTTCAAAAATCCTGACTTCACCATTTTCCTTTTTTAGTTCTGCCCAGTGGCTAACTCCACTGGTGAGCCAGATGACCAGAGAAGCTCTTAGCTCTAGTAGGCAAAGGTTCCCTTTATGCCTTGATGCTGAGAGTTTTCTTCTGAGCTGAACATTAAATTGTGTTCTTTTCTCCATCTGCTAAAATAATCATATGACTTTTCAATGAATTGATACAACATAGATTTATGATATTGAAGCATGCTTGCGTTTCAGGCATAAAACTTACCTTGTCATAAGACACATCGATGAATAGACTGCCGAGTGTTATCTGCTAAGGCTTTTTGCATCCATTGCAGGCAAAGTGAATCTTTTTATAAAGTACTGTTTTCTTTCAGCTTTGCCATCAAGCTTTTATTGGCCTTTGAAGACAGTTAATTACCTTTCTCTCTTTTCTACTCTCTAAAAGATGCAATGGAACACAAGTTATCTGTTCCTCAGATGCATGATAAAACAAGTCTTTGAAACCATTTTTAGCTGCCTACACTTTTCAGTGGCTAATAGATTTTCCTGCACACTTAACTTCCTTGATGGTTCTTAGTTGATCTGAGTATGTTATTTCTTCCTGTTAATTTGTATTTTCCCAGGAAATTAGCCATTTGTCTCTAAGCTCTTGGATGTGCTGTCATGAATTCTTCTTCATGTTTGCTTTTGCGGTGATGATTGTGAGATAGATGTAGCTTACGGCCTGACATGACTCTTTGTGTGGAATGGTGGAGAACAGCTCAGCCCCAATTTCATGCTGTGGTCCTGGCCCCGGTTTCCTAGGTCACATGGGGGCATCCTGGGTTTCCTTTAGCCAGCAGAGAGAACCCATAGCATCCAGAGTCCAGCATGTCACGGAGAAGCAACACCAAATGTTTGCTTGTCTGTTCTTTTCTCTGCCTTGTGGAAATAGTGCTCTTGGCTTCAGCCTCATCATATGTTTTAGATTTTCATGCTTCCTCTTCTTTATTTGTCACTGCTGGATGTTTGAAATCTGGATTCATTTCCAAGATTATTCCTTCTTGATAATGATTTCTCACTCTGAGGTTGTCCTTGATACCTTTCCCTGCTTCCCAGGACCTTAAAATATCTGTTCTTAGGTCACTTCACATTTTCTTTCATTTTCTCTAGACCATCTTCCCCCTCATGCTAAACAAAAGCAACCATCTCAGGCTACTGTTTATTGCCAAGCTCAGCAATGTGTGGCCTGCGGTTGATGGTCTCTTGATTCCTGAATCTCCTCACGAACACTTTAACTGATCGTGCTATTTGTTTTGCTTGAGAAGACAAATAATACAGGAGCCTTTAAACAAATAATACACTGTGTATGTTATGAAATGAAGACAAGGTGTTCCACCAGGCTTGGGTAAGTCTTTTCGTTATGATCCCTCCGAAGAAGATGAAGCAAGGCCGAGGGGGAGAAGCAGCATTCATCTGAGTCCAGGATTCCGAGGCAATGTCATGGGACTGGTTTATTTAGCTGAAGTCAATTTCTCAACAATTTTTCTGCAGTGCTTCTGAAACAAAATGATTTCACAGAGGAATCCTGTTTGCAACAACAGTTGCTGCCATCTAGTGATTTTGTGGAAGAATGGTGTGATTTTGTAGCCACAGCTCAAGGATGAGGAAGAAAATGCCGGACAGAGTCCTTCAAGATTCCTGTCATTCAACCTTCAGCAGAACTGCCTATTGCAATAGGCATTCGAAGATTGGAATAAGGAAGTCTGTGGTCAATTAGACATTCACACAATCAAACCTGGCCCTAGGAATTTGGGGATAGATTATTTAAACTATCCCTAAAAATCTTTGCTTCTTTGAACTCAATATTTTTGTCATATTCCACAAGCAAGACTTCTATGGTCTATTTTGATGTAGTAATTTTCACAAATACTTGAAGCCAATGTACCTCAACCTAGCAAGAAATTAGCAGAATCCCCAGGAGAACTTTGCACTAGTAGATATATAGATAGATGGCTGGAGCCAGAGATAAGAAAGAGAGAGAGGAGAGAGAACAGAGAGAATATTAGATACAAAAATCTATCTTCAGGACATACCTTCATCCTATAGCATCTCAGTCTCCAGGGGATGGCCTAACATTTTTCTTTTCCTAATTCTAGGAGATTCTAGCGGTAAACCACTTGGGGAAATATTGAACGGAGGAGAGAGTATCGCATTTGAACCTGGACAGCGCTGAATTTGCATCCTAGAGATGTGACTCAAAAACGGGCCCATCAGAATTACACATAGGGTACACCTCAGAATTGAATGGGGTGACATAGCCACAATGCTAGCAGGGTATGTAGTAACAGCTGCCAACTTATGAGGACTTAGAAAACCAAGTCCTCAAGACTCCCCCAGTGCGGAAGTCACGCGTCTCCGGGAAGCCCCCTTTGGTCTTAGGGGTCTTGTCCTGTACATGCCAGCAGAGTCCCTTCTCTCTTGGACTCTCTTCCCTCTCCCTCCTCCTCCCCTTTAGTTTTTGGTTTCTGACCTGATCAGACACTGCCTCCTGGGCCAGCACGACCTACTGGTGTTGCATGTTTAAGGCATGCAGAGTTGAGAGCCGGGGGAATAGAAACACTGCTTACTAGAATTGATCACCTGTCATAATATCCCTGCTAATTTAAACGGTGAGAACGGCACAGAAAGCCACTCTCTGCCATAAATGTGAAATTGCCTGGCGTGTATCTAACATAAACATGTCCTCCCTCTATCCAGCACCTTTGCTATTCTTTTCTTCCTTCTTTAGACCATTCTATCAAGAACTATGTCTGGTTGCTCTCCCCAGAACAAGTCAAACCCAGAACCATCACCCAGGAAACCACCCTGAAGAGCAGCAGTGAGGGACCCAGCCATGATTCTGGTATCCAGCTTTTTGTGGTTCTACTCTTTGATATTCAGGCCACCTTGAAAGTCAGCTATCTCCTAATGCTACCTATTGATAACAAAACACATCACACTAAAATGAAAACAATTTCTAGGTGAATCTTCCTTCAGTACAGGACAGGAGGACTGGTGCCCACACTTTCCATAGCCTCACATCTTCAGGTGTTCCTCCTGCCCCTCAGGTCCTTGGTTCCTTACCTTCTTAGATGATTAGCCCCCATCCACCAGTCTCTCAAGTATGCAGTCTTTGGCTCTGCTCTTCTCTGTTCTTGACCTTGTCTGTGACCCTGGTTTCAGCTGTGCTGTGTCTCCAGCACAGATCTCTCTTCCCCCAAATTCAGTGTCTGCAAAACTAAGTATCCACCCAACATGTAAACTGGCAGATGTCCAAGGTATTTCGATCTTAGCCTTCTCCCAACCAAATCTGCATCGCCCACACCAGGTTACTACTTTGCTTAACACATATCAATGGCTTCCCTTTGTTCTTAGGAAAACCAGTATCCACCCAGGCAAGCCATGACCTGCCCCGCCTAACCTTACCCATCTCATTTTGAGCTGCTTTTGTCTTCTCTCTGAACTATAACCAACCTGCTTCTTTCAGTTCCTTCAGAGGACAATATTCTCTTCCCAGACCCAGGACTACTGCACATACTGTTAACTCTGCCTGTGACCCCTTAGTTCTCTAAATTTTCTTAACCTTCCAATTTCTGCAAAGAAACTCCCTCCTAGCAGAAACTTCTTGGGATGATTCCTTAGCCCTTGCCTTCATTAATTAGTTTTCAGAGGTTGTTTAACAAAGCAGCTTAAGCCACAGAGCTGTGTTGCCTCACAGTTCTGGAAGTCAAGGTGTCTGAAGGGCCAGTTCCTTCTGGAGTCATGAGAAAGAGTCTGCTCTGGGCCTCTCACCAGGCTTCTGATTGTTAGCCATCTTGGGCATCCCTCGACTTGTAGAAGCATCACCCCAGTCTCCACCTTCATCTTCATGGGGTCCCTCCTGGGGTGCCCATCTGTGTCCAGGTCTGTCCTTTTTCATGAGGACACTGCTATATTGCACTAAGAGCCCACTCTCGATTCCCAGCAGACCCAATTATCTCTCCAGCTACCCTGCTTGTAGATCACATCACATTCTCAGCCACTGTGGGTTAGGCCTTCTGCATATACAACTGATGGTGGTCAGGGATGTGTTGTATGATTCATTGCACAGAACAGTTCATTTTCAAGGTTCATTCCTCCAGTTAAATACTGTCACAGACCTTTCCTGTAGATGCTTTCCTCAAAACACTATCACTGTTTGTAATTATCCATCAACTAACACACAAAAGGGTGTGTCTGCCGCACATAGATTGCAAGCTCTAAGACAGCCCCTATCCACTTTTGTTGACATTGCATGCCCATTCCTAGCATGTAGCAGTCATGCAATAAGAACTCACTGGGAGAGCAAATAAACTCTGACCCAGGGACTGTGTGTCTCAAGGTCAACAGTGGTCACAGCTGAGAAGACTCAGGGAGCATCTCTGGAGGCCTTAAGGACAGGTCACTTCCACAAGGAGCAGAATAGTTCAGCTGGGTGGTGAAGGAATTACTAACAAGTCAGTTTCCAGGGCCTCTCTCATCTGTAGTATTCTAGGATCCTGTTTTGTGTTAACTTTGGATATGCTTTCTCAGTGCTTACAGAGAAGGATTCTTAGTTGTTGCTTCTCTGACCACTAGCTAGATTAATAAGTCACTGGCAACAATGCATAGATCAATACGTTCAATGCATAGAACCCAGAGAAGTGGTAAAACCATTTGCACAAGCGAAACCTTTGCGTTCCTGGAATTACCCTTCCAGCATACTCTCAGGCGTAACTGCTGCCTTTGCAAGAGGTTAGGACAGTTTGATGTCTGCCTTCTGTGTTTTGTCATCTTTGCCATGAGAAGTGCTGAATTGTCTCAATATTGGACTTGTAGAAGCTTGAACCAATTGACCTGCCTCAAGTAATTGCCTCTGAGAGGTTCCTGAGCCAGCGAGAAGCCAGGACAAGGCACAAAGCCAAGGTGAGCTGGGGCCATCCCACGAGGGGAGGTTAACCAGGGGCAGGCTGCTTGGGACTGCAGTGAAATGCCTTTTCAGGTACTTCCTGCACATCAGAGTTCAAAGATAAATTGAACTATTAAACCATTCAGAATCTGACCTTTCTAAAGCCATCCATCTTCTCCTGTGCCTACCACCAACTGGCTGTTGCCTTTCTGTCTTGAATGGTTAGGAGCTCTTTTGTGCTTTGTGGTGAAAACAGGGCTCTATAGATAAAAAGGAGTGGAGGGTTAGAGGGATAGAAAGGAATTTTAATTGGAAATTGTTGATTCTAGAAGTTTCCCAATCTGTAAAATGTCCCGTATGATTCTTCTCTTTCTTCCCCTCAATCAAACCCTTTATATTTGTTCTTAGCAGAAATCTACCAATTATCTACAAATCCTTCTGATTGGCTTATCCCACCTTGACAATATTGTCCTTAGCAAAGGGCCACTCTGCATTTTTGCACCTGCTGTGCTCTTAAAAAGCTCCACTAAGTAGAATTCAGTGGGGCCAGTGTTATGGCATATCAGGTAAAGCCACCACCTGTGAGGTTAACATTTCACATGGCCACCAGTTTGAGTCCTGGCTGCTCCACTTCTGAGTTACCTTGTTATTATCGGCCTAGGAGGGCAGCAGAGAGTGGCCAGAGTCCTTGGACCCTGCATTCACGTGGGAGACTTGGATAAAAGCTTCTGACTCCTGGCTTCAGCCTGGTCCAACTCTGGTTGTTGTAGCCATTCGGGGGCGTGAACTGGCAAATGGAAAATCTTTCTCTCTGTCTCTCCCTCTCTGTGTAACTGTTTTTCAAATAAATAAAATGAAAAATGAATCTTCACAAAAAGACATGAAAGCTGTAATGTAGAAGTTCATTTTCAACACCCTCTACTCTGAGTTTACTTCGGAGTCCCCAGGTGCTGCTGTGCTCCGGCTGACTTGGCTAAATGTTCCCTGTTTGGAGTATTTGTGGTAGTTGCAGAGAAGAACCTCTCTCTGAGGATCCCCCTATGCTGACTATGTCTGATGGGCAACAGGAAGGGGTCCACTGAAAACATGCCTTCCATTTGCTGCCAACAGCAAGAGACAGATGAAGGTAGACTCGTCTCTGGTTGCTCTTGGTAACCATCTGCATTATCCTACTGGAGTTCATGAGAGTTTGAAGAAGATCGCAGGAACCACAAATAATCACCTTCAAATCCTTCCCCAGCTGCAGCAGCTCCTGGGCTTGCCTTCGTATGTGGACCTACACTTGTAAGACTAGCTTCCACTATCCATTTTGAGACTCCCTGCTCATTTCCTGGCCAGCATAGCGACATGGAGAGAAAGGAAGATCGCATCAAACCAGAACATATTTCTGGAGAGACAGAATCTGCTGTTAGGGAAGATGATATATTGTCAAAGTGAAGTCTGCAACAATATTTCCATTCAAGGCTTAAGAAAAAAAAACTTTACAGGAACCTGGGAAGTTAACATTCTGTACACAGCAAAGTGACACTTCATTCTCCGATAGCGAGAAAAAGGACTTGTCAGGGACATAAAACAGACCGCCTTTGTCATCAAATCTCTACGGATTATGATTAAGATCTCACCCTGTTCCAGAAAGGAATTTAGACTGTGGGTTGTAGAAACAGTAACAAATTATCCCAGACTAAAAAATGTACCATCTTTCATAGCAGGCACTGGAAAAGAAAATGCAAGCTCCAGTGCATACTTCTGGAAAAAGACAATATTTACATAAGATGCAAATGCTGGAAATGGACCGTAAAAGGCAAGAGGTAAATATGAGAAGAGTGTCACATTCATTGGGTTTACTCCGTCTGATCACCACCTTGGTGCACGCATGCAGTTAAACACATATCTAATCTTTGCTTTGCATATTACAGTTTGTTACTTCAGCTGAAGGTTCAAAGCATGGAAAGTTTAAGATCTTTCTACTAACAGCTTGATCAGTCTTTTCTCTCCCTTCTCCGTGATTTTTCTGGGCCCCAAGACTCCCTCTTGAGAAGTGGTTGCTTTTATGACACTCTACCTGCAGCAGGAAAATGAGACTAGATATTTTATTTTATTTTATTTTATTTTATTTTACTTGGGATTCCTCCCCAAAACTCCCCCCCAACAGGTTCTCCTCGACATTGCTACAATAGTATAGTCCTTCATAAGGAGTCATAATTTCATTTTTCTTGATTTAGTAAGTGGTACAGTGAGTTGGGTTTATTCTGTTAGCCCTGCGCCTCAAACTCATGCCATATAGTCATTGAATGAGAAAGACCTGTGTTAGCCTATTTTCTACTACCATACAGAAAATCACAGGCAGGGCATTTTGTAATGAAAGAAAAGGCACTGCCCACAGTTCCGGAGGTCAGGATGGTGTGTCAAGGTGTGCACCTCTGGCAACGAGGGTGTTCTTGCTTGGCCAAGCTATTACGAGAAGCATCCCACAGCAAGAGTGTGTTCAAGAGAGCAATAAGGCAGAGGAAGTCAAGCTTCTGCTGCCTGTATAACAAACCCATAGCAGTCTTACTCTATTGTGAGGGTGGAGCTCTCATGAATAAACACCTCTTAGAGATCCTGCTTCGAAAAAGAGAACCTTAATACACTGTTGGTGGGATTACAAATCAGCACAATCAATAAGAAAACAGTATAGGAATTCCTCAGGAAACTAAAGATGCATCAGCCATATGACCCAGCTATCCCTCTTCTGAGAACATATCCAAAGGAAGTTAAGTCAGCATAAGAAAGAGACACCTGCACCCCCTATCACAGCACTCTTCACAGTAGGCAAGACATGCAATCAATCTAGCAACAGATGCATGGAAAAAAAAAATGTGGTATACCTATATGACGGAATATTACCGAACCATAAAAATGAATAAAATCTTAGCATTTGCAACCGATAGAAAAAGAGATCATGATGCTAAGTGAAATAAGACAGATGCAAAAACACAAATACAACATATAGGAGAATGTTAAAAGGTCCTATTTTCAAATGCCATCAGCATGAGAACTGGAGGATTAAGTTTCCCACATATGAATTTTGGCCTGCGCACTCAGCTTCTAGGGAATCTTCCATATCCAGCCTCTCCGTCATAACATCCTATAACTGCCATAGTCCAACACCTGTCCCCATCCAGGAAATGTCTCTGTAGCCACTGTGCTCTGTAATCCCAAATGTCTCCAAAGTATTTCTGCATGTGTCCTCATCTTAATTTAGCCTTTTTAAGATGTTGAAAACATTCAACTTTCTCTTGACAACCCAAGGAGAAAGAAATAAAGTTGCCACATCTTCTAAAAGGAAAATGAACAATACGTTCTGTTTGGGAAATGCAGGCTTCTCCAGATGGGCACACAGTTTGCAATGTGGGCTGACAGGTGAAGGTGAAGAAGTCCTAGGAGAAACAGTGACCATTTCTAACTGACCATTTCTGGCCCAAATTTAGTTCAAGAAAAGTCCTCACAGGGAAGCAAGAATTAATGATCAAAAACTGAGGGACCATGAGGCTGAGAAAATCCTTGCAAGTGTCTCAAGGAGTGATGATGACGACCTCCTATCCACATCTCCCAAGAAAACACTGAACAGATGTCTAGGTGAGTCATGCAACCTTCTAGTGAAAAGCTTTTTTCAATTGTTTTTAAAACTCCATCAAACGAATTACACTGTCTATGTGGACAGACAATGGAGTGAGAAGATAAGGAACAGCCTTGGGTTCCTGTAGATCTGACTTGGATTTTACTTCCTGGAACATGGTGAGCATGTTGATCCGTAATGTCTCACATCTAGCAGGAAAAGAGAGAAGCCAAGGCTTTGAAGCAGGATGTTTCTTGGTACAAGTTGAATATGCTTTCCATGCATTTCTTATCCTTGTTGTTATCCTTGCTCCAATCCCTTGGAGGAAAAAAAAAAAAAGCAAAGTGACCTCATTTTGTGGTTAGACAGACTGAAACCCACAGAGTCACAAGGGAGACTGTATTCACCAAGTTGAGGCCAGGTTCAGGCACTTCTCTAACCATGCACCCCTTTACTTGCAAGCGCATCTTCTCTTCCCACCTGGACCATCTAAAATGAGTCCAGCATCACTGTCTGACCAAGCTTGTTTCTTCTGCTGCACCTGCTGTGTTGGTGGGTGAGCCCTCCACTCCCCACATCACTCAGACCAAGACCTTGCTGCTCTGTTCATGCTTCTTCATCCTCTCCTTGCAGCTGGTCAGTCACAAAGGCCTGCTGACATCCACTAGGGCTGCAATCCCTGCTCTCTTCTGCAATACCACTGGCATGGCCTAGTTCAGGCCTATCAATCCAGGGCAACTGCATCCACCCCCTCCCATGCTGGTCCTCAGTGTGGTGCCCGAGCTGGTGCATCAGCAGCCCCTGGGACCTTGCCTGGTCCCAGCCAGAATGATTGACCCAAAGCTGTACAAGTCCCAGCATCTGCATGTGGGGGGCCCCTCCTGGTGATTCTGAGGTCCCTCCAGTTACAGAAACATTTGACGTGAAGTGTTCCTTCACTTTGCGTAGTCATCACAGTGTTACCCAACACCTCGTGGCACACGGTCATTGGAAACTTCTAGCGGAAATGCAGAATTTCAGACTCTTTTCCTGAGTTGCACAAGCAGGACCTCCTGATCATAGAAGTCCTACAAGTGTTTGTAGCAGCGCGAAATAGTCTTATAAAATGAAAACCTGACCATGTTACTCCATGGCTAGAGGAGAAACCATACCCACTCTGTGTCCATCACCCTAAGGACAAAGTCTACAGACCCTGAGATTATCAGGACCTAACCACCACCATCTACTTTCTAGATTTATCGTCTGACACTCAGTTCCTATCTCTCAACCCAGCCCAGCAACTTGCTCCACAGCATTGAATGGCTCCGTGCTATCCATCAGACATCCATGTCTTTAATCTCCATGCTAGAATGCTCCACCAAGGACAGCCCCCAGTAAATTTTCCCTCTGCCTTCCCTTAAAGCAAACACATAGCACAGGCATCATACAGATCACTGTGCTGTGGGCCGAATCCCTAGGACACCAGGACTGACTGCTGACAAGTTGTAGAAATGCTGCAGCTTGTGCCTCCATAGGTCTCTGCAGTGAAAGAGGCGGTGCCCCTGCTCAGAGGAACCAAAGGCTGCATTTGGTAAGTTACTTAGGAAAAGCTGCATAATTGAAACTCTGCTTGAGACATCCATTTAACCTACGTTCCCATGTCTCAGAAATGTGCTTTGTAGTCACATGGACAAACAACTTTGAAAATTTCAGATACTGACCTGGAGCTTGATTCTTGTTTCTGGCCTTTTTCTAGACTCCTGAGGAACAGCAGGCAGTGGGCTTCTTTGTTCCTTTGTAGTATTTTCTACTTTCTCTGTATTGATATCTTTACCTGATGGAGTGTGAACCCTGGAATTGTCAGGCTAAATAACAGCATTGCTTAAATCTTATGTCAGCTCTTTGAGGGAGGGATCCTTGGCAGTCAGATTAGTGCTCAAGGCAATGCCAGTGAGAGGTGAGCCTGCCCAGAGGATGCCTGCCCAGGCGTCGGACCACAGGGCCTATAGACGTCGCTGCATTCAGTGTATCCTGTAGCAATGATGCTTTTTTTTTTTTTTTTTTTTGGTCTTAAAATACATCATTTTTACAAGGCTTAACTTAATTTTTTTTCTTTTTTAAAAAGTCATTTATTTATGTTATTTCATGATACAGTTTCATAGGTTCTGGGATTTCTCTCCCCTCTCCCCACAGCTCCCCTCCCCCCGCCACTGATTTCCCCTGTATTATTACAGTAATATAGTCCTTCATGAACAGTCATAAGTCCATCATCTGCTATTTAAGTGTATCCTGACATTATGGGTACAGGCAATGGCAGACAGTCCAGCATGCTATTGTCAAGATATATTTAATAGTTTCATTGGGAGTCCTTCTTTGATTGGGAAGTAGAGACGCACACTGCATTGTATCTCCACATCCGTCTGTGACAGTCTCTACTACACTGTTACTATACATCCCCTTAAATGGAAAGCCATAAAACAAAATCAACAACAGCAGAAAATTAGAAATGAACAACAACATGAAGTTAAATAACATGCCACTGAATGACCAATGTGTCATTAAAAAAAATGAAAAACGCCATGATACCTTTTTACTGAACCCCAGATAGCATCTTTATTTTTAGAAAATGTGGAGAATTTATTTATTTATTGGAGAGAACTGAAGAGGCAGAGACACGGAGAGAGTACTTCCATTCAGTGCAACCTCCAGGGCTGGGCCAGGCTGCAGCCAAGGAGCTGAGAACTTGCTCCAAGGCTCCTCCCTGGGTAACAGGAAACCCACGAGCTGAGCATCATCATTGTTTCCGGGGTCCATGCTAACAGGAACCCAGAGACCAGAGCTAGAGGTGAGCACTGAACCCACATGCTTCTATATGGAATGCAACTGCTGCTGCCGGAGGGCATCCTTCATTCTTCTGCCTGTCTTCTAAGAATAGATCACATCCAAGTTCATACACCTCCCTGAGCGTCTGGCTGTTCAGGAGCTGGTCACCACGGTGCCTGAGTGCCAGGGCCCTCTTACATAATGACATGGTTGTTCATTCCTGATCTCCTTCTGGAAGGTGGAATGAGGTGGAAGTCAGTCATTATCTTCTGCTGCCCCTTAAAAGTTTGTCTGACATGCTTGTCTGACATTAAAACATGTACATAGCCATGTAACTTACATACCCATATTTAACCTCCACAATATAGGCATCATTCCTCTGGGGGTAATTCTATATGTTTTAATGTGCCGTCCTTGCCTTTTCTGTACTCCAGATGTGACCACAGCAGGTAAAAGATTCTACTGGTGGTAGAATCTGGGCCCTTCCTTGAAGCCCAACAGTGTCTTCACCAACTGTAAGGCTGTGAAAATGTGCACCCTTTCATTACTGGAACGATATCTGACTCAGGGGAGCCCCTCCATGAATGTCATCTAGACACAATGTACCAGGAAAGGGCTTAGAACAAATCAGAGCTGATGGAGAGACCCCACCTTCAGTACCAGATGAACTCTGTATTTACATACAATTCCAACCAAGGCTCTCATCTGATCAGCAGTACAATTGAAAGATACAAGCCTGTGGGGCAGGAAGTATTCAGTCCTAATTGATTGCTATTAATTAAGTTGACCCCTGGGCCTGTGTGGGGAGGCATAGCAAGCTAATCCTCCACCTGTGATGCTGGTATCCATTTTGGGGAGCCAGTTTGAGTCTCAGCTGCTCTACTTCCTGCTCCTTGCTTGTGGCCTGAGAAAGCAGCAGAGGATGGCCCAAAACTTCAAGACCCTGCACCCATGTGGGAGACCTGGAAGATGCTCCTGGGAGCCAGCTTCCAGTCAGCCCAGCTCTGACCATTGTGGTTGTTTGGAGAGGAAACCAGCAGATGGAAGATCTCTCTGTCAGTCTGTCTTTCCCTGTAACTTTTTCAACTAAAAAGTAAGTGAATCTTTAAAACAAAATAAAATTGGCAACAGGCTAGGGCTCATTAGTTAGGTGTAGAAGCATTTCCATTTGGTCCAGGTTCAGATCCCCCATCATTCCTTCCTGTGGAAAGATTGCAGAGGGGTGACGGTGTGAGAAAGGCCTGAGCCATGGCTGCAGTTACTTTACATACACAGACACATACACGCCTCTTGTCTTCAAAGGCGCAGTTTTCCAGAGCGATTTATGTGTCACCGAAAGTCAAATTTCTCTGAATAAGCAATTAAAAATCCTCCAAAGAAATGTATTCCCCCACGCAACTGTCACACTAAATGCATCACTTGATTGTCCCTTCACAATTCTAGTCTCCATTTGGCCACTTGTACTCTCTTTCTGTTGGCTAGCTTGTTTTATTTTTATTTTTAAATACAGCTTTGTGAAATTATGAGTGTGATATGAGCATGGTGGTGACACACTTTACTAAAATATGTGTTATGCAATCCCCAATCGCTGAACATTCTTCATGCCTGAGTTACACGATCCTTGTATTTCTTAAATCACTTTGTCCGTCTCCCTCTCTCTGGCATCTGTTTCTTCCTATTTTCCCAAAGTCAGTTTTGAAGTAGGGTACCTTTTCTTTTTACTTTGTCCATCCAAAATATGTTTAGGTTTCTGAAGGTGATGTTTTATTGAAGGTCTATAAACCACAGAGAATCAAATAGTCATTTACGTAACAAGTAATAAGACATCTCACTCGGAGGCTCTCAAACTTTAGTGCTGTGCATACTAAACTATGTGTATAATTCTAAGCGAATGACAGGGATTAATTTTCAAAGCTGAAAACATCAATTTTGCCTCGGATACTAACTTTAGGCTTGAATTATCCAAACTCCCAGAGTCACGTGGGACTTCAGCTATCATTATGATCGCACTAGATCCCACCACCAACATTCTTCTTCCTCTTTCAAAGCCACTGCCTCAAGCTAAATGTTCCAGAAAATTCCTGTTCCCTATGTGGGATGTCTCTAGTAGTTCTTGGCTCATTTGCAGAAATGAGATGATTGACACTCCCTAGCGCCCCCCCGAATGAAGCCTTTCACAAGTCTCAGCTTCCCACACTTCCTACCTCCCAATCTTCTCCATTCGCTGGTTCATTCAGCTATTCATTTATTCATTCGGCAAGTGCTTACTGAGTACATATCAAAGAGCAGGCATCATGGTTGTTTCCTCTTGTTATAAACATGATGGCTGGCTTACAGAGCTCACATCACAGCACAGACAAGGAACAAGAAAATGTTATGACCGGCAGATCTGATCATCCCAGGGTCAGAATCAGGGCAAGTTTCCACGAGGAAATGACATTTAAAGACATAACTGCATGAAGGAGTGTGTGAGTTTGAGGGCCAGAGGCGCTGGCACATTCAGGGCCATGGTTTATACCAGCACATGGAAAACCCTACTGTGGGCAGGAGCACAACGGGTCTGGATCTGAGTGGAGAGGGAAGACTCAAAATGACAAGAGATGATGCTGAAGATGTAAGGAAAGGCCAGATTACACAGCGCCTTACCTACTCACACCGAGGATTGTGAACTCCTTGTTAAGGACAGGGTAGGAAGGTGGCACAAACTGGTTTATATATTTGAAAATCACTGTCATCATTGCGCAAAAGAGCGGGAAGGCCAGCAAAAGGACACAAAGAGGTCAGTAACAAGGTTCAAGAGAAAGATAGCGTTTGGGCCCCTTCCCCTGCCCTGGCAGCCCCATCCTGCAGGAGGTGTTTCCCTTCCTGTTCCCCTCTCCACCCCCACTCCTGTTCCTACGCTGTTGCAAGAAAAGGGCCTCCTAAGGCAGAGAGAGAGAGAAAGAAAAAGGAAGGAAGGAAGGAAGGAAGAAAGAGAGAGAAAGAAAGAGAGAGGGAGAGAAAGAAAAAGGAAGGAAGGAAGGGAGGAAGGAAGGAAGGAAGGAAGGAAGGGAGGGAGGGAGGGAGGAAGGAAGGAAGGAAGGAAGGGAGGAAGGGAGGAAGGAAGGAAGGAAGGAAGGGAGGGAGGGAGGAAGGAAGGAAGGAAGGGAGGGAGGGAGGAAGGAAGGAAGGAAGGGAGGGAGGGAGGAAGGAAGGAAGGAAGGAAGGGAGGGAGGGAGGAAGGAAGGAAGGAAGGGAGGGAGGGAGGAAGGAAGGTAGTGCTTGAACCAGAAGAGCAGAGGAAGGAAGAAACCAGACATGAGATATTAAGGAGACAGAATTGGTAAAACTTGGTGATGGTTTACATGCGGTCATATGGAGAAACCAAGAAAGCCAGCTGGATTCTTGTGTTGCTCTTGAAGAATTGTGTAGACAGTGGAATTGAGGTGGTACTGCTGGCCGCAGTACAGAAGCCAGGAACAGAGCAGATTTGCGAGGGAAAGAGAAGACAGCTGATGGTAGTCATCAAAGAAGACGTGTCCAATTTTTGCAAAACACCTACTGTAGCTTAGGAGAGAGACCAGGCCTACAGATGTAAACTACCTGTAGCTAGTAATAATAAAAAAAGTATCTATTTATCAAAAGGCAGAGTGAGAGAGGGAGAGACTGAGAGAGATCTTCCATCTGCTGGTTGACTCCCCAAACGGCTGCAAATGGCTGAAGCTGTGCTGGTCTGAAGCTGAGAGCAAGGAGCTTCCTCCAGGTCTCTCACATGGGTACAGGAGCCCAAGGACCTGAGTCACCCTCTGTTGTTTCCCCAGGTTCATTAGCAGGAAGTTAGACACAAAGTGGAGCAACCTGGACATGCAGCGGCATCCGTATGGGATGACAGTGCCACAGGAAAGCTTCTTCACCTCCCAAGTCACAGGGCCAGGCTCAACTGTAGTTACCTTTAAGCATCATGCAACTAAGCACTAAAACACAATGATTATAAGTGTATTCAAGGGAAGAGCAGGGTAGCCTCACAGTGAGGCAGAAAGGAAAAAATTACCATAAAAAATCCTTGCATTGAAATGCTTGTTTTTGAACATATCAGGCTATACCCCATTAAATATGCACAACTTTCTGTACATTGATCAGATCTCAATAAAATAGGTTTTTTTTAAGATTATGCATAAGGAAAAAAGGAAATGCTTTATTTTCTTTTTTAAGATTTAGTTATTTTTATTGAACATGCAGATTTACAGAGAGGAGAGACAGAAAGGAGAGCTTTCCCATCCGCTGGTCACTCCCCAAGTGACCGCAACAGCCAGAGCTGAGCCAATCCGAAGCCAGGAGCTTCTTCCAGGTCTCCCACATGGGTCCAGGGTCCCAAGACTTTGTGCCATCCTCTGCTGCTTCCCTAGGCCACAAGCAGGGAGCTGGATGGGAAGTGGAGCAGCTAGGACAGAAATTGGCACCCGCATGGAGTCCTGGCACATGCAAGGCAAGGACTTCAACCACTAAGCTGCCCTGCCGAGCCCCATGCTTTATTTTCTTATATAACAATATCCAACTTCAGATGTCAATGTCTTAAATAGAATACAGCAAAAGTTCTAATGCATTTCTCATTAAAATGACATGCCAGAAAATATGGCTGCTTATTCCAGACTCTGTGAGGAAACTCTGGGCTTTAGCCTAGGATTACGATCCCAGGTTCAAAATAATTGGAAAGATTTTGTTTTATTGAAAGCCAGTCCTTCTTAAACAAGGCGGTTTGGAAAGCATTCTGAAAGGACATTGAGTACTGCTTGAATAAAAAAGTTAAAGTAAATATATGTACACATAAATCAAATCCCATGCCAGAAGTAAATTCTCTTGTAATAAAAAATAAAAAGTGAAACAGAACACCTAACCCGCTGAGCTCGCCAGTTCTACTTACAGGTACAGACCAGGCATCTGATCCTAAAAGGCTGCCCAAGTGAGTCTCATGTGAATCAGAACTGATGTGTAGGTTACAAGGGTGCATCACATGCCTAGCACATACAAGATGCTCAGTGAAGGGCACCAGGCAACATCACCTCTGTGATGTTCCTGCCCAATATCGAACCTCAATCACAAGGAAACAATCAGGCAAGCCCAAGCTGAACTCTCTAAAATATCAATGTTATGGAAAACAGACCACTGTTTGCTACAAGGCACCAAAAATAAAAGAGAGGTAGGAAAACAGTGAGAGAGTGAGGGAGAAGAAAAGAAAACTGAGCCTGGCACAATGGTTCAATGGCTAAATCCTTGCCTCGTATCTGTAGGATCCCATATGGACACCAGTTCATGTCCCAGCTGTTCCACTTCCCATCCAGCCCTGCTTTTGGCCTGTGAGAGCAGTGGAGGATGTCTTTGGGACCCTGCACCCACGTGAGAGAACCAGAGAAAATTCCTGGCGTTGGTTCAGCTCAGGCCATTGGAGCCACCTGAGGAGTGAACCAATGGATGGAGGATCTCTCCTCTCTGGCTCTCCTTCTCTCTTTAAATCTGCCTTTCAAGAAAAATAAATAAAACTTTAAAAAAAAAAGTACATGCCCCACTTCCCATCCAGCTCTCTGCTTGTGGCCTGGGGAAGCAGCAGAGGACGGCCCAAAGCCTTGGGACCCTGGACCCGTGTGCGAGACCTGGAAAAAGCTCTTGGCTCCTGGCTTCCAGTTGGCTCAGCTTGGCCATTCTGGTCACTTGGGGAATCAACCATGGATGGAAGCTCTTTCTCTCTGTCTCTCCTCTGTTGTTCCAATTTAAAAAATATAATATTTTTAAAAATGTAATACGTGATCCTAAAAATTAAAACACAAAGGGTGTTAGAAAGGACATTATAAGAATATTTATGGATACTTGAAAAAATCATTATCCCAGAGTTAACTTCCATAACAGCAATAATTGTATGGTTTTTATATAGGGAAAATACCCTTATTCTTTTTTATTACTTTTTTTATATTTTTATTTTGAATTTTTGAATTATGTGGTACAATTTCGTATAGACTGGGATTCCTCCCCAAACTCCCACCTCCCGACAGATTTTCCCCATTTTACTACAATAGTATAGTCCTTCATAAGGAATCCAATTCCATCAATCTCTTATTTAAGTGTACCCCGACATTGCTGGTACAGACAATGTCAGACAGTCCAACATTCCATTGTCTACACATTTCCAATAGTTTCATTGGGAGTCCATCTTTCGTATGGAAGCAGGGATGCATGTTGCATTATACCCCCACATCTGGATATGAATACCCTTGTTCTTAAAACGTTTGTGTGATATACTTAGGGGACAAGTAACTACAACTAATTATCAAACAGCTCACCTACAAATAACCCCTGTTCTTGGTGTCCATGGGAAATTGGTTCCAGGACTCCCACACATATCAGAATGCTCAATCTGTTATATAAACTGGTATATCTAAATCTTCTCTAGGTTATTTATAATATCTCATACATGGGAAACACTATAGAAATAGTTGCTATACTGTATTATTTAGAGAATAATGTCAAGAAAAGAATGCCTGTAAAATGTTTGGTACAGATGCAACCTTTAAAAAAATTTTTTTTCAATCTATTGCTATTTGAATCCATGGATCCAGAGGGCCAATGATACAGAAATAATAGAGATAGGGATAGAGACAGACAGAAATAAGAGATGGTAGAGATAGAATTAAAAATCTAGATATATGATGAAAGCAACATTGTAGCAAAATATTGTCAAAGGGTTGGGGGTGTAAGATATGTATGTGACCATTCCTGAGACTTTCAGAAAATTTTTAAAAGTTTAAATAATAACTAAAATATTTTCCAAGGCTTACAGAGTCACCAGTTGGGATTATATATATAAATGTATGTATGCATGAAGATAAAGTATATGTAAGTACATGTGTGAGTGTGTATAGATGCATGTACAATATTAATTAGATTGTTTTATGCTCACAAAATACACAATAACCAATAAATCATTGTTAAGGAAAGTTAAATAAATTTCTAATTTTTTGTAGGAAATGTAGAAAATGCAGAAGTTTTGGAGCATCATGCAGGAAGTGACTATTGTACCCAGAAAATTGGTAAAATGGAGGCATGGATCCGTGAACAGGAAGCCCGGGGACAACTTCTCTGGGACAGTTCCAGCTCTGACACTGATGAGCTGGGCAATGATGAGAAGAAACCACGAGCACTGGTGAGGACAAGAACAGAGAGAATTCCACATTTTGATGAGTTTTTTGATCAAGAATAAAAATGCCATTCACTAATCTGAATCCTAAAATACCCATTGAAACATCACTTTTCTGTCACTCTTCAATTTAATACATGAATTATTGTGAGGGAAGCACTTCTGTTTGGCAAAAAGAAACTATATCACTTAGAGTCTTATGGCAAACCGTTTGTTGTATGTATCACTACCTACTGCTGTGTAACTGACTGCCATTTGATTGTGATGCTTTTCTGTGGGTGGCTGGACTCACCTAAGTGATTCTTCTGCTGGTTTATTTCAAAATATTTCAAGTCATTGAAATGCAGTGGCAGTTAGGACTGACTCCATCTGAAAGTTTCAGTATGACTCCAGAATAGCTAGACCTTGCCACATCGCCATAGAATCTCAAAGCCTGGTCACATAGCCTCCACAGCAGGTGGTGAACCTTCTTTCCTATCAGCCCAAGGATCCCCAAAGCAAACGCGCCATGAGAAGAAATCAGAAGCTGTCTGTTCTTTCAAAGGTTGGTAACAGAACACTCTCTGTAGCACATTACCACATTCTGCTGCTAAGGCAAGTCATGGGCAAGGTGCAGCCAGTGTGAGAGGAGTCGATACAATGGCCAAAGTTGCTTCATGGAGGTTCAATTAAAAAAAAAAAATAGAGTCTATACAACAAAGAGATGAGACAGTATGTTTGAGACAAGTTGGATTTTGAAAAAAGAAAGAAATAAAGCTTTTCAAACTCACTTAGGCCACTTTCTTGTGACTTAGCCTTAACAGAAAGACTAGGGGAAATAGGTGGGGAAGTGTCAGGTAAGAAGGTCATTGTGACGTTCAAAATTAAGACCTCCAAGACTATGATGTACATTTCACAGCTCTGTGAAATATTCTAAAAGTTGCTGCATTTATGAAACTCAGATTTTTAGGCAATATGTGAAGACTTCTGTTTAAATGTGACTCCACATTTAGTATCATCTAAAAATACTTTTAAGCAATACTTACGCTTCCAAGAGTTTAGTGAGACTTTAAAACAAAGCAAAACAAAAACACGCTTCCAAATCTTATGTAGAGAAGTTCCAAAGAGAAAGAAATGACAGAGGAAAGTGTCACCTGAATTGACACTCAGTGCTTTGGATCAGCCACTAAGTCAGAAAGCCTGAAATGCGGAGGACAAACATCCTGGTTTCTTCCAAGTTTGGTCATCCCTGGGCTGCTCTCCAGCTGGTTCTTTTTGTTCTTTGTGCTGTCTTACTTTTTTCCTGTGCTAGGCAAGATGCTTTTTCAAGTAAAAGGACAGAGAAATGGATTCGCTAGCCTTCTCAGAAAGTAAGATCCTTATAAGGATACATGAAGTCAAGCTCCTCACAAGGACCTCATCTATCATGGTTGATCTGGTGGCTTAAAGGAAAATGGGACATGCCGTTCTCAACACTGAAGAATAAGTCAAAGCATAACTTCCCTGTTCTTCTTCACCATTAGTACAAAATCTCCTACTATGAACCCTCTGGACTTAGGATATCCCCCTTCCCAGGATGGCATCTGGAACACAATTTGTCATGAATAAATTCTACACTCATTGATGCATGCATGGAGTTAATCCATCAGTGAGACAGGTGCTTGTATTTCTCCAGCTATGCAATTGTTGCCCTCATTTTCATCATTGCCCAAGAGTCCTAGAAATCCAAGCTTGATTATACAGTGAAAAAAGAGGCCTTTTCCTCAAAAGCTCTTGGAATTTATACATCTTAAATGGATAGTCTAAATTAAACATTGCCTCAGGATACAGGAGCTGATGAAGATGCCATAGCTCAAAATATTTCTCAGAACTCTACAAGGGTGTAAGCTGCAAAAGAAAAATTAGTCATTATGCCTTCTCTTCTTGAGTTTATTTGCATGCTCAATGTGGAACTCTTCCACACCAGCTATAAATTCAAGAATTTGAAAGGGTTAGTTAATAATAGCAATAACCACCAGAGTGCACAGGTTTCCCATTGTGCGTGAGACACTATACAAATGCTTTCTATGTTTAATCCTTACAATAACTTTGTAAGTCAGTACAAATAGCATCTTCATTTTACAGCTGAGGAAAATGAGGTACAAAGAGATTAAACGATTTGTCAGAGCCACCCAGCAGAAATTCTCTTTGGAACACACTATTGTACACCAAATGTGGCCTGCTAACAGCAGGAGCTGTTTCCTCCTTTCTACAATTTAACTTCCAACTCAGCATTGGATCGCTTCTTTCTATGACCAGTGGGATTAGTCTTGGTTTAGGGTAAAGGTGATGGTGTATTTCAGAAAGGGTGAGAACTGGAGCTGGCACAGTGGTGTATCAGGCTAACCCTTCACTTGCAAATGCTGGCATTCCATATAGGTGCCAGTTTGAATCCCAGCTGCTCCACTTCCAATCCAGTTCCCTATTTATGCCCTGTAAAGGCCGTGGAGGATGGCTCAAGTCCCTGTACCCTTATGGGAGACCTGAAGGACACTTCTGGCTTTGGATCAGCTCAGCTGTGGCCGCTGAAGCCATTTAGGGAATAAGCCCATGGGTGGAAGGTATTTCTCTCTTTCTTTCTCTCTCCCTCTTTCTGTAGATCTGCCTTCCTGGTGAAAATAGATTAATAAGTCTTTCAAAAAAAAAGAAGAAGAAAAGGGCAAGAACTTGGTGGGATTCTGTTTTAGCAGTAAGAACCTCTTAACGGACAGCCCAACTGTGGCCATAGGGATAGATCGGACTAACTGAGAAGGTTGGAAGAGGCGGGGAGCAAAAGGATAACTCAACTGTCTTTACTGTCTTTACTGGGGCAGCAGTTTGTTCCATGAGAAGTCTCCCATCCAGAACTGAATTCAAGTATACACTGTGGCGTGGCAGTGGCTGAGGAGCAACAGCTCAAATGCTGGTCACAGGTTAGCATCACCTGCTGAGTCATGAAGAAATTAGGAACAATCCAGGCTTCTGGGTCCTGCCTTGTGATTCATTTAGGCTGGAGTTGAGTTCGAAGATTAGGTTGGTAGGGTATTTAATAAGCTTCCAGGTGAATGTAATGTGTAGGTAGTGTTGAAACTCCCAACATTAGAAGTATAAATATTCTAGTTTACCAGAACAACAAAAAAAAAAAACTTTTATCATTGAAAGTAACAACTTTAGCACAATTTTTCGAAGGTAAGGACATGAGGCCTGGAGCTCTTTCCGCTGATAGCTGTCTGAGAACATGAATCCTATACTTAATCTTACATTTTTTCTCAGGGTAATGTACAACCATCATAAACACAGCTGCTGCTGCTAAAAACTATAAAACTCAGCCTGGGGCACATTCGCTTATGTTTCTAGCTGAACATTTCTCCAGCTTTAGAAAGAAAAAAAGACTTGTCTGTGGCCAAATGCATAGCAGCTCTGTGAAAATAGTATTTTGTCTTGCTCTGAGTTTTCAGGAGAAAGAAAAACACCCCTTTTTGCATACTTTTGGAAACATACTTTTCTCTATGTTTTTGAGCAGAGACGCTTTTTCTCATCCATTTGTGTGGATGATAATTCTGTGTCAGTGTACCGTGGTTTAAGTAAAGATGACTTTCACGAGAGCCATCCATGAAATACCGTTATAAATGGACAGATAATGGTTTCTGCTTTGCACTGGATCCTGAACAACAGAGCTCAGCACACCAGTTCCTTGTGCCTTTCTTACCATGGAAGCTCACGGCCATCAGGTGGTAACGAACAGCAGTTATTTCCTACCTTGACTGAAAAAAAAAAAAAAAAAAGTCTACTTCCAAATAGTTCCACAAAATTCCACTACATTAATCTGGAAAACTATAAGAGGGTTTGAGCGAGAGTACATGAAGAGATAATTTAAGGATGGCCAGACCCCAAAAAATCTGAACTGCATCCCATTTTATTCAAGTACAGAATAGAACAATTGAAAACCAAGTCAATGGTTAAGGATGGCTTTTTTGATATATATATATATACTTCAGAATAAGTCCACAATGCATTCATTCATTAATTCAGTCATGCAGCGAGTGGAGTATCCACTCCACAGCAAACTCCGTTCCAGGGCCCACCTTAGGGGAAGGTGTACAGCTGTGAGCATGGTGCCAATCCTCCCATATTTTGCTGTGTCCTCTGTTGACTTCCGTGGCCTTGACTGAAAGATACCATCCTGAGGCTCTTGGGCTTTGGGCTCCCTCTTCTGAGCATTCCGTCTCCTTGCTGACTGCTACCTGTTGCCACACTCTTGGCCCTGGCCTTGTACAGTGATGGCTGAGGAAGAAGTTCAGTAAGTGTCCCCAGCCACTCTGGAGGGTGATGCTCATCTTCCTACATGTTCCCAGCTATTCTCCATAGATTGAGAAGTTCGACAAGCCTTGGCGGAAGTGCGGAAGGGGGTGTAGGTGTCTGAGCCTATCTATGAAAGCCTGTCTTGTTGACATTACTAGTCTCCAGCATCCTGCAGGCATGGCTGCAAGGCAGACTGCAAACTCTTTCCTTGAGCAGCAAACAGGTAGGGATGATGCACCAGGAAATACGAGGAAGCTTAAATCTCAAGTCTCTCACGTACACAGCCCTCTGCCTGGGGAGTGGTCCTAACAACTCGGGTCCCACAGGGAAGGCGTAGTCAAGAAAGTCAATCTCTGGGCCACAGGAGCTTCATGCTGCTGGGGAATTTTGTGCATCTGAGACAGAAGTATGCTGCGTGTCACATGTTATGTTTAGCACCACCAAAAAGGTAACCCAAGTCTTGAGGAAATGTAAGGCTTGGTATCAAAATGGACTCCAATCACAGATTACTAGAGTTAAGGAGGTATTTAGAAAGCTTCTGTTCCACCCACTGTCCTACAGGGACTGAGTTCAACACAGCATTCACAGATCTTCAAAAAAAAAAAAAAGATTAATTGGATTGGTAAACGTTTTCATAACTATTTGAAAGGGGGTCTATTTTATATTCACTGTGTTTTAGACACACACATGAACAAGCATGCCCATGCATTTCCCCTGCAAAAGAAACAAGAACCTCCATTGTTTCTCTAGAATATAAACTGCTTCATAATAAACCTTCTTCACTTTGAGTGCTGTGGAAGTTGATGGCCCACTGATGTTTGGCTGAAGCAGTTCAGTCTCTATGAAACAGTGCTAAAACTACAATCCAATGTCAGCGACACACATTTATGTCTTTTGTGACCATTTCCCAGTAAGACATGAATGTTTCTTTTTTCCTGATTTAAAAGAAGAGAAGTGAAGAAAAGAGAAAAAAAAATGTAAGGAATAAAACCAAACTCAATCCCACAGCATTGCAGAGAGCACTTGACGCTTGAGGGCCCTCTGCTGGCCATCATGATTATGTGCAGTTTAAAACAATGTAGAAAAGGGAATTATCAACCACCCAAGACAGGGACCAGTGACGTTTTCCCCAGTGTTTCTGTCCCCAGTTCTCTCCTCCCCACTGCCATATCGCTCTCCCTGGGGTTTGAGTCAACTGCGAGGCTTCCTCACTACCCTTTCTGGCCCCAGAGCTGGCCCTGACCTGTCTGATTCTGAACTGGTTTCAAGTTCTTCCACTGTGATTTGCAAAAGTTCCTGTCATCTTGCTTATTACTTATTTCCTGACTTAATGTTTCAGAGACAGTGCTAAATATAGGCTATAAAAAGGAAACCAAGACTTTACAATACATTGTAATTACTAATAGAGTAATTAGAGGCAGGTACATGAAACCAGGCCCAGTTATTACACGGTGATCCCCTACAGATGAGACGGTGAGCGTGTCAAGACAAAATGCATCACCCACGGAGTTCTGAAGGTGCAATCTGTCCCCCACAACTTATTCTCCCTTCCCTGCTCCCATATTTAATCTTTTTTCCATCTCTGTTTCCTGTGCAGGATTAGTGAGGCTACTCTGCAGCTTGTCACTCTACTCTGCAGGTTAGAATCTTCCCTGTAAATGTTAAAAAATAGAGTATTTGTCCACTCGTCAAAGATGATATGTAAGGGCAGAATGGCTGGAATGGAGCAAGTTGGCTAGAGCAGAGGATTTCTGAAACCCCTTGCAGTCTTCTGACTCAACATTGATAAATCAAACCCTTGCAGAGCCAACTTAAAACATTAGCACAGATGCAAGTGAGCTTAAAGGAACTTTTTATATAAATGGAACTAGTTAACACATAGTAGATCCCAAGGACTATTACAGATGGAGGGGTATGATTAGGACAATAAAACTATTCATTGGCAAAATCACGTAGAGATTCCAGGGCCGAAGACAGGGGGATTGCAGCAGGCACAGATGGAAAAAAACATCACCCAAAACAGAGATCTTAGCAGGGGACTAAGATGACTGCCATGGTTTCTGTAGGGTGCTTTATCAGGGAAGACTGTTGAATCGCGTTAAATGCTTTTTCTGCTTCCGCTGAGATTGTGTGGCTTTTGTCCTTCATTACGTTAATACGGTTTGTTGTGTCTATTGATGTTGGTTCAACAAAAACATTGATGCCGTCCAGAAATAAATCCCACTTGTGTTACTGAATTAAGGCTGAAGTTCTCACCTATACCATGATGACAGGAGTAAGTGGGTCCTTGTTGCTACCCTGAAGGAAATTGATCCTCATCTCTGCTCACCTTCAGTTGAGAGGGCCAAGAACCCAGGAGAGTATCGGAAAGCTAACATGATAGTGCCTACCATGAATCCTGCAGTTCCCCAAGCTACCCAGGCCTTAGAAAAATGAACATCCTCTCTTGATCCCATTCAAACTGTTTTCTGTTTAGCTAATACTTCCTCCATGCACACTGGACAGGAAGACTCGTGAGATTGGTTTGTTTTGACACGGGAGAGCAGACAGTGGACTCCCAGGTCATGGCAATGCTGGAAGCCCTTGCAGGTACAGGGCATATTGGAAAAGGGGACGGAGTGGTACATGAGCTTGTATGAGCTATTAGAAAGGGTGAACCATACAAGTTCAGCTTGACATGGCTGCAAACATTTTGGTCCTAATTTCTGTCTTGCTCTTTAGGTATTCCTGATGGTTATTTCAAACATTGTAGGGTAATGAACATCATTAAGATAAACATCCAGGCTTTTGTGCCAGGATAGACCCTGGAACACCCCTTATCTCATGCTTAGGATGGCAATATTTCTTGAGAAAGTCCAGATACACTTAGGTTATCTGTGAACCATGTTTGTCTAGGTTAATATATAAATCCCTTACAAGTGGCTGAGAGTTGAACAGTCCATTGTCCCAATGTCATCCAAGACCAGACTTGTGACCATAAATCCCTCCAGCAAATTACACACACTACAAAATAATCCTGGCTTTGCTTGCTTCTTTCTTCTGTCTCTTGGCACCTTCTACTCTTGGTGGCTGGTTCCTGTATATTGGATTTTCTAGAAACACAATAATAAAGGAGCCAGCTCTCCAAAAAGATGCACCAACCCTTAATGTGTATGTACGTAACAGCAAAACATCAAAACATGAACCACAGGAGAAGCGGCTGAGTGAATTGACTCTTACAGAATTTGTGAATTTAATACCCCTCTCATGAATGCTCCAATCAAGCAGGCTCAAACATCGGTGAGGATGTAGTTGAAATCCATAACGCTATAAATCAGCAGGACAGAGTAGAACATAGGACTGCCTCATCCAACAACAGAAGACACTCCTCTCAAGTCCGTCTGGGACATTCACCAAGGCAGACTGTACTCCGGATTGAAGGAGTAGAAAACACAGGTTGTGTGCTTCAAGGTCATAACGAGATTAAACTAGAAATCACCAGCTGTAAAAATTCTAAACCTCGGAAAGATCAGACCAGACTCCCACAATGACATTTAGGTAAAAGAAGAAACTTTGAGAGAAATTAAAACTTATTTTGAATTACATGAAAATGAAAGCATTTTAAAATTCAAAAGCATGCAAGGAAAACAATGCTTAGAAATTTCTAGCATTGAGTACCTACATGAGAACAGGAGAAAGAGAATAAAATGATTGACATGAATTTCCGCCTTAGAAAATTACAAAAAGAACTGAAGATAAGAAAAACCAGAGGTCAATAAAACTGAAAATATAAAATCAATGGGAAAAAATGATAATATGAAAAGCTGTCTCTTTGAAAATGGAAATAAAATTCATAACCCCCTAGCTAGCCAGTCTAAAGGAGAAAAATAGAAAAAAACACACAGATATTAATATCAGAAATAAAAGATTGGATATCAACCACTGATTCTGTAGATTTTAAAGATAATTAAGGTGGTGCCTTGGCATAGCACACTGGGCCTCTGTCTGCCATGCCAGCATCCCATGTTGGCACCAGTTTGAGTGCCGGAGGCTCCATTGTCAATCTAGATCCCTGATCATGGCCTGGGAAAGCAGCAAGCGAGGGTTCAAGACCTTGGGACCCTGCACACACAAGAGAGATCTGGAAGAAGCTCTTGGCTCCTGGCTTCAGCTCAGCTCAGCTTCAACTACTATGGCATTTAGAGGGTGACACAGCAGGTGGAAGAGCTATCTCTTTTCTCTCCTTCTCTCTCCATAATTTTGCCTTTCAAATAAAAAGAAATGAATCTTTTGTAAAAATGAAGATAATTAAGGACTAGAGTGAACAACTGTACACTCACAAATTTGATAACTTGCATGAAATGGATCAATTTCTTAAGAGATACATTGTGTCAAATTCACATATGAGAAGAGTCCAATTTCAGAAGACTATTTTTGTGAATTAATTTAATCAATGCTTGATTGTTTTCAAAGACAGTAAGCAAAAACCCCAGACGGATCCACTGCTGATTTGTATCAAACATTTAATCGAAAAGCCGTATTAGTTTTTCACAATGGCTTTCAGAAGGTGGAAGCAGAGGGAATGAAATGAATCCGGAAACATATTTTACAATCTTCACAAAAACTAACTCAAATTCAGAGACCTGAATGTAAAGTACAAATCATAAAACTCCTAAAAGATAGCATATAAGAACTTAAATTACCTTGGATTCAGTAATTATTTTTTTTTTCCTTTGGTGCGACAACAAAGGCACCTTCTTAAAAAAATAGCTGAAAAACTGGTTAATTAAAATTCAAAACTTCTGGGGCCTGGTGTGATGATCCAGTGGCTAAAATTCTTGCCCTGCTCATGCTGGAATCCCATATTATCACTGCTTTGTGTCCTGACCACTCCACTTCCCATCCAGTTCCCTGAGTGTGGCCTGGGAATGCAGTCGAGGATGGCCCAATGCTTTGGGACCCTGCACCCATGTGGGAGACCCAGAAGAAGCTTCTGGCTCCTGGCTCCTGGCTTTGGATTGGCTCAGCTGCAGCAGTTGCGGCCACTTGGAAAGTGAACCAGCAGATGGAAGATGTTTCTCTCTACATATCTGCCTTTCCCATAAAAATAAACTAATTTTAAAAAAAAAGATACTCTTCCAAGAGATTGCCTGCTGGAGAAGCAGACTGCAGGACTTTCCAACAAGGGTTAGCAGGTGTGCAGGCTGGAGCCCAGGGAGCGGGGCAGGGCCTTTCCTATCACAGCGCCATCCTGCTTTCCGCAGCGGATTGCCACAAACCCGGAGCACATGGGCCCCACCACCACTGCAGCTTTTCTTCTCAGCGGTGGTCTGAGCCCCCCTCAGTAGAGCATTAGTACGCACTTTCCTGCACCACCCTCTGAAATACAAGTTCAAGAATGTATGTCCTTCAAAATCTTTTCCTGCTCTGTCTGGGTTCCAGTGCCTCTTGTTTTGCTAAAGTCCCACACTACAGGTTACAAATAGTGTCTGCAAAAACAAAAGCATCATAAAATAGAATAGAATAGAATAGAATAGAATAGAATAGAATAGAATAGAATAGAATAAAATAAAATAAAATAAAACAAAACATAACATAAAATATAACATAACATAACATAACATAAAATAAATTGATAAAAGCAAACATCCAAGAGCCAGGAGGAAGCAAGAACTGAGTCAAGATCCCCAAGTCCTCCTCCAGGAGCTCTCAAACATTCTACCTGCCCCGGCATCCCACAAATGATTATCACGGTATGACATGGACCCCACACACACTCCCTAGGGCATGAGCTGGATCATATTCATTTCACACAGGACAGGACACCAGGATCCAATGAGCTCAATCATCCAGGGACACCACAGACACTAATTTGTGCAGATAGAATACTGGTTGTGGAATTAGCATTGTGTGCAGGTAAAGCTGCCACCTGCGACGCTGGCATCCCACATGAACACTGGTTCATGTCCCAGCTACCCACTTCCAATTCAGCTCCGTGCTAATGGTCTGGGAAAAGCAGCAGCAGATGGCCCAACTGCTTGGGCCCTTACACCCACTTAGGAAATTTCGATGATAACTCCGGGCTTCAACCAGTCCTAGCTATTGTGGCCACTTGGACAGTGAACCAGTAAGTCAAGTCAAACTCTTTCTCTCTCTCTCTCTGAGTGTGTTTTCCCCTCTCTGTGTAACTTTGACTTAGAAATGGATAAGTTATTTAAAAGAGAATACCGTTTACCAACTTTCTCGTGTTGGTCATTAACAGTAATGTCACAAGTAGCTCAGGATATGATACATATTATTTGTATGTGTATGTGTACTTGTGTGTATATATATGTTGAATTTGTAAGATTTATTTTATTTTTATTGGGAAGTCAGATATACAGAGAGGAGAGACAGAGAGGAAGATCTGCCGTCCAATGATTCACTCACCAAGTGACCACAATAGCCGGAGCTGAGCCGATCCAAAGCCAGGAGCTCGGAACCTCTTCCGGGTCTCCCACGGGGGGTGTAGGGTCCCAAGGCTTTGGGCTGTCCTTGACTGTTTTCCCAGGCTATAAGCAGGGAGCTGGATAGGAAGCTGGGCTGCCAGTGTTAGAACTGGCACCCATATGGGATCCCGGCACGTTCAAGGTGAGGACTTTAGCCTCTAGGCTGCCGTGCCGGGCCCTATATGTGGAATTTAAGTAATACGGGAGAGAGATAAGGGGTAGCTGGGGAAGCTCACTAAGACAACTCGCAAGAATCTCCACTTCTCAGTCTGCATGATCTCTCTCCTTCTCTGCCTCTCCCTCCCTTGGGGCCAGAGACAGAGAAGAGCCACTTGAGGAAACTGAGGGGGGCAAAAAACGTGACAGCTCGAAAAACTGCAAGCCTGAAAAATCTTCACTTGGAATCTTGTCTATAGACAAGGTCATGGCCTACACACTAGCTGATCTTAGAACCCCTCTAAGGGTCTCTCCCCTGGCAGCTAAACACTCCCTTGTCAAAGGCAAATCTACCCTCACCTTAGAGGCCTTTGGTCACAGCCTCTTGCTGAGATTCTGACCAGTGTGCTGCCCCTAGTCTATTCGGGAGTGCACTTTCTTACACCAAACCTGTGGTCATCGCTTGCATGAGCCTTGTTCAATTCACTGAGGTCCCAAAGAACCCGGTGCCCGACTTGTGGCTCTGGACTGTACATTTGTCCCCTCTTGCTATTTCATGGTTTCATTCAACCCATAGTCCTGCCACAGCAGGTCTAGCAGAAGGATTGCGGAGACAGAGAAGTCTCACAAATCCCTGGAGCCCTGCAGCTCCGACTTGTCACATCTGGACTTATCCCTATTAGCCGTTAAGACAGGGACGGTACGCCCAGGATGTTAGCAAACAGGGCTAGGGAAACCCTAACTAGATCCCTTCCCATTGCCCGTGAAGTTCAGTGGGTTCTTTCCTCAGCTCAGTAGAGAAATGAGAAGCCAGGAGACAAGTGAGAGCATAGCAGAATCTTCAAAGCCAAGTAAGTGATGGGAGAGCCTTGCTCCACAAGGAAGGGAGGTGGGGTGTCCAACTGGAGACTGGCTTCAGGGAAATGGTTTGGGTTTTTTTTTTTTACTGTAATAACATGTTTTCCTTTCTTCTCATAATCATGAACATAATGAGGGGCAGGGGGAGACTCATGTGTCTGGGCTGATAAAGAGGTGTCTTGAATGAGAGTATTCAAGTAACTATCTTGTCCTATACTGGGAGCGTAGCATGCAACCTCCTCCTGCCTAGGTCTGGGCAAACAAGCAGAAAGGAAACTCCCTTCACCTCAGTTGTCTTGGCAAGTCTAAGGTCTTGCTTTGCAAAGCCAGCCAGTCCAGTATGTGCATTAAGTGAGATATAAGATGGAGTTCAAAAGTTGCATATCCCCTTTCCTCTCATCCAGGGCCCTGGACCCTACCTCATTGCTTTGGTCCTTACCTCCCCCAGAACCATGCAGTCACACTGGCCTCTGTTACTACCATTGTCTATCCCAGTATCTAGATGCTACTTGTATAGAGGCAAGTTCTTACCCAAGAGCAAACAGATTCTAACAACATTTGCCTTGGCATTTTTGATAACAGGCTTTCTTCCTTGATTTCTTTTTGACAATATGTCAAAAAAGATACTCCTGAATAGCTTCTTAGAAACAACCTGGAAGCATCCAATCCCATGAGAGTGCTATGTGCTCATTATAACATTCTGGGCAGTGACAGGTGCAATGAGATCACCCTGGGAGCCGAGAGAGAGAGAGAGAGAACACATGGCCCATCTGGTTGTCACCCTCTGGTTGTATACTATGAACTCTAGCCTCAAATCCCTCGGAATCACTTGTTGCAAGGTTAGTTTCCCATTGTCTCACATGTGCTGTCAGATGCTTGGCGTCGTGGCCACCATGATCATCGTCCCTCACCAACCTGTGGTCTAGACATTCAAAGTTGATAAGAAACACTGAAAACACTTTCACTTACACCCAAATGGCAGGACAGCACCAAGCCCTCATGCCCTCAGTCACGCAGCTCTTTTACTAGCTTGGATGGGACATTTCCTCCCATAAGAAATCACGATGGCATGGTGGAGGGACAATGGGCGCACATGGACAAGCTTTCAGGGACCTCAATTTTACTGGATTGCAAGTCAAGACGAAAAACTTCAGTAATTCTGACATGTGAGAATGAAAACCTCACTTAGATGATGAGTGTTTAAAACAGGAAACAAAAGAAATCATACACTTTTAAAAGATTTATTTATTTTTACTGGAAAGACAGATTTATAGGGAGAAGGAGAAACAGAAAGATCTTCCATCTGCTAGTTCACTCCCCAAATGGCAACAATGGCCAGAGCAGAGCTGATCTGAGTCCAGGAGCCAGGAGCTTCTTCTTAGTCTCCCACATGGGTACAGGGTGCCAAGGTCTTGGGCCGTCCTCCACCGTTTCCCAGACCACAAGCAGGGAGCTGCATGGAAGGTGCAGCACCCAGGACACCAGCACTTGAAGGCGAAGGATTAGCCAGTTGAGCCATCACACTGGTCCCGAAATTACTTGCTTGATGGAATTTTCTTCTATTGCACCTTCTGTGAATCATGCTCCCATCCTTAGGAAAGTCTGAGATTTCTTATCTGGCCTCTTTCTATTTCTGTGGGACATTTCCATGAGCCTCCTTAGCCTCTGGTAGAAGTAACGGCCGTGGGCCCCTTGGCTGAACTGTAGACTAGGAGCACAGCAAGAGCTTGCGTTCCAACTCCAGGGCCCCTTGCTCAGCTTTGCTTTCAAGAAAGCTTTCAGATCTTACAAAGTTTCCGTTAGCGTCTTCAGAAAGTTCATGCAAATGCATATTATGGATACAATAATTCAAAGATTTGAAAGCAAGGCACCAAAATAATCTCTTTATTTCATTTCCCAGAAACTTTTTGAAGCACCCTCTTCAGAAAGATAGTCCTTTAGCTTAAAAAGCAGCTCTCCCGGGCCCATATTCTCCCAGGCTCATTTCCTAGGGACACTCATTCGCACACACACGACTCCTCCGCTTGTAGAACATTCTTATCTGGGCTCTGGTAGCCAAACTTCACAGCCACATTTAACTCAGAGGATACAGAATAGAGGCCAAGGTTTCACAGGATCCCAAAATGGGGTCCTCAGCCCAGGTGGCCACTGCCATTTATGTAATCTTGTATTTAGGAACTGTGTTTGTGTTCTCAGATGCCCAAGAGCTGGACAGGTCAAAGTCACCGTCTGACCTCTGTCCTTCACCCCATGGGTGGAACAGGATCTGAATACATAACCATACGACGTTTCAGTATGTAACCATGTCACAGCAACTGCTATTTAATCATCACTGCAAACACAAGTATGTGAAATCACATTTATCACATTTTTCAGATGAGAAAACTGAAGTATTTAACTAGCTAGTCCCACATCAGATATATTTTGAGATTGAGTCTCTGGTTCCAAAGTAGCACTTTTAATGCTAGCAGACTTGGGGTTGGTGAGCCCGAGCCTTGCCCGGGCCCTGTCCAGAGCCCAGATGTTGGCAGCAGCTCTGGTTTTCTTGCTACAACCCTGCTCAATCCCATCACTCCCTGATGAGAAGAAATGCAGAGGTAACTACTCTTCAGCTATTTGCTCAATGGACCCCCAGGCTTGTGTTTACAGACCGTGGCACCGTGGCCAAGTGGCCCCTGCAAGCAGAAACCCTATTTGCAAGACCTCAGCAAAAGCAGGCCTGCATACGGAGGACCCCGAGACGTGATCTCAACAAAGGGTCAGGCAGGTCAGGGGGTAGCCAGTGTGGGAGCTGTTGCCTACCACCTCACTGAGGCCTTCCATAGGGGCTCGTGGGCCAAACGGTGCTGGGGTGCTGATGACCAACTTCCCTCCTGAAGGGGCCGACGGCTCAGACGTGTCAGCCCGCAGGAGCAGCCAGCTGCAGGGGATGGCACTATTTCAGACACTTTGTTCTATAGGCAAGCCACTACCTCTCTCTCTCTGTCACTCACCCTTGGCTAAAGACAAGCTACACCTGAGAGGAACACAACTTTTCAAGGCAATGCCCTAACTATATTCAAACATTTCTCTTTGTAAAGATAAAAACCCTTCTGCATTAAGACTCAAACACTGCTACTCAATGCTGATCTCTGCTGGCACTATTTCTCCCTGTCCTGCCTGCTTAACTAAGTTTCTGGCCCTAACTGTCTCTTTGCCTCAGCTTATTTTTTTCTAAATTTAAAAACAGCCCTGCTCCATGGCCTGGATTCTCTGGGTTGCGTTGACTAAAGAGATGTGTCCATGCACTTGACTTTGCCAGTAAATTCACTTTATGGCTATGACTTGGCAAGCATTTGGGGTGGAGAAGACAGAATATCAGGTGGCCAAGTGGGAAATTTTGGGTTACAAATGAGTAAAACTTGCAAACAACATAAAGCTTTAAAAGCATTGTTAAAGCACTAAAGCTGTCCCACAGAACTACAGGTTCAGGGAAATAAACTTTAAAACAAAGTGTCCCCTTGCAGTGTTTATGAAACAAGATTTTGTTCGAGATAAAAACAAAAACAAAAACAAATTGGACTTCTCAATTCCTGTAAAACTTTATTGTCTTAGGTGAGTCCAGGCAATTAAATATTTGACCTGGTTTTATAAAAAGGTGTTTATATACAACAAATACCAGGGACTTTGCTTCTTTTAAAAAAAAATGTACAAAAATGATCCAGAAGAAGAAAATATCTAGGCTTGTGGTGGTTTTTCCAAATCTTTGACTTGTCAACATCACTGGGACCCTAAAAGACAACTTGGCAATACCCTCTTAGATCTCACAGAATTGAGGTAGCCCCGAGAGCCTGCTCGGGTGCCTCAGCCTGCCTTGTTAGTGTCTGGGCCCAGGGCAGGTCCTCAGTAACTGTTCAATGCATACTGCCTCATCATCTCACGACCTTGGGATGTCGAGGCAGGTGCTAGCAGAGGATGGCTGTGACACGCTGAACCAAGGAAGCAAGCCGTGGAGGAGCAGAGACCAAGGGACCACCAGTAAAAACCTTTGTGGACTTCAGGTCCCAGAACTCCTCTGCTATGCACTTTTTAAAAATCCTGCAACAATTCATTTGTGTTAATAATTTTATTCTCTGCCTACTAATCCCTTCCAGGCACTATTCTGGACAGTTAGCAAACACAGGCATGACCAATTGCCCAACTATCATAAAGCTCCATTCCAGGGAAACTACACATGCACAAGTAGGGAAAACAGGCTCATCTCCCACAGCGCTTGGAACCCCGGCATGAAGGACGAATGTGAGACAGGTATCATGGCTTCATCTTATAAAATCAAATTGTATCATCCCAGTATCAAAATATCACAAAACCATCACCCCTGAGATCTGCTTTGAAACTGTAAGAAGGCATGGATAAGGCCAAATTTGCCTTACTGTGGGACCCGGCTAAGTACACAGAGCGTTTATTATATCCGTATACTTATTTCAATAGTTTTTTCTCTTCATGTGGTATAGCCTGGGTATTCACAAAGATTTAGCATAATATTTAAGACATTTAAATGACATTGTAAAACAATAGCAAAATACAAAATTACATTCCATATCCTATAAATAGTAGCTTCCACTTTCTATTTACTATGTATTGGGCTACTAGCATGTGAACGGATTACCGTAAATTCTCTAATGATCATTCCACCATTTTTATCAGGTGCTGTATCAGTAGAAGCTGAGAGAGGGAGCAGATATCTTGCTCAGAAATTGACACGTCACAAACCAGAGGGCCTGGGTTGGATTCCCAGCTTAGCCTCTAGTTCCTGATGCCAGCTTTCTGCCAGTGTAGACGTTAGGAAGCAGTGCTGATGGCTGTAGTACCGGGGCTCCCGCCCCCTACAGCGGCTGGCTCCCAGCTGCCGCCTCAGCCAAGGCCACGCAGAACTGCCGGAGTCAATCAGCAGGCAGCAATGCCATCCATCAATCTCACCAAGAAACACACCCAATTCTACCAGAATGAAAATAAAAACTACATGTTCACTAACAATTCCTAACTTGAAAAAACTACCACATAATAATGCAAATACAATGCCCACTTCACCCTGATAGAGTTCATTTCCAAATCATAGGAAGCTAGTAAGTAGACTAGGCCAAAGACAATTAGAAGTCATTTTGCACGTGCCTAGTTAATACTTGGGCTTCAAATTTCTTATTTGTGCTCACAGAATAATCAAATAGAATGCCAGCTGACTATGCAGCCACCATGTACAGGCACGACTGGAGACAGAGGGGACATCCAAGTTCAATGGCAGTGGACTTAGCTTTAAGGCAGCAAGTGCAGCACCCTTAATATGGTCACAACCATGGGCATCTGGCCCTAACGGTGACAGGAATGAATCCCCCCACACACTGGGGCATTGAGTATTTCATGAACATAAAGCTTAACAATATCTTTTTATTAAGAATTTTCATGCAACTGTGTACTTTAATGCAGCAAAGAAATGCAAATAATTTCCTTAATGGAATTAGTGCATCCTTTCAAGATCCACGACAAGATAGTACTGCATGATTTAACTGGCAAAATATTTAAATCCCAAGAAATATTCTTAAGAATGAATACATAAGGGGCAAAATTAAGCATCGTTCACGTTTGTGCTCCCTGCTGGCTTTTTTAAAGACAGGTTTCTTTGGAATGCAAATAAAACAGAAATCTTCACAACAGCAAGTGAACAAATGGGGGAACATACTGCCTGGACACAAACCTCACCGAATATGTTCACTAAAGCCTCTAGGTCCGCTGCATCAGAAAGGTCTGCTTTTAAGAAATTTCAATGTAACACACTCATAACAAATGTCTTTATATAATTTCCTTAAAAGCCAGGTCCTTCTTCCTAGCAATATCATAAGTTATTTTATTTACAAACACAAAACATATTCTCAAGAAACTGAGGTATTAGATTTATACAGCAGAGGTAATCACGAAAATTCAATCTAACTAAAAAAAGTTATTTCTTATTACAACAACCTTACACAATTAAAACTAGAAACTCTTCCCGTGTCATACACATTTCTCAGACAGGTCAACTTTGGCACTTGGGTGATATGTTATTCCTACTGTACCTTCCAACAATAGATTTGCATGGAGCAAGCAATGGGCTGTGCAGGGCACCAGGTACTGCTGGCCAGGTGTTTATCACTCCCACACCTGGCCCTTGAATGAGTTACACTTAGCCAGGTAACCAAGGGTATCAGACAGAAGTCATGGGACACAGCGAAGTTCTCTGGTCTGCGCAGAGACAGCAAACACCAGCCTTTGGGCTCGTCAACAGAGTGATCTGACGACTTCATAACTGAGCCAGGAAGATGGCAGATTCCTGCGCTCCAGTCTGACCCCTCAGCAGGAGATAAATCCTGTGCGGAAGTGAAACACGATTCCAACTTCATCCACAAAGGGAAACTACTGGTAATGACCACACAGAATGTTCTCGGGTCAAAAGATGACAGTCTTAGCAGAAACCCATCCTGACACACAGCCATACCTCTCTGCCATGCCACTTTGAACACAAGCCTGCAGGCTGCTTTTCTCAGAAAGGCCACGCCACAGCGGGCGCGACAGGAGGCAGTATCCCAGACGGACTGACAGTCAACCAATACAGTTCAGCTATACGCGCTTGTTCAGATCCTTCTACTTCATATTCCAATGAATCAGACAGTACTTTTTTAAAATGCCATCTTCAGTTACTGGTCTTTAAATATCACTTAAGCTATATTACAATTTCACAGCCACTGCACACACGCGGCTCATCTCAACAAACAACTAAAAATTCAGACCAACACATTGCAGGGGCTCAGAAGCTATGGCAACCAATGGCCGCCACACTGCAGGGTGCCACAGCACAACCACCTGCAGATGGCTGTGCAAAAACTCACAAGACTGTGAAAACTATTTAAGAGCTGCCTGTTAAAAGGAGCATCACTTCATCTCTGGGCTACAGGGTAACAATCAACTGTGTTCCTAAGTGTGGGAGAATACATCGACTTTGCTATCCTTACTGAGTCTGAATTAAGAGTTCCAGGAACTTGGGAATTTTCACACTACTATAAAGAACATTGCGAACAGGTAACAGGCATGACAGAATTTTGCAGCCACGTGACTAAAGTAAATCACTTCCTGTTATTGCTAACACACAAGTGTTATATCAAAGTGAAATACCAAAGCGTACCTAACTGCTATTTAATGTGCCTCCTACGAATGGGGCGAAAGGTCTATTGACTACTGCTGTCTTTTACCTTGGCACCAGCAGCGAGAGGAAAGGCTTTGTTGACATGAGCCCTCGGGCAAACTGTCACAGGAAGAAACTGTATAGAATAAGGACTAAAAACTGGCTTCTGCTTTTAGTACACAAGAACACTCTCACGCAATGACACTTGAGTGGCTAAGGTGAGTGCTTTTAGGAAAATCGAGTTCACATTATTTCCAAATTCACTTTGTCAGAACATAAAGTAGACTGCAAGCTGCCTGTCAACTTCTTTCACAGGATGCTTGCCCAAGAGGCAGGAAGTAGGAAGCCGAACAACTTGCTTCTTGCTCTTGCTGTTCTGAGTAGGGCAAAGAACAATCAGAAAATGCACACAGTTGCATCTTAAAGAAAAACGCAAACACAACATAACCATACTTTATTTGACTGCATCTTAAGACAGCTTGCACATTTCAATTCCCGGTAAATTCTCTCTCTCCAAAAGGACATGGGACAATTTAGGCAGCAATATCCAGTCACCACACAACAGTGCGATGTTTTGAGACACAAGTGATGTTTTATCCTGAACTTCCACCGGATGTGCCCGTCACTTGTGGCTAGGTTGTGACTCACCTGAAGGCGCTGTGACATGGCAGCACTCCTCTCAGTGATGCCAGGGGGCACTGAGAGCCCCTGACACGCTACCCTTACAGTTTTATCTATGATCCTGGGAAAGTGAGGACGCTCATGATTGCTAGTCAGCGCAATATACATATCCAGTCTTACACATGTCAGCCCATATCCTAACACAGGGCAAAGGTAAGGTAAAATGTGACCAACAGGGGTCCTGCGCATGGCCTAGTGGCTAAAGTCCTTGTCTTGAATGCGCCAGGATCCCATGTGGGCATCGGTTCTAATCCCAGCAGCTCCGCTTCCCATCCAGCTCCCTGCTTGTGGCCTGGGAAAGCAGTCGAGGATGGCTCAATGCTTTGGGACCCTGCACCCGTGTGGGAGACCGAGAACAAGTTCCTGGCTCCTGGCTTTGGACTGGCACAGCGCTGGCCATTGCGCTCACTTGGGGAATGAATCAACGGATGGAAGATCTTCCTTTCTGTCTCTGCTCCTCTCTGTATATCTGACTTTGCAATTAAAATAAATAAATCTTTAAAAAGTGACCAACAAATCCACTTGTAGAGATTTGCTGACCAAATGTGGATGATAATTTTGGATAGCAGACAAATTATTAAAACCAATTTTTAATAGTGACTTTATATTTACTTGTTTTGCTCACTTCAAACTCAAAAACTACTGTCTGGTTTCTGATCTTTGAACACTTCCGGAGTAGTTTCATCCCAAAGTAAGGGAAATTATAATCAGCCCATACATCAAAAAACGGCAGTAGAGCTTCCTCACCGCCACCATATGCAGCTCATGGAGCACGTGTAACAAGGCTCAGCAGAACCAACTGCCAAACCAGTGTCAGTGGATGGCACTGTCAGTCTTAAAAAGAGGCAGCACCCCACTGAAAGAAAATTGCACCAATTTTGCTCTGTTCTTGCCATGTGAACCCACTCTATCAAATCATAACTGGAATTGGATTTAAGTTTGCACAGGAAAAACGAATGCTGAATGTCATCAAGTACTAACGCTGCTTCAACATGAATGTCTTTGGTGCTGAGTTACCACGCTAAAGCTGAAAAGTTTATACTTAATGATGCTCATAAACCCAGTTAAAGATGTAAGGGATACACAATATTCAATTTAAACCAGTTTAACAATACACTAACCATTTGACTTTTTAGTCACATAGTTAAGACCATGCTAACAAATGCCCAATCAGTTCAGTGTTGTCAGCAATTCTAGCGAGAAGAGATCAATAATTTCATTGACAACCAAAAAGACAAAATGGTTGAACTGATACTTTGCAACTGGCCCCTTCAGCCAGTCCAGCGGACACATGTTCATTCACAATCGATACAGAAGAACCCGCCAGTCAAATGAAAGGATGGAAAAAAACCTGAAGACAAAGCTTACTGTTTTAGTTTCCTTCAGATTAAACATAAGAACAGAGGCATGGCTATGACTGGTATTCTTCCAAATGAAGTCTGACCACTCAAGACGGTCAGCTGAAAAGCTGAGTCCTGGGTGGCTGCCGCATTTTCTCATAACCAATACTCTGCCCATAAACTTTCAAGAATAATAAAATAATGAAAAGTTTTCTTCAAAAAAAAAAAAAAAAAACTACAAATGATCCCACCAGCAGGAAATTTTTATTTTCATCAAATATAAATTGTGTATCTTTATTTGTAAAATTATTTGACCATGTTCACCTTTTCAAAACACTATACTGAGCAAAGAGCAGCTTTTCTTACCAAAAAAAAAAAAAAAAAAAAATCAACAAACTTTCCTGAAAAGGGGCCTTTATCAACTGTCAATGGAGGTAGGGTTAAAAAAAAATACAGTAATTACAGCCATAAAATAAAATTCAAACCAAATCCTGGAGCAGAAATAGAGAATATGAAAATGGAAACAATAACACAATTCCTAAAAAACATTTTCCACAGAGAAATCTTGTTTTCTTATGGGTACCTAGGTTTTCCAGTTAAATAAGTTATCACGGGTGTACTGACTCGATTGAAGGCAACTGATTTTAAACCTCGTTACACTGCGCTGATTAGCCAACACATGTAAGCTAATACACACGGGTGGCTGTTGAGAAAACCCACACAACTCACTCTAAAAAAGATTTTCATTTTCCCCTTTTGTTTTTCTGGAGCAATAAGGCAAAGCTCCTCAAAGAATTTGCTCAAATAAGTGAAAAGAAAATAAAGCAGCTTATAATTAATAAAAACGCAACTTGAAATTTATTTCTAAGACTAAGAACCAAAAATGAAGTATTTTAAGAAAAGGAAGCTATGCGAATCCAAATCAAGTGGGGAAAAAAAAATTCCAGCTACTTTATAAAAGCTGTTCTTCACAGCTTTGCAATAATTCTGATTAAATAAATCAAAGCAATTTACATTAATTTTCTATCGCTTTCCCAAAATCCCCTCACTTTCAAAAAAAATTTTTTGAAAAAAATAAAAAAAGTGCATCCAAAACCCAGCAATTCCATCAACTTCCTCATCCCCTTGGGAGCCATTCCTCAGAGGTTTTCCAAGTAGATTCAACTTCTTATAGCAATGAAAGGACTTGTGAAGTAAGCCACTCTGCCACTCACCTGGAAAAGGTATCCAAATTATACAAATCTGAAATAATTTATTATCAAATTTTAGAATTTAAATAAAGACAAAAGTTCGTCTGTCAAGGCCTGAAAGAAAAGGGCAGCATGCAGGTAAAAGGAAGACAAACACGGCTATCTACACAGGCAGGACAGACGCGACTTCGCTGCTGACGTCACTCGCAAGACACGCCCCGCCCTACGTCTATCTCATTCACTAATCAATGAGGTACCAATATTCAAGACTGGAAAATTTAATATTGAGAAAAACAAACAAACAAAGAGAATTAAAATTGAAGCTTTTCTCTCACCCCCTTCAGAAAACTATGGTAGGCTTTGTGTGAAATGTTAGTATAGAGACTTTCACACTCTACGATGGTTTTTCTTAAGAACAAAAACCATGTTCCGCTTACAGGTTCTGTAATAAAACGATCATCGTGTAAAATCACATCGTCAGCGGACTTTGCAAGTGAACACATCAATCCTGGCTACCAACTGGCACATCTCCTCGGTACCAAAAGAACTTCTGAAGTTTAAAACACTCTTTTTAATTCAGAACAAATGCGCCATGCCAAAGTGCAACAAATATTGTGCGACAATCAACGAGACACTGACAGAGAAGAGCTGCATGGAAATTACGAAATCCACCTGCAAAGCAATTCCGCACAAATTGCATTGCATGCAAAGGTCGATCCTGCACGGGGAGAAGTCGCTCTGTGGTGTCAGGACGTCAGTTTCTCAACGCAGCCACAGTTTAAGCCGCAGTGCATCAACTCCATTTAAATAGTATCTGAACAGCCGCTTATCTCGAACAAAACCAAGGTTTTCATAAAGTTTCAAAGCAGACTTGTTCGTTATTTCTGTTTCCAGAACGACCTTTAAAGAAATGAAAGAAAGTTGTTACAATTTCATAATTTAAAAAGCCCTCACAAAGCAAGCAAAGCAGAACAAATTTGAAAGCATACTCATTTAATGAAAATAATGAATATTAATTATAACATACTAATAAGCAGAAAGAACCCAGAAAAGCAGCTGTAAAAATGATAACCAGTTACTGTTGGTCAAGGGAGGCGGGACCAACCTCTGTTTTGATTACTGTGATGTTTGTAGTTTTTAGTAATGTTTTTTTACTAAAACAAAGATGAATTATCACTTCATGAAGACAGATGACAAAAAAAATAGCAAAAAGGTTTCCAAAAATGAACCAGAACTTGAAATTTTTCAGCTCGATCTTCAATGCCTATATTTTAGTAAATATCATCATTTAGTACAGAAACAACGGCCACATTTATCTAGACTCAAACACAGCCTGCAAACACTGAGTTCCAGTCCTGTACACCTGTTTGGACGCTTTCTAAGGAGTCCCATTACAACACAGCATGCTCATCTGCTTACACGATACTTGTGGCTGTTTCTTGATTTCAGGGCAGACTTGCTGATGCTCCATAAGCCTCAACTAATTATTCTTTTGCCTTCTGCAGAGAAATTCTGCTGTACCCAGACCCAGACACTCAAACTTCAGGGTGTATCACAATCGCCCTATTCAAACACACTGCTGAAGGTTTAGTAAAACAAACTGCTGGGGACCCAGTGCAGTAGCCTAGTGGCTAAAGTGCTCACCTTGCATGGGCCCAGATCCCAAATGGGTGCCTGTTCATATCCTGACTGCTCCACTTTCCTTCCATCTCTCTGCCTGTAGCCTGGGAAAGCAGTAGAGGACAGCCAGAAGTGCCGGTTGGTAGCCCTTGGGACCTTACACCCACATGGGAGACATGGAACAATCTCCTGGCTCCTGGCTTTGCATCAGCTCAGCTCTGGCCGCTGTGGCCACTTAGGGAGTGAACCAGTAGACAGAAGATCGTCCTCTCTGTCTCTCTTCCTCTCTGTAAATCTGGCTTATCAATAAAAAATAAATACATCATTCAAAAAAAACTGCTACGCCTTACCCCAATTTTCTTTGGAGGTTTGTGATGGCATTTGCATTAAATTATTTATTCACTTGAAAGGCAGAGCGATAGAAAGAGGGAGACAGAGCTTCCATCCACTAGGTGACTCCCCAAACGGCTGCAAGGGACGGAGCTGGGCCAGACAGGCCAAGCCCCTCTTCCGGGTCTCCCACGTGGGCGTGGGGTCCCCAGCGCTGGGGCCGTCCCCTGCTGCTGTCCCAGCGCACTGGCAGGGGCTGGGTCAGAGGTGAGGCAGTGAGCAGGTCTGTACGAGCTGTCCTTCCGGAACACCAGCACTGCAGTGTGTGGCTTTACCCAGCACGCCACAGCACTGGCCCCCGAAGCCGAACCTGAACAGACTGCAGGGTGGTGGCTGGGAGGCTGCCTTTTTGAGAACTACTTCTCCAGACATTATTGGTATCAAAACTTAACTGAGGAACACAAAGTATTAACTTCCATTTGGGTTTCTTTTTCTCTTCAAATATTACTGAACTGGTAGCCCTGAAAATAAAGAACTAACACTTTGGAATGCTGTTTTTCTCATTCCCACCAAAATCGGTCCCTAGCTCATCCTCCCAACTTTTACAAACATAACTCTAGCTGTATTTCTCTTCTGATTTTCAACCTACATCCTTGAGCATCATCAACACTGCGAGCCAGCGTTACCCACTCAGGGGCCTGGAGTTCAGCGGAAGTGGCAGAGTAAGTGAAACGAAGCACAATTGAGGTATGCTGCTCTGCCTTTCCCAGCTCAGGTTTCCTATAGTCTAAGCAGTGGAGAAATGGCAGTGGCCTCACTGCCGCAGAAGCTCAGCTCCACAGCTCCCCAGCCAGTAACCGGGACCTCGACCCCTCTAACAGAGAGCAAGTCACTCCCACATCATTTTCACAATAACCTCAAGAAGTTGATATGCTTATTTCTACGTTCTAGACTCTTGAAACTTCAGGTCACAAGTAGAGCAAGGACAAAGCAAAGCAAATGGGCCGACTGAGGGTCCAAATCCACCTTCATTTACTGTTTGGCAAATTAAAATAAATATTCAAAGCACACATGAAGTCAACAGCTACATAAATACACACTTGAAGTGTGATTAAGAGTTGAATCCAGGCTTAATGGCATTATCCCAGATCAATAAAGAGCAATTACACAGAAAAATTACACAAAGGGTAAATTAGTTAAAATGCAAAGATTACTGGCACACTGATTTTCGACACAAAGCAATCATGTGTTACTTGACGCAACAGAAAATGCCAGGGATCGGCCCTGTGACGAGCGCGTGAGGCCAGCTCCTGGCCTAGCCACGTGCCGTATCAGACAGTCCGCAATCAAGCCCCCCGCCTCTGCTCCCGCAGCAGGCCCCTGCCAATGCGCATCATGGAAGACAGACGGCCCAAGCACACGGGCTCCTGCCATCCACAAGGAACAGCTGGGGGGTTCCGGGTTCCAGGCTGCAGCCTGGCCCAGCCATGACCGTGGCGGCCATTTGGCGAGTAAACCAGTGATGAGAGCTGGGTCGCTCCCTCCCTTCTGTCATTCTGCTTTTCACATAAACAAACCCTTTAAAACATATATATGTAAATACGGAGCAGGAGAAAGACTAATAACCTTCAAGCAGGAAAAAAGCTTCTTTGTAATACTCTGTTCTTATCAACATATTAAAATGAAACCTGGGTTTATACTGGAAATTTATTAGAAAGCTACTCTAACAGTATTACATAATACAACAAAAGACGGTAAGGTTTTTCTTGGTTTGAAAGAAGCCTGTCAAAATTGAATTCTGCTTAAAGTGAGACGCTCCGCTGAGACGCTCCGCTGATTCTCCTGGCAGCGGGCCACCCCCGGGTAACCCAACCGCACAGGTTGACAGCACCTCAACGCTCCAGGGGCGCGAGTTTCTGCAGGACAGGAAGCTGGGCTCAACTCAAAGTAAAATTACATTTTTATTGTTTTATAATGGGCCACTGTATTCTGGAGTGCAATTTCAAACTTTCCCTCAGAACAATAAATTACATACAAAGGCTATTTTCACATTTAAGTTTTTTTTAAAAAAGAAAAAGGTATCCCAACAATGTGGTTAAAATCTGTAAAGGCTGTTTTAGTCAAACTGCTAAAACCATTTATTTAAAATCATACAGCAAAGAAAGCTCACCCAGCTATATTCACCCTTGCTTAAGTAATTTTACAAGTACCAAAAAAAAACAATCAGCATTAGGTTTTTAGACCCAGGATGAAAAGAGTATTTCCATCCTGAAATACACCACTGATTTAGGATTTAATCTTGAGATTAAAAAATAGAATAACATCTCTGCATCATACCTTAGAACTTTCAACACCATTTAAACATGTGACCAGTTAAGACAAAACCCACAGGGGAACTAGGCAAGCAAGACCAGGTTAACTCGGCAAGAGCTTAACCGCAGCAACATTACAGTCCCTGTTCACAAGAAATCGCTCCATCTTCCACATCAGAACACGGTCTAGCATTCCAAAGGTTGCTCTGTACTCTTGCACAACTTCTGTGAAGCCTGCCGTCTCACCTTGCTGAGCTAAGCCCGTGTGGCTATTGTCCCAAGAGACCGACAGGTTAACAGCCTGAGAGTGGCGGGAGATGCCCAAGTGCCGGGTCCCTCCCCTCACACGGAGGTCAGCGAAGGGTCCTGGCTCCTCCCTGCTCTGCTCCGCTCCAGCCAGGGCTGCTGCGGCCATTTCAGGAGTAAATCAGGAGGGAAGATCTCTGTGTCTCCCTCTCTCCCTTCCCTTCTGAAAATCTGCCTTTCAAATAAATACATAGATAATAAAACTTATGTATCAAAAAAAGAAAAAAAAAACTTATACTCACCCACATTCTAGCCCCGCTCTCCCCTGCACACTGCAGCTGGCAGCTACGTGAGTGACTTGGCTGACTGTACTTGTACTTTTTGATATTAAGAGCTGTGAAGTCCTAAGACCCTGCCCAGTGTGTACTACCTGTCTGGAGTAAACTGACTTCTCTTCAACCTCAGAGCAGCATCCCTGTGCCACCCAGCGGTCTACGAGCCTTCTGCCGTCGCCATGACCATGCCGGCTGGCCCGCCAGGAGGGAGGCTTGCGCGAACAAGCAACCTGTTGAACACTCTGCACTCAGTCTTTGCACACTAACATGAAGACATTCTCAAAGCTACTGCTAAATTGAAGAAACAGTTCTTGCAGGGTCATTACTTTGTGCTTACAAAATGGGAGGACCTACGTCAGCGCCACAGGAGCTGCCGGCAGAGAGGACGGGCGGAGGACGCGTCGAGCGCTGCGGACAGCGGACACCTGAGGCTCACATCCCACCCCGGGGGCCAGTGTGCGGCCTGACCCCTCTGCTTCTCATCTAGCAACCTGCTAAAACGCTCCTGGGAAGCAACGCATGACCGCTCCGTGCCAGGGCTCCTGGTCCTGGCCGCCGTGACCATTTGGAGGGTGAAATAGTGCACGCAAGACTCTCTTTCTTACTCTCACTTTCAGCCTTTCAAATCAGTTAGTGAACAAAAAGAAAAAAAAAAAAGAAAAAGCCAGACAGCACCAGAATGGTGGAAATTCTGTGAACAAAACTACATGTGTACTAACTGTATAAATGCCTTTAATTAAAAAAAAAAAAAACCTTTTGAAATTCACTAAACTGCTTATCAAAATCTATGAAAAAAATTACCCTAATTTCATGTATTTTCAAAACTCTCTAAGGTATACTGACCGCCCCCCAATAATGACAACTGTCATCTGTACTGCTCGTAAGATAATGAAATGCCACCCTGCGACCCCCGAGCCACTGCTGGGATGTTAATGACACCCACACTACACGACGGCAAATGGTTATATTCCCAAACATCACCGCACTTCGTGAGCAGCTCTCACACACAATCCTGTAAGACACGAGCCAACGCACCGCCCAGCAGCCCTCACAGGCTCAAGATGCTCGCAGGTAACAGATCTGCACTTCCACGCTTCCTCCCTGCGCCCCCCCGGCCTAGCACTATTGTATAGTTTCAATGTGAAATGTGTATTTCAATGCATAGCATTCAATGTGAAACGTCTTGTGTAAGAGCTGGCAGCTTTCTCAAGGTTTAAAAAGAGAGAAAAAGAAAAAAGGTTGTAAGACATAAAGGACAACATGTAAGCCAATGACAGTTCAGTCTGTAAAAGCGCCTTTTTTTTTCTCAAAATCTGTCTTCTTTTAACTTATGAGTCGCTTTGTTTCACCATACAGACTCAGATCCTCACTCCCCCTCCCCCTTCCCTTTAACTGCCACCTCCCTCTTATTACTGTTCCCCAAATTATTACAACATAATCATTCATTCACAATGATAACAAACTACCAATTGTAGGCTGAAAATGACTTAAGATTTTACTTTTACGTTGTTCAGAATTTTTAGCTCCACTGGTTTTAAGTTAAAATTCATGTGCTTGTAAATAGAATATCATTTCCCCCACAAGCTGCATTTGTCCAAACAGTCTGCAGTGGAGTCTGAAGGATTACTACAGGACAGTTAGACAAACACTCAGGGGAACACTGCCCAGCATCCAGCAGTCACCATTCACTCACCTCATCACAGTCTCCTTCAACCATGGCATAAATAGCTTTCTTAACCAAGTTAGTACCTGGAATACAGAGAGCAGTTTTAATAAGAGGAAGACATAATTTCTTAAACACACCCAAGTTGATATTCACAATGAACACAGATATGACAAAGGCTGGTTTCTCTCTCGATTCCCTCTCAAAGATGATCTCAAATTAAATGGCAAAAGGTCAAACTGAAACTGAACAGCCCAGAGAAGTTGCAGCTGCCATCTAACTTTCCTAATGAAAGACCTACTCTTCATACATTTCTTTTTCTCAGGACAAATGAATCGCTCCAAGCAGGAGACTGTTCTAATCTGTTTGAAGAGAGGACAAAAAGGACAGAGAAAGGTAGGAGCTGAGATGGACAGAGCGACCCTGAGACTGGGCAGAACTCAGAGCATGCCCTGCCCAGTCCTGCCAAACAACTCTCGAATCCAAGGACAAGAGCTTGACAAGACGCCTCGGCGGCAGGCTGCGCCCACCGTGTCCAACGCCCTGGCTCGGCACTGCGAGCCTTCTAATGAGCATGGGCACGACTGCTGGCACTCCCATGTCAGGATTATGTCAGTGAATGTCCCATAAAATGCTTTCTAATTCTGGGCTGCTTGTATCTGTTACACAAGAGCAGTTAAGGGGGAGGGGAGAACTTCCTAATCTAATTTTAAAAGAAGCAAGCCAAATTCTATTTTGAAAGTACACATGCGTACATAAGCTGCAAACCTACAAGTCCTGGGTCCTACACTCCGAGCCAGCTTAGCACTTCACATGAGCCATCATCAGCTCTTTTTAATGCACCAAAGCCTCCAGCCTGGTCTGGGAGACAAACCAAATCCACGGACATTCCTGGTGGAAAGTTCACAGCTGGCACTATGATGTGGCAAGTAAACCTGCTGCCTGCAATGCTTGCTTCCCACCGGGATGCCAGGTTGTGTCCTGGCTGCTACACTTCCAATCCAGTTCCCTGTTAATGACTTGGGAAAAGCAGCAAAGAATGGGTCAGCTGTTTGGGGCCTGGCCACCATGTGAGACCCAGACGAAGCTCCCCGCCCTGGGCTGGCCCAGCGCTGGCCACTGCAGCCATCTTGGGAGTCGTGCAGCAGGCAATAGAAGATCCCTCTAAATACATAAATAAAATAAATCCTTAGTGGCAAGTTACAAGACCATGAGAAAAGTTGGTAAACCTAACATGTTTAAGTAAATCTATTCATAACATCCCATGACATGTAACATTACGTCAAACAGCCTTACGTTGGAGAATAACGCTTCTAATTCGTTTTTTAAAAGCCATGAGTAACTGGGCCTGATACGGTGGCCTAGCGGCTAAGGTCCTCGTCTTGAGCACGCCGGGGTCCCACATGGGCACCAGTTCTGGTCCTGGCAGCCCCACTTCCCATGCAGCTCCCTGCTTGTACCCTGGGACAGCAGTAGGGGACAGCCCAAAGCCTTGGGACCCTGCACCTGCATGGGAGACCTGGAGGAGCTCCTGGCTCCTGCCTTCGGATTGGCTCAGCTCCAGCCGTTGTAGTCACTTGGGGAATGAATCATCAGATGGAGGATCTTTCTGTCTCTCCTCCTCTCTGTATATCTGACTTTGCAATAAAAATAAATAAATGTTAAAAAAAAAAAAAAAAGCTGCAAGTAATCGAAGTGCTAACAATTAAACACTGGAATAGACATCTAGTATTAATGCAGGAACACTGAAGTACATTCCAGAATCTGATCTGTTCAGACAAGTGTCTGTCTTCCTGGTCCTCCCTGTGAGCCGTGGGACTGTGGTTCTTAACCATACTCCCCTGGGAAAGCTTCAGCCCTCCCACTGACAGGACCAACAAGGGCCAAGGCATGTTTTTATATCACCCAACTGATTCTATTGAAAACCATGAGCATAAGATGAGCCCACTATACTAGGAAAGTCAAAACAGAGGAGTCCAGGAATTGCAGGAAACAATTCCACTCTCCTAGTTGTCCCTGAATTATAACACAATGCCTAATGGCTGGCACTAGGTCATGGCAATTTCTCCTTCATTTTGGCTTGGCCGAGGTCCACTTCATCCACACCCAGACAGCCGCCTCGGGGCTGGGCTCCGTACTTAGCAACACAAAGCAGCTGGAATGTGATTAAAAGAACACGGATAAGTGCCATTTTCACACTTTTCAGAAATATTTGAATTATAAAATCTTACCTTTCTTCCTTTAGCTCCAAATCCATTTCCACATATTGACACAGAAGTCTTTTGTTTCAAAACACAAAAATGAAACTGTATGCTTTCAGTTAAACAGTGAGTCTCTTACCGATGCCATTCCTTCTGTACTTGGAATCCACAGCTAACATGGCTATGTAACCTCTGCGGAACATCTTTTTGTGCATATCCAACTTGCAAACGATGGCGCCTACACACTCCTCCCCCACCACGGCCTTAAAGATAAACAGACAGTTGGGAAGAGTTGAGTTCAGCAGGTGCTACACAATCGCCCGGTGAGCACAGCAATCAACCACGTGCTGCATTCCTGAGCATGAGGAGATGATGACTCCAGCAAAAGGGCGATCACAGCAGCTTCAGAAATCTGCATCCAGAATTTCTCACATGCTCTGGCTTTACAATTCCTCAGTTCCTACAACACTGGTTTCTTGCAGCTATTAAAGCCCACAGGGAAAAAAACAGAACCTTTTCCACACAGAAACATTCCAGTCCCTGATAAAACCACACGCAAGATACTTAACAGTCATAACCATTTACAATAAAGATGTACCTAAGGTAGTCGGGGGGGAGGGGAAGGAGAATACATGAAAAAAAAAAGTTTCAAGGAAAATACTGATTCACGAGAACATAACGAAATAATGTTAAACTTGTCCATTAGTACTGTACTTTTAAATTTAATATAATGAAGCTTTAGTGGAAGGCAGATGTAACAGTTGATACTTGAATGGCAGTTCAAATTGAGCCAGAAGCATATATAAACATTTTCCAGGGAACGGAGTAGCAGGTGTTACTCCAGGGGTTACTGAGGTGTATGGGTCATACACCAGAGCTTTAAAGACATACTCTGATGATTTACAGAGCTATTTTAATATAAATAAATAAATAAATAAATAAATAAATAAAGCAAGCCTTCCAGAGGGTTAAAAGGCTATAGGATACATGCTAATCATCCCATTTCATTAAGGTGCCCAGTGTCGTCACTGAAAATGTTTTTCTAGAGTTCTACAACACAGTGCTATGGCCTATATGAACGACGCAATTCTCCCCAACTGTTAAACGTGTCAGCAAAGCAGTGCTTGCTTGCTGTGAATTAGCTTTTCAAAAGAAACTATTTCAACAATAAAAACTAGGAATGGATTAGAAAAAGTAGAAGTCCCAGTTAACTTAATATTTAAACTGCAAAATGAGTAAAATGTTCTAAAAAAAAAAAAACTGTGGAGAAATCTTTCAGGCAAGATCATTCAGATCCATTTTACGCAGATCTAAACTAGGTCATGAGAAGAGAGGTTGGAAGAGATTATAAATTCTACAAGCCAGGCTAATTAATTTCTCTTTTATCAAACATTACCAAACTACTTTGGGTCAATAAGCCCCTAAAACTGTTTGTTTTCTGCCTTCTCAATAAACCAATCTTCTTAAAAAATTATTTTGAAGACATAATTTCTGCTTAACATTTCTGATTGACAAATTCCTACAGCCTGTTCTGATTTGAAAATTCACTTAATACATGCATGGGGGCGTATACATGTGTACATATATGGCACACCATACGGAGACTCATCATAGGCCAAAGGGTACATTTAAAATAAGCAGAAAATTGTTGGCCTGATTTCCCATGCTGGGCTTGTGCAAAACAAGACCTAGACGCAGACACCAAAGCCCAGGCCAACTATGCTTCCAGATTAATAACGCCACCCCGAGAGGAAAACCACCAAGCACAATGCAGCTGGACACAAATTTCAGACTGAAAAAGTTTTCAGGCAAACCTTTGTCCGTTGGCTCTGAAAGTAATAATAACTAGTTTTAAATTAGTTTTGCCAATCTTTAGGAGCAAATATCAAAAAGTAGACATCATCTAAAAATGAAGGCCCAGGGCCAGCACAATAGCTCAACTGGCTACTCTCCGCCTTGCAGTGCCAGCACACTATATGTGCGCTGGTTCCAATTCAGCTCTGTGCGTGTGGCCTGCAAAGGCAGTGGAAGATGGCTCAAAGCCTTGGGACCCTGAACCCGCCTGGGAGACCCGGAAGAGGCTCCCAGCATCAGATCAGCTCAGCTCTGGCTGTTGGAGCCATTTGGGAAGTGAACCAGCAGTGGAATATATCTCTGCCTCTTCCTTTCTCTATAAAATCTGCCTTTCTGATAAAATAATTTTTTTAAAAAGCCCAATAAATGAAGCACCTGTTGCAGCGAGGAAGGCCAGTACTGTCTTTTTTCTTGATAAAATGCTGACGAATGTAATTTACAAGAACCAGTAAAGTGCCTGTCAGATATCCAAAATCCAAGCTTCCACAGGGACGTGAGGCTCATCCTGTTAAATGCGGCCTTTTCCCAGGACGTGAACTGAAAAATCACCAGCAAGATTACGACTTACCTTCACAGGACCAACGGCTCGTCAGCCTACAGAGCGTGAAACACAGAAACTGTGTGAAATAGATTCCCAAATACAGAACACTACAAACAGAAAACTGGAGGAAGCTGGGAAGTTAAACTTAGAACAAACGGAAGTACTGTGTTATATTGCTGAAATAAGCTTAAGAAGGTCAAAAAGGCATTCACACCTGGAAAGGCTACAACTTGCAAAGAGGTGGCAGTGGCTACAAGCAGGGAAGACAGCGCCTCACATTTCGACCACCCTCTGCTTTTACATCCACTGCAACGCTCAGACAGGAAGCGTCACACTTTGTCAAGCAAGTGTTTGTAGTTTTCTACGGTTCAACCCCACAGGTTCCCCAAAGAAACCAGACAGGTTCTCAGAGGTTTCCAAGCTCTTAAAAAAGACGTTTGTAAGGAAAACCCCTCCTTGGTGAGGACAGCTGGCTGCCACACAGTGGCCTGCGTTACACACGTGAAGGGAATGCCATTTTTCAGGTTCTTGTTATCATAATTATCCTGATGAAGAGAGACCTCAAACCAGGAGCCCTTGGTTTGAGCGGCGCCTCCCTGCCTGCCATCTGGAGGACTCTCAAATGCTCTGAGTCGCTCCAATCTGTAAATGGCTTGTACATTAAAAAAAAAAAAAAAGCAAAACGTTGCAAAACGTTATGACTGTATAAACATTAAGAATTCGATTTTTCAAAAACCTGATTCTTACATGAAATTCACATTTAAAAACATGCCAACACAAAGGCCTTAGTTCTAAATGGCCTGATTGTTTCAAACTAAGGTTTTATTGCGCAATAAAGAATCTCGATTGATTCTCGCACAAGGACATCTTGCAGAGGCCCGTGGGAGGGGTGGGGGGGTCGCTGCATTCCCAGATGCGCAGGATTCAATGTTAAACTTTGGCTATAAAAAGCTAATCATCCAGAGTAGAGCGGCCTGACATCGAGCTTATCAGTCTCAAACAGCAGACAGGCCAAGAAGGGCCCATGTGACGCCAGGCCCTAAAAGCTGCCTAAACACCATGAAAACGCAACTACTTTCTAGAATTGAGAGAAAAACATCTATTTCAATTTAAAATGTGATTCGATTATATGCTTTGCTGGGCTCTTGGTACAATTAAAGCAATCCACAATTTCCAGCATTTAGTGACATTTGTAATGGAGCTATAAATTATCTTTCTATATTCACTGACATGAACACAGAACTCCCATTTTGATACAATGTTTAGAATCCTAACAATTTTTTAGAACACGGAATAATACCTAGTTGAAACAAAGGCATTAAACTGAAGTTTGAGTAAAGTTAACACAGAAAACAGTGGAACTACCACTAACTACAGTACCCACATTCTACTTCCAAATTACCACCAAGCTATAAAATGAGACAGATTTTTAAAGTACTGTCAAAACACACTTTTGGGAATTACTATGTGAAACCAAACCCACGCTCCAACAATAAATTACAGTGGTGACTTTGCCCTTCACATATCATAAAATGGCATCTTTAGTAAAACTCAAATGAAACCAATCTGAAAAACTCAAATGAAACCAATACGCTTGTGAGTTCATGCTAACAAGCATATACCTGCGGTCGATGTTTGAGTTTCACAGACTGAAGCTCGGCCAATATTACTATGAAGAAATAACTTGCATTGTATTAGCTTGTCCAATAGCCAAGTCTTTCGCTTTCATCAAAGTGAAAAAAAAAATCATTGCAACACAGGCCAGTGTTGCCAGTTTTTAGGACTATCTATAGCCATTCTCTTTAAAACAAAGAAAAGGAAAAAAGAAAGAGTAGCAACAATTCCACACAGGTTTCCTACACGCCTTTCAGTGCCCACGAGTGTCAACAGCGGAGCGGGAGAGGGCAGGCTGGCCACCACCGCGGCCACTCCTGCCCAGGAAAGGGGCAACTGTCTCTACGAGCCGAGAGCGTGTGTGCAACACTCAGTTCCCCGAGGTGGCCCCAGAAGCGCACTGACAGTGCTCAAGCAAACACGTGCATGCTCACACACTGCTGATGGGACAAGAAGTAATAAGGCTGCCCCCGCCCAGAACCGGGATCAAACCACAGGCCTGCAGAGCGCTCGCAGGGCAATTCCAGGCGGCTCAGGTGCTGGGACCCGAGACCCCCGCCCCGCCCCGCCCCGCGTAAACCCGCAACGCGCAGGCGGGACGCGGCGGAGGGGGCGCCCCTTCCCAGCACCTGCACTGACCGGCCCGGAACCGCGGTCACCTCGCACAGAGACACCGCTCTGCCGCCTGCGTCTGCGGGAGGGGACCCTGCACCCCACCTGCCCCGCAACCGCCTGCCTCTCGTGCAAGGGGTCAACCCCCTTGGCCCTGCACACGCACTTACCAAGAAGCACAGCTGTGGCCAATTGTGGATAAAATATCTATAGGTATAAATGGAGTAGGGTTCGGACAGATCTTTGGTGATCAGTCTCATAATGTCGGGCATCTGCAGCTCGGACTCGTATCGGACGTAGCGTATCGTCCGATCCTCGCCGGGCTCCACCTCCCTGCCCGAGGGGCTCCTTACACTGCAGCCGGCGCTTAGGGACGCGGACAGCAGCCGCACCTGCTCCTCCTGGTCATCGTTGTCCTCTTCCTGCCGCTGCTGCTGCTGCTGCTGCTGCCGCCCTGCGCCCTCGGCCAGTCCATTGCGCGCCGCCGCCGCCGCTTCCAGGGCCGGGCTGGGGAGCGCAGTTCTGGCCTCGTGGGGGTGCGCCGGCGGAGGGGACCCCTCGTCCGTGGCAGTCGCTCGGGGGTCCCCGTCGGGGCCGGCCGCGTTCGTCAGGACCTTGCTCTTGAGGGAGGCGGCCGCCCGGAGGTGTCGCAGTTCGGGGCTGATCAATCCGTTGAGCTGCTGCTGCTGCTGCGGCTGCGGCTGGGGCTGCGGCGGAGGGCAGCGGACGCACGGCCGCCCCTGGGCCGCCGCCTCGCGCTCCTCGTCGTCGTCCTCGTCGTCGCTGCAGCAGGCCAGGGCGGCCCCCGCCGGGAAGGGGCAGCGGGGCTCGGCCGCCGCCGGGGCCGGCGGTGCCGGAGGTGGGAGGAGGCTGCTAGGCCCAGGCGGTACCTCCGCCATCCTACGAGGAGGAGGGGAGGGAGGGAAGGCCGTGTGAGACGCTGCCGGCCCATCGCGGGGCGCCGGCGGGGATGTGGGAGGAACGGCGCCGGGCCGTGTGCGCGCGGCGGGGCGAGGGGGGGTGGGAGACAAAGGCACGAACCGTCTTCCCGGCGCTGCGCCCCCCGGCCGCCCCGATGCCGCCCGCCCGCCACCCCCCAGCCCCCAGCCACACACTCACTCCCACGCGCGCGCGCGCTCGCGCACAGCCCGCGGCCCCTCGGCGCCGCCCGCGCCCCGCCGCCCGCCCTGTCACCGCGGCCCCTGCCCGGGCCCTGCGCCCCGCTCACCCCGCACCGGTCCCCGCCGCCGCCGCCGCCGCCGCCGCTCAGCCACCGCCGCGCTCCCACTCCGCCGCCGCCGTAAAGCGCCTCGGCTGTTACCCCGGGTAAAGTTTCCTGGGCCTGGCTTTACGACACTTCCCTGCCTGCCGGCTGCCGGGCCGAGGGAAAGGGGCGGGCGGCGGGGTGACCTGCGCAAGGGGCGGGGACGGAGGTGGCCGCCCGCGGGGCCCCGAGGGCGGGGGTTCGGGGCCTGCGGCTCCCCAGACCCGCGCGTCTCTCCGGTGCGTCCTCGCCGAGCTCGCCGTGCCGGGGCCCAGGCGGGCCTTCCCTTCCCTGCCCAGCACACGCCACCGGCTCCGGGCCTGGCCACCTGAAAATGCTTTTCCGGAGCTGCAAGGTGGTGAACTTGGACCTTGACCCGGGACCTGGGGATGAGTGGGGTGGGGTGCGGTGGGAAAGCGGTTTACATGAAGCAAACTCAAGGTAGCAGATGGAGGAGAAGTTAAGATACTTTCAACTGTGAGAGCAGGAGGTTGGCAGTGGAAACTCGGTGACTTGCCGAGGGAATCCAGTTTATCCAGGCCTTGCCCCTGGGAGGCCAGCGAACAGGTGTCCTGTACCTCTTTTCTAACCCCCTTTCCTCTCCCCAGCCTGGAGAACTGGGGGTCAAGTGGGACCAGCAGGTGGACAGCTGCACGTCAGCCCAGGGGAGCGATTAGAGACAGACAAGAAGCACGCCCTAAACTTGTGACATGAATTGTAACAGGTGAGAGGCACGGATGAGGGGTGCCTGCGCCCCTCGCGTGTGACCCTCCTGGGCATACAACCTGGCTCGCCCCCGTCCGCTCTGCGGAAGCGCGGCCAGTGTGCACGCAGAGACCAGGCGGCAGTGCACCGTGAGCAAATTAAGGTTTTAAAAATGTAACGAAACAGACATTTTGGGAAAATAATTCCGTGACTGAAAATGTTTGCAACTTTCTCCTGTCACGGAAGGTTGAGGAAGTAGAATACATTGTAGCAGGACTCTTGGATACTTCGAGTTCATGTCCCTGAGGATGTTAAAGGAAAACTGCCGCTGTCTGTGGACAAGGCCAACCCCAAGGGATAATCGTATTGTTAAAGCGTGTTGCTTGGCCCAGGCACCCTTGTGCTTGTCTCATGTGCATTAATTCTTCCCGCACAGGTCTGTATCCTATCAGAACACTGACATTTGTGCACAAAAAAAGCATGTGGGAACTCGTTTGTTTCAATCTTGTCTATAATAGGAAAAAAACGAATTCCAACCCACCTAAGTGGCTGTGAACATGGGAATGACTAAAGGGATGATTCAGCCGTGCTGTGAAGGGTTCTCCCAATGGCATTGTTGAAAAGGTTCAAATAGACCAGGGTACTTCTGAAAGTCTTATGACCTGGCCTTAGAATGCATGATGCACTGCAGAGGGCATTTGGTGCAAGGGGAAGAGGGGGCTTGGGACGCCAGGAGCCCTGGGTGTCAGTATCAGCTGGCACACCCTGGGAGACGGCAGGTAATGGCTCAAGTGCTTGGGGTCCTGCCAGCCACACGGGACACCCGGGTGGCATTCTCGGCTCCTGGCTTTGGGCTCTTCCAGCACTGACTATGGCAGGCATTTGGGGAGTGAACCAGAAAAAGAAGCTTTTAAAAACCATGCCCTGGGCCCGGCGTGATGGCGTAGCGGCTAAAGCCCTTGCCTTGCACGCACGAGGATCCTATGTGGGTACCAGTTCTAGTCCCGGTGGCCCCGCTTCCCATCCAGCTCCCTGCTTGTGGCCTGGGAAAGCAGTCAAGGACGACCCAAGGCCTTGGGACCTTGCACCCACTTGGGAGACCTGGAAGAGCTCCTGGCTCCTGGCTTCGAATTGGCTCAGCTCCAGCCATTGGGGCCGCTTGGGGAGTGAACCATTAGACAGAAGATCTTTTTCTCTCCTCCTCTCTGTATATCCGCCTTTCCAATAAAAATAAATAAATAAATCTTAAAAAAAAAAAAAACCATGCCAATCCGGTCCTAGTGCATTGAGTTTCTGCAGACAGAGTCACACTTAGGTTTGAGGGGAGGAACCTTGATGGTCTCACCAAGGGTAGCTGAGACCAGAGATACTGTTGTGGCCGTTTTTTTAAAACTCCAACTCACCCCTAGTGCTTGAATCAATAGATGGAAACACCTTAAAGGGACAGTGGGAAGTAGGGAATGAATGAGGTACACTGTGAACCCTTTGATGTCCTTTAATGAAGCCCAGTCCAAGCCGTCTTCCAAGTGTTGTATTATTTACAGATGATTGGTTGGCAGCTGACACAGGCTCTGGGTGTAACCTGGCTATTCAGGTTACACATGTGCTCAAATCGTGAAGGCAAATCTGACCCAGGCAGCCCCACACAATTTCCTAAGAAACATTTCAGCTTCCTTTTTATGTGAGAAAATCTCTCTCAGTCATTTCTGTTTAACATACAAGGATATTTTGTTTTAAAGTCCCTGGAAAGTGAACTTAAGAGGTTTATTTTTGTGCCATTTTGAAATTCATGCCATTTTATCATAACACATTTTCTGTAAACTTTTTTTTAAAGATTTACTTATTTTTATTGAAAAGGCAGATTTACAGCATGAAGATGAGACAAAAAAGATCTTCCATCAGCTGGTTCACTCCCCAAGTGACCACAACAGCCGGAGCTGAGCTGATCCAAAGCCAGGAGCCAGGAGCTTTTTTCTGAGTCTCCCATGCAGGTACAGGGTCCCAAGGCTTTGGGCCGAACTCTGCTGCTTTCCAAGGCCACAAACAGGGACCTAGATGGGAAATGGAACAGGCGGGACATGAACTGGCACCCATATGGGATCCTGGTGGATACAAGGTGAAGATTTAGCCACTAGGCTGTTGCACCAGACCCTCCGTGAAGCTTTTGAAGATCTCTCAGCTAGTCTGTACTCAAATGTGTGTGAATGCCCTGTGTCCCTCATGTGTTTCCTCTCACTGGGAGGGCCTGACTCCATCTCTGGAATTTCCAGAAAGCTGAGAGTTATCAAAACCCCCTGGAGGCCAGGAACGGAGGGTTCTTGCCTTTGTCTCCTGCCTAGCACGGGGAAGAAGACTTGTTGAGGCTTTTGCCTGAAGAATGAGTGTAATGTCAGTCAGTTCTGGCCTCCAGGAAGATAAAATAAGCTAAGAAGTTTTCTGAAATCCGAGTTGCAGTGACTTCTGTCCATATTTTAGTGTTAAAATCCCAGTAGTGATCTTCTAAATCAAATGTGTTCTGTAAGAAATCTGTCCTGACACCTATCACATCTTGTCTTTTTCACTGATGTTTACTTGAACACGATAGCAGCATTTTTGGCATAGAAACAGGATACGAAACAGCCTTCATCTGAGGCTTTGGGTGTATTTTACCTATCATAACTCTGAAAATCCAGGCTCCTGTATGAGCAGCGCTGTTATTAGAAGAAGAATAGTAGTCTCAAAATAGGAGCACTGTTGATTCGGGAGCCAGCATTGTGGCATAGCAGGTTAAGCCTCCACCAGCAATGCCAGCATCCCGTGTGGATGCCATTGCTCCACTTACAACCCAGCTCCCTGCTGATGCTCCTGGGACAGCTGTGGAAGATAAATCCAGTACTTAGGCCCCTACACTCAGTGGGAGAACTGGAAGACGCTTTTGGCCACTGGCTTTTGCTGGGACCTCACGGTTGTGGCATGACCATTTGGGAGGTGACCCAGTGGATGAAAGATACCTCTTTGTCTCTCTCCCTCTCTCTCTTTCTCTCTCTTTCTCCCAACTCTGGCTTTCAATGAAATAAATAGAAATAAATCTTGTTCTAAGTGTTGACGTTGGTGCTTGACAATCAGAATAATTGTTGTTTTCATCCGTTGCAATATCCCATGAGGCAGCACTTTTCTTACTACTGCTATTTTTTAAACAAAAGACCATGCTTAGTTTTTTTTTAAGAGAAAAAAACTCATAAAATTGAAATAACCGATGTCAATTTCAAAAGAATATCCTAAAGCAACTGCCTGAAATGGACTTAACAGGAGAAAATTCCCTCCTAAAGTCTTTCTAATAGTAAGGCGTTTCTCTTGTTGGCTAAATTTACAGCAGAAATCAAGCTGTGTACCTAGCTGGAAGGCACCAGGGGAACGAAGACGTGAAATGGTGGGAAGATGCTTTAAGTTGCACCGAATCAGCAGGATGACGTAATGTGCCATGGGCACGCACACATGGGATGATTTCATCGTATGAGTGGTCTCTACGTGTCATGTAGTTCTTAATTCCACTAACCCTCACTGTTGTACATAAAGCCCCGATGTGGGGGCCCTCAGGTTTCACACAAGATGAAACAAAGGGCATACACAGGTTGAGGACAGAGTTAAAGAACTAGAGTTAGCGTATCATTGTACCACCTGTCATCCTTGAACGCCTTGAGCTTTAACGTAACAATCTGATTCTTCCCTTCAGATTTGCGGGATGACCGTCTGTGTTTTAACTCTCTTTCCCTGTGAGAACAGCGCTTGGCTGTCCCGATTGCAAGCACAGATGTTGTTTGTAGAACAGAAGACCCGAAAGCATGTGAGTAATCAGAAAGGATTCCAGGCAAATGGCTTCTCCTTCCATTACTGGTTTAGCCCGCCTAAAGGCATGGACAGGCTGGTGCTCACTGATACATCGTGGCTAGGGAGAGGTCTTAGCAGAAGTGTAGATCCTTACACATTAATGCAACTGAAAAGTCTTGGTCTCCAATTTAGCTATGTCATTAGTCATCGGTACTCTACAACCATGTCACCTCTCAGGTTGGCTTTATGCAACAGCGCCTGTCCATGGCCACTGCTCGCTGCACACTCTTCTCAGCAAAGGACTCTGCCGTTGTTTTGCTAAATAAATTATTCCATTGCTGAGCTGCTCCGCCTTCCATGTCCATGCCTGGAAGTCCCTCCACACATGAGAAGCCTTCACATACCGTGTAGTTCTTTTGTAAGATTTATTTATTTTTATTAGAAAGACAGATATACAGAGAGAAGGGGAGACAGAGAGGAAGATCTTCCATCTGCTGATTCGCTCTCCAAGTGGTCACAATGGCCAGAGCCAAGCCAAGCCAAAACCAGGAGTCAGGAGCCTCTTCCAGGTCTCCCATGTAGGTGCAGGTCCCAAGGCATTGGGTCATCCTTGACTGCTTTCCCAGGCCACAATCAGGGAACTGGATGAGCAGTAGGGCCACCAGGATTAGAACCAGTGTACACATGGGATCTCAGTGGATGCAAGGCAAAAATTTAGCCACTAGGCTACTGCACTGGGCCCATAATGTAGTTCTTGATCCTACTAATCCTATGAATTTACCCTATCTCTTTTCCTCCAGTCTTAGGGGTGGCAGATGGCCCCATCTTTAGTGATTACTACCACCTTTTGCCTGGGAACTTGATACCATCTTTTCCAGTCCCCTTTGGGACCTGTCACATCACCGTTTCTCTTCTGAATTTCCCATGTTATCTTTACTGGGAAAAAAAAATAAATGTCTTTCATTTGAAAACTCCCCCAGCAATTGTTTGCTACCCTCTCCTACTCATTACATGACCAATGTGCAGCAGACAGCCCCTGTCTTCGCTGAGCTGCAACTCATGCTTCAGCCAGATGATGGTCTTACAAACACTGCTCTGGCAAAAGTCACCTGCTAATGTCCTCTGCTCCTGAGTCGCTTTGTTCCACTGTGTTATTTCATCCTGTTGTGTTACTATAGTTTGCATTTGTGCTGAGTGTCTCCAAGGCTAAGCATGTTGAAATTTAGTTCTATTGTGGGGCATTAAGAGGGTAGAAATCTGATTATGGCATTTTGAGATGGGATCTCTGGGAAGATTAAGCTTCGATATGGTCACTGGGATGGAGCCCACATGGTTCAATTCTGGAGGATTTGTATAGTGGCAGGGAGAGACACACACTCACAAAGCAAGACTCAGAGCAGGACTGGACATATCACCAATGGCTGTGCGATTGTTTGTGCCTCCTCTGGACTGACCAGGAAGCTGTCAGCAGCTGTGGCCCCTCTACTTGGTGCCTCTAGACCGTGAGCCAAGTGAATCTGTTCTCTTGGCAACTTAGCCATCAGCAGCGTTGTTATCAGCAACAGAAAATGGACTGATATCTTTTCCTATCTGTAAAAATTTCCCTTAGCTGCTGTCATACTACTGTCTCCTGACTCTTTAGACATTCCTCCCTGGTTGTTCTTGATAATTGTAGTTTATGAGTATCCAGCTAACCATATCCAGTGCTTATTATGGGCCTTCCCTGAGATAAGCATATTGTAAGCAAGAGAACATTTAGTTTTCACAACAGAATCCTATAAAGTGACTAATATGAACTGATGGGTAGAGGCCAGACCAGAATTGGGTCACCAGCCTATCCCTGAAGCAATCTCTGGAAAGGGGACTGCGTCAGTCAGATCTACTTGGGACCGCGTGGGAGATGAACTTCTCCTGGTGTCCATGGCTGCAGGGTAAACGAGTGTCTAATAAAGCCGGGAGCCAAGGCTGCCTCTGGTCCCGCCAGCTCTGGGCCGACTTAGCCGCCTGGGTTTCCGATTCCTCCTGAGGTATGGGGAGCATCACAGGTGTCCAAGGATTTGGGGAGGATTCCATGAACTATTGCACATGGACCATTTAGTATAGAACGTAAAATAAGCTCCAGAAAAATGTTCTCCGATCTCCTATGCCACCCACCCTTTGTAATCATTTCTGTCACTGTCATCCTTGTCAAATAGAAACTGATTATGTCCGTTTCCTGCCTGAACCTCTTCAGTGACTGCTCAGTGGCTAGTAATCAAATCTAAACTTTGGTTGTCTAGTTTGGCCACAAATTCAGTTTGTTGTTGTTGTTGTTGTTGTTTTAGAAGAAAATGAAGCAGCTCATGGTTAAGACAGTAAGGGTGAGGTCCAGGGTTAGTTGTCTCAGTGATAGCAGTGTGAAGCCAGGTTTTCTGTCTCTTCTTCCAATTCAGCTAAATTTAGCTCCAGCCTAGTGCTGGTTTCCTGTGGAATTATTGTTTGCTGCTAATTCATGTGCTTTTGAGTACTTTTCCAGAAGCTTCTAGCAAAACTTTTACTGTGTCTCCTTCATCAGAACTGACCACATGCTATACCCGAGTCAGTCATGTTTCCCCGCACAGGGCTGAGTGGAGGAGAGAACACAAAACCAAACTGGGTTTGCGTTTAGGAAGAAGAGTGTGGAGAGGCTGCCAGGAAGGTGACCCTTTAAGGGGAGTTTTTTAAAAAGTACATGAAAGCAATTGGAAAACAAGTATTATTTTGATGCAAAAAGCTGAAATATTTGCATAAAGGATATTCAAAACACTCAGGGAAAATGTTTATTATTTATGTTAAAAAAAAAACTATGCCTGTATTTCCAGTCTTTTTGCAGCAAAGTTAGCTTAGCTTTGCCATGAACTTTCTGAAATGCCTTCCATGTTCACTGCATGAACAGGCCTTCTTAGGTATCTAAACCCGAAGCAGCAGCTATTTCTGCCATTCAAACCAACTTTAAGCCAAAACATTAAAGGAATGATTACTGTATTTATGAATAAATGAACTTTGGACTGGACTACTTGAAGTTTCCAGAATGTTCCAGTGAGTTTCTGGTTGCTCTGTCTGCATTCATGCATCCCCTGGTCCCTGGATTATCACCCCACTCCTAATCTACAATTCCCTGCACCCCATTTTTCCTACACACACACACACACACCTTCCAGCTGACTTCTCCCTGGTTTCTGGATATTCTGAACTTCCGTGGTTATACTTGTTTGTTTGGGGCACTTCTCTCCTTGTCTGTGGCTTCTTTTAAAGATAGGAATTATGTCTCGTTTCTGTTTCTAATGGAGTATGCATACTCTGGCAAAAATACTTCAAAGCCTGTGGAATATGGAATTAAAAGAAAGCTATTCTTTGATGCAAAACATGTTGGAAGCTCATACACAGATTTTCATAATATCCTTCCTTCACATATTATGTGAAAATAATTGCATTAAATAAAAGAGAACAAGAACCAAACACTTGGTTCGCTCCCCAAATAGCTGGGGCTGGGCCAAACAGAAGCCAAGAACTGGTAACCCCAGCCAAGTCTCCCTCACATGGATGGAAGGGCCTTGAGGGTGTGGCCCTTATCAGCCACCTTCCAGTGTGCATTAGCAGGATGCAGGCTCAGAAGTGGAGTAAGTAACAGATTGGAATTCTCATATGGAGTATGATGGACCCAAGCAGGGGTTAACCTGCTCCACCTCGGTGCCAGCCTCTTCGTGAAGTTTGTGAAGTGCCCTCCTACATTATTTTGAATGCACGAAAGACTGACTTCACACCTTTTCACAATCTAGGTCTTCGTTTGTAATAAATGCCTCTGATCAAGTTTATTTATATAGGACCTCTTTTTTTTTTTTTTTTTTTTTTTTTGCCCTACTCGATATATTTGAATCCTAATATTATTTTAGTTAAAATAACCGCCTAAGGGCACTATTCTTATTAATGTGGGCATCTTCTTATTAAAATGGGCACCTTCAGACAGCATCTTCAATAGCAACACAGTGCTCTACATTTGCATGTACCACTGGGTTGTTTGGACTTTGAATCATCATAGGCTACATGAAATGTCCTAGAGGAAGGATATTTTCACCGTTATGGGGACAAAAGTCTTTGAAACCAGCCCGGGAAAGGTAAGTGATTTTTTTTATGTAGACTTTGCTTAAATATTGTATTGTAACACAAACGATCTGGAAATGAGGTATTTGCTACATGACTTTTTAGTGAATGAAGTATAGCAATGATGGAGACATCTAAAAGCCCGGTGTAAAAAGGACTAGAACATGCAAGGCTAAGGGTAGGGTTGCAGTGTTCCCGGAGAGTGTGGAGTTCTCTCTTCCCAGTGTGTTTTGGTTTGTTGCTCAGTTTAACATGTTTACCAAACTGTTAAGCCTAAAATACAACCACACATAGATAGGAAATTAAAAAAGGTTATGGTGACCAAGATGTTTGTAATGTTGTATTTATACACCAGGATGGAGGTCTCTAAGCAAACACACCCAGCTGCTGCTGTGGTTTCCCAGAAGAGAAACCTTTGAAGTTCAGGGAGTCAGCTAATGGCTCCTTTGATCTTCCTAGACTTTTTGCACTTCAGGGAGCTTTGGAGCAGAGCCATTTTGCTTATCTTTCTGCCATTGTTAAGCAAAAGAAAAAGCAACTTCCTAGATCTATTGAGATAAGTGACTCAGGTGGGAGGCAAACTAGGGGAGCTAGCTGTCCCACCTGCTGCTACGGGCTTGACTATTCCCAGAGGTCATTCTGGGTTGTAACCCAAGTTGACCTCCCTCTCCCCAATCCATTTCAGATGGTTGGTACAGTTGATTCATTGTCACTACTTTGTTTCTTACTGTTAAAAATATTGCCAAAGGACTGCTGTGTATCAAGGAATCTGTTCAATAAAGATTTTGTGATGAATCTTGGCATCTTGGTATCTTAACACATTGTCTATTCAAAAAAATACTACAAAATGTGAAGGAGAAAGGCATTTTACACAGGAGGACCCTTGGATGTCATCACGATAAACATCCTTTCAAGCTTTCTATTATATAAATATATAACATTGTATTTCTTTTATGGGACTTACTCATTCTATGTATCCAATTTGTGTGTTTTTTTATTTAAAATTTTTAATTAATTATTCTTATTTTTTTTTTGTAAAAGCAGAACCATAGAAACAAGAGACACCTTCCCATCCGCTGGTTGCTTTCCAAATGTCTGCAACAGTCAGAGGTGGGGCAAGATAAGCCAGAAGCCAGAAGCCAGGAATTCCATCTGGGTCTCCTAGGAGGACATCAAGGAGCCAAGCATCCAATGATTGCCTGGGCGCACATTAGGTAGGAAGCTGGGTGGGGACACGAAGCTAGAAATTGAATCTAATGACTCCATTATGGAATGATGGCGTCCCAAACATGGTGTGAACTGCTCTGTCACATGTCTGTCCCCGTATACTTTTTTAAAACATAATATTATATGAATACTTTCTTGTGTCCTTGAATATTGTTTGTAAGCATTTTATAAACTGTATCCTTTGTGGTTAGATGAAGGCATCTTCTTTTTCTAAGGATTAGAAACAATTGGTTGGAGGATAGAATGCTTTCTCCCTCATAATAAACCAAGAAATCCAATCTGAAAATTTGTTAAAAGATACGCAAATGTAGACTGAGATCAGGATTCAAGACTTGAGCACTGAATGAGCTACCCACAGCATCCCCGACCACCACCATGGTTACCTGTGTGGGTAGCATTGTTTTTATACATAATGACATCCATTGGAGCAGCTCTTTATAGAGATTTCGGGAGTTTAAATATGATCAGTTATCTCCCTCACTCATTTTTTTGTTCATTTAATGAACATTTATTGTCTGCCCTACTAGAATTACAAGTATCAAGGGAACAAAGCAGGCATAGCTCACACAGTACCCACAACTCAACAAGATCAATTAAATCAGAGACTAGAACAATATCCGGAAAATACACTGTATGAACAGCAGTGACCTCCAAGGGTACGCAAAGCAGCGGGCAGCTGAATCTTCCCGCCAGAGCTGTGTGTAATCCCAGACTCCAAGGTAAGCAGAAAGCAGCTAGACCAAGAGACAGGAAGGAGCCTTTCTTACTGGAGAGAACACCAGAGGCCAACAGAGCCAGGTGAAGGTCAGAAGTTCTGGAAGGTGAGTGAAGGAGCACAAGGGACGGGTGAGAAGCTGGCTAAGCAGAAGCCACAGCACACAGGGCCGTATACACCGCCTCAAGGGGCTCAGAACACACCCCAAAGAGCAGCCTCGTCGGTTGCTGATTTTGCTCCTTAATAAGATCACTGTTGCTACACTCCTGAAAATGGTTTGAGGAGGCAGTGTGGGTGAGAGGTAAGAGGTCAAGTTTATTGCAAAACTTCAGACGGGAAGACCTGCTCTTTCTTTGGCTATTGCCTAGCTGAAGAAATCCTACCAGACAGCTGGACATGACATTCTGCAAACATCCTTCCTTTCATTCATTCTTTGTGTTTAGCTTCTGGCTCTATTCAAATGACCTACCATGCAGTAAGCACTTAATAAATGGTAGTTGCTTTTCATTTGCTCTTTTGTATGTTTGGGAAAAGGATCCCACAACATACTCTCTTTCCCTTTTCCTGCAAACAGCATAGTGTGAGGAGGAAAAGTGTCCATTGCAGGAACCATTCTCATTCTTTTAATAATACAGGGATCCCCACTTTCCCACACTCACTCAACTGGATCTGGTACTTGCTGACATCTTGACTTTCTTTATACAAGTGTTTGCATAGTCCACGGAATTCCTGATCTGTATAAAGAGAGCCAATATCTTGATTATAACAATCTTAGGAACCTAGGCATTTCCTCCATCGTGCCAGCAACAAATGAAAACAATGACTAATGTTTAGGAACATTCCATTTTAGTATCTGTGGACCAAGTTTACAATACTATTTATGTTTGTATTATAAATAATACTATGATGTACACTTTGGGGATAAAGATTTTCAGGTGCTTAGAATTGTGCTCTTAAGATAATTCTGACATGCAAACGTAATGTTCCTTTCTTAAGGCCCTGGTATTTACGGCCAATGTGATTTATCAAAGCAACAACAAAAGGTGTGCCAAATGCACATTTTTACTAACAACATGAGTGTCTGTTTTTTAGGCAATACTATTAAAGAAAGAATACTCTACTTATTTAATTCTCAAAGAAAAAGATGCCAAGACAATAGAGAATGTAATAGAAGTCTAATAATCCCATAGTAATCAAAGCCTGGAGCAGACAGATGAAACGAAGATGGGAAGCCTGACTTAGATCAGGAGACTCTGGCTGCCTCTTCCAGCACCTGATAAAGAGAGTGGCATCCAGGTGCTGGAGTTCTTCGGCACTCTAAATGTTTCTTCTTGTATCTACTTTTGGGTTTCCTAACTGCATGCTGTCATGTTTTATAAATTAACTCAGAGCTTTAAGGGGATAATTGTGTGCCACAAACCATAACAGTAACTTCAGCATGGCTCCCAAGTTCATTTAGTACTGAGTTCATATTAAATGGAAAAGCTGAAAATCAATTATTAAATCAACAAGTGATAATGATTGAACTAGAGAAAACACAAGAGGGCAATCTTGCACAGCAATAAAATATGTTTGCATAAGAGAAAAAAAGTAAGTAAACTATCGATTTTTTTTCCCCCAATAGTGGGCATTTAAAGTTTTGTTAGTAAATATTGTCTTTTTATTAAAAGTCATAGAAATGTAACTTTGCAAAGAAATTCATCATCTGGGCCCAGCATGGTAGCCTAGTGGCCAAAGTCCTCAACTTGCATACACCAGGATCCCATATGGACACCAGCTCTAATCCCGGTAGAACTTCTTCCCATCTGGTTCTCTGCTTGTGGCCTCAGAAGGCAGCTGAGGATGGCCCAAAGCCTTGGGATCCTGCACCCACATGGGAGACCCGGAAGAGGTTCCTGGCTTCGGATTGGCTCAGCTTCCGCCTTTGCGGCCGCTTGGGAAGTGAATCATCAGACGGAAGATCTTCCTCCTCCCTATATATCTGACTTTACAATAAGTTAAATAGATCTTTTTTAAAACCACAAACTGGTCTCTCTCAAGAAAGAAGAATTGCCAAAATGAGCACCCTTTGAGACATGTGTACTCTGTCCCTACCATTGCCACTGCTAGTGCCCAAGAACAGGGATAGGGGTCTCTGCGATTTTTGTATGTTCTTTTTCTTAAAAAAAAAAAAAAAGAAAGATTTATTTGTTTTTATTGGAAAGGCAGATATGCAGAGAGGAGGAGAGACAGAGAGGAAGATCTTCTGTCCAATGATTCACTCCCCAAGTGGCCACAACAACTGGTGTTGTGCCGATCCGAAGCCAGGGGCCAGGAACTTGTTCTGGGTCTCCCACATGAGTGCAGGGTCCCAAGGCATTGGGCCGTCCTCGACTGCTTTCCCAGGCCACAAGCAGGGAGCTGGTTGGGAAGTGGAGCTGCCGGGATTAGAACCGGAGGCCATATGGGATATTGGCGCATTCAAGGGAAGGAGTTTAACTATTACGCTTTCGTGCCGGGCCTGGATTTTTGTATGTTCTTTGGGTGAATGTCTCATCCCATTGTCACGCCTTCTGGGTTGTTCAACCCACGTGAAGAGAAATAGAAACTATTGACGATGCTGTGTTCAGCTTTGTTTTATTCCACCTGACGCTTCCAGTTGACACTGGATGCTTAAAATCTTCCAATGTCTTGCTAAGAAGGAATCGTTGCAGTGATTAACGCGCTTGTGGAGATGTTTGCAGAGATAATTTTAGGCCACCAATGGACACTTTTACCTCCTTGGCGCTTGACTGATCCTGAATTCTGCCGAGCTTTGAGAGCTGCCCAGTGTGGTAGTGTTGGAAGAATTTTTGCTAACAGAGACTGCCTGATTGGTTTTGTTGATAACATGCAGTTATCTTGGTGGATTACATCTTGTCTAAATCTTGAACTCTTCAAGCTCTGGCATTTCGTTTCCACCTTCCAATGGGAATGGATAAGATCCGTCACACATACGTGTTTATATGTAGCCACCAATGTGCAAAAGACAAATACATCAAGCACACAATTGTGTGGCTACAACCAACTCTGAGTAAAGCAATCCAAGAGATATCGAGCATGTGATGAGACAGGTCTGTCAAACCTATTATGAGGAAAATCTTTTTTTATAGATTACACTTTGACCTTTTGTGTATTAGCCAAATGCACGCGATCATACCGAAATGATTTGCTGTGTCTGTGTCCACACGGATATGTCTTTTCCACAGATCTAGAACCTACGGCTTGCTAATCGGGGTTCTCCAAGTTCAAATGCCATTCCAGTGTCACCTACTTCCACACTTCCTGCACCACTCCTGACACTTCCTTTCTTAACCAGGCAAATAGTGCACACCAAGTTATCCTCCGTTGAAGAGTCCTTCCAGCTCACCAGAGGTCTGTCCTTAACTGTAGCTTCACATCCTTAGTCACAGACCCTGCCTCGTGACATCCTTAGTGTCGACTACAAACAGGCATAGCAAAACAAAACAGAACAAAAGAGCAGCTTGGGAAGTTAACATATGCTGTCACCATAGACCTGTGCGCCGGGCCCCCTTTTCTAATTTCCTAACCGCACACCCTGTCCAGTTCTTCAGCTACCTTTCGGTTGCTTTTTGTCATTTACAGTATTCTCTGCATAGAAGTGATGCTGTGTTGCCATCCCTGCGGTGACGACTGTTCATTCTTGGATTGATTTTGTTGTTTTAATGATCCATTTACATCAAGAGCTCCATGCACCCAGGATTAACCTGTAAAAACACAGATTGCATGGTGTTTGATATGCTCATAGAGTTGACAGTTGAACTCTGTGTGGTTCTGCTGAACCTGCGCTTGAATGCGCCCAGAGATGCTGTGGGGCATCACTGCAGCTTCTCTTCTAGTTTCGTGCTCCTGAGAGGTGCTGTGGGTTCTAACAGACATCGGGAAGATGCCTGTGCTAGGCTGGGGTCCACAAAGAAACTGCAGGATTCAGGAGGGTCATTCCTGTGCAGCAAAACACCTCTGGCAGCATTATTAGAAACACCATTTCTTGACCTTTTATTCTTCCTGGTCTTGTAGAAATACACACAAAGGTAGTAAGTAGACTGTTTCGATTTATAAGAAAAGAAAAAAGTTTCAATATTAACTAAATTCCTTAAAGTGTGTGCTTTAGGGCACATTGTGGTAGCCTAGTGGCTAAATTCTCACCTTGCACTCCCCAGGATCCCATATGGGTGCTGGTTCATGTTCTGGCTGCTCTACTTCCCATCCAGCTCGCTGCTTGTGACCTGGGAAAGCAGATGAGGATGGCCCAAAGCCTTGGGACCTGCACTCATGTGGGAGACCCAGAAGAAACTCCTGGCTAGATCAGCTCAGCTCTGGACATTGCAGCCTTTGGGGGAGTGAGCCAGCGAATGGAAGGTCTTTGTCTCTCCTTCTCTCTGTAATTCTTACTTTCCAATGAAAACAAACAAATCTTTTTAAAAAATTTTTTTAATGTTCTTTTTAAAAATTGTGTGTTTTATGGTGTTAAGGATCTCAGAAAAACACATAATTATTGCTGCAATAATGAAAATTATTTATGGACCTTTTGTCATTTAAAATGATAAAATATCTTCTTCTAAAAGTCAAACGAGAAACCATCCCCATTGTGGATGATGCTTTTCTGAAATAATCAGTGCTGATAAGTCCACATTTTATCTTAAGTGATACAAATAAAATGAAATGTAACCTGCTGAGTAAAAGAATATACTGTGACTAGAATAATAAAGGCACTTTGTTTCACAACATTTCACTTCACACTGTCAAAAACAGTGAAGGAGGGCCCAGTGCAATGGCTCAGGTGGCTAAAATCTTTGTCTTGCACAGGCTGGGTTCCCAGATAGGCACCAGCTCATGTCCCAGCTGCTGCATTTCCCATCCAGCTCCCTGTTCAAGGCCTGGGAAGGCAGTAGATGATGGCCCAAAGCCTTGGGATCCTGTAGCCATGTGGATACCCAGAAGAAACTCCTGGCTTTGGATCAGCTCAGCTCCAGACATTGCAGCCACTTGGGGAGTGAACCAGTGGATGAAAGACCTTTCTCTCTGTCTCTCCATCTCTGTATCATCTGCCTTTCCAATAAAAATAAGTGTATCTTTTTTTTAATGGTAAAGGAAAATAGATGATTATATAGATTATTAAGTTTAATTTTAAAATATTACCTTTTGCTTTATTTAGCAATAAAAAAAATGTATAAAACGCACAGCAAAAACAACAGAAGTGACCTGGTTTGTGTCTGGCCTGCTGTGCTAGAGTCTCTGGGCTGTGTCTGCCTGAGGCTTGTTGCCGCAGACCGTCAAGTGCTTAGCACAAAACAAAAACTCAATAAACACTTCTTGCCCATGATCACTCTACCGGGCACTGTTCACTGCCTGGAATTCATAAGATTGGTAGAATTCCCTTCCAGGATAAGCATTCTAGGCCAAAGCTCTTTGCTGATGCAACAAGCTGGACTATCTAAAAGACACCATGAGATACCCCTGGGGGAAGGCCCAGCACCTCCTCAGGGCTCCAAAGACAAAATCATTCACACATGGTTTTCATCTCCCAGAGTCCTCTTCCCCCGGGTGTGGGGGGGGGGGGTGTGGAGTGACATTTCTCAATGTCAGACTTCTGAAAGACATACCATGAACTTCTTGGTCTTAGACTCTACGATGGTTTTCATAACTAAGAGTCCAGAGGGGGATTTTAATTTGGCTATTCTTCAAAACATGGAGTAGAAAAGCACTTATTTGAGATGCTTAGACAGAAAGAGGCCTCCTCTCCACTGGTTCAGGCTGGGAGTGGAGAATGGCACCTCTTCCCAATGGGTAACAGGGATCCAATCACTTGAGGTATCACCCAGAATACATCTTGGCAGAAAGCTGGGATTGGGAGCAGAGCTGTACTTGAACAGGTGGACTCTGCCATGGGAGACAGGAGTCCCAGCACACTTCATCCATGGTATCAAAGTCACAGGTTGGTGCTTCAGCTTGCAAAAAGGTACGTTCGCAAGGTGAGATCAATTATCCTCATCACAGAGGAGACTGAAAATTTGCCATTTGCCAAACTGATTCTGCTGGGGTCAAAGTGGAGAAATCTATGCCAGGGCTAACCCAGGACACACAGGGGCACTGTGGGCTGGGAATTTCCGCATCAGATCCTTACAAATTGCATGCTTTTAAAAAAAGAATTATTTCACTATTTTTGATTTGGGTTAGTAAAAACAGTAGTTCCAACTTGTATGAAAGCTAGTAATCTTAATCTTTTAATTGTTTTCTGTTTGTTTTTTGCTTTTTCTATAGCACTAGGCCAAGGAGGACTTTGAAGCTCTGAGCTTTGCAAGTAAGTGCTTTGTCAAGGGTGTTTAAGGATAATATCTGTCAAGATGAGGCCTGTGTGTGCTTCTTTTGGGTTAGCTTCTTTTGGCTTTAAAAGCCCAATTCCATTTTACAAACGTGGCTATATTGTAATGATATATTATCAATGAAAAATTACAATTATATAGAAGTCATTTTCTGTGTTCATATTTAGTATAGAAAATATTCTGGAAAGACATTAATTGAATGATTACATGATAATTTTGGGGCATTAGAAATAAGAATATTTATTCATTTTGGTCTTCATTTTCTAATTCTTCAATTATTGTATATTGTTTTTATAATAATTTTGTAAATATTTTTAATATCTGATTAATATTTTAAATATCAGGCATTAAAGTGCATTTTCAAATTACAAGTTTTAGCAGATGTATAATACGCCTCTCTTATCTAGTTTTGCTTTGTACAGTCTCAGTTACCTGCCATTAGTCACGATCCAAAGAGACTGAACACAGTTTTCCAGAAATAAATGGTCCTAAGTTTTTGCACAGCAGCTGAGTCCCTGCTTGGGCTGCCCACATTCCGTGATGGATTAGCACTGTGGCTCTGCTGGAGTCTGGCTTCGTCCTGACATGTCCCCCGGGAGGCAGCAGGTGCCGGCCTGAGTGACTGGGTCCTCACCACGCACGCGCAGCCCTTGGCTTTAGCCTGGCCTATACCTGACTGTTGCAGGAATGTGGGTAGTGAACCACCAGTGGGCAGATCTCTCTTTTTCACTCTCTCTTTTTCAAATAAATAAAAAATCATACATTTTTAAAAGATCTTGTAGGACACACTCTTAAAATATGATAAGGGTGTCAGAAAGGACAGACTCAAGTCAAGAAGGACTTACCAGGGAGGTGCCAGCTGCCCTTGAAGGGCGCCTCTGTCAATTGCCTTAGGCTGATGAAATCATTTATCACAAGCCAAGTGACCAAAATTAGCAGAAATGTCTTTTTTCACAGTTCTGGGGCCCAGAAGTTCAAAATCCAAATGTTGACAAGAAGATCATGCCTGGTTCCTGGTGGTGACCATCAGCCTGGCTGCCTTTTCACACGCTGTGGTATGAACTTGATCTCTACTTCCGTCATCATGCAGCTGTCCTCACATCCACTTCTCTTTGTGGGCGTGAGTACCCCAATTTCCACACTGGATTAGAATGCACCCTAAGGACCTTGTCTTAATCATTTGGAGAAACACTATTTCCAAGTAAAATGAATGCATTCACACATTCTGGTATTGAAGACTTCAACAGATCGGTGTGTGTGTGAGTGTGTGTGTGTTTGTGTAAGTGCAGTCCAACCTATAACAGTGAGTGGGATTTTCTTGCAGGAATTCTGGAGTCAGTGTTGTAGGTGGTAGAGTCCAGGGCTCCGGCTGCTCCAAACTGCCTCCCGTCCCCAAGGGATGTGGCGGATTCTCCTTTAGCCAGATTCTCCGTGCTGCCGCCAGTCCTGGTGGAGCTCTGCGTTTCAGCTTCTCTTCTGCAGGGCACAGCTTCTCCTCCCTACTTGGTTTTCCGAGCGCTACCGTCTCCTCCAGCTTCTCTTCTTTGCTGGAGTTGTCAAGGAAAGCTGCAGTCTTTTGGGTTACAGCTTCTCTGCCAGTTTCTGTGCCTCGTGACCATGACAAATGAGGCACAAACGAGGAGGAAGTGAGCAAAGCAAAGAGTATTGATTCAGGACGACAGACAAAGTCTCTTGGCAGCCAAGAAGGCTGTCTTGAAGACACTGCCCAGGAGGGCTGCCTGGCTCTCGATTTTTTTATATGTTTCTAAATGGAAGTTCTTCCTGGCTAATGGGGGTGCGTGCTGATGAAACACCTTACAACAACCAAGACGGGAACTGGATATTAAAATTACTTGTTTTGCACAGAGAAGTGCAGAGCACTCGACACTGGGTCTATTTTTCCTTTCTCCTCCTCTCTCAGGGCTCCCAGAGAATTAATTCCTGTCTGTTTTTTTCCTTTCCTTTCCCAGGGACTCTTGGAGTTCCAATCAGTTCCAAGGAGAGGAAATGGGGAAGAGCAGTAGGTCATGGGAGACAAGCATCCCAGAAAAGGAAGAAGGGAAGATGGGGCATGGCAGGCTCCAGAAGAGTGCATTGCAGTGCAGAGGCTGTGGAAGAGCCTTCGGCCGTTTGCTTTTCAGGAACGGTGACTGGCCACGCTGTCGCTCAGAGTGCCTGCTTCCGTCCCTGGTGTGCTGGATTTCTATGGAGGCTGAACTGCAGGCCGAACCCAGCGGAGCTGGGAAGGCCACAGAGAAAGTTGGCGCAGCTACTTGGAGGACATCAGGCAGCCAGTTGTGAACATCGAAAGACTGGCTTAGGGCCTCTTCCTTCATCCTCAGACCCATTAACACTGGAATCCCAGAGGGCTGCTCGTTTCTGATTCGCAACTCCCACAATGCAGATGGAACTTTCCTTCCTGTTGAGAAAACGGCCTGCAAGACACCCCCGTGTTTCTGCATCTGACAGTTGCTTCTTAATGCGTTGCTGTGTTGCTGTGTTGCACACTGCCAAAGATGATGTGTGTGGCTCACTCTGAAAGAGAGCAGCAGGTTGCTGGTGACTCTCTGGAAGACGTTTCTTTTTACTTCTATTCTTTAGCATCAGAAAATACAACTTGAAAACATCTTCTCTTTTCACTTCTTATGAACTTTTCTGCATCCTTTGCTCCAAAGAGCATATCAAAGTGGGTCAAAGGCTGAATCAAGCAGTGGTAGCCAAGCAGAAACTGTGCATCTGTGGTGGATACAGCCACCTGCTGTCTACCATTGTGCTTGCCTGAGATATGCTTCCAAGCATGGGGGCGATGCAGGAGCAAAAGAAATGAAAGTCCCCAGAACTAGATGAAAGGTCCCATTGTCTGCGGGAACAGCGGTGATGCTCTTCAATAGTCTTGTTTTCTGCTCTGAGAAGAGGAGAGAGGTTTGTGTACAGTGTCACCCTGATGACCGTGTGACATTCCCCATCCGAGACAGTTTATCCTGAGATCCTCGAACACATTTAGAATCTTCTTGGCTGTTCTTTTCAGAGAAGGTGATACCTGGCTTCCTTTTTCTCACAACTTGACTCGCAGTACCGTGTGGCCAACTGACTCGATGCTGCGCTGCTGTTTCTGTGTGAGCATCACACAGGGACAGAATAAGAGAAAACTGTCTATACTACAAAGGCCTGGTGTTGCAGGTAAGTAGCTGACACAGAGGCCACCATCTTCAAAGGAGGAAAAAGCTGGACAACTAAAATGAGGACCTAAACCTCATCTAACCCTGTAAGCATACTCTATGTGTTGTGGTCAACACACGGAATCTGTACATACAATAGGTCAGGGAATGTAATAGATCAAAAAGTTATTGACCAGAAACTTGAAATAAATTTTGCAGGCAGAGCTCATTATTTTTTGTTGCTTTTGTTTTAAAAATAACAATTTTTAAGAAGGTTGAGTTAGAGTACAGAGAGAGAGAGAGAGAGAGAGAGAGATCTTCCAACTACTAGCTAACTCACATGGCTGCAATAGCCAAGGAGGAGCCAGGCCAAAGCCAGTGTCTGGAGCTTCTTCCAGGTCTCCCACTCGGGTGCACAAGCACTTGGGCCATCTTGTTTCTTTTTCTTTTTTTTTTTTTATTTTTAAAGATTTATTCATTTCATTACAGCCAGATATACACAGAGAGGAGGAGAGACAGAGAGGAAGATCTTCCGTCCGATGATTCACTCCCCAAGTGAGCCGCAACGGGCCAGTGCGCGCCAATCCGAAGCCAGGAACCTGGAACCTCTTCCGGGTCTCCCACGCGGGTGCAGGGTCCCAATGCATTGGGCTGTCCTCAACTGCTTTCCCAGGCCACAAGCAGGGAGCTGGATGGGAAGTGGAGCTGCCGGGATTAGAACCGGCACCCATATGGGATCCCGGGGCGTTCAAGGCGAGGACTTTAGCCGCTAGGCCACGCCGCCGGGCCCCATCTTGTTTCTTTCCAAGGTGAATTAGCAGGAAGTCGGTTTGGAAGTTGAGCTGCTGGGTCTTGAACTAGTCCCCAAATGGGGTGCCAGAATTGAAGGTGGCAATTTTATCTGATACACCACCATGCCAGCCTTCAAAATATTTATTTTCATTTTGTTTGTTTATGTTTATATGAATTTGAAAGGCAGAGAGGAGAGAAATCTTTTAGCCACTAGTTCACTTCCCAAATATGCCCAGCAGCCAGGACTGGGCCAAGCCAGGAGCCTGGAACTCAGATCTGGTCTCCCATGTGGGTGGCAAAGACTCAAATACTTGAGTCTTCGTCTACTCTCTCCCAGGATGAAGAGCATCATGGATCCGGGTTGGACACAGAGGAACCGGGACCAAAACCAAGCACCTTGACTAAAGGGATGCAGGACTTGTATGAGGCCTCTTAGTCGTCAAACACACTAGCAGGTGGGATTACCTGGCAAAACAGCATTGATCATTGCAGGGTGATTCTGGTGGCAAAACAAATTTCAAAATGTAAAATCTCAGCTGAAAATGATCAGAGACTCTAGAGAACTTATTCTCTTATGGTGTAATGTTACAAATTGCAGCCCCACATGTACTCATCACACGCTGAGGAGTTGGGTTTTAGTTTTAATGGTGGTAATGTGGCTTTACAGTCAAAATGGCTTTTGTAGGACTAAAGCTACAATTTACTCATATATTCAGCTGATAAGAACCTTTCATTGGTGGGAACTTAAGTATCCCATAAGCTATTCAGTTGTCTCTCAGAATAAATGAAAAAGGCCCAATGCTGGCATCCCCTGCGGGTGCCAGTTCAATTCCCAATTGCTCCACCTCCTATCCAGCTTCCTGCTTATAGCCTGAGAAAGCAGTGGAGGATGGTCCAAGCCATTGGGTCCCTGCACCCATGTGGATACCCAGAAGAAGCTCCTGGCTCTTGGCTTCGGATCGGCTCAGCTCCAGCTGTTGCGGCCATTTGGGGAGTGAACCAGAAGATGAAAGAGCGTGCTCGCTCTCTCTCTCTCTCTTTCTCTCTCCTTTTCTCCATAACTCTGCCTTTCAAATAAAAATAAAATAACCCCTTTTAAAAAGGAATAAACAAATGTCTGTACTATCTTAGTAGCAAATAGGAGAGTAGGAAAAAAATCTATGCTTTCTAAAGTGCAATGCTTTGTTAAAAACTATAAATAATAACCATGATACATTATTCTGGCATTCTAGACTGCTGAGAAATAAAGACCACCTGCGCAAGTCTCTTTAAGGTCTAATGGCAGGAAAGAACAACACTTGGGAATACTTTTTTAAAGTGTTGTGAATGCTCAGTACCTTAACTTTTTTATTTATAGATGCACGCACATACAAACCCACACATAGGGATTTCAAAAAGTTCATAGAAATGTGTGGGTCGGGCCCAGTGGCGTGGCCTAGTGGCTAAAGTCCTCGCCTTGAACGCTCCAGGATCCCATATGGGCGCCAGTTCTAATCCCGGCAGCTCCACTTCCCATCCAGCTCTCTGCATGTGGCCTGGGAAAGCAGTTGAGGACAGCCCAAAGCTTTGGGACCCTGCACCCGCGTGGGGAACCCGGAAGAGGTTCCAGGTTCCCGGTTTCGGATTGGCGCGCACCGGCCTGTTGCGGCTCACTTGGGGAGTGAAACATTGGATGGAAGATCTTCCTCTCTGTCTCTCCTCCTCTCTGTATATCCGGCTTTCCAATGTTGATAAAAATCTTTAGAAAAAAAAAAAAAGGAAGAAATGTGTGGGTCATGGGAACGCAATGCATGGATGTCATTGTTTTGCATCAAAATGAATTTGTCTTTTAACTTCATTTTTTTTTCATGAACATTTGAAGTGTCTTTAGGAGTGCCCGTGTGTGTCAGCAGCAGCAGCATAGCCCAGTTTTTAGAAATAACCCCTTCATCTTCTCTCTTTTTCCTTCTGCCTCCTAGCTTTTCTTTGAGCTACTTTTTTTTCTTTCCTGTTCTACTTTGGCCGTGGCTGGTTTCTCTCATACCTCCGTCTTTCTCTATTCAATTTTCTTCCTTTTCTCTCTTCCTTTTCTTTCCCCATCTCTGCTTTCACCACATTTTATAAATATAGTTTTATATGCAATACAGTCTTTCATAAATTTTATTAAGTTTTTCATATATATACCCCTTCTAAAATCCATGCTTGTAACAGTTAAAAAGGCAACACTCAAGTAGAAGTTGAGCATTTCTTCGCACTTTTTTTCAAATAACTCCATTTTATTTAAATGCCTGAATTTAATCACAAAATTAAACTATAAAATTACTAAATAATCCTAATTATAACAAAAAGTGAAAGAAATATTGTCAGTGATTCTGTTTCTGTGATCTTTATAGGATCAAGGGAAACACAACTGGCAAAGTATCAACCCTTGGTTCATAAGAGGGACCTTATAGAGGAAAACAGATTTGTGACAGTGAATGCTGCAGTCACAGGCAAGGTTCCAGGGCCACGTGGCACCTGCAGATCAAAGCAAAAGGTCTGAGACTCTCACAAAGCCGGTAACTTCAAAGGTCACCCTCGGCCCAGCTGTGAATCTGCTCTAACGATAGCGCTTTCAAGAGCTTGCATGTTCCAAAATATTCTAAATTAGCTTCTCAAGTTGACAGGAAGCAATATTAAAGAAATCTAAAAAGGGTGATAATTTGAAATCTAAAGCTCAGAAATGTGCTCTCCAAGTAGTCCTGTGTCAGGGAATCTTTTGTCAGGCAAGACCATGATTGGATGCTGTTCACCATGATTGGATGCTCTTCACTGTGATTGGATGCTCTTCACATTTTGTAAACTACAAATGTTCAGAGGATGGCAGAAGTAGGTGGGATCCTAATTTAAATACTGAAGGTTACACCGTAATAGCGGTCATTCCTTAAGGCTTTGTGGTATGGAAGACCCAAGAATCCTCCATTGCTTTTGTTATGTTTCCTCGGATTCCATGAAGGTTGATTTATTATCACCTCCTCCTAATTGCAAACTTTGTGAGACTTTTTCTCAATATGCTTCACGGAGGATATCTGTATAACAACTAGACTGGGGAGCAGACGAAGTGGTGTTCAGAACTGTTATTTCAATCCAAACATAATATACTTTTGTATTGAAGTAGAATATGTTAATTCCCTTTTGTGCATGCACATCAATTTCTCTCTTCTCTTGTCTCGGCAATCCCACTTTCTCCTTATACAAACCTCAGAAGTTGTTGCCCATGCTGTGCCCGGCATGTGGCTACTAAGGTTGGCAGGTGTCTTTTTCCACAGGGATCCCTTCCCTGCCAAATATAATTTTGATTTTATTCAACCACAAGGGCTTTATTTTCCCCCTGTCCTCATGTTACAATGCCATGGACCAGCAGTCCTTTACCAAGGAGGTAAACTGCTCTCATGCTGGCTTAGCCAAGAACCCCGAGAATTGGTGCCTGTTGCTTGTTTAGGGCTGTCTTCAGACTCTTTCCTGCGTCGAGGGAAGCGATCTGAAGTTCTTTTCAAAATTTGTTTTGACAGATGGAGTGGTGGGGCAGAGAGTAGGGATAGAAAAAGAGCAAGAAGGAGCTCTTCTGTCTGCTGGTTCACTCTCTGAGTGCCTGCCGCAAACAGTACTGGGCCAGCCAAAAGCCAGGAGCCAGGACTCGTTCTGGGCCTCCCAAGTGAGTTAGTAACAACTCCATGCCCTTGAACCATTATCTGCTGCTTCCTGGGGATGCACTAAAGAAGTTGGATCTAAAACAGTAGTAGAGAAAAAAATAATGATGTTCTGGATATGCAAGTGGCAATAAGAACTTAGCTGGTAGAGTTATAATAACAAAGATGAAATGAAATGATGCTTATAAAACAACACAAAAATCACTTCGCACGAGGTAGTCTTGTAATTGTTCAAACTAAACAAAAAGGGATTTTTGAAAGATTTATGTTTTTTTATATGAAAAGTTGTTTTACAGGGAGAGAAGATGAGGTACAGTGGATCTCCCCAAATGGCCACAACGGCCAGAGCTGGACAAGCTTGAAGCTGGGAGCCTGGAGCTTCTTCTGGGTCTCTCATACGGGTGCATGCTGCAGGCTGTTTGTAAAAAATAATAATAATAATAACAATGTGACTTGATAAAGAGGAACAGGACAGCCTGTGTCTGGAATCTTGAGTTCACAGACAGCTGATGCCAGAAACCAAGGTCAAACTCTGGAAGCAACTGTCTATGTGTGGGCAAAAGTCCAAGACCAAGGTCAAGGCCTATGGACGAGGGTCTGCGTTGGGCAATGGTCCAAGGCCACAGGACTGTGTGCTTGAAGGTATCCTTGCCCTGGCTAAGGGCAACTGCCTAGGCTGCCCTGTACCTAGGCAGGTGTTACAGGGCCCGAAGAAAAGCAGTCAGTAACTGGTAGGCATTCCGGCCCTGGTTAATGCCAAATCTGTGTAACTAAATTAGTATGCCAAGATAGTTGTCTATTCTAATTTTTATAAAGATTTACTTATTTTTATTGGAAAGTCAGATTTACAGAGAGGAGGAAATAGAGAGGAAGATCTTCCATCTGCTGATTCACTCCTCAAGCAGCTGCAAAGTCCAGAGCTGAGTTGATCTGAAGCCAGGAGCCAGGAGCCAGGAGCCTCTTCTGGGTCTCCCACGTGGGTGCAGGGTCTCAAGGCTTTGGGTTGTCCTTGATTGCTTTCCCAGGCCACAGGCAGGGAGCTGGATGGGAGGTAGAGCAACTAGGGCATGAACTGGCTTGTAGGGGGAGAATTAGCCAATTGAGCCATTGTACCAGGCCCCAGGTATCTTAACTGGTCCTAATCACTGGGCCAAGCACCTGGCCCAAGAAGAAATATTGCAATTTTTAAAAATCCCTGGAGCCTGGTGTGATGGCTTAGTAGCTAAAGTCCTTGCCTCAAATGCCCCGGGATCCCATATGGGCACCGGTTCTAATCCCGGCAGCTCCACTTCCCATCCAGCTCCCTGCTTGTGACCTGGGAAAGCAGCCGAGGACGGCCCAAACCCTTGGGATCCTGCACCTGAGTGGGAGACCTGGAGGAACTTCAAGTCTCCTGGCTTCGGATTGGCGCACACTGGCCCGTTGCGGCTCACTTGGGGAGTGAATCAACAGATGGAAGATCTTCCTTTCTTTGTCTCCTCCTCTCGGTATATCTGACTTTGCAAAATAAATAAATAAAAAAATAAATCTTTTTTTAAAAAGTGCTCTGATAGCCCAGCAAAACACTTTTAAAAGAAGTTCTTGATTTTTTTATTTGTTTAAGACATTTTAAATCTGACTGAACAGTCGTAATAATAATAATGATAATATTTCAAATGAAATGAAACTTGCCTCTTGAAGCAGTTGGGGGAAGAAAGCCTTAAGAATACACAAGTCCTTTGTACATAATAAATCCGAGACCTCGGCTCTAGTGAATTTCTTGGGGCTACAACAGGAATATGGGAAAACCCAAGATGTTCCGGCAGATCTGATGAGCTCCCCAAGGTTGTGGGTTTGGAATTCCTCCTGCAGCCATGACCAGAGGCTTAGCAGCTGCTACTTCTATGCTCCCTTAAGACAGCGTTAGCCTTACCAAGTCTGAAAAGCAGAATTGCCTTTGAACTTGAGGTGTTTCTCAGCAGTGGCTGCCTGGATAGGATCACCTGGATCATCCGATGGTAGACTTCCAGTCAGCTGTGCGTCTTGACGGGGGTTTGTCCGTCTTAGGGAAATTCAAAGAAAGGATACAGCTATTTACATATGGGAGACCTTGTGAGATGAGGTTTAAGGCAGACTCTGACACAAGCTAAGAACAGGATATCCCTTGAGGAGGAAGGGGTGGTAGCTGTAAAAAAAAAGGAAGAACTATTAGAAATGATAAAATTAAGACAAGGATTGATGAAAAGCTGCTTCATGGCTATGGTAGCTAGTGGTCTAATGCCGTGTAATTGGACTGACCACAGGTGGCTGCACAAGTCCCCTGTCGGTCAGAGCTGGTAGAGGGCTTTTGAGAGAGTTGGCGAATGGGAACACCGGCCCCAGGCCCGCTGGGCACCAGCCAGGCAGCCAAACACAGTACTCAGGTGGGAAGGCTCAGGCCTGAGCTTTAACATGACCAGTCCCATCCCTGGCTCTCCCTGCAGCTGGCTCGTGATTGAATTCCATTTCTTGGTATGGTTTTCACTCGGGAAAGGAAAAAACAATCAACAACAGAACACTCCTGTGGCCTTGGCGTGCTTGGTTTGCTATCTGAACGCGTGGTGCCTTCAGAACTGGGCGTGTAAATAACTGCTCCTGCTGTACTTCCCAGATGCTCTATTATTTTAAAAAGCCTCTTCTGGATTTTTTTTTTGTAAATGTGAGGTATTGTGTTATCCTAAAGTTGTATGTCTATAAAGGTTCTATGCACCTGGGGATAAGTAAGGACATGGTTCTAAATCTATGCGACAAAAATGAGACCTTGAGATACTGCTTTTGTAAACAATACCTTTCCTCTTCTGTATTAGCTTCCTAAGACTCTTAGAAGTTTTTCCAGAAACATGTTCTTCCAAATCGTTGCATCCAGCAAGGACGATTAGGTTTATTGTAAGTGGCGAAATGGAAATGGTTGCAGCAGTGTGTCCGAATGAGCTAACAGATGCAAGATTGAGCTATAATTCAGCCGGAATTGCTGGGGTCTGTTCTTAATGATTTCTGTGGCTGCCTTTCAAATAAAAGGATATCGATTTTTAAGGCAATCACAACTGGGATGTAGTTGCTATTGCTAATAATTTTCTCAGCAATAGTGTTTCAATGCTAGCCTGGAAATAAAAGAATATGTAAATGGGTTGAAATTGTATATTCTGGTATTAAGATGCCTTATGCTTTTGTAAATTAAAAACCAATGGTAAGATGAAGACTTAGTATAGAGTCAAAATAAGAAATTTAGGATGTGTTACTACACAGGATTCTTGTTATGCTTTCGTTTCTTGAATAAACAACCCAAGGAGGAAGTTGCAGTTGCTCCCAGAAGTAACATGCAGTGCAATATGATGACTGGTCTTCAAAGGAAACCTAAAACCTGTGTTATCAGGGAAGCCAAAGTGACGGGGCTTATTGAACTGGTTAGTTGAATTCCTTAATTTCATGTCTGAAAGGCAAGGAGAGAGAGCAAAGCAGAGAGAGACAAATCTTCCATCTCTCGGTTTACTCTCCAAATCCCAGCAGCAGCAGGGCCCCCTGCCAGGAGCTTGCACTTCCTGCCACATCGCCCACACCGTGGCAGGGACTCAGTCCCTTGGGCCATCACCTATTGCCCCCAGCAACAAATTAGCAGAAAGTCAGATCAGAAACGGAATAGCTGTGCCTCAAGCTGGGCACTTCCACATGGGAAGCGGGCATCGCGTGTGGCAGGAACGTGCTGCGCCACCCTGCCTGCCCTTGTTTTAAGTGTTGAATTTCTGCAGGACTCTCTCCACCAATTTGTTCATTTACTAAAGCCACAGGTGCTGTTTAAAGGCGTAGCTTCTCCATAGAAAACAATTATTCTCATTTTCCTAAGATAAAGAGAGACTATAATAAAGTATACTGCTTGGTCTCTCTGGAATTACATACAAGGTAAGATTATAATCATAAAGTTTAATTTTATGGGCCAAGCAAAAACAACTTTTAAAAAGAACTAATTGAAAATAATCTTTTGGGGAGAAAACTGAAAATAGGAATGTAAGAAGAAAAATATTTCACTTCAAAATGCTAGTAAAATAGATGAATGGGAAATGTATTTATGTGTCTATAGCTTATCGTCAAGAACCACATCATCACATTGTTATGCACAAGAATAGTAAGAAAAGCATCTTCCTGAATGCGTACTATCATGCAAAAATACTCTTGTGGTTGTATAATTTTTTTAAAAAAAGATTTTTCTCCTTATTGGAAAGTCAGATATACAGAGAGGAGAGACAGAGAGAATGATCTTCCATTCCGCTGATTTACTTCCCAAGCGGCCACAACGGCTGGAGCCGAGCTGATCCGAAGCCAGGAGCCAGGAGCCAGGAGCCAGGAACTTCCTCCAGGTCTCCCACGTGGGTGCAGGGTCCCAAGGTTTTGGGCCGTCCTCAACTGCTTTCCCAGGCCACAAGCAGGGAACTGGATGGGAAGCAGGGCTGCCGGGATTAGAAACGGTATCCATGTGGGATCCTGGTGCATGCCAGGCGACAACTCTAACAACTAGGCTACCGCACTGGGTCACAGATGTATAATTCTTTTAAGTATGTATAATACTTACTGTATTATTGTACTCTCAGTTTTAAACTAATGAGTAATTTTGTGCTTCACACACAGTCACACAGCTAAAACTCTCTTTCAACTGAAGAAACACCATTCGAATATCCATATATGCTCTGTCATTTTTATAAACGAAGTGGATTTTCAAGCTTGTTTGTCTCACTATCTGCTAGGGCACCATCTCTGGTTTCACATGATTTGCTCTCTGGAATATTTGTGCTGCCCTAAAAACTGTCCTTGTGGTTAAGAGCTACTGTCTTTTCTCTTGTTTTCACTGAATATCACTTAAAAATCCTCCTTGGTATTATGGCTTAGCTTTTTTTTTTTTTTAGAAAAAATTCTTTCTTATTTATTTTATTTTATTTTTAGGATTTGTTTATTTTGATTGGAAAGCCAGATTTACAGAGAGAAGGAGAGACAGAATGAAAGCTCTATGTCTGACAGTTCACTTCTCAAGTGGCCAAAACAGCTGGAGCGCACCTGAACCGAAGCCAGGAGCCAGGAGCTTCTTCCAGGTCTTCCCTGTGGGAACAGGGTCCCATGGCTTTGAGCCATTTTCTGCTGCTCTCCCAGCCTATGCGCAGGGAGCTAGATGGGAAGGGGAGCATTCGGGACATGATTCAGCATCCATGAGATGTCATACGTAGGTGGAAGATTGTCTAGTTGAGCCCCGAGGAAAAATTCTTCACTGCCAGACTCTTGTAAGTTTGTCTCTTCTTTTTGCAAAGTTTGTTTATTTTATTTTAAAGTCATAGTTGCAGAGATGAGAAGAGAAAGAGAAATAGAAAAAAGAGAGAATTTTCCATCTGTTGATTCACTCCTCAAGTATCTGCCTCCTTCGTGGTACCTTACCTGTTTATCGAACACTCTGTGTTGGAATTATATAACAGAACATAGCTCTAGGGGCCAGCATTGTGGTCCTGGGTTAGGTCACCACTGTGACTCCATCATCCCATGCTAGAGTGGTTTGGGCTGCTGCTGCTTCTCTTCCCATCCAACTCCCTGCTGTTAGGCCCTTAAGAGAGCAGCTGAAGACGGCTTGGACCCTGTCACTCACGTGGCAGACAAGGATGGAGTCCCTGGTTCCTGGCTTCTGTTTGGCCCACACTGTTGCAGCCATCTGGGGAAAAAATCTGCAGATGGAAGATCTTTCTATCTCTTCCTGTCTCATTGTCACTCTCGCTTTCAACTAAATATTTTAAAAAGAATACTTCCTAAAACAGAATAGATTTTTTCTTAATGTATGGTACATTTGAGTTTTGTAATTGGATTAAGTTGTTATTGATTTTTTGCCACATGCACAGAATATCAGTGAAGTTCTACACTTTCAATGATATATAAATTACCATACTCACCTGGCAGGGAAGACACCATGATCACAATGAAATATAAATTATTATATTTTAATAGACACAGACTTTAATGGCTTTAACTCAGTACATGTTTTATAACATTGGTAGTATTGCTTTTCTGTAAGACACAATGGATGCTTAAATCATTTTCAATAGTTTCCTAACTTATACTTTTTGTTCAGAACATGGAGGACAGATATTAAAGAGTTAATAAGAAAGCAAGTTTATAATTAATTGCTAAACAATAAAGGCTACTTGTATTTCAGCCTAATTAATTTATCTTTTTTGGGCCCGGCGGCGTGGCCTAGCGGCTAAAAGTCCTCGCCTTGAACACCCGGGATCCCGTATGGGCGCCGGTTCTAATCCCGGCAGCTCCACTTCCCATCCAGCTCCCTGCTTGTGGCCTGGGAAAGCAGTCGAGGACGGCCCAAAGCTTTGGGACCCTGCACCCGTGTGGGAGACCTGGAAGAGGTTCCTGGTTCCTGGCATCGGATCGGCGCGCGTCGGCCATTGCGGCTCACTTGGGGAGTGAATCACTGGACGGAAGATCTTCCTCTCTGTCTCTCCTCCTCTCTGTATATCTGACTTTGTAATAAAATAAATAAATCTTTAAAAAAACATAATATAATCTTTTTTTAAGATTTAGTTTTATTTTAGCTGAAGTGTAGAGTCACAAAGGGAGCTAGGGAGAGGATTCTTTGGGTCACTCCCCAAATGGCCACAATGACTGGACCTGGGTGAGGCCCAAGCCAGGAGTCAGGAGCTCCATCCAGGTTCTCTGAGCACTCGGTCCACCCTCTAGTGTCCTCCAGGAAGATTAGCAGGGAGCTAGATTGAAAGTGGAGCAGCGAAGACTCAACTTGCTGTGCTGAAATCCTGCCCCCAAGTTGAAGATAGCAGAAACTCTGCGTTCCATTCTCTGTGCCTGGCTACAGGTTCCCTTGATGTGAAGAGGCATAGCTGCAGGTCAATACAAACATATCACTGACCAATCGTTGCTAGCTGGGGAATATTCTGGAGATACTCTCTTCTGAATTGTCATTAAAATGAGTCATCCGTCTGCACGCAGTAAGATAATACCTTATTTTTGTGTTTCTTCACTTAGCTATTTTCTTTGGCCTTCTGGCAAAGGTAAGTTCTTGTTGATTTTTGTCATGTTTGTACTGAAATATGGTGGTATTGGTTGGCGTGAGTCTCTCCACAATGATCAGTTGCATTGATTCTTAGGGTCTCTACATTGGCCTGTCTGGTCGTATGGTTTGCAAGCACTGATCATCAGTTCTGAACCATACTGATCATCTTACTGAACCATCGGTAAGATGGTTCCTATTTGTTCAGATGAAGATGTTGTTATGTGTTAAGTTGTTTATCACAAATGGAGGTCAGATTTTCCAGCACTGTCCTCTTGAAGCCATCTGTGGGGATGATTGAGCTGGGGCTGCCACAGGAATTATTTCTTTGGCCAGTGAGTTCCTCATGTCCTTGTTTCCAACGTGGTCATCAGTACCCCTTGCCTATGTGCCCCTTGGCTGTGTGCCCCTTGGCTGTGTGCCCCCTTGCCTGTGTGCCCCTTGGCTGTGTGCCCGTTGCCTGTGTGCCACTTGGCTATGTGCCCCCTTGCCTGTGTGCCCCTTACCTGTGTGCCCCTTGGCTGTGTGCCCGTTGCCTGTGTGCCCGTTGCCTATGTGCCCCCTTGCCTGTGTGCCCCTTGCCTGTGTGCCCCTTGGCTGTGTGCACCCTTGCCTGTGTGCCCGTTGCCTGTGTGCCCCTTGCCTGTGTGCCCCTTGCCTGTGTGCCCTTTGCCTGTGTGCCCCTTGGTTGTGTGCCCCCTTGCCTGTGTGCCCCTTGCCTGTGTGCCCCCTTGCCTGTGTGCCCCTTGCCTGTGTGCCCTTTACCTGTGTGCCCCTTGGCTGTGTGCCCCCTTGCCTGTGTGCCCCTTGCCTGTGTGCCCCCTTGCCTGTGTGCCCGTTGCCTGTGTGCCCCTTGCCTGTGTGCCCCTTGCCTGTGTGCCCCTTGGTTGTGTGCCCCCTTGCCTGTGTGCCCCTTGCCTGTGTGCCCGTTGCCTGTGTGCCCGTTGCCTGTGTGCCCCTTGCCTGTGTGCCCGTTGCCTGTGTGCCCCCTTGCCTGTGTGCCCCATGCCTGTGTGCCCCCTTGCCTGTGTGCCCGTTGCCTGTGTGCCCGTTGCCTGTGTGCCTGCTGCCTGTGTGCCCCTTGGCTGTGTGCCCCTTGCCTGTGTGCCTGCTGCCTGTGTGCCCCTTGGCTGTGTGCCCCCTTGCCTGTGTGCCCCTTGCCTGTGTGCCTGCTGCCTGTGTGCCCGTTGCCTGTGTGCCCCTTGCCTGTGTGCCCCTTGCCTGTGTGCCTGCTGCCTGTGTGCCCGTTGCCTGTGTGCCCCTTGCCTGTGTGCCTGCTGCCTGTGTGCCCGTTGCCTGTGTGCCTGCTGCCTGTGTGCCCGTTGCCTGTGTGCCCCTTGCCTGTGTGCCCGCTGCCTGTGTGCCCGTTGCCTGTGTGCCCCTTGCCTGTGTGCCCCTTGCCTGTGTGCCTGCTGCTTGTGTGCCCCCTTGCCTGTGTGCCCCTTGCCTGTGTGCCCCTTGCCTGTGTGCCTGCTGCCTGTGTGCCCCTTGCCTGTGTGCCCCCTTGCCTGTGTGCCCGTTGCCTGTGTGCCTGCTGCCTGTGTGCCTGCTGCCTGTGTGCCCCTTGCCTGTGTGCCCCTTGTCTGTGTGCCTGCTGCCTGTGTGCCCGTTGCCTGTGTGCCCCTTGCCTGTGTGCCTGCTGCCTGTGTGCCCGTTGCCTGTGTGCCTGCTGCCTGTGTGCCCGTTGCCTGTGTGCCTGCTGCCTGTGTGCCCGTTGCCTGTGTGCCCGTTGCCTGTGTGCCCCCTTGCCTGTGTGCCCCTTGCCTGTGTGCCCCCTTGCCTGTGTGCCCATTGCCTGTGTGCCCCCTTGCCTGTGTGCCCGTTGCCTGTGTGCCCCTTGGCTTGTGTGGTGTGCATGGAAGGACTGTGTGCAGTAACTAAGAATGAAACAATCACAGTGTCCCTTTTGGAGACTTCTTTATTTTTATTGGAAAGGCAGATTTAAAGAGAGAAAGATCTTCCATCTACAGGTTCACTCCCAATTGGCAACAATGACTGAGCCAGTCCAAAGCCAGGAAACAAGAACCAGGAACCAAGAGTTTCTTTGTGGGTCTCCCACGTGGAGTGCTTGGGCCATCCTCTGCTGCCTCTAGGCCTTTGGCAGGGGACTGGATTGGAAGTGGAGCAGCCAGGACATAAACCAGAGCCCACACAGCTAATCCTGCAGATGGGAGATTAGGCTACTATGCCACCTCACCAGCCCCCTACCATGTCATTCTTTTTCCTTGCTTTATTTTTAAAAAGCAGGACTCTGCAAATGAATTACAAAACCTGTGTGGATGACTAGAATCTACTGGAAAGAGCTGTGTTGTTGGCACTTTCCACTGCATTTTCTGACGCCCTGGTAAGAACAGGCTAGAGGAGTGAATTTTAAGAAAAAGTAATAGTTATAAGGGTAGTCGTCACAGTGTTATAAAGTTTTTTAGTGTCTTCGTGTGCTACAGTCACAGAAGATGTTTGAACTTCATCCGGTGCTGTTTCCATCTCGTTCAGCTGAAAGAATGGCTCTTGCAGGAATTCTCTCCACGGCTTCCACCTGCTACAGCGTATCAGCCGATTAGAGCAAACATTGCGAGGTGCCCTTTGCCATCTAAGTGAACAGTGGCACCTTTGTTTGCCTTTCTGCTTGCAAAGAGATTTGAAGGTCAACTTTGGAAGAGAACGTTTTGTGATCATCACAAGAGCCGCGTCCTCAAGTGGAAGCAGACAGCTCCTCGACCAAGAAAGGCTCTTCCAGGCACATCACTACCCACAGGAAGGCGAGGCTGCCACGGGAGGCTGCTTCTCTCCGCAGTTCTTTACGACAGTGTGCCCGGGGCTGCCCCCGTAGACAATGCTTGCTCGGGGAGAGCCTGCCCGACAGCTGCCTGGGATTCCCTCAGAGCCTACCAACAGTGGTCTGAGAGTTGACAGAGGAGCAAACCCAAAGCACAAAGCGTGGGAGAAAAGTTGTTGTTGTTTGTTTTCCTGACTTTGAAGTTCTCTCCTACAGGACCAAAATGTGTACATTTCCGCGTGTACTTCCAGGCTGCTGAGTTACAACATCGTGCCCGTTATATCGTGTATCAGGTGGACTGGCGGCACGTCCTATCCATCCCCACTGTGTGGGAGCGCCCTGCAGGAACAGTACAATGGGCCTTCATTTCCTTTTCTGTAAATTCCAAAGGGCAGTGGGTGACTCATTCTTGTGTAGTGGAATGTTTTACGCAGGTTTAAGAAGAGCTTATTTAAGCAATGATCTCTGTGTGAAGAAAGATCTGAAGGTTAATAAATAACATTGCCAACAGCCACAGTTCTAAATGAAACAAAATGCTTCTTCATACTTCATCTTGAAAGAATGTTTGTTTATAATTAAAAAAAAGTTGACACCATGACAATAGAAGACATTCAGAACATGTTGAGGGGCCTGGAGCCCTGTTGTACTAGATTAAGATTCTACCTGCTTTGCTGGCATCCCCTTTGGGCGTGAGTTCGAGGCCTGGCTGCTCCACTTCTGATCCACTTCTGATCCAGCTCCCCACTAACGGCCTGGGAAAGCAATAGAGTATGGCCCAAGTTCTTGGCCCTTGCACACCCATGAGGAAGACCCAGAAAAAGCTCGTGACGCCCAGTTTAGACTGGCCCAGCTCTGGTCTTTTTGGCAATTTAGAGAGTGAATCAGCAGACAGAAGATCTCTCTCTTGGGCCCGATGCTGTGGCCTAGCAGCTAGAGTCCTCACCTTGAAAGCGCCGGGATCCCATATGGGTGCAGGTTCTAATCCCGGCAGCTTTACTTTCCATCCAGCTCCCTGCTTGTGGCCTGGGAAAGCAGTCGAGGACGGCCCAAAGCCTTGGGACCTTGTACCCACATAGGAGACCTGGAAAAAGCTTCAGGCTGCAGGCTTCAAATCAGCTCAACACCAGCTATTTCGATCACGTGAGGAGTGAATCATTGGACAGAAGATCTTCCTCTCTGTCTCCTCCTCTCTGTATATCTGACTTTGTAATGAAAATAAATAAATCTTAAAAAAAAAAAGATCTGTGTGTGTGTGTGTGTGTCTCTTCATTCTGCCTTTCAAATAAGAATGATACATCTTTTTAAAAATATTGTGAGAGGGCCCAGCATAGTGGCCTAACCGTTAAAGTCCTCGCCTTGAATGCACCAGGATCCCATATGGGCACTAGTTCTAATTCTGGCAGCCCTGCTTCCCATCCAGCTCCCTGCTTGTGACCTGGGAAAGCAGTCGAGGATGGCCCAAAGCCAAGCCTTGGGACCTTGCACCTACATGGGAGACCCAGAAGAAGCTCCTGGCTCCTGGCTTCAGATTGGCACAGCAGTGACCGTTGCGGCCACTTGGAGAGTGAATGAGTGGACAGAAGATCTTTCTCTCTGTCTTTCCTCTGCTGTGTATATGTAACTTTCCAATAAAAATAAATATTTTTTAAAAATATGGTGAGAATAATATTGAACACATTGCCAAGGAGTGATTAGTTTGAGTTGTCTGAGAATCTGAGTGATGATGCTAGGTGCGGAGCAGGTGAGGCATGTGGCTAATTGCACACATCTCCGGAAAAGGGAGACCTCACTGAGGTTCTGTTACTGAAGAGGGAATTGTTCTTCACAGCCCCACCATGCCTCGCTAGGTAGTTCCTTTGAAAAGCTCCAGCCAAAAATCAGACGAAGGAATCGAGTTTTCCGTATAAACCAATAGTCTGTCTCATACTAAACCAGGCGCCTTCCATGAACACAGCCTCCTTGCTGCGCTGCAGTTCTCCGGAAGTCTGGAGGAGGAGGCATGGCCAGTCTCTGCTGGAAGCAGGTGCAGCTCTCTTCCGCAGGGGAGAACAATGTCAAAAGTGAGTGGCATTGGTGTGGGGTACCCCGCAGTGACCCCCCAGTGGTGTACAGCTTTTGTCTGTTCTTTGTGTTCCGACTGTGTCAACTTGAGCTGAAGGAATCAGCAGCTAAATCCAGAGAAAGAGCACAAGGTTTGATGTTTCTGGACATTTTTGTAACTCGTAATCCACACCCCGAGCTTCCAAACACTTGCAGCATGAAGACAATGCAATGGTACTTGCCATACCGAGTTGCTGGCTCAGGCGGCAGGCGATCTGTGCTCTCTGCGGCCCGGGGCATCCACCTGCTGTTTGATGTGCGACCGAAAAGCACTGTGCGGTAATAAGGGAGATGGAGGAGTGAGGCGGCAAGTCAGTGCTCCCAAGCGGTGCGTGCTCCCTGGGCCCCTGCCTTTCTGGCCTGCTCGCCACCACCTCTTTACGCAGATCAGAAGCCCCCTCCTACTGTGGCACAGCTAAGTTCCCCTTGCTGGCTTTGCAAGCATGTGCAACTTCTTGATCACAACAGACCTTTCTACCACTTTGCTGTGAGGAGTCAGTGTGAATCCACCGACGACACCTGTTCTCTCTCAATGATTTTCTCTTTTTACCTAAACTGGTTCATTTGTGGACACTTTCTAACTGGTTGATTGCAGAAAGCCAGGAGGGGCAATTTTGCTGGACACACAGCTGTACCTCTGCACACTTTGTCAGAAGAAGCTTCCTGAGTGGACAGAAACAAACGCACGTACGGCGTCTGGCTCCTTGCTGTCTGCCGGTGCTGTAACGGGACCCCACATGTTACCAAGCGTCAGTGAGCTGGACGGCTCACACTGCAGTTCCCACAAGAATTGGAGCTGGGGGGCACAAGTCACTGACTTTCTTCCAAGCCTACCAACACATGCCTAGGTAATTCGTTTTCCTGCTGCTGCAGACAGAATAACCAGAGTCTGGGTAAGTTATAAAGAATAGTTGTTTATTCTAGCTCATAGTGCTGGAGGCACCAGGACCAGCAGCCACAGTTAGAGGCGACCTGCAGGCAGAGGCCTTGGTCAGTGCAGGGCATCGCAGAACAAGGGACGGGGAGCCTGTGTCCTCCCTGCTCTCTCTCTCTCTCTCTCTCTCTCTCTCTCTCTCTCTCTCTCTTTCTCTCTCTCTCTGTCACACACACACACACACACACATACATGCGCTCGCATCAGGACTCAACATTCAGAAAAGAAAACAAAGACAGTCAGCGAGCCCTTCCACACTCCTCAGTTTGCTGTAGTTTCTCTTCTAAGTCCAATCTGCCAAGCCTTCGGTAAAAGCTGGGTGACACAGAAGCACGAAAGTTAAAAAAATTAAAAATGAACAAAAATGCACCATTGCAATTTTTCTTTCTTTCTCCCTCCCTAAACAGTCATGTCTTATTTTCCTTTGCAGAGTTCCCAAATAATCTCTCCTTTCAGTCCGTCTAGAGTTCTTATCCAGCAGGAGAGATGAGCTGAACACATTACTTTTAAACTAAATTACACATACATCTTGTCTCAAAAGACTATGAAGCCAAAATTATCATTAGGGTTTTTGGAACTGGTGAGATCATGTGCCCCTCCACCAACCCCTTTTGTATTTTCTACATGTTTTGCAACACACTTTCCTTGACCTTCTGTGTTTAATTTTTCATCTTTTGAAACTTTGATTACCTAGCTTTTTTTTTTTTTCATCAAAGAGCGAATATTGTCCAAGAGTAAAACCTGTAAGAATTAGAATATCTTCAGTTGCAAGAAACAAATCACCCACTCAGTGGCCCGGACAATAAGGAAGAAAGTTTTCTACCGTAATGAAATATCCGCAGGATGGCACAGGATTGACTGATCGACTGTCTGCTGTCCATCACCTGCCACCCTGCGTTTAGCTTGGGCCCAGAACTGGCTCTCCCAGTGTACAACAGCTGCAGACATTCTGGAAAGTCTGATACAACATCTAGTGGCTGAAAAGGGGCCATGCCTTGCTTTGTATTAATTCCTCTTAGGTTTGATTGTAAATGATAGAAAACACTAAATAACAGAGGCTTACAGCTGGATTCTTTTTTGCTCTGCCATTCCTGATCTCCATTCTCAGGGTTGCCCAGGGCTCAAAATGTATGTTCCCCCTCCAGCTCCCACATTCACATCCCACAGAACGTTGGAGAGCGAGCAGACCAAGAGCTCTTCTCAGCTAGTTGAGCAACTTCTCACAAAGTTGGAGAGACCAGAAAAGTAACTAATAGGGCAAAAGGAAGATTCTAAAAACTGACGTGTAATATATCTGCTTTCGTCCCACTGCTAGAACTGTCCAAGTCAGAATAGGTCACAGAAAAAAGTTGAGAAATGAGCCAGACAAGACTAAACTTCTTCCTACTACGGAATTGGTGAATACGCCTGTTGGCACCCAGCAGTCACTGCCACGTTCTTGACCCTCCAAGTACCTTTCCTGGAGTCACCAACTGACTTCTCTTGATGTTTTCTGGCCAGAGGAGTGCCACATGCCCATGCCTAGGCTAGCTCTGCCCAAAGGGCTGGTGCCAGCAGTGCAGGGTCACCTTCTGCTTATGTTGGGTAAAACCTCTGTTGAAGGATGTGACGTCCAGGAGGAAACTGCCAGAATAAATCCAACATGATGATGATGATAATGATGATGATGATGATGTTTACATGGTCAGTCAGGGTGGGAAAGATCTAGGGTTATGTGTCTATGGCCATCCCACCCTGAAGGCGACCGATCTCATCTGATCTCGTGAAGCTAAGCAGGGTCGGGCCTGGTCAGTACTTAAATGGGAGATCTAGGGTTAGGGAGAAGTGGGTGTGATCATTGTTTCCAAACTTCCTTTTTCTTCTTCCCATTTCTGGAGGGAAGGGGAGATAAGGGGACAGACCATACTCAGCCTTCCTACCATCCCAGAACCTGACTATGGGGAAAGGCCACCCACCATCAACCCAGGGTCACAATGCGGCGCATGCGCCGAGGGTCCCGCCCAGGTGGATGCCATAGTTCCCAAATGCTGCCAGTCTCGCTTGATTCTGTTGGTCAGTTTTTTTTTAATTTCTTCAGTCTTTTTGATTGCTAAAGTCATGTTTTATTTTTAAAAAGATGTATGTGTTGATTGATTTAATGTGAAAGGTAGATTTACAAAGAGCAGACAGAGATTTTCACCTGTTGGTTCACTCCCGCATTGACTGCAATGGCTGGAGTTGAGCTGGTCCAAAGTCAGGAGCCAGGAACTTGAGCCAACCTCTGCTGCTTTCCTAGATCGTAAACAGGAAAGTGGATCAAAAGTGGAGCAGCTAGGACGCGAATCAGTGTGCAAATGGGACACCAGTGCTGCAGGCAGAGGGCTAGCCTGCATGCCACTGTGCCAGCCCCAGGGTCACAATCTAGTATTGTATGTTGGATGTTTAGCTTGGTTTCAGTTTTTCACTCTTACTAATAAGACTTCCAGGAAAATATTATGCATTTGTATCATTGCATCTTCATTAAATACCTTGACACACGGCAGCTTTCTAAGAACTGGAAATTACGATGCTCCTTGACACCATACATGAGTGTGTGGCATGGTCAATAGCTATTTGTTGACTTTTTCGTTGTGATTACCATTCAGATATTACAGCAGGTGGCGTGTAGGGGTTACATCCAGATGTATGGCTGCAGTGGGTTGTAACCCTTCTTCCTGAAGCCCTCACAAGCTGGTATTTCCTCTCTTGTGGCCTTCAAGTCACTGCGCTTGCACAGCACACATAGTCCCCTGTGTAGTCAGGCTTTATAGATGCCCAATGACGTGATTAAGTCCAGGAGAGATGGCTGAACTAATAACACATTTATTAATTGGCAAGAAGAAATAGTACCAGCAAAAAAATGGGGCAACCAGCAAATCCTCTCCTGTAGTTGAACAACGGAAAAGCCCAAAGTCAGTGGCAGACAGAATCAGATAGGGCTTCAACATGGACGTGGCCTTGGCATTCACTCAGGTCAATCCCTTTCCTGGGCTGGCTTAGCACTACGTAATTAACTATGTCAGTTTCCCTTCACTAAACTCACTTTCCACATCGCTTGGGATTGTAAAGACTCCTGATTTGGGAGTCTTCAATTGCAAATGCATAGACAAAGCCTTGGTTTATATGCTCAGGTACTGCTCATGTGAATTTTAAGTAGGTACCACTGGTTTAACTCCAGCAATAACTGGGTCACTTTGTTGCTCTTTCTCAACATATTCACCAGTGGGCCTAAAAGTGTTGGGCATTCTGGCAGAGAGAATGAAGAGGTCTCAGTCTATTGTATTAAAATGCATATATAGGGGCCCAGCAACATAGCCTAGTGGCTAAATCCTTGCCTTGTGTGCCCCAGGTTCCAATATGGGTGCTAGTTTGTGTCCCAGCTGCTCCACTTCCCATTCAGCTCCCTGCTTGTGGCCTGGGAAAGCAGTCAAGGATGGACTAAGACCTTGGGATCCTGCACTCAAGTGGAAGACCCCAAAGAAGCTTCTGGCTCCTGCCTTCGGATTGGCTCAGCTCTGGCTGTTGCGGCCATTTGGGGATTGAACCAGTGGATGAAAGATCTTTCTCTCTTTATCTCCTTCTCTCTGTATATCTGCCTTTCCAATAAAATATAAATCTTTTTTTAAAAATGTATATGCAGTAGAACTTGTACGGCTACATATTCAATGTGAAAATACATTTGCTTAACAAATACTTGTGGAGCACTTACCAGAAAAGCAAGTGGACTAACTCAACTGTACAATCTTTGGCTCAGGGAAACTGCTATTTTTAAACTGTGGTGACCTTCATTGGTGTCATCTGGGTTTCTTAAAGGGAGTCAGTTTGGCCCAGAAACTGTCTTGCACAACTTTGAAAACACATTTGGTTTGAGAGGATGCAGAGGCAGCTGTGTGAATGTGAGCTAAGGATTGTTGCAGAGCGTGTTGGCACTCGGCAAGCGGGGGGCTCTAAGATCTGTCCTTGGTGGTCACGGCCCACCGCACACTGGTCAGTGCCTTCTCTGAGATTCTGGTGGGCCCAGATGGTCCCCAAAGCATCAGTTATGACTCTGATTGCGCATGCGATCCTGCATGGAGAGAGGAAGTGAAGGAGGAGGTGAGAGCAGTAAGAGAATGTGCAGGGGCCTTACAGATCGGGCCCTGGAGGAAGTTAAGGGTCGAATTCAGCGGGAATGTGAGGTTAGGAGTGGGGCAGACAGAGTTGAGAGGAGAGAAAGCTGAAATGAGAAAACGGAGCCTCTGCAAAGAGGGTGGGAGAGCTCCAGAGGTACACCCTTGCAGGGCGTGGTCGTGGACTGAGTTTCATTCTGAAGATAGTACAGGATGAGGTGGACCGGTATTGGGGACCGTGTGCTGCCCAGCACTCCTGTAGCTCCCAGGTAAACAGTCATAGCAGAGCTGACCCACGTTCTCAGTTGCAGAGTTGGCCATAACCTCCAGGCCAGTCTGAATTCCTCCATGGGAATTTGCAATACTGGGCTGGGCAAAGGGGTGAAGGCCGGGCAGTGGGAATTCCTCCCTGGACACTGAGCCGTGAGGCTAGGGTCCTGCTGCATTGCTTCAGCTGACCCCAGAACAATGGTTCAATGTCTCCACCCAAGGTTTGCTGAGTCCAGAGTAACAAACTGAGCAAGACTGGTTAATGCAAACACAGCCACATGTTCATCACTGTTATTGCTGCTGTTGTTAAAAGATTTGCTTATTTGAAAGTCAGTAGCAGATGGGGAGAGAGAGACACATCTTCCATATGCCCCCCAGAAGGTTCACTTCGCAGGTGGCCACAATGACCAGGCCTGGGCCAAGCCGAAACCAGGAACCAGGTGCTTCATCCTGGTGTGCAGGGACCCGAGTACTTGGGCCATCTTCCACTACTTTTCCCCAGGCCGTTAGCACAGAGCTGATGTGTGGGTTCATCTAGCCACAAGCACTGTGGATACAGTGGCTCTTGGGTGCGCTGCTCACCTGGGTATGTTCAATGACCAGAAACTGCATCCAAACCCTTCAGTTCAGCACCCCTGTCCGCACTTTTTAACATGTGCCAAAGAAATTCAACACTTTTTCAGCCACTTGCAGACTACACCTGCTGAAGGTGTAAATGGCGACTGCATGTAGGGAAGATGTGTCACGAACCCAAGGCGTTGGATTCTCTGCACCTGCTGCCTCCTGGTGCAGCACTTGCTCAGCGAGGAACTCTTCAACTGTGTCTTGTCCAAACACTAAAGGACCCTTAAGACCCTCTTTGCCATCAACAACTTGGCTTTGAAAATAACCAACTGTCTTCATTTTTACAGGTTAAGAAGCCAAGGCACCGAGAAGATGAACGGTGCTAGGAGACACACAGAAGGGCTGAGCTCGGACAGCATTAGGGGTGTGTTCACACCAAGTGCATTTTTCACTCAGAGAAGCACCTGTAATTTCAACTCCTTTTCATCCCCTTTCTTTGAAGAATTCTCACAGAAGAGGGCCGCTCCCACCTGCGGCCAGCAGCCAAGGGATACCCAGGAATACCCAGGAGTGTCTCCCCAGGAGTGTCTCCCCAGATGTCACTTCGCACAGCAGGCAGGAGGGTTAAAGAGGGCGCCTCAGGCTCAGCCTCCCGCAGCCTCCTCCAGGCATCTGGGAAAGTTGGAGGTAGGAATCAAGCAGGGAGACCAAGTCTGCTGGCGCCCCAGTTGGGAGCATGAACATGGCCCGAGAGAAGGGCTCCGCTCATTAGGAACAGATCTTCTTCCAGGTTTTGTTAACAATCAAAGCACCTGCTGCTGGAAGAGATGGGCCAGAAATTTCTGGAACAAAATGTCCAGCTGAGACACAGCGAGATGGCTTTCATCTCAGGGCCAGCCTATTTTTTTTTAAAGATCTGTTTCATTATTTTTATTGGAAAGCCCAGATATACAGAGAGGAGGAGGGACAGAGAGAAAGACCTCCTGTCTGATGATTCACTGCCCAAGTGGCTGCAGCGACTGAGCTGCGCTGTTCTGAAGCCAGGAGCCCAGAGGCTTTTCTGGGTCTCTCACGCAAGTGCAGAGTCCCAACACTTTGGGCCGTCCTCAACTGTTTTCCCAGGCCACAAGCAAGGAGCTGGATGGGAAGCAGGACCACTGGGATTAGAGCTGGCACCCATATGGGATCCTAGCACATGCAAGGTGAGGACTTTAGCCACTAGGCTACTGTGCTGGCCCTGCCAGCCTGGTTTTAATGCTTCAAGCTCCTACCCCCTTCTTCCATACTGTACATTTACCTCTCGCCCAGAAGGACCCCTCCTGATTCTTTCGTCAAGCTTCTCTCTGATCACCTTACTTGGCGCTTGTGTCTCCGACTCACTTTGGGTGAGTATGTTAGTTTAACTGAGGTTTCCTGTAGTTTTGTGTGACATAACACTGCTTGAGAGATCTTTGCCGTGTTAGAGCTGCTGGATCCAACATCCTGTTGGTGTTTTCTAGACGGCTGCTCTGCTCGCTCGCTCGCTCTTTCTTTCTTTCTTTCTCTCTCTCTCTTTCTTTTTCTTTCTTCTTTCTTTCTTTCTTTCTTTCTTCTTTCTTTCTTTCTTTCTTTCTTTCTTTCTTTCTTTCTTTCTTTCTTTCTTTCTTTCTTTCTTTCTTTCTTTCTTTCTCTCTCACTCTCTCTCTCTCTTTTTTCTTTCCAATATGCATTATTCTGGAAACGTTCAAGACTCCTTATTTTTTCCTAAGAACTAAACCAGTTTTGTGCGTGGGGTGGGGGGGTCTAATTAAGATCACTGCATGACAAGTTACCGCTTTCGCATCAGGTATTTATCGACAGAAATTTCGCTGCCTGAAGTGAAAAACAAAACAAAAAACACTGGAAATATTTGTGAAGAGAAGCTGCTGAACCATTCCTTAGTCCCTTGCAGTTGAAGAATCACAGAAAGTCAACATGGCGAACCCGAGGCTTGTGGCTGCACAGAGAAGAAGCGGCCAGGCTGGAGTGCGGTAGGGACCGGACGGCTGAGCATCCTCCAGAAGACCTTGCACTTTGCATGGCCCTTGCTCTCCCGCAGCATCCGAGAACGCTGGACCAGGCGATCCTTGTCGGCCGGCAGGGGGAGCTGTTGTCTAATACAAGCCCCGTGGTTCTCACTAGAAATTGGTCCCCGCTACGGATCATTTCTAAACTTTGCCCATTCCTAAGATTGAATCATTTAAATTGATATTGGCTATTTGCTTTTAAGTTGACTGTGAGTTTAATCTCATGTTACTGCTCAATACATGAAAGTGTTATTTTGGTCGCTGCCACTCTACTTGATTTGCTGTTTGTTCAGGGAAAGTGAATATTAATTTTATCGTTTGGAAAACAATGAAATATTTGAATTATTTTGTGAAACATTACGAGGTGAATTTTGATGAGCACAGTTCTGGGGTCAAACTAAGACTTTTGGAATAGAATTTTGCCCGTAAAATTTTATTTTATTTTTTTCTGCTGGCAGAGATGCATTGTATTTGCATTTTTGAGCCTGAATAATTTTAATTCATTTTTATTGTACAAACCCAAGAGGAACATTTGCTTTGTTTTCCCTGATTACTTATACAATTATTCTCTTCAGATACTACATGAACCATGAACCATAATATTCTATTCCTTGCTAATACATTTTGGCAAAAGTATTTACATGAAAACATAATGCAGGAAGGTAATGACTTTCTCCAATGAGCACATCATTGGCATGAAGCAATCATCTTTATTTTAATACAAGTACAATTCATTACATTTGTGTCAATTAGCAAAGCGACTTTTCCAAACGAACTAGTGAAGAAAAACATTGCCTGTCTTATCCCAGCCCAGCTGATTGGCTTCTTATTACCAGATGCTTGTTTGAAGAGAGAGAGAAAAGAGAAGTGTGTTTAATTTTCATAAACTTGATGCAATGCTGGCTCCCGGGGCATTAAGTGTGGTTCCGATACACTTAGTTTCTTCCCAGTGAGTTTTCAAAGTGAAAGTTCGATTTGAAAACAAAAGCCTTTGAAGTCTCGCCTTGGAAGGTGGGACTGGGAGACTCAAGTGAACAGATCCTTTGAATGACGGGCCCAAGGTAAGCAAAAGAATATTTTCTGCTCTCGTTCAAATGTTGGACCCCTATCCTAAGTCTGATAACCAGGTTATGTCATTGGGCAGAGAGAGTTGAGTCAAGCCCTGTAAGTGTAGACATGGCTTTGCCGAGGGGAAAGGGGGCTGTAATTCAGTCTGAATTCCCATGTGTGCAGTAGACTTTCCCTATGTGCTTACTGCCCTGTTCAGAAACAGGCGTATTTATGGTGCTGCTTATTCATTTTACATAGACTGGGGAAACATCCCTTTCCCCCCAGGACTTGTCAAATGTGTCATGTATGTCTAATAGACGTGCAAATAATATTACCTATGCTATATGTTTATGAGGCGATTGTTCTTTTTCCAAAAAGATTGATTGATTGATTGATTAAGTGATTGGGAAGGCCAAGTAACAGAGACAGAAATCTTCTATCCACTGATTCGTTTTCCAGATGGCCACAACAGCTGAAGCTGGGCCCATCTGCAGCCGGGAGCCAGGAGCCTCTTCCAGGTCTCCCACATGGAGTCAGGATCCCAAGACTTTGGGCCATCCTCTGCCTGCTTTCCCGGGCCACAAGCAGGGAGCTAGAAGGGAAGCAGAGCAGCTGCAGCTTGAGCCAGTGGACACATGGGATGCCGGTTCTGCAGGCAGAGGCTTATCCTACTATGCTATCTGCAGGCTGGGCCGTGCTCTGCTGCCTCAGCAGGGAGCTGCGTGGGAAGCACAAGGGCTGGGATTCATGCAGACACTCCAACAGGGGGTGCCAACTTGACCAGAGAAGGCTGAGCCTCCGGCCCCACCATACTGGCCCTGGGGTTCTTGCCCTTAAAATATTTAGTATCATTAAATCTAATTCTTGCAATACCGGCTGGCATTCTTCAGATGGGTGCTACAATGTTAGTTAAGTGATATTTCTAAGGGTATATGGTGAAGGCTATCAATTCCAACTTTCAGTAATTTTTTTTTAGAATAAGTGACAACTAATATGGTGTGTGCCTTGTAGGAAACTAAATTGGATTGCTGCATTGCACTTTAAATATGAAACAGGTTATTAGTATTTTCCTCTTTCTCTAATGTTCCAAATAGCTCTTCACTAGATAGGGGGATGAAGACGTCCCTTTGAAAAAAGAAAGGGGAGGGGCCAGGAGCTTCTTTTGGGTCTCCCACACAGATGCAGGGTCCCAAGGCTTTGGGCCGTCCTCGACTGCCTACCCAGGCCACAAGCAGGGAGCTGGATGGGAAGTGGAGCTGCCGGGATTAGAACCGGCGCCCATATGGGATCCCGGGGCTTTCAAGGCAAGGACTTTAGCCGCTAGGCCACGCCGCTGGGCCCAACCTGCATTTCTTACACAGACTGGGCGTTGCTGTCAGCCTGAGGAGGCCTTCTCAATCTTGCATGTCTAGGATTCCCAGTCTACTGGATCCCAACTTCACTCATTCTCTCTCTCTCTCTCTCTCTCTCTCTCTCTCTCTCTCTCTCTCTCTCTCCCTTCTTTTCCCCTCCCTCTTTCTCTCTCCCTCTCTCCTCAGCTTTCCCTCAACCTCCTCTAGCAATTTCACATTTTAAATCTCTCCCCAAGGTGGTCTTTTGCACTGCATGCAGAACGTTAAAATGCAAACTACTTTCCCTCGCAGTCAGGCATCCTCCACTTTCTCTTAGCTTTCTGCCTTCTTGAAGGAATTCTGAGTCTGCTCTGAGTCTCAGGGGCTTTTGTCTCGTCTGTTTTTCTTCCTTTGGAAATTTGGTGAATTTGCTCAGTGTTCTCCGAATTTTGAAATTTCACATTGCTCAACCCGGAATGAATCGATCTCTCGCACAGGGTGCACACTGCACCTTCTCAACATGGAAACTCCTGTTCTTCACCCAGTTTGGGGAAACACTCATGCATGTTTTTGTTTTGGAGATGTCTACTGCTCTGTTTGCCTTGTTCTTGGAGTCAGGTGCTGAAACTCCTCTGTTTGTTTGATTTTTTTTTCTGGTTATTATGTTTTCTATTTGTCTTTCGATCCAATTTTGAAAATTCCTTAATTTCTCTTCTAATGAATTTATTGACTTTCTCTATTTTTGTTCTTTTACTATCAATTTCCAAAAATTGCTTTAAAACATTTTCCTGAATGTCTATATTTAATAGAGTCTTCTGTCTCATGGATACAATATCTTTTCTTATTTCTCTGGATACTGGTGATAGGTTTCTGTATTTAAAAGTGTTTTCAGCTCTAGGGGCCAGCACAGTGGCTCAACAGGCTAATCTTCCACTTTGCAGCACCTGCATCCATATGGGCACTGGTTCATGTTCTGGTTGCTGCATTTCAAAGTCATCTTTTTTTTTTTATGGGGAAAGCAGCAGAGGCTAACTCAAGTCATTGGGCCCCTGAACCTCTATGGGAATCCTGAAGAAGGTTCCTGGCTCCTGGCTCCTGGCTTCAGATCGGCTCAGCTCCAGCCATTGTGTCCATTTGGGGAGTGAATCAGTGGATGGACGATCTCTGTCTCATCTTCTTTCTGTAAATCTGCCTTTCCAATAAAAATAAATAAGTCTTTAAACAATGTTTTCATATCCCTCTTTAATCTTTGTTGCCCCCAAGTTACAACTTGCTTGTAATGTAGTATAAATGTTTTTAATGTAATACTACTTTGAGTCTAATATTGGTGCTTCTCCTCAGCCATCTGGGATTCTTACTGGATTGAGAATAACTGAGAATGGATTGGTAAAAAGTCGATGCCTGGTTTGGGAGGTACAGTGACTGTGGGCCTCTCCATAGGGTAGTAACAGGGCCGGTCCATGTGTAACTCCCACCCCACCCCAGTCTTTCTAGATCTTTTCTCTTGGTTGGCTTGGATTTCCAGAGAAGAACTTGCCTCACTTATAGTTGGCATAGAACCCACTGCTGCTCTGTGGAAGCCTGCAGTTTTACACCCTTAGCAGATCCTCCATGCGTTTGCTGGCTTTCAGCTCCTTTCTCTACATTTCCCTGAATATTTGGAGTTTTAGAGGTCAGTCTTGAAAATTAGGATCTGTTTCCACTAGATTTATTAGCTGAGACACCAGCTATTCTGCTTTCCAGGTTCTGATATTGTTACTGTCCCCTTATTTTGAATCTTTATATCTCTTTATTTTTTAAGTTCTTTTTGTTTTGGGTGTTGTGGCGAGGGTGTCACCTGCCCTGTGCAGATGGGAAACCAAGGAGCCATGCAGGTGCATCATTGTCATGTCTCATCTGTAACCTGAAATCCACAGTATCTAACATTGGCCCAAGGAAGGACTTATTAAAGACACTGACTTTGCTGTGACTGAGAGTCCAATCGAAAGTGGAAAGAGGGCCCAGTGTGATGGCTCAGCAGCTAAACCCTCATCCTGCAACCACTGGGATCCCGTATGGACACCAGTTCATGTCCCGGCTGCTCCACTTCCATCCAACTCCCTGCTATGTAACTAGGAGAAAAGCAAAAGATGGCCCAGAGCCTTGGGACCCTGCATCCACATGGGGACCTGGAAGAAGCTCCTGGCTCCTAGCTTTTGAATAGCTCAGCTTCAGCCATTGCAGCCACTTGGGGAGTGAACCAGCAGATGGAAGATCTTTGGCTCTGAAACTGCTTCTCTGTAAATCTGCCTTTCTAATAAACATAAATAATTCTTTTTAAAAGAAGTTTAAAGAAAACAGGCTGATGCTATAGCTGTGCAGTTAGAATCAATAAGGAATTCTGTGTGTGTCTCACATCTTGACACTGAGAATGAATATTCTAGTGATTTTGTGTGTGTCTTTTCATGAGACCAAAGAACATGAATGGAGGAAATTAAAAATAGAATTTTTTTTCATCCTAAGAATGGCTATGACAATTTTGAGAAAAAATAACTCTTCTTTGAGGGGTTTTAAAGTCTGCCGTAACATAAAGGTCACACAATCACACGTGTACTGGAGTCATGTGAGAAAAGGAGCATGAAGCCCAGCGCTTGGCAGAAGGCCTGTGACTGCAGTGTTGGGGCTATGAAGCAGTGGGAGAGATGGAAAGGGGATGCTCCCGTTATAGCGCATTCTCACTATGAGCCAGGAACCTACACTTGGAATGGGAAGTTATAAATGAACAGTTGCAATATTAATGTGAGGTATCTCACCTGAAGCAGTGAGAAGTAGTTACAAAGTTTGAAGATATCACAGAGGTCAAAGGGAAAAAAGATCGAGTTACAGGTCTGTAGAGATCTTAACTAGCAACATTTTCCTTGAATTGTGATAACATTTTTTTTGGAAAAATTCCACTTGAACCTAGTATGCGTAATCACAAATCCCTACCCAGATAAATTTTGTTTGGAAAGGGGAAAGGGTGTTTTACTGACGTACGCATTTGCCAAACAATATGTGAGTGTAGAAGCTGCCACATTCTTGTTCTTCCTGTTCTGAATGCCTCTGTAACTTGCAACACTTGGCTCTTGGGTGTGTACGCATCCTTTCCTGCAGCACAGGGCTGCCTCCTGGGCTCTGGCAAGATGGCCACGTGACATGTGAGTCAGATGCTTGCCAAAGAGGAAGAGACAACATTCTTCCTCTGGCAGAGAAGTGTCAAGAGAGACTTGGATCATTTGCTTCACACACTCACTTCTCAATCCTGAGCCAATCATTGTGATCAGGAGGTTGAGCATTTCTGATTGGCTAGCCATAGAAGGGAAGGGCTATTCCCTTCAGTTATGGGAGATTGACAACCAATACGGATCTGCTAAAGAACTAAATATACGCATAATTTGAATCAATCTTCTGAATGCCTATGATTCAAACATTTGAATCTACATCTGCTGTAGGACTTGGTGGACTGCAAGATACTAGAGACCACTAACTCCCCAAAAGCATGTTCTTAATTTTTGTGGGCTGTGAAGTTTAAACTGTAGTATTATATCATTTTCATTAAAAAAATAAAGACTTATCTATTTGGGAGGCAGAGCTACAGAGAGAGAAAGGGAGAGATAGAGATCTTCCATCTGCTGGTTCAACATGCCACCCCTCCCCCGGATGGCCACAATGACCAGCTCTGGGCCAGGCTGAAGCCAAGAGCCTTGAGCCCCATCCTGGTCTCCTGCATGGGTGGCAGGGGCCCGAGGACTTTGCTGCTTTCCCAGGCATATAAAAAGGGAGCTGGATGGGAAGTGGAGCAGCTGAGACATGACCCAGCCCTCATTGGAATGCACATGTTGTGGCAGAGGTTTAACTCGCCTTGTTAGTCCCATGTGGAATTTTTTCTAAGCCCTTATCTGATTAAAGTTGCCGTTTCATAAACCTAGGGACACACCAAATGAAGGAGCAAAATGGGAATCTTTGGTTTCAGAAATACTAAACGAATCTTCAAAGAGATCTCGGGAAGATTCTGAGGCTCAGCAGGTTGAGCCTCTGCTCAGGATGCCTGCTGCTCATACCAGAGCCGGTATAATTTCTGGTGACTCCATGCTTTGGATCCAGCGTGCCACTAATGCGCCTGGGAGGCAGCAGGTGACGGCCCAAGCGCTTACTTCTCTGCTACCCGTGTGTGGGACATGAAGCATGTACCTTCAGCCAGCCCAATTCCGGCTTTTGCTGACGTTTGGGGAATGAATCATAAGATAGAAGGTCTGTGTGTGTGACTCTACCTTTCAATGTAATGCAAACCAGTATATAAACATCTTAAAAATGAATAAATGGAATTATGAATAACTTCCTTCTGCCATGTGAGGTTACAACAAAACCAGGAAATGTGTTATCAGAGATTGAATTTGGTGGTGACTTGCTGTTGAATTTGCAGCCTCCAAAGCAATGATGAAGAAATTGTATTGTTTCTGAGCCACCTGGTCTACCGTGCTCTCTTACAGCAGCTTGATCAAGCTACCATGGTATTCTACTGCTACTGTGAATAAATTAGTATCAACTTCATGATTTGAAACAATGTAAATATATTAACTACACTTCTGGAGTTCAAAATGGGGATTAGCAGGTGCATTTTTTCCTGGACCTCTGGGACAGGATCCATTCTGCGCTCCTTCCAGCTTTCCTTGGTTCAGGGCCACATCACTCATCTTCGACTTCCATGGTCAAGCTTTATTTTCTGACCCTGAATCTAATGCTTCACTTCCCGTTTATCGTGATGCTTGTGACAACATTAGCCCACCTAGATGATCTGGGATAATCTTTCTAAATCAATGCCCAGCATTTCCAAGGTCCCATTTGCCTTGTGAAGTAACAGACTCACAGGTTTCAGTGATTAAAACACCAAACATCTTTGAGAGGCATTGTCCTGCCTGCCTCAGGAGGAGAAAATGAAATATACATTCAAAAGTTGCTTATATTACAGTGCTTACTGTATAATCGATACTTAAACAATGCCAATATCCAGTCTGCAAGTTTTAGCAATTCAAATATTTAACTCTGCCTCCTTTCCAGCATTATGTTTTCAGATGTTCAATGTGCTGGAAGGGGCAAATGACACATTAATACATTCTCATGAATGTCAGTCTTTTTTACGTTTTTGAAGTCTATGAAGTTAGAAAAAACTTTCTATCCAAAAATAAGAAGCAATCCTTGCATTGGACTGTTTTGAGCAGAAAAATAGCCAAAATGGAAGTTGTGTTCCAGTGTTTCTGACTGAAGATCAAATGCAATACATAGATTGTGGAGAACTTTCAGAGAACCCAGTGTCCTAGACCCTTGCATCGTAGGTGGTAGTAAAAGGTATACAGCGAAAGGTTCAGATTCTGTGTGCAGTGTCTCAACACTTCTCCCTCTTTGAGCTTGGGTTAACGAGTTCCAACAGCATTCCAGTGTCTTTCTTTTGGGAATGTCCTGCTGGTTTAAAACTGTCTCCAGTTGATCCCAGTGGCCCTGGCTTTCAGGATTTCTCTCTTGGCCTTTAACATGCCAAAGACTTCAACAGTTTAACAGAACACTCACCACTTTGAAAAATGAACCGTGAAGTTTAGTCCACACATCTGAAGAAAGGTAAAGATTAAGCCTGTATGGATTCTAGGCAAAGAAAATAAACATCAGTGATGCCCAGAGAGGTCAATCTTTGCAATAAGAAAGTTTATATTCAGAATGACGGGCCATCCCCATTTCGTGTTCTTTCTGGTTAATAACAGCCTTTGTTTTGTAGTCTCTCTCCCAGGAGGGAAAGCTAATGCAATACTCGCTGAGTTTGGGGCTGCTGGCTGGGAAGTATCAATAGGTCATAAATAAACCACTACCACACCGAGAAGACAATAAGATTATGTATACTCCTACTACCTCCAATTATAGTAAGAGCAACAATTATAAGGTTGTACTGCTACAGCCGCCCTATGGAGAAAATGGGAGGAAAATGTTCCATTAGCTTAATGAAGAGAGCACGGCAAAGCCACAGAGACGTTTTCTTACTATTAGCACCTGTGGTGGCCCAGCACTCCAGGGCAACCGGGGCTGCAGGAGAACAATTAAACTTTCTGACAATTAGCCCCTGCGAAGTGCGGTCCCTGAGCCCAAAGGAGCCGTTTCAGAAAGATCATGTTTGTGTTTCTCTCCGCTCTTGCCTAGCTGAGTGAGTTATTCGCTTGTGGAAGTGGAGCGAAGATGACCGCAAAGCATTGTGGGCAGGCTTGTGGCCGAGCACGCACCAACTACGGCGACTTTCAAAAATAAGCATTTCCAGGAGCTTTTCGAAGACGCTTCATATGCCTGGCTTTTTAAGATCTTTTTTTGCAAAATGAGCATATCATTTAATTCGATTTTCCACAAACTTTTCTGAGTCCCCTTATGTTAGAGAGAGAAGCAAGTTGCCTTGGGTTCATCTTTTAACCTCACCAAGCTCCACATTTTTCTGCTCGGACAAATGCAGGCACCAACCATGCAAACTTCTGTTGGCTAGTTGGAGGATGACGAGATGCTAGGTGTGAGTCATCGCTAGCCACGTTCAGAATCTACCCAGAGCACCATGAATTTGCGTGGCACATTTAGATGTTTGTAACAAAAACTCAAAATTTTCTTCTGAAGATCATGACCCAAACTTTGCCTGGGTGTCGGTGAGTAAATAGATTCTCAATTTAAGAACTCAAAGGGTGTTTGTGCAACATGAAGGTGTGGTATGTGAGCTTCTCTACGACGCACCCCAGACACAATTTGACAATAACAGCATAAATATGGGTAAGCCATGGAACTCCTCCTTCATTATCCCAAACGCAAGCGCCTTCTGTTGGGTGCAGCTCTTCCAACACCGAAGTAGCACCCCGATGTTGATCCCAGCAGGCTGCTGCTGCCCTTGCTGCCTCTTGCTACAGAGTCCCTGATGAAAAGCCAGTGTCCTACTGTACATCGACCTGGCCAGGACAAAGCAGTCCTTAGATGATGCCCAACTCGCCTTCCGTAGAGCTGACTTTGAGACTCCTGTGCAGCCGTTATTACAACAGAGAACAACAGATGACAATTCGGAGCTGTATGTTTTGATTTGAGCGGTGCAATCTTTATTTAAAACATCAAGTCTTTTATGTTTGAATAAAACTTTTACAGCTGTTAATAATTTTTTAAAAAGATTTATGTATTTTTATTGGAAAAGCAGATATACAGAGAGGAGGAGAGACAGAGAGGAAGATCTTCCATCCGATAGTTCACTCCCCAAGTGAGCGCAACAGCCGGAGCTGAGCCCATCTGAAGCCAGGAGCCAGGAGCCCTTCCGGGTCTCCCATGCGGGTACAGGGTCCCAAACCTTTGGGTCGTCCTCAACTGCTGTCCCAGGCCGCAAGCAGGGAGCTGAATGGGAAGCAGAGCTGCTGGGGATCCTGGCGTGTGCAAGGCAAGGACTTTAACCACTATGCTATCGCGCCGGGCCCAATCATTTATTTTAATTCAAAACTAACACAAGCGAGCAGTGATGTGATTCATTATCAAAATAGTTCCTACCTTTGCAGATATTTTAGTTTTGTTAAAATTTGTTTACCATTATTAGGACAGTCTAATAGTTAGATATAAAGTCTCCTCTTTTAAAGATACACATGTAATTTAGAATATTTGGTTTTTATTTTGTAATAAGTATTTTTATTTCCTCTTATGATGAATACATGCACCTACATGAACACACAAATGCATACACATCCAGAGAGTACTCCAAAAAGTCTGTGGGAAATTAATTGAAATAAAACAATTTTTCTGTAGAAACCTATTAAAATTTATCTATATATTTGAGAGGAATCCAAAGAGAGACCCCCACTTACTGGTTCACTCCTCAAGTACCTGTCGTGGCTGGGGTCCAAGGCTAAAGGCAGACCTCAATCCAGGCCTGGCAGTTGTGAGTACCATGAACCCAGTCACTTGAACTGCCACTGCCGCCTCCCCGAATCCACATCGAGCAGGAAGATCGCATCCGAAGCCAGGTCTGGGATTGAACCGGCGCTCTGACATGGGCTGTGCACACCTCCCCAGAGCCTTCCTTGTGGGGCCCCACCACTGCCCCTGGCGCAAAGTCCAGATGTCCTAGAGTTCTCCCAAAAAATTCAATGGAAAAAATATGTGCTATGAAAAAAACTTGGCAGGTGCCAAAATCGTTTTATACAAGCTAAGCTCATTTTCAAACCTTATTATTCCCCATCTTTATCCCTGCTCTGCTCACCATTCTTGTTCTTTCCATTATCTTTATTTTTTGCTATTAAAAAAATAATAATCTGAGGGTCAGATACCTGCTTTTGCCACTAATATTTCTATTGAAATCAACTACTAGGATTTCTATCAACTAGCAGCAGTTTTTCAAATGTGTTCTGCACCTTGCCTGGTTGATTTTTCTCGTGATTACTAAGCCAGTGAGCTTTCTAAGACCCACATGAGTCTCATTTTTAACTGCATTAAGAGATAAGAATTTTTATTATTGTAATTACTTTGTCTTGATTGGTTAAATGAACCTTCTGTTGTCAAAGTTACCACGCAGTACACAATATTATTTTACCTACTGTGTGTTCAGAGTCTTCTTGTCACGAAACCAGCATGCTAGCACGAGAAGCATTTTAACAAATAGGTAAACACACGTCTTTTGTGAATTAAGAGGGGGTAATTATACCAGCCTTACTGCATTTGTGGGTGAATAGCTCAAAATACTTGAAGCAAAATGTCAAGAAATATTTAACAATAAACACAAAATCACAGGATTGTCATAAGAACAAGAATGACCTGTAAAATGTAATTTTTGGTTTCTCTTAATAGACTATTCAGATCAGAATATGAAGACGCAAGTACAAATACTTTTATTTTTCCTTCATTTTTAAGCAATTCTAGTCCTAGACCATACACTACAGGTACAATTGCTATAATTTTCCTGTCAAAATAGATATTTGCTATAAAAGACCCCCCAAATCATTACTTTCATTTTTACAGTTTGTCTTTACGCTCTGTATAAACAGAATCCAAAGAAATCCTGGCATTGGGAATATTTGGCTTCCGAGAAGCATGTAGGGTTATGCTGTGCAGGATGTGTTTCTGATGAAGACTCATTTAAAAGCAAACACACCGGAACTTGCAACTGAGCTTCCAGATCATCTCCTTGGTTAAGCACACACTGACTCCGCGGGTGACAACCACTGCACGCAGTCTTGGGGGAGAACTCCTCTTTCTGTGTCAATGACCTTCAAGCCATGTGACCTATTCTTCCGACTATCTGAACTGATGTGCACACTAACATCAATTGGTGGCCTAAAGCAGACAAAATGCTTCCTGTTTAATGAGAGGAGGAATGGTACATTTTTCTTCCTTAGCTGTTAACCTAGCTTTGAGGTCTTTCTCAAAAACAAGTCTCTAAATATTTTTCCAGTTATGTTAACTTCACTGAAATCAACTCTAAGGTTGGCAAAATGAAAACCAAGCATTTGCGTTCAGGAACTGGTACAGTTGGGGATTGACGTAAGTGTCCTGCCCTCTGCCCTTTTAAAATAGATGGGCATGGCTTTTCCTGTAAGACAATGGCTGGTGGTACAATGCTGTCTCAGCTTCCTAGCTACGTTTAGGCAAAAAGGAAGCGTTTAAAGTCAGACACTGCCAGGGCACTGTTTGGTGTAATTAGTTTTAGGCTCATATTGTGTTTCCATATTCTAAATTTTGTAAAGAACAATGTTCAGCAGTGGATTGTTGACATCTTTCTGCACATATAATTCTTCTTGGTATTGTCTTAAAATGATTTAGGCTGTAAAACTAATACTAAAGGATATAGTAATACAGCATTAATCTATTACTACGGTAAGATAGGATAAGAAAGAATCGGATAGGACAATAGGGAAAAGACAGAATGAGGGGTTGGATGTGTGGTGTAACAAAGAACCCATCACTTGGTTGAGTCCCAGCTACTCTGTTTCTGATCCAGCTTCCTGCAAAGGCACATCCAGAAAGCAGCAGCTGCTGAGGCTTGAGAGCTCAGACCCCTACCACCCAGAAGCGAGCCCTGACTCCGGTTGGCTCAGTCATGTCTCTGGGAGGCATTTTGGGGTGTGAACCAGCGAATAGAACATTCTCTCTTCTCTCTGTTTCTTTCTTCCTGTTTCTCTTCCTTTCAAATAAAATCAAATAAAAATTGGGTTAAAGCAAAAGGAAAACAAGAATTAAGAAATGAAGACAACAAGAGCTATTACCCAAACATGTCTAAAAGGCTCTGCATGCCTTCAATGAGGTCAGAATTTCAGCTCTCAGCTTCCTGGTTATCAAGGCAAAGGCAAAGATCTGTTACAAGGACATACTTGAGTGTGCGTGTGTTGGGGGGGGATGAGGAGAGAAAGGAGACACACGCTGGTTAGCTTAACTAGACAGGAATCAAACCAAACTCTGACTTCGCTGTGGACATATAGCTCAGTTTCCATGTGTTGTGTCACTATGAGAATTTAGCAGTTGCCTTTTTCATATTGTATTAGGACTTTATAAAAGTGGTGGACCTCTTTAGCTCTAAGCTATTATGAACACAGAGCCAGCTGATACAGATATTTGGGGGTGTCTAAGGAATGACCGAGCATTATCCATGATCCATTCCCTTTCTAGGTTCTATCTCATCTAATTCCTTCACCCACCTTCTGAGATCAGATTTTGTTTATACACGAACACCTTGGGTCCAACTCTTCTTCAGCAAAAGTGATTGGACACTGATCTAACCCTAGAGCCCTCCACTTGCTCACCTCTCCCACACTGTCTTGGGTGGTCTAATAGAGTATTATCTTTTGTTTACCTTCCCTAAGCATCAATCAATCTTTGATTTTCACAAAGGCTCAAGATTGTCTTTGGGCACTCATTCCGTGTCAACCTCTGTGAAAGTACTATACCACTTGATCTTCAACATTTTTCTTTATATGAATTAATCTTTAAATACACTTTCAAAAATGTATTGATTTTGAAAGACAGAGTTACAGAGAAAGAGCGAAGGAGGGAGGATGAGAATGAGGAGAGAGCAAAAGAGAGAGAGAGAGAGAGAGAATGCTTCCATCCACTGGTTTACCCCTCAAATACCTGCAATGATCAGAACGGGTCAGGTTGAAGCCAGGCACCAAGAGCTTGACCTGAGTCCCCTAGTGGGTGGCTGCTGCCTTCCCAATGCTTTAGCAGAAAGCCAGGACCAGTATCCAACATGGGATTCAGGTGCCTCAAGGGGAAACTGTGCTGCAACGCCCACCCCTAAAAATGCATTTAGAGGGCAAGATTTCTATTATGACACACACACAAAAAAAAGTAAAGCCGGAGTGTTTGCTAGAAGCTGAAGGAAAATATGAAAAGAAGTAACTTTTTTTTTAAACATTTATTCACTTTATTACAGTCAGATATACAGAGAGGAGGAGATACAGAGAGGATTCACTCCCCAAGTGAGCTGCAACGGCTGCTGCGCGCCGATCCGAAGCCGGGAACCTGGAACCTCCTCCAGGTCTCCCACGCGGGTGCAGGGTCCCAAGTCCTTGGGCCGTCCTCGACTGCTTTCCCAGGCCACAAGCAGGGAGCTGAATGGGAAGTGGAGCTGCCGGGATTAGAACCGGCGGCCATATGGGATCCTGGGGCTTTCAAGGCCAGGACTTTAGCCGCTAGGACACGCGTCTGCTCTTCTTAAGAGCTAACCTTGGGCTCGGCAGCATGGCCTGGTGGCTAAGGTCCTCGCCTTGATCCCATATGGCCGCTGGTTCTGATCCCGGCAGCTCCATTTCCTCTCTGTCTCTCCTCCTCTCAGTATATCTGACTTTGTAATGAAAATAAAATAAATCTTAAAAAAATAATAATAATAAAAAGAGCTAACCTTACAGTTGAAACAGCTAGAAAAACAACAGCAAAGCAATCCCAAGGTTAGCAGGAAAAAAGAAATAACCAAAATAAGGGAGGAAATAAACCAAATAGAGACCAAAAGAACAATACATAAGATCAATGAGTTAGAGAGTTGATTCTTTGAGAAAATCAACAAAATAGATTCCCCTCTAGCCCAACTAATAATAAAAAAGAAGATACAAATCAATAGTATCAGAGAAGAAAAGGAAATATAAAGCAGATACCTCAGACATACAGAGTTATTAAGAACTATTACAAGCAACTATAAGTCAAGAAATCAGAAGACCTAGAAGAAATGGATAGATTTTTGGGCACATACAGCCCACCAAAATTGAATCAAAAAGCAATTACTAATCTAAATAGTTCTTGTCTATAACAAGGACTGAGATTAATTAAGTAGCTAAATCCCTCACAACTGAGAAAAGCTCTGGGCCAGATGGCTTCACTGCTTAATTCTAACCAAATGTTTCAAGAACTTACCCCAATTCTCCACAGGCTATTCCAAACAATAGAAAGGGAGGCAATTCTTCCAAACTGTCTCTATAAAGCCAATATCATCTTAATACCAAACCCAGATAGAGACACAACAGAAAAAGAGAACCGCAGACCGATATCCTTGATGAACATAGATGCAAAGATCCTCAACCAAATACAGGCCAATAGGATCCAACAGTAAGTACATCAGGCAGATCACTCACCCGGAGCAGGTACGATTCATCTCTGTCATACAGGGTGGTTTAACATTCACAAATCAATAAATATGATAAACCTCATCAACAAATTGAAAAGTGAGAAGCATATGATCATCTCAATAGATGCAGAGAAGGCATTGGATAAAATCCAATACCACTTCATGATAAATGCCTTAAGTAAGATAAGCATAGAAGGAATATTCTATAACACAATAAAAGTGGTATACGAAAAACCCATCCCCAACATCACACTGGATGGGGAAAGACTAGAAGCTTGCCCACTAAGATCTGGAACTAGACAAGGAGGTCCACTTTCACCAATGCTATTCAATATCGTACTGGAAGTCCTTGCTACAACTATTAGGCAAGAAAAACAAATTAAATGAATTCAAATCAGAAATGAGGAATTGAAATTATCCCTATTTGCAAATGACATGTTTCTCTACACAGGATAACCAAAAGACTCAATCATAAGACTGCTCAAACTAATGAGACTTTGGCAGAGTAGCAGGATAAAAATCAATGAACACAAAAATGAAAACCACATTGAGGTTCACCTAACTCCAGTGAAATTAGCCTATATGCAGAACTCTACTAACACCACCTGCTCATGGGGATGTGGGGAGAAGGACCTTCTGAGACGGGAACACCAAATGCTTGAAGTTTTGCTGAAAGGAAGGTCCCCTCAGTTGTTGTCATTCTAACAGGTGGAGGCAAAGCTTGGCACAATGTGTTGGAAAAAGCACACAAATTCTTCCGTCAGTGCTAGAGCCAGTCATCTCAGGGTAGACTTCAGCTGGAATGCTTGTTCTTGCACGCGTGTAAAACCCACCAGGGTTTTAGGGGGAGAACAATCACATAGTTAATATTTTGCTACTTCATGAAATCAACACTAAGCTCCTTTAGTGCTTCTGGTAGTACTGGGGACCCAAATATGTTAAGATGAACGTCATGTCATTGTCCTCAAAAGTTCAAAGTGGTGAGGTAGGAAGTAGGGAACGATTTGCATACTAACATAAATTAATGTGAGGCCAGGGCTCTAGAGTTTGGATTTTTTCCTTATTATTTTACACACACACAATGATATTAAATTTTTTGTTTATTTATTTACCCCGAATATCTTGAGTCTTCATCACTGCCTCTTGAGATATACATTAGCAGGAAATTGGAGTCAGAACCTGAGGGAGAACTGAGACGCAGGCACTTGGTGATTTAATGCGGGCCTCCTAAGGAGTATCTCAACCCCCGTGCCAAATGCCTTCCCCAGATTTCAAAGTGGTTTGCAAAATAAATGTCTTCTTTAAAAAAAATATTGAAAACCAGTGAAAGGCATGCGCACGCGCAAACACACACACACACACACACACACACACACACACACAGCATTCTCTCCTTTTGTGTGGGACACTCACCCCTCCCACATAGTCCCTCACAGTACCTGCAATGGCCAGGGTTGGGCAGGTGCCAAATGGTCTAGAATGAAACCCAGGTCTCCCACAGTGGTGGGCACCATCACTGCTACTCTCCCAGGTTCCACGTTAGCAGGAAACTGGAATCTGAAAGCAGAGCTGAGAATCAAACTCAACGGCTCCTAAATGGTATGATGTCTTAACTTTCAGGCTGAAATTTCGGGTCCGCTAAATTTAGGTCTATTTTCCTACATCTTGAAAATGTAGGAAAATTGTGTATTTTCCTCTATTTGCAGACAGAAATATATCTTATCTCTGATCCTTCAGAATTTAGGTTTCTGTAATTGCTGATCAGAGCTCCATCGGCAGGGACACCAAGGCTCCCTCGAGTCCTTTCCTTTGTCTGCCTAAGTTCAGCCTTTCATCTGTCTCTTCTGTATAGCAAAGCTAGACTGTGTGGGTGTTATCCCATAGGGTCCAAAGTCTGGAACTATCATTTGTGTCCAGTTCTAGAGTGGCAGTAACTGGACACAACAGGGGCCAGTGTGTGGTACAGCAAGTAAAACTGCTGCTTGTGACCCCAGCATTCCATATGGGTGCAGGTTCAAGTCTTGACTGCTCCACTTTCAATCCAGCTAGCTACTGAAGTGCCCAGGAAAGCAGCAGCAGGTGACTCAAATGCCTAGGCTCCTGCCACCCACATGGGAGACCGAGAAGCAGCTCCTGGCTTCAGCCTGCTGCAGTCCTGGCCATCGCCACCGCCGAGGGAGTGAACCACCAAATGGAAGTATCTAACTCTGCCTTTCAAAGAAAGCAATCTGAATCAATAACTAGCACAGTAAGATTGAACAGCAATTACAAATTATCCTTCATCAAATGAAGTTATTCATTTCAGCGACATTGCTCAGTTTTTAATTCTGAATTGCTCCTTATGTTTGATTGTTCAGGCCTTCAATATCAAATTCAAAGGAATGTCTATTTTAGTATGTATGAAAAAAGTCCCCTCGGTGCTCTTATTTAGGAGCTGTAGACACTACTAGCTGAAAAGCACGCAGGAGCTTGGCATTTTCTTTACACACTCATTGAGATTATCGATAGGGAAATGATTTCTATTGATTCTGCACTTCAATAAATATATGCTACTCTGTAAATGTGCTTTATAAATGATAATAAAACATCTGGCTAAGAGGCTAATCTTTGGTAATGGTGCTAAGTAGGACTTTTAGGATGAAATGCAAGTGAAACCTGACAGCTTGTCCTGTTGTTGAATCTAAGAAAATTTTAAAATTATTCAATAAAGGATAACAGAATATGGAAAATGTATTCAGTAACACCTGCTAAGACATCAGGTAAAACGCAGTATTCAATTCCTGTCAAATACTACACTTTTACTATTTCTAAACTATGCAAGTGATTTAAATTCATTTTTAGAAACATAAAAGCCACACATTTAAAACTTTCCCATTTTATAGTATGTGTACTAATAGTGCACTGGTAAACTTTCAAACAACTTACTACTGATCACAAACGCTAGTCAACATCTCATAGGACATCCCTCTGAGGAGCCGTTCAAGGATGCCTTTCCAGTCTCCTGCAGGCTGCAGCAGGAGGTTCCAAGGTAACTGTGACCCTCACAAGTGATCACAAAAACCAGCAGCTATTGCTCCAGTGAACGCATCATACTCAATTGCACATCTGCTTTGGTAAAATTGTTCCATTTTTGTTACTTCCAGATTAAGAAATAGGATCATTTCTAGATTATAGTTTCTGAAAGTCACAGGAAATATTTTGAAGTCATTGGGAGGTACCATCAAAAGTTTTTTTTTTTTCTTTTTAATGGGATAGTTTCCATTAAAAAAAACCCTCTCAGGTCTGATACTTAAATATTTCAAGATGGCTGAAAACTATTAAAAGTCCTTTATTCTTCTAATGTGTACAAGTGACTCATTTTTATTGTCACTCATGCACTGTAGAAGTCTGAAGTGTAGCAGGTTGCTTCAAGAGGCAACAACTATTCTTTGAACACTTCAAAAAATACAGTGTAAACATTCACTTTAATAATGTTTCCTTTGTTATGGCCAAACAGGAGTGCACTTCTCCCTCCCCTTTGGCTGAGCCCTGACAAGCTGAGTAGCAACAGCGGAGTGCTCCAAGAATTTTTCAACACCAATTTGCTTGTTCTAATTTGCTTTTCAGGGCTGACAATCACAATCATGACTTCGCTTGCAAGAAGATCTGTTCCTATTCATTTGATTCAGTCATCCCTCTTGTTCTCATCATATTTCATTTCCCTGGCAGCTTCACCCAGTGAGTTAATTGAATCAGAGGTGCCATTAGCACTCCAGTTCTAGTTTCATATGCAAAATGCATCTCTTCTCCTTTAGAAACAAATCAGATACACCCCTTAAGTAAGTTCCAGCACATTGCAATGAATGATCACATAGACAGACCATGGTGAGGAAATCTGCCTTTTGCTCTTCAAACAGAAACAGCCTTTCTAGTGAGTAGTTCAGTATCTGGAGACAATACCAAAGCATTACTTGTTCAATTCTAACATTTGTTACCCTACAGAAATTCTAACACATTTTTGTTTTAGCCTGAACACATTACAGTGCACGAAGATCATTTTTTATGATGATTTCAAATGTTTTCATCTCATGTAATGATGTATGTTGGAAAAAGTAAGGAATGTCTATTTTTTTAAAAAAGATTTATTCATTTTATTACAGCCAGATATACAGAGAGGAGGAGAGACAGAGAGGAAGATCTTCCATCCAATGATTCACTCCCCAAGTGAGCCGCAACGGGCCGGTACGCGCCGATCCGATGCCGGGAACCTGGAACCTCTTCCGGGTCTCCCACACGGGTGCAGGGTCCCAATGCATTGGGCCGTCCTCAACTGCCTTCCCAGGCCACAAGCAGGGAGCTGGATGGGAAGTGGAACTGCCAGGATTAGAACCGGCGCCCATATGGGATCCTGGGGCATTCAAGGCGAGGACTTTAGCCGCTAGGCCGCGCCGCCAGGCCCAGGAATGTCTATTTTTAAATGCATAATATAGCAAGCATGTAACGGGAAATAACCAGTTTATTCTCTACATCTTAAAACCAATTTCAACATGGCTAGATGGTTCTTCAATCTCCTATCCATGGGGGAACATGTGTTATTGTGGTCTCAACGTTTAAAGAGCCCAGCCAAGCAATCTGGGAAGCTCACTAATGTCAGAATCTCATCATTAAATGCAACTGTAAGACCAGCAAAGAAACTTCCACTTCAATCATTTGCACATTAATAAAGCTAACAATATAAATGAATGATGTTTTCTTTGGGACTGGATATAAGCATAACTTGCTTTTAAAAAGGAGAAATCAACAAGATTTAGAGAGATACAGCCACTAATTACCTCTTTATAACCTGAAGAGGGCACTCAAGTCCCTTGATGAAAAAACAAATTGAAGAGGGGTAAGATTTTTTTTTCCCCAATTTTAGTATGTTTATAGATCATTTCTTATAGGAACTTCTAAAACTGAACATTTAAAGAAAACATAGTTTGGTTTATTAGTTTTTCCTTACATATGACAATTTCACTTCCTGCTGGGAAGACCATGAGGAGCAGGTGGCCTCCATGGCCGGGAATCCGTAAGCATTGTGCACACGCATCAACGGAACCCAGTGGTCAGTTAGGTGGGTTGGCCATATTCTCAGAGAAATCAACCAGGACTTCCAGAGGGCGGTGCCCAAGGCAGGAAGCTGGTGAGACATGCTATGGCACTGCTCTGGTTACGGAAGGAAAGTCATGTCACCATCTCTGACACTATTGATGAAGAAACGCAGAGGCTGGTTTCAATGACAGCTAACTATTTTTGAAGAGTAATCTCAAATGACCCATGACAATGATCATTTCAATGAATCTTGTAACTAATCTTGGGTTTGCAGGAAAGACATTCTTCTTATTCCGGCATGGTGCTGACATGCTTCAAAGGAAAACACAGCAGCTCTGACATACAATTATCTACATTACATAAATAGCTGTGCATGCAAATATTGCTGCATACTCTGTGTGATGCACATCTTAGACTGTCACATTTTATTAACTAGATATTGCATGGAGTTACTAAAAACACGAATATTGTTTTATTTTAAAAATTCATTTTAAAGGCAGGGAGAGATGGAGGTGTGCTTATTCTCTGGTTCTCTCTCCAAATGCCTGCACCAGTGAGGGCTGGGCCTGCCTGCAGGTTGGGGTTGGGGATGCAATCGTCAGCTGGGCTGCGGGTGGCTGTGCCGTCCTGCGCTTTCGCCCATTGCCTTCCACGGTGTGCAGGAGCAGGACCCGGGGAGTCAGAGTACTGAGTGAAGCACAGCCATGTGGATGTGGAACATAGGAGCCAAAACCCCACTGTCATTTAAATTCCTTTATGAAGAAAGTCTTGGCTCTGAAAATGATTCTTTCAATGGGAATATAACGAGCTTCTTTTTCTCAAGACAGGGGGGAAAAAGCCTGCCTATACTTACTACTGTATTAGTAAGAGTTTTGAAATCAGAAATTTGAAGATGGATAATTACATATTACATCATGTTTTTCCCAACTGGACTTCCTTATCCTTGGTGTGATATTTTCTAAGGGTGATGATGGTAGTGAAGGAGAAACTGCAGCTTAGTAAAACAAGCATTTTCTCAACCAAAGTTATAGTCATGCCCTCTGATTTTTAAGTTATTCAGGTCTGATAAGTGTATATTTCAGTCAGTTAAACAAATCAGAAGCTATACTTAAAATGTAACCTTTGTTTCTTCTTTCTTCAAAGCCTATGATTCCTAACATAATTGTAGGCAAAGTAAAAAGAAGTGTTTGTTCTATTACGTAAGGAATAACCTTCATTTGGTTTTCAATTGACTTCCTAACTTAGCAGACAGGACTTTCCATCTTCAAATACTGAAAATAAATTGCATTCTTTGCCTTGGCTTTCAGAGGTTATGGAGAAGAAATGCACACCCTGGTAGTGTTCGAGTGATCGCCCTAATCTCAGTTGCACTTTGTCAGAACGAGGTAACTGGTAGTTAAGTGAAATACCCTAGATCAAAGGGGGATTAATCACCAACTGAATCCTTGCTGAATAAACCTGTCATTCAAGAAAATTATTTCCACTGAACTTAGCAGAGGATTGAAGGTATTTGCATAACAGGGACCAACGCACTTCAGCCAGGTTAAAAGGTTCAGAATTCATCCCATGTTTAGCTTTTTGCCTCCTTTTCCTTTCAGCAGCCTGGTACAATGGATTCTAATCTGATAATACAGCTAACTATCTAAATGATGTCAGAACAGGAAAGTATTGCAAAGTTTGCATGAGGGATGGATCAATTTCACTTTCAGTAACTCCTAAATCTGATTTGTTGGAATTTAAGATGTAATCCGAAAAAAGTCCCTTAAACCTGAGGACTGTTTATTAACACCCCTGTTTTGACCTTTGTCTTGGGTAAGCCTTCTTCTGCGACACAGTCCCCGTCGAGGTTCTGGAAGGCAACGACACCTCCCTCGACACCTCCCTCGCCCCGTAGCACAGGAACCTTGGGATGCCCCTGAATATGGAGGACGTTCGAGGACTGCAGCCAAAACTAGAACAGTAGCAGTTTTTATATAAAATGTCTTCTTTGAAAGATCTTTAGTCATACAGTATATAACTATCAAAACTTCAACCCAGTACAAGTGCTGACTTGCCATGAAAAAATTAAACTATTTTATGTGACAGACTAATGTCAAATAAAAAAATTGTTTCAATTATTCTCTGAAGAGTTCCTAACTACAAATTTGACATTCAATTATTCAAAAAGTAAAAGCATATCACTACTCTACGGGTATCCTAACTACTTTAAAACTATCTTTAGAAAGTTTTGAAAGTCTTGTTACTAAACAGTGGAGAAAAAACTGGTTTCACCAAAAAACCATGAGCCACTGTTCATCCTGACATCTGCCCCCCGCCTTTTTTTTTTTTAACCTTTTGGGTCTACTGAAGAATAACTGCCCATTTGAAAGACATCCAACTTCATAATCATATTTTGGCACTAAAAAGGAATTTAGCAATTTTGTGTCGAGTAGGTCTGACACCATTCAAATCTTTCACTGGAAGTAGTTGCTCATATTCACTGCAAATGCAAAAGCATCTTTCAAGTTAAAAAATGCAAAGAATAGTTATCAAAGAAAATGAATAAAATCCATAGTGAGATAATTTTTTAGAAATGATTGAAGTTTTAACCCAAGAAAGGACTCTAAGAGTGTCTTATAGCTTAGAATAAGAACATGTCAATCACGATTAAGCTTCTGGAATCGGAATCCCTTTGAAATGCAGCTGTTTCTTCTTTAATTGTGGCAGCGGACTCTGAAGAAAAAGAAAGGTCCAGCCTTAAAGATGAGTAAGGAATACAAAATAGCTCAGGATTAGTTGTGGAGTTCAAAGGTCGCTAATTACACTAAGGAGTTCCCAGACATAGAGAAAACATTAAGCAGGTCACCTACCAAACGGAAAACAGACTTTGTCTTCAGAAATGATCCTGAAGTGACAGGTTTCTAGAGAAAATCAAAAGCATTGCAGCGTACCCAGATGATCTCAGTGGATGAAAACCCAAGTTGGTTCACTTCTGTGCTACACATTAGACCAGAATGGCAGCAGATGGCAACTGGTTTTTCACCACCCTTACGCTTTCCCAATACTCCTAGGCTTTCCTCTGGTTTCTAGAAACAGCACATTATAGACCACTGGTCAGGTTTTGTTTAGGGTACGATTATCCTGAATTTCTTATTCTAAACAGAATAATGCCTATCTGTCTTTGTTATGATCTCCAAATGGTCCTGTCAATATTAATACAAGTGAAATGTTAAGCTTTGTGCTCAAGAGATTAAAAAAAAATTTAGGAGGCATGATATTTTCTTATAGTGAAGGAATAAATTTTACTATGGATTATCTATGATTAAGCTAGAATAACCAGTTCAACCCCTGGGCAGAGTCTATTGTTACTTAGGATAATTTTGAACATAGAACCTTATGGGATGTAAGCTGTAGAAAATGAGAATCGATGAGTAGAATTGATCTCAATTTAAAAAAAATCATATTGCAAATCCTAAATTCATATGTACTATCCCTTTAAATTCTTATATTGCTCAAGGAGTTAGCAGCTAATTCTCTAAGCTTTTCTTTAGGAGATCCATTAAAAACATGGAACCCAAGATATAACTGGATTGAATATTAACCTATAATGCATATTTTTTAATGGTGCTGCTAATTTTATTCTGTCAAAAGAACTTACCATGAATTAAGCGTTGAGGATCTTGAGATTTCATTTTTTCCTTGTACAGTAACTTACAGTGAACATGATCTCTGAAAACATAAGGTGATATGCAGTGCGGAGGAAGGTAGGGGATCAAGGGGAGATCAATAGAGTGGTAGTTAGAAAATGAAAGTGACAGAGACAATACACTATAGGAGGCTAAAACAGATTTAAATGAGTCCATGGGACAGCTTCTGAAGTTTTACTTGAATTCATTCATTAAGGAATTTTACTTTCATAAAATGTGAAGAAATGGTTATCTCTCAACTTATCTTAAAAAACTTGTTTGCAGACATTAAATGGTTACAAATTGTCCCAACCATCTTAACACGCCTCCTGATGCCCGGCCAGCACGCTGCTGCAGCAGGTTCCCAAGCGCACTTCCAACACGGGTCTGGAGTGGCGGCCAACACCCCAAACAGAAGGACGCCTGCGCGCTTCAGCAGCGCACAGACCAACATGGGGACAAGCAGAATGATGCAGGTGCTTTATTAGTGCACAGAAGAGTTCTAAGAGCAGGACAGCACAGGAATAGTTCTCCACTGTCTCCATCGGCTGCTGGGGGGTCTCCGGCAGTTGACATGCTGAACCAAGAGCTCAGTACGTAAGTTGGAAGAGCTGAGCACTGTCTTGCATGTCTTCCACAAATTACTGCAGTAGCGGCCTCCAACTCCGCACTCAGAAGGAGCCAGACCTCTAACCCAGGAAGGCTCAGTGTAGGAAGGAGCTGCGATTGATTGGCAATGTCTGTTGCACTGAGACAGGGCAGGAACGTACAGGGCATAATGGCCCCAGAGGAGTCTGCAGGAGCCAAAGTGATTCACTCTTCCTCCCTGTTGTGAATGACACTGTGCAAGATTAAAACGACATCGCCCTTGGAAATGGTCCTGTAACAAATGTCAGACTAAAAAGATCAAGTCAAAATATTTTTCTAATTAAAAATCAATCAATGATTTTTCATTCACAGGTCATGAATCTGGGGGAAAAATCCCCCAATTATGATATCATTTAAACTATGTTACTAGTATTGTAAGTCCCATCTACATATGAGAAAATTATAGCAACAAGGATCCATATGTTACTGGAGCAGGAGCTTTACAATTCCAAATATAGTAATCTGAAGAAATTAGTTTCCGGTCTAAAAGAAACAAAAAAAATTATATCTCAGCAAAAATTTAACAAAAGTAGGCACGATCTTTTGAAACAGTGGAACACAATCATTTTCAGGTAGTATGACACTCACGTTGATTCTACTTTACCAAGGTTTTGTTCGTTTTTCACCACTTTACAAATAGGGGTTGGGATGGGGAAAACCTGGGTTCAATTCCCAGCTCATGGATCTGGCCCCAGGCCAGCTGGAAGCTACTGTGGGCAACCAGAGAATCACCCCACATAGGAAGGATCTCTCTCTCTCTCTCACTCTCCCTTTTTGCCTCTCAAAAAAGCAAATTACAATAATATAACAGGTAACTTATAGACAGCAGAAACGAATCTGCACTAGATATTAGCAAAACTATAAAAACAAACAGTGGGAATCAGCAGCGATCCTGACAGCTGCTTAACAGGAGGTCATGTACACGGGGCAGGTGGGGACCCCAGAGTGGAGCAGGAGGACAACAGGAGGCTTGTATTCCAACCCTGGAGACTCCCGGATCCTCAACTAGGACTATCAGCACAGGCACCAAGGGCTATATCCCAACTGCCAAGTAGACTACTGGGAAATGAAATGCCCCTATAGGCTGAGAACTCTGAGGTCATCCATTTCCTTTCAGAACTCCCACATGGGATGGAAGAAGCCCAGATCCTTCCTCACAGGATCTAATGTCATCAGAACAACAGCTGGGAGCCCTGAGCGGTCCTCTGAAACAGAAGAACAGTACACTTCCTTCGGGACTCGGGACGGGAGCTTTCTCTGGTCCTTACTTAGTTCCAACTTTGGATCCCCATCCTCTCTTTCAATGACCATCAGGGTCTCTCCAGAAGCCCCCCACCCCCCACAAATTAATTAATTAGATAGAGAAAGCTTAGAACAGACAGGAAATGTTCAGCTTGGACTCACATATACCTTAATAGGTAGGACACAAAGATTAGTTACTCCTGACTAAGGTATTGAAAATTTTTCTGCACACCCCTCCTAAAACTTTTCTGCACCCCAATCGTTAACATATGCCTTGCTAGAGTTATAAGCCTGTTTGAACTATCCTAAATTCACCAAGTTCAGTAAAAATCATGCTTTAATACTATAAGCTGCTAAATACAAAAATTAAAATAGACACGAGACAGCTGAATAATATACCCTATAACCATCTTAAGGTGTAAAGCAGCTGGTTGTGTATAAACTAAATTTGAAATGTCAATGAAGTAGTCACAGGATGAGGTTAAGAACCTCCATTTTTTAATATATTAGTCACTCAATACCATGTCAATTAACTCCATAATGTTGTAAATTGTTGTTGATGTTGTGAGTTTTCAGTGGAGGGGATGATATTCTGCCAGCTCTATTTTCAGACCAGAGATGGTCTCCCAATGAAACTGTTGAACTTATCTGGACAATAAGATGCTGGGCTTTATGCATGGTACATGCTTGCAATGAGGGAATCATGACTGGATATGAACTGTACTACTGCAACAATGTGGAGGAATCCAACATGGGGGGAGGACATGGGAGGGGTTGGGGGAATCCCAGAGCCTATGAAACTGTGTCATAAAAGGAAATAAAAAAAATTAAAATACAGGCTTTTCAGTTATTGAATAATCCATCTTTGAGCTTGCATGAAATATCCCTCCTTTATGACAAATCTACCATTTCTTTAGGTAAGAAGACGCCTGTCACGGTGATCAATTTATATGGGCACTTTCATTCAATACATTTCATATTAAAAACAGGAAAGCAAAGAATACTGACTTAGGCTGCATTACTACTCTATGCCAACCAATTCGGTAGCCCTGAGTTCCATACATTTTTTTAAAATACTGAGGTCAATTCTTGTCCTATTCTTCCTATTTCAGGCATCCTAGTCCTCAGCATGAGAATAAATATGAGGGGCGGCACTTTGTGACTCAGTGCCATAGTTTCTGTCACGGGTAGGGATGCCCACATTCCACAGGCCCGGCTGTTCGCTTTATGATCTAGCCTCCTGCTGATTTGCACCTGGAAGCCAGCAGGTGCAGATGAAGGCCTCGGGCCCTTGATGCTCAGGGGAGACCAGCAATGACCTCTAGATCCCTGCCTTTGGCCTTGGCCAGCTCTGGCTGTCATGAGCATGTGGGGAGCGCACTAGTGGGGGGAAGGTTTCTCTTTCAACTAAAAAGAAAATAAACATGCAAAGATTACTTAAATATATTATCATCATATTAAGAATTTTAATGAGGACTCTTCTTATCTAAATACAATAGTTTATTTTAACGTATGAGGCAAAATATTTTGCCTTAAGTTTAACAACTTCATTCTAGCTACTTTTCTATTGTCACACACACATATATATCTTTGAGCAGAATAGACTATTTTCTTCATTTATTTGCATAAAAACTCATAGAGGTTTTCCCACAACCAATAAAGTCACTGAAGGTAAGAAATAATCATCTTATTGCCTTTTCATTGGCAGAAGAAATAAGATGCTAAATATTGCCTATTACATTGATAAACATTATTTACATTTTAAATAATCATTATTGCTAACTTCCACTGAATCTCACTATATGCTAAGTATCATGCAAATGCCTGGTCGACATAATCTTACTTAAGTTTCAGAATAACTGTGAGGTAAATAATACTATTATTATAGATCAGGAAATTAAAACTTCAAAAGTTCACTAATTTCCTTAAAGATACACAGTTAATGCCTGAGCCAGACCCAAATCCTTGCCTGCCCATATCAAAGCCCTGTGAGTCACTCTGAATAAAAGGGCCGATTACAAGCAACGCAGAACAAACCCAACCTCACGCTAAAGCTCATTCTTCCCACTGCTGCTCAGCTGAGCATTTTACAAGAAACAGCACAGAGCAATGTAAAGTTAACAAACTGTTCTGTCGGGTGAGGTCAGGCCAGATTTAAAGAAAACTAGATTTGAATTATTTTTAATCTTTAAATTCTGTTAATTTTAATTTTATACAATAGTTATACAACATTTTCATCCCATTAAGCTGGTCTGAATCTACACAACTCACGTGTACTTATTTTTGGTTTTCCTGATGCAAAAACTTGAACAGAATGCTGATCCGCGTAACAGCCAGTGAGTGTGTAATCCAAGATCCTAAAATGAAGCTAGGAAAAAGAGAGGAACATACCAAACTGAAGTGGTGATCTGATAAAAATTTAAAAGAAAGGTCATATTTCTCCCCTTGACACAATTTCAAAGCTTTTACCTTTTGTAGTTCACAAATACGAAACTGTGTGGTACATATGCACATATCTGTCTTCGCATCAGACTTGTTACTTCGTAGGATGCTGTTACGAGCTGCTTGATCTGTGCCAAGCACCTCACCAACACCACTCTATCCATTCTGTTCTCAGTTATTACTGGACTTATGGTGAGACAGGCTGTTACTAACAGCAATAGAGATGATCCACAGCCCGCGCCCTCCAGCCACACTTCTTATCATCAATATTTTATTCTAAGTACATCCATCCATTTGGCACATATTTATAGATTAGACACTGCAGACAAGACAACAAATGAATGAAATTGACACCATCTCTATCTTCTTGGTACACCAAATCTAGTTTGTTAAAATTTTTTTAACAACAGTATGTTCAACTTATACCTATTCCTTATCTCATATTTAATGAGTAGTTAAGGCTCTATTTTTATCATGGCTCTTAGAACATTTCTTTGCTTTTCCTTTCTCTTTCTGCTGACATGATGGGGTCATGACAGCGTCACAACCATTAACTCACCCCTTTCATTTGGAATACTAATATAAAATTTTTTTGCCTCTATTTTTTCACTCACCTTCTTCACATTCAATCCAGACTGACATTCATAAAGTGTAATGTTGTGAAAGACCACTTTATACTTAAAAAGTATATCATCCAAAGAAATAAAAGACTCAATCATTCTATGATACAAAGATAAATTATGGGTCCAGCATTATACAAATTACTATTCTAACACTGGTTCCTTCATTTTTTTTAAAGTTTTCATTTACTTGAAAGGCAGCATTACAAAGAAAGATAGATAGATAGATAGATAGATAGATAGAAAGAAAGAAAGAAAGAAAGAAAGAAAGAAAGAAAGAAAGAAAGAAAGAAAGAAAGAAAAGTAAGAAAGAAAAAGAAGCAGAGAGACCCTTCATCTGTTGGATCACTCCCAACAGCCAGGGCTAGGTCAGGCTAAAGCCAGGAGCCAGGAGCTTCCTCTGTCTCCCACATGGGCGCAGGAACCCAAAGACTTGGGCATCTTCTCTGTTTTCCCAAGTGCAATAGCAGGGAGTGGGATAGGAAGTGGAGCTCCTGAACTGGTGTCCATATGGATCTAGCGTTCCAAACAATGGTTTAACCCATTGTGTCACAACTCTGGCCTCTGGCCCTCCTCTTCATTTTAAGCCGTTTCTACACCTGAACAAGAGTTGGTCAATCTTCAAAGTTCCAAACTCAAGGGCCAGTGTGATAGCTACTCTACAGATTAGGCAGAGAGGTCCATGACTGTTATTTCAATCAGAGATCATGGAGGCTCACTGAAGTGTCCCACAACAGTAGAAAGAGGTCAGAGACAAAAAATCTCAGACTTAAGGAAACCATCATGCAAACTGGAATGTACAGTGGTAGAGTAATGGAGACTACCATATCCAGATGTGAAGACACAATGCAACATGCATCCCTACTTCCAAACAAAAGATGGACTCCCAATGAAAGTGTTGGATGTATCTAGACAATGGGATGATGGACTGACAGTGTCTATACCAGCAATGTCAGGGCACACTTAAATAGCAGACTGATGGAATTGTAACTCCTCATGAAGAAATGTACTGTGTGACAAAATGGGAAAAATCAATCGGGAGGTGGAATCTGGGGGAAGGGGAATCCCAGACTATACAGAATTAAAATAAAAATTAAAATAAAAAATTAAAAAAAGATTTGGCTCATGGTTCACAGAGGAGGAAATAGAAGGAAACTCAATCAAGCACGTAAATTTCAGGGTCAGCATGATGGCTCAACTGGCTAATCCTCAGACTTCAAGTGCCAGTATCCCATAAAGGCACTGGTTTGGGTTTGTGTCCTGGTTGCCCCATTTCCCATCCAGCTTCCTGCTTGTGGCCTGGGAAAGCAGAGGAGGATGGTGCAAAGCCTTGGGACCCTGTACACTTATGGGAGACCTGGAAGAAGCTCCTGGCTTTGGATCAGCTCAGCTCTGGCTACTGTGGCCATTCATGGAGTGAAGCAATGGATGGCAGATCTTTGTCTCTCCTTCTCTCTGAGTATCTGCCTTTCTGATAAAAATAAATCTTGAAAAAACAAGATTCATGTTTGCCAAGGCCTCATTAGCTTAAACCTCATTTTCATGAGAAAGCTGTCCCTGAATACTTTGGCCACCCTAATCCCCTCTTGTTGGAAGACCAAAAGCAACCCTCCACTCACGGCCACGCATCATGGAAAGTTCTGAGAGGGCTAGGGCTGCGTCTCAATCTGACGAGTAAGAGTTAGAGCCCAAGTTGCTGAAAATGTTTAAGTGAAATAGACAAGTGACTAATACTAAAGAACGAGAATAAATTCAAAAAGAATTTTAGCCCAGACAAAAAGAATAGAATTTCAAAAAAACTGCTAGAGATCATTAAAAATCAAGTATATGCCATTTAAATTCAAAGGAGGGGCTCTAATGTGGTGAGCCATTCAAATGTATTTACCTTTAAATATGCTGTACCTCCAATGCAAACTGGGTCAAGTGGTTGCTTCTCAGAGCTTCTGCCTCCAAAAGTTACAGTTCCAGAAAGACTGATTTCCATTGATTTGGGAAACTTCTGGCCTAAAATCATAAATATACCAATCAAATTTTCTAAATTAAGCAGACAGTACAGCAAATGAAAGAAGGAAGAAAGATCAATAAAACCCTGCTCACCAATAATCCAAACCAATAAGCCTTTCTCTCGAAATACTTCAAGCTGGCCAAAGCTAACTTTGTATTCCAAATGTGTAATTGGACCTCTTTAAAAGAGAAAGGGACAAAATATTAACAAAATAAAAAGATCAGATATAACAGTTTTAAGAGGCTTATCATCTTTCTACTGCTACTAAACACGACACAAGCAGATCTTAGTTCCAACTTGCAGAATAGAACAGCATAATGAATACTAAATATCAATAAACACTGGAAACCACATAAATACTTTTGATGATACGTGATACAAATTTCATTACTGATGCTAAACACAAAACTACAAGATCATATAGGATATATTAATGCATCATGTGAGTTAGCATAATGCTGGAAACTGATTTTTTTTTACATATCTTGTTATACTTTAAAAATTATTATACTACAGAATAACTGCGAAAGTAAAACTCATGAAAAAGTATGTATTGCAACTGGCTAATTCACTATGTAGTTTTAATTTGGGCTTGATTGACGAGTAAGAGAAATTGCTAGAATTAAAGCCTGTATAAAACCATGCCTGTGAAAGCCAAGGTGGCTTCAATTTGTAATACATTAACAAGCTTACTGAGAAAAATGAAGATGCATTTAAAGATGTGACTTTTATGCTTTTTATGACTATGTTTTAGTAAAGAATTAACATCTATTTGAATATGATTATTTAGATCCCCTAGTAAAAAATAAAGATAAGTAATTTACTAGGGGCAATGAGAGTGTTCGAGTGTTGGTTGAAATAATGTTGTCATATTATTTTATTCCTACCTATTATAAAAAGGTATATGAGCTTCACAGAATTCAAAACTGTTTTTTACACTTTCATGAAGTTTTAAATTAACTGTTATTTTTAGGTGTGTGTCTTCCTCCTTTATTTGATAAAATCCCAAAATTGGTGGAACAGGGACCTGAAAACAAACATAAGCAAACTTTATATTTTTCAGGATAGTGGATATAAAATATCAGCAGTACTAGATACTATAAACATTATATTGTATATTATATATCCTGAATGTGAAACATATCTATTATACATATATTATTCATTATATACAGATATGATTTAATGACTAATGGGTAACTATTGTTTTGACAATAGCCGTAACAGATTTACAATCATTCTAACTGCAGGATTCTTTTTTTTTTTTAATTTATTTATTAATTACATTGTATTATGTGACAAGTTTTATAGGTACTGGGATTCCCCCCACCCCCTCCCCAAACCCTCCCCCATGGTGGATTCCTCCACCTTGTTAACTGCAGGATTTTTGCATCGCTTTCTGTTCCCACAGATGAGGAAGATGTCCTTACAAGGGTGGACAGCACCTTCCTGCTCCTGCTCTTGCTTGAACACACTCCCTTCCTCTGGGTTCTCTGACTTGCAGCATAGAGTGTCACTCAACAGACTGCTTGCTGCATTCCTGCCCACAGCTCCTGCTGCTCCTTTTGTATTCTGTGACCTTCCCCACTCTCGGGCACAGCAAATTATTAGACTGGTCATTATGACTGCAGGCTAGAGTGATTCATTCTTCTTGGTATATGTGAAGAAAGACACAGACAAATTCTATTTATACAGTGCAAGTTCAAGAGATGTAAGGTCAGGAGAAAGCAAAGAAAGAAACTGAAAAAGAACGGCTTATTCCCCTTAGGTTAGCTTAAGCAGGCTTTTGTTTTTTTAGTTTGCTGACTCATAAGCAGGACAGAGACAAACAGTACAGTATAAAAGAGGCTGGGCTTTTGGGAGTCTTTAAGACATGGATTTAAATTAAAGCTGTGCCATTTCTCAGTTATATGACTTTAGGCAAATAACTGAGCTTCTCTAAGACAAAATGGGGATAATAAAAATTGAAAATTGTTCCAAAGTACCAGAGAAAATGCATGTAAAGTCTCCAGAATATGGTCTGACAAACAGCGTTACTCAGTGGTAATGGTACTATATTATATACAGTAATGTATACTTGCATTTAAGTAATGTTGTATATTTGTAAATAAGATTGCCTGGGACTAGAGGTATCTTACACTCATTGTTAAAACCATGAGTAAATCATACAAGAATCTATCCTCTGATCATGGATATTTTACCAGGGAATATTAAACAAATAATTCAATGACCACAAACTGCACAGCACTGACAGTCACCAGAGATAAGGGAACTGAATTTCCATGTTCATTCTTCAATAACTGGTAAATAAACTCATAAAAAGTTTTCATTTGAAACAAGAATATGAATAATTTGCTTACCCACAGTTATCTGTAAAGATTAGCAAAGTTTCACCTTGTCCAAGATTGTTTACCTGGGAAGTATAGTAGCACAGGTTGAATGACTCCAGAGGTGGAATGAATGGCAATTTGTAAGGTCCACTAAATGCAGGATCATCCATTCCATCTACACTGCTAGACGTCAACACGGCAGAGTCCAAAGAAGTCACACAAGGATGAGCTAAAATGTCCTGCAGCGGAGACCCATTGGTGGGGAGATTCAAGCTGACAGTTACATTCGGCATGACTCCTTCCACATCACACTGCGATAGAAACACAAACAGGTGTTACCAACATCTCTGGTCTTGATAGATACTTACAGAGACAGTAAAACAAGCAAACATGAATAATATCACTAAAACTTAACAATACTGTTTACACTTATCAAATCAATCTCTAACAACGCAATTTTTAAAAAAGATTTTTATTTATTTTTACCGGAAAAGCAGATTTACAGAGAAGGAGAGACAGCAAGATAATCCATCTGCTAGTTCACTCAACTGGCCACAACAAAAAAAAAAAAAAAAAAAAAAAGAGAGAGAGAGAGAAAAGAATCATAACCTTTCTTCCAGACATAGACGTTAGAGGTAGTGAGAGCGAAGATGAAAACCTCAGTCTACTGGCTTCTGTTTCTCAAGGCTAAGATAAAATGAAGATAATCAGATTTCCATTTATAATGAGCATCACAGGGACACTCCTTTAAATATTAAATTAATGAAGTACTTAAATGTTTCGCAAATAGTTAAGCAATTTACTTAGAACCTTAGTACTTAGTGTGTAGACTACAGAACAGCCAAAAACGCGACATCCCGCCCTCCAGGATGGACTTTCGGCAACGACAGAGAGACAGAGACGGTGACTCTCCCATAGCCACAACACCCAGGACTGTGCCAGGTCCAAGTCAAGGGCATGGAACTCTACCCAGGTATCCTATGTGAGTGGTAGGGGCCAAAGACATGTGTCATTTTCTGTTGTTTTCAAGTGCATTAGCATGGGTCTGGATCGAAAGTGGAGCAGACGAGTGTTTTAAAAACTGAGCCACTATGCAGCCATATATATGTATATATATATATGTTTTTAAGGAGAAAGTTTCTAAAAAAAAGTTTTCCATCATGGTAATCTGATCCAAGACTAAAATTGAGAACTAAAACCCAAAATTCCATAAACAATAAATATTTAAGTCCACCTGTCAATGAACTGAGACATTTAAATAGTATATTGATATTATATTATACAACATGTGTTGCCGATGAATGAAAAATGACCAATAATGGTAAATTATCCTGCTTCACCTTACTGAACTTACAGGGGAAAAAATGTGAAACTACTTTAAGATTTCTGAATGATATAATCTATGAAAACTCTGGGGCCTTTTATAAATAGAATGTCTTTCCGACCACGACAGATGTGAATTTAAGAGACAGAAAACTTTTAGTGTCACTTAATCCGATTTCCCTATAACTGCTGTTCTATTTCTTTTTTCTTCAAATTTACTGTTATCCATGGGCTTCATAAAGTAAGTTTTATGTATAAAAAGTTTATATTCAATAATGTAGAGACTAAAGGAAGATATCAGAAAAACAAACACATCTAAGAGTATTATCAGGTTACAAAGGAAGTTTGCTCAGCAGATTTTAGTTTTGGACCATTAGTCAACACAGCACTAATCCTTGCTAAGTGTATTAGGACTTCCCTTCATTTTCCTCCTATTTCCAAACCTTAAACCAAAGAATCCTACAGTAATCTATTAACTTGTTTGAATAAAACAAGGGTCCTTCAAAATGATCTTAGGTATCCTGTCAGACTTGCCTGTTCCACTCCTCCAAGAGAGAATGGAAAATACGTAGAGTGATTTCAGTGTGCCACAAATTGCTAGTACTCTGCAAGGAGCACTGAACTCATGCCCCATAAATGTGGTTTTGGTGACTTGCTTGGATGGAACAGAAAGTAGCGGAAATGATGCTGCGTGAGTTTCCAGTCAAGTAACAAAACGTAAAGGTTATTTCTTTTTCTCTTGCAGACCATTCAAATGGAGGGAAGCCAGTCAGCTAACTGTGAGGACACTTGGCCAGCCTGTTGGCAGGTCCACATGGTAAGGAATGGAGGCTTCCCTATGATCACCAGTACCAACCTTTGCCATCCTGTACGTTGTGTTGCAAGTATGGGTGGCCTTGGCATCTGAGGGTGAATGCTGTGCATCAGCAAGCAACACTGGACCGAAATATTCAGTGAAAAAATTGTCTACACTGAACACTAAGACCATATTTGGGGGGCTTGAGTTTTTTCTTTGCCTAATAGTATAATAGCAATATATACCACATTAACAATTTATAAACCATTAACAGTGTATTAGGTATTAAAAGGAACTTTGAGGTGACTTAGAGTATATGGGAAAATGTACACAGGCTATACGCAAGAAAAATATCCAAGTTTTTGGTATCTCAGGAGGGTTCTGGAACCAATCCACCATGGGTAGGGGTAACTTTTCACGCTCCGGCCCCAGTCAAGCCATCAGATAACTATTAGCCACAACACATTCAGACTGCACCTTATAAGAGACTCAACCCTCCAAATCGCCAGCTAGGCTGCTCCTGGAATTCTGACCCACACAGACTATGACTACAATTTATGCGCATCCTGGAATTAATGGGACAATTCAGGAACCGACAACTAATTTAATGGGCAAGGAATGCAAAAGGAGAAAATTTTACATGACTAACACCTAATCAATGCTGCTGAAGATTTAAAGTAGGAGTATAATCCAACAATGTTAAACACAGTCAGCAACTGTGACTTTTCTTCACGCCTACCAAGCGGTAGTGTAAAGCAAATGCCAGAGGATCTCACCTTGCATGTGACCACTCCCACAACTTGCCAAGTGTCGGCTATATCTTGTTTCCCATATTGCATGGATTTTATCTTCTCAGTGATAGAAACTGAAACTTGTGGTTTTCCTTTGTATGTTCCAGCTCTCCAGGCTGGCTGTTTCTGTGGCTGAGTCACAGAAGTCAAGCTAACATTATCCAGTAAGTTTTGTAAGTTGGCATCTAATACAGTGCCAAACGGGCAAGTCTGTAGCAGCAAGTCAGGCAACTGGCTCAATTTCGTATTTAGGTCCGTGTCATTTTTTTGACCTGAGGAAAGAAAATCCTGTATCCCAAAAAGCAGTTCCAAGCCTTGTGAAATCCCGCTAATGCTAATCAACGGTGGACGAGGGCACAGAGCTTGTTCAACCAGTGGAACACAAGCATATATCATGCTATTCTGCAGAAAAGCAACCACTGGCCAGAGTTCTTCACCTCCTACGGGGAGTCCATAGATGGAGGTTTTATTGACGTGTGAACAGCTATCGCGACTCTGCACGAAGGCCTTATCGTCATCCAGTAACCTAAGTTCGAACAGTAATGCTCTGAGAAAGGGCCCGTCTTCAGGAATTGGCACGTAACTTGCTCTGTTGAGGATGCTGGCTCGTTTTTCAACAGTCGGATACCGTCTGTATTATGGAAACAGAAACATGATTTTTCCAGGTTAAAAAAAAATAGGAATTTTTAAAAAACACCCAAAACACAGGGTAAATAGTAGTAACAATTAAACACATAACAAATTCATACACGCTCCCACAAAAGTCAATAACCTAAAATGTTATATTACATGTTAAGTACTACCACAGCAACCTTTTCAGGTTTGGGGTTATCACAAAATATAAAGTATCATTATTTACTATTGAATATGCTTCCTTCAACAGTTATTTCCTTTTTACATATACAGAGGACATGATTTTAATTCAAAATCTTTGTTTTTCAGCCACTCAGATTTCCTCCTGATAAACCAGGAGCATGACGCAGGACCACTTTATGCATTTGGAAGGATTTTTATCCTTCTGATTTCATAGGGCCAATGACGTCATTCGATTTAACCCTCTAACATTGTGGGTTAGCTAAGCTGAAATGGCACTTTAAAATGAACTGCTTTCTTCCACTCAACCTGCAGTAAATAGAAGGTACTGAGTCTTCTTGCCGACCCTACAAAACCACGGAAGATCCTTTTAGTAACAGTGACTTCCATCTACAGGCCTGGAAGACACTGTGAGCCAATAAATGAATACCTGAGAGTTTCCAGGCTGAATAAACTTCTAATTTACTCCCTCCTTCCCCTTTCTGAAAACACAAGAAAAGACTCTTTTGCTTATTTAAAGGATCCTGTTAAATCACATTTTCCTATCTCTAAAAAACCACTTTTCCACCTTCCCTTTTCCTTAACTTCAAAGTCGAGAACAAGGTCTTCCACGAGCTTTGAGCCTTTGCATAAGCCACCTAACATCTGTAAGCTAGCTTACTTACAAAAAAATGGGATGAATACAAACCAGTTTTACCAATAGTTGATGGCATAGCTGACTGAAACAATTTTTTTTCTCTAATTCTGATGTACTTTCTTGATTGAGAAAGGGCAAAAAATAAATATCACATGAGTAACGAGCCAGCAAGTAAATGACACATCTTTCTCAAAGTCTCTGAATAAGAATAACAGAAAACTTTGGACTAAACGCTAGTCCAATGTACTATTCTCTATTTCTAGAATAATTCTAGAAAGTTCTTATGGATAAAAACTTCATGGTGAAAAGAAAGATAAGAAGTTAGTCTTACACAATGCCTTATTAGAGGCTCAGTATAGATTTTGCTAAATGATTCAACCTGTTATTTCATATTTATTTTCTTCTTCTTTTTTTTCAATAAAAGATTTATTTTGCTTGAAAGTCAGAGTTACAGAGAGGGGTGGGGAACTGAAAGAGAGCGCTCTTCTATCGGGTCGCAGCGTCCGGATCGAGGCCAGCCCAAGCTGGGAGCCAGGAGCTTCTTCAGCTTCCCACGTGGCTGCAGTGGCATAGGCTGCAGGCCGTCCTCCCCTGCTTTCCCAGACCATTTGGAAGTGCAGCAGCCATGACTCAAACCGGGGCCACCTGGGATGCCAGTGCCGCAGTGGAGGATCAGCCTGCTCTGCCATGGTGTTGGTCACTGTTTTATCCTTTCTCTAAAATAGGAATCAGCCCTTGAACAGCCCTACAATTATGGTGTACAGCGGCAAGCTAAGTCACACTTCAGCTGATGCTATTTAGCATCTGTCAATTTGCTTTAAATAAGATTTAATTTGCTTTATTAAATGTTAATAATGGCCATTGTCCTTAGCCTCACCCATGGATAAGCTGTGGCACATACTGCTTGTCCTTAGAGGTGAGACCATGGAAAATAATAATTAGTTTGTTCAAGACACAGGATTCAAATGACAGATGGGTTATCTGAATCCAACTTGGTGCCTCTGCCGATGCTGGAAAGCTCACCAAGCATAATTACATTTGTCTTCTAAAATATTGAGTGCAGTAGGAAAACAACCCGAAAGCTACTCTTAAGTAGTATAAACCCTACCTCTAAGATCTAAGGTAAGTGACAAAGTCACAGGTGTAAAAGCAGCATGGCTACTGGCACAGGGCAGACAATCCAACGGACTGGTGCTTCTGTGGAGGCCACAACAAACAGCATCAACGGCTCCACAAATCAATGAAGATCAAATACACTGCTTGGAAGAGGAGGTCAGGAAAACTGGCCCAAAGGAGGGCACAAAACAAAATGGGACTCCACTTAACACTGCATCCACAGATGCAATATAGACTGATTGAAGGCCTAAAGGACAGATAAAATGAGGAAAGTAAAACAAGAGAATGCCGGAAGAACTCTCTGGCAAATAGAAGCAGTGAAAGAATGCAATAAAATACCCAAATTTCATGTTAACTATTTGCATAAATATTAATGATATCTGTTTAAGGGCAACCTAAAGCCACATGGCAGTGATAAATTAAAAAAAAATAGGTGCAATAACAATAACCTGACATGGTGCTAATAATGTAAAGAACACACAAGGAACTCCTACAAATCATGAGAAATACGGTAACTTTCAAAGAAAAGTACAACACCATTCAGTGGAGAGCAAACCAAGGGCTAGGACTCATTTTGGCAAAACTCAGGCTAAGTGTTCGGGAAAGGATGGAGAGACAGCAGCCCTGCTTCCTGCTGGTGGGTGAGTAGACGGGAAAGCTTGGGGGTGCGGCAGGGACCTGTCTGGGGGTGCGCAGTGTTCTGAGGGCTGTGCGGGGGCGGTCACCCACGGAGGACACACACTGTGGAGCCCGCCGGGAGGCAGAGCCAGGGTCTAGAGCCTGCACAGCCTAGCCCCTGGGGGGGGGGGGGGCGTTTCCTCTCCTCCATCAGCCTAGAAAACGCTTTGGGCAGTGGTGCTCGAGATACACACAAAGCAAGGCGACGTGTGTCCAAAAACAGGGCAAAGAAAAGGAAATGAAGTCACATCGACCTATTACTTTTGTCACCTGAAACACACATACACACAGGAATACAAACAAAAGGCTCACATCAAACGGATCTGAGCTCCTGTGAGAAGGAGGAGACTTGTTTAATCAGGAAACCAGGGAATACGTAAATAAAATAAGGCTAATAAACCATGGGCTGAAGAATATGAGGACCCTCCAACTTGGGGTCTGGTTTCCTTCAGCAAAACTCTACAAACTCCAACTCTGATGTCCTCACTAACAGTAACCGTCTAGGTTAGAAAGGAAGAATTATTCAAACTCATCTTACCAACCACTTTTCATGTAAACTTCAACTCAGTCTCAACTGCACTACCCTGGTTCACTCATTATAGCTCTTTCCTCAAAGAATTAAATTTTCAGCAAAGGAAAACTGTTAGTGGCCGCGTGGGTAACAGACCAAGTACATTTAGCAGACCATCACTCTCATCTTACGAATTCTCCTTACCCGAGCCGTTTGGACAAAATCTGGCAAATTGTAAAAGTGGGACCCGATCACTCATCCCACCTCAGAAAAGGGGATTGTAACTTAATTTTGTATGTTTTCTTCCAGCAAACATTGGAAATCGAAGACAATCTGATATGGTCCACCAAGGGTTCTGAGCTAAAGCGTCCTAGAGTGATTTTTATCCATGGAAAGAGGCGTTCAGCAAGTGAATTTTAAGATACAAGAACACTAGTATGGGTGGAAGACACAAGCCACGAGTCCGCGTCGGGCACCAGCCCTCTCGCAAGCACTGCCAGGGTCAGCGCTGGCGGTCACCTACGTCTCCACTTTGCAGCTGGGCGTTTCGGGGACCTCCTGGGGGGGGCACCTCCGCATCCCGCTCCGCCCCATCACCCCTCAGGGCCGTTACCTGGAGAACCTGACGGAGCCACACGGCGGAGTGCCCGGCTCGTGCCTGATGACCCACACGGCCCGCTGGGCCATGGTCAGCCTCTGGCCTCAGCGCATCTCCTCAGCGAGGTGGCCAGCGCGCACCAGCTTCCTCCGAGGGACCCCCACCCGCCGCGCCCCAGACCGGTGGGCTTCGGAGGGACACAGCGCCAGCCCCCTCAGGCAGGTGACACAGCGGAAGGTTCTAAGAACCCGTTCGTAGAAGCTTCCCAACCGCCCTGAGTCCCTCAACGACCCTCGCCCCGGGACGTTCTTCCTCGTCCAGCCCACTTCCGGGACGGTGGCCCGCGAGCCCCACGCTTCCTCCGCCGCCCGAGCGCGCAGCCCAGCTCGGAGGGCCCCGCCGCCCGCGTCGCTCGCCCGCCCCCTCCCGACCGCCTTCCCGGGCGGCGCGCAGCTCCACTTCCGGCGTGTGAGGCGGTGACAATGGGAGCGGCGCGGGCGGCGCCGGGAGGCAGCTGACAGGCGTCTGGGGCTTCGCTTCATGGCCGCTCTGGGCTGGGGAAGGAGTCGGGAGCCCGCCGCGGCCCGGAGCCCGAGCCGCCGAGCCGCCAGGCCGAGCGGGGGAACGTGTGCGCGGCGCCGCTGAGGCGCAGCATGTGAAGGGAAGACGGCGGGCAGCGCGGGCCGAGCCTCTCAGCCGGCCGGGATGGCCACGACGGCCGAGCTCTTCGAGGTGGGGTCCGGCGCGCGGCTCCGGGGGGCGTCGGCAGGCCCGGAGCGGGCGGCCGGGCCCGAGGCGCTGGGCTGCGGGCTGCGGGGGCCGAGGGGCGCGGCGGGGTGTGTGCTCCGGGCCCCCCGAGGCCGAGGGGCGCGTCTTTGGGGCTGCGGGCCGGAGCGGGGCGCCCGGAGCGGGTGCCTGGCCGCTCAGCCCCTCCCGGTCAAGAAGGGGACGGGTGTGTTCGGTTGGGTTTGGACAGCGAAGGCCCGGTTAGCCCTTGCGACAGGAGGGAGGCGGAGCCGAGATGCGGGTTGGGGTCGGGAGGCGCTTCTAGAACCGACAGGTGCCGGAGCCCCGAGTCCCGTTCGGGCTCTGAACGTTCTCATTTCGTGCAGAATCCTGTGAGGTGTTGGGGAGAGTAGGCGAAACCCAAGTGGGGACCACAAAGGCAGGAAACATCTCCTCCTAGCCTAAAGAGAAAGGAAAAGAGGTTTTTGAAAAGAGAAAGGAAAGGAGGGCTCCTTATTTTTTGTTTGATTTTTGAGGGGGGTATGCTCGTGTTTCTTATTGAGTAACTCGAGTGTGAGTACTACTCGGACACACACTGCGCGGCTGCTACGTGCAGAATTTCTCCATCGGTGAAAATTGTTCCTTTTTCCCGAGATTCAGCAGGTTTTGTGACTTCCACTCCTGACTCAGAGTTTGCCTGTCAGCTGAGATTTTCTCTGAGCGCGTGACCACTTGTCCTGAGGTCTGTCCCCTGGGGCCACTCACCGTTGGGGACGCCTCTTAAAGTCACTGTGGGGTTCGGCTTCATCGCCAGGACTTTTTCTTAGGTCTGTGGGGAGAAACTGCGAGACACTTCACGAAAGTTGTGTAGGAAAGACCTCACGGCCGTCTTTGAACCTCAGGGGTTGGAGGGCTGCACAGGTGTTTTTGAATGATGACATAGAAGAAATAACTGGTTCAACAGGTGAGGCCGTGAGAGCTTCAGAAGCAGGGGAACCCAAGGGCTCTAAGGCCCCGAGAGCAAATTGCTTGAAATTGTTTCCCTGAGATTCCGGGTGGTGTTGGAACGCAGACGGAAGATGAGCAAAGGAATACGGGGTGATAAGACGACCTTGATTAAACAGCAGCTTTTTAAAAGGTTAAGGTGAAGTAGATGAGGAAGAATACACAGTGGAAGGAATTGCAACGTGGGCAACTCCTTAAATGAAAAATGTATCAGCTTTAAATAATTTTACTTTATTACACAGTATAAAAAATAAACTTTAGGTTGTAGGAAGTCACCATGCAGGAAAAAAAAAATGACCACTTTTCAGTGTTAGTACGTTTTGGACTTCATTTCAATGGCTTTGCTAAGAGGAATAGAATAGTCATTTATGAGTGAAGGATTTTAGAATATTGGTTGTTTCTTCTTGGATTTATATGTTAGAAGAGAGAGTCCAGTAGTTTCTAATTCCTAAAATTGGGCCGCGGGTGTATTGACCCTGGCACGAGGAGACGTCATTCTTGCTAAGACTTGCTGACTTTGTTTCCCTGAACAAGATGCTAAAGCGCTTTTGTACTTCCATATGGTAAAGAAGTTCAATCAAGTTAGTGTCACTGAATTTAGTGACTCGTTACATAGTAAGATTCAGTGATGATAGTGACTGTGATCTTGTGGCCAGAGGGTTCTAGAACAAATTTAAACACATCTATAGAGTTTCAATTCAAGAGGACTTTACTCCCTACCACTTGTGGCCTGTTGCTTCACCATAACTTGAAAACATATTTAGAATTCAGTACTCCTAGTTGAGACCTAAGTCTATCTTTTCTGGGTTGATTAGCAGACTAGTAGCCCTACCAGGTTCTTTCTCTTGATAAATTCTCGCGCTAAAGTGAGATGTTGACCTGTTTGCTTCAGAAGAAAGGAGTGGAGGGGAAAAAACCACCACCACCCTCAGCCCCTGTTGCCGCTTCCTGCAGCTGCTGCTTAGGATCGAGGCTGTAGGACAAGTTAGGGAGTGTCTCGGGCTTCCCTTTCTTAGTCACAGCTGGAGGACTGGGAAGCTGAGGGCGGATGTAGTCAAGACTACTTTGTTTCCATGCATCCTGGTTTTCAGGCGCTATCACACACAATTGTGCTTTCATTTTCCACACTGGAGAAGTTAAATGAACATAAAATGAAGCTTTTGAATACATGATGCTTGCTTGTGTTAACTTTGCATTTCTTGAACTTGTGTTACTGGTGCTAGAACTCCTCTGTGAACAGAATCGATTTCATGCATAAAGTCAAAGTTGCAGGAGATTTCCCTTGTTGACTGAGATGTTTGGCGATAGAGGATTCGGTTATTGTAATAGTCTATATCCTAGGAGCAGGTTGTTAGTTTCAAACCTTATGGCACATGTTTGGGAAAGGGTTCTCGGTTTTACACTCCAGAATGGCTGTTACCAACAGGGATTTCCATGTGGTTTGCATGAATTATTCCTTCTGCATTCAGAAAGTGGCTGGGGTGATAAATTCTATTTTTGTTGCAAATATTCCTCTTAGTGTAGTACTAAGAATGTGGACTCTCTTCTCATTTGCTAATTTTCTTTTCTGTCATTCTCTTTCATTTCTCCTGGGCTGACTATGTTTGTGGAAGAGTTTTTTGTTGTTGTTGTTGTTTTGAAATCAGTAAGATCCCTTATTCATTCATTCAGCAAGTATGATTACCTATGAAGTTGAAGATAAGGTGCCAAGGTTAATGAGACTGCATAGCTCAAAGGACACAACTTTAGAAATGTTAATCCTACAAGATGTTCTGCAAAAAATCCAAAATGATTCATAGGCCAAAAAAGTTATGAAATGGGCATAGTCTGTTTAATTGGAGATTGGCAAATTTATCTTTCTTTGTTAATAATTCTAAGAGATCTATATCCAAATTTTATTGACCATGAGCCTGCTTTATTTTGTACACTTCTTGATTTTGTGAATTATAAGGTACTTTGAAAAATGTAGAATTAGATATAGAACCCATTGCTACTATCAAATAGCAAACACAAGGAAAAAATATTGTAACCATCTCTAGACAAAGCAATACATGGCATCGAAGAGCTCTAGATAAAGTGCCAATGGCATTAGAGGATGGGAACATTACGTGTTACAGGAGGAAACGATTAGAAGGTGGCATCTCAGTTATATACGAAGGAGGGATTAACTTTGAGTCTGTGGAATGGAGAGGCTCCCAGTGAAGCCAACTATGAAAACCAGAGCATGGGGAGCAGCTGGGAGGCTTGGGAGACAAGGGACAATTCATTTTGGCTGAATATAGCACATATGAAGAGGGGCCTTGAGGTAAATACAGATTTAATTGTGGAGATCCTAAATGTGGAATTGGAATTTGATTTTTTTTCTTTCTTATAAATGCAGATGCTTTGACAATAGAATAGTGCTTGAAGTCGGGTAGTTTGGCCACGGTTGTCATAACTGACTTCCACATTGGAATGTGAATGTCCAAAATGTGTGAACATGTCTCTCAGATTTTTCAAGCTAAACTTTGTATCTCCTGGTCAGTTTGCTGGCTAAGCAAAAATATATTTGTGCTAAAATACTATTTATTTTAACCATATTAATTGTTAAGTAAATTTGGAATTGAGCTCCTAATTAATGTATTAATCATTAATTAACTAAACCTTTTTGAATACCTCACCTGTCTGAGAACTGCAGGTTTCAGGGACTAAAGCTAAAAGATGGTGAGGAAAAGTCTCGTTGAAGGAGATGAGCGTGTGAACCAAAGCACAGCGGAGCAGGGGTGCCGAATCCCGTCCTGAGGTTGTAGGGAAGGTGGCGCAAAGTGAAGGACAGGTCAGCGGCCGCTGACGGAGGCTTAGAGCCTCTTCCAGTCTGAGAGGACCTTCGCAAGAGACCAGAGATGACTGGTTCGTGAGGTGACGGGTGTTGAGGGAATACTGAGAGGCTGTGACTGTGTTTGTTTTGGGAAACGGGGGTGAAGGTTTATTCCCACGCATTTAGACCAGGCGCTTAGGAAAGTTATGAGTTGATTTTTGTAGAATGTGACTCAACTTTTTTTGTGAGATGGGCAAGCGGGAGGCAGACTGGGGGATAGTTGGAGAAGGCAGACAGTTTTAAAATTAGTGTGAAAAATAGCCTTCAGCAGGGAGGAAGCTGTTAGCTGGGAACATAAGGGTTGTGGGCACGCTGGCTAACCTTAGTTCTTGTGATTTTTTGAGTGTTCCAGAATTGTTGATTGTTTGGTCTGGGCTGGTGACACTGTAATCTAATTCCGTGAGGACAGAGCCAGCAGGACATGTAGGAAGACTTGGAGAGGCAGAGTCAGCTTGTGCGAAGGAGCAGTTCCAAGTTTGTGAGCTCTGGAAAGTAGATAGTTGGTGATTCATTAACTGTGACAGAAAATTGGAAGGACCGTTTCAGGGGAGAAAATAATATATTCATTTACAAAGATACATACACATATATTTCTATATATCTTTATAAATGTATATAAAATTTGAATCTTTGGCAAGACACGCTATGAAGAGTTTTGGGAGGCAGTTGAACTTGTGTCAACTAGTGAATTGAAAGAGGACCTAGGGCCTGGCGCAGCAGCCTGGTGGCTAAAGTCCTCATCTTGCATGCGCCAGAATCCCATATGGGCGCCGGTTCTAACCCTGGCAGCCCCGCTTCCCATCCAGCTCCCTGCTTGTGGCCTGGGAAAGCAGTCGAGGACGGCCCAAAGCCTTGGGACCTACACCCACGTGGGAGACCTGGAAGAGGCTCCTGACTTGGGATTGGCTCAACTCCGGCCATTGTGACCATTGGGGAAGTGAATCAGTGGACGGAAGCTCTTCCTTCCTGTCTCTTCACTCTGTATAGCTGCCTTTCCAATGAAATTAAATAAACAAATTTTTAAAAAAACAAAGAAAGAAAGAATGAGGACCTAACTGGGGATGGCAGCCTAGGAATTACCATTGTATATGGGTGATCATTTTGGTCTGCTCCCTAGTAGTTGTGTGATCTTGAGCTACTCACTGAACCTTTGTACCTCAGTTTTCTCATCTGTAAAATGGGGAAAGGAGTAGTTTCTTCTTCACAGTAGCACTTAGAAGATTCAGTGAGGTAAGAAACTGCTGAGAGAATGCTGGTAAAACAAGGGGCCAGCGCGAAAGCGTAGAGGGCCAGTCAGGGCCAGTCAGCTGCTCCCCTGCGCCTGAGAGGCGTCTACAGGGCAGTGGGGTGGCAGGAGAGGCCGAGGCTCAGCAATGGGGTTGTAGGTGTGTGTTTTAGGCTTTGAGTTCTCCACGCAGGCCCATTTTGTAAATTTTTTTTTTTTGACTACTCAGGTCTGCCAAAGGGGAAACTTTATTGAGGCAGTGGGGCCTGGGCAGATGGCGGGCGTGCTTTTGAGGGAGGCAGGGCCGTATTTGACCGTTTGGGGCACAGGGTGTTGGTGTGGCCACATTTCTTCTCGGCAGTTGACAGCACAGGGGTGCAGGTGGGCATAGCACTTGCGGCAGATCATCTTGTCACAGTTGTGCTTCTGGGCGCGCTGGGGCAGGGACATCCCTGTGATGCTCCCCTGCAGGCGTGGATTCTTCCCGGATGTTGTAGTCAGACAGCGTGCGTCCACCCCACAGCTGCTTGCCGGCTGGTCAGCGGGCATGCCCTCTTTGTGCTGGATCTTCGCCTTGATATTTTCAGTGGTATCGCTGGGCTCCACCTCGAGGGCGATGGTCTTGCCTGTCAGGGTCTTCACGAAGATCTTCATTTTGATGTCTGTGGAACCACTTGAATGCCTGGCTGGAGAGAAAGAGCCAGTGTATAAACTTGTGTGATCAGTAGGTCCTTAAATTGAGGTAGTTGTATACACCGCATGTGCATGCAACCGTGTCACAATCCTGAGGCCTTGGTGTGCTCTGGGAATTGGATGGTGGTGTTGGGGCAAGGGATAGGAGTGGCAGATATTGGAGATTTGAAGAAGTTTTTTTGTTGTTTGTTCTAGTAGTGGGTCACAGTTTCATGTGACACTAACGCTGTAAACTAAAAAGCCATAGATTTAATGAAACATTGAGTTAGTTGAGTAGTTTAATGTTGAAAAGTGTGTTGAGCGAGGGTGTGGGTGTTTGGCAAGTGACTCACACACTGCTTGGGATACCTCTATTATTATTGGGGTGTATGACTTTGAGTCCCAGTTTCCTCCTAGTGCACCTCTGGCTAGGCTGGGGTGACGTGGCACTGCCACGTACGGAGGCAGGGAGAGCCTTGCTGAGTTCCAGACTCCTAATGTTGGTTAGGCTCGGCCTTCAGGGTGGTCGTGGGCATCTGGGCACTGAACCAGAGGATAGGAAATGTCGTGCCTGTCTCTGCCTTGCTCTTCCTCTCTCTCGCTCTCCATCTTAACAAATAGATAAAGTTATACTTAACACATAGTGTATAAACTTATAAATAGGTTTAATTTAAAATGCTGATGGAACATTATTAGATATTAAAAGCATTATTTTCTTTTTTCTTTTTGCAAGATTTATTTATGCAAAGTCAGAGATACAGAGAGGAAGATCTTCCGTCTGATGATTCACTCCCAATGATTCACTGATGATTCACTGCAATGTCCGGAGCTGCACCAGTCCGAAGTCAGGAGCCAGGAGATTCCGGGTCTCGCATGTGGGTGTAGGGTCCCAAGGCTTTGGGCCATCCTCCACTGCTTTCTCAGGCCACAAGCAGGGAGCTGGATGGGAAGCGGAGCTGCCAGGATTAGAACCAATGCCCATATGGGATCCCGACACGTGCAAGATGAGGACTTTAGCCACTAGACTACTGCGCCAGGCCCTAAAATGATCATTTTCATGCTGTTTATGTAATCTTAAAAGAACTGATAGTAATGTGGAAAAAATACCTCTGGATTATAATACTGATTTAGTGTCTTGACAAGATTTAAGTTTCATTGCCTTACTCTCCTTTTGTGTAAAAATGAGATGAGAGAGGTGGCCTAGAATGATATTTAAATACAGTTTTCATTTTAAAACTTTAAATCTGCTGAGATTCTGCTGAGACTTATAATGTAATGTAACATTCTATTACTTTTAATTTTTGAGCATAGAGATCAGATATTATTTCATGTTAGAAGTGAGATACATGGACCCGGCACAGTAGCCTAGCAGCTAAAGTCCTCGTCTTGCTGGCAGCAGGATCCCAGGATCCCATTTGGGCACCGGTTCGTATCCCAGTGTCCTGCTTCCCCATCCAGCTCCCTTCTTCTGGCCTGGGAAAGCAGTTGAGGACGACCCAAAGCCTTTGGACCCTGCACCTGCGTCAGAGACCAAGAACAGACTCCTGTCTCCTGGCTTTGGATCGGCGCAGCTCCAGCCGTTGCGGTCACTTGGAGAGTGATTCATCAGATGGAAGATCTTGCTCTCTGTCTCTCTTCCTCTCTGTGTATCTGACTTTGCAATTAAAAAAAAGAAGTGAGATATATTCTACCGTGGGAAGATAACTTTGCTTAATAAAGCTAAAGTATTTAGCAGAATTCTGAAGTACCATCATTTAGATAGTCTTCAAAATAATTCTGATAATGTTGTTCATTGATTTTTTTATTCCCCAAACAGCCAACATTACCTCAAACTGACTTTAGTTTTAAAAGTAAAAGCACTTTAGAGTGTTGCAAGTAGCTTTCAAATGTTTGCTGAGTTTGCTGTAATTATGTTTGTGTCGTAATGTGTGTTCTTTCTATGCCACTTTAAAAATGTATTTTGCTAACATGAAACAAAGCAATTTGTAGTGCTTTTCAAAACATCAGTAAATCTATTTGCTAATTTACAAAAAACATGGAAAGAGTTTGATGAAGGTTAAATCAATGAGGTTAGAAAGGAGAGGCTGTATGAAAGGCTGTGTGTGATAAAATTCACTTAGTTGTTGAGCTGATTCAAAGCCAGGAGCCGGGAGCTTTTTCTGGGTCTCCCACATGGCTGCAGTGTCCTAAGGCTTTGGACCATCCTCCACTGCTTTTCCAGGCCACAGGCAGGGAACTGGATTGGAGGCGGAGCAGCTGGGAAAGGAGCTGGCACCCAAATGCCAACTGGAGGGTTAGCCAGTTGAGCCCATTGCACTGCTCCCATTTCTAAATTACAGACAGATTTTCTGTTTCTCAGAATTTGTCCATTTCATCTGGATTCCTCATTTGTTGGCATACAGTGCTCACGGTGCTTTCTTACTATTCTTTCAGTAAAATCAGTAGTAACAGCATCTGTTACTTTGGTTCTGGAAGGTTTAAGGCCAAGGTTGGGTGGTTGCATTTGTCAGGCGTATGTTGACGCTGGTGGATGGTGGTGGTAGTGTGTGTGGAGTAACTGGTGGCTGGGCCTGACTAAGGCCTTTGTAACAGCTCTGTTGGCGTACCACCAGTGACTTAACTGTCTCCCTCCAAGCCCTACTTTCAGTGGCTACAATTGGAATGTTGGAAAATGATGGTACGGTTGACTTGTGAATTGAGATTCGGTGTCCTGCCTGACATTGAGAGTCAAATCTTGTTGTAAGCAAGTTTTTGTGACCACTCTATTTTGTAATGTTCTATCTTGTTGCCTCTGCCCCTGTTTTTATTATTTTCTTCTTCCCCTCCCCCCCCCAGCTGCTTAAAGGAAAAAAAGATTTGTTTGAAAGACAGAGTTAGAGAAGTAGAGACAGAGGAGAGGGGTCGTCTATGCACTGGTTCGCTCCCTAGATGGTTGCAACAGCTGGAACCAGGAGCATCTTTTGAGTCTCCGTCTTGGGTCCAGGGGCTCAGGTACTGTCCACTGCTTTCCCAGGCTCTTTAAGCTGGGAGCTGGATTGGAAGTGTAGGAGACAGTGTGGGTATGGGATGTCAGCACTGCGGGCGTGGCTTAAGCTGCCACACCATGGCATTGGCACTTGTTTTCTGCCGTTTGCTAGCTTTATTTTAGTGTGTTCCTTTCCCAGTTACTCAAGTTGTATAGTAAAGTTGCTTATTTGAGATTTTTTTGGTTGTTGTTTTGTTTGTCTGTTTGTTTTTAGTGTATGTGTGTTTTGTTTCTATTTTTGTTAGTTTGAAAGGCCAAGAGTCAGAGACAGATCTCCCATATGCTGGTTTCCTCCCCAGTATCCCCACCTCCAGCCCTGACCCACAGGGAAGACAGCAGCTCAGAGCTCAGTCTGAGTCTCCCCAGTGTGGGCAGAGGGTACCCCACTACTTGAAAAGTACCCTGCTGCCCCCTGGGTGTGCCTAACAGGAAGCAGGAGTTGGAAGAGGAGCCAGGACTCCAGCAGAGGCTCTCTGCCCTGGGATGTGGTAAAAGGTGGCTGAACCACTACTCTGCCTGCCTGCTGTCCCCCTGCCCCTGCTATGAATATATTCATTTATTTATATGAAAGGCAGAATGAGAGAGATATCTTCTATTAATTAGTCCAGTCTCCAAATAATCCCAACAGGAAGTTGGCCCAGGCCCAAACCAGGGGTCAGGAACCGCATCTGGGTCTCCCGTGTGGCTGGCAGGGACCACACGTGGGGGCCATCTTTTGCTGCTTTCCCAGGTGCATTAGCTGGGAAGCTGGACAGGAAGTGGAATGGCGGGATTTCTTCCTGGTGCTTGGTGTGGAATGCCCGTGTCCCAGTGGCAGCTTCCCCTGCTGCGGTGCCACGATACTGCTTCCCCATTCTTGTTTTTTAGTGTGGGAGTTTATACTTGTAAGTTTTCTTCTTCAAACTGCTTTCTTTGATCCATTGGTTGTTTAAGAATATGTTCTTCGATTTCCACAGTTTTGTGATTTCTTGTTTTTTTGCTAGTTTTACTTGTGCTATTGATTTTTTTCTTTCATCCTGTTGTGGTCAGGGAAAATACTTTATGTGATGTTTGTCTTTTAAAATTTACTTAGGCTTAATTTATGGCTTAATGTGTGGTCTGTCCTGGAAAATGTCCCATGTGCACTTGAGCAGAATGTGAGCATTGGTGGTGTTGGGTTTTTTGTAAGCAAGTATGACTGTCAGATTTAGTTGGTTTATTGTATTAAATTTTCTGGCTCCTTATTGCTATCTTATTATTCTATACCTTACTGAGGACTAGATATTATAGAAGCTGCTAGTGAAGTCCTCTGTCTCCGTACTTAGCTTCCAGCTTATTGTTTTGTCCATTATTGAGAGTAAGATGTGGAAGCTTCCAGTGTTGATTGTAGAACCATTAAGACTGGTGTTGTGTCCTCGTGGATTAAGCCACTGCCTGCAGCGCAGGTGTCCTGACTGCCTGACCTGTCTTGACAGTTGTAGCCCTTTGGGAGGTGGGTAGATAATCTTCCTCTCTTTGACTTTGAAAGAGCTGCCTTTCCTTTCTGTACTGTTACTTTGACCTGTAGATTAGAATGGTCTTTTTTTCTTACTATCTTTTTTATTTAAAAACAGGTTTTTGGTTTTTTTTAAGATACTACTATAGCTTTCCTGCTCTCTCTTGATTACTATTTACAAGGAGTATTTTTTCCCGTTCCTTTTCACTTTTAATTCATTTGTGCCTTTGAGTCTAACTTGAATGTCTTGTAGATAGCATGTAGTTGGATCATGCTTTTTTTAGGGGGTGTAAAGATTTATTTGTATTGCAAAGTCAGATATACAGAGAGGAAGATCTTCTGTCCAATGATTCACTCCCCAAGTGACCTCAACAGCCAGAGCTGCGCCGATTCAGAGCCAGGAGCAGGATCTTTCTTTGGGTCTTCCACACAGGTACCAGGGTGCCAAGGCTTTGGGCCATCTGCAGCTGCTTTCCCAGGCCACAGGCAGGGAGCTGGATGGGAAGCGGGGCCTCCGGGATTAGAACTGGCACCCATATGGGATCCTGGTGCGTTTAAGACGAGGACCGTAGCAGCTAGGCCACTGTGCTGGGCCCCATGCTTTTTAAATCTATTCTATCTTTGGGGTGGAATGTTCAATCCAGAGTTGAATTATTACAGAAATTGTATAGTCTGAAATCCTAAAATATTTGTTGTCCTGTTCTTTAAAAAGAAAATAAATGTTGATCTTTGCCTCAGCTCATAAAGGTTACACTGATTTTTGCTATCCTGTTTGATTAGCTACCTTCACTAGGCAGGGACATGTCTGTCCTTTCACATGATTGCATACTGGAGACATCACCATAGGAAGGCTCATGGGCACAGGGACCTTGGCCAGAAATCTGTTTAATTACATGGGTTCCACATGTCCTCACTTTGATAAGGCCTGTAAGACTTTGGGTCAGTCAGGTATTAAAATCAGCTAGGACCCTGTGTCCAGTAGACTTCAGAGTGGGTATTCCCTGGTCCCTGGTCTAGGAAGGTAAATACTTATGGCTCTTTTTGGGAGAAGCGGAGGAGGATTCTGCCTGAATAGCTGCCAGCATATTACCGGGTCCTTTCTCTTGGAGACTCAGCCTTATTTGAATTAATACCAAAGTGTATTATAGGAGATTTTTGTATATGGCTTGGTATAAACTCTGACCATTCCTTTCTCTCCCGCTGCTGCAAAGCTGTCTCCCTGGGCACGAGCTGCCTGGGTCGTGCTTGGCGTTGTCACTGAGTGTTTCCTGTGCTTGGAGCGTTCATGCCTCAGGTGGCTCCTGCTTTAGCTTCCTGTTTATTTTGAAAGGCCTTGCAGGATTGCTTTTATCAGTAACAATCCCACTTTTACCTGTCACTCATGTTTTTTCTGTTCTTCCAAGTTGTTACCATTTTTCTGTGTGCACGTTTGTCACCGCCCATCGCCCATCAGTGTATCCAGAGGAGTGGAAACAGTCCTCTTCTCTGCTGTGTCCCTGGTATTTAATATAGTGGAGTCCCTGTAATAGACTCTGAATTGGTTTGAGACTAAAGTTATTACTTAACAAAATTGAATGCAATAAGGTATGTAAACTGCTAGGTATGTCTGGTACATAGTAAAGCTAAAAAAAGTTTAATTAGCATCATCTCATCATTATTTAGAGCATTTAATTTTCTGGTTGAGTTTAAAAGAATTTTAAGCAACTTTGCTTCCAAAATTCTGAATAGCTCTAAATATAAATTTCTTTTTCCTAAGTCAGTAATTGTCAATTTTTATGAATATAAATTGAAGGTTATTATATATGCACAGCTCTTTAGTCTCTAAAGAATTGAGATGTACTAAAAATATAACTGTGCAAAGCCTTCCCAACTGTATTAGCAGGGAGCTGAATCCTAAGTGGAGCAGAAAAGAGACCTGAACTGGCAGTCATGTGCAATGCTGTAGGTGCTGCTCACAGAACTGGCCCTAACTGAAAAAAATTTCAAAGTCACTATGAATCTTATTAAATCTTAAGCCTTGATCTTATGCCTTCCAGTACTGACAGTTTTCTGAAAGAAACAGGATTAGAATGCTCTGGTTTTCAGTTATTTGGCTGACTTGGAAAAACCATTTATGGTAAAGCAAGATGTTTTTTAAAAAAAGATTTTATTTTTTTTTTGAAAAGTCAGATATACAGAAAGAAAGAAAAGGAAACAAAGATTTTCCATCCACTGGTTCACTCCCCAAGTAGCCGCAGTGGCCGGAGCTGAGCTGATCTGAAACCAGGAACCAGGAGATTATTCCAGGTCTCCCAAGTGGGTGCAGGATTCCGGGCCTTGGGCCATCGTCTCCTGCTTTCCCACAAGCAGGGAGCTAGATGGGAAGTGGAGCAGCTGGGATAGGTACTGGTGTCCATATGGGATCCTAAAGCATTATAGGAGTGCCCATTACACTGGGCAACCATCCTGGGTCCAAACAAGGTCCTTCTAACACCTACTTATGTAGCATTTTCTTTTGACCATTTACTTTCCTAGTGACTAGTGATATTCATATTAACATCAGTTAGGAGCTGGATTGAGTATAGGACATCTTACATGTTACATGTGGCAACTTAATTGGTTGCACCACAGCACCGGGCCCTGTAGTCTCTGTACATCTTTTTATTCCAAAGCCTAGCAAAATGCTTGGAGCTGGAAGGGTTTTTGTTGTTGTTCAAAGAATTTATTTTTTAAAAAATATTTTATTTTATTTTTATTGGAAAATAAGATATACAGAGAGGACGAGATGGAGAGGAAGATCTTCCATCTGTTGGTTCACTCCCCAAGTGGCTGTAATGGCCGGAGCTGAGCCAATCCAAAGCCAGGAGCCTGGAGCATCTTTCTAGTTCTCCCACGTGGGTGCAGGGTCCCAAGACTTTGGGCCGTCCTTGACTGCTTTCCCAGGTCTCGAGCAGCAGGGAGCCACTAGGATTAGAACTGGCACCCAAATGGGATCCCAGTGCGTGCAATGCGAGGACATTAGCCACCAGGCTACCACCCTGGGCCCAACGAATAATTTTCATTGAAAATGTTTTTACAGTACGGTTAACAAATAAATAATTTTTACAGATATTTAAAAAGTTAAATTGACATTTTCAGCTAATGCTGCCTGTTTAAGTATGCATATATTAGTTTTTTTGTATGAAAGAGTAATCTAAGGAAGACAGAAATACTGATAAACATTTGTTTATTTTGGTCATTGGACTTAGTAATCCTTTTTAGTAAATAATATGTTTTTCTTGAGAAAGCCAATTTTATATCTTGTTTTTTTAAAAATCAGATGTCATGTTAGCATTTTTATTTCTTTGAATGTTAATTAACATTATTTTACCAGGAATATAATTTTTCATTGTGTAAGTTTGTTGTAATTTCTCAGTTACGTTTTATTGAATATTTGTAAAGCTGTTCAAAATTATACATACTTCCTGGTGACAGTTCTACAAATACTTTTGTGTTCATATTTACTTTTATGTTAAATTGCCTGATTCAGGGTATGAGCATTTCTGATACTTGATGTTACCCACTAATTACCAACCTTTCAAAAAGTAATGAGAATGCAAATTTCATTTTATCCTTTCTTGCACTTTTATTAATACTTTGTGAAATTTAAAAAATGATAAAATGAACTTACTTGGTTACTAGTGAGGCTTCATATTTCCTCCATTTTTGTGGGGCATATTATATAAATTTGCTTTTTTAAAAATCTTTTGACACATTTCTGTTTGATTCTTCTGGCTAATTATTTATTGGGTCCAGGGCCTAATGGTCTAGATGCTAAATCCTCGCATTGTATACACCAGGATCCCATATGAGATGAATCTAGGAGCCAGGAGTTTCTTCTAGGTCTCCAACGTGGGTGTAAGGTCCTGAGGCTTTGGACCATCCTCGTCTGCTTTCCCAGAGCACAAGCAGGGAGCTGGATGGGAAGTGGAGCAGCCAGAGTATGAACTGACACCCTGTGGGATCCTGGCACATGCAATGTGAGGATCGAACATATTTATATTTAGATAACTAATAATTCCATTTTTAATTCTCATGTAGTAGAAATTATTTGTCTAAGTAATACTGTCTCTCAGAGCACTTAGTCACAGCATGTTTGTGTTGTAACCCAGGAGCCTTTTGTTGCGGATGAGTACATTGAGCGCCTTGTGTGGAGAACCCCAGGAGGAGGCTCTAGAGGGGGGCCTGAAGCTTTTGATCCCAAAAGGTAAGGAAAAATCGATGATTATGCTTATAAACCCAAACTAATGCCACAAATTTGTGTTTAAAGTTGAGGTCTTTGTTGAGATTACTGTTAATATCATGTAGACATTTTTATTCAGTTAGTAAAGTACCCCAAAGATAAGTAAGTCTGAACTCTCTTTCCTTTTACATTCATGTTATTTTAAATATTTATTCATTTTTATCTGTTTGAAAGAGAGGAGATTTTTGTGTCCACTCATTTGCTCTCCAGATGCCCACAACACATGGGTGACATGTTACGCATATTACCTGATATGTTCAGAAGGTGTTCCTGGAAGCTGGATCCCAGGCTCCCAGGGCAGTGCATCCCAGACACCCTGAGGCAGGATGTGGGCCTCCTTGGTGAACGCTTAACCTGCTGCACTTACCGTGCCTCGCCCTGCCTTTCTTTTAGAGAAGCGCTCTAACTGGTATTAGAGAAGGGGCTTTACTGAGCGTGGGAATTTATTATGTTCTTAGCTTAGTAATAAATCATAAAGGGTTGTTACACAAGAAAAACGCGTTGAACATATTGTTTTGGATTGATTTGTTGCAGAAAGTCACTGAATCCTGGAATGGGCAATACTATGAAGTGTACTTGCCTCTGTTTAAGTAGGCTGTGGGGTATGATGTTTAAAACTTGGAGGTTTTGTGGGGAATTCTCGGTGAAGCGTTCATTCACCTTTGAAATTACCCGCTAAAAAATCTGTAATGACTGACTATGTTTTCACATGTCATGCTTGAAAGCCGTGTGACTGGACGGGACTATGAAAACGTCATCAGGTTACAGACATTGTCTTTTCACTGACTAAATCGCTCGCAAGGTGCTGTAGAGAAAGTTAACATGCTCACTCTTGGCTCAGAGAACTCCTGTTGGGACTTTTATTTATAAATGAATTGGTCAGATTGTTTGCATTAAATATTGATGCGTTTTCTATTTTCTGTTAGATTACTAGAAGAATTTGTAAACCATATTCAGGAACTCCAGATCATGGATGAAAGGATTCAAAGAAAAGTGGAGAAATTAGAGCAACAATGTCAGAAAGAAGCCAAGGAATTTGCCAAGAAGGTGCAAGAGCTCCAGAAAAGCAACCAGGTGAATATTTAACTCAGCATTGGACATTTTATGTAATCCAGTCCATAATATCTGTATTTCCTTCTAGGTTTAAGCGCTTCACAAGTTCAGTCAAATGATAGTAACTATTTAGCTTTCTCTTTACCACTGTGGTGTTTTGGGATAGAATGTTAAGTCATTATCAAGTCTCCTGGCCATGGCTTGCTATGAGGTGTTGGTTGGGATCACAGCACTGGCTTTCCACCAGTAGAATGCCATCCTGCTGATGGTGGTCCTTACTTCTCACAGTGCAAACATTCAGGAAGTTACTTCAGAAGACCTGTATTTGACTGTTTTGGTAGGCATTTTCATTCCCTGTTATCACAGAACCAAGTAGTGTCAGACCACCTGTTGCCTGGGTCAGGTTTGTCATGACGTGTATAAGCAGTGGGAACTGTGTGGGAAAGCAGACGACAAACTTCCTCCGTCCAGATCACATGATGGGTTCTTTGAGCAGACCAACCTTTGTTTTCACTGTTAGTTCCTAGAATCTGGAACCCTGAATCCCTTTTATATGGAATTTGATCACCTTTTCTACCACCATTGTTTAGCTTTGTTGCCTCCTAAGAGCTATTGGGTATTAGTGTTAGGATTTAGCAAGTTTATTTCTGCTAAAACTTCATACATATATTTTGCTTAAGCAAATATAGTTATGAGAAATACTTTATTAAGGAAGCCAGTAATTTAAATAAGATAGGAAATGTGTTTTTTACTTGTTAATGTGAGAATTTTCAAATGCTTCTACTGAGTTTTTCCTGGATAATAGCAGAATTAATTAACTAACAAGCTATGGAACCAGTCTGCCTGATTTTGAGTTGCAGCTCTGTTACTTTTCAATATTTAATCTCAGGCAGTTTAGTCTCTTTGTTCCTCAGTGTTTCATTTCTGGAATGCTTTGTTGTGTGGGTCACATTTCTGTAAATACGTGTGATAAGCTTGGAACAGTGAGTAGCACACAGTTTCCAATAATTGCAACTGTCCCTGCTTGGTTTAAAGTCAGAGAGCACCGCGCTGAGGTGCTGGCAGCTCTGCGGAAGGTTTAAGTCACAGAGCACCGCGCTGAGGTAGTGCCAGTTCTGCCGAAGGCTGTTCTAATGCATTTGTTGCGCGCGATACCACACAGCTCTTATGGGGTAATAAGTACACCTTGGAAGAAGGGAGAGAGTATTTTGTGAATCAGTGTACTTTGCCTTATAATAATGGGGTAGTCTTTTGATTTATAGCTGGAAAGAATAATTTTACCTTGTATAATATTATCGTTGCTTTTAAGTATGTGATCTATACCAATTTTTAATAAATATATTTTATTTCTACTTCTTTTTAAGCAGTTCTCAGCATTCTTCATTGTCTGTTCCTTTAATACTTCATTGTTCAGGACTGAATGGTGCTGGGTTACTTTGTTAAACAGGAAGGAAGTAGCCTTGCCATGCTGATCAACAGATGTATTCATGATAAATGTAGTTATTTATTAATTAAATGTATATAGTAACATGCTTAAAAGGTTTTCAGATCATGGTATGCTAATGAGCCTGAATCATTTATATGGAACATCTTATAATCAGTGTTGTTATTATAGAGGGTGGTGATGTGATTGGGGTTTAGTTTTGATGCGTATTGACTCATATAAAATCAGTGCTCTTAGTGTGTTTTATGCTTGTGGACATTTTCCTAGGTTGCTTTTCAACATTTCCAAGAACTAGATGAGCACATTAGCTATGTGGCCACCAAAGTCTGTCACCTGGGAGACCAGCTGGAGGGAGTCAACACCCCCAGACAGCGGGCAGTGGAGGCGCAGAAGCTGATGAAGTATTTTAATGAGTTTCTAGATGGAGAATTGAAATCTGATGTTTTTACAAATTCTGACAAGGTAAGCACTGGCTCGAGATAAAAGCAAATTGCAGTGCTAGTCACAAAGTACTGATTAGGAGCTACAATGAATACTTTTTTAGAGTCAGACTTCAAATTTAAGTTTTTATTGTTCTCAAGTCTAAATGAGTACAGTGGCCTGCATATTACCAATGAAATACTGATATTAAAATTTTTAATTAGATTGCCTTTTTTTGGTAACTTTTGTTTATGATTTTATATGTGGTTTATAAATGCTAAGGTGGGGCCATATTTGATTAAGCTTCTGTCTTGTCCCATTTGGGCACAGTTCAAATCCCAGCTGTTCCACTTTCAATCCAACTGCCTGGTGTTGGTTTGGGGAAGTAGCAGAAAATGACCCAAATGGGAGAACCATAAGTTCCTGACTTTTGACAGGCCCAGCAGTACTGACGTCTGGATGGAGGATCTCTGTCTCTCCTTCTGTCTACCTGTAGGCCTACCTTTCACATGAAAGTAAATAATTCTTAAAAAATAAAAAAAAGAGATGCTGAGGTAACTATAGTCATGAGTATTCACGTTTCCTTACATCATTGGCTTTTGATATTAGCAGATTTTTCTATAGCCAGTAATCAGAATCTTTGATAAGTGGAATGTCTTTCTATAAAGAATTCCTATTTTTCATTTTTATTATTTGAATAAGAATTCCTAATAAAAAGTTAAAGCAGTTGGATCATAGGTAATAGGAAAATCTGAATTCGTTCATATTAATCCTTTTTGTTGCACCAGTCCCTTAATCCTGGTCTGCAGTTTCGTGGAATTGGCGGGTCTATGATCTGTAAAGATTTGGTAATCTGCCTCATTTTCCTCCCTCAAGGGAAGAGTGCATGAAAAAGACATTCTTCTGGAACATTAATACACATTGCATTGTTCTCTTATGCTGAAGGTAGTCTTCCTGACCTATTCCACATTGGCTTCATAGGATGTCAGAAACTAGGTATTACTAAAGTTCACTTTGAATTAAGCAGAACATTTTGGTATTATCGTAAGGAATTGTAGAATTTACAATTTGTGTAGACCTATGTCATCCAAAAAATAGAATATTGTAAAGAATGAGTTCTAGGAATTATATTTCCAGGATAAAATAATACTAATACTATGACATTCAAGAAAAATGATAATTAAAAAGTTGTAAAATACAGACAGAATCTAGCTTTTATTGATTGTTATTTAAAAAGGTTTTCTATAATATTTGTCTTATTTGAAAGGCGTAGTAGGGGAGACAGAGAGAGAGAGAGAGAGAGAGAGAGAGAGAGGGAGGGAGATATGTAAGGTTTGTGCACCATACTGTTTTTCAGGATATTATATAGAATTATTTTTGTTTTTGAAACAGACATTTATCTAATGAGAATACTTAATACATATTATAAGTATTCTGTTTGGCATGAGAAAAAGTTCTCTATAATTCGAGTCGCATGTCTTGTATATGTGCTGCTGAAGTGAACACTGAAGACTCATTTTGAATTATACTTGTCAGATTAAGTAGTGCTTTTATGCTATGTAGTAAACAGAATGCAGCTGTCTTACCCCTGTGAGTTGGCCTGCTTAGGTGTATACCATTCACATTAGAGAATAGTTTGATGTTTAATTTTGAGGTTTCAAGTAAAAAAAAAATTTTTTTTGTTCATTTAGTCACTTCTTTATTCAACAACTGGTAATTTTGTTAGAGCAGAATGTAGATTAGCCCATAATATTTAAGAAGATTCCTTGTATATTTTATTCTTTTGCAGTGCCCTTGTTTTTCTCGAAACTGTATCACTATTTGTCAATTTTGGCCTGGTACTATCACAGTTAACCATATGAAGACCTCTTTTTTACTTTCCCACTGGGGAGTAAAGGAAAATTGTGCCGATAGCTTGAGAGATGTGTGATTTGAGGAGAAATTAAAATGGAATATAAGTACCTCATTCTATTTTTCCTACCTCTTCGTTGTTTTTTGTTTTTTAATCTTTAGAGTTCACCTTTCCTGTAAGCATCCCGTGTGTATTCCCGCTATCCTTCAGTGTGTGTTGGTTGTCTCCTTAGAACGGCAGCTTAGTGTTCCTTCTGTCTATGAGGCCTAGTGACTCTGTGAGCCATATTTTTTTGTAACTTATTTAAGAGCTACTTGTGCCTTAAACAATTTTACAAAATAATCAGCTGTGGGAGAAATAAGCATGATGGTTCTTGCTCTATTAAGCAGTGGTGGCATACAGCAAGTAGTGAAGGTTTCTGTCGCTTAGAAGAACAGTAACAAACTGTGAAAGAAGCATGGAGTTGGCTGTGTCAGTCATGTTCTTTCTGAAAGCACTATCAGTTAGAAGAAATGATGGACTTGGCTAGCACAACCCAGCGGCTTGGTGAGGAGCGCTTCCTGAGCCCACATGCAGCAGGAGTGAGTGCATGTTTGGTAGCTAGAAATGACCTCACCAAGAGAGAAGAGGACAGAAGCATTAGTGTGGTGTTCAGTATCATTTGGAGCAGGAGTAGGAACAGGCCCTGCCTTGTGATCTGTGCACCTGCCAGAGTTCACAACTGCATAGAAATAGCGACATTAAACAGAAAAAAAAAAGGAATATCTATGTTAATGTTCCTAGCTCTTCCTTCTTTTTTTTAATGTAAAAGAAAATGAGTCATTAAAATTAGTTAATAATTTTTGCCAAGATAAAATTCAGCATGAGCATTGAAAATTAAATGTGAACATTATAAAACTTCCCTACACTATTGTATAGATAAGCACAAATACTTATAATTAAACAATTTTATACCTCTGGCTTAAGTCCCTAAGTTCTGCAACTTGAATAACTATATTTCTATACAGTATTTGATTTAGGAGATTTAACAATAAATTTTATCTTTGCTTTTAGGTTACGTATTGGAAATTATATTATTATTAAGTGATGATTTTTATTCATTTAGCTTATTGTATAATATATGCAACAATGTTCCTAATCATTTTCATAAACACTGTTCATTGTTTTTGAGTTCCTAAACTTAGAGATTTACACTTGTTTTCAGTACGTAAATGATGTGAATTGATAGTTCTTTAAACATGAACTGTGCTTTCATCGGGAAAGGTTGTTGCATCAAAATTAAAAAAAATCACAAGTTACAATGTAAGACAAATGTTTGGCTCACATTTGATGATACTCCAAATAGATTCTTGTTGCTTACATGTTTTATTTATTGTATAATTTTAAAGGAAATTTATTTGGGGGAGGGGCTGTTTGCAACTATATATAGAGAGATTAATATTTCAAAACATAATTACCTTTGATATGCGTAAGACTTTTTAAATGAAATTATTGCTTTTTAATCCATTACTAGATAAAGGAGGCGGCAGACATCATCCAGAAGTTGCATCTAATTGCCCAGGAGTTACCTTTTGATAGGCAAGTTTATTTCTTAAGCGCTAATTTGGTTATGTGATGTGTAATTTTACAAGATAAAATTATATTTTTTCTCTGTAAGATTTTCTTTGCCCTTTAATTCAGTAAGAATTTATAAAGCATTTCCTTTGTAGTGTAAAATAGTGTAAAATGAAAACTGTGGTCTACTACTAATACTAAGTTTAATGATATACCTTGAAATGATTTTAATCCTTTTTCCTGTGAAAACAATAATGGAGGATTTTGAGATTGACCTGAGGACAGTTTTAAATTTCATTGTTTGAATTATGAGAACTAGGCAAATAGAGGATAGAGACTAAGCATGGGTCTTCTGTTGCTGATTCCTTTTTGCAGATGAGTCTTTTAAGATTTTGATCTTTGGTACCCTTGAATAATTGGTAAAAGGATGTAGAATTTCTTCAAAAAATTAATGTATGCACAGGTAACTATATGAAATATTATGGCGTTTTAAATGCCTTGACCTATTCCTAAAATCCCTTCTAGAGACTGCAGGTTAAGAACCCCTGTTTTAAAGTGCCAGGTGGGCATTGTGGCACATTCCGATTGAGCCAGCTCTTGGGAGGCCCGTCTCATATCAGAGTGCTGGTCTGTGTCCTGGATGCTGTTTGCAGTGCACTTCCTGAGAGTGCATCCTGGGAGGCAGTGTGAGGTGGTTCAAGGGCTTGGCCTGGTGCAGGCATCTGCTGCCCTGTCTTTACAGTATCCGGAAAGAAACTTGGGGCCATCCTCCACTGCGTTCCCAGCTGGCTCGGAGGTGAAACAGCTGCAACTTGAACTGGTGCTCCTGTGTTATTCCAGCACCTCAGATGGAGGATTATCCTACTGTGAAACACTGCCAGGCCCCATAAAATCTTAGTGGTGGTAGTTCCTCCACGTGAATCTGAAAGAAATAAGAGTCTCTGTATAACTTTTTTTTTTTTTTGATGATGTGGTGATGCTTAAAGCTTGAATGCATAGTCCCAAATACATGCATACCTACACGAAGCACGTTACATAGACATATACACATATGTATATATATATATGTATGACTTATGTGTGTGTATATATATACATCACAGGATTAGCAATCGCCTCCCATTCTTCAGTTGGCAGTAACCTCAAAGGCATGATTTAGTGTACCATAGTAACTTTTAAAATCACCCATCCAAACCTCTCTTTTGCTTATTCAAAATTGGATAAAATTTATTGAATGGATAAAAGGTCTAGCTCTGGGTACACAGTTGTAATTGGCTGCGTCCTGCATCCATCTGTCCTTCCTGTCATCTTTTTACCGTTCAGCTAGGCACTGCGCTCAATGTTTTGTTTCAGCTTCTCTACCAAGCCTTACTATATTCTCTGATATATTCATGTGTAGTATATAGTATGTCGCCTTGTAAACATTTTGTATTTTCCATACTTCCTTTCTTTCTTGAAGAAAGGTGGAGTCAGGAGAGGGAGAGCAGCTGGAGAAGGATGTCCCACCTGCTGCTTCACCCCTCAGCAGCCACAGCGTCTGGGTGGGCAGGCTGAAGCCAGCACCAGGAGTTCATCTGGGATGCCCCCGAGTGAAAGGAGCTGAAGTGCTTGAACCATCCCCCCTGCTTCCTAGGCACATCAGCAGGGAGAGCAGGGAGCTGCATCACCAGGGAAAGAACCAGTTTTCAGCCAGTGCTCTGATAAGACGCCCAAGTGTTCCCAGCACCAGCTTAACCTTTCCACAGCACTCACCCTAGGAAGCGAGTTTTCACTTTGCAAAGATTGAGTAGTTAACTGCTACTCGTGTTACTGGGTATTTTTATGATCTCTTTTGTTTCTCTTGTTTTAAATGTCTGATTTGTATATTTGGCTGTTAATCAGTTTACTTCCATTAATGACTTTAGCATCAGTAATGTATATTGTTTTATCAATGTTTTTATTTTAAATAATAGCAGTGAAACTTTATTCTTAAAAATCGTAGTTGGTAGGAGCACACAAATACTGCAGTAAATTTAACATGTCGGTGGATATGAGAAGGAACAGTAACTTAATTTGGACTGGTTGGGTTGTTAGTGCCTTGTGTAGAATTCTTCCTGCTTTAGCAAGGGAATTATTGTTGCAGTGAAGTTTCCTGAATGAGAACCAGCTGTATCATCTGAATTGCCTAAAATTGAATGCTTTCTGTTAATAGTGTCCTGAATTTATCTTTTTTACATAGATTTATGTATGTACAAATTAAAATAGCTTTCTAATTTTATAACAGCTTTAGTTTCGTGGGAAAGATGCAGCGATAGTTGAGCTTTCCCACGTACTTCTGCACCCATTTTCCCCTCTTAATACCCTATGTCACCGTAGTATGTTTGTCAAAACTAATGAATCTCATTATTGGCTTTTATTTTTCAGATTTTCTGAAGTGAAATCCAAAATTGCAAGTAAGTGCAGCAGTTGAGACACTGCCTGCTACCTCCTGGGTGCACATTAGGGCAAGGCCCGAACAGGAAGTAGAGTCTAGAAAGAATTTTTTTTCTTATCAGCCTTTGGTTTAAATAACAGTAGTCCAATGGCATTTAAACTTCTGGGAGCTCAACTGTTTTACAACTTCTGATGTTTTTTGTGTCTTAAATGTATTGATTTGTATACATGGTATATTATAAGGATTAAAATTTCATGTTGTTTTTGTATTTCTTCCAGAAGACAGCTAGATCAGTAGTCATTATATTTGTGAATAATTTATATACTCAAATTATTTGGCTATCTTATAAGTCTCAGTGTAACTGAATGCATTTTTAGGTAAATACCACGATTTAGAATGCCAACTGATTCAGGAATTTACCAGTGCTCAAAGAAGAGGTGAAATTTCCAGAATGAGAGAAGTAGCAGCAGTTTTACTTCATTTTAAGGTAAATAGTAAAATTGTAAATGAGAACTTGTCTTCAAGGTTGAGGAGATATTTATTACACATTCTACCTATCATGGTCTCAGATTTCCCTGCTCTTTGTATAACTATGTGACAGCAGAAAATTTTTACTGTTTTAATAATTTAAAAATGCAGTTTATGTTTCTCTTCATTAGTGATGTTAATCCTAAGTATTTAATATTTAAGTAAGGAGTTGATAATTGATAATATTAATGTAGCAGTGAACTTTGTGTAGTTTGATAAAATCTTATTATTTGCCTTTTTGGTTGTTAATATATCCTTTTGTCAGTCAAACACAAAATAAATCCAAAGTAAAAAAACTTGCCTATAAATATCTGGTGGGAATGTAACAATCAGGGAGTTGATGGAATTTGACTAGCCTTAAATCCAGGGACTCTCAGGTGGAATACAAAGAAATGGCATATTATGAACGGCCTTCCTACAGTTTAAATTGGTAAGAGAATCCTTGTGTGGGAAGTTATTTCTGCAAAGAAAGTGCTTACAAAGAAAGACCAACCCAATTTGATTCTTCCTATCAGATTAGGGATAAAGAAGATGTTTGCTGGACTTTTAATTTTGATGATGTGTAAATGAGTATGGAGAATGGTGCTTGACAGTAATGAATTATTGTGTGCAATTTATCAAAGACAAAATTCTCTTAAGACATTAATTTAACACACTTTATTAAAATAATTCAATTTAACAAGTAAATTTCTGTACTGCCAATTAAATACTCCTCTGTCTAAACTCTTTCAAGAGAAAACAGATCTTTTGAATCTGGGTGGACACAAGAATATGTATATACATGGGTAAAAAATTTTTTTCAAGCTCTATAATGTTTGTTTGAATTAAAGGTGATGGTCATAGGACAATTGTAAAAATTCAGTTATGTTATTTTTTAATTTTAGTCCTAAAATCCAACATGGAACAATACAGCTGATGAACTTCATGATAGAAAGTAAGGGTAAAGACACACTAAGTTAGTGATTCTCATAATAGTTATTACTGTTCACTGGGACATAAGATATAGCTTTATTATGTATATATAAGAACATATACAACATCTATACTCAAAATATGTATATATAGTGCTTCTTTTATTGAAATACTGTATTTTTTCTTTGTAGGGTTATTCCCACTGTGTTGATGTTTATATAAAGCAGTGCCAGGAGGTAATACAATTGTTCAGGTCATTGGATTTTATTTCATTTTAATTTGTATTTTGAAACCATCTAAAATTTTCCTATGTAAAATGCCTTTACTGTTTAGGGAGCTTACTTGAGAAATGATATATTTGAAGATGCGGCAATACTGTGTCAGCGAGTGCACAAACAAGTTGGAGATATCTTTAGTAATCCAGAAACAGTACTTGCTAAACTCATTCAGAATGTGTTTGAAATCAAACTACAGGTAAGTTTAATAACAAAGTAAGTACTTCTCAACTTGGTGTGCAGCTTTTCATATTAAAAAAATTTTAAATTATTTTATTTAAAGGAGCAGACTTGTGAGAAAATTGAATTAAGAGGTAAATTTATTTTGATGCAAAACAATTTTGAAATCCCTGTACAGGTTTTTCATAATCCATGTATTCTGTGAATTTTTGATGACCCTTTCTGTTAGTGTTCTTAGAAGGAGTAATGTAGTTAAGAGAAAAGGAATATTACTATGATAGTTTTAAAAATGTGTTGCTCTTCGAACTGGCACGGTGGCCTAGCAGCTAAAGTCCTTGCCTTGAACACCCCGGGATTCCATTTGGGCGCCGGTTCTAATCCCGGCAGCTCCACTTCCCATCCAGCTCCCTGCTTGTGGCCTGGGAAGGCAGTCGAGGACGGCCCAATGCATTGGGACCCTGCACCCGTGTGGGAGACCTGGAAGAGGTTCCTGGTTCCCGGCTTCAGGGATCGGCGCAGCACCGGCCGTTGCACTCACTTGGGGAGTGAATCATCGGACGGAAGATCTTCCTCTCTGTTTCTCCTCCTCTCTGTATTTCTGCCCTGGAATAAAAATAAATAAATCTAAAAAAAAAAAAAAAATGTGTTGCTCTTTATCAAGGCAAAAGGAAAAAGGTCCTGTGATCAGAGTACTTGCTTGAAGTTTGTGGAAATGTAGTGGTGCTGAAACACTGGTAAGGCAGCCCTGCCCTGATTTTTTTCTTAGTTCTCGGTGTGCCTGATAGATGACACTTGTGGCATTGAATAAGAATTGCAAATGCAGTCCCTGGAATGTGTTTAATGATAATATTAGCTTGAAAAGGAAAAGCCCAGGAACTTAATTTACAGCCTAGACTAGTACTGTAAGACTGCACCTCCCAAACTGTATTTAGCACTGGGTTAAACAACTTCCATTGTGTTTTGCAGCCGGGTGGTGTTTAGATTCTCTAGAAATGAGGTTTTTAATGTACAGCATTTTTCACTGACCAAGCAACCCTGTTTTATAGTAATGCCTGTTACTACCTCAGGACACTAGCATTACTTAGACCAATTTGGGAAACATTGTTATAAAAAGTTGATGCTGTTGGTGTAGCCTCAAGTGCGTGCATGTGTATGCTGTTGTTTTATCTTTTAATACGTTACAAGGCCAATTTCAAAAGAAAAACCATTTCTAAGTTCATAATACTTACAAGATGCGAAGGGATTTTTTGCAGGCAAATATGGGAAACAGTAAAATAGAAAATTTACTTTTTAAGTTTTGTGACTGGTCTATTTTCTCTGAGTTGCCTCCAAAGATTTATGTATTTATTTATTTTCCAGGCAGAATGTCAGAGGGTGAAGGGGAGGAGGAAAGAAAGGAGGGAGAAAGGAGGAAAACAGGAGGAAAAAAGAGGAAGGGAGGGAGGAAGAAGCCAGAGTGAGAAGGATTCTCCATCTGCTAATTGTCTCTGAGCAGCCAGGCCAGAGCCGGAAGCCAGCAGCTGCAGATTTCCTGCCTGGGGCCTGTTAGCCAAGCAGCTGGCCCTTGAACCTCAGCTCCAGTGGTGAATGCTGGTCTTGAAAGCTAAGCCACAATGCCGGCCTCTGGGTCACTTTTCTGATTAGATTTTACATCAGAGTAATTTGAACTGTGGAAGAATTTGAGAAGGAAACAAAACAAAAAAAAATCTTGAAGTTAAAAAATGTAATACTTATTTAACAGAATGTTGACTTTTTTTCCTAGAGTTTTGTGAAAGACCAGTTAGAAGAATGCAGGAAATCTGATGCGGAACAGTATCTAAAAAACCTCTACGATCTATATACAAGGTAAACTGAATTTAGTGGAAAGTAGTAATTCATCTCAGACTCACTCTTTAGTAGAAAATGGAAAAATATTGGGTGTTTTTTTAATAATACTTTGTCAGATAACAGTATACCTTTTATAATTAAATGCATGGCCTTCTACAGTAAAAACATGCAGTGTTCTTAGTACATTAACTAAACAATGGGTGCCATGCTTGATGTTCATGTTCATGTTCGTGTTCTTTAAACCTAAGACAGTGTTTAAACTTCAGACCCGATCATTAATTTCTGATTTAGTTATAGCTTGTTTAATATATTTTGTTTATAGCTTATATTTGCATATATCTGCAGTTATAAGTAGAAAATGAAAAAGGAAATGACTCTTAAAAATGATAGTTTCAGCTTGAAGTCTGATGTGAGAATTTATTCTGTACTGTTAAATATCTGTAATCATCCAGTGTGCTTTTACCTTTGGCTCTGTGGTGCTGCTTTCTGCAGCCTGAGGAGTGCTTCCCCAAGGTCTGAGTATTTATGGCTTAATGTAAATAGTTAAAGTCACATTGTAAAATACATCCTCGTTAGTATTGTTACTATATGATGCTGTCTCGGAACCTTTAGGTGGAGTTTTTGTTCTTCAATGTTTTTCAGCTCTATTGCTTTTCTTTAGTACATCTCAAAAACAAGTTTATGGTGAACCGATTTTCAATAATAGGCAATAAATAATTAGAGGACAGTTCACTTGGGCAAAGACAAAGGAGGCTGAGCGGAAAGCAAACTTCGCAGTACAGATTTGGGGACCCTGTTGTCAGGGTCCCTCTAGGACGCCTGAGGCAATAGAGTATTAGCTGTTCTTGTCATTTCTGGATTGACTCTTTGCCTCACCGTTTCTTCTCATAGATCATCAAGAGGTGTTTATGATAGTTCTCAGTTATTTGTAACATCCCATTCTAAATTACAAATTAACCCTATTGAGCTACTCTCAGCATCCTTAAATACTCTCCCTAGGGTTAAGAAATGGTGGTTAGTGTACTTCATTAAAGTTACATGGTGGAAGTATATGTTCCTTTGAACTATTCCTATACTAAAATACACTTTAATCTTTTTCTCCCCCTTTTTTATTGAAAGAACCACCAGCCTTTCCAGCAAGTTGATGGAGTTTAATTTAGGTACTGATAAGCAGACTTTCTTGTCTAAGCTTATCAAATCCATTTTCATATCCTATTTGGAGAACTATGTTGAAGTGGAGACTGGCTATCTGAAAAGCAGAAGTGCTATGATCCTGCAGCGGTATTATGATTCAAAAAATCACCAGAAGAGATCCATTGGCACAGGAGGGTAAATGTTTTGGTTAAATACTAGTTAAAGTAGCAGAGATTAGGTTTTGGTAGATTTGGGCAAAAATGTCATTGGAATTTTCATTGTGTAGCTCTTAACCTGTTTGTATCATGTTGACAGTTCATATTGGAGAGAACTAATATAACATGATTGTACTGATAAGCAGATATTTAATTTTAAAAGTGTATTAACTTTAAAACATGTAAAAAGAGAACAGCAATAATGTAAGAATTCTGTAGTTTCTTTTTTTCCTGCCAGAGTAAATTGTTCGAGGTTATTTTTGTAGGAGCACCTTATTTTTGTTGCTGCTGTTTGTTACTTTTGCAAGGTGGAAAATATAGCAAGTATTTCACAGTTTACATACCCTGAATTGATGAATTATTTCAGTGATGGAAGAAAGTGACTTGCTATAGGAATTAACTCTTAGTTATACAGACTTGAACCACTTGGAACCCAGTTGATGGCAGAAGAAGCTGACTGGCTTCTGTGAATGCAGAGTCCACACAGATGCAAATCCATCTCAGTCTGTGTGTCTGTGTGTCTGTGACTCAGCCTCCCTACGGCCTCCCCTTCTCGCCCTCTGCCCCCCTGCCCTTAAGGCTTTATTTACTTGAAAGGCAGAGTTACAGAGGAGGAGAAACAGATCTTTGATCCACTGGTTCACATCTGATAAAAAAATTAATATGTAGGATATGTGAAAGAGCTCAAGAAGCTCAACAAAACAAACAGTCCAGTTAAAAAATGGGCAAAGGATGGAGTTCAGATGGCCAGCAGACACGTGAGAAGATGCTCAGGATCTCTAGCCAAAAGGGAAATGCGAGTAAACGCCACAGTATGGCTTTACCTCACCTGTTAGAATGGCTGTCATCCAAAAATCAGAGTAACAGATTCTGGTTAGGATTTGATAAAGGTACCTAATCCATTTTTGATGGAAGTGTAACCTAGAACAACCATTATGGAAAACAATATGGAGATTCCTTAGAAATTTAAAAATTTACCATATGACTCAGCCATCCCACATCTGAGAATTTACCCAAAGTAGGGGAAATCAGCATGTAAAAGAATTACCTGTATCCTGCTGTGTTTGTAGCAGCTCGACTCATATTAGCTGTGATAGGAATCAACCCAGATATTCATTGACTGATGGCTACATTCAGAACTTGTGATACATACAGAATAGAATACTATTTGGCCATAAAAAGAATGAAACCCTGTATTTTTCAACAGTGACAAGTTTTAAGAATTGGAGGAAAAAGACTATGTATTTGAAAGGCAGAGTTACAAAGAGAATCTTCTATTGGCTCAATTCTCAAGTAACTGTGATGGCCAAGGGTGAAACAGACAATGGCCAGGAACTTCATCTGGGTCTCCTATGTGGGTGGCAGGGACCCAAGAACATGGATCATCTTCACCACTTTTTCTAGGCTGTTAGTGGTGGGCTGAGTGGAAATGAGACAGCTAAGATTTTAACTTTCTAATAATACCCTGTTCTATAATATTCCAGGTTACCCTCAGTCATCGAGGATAGCTGAATAATTATAAATCTTGTTCAATAAAGTGAATATGCAATATATTTAAGTGATTATATGTAGTCATTAAAAATTTTTTATCTTTAAACAGATATTTGAAATATTTTATTAATTTATTTGGAGTGACTCACTGCCCGAGGACACCAAATGAATTTTAGTGATTGAATCAGAATGATAATAACAAAATCCTCTTTAGAAGTCATAACTCTAAATCTAGTTTTTCAGGTCAAAGTCTTCTGTGTGGCTATCAAGGCTTCCTTGGGAAAGTGGTTATTGTAATTAAAACTGTGTTCTTGTTTTTTTGTTCTTGTGCATTGACCTTGAGAGTACTTGAAGTAAAAAATCTCTGTCACATGTTTATTTTTGTTTGTGGTGTACTAGTATTCAGGATTTGAAAGAAAGAATTAGACAACGTACCAACTTACCACTGGGGCCAAGTATTGATACTCATGGGGAAACTTTCCTGTCCCAGGAAGTGGTGGTTAACCTCTTACAAGAAACCAAACAAGCCTTCGAAAGATGTCATCGGGTAAGGATGGTTTTGGATTTATTGTATATAATTATGTATGTAGTTCATGTGTATAGTTACAAATTTTAACTTTCATCTTGTTTATACTAAGATGAGAAATCTGGCGCTCAAGGAACAACTACTTCTTGATATCTAAAATATAGTATTTTTGTTTGAAATGCTAGAATTATTTTAAAATTGGGAATGAATTTTAACTATTTTAGATAAAGTTGAGTAGATCAAATTTTTCTTCTGTAAGACGTTAAAAGATGTGAAAGGGAGAGTTAGAACTTAGCATAGAGAAAGGGAGTATCAGAGAGAGGACAGCATTTCAAGAACAAATGACAAAGGTAAAGAATGAAAGTTTGATTCCATGAAAAATTAGTGTTTCTAACAAACATATAAGTAAACAGAGATAGATCATAGTAACTAATAATACTAGCAAAAGATGATGTGAAATAACAGAAATGAATAATTTTACAGTACATACTATGTTCTGAGCACTATTTATAAGCCCCTTAAGAATGTAGGTGAACTTATTTAATGATTGTAGCACTCCTGTGAGGAGCTGTAATCAGTTTTGAGTTGACTTTTATAATTCAGATAGTATATGGAGAAAAGTTCTATTTTAAAAAATAATTCGATAATGCAGTTGTTTCACCATTGCTTTTTTTTTTCATTGTTTCCTTAATATATCTGATGTAAAAGGAGATTTTAAGGGAGAAGCCCCACCCAGTCTCCCACCCTCCCCAGGTCCCAGATGTGGGGCATGCTCCGAGGGTCTTGTGCAGGTGATTTTGATAGTTCAGCAGTTCTGAATTGCTGCTACTCTCACCACTCCAAGCACGTTGTGGTCATTGGAGAATCCACTGATTGACATAGTCCATCATATAGTCTCCGTTTGTCCAGTATTTTCATTGCCAGCATATAGCTGAGGTGGTTGATTGACTTGTTTTGTCCTCTGTCATTTGATAGTTAGTGTTCTGAGTCTGCCATTTCGATTGGGGGGATCCCCAAAGAAACTTTGTCTGAGGTGTTCCCAGACCACACACTCAGCCCTCACATAAACCAGTGGGAGCTGCAGCCTAGTTGGAGCGACCCATAATAACCCCAACCAGGCCTGCCCCCTACCCTGATTTTCCAGTATGTGTGGCAGACTAGTCCAGTCTGTCCCACATCCCCTTCTGCTCTCGTAAATGTCAATGGATATTAAAACCTTATTCCATCTAACCTGCTCAACTCTCCAGCCTTCACGGATGTTGTTGGGTGTCTGTCTAGCCACCCCAGCCCCTGTCGTAGTTTTCGTGCCCTCCCATGGGTTTGGTACCCCAAGGGGGAGGAGCCCACTATTTCCCTCCCAGGCCACTCCCACTCGCAGATTATGCACTCTCCAGGTGGTTCTGTGGTTTAACTTGACAGAATTAGCCCCCAGTGCCAGCTTCTACCAGCTGATGCTGTGGCTAAGCCCCAACAATCCTCACCCACTCTAATTGTACATTGCACCAGTAGGAATAATCAGCCCAGCCTGGTTTTTCCCTGATCTGGTCTACATGAGGCGCACAGGTGCTTAGCCCTGCCTAGTCTGGTCTACCCCCATCCAGCTCACGCTCTCCAGTGGGAGTTCACCATTGCTTTTTAACAAGACTTCTTTTTCACCAAAATGGTTTTGAGCCACAGTGAAAAATCACTTGACCATTTCTCTATGGGTCTGTTTCTGGCTTCTCTTTTCTTCTGTTCTTTTGTTTGTTTTTATGCCAGTGCTGTGTGTCTTAATTTCTTTATCATAGGTCCAATCAGATAGTGCAAGTCTTCTAATACTTTCATAAAAATCACTTTTTATTTTCATAGTAAGTGACAATGGCATGTTAGTTTCTTACAAAAACGTCAGCATGTTGATAGTAGTTTCTATGAAAATATGGTTCTATTTGGAGAAAATGGACATTTTGGTGATATTATAAAATGTAGATGTCTTTAAAAATCTAAATAATTTATGGTTTGACTTAGTTGTTGCTACACAGAAATATTGTTGGTTTAAAAATATAATTTATTTACTATGTATATAATTATATATACTAATATATGTCATAAATATATATGGCACACACATATATGCCACATGTTTATATATAAGTATAATGTATATTTATATTTAGTATATTGATCCTAGACCCCTGACAAAAAACTAAGCTTCATATGCAGTCACAGAAATCCCATAGTAGCCACAGCAGTGCTGAATTCTGGAGGAGAGAGGGGTCAGCTTTCGTGCCAGTATCACGCTGTTTCAGTCGCTGCAGTTCTCCTGTGTGCTTTAAGGCCAGCTACTGTGATGCCTCCTGCTGGATTCCTGACCCCTCTCTCCTCCAGAATTCAGCACTGCTGTGGCTACTATGGGATTTCTGTGACTGCATATGAAGTAGAACTCTTCAATTAAATCATTTAGGCCTGTAGTTTTCTTTGTGAAGTTTTAAAACACGTTTAGTTTATTTAGTAGATACTGAGATTCCTGTTATTCCTTTTAAGTAAGCTTTGGTAATTTGTCTTTAAGGGTTTAAATATTTCATGTATTTTGCTGATTTTATTGAACTGGTTATTGATGGTGTTCACATTATCTTTTTAGTATATATAGATGGTGCCTGTCATTCCTGATGCCTATAATTTTTTCCCCAATCAATACATAGAATTATATTAGTTTATTATTTTCTTTCCCCCTAAAATCTGACTTTTGGCCTCATTACTTCTGTTCTGTTATTTTCCTGTTTTGTTTTTCATTGAGTTTCGCTATTGGTTGTTCATCCTCTTTGACTGTGACCCAACAGTAAGACAGCACACATGTTAAATGTCTATATGTGTGTGTATGTTGGGGTTACTTGCATGTATTATGAAAATATGCTTGGATCCCACTAATAGAAAACAATCCAAGTTTGAAAAACATTGCTCTAATCATGAGAGCTGTAGACAAATAAGAAGTGTTATAACTGAGGGGGAGGGGTTGTTAGAGCAGAGAGTTGTTGTGGTACCTAAAATAATGCATCTTATACAGAATTCAAAATTCATTGAAAAAAAAGTTGACTGTTTTAAAAAGTTTACTTGAAGAATTATGTTATTTTTGTTTGTTTTTTTAAAGCTCTCTGATCCTTCTGATTTACCAAGGAATGCCTTTAGAATTTTTACCATTCTTGTGGACTTTTTATGCATTGAGCATATTGATTATGCTTTGGAAACAGGACTTGCTGGTCAGTATATTTGAGTTATACTTTGTGTTAAATAACTTTGATCCTGACTGGATATATATAATCATGTTTACATGTATTTACCAAATCCAGTTCACTGCAATGGATTTTGAGCTTTTGTAATACAAGGATTTGTTGGGTATTCTCTTGTTCTCTTGTATTGTTGATATCCACTGTAAGTCGCTATAATGAATGCCAGGATCTGTTACAAAGCTAAGCTCTAAAATGTCAAGGAGCAGAAATGGAGAGTAATTGTAGTTAGGAAATTAAGTAATATAAGGTGTGGAAAGAAAACTCATTTTAAATTTCTTTTCTTTCTGTACTAGAGCTCGTTCAGCATTAGTAGTGTGTTAGTGATCTCTTCCTGTGTTCTGGTCACTTGAGTGTAGTTGCCGCCTGACCTTTGTGTTAGTTGAACATCTCATGATAACAATCCCAAGATGATTTTACCTTTCCCTTAGACCTGTTGCTGTTCTGTTTGCTCCATGTCATTAAAAGATCCCAAACCCAGGAGTTGTCTTAATTCTTTATTTTAATCAACTTGGCTGGCCTATCAACCAGCACACACTATTCACATACCTTGAGGTGTAATTCTACGTTTTTTCGCAATCTCTGCTGATTCCACCTGGTTTGAACACCATCATCACTGTTGTTGTGACTGGCATCCCCGTAGCCGTTAGTGCCTCTCCAGGTTGCTGGCTTCATGTAACAGCCAGTGTGATTATCATTTCCTGTAGTGGCTTCCCATTACTCTTAAAGGGAAGCAACAACAGACTCTTAGAAAAGCATGGCTTCTGACCTGGCTTCTGACGGGCTCGCCTGTGTCCTCGCCTTCTTTGTCTCTGCCCCCTGTCGATTTTGCCTTTGTCCTTGCTTCTGCCTTGGTGTCTCCCACTCAGTTTTTCTCGTGGCTGGCTTTTCTGCTTTCTGATCTTTCTGATCTCAGTTAAAATATCTTTTTAGAGAGGCCTTTGCTGATCACCCTTGCTAAATTAATACTTCCTCTTCTGATTACTCATTGTCTCATTGAGTTAACTTTTTTACTTTTTTTATAGCACTATCTCTGAAATTTTTAGTTGTTAATGGCTGCTTCTACTGTCCAGAATTTATACTCCTGTACCTATGGAGATTAATTCTTTTTTTTTTTTCCAAGATTTATTTGTTTGTTTTTGAAAGGCAGATTTTACAGAGAGGAAAAGAGAGAGGTCTAACATCTGTTGGCTCACTCCCCAGATATGTACAAGGGCCAGAGCTGAACTGATCTCAAGCTCCGCTGAGTCTCCCATGTGGATACAGGGGCCCAAGGGCTGGAGCCAACCTCCATGCCTTTCCCAGGCCATTAGCAGGGAGCTGGATCGGAGTGGAACCACTGGGACGTGAACCAGCACCCATGTGAGAAACCCATGCCAAAGGCAGGGGATTAGCCTGCCCCACACTGTGCTGGCGCCTGGAGTTCACATTTTCAATGAAAAATATAGTCAAATACAGTCAAATATAGTCTCTACCTTGTAGAGACATAAAATTGGTTTAGGGATAGGTAGGATGAAAGTTCAAGGAAAGACACTGGCTTTTTTTTTGAAGGGTTGGTGAAAAAAGGCCTCTCCGAGGAGACATTAGCCAGAGAACTGACTGAAATGAAAAGGTGAAAAGATCCTTTTAAGTAGAAATCTTAACTGTTTTATTCACTGTTGGACTACAGTATCTAGAAAGTTCAGGGTAGATGCTGCAAAAATCTTAATAGTGACTGTTACACAGTGACATTCCATTAAATTTCTAATAGTGAGCAAGATTTAGCCATAAATTATGTGTCATCTTGTCTTAACTATTGTTTATTATTACCTGTTTTTTCAAATTATTGCTCTCATGACGGACATAAACTTTTTAAAAACGAAATTATGGACCCAGCGCGATAGCGTAGTGGCTTTAGTCCACACCTTGCACACACCGGGGTCCCCTCTGGGTGCCAGTTTGGGTCCCAAAGGCCTTGCTTCCCACCCAGCTCCCTGTTTGTGGCCTGGGAAAGCAGTCGAGGACGGCCCAAAGCCTTGGGACCCTGCACCTGTGTAGGAGACCCGGAAGAAACTCCTGGCTCCAGATCAAGATTGGTACTGGCCATTGTGGCCACTTGGGGAATGAATCAGCAGATGGAAGATGTTCCTCTGTCTCTCCTTTGTAAAATCTGACTTTCCAATATAAATAAATAAATCTTTTTTTAAAAAAAAATTATAGTAGAACCTTAACATCATGTATTTTATGAAATATTTGCCATCCACAGTGCCTAGATGTGGTAGTTTGTATTGGGATAATTAGTGTCATTATGCTGTGACTTTAAAAAGAATAAATACAAAAGTAATGTGAATTTGATTCTGTATCATGTGAAAGATTTTCTGTTACATAATATTGAGACCTAGTATTTTTATTTTAATCACAGTATTCTTAATTTGTAGGGATTTATTAAGAAATTTCTTTGCAAGATGGAATAGTTTTTCATATTTGTAATTTACGTATTAGTTTATTTAGTACTCAGTTTAAGCCAAAATGAAAGCTCAGTAACTGGGATTAAAATATGCATAAAGATAACTTTGGATGATTTTATCAAAGTATTACATTTAAGTTTTCTTTTGTTAACAAAAAATATTGTTGATTTTGTAACAGCAATTATTTTGATTCATGTTGTATATGCATGACCATTTTGTTGTTGTTGTTGGTACAATGGATTTCTTCAAAGTTGATTCTAACATATGTATGTATATATATGTCTGCTACTTTAGGGATTCCTTCTTCAGATTCTAGGAATGCAAATCTCTACTTTTTGGATGTTGTGCAGCAGGCCAATACTGTGTTTCATCTTTTTGACAAGCAGTTTAATGATCACCTCATGCCACTGATAAGGTTAGTCAGACATTTTCATTTGTACTCCAGTGAATTTTGTGTAAGACATTTCAGAAGTAATATGTTCGTTAAAGCAACAAAAGAGATGTAGAATAAATGTTTTTTTCCTTCTTCACTTCATCCTATTTTCTCTTCCTGCTGGGGTGTTAATTTTGTGTATTTGAAGATAGTCATACTCTAAAGACCTGCAGCTCAGGGAAAGTGGGCAGATTTGACATCGTTCGGAATATCCAACAGGCGTGGCTCACTTGAAATAATATGAACGCATTAAAAAACTTTATGAGATTAAATAGATTTTGATGAGGCGGTTTGGTTTATATCTTGATACCAATTTATGTGGGTTTTTAAAGCATATGAGAATTGAATAAAGTAAGTATATGTCAACATAATAACCAAATTGACAGTATTAAAGAGGAAAAATATTCATATGAAAGATAAATTTAAGCATTGACATACGAAACTAGCCCAGAAATAGTGTAAAAGATAAAAATCACTTGTAATTCCTGAATATTTCTTTGACAGAAAAGTTTAGGTTTTTTTAATAAAGAATTCACATAATTATTTGAATTATCTTAATTTTTTATTTGTATTGACTTTTTGTTAACATTCAAAATATAAATATGATAGTTTTTTTTAATTTTTTAATCTAAGAAAGCTAAATTCAACAGGATTTACTTTTAACCTCCCAGTTTTAATTACTGTGATTTACTCTGGTAAGCTTGTGATACCCTTGACTTTTCTGGTATGCCTGCTAGATATTTACAAAAGAAAATCAGATAATTCTAAAATTCCAAAATGAATACAAAATAATTATCTTACTATATATGTGATTGTTGGACTTCTGAGCAAACTAAACTGAGTGGTGAAATAGATGTAATATGCATGCACATAAGAAACTTTTAGAAATTATAAGGTCATTAATGTGATTCTTTTTTTTTTTTAAATGTGCAATAGCTCTTCTCCTAAGTTATCTGAATGCCTTCAGAAGAAAAAAGAAATAATTGAACAAATGGAGATGAAATTGGATACTGGTATTGATAGGCAAGTTGCTGGTTTGGTTTTTTTCTCCCTTTTTTTTTTTTTTTTAAATTGTGGAAATACCGATGCAATAACATGAAAGCAGTTTAGGGAAGAAACAACTACCTTTATTCCACCATCTTGCTGTGTAACATTTAGTTTTGTGTTTGCAGATTTCTTTCATTCTTACTACGATATTTTTTAGTCCTAACTTTTTTTTTTTTGTGGAAGCCAATATGTTCAAATTAACCACTCTTTTAAAAAAAATTTTAAGATTTCATTTATATATTTGAAAGAAATAATTACAGAAAGAGAGAGAGCTCTTCCATTTGCAGTTTCACTCCCTTGATGGCCACAAGTAGCCAGTGCTGAGCCAGCTTGGAGCTTTGGGGCTGGAGGAGTTGGGTCATCTTCTCTTGCCTTCCCATGCACATAACCAGGGTGGGCCTTGCGGGGCTTGAACCGGTACTCTTATGGGGTGCTGTGCTGAAGATAATGACTTCACTTAACCCATTAACACCATAATGCCAGCTCCTCAGATGTACTTCTCAGTCAGATTCAGTGAAAACCCTCTTGAGGGAAACCTTCCCTCTTCCATCCCACATCGCTAGGAACTCTGAACTTCTTTTTGGGCCTGGCGCAGTAGCCCAGCAGCTTATGTCCTCCCCTTGTATACGCAGCGATCCCATATGGGCGCTGGTTCGGGTCCCCGTAGCCCCACTTCCCATCCAGCTCCCTGCTTGTGGCCTGGGAAAGCAGTCGAGGACGGCCCAAAGCCTTGGGACCCTGCACCTGCGTGGGAGACCTGGAAGAAACTCCTGATTTCTGGCTTTGGAGCTTAGTTTTGGCTTTTGGCTTGGGGAGTGAATCAGTGGACGTAAGATATTCTCCTGTTTCCTGCTCTCTGTATATCTGACATTCCAATAAAAAAAATAAATTTTAAAAAGTGTGTCACATAAAATTAGAATTTTAGAATTACATATGAAATATTCTAAGTGAAAGAATCCTCCAGAAGTAATTTCTGGATGTAAATAAAAAACTTCTATAACATTTCTTGTTATTAATTGTTTACCTTAGTGGCAACTCACCTTCCCGCTGATTTTTGTACCAAGCTTGAGAACTACTACTGTATTTAAAAATGAGTAGACAGGAAATAAAACTGGGAAAATAGAATGTTATAAAATTGATTAGTCATGGGGAAAGTACAGAGGTTCAGTTGGTTAATCCTCCGCCAGCGTTTCATATGGATGCCGGTTAGTGTCCTGGCTGCCCCACTTCTCGTCCAGCTCCCTTCTTGGGGCCTGCTCAAACAGTGAAGGATGGCCAAAAGCCTTGGGTCCCTGCACCTGCCTGGGAGACCCTGAGGAAACTCCCGGCTCCCGGCTTTAGATCCCTTAGCTCTACTTGTTAACGACTATTTGAGGAGTAAACAGGCGGACTGAAGATCTTTCTCTTCTTCCTTCCTCTCTGTAAAATCTGCCTTTCCAACACCAATTTTTAAAATACAGTAATAAATAGTCAAATTAGTTGAAGAATAAAACAGTCCTAAAAATAGTCATACTATTTAAAATTCAATGTTATTGAGATTTAAAGGACAGTAAAATTATGTATATGTAAGGTACATAGTATTATGATATAGATTTGAAATAATCACAATAAATTTATTTACATTTTTACTACCTTACATAATTACCATCTTTCTTCCTTATAGTGAGAGTACTGAAAGATCTGCTTTCAGTAAATTTCAAGTATATAATATTGTGCTATTAAGTGTATCACCATATTTTAGCTCTCTGCATGTTTAAACTGTCTTTTTGTCAACATCTGTTTTTCCCAAGGCCTTAGGAAGCACCATTCTGCTCCGCACCTCTGAGGTCTGGTCTCATAGATTCCACATCTAAGTGAGACCATGTTGTCTGTGTCTAGTTTGTTCCACTTACTATAGCATTCTTACAGTTTCGTCTGTGGTAACATACTTGACAAAAATTCCCTTTTTTTTTTAATGTTCCATAATACTCGGTTGTGTAAAGGTACCATTTTTTCTTTGGCTGAACATTTCTGTTTTTAGGTTGTCTAATGCAATAAACCTGGGAATGCACATATCTGAGATACTTATTTCATTTTCTTTGAATATGTACCTCTCAGTTTTATGGTGAACTGCTACACTATGTTCCATCATGGCTTTACGAGCTAAATTCTTGCCAGTCGTGTGCAAGTCCTGCATTTGCTCTGCAACTTCCCTGGCCTTGTCCCTTGTCCTTGATAGCAGTCTTCCTTACAGGTGCAGTGGTGTCTGTCTGTGGTTTTGATTTGCTTTTCCTTGTTGACTAGTGATATTGAGGATCTTCTTTGGGATGTTTGTGTATCTTCTTTGGAGAAATGTCTGTCCAGAGGCTTTGTACTGTCTTTAAAGCAGGGTTATTTGTTCTTTTGCTATTACACTATTCATATTTTTTGGATAGTAATTCTTTATGCCATATGTGGCTAGCAAATAATTTTTTCCATTCTGTTGGTTTTCTCTTCACACTTTTTTCTTTGCTTTGTAATGCAGAAACTCTTAGGTTTTGCAGTCTTTTACATTACACCTTTGTTGCCTGTTTTTGGGATTATAGCCAAAAAACCATTGCCAACGTGAGTGTGTAGAAGGTTTTTGCTGTGTGGTTATGAAGTCTCCCCTCAGGTTACTGTGAGATGAGGGGTCCAGTGTCTGTTCTGCATGTGCATCTAGCTCTCAAGACGTGTGTGGAAAGGCTGTCTTCCACTGTGTGCTCTTGACTGTAAATGCATCTGCTCATTTCTGTGTTTTTATTTTGTTCCCAGTGTTTTGTATCTTTCTTATGCTGGGGCTTACTGTTTTATATATTAAACCTTTAATGTCCTTTTAAACCAGGAATTTGATGTTTCCACCTTTGCTTTTCTGCTCAAGCTATTTTTTCTGTCATTGTTATTCCTGCTTGACCACTCAGAATCTTTGGTGGCTCTCTGTGAATTTTAGGCTTGTTTTTTCTATTTGGAAAAGAAATACTATTGGAATTTTCATAAGGAGTATGTTTAATCACTTCGTGTGGTGTGGAAATTTTAACAATGTTGATTTTTTAACCTTGCAACACAGTATATTTCCACTTTATATATGTCTTTAGAATTTCCTTGAGCAGCATTTTGTAGTTTTTAGTATATAAGCCTTTTACTGCCTTGGTAACTTCTGAGTATTTTATTCTTTAGATGCTATTTCAAGTGGAATTATTTTATTTTATTTTATTTAATATTTATTTATTTGAGAGACAGACAAAGAGCTCCTATTCACTTGTTCACTCCACAGATGGCTGCAAAAGCTGGGACTGGATCAAGTCAGAGACAGGCAGTTAATGTAGGGGTTCCATCTGGGTGGCAGGGACCCAAGGGTATACATTTATCAGCAGGAAACTGGATTTGGGAGTGGAGCCAGAATTTGAACCCAGGCATTCCAGCACAAGATTATGAATGACCACAGGCAGCCTAACTGCTCCCCCAGGTGCCTGCCCCACCGCTGTTTTCTTAATTTCTCTTTTGTATTGTTTGTTGTTAGTGTTCACAAACAAAATTAATTTTTCTATCCTGTAACTTTACTGGCTATTGATGCAACTTCTTGGTTTTCCTATACATATGATCACACCATCTATAAATAGTGGCAACTTCTTTTATTTATTTTCTTTGTCTAGTTGCTTTGACAAGGATTTGCATGTTGGATGGTAGTGATGTGTGAGCATTTCACTGTTGAATATGTTAGCTGTGAGATTATCACATATAGCTCTAAATGAGGAGCTTTATTTTTTCATTACTTAATCTGTTTTTTTTTTTAATTAGGAAAGGAAGTTCAGTTTTGCCAAGTACTTTTATCTTTCTGTCTGCTGCTGTGATGTATCGTCATTTGTTGACTCCATGCTGACATCATTTGTTGACACTTGACATATGATACTTTTAATGTATTGAATTGAATTAAGTTTGCTAGTAATTTTTGTAAGGATTTATTTACTCTTGAAAGGCAGAATGACAGGAAAAAAATAAATCTTCCAGCTGATAGTTTACTCCCCACAAATGCCTGCAGCGGCCAGTTGTAGGCCATGGTGAAGCCAAGAGCCGAGCACTGCACCCAGGGATCTGACCTGGAGTAGCAGGAATACAAGTTCATGGAAGGCGGATCCGAATCCCGATGTTTGATTCTAGACAGATACTCCAGTAGGGGATGCAGGATCCCAAACAGCATGATCCTGTGTTGCAATGCTGCCCTGCTCTTATGTTTGATGGTATTTATATCTCTTCACCAGGGTTAATTGGTCTGTAGCTGTTTTTTTCTCCTCATACTGTTCTAGCTTTGTTGTCACATAAATGCTGACCTCATAAAAAGGGTTTAAAAGTTTTCCCACCTTTTCCATTCATTTCAGAAGAGTTTAGGGGGAAATTGCTGTTAATTTATTCTTTAAATGGTTTGTAAAATGTAAAACCTTCAGGTCCTGAACTGTTCTCTCCTGGGAAGGTTGAGTTAACAATTCAGTCTCATTACTCCATGGTTTGATTCGATTTTGTATTTCTTGTACAGTGTTGGAAGGTTTTACAATTCTAGGGATTTACCCATTTCTTTTTGGTAATCAGCTTGTTGGTGTGTAATCTCCTTTTGTTTTTATGTAGGACCATATGAGATTTTACAGGTACAGAAATGTGTGCCTTTCCAACAAGTGAATAAATAATCTTTTTTTTTAATTTGAACCTGAATAGCCTGCTCTGTGCTTATAGTCTCTAGTTTTTGGAATCTTCTAATTCGCCATTTGCCTGTTTACTGACCTAGTCAGAACCCTTACCCCTTAATCTCTTCACTTTATGCCAGTCCCTTACCTAGCTTTACTTCATGTACAATTGTGCTTGGATCACTTGGGTCCATTTCTTGAATTACTCCGTTGTCATGACTCCAAAACCATTTCCTTCCACACAACTGTCTTACAGATGCTAACCTTGGTTCAGTGTAGTGTTTCTTTAATTCCCATATGTGAATTAGTGCTAGCACATAACTCATGCAGTATTGTTGCCGGTACAGATCTCAAGTGCATCTTGAGTACCACTTGTCTGTCCTCCTAACTGTCCTTGGACTGCATGACTCAGGCTCCTACCTGCTCTCCCAAGCCTTGCCCATTCCTAAGCTCTTGACCTTCCCCACTTCTCAGCGTTCTCTATATAGTTTTGCCTTTGAGAATTCTTGTTGCTGATTAAATAAATTAGTCACAGACTTCTACGGTCTTTAAGATTTCCTTTAAGTGTTGATCAAGAAATCTTTGCCGTTTATTTTGAAAAGGAAGGTGATAAAACCAAAAGTTCTTTGATGTATGCACCTTGAGTTACTTTTTCTAGCGAATATCTGAAATTTATGGGAAAATGTTTTATGGTGATTTGAAATTAAGTAAGTCTAATACAGTATAAATGATATAAATAGGAAGCGAGTATCCAATAACCAGAACACATACATTGCGCTCTCGCTTCTCTAGGACGTTAAATTGCATGATTGGACAGATGAAGCACATTCTGGCTGCAGAACAGAAGAAAACGGATTTTAAGCCAGAAGATGAAAACAATGTTTTGATTCAGTATACTAATGTGAGTATTACAATACTATTTGCTATTAAAAATATAATATTTTGTTAGCACTTTCATTGGTATACTTACCATGAGCTAAGTTTTCTTCTTTTATACTCAGAGATTGAGGAACAAATATTTTCTCCTTAGCTAAGCTGATGCACGTTTCTATATAATAAGTATAGAAAACCTTTTACAGGCCTGTGTAAAAGTCTGTGCTTATGTAAGAAAACAAGTGGAAAAGATTAAAAATTCCATGGATGGGAAGAATGTGGACACAGTTTTGATGGAACTTGGAGTACGTTTTCATCGACTTATTTATGAACATCTTCAGCAATACTCCTACAGCTGTATGGGTGGCATGTTAGCAATTTGTGATGTAGCTGAATATAGGAAGTGTGCCAAAGACTTCAAGGTATGTATACCCAAATATCAAACCTCAGGAATATAGACATCATTAATAGTTTCTGTTGATTTATAATGATTAGTAAAAAAAACTTTAAAAAAATATTATAGTAATATTAATCTAACACCCCTTCTTGAATAAATGTTTCAGTTTTAGTTCCGATTTTCACATGCTTTGCTGTGGCCTTGATTTTTAGGCAAGTTCATGCTTTGTCATGACCTTTCTGACATCTGTGGCAACTGCTGGATGTGTCACACATGAGAAAATAGTCTGCGTATGTCTCTCTGAAACAATCTTTTTAGAATTTGAATTATTTAAGAAAAATAATATATGAGTAATAACTGCTTCTGGTCCACCAAAATATAAATATATATTACTATTGAAGAAAAGTGACAATGAAGACTTTCAAGAGAATATTTTCTATAACTACTGAAATCTTTTGAGTTTTAATATGAAAAATGCTAAGATAGCTAACTGTCCTTTCTCTGGTAAATCGTGACAGTTTATAAATGAATGGGATTTACAAATGGATTATCACACTGAAAATTATTGTTTCATTGCTATTTTTTCCTTTTTTCAATTCAGATTCCGATGGTATTACATCTTTTTGATACTCTGCATGCACTTTGCAATCTTCTGGTAGTGGCCCCCGATAATTTAAAGCAGGTCTGCTCAGGAGAACAGCTTGCTAATCTGGACAAGAACATCCTTCACTCCTTCGTACAGCTTCGTGCTGACTATAGATCTGCCCGCCTTGCTCGACACTTCAGCTGAGGTTGAGGGAACCGAGGGAGTTCGTTGACGCAGCAGCCCGCTGGAGGGAGGGTACAGAAGATTGCCATGATGCAGCCGACCTTTCATGGGAAATGACTGGGAGAGAACAGAAGCCAAACTTACTGTTGGAACTTCACTTGAAATTTGGATACTACTATATATATATAATATATATATATATATTTTGCTTTGTAGCCCCCTAAGTTGAATTTTTAAAACCATTTTTGACTTATAAATTTCAAATTCTGTAAAACCACGTGTCACTGTTTTTGTCCTGGGAAATAGTGTCAGAAGACAAATGAAATATTACCGGTGTTTCAGTTCTTGTTTTTTGATATGTTCTGTCTGGAAATTTTGTCATCCCATTTTTTCATTGGTAACAATTAAAATACAACAAAATGGCACTTATTATTCATCACTTTTTAATGAACAGCATTGGTAACCATCTATCAGATTGTTCTAGGATTCTTGAAAGAAATTTTTGCCTCTGTCAAAAGGTTAACAATTAAATCATATTCCTATAATTGATTGAATTTTTTTTCTGAGGTGCAATAGTAATATGTTCCAAGAAAAATGTTACAAACTAAATATATGGACAATAGGCATGCAACATCCATCTGTTTTCTCAGTTGAAAAAAAAAAACTTTACTGTTTTTTATTTGGTAAATAGATTTTAATCCAGTTAAAGAAACTACCTTATTTTAAATTTCCAAATAGACCCCTCACTAAAAGACCATATTTATTTATTATTTTAATATCATAATGGAAGTACAAAAAATGTGAGGTAGAGCCTAAATGGTACATTTGAGAAGTGTTGATGTGTTTCACAGCAGTACAGTTCTGTGACGATGTGTAAGATGGGATGTTTAAACATGCGGTAGTCCTCTGTGTTAAGAAGAATTGACAATTGGTAGGTAACATTTATGATCTAAGGTAAGGTTGGAGACACATTTTTCTTGGTTTTTTTTAAAAAGATTTATTCATTTTATTACAGCCAGATATACACAGAGGAGGAGAGACAGAGAGGAAGATCTTCCGTCCAATGATTCACTCCCCAAGTGAGCCGCAGCCGATCCGAAGCCAGGAACCAGGAACCTCTTCCGGGTCTCCCACGTGGGTGCAGTGTCCCAAAGCATTGGGCCGTCCTCGACTGCTTTCCCAGGCCACAAGCAGGGAGCTGGATGGGAAGTGGAGCTGCCGGGATTAGAACCGGCACCCATATGGGATCCGGGGCTTTCAAGGCGAGGACTTTAGCCTCTAGGCCACGCCGCCAGGCCCTGGAGACACATTTTTCATATTTATAGGTTCTGTCATTGTCCTTTTTCGAGGCTTTTCTGAAATTGGTCCCAGTTGCGTTATAGTTCATTGAATTGGCTTCCCATGGTGATATTAGTAAATCACTAATAAAAGTTCAAACATTAAGTAAAAATTGAGAAAGGCCGTTATTCATTTTTCTCCAAAAATACATTTTAAATTATATATAGTATTTCAGCTTCCTTTTTGTTTATAGTCTCCTGGGAATTTATAAATTAGTAACTTATTTTTGGCAGTTTTCTTTAATGTGAGCTTTTTAGACCTAATTTGGGAAAATGCTCTTATTTTATTTTATTTTGAGAACTTGTTTCTGAAGTCACCAACTTTACCAAACCTTCCATATCCAGGACTAACTGTTGTTCAAGTTGATTTTATTTTCTTTGATTTTTTTCTTTGCTTTCTATTAAACTCAGTGTTACCACAGTCAGCAAAGGAAATTAAGTATGCCAACTTTTATCAAACCATTTTAGGACATTGTGGCGCCATTAGAAAGCTGAATAGATTTGTATTCCTTAGCCAAGGAGGAGTCAGAACATGTTTTGGATATTAGAGTTATTTCTGTGTATGGTTGCCATTTTAGAAAGCTATGATGTGAATTCAAATTATACCTCTGTTCCTAAAGCCAACAATTTTAAGGCAGTAGTTTTATGGGCCATTTGAACTCTTTGTACAGTAACAATTTGTAAAATAAATAAATAAATAAACCTCACAAAATATGAGATAACATTTTAAGACTACCAAATCAGAGATATGTTTCAAATTATTTTATTTGGGTTAATTTTTTAATGTAAAGCATATACTTGTTGCTAGATACTTTGTTAATTATTATTTCCATGCTTGAGTTCTGTGCAATATTTTCCATTATATCCTTTGACAGGATAATGACAAAGCTCATAAGTGAATATTTAATTTAGAAGTGTTAACATTAATGCTCAATAAACAAATTCCCTCCAATTGCTTTTTTCATTTCACTCCAGTCTTACATTTTAAAATATCCATACTGAGCTTTAGGAATGATTTTAAGATATTTCTTCTTTCTCTTTTCGCTTTTTAGCAGAAAAATCCTGATCCATACTGTAGAACCAAGATTAGAAATTTAACCTGAACAGATGGTCTTTCTATAAGAAGAAAAAGAATGTATTGAATGAACCATATGCATTCTTTGTATTCTCATTTTTAAAGTGCTTTCACATTTATAGCTATTACAAAAATTTCCCCCAAATTTATGGTTCAAAAGAGATGTTGATTATGTATTTTACACACACATAGCAACTTTAGATTAGAGATAATGGGAGCTAGTAACTTTAACCAAATAGAAATAAGGCCAATTTTGCAGTCTTCTGCATATAGAGGTAATGTATGTTGCAAATGTCTGGTAACACTTCAGATGAAGTCTAGCCTCTGTGAATTATGGGGTTGAGAATAACAGTGAAGCAGAGGAGGTGAGGATGCTGTGTTCAAGAACAGCAGGTTCTTGAGATGGCCACTTGACCAGTCTAAAATAATTATTGGCTACATTTTGAAGATAGGTCCTTAGGCTCTTCCTGGTTGTAGAAAGAGTCTCAAAGTAAGTTGATTAAGTTAAATGTGATGTATGTTAAATGGGATGTGGTTTATTTTAAAGGAGGCTTTGTTCACGTTGTATTTGACGTCATCTTTCTGAATCCTAGCCTTCTGACTCAATGCAATCACAAGTTCTCAAGCAGTACATTGGCTCCACATGGGAAGTTTACTGCTTCCCCTAAGATTCCTTTTCCGTACCTGTGGTGCCACAGTCCAGATGCAGAGGCTTTGGTTACTGAAATAGAACCCCTTAAGGTGGTCATGTTTATATGATGGTAACTAAAGCATGTTTGTATTTCGTGTTGGAGACCACGAGGCTCACTTGGTGTATAATTTTTGGTCACTGTACAAGCTCACATCGGGGCAGTTACTATTTCAATGCAGAAGGAGTCTGCATATTACCCAAGCATTGCCCGTTGAGGTCTTAGAAATACACTGAGTTCTCCTGATTGCTAGTGGAGAATTTGATATACTGAACATTTTATACTTTGTTCCAGTTATTTTAACTATATATACATTTTGTGTACTACAGCTCTTTGCTTGAGAAGGTTTGTTCAGTAATACATTATGAACTTGGGAAGAAGAGACCAGTCCATGTTGCTAGACTAAATCATTCTATCTGAAGTAAAAACAGTCATCAGTTTTAAGATTACAGAGTAAAGGTGATTAGTTATAGCTCCATTTATTGACTTAAAGTCCCACACTACACCCAATTATTTGCATGTATTATTTGGTTCTAAGGCAACTCTAGGATTTGGATACTATTATTTCCATTTTATAGATGTAAAATATAAGTCGCAAAAGAAAAGGTAAGTAGACCTTTCGTGGTCTACAGTTAATAAAATGCTCAGTTTGAAGCGTAAATCTATGTGCTAGATATTGCCTAATACTTGTAATTGTTATAATACTTAAGTAGGTCTTTGCGTTTGATAGGTGCATTCTTTCTGCTTAATCTAACTTCTCACCCAGTATTTGGTTCTCAGTGTAGTGTTTACATTATATACCTGGTATACCAAGGTGAGTCTCTATTCTTCTGTTTTTTCATGTGTTCAGTTATCTTTTATATTTTTTTAAAAGATTGATTTATTTTTATTACAAAGTCAGATATACAGAGAGAAGAGACAGAGAGGAAGATCTTCCATCTGATGATTCACTCCCCAAGTGATCGCAATGGCCGGTGCTGTGCCGATCCGAAGCCGGGAACCAGGAACCTCTTCCCGGTCTCCCACGCGGGTGCAGGGTCCCAAGGCTTTGGGCCGTCCTCAACTGCTTTCCCAGGCCACAAGCAGGGAGCTGGATGGGAAGTGGAGCTGCCAGGATTAGAACCGGTGCCCATATGGAATCCCGGGGCGTTCAAGGCGAGGACTTTAGCCTCTTGGCCACCGTGCCAGGCCCTTTTGTATGTTTTTAAATGTGGTTTATATCTAATAGAGAGCTTTTCATCACAGAGTTCTCAGTAGTAGTGCGTGAAATTCTATCACTGTTTCTGCTTGGCTGCTTTTCACAATATAGCCAAAGTGTTTAGTTCCATATTTTATAATATGGGAATAAATGACTATTACACCCTGAAAAATATAAAGAAATTAGAACTTCCATGTTCAGGAGTATGACTTCAAATATTACAAGCTTACCGATTATGTTAACTGTTTCATGGATTGATCTTTTTAAGTGACTCTGAAAATGAAGGACAAAAGTACATTCAGTATTAGCAATGGCTATTTTCATGTAGTCAAATTTGCAGATCAACTCTGTTACCTTTTTTTTCCCTTGCTGATCAGTCATTTTTCTTCCAAGCTTAGAAGGGAAGCAACCCTTCAAGTGTCTGGGAAAGAAATCTGAAGCATTAGTGAATAAGAATTTGAATGGTTACTTGGAACAGGTAGGTGATAACCATAGGCTTGGCAAAAGTCGTATTTTTATAGGCCCTGTCTTTTATTACTGTTACTTGGTAGGCATCACTAAACTTAAGAAGTTGTCGTGCCCATTTTCTAAGTGATTTAGAAGGTTGCAGTTGGCCTCACTGTAGAAAGTCAATTTAAACAGGAATATATCACATCATACTCCAATTGCAAACAACCTCAGAGGAAAGTCATTTGTTGGGAAGGCATAGATTTGCCCTAGGCAGCAGTGATGCATTACAAATATATAATTATTTGCACTAATATTTGAGCAGGTGGAATGGATTAGAACATGGTCAACATTATACTGCTGATAACATGTATTTTTCTGTATTAATATGTACTGTCCAACGTGTATTAAGATTGTCAATAATTGATTTTAGCCAAGACACTAATACTGTGTTCAAGGGACGGTATCCAATTGAGCCACTTAAAATTTGAAAATGTGAAACTGGAATTAAGTTTACTTTCAAATACCACTTAAATTACTTTATAAACATTGAAAGGTCAGTAAGACATGAGGTTATCAAAGTGAGTTAACTGAATGAAGGAAGTACACAAGGTTAAGGATCGGGTAGAATTTATAGCTTCATCATTTGCAATCTTAAAAAGAAATATATTTTATTCCTTCCAGCATATCTTTATACTAATAAACTAAGAGTGGATCAAACCAAATTGAAGGAATTTATCTCCACTGTTGCATTTTCAGGTTTTGAAGTGGGAAGCCTTGCTGATACCCTCTAGACTTAAATAGGTAGGTGCCTTTGAGGCCACCCTTCATTGCCTGTCATCTGTAACTTTGATTCTCTTGAACTCTGGCCATGACTTTTATGGCTGTCTTACCAAATTTGCACCTTTTTGCTGTATAAAGTATTAATTGAATAGAATTTGGACAATGCCAACATAAACTGTGAAACTACCTCTAAGTAAATTATTTGCAAATATTGTGTACTATGTCTAGAAGAATTTGCATCATATTACAAAAATATGTAAGGTACAATATGCTAAGTGCTTCTCTATTAGAGTTCAATGATAGAATGTATTTCCGATTTTTGCCACAAGAGGGAGGTTTTGAAGAGTATTAGTCTTTTTGTTTGTAACTTCTCTGTACTGAATATACCCCGTGAACATGTCATTATCCTAATAGAGTATGTGTGTGTGTGTGTTTATGTATTTAAATAAGATCCTGAAAGCCATGATTGAGGAAAGCTTCTGGATGCAGTTAATGACACAAAACCAAAGTAGTTTTGAAGAGCGTGAGTGTGAGCAGCAGACACAAGAATTTGAAAAAGTTCAGTGTAATTGAAATCACATTTCTAAAATAAGACTTATTTTATTTCATTGGAAAGGCAGATAAACAGAAGAGAGACGGAGAGAAAGCTCTTGCATTTGCTGGTTCATTCCCCAGGTAGCTGCAGTGGCCAGAGCTGAGCTGATCTGAAGCCAGCAGTCTCGTCCAGGTCCCCCACGTGCTTGGAGAGTCCCAAGGCTTTGGGCCGTCCTCACCTTTCCCAGGCCACAGGCAGGGAGCTGGATGGGAAGTGGAGCAGCTGGACATGAACTGACGCCCATCTGGGATCCTGGTGCATGCCAGGCAAGGGCTTTAACCTTTAGGCTACTGTATCAGGCCTCTGAAATTTAGAATTAGTTATTACTTTTGAGTTCCTTTATCAACTCTAAGAACAAAAACAGTTTTGGTTGCTGCATTCTGGTTTTTAATGAAAATTTAAACAATGTCAAACTTTGAGGAGGGTTATAAGTAGTTTGTAACTAAACATTTTCATCCTCAAGAGTAAGTTGCTGCCCTAGTGCTGCATCATCCTCCAGGACTTTCGTATTGCCAGAAAGAAAATTCTTTGATATTACTGCAGAATAATCATCAAAAGATAAGGGTAATAATTACTACCACCTAATCGCAGCTGCCATCGAAGTTTGACAAGCTCCTCATTAATGCAAGAATCCAGTTCAAAATAATGTGCTGCTTTTGGTTGTAGCATCTTGATCTTTCACTCTGGAACAATTCTTCATTGTTTGCTTTTGCAGTCTTTCACACTTATAAAATTATAGGCAAATAATTTTGTAAAATATCTCTACAGCTGTCAGGCTTCTCCATTGTAAGCCTGCTGCTTTTCCTTTTATAGTTTTTGTGGAGACTCTATGTCATCCTAATCAGAATTTCAGTTTATTTCATTGTTTTCTATTCAGTGTTTCTATAAATGGTACTTTGCCCGGTTTCAAATTGTCCTGAAAGTGGTCAGTAGATAATGGCAGGGGACACGTGCCCTCCTGGATAGCGGCAGGGGACACGTGCCCTCCCTGGATAGTGGCAGGGGACACGTACCCTCCTGGATAGTGGCAGGGGACACGTGCCCTCCCTGGATAGTGGCAGGGGACACGTACCCTCCTGGATAGTGGCAGGGGACATGTGCCCTCCCTGGATAGTGGCAGGGGACACGTGCCCTCCTGGATAGTGGTAGGGGACACGTGCCCTCTCTGGATAGCGGCAGGGGACACGTACCCTCCTGGATAGCGGTAGGGGACACGTGCCCTCCCTGGATAGCGGCAGGGGACACGTACCCTCCTGGATAGCGGTAGGGGACACGTGCCCTCCCTGGATAGCGGCAGGGGACACGTGCCCTCCTGGATAGTGGCAGGGGACACGTGCCCTCCTGGATAGTGGTAGGGGACACGTGCCCTCTCTGGATAGCGGCAGGGGACACGTACCCTCCTGGATAGCGGTAGGGGACACGTGCCCTCCCTGGATAGCGGCAGGGGACACGTGCCCTCCCTGGATAGCGGCAGGGGACACGTGCCCTCCCTGGATAGCGGCAGGGGACACGTGCCCTCCTGGATAGCGGCAGGCGACCTGCTTGTTCATACACATGTGCCCTCCCTACTTCCTGCCATGTCCTTCTCAGCTGACTTGGATTTCGTGTTCCCTACAGAGCTTCATGCTCCCGCAACTTTCAGAAGATGGTGTTTGCATCTCACTCAGCTGCTAAAATTTTGGTCTTATGTCCAAACTGGGGGAATGACAGTGGTCATTATAAAAATCATGTAAAGATTTAAAAATTCTTAATTGAAAAACACTCAATTTTATCACTCGGGAACAAATATATTTTGGTGCAATTATTTTTTTCTTTGTTTCTCTTCCCCCACCTCCCCCACTGAAGTGAGCAATTTATAAAGCTGATTTGAAGAGGATAAAGTGTTAATGCCAAAAGTCATTGAACTTAGATTTTGAAGAAATTGTATTTGAAGTGCAAACCGCATGTTTTTCGATTACATGTCACCTTAATACTGTAAGTGCCATTCAGTCACAGTACATCATGGAAATAATGATGTGTGGAACTTCTACTAAGCACTGAATACCATACAATATTTTTACTAATAAAATTCAAAGAAAAATGGTTATACAGTTGCTTTTGTAGACCTTTAGAAAATGTGTTTTCGTGTGAGAAAAGAGTCTATACCAGGCTGGATGTGATAGGTACTAAGATAGACTTTTCTGAAGTAGGAATCAAAGTGAACCCCAGAGAATTTAGTCACTTTGTTCTATTAGCTCTAGGAAGCTTTCACAAAGGGGCTACATGTAGCATGTGTGCAAGAGGGGGCAGGGGAGAGGCCGCTCTAGGCTGGGGGACTTTAGTCAGATGGTCACTGAATGGGAAGACTGCTATTTTGAGTTGAGTTTGGAGTGTGCGATACCTTAGTAAAAGGCCAGGCAAACTAGAACTGTTGGGTTGAGGTTAGCTTATTAAGAATCCTAAAGTGTTTTGTCACTTGTTTTAAGCAGCAGCAGGCAACCTTTGAGGATTTGGTAGGTGAATGACGTGAACAGTTAGGGTTTTGGAAGAAGACACTGACAGGAATGTGTGTGGTAGGCTAGAGGAAAACGGAAACCAAGCTGCTGTGCTAATGGACGGTGGTGGAGGGTGAACAGAGGAGCACAGAAATGGGAATCTCCGTTTGGAGGGTTAACATGACGCACCTGTCCGTTGCTGATTTGCATGTGGAAGGTGAGCAGGAGAGACGAGTGCCCTCCTAGCTTGCATGTTTGGTGCATACAGGTACTGTTGACTGACGTTCTGTGGACAGAAGACGTACTAAAAAACATCTATTCTTTCTCCAAGAAAACTTGGTTCAGGCTATATAAAAATTTTAAATGATTTTAAATCAACTTTAAAAAAATAAAAATTGTGACTTAAATATGAATGAATCACCTTGAAATGTTAATATATTTGGTAAATGAATAATTATTTGAAATGGTTTTGATTTGAAGTTCACAACACCCCGCAAAAATTTTTTCCAGTTTGTACAGTTTGTGCATAAATGTAAATGAGTACAAATAGAAAAAAATCACTGGTTGTCCCTGAAATTGAAACTTTAGAAACTGTTAGATGGAAAGTCTAAAGGCTTCCCTTAGATAACTGTACACATGCTTGGAATGTTTTCAGTGCTGAATCCCAATCCTAAACCGAAGATTTCATTTTTTAACACTCAGGAAGTCAAATAATATTTTGTGAGAAGACACTAGTTTTGAGATACTGCAGGTTGATAACAGTTCTCACTCATTATATAATCATCCATCGATTCCAGGCGTATAAGCTGCAGGCATTCTGTCATGCACATGAAATGACCTCTAGATACCATAATACACTGAAGTAATTATACCATATTATTTAGGAAATAAGGAGGAAAAGCCTGTATATGTTCAGTACAGATGTACTAGGCCTTAAATACATTAAGCTCTTTAGATTTGTATTTTATTTTATTTGGAAAGCAGAGGCATCTTTCATCCATTGAATCCCTTCCAGGTGCTGGGGCAAGCCAGTGGCAGGATTCCAGAATTTGACGGGTCTCTCACATGGCTAGGAGGCACCTAAGTACTTGAGCCACATCTCCTAGCTCCACAGTGTGTGGGTATCAGGAATTTGGATTGGATAGAGAGTAGCTAGAATTCAAACCACGATTCTCATATGGGATGTGGGCATCCCATGGGATGATCTAACCCTAGTGCCAAACACTCATCCCCTAACTTAACTTTAAATCTGTTGCTGGTTTATCTATGGATACAAAAACCCACCCATCTGGAAACCAGCTATATTGTAATGACAAAGATTACATCTATATTTCTGTAAGGTCAACAGAATGATTCCTTAGCAGTGAAATTATTTATAAATCATAAGTGTAGTTTGATTTTATTGGTTTCAGACAGGTGTTTTGAAAGTGTGTTTTTTTTCAAAGGCAAAGAAAAGTCAGCCCTCGATTGGTTCCCTCCCCAGATACTCACAGTAGCCAGCACCGGAAGCCGCTGAAGCGGGGAGCCTCATCTGGGTCTCCCTTGTGGTTGGCAGGGGCCCAGACTCTTCGGCCGTCGTCTGCTTTTTCCTGGCCGTTAGCAGAAAGCTGGATCAGAAGTGGAACAAGCTGGACACAAACGCACCCGTATGAGATACCAACATTGCAAACTTGACTGCCCTCTGAGCGTTAATGCTGGCCCTTAATGCCCCCACCCTTTTTTTTCCAAGTGGAGATTTGACATAGCCAGGTTAAAGTGTGCTAATACTTAACTAAAGGATTAGCAAATTCCTTTAGAGGTAATTTTTATTTCTCAATCTGGTAAGATAGTTATAGGTTCAGATTTTGCTAAAAGTCTGGAATTACACATAGTGAATGTTTTATTTCAATGAATGACGGTGTGCACTAGTAAAAAGAAATATGACTTTAAAACCGATTTGCATTTTCTATTTTTCTATGAAGAAGAATATGTAAAACTAAATGAAAGTCATGTAACAATCACTAAGTTAATTTCAAGTATACGTGGAAGTTTACAAAATTGACTATATAGGGCCTGGCACAGTAGCCTAATGGTTAAAGTCCTCGTCTTGCATGCACCAGGATCCCACATGGCCAATGGTTTTTGTCCCAGCTGCTCCACTTCCCATCCAGCCCCTATTTGTGGCCTGGGAAAGCAGTAGAGGATAGACAATGTGGGGCCTTGGGACCCTGCGCCTGCGTGGGAGACCCAGAAGCTCCTGGCTCTGGCTTCAGATTAGCTCAGCTGTGGCTATGGCAGCCACTTAGCGAGTGAACCAGCGGATGGAAGATTTTTCTGTCTTTCCTTCTCTCTGTAAATATGATTTTCAATAAAAATAAATCTTAAAAGAAAGTTGACCGTATACTAAACTGTGATGTCTTAACAATTTTGAAATGATTCCAACTGTGTCCTCTGACTACAGTGAAATGAAGTTAGAAATAAAAAGGTTATTAAAACTTTTTATGCATTTGGAGATGAAACAATGCAGCTGTAAATAACTCAGGAGTAAAAGATGCTGCAATGGGAACTATATCCTGTGTCAGAGTTGTGTGTGTGTATCCCAACAGTTCCACTTCCAGTGCAACTCCTTGATAGCTAGCCTGGGAAGCAAATGCTGTCTTACGTACTTGAATTTCTGCGACCCAGATGAAGTTCCTGGCTGTTAGCAGCTACTTCCGGTGTGAACCAGAAAATATGAAGTCGCTGTGTCATTGTCTGACTCCAAGTCAGTACATGAGAAAGTATTTACATGGGCAGTAGACAATTTAAACATGAAATTTAAATCATTCTTACTACAAAAACATCCGCTACCTGTGACTAAAGCTAGGGAAAGATAGGCAAGATATTTATACCTGAGACTCTGCAAACGTTGAATGAAATACAGGGAGTGGAATGAGAGGAGAGAAAGGACACGTTCATGCTTAAGATGACAGTGTTAGAATCACATCTCCAAAAGAGGTGCCCACGTTAACAAACTTAGATTTGCTGTGGGAATTGACAAACTGATTCTGCAACTCCAGTCCATTTTAGGCAAGGTATTCTTGAGAAGCTTGGAGAACCTTGACCACTAGATGCTGAACACTTACCAAGTTGCAGTAATGAAGGTGGAGATGACACTAACACAGGATTGACAGGTTGGACTGTAAGTAAGAATAGAAGGTCCAAGGGTAGAACCATTTCATTAATGGTTACTTGATTTCTTACAAAAGTGGCAGGGAAGAGGAGAGGAGAAAGCAGTTTTTTAAAAGTCCTTTGCATATGATATATACATAATAAGTCGATCTTGACTCCCTGCTTACTACCATAAATAAAATAGGCCGTAGGTGAACTAAGCACTCAGAAGTGAAAGTTAAAACTTGGGCAACTTATTTTTAATCATAGTTTAGGCATATGCAGGTAATAAATTCATCTTAACTTGGATGCCATTTAAATTAGGCATTATTTGTGCAAATTTATGTTTGCAGTAGGTTCAACAGAGCTTTAAGAAATCCATACTCGGGTTCCTGCACCCACTTGGGAGACCCAGAAGAAACTCCAGGCTCCTGGCTTCAGATCAGCTCAGCTCTGGCCGTTGCAGCCACTTGGGGAGTGAACCATTGGACGGAAGATCTTCCTCTCTGTCTCTCCTAACTGTGTATCTGCCTTTACAATAAAAATAAATAAATCTTTTAAAAAAAGAAAAAAATCCATTCTCCTATGGTAGAATTGTTCTGGAACTCTTGTTTTTAACAATGACAATCATATGTGGATTAAAAGGGGAAAAAAATTTCTCTTTCCCAGTTGTGTAAGGCAGAAAATGAGTGGACTTTGGAACTTCCAGATCTGGCCAGCAGGTTAGAGAGCAAGTTACAGGTATGCAGATTCTTGCTAAGTTTTATTTATAGAAGTTAGGACATTGAAAAGATAAAACAGGAAAAAGATTTGCAGAATCAATAGCTATGAAAGATTTGTGTGCAAAATATATGAAGAATTTTTACAAAATTATGAAGAAAAATACCCCAACAGAAAACTAGGCCAAAAAAAAAAATTGAGACATGATCCACAAAAGATTTTTAGTGCACAAAAGATTGATTTAAAAAAAAAAGTGATTGACCTACCTGGCTATTGAAATTTGCAAATCAAAACCATGTATAATGAAATGTCATTACGCATGCCATAGAATGGCAGACATTCAGGAGCTCTTACAGTTCTTTTGGTAAATTTGAAACAAGTAGAAGTCCTACATTTCGAGCAGGAATAGAAACGTTACTATTTGGATAACTTTTTTCTACCTGCTCATGCTCAGCGTTCCACACTGGGCAGGGAAGGTGAGTATGTTTTGTCTGAAGCAGGCTTCTAGGTTGCTGTTCACTTTCTCATCAGAAGTATGTTCACTTTGCAATACTCCTTTGGGAGTACATGTATAGTTTGTATAGTCTGAATTTTAAGTTATATTCTAATAATAATGCTAGTTCAAGAAATTAATTGGATGAAACATAGCTAAATTTTTATTTAGAACCATTAACAGTAAAAAAATGTAGAATATTTTAAATATTGTTAAAAATATTGTAGAATCCAGCAACACATGTTCTCATATTTTTGAAAAGTAAATAGCATGATCTGTTTGTTGAATAATTAGTATCATTTGGCCTCAAAAGAGAAAAAAATATCAATTCCTATGTAGATGGATTAAAACATTTATACTGCATTTCCCTTTCCTCATTTCTGAAACAATGTATGTGTGCTTTCAGTATTCTAAGCATTGCAGAAATGCAGCATAGGATAGCCAGAAAAAACAGAGCAGTTCGCTCTCTGCTTTACAGGCTTGAACTATGGAAGTCGATGTTTTAAAATAAATGGAAAGTCCAACAACTCCCATCAAGCCCCTGAAATTTCCCCAACCCCAAGGTGGTGGTTAATAATGTTTACTGCATGCATGGGGTAATAACCAGAGGACAGCTCCAGAAGTGATTTTCTCTGCCATTGGCTGGTTTTTGTCAGGTTCATGAACCCCACATGCAATACTGGACCCTGTGGAGTTTCTATCAGGCACCAGATGTTGAGGCCAATTTAACGCTCATCCAAAAACCCTCCAAGAGCCTTCATGCTCCAAATCCAGGCTCAAAGAAGCTTTCTGCCCCACCTCCTCACTCCTGATTCCAAGGCCCGTTAGTTTTTTGGCCTCAAAATGATTGAGTAGGAACAAGGTCAGTCACAGCAGAGTGGATTTCTCAAATCCCGAGTTAGTCCATTTTAATATCACATACGCTATAGAGTCATGTCTAAATCTACCCAGAGGAAAGCACTGCTCCACTGCTTCAGGAGCTCGCACAGGCCAGTGCGCGTCCACAACACCTAATGATGATGGCTTGTGGAACACTTACCTGTGCCATTGCCCTTCTAATGATTTCTCATGAAGTCTACACAAAAATTATATGTGGTAGATTCTAATCGTATCAATACCATTTTATAAATACCAGAGCTCAGACATGGAGAAATGCAAGACAAACTCTGCTTGTATAGGGAAGGTAGAGCTCAGATGGGCACACATGGGCACCTATACTACTAAACCTCCACATCAATAGATCCTGTTATAATAGCTGGATTTGGTTATTTTTTATGACCACATATTCATCCAAGTTCAACCACTTGGTGTTGAACCATTCATGGTATGTAACAATTGAGCCTATTCTAGATAATTTTTTTCAGCTGAGGTAACATCTCAGCGTGGAATGAATTTTTCTCCTTTGAAAAACCCTAACTGCCCAGCAACTTTCAAAAGGCAAATCACAGCAAAAACCAAAAAACTTAAAAAGTGTAAAATCCCATTAATTCTGCCCCTCAGAATTAAATCCCTTTACCAGTCATGCCATGAATTTTGATCAACATAACTATATAAACTTGTTCTAACTTTTGAAAATTCATGCTTCTCACTTAATTGTCCAACAAGTTTGATAGAGTGGCCCTCCATTGCATCAGAAGAAGTTGGAAATCTGAAGGCACTTCAGAAAGTTTGTGAGAACAATGGAATTAAAAGACAAGATTATTTTGTTGCAAAAAATCTGAAATCCATGCATAGTTTTTTTTTAGATTTATTTATTTTTTTATTGGAAAGTCAGATATACAGAGAGGAGGAGAGACAGAGAGGAAGATCTTCCATCCGAAGATTCACTCCCCAAGTGAGCACAATGGCTGATGCTATGACGATCCGAAGCCAGGAGCCAGGAACTTCTTCCAGGTCTCCATACAGGTGCAGGGTCCCAAGGCTTTGAGCCATCCTCCACTGCTTTCCCAGGCCACAAGCAGGGAGCTGGATGGGAAGCGGAGCTGCCGGGACCAAAACTGGTGTCCATATGGGATCCCAGCATGTGCAAAGTGAGGACTTTAGCCACTAGTCTATCGCGCCGGGCCCCTTTTCAATTTCTTGATGCAGACACTATTGACTGTAAACTTCCCTTTTAACGCTGTTCTTGATGTGTTGTTACCTCCATTTGTTTCCTGGGACTTTTTGGATTTCCCTTTTGATTTTTTTTTTCTATGAGCCCCTTCATTCAGGAGCACATTATTTGGTCTCTAGATGTTTGGATTTTTTCTAGAGTTTCTTAAGTTGTTGATTTTCAGCATTCCATTGTGATCAGAGAAGATTCTTGGTATGGTTTCAAAAATATTTTTAATTTATTGAGACTTGCTTTATACTCCCACATGCAGTTTATTGTTATTGTGTTGGAATCTCCCTTTAATTCTATTAAGATTTATTTTAGATAGGCAGGCACCCTGGTATTGAGTGCATACACATTTATTACGATCACACAGCCTATTGACTTGATCCCTTAATCATTACATAACGCTCTCTTAAGTTTTTGTACTAAGGCTTCTATTGTCTGACTTTAAAAGGATGGCTACTTCTGCTTTTCATTTTCTACTACGTAGAATACCTTTTTCTTTCTTTTCACTTCCAGTCTGTGTGTTGGTTAGGTGTGGTTCCTGTAGGCAGCAAATGGATTGTTTTTAGTCCACTAAGGCAGTCTGCATTTTTAATTTGAGAATTTAGGCCATTTACAAAGTTATTGATCTGTAACATTCACATTCAATATTACGGATATTATCGATACTGCTATGTTCCTATTGCTTGGATTTCCTTTCCGCCTTCACATTCTTCCATTCTGATTACTGTCTCTGTTTCTGTGTGTAGCAGATCCTTAAGTCTCATCTGTGAGGGTGAAGGAATACTGGCAAGTTCTTTCCATTTCTGTTTGTTTTTGAAGGTTTTTATTTCTCCTTCAATAAGAAGTGCTGGTTATGGATTTCTGGGTTGACAGGTTTTTGTTGTTGTTTGTTGTGTTTTTTGACTTGGACTTTCCCTTGTCTGTATGACTTCTGATGAAAAACTTAGTTGTCTTTCTAGTTGAAGACCCTCTAAAGGTAATCTGATGTTTCTCTCATGCGTATCTGAGAAACGTTTCTTTGTGTTTTACCATTGAAAATTGGGCTGTAATGTGTCAAAGTGAAAATAATTTCTGATCATGTCTATTAGGAGTTCTGTGTGTTTCCTGTGCTTGGATGTCCCTTCATTTTTCCAAATTAAGGAAATCTGTTAACTTTTATTTCCCTGAACAGACCTTCTAATCCATTCTCTTTTTTCCATACCTTCAGGAACTCCCAAGGATCATATGTTATTTCATTTCACAATATCCCATGAGTCTCAAACACTATTTGAAGTTTTTCCTTTTTTCTTCCTTCTTTTTGTCAGATATTTCCACATATTTGTCTTCTAGCTTGGATATTCTTTTTTTTTTGAAATAGTGAATTTTTCTTTTTTTTTCAGTTTGATTTCTCTCAATATCTGTCTTCTGGTTAATATTTTAATCCATAACATGTGTGGATTTCTTTAGCACATATACTTGCTTCTCTGTTTTTGTTTTTGCTTTTTTTTTATATAATCTTATTGTCATTATGTTGAACTCCTTGTAAGATATACCATCAAGCCCTTCGTCTTCACATTCTGATATTGAAGTATTGTTTGGTTCCTTTTGGGGAGTCACATTTTCTTTCCTTGCTTATGTCTCTTATATTTCCATGTTTATTTTTAGGCATTTATGGAAACATCTGGTTTTCTTCTCTGATGGCTTTTCTCTGAAATATACCTCTGTGGCTTAGTGGCGCATCTGCTCTTCAGTGCATATCCAGAGGCGTGTACTGAGTGGAGCCATGGAGTCTCCAACAGCACTCAAGGTGAGACAGAAGTCCATGGTGACATCCAGGTTGGGTGTGGTGGGCCTCCTCTGTTGTCAGCCTGGGAAGGGTAGGATCATGTCAGCTGGCATGATTGTAGCCTCACTTCCTCTCTGCCCAGGGGGAGGTCACGGTGGCTGTACACCCCATCTGCACAGATGCATGAACCACACAAAGAAGCTGTCTGTACAGCCCTCCGTGTGATCATGGAACCTTCCTGAGTGGCTCACTCTCTGCCAGCCCTGCAGATGCAGAGTCAGTGGGGATCATGGACTTGTACTCTGATAAACTCCCCCTGCCAGGCGTGTGTGCCCACAGCCACAGCAACCTCTGCTCACCTCAGTGTGGTCCACAGGGTTTCCTTCAGGGAGTATCATTAGTGACACAGGCTGCCACAGGCTGCTCTGAACTTGCTGCAAGAAAATGGTGTCTCATCCAGCGCCCACTGCGGACACTGCTGCTGGTTTTTCTATTTGTACCATCCATGCTGCTCCACAGCATCTCTTCATTTTGTAGAATTTCCACTGTGAACTTTTCTCCAAATCTTCCTCAAATGCAGCTGCTCTCTTTCTCTTCTGTTATCTTGCCGTGGTCGACATCAGCACTTCTTTTCCCCGTTTGGCCATCTTGGGGCTCCTTCAACAAACGTTTCAGAAATACTCAAGCCAATGTGTAAAACTTAAGGAGTGAGCTCTGCTTTTTGTTATGCTGAGGCAGTGAGTAAGAATGAATAGATTAGTTGTTAATAATGTTGCCTGAATACTGGATTGGACCTGCCAGATCCTAAAGCTTGGACCAGCTTCAAAGATGGGCAATAAAAGGGGCCAATTTTAGGATACTTTGCCCACTTAACTTAGAAATTCGCAAATGAATAACCATAAAAGCTTGTGAATTGAGAGCCCCTGGTGTCTCTTTTGTTTTCTATGGAAGGATGCCCAAAGTTTAGAAGGCAGTGTGGCACGTTTCCAGTGAAGAATCACCACTACGGAATGACTTAGAGGCCTAAGCAGCACCCATGAGCTTCTCTTATCATTCCTTCAATTCAGTAGATACTTAGTGAGTACTCACTGTGTATGACAGGCCTGTGTGTGAGGCTGTGGAGCCAATCAGTGAACCAAGATGTGATAAGCTTAGATTCTAGCAACTAAAACCAGATGATCAACATAGTTAAATAATTCTGTATTACATTAGGGATTCCCTGGTGCTTTAAGGAGAAAATCACATTAGGTGTAGAGAAAAAGTTAGTGAGAGAGTTCAGGCTTTAAATACAGTGGTAAAGACAGCAGCTTCATGTGTGTATGACCTGTGCAATTACTCAAGGTGTAATTTAGAATTTATCTTAACTGCATCACCATGAAATTCTTGGTAAGTTTATCTTTCAGTTTCTGTGAAGTCAAGTCTCAGGGACAAGAAAGCGTGTGTATAACAGAGCGAGTGCATGTCTGCTGTGCTGAGTGAGTTGCTAACTGAAACTGCACTTCACTGGTACATAAGAAGATAATTAGGGCTTTCATCATGCCAAGTTCTTTTTTTCCAAGAAATTCGTGTGTCTTTCCATCTTGTATCTCCTTCATTAAAAGTATATTCATGTAATTCTCTTTCATTTAAGTTCCCATTTCTTTTTTATTTTATTTGAACCGAAATGGATTCTATTTGGATTTATTCCTAGGACTTTTCTGGGAAAGCAGGTATTTCAATGCAAGCTCCATATTTTAACCTTAAAGGCCGACTCTGCAGCAGGTGTTAGATATAGTGATTAGCAAGCCTGGTAGACATCCACAGCTTCTGTCGGAGGGTCTGAGTTCGATACCCACCTCCAGCTCCAGCGCCTGACTCCAGCTGGCTGCACTGTGAACTTCCTGCTAACGAAGCAGAGATGCCTCAGGGAGTTGGGGGATGTGGATCCAATTGCCATCTCAGCTTCCGCTTCCCTGGAGATTGCGAACGTGTGGGGAATGAAGCAGCACAGGAGACATCTCCATCTATCTTTCTCTCCCTGTCTTTTGATCTCTTGATAAACTAAAAAAAAAGTTAATGGCATTTTGACTTTTGAATTGTAAGACACATGGAAGAGAATTTTGGAAAAAAATAAATAACTAGAAACAAAGTAGTCTCTTATTTTCAAGTGTATTAGTAGCTGACTTATAAGTTTATTCTTACTGAGAATATTTTAGGGGAAACATCAGTGACTCTTCACAGAGTAGCTTGGGCAACACAAGCCCAACTCCAGCCAGGAGAATAGATTACGTGAGCTGCTCCTTACCCTCACTGGTATGGTGGTAAGCAAGACCAAAGAGAGGTAACCAGACAGGTTGCTAGCATCATATCCTCTTGAATGCAATCTAAAAATGTTCCTTTGACCCTGATGTCAGTAATGAAAATCATTGGCAGTGTAAGTGTAGACCATAGGGACTGATAATAGTGCATGGTTCAGCCTGAGTTACACAAACTAGAGGAAATGGATCTCATGTCAACTCAATAAAAGTGTGACTTTTGAAATTTTAATTTACTCAGTAGACATACAAAAATAGCTCCTGTCTGCTAGTTCACTCCCAAAATGCCTGCAACTGCTGGAATCAGGCAGGGACTAGAGCTGAGACTGTAATCCAGGTCTCTCGTGGGTGGCAGGGACCCAAATCCTTGAATTCTCACTGCTGCCTCCCTATGTCTGCATTAGTGGAAAGGCTGGAATCAGAAGCCAGAGCCGGGAATTGAACAGAGGAGGCAGATGTCTTAACGGTTAGGCCAAGTGCCCACTCCCTAGGGTATCAGTCTCATTGTAAGTCACAGCAGACACATACAGTGGGCAGCAGTGTTTTCCACAAGGATTGTGGAATGTTTCAGTGGGCACAGATAGAGAAGCCAGATGAAACATAAATGCAGCAGCACCATGACAGAAAGATGTGAGCATTCTAGACCCAGTTGAATTCAGAAGTGTTTGGCGTGCTGCTGCGGCCTAGCAAAATTGCTGGAGACGTTGTGACTCCTGGAAGGAAGGCACTAGAACAAAGACACGGGTGCAAGAGGAGTTGAGGCTGGGGAGAAGATACGGTGTGAGATTGTGATTGCTTCCTCTCTTGGCTAGAAGATGTCATGTGAGATACAGCGACATGGTTGTGCCGGAGCCTGCCTTTGTAGTGGACTTTCTATTTACTCATAGAAATGTTTCTTGCCAATGTATTCCTTTGTGTACAGTGGTCAAGGACATCTTACATTCAGGTGTTAGAACAGTCTTGCACCTAGCTTGCTATCATGCAGGATACAGCATCGTGTCAAGCTCCGGTTTTGTGAGCACTCTAGGGCGAGGTTGTGACAGGTAGCAGGAGAAGGTGTCGTTTAGCTCCAGGAAGGACAACACTACTGTTGATATTCAGTATTCAGGTTGGGCATTGAGGAAACCACAGGCAAGGAAAGAGTTAAGTATGCCGCCTGCATACACAAAATAAGAAAGGGGGACAAAGCGGTGTTACTACCAGTGTATTTTTTAAACAAAAGACATAAAAATGGCTGTCCTTCTGGGTATGGAAAAAATTTTCCTTTTCATGCATATTGACAGCCAGAGGGGGTTATTATTGAGAATATGGCTAAAGTCACTGCCAGTTTCTGCTGGTACTAATGTTTAAAAAGAAACTATGGAAACCAGGAGAAGGAATATTAATTAAGTTGAAATTTGGAATGTCTTTGCCAGGAGTGGATGAATGAATTCCAACAAGCAACCTGTTGTGTTGTAATTCACTGTTGTGTTAGCATTTTAATAGAACATTGAACTTCTCAGAAATTAACACTTTGTTTTAATAATCTTATTAAAAGGTTATTTCTTGATAAGATTTGTTAGTCTTGGAATATGACTTAAAATTTGAATAATCAGCATATGAGTATGTTCTTCATAGTTTTAACTCCACTGTTGATTGTAACTAAGAATATTTGATACATTTCAAATGTTAGTACATTTACATCTTAAGAAGCATAAAATAATATAAACCATGAAGTATATTCCCTCCTCCAGGCCCTCAGTGTCCCACCCCTAATTGATGAAAGTGTTAGCGGTTTCTTGGAGATTCCGTAAAGGTACCGCTTGCATGTGCAAGGATCTCTTGCCTGCAGATCATATAATCTGCCGTTAGCCTTGTTGTAACTCCTTCACAAACTTCCCTTCTCCGTCAAACATAAAATGTCTCAAGACCCCTTAATTATTACATCTTTCTGTTTTTACTCGCTGACATACCTTTTCAAAAAATATTTTCTAGCAGTGGGAGTAACTTAGATTCCTGGAGAGATAAATGCTAATGAGAAACCACAAAATGGGGAAGTCATTCACGTGGGTAAACTTGGAGAGTTTTGTGAGGAAGGCTCCGCTGGTCCCTGCAGAGTTTCAAGCAACTTCACCCTCCAAAGTGAATGTGTTGTGGCTGTCTTCGTTCTCAGACTAATTTACTTTTTGGTGAGGAGGATGGCAGTGTGAGGAAAACACCGAGTAAACGGAAAATCAGCTCTATTTAAATGTGAAGCTGTGTTCTAAACGGTGTGCGGAAGGGCTGTGGGCGTTAAGCCGTGTGCCTGGCCGAGTTTTATCCCGAAGAGGCGACAGGAGATGTTAACAATGCACTTCTCAAGGATGGTAGGAGGGAGGCAGTCTTGTTTCAAGTAATACTATTTCTGGGCCATAATCCAAAATGCACAGTAGGCAGAAGTTAAAAGGAAGCGCTTGCTTTTAGGGTTTAAAAATATATCCCTTAATCCTGGGTGATGATTGACAATCATGATTTAGAGTATGAGGGGCTTCGCTTTAATCCAGCAAGTTTGATGTTATTTGCGTATCTAGTAGGGCTTTTATTCAACTAAAACTAAGTGGAAGCCTGTGCAATTGATGCCACATTTCAGAATTGATTCTTGGCCCGGTTCTCTGTTTACAGATTAGTAAAGGCACAGGATCCGTCCCCCTCATCTTTCTGAAATTTAAAGGTTCTGAAAGGCCAGTTTACAATGAAAACGTTTCTTGCTGTATAAGAGTGTGACCAGGAGGTGACGGTTTTTCCCTGTGATTTAATTTCTTGAGAAAAGAAGCATCCTATTAATCCTTATTTGATTGTCAAAATGCAATGATGTTAGGTATTGATCTTTATGGTTAATTAAAATATTATCATTACTGGCTTTATGGAGATTGTTACAAGAAAGTTTGAGGAAATTTTAGTGAATTACTACCAAACCTCTTGCTCATATTAGAAGATTTTTCTGAGCAGTAGATCAATGCTCAACCATTGTTAAATCTTATCTGCTATGATGCAAATTTTATTTAAAACATATTATTGAACTATAACTAAAATCATAAACTCCAAACCAAGCTATGACTAAAAAAAATCACAGAAATGAAAGTTAACAAGAGTGAACTTTAAAGATGTATTTTTTTTTTTTTTTTGGAAAGTCAGATTTACAGAGAGAAGGAGAGGCAGAGAAAGATCTTCCATCTGCTGGTTTACTCCCCAATGGTCTCAAGTGGTCTCCTTGTTAAATGCATTTTACAAAAGAGTGAATTTCTTTAATGCACTTAAACAGCACTAAGGTTACTGTTGTTGTCAGGGTGGCAATAAATCAGGTAAATGGGGTTATAGAATTGAGGAAGGGCTATTTGGAAGGACTTCAGTAAATTGTGTGTGGGCCCAGTGCAATGGCTCAGTAGCTAAATCCTTGCCTTGCATGTACTGGGATCCCATATGGGTGCCGGTTCGTGTCCCCGCTGCTGCACTTCCCATCCAGCTCTCTGCTTGTGGCCTGGAAAAGCAATGGAGGACGGTCCAAAGCCTTGGGGCCCTGCTCCTGTATGGGAGACCCGGAAGAAGCTCCTGACTCCTGGCTTCAGATCAGCTCAGCTTTGGCCATTAAGACCACTTGGGGAGTGAACCAGTGGATGGAAGATCTTTCTCTGCCTCTCCTTTTTTCTGTAAATCTGACTTTCCAAGAAAAATAAATAAATCTTTATAGAAATAATTAAAATGAAAAACTAGGTGTGTGTAAACGTGCATTTATTTTGGTAAAACAATTTTAAATGTATGCATAGTTTTTTTCATAATATGCATTTTTCATAAAATTTTAAAATGTATTTTTATTTGTTTGAAAGGCAGAGATACTGAGGGATTGGGACAGGTAAAGAGAGGTCTTTTATCTGCTAGTTCACTCCTCAGATGTCCACAACCAGCTCCAAGCTTGGCAGAAACCCAGAGCCAGAAACTCCGTCCAGGTCTGCAGTGTGGGTAGCAGGAACCTGGGTATTAAGCCATCATCTGTTACCTCACATTCGACCCTCGCTTCCTGCTAATACAGAAGATGCGTGAGAGTAGTATAGGGGTGCAGAACCCTTCTTCTGCTAGGAGCCATTTAGACATTTATACCATCGTTTATGGGCCATACAGAATCATCAACTGGAAAATTAACCTGCAATTGATTTATTGAATTTTGAGTCCCATCTGCGGTTGTCTTAACACGGCCAGATCAAGTGATTTCACAGGCCTTATGTTGCCCGTGGACTGGATGCTCTCTACCCCTGAAAGTAATTGAGTTCCTGGGTTGTATTCCTATCTCCTTACTTCAGCTTGGCCCAGTCCTGGGATCATTTATATTTAGAACATATTCTAAGTCAATGTTGGTAATACCTCTTTCTGTTCACATTTCAGAAGACCGTTTTTGTTGCAGTCATCCATTTGATATGTAAAAGTAATAAAACAAGTTCAAATCATGGGAAAAATCCTACCAGAATATTGATTGCAAAATTAAGACTAAGTTCCCTTTCTGCATGTAGACTTGTGGCTGCCTGCCAGTGGATGATTGACTGCTGCCTTCAAAACGCTACCAGTCTGCAGCTGTACTGAAGTTGTGATTGCATTTTAATGAGGGTTTCTTCTTTAAAAATTGTTTATTTTTTTACTTGCTCATTGTGTAAGAGACAGGGGAGGAGAGGGAAAGTGTATGTGTGTGTGTGTCTTTGTGAAAGAGGGAATGAGCTGTTATCCTCCGGCTCCCTTCCTTGATGTCCATTATGGCCTGGGTTGGACCAGGCCGTAGAAAGCCTGAGCCAGGAACCATCTCAGGTCTCCTTCATGAGTGGCAGGGACACAGCAACCTGGCCATTACCTGCTGCCTCAGGAGTCGGCTTGAGCAGGAAGCCAGAATTGGGCACAGACAGTACTCAAACCCAGGCCCTCCAAGATGAGATGCAGGCACCCCAACCCAGTGTCGTAGCTGCTAGGCTAAACACTGGCGCTTGAATTTCTGTGTCCATGTGGGAGATCCAGAGGAGGATCCTGGCTCCTGGCTTTGGATCAGTTCAGCTCTGGCCATTGCAGCCACTTGGGGATTGAACCAGTATATGGAAGATCTTTCTCTCTGTGTGTATCTGCCTTTCCAATAAATTAAATAAATCTTTAAACAAACAAACAAACAACAACAATAAAAACAGGAGGTGGAGCAGCCAAGACAGAAACCAAACCCATATTGCCCCTATGGGTTGCTGGCACTTGCAGATGGAGAATTGTCCAATTGAGCCAACATGTCAGCCACAGCACCTGCAGTTCTTAGTTTGAGATGCTGCTCAAATATTTCTATGCCATAAACCTTGGCTACTGTCTTCATCCCCATTCCAAGGTCCCTGTCATTCTCTTCCTACTGTCAGGGCATTACACACACACAACACATACCCCTCCATCACCATTCTCTTTATCTTTGCTTTCCAGTGTTCATTGTCTTTCTTTTACCTGTGAACTCCCACAGTCTAGTGCAGCATTTAAAAAAAAAATGTTGACTGATTGACTTACTAAAGAGATAAATAAATGGATGGATGAATGTGCTCATGAAATAAAGTACCAAACATTCAGCATGTGGCCAGCACATAGTATAGGTTCACAGCAGTAAGGGTCTGCTGTTGGCTACTGGTAACAATGGTTATTGGACGTCGTGCTCAGAGTTCGAATGAATGCTTACTATGATGATCTTCTTATCATCTCTGCTTTACAGAGTTAACTCTGAAGTCTAGAATGAGGAGATCACTTGTCCGAAGACAAGTAATCAATAACTCACAGGGTGGACACTCAAACTCATGCTGTCTTGTTACGGAGCCTGTGCACTTTGCAGTAGCAGATACTGCCCTTTTCCAGCAGTGAGCCGTCAGAACATGTGAATGAATGAATGAACAGGTGCTTTCCCTATATGAGAGAAGTTAGAGGAGGCAGTTAGCGTCAGTAATTGGCAGTGCCATTGGCTTTATGTTATCATTCAGTCTGCCTGGAAACAACCAAGTAGTAGTAAAAATCTAACAAAATATGAGGGATGTTGTTCCCTCCCCTGCCCTCCCCTCCCTCCCTCCGCCCTTACCCCTCCCTTCCCCTCCCCTCCCCCTCGCTGTACTACCCTAGAAGAGACTGCATCTTCCCTTGACAAGACCCTTCCAGTGAAGACGTTGTCTTTCATCCTTCTGCCACTCCCAAATCTAACTCCCAGAAAGCAGGTATCTGTTTCTGACAAAGAGGAGTGAGTGTGGCTGAAACAGGAACTGCTGGCGTGCAGTAGTCAGCATGAGCCATCTCAGGCCCTGACCCCTCCTACTCACTGATCAAGCTGACAGAACTCATCAAGTGGAGAACTGGGCCCTGATTCTTGACAGTCTCACCACATTGCCACCACACGAGGCCCATACAGTAAGGAGCCAGCTGCCATTTACTTATTATGCAGATGAGTCAGGGATTCAAAGCACCTGCTAACTTAAATGAGTCAGAACACCTTACTCCCTAAGCTGAGTGCTCAGAGCTGCAGGTGAGTATTAGGTTGGGTCTCTGAAGGCAGTTGGTTTGCCAGCATGGAGGAAAAAGAGCCCTGACTGCAGGATCTTCCATGGCTGGGGAGTGGCCACACGAGACCTATGAAATCGTTTGATTTGGCCTGGGACCTGAAAGACCATAAATCTGCAGCAAGCTGGTTTCAAATTTGATAATTTTCAATGGCCCACCAGATAACGTTATAAACATCTTCATGGCCTTTGGCAAAAAGAAAAATAATGGTTCCCCCCATCGTGGGAGCTTCTGCTGATGTACGAGCACCAGCGAGTGGTATGCCTGACAGGGGTACCAGGAGACAGTGACTCTCAGCCCGATGTGAGCAGTAGTAATAGAAGGACTCCCTAATTCCTTGCCCCAACGGGCTCACTAACAAAGATGACAATCGTAGGAAAACCATGTTCAAGCAAGTGACTTCAGTCTGCTCTGAGTAGAAGCTCCTGCTACTAAGTCTTCACTATGTCATAAAATGCAAATATTTCCAGGAAGGGTAACACAGGAAGCCTTTCCTGGATAAGGTGATTGTCCATCATGACTGCATTGCTTGCATCATTTGGGAGAGTGGGTTTCTTAGTACATATGTCAGCACTCCTCTATCAGAGAGTCTGATTCCACTGATCTAGGGTGAAAATCTAAGCAGTTATGTATTAAAATAAGTAAACAAATCAAAGGTGACTTTAATGTGCAGGTAAAATTTGGAATCTGATCTAGAGTGAAAAATCTGGTCAGATCCTTTCTGGGGGGTTGCAGCTTTTGATTGGGGAGGAAAGAAAATGGAATCCTTGCCTGAAGAGAGGTTGGGAAAGTATCCAGGGCTCTTAGGGAGCAAAACTTAGGAACAGGGTACTGAAAATAAACTCCTATTTGGCAGTTTTGCCTCAGGCCACCTGTGACCCAGGACACGCAAGAGAAACAAGGAGGAAGAAGAGCTTGGGAGAAATGTGAACCTTCATGAGTACATATTTAAAGCTGTCACAGTGGGTGTTGTCAGCGTCACCAGCTGTCCGAAATGGGCCACCTTTTGCAGAGCAATTCTACTTCCTCACTCATCCTGGAGAACCCCAACATTAAAACTTTAGCAAGATCGAGTGTTAAAACACGTCTGGGGAGTGGTGAGTGGGCGTCTGCTTGAAATCCTACAGGGTAGCTGCTGCAGGAACCTTCAAGTGTGCCCTTGGAGAAGTCTTAATCCATTATTGTGAAATCACTGTGTAAATGTCTTTAAGCATTCCATTGCATCTTGTTTGTGTTTGCTTCTCCCTTGCCCTGTTCTCTTGTTACTTTGCTTGGCATGAAGCATCTTAATTAGTTTTGTTGGGTGTTCTGCCTTTGGTTCAAATCATTTCCCAGGGCTGCTGCCCGCTGTCTGTCCCTTGGCCTCTGAGAGGCAGTGTGGGCCCAGGCATTGAGCTTATGCAGCCTGGGTTTGAATCTCAGTTTTATTTCAAGTCCACCTTCCTGGATTTCCTTTATCTGTAGAATGGGAGTGACTCTCCTCATAGGATTGTGAGACTCGAATTAGAAGAAATGTGAAAATTACTTTGTTCGTGCAACCTGTGCATGAGAGAAGGTTTCCCTTTTAACAACACACCCACATGGGAGGCCTGTTGAAGGGGCTGGTCTATTTGTGATGTTTTTAAGGCATCTTAGTCTGAGCAGGTGTGCTGAGATCAACCACCGGTCTGATAGGTTGCAGCTGAGGGTCAAGCAACATTCCTCAAATGTTCTTCCCCAGATTGTGGCATCACATAGAATGTGAGGATGACTGCATTTGTGAATGTGACCTTGACTGGGGCTCTAGATTAAGTCACTTCTACTTGTGGTAATCAAAGAATGAGCTGTGTGACTTTTGAGGGTACAAAACCAGAGATTTCTCTCAACATCATTTTCACCAGTCTCAGCCCTTAACAGACCTGAAGGGACCTCTAGCTTAACTCCCTGAGGATGTGGGCATCCCAGACTCTCAGTCTCAGGCAACGTATGAATAAGTCCTATGTTATTTGTAGGCGTGGTGGGTATGAGCGTGATGGAATCTGATTTGTAAACAGAACTCAGGAGGATATACAGGAGTTGGCTTTTGCCTTCCCACTCCGAGGCTGCTGTAATTTTGATTGAATTCAGAGGTTGAGATGTTAGGAAACTAAAATCAGTCTCACTTCAAATCAGAATGTTATCCCTGTGGAAAGAATTTCCTTTCTTTTCAAAGGCACTGTGCCTTCCTGAACTGGAAACAACATAATTTAGCAGAAAGGAAGGTGTTTTCAATGTTCAGTCAGCTGTTCAGCCCCACCTGGCCATCACCTCATTGTGAGTCTCCGGCAAGTTTACTCTGAGCCTTTGTCCTCCTAATCACAGAGAGGGTTTTGACTGCAAAACCCAACTCCGAAATTCCTGGATCCTTTCCTCCACGTTCCCAGCAATGCTCTGTCGCGAGCTCAGTTGTCTGTGTCCCTCTCAGCGTCGGTGCCTTTCTACCAGTCCTTTTTCTTGCAGAGATCCAGATTTGAAATCTGGAGTGGGAAGAGCAAAGACTGCTCCAGGCTGTGTCCTGTCGCAGGCTGCCGAGTCTCTGGGCAGTGTGGGGGTTGACGGCTCTCCGTGGCCCCATGCTCTGACGGCTGCTGGGCCTGCCAGGTGCCCATCGACTTCCTGGATTCAGCTGCTTTCACTTTCAGGAGTCACAGTTTGGGGGAAGAAAAGCTTGGGATTTCTCTTCCTGGGTAAATGTGCATTTTGTTATCTGACCTCAAGAAATAGCATGAAATTAACTTATTTCCCCTACCGTTGGTTAAAAGAAATGTAATTTTGATCTGTGGCTCTTCACACGTTTGGTAATATCTGACCATAAATAGTTTTAGGACTAGAGAGGGTCAAGCAAATAAAACAGCCTTGCCCATAGGCTGGGGGAAAAAAATTCTGCCCAACAAATTTAAATTGCCTGTCCTTTGATCATAACGCATATTGGTGGCCTGAAGGAGGATAGCTCCCGTGTGCTGAAGGCTAAAATTTTCCATTTCTGTCGCTTCTCTTTACCCACTGCAGTGGCTATCCGAAGGACTCTTGGTCATATTCCCTGGCTAAGTTGGGTTCTGTGTTACTACTCTCTGCTTTCAAAATGTGCTGGCGATTCGTATGAAATGGCACTTTTTAAAAAACCTACAGCAAGTAAGGTATATTTTCTTCTTTTACATCTGATCATTCTGAGAGGTCACGTGAAAGGCAGTAAAGGGAAAAAGCTTTTTCCTTACCTGAGTTTTGGTCTGGAGCTCAAAAGGATTGTTCCTTGAGTTCTAATTGATAAAGCAAAAAGACACATTAACATACAAATTGAAAGCTGGATTGTTCAAGATTTATTTACTTATGAGAGTGAGTGAGAATATATATGTGTGTGTATATATATATAGAAATGTGTGTACATACACACACACACACACACCACCCAGGCCTTGGCCACAGCACCCAGGTTACAGTGAGGAAGCAAGAGCTCCGTCTGTGGCATGCGGGTGGGAGGGCCCTGAGTGCCGGGACCTGCATCTGCTGCCCTCCCGGGTGCATAAGCAGGGAGCTGGTTAGGAAGTGGAGGAATTGTGTCTTGAACTGGCACATTGATATGGGATAGGGTGTCCCAAGTGGTGGCTTAAACCACTGTACCAGAATGCCTGCCCTCCACAAAGTGGTTTTTAAATATTATTTCACTTTAAAATTCTGTGAGGTAATTCCAAGACTAAAGAAGCTGCCTTCTTCATTTAATCATGGATTAACAGTTTATCTGGGTGGTCATGATCCTTGTGGCAAACTTAAAGTGAACCTGTGAGAGCCTTTCATTTCTTTACCACCAAATGCTTAAGAGGAAAGACAGGAATCTTGGACTTGCAGCCCATGTAAGTCTTTTTTTTTTGTCATCATTATGCACCACCATGTGATACATGGGAGCTAAAAGCTTAACTGGTGAAATAAGGGCCAATAGAGTTGACAGAACGGCCAGAGTAGGCTTGTTCAACTAGCTGCTCCTAGGTGAGTAAAACAAGAACTAAATTCCTTCCTTTTCCAGCTGTGGTTTGTCACTGCCTGTGGCAATTTTTTCCTTCTCTGGCTTGCGTATCAATAGGGAAGATTTTGGGTCTGGTGGCTGTATGGGACAGGACAATGACAATAACTCCAAACTTTCCCAAGACAGTTGCCTCTCCTTTGGTCTAGTAGTGGGGTAGGCAGTCCTGCCCTATGCTTCTCTCTAGCTTGCTTTTAATTTTCCCCTGACCTTCAGCCTCTTCCTGTGGGACCTAACAGCTTTATCCAGACGCATTGAAGAGTAAGCGCAGAGCAATAACAACAGCCAGTTGCTATGTAGGTAGATAAAGCCAAATGCATGCAGGTTTTCTGTATGAAGACTAGCTAGCATGTTCCAAGTACAAAGTGCTCAAGTTAGGTTTACTACATTGAACTGAAAAATGAAGGTAGCATGCTCCAGGAAGAAAGTACCAATTTTAGTAGAATCTTACACTTCATCTGATTTTATCATTGAAACTTTGTTAGGCAGCTTAGGATCTTTTTCGTGATCTGTATTTTATTTTATTTTTCAAAAAAGGTTTCTAAGGCTTTGGTAGCTAAGTGGCTTATCCAAGATCTCACAGTGAGACTGCAGTAGAGATGAGACCCGGGTCCCTGCCCTGGAGTCCAGTCAGCCGCTTCTCTCCGTACCCTGAACCGATCACTAGAGGACGCCACTGCTACCACAGAGATGCTGTAAACTTCATCCTCCCCTCTTCCACACCCGAGAGTAATCCGGACGAGGTTCCAGCATTCGTACAAACTTAAACAGCTTTTTCTTTTTCTTTTTCTTTGTGAAGATTTGTTTACTTTTATTGGAAAGGCAGATATGAAGAGAGAAAGATCTTCCATCCACTGGTTTACTCCCCAAGTGGCTGCAACAGCTGGAGCTGAGCTGATCCGAAGCCAGGAGCCAGGAGCTTCTTCTGGGTCTCCCAAGGCTTTGGGCCGTCCTTGACTGCTTTCCCAGACCACAAGCAGGGAGCTAGCTGCACGGGAAGTGGGGCAGCCGGGATTAGAACCAGCACCCATATGGGATCCCGGGCACATGCAAGGCTGGGACTTTAGCCACTAGTCTACCACGCCAGGTCCAGAAACAGCTTTTCTAAAGAGAAGAGGATGGATAAGCTGAGCTTTGGACTCCACAGAGGCCAGTTTTCTGTGCATGTGCCCCGGCTTTCCAAGGCGGCATCTTTACTTTAGGCACAGTCGTAAGCTCAGTGTTTCACTGCCTCAGTTCAGTGAGGGCAAAGGAAGCCCCTCCCATGTCTTACCTTCCCTAAGTTCACAGGTGAAATGATGTTTCATTTTGTTGGTACAGATCTGGAAGTTGATTTCTGTGAACAGGAGAGGTTGTAGAGGGACAGAAGTCATGGACATATAAATTTATCTCATTCCTGGACAGTTGCTATTAAATGAGCAATTATTTGGGTTAGTTGGTGGCAATTTTTGACTTCTGAAGAGTTATGTTTTTATTGCTATTTCTTTTCCCCAACTCCTTCCTCTTTAACGCCAGAGAAATAAGATTTTATGTTTAACTCTTTGAGTTATTTTTTTAGTTGTTCTTTATTTAAATCAACCAGGCAAATATGTATTCTTGCTAGTGTAAAATGAGCATTCCTAATGCCCATTTATTATGAGAATAAAGAGCGATGATTTTATTTAATAACCTGAGTTCCCCCTGGAGAAAGTAAACTCATAAAATGTCTTGATATTTATCACTTCCTGGCCTTGTGGCTAAGATCAAGTGTAAAATGTCTTGATATTTGAGTTCAAGGTTGATTTTCAACGATTTGACTGTGAGGCATATGAAGAAAAACTCAGCTCTTTGGAAGAGTCTGTCCTGCATTTTGTATATCAGCTTTGGTTTTTAACTCAGCCTTAAAGTAAACCTATCTTTAGTGGCAGGTATTTGGCCCAGCAGCTAAGCTGTGGCCAGCACACCCTGATCCTACATGCCTTATTGGGGGTCCTATCTTCATGCTCCGCTCCAATATCCTGGGAAGGCAGCAGCAAAAAGTCCAAATCCCATCCCTGGAGGAGACCCAAATTTAGTTCCAAGCTCCCAGCTGCAGCTTGGTTCACCCCTGGCTGTTGTAGGCATTTAGGGTGTGAACCAGTGTGTGAGAGATTTTCTTCTTTCTCTGTTTCTCTCCCTTTCTAATAAATACATTAAAAATGTTAAAGAAGTTTATTTTTTGCTGATAAAAACACGTCCCATATTATTCATCCAGGGTGGAGATCAGCAAGTTTTCTTCTGTAAAGGACCAGGAGGTCAATATATTCAGACTTTGGTCACAGGACCTCTGTTGCAGCTACTCAGTTCATCTGTTGTAGGTAACAAGTCAGCATGGAGGTGTCTAATCGTTTGCAACCAAATGGGTCAAACTGGAGATCGTTATGCTAAATGAAATGAGCCAGTCCCAAAAGGACAAATATCATATGTTCACTCTAATATAAGACAACTTCCAGCAAAAATACAGGATGAAAAAATAAAGGCGAATAAACACACATCCGTAAAAATAAAGAATGTAATGAGACCAGAGTACTGGGAATCGAAGAAAATCAGCAAAATGCACATCTCATTTTCCACGTTTCATTTCCAATGAAATTTCTAAATATAGCTAGATAACAAAATGTCAGACTTTCTACTACTGCCTATCCCAACAGTGTCATGACCCACGTAAAGAGCAGAAAGTTGGAGCTGTTTCTTTTTCATCTCTAATTTTAATTGGTGGTTCCCTCATGCTGCTCTTTGTTAATATGGTCAAAGTTTGTTCTGCTCATCTTCTTTTAAAAAAATGGCTCTTATTTCAATTTATTGTTTTTAGTTTCAAATCCATTTATTTTTACTGTGAATTTAACTTTTCACTCTTCTTGTTCATTTTTTTCTTTTTAATAAGCCCTTGAGATGCATTAATAGATCACATATATGGGACATTTTGATTGTTCATAAGCACTGATGTTATAAATGTCCCTTTTAATATTGTTTTTTGCTATATCTCATGGGCATTGATTTTTTTGTTGTTTTTATTGTCATTTCTTCAAAACGAGTTTTTTCTTTTATTAATTTCTTCAGTGAAACATGGGTCATACAGTAGCATCAGTTGCCTCAAGAAGATTTTTTATTCTCTTTCATTTCCTTAGTGACACATGGTTCATTCTGTAGCATGTTGTTTAATTTCCTGTTGTTGTAAATGTTCTTATCTTCCATCCTGATGTTGACTTTGCTTTTTGGCTTTGTATTTAAAGGGATGTATAATAACTGTATAAAAGAGGTTATCACATCCAGATGTGAGAGCACAATGCAGTATGCATCTCTATTTCCAGATCAAAGGTGGACTCACAATGAAACTGGTAAGTATATCTTGACAATGGGATGCTGGACTCTATGATTGTCAATACCTACAGTGTCAAAGGGTACACTTAAATGGCAGAATAAAGGACTTGTGAATGTTCATAAAGCACTACACATTATGATAATAGAGGAGAAGTCAGTGGGGAGGGAGGGGACTTGGAGAGGGGAAGGAGAAATAGAACCAATGGAACTGTATCATAGAATAGTAATATAAATGAATAAATAAATAAATACTTATAAAAGCAGACAATGGGCTAAATTTGGGTCCATGAGCTATGGTTTGCTGACTTCTTGGAATGCATTTGCTATTCTGGGCTGTAAAAGCTGTACCAGAGAAAACAAATAGATCAGTCAGCTGTAGACAAGAAGCTGCTATCCTATGATTCCAGCTCCCATGAGTCAATCTTCAGAACTGTACCTTTAAAATAAGGACTACTGTCCTCAAATTCACAATTAGGTTAAGCAATGGGAGAACTTCAGCTGCTTCATTTTAAAATAACAACTTTTAAGTGGGGTGCATGTCACATGAAAAAATATGTTTGCCTATGAGGACTCTTCAAGAAGTTTATAGCGAAATAGAGTTAGAACATAAGCTGTCAGGCAGGACTTACCGCAGGGTATGGTGTCTGGCTGTTGTAGCCCTTACATTGCCCACTTGCATGATTAGCCAGGTTGTCTGATCGAGGTAACAACGTGATCATTGGAGTCCAGGTCACAAAGACAGGGGCTAGAGGCTGGTAGGACTTCTCATTGGGCAGAATAAGTAGCAGGACATAATAGGTTTAGCAAAGAGATGAAACTGGGGGCAGCAGATGAGAGAGCTGTTCAGAGGTCACGCTAGTGCCCCTCGGATCTTAGACCTGCTGGGATATCGCTGCTCAAAAGCAGCCTGGCCCCTCTTCCTGACTGTGACTGGATTCTGCAGGTTGTGCAGTGAGCTATTCCAGGATCTCTAGGGCTCCAAGAGGCCAGTTCACCTAGTATCCCATGCAGGAGCTGGGAATGTCTGACCCCTGGATTGTAGAGGGCCCGTGTAAGCATTGTGTCTGGTCCTGGCTGGGAACACCACAGGTGGGGCTCAGAATTTAGTAAGTCCATAGCAGGCTAATTTTTTTAAGGTGATAATTTTGTATGGCCCATAAATGATCTTATAAATATCCAAATGGCCTTTGGCAGGAAAAAAAAAAAAACAAAGGTTTCTCATCCCTACAGAGCATAAATTTGGCTAAAATGAAGACCAACAAACTATTATCAGTCCATTATTGAGCACAGAACCTCCTGTAATTATCTGTTACTGATGTTTTCAGCTTAAGTTAGGGGGACCCAGTCAAGGTGAAAAACAAAAGCTCTTTAGGTTAGCTGTCAGAGCTGTTCCACTAGTGCTAGCTGTGCCATACTGGCTGTGTACTGTACTGTGGACAATAACCTCATCTTTTAAAAACAATCTCCTCTGTAAAAAATAATCTGGTCTTCTTTCTGAAAGGCAGCGTGTGTCTGCCTTTTCTCCCACTGCCCCACCCCCTTCCCCAAATATTTTCCGCTGGCTGCCGCAAATGTCTGGGCAGAGTCACAAGAGTTCTAAATTACTTTTTAAAATTGACATGACTTTGCTGCAAGCCAACTCCTTCATAAGCTGTGTCAGCTAAAGGTCTCCCTACCAGTGAGTCTGAAGAAGTTTTTGCTGTCATATCTGTCCTGTTAATTTAAGCAGAAACTGTAATTAGATGTAAGTGGTCCTGTTCCCACAGAAATGAATGACAGCATCTGTAGCGAGACAACCGTTCCAAACCTTTTTGGCTACCAGTGCTGCACAAGTCAGCTATGGAGCGAGGCCCAGATCCAGACTTCTGTCGGCCTAATTTTCTATCTGTGGACACACAACGTTAAATCCAATATTCCTAATGCCTTGCTGTAATGGGTGCGAAGCCAAGCACATTCCAAACTTCTACACTGGTGGCTCCTCCTGAGAAAGGCACGCTACAGAGGGGGGATGTGAGAAAGGCACACTACGGAGGGGGTGTGTGTGTGTGCGTTCACTTGACTTTGGAAAAATAAATTAGAAATTTGAGAAGGAATTTTGTGGAAATCCAGAAAACTGGCAAAAAAAAAAAAAAAGTTATGCGTAAAACTGAACAATATGTGTTGAATGAAGATGTCGTTATTTTTGCTTCTGATAAAGGCCTGACCAATGAGAGAGCCAAGTGTGGCGGCTTCTCCTTTGTGCATCTGGTACCCATACACACCTTTGTTCCTGGACAGCCATTTAGAGGCAGTCCGTAAGTCCAAAGTCAGCCAGGCAACAAAACCAGTTGCTGTTGAAAATGATTCTTTGTGCCAACCAGATACTGTGTAATACACAGGAAAACACAGAAAATGTGGTTCTTTTCTGTGAATATGCAAATTGGTGGTGAATTGAAATATACAAATTCAAAAACAGGCCTATATAGAACTGGGCAGAATAATAAGAAATAGAGTGAAATTCTCTGTCCATGATGACAAAAGCATGGTCCAAAAAATTCACTTGCATGAAATCTTATGTCATAGTGCTAGATCCATGGAATGGCAGAGTGAGCTTGCGCAGCTAAAACAGACTGAGTGAAAACCAACTGGGCATTCCAGGGGTCTGTGCCATCCAACTCCATCCTGGTCTGTGTGCTGGTCTGGTGCTGCCTGATGACAGTGGTTCACTCCAGCTTCAATGTGCACCTCAGAGTCTGGACCTGGGATGCAATGGACTTCCAGAAAAGATGTTGTCATTCCTGGAATCTCACGGAGAGTTGGCATCCTTTTCCTTTGCTGGATCCAGGGACACTGAGATATGGGGGATCCCACTGGACTCCCTCTTCTTCTTCTTCTTTTAAGATTTATTTTATTTTTATTGGAAAGTCAGATATACAGAGAGGAGGAGAGATATAGAGGAAGATCTTCCATCCAATGATTCACTCCCCAAGTGACTGCAACGGGCCGGTGCTGCGCTGATCCGAAGCCAGAAGCCAGGAGCCAGGAACTTCCTCCAGGTCTCCCATGTGGGTGCAGGGTCCCAAGGCTTTGGGCTGTCCTTGACTGCTTTCCTAGGCCACAAGCAGGGAGCTGGATGGGAAGTGGAGCTGCTGGGATTAGAACTGGTGCCCATATGGGGTCCCGGCGAGTTCAAGGTGAGAACTTAAGCCGCTAGGCCATGGCACCGGGCCCAGCTCTCTCTTCTTGATGGGATTCCCTGCATAACTTCAAGCTGCATTCCATGGCCCCTTTCTACCAGCCACCAATGTCTATCAGAACTACACCCAGACAATGGCAGCCCGTTGTTACTTTTGTGACAAACAAGTTTGCGTCATTTTTTTTTAACATTTTTGAACTTGTAGAGGTGTTGTTCCAGTGTAGATGGCAGCTGCAAAGGTTTCTTGAGAGGAAATAGCCTTGGGCCTTATGGAAATGTGGAATTTAATTATCCCAAGTGATGGTGAGGGAATTTTAGGAAAAATAAACTTTAGAACACCAAGTAAAGAAAAAAATTTCCTAGCTGACTCTGCAGTTCTCTACAAAACTAATTTAACAAGTGTTAACGACCTTCAGAAAATTTGTGGAAAGTGAATGAAAAGATATTTATTTTGGGGGCAAAAATTTTAAAGTCCCTGGGCCCGGCACAATAACCTAGTGGCTAAAGTCCTTGCATTGCAAGCACAGGATCCCATATGAGCAATGGTTCAAGTCCCAGTGGCCTCATTTCCCATCAATTTCCTGCTTGTGGCTTGGGAAAGCCGTCAAGGACAGCCCAAAGCCTTGGGACCCTGCGCCCACATGGGAGACCAGGAAGAGGCCCCTGGCTCTTGGCTTCAGATATGCTGAGCTCTGGTTGTTGCGGCCACTTGAGGAGTGAGCCAGCGGATGGAAGATCTTCCGCTCTGTACACCTGACCTTTCAATTAAAAAGAAAAAGAGTCTTAAAAAATTTAAAATCCCTGCCTTAAAAAAGTTCTTAGAAATTACATCTAATGGGGAAAAAAAGAAGTGTGTATGAGTTTTAATATTCTGCACCAAAATAAGCTGATTTGTTTTTTCTGATTTCCACTGACTTTTTGAACTGCTTTGTATTTGACCAAAATAGGGTACTTTGGCACCTTTTGGGGTGGCGATAAAGGAATAGTGTCTGTATTGTACCTGAGAATTCTGTCTGTTTGCAGCTGTTGGCTTCTAACCATTTGAACTAGCTGGGCTCCTGAAGTAGACATTTAATTGCATCTGTGCATGACATTAACTGGGACATGTTTGCATTTGAAGACGAAGAATAGAAAAACAAAGAGATGGGGGTTGGGGAGATAGAGACAGAGCCCAATTCACCCAAGAACCACCCTGTTTCCCATTTTTCTAATTCAAAAACTGGGCTTGCTCTTTTATAAAACACAATAGCTTTGTCTGAAATTTTGATTTGAGCTAAATCTCAATCAAGCAAACTACAAATAGAGGGATCAAGACAGGAAACCTAAGTTTATAGCAGTCATGGAGCTCATTTTAGTAAAAGCTTAAATTCTGGTTGATTCACTTGTCATTATCTCTTCCCTTGGTGATTTTTCTATCCCCCCCTATGGTTAATGCTTTGCTTTTTTTTTTTAATGTAGTACATTTTAATCTTTAAAGTGCCATGCAGGCAAAAATTAATCTCTGGTGGAATTTTTCCATTTTGTCAATGGTGGAGATGGCAGAGGAGATGTGGATAGGCTGCCTGGGCTGCAGAGTAGAATATTTTCAGATATGGGATCTGGTGAGCAGTTCCAGCCCTAGGAATGCTGAGGCAGCATTAGCATCCCAGCCAGCTTCTGCATAACAGAGCCTCTGGCTCCAGGTTTGTGGGGGAAGAGGAGGAGACACCACCAGTGAATAGAGTGAAAGTGATGTCTGTCACTTGAAAAGAAAAAACAGCGCACACCCAGACAAGAAACGTCCAACAACACTAGAAATAACAAAGAATTCTGGGCAATTATCTTCTCCCTTTGTGGTGTAGTGTTCCCATCTACAAAAATGAAAACAAAGAAGCAGTTCGTGAGCTGCTGCGCTTTCCTGCAGGACTGGAAGGGAGTCGGGTGGCTTCCTGTGGTCTCCGACTTAGACAAGGCAGAATGAGAAGGATGTCAGGACTTGCCACAGTGCGTTGAACTAAGACGCACAGGATTGTAGTTCTCTGACCTAGAACTAGTTCCCTCTGTGTCATGAGAGAGGGTAGGACGAGCTGGCCTTGCATGTCCTGGATGACTCTAAGGTCATGATCCCGCGAGAGGGGCAGTTCACTGAGTCTGAGTGGAGGATGGGGGATGACTAAAGAGCAGATTCTGGCAGGTGTGACTTACTAGGTCAAGACAGTGGGTGTCAGTCTTGACCGCGTATCAACATCACCTTGGGAGCCTGAGAAATATCCTAATGCTTCTGTCTAACCCCAGGTAAGTTTAGATCTGGGGGAAGGGCCTAGACATCAGTGGTTTCAAATCTTCCCTGGAAAGTCCCAAGTGCAGTCAAAGTGAAGTACAACTGCCTTAAACTTGGGAATTCATGTTGGGGAATGCCCTTTTGGAAGGTGCTTTGGCACATCCTTCCCTGTTTCTCCCATACCTTGTCTTCCTTTGCTTTCCACGAGCAAACAGGAAGGACAGCGTTCCCCAGCTTCTTGGTCCTTTCTTCTCACCCTTCAGAGCAGAGTGTGACTGCTAGGGGTGGGGAAGAAGGAAAATTAATAATAACAGGCATGAACAACAAACATTGGCAACAGGTTTCTTCTTGACAAAGACTTAGCAGTGCATAATCATGACATGCCAAAACATTAGCAAGGAGACTACTCACGCGTGACTTGCTGGGGTGGCTCTGCCAGCAGACATCAACTGGCTCTTGGGAGTAGCTTCACCCCAATTCCCCGCCCCAGACAGAGGATGCTGTGACTTGACTTTAAGGGGAGGCACCAAAGCGATGCGCAGTGTCAAAGCGTTCCCATGTTCAGAATGACCCAACACCATATGGAATCCTATGAGCTAGAAAATGCTTGATTAAAATTTAAACCCTGACCACAGACCAAAAGGGACTTTATCCCTAAATCTGGCATATCTAAACTGTGACTGCTTCTAGAGTTGGATTATAAGGGTTCTTGTTCAGCGTCAGATCTCCTGTTTTGCATTCTGCTTTAAATCCTAAGACAGATGGAATTTTACACTACTTACAACAATAAACATGGCAGAACTGTAAGCAGATCTCTAAATCACATTACATTTAAGGCATAAATGTACGTAAATGTAAAGTGAGAAAATGGAACAGGGTAGTAGGTGGTAAATTACTTCTAGGATTTTCCTCAATTCTTGAGGCTGAAATGAGTCAGTCTTTTGCTAAAAGTTCTTAACAGGGTCAGAGATGACTAGTGAATGTGAAAAGGGTTTCCAGATTTAGACATTTTTCTGAAACTCTCAGACTGTCAAAGAGAATAAAGATGCTTCTTCACTTTGCCCAACATTTTGAGTTTCAGTTTAATTTGGGTTAGTGAATGCAGTAGAAAGAAATGTTTTTAATAATTTTAAACTTTCCTATTTTGGAGGTTCAAGTCATTGAGTCCCTTCCACCGGCCTGGGAAACCTGGACTACATTTGTTACTGTTATTCTCAATTAGTCTAGCTCTGGCCTTTACAAGTATTGGGGAAAGAAACAGCTGATGGGAGCCTTTTAAAAAAGAAAGAGAAAGCAAAAGAAAACTAGAGAAAAAGGAAGGTAGGGAAGGAAGGAAGGAAGGAAGGGCCCAGCTCAATGACCTTTCATAAGGGAATTTGTGAATCTACCACCAGACAAAGAAACAATATTATATGCCCTCCTACAGAAAAGTTTTCAGAATTAGGGTCATCATTGTGAAATTCTTCTTAGAACAGTGAGAAGCTGAACATTTGAATTTGGCTCTAATTCTTAACAGGAAAAGAAGGACTGCCTCCAGCCCGACTCCAGTTACCATGTTGCCTCTCCTCTTCCTGTGCCTTCACCCCTGCTCTTGGTCTGCGTGAAGAGTCCTCCCCTGCTAGAATGCACAGGGGACTTGGCAATGCCTTCCCAACCAGAGACTTTCATCCCATGTCACTTGAATATAAACTGAGGCCCATGTCACCCAGTGTCTGTGGGGTTAGATGTTAAGAACTACATTTTGAAGCAATTCTAAATCTTACCTTCATCCCTTAAAGAACATATTAAGGGAAAGAGAACTACATGCAAGGGCTACACCCAAGTGCTGTTCAGATGCCAGCTTCATCCCCTTGTTATGGATTTATGATTGATTATAACCATTCCTACTCAAATTCCTACTCAAATTTTATCAAAGGGCAGAAGGACAGATTTCTGTTTCCAACATCTTAATTTCTGTCAGTGGAATCATAACTGACCATTTTTTTCAATCCTTACTGTCTCTATTTCCTTTGCTCTTCATGTTCAGTTGATCTTTTTTTTTTTTTAATATTTTGATGGAGTTGACTTCATGATTTAATAGGTAGAGCTACTGCATCCCATATAGGTAAGTGTGTGTGCTCTAGCTGCCCTATTTCTGATCCAGTTCCCTGCTATTAGCCTGGGAGAGGATGATTCAAGTACTTGGGCACCTGAGACCCATGTGTGCATCTGGGAAGAAGCTCCTGGCTCCTGGCTTAGGCCACTTCACCTTGGCTATTGCAGCCATCTTGGGATGTATCAGCACATGGAATCTCTCTCTCTTTTCCTCTCTCTCTGTAACTTTGATTTTCAAATAAATGATTTTTTTAAGAAAAGATATATTTGAAAGAGCATTAGAGAGACAGAGAAAATCATCTTCTATCATTGATTTACTCCCAATTGGCCACAATAACCAAGGCTTGTGATACTTAAATGAGATACACATATTCATGAATAATAAAATGTATCTTTTATGTACTTTTAGCAAAAACATCAATTATGTTACAAGCAAAATTCTCACACAGATTATTGTCAGCTCTGCTCCTAATGCAGCTTCCTGTTAATGCACAGCTTCAAGGCTCAGCATTTGGTGGCTAACTTTGTTAGGCTCCTGCTTCCCGCAGGGGAGAGCTTGAGTTCCGATCTCCTGGCTTCAGCCTGGCCTAACCCTGGTTGCCATGGGCATTTAGGAAATGAACAGTACATGGCAGATCCTTCTCTGTTTTTCTGCCTTTCAAATTAAATAAGTGATTTTAAACATGCAACTAACCTAAATGTTTTCCTTTGTGATTTGCATAAAAATGTATCACCGACAACTCTCCATGTCAATATTTAAAATCTGGAGGATGTTTAGAACTTAAAACTTCAATATACATATTGAGCTTAGAACTGTCTTTAGCACAAAGTCAAAACCAATAAGTGCGATCCCATTTCATAATAGCAAATATAAATGTAACAGTATTGATAATGATGGTTAGTATATACCTGTTCTGCTGGTAAATGTTTATTTTCTCTCTAGCTTTCCAGTTTGAAAAATAATGTTGCAGCCTCAAATGTATTCACCTGTACATTAGTAATGTAAAAAATGTGGGATGATAATTTTTAACAGCGTATTATATTTCTGATTATAAAAATGCTCATTATGGAGAACTTGGAACACACAGAAAATATAAAAAATGAAACCTGGTAAAACCCCTACTGCTTAGAAATAAAGTAACTGCTAAAAATTTAATGCATTTCTTTGGGGTTCATTTTACAAGATAAACTTATGTTCTTTATCTATTTTCATATAATAATATAGAAAAAGCATTTGACCATGACATTACATGTTTTAACACATGAAATGCCATCATTTATTGGACTCCCTTCAGCTATTATACATATTTTTTAAAGATGTATTTATTTGAAAGGCCAAGTGACAGAGAGAAAGACCTTTCATCTGCTGATTCACGACCCTAAAGGCTGAAACAGCTGGGGTTGGACCAGGTCAAAACTGGGGGCCAGGAGCTTCATCTGGGTTTCCGGTGTGGGTGGCAGGGACCTAAATATTTGGGCCATCTTCTGCTGCTTCCATAGGTGCCTAGTAGGAAGTTAGGTCTGAAGTGGATAAGCTGGGCCTTGAACTGGCACTCCTACATGGGATATGGTGTCCCTGTGTTCTTCCCTTGTTTAAGCTAGCTCTAGCTTTTCACCATATACACCAGTCTGTAGTGAATTTCTTTCTCTCCCTCCTTCCCTTCCTTCTCTCTCTCCTTCCTCGTTTTCTTTCTCCCTTCTTTCTTTTCTCTCTCCCTTCTTTCTTTTCTTTCTTCCTTCCATCCTCCCTTGTTTCCTTTTTTCCTTCTTTTTTTGCCACATAGACAGGCAAAGACAGAGAACTAGACACAGAAAAATAGGTCTCCTGTCTCTCAACCCTCAAAATGCCTGCAGTGGCTGGGGCTGGACCAAATGGAAGCTGGGATCCAGGGTCTCTATCCAGGGCTTTCCCAATCAACTGCACCATCACGGCTGCCTCCCAGGGTGTGCATCAGCAGGAAGCTGTAATCATAACTGGAGCCAGGACTCATGCCCCAGGCACTCTAGTATGGGGTGTGGGCATTCTGACTGGCAGCACAGTTTATACACTTTTTCCTGTAAATTGTTTTTTTTTTTTAAGATTTATTCATTTTATTATAACCAGATATACACAGAGGAGGAGAGACAGAGAGGAAGATCTTCCGTCCGATGATTCACTCCCCAAGTGCGCCGCAACGGGCCGATGCGCGCCTATCCGAAGCCGGGAACCTGGAACCTCTTCCTGGTCTCCCACGCAGGTGCAGGGTCCCAATGGGCCGTCCTCGACTGCTTTCCCAGGCCACAAGCAGGGAGCTGGATGGGAAGTGGAGCTGCCGGGATTAGAACCGGCGCCCATATGGGATCCCGGGGCTTTCAAGGCGAGGACTTTAGCCGCTAGGCCACACTGCCAGGCCCTGCAGATTGTTTTTTGAGTGTAAGCTTCTACCTACTTTTCACTTTGACTGAAGGGATATTGTCACAGTGCTTTCCACAAGGTTGTGAGCAGCATTAGAGTGTACCTTTCCCAGGCATGTCCTACAGACCACACTTCCCCATCTGGAAACATCTACCTGTACTTCTCCACCTCGTCTGGGCCACACTGGTTCCGGCAACCTTGGCAACAAAGACCAGGCTGTGTCTTCTGCCATCAAGATGCCAGTGGGCCTCATACTGGGATCTTTCTCTGTAGTCCTGCCGCATCAAATAATATCCTTTCTTGCTTTTTACAGTGTGCATTCAAACTCTTTATGGCAACATTCCATCCTCTTGGATTTCACTTCAGTTATGGTTATGTACGAGAGGAATCTCAGCAAATCTCAATTCTATTTTCTGCTCAGGCAGGCATTAGCTGTGTGACGTCGACAGAGTGATTTATCCCCTCTGTGTCATACAGGCCTAACCAGTAAAGCAGGGGACTGTGTAGAGGGTCTTTGTACAATATGACATGTAGCACCAACAAATGGAATACATTCACTACAAGGTAATCTGGACGATAGGCATCCACGAGTAAGTGTGTCTAAAATGAGCACACAAGAGTGCTTCAAAAAGGCTGTGCAAAAATGATGGTAAAATATAAGTTTATTTTGCTGCAAAAATTATTTTGAAATCCATACATAGTTTTTTTTCTCTAGGATGCACTGCCATGGGCTTTTTGACAGTCCCTTCCTAGGCATGAATTTCAAGTTATTTTGCACCGAAATAAGCTTATTTTGATCCCTTTTTTTCCCCACAAACTTTTGGAGTCCCCTCACCCATGGCTCATAATTTTGTTGCCCTAAATAAATGAATAATTTGTTAACAACGCTGACTTTAGCATTTCCTTCAGTACCGAAGAAATCCACTAACACTGGTTACATTCTGTAGTTTAGAGTAAGGTAGGCTGTGAGAAGGTGGTGAGAGAAGAGAGGTAGGTGTGTGGTAGGTGGTGACTGAAGAGGCTTAAGGCAGTCTACCTAGCAGGTGTATTGATAGCACTGGTCAAGAATTCAGCAGCAAAGAAGTCAGGGACAAAACAAAACTGTGTGTTTAGCCAGAGGCAGAGAGTTTGTGACAGTTTCTTTTTCTCTGCTTTCATCCATATGCAAGCAAGTGATAACATGTACTAAGTTAAATAATGCATGGTACTTCAGCACTTCTTACTTTCTATCCTTTGGTTATTGTAATTACATGTAATTTTGTGATGGATTTTCTATTTTTTAAGAAATCACACTTTTGTACTTGATCCAGCTAACAGGATTTTCTTACATTACTTCATAAAGAGACCATCTTTAAACTTCTAATGTTATTTCTTATTCATTAGTACATTTGCCTGTGGGGTATGTTCATAAATGGGTTAAAGTTACAAAGTTATGCTTATAAAAGCTCATGGTAATTTAGAGTATCAGGAGGATTTATTAATTTTGAAATCTTAAAAGAGCAAAAGCTAAAATGAGATTGGATTAAATATATTCTTGCATGCAGTTATTCTAAACACCCTTAAGGACCAAAGACTAACTTACAGAGGACATTATGCAAATGTGGATATATCTCCAAGTGCCTTGTAGGCCTGCTGATGTAATATTTTACATGGTTAGTTAAGTACATCAAGTAAAAGGTTTGACCTTGGTAGAATACAAAGGTGCTTATTTCAAAACAACTCCGTTATTTTCCAGGCCGTTGCAGAGTAATCAACATAAGGTGAACAAAATCCAGACTCTCATCAACAGTGGGTGAGTCAGCCAGGCAGCTGCTCCACAGGAAACCCAACGTATTCATTGGAACACATCCGTATCTCCCGTATTCATTCCTGCCATCCAAATATCACATGTGTTTGAATGCTCCTTTAGGGACCACATAGTTACAACGTGAAGAAACAGGCTCCAGGCGTGGCTGGCCCTCAGCATTACCTGGGCAGCACAGGCAGGTGTCTGGGTCTTATCAAGGCTTACTTCAACTGAGCTTTTGAAAGTAGGTCCAAGAATCATGAGCGTGTTTTACTTTTGAAAAGATTTTTATGTATTAGAAATGCAGAGTGTCAGAGAGGGAAACACACAAACACACACAGAAAGAGAGACGGGCCACTCGCTACGTGGCCACAGCACGTGGGGCTGGTTCGATGAAACCACGAGCTGGAAAGTCCAGATCTCTTGCGTGAGTGGCAGAGACCCAAGTCACTGGGCCACCTTCTGCTGTTGTCTCAAGAGCATGAGCAGGAAGCTGCACCAGAAATGGAGCAACTGGAATTTGAACCAGCGCTCTGACATGGGATACCAGTGGTTTTACAAGGGATGGCCAGCTGCACTACAACGTCAGCCCCAAATCATGAATTCTAAAAATGTTCCCCACCCCAAAACTGTCCTGATCTGACTTAGGAACTCCTAGAGTCATTGTCAACCACAATTTGATGACCTGATATGGTAGGATTTTTATCGGTCCTTTTGGCTACACTATCATTTCCGTAACATAAAGATTAAAGATGCTTTGGGGGGATTAACAGTTTCTATTTTAACAAAGGAACGAATTATGAGTGAAATATGATAACTTGAACTCTGGAAACTCAGAATACAGGGCCACCTTGGAGATCTTCAGCATCCACTGTGCTACTCACACCTGGCATTGACAGGAAGCAGGGTAGGCGTTTGGGGAGAAGATAGAAGATGATTATGCAGAAGCCTAGACATTGCCTTACTTCTGCCTCAAGTGGCAGAAACAACTTAAAGCAACCCAAATCACTGACTGCTGGTTTATGTACTTATTGACTTTTTAAAAACCAAACAAATACAAGCATTTAAAGAAAATGGAGTTCTCTGCTTGCCATGGGGTCATCGCTTTAGGAAGGTTCTGTGTCCTGTTCATTAATTGTGAACAAAGAGAAAGCAGAACATATGTATTATATGCAAATTCATTTTCTTTACTTGAAAAGGAGAGCAAGAGAGAGGGAAATCTTCCATCTGCCGGCTCATTTCAAAATGCAAATTACAGCCACACCGAAGCTGGAGCTCAGAACTCCCTCTGGAGGAGTCTCCTATGGGGTGGCTGAAACTCAAGCACTTTAGCCATGACTTGCTGCCTTCCAGAGTGTACATTTTCTAGAAGTTCGGTCAGAATCAGAGGCAAGATTTGAACCCAGATGCTCTAGGGCTTTTATTTCAGAAATTATTCTGAAATTGTGGGAGCCAGGAGAGATATAATTTCTCCTTTAAAAAAAGAGACTTGTTTATTTTTATTGGAAATGAAGATATACAAAGAGGAGGAGAGAAACAAAGATCTTCTGTCTGCAGGTTCACTCCCAAGTGACCACAAGAACTGGAGCTGAGCTGATCCGAAGCCAGGAGCCAGGAGCTTCCTCCAGGTGTTCCACGTGGGTGCAGGGTCCCAAGGCTTTGGGCCATCCTCTACTGCTTTCCCAGGCCACAAGCAGGGAACTGGATGGGAAGTGGAGTGGCTTGGATACAAACCGGCGCCCATATGGGAACCGGGCCCATGGAAAGCGAGAATTAAGCCACTAGACTATCATGCCAGTCCCTAAAGTTTTCCTTTTGAGCCAAGTCCATTCTTTTCTCTTTTACTAGGAAGTGTTGGTGTTTCTCACCATTTGATGTGTCATTAATGACCCAGCAGACTGACATGGGGGCAATTAGCAGGAGGGAAAAAATGGTGATGGTGGAAGTAAAATGTGATTTCTCCCGCTGTAATTTTGCAGGAGCTATGTAAACTCTTTGCAGTTAAACACTTTTAAAGACACAGCTTTTGCATTTTCATTCAAACACTGCTGGTAGCACTGCTCACTTTCTCTCTTCTGGAGCCTTCCCAAGCAGCCCAGAGATTTGCAGTTTCTATAATAGTCTCAGCAGTATACTTCCTTCCAAAAACAGAAAAGAGAAAATGAAAAACCTCGCATTTCCTTTAGTGCTGAGTAAAACCACACAACTATATTCCAAGTGGCCTAGAGAATAAATATGCAATCACTATTAATCTTCATTGTTGGGCGGAGCAAACTCACAAAGCATGGGATGTTCACCTAGGAGCAGGGAAAATGGTGTTGTTGCCTTCCTGTCCAATAGCGGAGACCTTAGCTTTGCTCTTCACAGTCACAGCTGAGTCCGTAGAGAAAATCCTGAACATTTGAAACAATGTACGTAGCTGGAACATGGCCTTCTGTTTGCGGATGCTTTGACTTTCTAAATTTCATACTTGTATTGGGGGGAAATGGGATGTCTATGGAGAATGGACTGTAGGAGTGTTTTTATTATTGTTGTTTGAAGGACACACCTGGGGTGGATAAAGAAAGAGAAGCTCTAATATTCTGATTCTGAAGCCACATGCTCACCATGCCCCAGACAGGAGCTGCAAACTGCCACAGGAATTGCTGGGACCAAGTGCTGACGCCTTATAACCCTGCTGCCTGCCAGAGTTTCCATGACTGAGAAACAAGGCAGGAACCAGAGCAGGATATTACACCTAGCTACTCTCTAGGGTCTGTAGGCCTGTCACCTGATGGCATAACCAGTGGGCCAAGCGCCACCCAAGGAGCTGCCTTACGGTGGGGAAAAGAGCATTGGCGTTGTCCTTCCTCACTTTGCTGTTATCCTACGGATCCCTCTGTCGTTTCCTAAGCAAACCATCCTACCTAGTGGCTTGAGTTATAAAGCTTAGGTAGCATAAGTGACCTGAATACACACTGGAAGCTAGAGATCCACCAAATAACAAGACCTGCACATTTCTAGTATCTTGGTATTTTCTGTTATGCAGTTTCTAGTACATTGCACCATACAACATACATTTTAGTAGGTGTAGGAATAAACTAAATTTCTATCACCTTACCTTGACTTCTGTAAATAAACCAAATGCTAAATATTGCCTGATAAGACTTTGAAGGGAAAATATTAAATGTTCAAAATTATTTTAGACTAATATTGTTCTTTTTAAAAGAGATCTATTTATTTTTATTGGAAAGACAGATATACAAGGAAGAAGATCTTCCATCTGCTGATTCACTCCCCAAGCAGCCGCAACTGCTGGAGCTAAGCCGATCTGAAGCCCAGAGCCAGGAGCCTCTTCCGGGTCTCCCACACAGGTACAGGGTCCCAAGGCTTTGGGCCATCCTCGACTGCCTTGCCAGGCTGTCACCGCCGCTCTGGCCGCGGCGACACTAAAAACGCCAAGTCATACTCTTGGAGGTCCGGGAAAAACTGGCAAAAGCGGCTGCGCTTAAAACCTTCTCTCCGCTGTGCCTGCACCGTTTGTCTAAGCTTTCCTACCTGCTTCTTCGACACCCTTCTTCCCAATTCTTCCTGTTTCTGTATTCCCCCATCCCCCCACCAGAATGTCATGAGCCAAAAGAGAGAGCGAACCAAAAAAGGGGGAGGGCGAACCAAAAAGGGCTTTATTGCCGAAAAACGGACTGCTTATATCTAGTTCTTCCACCAATCACTTCTGCACGTGGTCCACGGGGCGCTATCTGATAGGCCAACAATCGCAGTGAGGGAGAATTGGCCTATCCTTGTGACTTCCTGCCTGCCCACTGACGGGGACAAGTCCCGCCTCCTGGCACTCGGCCAGCCGCCATCTTGAAGCCCCTCATCCCTGTGGGGTCGGCCGCTCCCCACACCAGGCCACAGGCAGGGAGCTGGATGGGAAGTGGAGCCACCAGGACATGAACCAGCGCCCAATGAGGTGAGGACTTGAGCCACTAGGCTACTGTGCCGGGCCCTATAATTCTTGAGAGAAAATGGCACTGAAAGATTTAGACTGATGTTATGGTTATTTCTGTCACTTGATAGAATTTAAATGTGTCTAATAGTGTGGAGCAGACACAGAGGAGTCTTTAATGAATAGAAATACATAATGAAAGAGATTTAAACCCAACAGTTAACACCATGGTGTTTGCTCTACTTCACAGCTGAATTGTTGATCTGAATCTCCAAAATTCCTGTTGAGGTGCTGCCTCATGGCAGGTTATGTTCTAAGTCCTTAGAGCACTAAAAGTGGGTGCAGTGAGGGAGGGGGACTGATAGTCACACTTTGATTGCAAACAGCAGAATCCTAAATTCAGCTGACTGAAAGAGATGGGATCCGGGAGCTCACATTCCTGGGAAATGAGGCGTTACAGGATGCAGCGCTTGCGTGATGATACCAGTTCTTGTCTTTCTCTGCCTCTCAGGTTTATGTATTTCTTCTGCCCTTTGTTTATCGGCTTCATTCTTTCTTGCTGCAGAGAGATTTTCCCCATGCACAGGGAAGGGCTCACTAGCCTTCTCAATTCCATAATTTTGTGTGTCATCACCCACAGGAAGAGACACCTGTCCTCCAATGCTCACATACCAGTTTCTAGAGTAAGATTTCAACTGATGTTATGTGTGTCAAATGCCTTATCTCTTTGTCCAGCCAGTACAGTCAAGGCCACAAATCTGATCCAACATTCAAGTTTGTGGCCAAAGAGGAAGTGAGACGTTGTGATTGAGAAGTTCTGAAAATTCACTTAGAATAAACAAGGGACAAAGAAAATAGGGGTGCTTTATTTCAGGAGGATGGAGAGAAGAAAAACATGTAAGCAGATGAAAATGTATTTCCAACAGCCACTCAGAACAAGTTGTGGAGTGAAGTTGCAGCGAGGGTGGGGTGGGAAGCCAGTGTTGTGTGACTTGCAGCAAAGTTAAGGGGAGCAGTGCATCCTTCCCTCAGGGATCCACAGTGAGGGAGCACCCCATGGCTGCACTTGGAAACACCACTCGCTGGATCTGTGGAAGAGGTCTGTGTATTCTCAGGATAGAAGCTACTCTGATCTTTGGCAGGCTGCAAAGTCATCAAGCTCCGTTGGCTTTGCAGAGGCTGTTTCTGACTCCGAACCACTCATTCATTCAGTAGACATTTCAGGAGCTCCTACCATGGATCATGCATTGTGGTGTGTTGCTACTATAACAGTAAGGAAAAGCCAGCGTGATCCTCGTAGAGCTTACAGCCTATTAGAGATGACAGACATTAACCAAAGAATTGTGCAGATACTCTTTTAAATTTTGTTTCTATCCTTCCCTGCCCTGCCTATAAATCTGATCCTTCTAAAATGTATATCAACATGTGTTCTTCGGTGACTTTTTATTTCTCTGAGAATAAAATCTAAATGCTTATTATGACTTCCCCAGGTCTTGGGACCTGATTACAGCTGAACTCATTCTCTGTGCCCTGTTGTACCTACTACACCTGCTCCTTGCCAACTCCAACCCCTTTTCCAGTCTGGCACTTGCTCCTCTGGCTTTGCACATGACTGGTCCCAGAGTCAGAGAGGCCTGCCTTGACTGGTCCCCAGGAAGGGGCTTCCCGCCCTAGTTCATCTCTGTCATTATTGCTCCTACGGCACTGACCATAATCTGCGACTGTCTTCTTTACTGGGTTTCTTCCTTAACGTCTGCTTCCTCCCGGAGGAATGGAGGTGGAGAGCATGTTGGCCTCGTTCAGGGCTTCATCCCTGGTCTGAGCAGTGGACGAGCTCTCACGTTCCTGGGGTGATCCCTTTAAGAACCAACTCCAGAGCGACTTCCTCCTCTATGACTCCTGCCCTGGGCAGAACTGATTCTGCCTCTGCAGTGTCCCCATCGTTCCTCACCCCATGGACACTTCTGTGGCAGCACTCGCTGAGCCGAGGCTGTAATTGCTTCTCTCCATGCCTGGCTTCTCTGCTGCCACAGAAGCTGGATGAGATTAGACACTGCGACTTATCTCTGTGCACCCAAAGCCGAGCAGTGGTACCTGGGACGTGGCGGGGGCTCTGTCTGATGCCTACTGATGGAATGAATGCGGTCCCAATTAATCAGTAGTCCATGGCCACATGTTTGTGTATTCACCAGGGCAGGGAAGGTGTCAAGCCGCAGAAAGCTTGCTTTTGCTTTATGTGCGATCTTGTGTAAGGTGGGGGGTAGGGGTGCCAGGAACCCTATGTACAGAAGATGGAAACCAAGCAACTTGCCAGGAAAGGAAACGTACTTTTAAGTATTTCAGCTTTAATTAGTAGCCTCTCTGGAGGTTTAAGACAGAAAAAACTCTTAGGAGAGAGTCAAATGATTGGTACTTGACAGTATTCCTGTAATGCCTTTCCTGTTCCTTGATGTATTGTCTTTTTATGGAAATGTCAGCATTGTGTATATACAGGGAGAAAAGCATCATCTTCAAACTGTAATGAATCTAAAATGGAAACAAGCCACGCAGTTGGCCAACACTGCTTTAAAATTGCACATCAAGAACACTCCCAGTGACAAACACTTTCAAGGCAAACAAACCAAACAGAAATTAAAAAATCTCTGTGGGATATAAATATGTAATTACACTCACACAGGGAGCATTTTATCAGGTAAACCATCCCACTTTGTTAATTGAAATGCTGCGGCACTGGGTGTTTTTGACAAAGCGTCTGCGTATGTGTGTAGACACGCTGTTCAGCCGCTGCTCTTCCTAGCTGGGGTTAACTGCCTCAGAGCTATTTTCCCATGCAGCTGGGAGGTCGGCTCTCCAAGCCTTGCTTTTGTTTGTTTCCTTCTGTTTTCATCTAGCTGCATTTGCCCAGGATGCAAACTGGTTTGGAATTCTAAATTCACAACTATGTTAAAAATTAAGACTAACACTCGACTTTTACAAAGCTTATTTGAATGACATAGATAAGTAATTTTCTTTGGCAGTTTAGAAATGTTCCAACAACTGAAAAGAGAGGTGTTCCAAAAATGTCCTGAGTGCTGTGTTGCACTGTGCCTCCAATTGCCTGTGCAGCCCCACCTTGAACGTGAGATGGGAGTTATTTGTAATGTGAGAGACACCAGGTGTGTGTCACATGGGAATGTGTTGGAACAGAAACCCAAGCCCCATCACGCAGACCCAATAGTACAGTGAGAATCCAGAGTGTAGATTTTCTCAGCTCCCTAAATCTGCTATACACAGATTCCAGGGCTGCCATAAACTGAGCAGCACAAAACATGAGCTTTCTGTCTCTCCCTTTTCTCGGGGCCAGAAATCTAAAATTAAGATAGTACCCAGTGCTATATATCCCTTAAAGCCTTCAGGGACAAATTCTGTTTCTTTTCTTTTCCAATCTGTTGGTTGCAGGCATCCTTGACTTACATGACTTGAGCCTCTGCCCTCATGGTCACACTTCCTCCTCCTCTTCTGGTTCCCTGTGTCCTCTCTTGTACCCCTTAAAAGGTCATTTGTTGGATTTAGGGTCCATCCAGATAACCTATGATAATCCTAGCTCAAAATCTTTATGTCAGCAAACATACCACTTGCTGTCTCCAGGAATTTAGATCTGGACAAAATCGTTTGGAGCCACCTTCAACTCATCTCTGTTCCAAGATTTCTAAGCTGGTAGTATAGAAAGTCTGAGACCAGTTAGTAAGGGTATAAATAAATAGTTATCATTTGACTAACTTTCAGATCACCTTAGCTTGTTTTGTTAGCTTGTTTTGAGGAACTGTGGGAAAGAGTAGGAATAAAAGACAGATGCATTTGGGATTTAGTGGGGTGTCAGGACACACAGGATACCAAGTCTGGTATTAGCACTGATGACCTCTGCTAGGGACTGTGAGTACTACAAAGGCATCCAAGAGAAGGCCCTACCCTTTGGCATCTCACAATGCAGTAGAATGAAGACATGAGAATCTAAGTTATGGAAGCACAGGAAAGCAAGACATTCGTGTTTCTAATGAGATTATCTGGTAGTTGCTTTTCCCTGAGCTCTCAAATGTTTCTTCTGAAATACATTTTTAAAAAGTACTCTAACTCCAAGTGTTGAGGGATGCTGCAGCAGCTGAAGGCTGTCTTCTTTTTCATCTAGAGATGATCTAATTAGCCCTGACATCTGTGGGTCTCCCTCGAATAGAGTTTAGAATAAGGATGAGCACAAAGCACGGTTCTCAGCCACGCTGTTGGGATCCACAGTTGGAGAAGGGAAGAGTTAGGACTGGGTGGAGACAGAGCTCAGCTGTGGTACAGTCTCCATCAAAGTTCCCAAGGAACTCTGGAACCCAGATGGCCCTTCAGGGTTGAACCTGAATGGGGCAAGACCTTTGGATCAAACACTAGTCAGTCAGTGGATCCAACGCTGCCCTAAGTGAAGAAGCCCTCATCAGGCATGGCGTTTCCGGAGTGGCTGACAGCCAAGGGTGGCATGCCAACAATAGTTCCAGAACTGAGGGAAGATATTGAGCAGTCCTGCAGGAGGACCTGGGCTGTTGCATCACATCACTCGGTTCAGATCCTTATTCAAGCACCTTATGCAACCAAATTGCATAATACTGTTCCACAGCTTGACAACTTTTGAACTTCCTTATCAACACACACACACACATACACACCACATCACATCACACCACAACACATTTTCATTGCCTGCTTTGTGTGAAATGCTCAACTCTAAATGCCATGAGGTCTGGAACCTTAGTCATTCTGCGCCCACGTACATCTCCAGAGCTCTCCTCATGGAAGTTGGTCATATGTAAGTGCAGAAAACGTGAAGGAGGAATCAAAACGCCAGGAGTAGGGAGACACTTTAAACAGGAAGAAGTGAGAGGGGCAGGCAACAAACATATTCCAGAAATTTTTGTCCAGGTTCTGGAATACTGCAGTGGGAAAAATGAAGATGGGAACAACATAGAGTAGCTAATGTCTAGTCTGTCCAGTCTGGGGACTTGCATTCAGTGTGAACGGCACACTTCTTTCGTACTCCTCTCAACATCATGGATTTCAATGCATCAATACCCAAGTTTGACCTCACCTTTCGCTTTGACAACAGCCATGCGCTGTGATCCCAGATCAAATCATATGAGTAATAATGATGACTAATGATGCAACACAGAGAAACTCTTGCGTGTGATGTCATAGCACCTGGTTCATGTCTTAGTTAGTGTTTCTGATACAGCTTCCTGTTAAGGCACCTGATAAGTGGCTGATGATGGTTCAAGCATTTGGGCTCCTAGTGCCTGTGCAGGAATCCCAGATGGAGGGCCTGCTTCTTGTCTTCAGCCTAACCTTGACCTGGCTGGTGGAGGCATTTAGGAACTAAACCTGCAGATGAACTATCTCCCTCTCTCTCTCTGTCTCTCCTGCTCTGTCATTCTGCCTTTCAAACAGTTAAAGAAATCTTAAAGAGAAAAGTTTCTTTTGGCATAAAATAATTTCGAAATCAATAATGCTAAGAAGGGTCTTTAAAAAGTTTATGAAAATTATATATTATGAAAAACTATGCATGTTTTCAAAAATATTTTACACCAAAATAAACATTCTCATTCTGCCATGAAATTTTTAAGTATCTTTATATATATAAACACATATGCTTATATACGCTTGTATTTGCATACTGTATGTATATATATTTACATTTATGGACACACATAGTTATTACATTCCTGAAATTTAATATATTGTTAATTATTTAGCCCAATTCCTGGATTAAAGTAAGTGCCAAGATTTGACAGTTATTATTATTATTAATTTTAGATATTTATTTTTATTGGAAAGTCAGACATGCAGAGAGAAGATCATCTGTCCACTGGTTCACTCCTCAAGTGACTGCAATGGCCAGAACTGAGCCGCTTCAAAGCCAGGAGCCCGGAGCCTCTTCTGGGTCTCCCACGTGGGTGCAGAGTTCTAAGGCATTGGGCTGTCCTCAACTATTTTCCCAGGCCACAAGCAGGGAGCTGGATGAGAAACAGGGCTGCCGGGATTAGAACCGGGGTCTCAATGTGTGCAAGGTGAGAATTTAAGCCACTAGGCTATTGCACCAGGCCTGACCGTTATTAACATGAAGTTTGTTTCCATAGTCATGAAGGATTCCTTGGTTTCATCTTCTTCTACGAGATTGGCAGCTGAGGTTCTTACCACTTCTTCCTTGCTCATTTGTTATTACCTCTTCCACATTACTGTATAGGAGCTCTGGGCCTCCCCAATATTCAATCCTTGTCTCCACCTCTACCCTCCCCCAGGGGTTTTCTCCTGGATACAATCTGATTACTGCATTTAACCGTAAGAACCTTCTGATAAAGAATGTTTCCAAATACAGTCACATTGAGGGTTAAGGCTCTGATCTGTTGATTTGGGGGTAACATAACGCAATCCATGGCATTCCATATCAGCCCCCCCAATTCCTGTTTTAGCATGGAAAATATGTTCATTCCGTCCCAGCATCCTTCAGAACCTTAACTCATTTCAACATGAATTACAGGTTCCAAATATCATTTGAATATCTAAATCAGGTATAAATATAAGTCTCTCTCATTAGAAGGATGCCAGTATCATCACAGGTGTGCCTTGTCCTTATGACCTCATTTAACTTATTCACCTGCATATAGGCTGTTTTGGCAAGTCAGACACATAGCACATCAGGAATTCAACATATGAACTTTGAAAGGAACACAGTTAAATTTACAACATGCAACATTAGTCATCAGCGTGAGTTATATACAGAAAACACTAATACACAGATACATCATGTTAACGGAAGGATGTAACCAGAAACATTTTGCTTCATCCCATTTGGTCATGAATGCCTTGCTTTAGACAAGGACATAAAGCAAATATTTATTGTATCTATACTATGTATGATGCTTTATAATATTCCTTACCAGTCATATAAGATGCTGATATCACAGGCTTCATTTGCAAAAATGATCATCTTTTGCCTAGCATATACTACTATCTTATCAGAGTTGGACGGTAAGTAGGGAGATAGGAATTTAAACCCAACCGAGAGTGCTGAGAGTAAGAGGTCTTGGAGAGTGAAAAAGGGAACGTTGAAAGTATAAGGCGACTATCCTGACACACAGCAGTTCATCAGGCTAATTCATAATGATTCCCAAAGATAGTTGGCAGGATCTACTGGGAAGAAGTTTTGGAATGTATGTAAAATTTTTTGCAAAGGCTGTAACTCTCCAAAGTGGAACAGGTTGTTTTATGTCGTGCTACTTGCTGTTGGTAAGATTCTACCCTAGAGGTAGAGTCCTTTGTTGGAGGAGGTAATTAGGTAGAACCAAGCATCAAATGGGCTGCAATGGAACTTGGTAAATGTTTATGTAATCTTAGCAGGAATTTCACAAGAGTATGTTTCACACACGAAATTCTGTATACTTATACTTTTGGGCAGCGGTTCATAAAATGTATTTGACACAAATTACTTCTCATGGACTTCTAAATATTTTCAGTTGTAAAACTTAAGTCCACTTAGTAGAAATCTATTTGAATTATTAGAATTAAAAACCACCCTTGAGAGCTATTTCTGTTTATGACAGCTGGGAACTATTTCCCAAGTATGCCTTTGTAATTACATTTAGAGTTACTTATCTAGGGCACATCACAGAATTAGGTGCAAGTGGTCATTGCACTAATGTAGTGCTTATCTTTCTGCTCTCATCATGCTGAAGAGCTTTTAGAAACGCCCGATATTGGGACTCTTCTATTATTAATTAAGGGGATGGGCATCAGGGTTCCCAAGCTCTATGAAATTAAGAGGCCTAGATCAATTCTGTTTCTATACAATAAATATGATTGAAAAGCAAACAGTTTTCAACACAGTTATACATAAATCCAGGTTGGGATGCAGGAGAAAATATTTGTTTCTGCAAAATTGCCTCATGATAAACAAACAGAAAAGACTTTAGTGTAAGGAATCTGAAGTTACGTTTGCATTGTTGTTCTTTTAACAAGTCTTCTAACATTTTCTGTAAAAGTGGATTATTACAGTTCTCTAGGTCCATGGTTGAGTCTAGAATGTGTTCGGCCCAGCAGCTCTTGGCTAAAATCCCTTGCAAAAGAAGAATATTGCTTACTGCTTGGTCCATTCCGTGCAAATATTTCTGGCAAATAAGTTCAAGGGGAAGAGGCGAACTACCCTCCTTCCCTATAAAATCTCCAAGCCTGGGCAAGGGTTTTTTTTTTTTTTTTAAATTTTATTGATCTTTAGTACTCAAGTAAAAACTAGTCTTGATTTAAAAAAAAAAAAAAGACGGTAAACATTCACAATTGGATATCACAGACAAATTTACAAAAAAAAAAATGTTTTTTCCATAGAAACAGAGGATGGTTGGATCACCAACACCACTTTGTTGGAGAAAAAAGTTTTAAATATTCAGAGGAATTCTTGACTTCATAGGGCCTTGCAGTGTGACTGACACCTTGAAGACAACTTTGGCTTTTCTTAGCTCCACTCTATAGCAGCTCTGAAAACCCCAGGCTGCTTTCTCAACCCATGTCTTCAGACTCCTCTCCCTGCCCCATCCACTCACTTTAATCTGAAAGAAAGCTTCAAGCAACTAGTCTAGAGAAGCACTCTGCATGGACTGCTCTGCATGGGTACTAATTATTTTAAGCCATGTTTATTTGTTAGTTTTCACCTGCTGGGGTGAGCCTCACTTCCCATGCAAGCTGCCACAGGCCAGCTTCTGCTCAGAGCCCAAACACATGTTGACTCCACCGTGACTTGAAGACTTGCAGAGAGGAGCACATTTGTAGGTTTCGGATTACCACTACATTGCCAGCTAAACATGATGTCAGGGTTTGACAGTTTCCTTTGAAGAAGTTAACCTTTGACTGAACACTGAGGGGAAAAATGTATACTCCGTTGAGTAACTCGATGCTGAGGAGAATGGGAGAATGCCACTGACGTGTGAATGATTGGAGGGATGCTAGAAGGCTCTGTGTTTTCCTTTCTGAAATTCTCAGGTTGGGTCAAGTGTACAAGATGATTATTACCTAGTCAGGAGGCCACGAAACCTGATCCACAGATAGAGCGGCAATTTGAGAGGGAGATTTCAGGCATAATCTGCACAGGCAACTTGCTTCTTCAGAACAGTTGTGTGAAATTGCTTCTATCTCCTTTTGTTTCTGGATGATGATTCGGTAATCACTGTGTTCTGTCTGGCTGGCCTGTGGATTTCGTCTGTTCAGTAAGCAGCTGTGTTGTGACTTTTAAGGGGCTCTAAAATGTTCTTTCCATTTCTTGTTCCCCTAAAATGTTTCCCTCACTCACCCTGTAGGAGCCTGAAATACTTGAGTTGATAAGTCTTAGGACTGGGAGGAAGTTCCAAGGTCAGGTACTTCTGTTCTTTTCTCCATGGACCGGCTGTACGCACTTATCCCAACTTCTGTTGCTGTCATTTACCTGAAAGAAGAGTTCTATCCCAGGGTGTCAGATCTCCCAAGCAATTACTTCCACTGTGCCCTGATTGGCCCATGGCAGATCTCATCAATGGATCTCAAGCCTTTGTTCAGCTGGCCCCGACCTGGGCCGCCTCTGGTGGCCCCTAGTCACCCTTAGTGCTGGGGCCTGAGAAGAGACTCATTTTCCCACTTCTACTTCCAGGCACTGAGTCCTGCACTGCAGCAAGCTACTCAGTGATGCTACTCTAGTGGACCTAGAGAGATGTTTCACAGGATACAGAGGTTTTGTATTCAGTAATTTTTCTAGAATTTTGTTTCTTTTTTGAAGTCACAGACATACCAACTTTAACCTGAAAGATATATTTTGATATTATTATTGTCATCTGTTTATACTCATACTGTTAAAAGCATGCATGCTTTTCATATAGCTGGTGTTATTTTCTTAACGCTTATGTTGATTATTCAGTTTCCTTGTGATTATTTGATATTACATATAATTGTTAGGAATATGATGGCATTAGTTTTTACATGAAGAGATTTGCCGTGATTTGGGATTATTTTCTTAGGTGAGTTAGATTGTCACAAGTGAATTTATCATGTCATGAGCACTTTGAGAAACTTGATAAATTACTCAACTGATTGTGAATGGATTGTATCAGCTTACACCCCCACCATGTATTGAGTTACCTGCTTCAGCTCTTGGAGGGGGAGGGTGTGCTCCCTGCTCTGCTGTCAGGCTGTCTTCTGTCGGGGGGCTGTGGGTGTTCTCATGTCTAGAGCATCTGGAGCTCTGCCCAAATGGTCCAGACATTGGCCTGTTGTTTGGCCAGAAATGACAATTCTGCTGACAGTACTAGTTTTTGTTGTTTTTTTTTTAAAAAGGTTTACTTATTTATATTGTAAAGTCAGATTTACAGAGAGATGGAGAGACAGAGAAAGATCTTCCATCTGCTGGTTTACTCCCCAAGTGGCCTCAATGGCCACAGCTGAGTTGATCTGAGGCGAGGAACCAGGAGCTTCTTCCAGGCCTCCCACACTGGTGCAGAGTCCCAAGGCTTTGGGCCATCCTCTGCTGCTTTCCCAGGCCACAAACAGGAAGGCAGAAGGAAAGCAGAGCAGCCAGGATACAAACCAGTAACCATATGGGATCTGAGCCCATGCAAGGCAAGAGCTTTAGCCACTAGGCTATCACACTGGGCCCCACTGGCAGTATTTGTAATGAACAACTTGAATCTCTGCTCCCAACTTTTGCTTTCCTCACTACTAACAGTAAAACCAAATGATGCTACTACTGCTTCCATGTAGTAAGTGCTAATTTTGTGCTGGACATGTTAAGAGCAACTGCACACTGCAACCCAACCGAGGTGAGTCTTACTGCCCCAACTCACAGTGAGTGTGACTGCCTAGAACTAGAGATGCTCAACCAAGTTAAGGGACTTAGAACTTTGGTGAGGATCCCACTTATCTCCCACCCTAGGTTTTGAGCCATTTTATCCGACATCCCTAAGTTCCTGAGCTGTCCACCTATAGGCCCAATCAATCCTTTAGCCAGTTCCAAGTTGGGCATGAGTAAGGACCCATAGCCCAGTATCTGAGGCCACTGTTGTTTCAAGACCAGCTCAATGACTTCTGTCCAGTGATGTAGCTGAGACACCTGGCTGACTAAGACTAATGAGAACAGTTCGTGAAAATGAGCCCTTGCAAGCATTGCAAGGTGTCTACTTGGTTAAGGTGTTTCCTCTGGTTATACTTCTGCCTCTGCATTTTTCTTATAACCAGATCCCTTCTTGCTTCTCAATTCCTCTGCTTTCCCCTCAGTTTCTCATAACTGATGACTTGTTTTGATAGCTTTCCAAAGGCTTAATTTCTATAGTAGCTGCAAAGGAATAGTCAAATCTGTGTGTTGTATACTTGCAGCGAAGTATAAGTGAGTTTTAAAAAAGAGAATGGGGGGCCCGGCAGCGTGGCCTAGCGGCTAAAGTCCTCGCCTTGAACGCACAGGGATCCCATATGGGCGCCGGTTCTAGTTCCAGCGGCCCCACTTCCCATCCAGCTCCCTGCTTGTGGCCTGGGAAAGCAGTCGAGGACGGCCCAAGGCTTTGGGACCCTGCACCCGTGTGGGAGACCTGGAAGAGGTTTCAGGTTTCCGGCCTCAGGGATTGTCACAGTACCGGCTGTTGCCGTCACTTGGGGAGTGAATCATCGGACTGAAGATCTCCCTCTCTGTATAGCTGACTTTATAATAAAAATAAATAAATCTTAAAAAAGAGAGAGAGAGAGAATGGAGATATTCACCCATTATTTTGGATCCAGTGTTAGTTCAGGTACTTGTGGACCCAGCCTAAGAGTTTTCCGGTATGATTCTTGAGCCTGTAGATTTGAAGATGGCTTCAGATTAAAGGTGGAGATAGCAAAAATTTCTGAGCACAGAAGTGTTTTTTTCATATTCTCAAGGATGTGAGAATCTTGGAAGAGATCTATATAATATTGAAACTTACAACCCAGTTTTTGGTCTCAGTTGCAGAAGCAAGGTGACAAAATGAATGTCATTATTTGGAAATCAAAATAAAACAAACATAACTGTAGCTTCAAGGCCTATTGCCTTCAGAAGTCAAACTATGAGAAATGCTGTACGCTGCTAAGGACAGCAGAAAATGTACTTGGAGCATCAAGGCTAAAGGAGAAAATACCAACTGGAATGGTCAGATGAAGCACATAAAAGTTGTGTGTCAAAGATTCAGGCATAGATTCTGTAAAGTAACTGCACCTCAACCCATGAGGGAAACTTGATGTATTGGGTTTATTTTGAGCATTTCAACAATTGATCATGACATTAAGGTTCTACAAGTGAAAACAAAAGAAAAGTGAAAAGAAAACCATGCAACCCATCAGCCCATCACTTGACTGATTCCCTAGTAAAATTTAGAGGACCATCTCTAATTTAGTGATAAGAAATGTATTGCCAAAGTGGATGGGGTAAGAATCACGACTTTCATATACTCGGTGGTAGCTGCCTTGTAGAAGCTGAGATTTGGAGAGGATTATGCTGGAATTGGTTTATATTGTCAGATAGGGATGAAAGAACTGAGGAAGAACAGAGATCAGACAGAAAATCCGAACTGTGAATAATGGATACTGTAGTACTCTGCATGTATCCCTTTCCAGGGCCAACGCACCCTGCTCCTGGGAACATTGGCTACTAACAAACAGATCACAGATGTGTCTTTTACTGGAAAATGCCTCACCGAAGGTTACACTCCTTCCCAGATCATCTTTGGCTAATAACTGGAAGCTGTGGAGGTATAAAGGCTTGATTCACCTGGCCTTAATTTTAAACAACACTGATGGTCCATCCCTAGTCTAGAGTTCTGTGTGGAATCAGCTGAAGCCTCAGTGACAATTTCATTGTGTGTCACCTTTATCCTTTGAGTATGCCTTTCCTCTTCATTCCTCTCAGATGTGTCTCCTGAGACCACTCCTTTGTGAGCCTTCTACACAAAGCTTTCCATCACAGACTGTGTCTCCAGTAAATGCAAATGAAGGACTTCTTTAAAGACTCCAAAATGAGATTTTGGAACTGCTCCACTTCTCAAGCCATCCAACCTAATAACACCATCACTGATAGATGATGGGTATGACTATTCTCTAGCAATCAACTTGAATGTCATCGGTGGTGAAATAGGATGAGAGACCCATGGTGGGGTGTGCTCCATCTTATGCAATGTCCTTATTGCCTAAGACATGTCAAAGAAATTATTGTATTAGGACAGTGAGATTGTGTGGTGCTGTCAGTTGGGTATCTCTCACCCCAAACCCATACAAGAGTTTAGTTCCAAAAGTCTTACACTGATGCTGCTAAGAGGGTGGAAATTCAATCCAATGAAGCTTAGAGTTGGGACCTTTGAGAAGTGATTGGATTGGTTAGGTTGTTAGGGTGGAGCTCCCAGAATTGAATCTTGATGAGTCTTCAGAAGAGAGCCATGCATAGGCAGCCACGTGTACTCCCTGACACTTGCTAGGGAATGCCCTGTGCCCCTTCAGAACTCTGCAGCAAGAACACCATCACCATAGGCCACACTGGTGAGGCTTTTCCTGTCTTGGACTATGAATATTTATAAATCTGTTATGTGTAAAACGAGCCTTCCTCATGTATTTCATGGCAGTAACAAAAAGCTGACCAGTGCACTTGAATGTTGTTGAACTATAATTATTAGTTGAAAAAAAGAAAAGGAAAAAAATGTCAAGTTCAGCCAATTCAAGGCAAAACGTGACAGAAAATGTTATCCTTGGCTGCCTTTAAGGAAACACTAATGCCTTGTGGCCACGGCATGGACAAAAGGGAGAACCAGACTCAAAGCTCAGTCATTAACGTAATGAAATTTACACCAAGGTCTGGGGGACACTTTGTGTCTTACAATAGAGTCTCTGGATATATGAACCTGAAAAGGTTGAACTGGTGAATTCCATGAGGCCATTGGACAAGGGGTCTTCCTCCTTGTCAGGTTATAGTAGAACTCATTTGTTGTTGTTGTTTAACATTTCTTTCTTTCTTTAAGAAAGAGAGAAAATTAGAACACGTTTCCATGTCTGCAATGAGTGTGCTAGTCGGGACTTGGCCTAGCCCAGTCAGGAGCTGCATACTCAATCCAGGTCTCTAATGTGGGTAGCAGGATTCCAATTACTTGAGCCACCCCCACCACTCCAGGGTCTGCATTAGCAGGAAACTGGAGTGAAAAGCTGGAACCAGAAATCAAACCCATGCATTCCGATGTTATGGGGTATTGGCGTCTTAACCACTTGGCCAAGTGCATACCCTGAAGCCACGCTACTTAAGAGCATGCAGAAGCCTCAAATAATTCAGGTCCTTTGCCCTACCAATCCCTCATCACTCCCCCTGTAACCAGACTAATAACAAAGATCAAATATCAGCATAGCCCCATGGTGAAAATGCTAGGCTGGCCAGAATATACCTGAGATGTTTTTTGAGGTTGCTAAATCAAGGGAATAGAACATAAAACCAATGAAGAGTTTATTGAAATGTTATCAATCCTTTGTGCTATGAGACACCAATGATGGAATTCATGACAGTTGCCAGACCCTTGCTAGATGTAATAAGCAAACTGAGTGAAGAATTACCAGAGCTGTTATGGCAGGAGGTAACGGACCAAAAAGCACAAATAAGTGAGTATGCTAAAACAAATATGCTACAAAAGTCTAAAAGTGCCCACTTTAGGGTCTGGTGTGGTGGTACAATCATGAAGTTACTGCACGAGACCCCTGCATCCTGTGCAGGACTGGCTAATTAAAGTTGCTGCTCCTCTGCTTCTGATCCAATTTCCTGCTAGGGTGCATTTTGAGAACAGGTGATGGCTCAATTACTTGGGTCCCTGCCTCAAGATGGAAACTAGGATTAAAATCTTGTCTCCAAGCTTCAACCTGGCCCAACTTTTTGGCTTTTTGGCTTTTTGGCTTGCTTCTCATGACTATATCCAGAGCACAGCTGGACTGGAGCTGGGGGGACAGAGCCAACCTTCTGCAAATCAAACTGCAACTTAGAGGAACACCTGCTAATCAGAACAGCTAACATTGATTGAGTGCTTAACGTGGACCTGAAACTGTACTAAATATTTGACATTTATTATCTTACTTAATCCTCATGATCTCTATTATTCTCATTTCATAGATGGAGAAATTAAGGACTAGGTAAGTTAAAAAACTCGTCCAAGGGTATATGGTCACAAGGCTGGGTAACAAGGGATCCAAACCCCTGTTCTGACTGTCCTGTATGTTGTACATTCTTGTCCACACCTGCGACTGAGGATACTAAGGAAAACTAGTGGGAAATTCACTGGCTGCCATACTTCAGGAAAGAGAAGTAGATATTTTTATCTTGGTTTTAAACACTGGGACGATATTCCTTATATATCATAATAAAATGTAAATTATAAAAAATTAAAACAGCAAAGATGATGCTTGTTACAAAACCACACTTAGCCTCCTTAATGCCCTTCGGATTTCCCAGAACATAATGCAAAGAATAATTAATGTGTTTTGTAAGAATGTATACAGATACCCCACACTCTTTATGAGATAATTTAATATTTCTAAGGTCATATGTATTTGGAGTTTACTTGGAAATATTGCTTATTCATAATGAATATAGTTTAATGAGATGATAATGATTTCTATTTGTAGAGTTGATAATGCAAGCACCACTTCTATTTTGCTTTAATGTATGTTTGGTTATTTTCGCAGCAACAGATTTATTTTTCTACCAAATATTGCTTATTCAGACTAGTCAATCAGCCAGGTGAGAAAGTTGGACTGGGTGCCAATACCATAGAGAAGTATGAGTGTGCCCATGACAATGAACGAGCATTTCCTGCCTGCATATTCTCGTGCAGAAGTCTGCACTTGGTCCTTTTTGAGGATATTGAAAAGTTCCTCCTCTTGTGGAGTTTACAGTTTAGTTGTAGAGATGAAATATGCACAAAGACAGGCCCTCATCTGGCAGCTAAGAAACCATTTAAGAAGCTATCATTCTAAATTGAAATCCTTGAACTCATTCCTGACTCTCACTCTTTTTTTTTTTTTATTGCAAAGTCAGATATATAGAGAGGAAGAGTGATAGAGAGGAAGATCTTCCATCCAATGTTTCACTCCCCAAGTGCCCATAATGGCCAGAGCTGAGCTGATCCGAAGCCAGGAGCCTCTTCCGGGTCTCCCATGTGGGTGCAGGATGGGAAGCAGCGCTGCCGGGATTAGAACCAGTGGCCATATGGGATCCCTGCATGTTCAAGGCAAGGACTTTAGCCACTAGGCTACCATGCCAGGCCCCTGACTGCTACTCTTGATTCCAGCTTCCCACTAATGCAGCCTGTGGGAAATCACAGTAATTGTGCAAGTAACTGGGGTCCTGTCACACAAGTGCCTCACTCCCTGCTTTGTCCCTGACCCAGCCATGGTCTTTGGGAAATGAATCAACACATGGGAGCTTCTATCTCTCTTTCTAAAAAGAATGAAGAAAAAAAATAAAGAAAGAAATGCACCCATGTGATGGGAATTTCATGTGTTGGTCAAGATGCCACTGGGGACAGTGCCATATCAGGTGGGTCCCCGGGTTGGGTCCTGCTGCCTCTGAGTGCAGCTTCCTGCCAGTTAATGCCCTGGGAGGTAGCAGATGATGACCCAAGTAGTTGAGTTCCTGACATGGGAGACTAGATTGAGCTTCTGACTTCTTGTTTCTGGATTCAGCCTCACCAATATCAATTCCTGTGAGCATTTAAAGAGTGAACTGCAGATGAAAGCCCTCTTTCTTTCTCTCTCTCTCTCTCTCTCTGTCTCTCTCTCTCTTTCTCTCTCTCATTGTGGGTGTGTGACTCAAGCAAATACAAATAAATTTAACAAATAAATACAAATGCACATGTAAGACAGTTCACATTGAAGCCACATGTTGAAAAATTAGCAAAAAAAAAGATACTCTGTGAAAAATAAACACAAAAGTTTTAAGGAGATGCAAAGCATAGAAGAATTGCAACAAAGATTTAAGTAATAAATGAAGGATCCTGCGTAAGTTTTATATGAAGTCTTTGTAGGATGCAAAGCTTATGAAAGGTAATCTCACAATATCTGAGCTGAGTTAAATAAAGGCTACTACTCATTCCCTTGCTGGACAGCTATTCCCACTGGAGAGCGTGAGCTGGGATGGGGACAGACCAGACTAGGCAGGGCCACAGCACCTGTGTGCCTCATGTGCACCAGATCAGGGAAGAGCCAGGATGGGCAGACTATTCCTACTGGCGCAAACAAAATTAGAGTGGGTGAGAGTTGTTGGGGCTTACCCACAGCAGAAGCTGGCACTGGGGGCTAATACTGTCAAACCTAACCACAGAACCACCTGGAGAGTGCATAATCCAGGAGAGAGACCTGGGAGGGAAATAGTGGGCTCCTCCCTCTTGGGTTACCACTCCCATGGGAGGGCACAAAATAACTAGGACAGGGGCTGGGGTGGCAAGACAGAGGCACTCAACAACATCCGTGAGGGCTGGATAGTTGAGCAGGTTAGATGAAACTAAACTTCAATACCCTTCGATATTTACAAGAGCCAAATGGAATAAGGGGCAGCTACACATACTGGCAAACCAGGGTAGGGGCGGGCCTGGTGGGGATTATTGTGGGTCAATCTGACTGGGCTGCAGCCCCCACTGGTTTATGTGAAGGCTGAGTATGTGATGGGCAGAGCCAGGCTGGACTGCAACACCCATTGGTTCCAGTGGAAGTCGGGACTGAAAACAGAACCAACCCAGCAGTTGCAACCACCAGCTGATTGTGGTGATGGACTGTGGCAGGCCCTGTACTTGCTAGTACATATAGGAATCTGGTCTGGGAACACCTCAAAGTTTCTTTGGGGATCCTCCCAATCTAAATGGCAGACTCAGAACCCTAACCAAGAAAAGACGGAAGCTAGAACAGGCCAATCAACCACCTCAGCTATATGTTGGCAGCGAAATACTGGACAAATGGAGACTCTACATTGAACCTGGTAATAGAGTTTCAGAAAATACAGAAGTGAAATCCTGGTCTCCCATCACCTATCACCTGCTCAGTTCCCAGATTTAACCACCAGGATGCTTCTTCCAGAAATAAATAATTATATGTGAGGGGAATTCAAGCAGTATGTGAAAATGGAGTGAAAAGACAAGTTTATTTTGGTGCAAAAAATTTGAAACCTATGTACAGTTTTTTAGTAATAGGAATTTCCATGCCTATGTGAAAATGCCTGTTTTTATTTTTTTGATGGAAGCAATAGCATACCATACACATCATTCTCCATCTTGCTTTTTCGCATTTAATGATTTGGAAATTAGCCTGTCTCTACACATATATACTCATTCTTCTTAGAATTGAGTAGTATTCAGATTGTTTCCACCTTTACTGTATTGAATTTAACAAAGAATATTCTGCACATGACTTTATGCATATAGATATTGATAAGTTACTAAAATACTTTTTCTCATTCAAAGGATGTTAGATTCACAGTCATTCAGGGAAAGAAGTCAACAGTAAGGGTTATCTCTTTCACAAAGACTGTTCAAATGAAAGCCATTTTCAAGAACTGCTATTGTATTGTGTGTGTCTGTGTGGCAATATGGGAAGGTCAGAAAGGAGGACAGAGTAACTTCTAGCACTTGTGGTCTAGTCAACTCATTAAGACTTCTGGTAGGAAGGCTATGGAGAACATAGTTCACAAAGCTGCCCCTTCCCTAAGGTAGCAGCTCTCCCGCCACCCCTACTACATGCTGTAAAGTGGCTGAAATGATATATGCTAAGAAATACATATATAGCCATATATACGTAGTGTACATACATCTGTGTATACGTATGCACACACATGGGTGTGGAGAGAGAGGGAGGTAGGGAGCCAGAGAGAGAGACTCGTAAATCCCCAACAGTGGTCTGCACAGAGAACAAACCTCTCATCCTGGTCTGAGACTTCCTATTCCTCCAGGGTCTCCTTGGAGGCTTGAAAAAAAAAGATAAGGAGACGCTGGAGCTACCTGTCATTTCTGCATCTTAGGAAGTGATCTTCACGCCAGCTCTGACTTTCCCTGGCACACCTCCTGCCGTGGTAAAACTCGGAGCTCAGTGGCGAATCCCCAAAATTTCAAAGTGCTCAAATAAAGGCAGGGTCTGGGTGAGGATAATGTTCGCCTAAGATGAAACGTAAAACCGCCTGTCCTTTCTTCACGCACACTCACACACACAGTTAGGATCACCTTCCCGCTTACTGCAAGGAATGTGAGAGGGTTTTTCTTTTTGTCAGCTCTCAGCTGCCTTCCTTCAAGGCAATTCGGGACAGCATCTGGCTTACTTCATGTTTCACTGAAATACAGGTTCTGAAAAGCAGCCTGGAGATGACATTCCGGGAAGCGGAGTGGTGTTCTGTGTGGTGGGGAGGAACAGGGTGGCTGGGGCAGAGGAGGGGGCCGAGCGGTGTGAATGCAAATGTATTCCCTGGGCTTAGTCGCTGGCAGACCGGGTGGACACTCAGCCATCTGAACCAGGGCCAGCGGGTTTGGCACGGTTTGTGCTGGCAGAACAGGGGCCCGGCCCAGCATCCTGCTGCTGCTGGCATGTATACAGCTGTCTTTCTTCATCGGACGCCCTCTGCCACCGCGGCAGACTCAACAGGTGTCGCCAGAGACACAGTGTGTTTGGCAGCTGTCAACTTGCAGTAATCATCTCTGGAGCAGATCCCTTTCTAGTCTCCCGCCCCCTAGCTCTTACCCTCCTCCTCACCGCCTTCCCAAAGCCCAGTGCCATTTGGGCCTTCGCAAAGAACAGAGTTAGGCAAAGGGGGCTGCTCAAGCCCATGGTCATCTGGAGGGAGAAAGCCTGCCAGGGGCCTCAGCCGGAGAGTGTGTGGGAGCTCCCCACCGCACTAGCATTCAGACTGATCCAATTATCCTGTTTTCCTGGTGTTGTGTTGACTTCAGCCTTGAGGTTTATTTTATACATAGGCAATATAGTCCACGGTGATTTAAGTTATTGCCATGTGTAAATTGCATTCATCATCATCATCACCTCCATCTACATTTGGCTTGATCCCAGGATATCATATCTGTGTTCTGCTGTGGGATTTATTTGAGAGTAGTGGTGGGGGTGAGGCTTATTGTGTTTTTAATTGGAAAAATATACATATATATATATATAAAATACAATGTTGTTGAAATATGTAGGTATTGTAGAATGACTAAATTAAGCTTGTCAAAACACTAAATACTGTAGTAAACTGGCAGCCCATATTTCCCCTGACCTTGGATTTGTGATTAGTTATTTTGCATTCTAGTTTTTCCCCTTAAAGTTTGAGGGCACTTAGCCATGTTCTTTGAAATTTCAAGCCTTTGTTTCCCCGTCTGCCACGTTAAGATAATATTTGTCATCTGTTCTGATGAGAGAAAGTAGACAAGAGATTTTAACATTGAATGCCCATTGCACATTAAGTATTGCCTTTCTCTTTCATTTCCTCTCAAACTTCATCCTTAGAAGCCCCAGGTTTCCACTCATGCCCATGAACTCCCAAACGTGTGAGGGCTTGTCTGCCCTCAATGTGTGATAGGCGCATGGAAGAGTCCTGTTCCAGGCCTTCCTGACTTATCAAAATCAGAGTCAGAACAGAGGCAGGTCTAGGAGAAACACTGAGCAAATGCATTTAAGACAGAACTATACATTTATCTAGGATGACTTTACTTATAATTCTAAATATTGGAACCCCAAAATGTGGAGGACAGGTAAAGAACCTCATTTGAGAGTCCTCCATGCAACAGGCAAAGTTAGTGAACTGGGTTATTTGCTTAAGCATATGTAGTTGTTACTGTGTGCCAGATATTTTAGAAAGGTGAGTTCTTCCCAGTTCATATCATTATACTCATCCTGTCTGCTGAGGAGCAAGCCAGGGCGGGAAGGAGCTTTTTATATTCACATGGCTAGACCTCATTTATAATTGGCAGAGTAATACGGGCATCACAGACTTCATGTCAAGTTCGAAGATTTCCAAGGAAATAGGCTACGCATGGACACACATGTTTAGTAAAATCATAAAAAAGAAACAAGTTCAGAAAGAAGATACGCCAAGCTCATTGGCTAAGATGGAACAGGAGATTGCACAGCTAATCATTTGTTTTATCTGTAGGGTTCTACATGTTTTTAAACGACAACATGTTAAAATCTGATCTAAATAATGCAGACATTATTATTTAGTTTAATTTTCTCTGTATGTATCTATATTTTTATTTCTTAATCATTTTATTTTCTGGAGACAGAAAGTACTATCACGTACTTGTTCACTCCCCAATCTACACTGGTTGGCGCTGCAGGCAAGGCTGGGGTCAGGAGTCGAAACGTAATCCAGGTCTCCCATCTAACTGTCAGGAATCCAGTCACTTAAAACATCACTTGGCCTCCTGGTTTGCATTGGCAGGATGCCAGAGTCAGGATCTGGTGCCGAGACTTGAACTCGAGCACTCTGACGTAGAATACAAGCATCTTATCCATTAGGTCAAATCCCTGCCTGCCCCTTCTCTGTCTTCTAAAATTATGAAACATAAGGTACATAGAAAGGACACAAAATATATTTGAAATACCTTACAATTATTAGGCAAATGTCACATAACTCACCATCCACATGAAGAAAGAGCTTGTGAGTGCTTTATGCCATCATGGGTCTTTGCTCAATCATAAACTTTTTAAAAAGCAATCATTTTATTTTTGATGATGTTTACATGTTTAGATAGCTGAGAGAGATGCATGCCTATGCGGACCATCGATTAGGGTGGGGAGTGTCAAGGAATGGGGCAAAGTGGATGAGGCAACTGCCTCCAATCTCCTTTTTTCTATCTGTATCTGGGAGAAGTGGGGAGAGAAGGGGAAAGTGCTGCTCCCAGCAGCCCAACCACATCAGTACTCGATGTCATCCCAGGGTCCTTGATGTGGAGCACGTTCTCAGGATACTGCTGAAGTGGTTTTGAGAATTCTGAAGTGCTGTTGATTTCGTTGCTCCAAGGTTGAGGAAATCCTTCTAAGGTCCATTGGCTGCCATAGTCCACCTTAGAATTTCCGCTTACCCAGATACTGTCAAAGCTTGATCGGGAGAACTGCCCAATTTGTCCTGCCCTCCATGCTTCAAGACGTCCTCTGCAGGCCTCAATGAACTGGTTGTTGTGTCCTCCATGAGCATGTGGGCGTGCTGCCTACTACACAGGCCTCAGTGACTGTGGAGACCCAGTTCCAGTTCTGACACATGCACTCCAGAGTCAGACCACAGATCCTATGATTTTTACCATGGTTGGAATTTGGAGTCCAGTAATCCAGTTGGGGATTTGCCAAAGAAACATTACTAGAGGTGCCTCCAACCTGGCTCCTGTGTGTGTGCTAACCAGTGCAGGGTCCAGCCCAGTCTGTCACCCACATCAGCCTACACCCAGTGGTGGTTATAGTCAGTTATGTCCCCAGCCCCATCTCATATGCAAACCAGTGAATGCTGTGGTCCACTCTAACCCTTCCCACCATGTACCCAGCCCTCAAGCATACCAGTGGAAACTGCAGCCTAGTTGGAGCAATCCCCAATAACCCCAATAGGCCTGCCCCAGCCCCAATTCCTGTGCATGCCAGTAAGTGCAGCAGACTAGTCTCACATCCCGTTAGGCTCTTGTACATATCAATGGACATTGGAACATAGCTCAGCCCAAATGGCTCTGCTGCTCAGCCCACACTCATACTGGTGGGTGCCACTGCCTGTCCAGCCAGGCCAGGTTCTTGCATTTTTTTCAGGTGGTTCTACAGTCTAGCCTGACAGGACTTACCCCAGACCCAGCACCTGATAGCGGATGCTATGGCAAAGCTAAACGAGCTTGCACTTATTCTTACTGTGGCTCATACATGCTTCCTGAGGTTAGGAACAGACTGAGCTGGTCCAGAATGTAGCACCTGCAGGCACACCCAAGAATTGGGTGTGAAGCGGGCCAGGTTGCAGCATCCACCAGCACACACAAAGGCAGAGACTAGGGGGCAGACTGTGCCAGGTAAGGCCCTAACTCCTACTGGAATGTGTGAGATCTGGGTCTGGAAGTGGGCCTGGTGGGGAATTTGGAGAACTCCCCAGTGGACTGTCGCTCCTGCTGGTGAGCGTGTGAGTCAGGGCTGGATGTTGGTCAGTCCAGGCAGGGCTGTTTCACACGTTGGCAGGTATGTGGATTGACTCGGGGTGAGGGTGGGAGAAGGCAGACCAGGCAGGACTAGGCCAAACCATAGCACACTGGCTTTCATGGGAGCCAGGATGAGGTGCAGACCATGCTGGGCTAGGCTAAGTTAGGGCTAGGCTACAGCACCCACCAGCTAGAGTTGGGACTGGTGGGGCTGGGGACCATGTCAGGCTGCAGCGTCTGTTAGCAAAGGCCAAGACAGGTGACAGGTTATGCCGGGCCTGGTCAGAGTAACCACGGCCATACACAAGATCTGTGGCTGGGAGTGAGCCTGATTGGGAAGCGAAGGGGACACTGCTGCTGGGCTGTGGTTCCCACTGGTGAGTGTGGGAACTGGAATGGGGGCAGTGAACTGGGCTGGACATGGATATAGCATGCCCCAGCTTGGGTGTGGACTTGGCCTGGGGTGGCCAGAATGGGCTGGACTCCAGCACCTGTTGGAACTCACAAGAGCCAGAGTGGGTATAGCACAGGCTAGGCTAGGTCTCTGTACCTGTTGAACCATGTGAGAGGTGGATCTGAGGATGGACCAGGCATGGCTGGGCTGTCACACCCAACAGTAAGAGCTGGAACAGTTGTGGTCTGATCAGACAAGGCTGCTGTGCCCACCAGGAGAGGAGGTGGGTCAAGTCAGACTGGGTCAAGAACCCACTAGTACGCACAAGGTCTGCAACTGAGAGGTGACTTGATAGAGGAGCTTGGGTAATTCCTCTGTTAGGACACACTCCCTGCAGGTGAATGCAAGAACCAAGGCTGGGAGCAGCTCAGATCAGGTCGGGTTACAGTACCCACCAGCTAATGTGTGGCTCAGGTCTTGGGGCAGGCCAGGCTGGGCCCATTCATAACATCCACTGGCAGGTGTGAGAACCAGGACGGGGTGCAGGACAGGCTGAGTTGGGTCACGATACCAGTCAGTTCACATTAGGGCTAGGACTGGGAGCTGGCTGGGCTGTGGTGAGCTGCAGCACCCACCAGCGTGAGCTAAAACTGAGGGCAGGCTGGGCTGAACCAGGCTGCAGCACCCACTGGTGAATGGTGAGGTGAGGCAAACCATGCCAGTCTGGCTACAGCTCCCACCAGCACATGTAAGACCCAGGGTTGGGGGCAAGTCCCACAGAGGAGTTGTGAGGCCTTCCCTGCTGAGCCACTGCTCCCACTGGTGAGCATGAGAGCTCGTATGCGGGGCAGACCAGGCTAAGCAAGACTACAAGGCCCATTGGCCTACATGTGAGCAGGGTTGGGGGAGAGCCAGGCTGGGCTAAGCAACCAATCATAAACTCTGCTTCCTTCTCACTGGAAGCTCCACGATCAGTTCTCTGATGCTCATTAGTTTATTTCTCCCCAGCACTCCACTCTTTAAGTTTGTGTCTAGATATTGTAGTCTAATTGCCCCATTTCCTGAGCTGTTATAAATAGAATCACGGAATGTAATTGTTTGTGTTTTTCTTCCAATTAACATTGTACATAGGGTGTCAAAAAGGTTCATAGAAAATGAGTATTATGGAAAAGATTGTGCATGCTTTCAAACTTTTTCTACTTACCTTTGAAAGCCATTTCCCCGTAGACTTCTAGAAATAGCCTTGTGCTGTGCGATTTGGCTACATGGCTCCTGGTTTGTTTTCATTTCGCCGGGGAATGACCTAGTTGTCTTTTCTATAGTTTTTCAGCTTCAAAGAAAAGACAGATGCTTTCCCAGCTGGTATCCAAGAAACAACACTTTTCAGATGATCCCTCAGCTCCTCCTACAGGGAGGATGAGAATAGCCTTACTTGCTTAACCACAGAAACCCTTTTCCTTCGTACTCTTACTGTTTTCATTTCTTTTTCACTTCTTTGTTTTCCTTTACTACTTTTCAGAAAGACATCAAGGTCCTCTCCTAGTCCATACCCTTTGTGTCCCACGTGTAAGTAAACCCATTGTCTTGCATTCAGTCTTGTAGATCTGGGCACTATGGGTGTACCTTGGCCGCTGCAGTAGTGTGCTGTTTCGGCCGGCTGGTTCTAGTCACATGGAAGGAAGCACTGGCTGTGTTTATCCGTAGGGCAAGCCTACTCTACGAGTGCACAGTTCTACCGGGGGTCAGATGTGACCAAAGGTCTAAATGAGGCATTATTAACGTTGTGATTAATCTCTTCACAGCACCGCTCGTAAAGAACCAGCTCAGGCCCAAATAGAGAGGAGGAACCACAAAACAGACTTGTTTGACTCATCTCAGTGATTCAGCCAAACAGTCGACCAATTTCTGGTTCTGTATTGCAAGGACTCAGCGATGCCATAAAAGGCATTCCCTGCTCTCCGATGTTGTCATTAATATGTAAAAGCTTAAGCTTGCTAAAGGGATTATCACACATCCTATCTGATGGTAAACTGGCATTGCAATGATTACATGTATCTTTGTCATTTTTCTCGCAAAAGATCTTGCTCTTGAGCAGTATAATTGCCCTCTTAGTAATAGTTATGATTAAATTTGGCATAAATGAATACCCTGCTTTAAAGTGGAGGCATATTCACAATCTCCAGGTTTCTGAGTGTTTGCTTTACACCCTGGCCATTGTATTCATTATACAAGCATATGCATATACATACATATATCATGTTGACAAGAAGTGCAAATTCTGCAAGGGATCACCAGGTGTGAGAGTGGAGTTGTCTTAACTTCCACCTCTACTTCCCACACATTTTAGATATGAGAGCTAAAGCACCAGATGTCAGTCAGTAGTTCAGTACATACATCTCTCCCTGGAAGACAGTAGTGCAGCCACGCAAGGTGTGGGCCCTTCCCATCCACTGCGCGCTTAGCCGGTCTACCGTTGAATTCAGCAGGCAGCCTCTGCACTGTGGATCATAATCACATGGTCAGCCTTTGATCGTAAGTCTACTTTTTAAAGTTTCTTTTCTCTTTATAAATTTCCTTTTTTTATTTTATGATACAATTTCATAGGCTCTGGGATTCTTCTTACCCCCTCCCTTTCTTCCCTCCCGCCTCCACGAAGTTCCCCTGTATTATTATAATAGAATAGCCCTTCATAAGCAGTGCTAAGTCCATCATTCTGCTATTTAAGTGTATCCTGCATTGCAAGTACAGACAATGGCAGGCAGTCCAGCATCCTATTGTCAAGATACTTTTACATCTCTTTCACCAGAAACAGATGCCTTGTTCTGAGGGAACCTGGGTGAGGTGGCAGGGACAGAGTCAGTAAATCAGATGGTGATGTTCTGGGAGGCGCTGCATGCAGAGAAACCCAACTTCTCTGTAAAGTGTGTGCTGACTCCAGCAAGGATGAATTCCGCTCTTATAGGGCAGAAGGGCATCAGAGGTAGTTGACCTTCCAGCACCTGGCTGGCTGGTTTCCTTGAGAGTGATGGCAGGTTGAAGGCTGCATGTCCATCTCGGTTGCTGGCAGGTTGAACTTCAGTGGCTGGAGTTAAATCAGATTTCAGGAAAGGAATCCCTAGTTTGGGGACAACCTCAGTATCTTCTAAGATGGTTGTAGTATCCAGGGTCGCATGAAAGACGCATCAGAATGGCTATGGAGGAAGGCAGGCTGACATTGCAGCATGGGTCAGACTCTTCATCTGTTTGTTAAAAGCCTGTCTGTATTTTAGCAATAAATGTACATGGTAGCCAGAGCCACAGTCCTCTGTGTATCACCTAAATGGCTGCAGGATACATGGACTTTGCCATTCCCACAGGGTTCTTCATCTCTCTCCTCCAGACCGCTTCATCACCAGTCTTCTTCTTCTTCCTTCCAAATTATTTGCCATTGCCCAGGAACCTGTGTGCACATCTTGTGTATATGAGAGTACTTCAAAAAGTTCATGGGAAATAACATTATAACATAAAGTTCATTTGGGTGCAAAAGGTTTTGCAATCCAGGCATAGCTTTTCCATAATATGCATTTACATGAACTTCTGAAAAATCCCCTTTTTAAGTACCTTCATATGTGAGATCACTTCTCTCTGAACACAGGATGGACAACTCAAATGTAAACAGGAGGCTGTCCTCAATACTTAACATCCCCCACCCCATCACCTGTTTTCAACTTGTCTTCAGTTAGCAGGTCTGCTGATCTGAGCAACTTGCCTGGTGGATTGTGACTGTACCTACTTTATCTGTCCATGTGTTGCTAAAATTGGGCATGGAAGTACCAGGAAACACACCAGTGGGTGTTCTACATACCAGTCTCATTACTTGCCCCCATTATGCTACCAGCTCCAACCAATTCACCCTCTCTTAGATGCCTCCAAATCAGATCTCACTGCATCTGCCTTTCTTCTGACTGTATCCCCACTGCTCTCAGAGGGCCCAGTTCTGCACGTCTCTGCCATCACCTCTGCTTGCACTGGGAAGTCAGCAGCGACCACTGGATATCCTGGTAATGACCATGTCCCTTATTGCCTGCAGAAGATTAAAATGCCTACTTTATGTTTCTGTTTTAGAGTTTTCATTTATTTTTACCTACTTGAACGGGAAAGTGACAGAGAGAGAGAGAGAGAGAGATTGATTTCCATCTATTGATCCATTCCCCAAATACCAACAATAGCCAGAGATGGACCAGGCTGAAGCCAGGAGTCAGACATCTGTATCTCCCACATGGGTAGCAGGGACTGAAATACTTGTTACATGTCCCTAACGTGTTTATTTTATTTTATGTTTTAAATATTGAAGTTCAAAAGAAGAAAATGATTATAAATCTACCAATTAGAAATAACAACAGTTGACTTAGTGTCTTATTTACTCTCAGTATTTTTAAGAAGAAAATACCCCCCCCCAGTCTTAAAAAAAAAAATGGAAAAGGACCAGACATAGAAGTATGTTGTTGAATGCAGCCATGTATCACCTAGCAATGGGATGAGCTAGAGAAATGCATTGTGGGACAATTTTATGGTTTCCTAAGCATCCGGTCTACAGATTGACTCCCCAAACACCAGCAGAAGCTGGGCAGGGCAGGGCTGGGCAGGGCTGGGCAGGGTTGGGCAGGGTTGGGCAGGGCTGAGCTGGATTGGGCTGAGCTGGACTGAAGTTGGGAGCCAGAAATGCCAGCCAGGCACTCCAATGTGGGATACAGAGGCCTTAGCTATCAGGCTAAACGCTTGCCCTGGTTGGTCATGTCTCTTACCTTTTCCCTAGGGATCATGGTTTTCTTCTTTTGGATACTTTAGCTCAAGATTATAATCCAGACATGCTCCTTTTTTTCTCATGATGTTAAACGGTTTTAAAAGGTGCAATTATCCTTCAAATATTTTGAAATAATCTATATTTAAGATAAACTAGGTCAGATGGCATATTTTATGAATATTTTGACTTTGTAGCATTTGCTAAGTGACGCTGTGGGGAGTAGAAGGGCCAGCGTGACAGCCATGAGCATCGTGGCTCATGGAGGACAACTCCCTGGCAGTCTGTGTACAAATCTGTCCTGTAAGTTGTCAGAGCTTATGTGATTGCTACATCTGGATTCACAGAGTCTCTATTCAAACAGCCACAGGGCTCATTGCTATTATTAATCTGTCTCTGTTGCCAGATTCATAGCTTCAGAGTAAGAAAATATTATCTGAGCAAATATTTAAGCAGAATTCTCTACACTGTTCTGCTTCATTAAAGAACAGGTTTTATTCAGTTTGTTCTGGAGTAAAGTTAAATGCTCCAAATAAACATACTCTCTGGTTTTCCCTAGCATTCCCCACGCCCAACAGTAGGAAGACAAGGGCTTCTCAAGAAGAAACACTTTGCCATAAGGAGTGCTTGTTTCTTATCCATATTCTTTCACACACACACACAAAAAAAGTGTGGCTGGTGGTGGAAGTGCACTCTGATTGAAATGCAAGGCAGCATAGTCGTTTGTGCCCACATGTGTACACAGTGTAAATGGGGGTGACATGGTGCTGACCGCTGGGTTGGCCACTGCATGTTTGAACTTTCACCCTGTGTGCTTTTCTAGACTGCAGGTATATTTAGATATTCGCCCAGGTTAGAAGATCTGAAAGGAGGCAGGTGTTTCCTGAGTGATGAAGATGTCGCATTGGACAAACACTTCCCATATCAGAGTGCTCTGCTCCCTAGCCCAGCTTCCTGTTCACGCACACCCTGGAAGGCAGCATGTGATGGCTGAGTGGTTGGGTCTGTACCACCCACGTGGGCAATCTCAACGGAATTCCTGGCTCTCTGCCTCATCTTGGACCAGTTCTGGCTGCTGCAGGCATCTGGGGAGTGGACCAGAAGATTGGAACACCCTCTCTTTATTTCCCTCCCAAATAAGTAAATAAATACACTTTCAAAAGAAAGTATTAACATACTAGACATCTGCACAGTTTTCCAAGGTAATACACTGTCAAGACTTCTATCCTAACACATTAGAAGGCCTTTCCTTCCCTTTTGTTCTTGCATTGACCAACATTTATTTGCTAGTTGGAGGCGTAAAGCATGTTTTGGGCAGCTGTAAGACTTGAGGATCCCTGCACTGTAATTCGTGAGACAAAGGTTTTATAGGCAAAGATAACTAACCAAAATGCACCTGATTAGCATTTCAGGCACAAGAGAAGAAATGTCTCCAGAGCCAGTGCTCACTGCATTACCTTGTGACTGTTTTTCTCATAGGGTTTCGGATGGTTGTCGGGGTCCTCCACAGGGCAGGATGGCAGTTAGGACAAGACGGCAGCAGCCGTGTCGTACTAAGTCTTTCTAACTTAGCATTGGAGGAGATGCCTCTCCATCTCTCCATTCAGATGCTGAAACAGAATCCTGGAACGCAAACCTTTCCTCCTTCTTGGCTTTTGTTTTTTCCAGTAAGGAAAGATGGTATCAATAAATCAGATTCCTTTTCCCAGTAAACGTTACTCCTTATATGTTTACCTTCATGCCCCCTGAAGAAATGAATGACCATTGCTAGCTCCTCTCACTGTCTTTTATCTCAAAACTTTGTAAAATAAAGGCAAAAAAGGCCTGTTCCCTGTTTCCAAAAAACCTACATGATCAGTCTTCAGGCAGATTAATCAGTTTATTATTCAGTAACTTCAATGAAAGTTATGGCATGTTTATCTAGTCGATTGCTTGAAATTCTGTGGGGGTTGGGTCCACTGAATTTTTTAAACACACATTTTGGAGGAAAGCTGTAATTTTATTATTTTGGATCAAAAAATTATGCTTAGAAGTACAGATAAAAATATCAAACTTTTATCTTATATTTAAAAGTAGATATTCTATTATACCAGTATTAAGAAAAAAAAAATCTAACTCTATCTTGTTATTTCTTTATCACAAAGAAGAGAGGAGTGAAATCCGTATTTAAAAGGCTGTGGAACATTGTGTGTTTAAAGTACTCATCAAGTTATTCCCTAAAGCACTCCATATGATATGTAAATCTTTTGATCTTTCGCGAAATGCATGAATGCTATAAAGAGTAATGAATACAAGCTTGGAAAATACAATATTGACTGTCAGTGTAGTGCACTTAGCCACAATTATTATTTGCATGGCTTTTGCAACGTACCTGGAGGGTATACTTCTGTGAATATGTTAAGAACATGCATGCCAGTTTCTGCTAAAGAAGAATTAATTTGATAAGAAAGACTTCTTTTGCCCTTTCTTCTTCCACTGGCTTCTCTCTCTCTCTCTCTCTCTCTCTCTCTCTCTCTCTCTGTGTTTTCTCAGAAACCATTTTCTTCAGATAGAAAAAAATCTTTAAGAAAGGATAGAATTGACTAGAATTTAAAAAAGAGAAGTCCTGCTACCCCGTTGGTATTAATTATCATATGATGGATAAAATAACTTGGCTTTGAAAAGTGTTGCTCTATGATACCCCGCAGAAGGAATATTTAAATCAGGGTAAGCTGTTCTTTACAGAAATCTTTATTTCAAACTTACTTCAGTGATCTGAATACAATTTTCTTTTCAAGTTTAGTTTGGAGAACAGTTAATCAATGTTTCTGAATGTTTTTGCTAGTATAAAGTCTGTTTGAACTTGTCAATAGCATTTATTTCAAATAAACACTAACATTTCAACCTTTTTACTATCTCAGCATTTTGATACTTGTATTTACTTGTTTCTGGTCAAAATAATGAACTCTTTGGCTGTATTTGTGACCACCCAGTCCTAAGGTGCAAAGCCACTAGATAAAGACAAACAAAACAAAACAAAACAAAAACTCCCTGGCAGAGAAAACAAAGACAAGAATTGCACAAATGGGAAGAAACATTGATTCCCATAATGGGGCAGGTGATTCTGAAATGTTGTCTCAGTCAACATGGGGATATAAATGTATAAAATTCTCCTTGGATGCATGACTAAATTGAACCTTTCAGACTTGAGTTTTAAGAGAGTATGAATAGATTCTGATCCTAAAAATTGTGTGAAAATGCAAATAACCTAGCATATCTAGCAGGATCTTGAAGGAAAGAAAATCTCTGAAATTGTCCTTGGAGAAGGACTTTGCACTTGGATCTTGTCGCTTTCATAAAGCTGCAGCGATCAAGGCAGAGCTGTATGGGCATTTGGACAGATAAGCAAGTTACCCAACAAAATGTACAGCCCCACATTTGTGGTCATTTGGTTTTTAGATAAAGGCACCAACCAGAAAGAGAAAGACTTTTTAACAAACAGTGCTGGAACAAATGGATATTCATAGGAAGGAAGGTTTAACTTTGACTTTACACCACACCACACACAAAAGCCAGTTCAAGGTGCATCCATTTCGGTCTTAAATGTTAAGAGCAAGAACTTGAAAGAATTTAGCAAGCATGCAGTAGTACTTTTGCACTGAGAGTAGGCAAAACATCCCTGGTTAGGGCAGAGAAACGTGAACGATAAAAGAGAAAAAATATAATAAACCAGATTTCATCAAAATTTAAAACTCTGCTTGTTGAAAGATTTATTGATAAAGAATAAAGCAAGACGGGGCTGGAAAAAATAGTTACAAAATATTTATGTGACAAAGAATTTGCTTCAAGGGTATGTAAACAACTTAAACAATCAATATAATAAAGTAATTAACCCAATATGAAAAATAGAGATTTAAACAGTAACTTTATAAAGGAAGATACACAAACACACGGTTGCCCAAATCATTATGTGTAAAGGAACTGCAAATGTTAGCTACAAAACAAACAAACAAACAAACAAACAAAAAACAGCATTATATCTGCCCCAGATTTAGAAGTCTGATATCAAATATTGGTGAGAAAGGTAGTGCCTCCAGGACTTTCATACTTGTATTTTTGGTGGGAATGTAAAAATTTACACTGCTTTGCAAAGCAGCTGAGCAATTGATTATCAAACTAAATATATACCTACTTTAAAACCCAATTTCACTCCTAGACATTTAAAGAAGAAAGTAAAAATGCCCCAAAATTGCCTAAGAGCTCATAACGGCTTTATTTATAGCAGCTAAAACCTAGCAAAAGCCTTGGTGTCCATCAGTAGGAGGATAGATAAACTGACACATCCAATGGTATGCTACTGTGTAATAAAAAGAAACAGTCTGTAGAAATGGGGAACATGTGTGAATTTTACAGGCATTGACTGAGTGAAATAAGTCAGACCCAAGTGTACATATTGCATCATTCCATATTGTAGAAGTTCCAGAAGATGTAAAGTTATGTTACATCTGGAACGCTAAGAGATGGTGTAACTATGGGCTTTAGCTAATGGATAGATAGCTGGGCATCTGCAAATTTGTTACTTAACCCTATGTAAACAAATAACTGCTTCTATGTAACTGTAACTACAGATGGTGACACACATAACAAGTATATATACACAGACACATACACACTCTTTTCTGTATAATCATCTGTTTTTCTGTATGTTGGGAATTTTCACAGTAAAATATTGGGAGGAAGCCTGAGTGGCTTTCACAACCATTGACAATATGAATTTCCTGCTTATTTTACAGAAAGAAGGAAGATTTTGCAGCCTGAGCTCTGTGCTTATGGAGCTCACTTGGCTGATACACAATATTTGAAGTGTAGTGAAGGTGAGCACATCCATTGGAAAAGTGCCATTTGGTGAGGCTAAGCATATGGGGAAGGATTTGGCCAATAGTTTCAAACTTAAGCAGTTACCTGGACCACATGAGAGAACTACTGAAAGTAGAAAGTCTGTAGAATATAAACACATTCTGTAGAATGTAGAATTTTGCAGCTGCTTTGGGAACATGGCCAATCTCGGATTGTTGGAGTTTGTAATTCTACCAGAACCTGCTGATTTCACTGCTTACTCTAGCATGTTTGAGATGCTGTCTTAATAAGCTCCTCAGTTTAAAAAGTGATTGTTCCTGGATAACTGATCTCATTTCAATTTAGTCAACACCTACGATACGATTTAGAAATCATTATTTTTTTGAGATTCTAGTTTAAATTAGCAATATTTGAAAAAGAGGCCAATTGCTTCTTGGCCTTTTGGCTAAGATCAAATGTGAAGAAAAAGCCAAATGTTGGAAAGTTGAGGGTAAAAGTTCTAATTTTACTTCATCATCAAGGTTAGGAGGAAAAATATCCTGGTTCAGCTCATATTTTGCTTACTCAGAACATTCAAGGGAAAGAGATATTTCAGCTCTAACGTTCTCACACTTTGATCCAATCTCAAATTTTCTGATATATTTGAAAACTGAAGTCCATTTGGCAAATGTATCACTTAGGATGGAAGTTAAAGATTTCTTATGAAGAAATCTTCAATGCAGTGGCTTAAAGAAGATTGTGCGAGGGTGAATATTACAGGGTGGTGGATTGATTCCCCCTCCAGGCAGTCATTTAGGAACCCATCTTGTTCTTGTCGTGCCAACATTTTGGCTTAGAGTGGGGCAACTGGTTTGTCTTTAAAATTGGAAGTTTCAGAAGTTGTTGGGATCTTGTGGGCCTGAACATGGCGATACCCAGATGCAAAAAAAACCTGACTATAGTCTTAACTGGGTATCCATAAGTATTTTTAAGCTCCAGTAGCTATGGAAGAAAAGGGAGAGGATTTTGGGTGGATTTTCTGATAGAAAAATAATATTGAACTTGTACTCCTGACTCAAACAATGGTTACATTGTACTAAAGATCATATTGCAGAAAAAGGGAAATAGAATGCAATCTACTCTAAATGAATATTTTTGGGAGATGCAGTAATGCAGAAAGATAGCAAAAGGCTCAGAGCTTAAATAAACACATTTGAATAGGAGGTGATGTGTTGCGAGACAAATGAAAGTCAGTTGATTTACCCTGCCTCCATCCAAATGAAAATAAGGTCACCCCTGATTCTGAGAAGTTCATATAGGAAAGGGAAAGAATTCTAATTAGGATTAAGAACATTATCTCTCTCCAAATGTCTGTGAGCATACAATACTGGTTCAGACTATGGCTATACCTATAATTTTGCAATATGACTTTTTTTTAAAGGAGGAGACAATTTGGTAAACTGATAACTAATTTAGATAATGCTAATTGTATTGGGTGAAAAATGATTAGGAAAGTTACAAAAGAAACCTCAAGTGTACTCTGCACGGGATATTATTGAAAACATGAATATTGTGTTAAGCTGTTATCCTCCCAACAGAAGAGAGATGATTCCTGGGTGTGCTGGCATTATAGACAATCAGAAGAGGAGGAACTGGGAGCAACAGCGGAGAACACAGTGACTATCTTGGTTTTTGGAGTGTTCTAGAATTTCTTTCTAATTCTATGAGTGGTATGTGTATGCTTGCACACACATGGGCCCTAATTGTATAGTATCATCATCTGGCAGCATCATCATAAGTTATAAATTGCATTTGAGTGGCCAGTACAGACTTACCTTCGTCTCACTGAAATAGAAATTGCTTTGGATATTAAGCAAATATTCTTGATTTTAGCTGGGTATGCAATGTGCTGCCTTAGAACATTGTGGCACTTCTACTGGACTGGTTGTTATCATGCATTGGTTTTCCGAGTGTTAAATACTTGTTTCCCATAATGCATGGGATGATTTAAGCATCATCTCAACTAGATAAGGGATACCTGCATAGTTAGTTAAGCAGTAATCCCAAAGATTGATAATCACCCAGGAGTCACTTCTTGGGCCTCATCTAACTTAATTTTTCAGCTGCATTGATGGTTCCCTCCTCATTGAAATCTCTGCTTGAGTTCCCCCCACAGCACACTACTGACCATTGCTAACACCTTGCTTGCCAGTCTTCTGTCTCCTTCACTGGGTAACCCTGTGACAGAGCCTGCACCACTGTTTGTTACACCTGCTTTCTGTTCCACAGGGCCACTAGATGACCTTTGTGAATCACCCTTGTGGTTAAGAAGGGCCACACACCACTTCGAGGCATGGTCCCTGAAGTCCTTCTTTGTGTTTTCTTATTCTCCATATCCTCTTCCTCCTTGAATAATTCAGACACCCATGGTAACCTTGGAGAACACAGGCTGAAGATGACATAGGCAGAGACTTAAGGAGAGTCCTCCACTCGTTAGGAACACTCCTTATAGACTTCATGTGAGTGAGAAATAAATGAGTAAGTTTGAATCATTCTTCCTTTTTGAGTTTTAGCAGATAGTGCCACCTGAGCAGTTCCTCTGTGTATTTCCCTGTTCCCTTAACAGTGAGTTTATGGGGCTTATTCTTCGCAATCTTTCCTTCTTGTTTTTGCTGTCTTCCTTGTAACCTCATGCAGCCTTGTGGCTTTTTGACTTTTTTTTCTCATCCTCATCCTACAGTTTTTCAGACGAAAAGCCACTTTTTTTAATAAAAATGTTTTATTTATTTTTATTGTATTTGAAGAGCAGAGTGACAGAGAGATATCCTCCATCTGTTGCTTCACGCCCCCAACTTCCCACAGTTCTTGGGACTGGGCCAGGCAGAAGCCAGGAGCCTGGACCTCTTTCAGCGTCTCTCATTTGGGTGGCAGGGACTCAAAGTGCCGGAGCTGTCACCTACTGCCTGCCAGGAAGCACATTAGCAGCAAGCTGGAACTGGAGTTTGGGCATCCCGTGCCACAGAGCTTCTGAATTACAGTGTGAAATACTTGCTCCTTTAAAACCATTCCTGAAGCCTGAACTGACTAGTCAGCAACTCGTGTTGGGCCCTTGCAGGTGCACTGTTTCCCATCTCACCTCCTCCCGAGGATCACGCTGTTCTGATACCTGCACCTCAAAGAGTGCAATGTTCTCTCTGCTTCTGCCCTTGCACTTTCCAGCCTGTCCACAGGTAGTCTCCAGAGGGACTCAGCATGAAATCAGATGGTGCCTCCTTCTGCTCAAAACCTTGTCTGCTGTTTGGAGGCAACAGAGAAGCCCCTTTAATGGCTGATGGGGCCCTAGAGGATCAGCCTGTTACCTCTCTGACCCCATTCCCTACAACTTTGTCATCACCCCTACCATACTGGTTTCCTTGCCCCTCCTTGCCCCTCATGTCTAGAGCCCCTGTTTCTTTCTGCCTCTCCCCAGACCCCCAGGGCTTCAGGACCACAGAGTCTTGTTCACCTCCTTGTCTCAAATCTGGCCTCATCCATGCGCATCCATTTCAGTTTGTGCCTGAGTCCCCCTAGCTCATAGCATCACTCTCTTTTCATTCTTTCCCTCTAGTAGTTATCACCACCACGCATGTTTTTGATCAATTAAATCATCTTGTCTGTTTTCATCTTCCCTTCCAGGCTTCAGTTCACTTCAGGTGAGGATTTTGCTTGGTTTTGCTGCCTGCTCCATTTCAGCACCTAGAGCGGGGCTTGGCACGCATAGCAGTGCTAAAAAATAATTTTAAAAATCTGGTATGGAAGAATGAATCAACAGATGAGTGTATTTTCTGCATTTCTTTTCACCCAGGCAGGGAAACCCCAGTTTTACAGTGTGATTTAAAAAGCAGGTCACACAGGAAGCAAAGTGGGGGTGGGAGGGGAGTAAGCTGAGAGCCCAGCCACCATCCTGAGCTCACTTCCAAAGGTGCCCAAGGGGCGCCTGGCTCTGCAGCAGGTGCCAACAGGGTGGTACTAACTATCATGGAAGCACAAGTCCCCTAGGACTCTGGAAGGCCTCGGACAGATGCTGAGTAACAGGAAAGCGATGTGGGAACTAAGTTCCCAAGAGCAGCAAGGGCAAGAAGTCCAGGTCAGCAAACATGGGCCACTGTGTCCAACATGAGCTCTTGTAGTGCCTCAGTCATCACAATCCTGCAGAATCCACTCACTGCTAGCAAACAGGGACCTCCATCTTCTACACATGCCCGCTTCCTGTGGTGGCAATGACAACTGCAGGTGTTTGTTTTCTAAAACATAAGATATAGACTGTGATAAAAACAGAGAGGCTGACAGTGATGGTTCCAGGCTCCAACGGAGTCCCTTTCCTGACCAGTGTTTTCACAGCCCTCAGAACCCAACCCATGGGGCAGCCCTGCTGCGAACAAGTCTACTTTCTCAAATTTCAGTTACCTGCAAACTACCATGGTCTGAAAATATTGAATGGAAAATCCCAGACATAAACAGTACATAAGTTTTAAATTACATATCATTTGAGTAGCATGAGGCGATCTCATGCTGTCCCACTCCAATCCATCGAAAATGTGTCTCACCTTTGGTTTCAGCAGAGCCACATTGGATGTGCTACCAAAAAAGCTTGACTTGGCAGCTGCTTGGTATGACTGGGCTTGAGTTCAATGAACCCTTATATTATTTCACAATAGCCCCAAAGCCCAAGAGTAGTAATTCTGCTCATTCACCATGCCAAGAAAAAAAAAAGCCAAAAAGGGACACCTAGTTATTTCTTCAAGTGAAAAGATACAAGAAATCAGCTTAAAAAGGAAAGAATGAAAATGCCGTGTGCTGAAGCTGTTAAGGTCTGTGATAATTTACTGCTAATATTTTACCAAATCCAATTCATAAACTTAAGCATAGGGTGTGTGTGTGAGTGTGTATGTGTAGGAGAAAACACAGTGTCTCTAGTTTTGTGATCTCTACTGTCTCAGTCAGCCACTGGATGTCTTGGACATATTCTGTGTAGATGCCTACACTGTAATCATTCTAACTGAGTCGAGGTAAAAGACTGGGGCACCCTGACCAGCATTCCAAGAACCCATGGCAAGCCGACACCTATGGCATAAACACTGCTGTTAGGTTTGACTTAACACTATTTTAAACCAACTGCATCTTCATTTTACATAGTGTTATCAAATGATCATGATGTAAATGTGTTTTAAGGATATATTTGTATATGTGGTAAAAAATAGCATAAATTAAGTTTTGTAATTAAGAAAATATGGAAAGAGTGGTGAAGGCGGAAAGGGGTGAAAGGGGAAAAAAGGAAGGAGAGACATAAAGATAATGCATGGCCACAGGACATGAACAGTTCAGCCCGAGAGCATGGCCGACACTCGCTACCCCTTCCATGAAAACAATATCCCCATTCAATGACTTCTATGTTGAGAGCTTTCACATGGGGCTCAGGGCACAGAGCATGGATCGCCGACCGCAGCTGACCCAGAGCTGTGCTCTTGCTGCTGCATACTTGGCAATCATAAAGACCTGTCATCAGCAACATGGAAAGACGGGGCCCTACAGAGACTGCCAGCAGCTCAGTTATGCAGATTTCAATTGCCTGTTTCTAGTGTGTGAAATGACCGTACTAGGTACGCGGCAGTAATGAAACATCTCTCCCCTGTAAAAGCATGAGAGATGCAAAATGGTTTTGGTCTTGCCTTTAAGTAATGATGTCAAACGATACAGCAGGGTAATTCTTGTGAAGGCTTAATTGCTGTGTCATCAGGTATTTATAGATACACAAAGCATTCTCCTGATGAAACAGTGTTCAAGGTGACTAAACATTCACTGTGATTGGCGGTTTACAGCTCAGACAGAGTAAAAAGATTAAATAACATTACAAAGTGGCAGGTGACTTCTTTCCCTTCGGAGTGTTTTGCCCTGCGAGGAAAAACGATTGAGACTTCTAATAATATTGCGAGCAAGTGAGTTCCGAACTGTTTGCTTGCAGCAGTCATAGTCCAGTAAGGAATGCAAATCCTGTTATGCATGTTTTCATCTTAGTGAGGCTGCAATGGCTATAAAAGTTAGATGGAAGGTAAAGGCGAGTATGACTTCCCTGGAGACTTAAAAGATCCTGACACACGTCCAGCTTCTAGGGGCAGGTAATGTTTCAAAGCTGCGAGCCGAGATCAATTTGTTTTATATCTGATACCTTCTTTCTCAGAAATAAAACCAAGATTATCCCAAATTCTGTTACTCAAAATTTCAGGTTACCAACATTACTTCTCTAATAAAATTTCCCCTGTAGCTGAGGCTTCAGTTACTTTTACATGATTCCTAATTATATACAGTGCGTGCTTTACCTAAGCCCCTATCTTTGTCTTTTTCTGGAAAGTTCAGAGATCTTTTTACCATATCTTCTTTACGCTAGATGCTACCATTTCCTACAAAACCAGAGCCATAAAATCTTACATGCTTCTGGTTCTTTGAACTACATAAAGTGCTTCTCTCTCTCTCTCTCTCTCTCTCTCTCTCTCTCTCTCTTTCTCTCTTTCTCTCTTTCTCTCTTTCTCTCTCTTTCTCTCTCTCTCTCATCTCCTGGCACTCCCCATGCCAAGACACAGGGCTGTCACGAGAGCTAGATAAAAGACTACATGCAGTGTTCAGCAAAGTGTTAGCACACACCCTCTGCCAAATCACTGTAAGCTGTTTAAATTAAGGAATTTACTAAGTTTCCTCTTCACAAGAACCTAGCAGAATGGACAAGGGAAGTGGTACTGCTTTTGTATGATGGCCGAGTAATGTCAGGCACAAAGTTTGAGCGGCTTTCCCATGATCACCAACTTTTGAGAACCAGAGTCCAAGTTAGAATCCAGCCCTAATGATTCCCAGATGTGTTCCTTTGATGCTTCTAGACCCCATAGTCATGGTGGAGGGAGAGGTACCCCTCAACTTCCCCGCACCTTACCTCTGAAGGTGGTGTGACCAGCACCAAGGCTTCCAGCTGTTCTCTCGCCAACTTCCAGTCCCCATCCCCTGTTCTCTTCCAGCACGACTACACTTTGTGCTCACCAGAGCATAAGCTTTGCTACCTGACATAACTGGGTTTGAATACTGGGTCTGGGGTCCTGGTATATAAAATGGTTGTTGTGAGGACTGAAGAAAGTAAAATATTGCTTTTGTACTATCAAGTACATGGAATGCGCTCCATGAATGGTTTTCATTGTAATTATTATTCCTAGATAAACTCCAGAGCAGCACACTGTACCTGCTGCCATGCCCACGTCCCCACACCAGCTGTCTCTTTGGGTCCCAGCCAACCTGGCTCATAGCCTCGATGCTCTGTCGAAACTGTGGCTCTCTCTCTGTCGATAAACACCTCCTTCCATTCAACCCGGAATCGCTCTCCCTTTCAGTGCCCAGTGGATCCATTCCTCTCCACTGGGCACTCTTCAATCTTGGCATCCATGCATTATGGGGGGGGAGTCCCCTCCCCTGGCATCCTCTCCTGAAGTCAGCTCTTTCCAATCCCACCCTTCTGAGCTCTTCCTGCCCCTGCAAAGACTCAAGTATATGCTTTTCTTCAGCTGTGCCCTACAAGGATCATAATCACCACCTTTTGATCATCATCTCTGCTTCTAAGACATTGGATTGGTCTGTTCCTAATAACTGTATATTTTGTATTTCTACCTCTGAAGGTTTGGTTAGGGTCTGTGAGGTGATGTGATTATCATGGCTGTTAAGAAGCAAGATGAGGAATACCTCAGCATCACCTGCATTCTCTCAGCAGCTGAACCTTGCAAACCTTTGGAGGTGCAGCGCAGAAGGCCAATGGGCCTCTTCTCTGTGAAAGTACTCACTCCTTTCCCATGCAGCAATTTGGATGTTACAGAACGCAGGCAATGTGGTGCAGTGGGTTCGGAGATGGGCAAGCATCAGTGCTGTGCTGCGTGCGTGGAGAAAGCTCTGGGGTCAGCCCTCTTGCGGGTTCCTGGTGCATGCTGGTGGGTCCACAGAAACATGATAACTGGAGTTGTAAAGCTTGCGCCCATTAGTATTGCCAGTGAGTAAAGGGTGAGAGCTCTGAAAACCCAACCAGGGGCGGTGCTTCTTCACAAGGATGCTGAAGGCCCAGGTTTTGGAACCTACCCCTTAGAGACCAAAGCTGAGATGGCTAGGATGCTTAAATAATAGTTCCTGCCACTTCAGCCTCAGGCTAGGACAAATGGAGAGCAAACTCTTCTCTTGGATTTCAGTAAAATTTTCTGGCAAAAGAGATGTCCTCTAATTACTGTGATGCAGATCATAGGAATTTACATCTTTCTGGTATTTTCCCAAACAACTTTAAAGTAATCACACACACACACATGCAAATGGATAGAAATTTTAGGATCCTTACGTGTCAAGTAGAAAGCTTCCATTGACTTATATAGTTAGTTTGATTTGTCAAAAGAATTCCAATAGATTTAAGGGTAAGGGGTATTAGAGAGAGAGGAGAGAGAGAATGAGAGAGAGCGTGTGTGTGTGAAAGAGAGAGAGAGAAAGTGGGAACTGAATGAATGAACCAGGCACATCTCCAGTGCTGTGCCCATCTGGAGTCTTGCTGAAGCAGCAGTGGCTGCAAACTCACGCACATGCTGGCTGAAGAAATACGGGAGATGTTAGCCTCTTGTTTGAACAAGTTCCTGTTGCCATATAGAAACAGTTGTTGCAACTTGCTGTTAGTTCTGAAATCACTCTAAAATCATGAAGACCCTCTCTTTCTTATAGTCTGTTTTCCCTTCCCGCCCCACCCCACGCCCCAAGTACCTCGCCGGATCCCTGCATGCCTGGGGCTATGACCCCCCTCATTCTGGATACTGTGTTGCAGAGATCCAGACCCCAAAAAGCCCTAACCATCAGCACCATGTCCTCCTAACAAGGCAGAAATTCAGAATCACAGGGTGGGAACTCAGGAGCTTTTTTCTGCTTCTGCAGTTTGGTGCCTGGAGGACCCTCAGTGCGGTATAGACATGCATGTCAACGCCCTTTTACATAACAGAAAATAGGAACTGAATTCCAAGTAATACTGGAAACAGCTGACCCTTTTAGCACAATGCTTAAATATGCTAGTGCTGAGCCAAAGCGGCATGTGCAGAGTAAATATTTTAATCCCTAATTAATCACTTTGGTTAGATTGGTAAAACACAAGTCTAATGAAAATAATTTGAAATTTCCTTCATGAATAATTGCCTTGTTCGAGGAATTGTGGGAAGAGTCAACTGACTGACCTTCCATTCCTACTCAGCTGCACTGTGTTGAGACTTAATTTGTGTCCTTCACCCCTTCCAGTCTCCATCATGAGACTAGAAATACCTTTCGTGCAGTTTAGCAGCAACTATGCGATGCGACAATTAAGTCAGCAGAGACAGAAGGACCAAGTGGCTCCTGGCTTTCTTGTCGCAGAGTCTTACAGTTGAGGAGCACGTCTTTGAGATCCTGCATTCTTTGATGAGGTTGCAAGCATGATGGATTGCTCCAGGTTATTGAGCTGTTCCTGTTCCTCTTTAATTAGAAACTTGAATAATAAGGTGCCCAGGGTTTGGGCATTTACAAAGGGGAGAGAAAGAATTTTCCAGCTCTGAGTGCTGAATGCTATTCTGATTAGCATTCTGCCACCAGATTTAATTACTTCTTTGAGTAAATCAAATCTTTCTCAGGGGGCAGTGCTCCTGGGTGTGCAGAGACCAAAGGTTAAACCACCTTCCTGGTTACCTGTTCAGACATGTTGGCCGTGTTAGGTTTGGGTAGCAAATGTATTCTCATTCTGCTCGCCTGCCTGTTGGTCTCAACTTCCTCCCAGCACCTCAACCTCCTTGCAGCAATGAATGTCTTGCCTATCTGCTTGGAATGTCACTAGGAGTGACGACTGGCAATGTGCCATATGGCTGGTGCACTCTGGCTCACACTGCAATCATTGCTAAAAATTGCCTAGTCCACCAGTCGGTTTGGCCAGTTGCACGGACTGTCAGAGTGCACCTGGTGGACCATCTGCTATCTCCCCCTGAGGCTCCTTCTCTCCTTTGTTTTTCAGTCTGGTCCTCCTCCTCAACCTTGTGCTTTGATTTGTGGGAGATTCAGATATTTGGGGGAATTTTGCTTTTGTTCCTAAGCCATCATGAGGACATGATGTTCTTGGGTTGCCGGAATGCACTTGGATAAGAGGACCTTAACCCTTTGCTACCCTGCACTTTCCTTGCACAATGGCCGATAACATGCTTAGGGAGCTTGATAATAGGGCAGAAGGATGCTGCTTGAGTGGAGAGTTAGGCAAGTTACAACCCAGGTGATAATTGAATTGAAAATAGGAACAGATTTGGTGTCTCTATTCACAAATGGAATTAACAACATTCGATGCCAAAAGACCTGTGGAAGTCTTCTCATTTTACAGGATCAGAGACAGAGAACTGGAAGCCAAATCATTGGGTTTCCATCTATTTTGACCTTTGTGAGTGTGTGGAGGGTTACCTATTTGGTGGTGAAGTGGGACTAGGTGGCTGCATAATTGACTTAGTGAGCATCTTTTTAAAAATAGCTCTGAAGGATTACTTTCCAGAACTGCCTTAGCCAGGCTCTGCAATCAAAGGGCTTCCAGCAACAAGTCTGATTTGGAGGGGAAGTGGCAGCAGGCAGAGCCTGGACTGCAGCAGGCCATTTTGGCTGCATTGTCACTGTGCCCATGCCAGTCCTGCTGAGCCATCCATGGCGTGCTCGCCCTTCCTAACCAGGGCATGGGTGCTAAGGCAAGGGCGAGAATGCTGGCTTGCCTCTCCGCTGTGTGAACCCACTGGAGTTCCCCTCTGTCATGGAGCCATCGTTCCTCTGGGCACACCACCCTGTGCAAGAGGTCTCTACAAAGCAGGACTGGCACCAGTTTTTGGAATTGAGACTTTTCTGATTTAAATAAGCCAGGCTAGAACCCTCACAGACTCCACAGTATGAATACAGAAAAATAGTCTTTGTGGCTTCCTAGCCTTCCATCTTTGGAACTGTGGATCAGATTTTGAACTATGGAAATGTCCTTCTTGCAACTTAACCCTGCACTGGGACAGATTTCATTACCTGAAAGTCATTTTTAAAAGATCTTACTCATTCGATAATGTTGGTTGTACACCTACTGGCCACCAACTATTGCAATGGACACTGCTCTATTTAGCTGTAGCCTTACTCTATGGAAGTTTTTCTTAATGTGACCATTTAATTCCTCATTCAAACCCCTCCAGCTGCTTTAAGACCCATCATTCAGTTATCATTCAGTCGGCCATTCCCACCTTTCTGTCTTCTCTCCGTCACTGCTGATTTTGGAGGCATGGTCAACTAAGACTAGACAGGACTGCTTCAAAGAGAGGCACAGTGATGTGGGTATGGACAGGCGGGTGGTGGATGGGGAACAGACTGAAAAATGGATGTTTTGGTGTCAGTTGTTATGTGGTATAGACATAGGAAATTGGAAGAACTACAAGAGGTTTATAGTCCTCATAGAAGTTTACAGGCTTAAGTAACTTGCTCAAGATTGCAGCTAAACACGGAGACTACAAAGCTGTGACTCCTCATCATTGCTTTTTTTTTTTCAGATTTAGTTATTTTCATTGGAAAGGCGAATTTACAGAGAGAAGCAGAGAGGAAGGTCTTCTGTCCACTGGTTCACTCCCCAAATGACCGCAATGGTCAAAGCTGAGCCATCCGAAGCCAGAAGCCAGGAGCTTCTTCCAGGTCTCCCACATGGTTACAGGGTCCCAAGGCTTTGGGCCATCCTCAGCTGCTTTCCCAGGCCACAAGCAGGGAGCTGGATGGGAAGTAGAGCAGCTGGGACAGGAACTGGCACCCATATGTGATGCTAGCACTTGATGATGGAGGATTATCAAGTTGAACTATTGTGGTACTCGCTCATCATAGCTTTTTCTACCACATTATGACACTTGGCTGAAATAATTCAGGATGCTTGTGTCGATTTCCTCTGCTCTGCTATGCGATCAGTAAGAAATGTGTGAAATGTCAGCAAATTGTGAAATAGTAAAAAAATTAGAAACAAAATCCTCTGACTTAATCTCTTTTCAACATACTCAGAATGTATTCACAGAATGTTGGAGCTTTTCACTGGTCCTTCCTTGGGGTAGCCATTCCAGGCAACTGCCCAGAGCTTGGCTGGCATCGCACTGGAGAGAACGTGCTCCTTCCCTCCACCGTTGGAGTGACTTCGGTGGCGCGTCTTCATTGGCTGAGTTTGTACGTAAAGGCTGAATCTCTGGCCCAGGGCCACATCTGCCTCCTGGATGAGGTCAAACCCTGGGTCTCAATTTGAAGATGAAAAGTTGAGTTCCTCTAGTGGTCTTCTCCCAGGGGGAACATCGACCTTCCTCCTTAGTGCATTTCCATAATTCAGCCCATTTGCCTGAAAAGCACCAGACTCACTTTTTAAAGGGACATCTATCTTAAATTTTTATTTATGCCAATTGAAAGAGTTATATGTAGAGAAAAAGAAAGAGAGCTGCCATCCTTTACTTCACTCCCCAGATAACTGTAATGGCCACAGAAAGACAGTCTCCTGTTGATTGACTGTTAGTTTTCTTTTTTAATCAGAATGACTAATAGCTTTCAAAAAATACAGCTGCGACTTCCAAAAACTTGATGGACTTGGCATCTGTGAAATCTGGTTGCCATTGTCAAAATGAACACACTTTGCTCTTTTGGGTGAGTCCTTGCTACACATAAGGACTGGAGGAAGAGATGAGAAAGAACGGTGTTCCCAAGGCTGGAGAATTGGAATGTGGACCAGGACGTAGAGGGGAGATTGGATGTCATGTGGATTGGAGGAGTTGAAGCACTGCTCCCCAGACTTGGTCTCCCTAACTTTGTAATTGCTGTGGAAAATGGTAGAATTTCACTGTGACTTGTTGAGAACTAATGCTGGTGGCAATGGCCTTGTGAACCCTGCAGCCCTGGACCCAGCTGTGTCTCCCTTGAACCTATCATTTTTTTCTTTTTTGGAGGATCTGAGGACAGCAGGGAAAGTAATTCTGATGGAATTGCCTTCCTGTACATGCAGTCGGACAGGCAGGCAGTCAGGTTGCCTTCTATGTGAATGAGAACATTTTAACAATTAGCAAAAATCAGCCAGCCGAAGCATACAAAGAGCTCTCTGGCATGGGAAGTAAGAGGCTTAAAGACTATCGTTCAAGGATTTGGAAAGAGAGTTCCTGTTTTGGACGGGAAGTTGGATTAGATGATTTCAAAGATTCCTCTAACCAAAAGGGCTGTGACATTCTGAATGTCCTTACTCTCCTTACTACCTTGGTGTTACAAATTCATGAGTATTAGTTAATTCACTCTCCAAACTGGCTCATTTATACACATGAAGGTCAATGGCAAAGGCAGAGTAGGCAACTGCAATTGGGCTTGGATTTCAGGGTTGTTGGGAAGATTCTGCAGATTCAAATATGCACAGTGACACACTCTTTTTTTTTTCCTTTTTGCTTAAGGCTGTGTACCCTCACCAAACAACCACTGTGGAAGAAGCCACTGGCTCGTTGGCTCGTGGCACCAGTCACCTGGCACCAGCCAGCGAGGCTATGGTGCTGCACAGTTGGGTAATGTAGGGAGCAAGCTTGGTGAGCTTTCCTGGGTTGGTAGAGTTTGGGAGTTTTAGCAAATCCCTAACCTCATCAGAGCTTTCTTCCTAATGCTGCTGTGAGAGTGAAATGACAAGCTATGTCACAGGCACATATTAGTTATTGCTTATACCTTGGCTTAAATGGCTTGATCCTACTTTTTCTAAAGCGCAAATTTGGCTATGTGAACAGGTAAGGATGGGAGGGAGGTCTGTGTTGTGAGGGAGATTCTTGAAGGGCTGGAGATGGGAACCGAGACGGCCAGAGAAAGCAGGAGCAAGAGAGTGCTGGAGACAAACACATTCTATTCTGACATTTTCTCTCCCAAAAGCCAATCTGCTCTGGTTGCCTGACTTCCCACTCTGATGTGTAAACCCAGGACAAAAAGTTTGAGGCACTCACCTATTGAATCATCAGACTGAAAAATACAAGACAACCCCTCCCAGCCCTGCCATTTTTTAGTCTTCAGGTTTCCCTCCCTCCCATGGAAGGCAAGTCCAGAGAGACTGAAAGCCACCTAACATCACATTCACCATAAGGATTTAATCCACTTCCTTGAAACATTGTGCATGGACACTTTGCGAAGCTTCTCTGAAGACCAGAGCTCCAACAGCCTGCCCAGCTGCACTGTCCCACAGGCTTTCCACCGGCTTCTCGAAGACCAGTCAGGGCAGCAGCTGAGCTTAGGTGCAAATGATTGGGCCCAGCTTTATCATGAATAAAGCAAGCTCATGTGCTGGCCTGAATGAAGTCTTTGAAGCCTCCTTCAGTGGCTGTTTTAATAACAAGGAACACAGCCTCGTATTGAGCTCGGGCCCTCCCCACTCGCTGCCTCTGTGAGGTTTAAAAATTAATTTAGAATACGATGAGCTCAGCGAAACTGGGGCATTGGATGGTGTCCCCCGAAATGGACTTCTTGTACTCCAAAAATGTTCTTAGAAACACGTGTGAGTTTCTTTGCACTCAAATTAAGGAGGATTAGAGCAGCTAGACAGTTGTTGCTCAGTTCCTCTGGATCATGTGGCCAAAGCTCCAAAGCCTTAAGTTGCTGGCATGAGCCTAAGTCAGTTGCCTGATCTCCAAATTAATTTTTGAATTAAATGATTGTCCCCCCTCCCCTTTTTCCTTCTAATTGAGACTTCCATTGGAAAATGCTTAGCAAACAGATGGAAAAAACCCAGAACAAAAGACTGTTGTGAAATAATGAAACAGAGGTCATTTGAAACAGTTTTAGGTTAGTACTGGAGGTACAATTAAGCCTTTCTTTCATGAAACTTTTTCTGACCGTCAAGATATTTAAAAGTAAACAGTGTGGTTAAGAACCAAAAAATGGTTGGAAACAGCTTTGGTCGTTTTTATTGCTTGCTTCAGGGAACTGCTCATCTTCCCAGAGACCCAGACAGAAAGCTCCTGGATAGAATCCCTTGCTGGTTAATTCTAGAACAGTAGTGATGTTTTCTTGTGGCTTCTAGCCCATATTTTAACTACCAGAACATTTATAAAATGTTTCCATAATGTACAATAAAAAGAGGCACGGTTTTTAAAGTCAAATGAGAAAGATCCATAAACAGTGACAACAAGAAAGTGTCAGAATAGATAATATTTGTATGCTGAAATTAAGATTTATTTAAAGCAAACAAACCAAATGCTAACTTTCAGCATGTTCAAAGTTTTAATTGTGCCACAGGCTTAGATTTACAATAGTAAAACCAAAAACGGAAAACCTTCACATTGAGAAAAGGATGTAATATTGTGTAATTGTGTTTATTTCAAAATTTCAAAAAAATCAATGTGATAGAACAAGTTAAACAGTCTTACAGTCAATAATATTGGTTGACAGAGAAGTAAAAATAGCCTGCACAAATTTAGTTAGACTGGTCACATTTCATCAGACCCAGAACACAGCTTTGTTCTGCATGAACAGTCTAAGGGTTTGTCACCCTAAGGACTCTGCATGAATCAAGAAAAGGAATTGATGCAACTAAATATGACTTTTAATTTACGTTCCGGGAGGGCTTCCTATGACTCAATGGAGGCAGAGTCTTTGTCTTGTTTACATACTGGGGGGAGTTGGAGTAAGAAGAAGTAACAATTGACAGTCCTAGGCACTGAGTGAAGAACAGTAAAGCAGAGAAGGGATGGTAAGAATGCTGTGGGGAGAAGGCTGGTGACAGAAAAGGAAAGTCAGGGAAATGCCCACTGAGAGTGAAGTTCTGGCAAAGGAGCCATCCCCGTAAATATCTGGGGTAAAAGCTGGCAAGCAGAGGGAACAACAGGTGTGAAGACCCTGCAGCGGTTGGGTGTATCTGGTCTGTGCTAGGAGTGAACAGGAAAGAGAATGAGAGCCTGCAAGTGCCTCAATGGGCCAACTCAAACAAGATGGGATTTAACAGGAGTGAACAAAGATAGAGGAAGGTAATAAGTTTAGAGAAGTAAGGAAGGACCAGACTGTATAGATCCCTCAAGACCACTGTGGGGACACCTGGACATCTCCCAGAGAGAATGCACAAATGCTATTGATTGACCACTATCAATCTACAGATATACCACCCTGAACGTGCCTGATCTTGTCTGATCAACTACTATCTTGATCAATTTAGTCTGCGAAATTGGATTATCACAGATCATCAAGTATACACAGTAAATGTATATCTCACAGCTCTGCGGACTGCACTTCCAAGATCAAGGTGTCCGAGTGACTGTGTTCTTGGTACAAAGCTTGCTTGCTGGTTTACAGATGGCCATCTTCTTACCCTTGTGAAGGTCACATGGTCTCCGCTACAGCTCTTTCGGTCTGTATGAAATGAAAGCACTGTAAACAATATATTAAAGGACTGGTATGGTTACACTCAATACGCTTTGCAGAAAATGTTGGTCTGGCCCACATGTTGTAGTTTGCTATCCTGTGCATGGAGCTGAATGATTTTTGAAAACTTGGGTGAGAAAGTCGATTATCAGTGTTAGTTAAGGCTATACATTAGTAATCTGCTCAATCTTTGAAGATAAGGCAAATGGAATCAAAATTATGGATATAGACTTTATGAGAAAGATATCCAACAAATTCCTGTGTATGTGTGTGCGAAGTGAAAGAAAGAGTAATACTCTGGTTTCTCTTCAGAGCGAATAAATCTTTCGCCTTTTACTAAAAAACAAAAAAGAAAGAAAGAAAGAAAGAGTAAATTGAAGAAATAAGCTTTGATTCAAGAACATCCATTGATATCTGGTTAAGCAACCCTCCTCAATAGGACCTATACTGGTACCAGGCATTTATGAACTCAAATCCACTTTGATCTCTAAACTTGTCAGCTCTGTACTGTAGAGGTTCCTCTAAGTGAACCTGCTTCCCAAGCCCCTGCGTCCACCAGCTTCCAGCTTGGTTCAGCTGGCGGAGGAAAGGCTCCTGCACCTCTGGAGGCAGTTCCAGGTGTGCCTGCGTTACCTCCTTGCTCCACCTTCTGCTGGTAGGTTTTGCCCACCTGGTTAACCTACCCTATTTGTGTCTAAGGCTTCCTGTTGTCACCTCAGGCAGCAGCTCAGATCTTTCATTTTCTGCAAACAACTCTATTGTATTCAAAGCTTTCTTTTTTAAATGTTCAGCCTGATTTCCGTTTTTCTGGTTGGACCCCAACCGATTCAGGAGCTCATCAGTGAGCCTCACCTTTGGTGGAGGTTGGACTGCAGCACTGGCTTTTCTTGGCTGCTGTCACCATTTTGATCAGTAACTTGGTTGATGATGTAACAGGCATGCTAATAGTGTTTGCAAATGACCTGGAGCTCTTTGGAAAATCTAGAAATACCTCAACAAACCATATTGAACAAGAAGAAAAATGTAAAGTTGCTACACTAGAGTCTAAAAAAATAACATCAAGTCTAGGATGGGGAAATCAACACATGGTAACTTACATCCAGGTGAGACAAAAGTTCTCCAAAAAGTTAAAAAGCACCAGTTGCATCAATGCTTGGAGACAGGAAGAAAGGAAGTTATTAAGAACAATTGTTTCTTGGCCAGACCACCCTTGGAGTGTTACATTCAGCTTCAGACAATGCATTTATAAGCAGCGTAAACTGAAACACAAGAGGATGGCATGACAATAAAAGGAAATATGAGTTATTGAAGGAAACAAGAAAGAAAGAAATCCTCAGAAATACAGGTAGGAATACAACCTCTCCATGTCCAAAATGGTAATAGGATACTAAGTTGGCAGCGGCTATAAAAAAAATGAACACTTCAGCTGACATAACATTTTAATTTGTCTAAATTTTTAATTTATTTTGTTTGAAAGGCAGAGAGAGAGAAGGAGAGAGAGATCTCCCATCTGCAGGTGCACTTTCCAAATCCATGGACTTTTCAGGATTGGGCTGGGACCAGAGATCAGAGCTAGGTACACAAACTAGGCCTCCCGAATGGGTTACAGGCAGCCAATCATGTGAGCCATCACTGCTGACTCGTAGGGTCTGCACTGGCAAAAAGCTGGTGCCAGGAGCCAGAGCGGGAATTGAACCCAGGCACTGTGCTGTGGGCTGCAGGTGTCTTGATGGCTGGCTATGCTCATCTGGCAGCAGACTTTATAAAACTTGTATATTTCAACGTGTGCTCAAACAGACATCAGGGTCAGTTCTCATGCATCTTCCAATATCAAACTATCCTTTGAGCCTCAGGTGTGGGAGACTTTTGCTCTGGACTGTTTGCCTTGTGATCAGTTCCTTCTCTTCTGTCTTTGGGAAGAAATAAAGCAACTGACATCTTTTCTACCCATGCAGAATCAAGCTGCAGAATGCATAAGCATTAGTCATGTGTAATGTGCCTATGATGCTTAGCTCATTAGGCTGCGCACGGAATATCTCAGGGTGGACAGCCTGGTCAGATTAAAATAACACTTCACCTATTTTGTGCTATTTTAGTAAACTTCTAAGGCGTCACTGGCCATCCTCTTTTACAGTCTCTCAGCTAAAATGAATTATTACGTTTTCTTTGCAATGCAGTTGTCTCGCTTAACAAATTCTAAAATAGTTGATTTAATTTATGATAAGAATATTAACTTTATTTAGTAGGCAGTATTGTCAGCTTTGGATTTTTTGAAGATTATTTATTCATGTAAAAAGCAGAGTTACAGGGAGGGAAAGACAGAGATCATGCATCCCATGGGCTGATTTCCCATATGGCCACAATAACTGGACCAGACCAGGCTGCAGACAGGAGACAGCAGGTTCCTCCGGGTCTCTCATGCCACAGCAGGGGCCCAAGAAGTTGGGCCGTTCTTCACTGCTTCCCAGGTGCATTAGCAGGGAGTGGGATTAAAAGTGGAGCAGCTGGGTATCCAACCTGGCACCCATGTGGGATGCTAGCATTGCTTAATTCACCGTATCAATGCCAACTCCAGCTTTAAATATTCTGTAAGGCGGGGCTAGTGCAATGGCTCAGTTGGCTAATTTCCCACCTGCAAGTGCTGGCGTCCCAAATGGGTGTCTCTAGGCACCAGTCCACATCCCAACTTCTCCACTTCCCATCCTGCTTACTGCTTGTGGCTTGAGGAAACAGTGGAGCATGACCTAAAGCCTTGGGACCCTGCACCCACATGGGAGACCCAGAAGAAGCTCCTGGCTTCAGTTCAGCTAAGCTGTGGCCATTGCAGCCATTTAGGGAACAAACCATCAGGTGAAAGATCTTTCTCTCTGTCCTCCCCGTAATTCTGTCTTTTCAATAAAAATAAATAAATCTAAATATATATATATTTATATATACGCAAAAGATATATATATATATGCATATATACACAAAAGATATCTTAGTAATGAAGCAGTTTCTGCTACAGATAAAGTTTGGTGGAGCCCAGTTAGGCAACTCCCCCAAGGCTTCAACTAGAGTGGGCCTTTGAATTAGAATCCTGAGCTCCTTTCTGTTCGTCTGGTGAGCTTTCCACTACAGCGTCCTGGGAAACTCTGCTGAAACCCTATCCAGAAACTCATGTGTGGGTATGAAAAAGGCTGTGAACAACAGCCAATGCCACCAGCCAATCCTGCCGTCAGCTTAGGGTTCCACTTAACCAAAAATGGTTGTGAATTTGTAGACATTATTTATTTCACAGATTCATCTGTATGAGGTATTATTTCATACTTACGAAAGTGCCCTTTTAAACTTACTGTATATTCTATAATAGTTTACTTTTGTGTATGAATTTTTAAAATATGCAAAAGTAATGATAATTCTAAAACTTGTTTACATGTCACTTTCAACTGCCATTATCTTTATACTTACAGTCATTGATATATAGGTTTTTCCACCTAGTATTCTCTGGGCTATCAAGAATATTTATAGTTCTGAAATTTTCCCTAGCCACGGACACTTTATCTGCAAACTGTCATGTAAAGACATCTGTGTCCCACTGCTAACTTTTGACAATGAGTCTTAGATACGCTCTAATTTTGGAGATGTTAAATGCTGAATAAAGAAGAAAAGGAAGGAAAGAGAGAAGGAGGGAAGGAAGGAAGGAAGGAAGGAAGGAAGGGAGGAAGGAAGGAAGGAAGGAAGGAAGGAAGGAAGGAAGGAAGGAAGGAAGGAAGGAAGAGAGGGAGGAAGGGAGGAAGAGAGGAAGGGAGGAGGGAAGGGCCCAGAAGAAGTGACAAGTGGCCTGTGATTGGGCATTGCTGGCATCCCTCGCTCATCAGGTGTGTGGATATGTACAGGTGTGTCTGGGACAAGTGCTGCCAGCCACACTCCTCACACCCTTTGCAGAAGAATGATTCCAAACATGAGAAAGAATGAAGCTCACATATAATGAAAGATGAATATGGGAGAGTTTACGTGGGGCTTGCCCCTGGATTCAGCCAGACCTAAACACATTGTTAGATTTGCCATTCACTAAGTCCATCAAATGGCTTTCCAGGTTTGCACTAGCCTGATCTAACTGTATTCACTCACATCTCAAGGAATCTTAGGGGCAGTCCCATGAAGATTTCAGCAATATTCCATAGATTTAAACATATGCAGGTCAGCAAAGTGGGAAATTTTTTTTCTGGTTGTAGTATTAGAGAATTATCTTCATGAACCAGGGTCAAAAAGAATATAAACCAAAGACCAAGGCAAATGACAAAGTTTATTAAAGAAAGTTAATGTTTTAAAATTGAGGCTGGAAGCACGCTTGGAAATCATGGCTGCTTTGGCCAGGGGAGCTGAGCCGCCCGTGCTGGTGGCTCTGGTGACAACAGGGGCCACCTGTGATGTTCTGTGCAGTGACAAAGGCTAACGGTACATCACAGGATGCTTCCGGGGACACTGCCACTTGCTGGGAACAACTCATGCCAGAGCTCGGTTTGTATTTGCCAATCCTGACTATCGCAGAAAATAAGCAATGAATCAATGAACTGCATAGAATCTTTCCACTTCTTTCTCTAGTACAAAAATGTACATGTCCTGCCCAGAGCTGCTTTGGAAAGTATTTCTTGCTATGCAGGTATGTCAGTGTAGGCATGTATATGTATGTATACTCACCAACAGGGTATTCCAGCAATATCCCACAGGGGCATGAGAACAAAAGGAGACATTAATAATAACGATTTGGGGAAAATTTGTGGATATATATCAATAACACTAACTTGGGGCTGGTGTTTGTGGCTCATTGTGTTAAGCTGCTACTTGCAGCATTGGCATCCTGTATGGGCACTGAAATCCCAGCCGATTCGTGTCCTCTCCAGCTCCCTGCTAAAGTGCCTGAGAAAGCAGTGGAGGATGATGGTCCAAGTGCCTGGTCCCTTCACCCAGTGGGAGATGTGGAAGAAGCTCCAGGATCCTAGCTTCAGTCTGGCCAAACCTGGCCATTGTGATCACTCGGGGGAGTAAACCAGCAGATGGAAGACCACCCCCCCATAACTATACCTTTTAAATAAATAAAATAAATCTTTGTTTAAAAAAATAGCACTAACTTGGAACATGCTTTGCTATTAAACTTTGTTTCCTTGCTCATCAAACTTACTGTCATCCACTGGGGTCTGTCACGCTGTGCCATCTGCTCCCGACTAGGTGAGCGCTGGACATCCCAGACAACTTGTCTGTGGACAAGGGGACAATGGCAACAAGTAGGCATAAAAGCCAAATACTTTTTTGCTTTTCAATCACCAGGCCCTGCTTCTTAAGCAAAACACTGTGCACTGGGCATAGACATGCAGTGTAGAGGACTAATCGAGAACAAAAGCCACATTAATAAGTGCTTTGGACACATCAGCACTTACGCAGAACCACAGCCGCCTTATCTGATCCCGAAGCAGCCACATGAGCAGGTCAGGCTGCTTGGCTATGGTTGTGCTTAGCAACAGGAAGTGAACTGAAACAGGCACTTGCTATGAAATTTCCACAGACCCTGCCCTTGGACCCTGGTGGGGAGAGAGAGCCTGTCTGCTGGGTGTCCCAGATCAGGACACCGAGTAACCCAGCTTCTCAGGCAACAGTGACCTAAGGCAGAGTTGAAGGAAGGAAGTTGGGACCTCACAAGCTCAAAACCAGGTGCACTGTGCTTTTGGGAGGACGAGGCCTGTGGGGAAGAGCGAAGTGTTGCTGACTCAGAGCTGTCATGGTCACCAGCAGCTGGGGACCTGGGCCCCTGCACCTGCCTGGAAGACGTAGAGAAACTCCTGGTTTCAGCCCCAGCCCTGCTTACCGTGGCCATTTAGGAACTGAACCACCAGATACAAAATTCTCTAACTCCCCTGTCTTTGTTACTCTCCCTTTCAAATAAATGAATCTATTTTTTAAATTGCTGAGCCTCGTGCCTGGCATCAAGGAGATGTGGAGTAATAATTTCTCTCTCTTCCTTTGTGAGATTCCTCCAACTCACAAATGATTATTCCTCATTAACAACCAGTAGACAGTTGCTTGATTTTTGCTAGAATTCACTCAATGGAATAGTCATTTTATTAAACTGATAAGAACAGATACTAAACTTGATCTTAGCCAAAAGGCCGAGAAGCGATTATAAAGTCATTTTAAACATGGCATTAATCTATTACATCAGCTTCCCAGCAATTCTGTCTCCAATTACTTAATTTAGTTGATGTGGTGGAAAGCAAGGGTTAATACGTAGACTTTTCACATACACAACAAAAAAGGGAATATGTTCTCTGTTTTTCAACATTTTAGTGACAGTAGTTATTAACTGTGGACTATCATTACAAAAGGGCCATCTGGCTGCTCTGTCACAAAAGCAACCAAGAAAATGAGGCCAGCAGTGGCTGTCTGGGAGATTGCTCTTCATCACAACGATGTGGCTCACGAAGGGTTGTGATCTCAGTTTAAGGTTTTTAGAAAATGAAAAATAAAAAGGGCTTTTAGGCACTTATCCATAAATGGATAATCGAATTCTCCAGACGCACGGGATCTAAACCTAAACAGGCCACAACATCTTTCTCATAGGATTTAGTAGGACTTGACTATTTTGGAATTTTTTTTTCTGTCAAGGCTCCATGTCATTAGGTAAATTTAAAAAAGTTGTGTTCAAGACTAAAAGCACTTTCTTAGAGAACGCGCAGTTTGTTCCCCTAAGTTCATAGCTGAGACTTGCAAGGGGTAGGAGCAAGGAAGGTATAGAAATGGCCCACGGACGCCGGAAGAGAGAGCCCTGTCCTTGGCTTCCTGCTTTGGCCCAGCCCGGTGATGAGGAATCCTGGGTCTGTGTACCACCTCCACCACCTCCACCAGCTCCCGAGTGAACCAAACCCACACCAAGCTGATACAAGACAAACTAGCTGGTTCAGCTTTGAGAGGCATCGTTTTTTTGGCCCCTCAAGAAAAAAACGTTTTTTGTTTTGTTCTGTTTTCTTTCTCCCTTAACACAATTTCTTCCCCCAGGAATGTTTTCAGTGGAAGATAAGGCCCGGAAGGTGTACAATACCACCAACTGTCAAAGAAAAGAAGCCAGGGACCTTCTAGTGGGTGGGAGGTAAGAATTACTAATCCAATCTGCTTGAGTTAACTCAAAACAAGGATTAGTGTGAAGTTCCAGAATATGTTAATCTTCCTTTATGGAAGTAAAGTTCAGCACTGCACCAGCCTCGTGGTTCATAGTTCCTGGGAACAATGAGCCAATTAAACTTGAGAGGGAAAAAGAAATCTTGCCCAAGTTTGCCATCGGTTACCTAATACTTGGAGTTGCTTTGATTCTTGATAATTTGGTTTTGTGTCGTAGACACAGGAAATACAACATCATTTATTATCCATTAGGGTGTTTCTAAGTACAGTATACCTCCTAATTAAATACACACTGCTGTGTGCTAGCGTTCTTGATCTTCTCTGCCCTCTTAAAGAGACTATTTAAGTGGCATTTGCATGTAACTGACATTGCTTTGCCAAATAGTCTCATCAATGTTATTATACGTTTTTCCCCCGAATCACATATTTAGAGCTCACATGATGAACAAATGGAACAAATTGTCAGTTATTCAGATTCAACCTACCTGGTAGAGAGTTACAAATGAGAAATGCTCTTTTATTTTTATATTTTTCACAGTAAAATCACCATTGGAAAGATTGAATTCTGTCCCAATTGGTCACTATGTTTTGGAGAAAATTTTTGCACCTAAAATTGCCATTAGTTTACTTTTAAGGTTTTGCTATTGGAAAATATTTTGAAATTATTTACTTTTGTTCATTTATTTGCTTGACTTTCATAAGTAATGTTTGCTTCTATTATTGAAAGACTGGAACAGATAAAAGTTGTAGAATATCAATTACTTTGATTGCTAGTAGTCAGATATTTACCTAAAAACTAACAACTGAATAACAGTAACCACTTTGTGTTAAACTCTCACTAATTACATGAACATTTTACATAAATATCCTTATGTAAGCAAATTCAAATCAATGTTAAGGTTAAGAGTTAGTTTGGAGTTTGTACTGCATAAAACTAGTCAGCATGTATAACAACAAGAATTATGTTACAATAGCTTTTATGGAGTGTTTTGTAAAAGAGCTCACCAGTGAACTAGCAATTTTTTTGTCAATGGTATTTGCAGACAAGTGAATTTATAAGCTTTGTGCCTTTCAAAAATTGCATTTCCATCACTCATGTAACTTTTAAAAGTCATAGTTATTTAAACAAGTTACTTCTAAACTTATACTGGTTAAGGAATGACTCGATACATTAACTTGAACTTCATTTTCCCACAGCAGGTTGCTTGTTTGGTGTCATTTTTTTTTCAGCATCAGAAAACTAGAAAAATGAAAAACTAGAAAAAAATGAACAGTTAATCAACAAAGTTTAACATCCCCAAGCTCGTTTCTCATCAGCAGCCGTGTGTGAATGCCTCACACCTCAACAGCCGATCTCACACAAATGAGGGAGAATGCATTTCATGAACTTGGCTTTGTGCTACGGCCAGTCTAGCAACGTTCTCTAGGAACTAGAATTTGTTTACATTCCAAGTACTTGAAAATGTGTGTGTGTGTATGTGTGTTTGAATTCTGGATTTTATTTACAATGTCAAATGCAAATTTTTTATTATAAGTTGAATCTCATTGAAATGAAAATGAAAAGGCAATACTAGTCCTTTAATATGGTTCACTAACCTTGTTCACACTGAGTTACTGATGCTCAGTAGGGGTTTGCCAACCCCAGTTCATCTCGACCCTTGATGATTATAGAGGATTTAATTATAATTGAAAATGTGAAAAAAGGGAGACAATCTAATCCAAAAATTGATTTTGCATAGAATAACAGATAAAAGCTCAAAAACTCTATAACAAATGGAAAATATCAACACTGGGAAACAAGAGTTCACTTCCCAGCATGCACTGCAGTACCTGTGTGCGTGCATCCTCATCCCAGCATGCACTGCAGCACCTGTGTGTGTGCATCCTCATCCCAGCATGCACTGCAGCACCTGTGTGCGTGCATCCTCATCCCAGCATGCACTGCAGTACCTGTGTGCGTGCATCCTCATCCCAGCATGCACTGCAGCACCTGTGTGCGTGCATCCTCATCCCAGCATGCACTGCAGTACCTGTGTGCGTGCATCCTCATCCCAGCATGCACTGCAGCACCTGTGTGCGTGCATCCTCTTGTCACTGCTTTCATCAACTTCCTGGCAAAGGAATCGATCTCACACGCCGCATAGGAAAATACAGGCAGGCATCAGAAGTAGTACAAGCCATGCAGGACAAGGTCAACCAGGTCCTTCCCCCTCGTTTTAGGCAGAGCTTTCCTCACAACCATGGGCCCTTGGTTTTTAGCTTCCTCTGCATGTGACTGCTGTGACGTGTGGGTGACAGCTATCTGTGGGCAACCATGAAGTTCAAACAGCTCAGGAACCCTTCATCTCTCAGCTAGTCCTCTAGTTGCCTTGCACACCAACAGAAAACGAGTGTTTTTACATGTTCTTGTTTGGGCTCAGTGCCTGCCGTAGGGGCAGAGGAGTGGAGTACCTGTCATCCCTCTTAACCCGTAATTCGAACTTCTCGACATATCCCTACAAAACATTGGCACATTATATATGTTGTGTGGCACATGTTTCCATCTTGATTTTTTTGTCGTTGATACTTTTAATTAACCCATGATATTGGAACATATGGGTGGGGTGCTGTATGGTAACTTGATACTTACACACATGTGTCATGATCAAAGCAGGGTCCTTACTAGTTCCATTTCCTAAAACTTTTATCCTTTCTCTGTGCTGGAAACCCCTGACTCTTCTAGTAATTCATATCCATCTTATTCTCTGGGTGCGATAATCCAGGCCTTTAGCAAATTGACCTTCTGCTTACTTTTTAAACATAGACAATGGTAGAATATCAGGATTGATAAGACGGTGTCTGATTGACTCAAAACAAAGAAACAAAAGACGCTACTATAGTGTTAAAAGATGAATGTTGAAATTGCAGGTGTGTCCTCCAGGTTGAACCAAAATTTCCCATAGGGAGGCCTTTGGGATTTTGTTGTTAACAGCAACTTGTAGGTTGTCCAAGCAGGTTGCCTCACTAGGTTCTATCGCAAGTAAATAAACAGTGCCCTTCCCGCCTGGTGGGCTGGCTTGCCCCGCTGGGAGGAGCCCCCAGCAGATGTGCTAGGGCATCTGACCGCAGCGTCTGGGGGACAACAGTGGATAATGTGACTGTGCCACAGAGCTGGAGGGAAAGGAGCGGCAGATGACTTGCTTGAAAGCACGACTGTTTCATGTAAACAAAAGGCTTGAAAAAATAAAAGTGGATCTTCTAGGTAGTTTAGTCAGTGGGGCGAGAGATGTCTAATGAAGCTGCCAGACGGATTTGTAGCTGGGCTGTCACTTCAGCAGTCAGGTTTACAGCTCCACGAGTGAGAGCTGCACCACGTAGACACGAGAACTGTCAGAGATTCCCACGTCAGAGACGGCTGCAAAGGTGGACCGGCGGACCAAGTGCTTGGTGGCAGCAGTGATGGGCGTCCTCTGAACCGTCCTTAGCAAGCACTTGGGGAGATGTTCTCCTTGCAGCAAAACGCAACAACTCCCACCCAAACACTGGCCAACAGATTTTCCTATCTTCTTCCGTCAAGTGCTTTTAAGGAAAAATAGCCACATCTGTCCATATTTCAGCTAAAAGTTCCCCAAAACACACTGAAGACTTCAAGTGAGGCAAGTCGCGGTAGTCACCAAGTGGGGTTGTTAAACAGCTCTTCTCCTCTTTGAATTCCCACCATGTTGTGTGTTTGGCTTCTGGAGAGAATTTCAGGTTTCCCACAGCCCATACCCAGTTTCAGTAAATACTGCAGAATTTAAGGAACTTGGTACTTTTTGTGCTAATATTCTTAGCGCTGCTGGACAACCCCGATTGTAGTTCTCTTTTGAAACAAATATTCACGGAAGTACTTGCAGACATGCAATTGAAAGAGAATAATCAGGAGACTGAAAGAGAATGGAAACTGTTTTACGGTTTGTATTTCAGTAATACTTTTTAAAAACTGAAGATGAAAGGAACAGAAACGATCGTTTGAGGAAGCGCAATGGAAGGCTCTCTCTGTCTCTCCGCCTTCCCTGTCTGTCCTTCCCTTACCCGTTCCTTCCTTCCTCTTCCTTTCTTCATCTCTTTTGAATTTGTCAGAGTTGCTACTGGAAATGGCATACAAGTTGTGCATAAACTCAGATATTGTCCACTTCATTCTCTGTTCAACCGGGAAAACCTCAGCCTCAGTTCTCACTCACCTCAAGCCTAAAACACAAATACGTTCCTTTTGTTTCACTCCGTGTTGCGTTCTGTCAGTTGGAAGTCTCATAAGTCAGTATTTGTCACCTTTATAGAGTTTGAATCGCTAGTGGGAAAGAGATCTCCTCTGCAGGGAACACTCTTGACTGGTGGTTTTAAAGTTTACAAATGTTGCCTTTGCAAAGATAATCACATCTTTTGGAGCTAAAATATTGCGGCTTGAAATATTTTTAAATGAAAACAAATTTCTTTAAAAAAAAAAAACTCCATGTTTTCAAAGTTTTCCATTTCCCCCAAACCTCTCTATAATTGCCTTGTCATGATTATCATTTTCCTTTCAGTGTTGCTTTCGACGGAGGCCCCAGGAAAGAGTTACTAAAAATTAAATTTCATGCTTGCATGTGTTTCTGTGATCTGCAGCGTGTATGATCTCCGAGTGGAAAACTTCTCTAAAAATAAATGGATTACCCTTTTTCCTACACTGTCTGATGTCTCGTCAAGAGATGGTCGCGCTTGCCTGTGATCTCTAACCCGCCACAATTGAAATGACAAGCGTTGAAATGGGGCCTCACGGTGGCGCCCTCTGCCTTTGGCGGCCCCTTCTGCAGCAGCGAGCCGCGGGAGCTGCAGAGCAGGGGTCCCCTGGAAGAGAGGGTGGGGAGATCTCCACGGACCCCGCCACGCATCAGCGGGGCAGCTGGAAAACACCGGCTTAAAAGAAACAAATCAGAATCTTACTCTGTAAAAATGCTTTTCCTCGGAGATCCATCCTGCGTGGGGAGCTCTGTCTTTACAACCGCTGCAAGGTTGAATTTTAAAGTAGGAGTCCGGTTATTGAAACAAAGCAATCAAAAATAGTTTAAATACGGGAAAAGCGTCCGAATCCTGACAAGGAGCCCTGGAGCCGGCTACAAGCCCTGTCCTTCCCCCGCAAGAAAACGCATCCCTTGTTACCCAGCGAGGAGCTTTTGACCTTTGATAAACTGCTCTGTAAATACCATCATGGCTTGGTTTGTTTCCACCGACCAAGAACTGTCTTTTGGGGGTGCTGCTCCCCGTGTTCCTGCTTGTTTTCCTACCAGACTTGGGATTGCTGTAGCTTTATTCTAAATGTGTTCCGGAGTTGTACTTTGAGAGGATCTGAAGAATTTTAATCAGCAGTCAATGACAAAGCCAGACTCTACAATGGAAATAAAACTGGAACTAAGTAAGATCTGCAAAGCACTCACCCGATAGATTTTCTAACATTTGATACTTCAGAGGTGAACTTGGCTTTTATATTTATATTTATATTTATATTTATATTTATATTTATATTTATATTTATATAATTTCAGGAAATTATTTTTCCCGGCTTACTGCTCCCTTATTAATGTGGAAAGGCCAACAACAACAACAAAAATGGAGTTTGACTTTTCTCTCCTCACAGCAATCAACAAGTACAGACTTCTCTTTGAAGCGAAAGCCGGGAGACATCGCTATTTCAGAGCTATTCTTTAAAAAGAGTGAGTGGCCAGGGAAAGATGAAGAGATTAAACTAAGCACGCTGGCGATCCTGGGAGGTGGTGACTCCTCTGTCGTCGTTTGGAACAGGAAACCGCAGCAAGCAATTAATGGTATTGCTAATGAATGAGCTCCGAGCTGACCCCACGGCTCAAAGGTATGACCGACCTCCTGCAAGTCCTTGGTGGTTCTTGGAATTCTAACAGGCTTATAGCCACAGGTGAAGCTGGCACAGCTGCCTAGCTTTGAGCCAACTCGCACGCCTCGAAAACAAACATATATGGTTACTCAGGCACCACCATGGGAACGCACCATGAAACCAACAGAAAGGAAAAGTGATAAACATGTCATACCATAAGCATATGCTATGATGTTGTAGCTTCAGGTTTTCAATAGCTAAGCTCGATTACAATAACCACAACACGCACAGCTCTGGGGAACAGAACAATAAGGTCAACATGTAGGCCAAAAAGATCCGTCAGTCAAATGGGCTTTGCAGAGTGCAGTTAGGTGCGCAGAGCTCAGCCTGAGCACTTTGTACCACAAGCTTGCTCCTCCCCCGAGCTTCCCAGGTAAAACTAAAACCACACAGGCTGGATAGAAACTGTCAGTAGGTCACAGAAGCTTGTTTAGGGAAGAATTGGGCAGTGACTGGTGGGCTTAAATACATTGCATCTAGAAAATACATCTTTTCTACAAAATGCCAATAAAGCCTTCGACTAACCATAGTGTTACTCTTAGTTTTAAATATCCATCAATCTTTTTTTTTTTAAAAAAATGAACCCCTTGTTAAATTCTTTAAGTTTAGAACATAATGTCACAGTGTGGGAATTATTTTGTAAAATCATATGTGCTAACTGAAGATGGAGGTTTTATCCCTCTTCTTAGAGAATCAAATGCCTGATGCATGAGAGATGTCCAATAAATATTGGTTAAGCTTGGCAGTTAAGATGTCTTTGTTTCATATCAAATTGCCTGGGTTCAATATCCATCTCGGGTTCATGACTTCTGCTTGCTACTACTGCTCACATCCTTGGGGGCGGCAGGAACAGTTCCTGTCATGGACTTCCTGCTGCCCACGTGGACGACCCGGAGGGTATTCCTGATGCCCGGCTTTGGTTTGGCCCAGACTGGGTCTGCGTGAGCATTTGGGAAGTGAACCAGCAGATGGAATCTTTCTCACGTTCTGCTTATTAAATTTCACAAAAGACGATTCTTTTTAAAACACATATTTATGGAGGAATGTCCAAATCAATGAGATGGTAGGCTTGTACATGGGATGCATGTTGGTTGTATTAATTATGGGAGAGACTATGATTATAGTTGTCACAGCAACAACAGAGGGTAACTTTGACGTTTGCCTTTCCCTCCACGGGAATGGGGGACCCAGTCCTTTCAACACTGTACGTTCATGGAACAAGAAGTGACTCATTCATTTTCCACATGGAAAACTTTGTTTCCAAAAGGCAACCTGATGAGGGAAAGCTGTCTTTCAGAGTCAGCCCGGTGGTCCACTGAGTTCCTGGGATTGCTGCTTCGCCTCTTGCTGTAATGTATTTGTTTCTTTGTGACACCACAAAGCACAGTTCTACCTGTGACCTACAGGGTTCAAGTGCAGTATATATCTGACGTTGAAGAGCTCCCACTGGAGTGTGATGTACCCTTAGCTGTACATTAGCCTGGAGGTGGACTGGAAGTTTGCCAGCAGAAAATTATCCCCTGCCAGACTACTAGAGAACAATCAAGTATTTTTGCTTGTTTTTCTAACAGATTCATGCTATTACAAAATCTTGGTGCTCAAATATGTCTAATCTTTCATATTTCTACAAAGCAGAAAAACATATGCTAGGGGCAAAAATAAGTCATTCTAATGATTAAAATATGTAACAGTACAGTCTGGGCAGAAGAAAGAGAGAGTTTACCAGCAAATATTTTTAACAAGACCCACTGTGCCAAGACCTGTATGAGGAAATTTAGAACAGGAAAATTACAGATCCGACTGAGGGAATCCACAGTGAATCGAGGGAGGAAAGCCAGTGTGCATTTGTAAGAGTCACACACACAGAGTTACACGCAAACTGCTAGAGAATAATTAAAAACAACACATGAATAATAATAATTGCAAGATGGCAAGATTAAAAGCTTATACAGAAATCCATGAGTACAAAGTGCCTTCCGCGGGTGGGATTCGTCAGGAAAAGCTCTCTGAAGTAGTGGGATTTGAACAGCGCTTGTTAAATGCAATATTTTATGTTGCCTTTCATTCAACAAATATTTGTGAAGTGCCTCTGTGGGCTGGGACTTGGGTTAACTAAAGCCACGGATGAGCAGGAGGAGGTCATGCTCCCAAGGCTCCTTGTTCATTTGGACATCAACCCACACTATGCACTGTAGCAGGCCAGAAGTTTGAGTTAATGTTCCTAGAGCTAGGGACTGAGATGGGCCCTCTAGGCACCGCAGGGGCAGGGAGAGCTCATGCGTGACTGAGCTTCTTACCGAAGGGATGTCATCACAGCTAGCATGGGCAGGGGCTCCAAAATTCTAAGCCAAAAGAAGCACAACCCAGGTCTTGGGTACACAGGTACTTGGAAAAATCGTCCAGCAATTTGGCCTATCGTGTCAAAATACATTCCAACCATTGATCTGCTATTTGACTCGTACAAACTGCTATATTTAACCTTCCAGCTGTTGATGGTTGTAGAGTTGCAGATTTTAAATATTTATTTATTTATTATTGGAAAGTCAGATACACAGAAAGGAGGCGAGATAGAGAGGAAGATCTTCTGCCCACTGGTTCACTCCCCAAGTGGCTGCAATGACCGGAGCTGAGCCAATCTGAAGTCAGGAGCCAGGAGTTTCTTCTGGGTCTGCTACATGGGTGCAGGGTCCCAAGGCTTTGGGCCATGCTCGACGGGAAGTGGGGCAGCCAGAACATGAATGAGCCCCATATGGGATCACCAATACATGCAAGGTGAGAACTTTAGTCGCTGGTCTACCATGTCAGGCCCAAGTTGCAGACTTTTAGTTCCCTTGACATTCCACTGTTGGTCTCAGTCTCTGCAGCAAATGATGTGGAATGAAAAGATTTTCAAATTTCTTTCTTAGAGGAAGTGTTTAGGGTTTGGTTTGGGTTTTTGTTCATTTTAGCTTTTCCAATGGCCATATTTGAAGAGGAAATGTAACTGGAAGACCCACTGCGATGAGTTGAATTTCCAGGCCCCCCGTCATCACCACCTCCTTCTCTATGTACTTTCTCATCCTTTCCCCCTAGTCTCAGCCTTCTGACCTTGTGATGGCATCGAGAGCCTGCTCCCCGTGACGGCCTGGGCCTCGCTCTGAGGCTGCCTCTCAAGCGATTCCCTGCCAGGGTGCTCCACATCTGCACGTCACTGTGCCCCACGAGGGCATGACTATCTCCCTCTCAGACATGCTGCCATCCCTCCTCACTCCACGGTTGGCTGTGTCCCTGGCTCCCAACTGGCCCGCTGAATGGCACAGAGTCTCTCGGATTTCTGCCTGCTTTTCCACCACTTCACGGGTCTGCTGTGTAGATCTTTTCTGAATGTGTTGGCCACACTTCGATTTACACTTCTCTATCTGCCCAAATGATCTCCCATGGTTAGCTCTCTCAACTTAAAGGGTCTAGAGCGGCACCCCTCTCTGCCCCAGGGTAAGCCTTGCCTCACCCCAAATGCTTCTTCTTCTGTCCTTAGTGGATGGACCACATATGTCCACCTGCTGGCCATCCACTCCAGAAATGTGGGGGACACCTTTAACCCTTTCCTCTCCTTCTCACCCCACACTTGGACACTCCTGTCCAGCCTATCTGCTTACTGATACTGGGCATACCCCTGACCTCCACGCCATCATCAAGGCCATACTGCAAGCTGACCTCCTTCTCATCTGTCTTCCCAAGATGCCGTCTTACTTCATGCCCACAACAGCCCCCTTTTCTAGGAGAAAAAACCAATGCATGGTGATGTTGAGTAACAATTGCTTGCAATAAGCATGGTAGGAACCCAAATGCCTAGAGAAGCTGAGGCTGGCTTGGGCTAAGGCAAAGAACCAGAAACTCAACCCAAGTCTCCCAAGAGGCAGACAGAAACTCAATTTCTGGAGCCATCATTGCTGTTCAGGGTCTGCGTTAGGGGGAAACTGGAGTCAGGAGGCAGCCTGAGAAATCACGCCCTGGTCCTTCAAAGTGTAACACGATGTCTTCACCATTTGATTGCGCATCCGGTCTGAGACCCCTAACCCCTAAGCACAATTTACACTGCTGCTCTACCCTGGAAGGAGAAAGGAGAAATTAGATGCTGTATTTTGTTGATTTTCTTTGAGAGAGTGGTCGGGAGACTTACAACATCACACCGTTTGGGACCTTGCTGGAATGCTGAGTCTCGGGCGTACAAAACGGGAATCTGGCCTGCATGGCCCAGTGACCCACATGCTTGTAAAGCTGTATCCTGTTTGGCTGCACTGTGTGTGGGGCGGGGGGGCGGAAGCCCCATTCCTGTCTTCATACTCGCATTCTTTCACATCTTCTCATATATACTTATCTGTGGTTTGAGGTAAGAACTGTCCATGTAAGGGAGGAGTGCATCTCACTTACAGCGACGCATCTTTCTAATCCAGCTCCAGAAGCCTTGGGGACCCAGGAAAAGAGAAGTGGGAGGCAGGGTCACAGCTGTGTAACCCAAAGACTATTTGGATGTTTTTTTTTTTTTTTTTTATAAGTATTTTTTTTTAAGATTTATTTTATTTTCGTTACAAAGTCAGATATACTGAGAGGAGGAGAGATAGAGAGGAAGTGGAGCTGCCGGGATTAGAACCAGCGGCCATATGGGATCAAGGCGAGGACCTTAGCCACTAGGCCACGCTGCCAAGCCCAAAGACTATTTGGATGTGGCCAGCTCTGTGCCTGGCCATGGTTTTCACCGATGCTGGCAGAAGGTACAAATCAAGCCACCTCTGTGAGGCTGGCTGTTGTGGAGGGGGAACACAGGCCCTCCCATAGGTTTGTCACACTGCCTGATGGCTGAGTGGGACTCATTTATAGTCATGATAACCAGAGGTGGGGAACCACAGAGGCTCTAGTGCACAGTGAGCTGGCGATAGATGCAATTGCGAGACCCAGGAATTCTAAGCTCTTGGTCCCAGGCTTTGGCAACTGGACCACACACATGAAATTATCTTTTGTACCAATGATTGAGTCTTGCTTACAGAAATCTTGCCCTGGGAACTTTGTCTCCATCGCTGAGGCCAAGCACGTGGAGGAAATAGTGAATGCCACCTCACCAGCTCACCCAGGCAGGCGTGACATTTGTTTTCTGCATTCCTGCCGACATCTGTAGTCCGTGGCTCTCTTCTTGCTCGGAAACACATCCAAAGCCTACCATTGTCTTACAGCTTCTGTTAAAAAAAATCCTTATCTTGGCTTTACAATTAGCACAGAAGTGCTAAGTGGCAATATTAATGAGTTTGGGGGAGAGAACCAGCAAGTCTAGGGAAAGTGTGAATGAATCTATCCTTTTTTTTTTTAAAGACAGGCTTAGTGAAATTTATACCACTGAGTCCAATCCCATTAAAACGGGTTGTTAAAAAAATCAAGTTTCCATGCGGCTAAGCTGCTTTTATGTGGTGGTGGGTCTCTGCGTGTAGCGTGTGTGTTTGGGATGCTTTCGTTCTGATTCACGATCATGTAAAGGTAGACCCAGACCTGCTGTCCAAGAGAAACACCTGCCAACTCAATCTCTCTCAGGCTAAGAGACCCTGCGGCCTGAAAAAGGGGAAGTTGCCCGAGCAAAGCTTCATACATACCTGTATGTGCATGCTGCCAAAAACAGTCGGCGGGGACCACAGCTCGTGACCTCGTTTGCCAAAAACAAAGGCAGGATTCACTCTGTGGGTGGGAAGGGGGGCTTGAGAATTTTTTTCTGTGTTTAAAGGAGAATTGAATGAACGTTTGCTCTTAAGGAAACAAGAAGCTGGTAACCGTGTGTGTGTGTGTGTGTGTGTGTGTGCGCGTGTGCGTGTGTGTGTGTGGCAAGGTCTCCCTTTAGGCTCGTGTTCTCTGTCTGACCCTGTCCCTGGCTATCCTTCCCAACCTCCCTATCCTTTATCTGCCCACTGGAGCAGCTGACTCCCTTAACCTTTGACCTAAATTATGTTTGAACTTTCATCTTGAGGAAGCCAAGTTTTGGACGTGAAGGCTTTCCAAGTCCCTGTATTTATGTGCCGTTCTTTAGCCAGAGAATCCCAGGAGCCTTGGTCTTTGCCCAGCCAGTAAAGCAGCACCCGCTCCTCTCAGGTGAGCAATTCGCACTCACAGTCCAACTCACACAGCTCAGAGACAAGAAGCCAATAGGGCATCCCCCAAAAGGGTTTGCAGGTTTTTACCTTTGAATTTCTTTGAAAAAGAAAAAAAAATTCACAGCCTGCTTCTCACCATAGTTGAAGAAAGACCTCATTTCTGCATCCATGAATGCACATCCGGGCATGTTGAAGGATGTTGGGTAAGGGGCCAAGTTTAGAAAGTCGGGGGTGCTAGCATCCAGGGTCCCTGCAGCTCAGCTTGCACTTGGCCACCACATTCACACACAGTTTGCTTTTATCCTTAAGTTATCTGGGGGGAGACGTGCCTTGAGGAGAATCTCGAAGGAGTAAAATAAATCGGAGAGCATTCTCTGTCCAAAACCCAGATGAAATCAAACAGCCAGAGAAATTGGTAGAACTGGAAAGGTCTGAATGTCGCAGCAACTGCCTGCCTCGGTGCCTTGACAAAGCAGGGAACCCTGTGGGTTTCCATCAAAGTCCAACGCTGACTTTGATAGATCTTGGTAACTCTGAAGGCTTGCTCTTTTTAAAAAAAATAATAATAATTTACATTAATTTTATTTGTCCTGTCAGTTAAAGTACCTGAGGCTGCCAAGACACTGTCATGTCTTCTAACAGACTCCTGCCCCCTTCCCACGGCTGTCATGTGTGTCTCAAGTGTATTTGTGTTTGGAATGTTCGTCCTTTATTGCCTTTTGTGGGCCCTGTCTGGATCTGGCATTTTGACTGCAGTAGACACATTGCTATATTACAGTAGGCCAAAGGTCATGTACACAGCCATCAATTTTGAGAATGATTTTTTGGTTGATAAAACTAATTTTCCTAGTGGAGGGCTGCTTGCTGTGAGAGGGATTTACATTTGCCAGATCATGTTTTCTAGCAAGGGACCGAATGCCAACCATCACACCGTAATTGATGATTCTGTTACAGCGAGTTGAAAACTAAAGTCTCCTCTCTAAGCATGTGCATTCGGAAGGCAATGAGGAGCTACAGAAGCAGACCCGCATCTTGGGATGATGTGTGACAAACACTGTTTTCTTCCTGGCCCAGAAAACATCTGTAGAGAATACAGGGGTGGGGCGGTGAGTGTATTCTAACACCCTGATTTGGAACCAGCCTCTTCAGGGAGCCTAGACAAGTTCATTAACTCCTCTTAATCAGACCTTCTCCTCATGCAAGAGAATCTGCCTTCCATGTATACGTGGGAGAAGAAATGTATGCACAAGGGGGCCAGCATGGTGGCATAGCAAGTTATCCTACCAGTAGCAATGCCGGCATCCCCTACTAGAGCACCGGTTCAAGTCCCAGGTGCTCCAGTCCCAGCCAGCTCCACGTTGATGTGCCTGGGAAGGCAACAGAACCTTGCCCATGTACTTGGGCTCCAGCCACCCACCTGGAAGATCAGCATGGCATGCTGTCCTCCTGGCTAGGACCTGGCCCTGCCCCAACCATTTGGGATCGTTTGGGGACTGAACCAGCGTATGGAAGATCTCTCCTTGTCTCCCTCTTTCTCTCTGTAACTCTGGTTTTCAAATAAATCAATCCTTTTTTTTTTTTTTTAACGAGGTATGTGGGGCCAACATGAAGCTACTAAGGCTAATTCTCCGCCATGGTGCCAACATTCCACATGGGCAATAGTTTGACTCGCAGCTGTTCTACTTCCAGTCCCGCTCCCTGCTTCTGGCCTGGGAAAGCAGTGAAGGATGGCCCCAAATCTTGGACTCCTGCACTCCTGATACCTGGAAGAAGTCCCTGGATGCCAGCTTCAGCCTGGCACGTCTTTGGTTGCAGTGACCATCTGAGGTATGATCCAGTAGATGGAAGATATCTTGTTCTCTCTCTGTAACTCTGACTTTCAAGTAAAAGGAATCTTATTTTTTTTTTCAATGGGGTATACATTTGGCTTTACAAATGTGTATCACCCAGGTTGGTCACGTATCCTAAACCACAGCCCCACACTCCAGGGTTTCATACGATGGATAGCAGTCTTGTGTATGCTCTGTCCACTGCTTTGTCTGCTTACCTGATGACTCAGAGACCAAGGACGTTCCTTTCAATTCGATTAACAAAATCATTTGTAGAAGCCAGAGTGTCCTAAGAGAACTCTGCTCTGGTGCTGTGGTACTGTTCACAGCACAGCTGGAATGCCAGGTTTACAGGAGCACCTGCCTGTGTACTTGTGGCCACCTAGCCACTGGGTCAGGAACGTAGCCTTGCCCACTAGCTACCGGCTCTGCAGTCCTGCCATGGTCTGAGCCATCCTACCCAGCATAGCCATTTCCCTGGTGGTACCCAGGCCCTGGTACCCAGGTGGTGTGTGGTAGAAAGAGCCTTGAGCTGGAAATGGCCTAGGCCTGGGTTCTGAACTGGATGGTGCTGCTGAGTGGCCTCCTTCAGCCCTACACCTCTCAACGCTGAGTTTCATTGTGCGTGAAAGCTAAGATCTAAATTCAGTTGGAGGTTTTCTGCTTTTTTTAATCATCTTTAGGAGTAAAGGAAATTTTACCATCCCCAAGTCAAAATAAATACTGGAAGAGCCCCTTGGGGAGGTGATCCCAAGACCCCTTCCCAAAGCACCTTCTGTTCCCTCAGGAACAGAGACCCCCCATTTTCATGTAGAGATACCCCGTTTTGCTGAGTCCAGCAGGCTTGCAACCACTCGGAGTCCCCTTCACTGTGAATGTCGGCTCCATTTGCTGTCACACATTGCTGTCCAGCTCCGGGTCACAGAACACAGACAGCAAAGATTATACAAGGGAGGAGTACCTGGCCCCAAGCCCTCCCTGGGAGACCCAGGGCTCGGGGAAGCATGAGGGCAACGTTCCTCCAGGATACCTGTCCTGCATTAGCACCAACCCCCAGAGGCCTCACAGACTAGGCAGACGTGAGCTGAGCCTGACGATGTCCAAACACCACAGTTTAGTTTTCAGATTATCTGGCCTTCAAGAATTCTAGAGTGGGCCCGGCGGCGTGGCCTAGCGGCTAAAGTCCTCGCCTTGAACGCCCCGGGATCCCATATGGGCACCGGTTCTAATCCCGGCAGCTCCACTTCCCATCCAGATCTCTGCTTGTGGCCTGGGAAAGCAGTTGAGGACGGCCCAATGCCTTGGGACCCTGCACCCGCGTGGGAGACCCGGAAGAGGTCCCTGGTTCCCGGCTTCGGATCGGCACAGCACCGGCCATTGCAGCTCACTTGGGGAGTGAATCATTGGACGGAAGATCTTCCTCTCTGTCTCTCCTCTCTGTATATCTGACTTTGTAATAAAAATAAATAAATCTTAAAAAAAAAAAAAAGAATTCTAGAGCAATTCTTCTAGGAGGTCAGTTGAAGATCAGAGTCAAGCACAAGAATTTATGCTTGGGTCCAGTGCAGTGGCCTAGTGGCTAAATCCTCACCTTGTATGCAACCAGGATCTCATATGGATGCTGATCTGTATCCTGGCAGCTCCACTTCCCCTCCAGCTCCCTGTTTGTGGCCTGGGAAAGCAGTTGAGGATGGCCCAAAGCCTTAGGACCTGCATCTGCATGGGCAACCCAGAAGAAACTCCAGGCTCCTGGCTTTAGATTGGTTCAGCTCCAGCCATTGTGGCTATTTGGGGAGTGAACCAACAGATGGAAGATGTTTCTGTCTCCTATTCTCTGTAATTCTGACTTTCCAATTAAAGAAATAATAATAAATGTTAGGAAAGGAAGGAAGGGAGAAAGAGAGAAATGATGCTTAATTGGTGTCCAGGAGGGGGCGCCGGCGGTAATTCTCAGTGTGTCACGATGGGGACAGCTGGCGGCATGCTCCTGGCTCTCCTGGCAGCAGCCGACAGAGGTGACGTGCAGAATGGAGTTGGTGACATTTCTGACTCTTACATGTACCAGCCCCATGATTGGAAACTTACCTGTGTTATGTTAGTGACCCATTAGCCGGCCTGTGCGGAGGCAAGAGGTGCTACTGTGGCCTCAGCCCAACACCTCAAGAGAAAGTTGAAAGCACACAGAAGTTGTAAAATTCACACAGGTGCAACATGGAAACCTCCTTAGTGTCAGATTCTTGATTCTTGCCTTTTTCATTTTTAAAATAGATGTAAAAGACATGTTTATTTAAAAGGCAAAGCAAGAGAAAGAGAGTGAGAGTGAGAGAGAGAGAGAGAGAGAGAGTCTTCCATCCACTGGTTCACTTTCCAAATGCCTAAAATGGCCAGACTGACCCAGAATCAAGCCAGGAATCAGAAGCTCCATCTGGGTCCTCCCTGTGAGTGACAGGGACCCAAGTCATTGGCAGGAAGCTGAATTAGAAGTGGAGCCGCTGGGTCACAAAGGTCAGCTAAACCTGCTATACCTCTGTACAAGCTTCCATTTTGCTTTAGATTTATTTTTAACTGATACAGGATGTACGTACGTATAGGCACCATGCAATGTCTTGTGCGAAATGCAGTGCTCACATAGGGTAAGTACATCTACCTCTTCAAATAGTTGGCATTCCTTGATGGTGAAATCCTTCAAACTCTTCCTTCTGATTTTCCTGGAGTTTACTATCACATACTCTTCTCTCCAGTTACTCTCCTCCTTTAATCACCTCTGGAAGAAAAAAGATTAATTTCAGGGAAAAGAAGAAACAGAAAGTTGTGGAATTTTATGTCTTATTTATCTAAAAAGGCAATAACAGTGAGAAAGAGAGAGAAAAATGGACAAAGATTTCCCGTCTGCTTGTTCACTCCCCAAAAGGGCCACAATGGTCCAAACTGGGCTAGGCCAAACCCGGGAGCCTGCAACTCCATTCAGCTCTCCCACCTTGGGTCTCGCACACAAGCACCTGGGCCATCTTGCATTGCTTTTCCAGGAGCTGGACTGAAAGCAGCATGCAGCCGACTGCAGCAGGGCTCACGTAGGAGCACGGTGTCTGAACTCACTGCTCCACAATGCTAGTTCTGCAGTTCCTTTTTGACACTGATTTTTCGATGAACACCTGTTTGTGACTTACCCCTATTAAAATCCGGCTTTGGCTTTCTAAGGCCTAGGAGAGCAGAGCCATGCTCCTTCATCTGTGTTCACTAAAGCCTTTCTAGTCTGCACCACCCTGCACCCACCCTCTCACAGCTCTCCCATTTGGAGTCCCCTGTTAGATGGGTATGTGTGTGCTGAGCTCCATTCCTGGAGCTACCAACAGGAGTAACTCCAGGTATTCAGCTTCACCCAGCTTCCAGTGCAGTGGGGCGTGCATTCATACAGACAGCTGGTAGGAGTGAAGCACCCCAGATCCAGAGGGGAGAAGCGGGATATAGGCAAGCCAGTGCTACTCAAGGAGAAATGGTCTAAACCAATACTTGAAGGTGGAAGTGTCGCCTGACAGGCAGCAAGCAAGAGAAGCAGTGAATTTACGATTTTTGTAAAACTTTTAACAGAATGGAGGCTGGTACCATGGCTCAACAAGTTAATCGTCCACTTTCAAGCACCAGCATCCCACATGGACACAGATTCATGCTCTGACTGCTCCAGTTCTGATCCAGCTCACTCCTTGCTTGCACTCTGGGAAAGCAGTGGAAGATAGCCCAAGTCCTTGGGACCCTGAACCCACATGGGAGCCCCAGAAGAGGTTCCTGGCTTTGGATCGGCTCAGTTTTGGCCATTGAGGTCACTGGGGGAATCAACCAGTGGATGGAAGATCTTTGCTTCTCCTTATTTCTGTAAATCTGCCTTCCAATAAAAATTGATATAGCTTTTTTTAAAAAAACAAACTTTCAACAAGATTAAGGGTGAGTGACTGGGAGGGCTGGCACAAAGACCGGAGCGACTTTAGGGATCATGTAAAACAATTTTCAATTTTTAACTAGAGAAAATGGAGAGCTACTTGAAGGATTGCTCTATTGAAGCAAGGGAATTGCATGATCATGTGTGATTTGGGTTAAATCCATCTGAAAATAGTTGTGTAAAGATGTCGCCAACTTAGACATTGCCAACATGTTGAGGGAAGCCACTTAGTAACTTGTGGGCCTACCGATCAGTCTTTTATGTTCATTTTTAAAAAACTGATTTATTTATTTTTATTGGAAAGGCAGATTCACAGAGAGGAGGAGAGACAGAGAGAAAAATCTTCCATTGACTCCCCAAATGGCCACAACAGCCAAAGCTGAGCCAATCTGAAGCCAAGAACTGGGAACTTCTTCCAGATCTCCCACGCAGGTACAGGCCACAAGATTTCCCATGCAGATGCAGAGCTAGAGCCTCGGGGCTTTGGGCTGTCCTCCACTACTTTCCCAGGCCACAAGTAGGTTGCTGGATGGGAAGTAGAGCTGCCGGGATATAAACCAGCACACATTTGGGATCCCAACAATTGCAAGGTGAGTATTTAGCCACTGAGCCCTTGTGGGCTCTTTTATGTTCATTTTTGAAAGATACAATAAACAAGTGAAAGAAATCATTCACTTTTCTTGTAGCTGTCACAATGACCAACAGTAAGTCACTTCACTGGTGGCAATACCATTTCCTCAATTACCACATGGGGGAAGAATGTGACTCCTATGGGAAAATGCAGGCCAAATCTAGACCTGCTTAAAAAAAAACTGTAGAGATGCAAATTTTAGTCTAAGAATCTACTGACTTTAGATATTACAAAAAGCAAAAAAACTAGGGATGCCAGATGCATTAAATAGAAGTGCAGGATGCCTTGTTCAATGTGAGCATCATATAAGTCACACATACTTGCAGCATCAGCATTTCCCCATTCACACAGGAAAGAAACTGATATTAGAATATAATTTGTCGTCTGTTTGAAATTCAGATTTAACTAAGTATACTGAATCTTAGCTGTCATTCCTAAATCCAGCAACACACACACATGGGTTATAAGATGTGTGCAGGTTCCCAGTGGGCTATGTATAGCAGGCATTGGTTATTCCAGATTTCATCTAAGGGATGTTGCTTTCTTTGTCTTTAAATGGTCTATCTTATTTTTATTTAAAGGCAGAGTTACAGAAAGAGAGATCTTCCATCTGCTGGTTCAGTCCCCAAGTGGCTGCAGCAGTCAGAGTTGGGCCTGTCTAAAGCCAGCAGCCTGGAACTTCTTCCCAGCCTCCCCGCTAGGTGCAGGGGCCCAAGCACTCCAACCAGTTTCCACTGCTTTCCCAGGCATGTTAGCAAGGGTTAAAAGTGAAGCCACTAGAATTCAAACAGCACCCTAATGAGATAGAGGAACCCCAGGCCAAGACTTAACCCGCTATACCGTGGCACCTGCCCTAAAGGTTGCCTTTTTGTAACAAACAGCTCGTGTCATCACTTTTACTAGGTTAAAGTAAAATACATAGATAATACATACTATGTGAACAGATTTTTATTTTTAAAAATCAACCTCTAGTCTTGCATTACAAAGCAGCGGAAAGCATTTTAATGTTCAGTTACTTTGTCAGATGTGTGGGGGACATGTGGCTGCCCCCCATATCACAAGTTATCCATCCAAGTTCGTGCACCATACCAGAGGATTCCATCACCCTACAGTCTTTGTGATCACATTCTCAAGCTGTCTTCCAGGTAGAATTGGGTCCCGTGGGAGTTAGTCCCATGGGACTAGTGTTAGCAAGGAGAATGATGGCGTGGAGCGGAAGGGCAGAGAAAGGGTGCCCTGCCTTAAGGAGGCAGCTGCCTTCTCCTTGACGAAAACTGACAGGGGATCCTCTGAAGTGGGGGAGAAAGAAGGACCGTGTGGTCAAGCGTGGTTGCTCAGGTGCAGGGCAAGCATGTGAGCACTTTCTAGGGAGACTGGGCTCTGCTTGTGCCTTTCGGGTGCCTCTGGGAGACTCGGGGTGAGCCGCACTGCAGACCCTGTGGACACCATGGGCTGAGGTCAGGGACTCAGGCTGAACTTTGGGAATGAGCAGCAGGTTGTCTCCACGTGCCTGAAGTCAGGAGGCTGGAGGGAAGCTGCAGAGCCCTGGAGGACTGCAAACCCAACGAGATGTACAACCACACTGTGGAGGAATGCCGGAGGAATGCCGGAGCATGCAGAAAGGCAATGGGAAACCCAGGAGAGGAGGGGAGGTGAGCGGGGCCAGCTCCTGGGAGCCAGCAAGTCCTGCGGGGAAGACAAAGAAGACAGGAGAAGAAAGGCCAATCAGGGAGTGCCTGAGTGACTGCTCTCATCACATTGCTGACAGCTTGCTTGCTGGAGAGGAGGAGAGGCAGACAAGACGCATGGACCAGTTTGTCTAAGTGCCTGCCCGTGAGGCAAAATAAACTCCCTTTGCCACGTCAGGGTCTCCTCCTATGAGGTCTCTGAGTTTTTCTGATTTTCTGGATTTCTCAGCATGCCTCTGTTGAACAACAGAGAACTGAGCTCAAGTCGGCACCAAAAACATAAAAACAATTCAACAACCATAAACATAAAGACATAAACATACCGAAAGCATAAAGCGCCCAACAAGCCAGCTACTTACAAATGCCCAGCAGCCATGCGGACTTGGGCTCCCATTCTCCTGCTGTGTATGTGTGTTGAATTTCCCTGGGATTTAAAAAAAAAATCATTATGTTACAAATACTTAGAGAGTACCTATCATGTGTCAGGCACTGTTCTAGGCCCTTCTAGAGACAAGAGAAAACTGAGGAAGCTTCCACACTTGTCACATACATTCAAGCAGGCTTAGGTAACGCAAACACACCTTAACTGTGGACACACATGTGCACACACACACGTGTACACATGTAAAATCACATGACAGTCATGTCTATGGGAAAAGAGAAGTATAGAAGTTAGTTGTGTGAGAGGGGATGGGCTAAGCAGAGGAGACAACCAGCATAGGCGTCCAAGAGAAGCTTCGGGTACTTCTAAGGAGCATCAGAGAGGTCAGGGTGGCTGGGGTGGAATGAGCGAGGGACAGTAGTTGGAGATTAGACCGAGGGAAGTAACAGGACAGGTCCCACGAGTCTGCTGCAAGGGCTTTCTACCAGGAGGGCCTGGAGCAACAAGAGAGCCAACCCAAAGTCTAGGAGGACCTCTCTGGTTCCCGCGTCAGAGCCAGAATGTGGGGAACGGTGATTAGGCAGTCACTCCAGAGGCTCTTCCAAGGATGCAGGTGAGAAGTAAGCATGACTGGATCACAGCAGCAGCGATGCGGGTGATGAGGTGTGGTGGGCTCCGGAGAGAGTGAACAGATTGGAATGAGGGAGAGGGAGCTACAGCGGAGAAGGACAGGAAGACTCATGGCAGAAGGAAAACAGGGGAGGCTGGAGGAAAGAGCTGCTTTGAAGCTCAAGTTCTAGCTTTCCCTTCTGCTGGACCAGTTGGGGTGCCTTTTGCCAGTGCCTCTGGCCAAAGGAGGGTAACAGACGGAGTCTATTTCTTGGGCTAACCGCTCAGAGAGGGCCTTGGATCGCAGTGAATAGCTCACCCTTGTGAGACCTTATCTAGAACAGGTGGAAGGGTTCGTCCTCCACAACCCCACTCAAAGTGGAAGCTGGACTTGAGAAGCAAGCAGTAATTGACACCGCCATCTTACTCTGCATATTGCAGTGGATATTGAACATGTACTTTCTTGTACTCCAAGAGGCTCTGTTCAAGCTGATGGTTCAGCTGGGGGCCTTCCTTGCTAAACAGTTGCTGTCTGTTCTCTGCCTTCTCAGCTTGCTGTCTCCTTGAAGCGAAACTGTCTCATTCATCCTGGAACCCCAGGACCTCTAGCCAGCGGCCATTTGCTGGTTTGAATGTAAACACTGAAAGTAGGCAGAATTCTGGCTTCAAGTTTAAAAGAAAACAAAGTAAAGCCCTCACAGTAGTTTTTGATCCATCTGTAACTGTACCACATAAAATAAAACCTGGCTAAATTAGTTTTATGTAGCTGAAGCAGTAATAACAGAGATAATAACAACAACCAACATGGCTGCAGGAAGAATCAGTTCTTCAACAGCTTTGAGCAGAGAAATTGAAAGGCTTGGTCATTTGAATACACAGACACACCACATAGTTGAGATTTCAAGAAAGGGACCTAATGGGCTTACAAGGACTAATAAATTCATCGCACACTCTATGGACTGAGTGCTATGACCCTCAGATTCATACATTGAAACTCTAGCTCCCAATATGATGGTATGGGAGAGAGGAGCTTTGGCAAGTAATGGGTTAGATGAGGTCCTCACAATGAGATTGATATTTTTATAAAAAAAAAAAAAAAGACAAGTGGCAGGCATTTTAGCTCATGGTTAAGACGCAAGGTAAGATGTTCATCCCGCGCTGAGGTTCATCCTGACTCCCGAAGTCAGCTCTGTGCCAGTGCAAATCCTGGGGAGCACCAGCGATGGCTGACGTCTTCAGGCTTTCTGACCACACAGGACATGTGGACTGAGTTCCCAGCTCCCAAGGAAACCACAGGCCAGCGTACAAGACTTCTCGTTCTGTGTGCACACAGCAAGGAAGGCTGTGTGAAGGGGGCCCAGATCAGAACCCGACCTTATTGGCACACTGAATCTGAACTTCCAACCTGCAGGGCTGTGGGACTATTTGTTGCTTAAGCCTATTCTATCTATAGCTTTCTGTTATAATAACTTGAACTGAAAGAGGCGTTTATAGGTGTATAGTTCCTGAATTCTAATTAAAACTCAAATGATACTGGAGGTGGCCACATGATACCACAGAAGGAAGGGAAAAGCTTTTGGAGAACACAAATGCATTTCCTTCTATATTAAGTCTTTCACAGGATGATCTGTCTACTAGCTTATCTGAATCTCTGAGTGAACCGTAGGATGGCAGGATTCTAGCTTGTTCTGTGCTTGGCCACAAGGAAAGCAGCCTACACTTTCTGGGAGAACAGAAAAGTCAACATGTGTTTCTGTCCAGTATTTGTATGGGAAACAAAAGAACAAGCAAATACAAACTATAGAATGCACTAGATACTATAAAGTACATTATATATTCACTCAATCTGTCATTCACTATATGCTCTTTTGGAAATATTTTCTATTGTTAATTCCTCTTGTGGACCTAGGGGACTGGAATTGTCCACACAGGTGTTTTTGCAAATTCTAACAAGCACAATTCTAACTTCTTTAAATTACAAAAACTTGCTTTGTTTGATCTTACAAAAAGATAGTGGGGCCCCAGATCCTTTTTGCTAACTTCCATTATTTGAAGCAAAAAAAAAAAATTCTTGATTCCTTTTAAACAACTTGTCCGTGTTGAAAATTTCCTTTTGGAGTTCAATTATTCTCACAAAAAGACTCAAAAGACTCAAAAGACTCCCGTCCCCCCGCCCCAGTGGCATCTCTGAGCTTACAACCTGTACTAGGTGCCTGACTCTCTTTACAGTGAAATAAAATTTTTTTTTTAAAAAGGACACATCTGAAAAAACAGATAATATAATGTGTAGGATATTTGGTAAATAAGAGCAATTAAAAAACAAAAACCACACACATCTGAGAAAACAGATAATAGAGCCAGTAAGACATTCAGTAAATATGACCAAAGAGTGATGTGGTAAACCTCCACCTGCACCGGCCGTCCAGGAAGGATGCTACCTCAAGTGACTTCTTCCTAAGGTTGCTGGTTGTTGAGACAGTTGCAAAATGCAGATAAATTCCAGCGGTCACAAAGAGGTTGCCTTGGCAAGCTCTGGCCTGGGGCAAAACTAGCTAAGTGTGTGCAGAGTTTAAGGGAAGTTGTGCCAAAGGAAAAAGCAGGCCTTCTCTTACACAGCAACCTCTGCTGCTCCCGAGTGATCCAGTAAAGAACAAACGAGACTGCGGAGGCTTCCAGTGGGGACAGCAGAAGCAGGTGCCTCCCGCAAGGCAGACAGCAGACAGCCCAGGGTGGCTGTTTGGTCTGTCCTCGGAGAGCGGCCAGATGGTGGGAATGGAAGGTCTTTGTGTCTTCACTCTCTTCATGAGCAAGGGTCTCGGATCTCCTTTGCCCTTGAAAATAGCATTCAATGATTCCGTGCATGTGCAATTGAGAAAGCCAGGCCAATATCCTCTTAATCCTCTGAGCAACTTCAACGATTTGACAATGACCCGAGTGGGGTCAGTGATTGCATTGGTCAGACCGCAAGAGTTACAGAAGGGCCACACAAGTCATTCCATTTAACAGCTCTTCCCTTCTATTGTCACCCAAACCCGCGCTGCTCCACAGCCGGCCCGGCGCCTCCCTGGGGCCCATTGGAGCCGTCCTCCCAGGACGTAGGGTCAGCTCAGGGGGGCGAGCGTGGCCTTCTTCTCCCTCCAGGGAACCAACTTGTCTCCGTAAGGATTCGTTTTCGCAGCAAGCAGAGATGACCTGGAAATTTCAGAGTGGCAGAGTTACAAACTCTACTTTCTCCAGACAGAAATATTACCTTATAGAAACTGGCTTTTATCCTGCTGGGAAACTGTGCCGTATTGTGGGGATTGTCTCCTATTACAGCCGTGTGAACTGGGGGAAGCACGAAGGGTTGTCTTAACGCACACGGAAAAGGCTACTGGAATTGCGGATGACCCTGGAAAGAAACGACAGTGTAACTTAGAGGGGAGGTGGAGAAAGACAAAAATGTCAACCTAAGCTGCTGCATTTCTTGCACAGAATGAGCTCCAATACTCTTAAACACACCAGGAGAAAACTTCTCAAGATTTTGAAACTCCTGGTGATGGTGGAGTTCTTGGCGAACTTCCTCCAGCATTATCAGGCATTATAAATGTCCTTCGAATTCACGCAGCCCCAAAGGAACAAAAACATTGTTATGAGGATTTGAGTACTTAAGCGTCAGGGGGGCTAAAGCCATTTTATCTTTCATTTCTCGATAAAAAACAAACCTTTCTGTGCTCTAGAAATGGGAGGGTTGGGAAACAGTTTTATAATGAAAAAGGTATTTAATCAAATAATATTCGTCGACCCCTTCTATGGCACCAGGTGCTGCCGCGGGGGCTAGGGGTGAAGTCCGGCTGGTGAATGACAAATCAGACGCACCCTAGTGGGCAGGCCAGATGTAGGACAAGTGTGATGAGCTAGTCACGCCCCAGAGAAAACCAGAAAGGTACTTCACTGTCTCCCAGTGGAACTTGTAGGAAATTCGACGGGCACTCTACCGGAGGGACAACTAGGGTGTCCTTTTCCCAGTAGGCTGCCCCTTCAGCAGGCAGGAAGCTGGACGGTTTTCAGAGAACCCAACATCTCTTGCAGAACCCAACATCTCAGTCGTTCTTGGGCAAACTTCTTGCAGAGAATCCGTAATGGGTCTCAGGAGATTGTTGTATAATCTCCTTTGGCTTTTAGAGCAGATTTCTTCCCACAAAACCTCACTATCTATGATTTCCTTTACTTGTTTCCAAAATCTGTGTTTGCCTACAGATCATTTTAAATATCCTCAACTGTCTTTCATTTCATTGTATTTATTTATTTCTCTTGTATTTATGAATGACAGTCAACATTCACGCTAGTGAGCTTGGATAGTGCCCCATGTCAGACTGAAGCTATGAGCTGGAACATTTAGTTGCTCCAAGAGAAAGTCTGTGTTAAGTATTTAAACATTTTAGCTGGCATTATTTTCAAACGAACCCAACAATGGAGAGGGTAGTTCTAACGTAGCCATCACTAAGCTTCAAGAATGATCGGTTTTGTCAGTCTTATTTTATCATTGTAGCTTCACCCACCATGTACAAACACCTCAGGGCCCGCACAGCAGCATTGCAGTCTAATCCTCTGCCGGCAGCACCAGCATCCCATGCAGGATGACTCGGCTGCTCCACTTCCCTTCCAGCTCCCTGTTGCCTGGAAAAGCAACAGAGGATGGCTGAAGGCCTTGGACCCCTCCCCACATAGGAGACCAGGAGGAATTTCCTGGTTCCTGGCTTTGAATCAGCTCAGCTCTGGCCATTGTAGCCACTTGGGGAGTGAACCAACAGATGGAAGATATTTCTCCCTGTCTGTCTCTCCTTCTCTCTGCAAATCTTCCTTTCAAATAAAAATAATCTTAAAAAATAAAAATACACAATTATAATTTACAGGCAATACGCTGTCACATTTTTGTCAGTTTTTGTTCAGTGTAAGTCTAGTTGTAGAGTTTCCCTTGCAGGGTTATTTGATAGATGTGGTTTGTGGCTATTATGTTGCCTTTATAAGTTGTGTTTCCTACTGTCGCCTTTGACTGCTGTGCCGTTTTGACAATCACCTGGTGTTATCTCCTGTGACACCGTAGTCTCCCACTTCTCCCGTGTCTTTGGCTAACTGTTCAATGTTCATGCGGTCTGTACTCTGGTCTTCTACAACTTTGAATGCACACACGTCTCCTTCTCCTACCCATATCTCTCTTCTGAGTGCAAGGCTCACATGGCTGAATTCTGTCTGGATTGTCTTCCAGCTGCGCCCTGAACGCAGCGCACTGAGCTGGGACGACTCCCTCTCCCACCCCGAGCCTCCCTTCCCTCTTTTTAAAGTTTTATTTTCAGGTTCTTTCTTTCTTTCTTTCTTTCTTTCTTTCTTTCTTTCTTTCTTTCTTTCTTTCTTTCTTTCTTTCTTTCTTTCTTTCTTTCTTTCTTTCTTTCTTTCTTTCTTTCTTTCTTTCTTTCTTTCTTTCTTTCTTTCTTTCTTTCTTTCTTTCTTTCTTTCTTTCTTTCTTTCTTTCTTTCTTTCTTTCTTTCTTTCTTTCTTTCTTTCTTTCTTTCTTTCTTTCTTTCTTTCTTTCTTTCTTTCTTTCTTTCTTTCTTTCTTTCTTTCTTTCTTTCTTTCTTTCTTTCTTTCTTTCTTTTAAAAATATTTATTTATTCTACCTGAAAGTCAGTTACAGAGAGACACAGAGAGAGAGATTCTCCATCTACTGATTCGCTCCCCCAGTGGTCACAACAGCCAGAGCTGGGCTGATTCAAAACCAAAAGCCGTCCTTTGTTATTTTCCCAGGTCACAAGCAGGGAGCCGGATTGGGAGGTGGAACACCCAGGACTCAAATTGGTGTTCATGTAGGAGGCATTGCAGGTAGAGAATCAGCCTGATACACTAGCGTGCTGGCTCCTGGCTCCTACTTGGCCAAACTGTGGCCATTGAGGCCATTCAGCAAGCAAGCCAACAAGTGTAAGATCTTCCTCTTTCTGTCTCTCCTAGTTTTTCAAGTAATAATTTTTTTAAATATATATGGGAAATCTGACTTATTTTTGTTCTTTTTTTAAAAACATTTTTATTTATTTTTTATTGGAAAGATTTACAGAGAAAAGGAAAAACAGAAAGATCTTCCATCCACTGGTTCACTACCCAAGCAACCTCAATGACCAGAGCCGAGCTAATCTGAGGCCAGGAGCCAGGAACTTCTTCCAGGTCTCTCATGCAGGTGCAGGGTCCCAACTGCTTTCCCAGGATATAGGCAGGGAGCTAGATGGGAAGTAGAGCAGCCAGGACACAAACCAAAGCCCATATGGGATCTCGGGGGTTGTTAAGGTGAGGATTCAGCCACTAGGCTACCGCGCCAGCCCCAACATTTTTCAAAAGTTTGTTCATTCATTCATTAATAATTAATTAATTAATTAATTAAAGTGACAGAGGCAAGCCAGCCACATCAGCTCCTACTTCCACAAATTAAGAAACATGGCCTGATTCTTAAAAAGAGATTTTTAAAAGGGCCCAGCACAGTAGCTTAGTGGCTAAGATCCTCACCTTGCAACCCCCGGGAACCCATAGGGGCTTTGGTTTGTGTCCTGGCTGCTCCACTTCCCATCCAGCTCCCTGGAAGAGCTGTAAAGGACAGCCCAAAGCCTTGGGACCCTGCACCAACGTGGAGACCAGGAGGAGGCCACTTTGGGAGTGAACCAGTGGATGGAGGATCTTTGTCTCTCCTTCTCTCTGTAGATCTGACTTTCCAATGAAAAGAGATTAAAAAAAAGACACTGTTCTTTTTCATTTGATTTAAAATTAAAATGTTATATTCAGCTTTTAATAAAATAAATAAATCCCCATGCGTAAATTGCATCATCATTGTGACCTGGTTGGACTCGTTAATAGTCATTTGATTGGAACAAAGTAATTTAAAAATTTAAATAGATTTAAAATTTTCAGTAGAAGTTCAGTAAGCTTTGGACATAGAAATCAGTATTAACAGAAGATGAGTTTGGAGCAGGGAGTGGTCATGTTGCGTCACGGGGGAGTGATTTGGCCCCAAGGACAGCTGAAAATCAGCCCAAAGCAACCGTGCTTTCCCCCGGAAGTGGGGCTCACCGAGCCTGTTGGGATCTGCCTGGAAACCCACAGCATGGAGCAGGCTCTGTCTTTGAAAAGGCTTGTGTTTTATTAGTCTACAATGGTTCATTTTATCTGGAATGACTCTGCACTTGTCCAAAGCTATTTTGGTGGAAGGATTGGCAAAGGAAATACAGCAAGTCCAACTAAATACAGATAAGCAATGACGTATAAATAAATGAGACCACCCTTCTAGCAGGGTCTGTAATCGGAACATCCCCCCTGCTTCTGGCCTTCGCAGGTGAGCCTGGGGCCCATTCGTGACCTGCTGTAGGAGCTGGATTTCCTCATTCTCATGGACTGGTTGGCAACAGCAACGTTTTCCCCAAATGAAACCAAGTTGAGCCTTTCCGCCTGATGGGGAGAGAGAGAGAGAGAGAGAGAGAGAGAGAGAGTTGGTCTCTTTTCCTTTGGGATTGCAAGCTGCGTGGGCGTTCCCCTTGGGTAAGTAACAGTCATCTTGCCCACCATTTTCAGAGAGCCTTCCTGGGACAGGAGGAAAAGGCTATGCACAGAGAACCAAGAGGTAAGACAAGCAGGCAGTGCTCCAACAACGGCTTCTTGGAGATTTTCCTGCTGTTTTGTGCCAAGATTTGGTAGTGATTGAATGCCTTCCCTCTACCAGTATTAAACGAACCCACTAGCAAGTCCTTACTGCACGACACACATTAAACTAAGCCATGGCACCACGTTTATTTTCCTGTCTGCTTGTCGTGGTTTTTCTGACATTCTCCTGGCAGGATGGTGGTATCCAGGTGTGATGCATCTCAGTTTAGATTTCATTCTTTGGAGCAAAGTCTGTGGGGTTGTTGCCATGAATGCTCGGGCCTAGTGCCGCAGACCAGCCCTGTGTGTTGCCGGAACGCAGCTGCAGGGTTGTGCTTTCGTTTCCCTTTGTTTTGTTGTGTCACTTCCTTACCCCAACCCTGATGTCCTCCCATTCATTCTCCAGGATTGTTCTGTCACTGGAAGCACTTGTCAATCTTAATTTGTGAGCTTCCATTGCTCAGTTCCTGAAGGTATGTTCTTAATGCTACTCTCAGAGAGAGGAGCCGCCCCCTCCTGCCAGCCTTCATTCCACATTCCTCAGCTAGGAGGGCTGTGACAGTCACAGCCGCAGCTCCAGAACAACACATTAGAAGTGGATGTTTGGCATATCAGTTAAATGCCAGAGGGCCTCTGCCGCTGTCTCAGCACCACTCCTGTGCCAGCTGCCTGGCAATGCACAGGCTGTGAGGCAGTGCGGATGGCTCCTGTAGCTGGGTTCCAGTCACCCACGGGCCAGACATCAACTGGGTCCTCAGCTCCTGGCTTCAGCCGCCAAGAGGAGGTATTGTGGGCATCTGAGGAAGGAACCAATAGATGGGACACTTCTCTCTCTCTCTCTCCTCTCTCTCTTTCTCGCTCAAATAAATTTAAAAAAACACATTTAAAATTTTAATTGAATACATATTCACACACAGGGTTGAATTTAAAATAATCAGATTATTTTTTGGTGTATAAACTATTGACAACTGTAGCTTTTCGATAATATGCATCTCATGAACTTTGTAGAAGCCCCCTGGCATTCAGAGTGTCTCCTTAAACAGGGCTTCCATTTCAAGGAGACAATAGCAGACCCTGGGCGGGCCTCTGAAACTAGCCCTGCAGGAGGGTTCCTAAAGTCTCATCTGCTGCCACCTTGATTTCCCTGTCAGTAAAATGGGAAAGGAAGATCCTGCTTTAAAGGGCAACTCGTATTGAATGAATCATTTGTGAAGGCCTGTGGCAGGTTCTCCGGGGGCTACCATGCAAGTCCATTGCAGGTGGTAGCCAGGAGCAGGCTCTCAGAGTCCACAGACGTGGACCACTCCTGATTCTGTGGCTTCCGTGGCTCAGTGGCCAACTCCCTCTAAACCCGGGACTCCTCACCTGTACAGAGAAGGGTACTCCTGGCTGTATGGCCAAGTGACAACTGGGCCACACTACAGCCTTCAGCCTGACCCCAGGGCAGAGGGTGGCTCAGGGCTCGCTGCTGTGACTGCGTAGCCAAACCAACAGTGACCCTACCTTGGCCACCAGCTGCCCTGTCCTCACTACACTGAGACTGGAGGCTCACCTTCAGCGCACTGAGGCTATGGACGGTAAGAACCTCTGCAAGCACCTTGTTGCCCTCTGCGGTGGGTCCACCACGGGATCCCAAGTCCCTCTGATTCCAAAATGTAGGCTTTTAACCACTGTGCATCTTGCCTTTAGCTGTTGTCTCTCCCCTCCACATTCTTACTCAAGCCCTAATGCCATCTGCCTGCCCATCTCCGCCAGGGATGAGGGAGATGGCACACCTCCTTCTAATGACTGAGTTATTTGAAAACCCATTGATTTCCTTTCGCTGTCTCCTCTCTCTCACTGTGTGTGTGTGTATGTGTGTGTGTGTGTGTGTGTGTAAAAGGCCAAGGAGAAGAGACAGCCCTGTCTGTCTGTCTCTGTCTGTCTCGTGACAACCAAAGGCGCAATGCTGATGATGAACTTGGAGACCGACCTTTTGAGCCAACCCCTGAAGGCTGATTGGAGACTTAGTCACGCCTATCAAACCTCAGCCAGATCTGGCTCTGGCTTCTTATCATGAACTGTTTTTTATTTATTTTTTTTTTAAGATTTTTAAAAATTTATTTTTATTGGAAAGGCAGATATACAGAGAGAAGAGACAAGAAGATCTTTCAGTGTGCTGATTCACTCCCCAAGCGGCTGGAACGGCCAGAGCTGAGCCGATCTGAAGTCAGAAGCCAGGAACCTCTTCTGGGTCTCCCACGTGGGTGCAGGGTCCCAAGGCTTTGCATTGTCCTCGACTGCTTTCCCAGGACAGAAGCAGGGAGCTGGATGGGAAACAGAGCCACTGGAACACAAACCGGCACCCACATGGGATCTGGGTACATGCAAAGTGAGGACTTTTGCCACTAGGCTACAGTACTGGGCCCATTTTGTACTTGTGAAACAAGGTTAGCAAGGGCCTTTTACATTAAATTTTTCTCACGAAGCACTCATTCTTTTCCTTTTGAATGAAAGCTGCTAATTTCTTATATGAGACTGAAATCACATTGGTTGCACCCACGTCCAGCCTCAACGTCAAGGCCACGCTAACAGCTAAATCAGGCTCCTCTGCTCTCATCTCTTACCAGCGGGGCTGTTACTGTCTGACTTTGCTTTCGTTCTGGTGCCAATCAGGCTTGTGTTCCAAGGCCTGAAGGAAGAAGGAGAAGCCGATGTGTCAGCCTTGACTTTGCCAGCTCCAGAGCATGAAGCGTGTTTTCTCCACGGGTGGGCATTTGGCCCAGCGGTACCTGGAGTCAATACCCCACTCTGGCTCCTGCCCCCAGCTTCCTGCTAATGCAGACATTGGAGCAGCAGTGATAAATCAAGTGATTGGAACCCTGCCACCTCACCAGCTCCAACCCCAGCCAGGGAAACTGTGGGCATTGGGAAGCAAACCAGCAAATGGCAGCTCCTTCATCTCTCTGCCTTTCAAATAATAATAATAATAATAATAATAATAATAATAATAATAATAATAATAATAATGTTAGGTATTTGCGTAACCCCGGAAACCAACGTCTGCAGTAAGGACTTGCTGGGATTGTCCCTAAATCAGCTTTTCTCTTGTTGTGGAGCAGGATTATAACAGCATGCATAAGCCATGCACATTTGAACTGATCCACTGATTTGATGCCAGGCAGGTGCAGGGGCCCAAGCCCTTGGCCCATCTTCCTTTGGACCCCTGCACCTGCCCGCATCAACCTTGGTCATCACAGTCATTTGGGGAGGAAACCAGCAGATGAAAGATTTCCCTTTCTCTCTCACTCTGTCTTTCAAATAAATAAATAAGATTGGTGCCATGGTACAGTCTGCTGAGTCTCTGTATGTGACGCCAGCATCCCATATGGGCACTGGTTTGTATCCTGGCTGTTGCATATCTAAGCCAGTTACCTGCTGATGTACCAGGGAAATCAGTAGAAAATGGCCCAAGCACTTGGGCCCCTGCACCCACATGGGAAATCTGGGAGAAGCTCCAAGCTTCTGCCTTCAGATTGGCCCAGCTTTGGCCATTGTAGCCATGTGGAGAGTGAGTCACAGGATGGAAAACTCTCTCTCTCTCTCTTTCTTTCTCTGTAAATCTGTATTTTAAATAAATAAATCTTTTAGAATTTGAAAGATCTTCCATCAATCTCTCCAACAAAGGTGTTGGTTTTCAGCAAAGGTGCTAGATGAATCCAATACAGAAAAGAATATCTTCTTAAAATATTTATTTGCTTTTGTTGGAAAGGCAGATTTACACAGAGAAGGTTCACTGGTTCACTGGTTCACTCCCCAAATGGCCACAACAACCAAAGCTGAGCTAATCCAAAACCAGGAGCCTTTTCTGGGTCTCCCATGCAGGTGCAGTTTCCCAAGGCTTTGAGCCATTCTCCACTGCTTACCCAGGCCATAAGCAGGGAGCTGGATGAGAGGAAGAGTAGCTGAGACACCAACCCATGTCCATATGGGATCATAGCACTTGCAGGCCGACCAGCAAGTTGAGCCATTGTATCACCTTCAGGAATATATTTAAACAAATGATCCTGAAATATTTTTCCTAGTGTAAATAAATATCCAGAAATTGTATCTTATGCATTAAAAGTAACCCAAAATAGAACACATACCTAGTTATAGAAGAAAAGAATATAAAACTTCTAAAACAGAATTTAGGGGAAACAAATTTACATACTTGGGATAGGCAAGCATTTCTTAGATGATTCTCAAAAAAAGGCAAAAGCTATGAAACAAAGCATTAGTAAGCTGGAATCTATCAAAATTTCAAAACTTTGTTCTCCAAGATATACCATTAACAACCAAAAAGGGAAGTCAGCCAATGGGGAAAAACAAGCGTAGTGTGCAGCTAACCGAAGGCTTGTCATCAGGACATGAAATCAATAGAACTTTTCTTTTTTCTTCTTTTTTTTTTTTTTTTTTAGTGAGCCAGAGATTAGATGAAGCACTTTGCAAAATAAACTGTGCGAATGTGTGAAATCACCCTGTACTACAGGACAATGGAAACAAAACCAGCAAATAGTAACACCTACTCATTGGGATAACTACAATTAAGATTGATAATATCAAGTGGAAAAATACAGGGCAACCCCATCCACTGCTGCTAAGGATGTGAAGTTGTGCTTGGAAGAATTTGGGCAGAATGACCCCAAAGTCTACTACTAATGAGTTGTTTCTCCAAAAGTAATGAAGACATATGTTGGCAGGGAGACTTTTATTTTACATCTTTACTTGCATTAGCAAAAACTTGGGAATAACCCAAATGTTCTTTAACTGGGGAACGGATGAACCAGAGATCCAAATGCTCAGATTTGGCTTAACGTTAAAAACAGATGAGCTACTGAAAGACACAATAGAATGAGCATCAAGATCATTATCTTGTCACTCTGACTAGGCCACAGGACCCATTGGTTTGTGAGAGGGCCGAGTGTGTGGTGGGCAGGATCTGGCGGGCTGTAACACTCCTTGGTTTGCATAGAAGACAGGGCTGGAAACAGAACTGATCCAACAATTGCAACTATCAGTGTGTGTGACAGATTGTGCCAGAACCGATATTGGCAAGCACACAGAAGAATCAGCTCTGGGAACACCTCAGATAAAGTTTTTGTGGGGATCCCCCAAACTGAATTGTTGGCGTCAGAACCCTAACCATGAAGATTATTGCAGGACTGCAGGTTCTGTGGTCTGACTGTGGAGTGCATGTGTCAGAGCTGGGCCTCCTCAGTGGCTTAGATGGAGCAGTGGACAGCATATCCAGGTGCACATGGAGGATATGGCAGTACTTTGGAATCTGCAGAGGACATCTAGTACCATAACAGAAGATGGAGGACAGAACAAATGGTCAACTACCCCAGCCAAGCATTGGCAGTGAATACCTGGGCAGAGACTCTAAGGTGAAGTAAGAGTCAACCAATGGATTCTGGAAAGATTTCATCATGCTTGGAGCAGTGATATTGGAAGTAATTCAGAACTGTTGAACCTCTTCAGCAGAACCCTCAGAGCATGTCCCACATCGGGGACCCTCGGATGGCATCAGGTGGCTATCCTCCATCCCAGGATATGGAGGCAGTTGGGAGGCTGGGTGTGGCTTCTTCCCTTGTAGCTCTCTTTCCCCCAGATGCAGGAAGAAAAAGAGAGAAAGAATGTGAAAATGGTGATCTCACCCGCTTTCCTGTAGCCCTTAGTCTTTTACACCCTAATCAACTATGTAAAAATCATCAAAAACAAAAATTAAAAAAAAAGAATGTAGAGTAACATTAAAAAAAGATCATTATCTTGAGTCGAAGAAGACACACTACTGTGGCAGGTATTTTGTGCAGTAAGGGTACACCTGTCCCATATCAGAGCACCTGAGATGCACTTGGCTCCAGTTCCTGACTCCAGCTTCCCACTGACGCAGACCCCGAGAGGCAGCAGGAATGCAGATCCTTGATCATCACAGCCCACAAGAGAGACATGCTCCCAGCTCCCAGCCCCAGCCTCCGCCCAGCCCAGCTACTGAGTACCTTTAGGGAATGAATGAGCAGATGGCAGCCCCGACCATTTCTCCGCTTCTCCACTTGTCAAATCTGAAAATATATAGTCAATATAGCATTCCATTTCTACAAATAGAAAACGCAGAGACAATGATGGGGACACGACTCTTCCGTGACAGTAGGCACCTACTGAAAAGGAGTGCGAGCTGAGCTTTGAGGTTGGTGGGGATATTCTGTATTGTGCTTGGGGTAATGGCTTTGCACCATGTAGAATTTGTTAGAACTTATTGAATTCTGTACTTCAAATGGATGCAATGTGCTGTATGTAAATTATTTCTCAATAAGCTTCATAAAGGCTTTTGGAATCAAGATGGACTCACTCATATCAACCCCAACCAAAAAAAACAAAACAAAAAAAGCAAAACTGGGAGATCATGAAAGAAAGCTTCTTCTGATGTTGCCTGATGGTCTGTCTCAGAGAAGTCGGCACTGGAACCACAATTGAATCAACAATTCAAGGAAAAACTGTCTTCAAGCCTGTCCTCATTGTTTATAGTTATTTACTGTTGACACAGTCTAATGATGTCAACTTTAATTTTAAAATCACTTTATGCACATTTATTTGGCTTTTCACGTCTGATAAATGCAGGTGATAACCTAAACAGTCGAAGTCTGCTGTTGACATTAAGCCAGACTTTCTGGCTCAATGGCAGGACTCAAATCCAGCCTTCCCACCTGGCATGCCGAACACACCGAGCCCACCTCAATCTGTTCTCAGACAAACCTCACGTGCCCTTTCTGCCCCACCGCCCCACTTTCACAGCTCAGACTGCTCCCTCCACACCATCCAAGTAGTCCCGTTCCCTGCCGCACACTCAGCGGTCTGTACAAAGCAGACTTCATTTTTGTTTTTGTATTACAGTGATGGGAACTCGCAATAAGCACGCTGGGCTGCTGGAAACGAGCTGTTCACGCTGACCTTTTGGCATCTCAAAGCAAACGGAAAAAACCCTAGAAGCTGAAATGATAACCCCGTCTTACTAGAAAGAGATATAGAGTAATACACATTACATCCCTAACCAGGATCTTCCTCCAAACCTGACCACAGACAACAAAGCCAGTTCCAGGTGCGTGTAGCTCCCCCACTGAGTGCTGTGTGGACCAGAGCAACATTACAGGAGGAACACCGTGAGATGCACAGGACATTGTACAGGATGAGCAGCCTCTTTCTCCCAAGAGAAATAACCCTGAGGGGGACCATGGCTTTCCACAACTGTCAATAATCTTGATGGTTTTCACCTCTACATTTGAATTTATCCTGAAGAATTAATCGTCATACCTTTAGTTGCTTGGCTATTGTATTCACTCGATTTGGAATGTGAATGATTGTTTCAAAATGATGAGCTCAGGATTGTTGAGGTTGAAAGTGATGCTGAGCTGTGTCTAATTCCAAAATCCACTTCCCATCTCTCTTTACATGAAGAGTGATGTGAAAAGTTCATTGAACGTTTTAATTGGCATGCAAGCTGAGTCTCAAACCTGAAAGAGAACCTAGCACCACTTTTCGTTGCATCTAGTGTCAGAAGAGAAAAGAACAAAACTGCAGGATGGTCTAGAGTATAGGATTATTACTGTGAAGATTTACAAATAAGAATACAATCCCTTATTTCACACCCACCACGTGCTGGGAGCTGAAGCACATTTTTTGTTTTCTGACGAACACATTACCATAGTGGAGGATTGTAGCCTTTTATTGTTCTGGTTTATGACCTTGATCTAAATTCAAAATAAAGCAGTAGTGTGCCGGCTTCGGATCTTTAGACTTTCCTTACAACCTGTCTGGGTAACAGGGATGAAGGCCCGTATATTTTTCGTCTACGTTGGAAATGTGTAACTAACCTGCTCAGAAACATTGTCTCAGTCAGCCAATCAGGAAGCAGAAATTAAGCGAATGGCTCATCCTGCTGTATTTTCCTGAATGAACTTGACTGAATCGCTTGGAGACCAAATTCCTCCTGGTCACAGTCTACATCACAAATATTGTCTGGTGGGCTTCCTTGGCTGATGACGGGAGGCATGCCCAAATCCCAGCAAGCGTCCCCGGGCTTTGGATGAAACTTGGGGAACGCGACAGGACCTGGCCAAAATGGAAATACCTTCCCTGACATTTTTGCTCATGTTTTCTAAATTCACTTTCAGATAAGGGCAGTTGAGTTTGCTAGTGTGGGAAGTGCTGACAGAGAAAGTGTAGTCTACTACAAAATTCTTCCTGGCACTCTAATTATCCTTTCCTTCTCTACTTCAGTATCACATGTAGCCATGTGTAGAATCATAAAATAATTATGCAGTGTACAAGCTTTCTGGGAGCATGTACCACTGTTTTCCTAATTCTTTATCTCTCCCATTGATCGTGGCGTGTGTGCATTGATCCAAGTCGACCATCTGGTTAGGCAAGATAAGCATGCTAGTGTCTGCATGGCACTGTCACGCGGGGAGGGGGCACATTTTGGCTGTAGGGAATTACGGGGGCAGGATTAACCCTCTTCCTATGAGGAAACTGAATTTTAAATGCAATGTTGCAGCTGCATGGACCGTGCTGCTCACTTCTGTTTTTGCCATGAACTGGGTAGATTTTTCTTCTGGCTCGTATTGTCTCCAAAGGTATAGAGATGGCTTGTATTAAGTGGGGGAAGGGCAGCGGTGGCGAGAAGATTCAGTTTTAGCACAAGTTAGGCTTGTAAGTGAGCGATATATTACAGGATTTCTAAATGGTAAACCTGCTTTCAAATGACTACAAAAAGCTGCCGGATAAAAAGCATTTTAAAGCATGATGAGTCGGGCCTCCCAAACAAAATTCTTTTCAAGAGGAAAGAAATATTTGTCTGAGTCCATGCAAGAAAGAGGAAAAGAAGAAGAAAGAAAGAAAAGAGAGGGGGGGAAATGAGGTGCCTATCGTGGCAGAAGGAACGACACCCCCAGGAAACTCACAAGGACTTTGCCAGAGCCCCTCCCAGCTGGTTTACCTCCGCCTGTCACGCATTGAAGCAAATGTTTGCCCCAAGTTTGTGACCACTGGGACCGAGTGCATGTGCGATTTCTTTCAAAGACACTTCTCTCCAGCCCCGTTGGCCAGTGTTGTTTTTAAAATCTGATTGCAGCCATTGTTGTCCCATATTCTGCAAATGTGTGGAAGACTCAAAAGCTTTTCCTCTAAAATTGAACAATTCTGTCAAGAAAGATTAGTTCTATTCTGTCTGCTGGGTGCTGGCTATTCATGAATGTAAAGACAGAGGGCTTGGGTGTCATACTAAGTTGCTAAGGTGCCCAGAGCTCCCCTATTGACTTGAGGACACCAAAATGGAGCCCACAAAAGAGCAGCCAGGCAGAGGGGAGCGGCGCCTGCGTGTGTTTAGCCCTACCTTCTTTAGCTGCCCATTTATGTCTTTTGTTGCCAGAACTTTTATTGTAATACAGTTGAAAAAAATGTTAGACACAAGCTTCAGGCAGCACCAAGCAGAAAAGGGGATTAGCATATCAGTAGGATCATCTTACACGGAACCAAATTCTTTTCAGGATGTATAATTAGCGAATACAGTCTTTTTTTTTTTTTTTTTTTTTGAGCCTATGGACAGAAAAAAAAAAAGCTCAGATCTCTGGCTGGAATATTAGAGGAAATAAAAGACATTTGCCAATTTCAGAGGGGATCTATACATATTAACTGTTTCCTTACACAGCTTGGGCAACCCCTTCGAGAAATGTTCCCTTGAATGGGGAAACTTAACTGTGAATTCCCCCCATTGTCTCAGATTTTCCAAGAGGGAAAGACTGTGTCATTGAACACGTGCAAAATTTTAGGCCGATGAAATCAGATTCCGGATTCAATGCATGCAGAAAAACTTTTCTGAACCCTGCGGCGGGGGCCGGGAGACTGAAAAGCAAGTGTGGTGCTGGCAGACGGACTTGGTGCTGGCACACGGACTCCGTGCTCTGCAGAGGGACTTGGGCCATGTCTACAAATGCAGCTGGGGGAAACCGAAGGCGATGGGACGGTGTATTTGGGGTCTATCAGTGAATAGTGTATGGGGCTCGCTTGAGACCGGCTCAAGCTTTCCTTAGAATTCATGGCTGCTAAATACATTGATCTGAAGTCGGAAAGTGCAAGTCTTAGATCGCTTCCCTTTTATTCTTGCTCTCTTCCTCTGCTTGCTCAGCCTGTGCCTGTAAGCAGTTTGACAGCATGTAAGCAAATGCAGATTTGTCTAATGAACTCATATTTGCCTGGATGGAGATCTGTTTATACTTCCAAAGATGCAGGCTTTTAGCGAGAAGCACAAAGAGAATGGGGCAGGGGGTTGAGGGGAGAGAGAACCTTCCGACTAGCCCCCCAAAAAGTATATTTTGCAAATTAAACGGATGTTCACTAAAAGTCCAGGTGGGTATCTGCATGCATCCTGATTTAAGTTGCTTGAAGTAGCTGCTGTTTGTCTTAAGAGTTGAGATGCTGTGATGTAGGTTTGCATCTGTAGAGATTCTTCATGAAAATAGTCAATACTGATTTTGTTTTCCTTTTTTGCCTTCTCCTGGGGTCTGCACTAGCATCAAGATGTGGATTCTGAGGCAGCTTCATTGCATGACGCCCTGCGTTTCTCTTGGTGGCGATACACTTTTTCAAATGGTCTCGTGTTAATGATTCATGAGAGGCAGTGGACGCCAGGGTCCATGAGGAGCTGTGATGTCGAGTTTTCTAACCCTCAGGATATCGGAGGACATGGGCATTGAGCTTTTTCTTGGAATTGGAGAGCCCTGGTCTGACTGTTTTCTTATTGTTTCTGGTTTGGAATTTTAGATCCAAAAACAAAATGGTTTGGCTCGAAATAAAAACCCTGCACCTAGATAGTCCAGAGGACCCCACTGTGGCAACTTCACTGAGGGGTAATCACTTTAGTTTGCACCAGTTGTATCTCCATGGAAGTTGACGCGTGGAATTAGAGACAAGCCAAAGAAAGAGCACCACTCGAATTGTCATCCAAAGCGTGAATGGCTCTATTGCTTGGTAATTATTCCTTGGATTATCATAGCAATAATTTAAAAATCGCTCTTGAGTATTGTAATTTGGAATTGTTTTCTCTGACATTTTTCTGTGAATAGAAACATTGGTACCTCTGAATACCTGGCCCCTTAGGCAGAGGGCAATGATTTGAGATCTTAAGTTGCTAACACTTCTACAAATTTTCCAAGAACGTAGTTTAAGCAAGCTTGTGGGCTGCTATCCTCAAATCATTAGAGAAGTTTGGCTTTCACCTGCTCTGTTCACAGCACTAAACTGCTCTCACACACAGGCACCCGTAAACCCACACAAATCACAGATTCACACATCTTTCTGCGGACCCACCCTCGGAGGCATGGCTTATATCATAGATGATAGGAAAAATCTTAAATTTAGAATCCAAGCTGTTGAGTCCAGAAAGGTATAGGGTCCAGCAAATCCAGAATACCCACTGCCGGGTAAACTGCGTGTCAGTTCAGGAGGTTGTTGCTTTAAATATTTGAGAGCGTGGCTCAGGAACGCGGCTGAGATGCGCAGGGCTTCCCCTGGAGCCAGCATTCAGCTTCATCCAATTGCGGACGGCATGATGTCAGGTGCAGACCCGGAGAGAGGGGGCGTGGCCTCAAGGCTGGACTCCGTGCAGCACAGGGAACCGGCAGAGCAGAGAGGTGATGGGGATGAAGACCCTGTGTATCGTGGAAAATAGAAACAGCAAACAGCTAGCTTGCTAATCTGGACGGGGTCTGTTACTTGTTTTGACGCCTCTGTCACCAGCAGTGAGGCTTCCCAGGCAGAGCACCGCATGCACTTGTGACATTGTGTGTTTGGTGTCATTGCGTCGTTCAGATTAACCTGCCTGGCCTCTGTGTGCTGCAGCCATATGTCCCCTCGATAGGCCACTCTCCATAATGGCAGGAGAGACCTCATACAACAGCCACTCAGTTCAGCACCACACGTTTGCTAAATACCATTAGCTACAGAAATTTGGATTGCTATGATCAAGGATGCTTTCAAAGGCACAAACACAATTTTGCGGATATGATTCCCAGAGCTCCTGTCTCAGATACATGGATACCTGATATTTCCAGCATCTAATAAGACCATCATTCACATTCTCAAAATGTCTTATTTTGAAGTATACAACTAGCGTTGTTTCATTTGGCTTTTGCAAATAGAGCCAACATAAGTTTTTTTTTTTTTATTTTGCTAAAAATTGTTTGCCTTCTGTGACAAGCTTTCTTTGATATTGTGTATATAAATAGCTCTTAAGAAGAGCAGACGCGCCGTGGCCTAGCAGCTAAAGTCCTCACCTTGAACGCCCCGGGATCCCATATGGGCACCGGTTCTAATCCCGGCAGCTCCACTTCCCATCCAGCTCCCTGCTTGTGGCCTGGGAAAGCAGTCGAGGATGGCCCAAAGCCTTGGGACCCTGCACCCGCGTGGGAGACCTGGAAGAAGTTCCTGGTTCCCGGCCTCGGATCGGCACAGCACCGACCGTTGTGCTCACTTGGGGAGTGAATCTTCGGAGGGAGGATCTTCCTCTCTGTCTCTCCTCCTCTCTGTACTTCTGACTTTGTAATAAAAATAAATAAAAAAAAAAAAGAGGAGACGCTCCACTCTTAGGGGTAGGAAATGTTTTACTGAGGAAAAGATGTGTGTGTGTTTTTAAAGCTTTATTTGTTTTTATTGCAAAGTCAGACCTATAGAGAGAAGGAGAGGAAGATCTTCTGCCTGTGTGTATTTTTAAGATGTGATAAAAGCATGGATCTCTATCGAGCATAACTCGAAAGACAGATATTATAACTAAGGTTTAAAAACAGGATGATGTTATGAGCCATTGGTGTCTAACACGCTCTTGTATGGTTTTCTGATTCATCTATAATGTGAAAACAAGGGACCCTGCTGTTTAATGGGTAGCTATGACTGCGCCCTAACCTAGGTGCGGACTCCTGACCCTGATCTTATCTAGTCCTCTAACCCTCGGGAACAAGGGTGGCTAGTATTATTATATCCATTTTGCAGAAGAGGAAACTGAGATTTCACAGATGGTGAGTAACTTCTCCAGGGTCACTCTGACCGGTGGTGAAGCTGAACTCAAGACCGCATCATCTAACTTGAATTTATTTTAACCACAGCGCTACACTAGCCTTCCACACAGCCGACAGAATCGAGATGATCCACTCACACCTCGGTGCTCAGGGATTTTACAGTGGGAAGCATCTGCTCTAAGAAGGTGCAAATGGCGCCAATGGCACAAGCCTGGCAGCTTCTGTCATCAAGCTTGTGATCCAGTTAGGAGTCTTAATCCAGACCTCAAAATGTATTGGAGAGTCAAAAACAAAGTTAATACTTCACTAAGTTTTGTTTTACAAATAAGGGACTGAGACCCAGAGAGGCAATTGACCCATATTGACCACAGCAAACATGTAACTAGAACTTTCACCTTGCTCAAGTCCCAGCCATGGGCTCCTGCCAGAGCAAAATGTCAATGAGCTATTCCAGACTTCTTTGGGAAAGAAGAGTGGGCCAAAGATACATATGAAAGCCATATCTATTCCTGCTTGTCAGCTTTGAATTTTCTCGAAGAGGCCCAAAAGAAATGTGCATAACATGGGAAAACGGATATTGACAAACAGTAGGAGAAGGAGGAGTTGAGTAGTTACAGAGGGGGACAATTTTGAAGTGACATGGAACCCTGGCCAGCACCGCACAGAGATGATGAAAGCCATTACATAAGAATTGGGAATTGGGCCACAAAAGAAAGAAAGAAAGAAAGAAAGAAAGAAAGAAAGAAAGAAAGAGAGAAAGAGAAAAAGAGAGAGAGAAAGAAAGAAAGAAAGAAAGAAAGAAAGAAAGAAAGAAAGAAAGAGAAAGAAAGAAAGAAAGAAAGAAAGAAAGAAAGAAAGAAAGAAAGAAAGAAAGAAAGAAAGAAAGAGAAGCCCAGAATATTTATCCCCACCGTGGGGGATGCAGACGGTCTGCTGTTACTGAACATGAGGGTAGTCACGTGGGTGTGGGGGAATTCTGGGAGCTCTCTAGACCCTTCTGGGTATTGAGCCTCACCAGAAAGCTGGCACAGAAAATCAAAGGGTGAATTCTGGCCACAGGGGCTCCAGGAAAATAGCAGAAGCTGCAGCAAAGAGGAGCCCTGCACAGCAGAGCTGTGATACCAGCACAGCCAGTGCCGGGAGGTCTGACAGGTGGCAGACATGTAGGCTTCGATTTCTCCAAACACTCCCGAGTTGTGAAGGTAAGCATCCAGGTGACCGAATGGCTCGCACTGACATGGGTGCTAAAGACAAACTTTTAACTCTGTTTCCAGACATTGGTGAACTTGGGCAGGGACATAGTACAGAAAATAATGTTTGCAGTGTGGGCATACTTGTATTTCACTGGAAAGTGGCTCTTCTAGGTATCCAGGAATCGGGAAGTGCAAAGCAAAAAAGGTCCCTCAGCTGGAGATGTACATCTGGGAGTCTAGGGCCCAGTGCGGTAGCTTAGCAGCTAAAGTCCTTGCCTTGCATGTGCTGGAACCCCATATGGGCACTGGTTCTAATCCCGGTAACCCTGTTTCCCATCCAGCTCCCTGCTTGTGGCCTGGAAAAGTAGTCAAGGACGGCCCAATGCCTTGGGACCCTGTACCCACATAAGGAGCCCAAAAGAGATTCCTGGCTCCTGGCTTTGGATTGACACAGTTTGGGCCATTGAGGCCACTTGGGGAGTGAATCAATGGACAAAAGATCTTCCTCTCTGTCTCTCCTCCTCTCTGTACATCTGACTTTCCAATAAAAATAAATAAAAATCATGGGCCCGGCGGCGTGGCCTAGCAGCTAAAGTCCTCGCCTTGAACGCCCCGGGTTCCCACATGGGCACCGGTTCTGATCCCGGCAGCTTCACTTCCCATCCAGCTCCCTGCTTGTGGCCTGGGAAAGCAGTTGAGGACGGCCCAAAGCTCTGGGACCCTGCACCCGCGTGGGAGACCCAGAAGAGGTTCCTGGTTCCCAGCTTCGGATTGGCACAGCAGCAGCCCATTGCAGTCACTTGGGGAGTGAATCATCAGACGGAAGATCTTCCTCTCTGTCTCTCCTCCTCTCTGTACATCTGACTGTGTAATAAAAATAAATAAATTGTCAATAAATAAATAAATAAATAAAAATCTTTTTAAACATTTAAAGAATATAATAAGATTTGAGAGTCTACAAAACGCAACAGTTAGCATTTGTTGGTCCAATTGTCTCTTTGCAAGTGCACACACACACACACACACATTCTTTTTCGTCCTTCTGTCTTTTCTGACACTCAAACATCATTTAGGGATAAGAAGGCATCACTTTTGCTCACACCCATGCTTGTAAGGCAACAGAAGAGATGAGGAAAGGGTTAACATGTGCCAGAACACAGGGAAGCGTTACCCTCTGTCCTCCTGTTTCATAAAATCCTCTCTGTCATATTTCGAGGTGATAGTTTTCAGCGACTGAGTGCTGGAGGCCATTTATGTAAGCAAGCTTTTGAACTGGCTATCACAAAACTTTGAACTCAAATCCTACAGCTACTAAATCAGAGCTCATTAAAATGAAGAAGGTTAAATCACAATAAAGACTTGAATGTTTTTTACTCTCGTGTTGTCTCTTTTACTTGTTGAGAAACTTGTCAAGGCAAACAAGTGTGTGACATTAGGGGTCCCAAATATTCCTGAATCATAAAATGGGTACTTCAGGCCTACGATGCATGCCTGCGCGGCCCCCGTAACTCAGCCAGTCCCAAGTGACTTGAATGTCACAAGTTAGGATTTTCAGCAGAGGAAAGTGGGTTGGTCACCCAAGCGGGGTGTTCTGTTTTTACTGCTGGAAGGATGTAGTCTTAATTAGGTAAACAAAGAGGTTTTTCATTACATTGTAAACACATTTCACAAAAAGACCCAGTTCAAGTTTCTTCTTAAAGAAACTGGAAAATATTAAGACAGTTAATTGGAGGTCACCCAGATGACAATTAACAAACAGGCACAATTATCTTCTGATTAGTGGGTGCCTGGAGAATGGTTTTATCTTTTATTTATGGCTCTATTTGAGAACGTGGGCATGCCAACCCAAGTAGAGGCCGGCACAATGTTAAATGACAGATTTTTCGATTTATATTTAAATAACCATCTGCATGAAATTATGTGCAAATCATGGAATAATTCCTAGAAGAAATTACTGTTTTGAAAAAAACAAAAAGCGGAGACAGTGTGTGCTGTTCCTATTAAACCGTCCATTTTCAGAACATCACATACATTGACACAATGTATGTGCAAACAAATTGCTCACAATGTTAATCAAGATGGATGGAGAAGGTTGAAAACCACTCATTTACAAACAGGGAAGGAAACAAGGCTGCCTCGTGCAACAATCAGCCTTGCTGTGTTTGCCCTGATAACATGCGACGCGACGATAGTTAACTTCAGTAATTCAGTGCTTGGGAAGGTTTTGCTGATTTTCATTTGCATTTTCAGTTTTGCCTATGGACAATTTTCCCCATGCGGGGTGAAGTTTGCAAGGTTGCAGCTAAGCTCAGGAAAGGAGCCTTAATCCTAAAGAACCGTGAATGGGGTAGGTCAACCACACAATTCACAGGAACTTTTAAATCAAAAGTGCATCTGCAAATCACATTGAGTCGGTTAAAAAGTAATTAATTTTTTAAAAAATTAAGGACCCAAACTAACTAAATAAAATGTTTAAGAGGGGTGACTATCTGGCACAGCAGTTAAGGTGTCCCTTGGACACCCACATAGAATGTTGGGGTCCTCGCAACGTGGCTCCCTGTTTATGCACACCCTGGAGGCTGCAGCCGATGACCCAGTACTTGGGTTCCTGCCGCCCACGTGGGAGATGTCAACTGAGTCCCAGGCTCCTGATTTCAATCTGCATCAGCCGTCGGTGTGACAGGCAATTGGGGTAGCAGTGGATGGAAGTGTTCTCTGTCACTCTGACCAAATGAAAATAAATGAGTTTTTTTTTTTTACATTAAGAAAGCATGTCTAAAATGCTACCCCACCCTGAGATGACTTCCTTTTGCACTGAACATGGGTCATCTCTTCCTCTTTCCCAGGTTACCCAGCCACATGCTTCACAAGAGGCTCCTCAGCCCAAAGACCTTGAACTCCATCCAGAGCTGCAGCATCAGGACCCTGCAGCCAGGTATAGCACAGCACCCTTTGCCTCTACTGTAAAGGTGTAGGGAATGGACATAAATATCCGGAGGCGAAGGGCTACCCTTTCCAAAGCAGTGCAGGAAGATGAGATGAGTTTTTGGATTGCCGCTTTCTCTCTATCATGCCCACCTCCTCCCTTCTCCCACCCATGTCTCTACCCACGTCTCTCAGCTGAGACTCCTTGGGATCCACGGACCATTACTGGGCACTCCTTTGCTTGAAAGGTGGTACCTGCAATTTCCCAAAATGCCTCAGAAGAGGGCAATGAAGGCACTGAGCCTCTCCATCATTTGAAAAGGCTGCCACTTCTCAGATCCCAGAATAATTCCTTCTCCTTGACTCCTCCTGCATGAACAATCTATGTTTGCTCATTGGTTTAGTCATTTGTTCAGCAGCTATCAGTCACAGTCAGTCCTAGGGTGGACGCTGGGCAAACCCTGCCAACAGAAGAGATGCAGTCCTTCCGCCCCAAGGCGGCCAGACACATGAGCAATACAAGATGCTAAAGACAAACGCACAAACTGTACAGAAGGAGTTCACGGGGAACTTCCCAAAAGCTCAGATCTACATTGTCTGAACATCTACTGTGTGCAAGATACTGCAAATGCCTTTAAGTAGGAACAAGAGAGTCTTAGGGGAAGAGGCATCAGCTGCAATCTGGAGGGTAAATAAAGCTTAAAGGTCCATTTCAGGGGTGACTGGACGTGAATTCACAAGCAGAATCAAAAGCCAGGCAAGGGGCCAGTATGGTGGCTTAGACTGGTCCTCTACCTGTGATGATGGTATCCCTTATGGGTACTGGTAGAGGACCAATCTAAGCTAGTTCCCTGTATATGGCCTGGAAAAGCAATGGAAAAGGGTCCAAAGCTTTGGGCATCTGTACCCACACAGGAAATGCAGAGGAAACTCCTGGCTCCTGACTCCCAGCATCAGACCAGGCATATGGGCTTTGAGCAAAGCTGCAGAGGTGAGAAATTATGAGACACATTTGAAGAGCAGCTGTGACTGAGCTGGACATACATACACATGCGTGGCAAATATACATGGGCATACACACACATGGACATGCATACACGCATGTGAATGCATAGCACTCCCTTCAGAATGTCTGTAGGAAAGAGTGTGTAGAAAGGATACATTGGACAGAAATTCAGGAGCTAAATGTAAAGCCACTGAAACACTAGGCCACTTAGATCTTAGGCAATGACAGCCATGGAGATCTTTTGAGCAGGCTGTGATTCAATAGAAAGAGACAAGCTGAGGCAGGGAGACAAGCAACTGTACATGGATCCCCCAGGGGCCATGTCCTGTCTGCTTCATAGAGGGCATGTGGTGGTCATCTAACAGGTTATTGGCTGGCTTTAGTGTAGTGATCAAGACACAGAGCAGGAGAAAGACGAAACAGGTGTTTGCAGATAGAATTGGCAGGATCTGGGATTTAAATGCATGAACAGGAGAAATGAGAGTGGATTGTTCAAGTTGGTCCACAGGTGTTGTAAACTTTGATTTCACAATGCAGCCACAAGACAGGAACTAGAGGATGAGAACTAGACTCCCATGAAGTCAGTCTGGAGCAGGTGCATTTTAAGGGGAGAAACGGAAGGGCCATAGTTGAGGCTACTTAAAGCCGTGGATCTGGATAAAATTTCTTAATGAAAATACTATTGACCCAGGACCTGGACAATAGCAGTTGTGGGAGGAGCAGAAGCAGGCTAATTTTAGAGTTGAACATAGCAGAGACTGGAAATAGTAACAGCAATGAGTATAATTTATGATGTTTGCTGGAAGATTCATGTTGACATCTCCAAAGCTCCCAGACAATGTTAATAGTGTCAGGTGGGTAAGCTTGCTTAATCTTTTCCAAAAATTTTAAGCAAAGGAACCCTGATAAGGAGTTAGGGCCACAGTCTTTGTGCTCCTATAAATTAAGTCAGGATTCTTTACTTTCAGATTCCTTCAACTTTAGCTATCCTGAGATCTTCATGGTTTCTAAGCATATCCTACCGCTGCAGGAGAATGTCACACTCTTGAAGCAGCTCCCCTCTCTGCAATCCTGACAGCTGCCGGTTTCTGGTTACCCTGGAATGCCCCCTCCTCATCCTGTACTCTCCTGAATCCCACTGGCATCATTTAATAGTAGCTGCCGCTTGCTCTCCAACAGCCACCTGCAAGCACCCTCTCCAACAGGAAGCCTTCCACACCTTCATGGTTTAGATGCCTTTCCCCCACACGTCCCTTCTAAGCTCCAAATGTACCTTAATGCACTCGACAGTAATCATTGGTTTTCTGGACTGTGTCCTCTCCCGGGTTGTGCACAGGCAAATGTCTCTTGCCTTGCCCGTATCCCCTGTGCCTGGTATACACTATCCGTACCATCTGACATAGAGTGGGCACTTGCTAAACACTGTTGAAAGATTAAATATATCTCTCCATCAACTCCCCTGCTCTTTCTGCCCCTTAATTAGTGTGCTTCTTAATTGGATCGAATTGGAGACAGAGTCCCCCAAATCCTACCTACTCTGTGAGCTTCTCCACTTACCACATCTCTTCCCAAGTCCAATCACAGTCAGACTCCCACCTTCTTCACTCCTTTCTATTCAGCAGTCCTGGGGACAGCATGGGTGACAGACTTGGGATATCATGGATGTGGTAGACTCCCAGGGAAACTGAAGTCTATTATTGGCCAAGGAAGAGATTTGAGATCACATGGAAACGATCACAAAGTTAAAACAAAACAAAACAAAAAGTCCCCAGTAAGGATCCCAGATCTCTTGGGGAATGTCCTTAATCCTAGAGTGTTGTGAGGATTCTTTGGCAGACATCACTCACCTGTGGCATAGGTGTAAGTCCCTGATGGGCCTGGGAGTGATGGGAGAGTACCAAGGTGCAGGGTGTGGTAAGCAGAAGCTGATGGAAGAAGTGAAGTTGTTTGCGTCTTAGCTAGAAATAGAGACGTGCTGGCTGGGAAGATCACTAAAGAGTACAGATCCTGGGCCTGGTGCGGTGGCCTGACAGCTAAAGTCTTCACCTTGCATGTGCCATGATCCCATATGGGTGCCGGTTCTAATCCCGGCAGCTCCACTTCCCATCCAGCTCCCTGCTGGTGGCCTGGGAAAGCAGTCAAGGACGGCCCAAAGCCTTGGGACCCTGCACCCACATGGAAGAGCCGGAAGAGGCTCTGGGCTCCTGGCTTCGGATAGGCTCAACCCCAGCCGTTGTGGCTGCTTGCGGAATAAGCCATCAGACGGAAGATCTTCCTCTCTGTCTCTCCTCTTCTCTATGTAACTGCTTTTAAAATAAAAATAAATAAATCATATATATATATATATATCCTGAATAAAATACCCTAGAAAGCCTGCAAAATGAAGTTCAAGGTTTAAAGAGAAGACTTTCGCACTTCCAAATATGCCTTTGCTCTCCTTGTGTGGTTATTTCTGTTGTTGGGGAGATGCATACACACACAATTTTACTGAGTTCTCTGCACTCCAGGCTTGCAAAAAAAAAAAAAAAGTTGGCCTCATGGGAGATTGAGTGGAGTTATTGCAAATTCAGCATTATTATTAATAATAGTAGTAGTAGTAGTAATGAGAGGCTTCTCTTAGCAATCATATGGGTTCTGGGTGGCCAATCAGAGGAGAATGAAGTTTGCATGACAAATCTAGTGGGCTGGAAGGAGGACGGTGGGAAGAAGGTGCATGAGTTTCCCAGCCTCTGTAGAGAGAATGGCTCCAGGCTTAGTCATTGTTTAAAAGCCATTCCTCAAATTCCTTGTTTACTGTCAGCACTGTGAGTTGCAGGCTGTCACTTTAGCTGTTAATGGGCCTAAACACTTATGCCAACAGATTAAGCTTTGCTGAAACATTAAGAAAATTGGCCCAAACAGAGTTTGGGTGGACGGTTGTTTGGCAGCTGTTTCTTTTTTCTGTGAAGAGGAGGGCAGTTGTCCCAAGACAATGATGGTTGGCTACCTGTGAAACAGGGGCAATTGCCCTAGAGTCCTGGCTGCTGGAGGAAAGAGGCCCTTACGAAAGCAGAACACCTCTCTTCAGTCTTCCACGTGGGCTCCATGGACAACAGATGAAATTTTCTGAAATTCAAGTTGACAGATGTATTGAGATCCACCTCAAGTCCTGGGAGGGATGTTGTCCCCTAAAAGTTACAATTAATTCCTACCACAAATGAAAGATCACTCTATCTGTGTTTGCCAAAAAATCCTCCAGACACCTGGATTGTTATAAAAAGTGGGAAAACTTTTGTTACTCAGGTACCTTTCGCAATTTGTCACACCTGTTTCTTGTGGTTAAGCCTGCTGCTTGCATTGTCGCTGTGTTTAGCTTCAATGCACTTATCTTTAGCAAACTCATGTATCTTTACTTGACACGCCTTCAAAAAAGATTTGTTTAAGGTGGCTTTTACAAACATTTCCAAAAACTAATCGAGAACAATGAAAAGTTCCGATTTTATTTGAAATCTTAAACTCATTTGCTTGCAAAGGACTTTGTGGCGAGAACTGGAATACTGTTCTGATTTTCACTGTCATCAAAAAAAGGAAGAAAGAAAGAAAATGAATGTCAAAATCTTCCGTGGGTCGAAATACTAAAGTTGATTTCTAATTTACCAAGTATAACTTGTGCCCTGTAGGTACCCACATCGAAAATACGACGTGATTCCCATGTGTTTGCCATGGAGCACCACTGAACGCCGAATGGCTGTTACCCATCATTGACCGTCCTCACATTTCCTCCCATGACCAGGTTGCTTATTCCATATTCATTAGCATGAATTGCAAATTTCCCTTTGCTACATACTAGCAACTTTTGTAACAGCCCTTAAAAGTGAGGAAGAAACAGGGGAGGAAAGAGAAATGGAAGGGAAGTAGGGAGACGAGACAGGGAAAGGGAAGGAAAGGGAAAGGAGGAAGGAGCAAAGGAATCTTCCATACCTTCTCTAAATGCTGTGTTCAGAGAGGTACTGCAACTGTTTCTGCGAATTTCACACTTGACTTTGATTAGTGTTTCAGCTTTACCCTTAATGCCACTTTAGCGTAGCTGTAAAGACATGCTCATAATTGCTTTTTATCTAAACTGAAGAAGCAAAGATGTATGTGTTCCCTCAAAAAAATTTAAAAAAATAAGAAGCTCTCCTATTTAGCAGCACGTGTGGAATTCAAGTGATGAGAATCAGGGACCCTGATAATTAAGGCTTTGAGGCGGGGTAGGGAAACTTTCTTCTGATTCCTTCAGTCTGTTTAATGGGATAAAATTAGCCTGAGTGGCTGGTGTTTGGCGAGGACAGCATGTCATTGGGAAGTGCCTCCTGGGTTTGCTGCTGGACAAAGCCATCAGGTGGAGACAAGGGAGGGCTAGGGATGCTCTGAGGTGGGAAGCAGTGGCTGCCTCCCTAATTAACCTCAATTAGCGGCTCCAATCTTCTTATTCTTGAATTGCCCTGCTATGGGAGGAAAGAAGTACACAATGCCCACCAGGATCCCACCTTAGACCAACCATGAAACCTAGGAGTGGAAGATCAAGAATCTCTATTGGAGCCCTAACAAGTGAGCAACTTCCAGGCAGCACTGATAGTGCAGGAATCCAAGTTGAGGCTACTTGCATAATGTGAGAAAGTTCACCACGCACGCACCTGTCCGTGACCAATTCCTTCTGGATTTTTCCACACATCCCACCAACACCTTGCCTGCCAGTCGCCAGAGCTCACTGTTTGACTGCAGGTAAACTAGCCAAAGTTGCTCACAGCAAATGAGTTTCTCCTCATATTGAATTTCAAAGTCTGGAAAGGCCAGAAGGGGCATGGGTGGGGACGGGGAAATGGTGTAACGGGGAACTTCTATCCTTTTAAAATTGGCACTTCTCCTCCCAGTTAGTCAACTTTAACTGTGCAAAGAAGTTTTCAATGCGAAGTGGTTTGTACAAACCTATTTTTAATTAGTGGTATTTGGGTAGAGAAAAAAGATACCTCGGCCTAAAGGATAAGAGATTTTTCTTTTTGTAGGTGGCAAGAAATGAGATGAGACACAGTGGTAGACATACAAAGTAGTAAAAGCAAATAGAAAATTATTTTATTTGTCATTTTTCATAAAGAGTCATGCAGCAAAAGTAGTTTCTTCCCTGAGTCCCTTATTTCTGGTCACTGTAGATTAATTTCCAGTCACTCTGATAGTGCTGTCCTGGGTTTTCACTTTAAACCAGTAGACCCTGGGGGTCTGGTGCAGTGGCCTAACTGCTAAAGTCCTCACCTTGCATGCCCTGGGATCCCATATGGGTGCTAGTTCTAATCCCGGTGGCTCCGCTTCCCATCCAGCTCCCTGCTTGTGGCCTGGGAAAGCACTAAAGGATGGCCCAAAGCCTTGGGACCCTGCAGCCATGTGGGAGACCTGGAGGAAGTTTCTGGCTCCTAGCTTCAGATTGGTGTAGCACCGGCTGTTGCAGCCAACTTGGGGAGTGAATCAGTGGATGGAAGTTCTTCCTCTCTGTCTCTTCTCCTCTCTGTATATCTGACTTTCCAATAAAAATAAATAAAATTTTTTAAAAAACCACTAGACCCTGGACATTGAAAGGCAAGTGTCAAAGATGAACGTCAGCGCACACACACACACACACACACAAACACACTGAAGGCACTGCCAGAAACTGGGCCCTGTGAATGCTCCCTCTGCTTCCTCGATAGAAGTCAGTTTTACCATGTTTCATTAAACATTTTGTGAGCTCTAGTAACTCCAATCTCCACTGTTTCAGAATACCCAATTATGCAATTTGTTTTAGTAACTTAGCTAGTGACCAGCAACAATCATGTACCACACAATCAGCTTGGTCTGGGACGCATCTGACACACTAGCAAAAAGATGCTTGGGTGCAAAGGTGTGAAACGCCGCAGTGCGCTTTGCAACCCACACTGGTGCGCCACGACACCCAGGTCCTGTTGCTAGCTTAGCACGCTGTGTTCCCTCCAGGACTGCTTCACCTAGTGACTCAGCTCTTAGCAATAGGCAATGGAACTGTAGAAAGCTTTCAGTTGTGACAGAGTATATTACACACAGAAATCTTGGGCTCAGATCATACTGTTCTGAATGACTGGATAATTTTCAGACTTCAGTTCAGACAAAATCTGGTTCTCCCAGTGGTTACAAGTGGAGATGCAGGCAGCATTGTGACTTTCCTATCAATCCACCCAACCTGAGTTGGCAGTTAACGACTTAGGACTTGAGTTGCCGTGACACAGCTCCGCCCGATGCCCCCATGCGGTGCCTTCATGGCCACACACGCTCTGCTCCTTGCAGCCTTAAGGCTGGGCATTTGACTAAGGGAGTAGGATACCATTCTGCAGGCAAACTTGATGAGGTTGATTAATTCATTCATTCAAATCCCATAGCAAATTACTGACTTGACCAGGCGGTTCATCTACAACTTCTCTGACACCTCACTCCCTTGTGCTTAGTCTCCACTGTCAGAAGTTCTGAGATCATGGCTCCCAGCTCACTCAAGGTGGCCAAGAGCTTGTTGATGAAACCTCAAACCACCTATGTCCTTGCTATCTAATTATCTAATTCATATCCTGTTGTTTAAGCACTGGTCTCAGGATGAATACATTAGCAATGATAATCACATAATTTCAGGAGAAAACTATTCATTTAGGTGAAGAAATAGTTCTGAATCTTCAAAAAAAAAAGTGAACACAAGGGAATGGTCTTGCCTTTAGAGACTCGTGATTAGTAAGCTAAGCTGAAAATAAACGAGCTCACTTGCTGTACGGACTGACCAGGAATTGCAGAAGAACTGAAAGTAGGGACCAGAATCCACATGCACAGCTCAAGGCTCATAGCAGCACTCCTCCCAATACCCCCAAGGGACAAGCAGTCCAAATGTGCATCAACAGGCAAATGGATGCACGCACAGGGATATTACTCAGCCATAAAAAGGGAATGGCATCCTGACATATTCCACAGCACGATGGGTTTTGAGAACATCATACTGAGTGAAGGAAGCCAGACACAGGACTACATATGTTGCCACTTACATAAACTTGCTGGAACCAACAGATTCATAAAGATAGAAAGTAAGAGAGAGGGTAATTTTGCGTTACATATGCTTTGCCACAAAGAAAAAAGAAAAAACACGTATCAAGTAACATGTTACTTAGTTACTGTGGGCCTTGGTCAAGTTACTTAAATTTGTATGCACCAGTTTTCTCATGTAAAATGAAATTAATAATATGATGAAATGAGATTCCCAGCACGGTAAACTACATGAGTGCACATGTGATGTGGTAGGCTAAACCTCCACCTGTAGCCCTGGCATCCCATATGGTCACTGGTTTGAATCCCAGCTGCTCCTCTTGCTATTCAGCTCCCTGCTTGTGGCCTGGGGAAGCAGTAGAGAATGGTTCAAGTCCTCGGGCCCCTGTACCCAGGTGGGAGACCCAGAAGAAACTCCTGGCTGCTGGATTTGGATCAGCCAGGCTCTGGCCGGCCATTGCGGCCATTTGGAGAGTGGCATGGTCAAAGGAAGACCTCTCTCTCGCTGTCTTTTCGTCTCTATGTAACTCTGCCTTTCAATGAAAAATAAAATAAATCTTAGATAAAAGAAAGAAAGAAAGGGAAAGAGACAGACGGAGAGATCTTCCATCTGCTTGTTCGCTCCCCAAATGCTTGCACTAGCCAAGAGCTGGATCAGGCTGAAGTCAGACGCCCACAACACCATCCAGCCCTCCTTGGCAGGTGGCAGAAACCCAAGCACTTGGGCCATCATCTGCTGCCCCTCAGGGAGGTTAGTAGGAGAATGAATGGAAAGCTGAAGTGGCCTTGACCCCAGGCATTCCCATAGGAAATGGAAGCATCTTAAGCAGTGGTCCAGCCCACTGTGCCACAACGCCCACATTCCAGGGAATGAGTTCTAGAAAGCAGGCACTTGAAACACTGTTGGAATTCATCAGTCTCCATCAAATGCAAATTGTACTTCTCTTTAAAAAAAAAATGACTTCAATTGAACAAATTCATCTCTGGCACAGAGATAGCATTGTGTTCCAGAAACCATGGAGAATCCAAAGTGAGGGTTTTCTTCTGCTCATTGCAATAGGATACAAAGGGAGGAATTTTTGGTTAGTGCTGAAAGAAAACAATTTTAAATTAGAATTTATTTTTGGCCTAGACGCTAGAGAAAGCCAGGCTGTGGAACAAATGTTAAGAAAATAGATGGGACTGGTATTATCAGAACTCAAACCTTCCAAGTTTGAAGCCTAATTCCTAGTGGCTGGCAAAAATCTAATATTTCCTCCCATAAAAATGAAATGCAAGATGAACAAGAAAAGAGACAGTCACAGACAGTAACAAAATAAGATGCAGCCGCTGACTCGAGTGCAGTAAACTGTAAATAGATCAATGTTTTATAGTTGTGTGGAAGTGGCCTAGTTGGTTGCTAGAATCCCACCTCATTTTATGCATTCCTTGTTCGTTCTTACAAGATGTGCTTTTAGGGAGAAAAAAAAAATGAATGTGCTTTTTTCAATGTCCAATAGTTAATTCATCAAACCAGGAAGCCAAACTTTAAGATTTCCATGGGTTCTTTTTTAACTTTTTAAATGGCAGCTTGCACAACTGCTCCAAGTAAGTTTAAATAGACAACAATTCTGGGGAGTGTCAATTTTATTCAGCCGAAAAGCTAAATGTAACATGAATGGAAAATAGACTACCTGGTACACTTTCATACATTTTAATGGCCAGTTCCTATTGATTGCTATGCTTTTTTTTGCAAAGAGAGAAAAAAAAAATCACACATCACATTATGTATTTGCGTGCGATGGAAAGTTATTTTGATCACACCTTACAAAGTGATCCCCAGTGAGGGCAAGTTTACAGTGTGGGCAGGAGGAGGCGCCAAGAGTGGACTTAATTTGAATTTAGAAAGTCTCTAAATGATAATTGAATCACAAGTCTGGATTATAATTCTAGGAGCAACACTTGACTTGGTCAAAGTCACTGTTATGAAGAGATGCAATTTTTACACAGTACTTCACATTGATTAAGTAATGTGTGAAAATGAAAAAAAAAGTATTTGAATCTTAATCACAGTCATTTGCATGAAATAAAAGTCTGTGTCAAGGGAATGCGCATTATAATAACTCCTGGGTGTTTTGGTTGCATCAGTGAGCAAAGAAGTTGTATGCATTTTTTCCACGCTGATATACAAAAATCCCTTTTATATTTACTGTATCTTTGTACAAAAATTCAGCAATGTAGGATTTTGGCTGGTGAGAGACGACAACTGATTAACCACCTTAACAATGGCTATAATTAAAACAGATGTTTGATAGTGCATGTACCCAGATTAAACTGGGAACATTCAAAAAGAGAAAGAGAAACAGAACTTTGATATTAGCCTCACTCCCAGGAAGGCCCGCCATTAGATGGAAAGGCACTAAAGGAGGGAATAAACTTGGGGAACATTCTGATGGTTGGAATGTTTCAAATGTACAAAAATGAGATTCTTCCTTGTTCCAAAATTACATCTCTCTCCAGGCTTTGAGCTCCACAGGTCTATACGCACTGCTTCTCTATAATGACGCTTCAAAAAGCTTGTGGAAAATGGAAGTAAAAAGTAAGATGATTTTGGTGTAAAATCTTTTGTAAAGATTTGGGTGCCAAGCACGGGATCTAGTGGCTAAAGTCCTTGCCTTGTATGCCCTGGGATCCCATATGGGCGCCGGTTCTAATCCCGGCAGCTCCACTTCCCATCCAGCTCCCTGCTTGTGGCCTGGGAAAGCAGTTGAGGACGGCCCAATGCATTGGGACCCTGCACCCGCCTGGGAGACCCAGAAGAGGTTCCTGGTTCCCGGCTTCCGATCGGCGCGCACCAGCTGTTGCGGCTCACTTGGGGAGTGAGTCATCGGATGGAAGATCTTCCTCTCTGTCTCTCCTCCTCTCTGCATATCTGACTTTGTAATAAACTGAATAAATCTTAAAAAAAAAAAAAAGGAAACGAAGGAAAGAGCAAAGAGATGGAAGGAGGAGGGGGAGGGGACAAAGAGGAAGGGGAGGGGAGGGGAGGGGAGGGGAGGGGAGGGATGAAAGAGGAATGAAGGAAAGAAAGAAAGAGATACCTTGAAGCAAAGTAAGCAAACAAAAAAACTGGAAGAAACACCTGAGACCCAAGCCTTCATGTAAAAATGACTGTCTGGTTCAGGCTCCTCGGGAATCAAGTCCAAGTTCAGATTAAAGATAGAAATGGCGGGGTGGGCCTTGTGGAGCAACGTGTTAAGCCTGCCACCTGAGAATCCTGCACCCCACGTGGGAGTGCTGGGTGGAGCTCCAGCCTCTGCTCCAGCTGCCTGCTACTGTGCCTGAACTTAGCCTGGGACTCGAACACCCCAGTTCCCTTCACCCACCTGGGAAGTCCCAGAGGCTCCTTGGTTTCAGGCTGGCTTAGCCCCAGCAGCTGCAGCTACTGGGAGAATGTGCCAGAAAATGGGAGGATCGCTCCTCTCTCTCTCTCTCTCTCTGTGAATTGGCCTGTCAAATAAGCAAACAAATGGTAAGTAATTAAATAAAATACATTTTTTTTAAACACAGAAATGGATTTGTCCCCCAAATTAGCAAAATGACTTGAACTATAATGCCAGACTGTCAAGAAAAATACTTGGGGTGTATGTACATGTGAGACATAATGAGCCAGTTCCTTCACTGTACAGGTCCCCATGCTGCCTCACCATTCGCTATAGGCAGTCAGGAGAAAAGGAACAAGAAACATTGAAGTATTACACCTCAGTATCAGGCTAGCTTCACAGAAGTCAGGTGGCTGTGGTTTTTTTTTTTTTTTAAGATTTATTTATGTTATTACAAAGTCAGATATACAGAGAGGAGGAGAGACAGAGAGGAAGATCTTCCGTCCAATGGATGCAGGGTCCCAAAGCTTTGGGCAGTCCTGTAACGCTTTCCCAGGCCATAAGCAGGGAGTCAAATCTGAATGTCAAAACCAAGTATTTGGAGTAGGATGCAGGTAGCTTAACTGCTGGGTAAAACACAGCCACCTGGGCCCGGCGGCGTGGCCTAGCGGCTAAAGTCCTTGCCTTGAACGCCCCAGGATCCCATATGGGCACCGGTTCTAATCCTGGCAGCTCCACTTCCCATCCAGCTCCCTGCCTGTGGCCTGGGACGGCAGTAGAGCTCAGCCCAAAACCTTGGGACCCTGCACCCGCATGGGTGCAGCTCAGCTCCAGCCCCTGCAACTACCTGGGGAGTAAACCAGCAAATAGAAGATCTTTCTGTCTCTCCTTCTCTCTGTACGTCTTCATTTATATATGAAAGAAAGAAAGAGAGAAAATCAGTTGTTTGACCCATTCAATAATGATGATGCTGGATGTAGGGAAGGAAGCAAGACTTGGAGAAAGAAAGGGATGGGAAGAAGGAATGAGGGAGTGGGAGGGAGGGAGGAAGCACAAAGGAACCATATATAAAAATGGCATGCAGTACAGGAAATAAGGGAAGAAATAAGTGGTCCTAGAAATGTATGTGCTTTGAATACCTGCTATACATAGCAGAAATATTATGCCATTGAGTATTATCCTTTTTTCACTATTTTAAAACATTTGAGCTTACCTAAAAACATAAAAGTTGGCATAGCATAAAATAATGCATATTTAGCAATAAAAGCCTAATAGAGACATCTTAATTCTTTTGTGAAATGCACATTTCTTCCTTAAAAACAAAGGTAAAGCAAAAGGAATATCATGCATGAATATAACTATGAAAATTATATTCACAAAGAAGTTTGGATTTATCTTCATACAGGGGCAAAATCTAAACTCACTAATCACGGAGAAACATTGTAGCACCTTCGAAAGCCAGCTGAAAGAATGAATGATGCTGTGGGCTCCTTTTAAAGAACTGTCTCCTGGTCCTTCCTAATCCTTTTCTTCTTAGATTTCTCTCAGTACATACAGAGTGTTTCCTCCTTCCAAAATACCATCTTCAGAGTGGATGCTGAGTGTGTGGCTAAGGTGCCACGGAAGACGTCTACATCCCTCATCAAATGCTCCATGTGGTACCTGGTTCTGACTCCCATTCAGGCTTCCTCAGGTGCGGCCCCTGGAAGGCAGTGGTGGTGGCTTCAGGACACGTGGAACACCTGGCTGAACTTTGCCGTTCCTGACTGTGACCAGGCCAGGCCTTGGCTGCTTCAGTCACCTGGGGAGTGAACCAGCTGATGCCAGAGCTCTGTCCATTCTCTCTCCCTTCAAAAAACAAAATAAATACAGGATTTTTAAAGATATAAAGTTAGCACATTATACTATCCAACAGTAAAAATATACCAAAGCAAAGTGAGGGTCATTCCACACTTCTGAGGATAATTCAGTAACATAAAATCTACTGAAATAATTTACTGCATAAATAAGCAGGAGAAATCAGCTTTCAAAAGTATCTTAATACAGCAAAAGAACCAAACTTTTCCAGGCTTTTGTTTTAAAACATATCTAAGATGCAGCTCATGCATCACCAACAGCCAGAACAACACCTGATGGTGAAAACCTGGCAGTACCCTCATTGAAGTCAGGAAAAAAGACAAGGGTACTTACTATCACCGTAATGATTTAATGATTGTTCTCGAAGTACTCACCAATGTAATTAGATGAGAGAAAGAGATAAGAAGCATAAATATTGGGTAGGAAAGAACCGGAAGTATCATTATTTGCAGATTATAAAGATTACAGACTTGAAAAACCCAAGTGAATTAACTGGAAAACTATCAGAATCGTGAGAGAATTCAGTAGATTATCTGGTTAAAACACAAATAGAGAGAAGTAATAACTTTCTTATTACCTATAATAACCAGCTACACAGTTTGACCGATGAAGTAATTTTTCATTTACAAAAGAAGTGAATTGTATCTGATTTACATTAAGGCAATTTTTTTAAAAAACGCCATTGGATGATGTTGATGAAAGTGCAAAGGAAAACAATATTTTAAAATGCCGTTAAAGACTAAACTGAAAATACAAGAGCAAATTTCAAGAACATTTTTTTCTGTCATCTATAAAATTATTAATTTGTTGTAAAACAGATTTTCTAACCATTCTTGCTTCTGTGGTATGCTCTGACTATTCTCACATGACAATTCTGCAAATAAACTTTAAAATCAGTTTATCAGTTTTCTCAGAAAAAATAACAACAGGGACAACCATCACTCTCCATCTCTCCTTCTCTGTGAAATCTTTCTTTTGAATAAAAATAATCTTATTTAAAAAGCAAGAACAGTGATAAAAGACTATCATTTCAGTAATAATAATTGGGAACTCAGTCTCACAGATCAACTAGAAGTGGTCGAACTCTAACCAGGAGATGAAGGATCTGGAAGGCTTCCATTTGCTGCTGGTTCACTCCCCAAATAACCCACAGCAGTCAGGGTTGAGACCAGCTGAAGCCAGGACCAAGTAACAGGCTTCTTTTACCCTCTGTCTTCTCTTCTTTGTTTCTTCGGCTTCCCAGAAGAGCCCGGCAGACAGCCCGGGTTGTCACCTGCCTTTCCTAGCAGGTGGTTACAACCGGGGTTTTTCATCATTGGAACTCCCAGCGCATGGCATGTTATCCAGGTATATAGAAAGTGCTTAATAAATACTTGTTGAATAAATGAATTGCAGTGAGAATGGAGGAAAAGATTCTAGAGTGACTTAATAGAAGTTCTAGGATTGAATCAGTCAATGGAGGAAAAAAGCCAAGGGGATTAAGAGTGATTCTAAATCTCTGGACCAAGTAACTAAAGACTGTAAAAGTCTTAAACTTGGGTTTTCTTTTTCTTTTTTTTTTAAGATGTATTTATTTTTATTGGAAAGGCAGATATACAGAGGAGAGACAAGAGGAAGATCTTCTGTCTGCTGATTCACTTCCCAAGTTGGCCACAACGGCGGGAGCTGAGCCAATCCGAAGCCGGGAACCAGGAACCTCTTCCAGGTGTCCCACACGGGTGCAGAGTCCCAAGGCTTTGGGCCATCTCTGCTTGCCCAGGCCACAAGCAGGGAGCTGGATGGGAAGTGGAGCTGCCGGGATTAGAACCGGCGCCCATATGGGATCCCGGCGCGTTCAAGGCGAGGATTTTAGCTGCTACCCTATGGCACTGGGCCCTGAACTTGGGTTTTCATATTTACCACCTCATGTTGGGAAGTACCCTAAGTCCAACCATGCTTGTGAGCAGCCGGCACCTCCAAATGACTCAAAAGGCCCCGTCAGCAACTGGGCTGTCCCTTCTCCTCCCCCGCCCCCAGCCCCCTAAGTGTCTGCAGAGGGCTTGCTCTGCTGCTGGGGCTCACACCCACAACACCTCACTTGCAATATCTGGGCATCACAGCATCCTCTGACATTCTCACATTAAAAACCTCCCTAAAAGCGGAGGTGGAGCAAACAGCACCAAGGCAGGAGTCAGGCCCACATGCTCTTATCCCTCGCAAGTTGATGAATCCTTTTCTGGTCATAAAAATCATACTCCCTTCACATATTTGGTTGCTTTGAACTATCAAATAAGACCAGTCATGTAAAGGCATTTCCATAACAACAAGCTCTTAATAAACAACTGGCATTATTGGGGCCCACATCGTGGTACACTGAGTTAGGCTGCCACCTACAACTCAGGCATCCAAATAAATGTTGGTTCAAGTCCCAGCTGCTCTACTTCTGATTCAGCTCCCTTAATGTTCCTGCAATGCAGGAAAGATTGCCCAAATCCTTGGGCCCTGCATCAATGTGGGAAACCTGAATGAAGCTCCTGACTTCAGCTTGGCCCTGGCACAGCTGTGGTGGCCGTTTGGTGGCTGGATGGAAGGTATCTCTCTCCCTCTCCCTCTGCTTCTCTCCCTCTCTCTGTAATTCTGGCTCTCAAATAAATAAACATCAGATTTTGTCAAGAACCCAAACAGCCATTTGCAAAAGAACTTCGCCATCTGCGCTGATTAGATCCACACAGGACTTGCCTAATGGCTAGAGTCACACCTGCAACAGGCTCTGAGTGCTGGCAAGTCCTTAAACACCACTGTGTTTTGGGCATTTTTTTAAGAAAGCAACATCCTGGGCCCGGCGGCGTGGCCTAGTGACTCAAGTCCCGGGATCCCATATGGGTGCTGCTCCTAATCCCGCCAGCTCCACTTCCCGTCCAGGTCCCTGCTTGTGGCCTGGGAGGGCAGTCGAGGACAGCCCAAAGCCTTGGGACCCTGCACCCACATGGGAGACCCAGAAGAGCTCCTGGCTGCTGTCTGGATCAGCCCAACTCCTGTCGTTGTGGACACTTGGTGAGTGAATCATCGGATGAAAGATCTTCCTCTATCTCCTTCTCTCTATATATATATTTGAGTTTGCAATAAAAATAAATAAATCTTTAAAAAAAAAAAAGAAAATGAAAGCAACATCCTTTTGCCTTATGGAAATAGTATCTTTATTTTTTCAAAAAGGAACTGTCCGTTCTCTCTTCCACCCCCACACCTTGACCACAGCCCCTTCACTCTCTGGAATGTAGTAGACCCACCATCTTAAAAAAGTGAGCCGCGTGCGAACATATGTGCTCACTGCATTTAAATTCAGCTTGTCTAGATCAGCAACTTCATCTGGGACTTAGACCCACAACGTTGGTGATGCAGCAAGCCAGATATTTAGTCACATCAAAGCAATTTGCTAATTGCAGATGCTTCCTCTCTGTTTAATGTTTCATGTGTAAGATTAGGTGCTTGATTTAACTGGTTCATAGTGCCTCTGTTATCTCATTAGCTATCTCAAAAGAAAATCAAATCTTATTAAATATAGACAGAGACATTAATTATCTGGAAAACATAATAGTATTACCTGTACATGAGTGCAAGAGAGTTGGTTTAAGTCAGTTAATTTCCTAGAATTTTCAATGTTTCAGAACTTGTGGAGGTTTCCAGGTTAACCTACAAGCATATCCCAAAGATGGGCTTCTTGATTACAATATTTACACTGAACATACTCGTATTATTTATCAAATGAATACATGCTTTATTTTTTGCATAGATAAAGAGATAATCATTTGGAAGCTAAGCTAAGAGTTCTGGAGCCCTGGGTTATATTCAGGATATTTTCCCCCTTTTATCTTTTGTACATTTGCAAGCATAATTCTTACAACTTACACTGATAGTCTTAACATGGCTCCGAGTATCATTCAATGCGCAATGTTTCCTGCCCACCCTTTACTTTCATGAGCCTTTTTTTGTCCTTTTATCTGGTGTAAACATGTAGTCAAACGATCTGAGACAAAAGTAATACTATATTCAAGTGGGGGATGAGGAAAAGGAATGTCCCAAAATCTCACATTTTAAAAAGTTCCATGTTGATGTCTTAAGTGCTTGGGTGTCTGAGACCCATCTTGGAGACCCTGAGTTCTGGAGGACTTTGGCAGGCATTCGGGGAGTGAACCAGCGGGTGAAGGGATCTCTCTCTTGCACTCACTTTCAAATAGTTTTTCAGTGTTGAGAAACATTAGAATTTCCTGTGTGTGTAGTGAACTCGAGTTCGGTATAGGCTTACCCTGTAATCAGGGCAAAGACCTGCCTGGTTCATGCTGCCACACAAACAGCGTGTAGGCATCGTGAGAGCCAGCATATCTTTAACCCCTTAACTGTCTCAGCTCACCGAGCTCTGAGCACAGAACTTTACCAACCATCGCCTGGACCGCCGAGGGTGACTTTCACCCAGTACTTTCTGTTACTTTCCCAGACCCGGTCGCTCCCCTCCACGTGGGCCCCTCCCCTCCACGTGGGTCCCTCTCCCAACACCAAGCGGAGCAGCTTTTCCTACAGACTCTGTGAGTCCGAGGGCTTGTGCGTGGCTTCTCTAGTGGTACCCAGCTCTGAGCTTAGTCAAGGTCGTGGAGCTGTGCGGTTGTTAGCAGCCTCCTGGTCCGACTGCTTAGATCCTGTGTGCTTCGATGAATGTCCTTGTCAATAAACATGGAGACAGGGGGTTTATTTACTGGTATCAATAAGCTAGTATTGAGAAGGTGGGATATGTATATTCCCAGAATTTCTAGCTTCCGATAAATATTTTTCAGGCAACTACACATAGTTCACCTTCAGAGATCCATTTGCCTGAGAAGGCTCTGCCACGAAGCCGGTGCTGCTCCCAAGCGGGGCTATAGTAATGATGTCCGGCCCAGTTCATTAGCAAACATATGGAAGCCAAAACTGTTCAGTACAAACTACTGTTTCAACCAGAAAAGATTTGCACCTCCGGAGGACAAAGGCTCTGGTGATGCACTCGCGGTGTTTTCTCTGAAGTTTGACTTCCCTCCCAAGGAGCAGTGCGCACCGCACAGTCACAGCTCACCCGTGGCTGAGGCCCTTTCCAAAGCAACGCTTTCCATCATGCTGTACCTGCTACAGCCGTCGCTGAAGCTCCTAACCTCTCTTAAAGACCAAAATACTTCCTTAGATGAGTGCCACCGCGCCCCAACTCTCCCAGCCATTTTCTGCACCACAATATATATATTTTTTTCTCATTTCGCTTCCTTTGTGTTCCATTCATGGTTTCCCTGCACTGAGACAATCTTTCACATTTGTTTTTCTTTCTTCTTCTTCTGCCCGCATCAAAGTTAGGACTTTGTTAGGGATGCCGTGCTCCTAGCATCTGCTCCCTCTTTTTCTTAGGGGCTAAGGAGGAGGCTGCTGTGTGGCCGAAAAAGACTCTCATTCAGTGTGGAATTGCCTTCCTTTACTTTCCTGTCACACTGTCAAGCTCAATCAGAACGCAATGAAAGTGATACACAGGCGAGGCTTTGCTGGAGAGACTTAGAACAAAGACAGCTCCATAGCCTGGTACAGATTTCACATCCAATTTAACTCTTTGGAAAAGGATTTCAGGAAATACATAGTCAAGAGTTGAAAAAATGGAGTTGGGTCTACTATAAAGGCTAAAAGTATTATCCTGGCTTAGATAAGCTACAAAGATAGGTTGATACTATTTTCTAGCATAAACCACATTAGCCGGCATTACACATTGAGCTTTCTTTACTCGTTAAGTTGCAAGGAGATTTGAGAGGAATTTAGCAGCTACATAAAATGACTCTTTCATGATTCTAGCTTTACCAGTCATTTTAGTTGTACAAGGTGCCTGAATAGCAAGGACCTAAATCATGTTGTTTAACAAATCTGGTATTAGAGGGTTAGTCTCAGTTTACTTATTAAGAATTTAGTTGAGTAAAGGATTTTAGGAGTCTGTTCTTTGTGCAGCTGACAATGAACAGGCCAATACTTGTATTTGGGGGTGGGGGGTGGGGAGCACATATCAGCTACACGTGTTTTCAGCTGCGCTGTTGGAGCCATAAGCAATGTTTTCACTGAATATGTTTTTCTACAGGAACTAACTGTAAAGAAGAAACTTCACTGAGAAGGACCTCATGGGTGACGCGTTCAGTGTCACCCACCACGACATGCTTTTGGAAGCCCGCTTTCCACTTGTCCTCTACCTCGCGGGAGAGTTGCTTTAATTCTCTGCCGAGACAATGGCGAAAAGATTCGTGATTCCACTCTCCAGGAGGATGGACCCCCACCTTCCCCTGGATGGACTGGAAGCACGCTGAAAATCAGCTCCTGGCACACACACCAGCGGTGACTCTCACACGTTGCTTATGGCAGCGGTGACAGGAACGCAACATAGAGATGCCCCGCAGTCTAACTGTTTCACAGACTGCTCTTTAAACCTGCCAAAGATGCCACTTTTTGCTGTGTAGGTAATCAAAAAGCATTTAGTCATATAATGTATATACTTTGTCTTACCAAAAATCGTAAGTCTTTGAGTCACTTTATATACTTCTGTATGTAAACTTACATACATTCATATATACAAGTTTATATATAATCAGTGCGTGTGTTAGAGAGACAGGGAGGCATGATGTTAGTGTACAAACACAATTGCATTCGAGAAGAATACACTTCCAATAGCTGGTACCATATCATCACATTAAAGGAGATCTCTCTTTGGAAAATTGTCCATGACAAGAGATGATTAGAAATAAGCATATGATAGATACCAACATTTCATCTCTGCATGCAATTATGGCACAAATTAGAAATGCTATTATGTGGGTGCTCTATAATTAAGTAAGCAATTAAAAACAAAAACAGTTCATTAACACATGTCATAGCTATGCCGACAAGCGCCCCAAGGAGGTCACAGTCCCAGCAACTGCACGAGGTGATGGCTGCGCCTTCCCCGAGCGCAGAGATCCTAACCCACAGCAAAGGTTCCATTTCTAACCCGTGTGTTACATAAACAGCGTATGGGCTGGAAGACCTGAAATAAACATTGCAGGCAAATGTAAGGAGAACTGTTTGTGTTAAGTTCCTTACACTGTTTGTGAGCACATGACTCATGCCAAAATGCAATGTTAGTTTTATGCAAAAACGGAAAGTTCCTTTGATCCTTCATTATCATTGTGGTGATTTCCTTGTAAGTCCTCAGCATCAGTCATTGAGTCTCTTACGCTTCCATCTTAATGAAGATGGTGACTAGAAGTCAGCCATGACTAGTGGGAGCTAGCTCTAAGGTCCAGACCTTTGCATGGATTTTTTTTTTTTCTTCATGGGCTTCAGTTTCTAAGCATTTTCATTTTATGAACATGTTTCCCATTATTTCTGGAGAAATCATATAATGTCACACATAAAAGTTATATCAACAATGAACACACTTGATAAATAAAAATGCAAAAAGAAAGTGAAATGGTTAATCCCTCTCCTAATTATTTGTCCCATTTTCGCTAATACAAATTAAATGTTTCACTTGGTTAATGACAAGTTTGATCAAACAGTTCATAAACTGATGGATTGACTTTGAAATGAATTCAGGGGGAAAAAAATGGCATGATGGGGGGCTGGCAAAGGGCCGCCTCTAGTGGGAACAGATGCCCAACAAATTTGGCGAGTAGTTTTGTTCTCTCCTATCTGTTGCAGTTCACAATCCTAATGAATGTTATGTTTAAATAACATGAATAAAGATAAAGTGAAAATGAATTCAACTCCAGTTTGAGCAGCAGAATAAAAATGAGCAAACTGTATTATCTTCCGCCACCTAATCTGGGTTGAATTTCCTCTGTATCTTTTTTTTTGTTTGTTGAAGAATCCTTTTCTTGAGTCTCCTTGGCCATTGACAAGGTCTTTTGAGATGAATATGAAAAGATAGATTTAAAGGTTAAGGCCAGGGTCAGATGGTTGCAGATGTTTTGTGAGACTGTTCGGTTCAGTTTGTGGCAGTCTTCCTGGCTAAGGTATTTCCAACAGGCAGACTCATGGCCCCACGACTGTCAGTGAAGGTTGTTTGTCTCACAATTGATCCATGGAAACACAAACACAGACCAGAAGGAGTGTTTGTTTTTTCTTAGACGGATGATTTTCCCCTAGCCCAAAGAGTTTATCTAAAACCAGAGAAGATACTGTTTTTATTTCCAAAAGTAAGACATTTTAAATTTTATTCCTCAGATGGTCATCAGAAACCATTTTTCCCCCACGAAGGACAAATGATGCCACCATGGGACAAATTAGCTAGATTGTAAAAGGTTGCAAAAATTTTCGAGAAGAGAAAGCAGTTGAGACGAGCTATCAAATAAATAAATAAAGGAGCTAATATTTTATCTCCTGATCTCAAATTAACAATGTAGAAATAAAAAGATGTGGCTTCCCAGAAGTCCTACTGGTTGCCATCAGAATATTTCATTTCACAGGTTTAGATTCAATCACATCTCCCCAGAGGGAGGTTAGAATACAGAGGTGTGTGAACGAATGACCCTGTACACATGTGTATGCAAGTGTATTTCTGTCTGTTAAGAAGATGTGTGTATATGTGCCTGTATATCATTATGTGAAATGGTTAATGATATAGATACATATATATCATTCTGTATATATAGACACATACACATGTATTCTATATTACATATGCATGATGTGTGGATTTGTATGTATATAAATTGTTGCACATATACACATGTATATACATACATATATATGGATACACACATACACACACTCTCTCCTAACAGATTGAATTCAAAATGAGCACCCAAGATTCTACAGCTAATTGACTAAGACCAATGGGGTGGTTGTTTTCTGCAACTTATAATTCAGAATCCACAAGATAGTGTTGCTTCCTTTCTTACATTTTGCAAAAACGACTTTTAATGAAAACCTATTTTGGAGAAGTATATGTAAAAGTAGGATCTTGACAAAACAGATCTGTGTAAAAGTCTAGGATCTGGACACACACAGGAAACTAGGAAATTCCCAGCTTCCCCCGATAGGAAGCTCTTGTGGCCTGCCCTGTCCTCTGCGCTCCATCAGGCCCTCTTCAAGGTACATCCTCTGCATTTTGTCCTGCGTAATGCTACTGCGGAGACTGTATTTATTATTCTGACCTGATTCTTTGTGAAATGGGTGCTTGATAAGGATTATTTTTAAAAGACGAAAAGCCCCTCAAGTGATTACCCTCTCAAACTTCTAATAAAAGAGGACTGACAATCACCCTCACCATCACCGATGGCAAATCTAGAATTTTCCAATGTTTTAGATGCTTGCATGCCATCTACTAAAATCAAATGGTTTTTTTTTTTTTTTTTGCTAAGATGAAAATTACATATTTTTTTCCTCAAGGCTCTTGCTTCTTTGGAATATTTCATCATATTTTTGAAAAATCACATAGTGAAATTTATGGTCATTTCTATAAATTTGAAAGACTTGAGAATGCTATAGGTTTGCAAAAATTGCAAGCACAATCATTCTTATACTCCTTTTTGTGATAAAGCATGTGCTTGGAAATACGGAAATTTAATTTCCAAGATTTCTTAGTTATCAACACATTGATAAAAGATAAGAAACATTCTCTTCATGAATGTGTATTTCATTTAGAACATAGAATGAAGGGATTATCTTATTGCCTGTTAGTGCTCATTTCACAACCTCATCCAATCAAAGAATTTCACTAATAGTAGATTACATTGTTGGCTAGAATTTTGGTAGACTGTTAGTCCTACAGCTTTCAAAATGAATAGAATGCTCTTTGAAACATACATTTCACTTTTTTCTTTTCTGGGTGTTCTGAAGGCAAAAGACAAAATTTCAGAAGGCTCAAAGGAAAATCCAACAATAAAAACAAAGAAAACTGTGCAGGAGTCGTGGCTTTTGCGAGGGCTGGCATGCAAGGCTTTAGTTAAAGCTGCTTTGAAATATTTTTGAGATAAACAGGAATCAATATAATGTATGCATATCACAATGTTCTAAAGCGTGTTTACTAGGTCTTTTCTAGTTCACACTCTCCCATCACTCTGGTTTCCTATACGTTCATTTTAAAAGATTCGCCAAACAGAAATAAGGACAATTAAAGCATCACAGAGCAGGATTACCTCTAAAGAAAAAACAACCTCAGCCGTCCTATTAGGTTTCATCATTAGGAAAAGTATTCAGGCTGTCTAGTGGGTGAAGAGAGCATAGTGTGTTTTCGTTTTGATATGATAGCCGCATTCAAGTTATTCTCCTCTTTACAATAGATTTTACCTAGCTTTATCTTCCTAGGAAGCTGCTCTCAGTTCAAAAGCAGAAGTGAATAGAAGTGTCACGACATGGGATTAACAGTCCAAGCCGTCAGTGAATCAAACGTTCGAGGTGAAGAATGTCGTAGGACATGACGTGTGTCAGTGGAGTGAACTGGCAGCGTTTGGGGCAGGCAGACAAGCAGAGCAGCCGGAATCATTGGCCGGTGCTCTTGCTATCTGTGCTTTACTGCAAACACGTGGTGCCCTGACCCGGTCATGGTGATGAGTGCAAGCCGTGAAGCTGTCCCCGGCATACAAGCTTAGCCTGAGTGATAGTCGCAAAGGCACTAGTCCAAGCTCTCTCTCCAACTCAAGAAAAAAGAAAATTGCCCCCTGAGACTGCCACGCTGGCCCCGAGGGTGCTTCTGCCTCCTCACCTTGTCTGCAAGACTTCTCACCACAGCACCAATACTTCCCGAGTATTTCCCTTTTCTTGGCTTTCAAACGATTCTCAGACCTAGAATTTTAGGATGCTGAAAGTATTTGTCCAAAATTGTAAACAGATAGAAGCGATTTTTTAAAAAGTACTTAAAATTGCATGGCTGAGCTCGTATGAAAGATCTTGTAAAAGTTCATGGGAAATGTGGATTACAGGAAAACATCATGGACTTCTATTGTCTTCAGCAAAATACATTTCTCCTTCAATTTGATTTTTTTCATGAGCTTTTCCAGGTATGCTTATACAGTAATTGCGTTTCTTCTTCTGGTACGTATCTACACAAATCTGTTAAAACTCAAGGAAAAAAAATGGCATGGCCCAAAGACTTATTGAAAAGGTCAAGTCTAAGGGCTTTGCCAAGAAATACTTATCCTCATCAGTGCCTTCACAGAGGCCCCAAAATATGTCCCATAGTTGGATACCCACAATTCTATGACTGCATGTTTTCATGCTAAAAGTTTCCCTAAGAATAGGGTTAAAACTGTTACTTGCTTAATATTTACTTAAAACTTTGAAAAAAAAATTCACACAAAAAGCCAGTTAAATATTCACACTTCAATATATGTTCCTCCGAAACAAATGTACAGTTAGATAACACATAAAGAATTATGAATGACTAATTATATTTTGCATATTTACAGGAAAGACAATTAGCAAATAGCTTTTATATGCAAAATAAATGAAAAAGTAATTAAGATGCACTAACTAGAGCAGCAATATCAAGTCTGTTGTCTTGTGATTCTTTCCTAACAAACATAATAATTATGCATTCATTGTCATATAATTAAAACAGCTCTGTCCTTTAGAAAAATGGTTATTTACTGTATAATAACTGACGACTGGCAGCAGTCCCTCATAATGGTGAGCAGGATAATTAAATATTTCTTCTTAGGAAATGCTCACCCAGTTTAGTTTTTATCATAAACTTCTACCAGCAAGCAGCTGGTCTTCAGGCACACCGAGGGCTTTCATTGCATCTACAAAAGTTGTTTTCCATTGTGTTGTAAGCTCTTGTTGTGTCCTTGCTGTGGAATGGGACCGGGGTGCCCTGGGATCGGCTTCCACCTGCCTGGAACTGGTGCACTGGCAGCCAGGCCTAGCTGCGCAGGGCTTTCCCGGGCAACCTCCCAGCTGGTCCAGCTCGTGAGCCAGGTATGCATTTGGTATCATGAATGTGTTCAGTTGGCTTCTCTACCAGAATATAACGTTCTCTTTTAGGAAGACATTCTAGGATTGGGGCTCTTTCAAAGCAAAATCACACCTAAAAGTGCAAATACAGAAAGTTACCCCCAATATCTACCATGTAAGAAAAGCCAATTGAATTTTAGAAATATAGCAATGCATTTCAAAACAGCCAAGAAATGTGTAGTTAGGCTAATGAAAGGCATATAGACCTCTGAGTCCTGCAGATTGTGGGAACCACTGTGTTTCCCCAAAGCCGAGAAAGAGCCCAACATCCAAGGCCTACCGGGTATCTCATTGTCACTGTTTACCTCTGATAGACATAGAGAGCCTGAAGAAGCTGGTGATGTGATGTAATCAGAAATTATTGGGGGGAGACTCGCAAGATGGCCAACATAGGAGGATGGCTGTGAGGGAGCTCACAGACAGAGAGGGCTAGAACGCGACAAAAGCGTAAGTGGAGCAGCATAGAGCTGCAGGGAGAAGAACGTGAAGTTCCCTGGACAGTGTGGAGCCCAAAAAAATCCACACAACTCGGAAGAGTAACCAGGGGAAAACAAAACAAAACAAAACAAAAGGCAGGGAAGACGGCTTTCTGCTCCTGACCTGCTGAGTCACCTTTGAGTGCAGCTGCTGGGAGCCGCAGTCGACCCACAGTTGTCAGGACCCGAAGTCATCAGGACCCGCACCTGCCGCAGTTGCCAGCACCTGCCGGGACCCGCACCCACCCTAGTCGCCGGAACCCCCCAGGACCCGCACCTGCCGCAGTCGCCAGGACCCGCACCCGCCACAGTGAGGGTCCTCACCAGAGGCAGAGGCAGACCGCAAGAACCTGAGGTTTGAGTGAGCTGGGTGGGGGCAGTGGTGGGTCGGAGGCTCCAGGAGTTGTTCCCCCAGGGGCACGCACAGAGCCTGAACATCTTTGGTGCTCATCTCCCCACCCCTCCCCCCCCGAGATTCCAGCATCTGGGGACACAAAGCAAGTGCTTTGAAACTGCCAAAACTGTGTCTTGGAGGTGACGCACAGCGGTCCTGTGAGCTGAGGAGAAAGGCAAAAGGCACACTGAATACTCCCCCGTGCCTTGTGGACTGGCACACAGCTGGGCAGTGCTGACCCACAGGAACCCAAGGACACCTCTGGGCTGTGCGGACCCGAGCGCGCCTCTGGGCTGGGCAGTCCCATGCAAGTGCTGGGGTGGGCGGTCCCCTGCCAGCGCTGGGGTGGGCGGTCCCATGCTGCTGGGGAGAGCGGATGTGCGCAGGAGGCACTTTCAGAGAGCACCTGGAACACCCCACACCCTATAGTCCCGTGCTTGGGAGACGCACCAGGAGGGCACTGCAGACCCGCGTGCGGGAAGCATTCCCAGAGAGCACCTGGAACCTCCACGCCCTGCAGTCTCTGGCACTGGGGACACACTGAGAAAGCACCTAGAATCCTCCGTGCCCTGTGATCCCATGCACAGGGGGCGTGCACAGAGAGTGCCTTCATTCCCCAATGCCCTGTGGTCGCATACGTGTAGGGGACAAGCTGAGAGTGCGTTTTGAAACTGCTGGGCCTTGGAAGTGGTGCCCTGAGGTCCAGTGTACTGGAGATGCACCAAAAGTGCCTTGAAAATTCCCGCAGCCTGCTACTCCACGCCTGCAGACTCCGATCTCTACAGGATAGCACTTGGAGACCCCTCAGCACACTGGTGCCTAGGTCTCTCAAAAAAGAAACACTAACACAATGGGAAGAAATACCAGAAAAGGTAATGATCCAGATGAGAGAGCCAACACCCCACCAATAAAGGATCAAAGGCCAATGTCTATTTTGGAGATGCGAGATGAAGACATGGAAGATCTACCAGACAAGGAATTCAAAAAAATAATGTTAAAATCTATCAGAGACAATGAGAATTGGGAGGACATCAAGGAATTCAAGAACCACATAGTGACAGAAATACAACAAATGAAAAGTAAAATCCTTGACTTAGAGCACAAAATTGAGAGCCTAACCAACAGAATAAATACAGCAGAAGAGAGGATCTCTGAAACGAAAGACACACAAAATGAACATGCCCAGCTCATTAAACAGCTGGAGACAAGTCTGAACAAAGCCAATAAGACCATACGAGAAATGAAAGACAACCTCAGAAAGTCGAATATTAGGATTATTGGCCTTCCTGAAGGAGCGGAAAGAGAGTCAGGAATGCAAATGGTGCTCGACGAAATTATACAGGAAAACTTTCAAAACACTTGGAACATGAACCCAGCCCAAATCCAGGACGGTCAGAGGACTCCCAGCAGATATGACCCAAAGCGATCTTCACCCAGACATATGGTGCTCAAGTTCCACTCCAACGAAGACAAAGAAAGAATCCTGAGACAAGTACGAAGCAGAGAAAAGATCACATACCGGGGAAAACCAATCAGGATCACTGCTGACTTCTCTGAAGAGACTTTACAAGCAAGAAGAGAATGGACAAAGATCTTCCAAATCCTGAATCAGAACAACTGTCAACCAAGAATATTGTACCCAGCAAAGATCTCATTCGTATTTGAGAACGAAATCAGATACTTTCATAGCAAAGAGAAATTAGAAGAATATGCCAGCACAAAACCAGCTCTACAAAATCTCCTTAGAAATGCACTAAATCCAGAAAAAAAGGAGGCGAATCATAAGCAAAGATGGCAAACAGGAAGGTCTCCCTACTAAAGTCCACACAAGGAAGGGCAATTACACAGATATCAACACCCACAAAAACAAGTATGGCAGGGCAAAATCACAACCTCTCAATTTTAACTCTTTTTTTTTTAAGATTTTATTATTATTATTGGAAAGCCGGATATACAGAGAAGAGGAGAGACAGAGAGGAAGATCTTCCATCCGATGTTTTCAATTTTAACTCTTAACACAAATGGCCTGAACTCACCAATCAAAAGGCACAGATTAACAGAATGGATTATCAAACAGGACCCAACTATCTGTTGCCTACAAGAGACACATCTAACCAGAAAAGACTCTAAGAAACTGAAAGTGAAGGGTTGGAGAAAGATATTTCATGCCAATGGACGAGAAAAAAAGGCTGGGGTAGCTGTCCTAATTTCAGATGATGTGGACTTCAATGTGACACACATCAAAAAGGACAGGGAAGGACATTATATATTGGTGAAGGGACTGATCCATCAGGAAGTAATTACCATTGTGAACATATATGCACCAAATTCAAACGCACCTAGCTACATGAAGCAATTACTTACGGACTTAAGGGGAGACATAGATATGCACACAATAATAGTGGGTGATCTTAACACCCCATTAACAACTATAGACAGATCAACAAAACAAAAACTCAACAAAGAAACAACAGAGCTCATACAAACAATAGAACAACTGGACTTGGTAGACATTTATAGAACTTTTTATCCTAAGGCCACAGATTATACATTTTTGTCAGCAGTGCACGGCACCTTCTCCAGGATTGACCGCATGATAGGACACAAAGCAAATCTCAATAACTTCAAAAAGATAGGAATCATACCATGTACCGTCTCAGACCACCATGGAATGAAATTGGAAATCAGCAATTCAAAATGCCCCAGGAAATACAGAAACTCTTGGAGGCTGAACAATATGCTATTAAATGAACAACGGATCAGAGAAGAAATTAAAGATGAGATCAAAAAATTTATGGAAACCAATGAAAACTCTGACACAACATTCCAAAATTTGTGGGACACTGCCAAAGCCGTGCTATGGGGTAAACTCATCGCAATTGGAGCTCATGTCAAGGCCCAAGTGAGGTGCCAAACACAGGAACTAAACACACACCTCCAGGAATTGGAAAAACAACAGCAGAAGAGCCCCACACACAATAGGAAACAAGAAATCACTAAAACAAGGGAGGAAATTAATCAGATAGAAATAAAAAAAAACTATACACAAAATCAATGAATCAAAAAGCTGGTTTTTTGAGAAGATAAACAAAATAGACACCCCACTGGCCTGACAAAGAAAAAACAAGAGAAAGCAAGAATTAACAGCATCAAAGATGAAACAGGCAACATAACAACAGACACCGCAACCATTAAGGACATAATTAGAAATTACTACAAAGCACTGTACTCCAACAAATTAGAAGACCACCAAGAAATGGAAAAGTTCTTAGACTTCTACCACCTGCCAAAACTTAGCCCAGAGGCAACAAACGACCTGAACAAACCCATAACTGAAGCAGAGATTGAATCAGTGATTAAAGACCTCCCAACAAAGAAAAGCCCAGGCCCAGACGGCTTCACTATAGAATTCTACAAAACATTCCGAACAGAACTAACCCCAATCCTCTACGAACTCTTCAAAACAATAGAAAAGGAAGCAACCTTTCCAAACTCATTCTATGAAGCCAACATTACCTTAATCCCCAAACCAGACAGAGAACCAACAGAGAAGGAAAACTACAGACCTATCTCTTTGATGAACATTGATGCTAAGATTCTCAACAAAATCCTAGCCAATAGAATTTAAAAACACATCAGACAGATCATTCATCCATATCAAGTAGGATTCATCCCTGGAATGCAGGGATGGTTCAACATTCGGAAATCCATAAATGTGATACACCACATCCAAAAACTGAAAAACAAGAATCACATGATAGTATCAATAGATGCAGAAAAAGCTTTCGACAAAATCCAACACCACTTCCTACTAAAAACCCTAACCAAGGTAGGCATAGATGGAAAAATCCACAACATAATTAAAGCCATATATGAAAAACCCAACGCCAGCATCATACTGAATGGAGAAAAGCTGGAACCCTTCCCACTGAGATCTGGAACAAGACAGGGATGTCCACTTTCTCCACTACTATTCAACATAGTCCTAGAGGTACTCGCTGAGGCCATAAGACAAGAAAAAGAAATCAGAGGAATCCAAATGGGAAACGAAGAAGTCAAGCTCTCACTATACGCAGATGATATGATTCTTTATGTAGAAGAGCCAACAGACTCAATACAGAGACTGCTAGAACTTATACGAGAGTTTGGTAGAGTGGCAGGGTACAAAATTAATGAACAAAAATCAACAGCCATAGTGTATGCGAACAGCCCCAAGATGGAAAAAGATTTAACCAGCAAGATACCATTCAAAATAACAGAGAAAAGTATGAAATATCTGGGAATAAATCTAACCAAAAATGTAAGCGACCTATTTGAAGAAAACTACAAATTACTTAAAAAAGAAATTGAACAAGACCTCAAAAATGGAGTAACATCCCATGCTCCCGGATAGGTAAAATCAATATCATTAAAATGTCTATACTACCAAAAGCAATATATACATTCAACGCAATCCCAATCAAATTGCCCAAAACATTCTTCATGGAACTGGAAACAATGATCCAAAGGTTCATCTGGAAACACAAAAAACCACGGATAGCTAGAACCATCCTGAAGAACAGGAAGTTAGCAGGGGGAATCACAGTTCCGGACCTCTGGACATACTATAGGGCAGTGGTTATCAAAACTGCCTGGTACTGGCACAAAGATAGAGAGGAAGATCAATGAAGCAGAATAGAAACACCAGAAGGGAACCCAAACAGGTACAGCCAAATAATCTTTGACAAAAAGACAAACGACAATCCAGGCAAATGGGAAGGTCTGTTCAATAAATGCTGTTGGGACAACTGGTTAATAGCCTGAAGAAACAAAAAGATAGACCCACATCTCTCACCATACACTAAGATCAAATCTAAATGGATAACAGATCTAAACCTACATCTAGAAACCTTCAAACTTTTGGAAGAAAATGTTGGAAATACTCTGCAAGATCTAGGGGTAGGTCCCGACTTCCTAAAAAGGACACCAAAGGCAATAGAAATCAAGACCGGAATAAACAAATGGGACCTCATCAAACTAAGAAGCTTCTGTACAGCAAGGGAAATAATCAACAAAGTAAAAAAGCAACCCACAGAATGGGAGAAGATCTTCGCACACGACATAGGTGATAGAGGGCTAATCTCCAGAATATACAAAGAGCTACAAAACAACCAAAATGTCAAAACAAACAAGCCACTCAAGAAATGGGCACAGGAAATGGGCAGACACTTCACAAAGGAACAAACCCAAATGGCAAATAAACATATGAAAAAATGCTCAAGTTCCCTGGCAATAAGGGAAATCCAAATTAAAACATCAATGAGGTACCACCTAACGCCAGTAAGACTGGCCCACATGAATAAAAGCACCAACAACACTTGTTGGCGAGGTTGCGGGGAAAAGGGAACCCTACTCCACTGCTGGTGGGGCTGCAGGCTGGTACAGCCTCTATGGAAATCAGTATGGAGAACATTCAAACAACTCAAAATCAACATACCGTATGATCCAGCAATAGCATTCCTAGGAATATATCCAGAACACTTGTTTTATGAGAAACCAACATGCACTCCTATGTTCATAGCAGCACAATCAGTAATTGCACAAACATGGAAGCAGCCAAAATGCCCATCAGCAGAGGATTGGATAAGAAAGCTATGGTTCATCTACTCCATGGAATACTACTCAGCTATTAAAAAAAAACAAAATGCAGTTCTTTGTGGCCAAATGGGCCAAACTGGAAACCATAATGCTAAGGGAAATGAGCCAATTCCAAAAGGTTAAATACCACATGTTTGCCTTAATTTAAGATGATATGATGTTATGTATAACATGTTATGTTATGTATGTTATATGTTGTGTATAAACTAGAATTGAAATGTCAATGAGGTGGTCACAGAAGGTGGTTAAGAACTCGCATTTACTTTTAACATATTGGTTACTCATTACTATGTCAATTAATTCCATAATGATGTAAATTTTTGCTGATGGTATGTTGGAGCTTTTAATTGATCGGGATGATACTCTGCTGGCTCTGTCTTCAGACCAGAGAGGGTCTACCTAAGAAGCCGTTGAACTTGACTGGACAATAAGATGCTGGACTCTATGTTTGGTATATGCTTGCAATGGGGGAATCTCAACTGAACTTGAACTGTGGTTATGCAACAAGGTGGAGGAATCCACCATGGTGGGAGAGTTTGGGGAGGGGTGGGGAGAATCCAAGTACCTATGAAACTGTGTCACATAATACAATGTAATTAATGAATTAAAAATAATAAAGAAATAAATTTTAAAAAAATTATTTAAGTAGGACACCCAAATTATATCATGTCTGTTGAGCATGTTATCATATATAATCATGCCTCTATGCTGTGTTGTGTGTGCAGCCACCAAAATGTACTTATTTTATGTGGAAAAATTATGTATAAAGAGGAGACAATTTAGAGAAGTTTATGTGAACAGCAATATTTGTTCACTGCTTGCTTTTCTTTAAAAATGCAATAACAATCCTGGCTGCTCCACTTCCCATTCAGCTTCCTGCTTGTGTCCTGGGAAAGCAGTCAAGGACGGCCCAAAGCCTTGGGACCCTGTACCTGTGTGGGAGACCCAGAAGAAGCTCCTAGTTCCTGGCTTCAAACTGGCTCAGCTCTGGCAGTTGCAGTCACCTGGGGAGTGAATCATCAGATGGAAGATCTTCCTCTCTGTCTCTCCTTCTCTCTGTATATATGATTTTTCAATAAAAATACATAAATCTTTAAAAAAAAATAAATTCTGCATTTTGGCAAATGAAAGTAGACTAAGGGAAACCCAAGAGAAATACAAGTGACCTTGCAAAAACTGAGTTGAAAATACATGATATGAAAGATTTGCATGTGAATTTCAAAATATTTTTTTTTTGCATCAAGGAAAGTTTAAGTCCACTTTCCACAAACTTTTTGAAGTACCCATGGATGTGTTCCCTATTCCCGAAAGTTAGGATACTAAAAGTAAAATGACCTGAAGGAAAACTGAATGAAAATGGAATTGGAGATTTTATGTGGAAACAGAAAGAAAATAGCATTTGAACTCACCACAGAACATTCTGGTAGCTAATTTATTAGTAAAAGATAGATGAGAAAGTCATGTCTCCATCTCTAATGCAAAAAAGTGTGTGATCACCCATGACTAGCATACCAGAGGCTCTAGGAAGGTATTTTAGATTTTGTGGTTGATATTTTAAGAAATCCTAGTAATCCTAAAATAACTGTAAGTAGTTATCATGATGAAAACCACATCCCAAGTCCTTCTCTGTGTCTGTGGTTTAGCGCTGCTTTCATGTGTAGCCACTTGGGCAGTGAAGACAAGCAGGGCTTTAAGTTTGTCTCAGTGCTTACAGAAACTTTCCTGTAATCGTGAAGACATCTTATTTCCCCTAAGTGAAACACCTGTCAAGGAGGTCAGTAATCCTCCATTTTGTACTGTGATGGAAGGAATATCAGCTTATATATCTGTGACGACAGATGGTAAGAATGATCAAACATCACACTAACTCCTCATAATGAGCTCGTTTCTCCCTTCAAGGAGCAAAGTTCACGAGGGTGGGCCATGAGAAGGACCACAAGGTTAACATATGCACCTGTCTGTCTGCCCTCTGGCATCCTTCCCAGGGGACCTGTCACTCAGAAAAATGGGAATCAAGAAGATCAAGCCCAACGTCACACCATCCTCCCTGACCACATCACCAAAACAATAATTATTCAAAGGCTGCCACTCCCCTAGCACGTGCTATAGGTACCTTTCCAGCCAGAGCCCACTCACCCACTCTGAGTGCAGTGTTTCACGTGTACACCACACGTGTCTCGCCCAAGTTGCCGAGTGGAAGATCCCGTGAGGCAGGAGTGGCATCTGACCTGGCGAGTCTTCCACGTGGTGTACGGGGTGTGGTAGCTGCTTGGTTGATATTGCCGAGTGAACACTTCCACCAGACACGAAAGGGGGTTAGCTCCTTTTCAAAACACTGTTGAATGAAAAGGACACTCCTCGCTCAGGATTATTCGTCTCCTGCTTCTCTCTGCTGTATGCATTGTCAGTTCCTACATACCTTTTTTCAAAAATGTATGTTTTATGATACAGTTCCTTAGGCTAAGGGATTTCCCCTTCCACTCTCTCTATCCTGCTTTCCACTCCCCATTTCCCCTTAAATTAGAGCAATAATACAGTCCCTCAACAAGTCACACATACACCATTCTGACATTTAAATGCATCATGGTACTATATCTTAACAAAAATACACACCACCGAGTTATATCTAACGCCAATAATGTGCATACTAAATCAATGAAAGATAAATGAATGAATGGCATAAATACTGGTTGACATGGTCCTGGAGAAGTGGAAGGGCATCTTTTCAGGTGTTCAGATGTCTGCTCAGTCTCAGCTCTGGCTTTTGTGTAGTGTGTGACTCGCTCATCAATCTCATGACAATCTAAACATTTACCCATCAGCCCCATGACCCCTTCCTGGGTATGTATTTTTTAAAATAAATGCTCTATATTAAGGGACAAAAAACAGCCTAAAGTGTATTGGAAAATTCATTGTTCCCCTTCAGATGAAGATCTTCCATTTGAAACTCCCTTTTGGTTCTTAGGCCTCTTTGTGTGGGCATGGCGGATTTACAGAGTTCTGAGTTCTCCCCAGGACCTCAGGGGGAACCTGCTACACTCGAGCCCAGCACACTGGCCCAACTGGCTAATCCTCCCCTTGCAAGTACCAGGATCCCATAAGGGCGCCGGTTCATTTCCTGACTGCTCCACTTTCCATCCTGCTTCCTGTTTGTGGCCTGGGAAAGCAGGAAAGAATGGCCCAAACTCTAGGGACCCTACACACTTGTGAGAGACCCAGAAGAAGCTCCTAGCTCCTGGCTTCAGGTTGGCTCAGCTCTGGCCATTGCAGCCATTTGGAGAGTGAACCAACGGATGGAAGATTTTTCTCTCTCTCCCCTTCTTTCTGTAAATCTGCCTTTCCAATAAAAATAAATAAGATAAAATAAATACTATGTTCTTTGAATTATCATTCTCCTTGTGTTTACTCCCAAACATTTATGTTGCACAAACTTAATGGAAGTTATTCCAAGTGTTTTTCCATACTAAAAAAAAAAAATTTCTGATATGTTCTTTACCACTTCCCAACTTTTTACTAAAATTTGCTTTAAAAATATTCAAAAGCCCAAATATTTACTCCTAAGTCTAAGAGAAGATGTTTTGCAAGACTACATTCAAACCAATCCACGTGAATTTACTTATCAATCATGAAAATTCTCTCATAACAAATTCTTCATCTCACGGAAAGGCTTCATAAGATCATGTTCAAGGATGTTGAAACAGGCTTGTTAGCAGTTTTACTTCTGACTATGAGCTTTAATTGGCTTAACGGGTCTCCCAAGGAATAAATACAAGCAGGTGCAAAGTGAAGGTTCATTTATAAACTCCAAATGATGTCACGTGATCGAAAACGGGGTCCACGGTCAAGCTGGCCCAGAATATCTGAGTGCATCCAGGTGATTCCTCATGAGTACAGACAAAACCTTCGCAGCCACCCTTCCTCAGTGAACCAACGACCATTTCTTGAACTCCCCACTTCAGTGTCTTAAAATTCTCCTGAAGATTTGGCTTCACTTGAAAATGAACACAATTGAGTAAACCCCAGGAGAGTTATTGTTCAAGTTCAAGCAGAAAATATCAAGTTAGAATGCTACGGTGAAATAAATCCAGGGTTAATTCAAGGTTAGAGATAACAGACAGACCTTTTCTAAAAGTTGTAAAGCGTATTTGTTTTCAGTGGATGCAATCACTCTCCGATGAGCTTGACATTTCTTTTCCTGATCTCTGGAGGCTTCGCTGAATGACCCTCAAGTCCATCGATTTCTGGATCTGTGGGTTGGCTCCTCCCTCTTCCCTATTAATGTCCCAGATCCAGCGGACATATCAGAAAGAACTTAGGTCTCACTGATTCACCCCCAATAAGGGCCACTTATTTCATCCTGAGAATACAACTCCTCAAGGGCGATGATCAGGCAAGAGGAGCTTGCGGTGGGCACCAAGCATGGTGAGGAATGCACCTGTGCTGCTGGCCCAAGACCCTCCAGTGCAGGACGAATCAAATCCCACCCGCTTCTGTCTGGCCATGTCATATGCGGATAATAATCCCGAAATGCACATTGATGCCGAAGAAGTCGCTTCTTCAAAACTTTAAGGCAACAATTAAGTATTCCATTGTCATGGCTCAATTAAATGGTTTGGCCTGAGAAAATTGGGGATTGTAAAGTGAGGCTGCAATGTGCTTTGATCCTCTTTCCAGGGTTATTGTTTCATTAATAAATGAACATGTCATTTGTCTCACCAGAGGGAGCTCATGCCCTCCAGGCTTTTTCCCCCTTTTTGTTCAGGTTTTATAAAGATGAATTTCCAGTGCTCTGAAATACCGTGGATTAGTAGTTAAGCCTGACAGCACTTCGGGGAGTAGCGAGCTTAAAGTGCCTCACACAGGTCTCCAAAGCACTTGTTTACTAATAGAGGGAATCGGAACCGTCTGCAGCTGCTGATACAGCATTACCATTTGGAAAGACAGTAGCTGAGATAACAAATCACACAGTTCTAATAATTACTCCTGCATTCCCGTTTTTTGTTTCCTGCCTAACTGTAAAGGTTGGATTTCTTCCAAATAAACAGATAAAAACAGTATGGAACTTTTATCTTTTAATGATAATGACAACACATCATGTTTCACTAAAAGTTTCCTGCTGAATTTTTTCTGATTTCTAGAGTTTCAATAAAATGTAATTATACTTTATAATTCCACTCTTTTAATCTTCACTTCAAAAACTATTCACAGTGAGCAAGTTTGCCAGGCACCCGGAGTAGGGGACAAACTGCCTGGCCTTGCCCACACTGACTCTCTCCTGCTTTCTGTCTCGGGGTAAGCCTGTCATTGAAATTGCATCCTGTACATTGGGCTGCTTTGCATTCAAATTAATAGCTAGTTTAATTTGAATGTAAAATAGCTCCATTTATGCCATCATTTGCAAAAAAAGAAGTGAGGCATTTGGCAGTGAATGGATGTTTAAGATATGATACATTTCCAACATATTTTTAATCCTAAATTGAACCTATATTAGGATAGGGACATTTTCATATCAATAGATAAGTCATAAAAGAAGCTCTTTAAAAAAATCTGCATAGTACATTTGTGCTGTAGGGGTCAAAACTACTTCATTGTACAGCTACAGTACAGGGTTTAGTTCATATGGTTGGCGCTGGGCATTTTCCGGCAAATCTGTGCTTTGTTGCATTTCTATAGTCCAAGCATGGCAATTGATTTTTAAAACACATGCTGCAACTTTATTTGCTCAGTAATTACACAGACTTTATTTGGAGATCAGTGAAAGAATGACCAAATAGGAAAATGAAGGCTTCCTCCCTTGTGCAATGAAACCATAAACGTTGGCAGACAGAAAGGAATGTTCAACTTTTTCCCAGAGCTCTGAGTTTGATTTCCACTGGTCCATGTTCCATTGGGTGATTAGAGAAAGCTTTTTTAAAGCCTTACTTCAGAATGATCTTAATTGGTGCAAGGTTGAACCCTTTCTAGGAGGGGAGGGAAAAGGTTGAATAGCCTTTTCAAGTCACATGAAAGTTTCTAGGATGAATGTGCGATAATTAGATTAATAAGTAGCTTAATTTATCACAGCTGAGGATTTCAACAGCCACACATTAGAGCAAGGGGGAAAAAAAGATTAGTGTTATTCCAGTTTGTAAGAAAAAAAAAAAAAAGAAAAGAAAAAATTGTACTGAAACTTGATTAACCTTAAGCACAAAGTGCCTTTCTTTCTCAGACTCAGTGTTTGACAGGGGGAGGGCTGGGGAGTGGGGAGCGGAGGAGAAGGCCTGAGATAATCAGAGAAGTCCTATTTCACTCCTTTCTGTCCCCATTAATGAGCAGTATCAGGATCACTTGAACCAACTTTCCCCCTTCACATGTCTTATCCTTGAAACAATGGGCTGGCCAGGAGAATCCGGAATTGTGTCGCCCACCCACATCATAGAGATACATCTTTTTAGAAGCAGATTCTGTCCTCTCTGCTGGCAAGAGGAAAGATGCAAGGTGACTGGGAGAAGACCCTAACTTTGGTCGGTATGTGGTAGGCATGCGCAGGCTTTGCTTCTGGGATGCTGTTTCCATCACTAAGTCAAAACTTCAAAATCTAAATATAGATCCATATCTTCAAACATCACAGAATGCCCGAACAAGGGCAGGAGTGGGTTGCTAGAAGTCATATCCATTGACAAATCAAGGCAAAACCAAGACATTCAAAATACTTGGGGTAAAAAAGCAGATGGGAATTCACCCTCCAAAAAAGAAAAAAAAAAGGCATCCATTCAAATATTTGTTCATTGGGAGACTTTTTTCCTGCCTGCTCCCCCAGTTCACGGTAAAACATCATAACAAACAGTGGATTCTGTCGGCGCATCTGTGGATCCTGTCGCTGCGGCGGGCCAGCATCAGATTTGATTAACCTTCAATGTCCTGACTCTCCCTTGCCGGTGCTGTGTAGAATAAAGCCGCTGGCATCCGGGAGGGTTTCACTATGGAGAGAATAGAATGTGAATCTACCATACCAGTCAGCTGTCAGCAGCCTTAGTGAGTGGGGCCCAGCGGTGGTGCTGCGGCCTGGGTGCAGCTCAGGTGGTTGACTGGTGAGCTGTGCCGCCCTCCAACTGAAACTAAGACTGCCGACAATGCGAGCGAGGACACCCCCACCACCCCCACCACCCCCACCAGAAAGTCTCCGCAGCGAGAGGCACAGGCGTAGTCCCTGCAAGTGGCCCCAGCTCCCACGGACCCTGGAAAGCTACCTGCGGCCCAGCCAGATCCACAAGGGCCAGATGAACTCAGTTCTTGAAACCAGCGCTATCGGTGACTCTGTCCTACCGGGGAGCTTTCTGTTCTCAGAGCTCCAATCTGCTCTTCCACTGGTTTGAAAGGGGAGTTTCGGCTTCTCAAACTCGCCTGCAAAATGACATCATATTGTAGGGAGAACCGAACTGAAAACACGTCTGAGTGGACAGGCCCAGAATAAACTTGGAAAGTGAAAGGCGCCTCTCCTGCCAGCAGCTGCATCCTGAAAGTGTGCCTGTGATCTGCAATGGGCATCTCATTACGGGGGAACATTATTTATTTAGGAGGAGATATGACCTCCAATTCGCTTTTAAATGATTAATTTGGTGTTTAAATAAGTGCCTTTTACTTAATAGTGTTTTCTTCCGCCAATTCACTTATGTCAATAAACTCTGTGTTTAACCTTCTTAAAGGAAACGTTTTCCCTGCTCTGTGGCGATTAATGAGCGATCAAATAAATAAGTACAGGGAAATGAACTAAAATGAAGGGCTGCCCAGGACAGCAACAGTGGTTGCATCTGTGGGGTGGTCCTGTGGGGTTGTGTCTGCGAGTATACAGCACCAGCTCCTCCCAGGAGCTGCTTCTGCCTCCCTTCTGCCTGGCTGAAAGCAGCTCACTTGGCAGGTGCCAAGAAAAAGCAACATCACACACGTTAGAGACACATTTCTCTCCGTGGCTGTTTCTTTGTTGGTAAAACCAATGACAAATCTTTAAGTTGGAAATGGGTGGTCATTTTTTAAAATCAGAAAGTAAGGAGGAAATAGAAATCTTGTCAAAACAGGTTTTTTAAAAATACTGTATCATATTAACATTGTAACATATCATGTTAACAATATTAATACCAAAGGGTCAAAAATGTCTTAAGGACATAAAAATGAATCATACATGACTCAGTTCGTTACTTTGCAGGTAGATTTTTTGTTTTGCTTTTAAGATTTAATTATTTTGATTGGAAAGGCAGATTTAGAGAGGAGGTACAGAGAGAAAGACCTTCCATCTGCTGGTTCACTCCCCGACTGGCTGCAATGGCTAGAGCTGAGCTGATCCGAAGCCAGGAGCCAGGAGCCTCTTCCAGGTCTCCCATGCAGGTGCAGGGTCCCAAGGCTCTGGGCCGTCCTTGACTGCTTTCCCAGACCTCCAACAAAGGACCTGGGTGGGAAGTGTAGCAGCCAGGACACAAACTGGCCCCCATATGGGATACTGGTGCCGCATATGGAGGATTAGCCTGTATTAGCTGTGGAGGATTACCCCACAGCTCAACTTGTATGTGTAAAAAAAAAAAGCTTTAATTTTGTTTAAGTTCCTGTGTTTTCAATTAAACCTATCCTCTAACTAGACACTGCCTAAAAAGAGCCACACAATAAATTCAGGTTTGTGTCACATGCACGTTATTAACTAAGCCAAATAGTATCTATCTGTCTATCCATCCATCTTCTCTGAGTCAGCAGTCCTGCTATTCAAATTACTTTTTGTAAATTGCACCTTGCATTGAGAACCACCCAAAGCTTTTCAGACTGTTCTCCTGAGCCAGGCGCAGGGTCCCACTTGATTGCTCCATGCCCCAACATTTCCAGTCTCTATTACACTCACCGCCCTTCTCCACATGCCTCCCCATCGTTCGGTATCCGAGTTGTATTTTAGGGACCCCACCTGTCCTCCCTGTGGACATGTGCAAGTTGCACCCATCATGCTATCATTCTTAATATTATGAGAATGGCCGGAGCCATGACGTAGCAAGCTAAATCTCTACCTGGTGCCAGTAGGCCAAAAATGGACACTGTTTGAGTCCCAGGATTCTGCTTCCAATTCAGCCCCCTACTAATGCTTCTGGGAAGGTATCAGAGGATTGGGCCCCTGTACCCAGCTGGGAGACCTGAAGGAAACTCCTGGCTCCCGGCTTCAGAGCACCTCAGCTCTGGCTGTTGGGGCCATTTGGGGAAGGAACCAGCAGATGGAAGATCACTGACTCTTTTTCTCTCTGTGTTGCAGCTCTCTCTTTGTAACTCTGGCTTTCAAATAAAAAATAAAAAGTTGTTTTAAAGATACATATTATTGGGGGGAATGTCGGGGGCTTTGGATTCAATGAGTAGAGTTTTCTTGGTCACTTTTGGTCCCCCAACTGTTTCTGAACCCTGTGTGACATCCTTTGACTCTCATAACACTTTGCACAGCTTGTAAGTGGATGCTTGTTTACTCTTTACACAAGCTCCACATGGGCAGGAATGATGCGCCTCACCATCCGATCTCAAGGGAAGGTCTGGTGCCTGGCTTCCGGTAGACTGATAAGAACTTGGTGAGTGGATGAATGAACACCTCTGAATCTGCCGTATCATGTGCTAGAGAAGCTTCGTAATACCTCATTTGCAGGACTGTTGCTAAAAAACTATGAGAATGAGACCATGTGCGTGAAATGACTGGATCATGATACGTGCCCCCAAAACGGGAGCGACATTCCCCAGTAACTCGCTACCCAGACTTTGAAGTCAGACTTTGGTGCCGAACATTGGGCGAGTTATTGGTATTTCCTAGCGCTTCTTTTCTCTCTCCACAAAACTGACACAGCTTTAACACTGCGCTTGCTTACCACAGTGTGTGTTAATTCACGAGCATTCAGCATTGATATTCACCACTCATCTGGTAACTTGTTTCTTCATTCAATAGATTTTTATTGACCAGATGCTATGTGCAAGACAGTGAGAAAAGCCTGGGAATAAAGTAGGGCGCAAATCGAAGAGGGCTCTGAGGCATACCTCATAAGATCTCCCACAAACCCGCATGGGCTAATGAATGAACCTGCCAATCAGTAATTAAATGCTGTAAGAAACTGCTTTCAAAGAGATGGAAAAGTGCTTTGAGGATGCGCAACAATGAGAGAGAATCAGGTGCCCGTTTTTAATTCAAACACTACACTGCTTCTGCTTTTACTCTATCAGCTCCTCTACATCATAATGGGAGCCTCTAACTAGAGCCTACCTCTAATCCTGATCCTCTGAATCATGAACTTCCAGCAGGTAATGATCACACTTTACCTGCCTGTATTACACCTGTGGGTCCTAGTAGGGCTCGTGGCACAAAGTCACGGATTTGGAAAATGTGTGGGTCAGAATGAAATTGTATGCTCTTCTTTGACTTCCAAGCATGGAAATTTTACCCTGGTCCCAATGAACCTCTGTAATATTCATAGGGGAGGTTATTTCTTTCGTCAGTGAATTTTTATGCATCACTTTTGCATATTACAGAAGATGAATACATCAAAAGCAAGTCGGAATAGTCAGAATTTTAATCTTGAAAAAGGTTTAATGTTCTATAGCAAGAGGAGTTCTTGAGAGAATACCAGGCGGAACTCCCTAACCAACGACTGAGAGACCTTCCAATAGTATTCCGAGGTGCCTCCCCAGTGTGAAGTCATACTCCTGCTTGTCCTGTGACCTTGTCAAAGCTACAGGTCATTGTGACAACAGAAGCAGCTCTCCGTGCTGTTTCTGGCAGCACTGGCAGAAAAGTATTTACATTAGACACAGATTGTAAGTAAATAATGTAACAAAAAAATCATATCACACAACTGAAAAATCTAGAGATGGGAGGACTTTGCATGAAACCTGATCCAGCTCGTGCAGGGTATCCAAAGATGTGGGTTCTTTCCCTGTCTTCATATCAGTTTCATCCTAAAGTTGGCCCCATTCCTGCTCCCAAGATGTCTGCTCATAGCTTCTGGAGCTTTATGCTTTCCCCTTTCTGTGTCTGGGAAGGTTCCAGCACGCCCAGTAGAGCCCCAGGAATCACTACGTGGCCTTCTTGGTTCACACGCCCATCATTGACTATCTGATAGAGCCCCAGGCATGGAGCGTGCTGGGGAACTTGCCCAGATCATCTACCATCCCTCCAGTGATGGACTTTTAGAAATCACAGGAGTATGCAAATGAGCATTCACATTGTTGTGAAGCGAGAAGAGGGATGGGATGTTGGCAGTGGGGCCTGGCTGGCCTGCATCCAGGAAGCCTGCCTGCTGTGGAGGATAGAACCCCTCACTGCCATCCCTGAGACAGGTGCAAAGAGCAGGGACTCCTGAGATGGACATCATGCTCCAGGGCCAACAATGAACTTGGCTGTTTTGTGTGCTCCGCTCAGGAGAAATATGTAATCATCATCTTTAAATAAAATTGTTTTTATTCTAAGTTTCAAAAATCTGATGACTATGTAAAAGCTACAGGGACCAAGTTCCTTGTAGAATCGTTGACACCTGCGTTCAACGGGCGAGGACTCGAGAAAAACGTAGGGGGGGAACTTCCTTTCTCTCCACTTGTTCTGAGCAAGTAAAACTGCCTGTCTCCTTCCTTTACTCCTCTCTCTCTCTCTCTCTCTCTCTCTCTCTCTCTCTTTCACTCTGTCATTTCTCCCTCTACCTCCTCTCATTCTTGCTTCCCTTGCAGAATTATCTTCCCTCTTTTGGGTTGCTCTACCCTCTCTTTCAATTGTCTAATCTTTCTCTCTTGCTCTAAGGTCCCTACAGGTGTATTAGTTTAGGAGCAGCCCGGTTCTTTTTCCTTCAGCCATGTCATGAACAACAGAGGTGAAACTGGTAGCGACCACTGAAATCGGCTTTGCAGAGAATGGCTCGGCCTCCCCTGTGGCCTTCAGGCTGCTGCCAAGCAACTTGCTGGTTTCACAGAAGTGTTCTGCATTAGCCCAAAAGGAGAGAAACTCCACTCTGGCCCCGGGGGAGGCTTGCAGCCTAGCTGCTTAGTCCACACACTGGCTGGCTCAGAGGGCAGTTCCGTGTACGTGCCCCCATTTAGAAGTCTTGAAGGACCAGTAAGTGCAGGCACCAGATTTTGAGGTTTATGGGTATTATTGTCTTTACTTCTGGCTGATTTTTCAAATCTGACATTTCCTCAGAGTAACACAAAATCTCTTTCCCAAATAACTTTATCCACCAACCCATTACCATTATCAAGAAGCATGGCTCATAAACAGGAGACAGTGACATTAAAGTCAAGTAAGACATAGTAACTCTCGCATATGATACACACACACACACACACACACACACAACATTGCACTTCAGGGTCCACTGAAGCCAAAGATTTATAGAAGTCTCAAGTAAATAAAGAAAGATCAGAGACAGCTTGACTGGGGGGCTGGCAGGCAGTGCCCCACCACTTTGTACTCTGCAGGGTCCCAAGGCCTTCATGGCACTCTGTCTGCAACCATCGCCAACACCTACAAAAGGACTAACAGATTCTAAATGAAGACAGGATTGGGTCTGGCGGCGTGGCCTAGCGGCGAAAGTCCTCGCCTTGAACGCCCTGGGATCCCATATGGGCGCCGGTTCTAATCCCGGCAGCTCCGCTTCCCATCCAGCTCTCTGCTTGTGGCCTGGGAAAGCAATCGAGGATGGCCCAGAGCACTGGGACCCTGCACCCGTTTGGGAGACCTGGAGGAGGTTCCTGGTTCCCGGCTACGGATCGGCGCGCACCGGCCGTTGTGGCTCACTTGGGGAGTGAATCATCGGATGGAATATCTTCCTCTCTGTCTCTCCTCCTCTCAGTATATCTGACTGTAATAAAATAAATAAATCTTTAAAAAAAAAAAAAAGACAGGATTAGTGGTGCAAGGGAAAAAGAAAGTCAGTCCTGGAAAGATAATGTAACACCTATGACTTGGATCCAGAGACGGGAGCCTAATATAGCTTCATGTGGCTTTCACAGCTACTTCTCCGATGACAAACATGCTGTTTTCTGGCAGTGGAGGATTTGTGTATAGGCACCAGTTCATGCCCATCAGGTTTTCTATGATCTTGCACAGCCAGCATGGCCAGTGGCCATTTGGACCAACACAAGGATTATTGGCGGGGTATTGTCCACATCCTGCACAGCTGTGTTGACTGATGGTTTCACAGCAGCCTGTACATCCAGCACCGGTAGTTCCTGCCCTCAAGGATCTCACAGTCTTGTGAGAAAACAAAGATACACTGAAATAATCCAGTGGGAATATAGGTAGGGAATTAAGATTTTATGACAGTCTGGGAAGACTTTCCAGAGAGAGTAGGTTTTTGAGAGGGGCCATGAACAATACATGGGAACAAAGGGAAGCAAAGAGAGCTGGTATCTCAAAGAGAGATTATCAGGGTCCAAGACATGGAAACAGAACGTAATTAGGCCTTTTTAAGAATTAGAGAAGGGGGCCCGGCGGCGTGGCCTAGCGGCTAAAGTCCTCGCCTTGAATGCACCCCGGGGATCCCGTATGGGCGCCGGTTCTAATCCCGGCAGCTCCACTTCCCATCCAGCTCCCTGCTTGTGGCCTGGGAAAGCAGTCAAGGACTGCCCAATGCATTGGGACCCTGCACCCGAGTGGGAGACCTGGAGGAGGTTCCAGGTTCCGGCCATTGCGGCTCACTTGGGGAGTGAATCATCGGACGGAAGATCTTCCTCTCTGTCTCTCCTCTCTGTATATCTGACTTTGTAATGAAATAAATAAATCTTTAAAAAAAAATTTCCTTAAAAAAAAAAAAAAAAGAATCAGAGAATGTCCGTGCGATGGCTCAGTGGCTAAATTCTTGCCTTGCAAGTGTTGGGATCCCATATGGACACTGGTTCGTGTCCTGGCTGCTCCACTTGCCATTTAGCTCCCTGATTTTGGCCTAGAAAAATAGTGGAGGATGGCCCAAAACCTTGGGACTCTGCACCCGTGTAGGAGCTTCTGGCTCCTGGACTCAGATTGGCTCAGCTCTGGCTATTACAGAACTCGAGGAGTGAATAAGCAGATGGAAGATCTTTCTGCCATCTCTCCTTATCTCTGTAAATCTGACTTTCCAATAAATAAATAAGTAAATAAATAAATAGATATCTTAAGGGAAAGGGAAAAAAAAGAAGCAGAGAGAGCCCAGCGCAATGGCTCAGTGGTTAAATCCTTGCCTTGCAGAAGGTTTTTCTCTCTGTCTCTCGTTCTCTCTTGTAAATCTGCCTTTCAAATAAAGATAAATGCATAAATCTTTTTTAAAAAGGAAGAAGGAGCAGAGAATAGCTCAATGTTTAATATTTATAGAACAGGGAAATGAAGATTAGCAATACAAGACAAGATGTGAGCAGGTATCTGTGAACAAACCGCAAAATTCACTTTTGCCCATGCTTGAGAATGTCGTAAGAATGTGGCTTGAATTCAGCATGTCGTACAGAGACATGGGAGTTTCAAGCAGCATTATCAGAATAAATCAAGAGGAGGCGTCTCAGGGGCAGAAAGGACAGTCACCACACTAATACCATCTCCCAAGGACAAGATGCTGGAGATATGAAGCCTCAGATACCCACAGAGGTTAGAAGAAATGATAAGGACACAAAATACATTCAGGAACTAGAAGTGACAGTGTCTGATAGTTGCATATGAATAGAAAGAAAAATTAAGTGACACTCCAGGTTTTAGCTTGAGCAGTGGGGTAAATAGGACATGATGCTATTTGTTGTAACAGAAAATGAAAGAAGCAACAAGAACTGGGAAGTGGGTAGCAGCTCTGCTACCTTTTCAGCTTTCCGCTCAAGATACTTTGTAAAATTTTTAAAATTTTTTATTTTATCTAGTTGAAAGACAGCTGGAAAAAGAGAAGGAGAAAAAAAGAGAGTTGGACATACAAAAAAAGAGAGATCTTTAATCCACTGGTTCACTCCACAATAGCCAGAAGCCAAGAACTCATTGCAGAACTCCCGATGGGTAGCAGGGATCAAAAGACTTGATGATTAATTGCTGCTTCCAGGAAGGACACTGGGATGAGGCGCAGACAGGACTCAAACGCAAGCACTTGCCCATGAGATGCAGTTGTCGCAAGCAACGTCTTGACCTCTGTACTGAACACCTGCTCCTTGAGTTCCTTTTGAGATTACCAAGCGGAGAGGACCCATGGTTTGACTTGTCTTTCCAGATTCACAAGGACACCATTCAAGCAGTAATGAAGATGAACAGTGGAATCACTTTTACAGCAAGAAGAGAATACAGAAGAGAATAAGTGTAGAGTCCTGGAGTCCTCCACATTGACAGATCAGGAAGGAAGAAACGAACCTGCAAAGGAAAAAGGAAGGAAACCAAGCCAGTGCAAAGGCTAAATCCTCATCTTGCACGTGCCAGGATTGTCTCCCGGCTGCTCCACTTCCCACCCACCTCCCTACTTGTGGCCTGGGAAAGTAGTAGAGGATGGTCCAAAGCCATGGGACCCTGTACCTGACTGGGAGACCTGGAAGAAGCGCCTGACTTCAGATTGGCTCAGCTCCAGCAGTCATGGCCGTTTGAAGAGTGAACCAGTGCATGTATGATCTTGCTTGCTGTTTCTCCTTCTCTCCGTAAATATGATCTGCCTTTCTAATAAAAATAAATAAATCCTAAAAAGAAGAAAGAAAGAAAGAAAGAAAGAAAGAAAGAAAGAAAGAAAGAAAGAAAGAAAGAAAGACAGCCAACAAACACTGCTATGCAAAACTAGGTTGGGGGTGAAGATCTTACTTACATCCTATATATTTTGCAAGCACGTGTTTCTTTTGCAATGTATAACATACTAGAATAAGAATCTAGATTTTGAAAGACACAGTGGTACAGTTAGTTGGGCTACCTCTTGGAACACCCACATTACATAGCAAAATGCCAGTTTGAGTCGTGGCTACTCTGATTCCAACCCAGCTTCCTATTTCTATACCCAGGAGGCAGCAGTGAACACGGTTCCTGCCACTCACCTGAGACACCTGGCTCAAGTTCTTGGCTCCTGACTTTGGTTTAGCCCAGCCCTGTCTGTCACAGCACTTGGAAAGTGACCCATTGGTAGGTGGAAAACCTCTTTCTTTGGTTTCTATACACTCTCTGTCACTCTGCCTTTCAGATGAATAAAATAAATTTTAAAAGACTACAAATTGGATCCTCACAGAGGGCTGGTAGAAATGTAAAACAGCACAGCTGATCTGGAAAACACTCCGTCCGTTCCTCAGTAGGTCAAGCAGAAAATCACCACATGCCTTAGCAATTTCACTCCTACATATATACCAGAAAACTTTCAAAACAGGTGTTCAAACCAAAACATAGACATGGATTCAATAGTAGCCAAATATGGAAACAACCCATGTTTAAAATAAAGGAGTTCTATTTGTGCCTTGGAATAATATTTAGCTGTAAAGAGAGTGAAGTGCTGAGATATGCTATAGCATAAAGAAAATGTGAAATCGTGCTAAGTGAAAGAAGCCACACACACACACACACACACACACACACACACACTGTATTGCCAGAGATGGACAGAACAGGCAAATCCTTAGATTCATGGTTGCCAGGAACTATCAGAGAATAGAGAGTGACTGTTGCTTAATGGATTCAAGGTTTCTTTTTTATTTTACCTTTATTTATTTTTATTGGAAAGGCAGATTTATAGAGGAGAGACAGAAAAATCTTCCATCCTCTGGTTTACTCCCCAAATGGTTACAATAGCCAGAGCTGAACTAAGCCGAAGTCAGGAGCAGGAGCTTCTTCAGGGTCTCCCATGTGGGTGCAGGGTCCCAAGGCTTTGGGCCGTCCTCAACTGCTCTCCCAGGCCACAAGCAGGGAGATAGAAGGGAAGTAGAGCAGCCAGGACATGAACTAGCACCCATATGGGATCCTGGCACTTGCAAGGGGAGGATTTAGTCATTGAGCCATCGTGCCAGGCCCCAAAGGCTTCTTTCTTTGGTAACAGAAAGTTTAGGAACTAGAAGGTATTAACCTTGTCAGTATATTTAATGCCTCTGGATCATTCCTTGTAAAGTGGTTTAAATGAGTAATTTCATGTTACAGATATTTCACTAATTTTTTTAAAATGAATATGAGGACAGCAGCATCTTGTTAAGTGAATGCTGAAGGAAAAAAGCCCTAATGACCCTGCAGAGAGTCCTTCCGGAGGACGGGCCAGTGACAGACCACACTGCCCCAAGGGTTAGAGGAGCGATATGGGGACAGTGGGTGAAGACAGATTTTCTTGGCACCGCGCTGTGAATTGGAGATCTATAAGGTACAACTGGTATTGCTACTTCATCCAACAACAGTCAAGTGGGGAGAGAGATTCATAAAGGATCTTATGAATTTGGTTTATTCGGGGTGTGTGTGAGAGAAAGAGGGAGAGCAATTTCTGGGAGAAGGAAGCCCTGAAGAAGATGAAGATGCAGAAAAAGAGAAAATTGATAGAAACTGACCCTCCATAAGGCAGGACACAGTGTGGGTGGATGGTGTCAGCTGACACGGAGAAAGACCCTCATCTTAAGAGAAGGAAAGTGGGCCAACACCATGGCATAGTAGGCTAAACCTCTAACTGCAATGCCAGCATCCCATCCCAAATAAGCACCCGTTAATGTCCCAGCTGCTGTACTTCCCATCCAGCTCCCTGCTTAGGGCCTGGGATGGTCATTACAGCCAGTTGAACAATGAACCAGTAAATGGAAGATCTCTCTCTTTATATATATATATATATATATATATATATATATATACCCCATATGGAAGATCTCTCTCTATGTTCTTCTTGCAACTATGAATTTCAAATAAGTAAGTTCTTTTTATTTAAAAAACAGAACTCTTTTAGAATCATTTGTAAAGAAATTGAATATGTCGTATTTACATTATTACTTATGCTTATAATTTTTCAATATTAATGTGCAATGGCATATTAAGTTATTAGTGCTATTACTATAAGAAGTTAAGTTAGACACAACCCTATGCCCTTGAAGAACTTAAAGTTTATTCAGATCATTATAGTACAAAATAACCTACAACAAAGTTCCTTAAAGATAGTAGCAAAGAAAATGGACGTTGTAGATAGAGTTCCTGGCTCCCAGCTTTGGCCCCAGGCCCACGTTTTGCTGTTGTGGGCATTTGGGGAGTGAACTGGTGAATTCATTCTCTTAGAAAAATTATTGGCCAGTAGGGGAGTGAATAAAATGTGGGATCATCATATAGCTCATTACTACGGAGCAGTTCAGAATGAACCCTACTAATCCACTTAAATGTATAATGAAAGCTTTCTACACACAAAATGCTGTTCTGTCGCTGGAGGTTCAGGATGAGCAAGGCAGAGCCCCCCTGTCAGCCAGCTAAGAAACCAGCTTGAGTCTCTCTCTGGACCATAGATGGACATCACTAATCCAGCTTGATATTCTTTCTTACCGTACCATGCCACTTGGGGCACCAGTATACTATGGAGGAGTATCTGGTTTGAGTCTGGGCTCCTGGCTCCCTCATCAAGTGTGCTCTGGGAGACGGCAGATGACAGGGAAATTCTTGGGTTTCTGCCATGCCCTGGTGCCAGGTAGACCCAGGCCTAACTGTTGTAGGTATTTGGGAAGTGATCCAACAAACAGATCTTCTGCTGCCTGTCTCCAGAATAAAAAACAATATGTTTTTAAAATGAAGAAGATGACATGCTGAACTTCCCGAAGAATAGTCAATTTATTTTTTTTGCTACCTAAACACTTAAAAATCCAAAAGAAGTCATTAAAATGTTTGTTTAAGTAATACGGATTTTATAAGGAGTAAAAACTTTATCACGCTGTTATCCACCTGTAGTATTTTCAATTGAAGTAAACATGCTATTTTTATATGGACATTTTCCCATAATAAACTCGGAAAACTTGAGCTACCATCTGCTGCCATATGGAACGCAGGTGAAATATTTCTGGTTCTTCTGAATCATAATTTAAAAAATAAATGGAAAAGGCAAGCCTAAATTCCTCAACCATTAAAAATTCTGCAGTGGATTGTGGAGGTATTTTCAGTAGTGCTGTTGTAACGTGCCTGAAATTAAGATAAACCATTTCCTAGCATGGCACGACTCAACTTAGTTGTAGGCAGTTGCTCTGTGAGCCTCTGATGGAAAGACTGGGTATTTTTCATGATTTGTTGTCCGAGTGCCTTATGAGGAACCAGGCATGGGACAGAACACCAGCCGTTCTCAGCTTCATCACATATGATGAAGCCAGGTAGACTTCGGCAGCAAGTGTCCACTGCCTACACGTGGTGGAGCAAGCAAGACTCAGCGTGCAGGTCCACCCTTCATGACACGCCTTCCTGCTGTGTCCATGATGCACCACGATTCAGTCTTCAAGGGGAAAGAAATTTTGACCACATAAATGAACTTGGATGATATTACGGTAAGTGAAATAAATTGGACACCATTATGTGCGATTCCTGTTCTCACTAAAGAAAGGTAGGATTGGGCAGCTCATGTCTAATGGGGGCAGACTTTCAGTTTGGAAAAATGAAAAGGTAATAGCGATGGATTTCTCACTGTAACAGCCATTTGATGCTCTATGTTTTTCTTTCCTCAACAAAAAATGAAACAGAATTCAGATACTCTCAGCCGTATTTTCACTAGCAAACCCTTCCTGATTTTGACTCATTATAATATTAAATGCTAGGAGAGTTCCATGCCCCGCCATCATGAAAGCTTGTTAACACTCAAATAAATGCACTCATGTTAAAGGGTCATTAAAATCTTAAGCCACAATTCATTTTCTGAAGAAGAAAATTGAATAAGATGTTTAACAAAGAAATAACAGTTATTTGTAAGATTAAAAAGAATGTCCTAAACTTCAATGTCCTGAATTTTCCTGGACACTGAATCGTTACCGGAGTTACACTGGAATCAGGTGGCAACTATTTCATTGTGGTTTGATGAGTTTTGTTTTTTAACTCAAATGCTTTCATTTCAGTCACTAGAAAGAAAGAAAGAACAAATACCGAGAAGGGCCATTTTTAATGTCAAGATCTGTAAAATATGTCAGTACGATACACAAAGAGGAAGACAGAAAACTAAAATAATGTGCTTGCGTTCCCAAACTGATTTCTTGGCCTAAAATTTGCTTAACATAAAAACCAATGTTCCCAATCATGTCAATGACTACGTAGGAAATTGATAACTGCCCAACCTCCTACCCCATTCTCCACCCCCACAAAAAAAAAAAAAAATCACTTCGGAGCCACTGGGCTGCGTGGAGTTCTTAGCTGCTCTGCTACCCTGAGAAATACAGAAGGTTGGCGGAAATTATCCTGTAATGAGCAATCCATCTGGCTGCACCTAAAAATGGAACACAAGTGCCACCCTTGACTTTTCCATGGTAGTAAATTAAAGCCTAATGTATAGTTCTAATTGCTAACATTTTCTCTCTAATTATGGTTCCGTTTGGCTAGGATTTCCGACAATTCCCTTGCTCCCCTAAAGCAAACACCAGAGAGTGTTCTAACCCCACCGGTGGCATTTATTAATAACCCCTTTGACAGACGAAAAAAAAATCATTATTTCATATTATAAGGGAAAAGACTTTCCCGGCAAAAGCTAATTGATTAAAAGAAAAAAAAAATTCAGACGCTATAGAGGAATTAATTTTATAGAGGGGAAAAATACAATAGCATCAAATAAAAACAGACTCATGCATAGCAGAAAGCTGCTTGGGCACTGCTTGGGGCGTGAAAAAATATGAAAATATATCCGTGGATACTGATTTGCCCGGATGAGGCAATGAGAGGAAGCGAGCTCTCCTGTGAAGGAGTCTTACTTTGTACCTGTATCAAAGAGATAGAATATGCTAAGTTGATTTCTATGATTGACAAATGCACACACACAAAAAATAATTGTTGGGAATGTTGCCACATTCTCCTATTTAATCTCTTTCATTTTGGGTTTTTTTTTATGCATTCCTTTTAAACTAACGTACAAATTTGTCCTAAATACAATCGGTACATATCTGCACAACTAGTTCTCATCAAGCAGGAGACAGCTTTCTGAGAGATAATTGATCCTTTGTAAATACTGAAGAGAAGTAAGATTTCTGATATATTAAGATAAAAAGGAAGTACACTCGGGAGCAAACGGTGGCGGCAAGCTGCCCTGCAAAGCACAGCAGTAGACAAACACAGCGGCATGTTGAGCAGTGGGGCTCTTCCGGGATCAGCAGTAACCTGGCCCTACCGGCACCTAGTCACTGCCTTCCCACAGTGGAAAACCTAAAAGTTTGCACAGGGACTTCAGAAAGTTTGTGGAAATCGAATTAATGAGTTTATTTTGAAAAAGAATAATAAAAGGAAATTCATGCGATTTAATTTGTAATTTGCATGTCCACAATTCTGGAGTGGGGCCCACAAGGTAGACTTCATGAAAATTAGTACAGAAAGTTGCCACATTCGCTGTCCAGCTGCCTGCATCTGTCCTGAGTCAGCTCATAGTAACGGAGAATCCATGAGTTAGCTTGGGCGGCAGCTTGCCTCACACCTCTGGGATGCTTTAAGCCTTCTTGCATGTAAATAGCAGGTTTTAAATAAACAGGGATAACTCGAAATTTGAGATATTTCAATTCTGTGCTTCTAAAAATGTTCTCTTGGAATCTGCATTTATAGTTTTTTTTTTCCCCGCAGTGGAAACATCCAAATGCATACAGAAGCAATAGAGACAGAATTCATTCTAAAATGGGGTTTTTATGAATTCCTGCCAGACTTTTGTTTAGGACTTTCCTTATTTGCCATATTCCATTTCAAAATCAAAGTTAATTACTAGTACTCTCTGATTAAGAAAGGAACCGCTAGAAGGATCATCTGACTATCCTAGCCATTGAACGTGAAGGCGTGAAAATCAGTTTCACCAAGTCGTTGACAAATTTGCAGAAGTTACAGCCCAAAGCAGAAACTAGAGTATCATTATTTGTGTCACAGACCAGCATGTAGGTACAATATTCTCGTCTTTTCTTTAAAAACTGCATTAATGTATTTTAAAACTACTAATACATTTTTGTTGCTATAACTTCTATTTTTTCATAATTCATTTTTTCTTAAACGCTATAAATGAAAAATCTCAGTAAAAAGAAATATTCAGCGTCTATGATTTTTTTCTAGGCATTAATTCATTTTATTTACAAATCTGTTTTTAAGGTTTATTCTCACTTTACTTGAAAGACCCAGAGACAGATAGAGAGGGAGGTCCTCCGTCCGCTGCCTCCCTGCCCAGATGCCCACAGCAGCCAGGAGCCCTGCGCTCCGTCTGGGTGCTCCACAAGGGTGGCGCCACCTGCCGCCTCCCCCGGGTGCACTTCAGCCAAAGCTGGACAGGAAGTGAGGCAGCCAGCTCTCAGACCAGGCACCCCACACAGAATGAGACTTCATGCCCCTACTTCATGAATCATTTCTTTTTATTATTTTCTTAACTTAAAATGAGTAGATTTCACATTTTTCACAACACAGAATTAGACGCATAAGGGTCCCTCCTTGCCCTTCCCCTCCCTCCCTATATCCCCCTTATTATTTTTTCCCAAGTCATTACTATAAATAATCATTCATTTCACCATAACAAGCTTAACTTTCCTATATATAAATATATTCTGACATTGAAAATGGAGGAAAAGGAAAAAAAATAATATCATCGAAGTAGAAGATAGTTTCTGTGGCAAAAGTGCCAAAAAAAATTATCTGTCCCAGATACCAAATATATTAGATACCCAACTGAAGCAAAGAAATACACTATTGAAAGATAAAGCCCGGCAGTAAATTAGCAATGACTCTAATAACTGTCAATTCTTATGAAACAACAATTTAAAACAAACGGGAAAAAAAAGTGGTGAGGGGGCGATGGAATGCAAGGGAGGAGCCCTAATGTTTCGAAATTTTTATCAGAAAATATGTGAATTGTACTCTTTATATAAATAAAGAGAGGTGTCCAATAAAACTAAGTTTGTGTACAATGAAATTATTTTTGATAATCAAAAAAGTTTTTTTTTCTGTGACTCCAAGTCATCGTTGTGATTGGTTCCGACAGTAAGGTAGAAATACCCACGAATGGGACGCACACCGCAGAAGCGGCCCAGTGTCAGTGGGCGAACAGCAAGAAACAGAAATTCCTAAGTCCAGCCCTCTGAGGTTGAATATTTAAGTCAGGAGCAGCCCCGTTCATTCACAATTCTAGCTCCCAAAGAATTTAAGAGTTATCTTAATTATACTGTGTTTAGCTTCAAGTAGAATTTCCATAGCCCTAAAATAGTATTTCAAATAGCACACACACACACACACTACAACTGATGTGTTTCAGTACACTAAAGAGAGTTTATGTTCTTTTGCAATATGACAGAGGTGGTGCCTAAAATCCGCCTATCGGATTCTGGCGTCGTGACTCATCCTGGATCCTGCACAAAAGTCAAGGAAACAAAACGATTGCAATGTGAAATCGCAGTCCAGGTAACAGGGCTCTGCTGTCCACAGGCTTTGAATTTACTTACCAGTTGTTGCTGCAAACCACTTCCTGTGGGTCAAGGCTGGGTGTCGGACGTAGAGGAGGTTTTTCTTGTAAGGGCATCTATTTTCCACTCCAATAGCTTCAAACCCAAACAGGCTCCTTGAGTTCATTTGGGCATCAATGAAGTAGCATGCAACTCAATATTCCTACTTGAAGCTCCATTACAGCGACATCCTGTCAACACATTGACCCCAATTTGTGTATGCAAAGGTTCACCTTAGCAACTTTGGCTGCCGGCGGATCCTCTCACTAGGCATGCTGACTCTGATCCTTTTGCCAAATCTAGTTTTTAGCCAATTTCTCACTTAAAGGGACACCTCTTGCCTTTTGTCAAGATGTAAAAAGGTGAATGAATGGGAACTCACCAGTTTTCCCAAGTCTTTTTTTTTTTTTTGAAGATTTATTTATTTTTATTGGAAAGGCAGATACACAGAGAGGAAGAGAGACAAAGAAGAAGATATTCCATCCACTGATTCACGCCCCAAGCAGCCGCAATGGCAGGAGCTGAGCTGATCCAAAGCTAGGAGTCAGGAGCGTCTTCTAGGTTTCCCGTATAGGCACAGGATCCCAACTGCTTTTCCAGGCCACCAGCAGGGAACTAGATGGTGTTAAGACCGAGGCCAAACTTGGCCTTCTGAACAGGACGTGAGGTCGCTCGGTGAAACAGCACACACCAGCTGAAGGATGCAACAGCAAGAGGTTTTATTTGGTTACCAGCGCGCTGGGGCCGAGGCCAGTTCCTCACGCAGGAAGCTAGGCATCGACCCCGAATCATTAGACAGAGGGGTTTTTAAAAGGCTAAGCTAAGGCTAAAATCATGAAACCATAAGCAGGAAGGGTGAACCATTAACATAAGCAGGGAGTGGGAATCATTAACATAAACAGGGAGGGGGCCATGCCATTAGGGGCGGAGGCTAGTTGCAGGTGCCCCTCATCTCTCAGGCCCCCAGGCTCTATCATGAAATGTTTCACTGCCCTTCACTGTCCCTTTACCGCAAGCAGAATACAGAAAGTAAAAAGCAAATTAAATTCTTCTGTCATTTCAATCCTAAATGTCCCTTTTCAATGGGAAGCAGAGCTTCAGGGACACAAACTGGTGCTCACATGGGATCCTGGCATTGTAAGGTGAGGGCTTTAGCCACTAGGCTACTGCACCAGGCCCACTTTTCCAAAGTCTTATCACGTGGTTTTCACTGCTGTAACTTTCACTGACTGCAAAGAAGTAAATAACCCAAACCAAAACTAAAATAATCATTCAACAATTGGGGTCCACACGTGGCCTAGTGGCTAAATCCTCACTTTGCACGCACCAGGATCCCATATGGGCACTGATTTGTGTCCCGGATGCTCTACCTCCAATCTAGCTCTCTGCTTGTGGCCTGGGAAAGCAGTGGAGAATGGCCCAAAGCCTTGGGACCCTGCATCCATGTGGGAGACCTGGAGGAAGCTTCTGACTTTGGGTTGGCTCAATTCCAGGCTTTACAACCACTTGTGGAGTGAGACAGTATATCTTTTTCTTTGTCTCTCCTTCTCTGTGTAAAATTTGCTTTCCCAATAAAAAATAAATAAATCTTTAGGTCACCATGAGCACCTGGCTTATGCAGGTACAGGTGGCTTATGCAGGTACAGGTGGCTCATGGGAGCCTGGTGGATGATGCTGGCTGGGGAATATGAGGACCTGGTACCTTGCTGGGGATTTCCACCTGTGCTTGATGGGAGGTGGGGGGAGTGGAGGCAGGGGAGCCCTACGTTAACATACTGGTATGGTGTACTGGTAGACCAGGCTTGGGAAACTGTGAACATTCTTGGATCTTGGGTGGGCAAAGGGGTAGGGTTCCAGGCCAGCATGCATGCCAGGAGTTTAGGTCCCTGGTAGGTGGGTGGGGCTCCAGGTCAGCATGCCACCTCACCCAAAGACTTGGCTTGGGATGGGCAGGCTGGGAAACCCATGTACTCCTGGATACAGAGATTGGGGGTTGCGCAGGGAATCAGGATTGGGATGTGAGGAAGGGAGGGAGGACGGCTGAAGGAATATGTTGCAGGTGAGGAATGACTTCAGGGGGAACTTCCACTGACAAAGCCACTGTACTTGCAGGTGAGCAAGGGGGCTGAGATGGAGCAGTTTGGAGGAGGGAAGCTAGAACACCTTTCCAGGTCAGACTGATGCAGCCGCCCATGTTGGAGACCTGAGCTGGGCTAGTTAACCTAAACCACTACTGACACCATCCACCAGCACACACTAAAGCTAGGGCTGGTGGCCTACCTGGAAGGGCTAGATCACACCACCTTCCGGTGAGTGTCAAAATAGGAGACAGGTAATGTTAGGCTGGGCCATAACACTAACCAGCATATGAGAAAACCATGTCTGGGGCAGATTCTGTGGGCCCACCCCAGTGGAACTGTAATTTTCCCTAGTTTGCTCAAGAACTGGGGATGGTGACAGGTCAAACTGTGCATAACCTTGGAACTTCAAGACACTCATGGGTACTAGGATTAGGAACAGGACAGGTTGGTCCAGGCTGAAGCACCCATAGGTGCACCCTAGAATTGAGTGTGTTGCGGGGCTGGGCTGCAACATCTACCAACACATACAAAGGCTGACACTGAGGGGGTGGGAACAGACTGCCAGGTAAGGGCCTAACACCCTCTGGCACACATGAGATCTGAATCTGAGTGTGAGCCAGCCTGGTAAGGGAACTTTTGAAAAACCCCTCGTGGGTTGTAGCTCCTACTGGTGAGCATGTGATTCAGGCCTGTGTGTGGGTCAGGCCAGGTAAGGCAGCTCCACTGTCAGAAAGTGTGTGGGTTGGTTTGGAAGGGAGGCTAAGCAGGCAGGACTAGGCCAAACTGTAACACCCTGACATGCGCAGGAGCCAGGATAGGGTGCAGGCCATGCTAGGCTAGTCTAGGCCATCCCATCTACTTGTTTACATGAAAGCCAGGGATGAGGGGAGACTGGGTAAGGCTAGGCTACAGCACCCACCAGCAAAAGTTGAGACTGGGGGTGGGTGAGGCCAGGCCAAGCTGCAGTGTCCAAAGGCAAATACCAAAGTGAGGTGAACCATGCCAGACTGGGCTGCAGCTACGACCAGCACACAAAAAGATCCAGTGAGGGCAGGCATCCCAGTAGCGGGGGCAACAAGGACTCCGATGCCGGGCCACTACTCCAGCTGTCGAGTGTGAGAACCGGGACTGGGGACAGGCCAGACTAGGCAGGGATACAGCACCCATTGGCCTGTATGTGAGCTCATTTAGTGGGAGAACCAGGTTGGGCTAAGAGATTGTATCCACTGGTACATGCAAGAGCCAGAGTAAGTGCAGGTTGATCAGGCTTTGCCGCAGCATCAGCTGCCAAGTGCCGGGAACGGGAGTAAGTCCTGTCAAGCTAGACGGCAGAACCACCTGGAAAGTGCAATATCTGGGACTGGCAGAGTGGGTCTATTGCGGAAACTGTGGGCACCCCTCTGATGGGCTGCAGCTCCCACCAGTGGGCTTGAGAACCAGGGCTGGGGACAGACCTGGCTGGACAGGTGCTAAAACCTGCCAGCATAAGTGTAGGCTGGATAGTGGGGTGAGTTGGGCTGAGGTAGGCTGCAGCACCCATTGGTGTTACAAAAGCCAAATGGGATGCAGGACAGACCGGACCAATCTGCTGCACATACTGTCATGCATAGGAGCCGGGGCTGGGGGCAGGCCTGGTGGGGATTTGGGGAGTTGTTCTGACTGGGCTTCAGTTCCCACTGGTGTATGTGAGGACTGAATATGTCGTGGGCAGGGATGGGCTACACTGCAGCATCCATTGGTTGGCTTAAGACATGGGCTGGAGACAGAACTGACCCAGCAGCTGCAACCACCAGTGTGTGTGTAGGCTGATATGAGTGACAGACTGAGCTGGTCCCTGTACTGACTAGCACACCTAAGAGTCAGATTTGGAGTCACCTCCGATCAGGTGAATTTGGGACTCCCCTCCCCGCCGACAAACTGAACCACTGGACTCAGAACTCCAACTACAGGGAGAATCGCAGGATCTTTGGTCTGACCGTGAAGTGCATGTGTCAGAATTGGAGCTGCGCAGTTGCTAAAGATGGTGCAGTGACAGCATGCCCAGATGCACGTGGGGGACATGAGAACCAGTTAGTTCACTGAGGCCTGCAGAGGACATCTAGTATTGTGGAGGCCAGAACAAATTGAACAGCTCTCCCAGCCAAGCGCTGACAGCAAGTATCTGTGCCAATGGTGACGCTAAGGTGGACTATGTCAGCCAATGGGTCTTGGAAGGATTTCCTCAACCTTGGAGCAGTGAAATCAACAGCATCCCAGAACTATCAAACCACTTAAGCAGAGCATGCTCCACACTGGGGACCCTGGGATGACATCAGGTAGCCCTTCGCCATCTTTGGGTACTGATGAGGTTACATGCTGGGTGTGGCTTCTCCCCTTTTCTCCCCCAATACAGGAAGAGGAAAAAGAAAGTTGGAAACAATGGTGTCTCATCTACTTTCTCCTGTTCCTCGACCTTCCCACCCTAATCAGTGGTCCACATGGGCATGCATCCTTCTCAACTTTATCAAAAATAAAATATAAAAAAACTAAAATAAATAAATCTTTTTTTTAAAGATACTCCATCCTTCGGGACTGGCGATGAGACATAATAGGCTAGCCCTCTGCCTGCGACGCCAGCATTCTGTATGGACATTGGTTCATGTTCCAGCTGCTCTACTTCTCATCCAGCTCCCTGGTTACGGCTTGGGGCTGCAGAGGCAATAGCCCAAAGCCTTGGGATTCTGCACCCACATGGGAGAGCTGGAAGAAGCTCCTGGCTCCTGGCTTCTGATTTACTCAGCTTTGGTCATGGCAGTCATTTGGGGAGTGAACCAGCGAACAGAAGATCTTTCTCTGCCTCTCCTTCTCTCTGTAAATCTACCTTTCTAATAAAAGCAAACATATCTTTTAAAAAAATAGCAAAAATAAAAGATTCCATGCTCAAACTTGTCCCTTACTGCTCATTGGCTGAGCCTAGCAGAAGTCAAAGGAGGTGTCAATTAGATACTGTGCATTTGCCAAGGCCGATGGTTGTCCACAGAGCACATGCTGAGAACCACTCAGAAGCCGAGTGACACAAGTGGTGTTGCCAGGGTGGACCTGGGCTGGACACTGCAGGTGTTTGCATACCACAGCCCCTTGGGGAACCAGTTAATCTAGAATCCCAGGCCACACCCTTCAGAGTTACTCGGGTGGGGTGGTGATTCATTTTATGCGTCAACTCAATTGGGCCACAGGGTGCCCACATACCTGAGGAACCATCACTTCTGGGTGTGTCTGAGAAGAGACGAGCATTTGAACTAGTCAACTGAGCAAAACAGATGTACTGCGTCGTGTGGCTGGACCTCATCCAAACCGTGGCAGGACTAAATAGGACAAAAAGGCTGACGGAGGGACAGCGGGCTTTCCGAGCCTGCCACCACTGCCTTCCAGTGGCCCTTACCCCAGCATGCCTCCTTGGTTTCCAGTTTGCAATTTACACACCTTGAATTTCCTCAATCTCAGTAATCATGAGTTAATTTGTTACAATAAGTCTGACAGATGATCAAATGATAGGGAGAATAGTGGCGTGTCTCCTTTTATTTCTGTGAGGGATGGTGACTGATTCAGATAGCCCGAGAGTTTGCATTTCCAACGGGTGTCCGGGTGATCTAAGGCTCCTGTTTTAAGAACCACTGTCCTGGTATTCTCCATGAGCCCTTCTACCTTAAGTGCTGCGATTCGTACACGTATCTGCAGCATCTAGAATATGCATCAATCATATGGCTGGTGCTTAATCTGTAGGCTTAATAAATGGGCAATTAACCTAAATTAAATCTTTTCTTAAGATTTATATTTAAATTTTTTAAATTGTAAGATATATAGAGAGGAGTAGAGACAGAGAGGAAGATCTTCCATTTGTTGATTCACTTCCCAAGTGGCCACAACAGCCGGAGCTGAGTCGATCCAAAGCCAGGAGCCAGGAGCCAGGAGTCTCTTCCGGGTCTCCCACATGGGTGCAGGGTCCCAAGGCTTTGGGCTGTCTTCGACTGCTTTTCCAGGCCATAAGCAGGGAGTTGGATGGGAAGCAGGGCTGCTGGGACAATGAAGCGCTGCCCAAATGGGATCCCAGTGCACCTAAGGCGAGGACTTTGGCTGCTAGGCTACCTGCCTGGGCCCCTAAATTAAATCTTCATTAAGGGGCTAGCACTGTGGCCCAGCAAGTTGAACTGTCACCTGTGATACCAACATCATATATGGGACTGGTTCAAGTTCCAGCTGCTCCACTTCCAATCCAGTTCTCTGCTTATGTGCCTGGGGAAGCAGCAGCAGATGGCCGATGTCCCCAGGGCCTGCCATCCACACGGGAGGCCCAGAAGGAGTTTCAGTCTCCTGACTTGGTCCTGGTCCAATCCTGGCTATTGCACCATTTGGGTAGTAAACAGCACATGGAATCTCTCTTTTTTTCCTCCCTCCCTCCCTCTCCTTGCCTCTCTCTCTCTCTTGCTCAAGCTCTTGGTTTTCTCTTTCTCTGTAACTCTGCCTTTCAAAGGAATAAATAAATCCTTTTAAGAATATTAAAGCAAATTCTTCCTCCTCAACTTAATCACTTATATAGAGCACACAACAATCCAGGACTTTAACTAAAGTGGTGGCCAAATTGACACAATACATCTGAGAGTCTGCTAGTCTTTGCCCAAGTGGGCCTATATCCTGTGCTATTTCAAATCCTCCCACCCATCACGGCTGTGTATTTGCTGTGCTAACACAAGGCCTCGTATGCTCCACTCACCATGAACGGCGCAGCGAAGAGTCCCAACATTGACATTTTCATAGTATATATAGTCACTCATCCATCAAATATTAAGTTACAGCACCAAGGGCCATGTACAGAGCTGGTCCCTGGGGCAACTCAAATGAATAACTTCTGCTGTTAGAGCTCACCATGTAATGGAGGGAAAACAAACATAGGACATTATGGTAAATATTATCTCAGAAGCTCATTGGGTAAACAAGGAGGTTCAAGGGTGAATCACAGAGTTCTGTATTCAGAAATAGCTTGGGAGAAAGAGGGAGGCAGCTGCCTAGGAGTTTCAGGAAAGCTGCAATGACCTTGAGAGTGGGTGTCGGCTCAGCAGTTGAGCCACTACTTGGGATGGCTGCACCGCATATCAACCCTCGGGTCAAAGTCTGGCCCCACTTCCAATTCCAGCTGGGTAGCATAGGATGGCAACTACCTGGGACTCAACAACTAATGGGGTGGGGGAGAGGAATGTGAATGAAGTTCTGGGCTCCTGGTTTTGGCTTGGCTTCGCCCTTGCTACTGTGAGCATTAGAGGAGTCAAAACAGCAGATGGAAAAGCTCCATCTGTCTCTCTCCTCCTTGCTCTGCTTTCCAGATAAAATGAAAGCAAGTGAACATAGAAACATTTTTAAAGTGAATTTTAGGGGCAAACACTGTGATGCTGTAGATCAAGCCATCGCTTGGGACACTTGTATTGCATGGGGGAGTACCAGGGCTTAAGTCAACACTCCTGCTGCGAGCCTCCTGCTAACACAGGAGGCAGCAGATGGCAACCCAAGGCCTTGGGTCCCTGCAACCCGTGGCAGCAACTCAGATAGAGTTCCTGACTTCATACTGGCCCAATCCCAATTGTTGGAAGCCTTTGGGGAATGAACCAACAGATGGGACATTCTCTCTCTCTCTCTCTCTCATTCTGTCTTCCCCTCTTTCTCATTCTGTGTCTCAAGTGGTAGTTTAATCCATTACACCACAAAGATCACTCCTTTAAGTAAGTTTCAAAGGATGAATCTGGGTTTTTCAGCTGTCAGTAGAAAAAAAAGAGCCAAATAGATTGAAAGTCTGCCTTGTTTGGAAATTATTGCACAGGAAATTGAGGAGGGTTAGGAGGAGCCTAATCAGGAAGAGAGTTGATGTTCTGAGTAATCCTCGCCCGGCACCTGAGAAGAGTGAGCGGGTGGCTTTGCTGTTCCAGGGAGACTTCTATCCAGGCCAAAGCAGAGAACCTCCCATTTCCCACGCCGTTCCCCACCCCACTGACTTACACTCATCCTAGCAGTCATCTCATTACGCTGACACTATCCGTTCAGTTTTTCATCTGTCCTGCTAGACCACAAGAGTTTCTCCTTGGGAGCACGCACTCTTACAGCTCTGCAGGAGTTCCTGATCTGATGCACGCTAGGCAGTGAAGGAAGGCCGGTGGCGGACAAGGTCTTCTCCTGTGGAACGTGCAGCAAGGGGTCACCAGCTGGCTGGGTCAGTCCCATCAAAGTCTTGGGGGTTGGCTCTCTCTTCTCTCCTTTTCTCTTCCTCCCCCTCTCCTTCACCCCTCCACCAAGGCTCTGGAATTGCACCTCCTATCCTGAGGGCTGTGAGGGTTTCAGTATTGGAAAAGGAAGATGGATTCACGGCAGGTACACTGAAGTGGACAGTGAATGTTTTGTTCCTTTGGGATTTCAATGTATTGACAATGGGATAATTGGAGCTTTCATGGGAGTGCTGAGGATATTGGGAAGCAGGAGACTATTGAACACCTGGAAGATCTAAGACTTGAGCCAATGTTCAGTGCTAGGTAAAATTTGAGTAGCTTTAGGGTTACCCGGTGGCTCAATAGACTAATCCTCTACATGCAAGCACAGGCTAGGACCCCATATGGATGCCAGTTCATGTCCAGGCTGCTCCACTTTCCATCCAGCTCCCTGCTTGTGAACTGGGAGGGCAGTGGAGAATGGTCCAAAGCCTTGGGACCCCGCAGCTAAGTGGGAAACTTGGAAGAGGCTCCTGGCTTCTGGCTTTGGATTGGCTCAGCTCTGGCCATTGTAGCCACTTGGGGAGTGAATCAGCAACGGAAGATCTTTCTCTCTGTCCCTCCTTTTCTCGGTAAATCTGTCTTCCCAATAAAAATAAATAAATCATTTAAAATAACTGGATAGCTAAAGAAGACAAGAGAATGGCAGTCGCTGTCTGAGAGGAACATAATCACCTATTTTCTATGTTTCCTGGATGAGTTATTTGGGTAACACTAAAAAAAAGTAGGCAAACTTGTATTGTTTATTATAAGTTCCACGTGTAGTGTTACGCTTAGAACATGTTAAACATCAATTGTACCTGAACTAAATTGATCCATTATAACTCAAATCAACCCATCCCTCTTCCTACCAATGGGGAGAAAAAAACATTCAGGCATTTCCCCAAGGAAGATACGCCATCCCATAATCAGACACCACAATCATTGTGAAATGCGCATGTGTTTTAGGATGGTATATAATCGCACCAATGGCCCTATTTTTAAAGATTTATATATATATATATATATATATATATAGAGAGAGAGAGAGAGAGAGAGAGAGAGTTAGTTAGTTAGTTAGTTAGTTAGTTAGTTACTTTGTTGGAAAGTCAGATTTACAGAGACAAGAAAAGACAAAGAAAAAGATTTTCCCATGTGCTAATTTACTTCTCAAATGACCAAATGGTCAGAGCTCAGCTGATCCGAAGCCAGGAGCCAGGAGCCAGGAGCCTCTTCAAGGTCTCCCATGTGGGTGCAGGGTCCCAAGGCTTTGGGCCATCCTCTGTTGCTTTCTCAGTACATAAGAAGGGAGCTCGATGGGAAGTGGAGCACCCGGGACACAAATTGGTTCCCATATGGAATACCTGTGCTTGCAGATGGAGGATTAGTCTGTTGAGCTTTGCTGTTTTCTCAATCCATAACAGAGAGCTGGATTGGAAGTAGAGCAACTAGGACATGAATAGACACCCATATGGGATGCTGGCGCTTGCAGGCAGAGGATTAGCCAGTTGAACCATAGCACCAGCCCCCAATGGCACGATTAGAAGTTCTTTGGGGCCCGGTGGCATGGCCTAGCAGGTAAAGTCCTTGCCTTGAATGCACCGGGATCCCATATGGGCGCCGGTTCTAATCCCGGCAGCTCCACTTCCCATCCAGCTCCCTGCTTGTGGCCTGGGAGAGCAGTCGAGGATGGCTCAAAGCTTGGGACCCTGCACCCGAGTGGGAGACCTGGAAGAGGTTCCAGGTTCCCGGCTTCGGATTGGCACAGCACCGGCTGTTGTGGTCGCTTGGGGAGTGGATCGACGGACGGAAGATCTTCCTCTCTGTCTCTCCTCTCTGTGTATCTGACTTTGTAATAAAATAAATAAATCTTTAAAAAAGAAAAAAGTTCTTAGGAACACTGGGCTCTCTAACTCCATCGCTTTATAAGTTGGTTTGTATTTTTCTGAGGCTCAACACTTCTATTCTTGCTTGTAGGGACTGTTGCTTTGCACGAGGGCACGAAGCTGATGGGACAAGCCACAGCTCAAGTTGAGCTGCCAAGTATTGTAAATTCTGTGCAATAGGCCATGTCCCCATGTGCTAGATACACACAGTGGAGTCCGTTTTTCGGTTCACACAGTGACCTAAGGTTTTATGGGAAGGCATAATTCCCAGATTTCAAGAGTAAGGCAGAGGGCCCAGTGCTATGGCTCAGTGGCTAAATCCTTACCTTGCAAGCACACACCAGGATCCCATATGGTCACTGGTTCATGACCCAGCTGCTTCGCTTCCCATCCAGCTCCCTGCTTGTGGCCTGGAAAATCAGTGGAGGACAGCCCAAAGCCTTGAGACCCTGCACCTGCGTGGGAGACCCAGAAGAAGCTCCTGGCTCCTGGCTTCAGATGGGCTCAGCTCTGGCAGTTGCAGCCATTTGAAGAATGAACCAGCAGGTGGAAGTTCTTCCTCTCTCTTTTTTTCTCCATAAATCTGATCTGCCTTTCCAATAAATAAATAATTTTTTAATTGCACCAATAAACTTACCTTTCAAATCCATTTCACAGACTTTTTCAGGCACGCTGGTACTTGACTGGCCTGCTTACCTCTATGCCTGGGCATCCTATGGCACTTTGTCTCACCATGCTCTAAATTAAACTCATCAACTTTTTCCTTTGGGAGCTGGCCATCTCAAGAGGCCATCTCATCCTTCATCATCATGTTGAAAGGGAGCCGGCAGAGCAGCCTGCCCCGTCTCCCCCCAGAAAAAACCACCTGTTGTTCCAGCTCTGAGATGGAGGAGTCAAATCCTCCAGAACAACTTATTCTAAATTAAGAAAACAAAAAACAAAACAAAAAACTCAGGACCTGTTATCCCCTCCCCACACCCAACCTCCCAACCTATGCTTGATCTTTCTCACATCTGTGTTCATGAACAACCTTGCTGGCGCACCAGGGACCCAAAAGCAGCCAATGCACCATCGCCTCTCCAAGCACCTCCCAAATCCACTCACTCTCTAGGTTTCAGCGCCATCCTAGGCCAGCGTCAGGCACAGTGGCTAAATGGTCACCTGGGATGCCTGCATCCAGCATGGCACTGCCTACATTCCAGAATCAGCCAGCAGGTGATGGTTCAAGCCCTCGGCTCCCTGCTACTCACATGGTTGGAGTTCTGGAATTCCTGACCTTGTCCCGGCCCAGGCCTGGTCGGAGCTGTTACAGGCATCTGGGGAGTGAAACAGAGCATAGACGATTGTTCCTTGTCCATCCCCGTCTCTGTCTTTCTGCCTTTCAAATATATTTTTTTTTTTTTTGGTAAGAAAACATTGTTGAAGTTGGGACCAGTGTGGTGGCTCAATGGGTTACTCCCTCACCTGCAAGTGCAGGCAGCCCATCTGAGTGCTGCTTCTTTTTCCTGTCCCAGCTGCTCCACTTCTGATCCAGCTCCCTGCTTAGGACCTGTGAAAGCAGCAGAGAATGGTTCCAGTCCTTGGGCCCCTGCACTCACATGGGAGGCGCAGAAGGACCTCCTGGTTCCTAGCTTCTGATGGGCTCAGCTCTGACTGCGGCTATTTGAGAAGCGAACCAAAAGATGAAAGACATTTATTTGTCTCTCCTTCTCTCTGTCTCGCTTTCAAATAAAAATAAATGAACCTTCAAAAATTATTGAAATTGCCCTTTTCCCCATTGCCAGTTCCTCAGTCCCTCATTTTTGCATAGTCAGGAATAAACAGAAAGTTAATGCCGTCGGGAGGAAAGTTGCAACAGAGAATTTTGTTAAATAGTTGGTAACATTTAATGTTAATGCAAACATTTATTTAGCTTTGAATACATCTTAAAAGTCTTTGTGATTTACTAAAATGTTTGTCTCTTTTGTTAATCAATAGTCTTTACCTTACAAATCCAAACTCCAGGTCTTCCAGCTTAAAATTGTTATCAACGCATAAACGCTGTTGTTTCCATTGAGCATCAGGACACCTCCAGCAAGCAGGAAGCAGTCACGAACTGTTGCACAAAAAGTGAGACTTTAAGATGTATGCGTAGAAACGAAATCCTGCAACATACCTGATCCTGCAATATAATTCCGTCCACAAAATGGGCAAAGGGCACCATTTCTCATTTTGTTCGCCAACCTGTAATTTGGTGGGAGGGCTTGGGGCTATTTTAATTAATTATTGACAATTAAATATTTCGACAACTGGAAATGAGCCCTTAAAGGAATGAAACAAATACGCCCAGCTCCCCTCGGCTCCAAGTGCAGCGGATGACCGAATTCCTACTGTCTAATCTATAAAATAAAACCCGAGTTTTCCGTTAAATCCTCTTTCTCAAACACACACACAAACAGGGCCTCCCCTTAGATGCTTTAACATGCACGTTAATTTCCACCCACAGCTGTGGCAATTAGAAAGTGTACTTAATGGAGTGTCATGTTAATTGTTTTCCCCCGACTTAACCAATTTCTCCATTTAATTGTCAATTGATTAACCTATTGAAATGTTAAGTGACTCAGTTTCCTTCCAGAGTAAACAGCAGCAGCATATGGTGGCTTCATCAGCCGAAGGCGGCCCCCGTTTACTGCGATTCACTGTGCTGGTATTTTTCTACACTTCCCTGAGCTTTTAATTAATGAGGCCATGTTACATGGATTTGTCTGTTGGAAGGGTTATCAGTGCCGTGACTGACCTGCAGAGCCCAGGCTGAGCCTAGCTGCTTTAATAGAAATGGTTTTCAGCTATGACTGCTGTACTTGATTGCATTGTGATGGTAATTAACTCAAGACGGCTTCCTCAACCTGTGTGTGTGTGTGTGTGTGTGTGTGTGCGCGCGCGCGCGCGCGCGGGGGAGTGCGCACGCGTGTTTCTTTCCTGTAACAGTAACGATGCCAACGAAATGCCTCTACCATATATATGCACTGATGGGGCTCTCATTGGATTCTAATAAGAATGCAAATAGTTCAAGAGTTTCTTTAGGCGAATGCCACCCTGCTCAAATGTGTGCCATTAAATAAAGATGGTGCGTTTTGCCTGCAGCATATCTTGGCGGAGAAAAAAAAAAAACAGTTCCTTTTAGCAGAATTTTACTTCTTTCTTTTCCTAGGGTGTCATTCCAGGGACTCTTCTCCGGTAAAGTAAGAATGGTTTTATTTTTGCCACGTGAGCCACGTGTGAGGCTAATGGGGCTTAGTCGGAGAGAGCCTTGCATCCGGAAGCAGTTTTCCACGGCCCGGTGTATTTAAGCCCTCTGGTTTGGGACTGCGAGAAGGTGCTGCTTGCGTGCCTGTACTCGTTGTCCGGCACTATTGTTTAATTACGAGCCAATCGCCACAACCGAACGGGCGTTAGCATCCCTGATCATGTTGGTAGCAGGCCACTGCCACCGAGTGATTGCCAACCTGTGCTGAGCTCGGTAGTTCCTGGGAGGAGCGCTCCCCCCTCCTCGGCCTGGTCCATTCATGTTTGCTCCAGCACATTTGTTCTGTAAAAAGGGCATAGCTTAGGAGAGTTTCAGGGTGGGTTAATAACTCCGCTGAAAATGGCTGCTCGCATTGTCCCGGCTTGTTCCTGCAGTTGCTTGGGGCTTTTTCAGTTTTGCCGCTCTGCAGCTTCGGCCCAGTTGGTAAACAGCTTAAGTCCAGACATCTTTTCAGTCTCGGAGCAGCGGATTGAAGTAAAAATGCATATAAGTGGCGACTGACTGGCGCTGGCCTGACAATAGCCTGTAACATTATGCAAGGGTATTTACATAGGAATAAGGCCTCGCAAAAGGAGATGGCGCAATTAATGGTGTGGGCCACACATAGAAGGAAAGTTTGTCCAATCCTTTCCTCAATACAGATCTTTTGTAAAGTGCTATGGAAACTCCTGGGGACCCCCGAAGAGATTAAGGGTCAGACTTTCCTGGGACTTTGAAAATATACATATATTTGGTATGTTTCAAAAACACCCGATATTAAATAAATGCACAATTAAATAAAGGCATAGCCAAGGGCCTAATTTCTTGGTTGCTGCCACTTTGTGAAATAAGCCAGTTTGTGTTGGCAATTGTCTTTGTTGTCTTTGTGGTTTTTTGGTTTTGGTTTTTGGTTTTGTGTGTGTGTGTGTGTGTGTGTGTGTGTGTGTGATGTTTATTGGATTGAAAATCATTCTGAGACAAACTCCTGACACTCCTCGTTGGAACCAAAGCATCGTCTTTAAAATCTTCAAGAGCTTCCGCTAATGCTTTTTATGTCAAGTAACATTTCCGCCATAAGAGGGAAAGCCCTCCAGTGAGCAGGCCAGTGTGGGGACATCCCGGGATTTTTCCGGAGTGTCCAGGCGTGGGATTTACACAATGGGTAGCAGCAGCCACAGCCCGGGGAGGGGCCCAGGAGGAAACAGCAGCAGTGTTGATTAGCAGAAAGGAGGTGGGAACATTGATTCAAACCTCACTCTCTTATCTAGGACCTGGATCTTAAGTGGAATAAAATAACTTGTCAGGTCACATGAAAATGAAAAGTCAGACATCCTCCTCACTGCATCCCTCCCCCTGGGTTACCAACCCCAACAGTTAACAGTGGAGGAGGTCTGGGGGAACTCTCACACATCTCTGTTCCCATCACAGGCTCACTATCTACTTCCGTCTTAGGCAGAGCGCATCCCTGCTTTTTATGATCTGGGGTCAGAATCCCTGTAACAAAGTGTCATCAGCCTTGCAGAATTAGGAGACAGAAGAGTGTTATTCCCTGCGGAACTCCAGCCCTTTCTGGCATGGTTTCGGACCCAGGAAAACATTTCTTTATCTGCATTTTCTAAAGGGCTTTAGTTTTTGTTATTTTTTTTTTTTTTATCGTTCTTCTTCTTAAATGTTTTCTTTCACTCAAGGGGCATTTACTGAGATGGTCCATCTTTGGCAGCAAGTGCTCCAAGTCTGCCTGCACTTACTGGTGAACCTGTTCTCACTTTCAGTGCTGTTTTTCACCTCCTGAAAGTCATGGGTATACAGACCAAGTAAACTGAAACCTTCATGCGGTAACGCATAAGCTTTGGGTTCATCTGTGTGTGTGTGTGTGTGTGTGTGCGTGTGTGTGTGTCATACAGAGAAACTGATTTCAGCTGCAGTCCTGTGGAGCAGGCAGAAATCAATGCCTCATTCAGGACTATTGATCAGTACTAAATTAATTAGACTCAGAGGCGAATGGCAGTTGATAAGACAACTTGTTAATTTAGTCAATGATAGCGGTTTTCCCTAAAGCAGCAAATACCCTCGTCTTTTGAAAAGGCATTTCTGATACTTGCTGTCAGTTCTTTTTTTTTTTTTTTTCCTGGATTTCCTTTCTTTTCCTTTGGAAGAGCCGGCCAGGTCAGGGACGTGGCTTGGGAGCTGGAGAATGGAGGAGTGCTGGAATATTCACCAACCCATTCCCATTTTGGTTCTCCTGACTGATGCTGTCGTTTCGGGTTGGAGAAAACGCAGCAGGGGGATTATAACCCGGGACCAGAATTTCCTACAGGGCTTTGGCCCTGTAAGGCTACCCCAGCCCTCCAAGGTTGTTCATTTGGAAGGGGGTTACTTCCTAACCTTCCTTTAGAACTAACTGATACAGATTGCTTTTTGCTTTTCATTGAAATCTGCAACAGTGATGATCATAGTCAATAACAAAGACGGCAGGTCCCGTCTTGCTAATGCAAACTGTGAATGGAATGAAGGTATCCCAGAATGCCCTGGACATGGGGCACCACTTCCTGCTGGCTTGGAAGGACAAAGGGACAAAGCCCGGGAGTGTGGGGGTCCCACCAACAGCTCTTGGAGGCAACAGCCTGCTACCAGTGGCACTCCAACCCTCGGAGAATGCTAATAAGCCCGTGAAGAGCTCAGCTTTCTTGCCATAATTCTATAGTGTGGTTGAGGACCCCATAGTGCCCGCTAAATAAAGACAACTAATTGAGAATTTTTTGCACATTTTGCCCAGGGGACTTGTTGTTCATTCGATTCTTAGGGGGAGAATGTACCCCCACTGACAGGAGGAGCTGTTCTGCTGGCTCTGGCAGCCTCCCGTGCGAGTCTTCCTGGGTCAGAGACTGACTTGCAAAGCATGACAAAAATGTTTAGTGTTGATTTTGTTTTTTAATTATGTGGCTGGAAATTATTTGAGATCACTAAGAATGAGTGCTCCAGCGTTCATCTTAAAAAAAAAAAAAATCCTGGCAGAGTTTCTTGAATTAAAGCCCTGGGTTGTGGGTTTTTTTTTTTTTCCCCTTAAATTGTATTTTCTGAGGCCTACATTTTTGTGTCTGCAGGTGACACGTTGATTGAAACTAAAATTAATAAATCAGCTGAAAAGCTCACACCTACAGCTCACAGCAGGGCTTGGAAAACACGTTTATAAAGGGAGCTTTATGCCCTCATATAAAGCAGGAATAAATTACAGACGTACTTGTTGCCCTGGGACTTGATTTTGCTTTGCAATCTGGTATCTTATTTTTGGAGGCTTATTGTTAATCAACAGGTTCCTGGTCGCTGTAGCAGGTGACTTTGCTATTAATCTCTTATTTAACCATTAGAGCATATTAATGAGGAGGCTTCTTGATGTGGCTCTATCTTCTGACCAAGGAATTAGTCTAAAAAGTGCACTTTTTAACTCAATGGCTTGTACTTTGCCACACTGAGGACCGAATGCAAAGGAGCATTTTCTGCGGCTTGTGTAGTATTAAGGAGTGTTTTGCTAACGTGTGTCATACTGAGCTTTTCTTCTCTCCTACACTTATTTCTTCACCATGGAGGGCAATTATGGAACTTACCAGTCTCTGTTCATTTTTTTTTTAACAAAATAAAATTATATATAAATAACAAAATGATATCCTTGCTTGTTAATGTGCACCCTCACTTTAATTAAACAATGTCAGTGTTCTTTGGGGGTGTGCTTGGGAATTAAAATGTATGATTTGGGAAGGTGAGAGGGGCAACATTTCTCACCAGACTTGATTAATAAATGTTCCAAGTGCAGGAATTTAACCGCCACGTGTTTCTTTTGGAGCCTGAGGTCACTGGAAATGTTTAAGCTTGACAAAAGGAGGTAAACGTACCCACAGGGACGGTTGAGGAATACACAGAAGAACTGAGGATTTGCGTCTTAAATTTGCAACGATCAGAATCCACCCAGTACATACTTGGTGCAAACCAGCCCAGAGCATCCGGTTAAGAGCCGCAGTCTGAAATATTGCAAAGAACCTGGCGTGTGTGTCTCTATCCTGCAGGCTGAAGTCCACACTTAGGTTCTTCAAGAAGGAGTTTCCTGGTTGGGTTTCCACGAGACTCAGAGCATGATAACAGGATGGGCAGAAAACATTGCGTGCCAACGAACAGCAGTGTGTGAGCAGACACGATCAGAACCACAGCATTTGGCGGGGGTGGCAAAATGCTCATCCTTTAAAATCCACGCTGACAGTAACAAAATCATCCGGGTTACTCTCCAGGTTGTAATAGGAGCTCCCTCCCCTCCCCAAGCTTTGGACAACTGGAAATGCTGTTCTCCTCCTAAATGGGGCACTGAAGCCACCCGCTGAACCGTCGCTGCAATTGCATCTCAAGCAGACCATTTTAAGGGGCAGAGGTAGCCTAGTGGGCTTCCAAATTCATGTTGGTACCAGAAATTTAGACCCACATTCTGGATGTTTCTTTTTTTTTTTTTTCCTGTTTTTTTTGGGGGCCCATAAGCTGGGAGACCTTCAAGGGGGGTCAGCTCCAGCCGGTTCCAACAACAAGTCTTGTTTATCTCTAAAACCCAAGGGAGAAATGAAGCTGGCTCCCCCTAGCCCAGGGCGCCACACAAAGCTACCGCTCCAGTACACAAACTGAGCTACTTTAGGTCCTCCTGGAGGAGCTGAGTGAAGGCAGCCAGGCAGGCGCTTCTTGTAAATGAGAAGTCGAAGGAAAAGGAAGAAATAAAACTCACATTAAAAGGAATAAAGTGCCTAGTGTCTTCTAAGAACGCTCAGTTACTTTTTTTCACCAGTTGCTAGAAAACCAGATCCCTCAGCGTGGCTCCGAGTGCTGCAGACCGCAGCTGCCAGGGCTGGCTGGCAGACTCCAAGGACGGCAGCCCTTCCAGAAGGACCCTCCCCCAGAGCGCTCTCAAGTGCTTTCAGAAGGGAGGGGCCTATTCAGCCCTTTTTGTCTTTTCCAACTTAGCAAGATCAGACGCATTTCTGCAATGCATATGCAGATTTTACCTCTTGTTACTTTCTCTAATGAGCGTTCACTTAATCAATCTGACAGTAGCCTTTATTTCCCTGTCCACCCCACCCCCCCCTTTTTTTTTCTTCACATCCACCCAGAAAGTTTGCAAGGGGGCATTGGCCATGTGAAATGGGAACTGCCTTAAGTGGGGTGCATCACAGGACTTCACAATGACTGGCTCCCTGCACCCTCTCTCTGCAGCTCCTGGAAACACAAGACAGGCAGGTCTGACAGTCTCCGAGGGGAAAAAAAAACAAAAAAATCAAATTAATTAGTTGTTAAAATTCAACAAAGCCCTTGAGTTCAGGTCTTGCTTGTAGCCTCTTACCACCACCCAGCCAAATAAAAACACTTAAAAAAAATTGCATGCACAAGGCAAGCTTGCTAAGAATCAACCTGATGGTGGCATCCTCCCATCAAGTTGGCCAATGGGGTGCTCCCACTCACCTGCCCTGGTTACATGCCTTTCCAGCCCAAGCGTGGCGAGCACAGAGAAGACGGGCTTAAATGTGATGGGGTGGTGGTAGCCATTATCTGAGAGTTCTTCCTCAGATTCTCTACACTTATCCTCTCCTTGTGTTAGCTATGAGGCCATCGGATACATATTAGAGTATATGGCTGGCTGCTGTGACTTAACAGCTCTTCAAAGTGAGTTCAAGCCCCTATACCAGCTTCTAGCCCTAGTGGAAAGCAGCCAAGAAGCCTGCTTGAACCCTCCCAGAGCAGGAGGATTCCCTTTCTCCTTTCAGCTCCTCTACCTGCCTCCAACTGAACTTGGGTCTTCAGACTTCAGCCAGCTCTGTGACTCACCCACCTGCCTCGCCCCTGGCTGACCTCTACCCTTCACCCCCAGTCACCCCCAGTGGAGGAAATCTGTCTCTCTTGGTGACTCAGATGAAACTACTTTAAAAGCGTCATGGAAGATGGAATAAAAAGATAGGTTTATTTTTATGCCCCCCCCAATTTGAAATCCATGCATATGAGTTGTACTCTTTCCCCAATTTCTACACATTAAATCCTACCAGCCATCAATTTGCTCACCTTCTAAATCCAAAATCAGATAGGAAATTGTTTGAAGACCATCAGGTCTCTATTCAGAGATTATCCCTGGAGGTGGTAGGTCATTGACAAATCTTTCTTCCCTGTCCTTTTTGATGAATGCTGGGACTCTGCACCTGCTCTAACTTGAGTGCCTGTCCTAGGCAGGCGGAGTCTGTCCCAACAACGGAATCTCCACTGGGATTCTTCTGACATCTGAGACTGCTCAGAATGCTCGAGACCATGGGCTGACTTTTGTGAGGACACCTTAAATTCTTTTTTTTAAAATTTTTTTGATTAATTACATTGCATTATGTGACACAGTTTTATAGGTACTGGGATTCCCCTTGCCCCTCCTCAAACCCTCCCCCGATGGTGGATTCCTCCACCTTGCTGCATTGCCACAGTTCAAGTTCAGTTGAGATTCTTTCATTGCAAGCATATATCAAGCATAGAGTCCAGTATCTTATTGTCCAGATAAGTTCAACGGTTTCTTGGGGAGACCATCTCTGGTCTGAAGGTAGAGCCGGCAGAGTATCATCCCGATCAATTAAAAGCCCCAACATAACATCAGCAACAACTTACAACATTATGGAATTAGTTGACATAGTATTGAGTAACAAATATGTTTAAAAAAAAAAACGCAAGTTCTTAACCACATCCTGTGACTTCTTCATTGACATTTCAATTTTAGTTTATACATAACCAGGTTCTATACACCTTAAAATGGCTATAGGTCACTATTCAGCTGTCTCGTGTCTATTTTCATTGTAGTAGTTAGCTTTTTATAGCGTTGAAGCATAATTTTACTGAACCTGACTTTTTTTTGGGGAAGTCTAGACTGGCTTATAACTCTAACAAGACATATGTCAACAGTTTAGGTGCAGAACAGTTTTAAGGAGAGGTGTGCAGAGAAATCTTCAATGCCCTAGTGAGGAGTAACTAATCTTTGAGGACACCTTAAATTCTAAGCACTGGGATAAAATTTTCCAAGTTAGACTGAATGAATTTACAGCTGCCCAGTCTGGATGAAGTCATCTGGATGCTCTGCTCCTTCCTGGTGACAGAAGCAGAATGGCCAGCCTCACCTCCCAAGACCTCCTTGACCAGCAGGTACGCTCTAACAAGAACCCCGGGTAATTCGCATGCACCTGCCCTTTAACCGCCTAGGGGTTATCCGAGAAGACAAGGATGTAGAGTACTCATGTGGATTCTGTAAATTCACATTCGCTGGTGTGGGCTGAAGAACAGGAAATGTGTGTTAGAAAGACAAGTAGTGAGAAAACAGAGGAGCGAGCGGTCAGCAGGTAAAGAGTAACTGCTGTTATTAACTTGGTTTTCTTAAAACTTTTCCCACATACGTCGTGTAATAAAATTTCTATTAGGTGCTGGAAATAGTTTGGAACTTTATCCACCTCTCCTTTCCTTTGTTTGCCATGGCACCTTAACACATTCTGTAACCTTGACCTTTTCCGTGGTATTTTAATTTTGGTCATTTAATTTTGTGTTTTAGTTTTCATGCAAGATTGATCTCTGCCTAGGCTCCCTTCTAGAAGACTTGATGGTTTTGCTGAGCTGATGAAGAACCTACAGAAGGATGTTTCTGGCACCTGCTACAGAGGGTGTCCGAGCAAAGGTTTAGCCCTTCTATGTTCTGCCTTTCCCAAGTCCCTGAGCAGGTGGGCTGTGTATGAGGGAACAGAGTATCAGTGAAGACAGCAAGTCCCTGAATGCATAACCCTGCCATTGACCTTTGCAAGTGATTTAACTTTTTCCAGGCTGTGGATCCCACACTGTGAAAAGATAACAACCAGTAGAGGGTCAAGCTGATCAAGAAAGGGATGTTTTAAGGATGCCTACCAAAAGGGTGGGGGGTTAGTGCCCTTCCCCTGGGGCCTTCCTCCAAGGCCTGAGAAGACTCAAAAGGAAGCCTGGCTCTTTTGCTCCCAAACACAAAGACTTTCCCATTGGTGGTGGAACCTGGTCTTGGTGATGGCCATAGATCCCATTCAATAAACACCTAAGATGTCATGGGGCCATTAACAAGTACTTTAACCTTTGGGAACCATACCCTTGCTCTGTGAAATGGAGATGATAATGCCTAATAGGATTGAAGCATTGGTTAAAGAGGTTGCTTTGCATTCATTATCTCATCTGAATTTCCTCAGAGAAATGGACCCCCACTTCACAGCTGAGCTCAGAGAGGTCCAGAGGTTCCCTCTGGATAGTGAGGCTGATCTGGGAAAACCAAGTTGGAAGTCTGCTTGGTTCTCTCTTTAACCCAAAATTCATGAGCTCACCATCCAATTTCCTACGCCTTAGGGAGACTTACTGGGAAACAGGATTTTCCAGCCTTAGCTCCTACTCAACTCAAGTCCCAGGAAGGGCCACTGTTCGCAAATTTCTTAAGTTTTTTTTTTTTTTAATCTACAACAAAGCAGAGAGGAGAAATGTCCACCTAGTAGATAATGAAGCAACCCATTCAGCCCTCAAGGAGCCCATGGGCAAAACTCAGGAGCAACACCGTGGGGTTTTGGGCAAGATTCAGGGAAGTGTGGACTTCAGAAGTCACAGACTCCTGGAGGTGCTGTCAGCCAGGGTGAGTGAAATCAGACCTTCCGTCCAGAGAGAGTGAGAGCCACCTGGCTGCGAATGTTGTGAAGGAACAATGGGACTCATGGGTGCCTGTCCTGGGGGCCACTGACAAATGGGCAGGGACAAGGAAGGATGACAAGAGCACAGGTGCGCCGTGTGTTCTGGGGCTGCCAGCATCCTGTTTGATCTTGGCATGTAGAACAGCCATGCCACGCACAGGGTAAATCACTGGTGTCTACAAATCATGGGCTTACACAGAAAGTGTTCTTGAATTTCTTTTTTTCCAATTTTTGTTTAAGATGTATTTATTTTTATTGGAAAGACAAATTCACAGAGAGAATAAGAAACAGATCTTTCATTCACTGGTTCACTCCCCAAGTGAGCACAATGGCCAGAGCTGAGCCAATCCAAAGCCAGGAGCCTCTTCTGGGTCTCCCACACAGGTGCAGGGTCCCAAAGCTTTGGACCATCCTCTACTGCTTTCCCAGGCCACAGCAGGGAGCTGGAAGGGAAGCGGGGCTGTTGGGATATAAACCAGTGCCCATATGGGATCCTGGTATGCGCAAAGCAAGGACTTAGCCACTGGACCATTGTAGCAGGTCCGTGTTCTTGAATTTCTAAGATGAAATTTGAGGGACCTGTATTATGGCATAGCAATTTACACCAGTGTCTACAGTGTTGGAAACCCTTATGGGTGCTAGTTCAAGTCCCAACTGTTCCACTTTCAAGCTAGGTCTCTGCTGAAGTGCCTGGGAAGGCAGTAGGTGATACAAATGCTTACGCCCCTGCCACTCCTGTGAAGACCTGCACGGGGCTTTTACCTTGCCCCGTCCTGGTCTGTCTTTCTTTCTCTCTCTCTCTCTCTGTAATTGACTTTCTTTTTTTTTTTTTTTTTAAGATTTATTTATTTTTATTACAACGTCAGATGTACAGAGAGGAGGAGAGACAGAGAGGAAGATCTTCCATCCGATGATTCACTCCCCGACTGGCCGTAACGGTCGGTGCTACGCCGATCCAAAGCCGGGAACCTGGAACCTCTTCCGGGGCTCCCACGCAGGTGCAGGGTCCCAAGCCTTTGGGCCATCCTCTAATGCTTTCCCAGGCCACAGCAGGGAGCTGGATGGGAAGTGAGGCTGCCGGGATTAGAACCGGTGCCCATATGGGATCCCTGTACGTTCAAGGCGAGGACTTTAGCTGCTAGGCCATGCCGCTGGGCCCTGTAATTGACTTTCAAACAAATGAATCTTTGTTTAAAAAGAAAGAAATCTGTTTTGTTTTTTTTAATGACATCTTTTTTTTTCCCTTCATTCAAGACTTATTTCTTTTAGCTATTGATTTCTTTGCTTACCTAAAGAAACCTGTCACTTGAGTGAGTAATAAAACTAATATAGTTACATATTTCAAAGATTTGAAGTTTAAAATGTAATATTCAAAGTGCATTTTTTTCCCTTATTTTCTTTGTCAAGGGAATTTAACCATCCCAATCAAATAAAATGATAAGCACGTCATTCTCTCTGGTCACACAAGTGTTTTTCTTCATTTTTTTTTTTTTTTTGTCATTTTATTTGAAGGGCAGAGAGAGTGACTTCCATCCACTAGTTCACTCCCCAAATATCCCGAACAGCCAGGGCTGTTCCAGTCTCAAGCCAGAAGCCCCAAACGTGATCCAGGTCACCTACATGGGTAGCACCCATTCTAGTAAGCGAGCCACTTACTGCTGGAAGCTGATGGGAGACAGAGCTGGGACGCAAACCCAGCCACTCCAAAATGGGACACAGACAGTGCACCAACCACCTGCCCCTGCCCAGTTCTTCCTGAGCCAATCTTAGGAAAGCCCAAGTTCCTGCAAACTGCACCATTAACATAGAAACATTCAAGATACTTCTAGTGGAGTTAGGGGTGTGCTGTGGCTTCTTCCTTCAGCTGACTTGTCTGTGCCTTTGTCCCACAAATTCTCATGAAGTTGTGACTCCCTAATCTGTCTGGTGATTGGAAATACATCCCTGTTTCAGAGAGGAGGGTACTGTTTGACATTCCCCACCCCCAAACCGTAGACAGGTGTTTTTTGTGACTATCAGCGATGTTTAGGCTATTTTGAGAATGTAGGACAGGGTTAAGGATTAGGCGCAGCATTCTGTTTTCCGTGTATCAGAGGCGCTTAGCAGTAATTAATCAGGACATGAGGTTTTGTACTGTTGGTTCAGGTCATTTGCCTATGAGCTGCTCGAGCCTTTTACAAAGGCATACTGCATATGTTTCTGGGTACCTTTTTGAGAGAAGATTTAAATTGGCCAGATGAATAATACTTTGTTACAAGTGTTTTGCCCTAGGCGAAAGGTTTTCTTCATATTATCATAGCCTGAAGCTGCAATCCTCAAGCCGGACGGGACTGGTGTTACCCTGTCACATGGCAGTGATGTGCGAGCCGGCCTCTCCGTGTCAGACAAATCTGGATTTAGGGGAATTATAGCAGATGTTGCAAAATGGCAACAGTTTAGCGAGTTCCTTTTATCCCACTGTTGGGAGGCAGGACTTGGCGAAGTGTACCAGACAGAAAAGAATGCTTTCTTTGATCCTTTACGCTGTAGGATGGGGACTTCCCCAGCCAGAGAACATCGTTAATGATATAGTTATACAGTCACTGATGGGTCAGAATGCAGAGTTAAGGACCAGGCGTTTTTTTTTTTTTTTCTGAATTTATTTTGACGGAGTTTACTATTCATGGTCATTCACACTGGAAGCTTGAGAAACTCTCTAAGGTTTTATTCTTAGTCAAGAAAGCTTAATTTAGTGGAAGAAGCAGAGTAACAGTAGCTATCCTAGCAAGCCTCTTTGGCTGAAACCTACTATCCACATCTAAACTGCGTGAGTCTCGTGAAAAAGCAACGTGCAGCTCTTGTGCTGGTTTTAATTTTCACATCCTGAGAAGTTCCAACGAGCACGTTCAGCTGCGTTCAAGTGCAAGGCTACTGTGTCATCACTGCCCGTGCGAAGCAAAAAGCGCTGCCTTCCAAAGCTCCACCTGCTCTGCCCTCAGTTCTTTTCCCTTCCATTCTAGTAAAAGTACTTTTCCTTCATGTGATGAAGGTAACAGATGATAGTGACAAGGAACAAAATCGAACAAAAAGCCTTCCCTGGCAGTAGAAGGGACGTGGGAACTGGGTAGAGCTGGGGTCCGGGCATTTCTAGGACAATCTTGCTTTTGGCCACAGGGCATGAATCGTGGCTTCCACGCGCTGTCCATGGGGTTTCCTAACCTACCTGCAGAAGACGGCGTGTGCACGCAGGACAGGAAATAATTTCCCACTAGGTATAGACTGCCAGTAATTATGAAAACACACACACATAATGAATTTGCTCTTTTTTTATGCAAATGTTTATTGATCATTTCCATTGGAGCATTAGACAGTGAAATGCGTGCAAACATTTGGACAATTTCTTTCAATGGCTTCTCTCTTTACAAAGAGATTTTTTTTTTTATTTAAAGTGTTTTCATTTGCAAACTGTGATGACTGCCTACAGCCCTGGAATAATGAGTGCACCCTAATTTTCCAGGCAGTTTCCATTTGGAACAAAGGAAAAGGAAGAAGAGGAAGGAATAGTAAGGCGTGCGGAGGGGGTGGTTGATGTGGGTATTTACATTTTGTGTATTTTTTTTCCAAGAGACCAAAAGTAAAAAGAAATACAGAAACCAAGCTGCAGGAAGACCACCGCGTCCTTCTCTATAAAATGTTATCTACCATCGCATTTTATGACCTCTGTACATCTCATCTATTTCACCACTTGTAACCCAAACGGTATGCTCATGCGACAGACAACGTTGGAGAAGGCATTGGGTTGCTGTCATTTGAGCCAGAAACGGGCTGTAATCACACCTATGGCTGTCCCTTTAATGAGACAAGCATCTGTTTTCCAAATAATGACAGGAATCGGTGTGTAAACTTTCACACATTCAATATTCCAAAATCTTATTTGATTTAAATAGAACACTATTATCTGCTCTTAGGGAAAGCTTTAAGAAACAGAAGCCGGAAGTGGCTGAGCTGTACCTTGGAATTTCAGATTCTGTGTCAAAAAGCACACGCTTGAGGGAAGCTGCTTCTCCTATGATTCAAATTAACCTCTTCATGACACCTGAAGCCAGATCGCCAACACATGGTACAGTGGGTTACAAAGACAACCCTGATGGTAGGGTTAAGTGCGGCCCTACACGTCTTGGCAAGTCTGGAGATAGGAGAGGAGGAAAGAAATGAAAGTGGGCTTTCTGAAACCTGCTGTGTTGAAAAATCTGAGAGCTGGAAGGATGGTACTTTTGTTTTCCCTCTGTTTCCCCTAAAATCTCTGTCTATCCCAGATCTCTCGAAAGCCAAAAGAGCAAAAAGAAGAAGCGATCCCTCTGGAAAGCCCCTTTCACCCCTGCAGCACTGGCATGGGGGTGCCTGCCCCCCCCCCCCAGGCGGCTGTGGCCCAGAACAGTTTGGGAGAGTTTGTAGCTTGCTCCGGGCATCTGTGGTTTTGCCCTTCAGTAGTTCACAGTGCAGAGGCAGGGAATGCCAGCCATGCTTTTTCATATCTGCATGCTTGGAATTTGGCTTTATCATTCATGATTGTTCCCATTAGCTTTGAAAACTCCCATTTCTGTCTAGTTGCGTGTTTTGCTTGAGTAAGCTCAAATTAATGCTCTTGACTCAAATATTATTACAAGTATAAATACTTGGGAGATGTAAGTGGCTGCCACTGATTTGGGAGGGGGTGTTATTTGTTTTATTGATTTTCATCTGACGACTTTAAAATATGAGCAAACTTTTCACAGAGGTTGGGGGGGAGGCATGTGTTTGAACACTCCTGGAGTAATTGGAAATGCAACAATTGTTTAAAAAGTGGCATTGTCCCTGAAAAGATTTAGTGAGGGATGAAGAAATTTCTTGAACCTAAAGACCTAATCTGGTGATCCAATTCTCCCCACTGTGTCCATTCCCGTGAAACTCCATTTACTGGCCCCTCTCTGTCACCAGCTCCCCGCGTCCTACCTAGCCAATCATCTAGGTTTCCCACATTGTCTCTTCTTTTGTCTTTTCAGTCTAAACAGAAGAACAACAGATAGGGTTCCGAAGGGCAGGGAGCTTCAGGAGGTGCTGCAGAATGGCTGGGATGAGGGTCACAGGCCTGCCCCTACTGCCAACAGTTACCAGGGTTTGTGCTGCCCGGCTGAGCAGTGTTCAAAGGCTTTGCTGGGCTTTGTTCCACTGTGGAGGGATTAGGCCTGGCGGTCTGAGAATTTGCCTTCTAATTAAAAAGGATAAAAGATAGAAGTAGCATTAGACTAAAACAGAGCAGTGATACTTCACAGGCTGGTGTTGTGTGTGTGTGTGTGTTTTAAGTCACAAGACAACGGGCTCGAAGTTGTCAGGATATTATATTTCTGTAGCGTTCCACTCGAATTAAAGGAGAAAACTTTGGAAACGCTACCCAGCTGTTGTGTGCGGTACACGGGAAGTCTAATTGCATCTAAAATACTTGCTGTGTGCAGCGAGACTCTTTTGGGTGGTGGCAGGGACTTGGGGTCCCGGGGAGCAGGTGTCGCACATTGGAGAATGTGGAGACTCACTCCAGCGCCACCTTCCTCTTTCTCAAATGCTTGGCAAGAAATTAATTCTCCCAAAAAGTGAATTCTGTTTTTTCACCCCACCCCAGCGTGCCTGGCTCTCAAGCCCTCCCGTGCCCACTCTACCTATTCTCTTTGCAAGGATCAATCAGTCGTTTCATCCCCCTGCCGCTGGATACACTATCTTAACCAGGTGTGAAATGCAATTAAGAATTAATGCTGACCTCACCCGTCTCGTTCTTTCTCTGGTTTCCTTAGCAGCAACCTGATGCAGTCTTTCATCTCTCCCAACACCCGCGGCCGGTGCCTCACGGCAGCAGATGCACTTTGCTGCACCTTTTCTAAGAAAGCAAGGGAAGACCCGCGGCATCCAGCCCGCGGGTGCTCCGCCGGGAAACGCGCTCGCCTGCAGCCCACGTGGCTCCTCTCGCCACGGACACGAGAGCCGTGTGCTTCCAGGGGCCACGCCACTGACACTTGTTGAATGAAACCAGAGGCTGGGAGAGATTTACCAAGTACTCCAGGACGTGGTTCTACCCACTCTCTCCTAGGTGAGACGCCGGGTGAGATGACAGAAGCAAGTGCAGGTGTTGTGGTTTTTTTCCACCTCAACCTCCCCCCCCCCCCAAAAAAACAAGCACACCTCTCCACCTCAGGGGAAAACAAGGTAGAAGAGAATTTTGTGGAGTCTTTGAGAGCTCTCTCAGGCTGTAGCATGGCTCAGATTGCCCACGAGGATAAAGGAACGTTCCCACTGGGCTCGCGTTACGTCACCAAGATAAAAGAATTCTTTATTTTTCATTTGTCTTATTTTTTTGTTTATTTTCAATTTGCCCAGCACCAATAAATTTCCTTTCATAAAGTCAAAAAAAAATTAACGTATGAGTGAGTACAAGGGGGTTCATCTACTTCACAGCCACACGTATGTTCGCTCCTGGCTGCTGCTTTTGAGCGAGTTGTGATGTTTCTAGCTTTATTTTATGCAGTTGTGTTAGTGACCAACTTAGCCAATACATTTGGGACCTAGGTCTCCTAAGACTGTTTCTCCATAAAATCGAGAACTCCGTGTTTCTCGCTTTCTAAACTGCAGTGTTACTGTGCTTTCCGGCCTACATGGAACCAGTGGGACAGTGGTGTAATTTTTGCATTGGCTGCAACTGCACTAAATACTCACGAACAGTGCTCGTGCATAATCCATATTGATTTCAATCATAAAGCTTTGTGTAAAAGAATAAAAAGGTTCTCTCCAGGTCTGAGTTCAGGGACAGCCATGGTAATTTATGTTAAGTTTCAGTCCCCCCCCCCTTTTTTTTCCCTTTTGAGATGACCACTGTCCCTGCTGATATTCCAAATGTAGCAAAGCTGGATTTGCTAGTTCCACTCTAAAGAAAACAAAGATAATAATCTGATTTAGACATTGAGGAACATGAGTATGAATGACCACAGGCACCGATACCAGGGAGTCAACGTTTCTCTTCACATTCAGCTTCTCTTTAGCATTTGAAATATGTCTGCCCGGTGGTACAAAGCCCAGCCACTACAAGAATGTAATTCACAATATTTTGGCTTCTACTTTTCACCAGCTTCTGAGTGGTATATTGTACAAGAAAGAGGCTTTTGTTGTGTTTATAATACATGTACAACCTGGTGGGAAGCCGAATAAAAAAATGTATATTATTTGCATAACTTGAACTAAAGAACCTAGTGCATTATCGTGTCTTGAATGTCTTAAATTTAAGCAAGCAGGCTTAAGAATAATATTACTCCATTACTGACTGTAATTCATATAATGAAATCATACAGCTAATAAAAAAATCAGAGATTTAACACAGATAAGTGGGAACCTAATTTTTTTTAACTCTTTTTTTCATGAAAATAGTAATTTATAAACTGGCACACGTACGCTCCGTTTTGTGTGCTGACAATAAGAGTCGGTCGTATTTATATGCTTTCATTTGTTCTCCCCTTTGCGCATGTGAGAGCAGCCAATTTATCCTAATGGACGTTACGGGAAAGCTAGGTCCCAAGGACGTGCAATCTCATGGAAAACTAAGGGATCTGTCTCCCAGACACGACCTTTGGGATGTCTGGGGCAGCTTCCCGACCACCTCTCCACCCTCAGACCAGCTCTGGACACAAGTACAAGCTCCCATGCTCGGTGCATGGAGAGCAAACAGCGGTTCACCTGAGTTAGGCGGTGCCACTCACTGGCGTCCAGCCCTATGAGGATCTTTCTGGAGCAGAAATAGGTGCCCAGAGCAATGGCCACCACTGCCCCTCGAGGAAAAGTGCGGGTACTTGAAACAGCTCTTGTTGTTCATTGTTGGCAGACGAAGAACAGGTGCTGCTAATAGAATCACAAAGTTCAAGGTGCTTGGCTGTGCTAACTTACAGCTTATCCGTCCATATTTGGGACTAAAAGATATACTGTATATGCAGACACCAGGATGCTCCCTCCTGACTACCTCAAATACATATGCTCGTTTTTATATTAATCATTTCACCTGATAGTTGCTAAAGTGTTTCTTCAAAAGGCCCAGCAATGACTAAATTAGTAAACCAATTCAATGAAAAAAACATAACAAAAGGTGTGATCAGATGTCCAAAAGCAAGGAAAAGATGTCTAAGAAAAAGACACGTAGGATATGCCTTCACAATTTATCCAATAAACACAAATGGCAAACACAAGTTACATTATCTTTTCTTAGATATTTTTAAAAATTTATTTTTAAAAAATCTAAACTCCTCATACGAGCCAGTGAGGTTTTTTATCTAGTATGCTTTTCCCTACAGTCTGGGCATGACTCCACTTTCTGAGAATATGATGCTACAAGCCTAATGATAAAAAGAAAAATCATTAACCTCGTGATCTAAAAAAAAAAAAAAAAACTAAGGAATACATAACAAAATTTAAGCCTTAGTTTTGAAAGCAAAGTCTAAAATATATCGCTCAATTGCAATCATCCTGTCAAAAGATTAAACCCATCACACTAGTTCTATCAATGGCATCCTAAGGATTCTCTTCCTTTGACTTTCAGCTTTTGTTTCTGGGCGGAGGAAGGAGGGTGGAGGGGAGTTTGGAGAGGATGTATTGGTTAGAAAAACAGACTTGGACAAGTTGCAAGCTCTGAAAACAGATTTCTTTATCCGCAAGCCAGGTTGGAGCACATTGCCACATCGCTGTTTGGAGCCACCCCGTCCAGCTGAGAGGACTGTGTTGTCTCTAGGGTGAAATATGGGGCTGAAGGCTTTCTCATTTCCATATCTCTGGGCTTTATTTTCAGCTCTTGGTGTCTCCTAAGCAGGAAAATTCCACTTTGCAAGCTGTGTTCTTGAGGAGCGTGCCGACTCTCACCTGCGTGGGGCTGAGATCGCAAAAGCCCCTTTATTGGCAGTGGGATCTGGATCGGGCCCAAGGTCATAAGGTAAACAGCCAGCGCTTTATCCTCTCAGCCAAGCCCTTGATAAAGGGCACTCTTTGGTGTGGAGAACGACAGTTGACTTTTTCAGAACTAATATCCAAAACAGTAATACATAATGTATTTGCTTCCGTCCTACAGCTGCTGATACGTGGGTGAAGGTTAATTTAAAGATTACCTAATGACAAGAGCTACTTTACAGCCATCAGATGCTTCAGAGAGCAAAAAGCATCCCCCTTGAACACAGACACATGCATCAAACCGCAATGAAACGCACCTTCAGCTTTCAACTTCCTCCCAACAATTCATGACACGTCTTTTCATACGAGCCAGCAGCTAGCTGGTTGAATCCCTGTTCGCAAAGATGCCTCTTTCTCCAAGGGCTTTATCACGGTTAAATTATTCACAGCAGATACGCCCCTTCTGCAAGGTGTGAAGACTTTCACTGAAGCAGAGAACTCGTGTCTTCAATGTTGGTAAGAAATGGCTTCCACGCCGGTGCCTAATGGTGACAAAAAGCTCTTCATTTCTTCACAGCCTTTGGTTCTGAAGATCAGTTCTCTTCTCTGCTTAACTGAACAACATAAACTTGAAGCCCATAACGTATCTGCCCTTCGCATACTTGTGTCAGACATCTAGCAAAGCAAACACTACGCGAAACACCCGCCAAGTGACAGATTCATGGGTGTCCGGGTAACCTGATGTGTCTGTCATTTCTCCTGTGGCATCTGCATTGGCGGGGCCCAACCCTGACTTGGCTGGGAAAGATTTTAAGAAGGAAACTATATAAAAAGTGGTGGCTGAACAACAAGGAAAGCAAGATGTAAAGGTTGAAGTTGACAACCAGCGGTGGACCTCATTAAAATAGATACCAGATTTATACCAAAGTTGGAGGCCGAAAACAATCGTAATTTCCTCTTGAAAAACAGAATAATGTCACGTTATTAAACATTCTTCCAATATTTTTCATTATTGGAAATAAGCACGGTGCTTATTTAATAAAGATAATGTTGGCTTCCATAAATCCAATGTGTTCTTAATTGACTTTGCTCCTAAGTAGATAGTAACAGAACCTAGAACAACCATAACTAACCTTTAAGGGGGCCTTGCTGGGTACTAACTCATAAAATCCTCCCATTACCCCCATTTTACTGAGTACTTAACAGACAGGAAGAGGCCAAGTACCTTGCTCATGGGCACAAAGCTGCAGCCGCAGCATCTGTGAGTGGACCTCATTTTTGATGTGAGAGCATGCCCTTTTGTTTTTTAAGATTTATTTATTTTTATTGCAAAATCAGATATACTGAGAAAAGGAGACAGAGACAGAGAGGAAGATCTTCCAACCGATGATTCACTCCCCAAGCGGCAGCAATGGCCAAAGCTGAGCTGATCCGAAGGCAGGAGCCAGGAACTTCTTCCAGGTCTCCCACGCGGGTGCAGGGTCCCAAGGCTTTGGGTCGTCCTCGACTGCTTTCCCAGGCCACAAGCAGTGAACTAGCTGGATGAGAAGCAGGGCTGCTGGGATTAGAACCAGCGCCCACGTGGGATCCTGGTGCATACAAGGTAAGGACTATAGCCATTAGGCCACTGCACCGGGCCCCAAGAACCTGAATTTTTAATCACTGTCCTACAGTCAAGTAAAAACCATGTCTGAGAATGGAAGCTTCTGTGTTTTCATTTGGTATAGCTCTCTGGAAAGCACAGTTTGCCTGAGTTCAACTTTTCCATTTGCTACATAAGGCAGAAACAAGGACATCACTCTGTGAAAACTTTCTTGTTCAAAAAGGGGAGGAGCAATGATGCCCTTCTCCTGGGGATATTGGGAGGTGTGAACTGGTACATAAAACCCCTCAGGTTATTGGGTGGTGTGAACTGGCACATAAAACCCCTCAGGAGAGCAGCTGGCTGAACTTGGGCAACACTGAACAAGGGTCATGTGCCCTTGAGTTGGTGTGTGAAGTGTCCCCAGAGTTGATTTTTTGGTACCTGCATTCTTTGGATGTGACTGTGTGATTCAGACTCCTATGTCAATGGCTCCTTTGAAGAGATTAAAAGCATACTGAGAGCAACAGTCAGTGGAACTGTATTTACATGTTGTAATTGTCTCAAATATTAGGATATACTTTAATCAGAGATGCATTCATCAGATTATAAGATAAAAGACACTTAAACATTGCTAGTGGTCTTGGTTTCAAATCGGCTTGTAGCACAACACAAGTGGAGATTGTGCTAATGTCCAATGCTAAACGCTGACAGATAAAAACACAGTCTGCGAAGTCTTCAGACAAAATAGAGCAAATTTCCAGAAATCCTTAGTTGACATTGGAGCCAATTTAAATTGACCACATTTTTATTTCAAGCATCTTGGGCCCTATTGGAGCCACGACTCATTTCCCTGGGAAGTGAACAGAAATGAGGCAGAGCACAGCTCTGGAGGACAGAGAGCAAGAGGAGAGGTGAGCTCCAAAGGAAATTGTGAACGTGTGGCCACCTCTCTGCAGCATTAACAGCTCAAGCCCACCGCAGTCCTCCGTGCAAGATGGAGTATGGGAGGATGATGAATCAGGAGCTGACCATTTGGAGTCTTTTCTTCTGACTGAGTTCTAGGAACACCGAAACATAATCTCTTCTTTTGAAGTTAACTGGAATCCACATGCAACACAGACCTCACAGGAGACAAGGATCACAACTTGCCAATGCCCACAATGACCCACTAACACCCAGGTTTCTACGCAAGTCCACGAGGACGCTGTTACATGCGCATTGGAATTGGAACCAGGAGGTGGATTTTCTTCCTTGGAGCTCCATGGTTTTGATCTTTGTGTTAATATCATTTCTCAAAATGCCTTCATCCAATTTCCTCAGCCTAGCAGTTTGAATATTCGCATGAAGAAGGCACGTATCACTACACATGAACCATGAAATGTATTTGAAAATAAATGTGTTAATTAAAATTGACATTTCTGGGCCTACTGCTGAGGGGAAATGCTTTTTCTCTTAAAATGTTTTGTCCATCTCTGTAGGAGCCCAATATAAGAGGCGTTTCCATCTCATTTTCATACTAATTTATTATCAAAAGAACAGCATTCTTATGTATACACAAGTCTTCTTGGGGTTGTTAAACCAGTTCTAGAAGACTAGAGATGGGTTTTGTGTGCTTGGTCAGCATTCCTGTATTTTCATTATTTCCCCATTTACATTTAAGGAGGCAGCTGCCCATGATGGACAGATTGGAAACTCAATCCACCTTCCGCCTCATGGAGGCTGTGGACAAGTAGGCTCTGGCACCTACTCTTCTCAGCATCCTTGACCTGACGGAGCTGACCCTGTGGAAACTGTCAGCAACCACAGGGAAACAGAGTTGGAGCATCCATCACTCAAGTAGATTTAGCACCTGCTGGAGGGCACCATTGTGTATTCACTCAACAAATACAGCAGCACTCTGGTTTCCCCACCCTCTGTGTCAGCCACATGAAACTTGCATTTCAGCAGGAGGAAGCAGGTCCTAAGCTGACTGTGTTATTTTAGAGGGTACATTAGCCTATGAGAATCATTTGGGGCAAATGGAAAGTGTAAAGAGTTTGGGAGGGAGTCGGGGAAGGGAATGATACACATTGAAATCTTGGAGCACAGTGCTCCAGCGAGAAGGACAGAGAGTGCAAAGGCCCCAGGCAGGACCGTACCCAGTAGAGCCAGAAGCCAGCACGGCTGGGATGACTTCAGCAATGATGAGAGATGAGGTCATGAAGGTCCAGGCATTCAGGTCACGGGAAGGACCTCGGGTTTGCCCAGAACTGGCAAAAGATTTGTAATCAACTGACTGACGTGATTTGACTGATTTTTTTCCTAAAGGATCACTCAGAGTTTTGTAAAGAACAGACCACAACCTTTTGCAGACACATCCATGTATGTTCACTCCTTGACGTAATGATGGGTCACGTTTCCCCTACAGCGCATCCTAAGTGGGAAATATCCCAAGACAAAAATGCACTAGCGCACTAGGCCCGCTGAAATGCCAGCTCAGCAGCATGCCCCGCCAAGGTTACAAGACCTCAGACTTGGCTGGTAGCCACATTTGCAACTGCTGCCCAGCAGCAAGGGGAGATGGGAATGCATGCTGTTGGCTCAGGAAAGACCCCAATTCTGAAGTCAAAGGACCGTCTCCCCTAAGTGTCCATTGATGTCCGCCATCAAGTCAAAAAAAGCCCAAGTCGAATTGCCCTGAGTGAGGAGTCAGAAATCACCTGTTACTAGAACAAGGCCTCAGCCCACCGTACCTCCTGCTGTTCCATCCTCTGCGGGCTAAGCCGGGACTGCCAAAACGTACTGTTCTTGTAATCTTTCTTTATTCAAAACAATTCTCATTTAATTCACCTTTCCTGTTACCTCGACTAACACGTAGCTGTTAAGGTCAGGTTGAAAAACACTCGTGTCCAGGGAGCGATCCTGGAGCCCTTGTTGGCTCCTGCCCCGCCCAGCCGGACACAGCTACTCCTCGGGTTCCTGTGGGGAATGCATGCACACCAGTGTAGTGGGGTCCACGTCAAATAAGGCCCATCCAGTTCACAGTCTGCTCTACCCCTGATTAGCTGTGGAAATGCTGGAATGAATTCTTCCTCTTTTTATTTTCTTTCATTTTTCTTTCTAGAATATATATCTATTTAGAAAAGCAATGTAATGGAGAAAGAGAAGGAAAGACAGAGATATATCTTTATCCGATAGCTCACTTCCCAAATGTCTGCCATGCTGGGGTCCAGGCCAGATTAAGCCCAAAGCCAGGAACTCCATCCTGATCCCCACGTGAGAGTCAGGGACCCCAGCGCCAGGGCCATCTTGCACTGCTTTCTCAGGCACATTAGCCTACGACTGTTTGTCTGACTTTGCAGTAAAAATAAATAAATCTTTTTTTTTAAAAAAGGGTTAATATATATATGTTTTATTGGAAAGGCAAATTTACAGAGAGAAGGAGAAACAGAAGATAAAGATTTTCCATTTGTTGGTTCACTTTCTTAGTGGCTGCCCCAATGAGAGCTGTGCTGCTCAGAAACCAGGAGCCAGGAGCCTCTTCTGGGCCTCCCACACAGGTGCAGGGTTCCAAGGCTTTGGGCTGTCCTTGACTGCTTTCCCAGGCCACAGAGAGCTGGATGGGAAGCAGGAGCACCGGGACTAGAACCAGTGCCCATTGGGGATCCCGGCACGTGCAAGGCAGAGACTTTAGCCATTAGGCTACCGCACTGTGCTCTGGGCAATGATTCTTTATCAGAACATCCTCTGGCTCAATGCCTTTACACAAAGCTTTAATAAAATACATAGAAGAAATTCACATCGGAGACAGTACATTATTTTAGCTGGTGGAAGTTCAACCCTTGTCCTTCTCACATATTCTGCAAAGCCTGGCATCATTTAAGTCCATCAGAATATGTCCCTCAAGGGGCCACTGTTGTCATGCAGTGGGTTAAGCAGCCACCTGCAACGCCATGAACCCGTCTGAGTGTCGGGTTTTGAATCCCTGCTGCTTTACTTCCTGTTAATGAAGTGGGAAAGCAGCAGATGAAGACCAACTACTTGGGTCCCTGCCACCCACACAGGAGAGCAGGATGCAGTTCCTAGCTCCTGGCTTCACTGTAACCCAGCCCTGACTGTTGCGGTTGGCATTTGGAGAGTAAACCACCACATGGAAGCACTTTCTCCCTTCATTTCCAATAAACAAGTGAATGAGTGAATGTTAAAAAGAAATCGTTGAAAAGCTTTAACAGTGGCAACTTTTGCCTCCTGCATCCCATTTTGCCCACTGAAATGTCTGCTGTTGCACTTCTGTTCCCGCTTCCTGCTAGTGCCCAGCTGGGAAGCAGCAGCTAACGCTGGTCCCAGTGCTTGAGCTGGTGCCACCCATACAGGAAACTTCGATGCAATTCTGCACTCCTGGCTCCAGCCAGACCCAGCCAGCAGAGCGTTCTCTCATGCAGGCTCACTGTCTCGTCTTTTCTGACTTGCCAATATAAATAAATAAATAAATAAATAAATGAATAAATAAATAAATAAAACTGTAAAAAGCTATGTGGAGAAGGCTTGCGAAAGGGATAGGGCTGGACCAGTGCCATGGCACAGTAGGCTAAGTCCACCTACGGCGCTAGCATCCCATACAGGTGCTGATTCGTGTCCCATCTGCTCCATTTCCAATAAAGTTCCTTGCATATGGCCTGGGAATGCAGCAGAAGATGGGACACCTGGAAGAAGCTCCTGGCTCCTCGCTTTTGATCAGCTCAAGTCCAACTATGGTAATTTGGAGAATCAACCAGTGGGTGGAAATCACTGTCTCAGTCTCTCCTTTTCTCTGTAACTCTCCCTCGCAAATAAAAATACTATATATAAGGTTAGGGCTCTGTTACAGACCTGTGGGAAAGGAGTCTGGCATATCAACCTGCCATCTCACTCTCCTTCCTCCCTACAGCTCCTACTACTGTTCCCCTGTGGTCAAAGCCAATCAAAAGCCAAAGACAAGAAGACGTATTGGCGCAATGCCCCTGGGCCCAGCTCTAGAGAATATAAGGGCTAGAGAGTGGATGGAGAGGCTCAGTGGGCGGAGCCTGCCACAGCATCATACTAATGTGGAATCCTTGAAGTCCTTCCAGTTGCCCATCAGCCATAACAAACAACATCGACTCTCTGTTTAGATGCCATAGCATAATAACTAAGCCAAAACGTTTCCTTTGTGCAAGTACAGACAAACAAGCAAACACACACATCCAGGTGCCCTTTTCTAGCCTAGGTGGTTTGCTATCTGGGGCTCAAACGTCGTGAGTCTCACGGAAGCCTCAGGGAGCTGGTGTCATCTCTGTACCCAAACGCTTCAGACCTGGAGGTTTAACATCAGAGGCCCAAAAAGAGGAGGGGGGAAGAACTGCTAGTCCTTTTCTAAAGATTTATTTATGACACACAGTTTAGGGATTCCAAGCATATACCCAAAGTATAAGCCTCCGAAACCAACCCCGCAAATCCTGGCCTCCCTCTCTTTCCTGCCCATTCTCTCCATAAGGAATACAGACTTACCCTACAGAATCAACAGAGGGCAAATATGGGCATGCGTAGTCATGAACCCAACATGCTCTTCGTTCTACAGAGCGCAAGTCTTGTCTTACACAGGAGTTTCGAATGAGCCTAATTTTGGTATCCCAGAAATAATCACGGGGGTTGGGGGGACGGGTGGCGCATTCCAAGAACTCTTCTTTCCTCTTTACAGTTTAGGTACAAAAAGAGTTAATGCAACCATCACGTGATAGGTCCACGCCCGCCCGGGAGGGTCGTTGGAGATTGCCTCTTCACCCTCTCTTGCCTGCCTGCCTCTGCTGTCTCTCCAGGTTGACTTAAAAAATCTCATTGCATTAACGTCAGCCGTCCAGGTGAGCCCACTACAGCCGGGTCACGGTCCCTAGAAGCTCACTGCTGTTTTGCACATATGTCACCTGGCAGGAGGAGCCGGCCCCTGATCAGGAGGGACGGCGAGGACAGGCATCTTTTGTAGTCCTCTTTCATTAGCACATTAGCCTGAATGAGCTTATCAGATTAGCTAATTGTCACCTGGACACTTTGGACAGTGCAGAGTGGCTGGTGAGGCAGATTTACACAAAAACCAGAGGGAGAAGAGCCCAGCCCTGAGCACTTCCTGAAGGAGCTCGGGGCATCCCGGAAGGGCAGGGCACTCGAGGAAGGACGCACGAGACTCTGCGGAGGACAAGACTTGCCCGAGGCAGAGGAAACTCCCAAAGGGAAGCTGCTAAAGACCCACGTCATCGCTTTCACACTTTGCCTGGGCATCCCGTTCCCTGCTGGAAGAGTGACAAGTAGACAAAGCAGCTAAGGCTCGCGTAAAGAGCAGACAACTTGGCCTGTTTTTTTGTTGTTGTTGTTTGTTTTTCTTAAGAGTAAGGGAGTAGGGTTGGTGTGGTGGGGGGGATACTGTGGTGTAATACACTAAGTCTGTGCCTACACCACCATATTTTATATCGTCTACCCCACTTCTGATCCAATTCCCTGCTAATGTGTCTGAGAAAGCAGCAGAACATAGTCCAGGTCCTTGGGTCCCTGCACCCACGAGGAGATCCAGAAGAAGCTCCTGGCTCCTGGTTTTGGGCTGGTCCAGATCTGGCTGTCGCATCCATGTAGGAAGTGATCCAAGGAATGGAAGAGCTCTCTCTCCTTCCCTCCTCTCCTCTAACTCTGCTTTTCAAACACAAATAAAAGGAATCTTAAAAAAACAAAGAGTACGCTGGGCAGCAAAATCTACAGCATTTAGAACACACATTCTTTCCCTCATAAAGAAAGCCTAGAAAAGCTAAAGGAAAATACAGGCTTTTACAATTTTTTATTAATTTATTTGCATGTGAAAGCAAGAAGACAGAGGAACAATGAGAATCTCCCTGCATTCCCCCAATATCCAGGTCCGGGCTGAGGTCAGAATCCAGAAACTGCCCAGGTGTCCCTGGGAGTGGCGGAGGCGCAAGCGCTCCAGCCAGCACTGCTGCGTCCCAGGTGCACTAGCAGGACGCTGCATCGGAAGCTGCAGAACCAGAAACTCAATCAACCTTCCAAGGTGAAAGTGGGTGTCCTTAACTGAGGATTATCTTCTGGGTCACACCACTGGGCCCTGTATGTATTTTAAATCACAGAATGAAGCCATTGGGAATCAGAGAAACAGGGCAGAACAGGGGAAAACGTATCCAAAATTGAGAAGAGAAACGAAGCTTTAATTTAAAAAAAAGCAAATGTATTTCATACCAATAGTAGATTAGATTTAGATGAAGAAAAAATTGACTAGAAATTGCGTCTGAGGGAATGCTTAGCACTGAGAACAGACAGACCAATGTTAGGGCTTCCCATTATCTTCCCGACATTTCTTAACTTCTGCTCTTTTCCACCTTTTTATCAGTGGGAATTCCAAAAGGATTGACAACAGCGAAGAGATACGCAATTTGAACAGATGGTGCCTAGGAATTTTCCAAAGCATGAAGAGACATGTGTCATCAAAAATTCAATAGAATCCCAAGTACAATTAAATAAAAAAAAATCTCTAGATCCTAGGTAATGAGAACACAGAAAGAGAGGAGAGAAAATACAGAATTACCTTTGCCCAGAAAAGACAGGTTCCCTACAAGAAGAAATGACAGACTTACAGCAAAATAACACTAATAATAGAGACTATGAGAGAAATAGGCACATCTTTACAGTACAGTAGAATAAAAACCTAGAATTCTATGCAGCACTAAGCTAGTGCTTGGTAATAAAAATAAGATTAGAAATGCTTTCACACATTTGCTGTGCATATAGGTTTATCACTCAGATGCTTTTTTAAAAAGATTTACTTACTTTTATTGGAAAGGCAGATATACACAGAGATGGAGAGACAGACAGGAAGATCTTCCACCCGATGATTCACTCCCCAAGCAGCCACAACGGCAGGAGTTGAGCCAATCTAAAGCCAGGAGCTTCTTCCGGGTCTCCCACACGGGTACAAGGTCTCAAGGCTTTGGGCCATCCACGACAGCTTTCCCAGGCCACAGGCAGGGAGCTGGATGGGAAGTGGAGCTGCAGGGATTAGAATCGTTACCCATATGGGATCCTGGCACGTTCAAGGTGAGGACTTTAACCGCTACACTATCGCGCAGGGCCCTATCACTCATAGATTCTTACAGGAAGACTCTTAAAGGGATAGATTATAGGAGAAGAAGAGAAAAACTGATCCAAATGTAAGATGCAAGAAACAAAGGAGAACAAATAAATTGGTAAGCAGGAGATAACTCAAAACAAACACAGACAGTTAACTGTGTCAGTCACAGACTCTTGACGCTCACACCCAAGTAACAATAATGACAAGGAAGACTGGAGAAGCTGGTGAAGATGAGAATGGACAGAGATCCTACGTTGTTCAAAATAATGGAGGAATGCTAATTAGCTTCAGATTCTGTAAGAGCAAAAATTTTAAAGCTAGGGTCCAGGACAACGGCTCAACCAGCCAATGCTCTACCTCTAAGCGTGACGTCCCATATGGGCACTGGTTCGTGTCCTAGCTACTCAACTTCCCAAACAGCTCCCTGCTTGTGGCCTAGGAAGACAGAGGAAGATGGTTCAGGTGCTTGGGACCCTGCATCTGTGTAGGAGACCCAGAAGAAACCCCTTTGAGTCAGTTATCCTGCAAGTGGCATCCTGAGCTGCCACAGGACCACAATGCCCACGCTTCTGGATGGTTTTTATGATTAGTAAAGCAAGGTGAAGGACAGGGTGTGTGACTTTCAAGACTGGATCATAAATGACATTTCAGCATCCTTGTGACAACCTCTCAATCACCCATTCACAAGAAAGTCAGCCACCATCTTATAAAGGCAGACAGCTAGCACCATGGAGAGGTCCCTGTGGGCCCGAACCAAAGCCTACCCACAGCTCACCTCAAGCCGCCAAGCCTGTGCCAGCCGCTTTGTCAGCAGGCACTGCATCCCTACCAACTTTGGACCAAACCTTCAGGTGATACCCCACATCACCACCGCCCTGTTCAGTCAGTCCCAGGTTGTGTTGCTAACTCTTGCTGTGTAACTTTCCTAGGTAGAATAGGACAAGCAAACATTTATTATCTCATACTGCTTTTGAGATTATACAACTCCCTCCCAATCTATAGTTAAAGGGAGATTAAAAGAATAATCTTTCCATAACCACCAAGTTAGCTGAAAATTTAGAAAGATTATCTGTGATTTGAATGGTTCAATGAGTAAATCTAATTTCAATTTTATAACAACGAACAGAGAAGATATTTCTCTTTAATACTACATGGTACAGATGCTAAAACTGATCACATGCTAGGCTATTGAACAAATACCAAAAACACAATATCCCATGGACCATATTTTCTGATCATAATGCAACAACATTTTAAAAATTAGCTAGGTCCAGTACAGTAGCCTACTAGCTAAAGAACCACGCTTTGCATGCACCAGGATCCCATGTGAGCGCCAGTTCTAATCCCGGTGGCCCTGCTTCCCATCCAGCTCCCTGCCTGTGGCCTGGGAAAGTAGTCGAGGACGGCCCAAAACCTTGGGACCCTGCACCCATGTGGGAGACCCGGAAGAAGCTCCTGGCTTTGGATTGGCTCAGCTCCTGCTGTTGTGGCTGCTTGGGGAGTGAATCATCGGGTGGAAGATCTTCCTCTCTGTATATCTGCCTTTTCAATAAAAATAAACAACTCTTTTAAAATTAGCAAAAAAAAAAGAAAAAAAAGAAAAAAGAAAGAAAAAAGAAAAAAATCCCAGATTTTTTAAATTTAAAAGTGCAAACAAGGAAATCAGAGTATGATTTAAAGTGAATCATAATTCTTTTCAAAAGCTTGTGTCACCCAACTAAAGCACCCTTAATAAATGTAGTTATCGGGGCCCGGCGCAGTAGCTTAGTGGCCAAAGTCCTTGCTTTGAACATATTGAGATCCCACATGGGTGCTGGTTCAGATCCCGGCTGCTCCACTTCGCTTTCAGCTCCCTGTCTGTGACCTGGGAAAGAGGACAGCTCAAAACCTTGGGACCCTGCACTCATGTGGGAGACCCGGAAGAAGCTCCTGGCTCCTGTCTTTGGATCAGCTCAGCTCTGGCCTTTGCGGCCACTTGGGGAGTGAATCAGTAGACAGAAGATCTTTCTCTCTGTGTCTCCTTCTCTCTATATATCTGCCTTTCCAATAAAAATAAACAAAAATCTTTTTAAAAGAAATAAATAAAGCTATAAAAATCAAGAAATTGCAGAAAGATAAAAGTGTAGGCAATTAAGAAAAATGAAAGTTCGTAGATTTTGATATAAAAGACAAACATCTCTGTTTAAGAAAAAGTAACAATGACCCATTATGAAAGAATGCAAAAACACAGGCGATGTCTACCACATGGCTGGTGAAGGGTGGAGTTTGCCTCCAACCAAACCCAGAACGGATGGCGGAATTCTGGCGGGGCCCCCAGACGGTGACCACCGTTGCACCCCTGAGGGGCAGAGACCCACATCCCCCACCAATAGGGGCCAAGGCGGCCCCTTCTCGGCTCCCGTGTCAAGGAGAGTTTAAAAGGCCCCTTCCTGTCTCTTCGGAGCCCTTGTTCCTCTGCAGCTCACTTCTTCACGTCTGTCTGCTGCACGGGGAAGGGAAGCCCGTGACCTTGGTTCCCTGAAATAAAGGCCATCTAAATTCTTTTCATACATTTGGCTGAGTTATTCTTTCCCTGGTGGTCGGTGAATCTAACATTTTGTCGAGCAGCAAATCTAACAGGTAGGTCAAGCCTATATACATCCCGAGAGAAAACTACAGATTCATACCAACAAATTTGGAAATATAGGTAACATGGCAACTTTCCTTTGAGAACAAAATGTGTTAATGATGATTCAAGAGGAAACAGGCTTCATTTACGAGTGGGGAGTAACTAAGTTACAAGCCTTCTTCATGCTCGTCGGAGTGGCGACCACTGGTATCCAACTAAGCAAAGTGATTGACGACAGGAACAATGAATTACATTGCTAACGGGAGAATGAATCGGTACTGCCACCCTGAAAAGCAATTTCAAACTAGAAAACTAGGAACTCATAAGTAATTGCAGCTTTAAATGTCTGGCTTCAAACAATATTTGAATATATGTACTTCTTAGAATGTCTGCTCCTATTATTTTATCATACACATTATATATTAATAAATATCTAATATTCTGTAAATACTATTAATGTTAAATATCAATATATTTATAATATGCATATAATATTTATAATAGATTAATGCAACATTTTAATATATTGTATTTGCATTATATTTTATATAATAAAACAGATTATGTGTATATAAATAAAATATTTATGTGTATATAAATAAAATATTTTATATAATTAATATATTAATATAATAGCATTATATTAGAGGAAAATGCACAAACATTCCAATTGTCCCTTAGCACAAGCCTGACTGATGCTCATTCAAGGAGATACGCTTAAACTAATGCATTATATGTATACATATTAGCATGAATAAATTGCAAAAACATAATGGTAAGTAAAGAAAGTGAACTCCAAAGAACATGTGCAATATTCTTTTTTTGTTTGTTTTTTTAATCCTCTGTGTGGCCTGTGGTCCTAGCAGACCTTGGCATGGATCCTGCCTGCACATGCAGTCATTTGTTTTTAAAGATTTATTTTTATTGGAAAGGCAGATATACAAAGAGGAGAGACAGAGAGGAAGATCTATCATCCAATGATTCACTCCCCAAGTGGCCGCAATGGCCAAAGCTGAGCTGATCTGAAGCCAGGAACCCAGAGCCTCTTCCGGGTCTCCCACATGGGTGCAGAGTCCCAAAGCTTTGTGCCGTCCTCGACTGCTTTCCCAGGCCACAAGCAGCGAGCTGGATGGAAAGTGGGGCTGCCAGAATTGGAACTGGCACTCACATGGGATCCCAGGGCATGCAAGGCAAGGACTTTACCCACTAGGATACCACACCAGGCCCACAATATTGATTTTTTTAACATCCAAAGCAATAATTCATGTAACCATATATATGTTGTAAAGGTATGGAAGCATTCACCAAAAAACATACAACCATTTCAGGGCTGCAGTTTTCTTTGGGAAGGGAAGTATAAAGGGAAGGGAGGGGTTGGGAGTTTTGCAGCGTCTGTTACATTTTATTTTTCATAAACAGAAATTTCTTTTAAAATTGAAACCATAAACCAAGTCATAATAATATCTGCTTCCTGTAAATGGTGCATAGGCATCTGGTGGGCTCTTCCCTCATCTTTGGGAGATGTTTACAATGGGATTATTAACCATTTTAAAGAGAAATTCAGGAGATATAATAGCTGCTTTGCAAAAAAACAAACAAACAAAAAAAAACCCAAAACTTTCTGTTTTCTGAAATTCTCCACAGTGGCCAGTTCTTGCGGTGGTCAGATTAGAACAGGGGAAAACGCACGCGCCATCCTGAGAGCTTCTTGGGGCTCCCAGGGCTGCACACAGTTGCTCCGCAGCAGCCAGTGGAAGCCAGGTGGCTTTTAAAAATTTTTTTATTTAATTTTTAATAGTGTTTACATAGTTGAGAGGGAGACATAGCCATGCGGGGCTCAGATTAGAGTGGGGAGGGTTGAGGTATAAAAGAAGGTGAGTGGCACAAACATTTCAGTTCTTTTTTTCTTTCTCCTGTGTCCACAGAGAGGGGGGAGGGGGACTGCTCCTTGCTGTCAAACTACATCAGCACCTGGGCATGGCGGGGAGGGGGTGCGGGCGTCATCTGCTGACACCTTAGAGATGGAGAAGGAGGAGGAAGCCAGTCTTTCAAGTCACAAAGGCTGCCAAGTGAGCGCTTACCATTAGACTAGGCTGTGGCCCAAAGCACTTGGACAGTTAAGTCAACTTAGTCATCAGTGTCTGCGCCATTGATCTAAGCAGGACTGGCAGTCCCCTTCATCATTGGGACAATCTGATTAGATCAGTTATCAGTCTCCACTTGAGATGCTTGCACTCCGCTGTTAGAATGTCTGTTTGAGTCCTGGTTACTTCCCTTCTCCCGTGCAGCTTCCTGCTAATGTGTCGAGGAAGCAGTGGATAACGACCCGAGACCCTCGGTCCCCTCTCACCCTTGAGTGAGGCCCAGATGCAATTCGAAGCTCCTGGCGCAGTCCTGGCTGTTGGGAACATGTGGGGAGTAAACCAGCCAATGGAATCTCTACCTCCTCTTTCTCTGCGTCCCTCTACCCCCCACACCGTATCTTCAGTAAATAAATACATTTTTAAAGAAACGTGATTTTGGAACAAAAAAATAATTGCAATTGACATATGAGAGGGGAGTGTTCAAAAGTTCACAATTACTATATATGAAAAGTACGCATGGATTTCAAAGATCTTGGCATCAAAATTAAGTATTTTCATTAGATTTTTCCATGAACTTTAAAAAATTCCCACATATGTATGGATTTTCTGATTGCATCAGTGGCTGCATTCTTCCACATGTATTTACCCATGTGTACGGCTATGTGAGTGTCCTTTCTGGAGACTCCGATCATTGTTTAATTCTCTGAAGTGTCTTGGGGACCTGAGGAGCTGAGATGATCCTGGAGTTGCTGGGATTCTGGGAGTCAAACCAAGTGGAGATTCCTTCACTGCAGAATCACTGTTTTACCTCCAAACAGAAGAGGTCAACTGTTGCCCGGTGGCCTCCGTGAAATGTTTGGGGTCTTGTGTCCACACAATAGGAACACTTTCTTGGACTGTATATACTCTTTGATGTCTGTCAAGTTTTTATGTTTCCTTTCCTTTTGATCTGGTTTCTCACTGTTGATATTGCCCTGTCCCCATTGTCTCCCTGGACTGAAAGGGCCATGTCCACTTAACGGACTTGGCATGGCAACCAGCACAAACCTGCTGAGCATGTGGGGAAGTAAACTGTCCTCACACGGCTTCTATTAATGGCACCACCATTGGGCTGGCCATCACGCCTTCAAGTCAGAACCTGATCTGTTCACACCATAATGTAAATGCTCTGATTTCAGAACCCGATTTACCTATTCACACCACAAAGTAAGTATTCCAGTGCCCACAGTCCAGGCAAAAATGTGCCAGATTTAGCAAAGAAGAAGTAAAATGCCATCCATCATTGTTACAGTATCAGTGTCACCTGCATATTAGATAGGACATGTGCATATTGGAAATGTCAATGTACGCATTCAAGATTTGATGTGGCAGCCCTGCCCAGAGAAATCAGACAAAATGGGGAGCTGAGACTCTTCTTAAAAGAAACCCTACAGTGTTCATTTGGAAGGGAACCAGAGGGAACGGAAGCAGATTTCAAGCTGATTTACCATGGTAGAGGTGCTCCAAACAAGAGCTTCGTGGCTGAATCTGTGTGGGGCTGCCTTTGGCCCAAATTAAGAAACCTGAATGCCATATGGTTATTCTGGGAGCCACCAAAACGCCCTGTTCTCCCTGCAGTGGCAGAAATAGAACAGAGCCAAGCGAGCACCGAGTAGTGAAAGAAGACGCTTTGGGGGAAAGAAGTTATTCTCCAAAGAGAGAGAGATAGATGAACCCATTTCTTTTTTCCCCTCTACACTCATCTCTGCTGCAAAGCTTTCAGAGTCGGGGTGTTTCACGGGGAATTCAGGTCTGCGTGGTACCCCAACATCCTAAACCAGCTGGACAGAAGAGAACGCGTGATCATCCCCGTTGAAATCTGTCCACGGAAAGCAAGCAGCCTGATGCAGGTTGCTGATTCATCCTTGGGCCATCACCTGCTGCCTGCCAGGATGTACAGAAACAGGAAGCCGGATCGGAAGCAGAACCGGGTCACCTAATACGGTATGCATGTGTCCTGAGCAGCAACTTAACTGCTGTGCCCAACTCCCTCCTTGGGGCCTGGAGACTTCCAACAGTGTAGCAAATTAAATAGAAATCAACAACCAGCACTGCTTTTCTAAAAAGGATTTCATACTTCAAAGAAGGAATCTGGGCTGTTTTGCTTTAAAAAATGAAAGAAAGACTGACCCTTGGCTCCATCCTGAGCCCCTGCGCCCTGCTCTCCAGGGGCTTTCTTCCAAGGATCAGCAAGTACACATCTATAATAGTCTTCAACAAACACCAATCACTTGGGGTGTTGTGGTGTAGCACGTTAAGCCGCAACCTGTCATCCCAGCATCCCCTTCGTCCCTGTTGTTCCATTCCCTGCTAGTGAGCTTGGGGAAACAGCAGAAGATGGTCCAATTGCTTGTGCCCTTGTACCCTTATGGGAGTTCCTGGCCTAACCTTTGCTGTTGCAGCCATCTAAGGGACTGAACCAGTGGATGTGAGATCTGTTTCACTCTGTGACCCTGCTCCCTCACTCCCTGGCCTGTAACTCTGTCTTTCAGATGAATAAATCTTAAAAAACAATAACAACTTAACACCAACATGGCCCACTGAAACTGGAATGCCGCGAGGTGTTTCTTACATGTCCTATCCGAGCACTGCTCAGAATCTAATAGTTGACTAGAAGTTTGCACCTTTCGTGGGAATGGTTATTCTGCACACCTCATTGTGGAGCACAAGAAAAATAAGATCGCATTGCACACATTCAGCCCTCACTAGACTCTCAGCCAAATTAGAATCCCAGCCTGGTGAGTGGATTCTACAACAAACTGCTAGCCAGAAACGTCTCAGTCACGTATCGCTGCCTCCTTCTGTCCATTTCCTGGCAACACACGCCAATGGAAGGCAGAGGAGCAATTAGAATTTAAACCCCCTCTCTGTTGAAAACAAATCTTCCCCATCCTTGGTTAGCCGGATTCAATCTGCCTGCTTATGCCTCTTCTCCTGGCCTCCTCCGCTGAAATTAACCTTGCTTACACTCCCACTGCTGGATGTTCTACCAATCTTGAGTTAAGAGATTTCGTATAGTATCAGGCAGATAAAAGCTGCTGGGAAATAAATTGCTCACCCACATTTTGAAATCTAGTGGAAAGAGCGTTTCTGTCCCCTGAGAATTCTGATTTTTTTTTTAAAAAAAGGTTTATTTATTTGTTTAAAAGGCAGAGTTACAGAGAGAAGAGGTAGAGCACTTCCACCTGCCGGTTCACTCCCAAATGGCATACAGGATGCGGGCACGGCAGGCAGTGGTCTAACCCCTTATGCTACACTACCAGCCCTGAACTCTGATATTTTACCAAGAGCATGGCTTCCACAGACTTGGAGCTTGAGGATGAGAACTGGGCTAAGTTGTAATCATTGTCATGAATTCCTCACCCTGTGATATTAACATATCTGTTTTTGAGGAAAAAACAGCACACATGCATACATATATAATGTGGCATGTGGCAAAATGTTATTTTAAAAAAATGCATATGGCCCACCAGCATGGCCTAGTGGCTAAAGTCCTCACCTTGAACACACCAGGATCCCATATGGGCACCAGTTCTAATCCCAGCAGCTCCACTTCCCATCCAGCTCCCTGCTTGTGGTCTAAAAGCAGTTGAGGACGGCACAAAGCTTTGGGACCCTGCACCCGCGTGGGAAACCCAGAAGAAGTTCCTGGATCCTGGCTTCAGATCAGCATAGCACCGGCTGTTGCGCACACTTGGGGAGTGAATCATCGGACAGCAGACCTTTCTCTCTGTCTCTCCTCCTCTCTGTATATCTGACTTTGCAATAAAAATAAATAAAATCTTTTTAAAAATCCATAAAAATAAAAATTTTAAAAGTTATCTCAAGCATAAAAAAAAGAAGTTGAGCTTGGAGCAATGCTGTAGTTTTTCCTAAAAGAATGTTATGGAAGACAAATCTCTCATTGATCAGCATCTCATCTAGGTGCACATTTGAGTCCCTGCTGTTCTGCTCCTGCTTCCCTGCTAATGGCTGAAGTCCTCGGACCCAGTTGCTCATGTGGGAGACCCAGCTGGAGTTCCAGGCTCCTGGTTTGGAGTGGGCCTCGCCCTGATCAGCACACAAACATTTATGCCATTGGGGAGTGAAAAAATCATTCTCTCTACCTTTCAAATAAATACAATAAATCTTTAAAACTAATAATAAGAGTCTGTCTCTACAATGACTTCCATGAGCTTCGTAGAATTGCTTCTTCAATTGCTCTTAGAATTGAGTCTCAATCAGTCCTTTTCTTTCTGTATCCATCTCATTTCATTTTAATAAGTGTCAAATAGGGCCCGGCGATGTGGCCTAGCGGCTAAAGTCCTTACCTTGAACGCACCGGGATCCCATATGGGCGCCGGTTCTAATCCTGGCAGCTCCACTTCCCATCCAGCTCCCTGCTTGTGGCCTGGGAAAGCAGTCGAGGACGACCCAAAGCCTTGGGACCCTGCATCTGCGTGGGAGACCTGGAGGAAGTTCCTGGCTCCTGGCCTCAGATTGGCACAGCACTGGCCGTTGCAGTCACTTGGAGAGTGAATCATCGCACAGAAGATCTTCCTCTCTGTCTCTCCTCCTCTCTGTATATCTGACTTTGTAATAAAATTAAATAAATCTTTAAAAATAATAATAATATAACACTGTATACTGGTTATTTGCAAGTAGAATAAATTTAAATATTTTTACCACAAAGAGAAAAGTAAGTATGAGGGTACTCAAAAAAATCCATGTAACAATTCACTAAAATAGATTCAATAAATTCAATAAAATAAAAAACAAAAATCTTTTTAAAAAAGGTTAATTTTCAAAGTACAAAATTTTGGGAGTTCATGCGCACAAGTTTTCAAATATGTGATAGGAAAATGCATATGATAAAAACCTGAAGAGAGTTCACTTTTTTTATGCCTAACTTAAGTGTTTTTTTTTAAAGATTTATTTATTATTATTGGAAAGCCAGATATATAGAGAGGAGGAGAGACAGAGAGGAAGATCTTCCATCCGATGATTCACTCCCCAAGTGAGCCGCAATGGCCGGTTGCTATGCCAATCTGAAGCCAGGAACCAGGAACCTCTTCCAGGTCTCCCACGCGGGTGCAGGGTCCCAATGCATTGGGCCGTCCTCGACTGCTCTCCCAGGCCACAAGCAGGGAGCTGGATGGGAAGTGGAGCTGCTGGGATTAGAACCGGCGCCCATATGGGATCCTGGTGCGTTCAAGGCGAGGACTTTAGCCGCTAGACCACACCGCTGGGCCCCTAACTTTAATTTTTAAAAATATTTATTTATTTTTATTGAAAAGTTAGATATACAGAGAGGAGGAGAGACAGAGAGAAAGATCTTTCATCTGATGATTCACTCCCCAAATGAAAACAATGGTAGGAGCTGAGTAGATCCAAAGCCAGGAGCCAGAAACTTCCTCCAGGTCTCCCACGCAGATGCGGGGTCCCAAGGCTTTGGGCCATCCTCGACTGCTTTCCCAAGGCCACAAGCAGGGAGCTGGATGGGAAGTAGAGCTGCCAGGATTAGAACCACTGCCCATATGGGATTCTGACAAGTGCAAGTCAAGGACTTTATCTGCTAGGCCATGCTGCCACACCCTACTTAATTTTTTAAAGATTTATTTATTTTTATTGGAAAGGCAGATCTACAGAGAGAGACAGAGAGGAAGATCTCCCATCTGCTGGCTTACTCCCCAGTGGCCTCAAGGGCCAGAGCTGAACCCATCTGAATCCAGGAGCCAGGAGCTCCTTCCAAGTCTCCTACACAGGTGCAGGATCCCAAGGCTTTGGGCGGTCCTGACTTCACAGTTAGTAGCTTAACTAGGCACATCACAACATCAGTCCCTAAACTTATCTTCTGCTCATCCACAAACATTTTGGCCTAGTCTAACAAAAGAGAGAATGGTTAAGTCATTATTGCAGTAATCACTTCATACATAGGCACATGTATTTCAAGTGTACCAAAACATCCGGTAAGCCTTGGGTTCACTGTGTCTTAGCAGATAAAGCACATCCTACAATAATAGCACCCCAGTTTGAGCCCTGGTCCAACCCAGGATTCTGGAAAGCAAAGGAAGGTGGCCCATTGACCTGGGGCCCCTGGCCCCATATGATAGACCCAGAACGAACTCCTGGCTTAGGTGTGGCCCAGCTCCAGCCCTTGCAGTCACTTCAGGAGTGAATCAGCAGATGCAAGATTCCCTGGCATTCTCTCTCTCTGTAACTCTACCTTTCAAATCAATAAATCTTTCAACATACAGCATTTAAAAAGATATCTCTGAGCCCTAAATGATACTTGAAGAATTTCAAAATTTGACAGCTTAAGGTATCAAAGATGCCACAAAAACCCTAGGCCTGAGACTGAAGCCTGGCAGTAGCCTCTTATTCTCTCAGAGACTCAATTCATCTTTCAAATGGAGTAATAATAATCACGCCAGAGATGGCCTGTGCTCCCCATGATTATGCATGGGAAAGAGCTACACTCACTGGCAAAGCAGCGAGCATGATTTATTATTACCGCCCTTCTGATTACTGACAACACTGAGCAACACATTTGAAGCAGTGATAACTTTTAACAATGGTTAATTCACTTTTATTCACTTAAAAGGCAGAATGACATACAGGGAGAGAGAAATCTTCCACCTGCTGGAGTTCTCCCCAAATATCTGCAAAAACTAGAGCAGGGTCATATCAAAGCCAGGAGCAGAAACTCTATCGAGGTCTCCCAGGTGCATAGCAGGGTCCCAAGTACTTGACCCATCCTCCTAGGGTGGAAACCAGGAGGAAGCTGGACTGGAAGGGAAACCAGACAAGATGTCACTCCAGATGCAGGCGTGCCAAGCATCCCTTAGCCCACTGCGCCATGTGCCACAAGGCCCATCCCCACAACGCTGTCATTTGAAAAAAAAAAAAAAAAGCAGGATATAGTTCCAATACCTTGTGTGGCCTTCAAGCCAACCAGACACCCAGCCTCCCCGCCTAGTGTCCTCCTGGCCCTGGACAGCGTGCTGATGACGCTGCAGGCACCAGAGGGGCGGGTGCAGGCTTGTGCCTCCTCCTCCGTCCTCCCAAAATGTTCCGTCGCTAGCTCTGCACCTGCTTCCGCTTCTTATGCCCCTTCAAGTGTCAGTTTTAAAGCCTCCTCCTCAGTGAGGCTTCCCGGACCACTCCATCTGAAGTAGCCCTCCTCAGTGTCTCCCAGCCACCTACATTTCTCTTTATCACACTGTCCTGTTCATCTTCTTTGTAACACTTACTATGATCAATAACTACCGTCTACTGAGAAGATCTGAGATATCACCACTAGACCCCAAGTGTTTAGTGTAGTGGGTGCTTGATACCTGTCATATTGCTAAATAAGTGAATGAATAACAGGGCCAATCATATACTTCCTGCTTTTTATTCTCATACATAATCCATAGCATAATTCAACATAGTAACTAGAGAAACTTTAATATGAGAATACCATTTTTGAAATTTTAATAATGGTATTAAGAAACAGATGTTTCCACACACTTAGAAATTCACTAAACATGACTGTGTTTGAAAAACATCACTAGTCCCCGCGCGTTAGCCTAGTGGCTAAAGTCCTCGCCTTGCGTGAGTCAGAATCCCATATGGGCGCCGGTTCTAATCCCGGCAGCTCCACTTCCCATCCAGCTCCCTGCTTGTGGCCTGGGAGAGCAGGTGAGGACGGCCCAAAGCTTTGGGACCCTGCACCTGCGTCGGAGACCCCCTGGCTTCAGATCGGCTCAGATCCTGCCGTTGTGGCCACTTGGAAAGTGAATCATTGGACAGCAGATCTTCCTCTCTGTCTCTCCTCCTCTCTGTTGTCACTGTGGCAGCTCCGCTGGAACTCCCCTCTTTGTTCCTCTCCTCCTTTGTCTCCTCCCTTCCGCTTGCTGTTGTCTCCCTTCTCTTCTTCCTCATCCTCTTACACTCCCTCCCTCTCCCTCTCTCTCTCAATAATCATGCGTACTCTCACTTTACTAACTTAGTTCTTCCACCTTGAAGCCTTTGCCCCAACTCCCGCTCAGCCTCATGAGTTGTTGCAAAGCCGAAATCAGGAAAGAAGGAACATACTACAAGGCGTCTCCAGGGACCCCTTTGGGGACATCAAGGGAACACACTCAGAGTCTACCGTCTCACATTCATAGTTGGAGAAGAGACGGCAGAATTCGAGTCTGGGATTCTAATCCTATAGGCATAGCAGGAACCGTAGAAAGTCAGCCATCCAGCCGAGGCCCCCATTTTCCCATCTGTACAACCGACACAACATCTCCTCTCATCCCACAGGGAGGAGAAAGGACTCGCTGAGATGCCGATACGGAAGTGTTCTGCAAAGGGCTGCATGTTCTCCCCGCGGGGTCACTATGCTGACGGAGCACCTTGCACCTGCTCCAGCCCACGAGAGTCCTGCCACGGGAGCAGTGGCTACCATGACGTAAGTCTCCAAACCCAATTCAGGATGTGTCTCCTGGCCCACGATCTGACACATGGCTTGACCACATGACAGAATATCTGAAATTAAAAAAAAACATATATATATAGCTCCAGACCATGTGGTTGCCATGGCAACGAGGAGCCCTAGGGAGGCTGTGGACAGGGTCAGATTGGCAAGCATGGGAAACCGTCTTGCCAGGAGGTGAGGGGCAGCTTGGAATCGATGGGGAAGACTAGAAAGTCAAGAATGAGATTTTTCTAACCTGAATGTGAATGTAAATCCTAATCCCAAATTAGCCATACTTTGGAACAGTCCCCTTACCCAGTCCAGGAAATCCTAGGTTAGATGTTCCCAGTGGGGTTCTGGGAGCCCTGTGGCTGGGCACCTCCAAGTTTAGCTTGCAGTAGCCTGGTTCCTCAGCCTAAGAGATGCTCTTGTGTGGACCCAACTCTGGTTCCATCTGGATGGACAGTTTAAGCTGCCTTCTCCCCCTCCCTTACCTTCCCTTGTACAAAACCAAAGCCACCTTCCCCTCTATGCAATTGGTCGGGAGTGTGTGTGTGTGTGTGTGTGTGTGTGTGTGTGTGTGATTGACAAGGCCTTCAACCTCCCTCACAACACAACCTTGGATGCTGTGGCCTTGAAGACAGGGAGTCCCACTCTATGTCTAGTCAAAAGTCAAGAGGGTGTAACACCTAGTCTCAGATGGGACAGACTTATCAAAAAAGTTTAACCTACTTGGCGTCTTGCACAGATTCTTATTAAAACAAACAAATCACATACTACTAAGGGGCAAGCGTTTGGTGGGGCAGATCCTCCCCTATCCCGCTCTCTAATTTCTTTCCAGCTCTTGTAAGACCCCGAGACCTCTGAATTCCACCCAGCGCCTATCACACGCTACTGAGTTGGCATGTTTGCAAATCGCAGGCGGTGAGATCCCTCCGTACCAAGCACCCTGTCTCAGATTCCCCAGCACCGCAGCCAAGCGGGGATTGCCCGCACATTTTCTTCCTCTTTCCATTGAGGGCAGCGTGGTAGCCGCACATTCCTCAGCACTGGCCCCAGTCGGCATGGTAACTAGCAAGGGACTGCGAGACGCCTCCTGGCAGACGCCTAGCTCTTGCAGCGAGCGCTTGGGGGTGGAGGGGGAGGACAGCGGAGGAAGTGCTGAAAGGGAGGTGGAGAAAGCATTGATTGGGTTGGGCAACGGAGGGGGATGGGCAGAGGAAAGACTTAAATGTGCTTTTTAAAAGAGTTATCTGGTCCACCCATGGTGGTGGTGCTAAATTGCCTGGGTAGAAGAAAAAAAAAAGTCCTAATTGGGGTGGGGAGGCGGCGACAAAAGCCAAGCTTATTCAGGCCTCGGAACCTGCACGGTGGATGGTGCAGGTACCCGGGGCGGTTGGGGGTGGTGGCCGTGTAGACTTTGTGTAATTGCAGGGGAGGAGAAGTGGGGGTTGTGCCGGGCAGGGTTCACACCCAGTGAGGCGGTGGAGGACCGACGCCTGGCATAACCACGCCGACCGACAAAGCTCCTGGCATATGATTAAAAATCTGGCAAGATGTTCATCTCTTGACAAAAATGTAGGGAGACTAGTAATGCATAACTTTATCCCATGTTGGATTTTAAAATGACTAATGCCAAGTTGTCTGTCAAAATTAATAGGGCATTGCTTCCTCTTATAGAACAAAAAAAAATGTTTCTGCTATATTTTATTCATGTATTCTTTGCTAAAAAATTATGTCTCTGCTAAAAAATTCATTTAGGCAAAAGGTCCTGGAGGTGGTTGTCCTGATTTTAAAATGCTGTGAATTAAAAGCTCTCTCTCCTTCTGTTGCTAGCGTCATAAACACCTCCAAACATCCTGTTCCGCAAACAGTTGAACGCTGTGTCTGCAGAATACGAAGAAGCAATGATGGAGTCTGTCTTTCCTGTGTGGGGGACAGTTTATAAAAAAAAACCAAACTTCAGAAATATGTTTAAGTGATTAACTGACCTTTGAGTGGGTACTTGCGTTCCCCTAGGAGTTCATCAGTACACTGTGTGACTCTTCTGCTTGGTTCTTTCCCTTTAACTGGTTTCTGTTGTTGTTGTTTGTTCTGTTTTGCTTTCCAGGAAGGCTTTGTGCATGCTGTTTTGTGCCCACTACTTTTTATTCTAAGTTTTCTGCACACAGGGGAACCGACGGGCCTAGTGCATTTTGTGTGTGTTCAGACCTTACAAAGGAAGGGCAAAGACGCCTTCACCTGGTCCTCCGCCTACGGGATATGTGGATCTTTGAGTATTTCTTCTTTTTCCATATGCTAAAGCTTGTCGGTGAATGGGAATAAAGAACGATTCTCTGACAACCTGTAAAAACCTTTTATGTTGTATTTCAACCCCTAGGTTGCTTCACAGAACAATAACGTTTTTTATTTACAAGTTTAGATTTTTTCTTTTTTTTTTTTTGCAAAAAATAGCCTCCAATGACATTTGCCCTCCTCTCTCTCCCCTCCAGCAAATCTCCTGTCTGCTGGAACGCTGAGTTTTGTAAGGCATTTCAAGAAAGCAAGCAAGACAGTGAGGCAGGTGGGGGGACGACTCCTAAGCTTTAATAAATAATTTGCTTTGGTGATGTTCCTCTCCTTTTAATTCTTAAAGCACCTGTCTGCAGTAGGTCTATAAGCTCTGTTTGAAAACTCGGGCACCAGAGGCAGCAGCTCTGGGGAGCTCCCAGGTAAAAGGGAAAGGCACAAATGTTCTCGAACTGCTTGAGGAACAAACATGTAAATCAGAGATGGGCTGGTTCCCTACTGCTCGTGTTTGCTCACTGCGAACATTTGGTTCACTTGGCTTAGCTCATTATTTCAGCTGGGAAAGTCACTATATGAATTAATAGCAGATTTCCCAGCTGAAAATAAATGTTTACCAGTTTAGGGGGCTGGGTTTTTTTGGCAACGACCTGCCTTTTTGTCTGCCTCGCTCCTTTTCTGGCGTGCACATCCCTGAGGTGTGTAATTAAAGTAAGGGAATTTGCACATTGTGCTTTGGGGCTTTAATGAATAGAAAACACAGGATATTTCAGTAATTTGGGGACCTAATGTCAGAGTGTGTGTTTCCTGTGTGAGGTATCGCAATAATAAGGCTCTGGAATAATACAACGCCTGCAATCCCAGGCAAAGCCAAAGAAAGGTGACAGCATTTGCTCCCAAATTCCAATTCCAAATACATGAAAAAGAGCAATTTACATTTAAAACAGAGGGACTTTGAACTTGAACAGACTCTCAGAATTAATGGCTATTAAATCTGTCCCACTTTGCTGAACCCTGAAATTCCCTTCAGGACAAAGATCTTGGCTTTTGATATCAGGTTACAGTACAAAACGGAATCTATGATACTAAATGGTTCTCATCATAACCAGCCTGGCCTTGCTGTTGAAATTCTTAAAGAGCTCAAAACACAGAAAGGTGTTTTTCTGACCCCAGGAAGCTTGAGCGGAGACGTAGACAGAACAATCCATGTTGACTGAGCCCTGGATGTATGTCAGAGACTTTCATATGCCCATCAAACAATATTTTACAATAGCCATGCAAAAAAAAGGATCAGTATTCCTACATGTTTGTGGGGGAAAAAAACATAAAACTCAAGGAAATTAGAAAACCTGCCCAATGCCATAGGATTAAGATTCAATGACAGGAGGTTAAATGTGTGAGAGGACAACCCAGCCAAGAGTAACTGTTACCACGAGCAGACTCCAGAATCCAAGCTTTTTCCAATGACATCCATCATTTCTACAATGACTTCTGCATAAAAATAACGCCCATGAGGATGAAAACCTCGCTCCTCCCCTCATCGTCAACCTTGGATCGTTTTCATGCATAAGGTTTCCATGCAACTTGAAAAACAAAACCAAAGCGTTCTTGCTGCATCCCATGCTTTACAGGGCGGGAAGGAGTGTCCCTGTGCTAGCACCAGCTGCCCAGGTCTCATCCAAGGTCTCTCCATCCAAGGACAGACCACACTGTTCATACAGGACAGTGGCAGCTGTGACAGGGAACAAGACTTTGGCTGAAACTTTCAAACAGAGGATGCTCCCTGTTCCCAGCCAGAGGTCAGACTGGGTCTTCCTTCCCCCAAGAAAAAGAGGAGTATGTGCGTCCCCTCGCTGGGCCTCCAGTCTCTCACTGCAAGGTGAAAGGACTGGTCTGAATGGTTTTTTAAAGAATCCAATTTCTGTCATTGACTTATGAGTCTAAACTACCAAGGGAACCCAGGCTAATGGACAGTGGGCAGGATGCTGGCTTAATCCATAAACGTGAGAATTCCCATGGGTCGGCCGTTGGTATTCACCTATATTGTTGTAACTATCCAAAGGTACCCGTCTTTACAGGTATCACATGCCCGAAAGGTTTCTGCCATGTGTTCTCCATGTGACATTTCTTTTTTTTTTTTTTTTAAGATTTTTTTTTTTTTAATTAGAAAGTCAGATTTACAGAGAGAAGGAAAGACAAAGATTTCCCCAAGTAGCCTCAATGGCCAAAGCTGAGCTGGTCCAAAGCCAGGAGCTTCCTCCAGGTCTCCCACGCAGGTGCAGGGTCCCAAAGCTTTGGGCTGTCCTCAACTGCTTTCCCAGGCCACAAGCAGGGAGCTGGATGGGAAGTGCAGCAGGGGAGACACTAACCGGTGCCCATATGGGATTCCAGTGCTTGCAAGGCGAGGACTGTAACCTTCTAAGGGATATTTCTTGGTATCATCCTTACACTGGCTTCTCAGTGTAAATGTTACCTGCACAAGGTTTCTCTCTGCCTTTGCCTTTCCTGAGTTTTACTTTGTGCTGGCCCCTCTGAGGCCTTCCTCTGATTCTCCAAAAATCCTCAAAGAATTTTTGACAGAGTCATACCCTGGCACATGACACTGTGTTAACGCATGGTAAAGAGAAAAAAATGTGTACATGCTCTGTGTGTGGTGATCACTTCCATCCAAATTCAGGATTTTGATGGATTCATTAAAATGAGGCCAAACATGCCCTTTGGAGCACAACGTCTACATTCTATTGGAAAGGTTAGCAGGGCAGACACAGCGAGATCTCTCATCTGCTGATTCACTCCCCCAGATGCTCCTACCAGACAGGGTGGGGTCAGGCCGAAGCCAGGAGCCTGGGATGCCACGTGAGTCTTCCACATCCATGGCAGGGAGCTCATGACGCAGGCTGTCATCTGCTATTTCTCAGGCACATTAGCACAAAGCTGGGTTGGAAACAGAGGTGGAACTGGATCCCAGGTGTTCCAATCATGATCTTAATGGCTGTGCCAAATGCCATTAGGATGTTCTAACCCCATTGGAATTTACAATTCCTATGAAGGTGAACCCTCTCTCTTTGTCACTAAGCTCACTTTGCTTCTCACCTTAATTTCCTCCATGATCCGTCATGCAGACTTTCACACTCTCTCTCAGTACCCTTGCTCCTCCCTCATCGCCTTGCGCCAGCAGGTGCTCGCCCATTCTTGCAGCTCATGAATTCCAACTTTCTGCCCATTCCATGTCTGCAATCTTGCAACTAAGTGTGCTGAAGGAAAAACAATCATGCTGGCTGGGGTCAGAGAGAGAGATCTTCCATCCACCGGTTCACTCCCCAAATGCCCACGACAGCCAGGGCTTGGCCAGACCAAAGTCAGAAGAAGCCTGGAACTTCATCTGGGCACCACACATGGTGACAAGAGCTCAAGCAGTTGGGTTACCTATTGCTTCTTAGGTGCGTCAGCCGGGAACTGACCTGGAAGCAGAGCAGCTGGGACTCTGACACGGACTGCTGGCATCACAGGTGGCACCTACACCATTCCTTCTCTTCTCAACAACAATCTCATCCTTTCTCCATCCTCCACAACCCGCATTGCCTGCTTCCTGATGCACCAAGGAAATGAAAGTACCCAAAGAGATCTTGTACATGCTCCTCTGCTCTCCCCACCTGCCCACACAGTGACCCATCCCTTCTGGGCCACTGGGAGAATTTGTTGCAACAGGTGTCTGATTGATGCTTCATGAGGCTGAAGAGGGGCTGAGCCTGGAGCTGTGCTGCAGCCCTTTGCATGGGGGGGGGGGGGTTCCCTCACCTCCCAGGGTAAACCCCTTTCTGATTAACACATTCTTTCTTTGCAAGTGTTAATACATTTGCCACTGTTTTCAGGGCTGTAAGGGAACTTTACATATCTATGCTCTGTTTTAGCGCACACTGTAGGGAAAGGTTTTTCTCTCAATGGGGGCCTTGCTTCCCTCCACTACCAGTTCGGGCAGGGATGGCAGGCAGGGGGTTTTTCATTGTATCTCATATTTATTGGCAACCCCTCTGGAGGGGTCCCACCTGCCAGCGGAGACACCTGGAGTTCTGTATTAGACTGTTCACCTTCCCACCTGACCACTGCACTTTCCACCTGGAGCTTCCAGAGCCCGAGCTAGGTCGGCCACTGACCGCGCTAGCTCCCCTCGCAGCAGCGTCCTGCAGTTTCCTAAAGGGCCTGCAGATCTCTGCGAGAAAACATTAGCAGGTAATACAACTCCCCTGAGTTCATGATGAAAGCAGGTTATGGGAGATTCTTCTTGGTTTTTTTTTTTTTTTTTTTGAAGATTTATTTATTTTTTATTACAAAGTCAAATATAACCGAGAGGAGGAGAGACAGAGAGGAAGATCTTCCGTCCGATGATTCACTCCCCAAGTGACCGCACCAGGCCCATGCTGTGCTGACCAGAAGGCGGGAACCACAAGCAGGGAGCTGGATGGGAAGTGGAGCTGCCGGAATTAGAACTGGCGCCCATATGGGATCCCGGCGCGTTCAAGGAGTTCAAGGTGAGGACTTTCGCCGCTAGGCCACGCCGCCAGGCCCCTCTTCTTGTTTTTTTAAAGATTTATTTGAAAGATGGACAGAGAGAAAGAGGGAGAGACAGAGATCTTCTGTGCACTGGCTCACTCTTCATATACCCACAACAGCTGGGGATGGGCCAGAGCAAAGCCAAGTTCCAGGAGCTTCTTCTTAGTCTCCCATGTGGGTGAAGGGGCCCAAGCATGCAGGCCAATTTCTGCTGCTTTCCCAGGCACATTAGCAGGGCGCTGGATTGGAAAGGGCGCTGCCAGGACTGGAAGCTTATTCATGGGAGATACCAGAATTGTGGGTAGTGGCTCATCCTCCCTGCACCTTAATGCCAGTCCCTTGCAAGTGTTTTTGAATAAATGGACAATACAGTATGGCTGAGGATGGTTTATTTTGTCTTAAATGGAAAAAGTAAAAGTAACTCAAGGCCCTGCAGGTAAGGTGCTGCTTCGAATGCCTCCAAGAGATGCCTGAGAGCCTGGGTCTGGCTTCATTCTCCATTCCAGTTGCTTGTTAATGCACACCGCGGGAGGCAGCAGGTGCCTGAGTCTCTGCCATCCCCGTGGGGAGCCTGGTTGGGTTCATAGCTCTTCGTTTTGGCCTGACCCAACCACCCCCATCAAGAACATCTAGGGAGTGAACAAGGAGATGGGAGACCTTTCTGTTTCAGGCTCTGTCTCTCTGCCTTTTAAATAAAGTGAGGAAAACAAAGCCCAAGGATGAGGGGATAAATACAGAAAGTCACTGTCCCCACCACATCCCTCCACTGTGCCAGGAGACAAACGCAGACCTGTCCATCAGCACGCATGAACGTGACCACAGCTTGTCATGATTCTGCCCAGCTCTCATACAGAGCCTCTGTGACAAAGACTCCATGCTAGGCTTGCAAGATGAATTAATTGGTCTACAGCACACATCCTGAAACCTTTCCAGTCTGAAAGGCACAGCCCCTGGTTTTCGTGCTATTGCCCCAATGTTGAGATCCAGTTTAGGTGAGAGGTGTGTGTGGAAATGTCACAAGAGAAAGGCTGGTCCGATCAAACGCAGAATTTAGCAGAAGGTCAGAAAGAACACTAAACTCAGGTGGAAGAAAGCCCCTCCCTCAGGTATTGCTTGTCCTTTATTTTTTTTTTACCCCAGATCCAAGAGTTGTGGTGAATTCAGATAAGCCCTTGACCTTTGTGGGTGCTCATCCAAAGTCAACCTTCCTCTGTCTGAGGGTCACCTGTAACTCATTCATCTCCATCCATTATTGTTTTGCAGAGATGTCTGTTCCATTTAAGATATAAAACTCCCATACAGATAACATGGTAGGCTAATGAACTCACCTTTCATTCCTGGATTGCTGGGTTCAAACTGAACTCAATTCTGTTATGAGTAAGGATTACGTTTTGATATGTTCCCTGTCCGCAGGAGCCATTTGTCTACGGGTCTTCACAACCTAAAAGGATGTTGCAGGCATCAGCATACTCTGCAGCCCCGTACAGGAGATTCCAGGGAAGAAAATGGCCCAGAGGTTACTGGGTCGGGACTGGAGAGGAAAGAACTATTTAGGAATCTTGCTGAGTGCAGACTTCTGAGGGGGTGCTATCCGTCTTTTGCCACTTTCAACCCTTCAGATGAAAACAAGGCCATTATCACTTTTCAAAAACGAATAAATTGCTTTCTGTAGTACCTGGTACTGTTATGCTGTGCTTCCCTTGGCCAGAAATGTGCTAGCAGGCTGTCGGGGGTGGGGGGGGGGAAAGGGGCACCAACGCTTTGCCGTGGTCTGAACATCACACTTGCATATGCTTTAACTCTGTTCTGTCTTCCATTAGGAAATACAAATCTTTATCATCATTGCTAACAAAAAAGAAATCAAATTGCAGACAGACAGGCTCACCGAGTAGATGCAGAACTAGCTTAGGAATCAAACTGCCAAGGGCCCAAGGCTTTAAGGACTCACCCTCTCGCAGCCTCAGTGGCATTAGCTGTAAGATGGACACCCTGAGAGGCCCCACTGTGGGGAGTTAGTGTAAGAACCAAGGAAGAGAGTAACAGGTGAGGGGTTCCCAGGAGAGCCTAGCCGCTCCCAGCAACTCAATGAGGGTTGCTCCTTTCGCACTTCTTTGCTCTGCTGCAGGCCAGATTGTCAACAGGATTCCTGGTGGGACTGTTGTTTTTTTAAACTGCTGCATCAGGGCGTTTGGTACACTGGAACTGTGCTGTTTTGGATCCCTGCATCTCACATAGCATTGCCTGCTCCAAGTCCTGACTCTTCCACTTCGGATCCAACTTGGAGCTGGACTATCGTCCCGCCCACTCAGTGCTGCTACAATCCCAACCAGTCAGAGAGCAAGGGAGGGGACAGCATTGTGACGCAGCAGGTAAAGTCGGCCCCAATAGTATCCCAGATGGGCACTGGTTCATGTCCTGGCTGCTCCACTTCCAATCCAGCTCCCTGCTAATCCACCTGGGAATTCAGCAAAGGATGGCCCAAGGGGGAGACTTGGAACAAACTCTTGGTGCCCAGCCCAGCCCCTGGTAGTTACTGCCATTTGGCAAGTGAGCCAGAAGATGCAAGATCTCTGTTTCAAATAATCTCTAAGAAAAGAAGAACAAGGCAGTGGCTAAGGAGTGAGGATATTACAGTCCACATGGTCTCACCTAACTGATATGAGCCAGGTCCTGCGGCTGGCCACACGGCTGCTGCCTCAGGTGCCGTTGGTGCTTAACACAGACAGCCATGTCCAGAGCTTTTCAAGAAGAGGAACATTCGGTTTATACAAATTACTCATCAGCGTAGACACTTTCAGAAAGCCAGCACCGCTGCTTTTCCTGTTCTCTTAGCCCCACTTCAGGAAGATCCTGCTGTTGCAACACCCTAAGGACCTAAGAGAATGCCACAGGTCGCTGAGACACAAACAAAGGCAAGCTGCTCACTGGCTAACAGGAGGGGTGGATATCTTCATTACAAGCAGTCTGAAGCCATGCCGGTGAGCACACGGTGTTTGCTGGCCCGCTTTGCTTTACACAGAGCGTGACCGACCGGGGAAACACGCAGACACATACAGTTAGGCTCTTTGTTTCAGGATCTGCTACAGTGTCTCTATCAGGAGTATTGCAACAGAACTTGCGCCAACATAGCAATCCCCAACCCCACAGCAGGAATGTTCTAGAACTTCTTAGGGAAGGACAGGTGCAAGGGTGGTTCACTGATGGAAAAGCGAAAGGGAGATTTTCCTCTGAAACCATGTTCATCCAGGAACAGGCTGCTGTTTGGCCTCCGTGTCCACTGTGGGAGATGGAGAAGGAATGATGGGAGTTTGAAGGGCTGGCATATCCCACTCTCACAAACCACCCCTCATTCACCATGACTCCCAACTCTGATTCTCCATACAGAGCTTTGACCAGATGTTCAGGTGATGTGTTTGGCAGAAAGAATGTGCTTGAATAAAGCTGTCAGTGATGGGGTCCAGCGTAGTAGCCTAGCAGCTAAAGTCCTTGCCTTGTATGCACTGGGATACCATATGGGTACCAATCCTGGCTACTCTACTTCCCATCCAACTCCCTGCTTATGGCCTGGGCAAGCAGAGATGGCCCAAAGCCTTGGGATCCTGCACCCGTGTGGGAGACCTGGAGGAAGCTCCTGGCTCAGCTTTGGCCATTGGGGTTACTTGGGGAGTGAACCAGCAGACAGATCTTTCTGTCTCTTCTTCTTTCTGTAAATCTGACTTCCCAATAAAAATAAATAGTATCTTTAAAAAATATATATTTGTGGAATGAATTCCTGATGTTACAGAGGCTTATAAAATAAAAGCCTTGGAAAAGAAGCTTCTAACAGAATATCTGCTATTTAGTTAATCATTACAAATATTTAGAGTGAGGGTATGCATTGTGGCAGATAAAGTCAATGTTTGGTATACACGCATTCCACATAAAAACACGATTTCAAATCCCGGCTACTCTGCTTCGATCCAACTTACTGCTGACGGACTTTGCAGGCAGCAGATGATCACAAAAGTACCTGGGCTCCTGCCACCCACGTGGTAGCTCTGGACAAAGGTCCTGGCTCCTGGTTACAGCCTGGTCCAGCCCTGGCTGTTTCAGCCATTTGGAAAATGAACCAGTGGATGGAAGCTCTCTCCTCATCCCTTCCTCTCTCTGTGTCACTCTGCCTTTCAAACAAACAGGTGAGTCTTAGAAGAAAAAATTGCAGGGGATCAGTGTGATGATACAACAGCCATAATGCCATCAATCATTAGGGCACTAGCTGGCCCACTGGCAGCTCCAATTTTGGTTCAGCTCCCTGGTGGCCTGGGAAAGGCAAAGATGGCCCAAATGCTTGGGCCTTTGCACCCGTGTGGGAAAATCTGGATGAAGTTCCTGGCTCCTGACCTTGTTCTGGTCTAGAACTGACTGTTGCTGTTACCTAATGGGTGAACTAGTAGAGCCAAGATTTCTCTCTGTGTCACACACACATACACACACACACACATACACGTATGCACTTTCTCCCTCCCTCTCTCTTTTTTCTTGGACTCTTTCATATAAGTCAATAAATCTCTTAGAACAACATTTTGAATGACTCTTCCCCTGATTTAACAAATAAAATGATCTCTATAGAGAGTATCAGCACCTAGCAGAGATGGCTTGCTGTCTCCCTGTGTTTCCGTAGTATTCTCTGCATCTTTGGGAATAGAAGGCAAACTTTTAGGAAGGCCCACAGTTTCCCAAATAAGACTGTTTCCTGGCCCGGTGCAATGGCCTAGTAGCTGAATCCTTGCCTTGCATGCACTAGGATTCCATAGGAGCATCAGTTATCTCCCCACTGCTCCACTTCCCATTTAGCCACCTGCTTAAGACCTGGGAAAGCAGTAGAGGTTGGCCCAAAACCTTGCACACCTGCACCCATGTGGGAGACCCAGAACAAGCTCTGGGTATGGCGTGGATCTGCTCAGCTCTGGCCATTACAGCCACTTGGGGAGTGAAGCAGAGGACCGGAGATCTTTCTCGCTGTATCTCCTTCTCTCTGTAAAATCTGCCTTTTCGGTGTGCACAAGGTCTGCCACAGGGAGGTGCTGGATAGAGGAGGATTCTTGGGGAATTCCTCTGTCAGGACACAGTCCCTGCAGGTGAACGCAAGAACCAAGGCTGGGAGCAGCTCAGACCAGGCCATGCTACAGTACTCACCAGCATACATGTAAGTCAGGTCTAGGGCGTAGGCAAGGCTGGGCCAGTTTGCAACATCCACTGGCAGATCTGAGGACCAGGATGGTTGCAGGAGGGGTCAGGTCAGGCTGCAGCCAACCAGTTCAATGTCAAGGTGAGATGAGCCATGCCAATCTGGGCATGGTGGGTGCCAGGTCCGAGAGCCCCAGCAGCCGGGAGAGGGCGAGGTGGGGGATTCTGGTGGGGCTCAGGTCACCTGGTCCTGGTCCTTGGACCCGCCTACATGATGAGTACCGGGTCTGTGAGCCCCTGGGGCAGGGGGCTCTAGTGGGGCCTGGATTGCCGGGCTCCGGACCTCAGACTCGCCTGCAAGAACTGGTCCTCCTCAGAAGAAGCTCTGGCTGGCCCAAACCCACCTAGAGGACATGGCAGCCCATTTGGGGCCTTCAGAGGACACCTGTTACCTTAGCAGAGGAAGGAGAACAGAACAAATTATACGAATGTGACAGCAAATGTCTGGGTGAATGGAGACTCGAATGTGAACTATGTCAGCCAGTTGAAAGTGTTTCCTCATCTTTGGATCGGTGAGATCAACAACATTTCAGAACTATTGAAGCCATCTGGGCAGAGCCCTCAGAGAGCAGGCCCCATCAGGGCCCTGGGTTGATAAGGGCTGGCTGTTCCCCATACCTTGGTGCTGGGGCAGTTGGGAGGCTGGGTGTGGCTTCTCCCCTGGTCTCCCTCCTCCCCCTAGATATAGGAAAAAGAAATGGAAAACTTAGAAACAGTGATCACTCACTTTTCCCCAACCCCTAACCCTATCGTGATGAACTATATGAACATCTTCTAAAGTAAAATTAAAAACAAACAAACAAACAAAACAAAAAACCTGTTTCCTTATTCCATCCCCTTGTGGCGGGCTGTGAGTTTATCACTAGCTTCTGGTCCACAAAATGTGAACAGAAGAAAATATACAACTTCTGGGTCATGGACTTAAGGGAAAAGAGTATACGGCCTTTGTCTCTTCCTTTTTTCCTTCCCACCAACTGGAATACAAAAGAAATGGCAGGTGGTGGAGCAGCCGTCCTGGTCCTGGAGCTGTGTGTGAAAGATGAGGATGACAGCAGACAGAGAAGCAGGTAACACGTGGACGCCACCAGACCTGGCTGGCCGCCCTGGGTCACTTGCTATTCAGACTGTAACTTGGCAAACAGAGAACTGTCTTGCTCCAACCATTGTGCTTTAAATACTCCCATTACTCCCACAATATTCACACCATTAGGAAGGTTTTGTTTCCTGTGAAACAAAAACAAATACAGAGTAGAAGTGATTTTTGAGAATTCGTTGTGTTATTGTCTCTCTCCGAGTTCTCCTAGCTTTCAAATAGGATCATATATATCATTGGTGTGTGTTTCTAGAGCTGTGATGCTACATCAGCGCACAATTCAATATATGGCTTGCTTTACATTTTTACTTACTTATTAGAGACGAACACACAGAGCTAGGGAGAGGACACAGGAGGGGGAAATGGGGAGAAGAAAGAGAGAGAAGGAAAGAGAGAGAGGCCTATGTGTTGACCCATTTCCCAGCTTCCTACAATAGCTAGAGCTGAGCCAAGGCCAAACGCAGGAGCCAGGAGTCTAAGTCTCCCATGTGGGTGACTGGGACGCAACCACGTGAGCGTCACCTTCCACCTCCCAGGGTCTGCAGTGGCAGGAAGTGAAGTCATCTACAGACAGGAATCACACCAAGGGCTCGGAAGCAGGTTGGGGTGGACTTAGGCAGGGTCCTAAGCACTAGGCTAAATGAAACCCTTTTCGTCTTTTTTTTTTTTTCACATTTTTCAATGGTAGGAAAAAATTCGAAAGAATAGTTCGTGGCAGAATAGTTCGTGGCAAAATAGTTCGTGGTAAAAATTACATGAAATTCAAATTTCCGTGTTCATAAAATTGTATGGCACACAGCCACCTTCATTAATTTAAATATTATTCATGGCTGCCTTGGCAGGGCTGAGAAGCCGTGGCGGAGAACGCACAGCCCACGAGGGCTGACCCATTCCCTGTGTGACCTTCCTGGGGGGCAGAGACGGGGTGGAAAGTGCTGATCTCTGCCCACAGTTTTTCCTGCCATTTGCAGTAGAAAGTAGCTGTGAACTATTTGGATGGTTTCTCTTTATGTTGGAGGTTCAAGCTCTGGAATGGACCAAGAGCATTTTAGGATTTTTCCTGGCTTTATTTTAACCAGGAAGCACATTTCCTTAACTGATAACGAACTTGAGAATGAGCAATCAGCTAAACTGTTTTGGTCGTGTTTTCTGTGAACACTTTGAGCAGTTTGGTAACTGGTTCCCCTGCAAGAGTTGGTACTAAATCCTACTTCTACAAGGACCACTGTGCATCTCTGCGTGAGCACACCCCTGCAGCCACTGTGCCACCGTGCCACCACAGCAGCTGAAGTCCCCGCTTCCCGCTCATGTGCCTGGGAAGACAGCAGATGGCGGCCGGCCCAAGTGCTTGGGCCCCTGTCACCCAGGTGGACAACCAGAAGGAAGCTCCTGGTTCCTGGCTTTGTCCTAGCCCAGACCTGGTTATTGTGGCCATCTGGAGAGCGAAGCCAGGGAGACAGGAGACAGAAGTCTCTCTCTCTGTCACTCTACCTTTTAAATAAATAAATCTTTTTTTTTTTTTTTGTCTTTGAAAGAATGGCAAAGAAGTAGGACAAAGAAGCCAAACAAGCTTAACACCCATGTCTGTCCCGCCTTTGTTCATTTTTAAATTGGATCACTTCGTGTTTTGATTATTGAGTTGTGTGATTTCCTCGTAGGATCTGGAATCAGTCACTTTTTCTGGACACTGCTTGCAACCATTTTCTCCCATTCTGTAGTTGTCGGTGGCTTTTTTATTTGTTTGTTTATTGTAAAGATGAGAAAGAAACGGGGAAAGAGATCTTCCATTTGCTGATTCATTCCCCAAATGGCTACAACAGCCAAATCTGGGTTGATCTGAAGCCAGGAGCCAGGAGTTTCTTCTGGGTCTTCCACATGGCTGCAGGAGCCCAAGGACTTGAGTCATCCTCTTCTGCTGCTTTCCCAGCCACAAGCAGGGAGCTGGATGGGAAGTGTTGTAGCTGGGACATGAACTGGCGCCCATACGGGATGCCTGTGCCAAGGCAGAGGCTCAGCCGGCTATGCCACTGCACCAGCCCCTGTTGGTGGCCTCTTAATCTTTATCCCATTTCCTTCACTAAGCAGAAGTCTTTCAGGTTACTGTAGTCCCACTGATTAGTTTTGGTTAGTTTTCTGTACTTCTGGTGTCTTATTCAAAAAATCATTGCTGGGTACAGCGCAATGGCTCAACTGGCTAATCCTTGTCTTGCAAGTGCCAGAATACCATATGAATGCTGCTTTGTGTCCTGGCTGCTCCATTTCCCATCCAGCCCCCTGCTATGGCCTAGGAAAACAGTAAAGGACGACCCAAAGCCTTGGGACCCTGTACCCATATGGGAGACCCAGAAGAAGCTCCAGGATCCTGGCTTCAAATCATTTTAGCTCCATCTGTAGCACCCATTTGGGGAGTGAACCAGCAGATGGAAGATCTCTCTGTCTCTCCTTCCCTCCATAAATCTGATCTGCCTTTCCAATAAAAGAAAATAAAATTTTTTTAAAATCATTGCCAAGGACCAAAGTCAAGGAACGTTTCGAACTAACACTAACGCTACTTTTGAAAAGCCAGAAATGAGGCACCTTTCAGCTTTCACTAGCAGCCAATGGAAACTCAAGTCCTAGAGGGAAATTAGGCCAGAATTTCATATGCTTTTCTGTTTCGGGAAGTCCCAGCTGCTAATATAGCTTATGGAAAGGAAGTAGAAGAGAAGTGCAAGAAGAATTTGATGAAAATGAGAATACTATGCCCTATATGCAAAAGAAAGTACGCAAGCGCCTATTTAGAGTTTTGTCCACAATTCTGGAAGAATTGCCATGATTACAACCCCTCCGGTAGCTGCTTCAGAACACTCAGCCTGGGGTCTCACTGGCCCTGGCCCCAGCCCTGGGGATCATGTTGTTGGTCTGGGATGGAGTGCTGCGCGGGAGCCTGAGGCTCACTCCATGGTGCAGAGGGTTGTGGGAGGCACATGGTATTCAGGCCCTTCTTGGAGGTTGGCTGACACCCCTTTGGGGCTCAGTCCGGTCATTGTAAACATCATTGACCAGAATAGGACTGTGCTTGCTGGCCTGAGCACTCTGACAAGAAGACAAGCCATGCCTTTCCAATGCACACAGCTGAATTCATTCTCCAGTTTCCACACAGTGGCCACCGGAAGTATGTCCAAAAGGTCTAGCAGAAGGTGTGCATCAGCACAAAATGGGCAGCCACAGATAAACCAAGAAGATCGAAGCTGGAGAAGAGAAACCAAAGAGAAGATTTTGGCCATTTTAAAGTCACAAAGGCAAAGAAAATGAGGAACAAAATGATTAAGAAGGAAGTTGTTGCTTCAAAGGGCAGCTCTGCTGCTAGGGGTACGGTAGCTGCTGCTGCCACCGCTGTAGCTGCCTCCAAGATTCCAGCAGAAAAGATGCCCTCCCGTGCCATGCCGGCAAGGACGCTGCAGCTCAGAGAGCCAAGGGCCCAGAAGGCAGTGCTGCCGCCTCTTAATGCTCAGGAGGGCCAGACAATTCCAGCCCAGAATATACCTGCTCCAACGGCATCTGGTAAGAAAGCATGAGAGGCTGTTGTGAAAGGCCTTGTACTGCACCTGTGACCCGGCATCCTGTATGGGTGCTGGTCTGGATCCCGGCGGCTCTGCTGCCCATTTGGCTCCCTGCTAATGTGTCTGGGAAAGCAATCGGAGAGGCCCACGTGTTGGAGTCCTGGATGGAGTCAGGTTCCCAGCGTCAGGCCTTGATGGGGAAAGAACCAGCGGATGGACAGTTTCTGGTTTGTTTATTTGTTTTCTCTGTCTCTCCCTGTGTATATGTGTGTCTTTCAAATAAATAATCTTTTAAAAACTACATATATTTCGACTCTGGATGAAGAAGGCTGGCGTCTTCATCCACTTGCTGCTTGCTGTCACAGATCATCCAAGTGTGAGCAATTTATAAAGAAAAGGGCTTTCTTTTGGCTCATCGCTCAGGAAGCTCAAAGTCCAGGTCTGGGCAGCCTCATGTGACGGGGGGCCGATGGGCACAGGAGGAGAGGCAGAACACAAGGACAATAACCAACCCAGGGCTCGGGAAAAGGCACGCACCCATTGAAGAGGGCTGGAGACCCAGCCACGCCCCCCAAGCCCCGCCCCCACAATGCACCTGCCCTGGAGACTTACAGTTGCTGTACCTAGGATGCTAGGGAGACAAGCTGAGAGCAGAGCACCTGATTTCATTCTTGAGATCTAATCGAATACATTTTTGTTTCCAAGTGACACAGTTAATGATGGTGCTCAACAAGTTGTTGGAAAGAAAATAGTGTGAATTTCTCAAACAGAGAGAAGGTACTGAGACAATATCCCTAAACATCAGAGAAATCCAAGCTAAAACGCCTGACGGATGCCAGTTGGATATGAGTTTGAAGCTAAGCTCTTAACTGTTTCCCATACTGTAAACAACTCACAAATATCACCCAACTATTGCCCCCTTTTGCTCCAACACTTTCACGTCTTGGAATCTAGCCTAAGAAGTTACTTCACTCGGGCCCAGTGCAGTGGCCTAACGGCTAACGGCCTTGCGTTGCTTACCCCAGGATCCCATGTGAGCACCGGTTCCTATCCCAGCTGCTCCACTTCCCATCCAGCTCCCTGCTTGTGGCCTGGGAAAGCAGTCAAGGACGGCCCAAAGCCTTGGGACCCTGCTGCCGTGTGGGGAGACCCAGAAGAAGTTCCTGCCTTCAGATCAGATCAGCTGCAGCTATTGCGGCCACTTGTGGAGTGAATCAGCAAATGGAAGACCTTTCTCTCTGCTTCTCCTTCTCTCTGTAAATCTGACTTTCCAAGAAAAATAAATATATCTTTTTTTAAAATGTTACTTCATCCAAATAAACATTTATGTGCAAAAAAAATCCAGTTTAAAATTATGAAATGTTATGGCACATGTATACACGTCAAAAATACGCCAGGCATGTGGGATAAGTCTTGGTCAGTTTAATGGCAGCTTTGCAATTATAAAAGCTATACAAAATCATAGAAAAATACTTGTTAATGATGACCTATTTAAAACAAGTGTTGGTTTATTTGAAAAGCAAAGTGATAGAAACAGAGAAAAAGATAGCTCTTTCGTCAGCTAATTCACTCTCCAAATGGGACAGTTCAGAGTTCCATTTGGTTCTCCCATGAGACTGACAGGGCCCCACGTGCTCGCACCATCCCCTACGGCTTTGCCAAGCGCATGAGCAGGAACTGGATTGGAAGTGAAAGTAAAGATGACGGCATCTTTGCTTGTGCATTATACCTGTAACAATTTGAAACATAAGCACTTACCCCCCAAAATAATAAATTGTGAAGTCACAGTAGCGACATTTGAAATCACAGAGATCCGACTGTCAGGTTAAATGAACATACATACATTTGGAACATAACGTACTCATAGCCAATTCAACGAGTACTATCGCAAGAAACACGGCGTGCCTTACACTGTGTGAGGATGGAGGGGGAGGGGCTGGGAGCCGGGCTATTGGCCATTCATCAAAATCTGCACCCTCTTTTTTGGGGGAAAATATGAAGTAGCCAGTGGACTGAAGCAGAAGTCCTCTGTGCCATGGCTGCTGGATCCCCCATAGCCCTCCAGTGTCAGCCCCCACTGCTCTCTGCCCTCCAGTGGATGGTGACAGTCACACTCGGTGACCACTGAGGCCGGTTAAGCCTCTATCAACATGGGCTTCTGACGAAGCACCTTGCAGAGACCTCCTGACCAACCCAGACACTTGCCCAGGACACTAAGAAGAGCAAGAGGCAAGGTCGCAGCATGCTGAGCTCCGGCTGGCCTCGGCCAGGCAGCGTTGCAGGCTCACCTCCCTTAACCACAGCTGGAGTTAGGGGTGAGGTTTGAAATAGTTACTCACAATTGTATTTCATGCAATAAGTCAATTAAAATCACATTCTCTTCTCCTTGCTTATCTGCTAAACTGTCTGTGGCTTTCCCAACAAGTCTGGGAAAACAGACCATCTTTGTTCACTACTTTTAATACAGATATTGGAAAGTCATACAGAATCTAGTGACTCTGGTGAATTGGCCATTTTTTGAGATTCAGCAGACATTTCTACAATTATTCCAAATTCCCATCATCATCTGAGACTCCAGGCCTCGCAGCTTTCACATGCTTCAAGCCTAAACAGGATCTTTTTGTTTCAGCTCTGTCAAAGCTTTCAAAACAAAAAAGTGTCTTTTCCACAAATTGGAATGCTTCAGTACTATTGACCCAAACATACACATTGGAGCATCATGCAGGACCCTCCCCCTCCGGCAATGGCTGGGTGCAGGTCCTGGCTTTGCTCCTGATTGCAGCTCTCTTCCCATCTGCACCCCGGAAGGCCGCAAGGAACATTAGAGCGACTGGGCTCCTGCCACCCACCTGCAAGAGTTGAGTTGCACAGTACTGGCTTTGGCCTGACCCCGCCCTGGCTTGGCAGGCAACTGGGGAGTAAACCAACAGATGGAAGAATTCTCGGCCTTTCTGACCTTTGACCTCTCAAATAAAGTAAATAAGTAAATAAAATTTAGGGTCTGGCACAGTAGCCTAGCAGCTAAAGTCCTCGCCTTGCACACGATGGGATCCCATATGGGTGCCAGTTCTAATCCCAGCAGCTCCACTTCCCATCCAGCTCCCTGCTTGTGGCCTGGGAAAGCAGTCAAGGACGGCCCAAAGCCTTGGGACCCTGCACCAACATGGGAGACCCCGAGGGAGCTCAGGGCTCCTGGCTCCAGATAGGTGCAGCTCCGTCCATGGCGGCAATTTGGGGAATGAATCAATAGACAGATCTTTCTCTCTGTCTGTCCTCCTCTCTGTACATCTGACTTTCCAATAAAAATAAATCTTTTAAAAAATATTAAAAAGTGTACTCTTCAATTATACGGCATGTACAATGAGAGAAGAAATTAAATGTGTGAAATTAATATCACTCCCTGCTCTAAATATCACCTGTACAATAAGAAACAGCATGCTGGGCCCGGCAGCGTGACCTAGCGGCTAAAGTCCTCGCCTTGAATGCGCCCGGATCTCATATGGGCACCGATTCTAATCCCGGCAGCTCCACTTCCCATCCAGCTTCCTGCTTGTGGCCTGGGAGGGCAGCTGAGGATGGCCCAAAGCCTTGGGACCCTGCACCCGTGTGGGAGACCCGGAGGTTCCTGGTTCCCGGCATCGGATTGGCACAGCACCGGCCATTGCGGTCACTTGGGGAGTGAATCATCAGATGGAAGATCTTTCTCTCTGTTTCTCCTCCTCTCTGTATATCTAACTTTGTAATAAAAATAAATAAATCTTTTATATATATATATATATGTAAAAGAAGCAGTATGCCAGCAGAGACTTCAGCATGTCGATATCCACGTGTATGTAGCAGAGGGAAAATCTCGAAATATAAGAAAAGAATTGAGCAAACTGGAGCCAACACTCAGCCCCGCCAGCAGCACTTGCCTAACGCTACTCCTAACGCACATGTTTAAAACATGGCTCCGTCATGTGTTTCAGATTTCTTACGCTCCTTTTTATGTTTCCATCTTAGAGTGCGTGGGTTAAGGTTTTCATCATAAATAATCTTTTGTTCAAGTGAAAAGAATTCATCCTATCTCCAGCACAGGATTCTGACAACCCCCTCGTCACAAACTCCCTCTTCAGGCCAGCAGGGTTCCATCAGCACTAACAATCATTTTTCTATTTCTTTCTAAATATAAACACAGGATTTCCTGCACGGAGCCCTTGCCCACAATTGGATTGCAGTGAGCACTGCCAGATCTTAGAGACACCTGAGAGCCTCCGATCTCCTCACAGAGGGAGGAATTGTGGAAATGAAAGCCGACGAGCAGGAAATCTGGGTGTGAAGATGTAAATTCACTGTCTACAAGAAGCCTGCCTGCTTTTTCAACTTAAAATGATGGCGTCTCCATCAGCAGCTGACAATGGTAATGTCTGACCGTCAGCTTTTACAAGCCATAAAGTAAGTTTAAACATTTATCTCTATTTGTATCCAAAGGCAAAGAAACGTTGTGATGTTTAAAAGCCAATGAACAGGAATTTACCCCTGGGCGTCATGATTAACAAGGCAAGGTAGCTATTAAGGGGGGTAAAAAGCATCGCATTCCTTGTGGAGCACAGGGGTGATAGGGGGAGGGTGCACAGCCCAAAATCTTCCTCTGCAAATTGAACATCGCCCATATTAAGAAGTAAAATGATAAACTATTCCACATAGCTAGACAATTGGTCTTAGAGTCATACTTCTCATTCGGTGTTTGTGGGAAGCATTTCAGAATGACTTAATAGGATGCTAATAGCCAGAGGAAGAAAAGTTAACATGCTCAGAGAAAGGAGCCAGGAGCCACCTGCACTGCAGTGAGGGGCACTGAAACCCACAAGCAGGTGCATGCAATGGGGGGCCTGAGGCTGAGGACAGACACTCCACACTGGTGCTGCTACTCTCATCCAAAGATGATACGGGGGCGTTGTCATGTCTCCTATTCTTACATGCAAGTCTTCTACGCAACCACACATCTGAGATTCATCACAAGTTAAAGTGGAGAAAAATTAAGAAACATAACAAGTAGCCTGAGGAACAATGAATGCACTCTAACAGCACCCACAGCCCCACCTCCGGATAAGGGATAAGTGCTCACTCCATACCACCTTGCTCCGCCCAAGGATACACCTGTACACTGAATGACCCTAGCAGCATCGATGCCACAAACAGCATGAGCTGGAACTGCTGTGGTGAGATGGTCACCCAAGCAGACCAGTCCCTGTCTGCATAGTGGGACTGTGTGAGGCCGAGATGAGAAATCAGCATAAATGACTGTTTCATGCACTCCCTCAAAGCATCGAAGCAATTTATAACATTTACTCATTTTAATTATTTATTCTCTTGGTCAACAAATACTTAGCAAGAGCCTGTTGAGGATCCAAGAGGCCACAATATGATCCAGCTCTTTCGTAAACTTAGGTGAGCTCCAGGCTGAATTACACGCTCAATTATTGGCTTCAGGAACCAGATGACCCCAAGGGGCTGTGTGTCTCTAGTGGCTAGCAAACATGTCACAAATATTAACCACACGAGTGAAAAAAAAAAAAAACAAGGAGAAGTCACATGTTTTAAACCATTCTGCCATCTGGACTCCAACTACCACTCACTCGGGCATTTTGGCGGCTGTGGCTAACCAACTCACCGCCTCATGTGAATGCCAAGTGGTAGTAAAATGGTGGAGGGCGCAGGCAGTCTCTCAGATGTCCTGTTCCCTCCCGAAGCTTTGCAACTGACAAGGCATACAGCTGGCCCTGAATAAAAGCAATGAATGAAAAATGTCTCACGCAGGTATGCGTCACAGTTCCGCAGAAGGCTCTAGGTGTTTTCACTCCTGCATCTGCCCTGTGCCTCCGCTGCCTACAGACGATGCAGACTCCTGTTTTCCTGACCCTCTCAGGTCACTGAATCTCACCTGCTCTGCAATACCAAAAGAAGTGCTTCCTTTTCCCCCAGGGTTTCCCCTGAAATAAAGCTTCCCAGATGGGATCCATTGTCTAGACCACCTGTCATTCGCTATCTTGTGGCAACTTTAGAATTGTTGCCTTATTTCATGGCCGATTTTCCACCCAGATCTGTAAGACTCTTACAGTCAATACACTGGAAGTCCTGTTGCCTCTCTGGAATCATCTTTCACCTTGTCCACTTGCTCTGTGCAGCAGGATGCTGACCTATGTGGGTTATGTCAATGGGTTTCCTGGTTCCCTGGCTTTCGGTTGAGTTTAACCAGGAAAGGCATCGGCAGGAAATCAGAACGTGGGAAGAGAGAATGTGTAGCATGTGTTTCCAGTGCTCCCCCTGATGGGGTGTGTATGTGTGTGTTACCAGCTCGTCTCCTTAAGGCCGTGGTACCTGTCACGTGGCCATGTCCTACAGATACAGTCACAGCTCCAGCCTCAACTCCCTGGCTTCCAGTCCCTGCAGGATTCCTCCTCAAACAATAGGATTCTCCTAACAAGGGCTAGTGTTGTGGTGTAGTCGGTTAAGCTGCCACCTGCCGAGCCAGCACCCCATACAGGTCCTGGTTATGTGGAGTCCCAGCTGCTCCACTTCCTATCCAGTTCCCTGCTAACACACCTGGAAAAGCAACAGAAGATGATCCAAGTCCTTAGGGGCCCCTGTACCCACATGGGAAGAAGCTCCTGGTTCCTGGCTGGCCAAGCTCCAGCTGTTGCAGCCATTCGGGGCTTGAACTAACAAATGGAAGACCTCTCTCCCTCCTCTCTCTCTCTCTCTCTCCTCCTGTGTGTGTGTATCTGCTTCTCTTGGTGTAATTCTGCCTTTCAAATAATAAATTGTTTTTTTTAAAAAGACAGAAAATAGTTGAGGAAATGTTTTCCAATCCAAGCAACTGTAAACATCCCAGGTAGAAGTGTAAGTGGAGGGATGGAGCACGCAGCTTGGGCACCATCCCAGGCTTGGGTTCCTGACTCCAGCCTCTGCCCCTGCCACCTCTGGGAGGCAGCAGCGATGGTTGCCACTCACCCGTGTGGTACACCAGCTTTGAGTTCCTGGCTTCCTGAGTGGACCCCTGCCCCATCCCAGCCACGGTGGGCATTTGGGAACTAAATCAGGAGACAGGAACGTCTTCTCTCTGTTTTCCCCAAATAAAATTCAAGAAAAGCAAAGAAATGTGGAAGGATCAGGAGCGTGAGGTGGCTTCGAAGAAAGGCGTTTGAGTTGAATAATTGTATTAGAGGCAGCTGGCATCGCTTTGTGAAAGCAATATCTTATATCCCTTACTAGTTGGAGTGCTTGACAGGGCATTACTGCCATGGAAAGAAAATAGAGCGCAATGAATGCCATAAAATTGTTAAAAAGCCACTGGATGGTGTTAACAATGAAGATTATTGGCTAAGACCACATCTATTGTGTAAGGTAAAATAGCTTGTTGGATTAAAAAATTGTTCAAAACCTGCAAAAAGTGAGTCCATGTTAATGGTAATTTTTTTTAACTGAAAGAGAGGTTATCAGTAAGGGTGAAATAATAGCTTTGAAAGCAAATGACTAAAATTGGAAGAATTCATACAATCCAGCCTCATTACGCTTGACTATTATGGCATTCTCTGACACCAGGCACGAAATGTCCAGGTATTTTTAGCCCTATTATGTTTACTGTCTTATAAAAACTTCCCTTTCCAAAGAAGAAACAGGAAGAAAGGGAGTATTTAAGAGAATACGAGTCCGTGTACAGGCTGTGATTGGAGCACAAACCCTTAAAGTTTTCCACTCAGCTACTTAAAAATTATAAAAGCATATTGTTATCCATCTTCTGAAACAATGTAATAACAGTTCATCCCAGCTCACCTCCGTTCTCACTCCTCTGTGTACATACAAACCTGAACCTATTTTGTGAATGTGGAAAGAGTCTTCAAAGATTTTGCCTTCTTTCTGTCATGGGTAGAGATGCTACAAACCTGCAACCACTAAGTGTGTCAGACAGAACTTGGAGCTCTGGGCCTTTTGTTCTTCTGTTTTGTTTGAGAGGCAGAGAGAAAAAAGAGGTGTGGAAGGAGTGTACTTCCCTAAAGCCCACAATGGCAAGGGTTGGGCCAGCCCAAACCTGGGAACCAGGAACTCAACCCAGGTCTCTAACAGGGATGGCAGAGACCCAATTACCTGAGCCATCACAGCTTCCTCCCAGGCTCCGCATTAGCAAGAAGTTAAGAGGAGGAGGTACTGATAGGCATCCCATGCAGGTATTTCAATGTGAGACACAGGTGTCTAACAGGGTGGGGTTTTTGTTTGAGATTTACTTTATTTATTTGAAAGGCAGAGTTAAAGATATATAGAGAGATCTTCCAGCTACTGGTTTAGTCCCAAGTTACTGAAACAAAGAGTGCTAGGTTAAAAGCCACAAGTTTCATCCATGTCTCCCATGTGGATGCAGAGGCCAAAGGATCAGATTTGCAGAGGAGAGACAGAAGAGGAGGCACAAGTCTGAACTCATTCCCACTAGTGCCTACAACATCATGACCATGCTGTCCAGGGATAGAGGGATAGCCACTAGTTTACTCCCCAAGTGGCTGCAATGGCCAGAGCTGAGCTGATCCGAAGCCAGGAGCCAGGATGTCCCACATGGGTGCAGGGCCCCAAAGCTTTGGGCCATTCTCTACTGCTTTCTCAGGCCACAAGCAGGGAGCCGGAGCAGTTAGGACATGAACTGGTGTCCGGGTGGGATTCCAGTATGTGCAAGGTGAGGATTTAGCCACTGAGCCATGGCACAAGCCCAGGAGCTTTGCCTTAAATGCTATTTCAAATACTTGGCCCTTAGTGCCTGTTTGAAAATCTGGAAAAAGATAAGCCCAGATTATGTGTTAATTCCTCACCTTTTCTCTGCTTCCCCATTAAGAATGAATGCAGGTCTAAGGAGGAAGCCGAAGCTTAATGGGTTAAATAGAGTGAAAGTCTTGTTTTCTGCCATGCTCATCTCACTGCTCAGACCACTGTAACAGAAGGTCTCAAATTTGGCATCTTAAAAATGAAATGCATCTCTTGCCATCAAGACACATTTGATGGCAGGTGAAAGAGCCTGATTTTAGGCTGATGAAAAGCCTCTCCTTTCTGTGTCATCACAGCGAGGGGGGAGGGCAGAGTCTCGGGGGTGGGAGGAGGTTGGATAAAGACACTGGTGCCATTCATCACCTGATAAACCAATCACTTCTTTAGCGGTGAGACTGCAACGTAAGAATTTGAGGGGGGCATAGACCTTCAGACCATGGCATTCAACCTCAACCCTCTAAATTCATGCACTTCTCGAATGCAAAGTTCATTTCACCTCCACAGTCTCAAACACCTTAACTCTTCTAACCTGAAGTGGTATAAGTCCGATCTCACTCAAATTCGAGGTACCATCCATTCTTCCACAAACCTTCTCAAGCTGTCGACCTGTGAAACCAAAAGTTAAAGTGCTTCCAAAATGTAATTGTGGGACAAGCATTGGACAGGCGTTTCCATTCCAAAAGGAGAAAAGAAGAAAGGCGTAGCAGATGGGGACCGAGTCTAAATTACAGGGGTCAGAGCGATGGTTTGATTAATCCTCTACCTACAATGAACAACACAGTTCATGTCCCAGTTGGTCCATTTCCCATTCAGCTCTCTGCTTGAGCCCTGGAAAAGCAGTAGAGGATGGCCCAAAGTCTTGGTCCCCTGCACCTGCATAGAGTGACTCAGAAGTTCCTGGTTCCCAGCTTTGGATCAGCTCAGCTCCAGCCATTATGGCCCATTTGGGGAGTGACCCAGCAGAAGGAAGGCTCTTTCTTTCTGTCTCTCCTTCTCTCTATAAATCTGCATTTCCAATAAAAATAAATCTTTTTTTTAAAAAAAAGCTAAACTACAAGGCATGAGATCTTAAGGCTTAAGACTCCCGGAAATCTGAAAGCATTGGACTAACCTTTGGTTCAATACTATGCTCCCCTGGGTTACTGGGGCAGGTGTCCTGCATTTGGGATCCACTGGAATGATGTCCTACCGCTTCAACTCTGTCCACTCCCACAGCAGTGGTCAGCTCACCCTATGGCTTTCTTGGGCAGTTAGACCACAGCTTTCATGTGACTAGAATTGTCCTTCAGGGCTTCTACTGGTCTGGGGTCATGGAGGTGGTCCCATCCCCAAAACTCCACTGAGCATTGCTCCTTCACAGTGGTCCTACAACTGCTCATGTTCTCTGCATGCTGTTCCCAAGCACCCTCTAAAATTCACATAGATAGTTTCCACCATAGTTTTGCTGGACCAAGGCTCATCAGAGCTGCATCTGGAGTATCTGTGTATCATGATATGAAGTTCAGGAGTGAAGTCAAGGATGGAAGGTGGATGGCCCAGCACAGTAGCCTAGTGGCTAAAGTGCTTGCCTTGCACGCGCCAGGATCCCATGTGGGTGCCAGTTTGTATCCCATATGGGTGTCGGTTCATATCCCGCCAATCCCACTTCCCATCCAGTTTCCTGCCTGTGGCCTGGGAATGCAGTCAGGGATGGCCCAAAGCCTTGGAACCCTGCACCATGTGAGAGACCCAGAAGAAGCTGCTGGCTCCTGGTTTCATATCAGCTCAGCTCTAGTCATTGAGGCCACTTGAGGAGTGAATCAGTGGACGGAAGATCTTCTTCTCTGTCTCTCCTCCTCTCTGTACATCTGACTTTCTAAAAAAAGGGGGGGGCGGGGTGGAGATGGAGATGAAATCATTCTGCCCGAAGGCCTGTGTTTGGAGCCCATGTTGGAAGGGAGAGCCCCGTAATTTCTGACATGTCTTTGGAGTCATCCCACCACTGTCTCGGATGAGAGTTCCTGCTTGGCTGACATCCCCGCTGGCGTGAACAGCAGCTGGGTCTCCTCGGGTTGACCAGCCCAACCTGATCTCCTTTTCATACAGTTGCTGGGCCCCACACCTTATTCTCTCTCAAATAAGTTTTCTCACCTCTATGCAATACGGATAGGCTGAAGATTTTACAAATATAAATACAGATGCATACGTAATACATAATACATGTATATATTGCTTTTAATCAGCCCATAAGACTTTTATAAAGTGTTGAATTGTGTCTCTTTTGATCAGCAATGCCATCTTTCTATAATTTCTATCTTCTCTAAGAGGTCAAGAGAAACTAGGCAGATGCTTCAAGAGTTTGCATAAAAATTTCATCAAACAACAGAGTTTTTCACTCCCAAAGAGGAGGACCGGGACACCATTCAGCCACATTCTGTGCTTTCTTCCAATGACATGTGCCTGGTTTCCACCTCAGACCTTAGCAGAAGAAACTTTACCCTCCATATTTCTAAGAACATTTTGTTCCTAGTTATTTTGACATTTTTTAGGGAAACTGAGGCTTTCTCTGGAGCATTCCTGGTCTTCTGAATGCTTTATGCATTCATGACAGTGTAAACTTTCTCTAATACTCATTCCAACCCTTCAAGCTAGTTGCATTCCTAGTTGCAAAGCACCTCTCCCATGTCCTGTATTTGTGACACGACATGTAACAAACAAATCTGCTTGGGCTAATCTAACAAGACACCACAAGTGCAGTGTCTTAGAACAATGAACATTTCTTTTTCACCATTCTAAAAGCTGGGAAGTTCTAAATGATCAGGGCAGGTCTGGCATCTGAATTTTTGAGTTCTGACTCATAGGTAGCACTTTCCTTCTGGGCTCCCTCCTCCCACACCACCATCCACACCCAGGATGGAAAAGGGGGAAATGAGTGCACCTTAGATAAAGACTGGATCCCCAAGACTGAATCACTTTCCACAGACCTCACTTCCTACTACTACCACCTTGGGGGCTAAGATTTTAACATATGAATGTTGGTAGGAAGCAAACATTCAGACCACAACACTGCTCAAATGCTAATATAGACTCCAGGTTGCTCAGTTTGTTATGTAAAGGCTCCAGTTTATCCTATTAATGCAGAGTTCTCCCCTTAGCTTCTGCAATCTGTCCACACCAGGGCTACTTGTCCCTTCAGCATTCCTAACCAACTTTGCGCCTAGGTTTTGCTCTGTGGCCAGAGCTCTGCCTCTCTCCCTGCCTGAACCCCTTCGGCCCAGGGGTATTCCTCCTCTTGCTTAGTCCCAGTCTTCCCCGATGGATTTCACAATTTGCTCTGCAGCCTGAGTACCTGAGTGTAGATAAAATTATTAGGAGAGACGCTAAGCATAGTAGTATCTATTGGAGAACACTGGTGCTATGCGGAGATTTTGGTTAACTCAAGTAAGTTTCTTCAAGGAGAAACGCCTTGCATATAGTATACATTAACACGAGCCAGTGACGACAAAGATGGAGAAGAAAAAGGAGGAGGAGGGAGAGGAATAGTAGGAGGATAGGAGGAAAAGGAGAAGAAAAACAAGAGATATTCCAACTTCACTATCAATGAGGAAAGCAAAAACACGGACCAAGCAATCATGGAAACAACCAAATATGTCGCTTTTTATCAATAGAGGAGTTCATATCGTGGAAACATTAATGAAAGGTTTGGTTGAACACTGTTTCTATTTTTAAAAAAAAAATCAATACCCATATGCACAAGCTTGAATTTAAAGAAACTAAACAGTCTGGCTGGTAAGAGTCAGGGTCATTATATGTCCCTCTTCATAGATTGATGCGCTTTTAAAAACATTACGGAAAGGTCTTCTAGAAAAAGAAGAGTTAAAATTAAAAAGTCTTTCATGCCCTTTTTTTGTTCCTGTTGAATTTGTATCCTTCATTAAACAGGAACACGGTCACTCAACGTTTCTGCTCATCTCATCAAAATGTGGCTTACTGTATGCTTACAGAACTGAAGTAAGGGTGAGAAACACATTTTGCAGAAAGCGACATTATGATGTCTTGTCAAATATGAAGGCATTGAAGACGTTTGTGTTACTTTTTAAAAAAATTTTTTGTATGGATTAATGATACCCTAACTATCTGTATTTTAGTAGCCATGGAACTTTTAAACACATCAACATTACTCTCCATATTATCCATTCCTCTCCATAAGAATTTTTCGGCTTCGGAATTACTCATATTTTGGGTGAGAAAGCACTTGATGAAGCCCGGTATTCTGCATTGCAGGATGTCCCACAGCATCCTGGTCTCGGCTGTGTGGCAGATGTAGCAACCAAAAAAATGTCTCTAGATGTTGCCAAATGTCCCCTGGGAGGAAAAATCGGCCCTGGTTGAAAAACACTGTTCCACAGTAGGTTATTACCATCCAAATATTTTGATTACCTTTTAAACCATGACGTATTGTCCCAGCTGCATTAATCATGTCAGGACTCATGTTGGTCACCACGATTAGAGAAATTACAGATTTACTGTGGTACTCAAGCACTTACTATCACGCTAAGAAACACAGCTCTGAGGCTACCAAGGGGGGAAGACAATTCCTTCATTAGAAAAACTAAAAGATTGCACACAAACAGTAAAGATTTGAGTTGTACTCTGAGATCAAATGACACTCCTTTCTTATTCACTCAGTTACAACACAGCAAATATTAACACATATTCTGAAAAGAAGAGATGTTGCTTCATGTGACAACACAGTTGATATTGAGGGAAAAAAAAAAGACGCACAACTCCTTGGGCACGGGTGAGGCGTAACTGTCCCGTGTCACTGTCCCTAATCATGTTATTGTCCTTTTAGATTTAAAAAAAATATGTTCAGTGGCACCCACAATCAGATTTCTCTTGCGAATTTCACATTGAACATCTCACTTCTACTTCCTGTAAATAATCACTAGGAAGGCTCGTGGCTAATAACATGAATAATAACTACGATGTGCAACCAGGTGCTTCCAAATTGTAGTGAATTGTTGAGCCCATCACTGTCCTTTGTCTCTTCTAAACGTCCCTGTCCTCATGGGATAATTAAACATGACCCACACGAACACGAACGCTTGAGAGAATCTGTTTCTCAAATAGACAGCCTGATGTATGTTATCACCCCTCCCGTTTCCTTTTAAAATTTTTGAACATAGTGGGTGAGTTTGAAAACTTATTTTAAAAGACTCTTTAAAAGAAAGAAAGAAAGAAAAAGAAAGTGCTGTTGCGGGATGCCGGGATTGCATTCATCCCAGCATGCCCCACCACTGCTCTTTGGACGACAATCACAGGACCCAGACATCAAGCTGTGGAGGAGATTCTTCCAAGCAACAGCATCTGGCTCTTTGGCAAACTGAACAGGCAGTTGCCCTGGTGGCTTTGGAGCTGCCTCTGGGTCTGTCACAGGAGAAGGCTGCGGATGGCGAGTCTGCATTCCCATCTCCTTTGCATTTCTCCATCTTTCTCACCTTCTGGGCACCAAGAGACCCGCTCTCTTCCATCAGGCCCCCATGGCCTTCCTTAAACCTGAGGAATTTTTCTCTAAGCCCTGTTGTACTGCAAGAAGTATCCCTTTCCATTGTCACATCCTTTCTCCGGAAGTGTAAAAATAGGCAAGCATTCTGGCATTGGGAACACTAGCATTCTATTCCATACCCCACCTGCAGAGAGAATCAAAAATTAAATGAACTATTCTCGGTCCTGAATATTTTCAGCCTGTATTTTCATCTTCTTTACTTACAACAGATCTCTTGGCCAGTTAAATTTAATGCATTCATATTTCTAACATGCATAGTTACCTCATCTCATGGAAACTTTGCTTTCATTCTTAAGACAGCACAATCTAAGCTGGTATGGTGGAAGAAGGACTAGAAAGGCTTAATCTGAAGAATTGGTCGCACTTAAGAATCCTAAGCGTGGTCCCTGGGACAAACCTCTTCAACAGCAGAATCAGAACAAAGGGGCTCTCATATCCTCTTTGCTGGGGAGTCCATTAAAACGACAAAATGTGGAGAATAAAAAAATGAGCATTCTGATGCTTTTGGAATCAAAATTAAAAATCCAACCTCCTAAATAATTTACACGAAGTGCGTTAATCAATATGGCCTCCCTGTTGCCTACAGGCTATGCAAGGATGGCATAACCCACAGATCATGCCCACAAGAGAAAATAGAACCATGGGCAAGCACACAGCTCAAAGACTCTGTCCAAAGAGAAAGATCTGTGAGACCGCTTCATAAGAGGTAGCATTTAACTCTTCCTACCAGAGTTCATCAGTAACAGGCGGGCCTTCAGCAATAGCCAGCTCTATGGAGACTCAATTCTAATCTGGAATATGATCACCACATTCAAAAATTTTGTCAATGACGTATGGGAAAAAAATATGGTAATATTTATTTTCCAGCAGGAAGTAAAATTTTTAAGGAGTAAAAGTTATGATAAGAAAAGCGAAATGTGGGTATAAGTTGTTACCTGAGGAATCCTAAAAAGCCGAAGAAAACAAAACCCATCAAGGATAACTACTACTTGCCCAGAGAGAAAGTCTTAGAAAAGTAAATCATGCTATAATTATTTGAGTTCTTTTTTTCTGCCCTCTGTTAGAAATAAGAATGGAAGTATTTATAATATATAGGTACTAGCTAAGAGACTGTTGAATTAAATTTAAAATTTATTTATATTCCTAAAAAAAATTTAAGGAACTCATCACCCCTGTAAACACATGTTAAGGCATACACTCAGATGCCTTCTAATTTTTTAGAAAAATCAAATTGGAATACTAAGAATCACACACTTTATATTGGCTCACAGAAGCGATTCCTCCAGTCTTCCCTAGAATAATCTTAACAAACACATCTCTGAGCTGCTGACAAATCTCCCATGCTTAATTTTTGTCCGGAAGAAAGCATATAATACAAATGATCATATTACGCATTTAGGATGGCTATTGCTACTTCAAAATAAGAAAAGCAAAAATATGACTTGATTTCCAGTCCTGAGAATGAGTCTTTAGGTAAAATCAATTCCTAACTGATAGCAAGTCCCCAGATGAGCTTGCTGCCAAAAAAAAACATATTAGGCCCGCTAACACCCTGGTCAAAGGTGTGAAAGAAGGCGCTCTCGTGTTCCTGCCGACGCTAAGAAAACGCGTGTGCTCTAAAGACTCCTAACCACACATCTTCAGGCATGTCGGTGATGTCAGTGGGAAATTCTACACATGAAAAATAACCCCCGCCCTGCATGGACAGGTAAGTGAAGGAATCAGATTGATTCTGTGTGAAATCAGATGAAGTGTGGGGTCTCATGTTGAACATTCCATTGGAATGTCTTCCATGAGACTTCAGAGTCTACTGAGGTTGAAGCTACCTACCCAGTGCCAGATGCATGGACATTAATAAATATTTCTAAATTATAATGGGATTGGCTGGTTTCCCTCCAATTGTCAATCATAGAAAAACGCCTGCTTGAGGTGACTTATTCCTGGGTATTCTATATACTTTCTTACAAAAAACCTTCATCTGGGACTTGGCTACCTCTGTTTTATTGTTGTTTTTTCAACAGTTGGGAGAAGGTGAGCAAAAACTCAAGTCCCTGAGTCTATGGAATCCACCTCCTGCAGAACGTGGCTGCTTCCTTAGTGCCTCTCAGCCACATTTTGTGCATCGAATACAAGGGTAGGACCAAAGGGGGACTGCTTTTCCATAAGAAGCCAAAGCATACTATCCACATCTGGTGTGGTCTTCATCTCTTAAATGGTGACTCTTAATTGTCACATTGAGAAGCTAAGTATTGGAAATAATTAGATCTCACTTTTTTTGCTTATTGGTTACTTGAGTAAGCCGTCAGCAAATTGCCATTTAGGCTAAGAGTTACTGTCTGTCGTTGGACTCGCTTACACGGTATTCAATAAATGATTAGCGATGTCATTACTGAGTGGCTATCCAAAGTCAGACACACATGCTAATAAAGATGCCAGCACTTGTTCACAGGTGAGATCCACAAATACAAGCCACTCCACTGCTCTTCGGTTGTGCAAAAGACAACTAGGGTTCAAATTTATCCCTTCGCCTAAGAGACCTGGTTCTGTGCTTAATACTCAGTGCATCCATATGGCTTCACAAAAAAACAGGAAGCAGGACCTGGCTGCTGTTGATGATGATGATGATGATGGAGATTATCTTCCCAAGTGGCGTATTTTAACCTTTGCCATCTGGAAAAGGCCTTGCAAAGACCCAGGGAAAGTTCCAGGTCCACCACCGAGGGCCAGGAAGTTGGTGCTTGGCTCTCACCCAGGAGTGGCCTCCCTGTCCTGGAGGTCACCTACCTTAAGGGGGAAGAAGAGAGCCTGGGCTTTCAGGGAAAATTCTAGGCCTGCTTCCCCTCTGAGGTTCCCGTACTCCTGGGGTGAGTCAAAAAAAGGGGGGAAATCTGCAGGAAGTGCACAGGTAACAGGCGGAAATAGGGGGAAAGTGGGGTGCAGGTGGCTGAGGGCCACCCAGAGAAGCATGCCTTTGTCAAAGGAGCTTTGCCAGTGAGTGCAATCCTCACGCAGGGGGCTGCCTCCAGTTGAGCCTTGAATTAAGGGGTCCTACAGACTGGAGGTACGAACAATCTCGCCCTACTCTTCCTTGGAGCCGGGCACCTCCCACAAGCCCCAAACTTGGGGAACAGAGCTTCCCTCCTGGTGTGTGGATGCCCAAAGCTATGAGCCTGGGGAAACTCCTCGAGGTTGTTTCTCCCCACTTGCCCTTTGGTGAAGGCAGCCCACCATGGGGGCGGCCAAGACTCGGGGAGGGGGAGCTGGATGACAGATCTGGGAGGTTCCCGGTCTCTCCTATGCCACAGCCAGGTGCGAAAGCTGCAGGTCATCAGGTAAGATGGCCCAGCCCTTTGTACCCATAGAAGCACCCTTGTCAAGTCCCCAAATCGCAAGTTTACCCTTCCCCCAACACACCCGCCCTGGGAGCCTGGAAACTAAGAGGGCAGAGAGGGTCTTCTGGCTCCACCAGAGCGGGGCGGCTGCAGGACAAGGCCTGCATGCGGAGCCGCCGCTCAGGCTGCGCCAAGGGCAGCAGCCGGGGTTCTCCCCTTCTCTCGGCAGGCTTCCCAGCTCGCTGCTCTGGGTTCAGCGGCGTCTGGTCTTGCCCATGCCGGGGGGGTGGGGGGGTGGGGGGGGAAGCTGGAGACCGCCACTGTCTTCTACCTATCCCACAGAGGGACGCGCAGGGACCAGGAAAAAGTAAGGGCACCCCCTCACCCAAACACCCGCTCGCGATCATACACGCAGTCCCGGGGCCTCCCGCGCGCGCTGGCACACACGCCCGTGCTCGACTCTCCCCAGCCCCAGAGCGCGCACTTTGGAAAAACTTAGGTGGATTCGCCCAGAGATCAATTGTGCTCAGATGGTCCCGTTCCAACACACACGTAATGTTAACATTTCGATCTCCGCGCCCCCCATTCCCCTCCACGACTTTTCCGTAAATGAATCAGAGTCCAGCCCAGCCTCCGAGGCAGAGCGGGCCAGTTGTTGGTTAAACTTCTCCAAACGCACCGACGCCTGGAGCCTCCGGTCCGCAGCCGCCCTCCCCCGGCTCGGCGCAAGAGCCCGCAGCCTGCAGCAGCACAACCCGGCCCCCAGCGACCCGACCCGCACGGACTGGGCCCGCGCCGTGCCCGCCCGATTGCAGCCCGCCCCGGCGCCTGCACGTTAAGAAACCCGAAATGAAGGAGGGGGTGAAGTGGGGAGAGCAGGAGCCGGGGAGTTTGCCCCGCATATCACAGGTATGGGTCCTTTTCGCTGACACTGATGCAACTGCATTAGCGTTAATGGCAGCAGCCTGCTTCTCCGTATTATTAATTGTCTTTGTGTTTGGATAAAGTATGTAATCTTCTCAACCACACCATTAAAACAGGTTGCCTTTTCAATTAAGAACTGTCCTGTGCACAGCAGTCAATTTCCCTAATGAAGATGCATATTTTCACTTCTTTTTTTAAGTAATGGAAAAATCCCAGGTTTTCATTAGACGCGATTACCGAGAAACACAAGAGAGCCTCTCAAAATTTGTGCTATCGTGTAGCGCAGGAAACACCCGGCTTACAGAAAGTGTAATTTCTGCAGCTAGAACACAAGCATAGCTGTTACAGGCGTTCAGGACCACTTCGTTCAGATCGTACAACACAAACACGATGAGTTGGCTTTTCAAATGCACGCAAGAGATGCAACTATAAAAACAAGCAGAGTGACTTCGGGGGCAATGCACCCGTGAACTTTTGGGCTAGGTCCCTGCTACTTTACAGCTGATGTGCAGCGCTCAGACTCAAGCCCAGAATGTTGGAAATGTTCTATGCACGTTTTGATACCAGGCAGACTTTGAGCAAACACAACCCGGCTTGATCATTCAAGAGAAAGGTGCTGGGACTGTGCATCTACAATTAGCGTTTATTTGTTTCCTTCTTGGATTTTTTTTTTCTCTCTTTCATTTTAAAAGCAAATCAAAACCCTGAAACTCTGGTAGAATTGTTTAAAATGCCTTTGTCATAAGTAACTTTTCCATTGTAAAAAGAAATTAAGCATTGACAAATTCCAGTTCTGAAGTTTTGGAATCGGTCAAAAATATTCCTTCTGGAGAAGGAAGTGAGAAGTTTGCAGCCAGGAACAGAAGTGAGAAGTGTGTTTTATTCATCCTCTAGACTGGGGAATCTATTAAAGGGATCTATCAAGATCACTTTTCTTTGTTGATAAAAATTTAAATTTTTTTTTAATACATGACATTCTGTTTCAAACTGTTTCTCTTACTCCCCTCCTTCAATGTGAATACCCTTACAGCAGCATTAGACGAACAGTGTTTGAGGGATAAAAAAAAAAAAACCAAGTCCAATTCTTCCAAGTAGAAGAAAAAGTTTCAAACAACACCCAGACCTTTTCTTTGTAAGGCTACGTCAGTTGGTTTCTTGCAAACATGATCTTTTCCAGGTTTTAGGTGTTAACGTCTTTTAAATATTGAACCTTTTTTTTAATCAACCAGCCCCCTTAAAGTGATCTGCAGAGTGGGAAATTAGATTTTCGATTAAAACCTTATCCCATCTCGAAGGATTACTTTATATTGATTCTTAAATATGGCTACAATTGATGGGCTCTAATTAAAAATCCAAAGGAAAAAGTCTGCCGTGCTGTATAAAAGAAGCTTTTCATATACGGGAAATAAAGCTTGTAAAAGGTTACAAATAAAAGATTAGAGATTTATCCAAACTGGTTTAAAGCTTCACTGTGGTTTTCTTTTCTTCTTTTTTTCCTTTCTTACAAAACCGTTCCTGGGTCTTTTTTCCCCCAGTTTTAAATGAAGTTTGCAAACAGGCAAGATATTGGACTGTAATGGTTGTTTTACATCAGCTCTCTAAGCTCAAGGCTGCTGCCCGCAGTAGAATTGATTGCAAGGAAACTTCAGTGCCAGGAGATGAAAATTATGTAAACTGACAGGCCCCACCCTTCATCCATCATCCACACTGGCATCCGCAGCCTCCCCCCACACTCACGCACAAGTCTCTCCCCATCTCACACTCCCCTTCCCAATCCTCACTCCAACCTTGCTCAGTCCACACCCTTGGCCCCAGCTCCCAAGGATGGCTGCAGAACTCCCAGCTCACACTCAGCTCATAAATGTCTTGCAGCCCCACATCTTGCACTTGTCACACCATCCTAATCCGTTTCATTCCGAAGCAACATGGTCCTCTTTCCTCTTTTTTTCATTAGGAGTTTGCCTCCTAGTCTTTTATGGAGGCAGCACAATCCTATCTTTGAAGTTGTTTCTTTCTCCCTCACCCTCTTTTCTGAGGCAATCGCAAGGCAGGGGGAAGGAGCGACCTAAGCTTAATTCCTAAGCCATCCCGCGCCTCCTATGTGCCCCCTAGTTCTGCTTGCCCTACCAAGCTTAGACCCTCGTTAAAAAGATTAATCAAAGTGAGTGTTGTCAAAGTTTCTAATAAAGACGTATCTAAAAACCGGGTGAAAAATGACTTCTTTGGAAATATGGCAGTTCTGGGGCAAAATGTGCTCCCCCACCGTCCACTGAAAAGATTGCAAATTAATCTTCATATTTCTGCAGTGAGGGGCTCCTTCCCCTTCCCCCCCCCTCCAAGAGGCTGTGTTCTCACGGACTCTCTCATCCCTTTCCCCGTAACCACAGTTAATAAACTTGGATGAAAGTTTGGAATATGTTAAACTGGTCTGGCATCTGGGATGCAGAAAGCAAGCTGGATGTTGCAATACACTATCAGTCGAACTCTGGGAGTTCTTGTGTATGGCTTTCTCTCAGTGTAGCCTCCGCACACCAAAATCCCTGCACAGCAAAAATAATTCCCCACCCGGCAATTACAAAAGCATCTACCTCTTATGGAGATGATTTACAAACACAAAGCATGCCACCGTTGAGTCGGATTTATAGGAAGCCAAATTTTAAGACACGGGACATACAGACAGACAAGAAGTTAGGCACGGACATAAGAAACACAATCAACAGACACTAGTATATTGGAAGTTCAAGAACTTACTGGAAATCAAGAGACTTTTCATCCAAGGGGTCTTTTTCTCCCACCAAGCCTGAAGGTTCCCAGCAGAACAGCCCAGCCCCCTCCCGCAAAGCCAGGGGCTTTTGTCCTGACCTAAACAGGCGTTGCTGGAAACTGTACCTGCACCAGGCTGGCTGCAATTTCCAAATTGACAAGAAGAGACTGGAAGATAAAAGAGCGTGTCCTTACAGGTGAAGAGCAATTTTGCAACTTTTCCAGGCGGCACCCAGCAGAAAGCTTGTCCACTACCAATGCTGCACATTCTGGGTAGAATTCCTCTAGAAAGAAAAAAGGAAAAGTCTTCCCCCCCACACCCCCCTGTCTGCATCTCTGTCTCTAGTTGTTTCCTCCTTTCTGTCTCTCTCTCCGCTCTCTCAGATCCAATCTGTTAAGAGCTCCAGCACACTGCTAAGCTAAAGGGAAATTCTCTTTGATGAAGCGGTGTTTCCAGCTTCTGGGTTTTAAAACCTAAATCTATATTCAAATCTGGCTGAAGGTGTGTTCTGGGATTTATGAAAGCCTCTTAAAGGGGTAAATTTACCAAACCGTGACAAAATCATCACAATCTTACTTTAGACATCTGAAGTGGATGAGAATTTTAAAGAGACCCTTGTTTATTTAACACTGTCCATTTCCAACTCGCGCTTCGCATCCCCGCATTTCCGCCAAGTTCTTAGCAGAGAGGGCAAAGGCGAGGCGGGAGCCGTCTGTGGCCGGCTGCTACCCGGGCAAAAGCCGTGCACATATCCCGAGTTGCAGAAACCCAGGCCTAGCTGGGCCCCTCAAGCCACCCCGGTCAGGAGAGGAACACCTTGCCAGCCTCCGTGCCGCTACCCCCTACAGCAGACAGACCTCCCGGTGCTGAATTTTTCAGTCCCAGGGAGGAACTCGGGTGTGCGGGTCCGACACTTTCCCCACGCGCCCCATCCCTTATGGCCCCCAAGCCTCACTCAGACCCTTCCCCTCCAGCTGCCGCCACAGTGCCGCACTTTCTTTTCTCACTTCTTTGATGCTTTTAAAAACTGCACTGTAATTCAAACTGGGGTAGAGGGGCGGGGGAGCTGCTGTACTTTCTCGGGGTGGGGAGGAGACGCTGCTTCAAGGAACTTGGGATGGATTTGCCCTTGCATCACTCCAAGCGTGTGGGATGCAGAGCCAGCGCACCGGAGCTGTGCCTGGGACTCCAAGCGTGCCACGAAGGCCCGACCGCCTGGGGCGTTTGTAACTATCTATCTCCACCCACCCCCACCATATCACCAGCTCCACCCCCTTTCAATTCAAGGGCTCAGGGGCGGTAGCCAGGTGTTACAGTACAGTAGGGGTTCCATACTCACCCTCCCCCCAGCCCGGGCCCCCAGCAAGTCGTGACTCCTGAGGATCCGACAGCCCGCGGCTCTCTTCGGACAGGTGCTGCAAGCCGTGGACGCGAGAGGAGCCGCGCTGGCCCTGGGCCGCTCGGGACTCTCAGGAGGCCGTGGGGGTCGTGGAGCCCGAAAGGCTTTGGAGACACACCTGCGAGGGTGGATCGGGCCGCCGAGTGCCCAACCCCAGGCCGAGCCCGAGCCGGAGCCCGGCCAGGCTGCTGAGAGCTGGCTGCCCCGTGCGCACTCCCGTAATTCGTTAATTGCTGTAAATCCCAAGGACGGCCACATTTGATTACACATACAGTATAAGAACCAACAACAAAGCGACGAATTAATTACCAACTTCATTAACATAGGTCCCCAAATTAAAGGCAGAGAGCTGTTTCCTTGGGCCCACTCGCCGGGGCGGTGGTGGCTGGGGGAGGGGCTGGGGCGTTTGGCTGGGGACGGATTTGCTTTCCCTTTTCCTGCACTAGGAGTTGGGAGACAAGGGGTGTCTCCTGCCCCCGCCGCACTCACCCCCACCCCCAGTCAACACGGGCTTCCGGGCTACTCCACCCCGTTGGTGTATGCTTTTCTGGGGGCCTCGGGTAGGCTGGAAGCCGTCCGGGCACGACCAAGCATGGTGGGGCCAGGAAAAGTTGGGCTTGTAGCGCAGACTCTGCTGGCTTTCCCGTGCGGGCCTCCAGGAGTTAGCACACTTGAGTTCCCAGGCTAGCCTACGTCTAGAACACTTCCACCTTACTCTACTACCCCTAAGCCGAGGACCTGTTCTTTGCCCCGGCTGGCTGGCTGGCTGGCTGGCTGGTACCTCCCCCGAAAGCCCAGGGCGCACGCAGCGTGCCCCGGGGCGCTGGCGCGGACCGGAGTCGGGGGTGGGAGTTCAGAAGCGAGAGGTCTGAAAAAGAATTCGCCCTTGGAGTGGGTGTCCCTGCTCTCCCTGCCTCCTCCAGGGTGTCTTCCTTCCCCGCTTCCTGGCCGTTGATGTGTAGGGACCCGGTGAGGCCGCCCTAACGCTGTCCCCCGCTCCAGTCAGACCTGTTTGTGCGCACGCAACCCGCAAACGAACGCCCAGCTGTCCCCGCCCCGCCCTCCTGCAGACTTTGGAATTTTTATCTTTACATCTTGCGTTGTAGGGTGGGTTTTTTCCTCTCTCCGCTTCCCTAAAACAAGCACAAAAAAAAAAAAAAAAAAAGGAGGAGGGTACGCGGAAGGAGTGATGGCAGAGTGGCAGAGGAGAAACGGGCGAGGGAGCCACCCTGTCCATCATTTTAATTATACAATTAGTTCACACGCTCTGGCCCATAAAGTATATTTTAAGCGGAGCCCAGCGTCTGGCAAGAACATTCTGGTAATGTCGGAGGCCTGGATTTGTTGCCTGCTCGTCCCCCCGTGCAGCAGCGGCCTGTTTTCCTCCCCCTGTTGTGTGTTTTTATTATTTTCCCTCTGGCTTAGATGTGTCAATCATTCTCTCCCTGCCATTGGTTGGAGAGTTTGCGTCAAAAAGTTGCCAGAGAGGCGCTTTCTCAGCAAATCTCCCTGAGAGCGGAACCGACCTCAGCTCCGACTCTGCCTCCACTGTTATTAAAAATAAAAATTTGCTCGCGCGGCCCTCACTCGCCACATCTGGCTTTGTATGTATCGCAGGGGGCCCAAGCGTGTTCCCAACTCGAGCCACATTCCTCCTTTTTTGCTCTTAGAAAAAAAATTTTTTTTGGTTGTGTTTTTTTTTTTTTAATGGAAGGGGAAGCCTACAAGGTTTCTAACGCGATAATCTTCGTTTCCTTTAGGATAGCTGGCTATTTGGGATTTTGAAGGATAATCTGATTTTTGTTTTTTTGTTTTTGGGTTTTTTTGTTTTTTGTTTTTTGTTTTTTTTTTTACTAACCTCCAATGCAACTGTAAGGTAAGTGGCTGTCCCCATATTCGCCCGTCTGTCTGCCATCAGCCGGTAACATCCATCAGACCGATCGGTGTATCTCCTCCAACATGGAACTCTTGGGGAGGCTGATGTAGTTGTGTGTGGCTTTTCTTATCCATTTAGAGGTCTAATAACGATCGTGGCAAAATTTTCGCCATCTGGAGCTGAGGGCAGGAGTGGGAGGGGGAGCATGCTCCTGGGGGTGGCCGTTTCTGTGAGACGTCGTGGTGGGAACCCCGCGAGTGTGGCCTGCGGGTTTTCGGAGGGGCTTTTGTCTGCAGTTCGGTTTTCTTTCAATGTCCGTTTGGTTCGGGGGCTCTCCGCGATTGGACGTTTTTTGGGTCCCAGATTTTGGCTGATCCCCAAGGACGTTTGCAAGAGTCCTAGACAAAAACATGCAGAGGTGGCTTGACGAAGGCAGCAAAGCAGTAATATTTAAAAGGTAGGCGCCTGTTCGAGATGCGAGCCTCCGCTCCGCCAGAACACCCGAGCGGACTACAGGGTAGGCGGCCGGCATGGACGCCCTCTCCAACCCCGGCTCTGGCCGCCCGCTCGGCCCCACCTCCCCAGTCCAGAGCTGCCTGGTTCTCCGCCTCTTCCAAAGGCCTCCGGGTCTCCCCTTTTTCTTTTTACCCCCCCTCCCGCCCAAAAACCCTGGGATTGCACCCTCACCGGCAACACATATTCGGGGGTCGCCATGGCCAGGCCGAGCGAGCGTCAGTTTTCAACGTGACTTTACCGACTCCGCGCTGCGCTTGGTGCGCACCTGGGGCGGGAAGGCGTGCGGGCGAGTGGCCCCTGCTCCGCCCGAGGCCATGCCCGTAATCCTCCCACCGAGGTCCGAAGCCCTTCAGCTGAGCGGTGGCGCTTTCAACACTCCCTTTCTACGGCTTGGGGGTCGGGCACCGGCTGGGGCTGGCCGGGGTGGGGAGGGAGTGGATGAGGCGCGTGGGCTTGGGCTCAGCGTCAGGTCGTGTCGCCAACACCTAAGTCTTGATGCTGAGGGGTCGTGGGAACTCGTCAACTCGTCTGTCCCCTTTGGAGGACACGGTGTTTGGGCCCCTTTTTGCCAGGAGAAGAAGCCGGGCTGGTGGGCAATACTGCTGGAGGAGTGGGACCCGGCAGGTGTTCCCTCCAAACCTAAGCTTCGGAGTGGGGGGCCTGGGTTTCTGGTGCTCACCTTAGGGACTTCTCTGCAGTCGCCAAAAGTTCTGGGCACGAGAGAACAGTAGGCCGGGAAACCCCTCCCTCGGTGGAAGGGACCCCCCCCCCACCACCAGGCGACCTCGGTTCGCCAAGCGGCCCGGGGGGCTGCATCCCGACGACCATTCCTAGTCTAAGCTGACCCCATTCTTTGGCTACGTTTCTCCGCTTCCCGATCTGGGATGGAGTTGTTCCAGTCCCTGAGGCCACAAACTTTCCCTGGAGTTCGCGGGAGAGAGGAGCCCCGCTCCGGCCGCGGAGCGCACGGCGCCGCCGTCTGCGTCTCCTGCTTCCTTCCTTCCTTCCGCCGCCGCGGCCGCCGCGCGCTCCCCCAGCCGCAGGCCTCCGAGGCCCGTCCGCCTGGTGTGGTCGCCCTTACGTCAAGCAGAAAATTAATCAGCCAGGACGAGCCGCCGCGCTGAGTACGGCGGCCTGTAATTAAGGGACGTGTGCCCCTCGGATTATCTCGTTAGTTTATCAAGAAAACATTTATTATAATTAATTCTCGGACGAGGTAATTATTATTGAGCGAGGACACAGCAACTGGTAGATGGGTTTCTTGGAAGAGGGGGGAAAAAAAACCCAACACGAGGCGGGGATGGGGGGGATGGGGAGGAGGGAGACACGAGGGGAAGCGACAGATTGCTGGAACTGACCGTTAGATATAAGGGCTGCGCCGGGCGCCGCGGGCAGTGGAGCAGGACCACAGCGCCGGGGCTGCGGGGCAGGGAGGCGAGACCAAACCGCTCCCCACCTGGACCTGTGGGCGCCGCCGGCTTGCAGGACTCGGCTGCGCGCTCCTAGGTAGGAATTCTGCACGGGGCGCCTAGCAAACAGGCGGAGGGGGCTCCTGTTTTGGAAAAGGTTCCGATTTCGCTCTCCCCCACCTCCACCTCCACCCCCAGCCCGGTTTCTGGACAGGGCCGGGAAAGAGGAAGGCGGGAAGAGACGTCCTCGCTTTGGCTTTCCCCAACTAGCTGCCTGCGAGGGCCCACGGCCCCTTCCACGGGTAGCGCACAGCCAGGCTAGCTGGTGCGGAGGGAAGACACTGGAATTTTGTTTTTGCTCTTGGGGAGAAGGGTCGGTTTTGTTCTTTTCTCCTCTTCAAGGTGGGTCCGTGCGTAAAAGGCAACATAGCTTTTGGCTGAGGGTTTGAGCCTTTTTGCGAGGGTGACTGCGAAAGAACCCCAAGCAACCTCTTCGTGGTCCTGTTGTTGATTGCCTGTTCTAGCTGTTCTCTTGAATGTGCTGCTTTATGGTAAACGGGGTCAGACATTTCTAATTGGGTGAGAGCCCGAAGTGTCAGAATGCTTCCCACCTGGTCCATCTCTTATACCTGTGACGCGATTTCTGGTTTCTCTGTCGTAGTTGGGGAACTTTCCCAGGTAGCAAGACTGTAGCAAAGAAACAAAAAAGAACTTACAGGCTCTTAAATGACTATGTTTTGAACTTATATATTTTTTTCTTAATTGTATCTTGAAAAAGAAAACTATATAAATTGTTGTAGGAGTAGCTAGTTTTTTTTTTTAATCAATCAAGACATACAAACTCACCCAGGAGAATGACACATATACAATTACATTAATTAAGTCTAAGGGTGGGGAAACATGACTTTTGTGCTCTCATTTAAATCAGGAAGAAGTTCCGGTGACTGAGTTGCATTTGTAGAACGTTGGGCCTTGAAATCGTCAGCCATGTAAAGAGGAAAGCCCAGAAACCCTAAAACTCAGCGAGACCTTTTAAAAGTAAGAGAGACCCCCCCCCCCCAATCTTGTATCCGCCATTTTGAAGCCAGGTCTCACTCGGTGTCAGAGTTTCAAAGTTAGAGAGCTTTGCTGGGGGAGTGCCACGTTTTAGGAAAAATAAAAGCCAGGTTTACGAACTGGCAGCAACCGCAAACATGTATTTTAGGTCTCGTTGCTGGAGGGGAGAGCGGAAGGACTCGGCAGAAGAAAGTCACTTTCTTTTTCTTCCTTTGTTTCCCCTGGAGCACTTTTTCTTCGACAATTGTGGAAAACTTGCAAGGGAGGGAGAAATCCTATCAGTTTCACAACTTTTGAGTGTTGGCGTGCAGGGACTTTTCTTCCAAATGAAAATGTGCTAAAGGCAGTTAGCAGGCAATTCTGGTGGCAGAGGAGGACCCAAATGCCGAAAAATTGCTTCCTGCAGCCCCCACCCCACCCCAGCACATCCACGCCACAGCGGCTTGTTTCTCGAGGTGCCAGCTCTTGCTACTTGCAAAATATAGGGTGCTGTCATTATCCCATGGGTGGGATTCTAACTTGAGAATTTCTGGCAAGTCCTGTGTCAATCTGGAGACTTTTTTTTTGCTGTACATTTAAATATTTGATGGGTGTCGATTAAAAGGCAAATACTTGTTTGTTTAGCTCTAGTTCTTCAGACACATATAATCAAGGTTCTCCAAAACCCTAATAAATGTGTTACATACCTCGAAATCTAATTACCCACACTACTAATTAGGTGAAAATGATGACTGGAAATGACTTCCAATGTGGAATAATAGTGGCTGAGCAGTTTTCTCAAGTTTGTCGTTTAGCAAGTTGGCATTTTATATGTTAAATGGCCTGACATTTTAGGTTCCCAGCAGTGGAAAGTGGTAAAAATCTAAGATAATTAAAATCTCTGCCGCGGAAAGGCAACAGTCTGGGGAGAGGTGGATTTCTTGAATTGTTTCTTTGTTTCTCACCAATGGGCTTTGTTATCAGCATTATTTATTTAGCCAAAGAGTTCTTTGTCTCTGCAAATGGCCCCAATCAAGTTTTGTTTGAGACAATTAGCTAGTGCCAGCCAACGAGTCCTATGCAAATGTTGGGGTAGGAATGCAACGTGTGCGTTTGAAGGCCTGGGTTTTGTTCCTGAAGAAGGCAGATTGTAAATTGCTTTCTTCGAGTACTTTTTTTTTTTAAGTTTAGCATGGGGGTGGGGAAGACAGGTTTATCTGGTCCTTCCTCGTCGCCCCTCCAGACCCGCAGCAGCTGGGGGGTGGGGGGGGGGGAGCTGTCTGCTGTCCTTTAAAAAGGCTCGCTGAGCCTGGCCTCGGGTTCTTTTCCAAGTTAGTGATGGTGAACGTGGTAGAGCTGCCGCGGCCACCGAAGGAGTAAACCAGCATCTCTGTTTGTTTTGACCTTAGTTCTGTCACTGCAAACCCACCCACCAAGGACCCTGAACCTGTCCTCCCCCGGCGAGCCAAGACCTTCCAGCTGGGTGCCCCCGGTTTGGGCTGACTTTGCGCCGCCAAACAACCTTAGCATGATGTCTTATCTCAAGCAACCGCCTTACGCAGTCAATGGACTGAGTCTGACTACTTCGGGGATGGACCTGCTACACCCGTCCGTGGGTTACCCGGGTAAGTGCGTTATCCCACCCGCGGGGTGCGACATCCTGTTCACTTCCCTCCCTTCCCCTCCTCAGCGTTTCCACCCAGGCTCCAGGTGAGGTCTCTTCTGGAATTTTCTTCGAAAGAAGCAATTTAGAGCCACGGGCTATTTTGCTGACCTAGGAGAGGCGATAACGAGGCTGAGAAAAAAAACTAATAGGTGTGTGCCCGCAACAGTTGCAGAAAAAAAACAAAACAACAAAACCCCCCACTCGGTTTCCCTCTTACTTGGACTGAATGGGGAACACGCCCGGAGGTGGGGTGAACTAGGATTCTTATCTCCAAGACCAGCTGCTAGGACGCCGGCCTTGGGAGCGGCGGGTTTTCTCGCCACCAGGCCCTGGCGGGTCTCTCCACTGCGCCCCGGGGGCTTCCCCTCTGACCTGCAGGCCCCCAGCCTTTAATCCACGTAGGTGCGACTTTGCGGGGTTGCGGTGCTTTCCTTTCCGCCCACCTCTGGCTCCTTAAAAAAAAAAACAACTTGTGTACGTACGAACTCTATCCCCATTTTAGATTTGGATGAAAGGTCCCGGTAATGTTAAACAGCCATCCTAGCTGCCGGTTCTCCGGGACTCTCCGACATCACCGAATATTTATGTGGTTTAGAGAGCTTGGGTTGGTCTCTGTCCCCTTTGATTTTGTTGGTTTTGTTGGCTTTCCAAGTGAAATTTGGTCGGGGCGATTTTTAAAATTGGGCAGATAGGTGCTGTTCTGGAACGGGGCGGCGTGGTTCAAGGGTATGGGGGAGACAGGGGCGCTGGCTGGGCCCGGGACAGACAGACTGGGAGGAGAGGGTGGTGAAGGGTAGTGAGTATGGGGAGGGGGAGGGACTTGGCGCCTCAGTGACTGAGAAACTGCTCCCCCACCCTAAAGGACCCTGGGCTTCTTGTCCCGCAGCAACCCCCCGGAAGCAGCGCCGGGAGCGGACCACGTTCACCCGGGCGCAGTTGGACGTGCTGGAAGCGCTGTTTGCCAAGACGCGGTACCCAGACATCTTCATGCGCGAGGAGGTGGCGCTGAAAATCAACCTGCCAGAGTCCAGGGTCCAGGTAGGAGAGATGCCCCTGGCTGGATCTGCGCCCCCATTTCCCCGAAGCATGGTGTTGGAGTGGAGGACCCAGGAGAGCCGGGGTCTGGGCCAGGACAAAGGAAAACTGAAAGGGCTAAGTAGCCCCAGGGAGCAGTGGGAGGCCTTTTTTTGCCTCACCTCCCCCATCCCCACGTAATCCCGTAAGCAAGGGTCTTCTGGCCCAGGTGACCAGGCAAGTAATAGGGATAAAGCAAAATCTTAGGCCCACAAGGCCCCCAATCCTGTGCAGATTTTGGGGGTCCTCTGGTGATCTTTAACCCTTGCCTTCTGCTACGTGGAAATCTCCCTTCGCTCTTCACACGGGCTTTTAAGGGTTACAGAAATTTATCCCTAAATATTTCCACTGGTGGAAAGTATTTTCACACATGAAGAGAATAGAGTGAATGACTTGTTCAAGGTGAGATGTAGGCTTGTTGGCAGAGCCCGACTGAAGCAGTAGCTGATGCCTTCCCAAATACACACGCACACACACACACACACACACACACACTTGAAGTGTGTTTTCTTTTACTCCTTTTGGGATTGAGTAGAATTTGCCAGCTCTAGGTTATGTAACGGATAAAAAATATTCACATAATATCCTTAGTGACATCCCATTGCTCCTGTCCCCCTAAACTTGACCCTAAACTGAAGAGGGAAAGTCAATTCCAACTTGCCCAGGGAAGAAGTGTTACATGGAATTGCTTTGAAAGAGCATTTAGCACCTAAGCTCCATGCACACCTGGGAGAGCTTCAGCCGGGATGTGCTGTTGGAAGTGTCAGACCATCGGTGTGAACTGTGTCAAAGTGGGTTGGGAGAAGCCTTAGCACCTTGGAGGCTTAAAGCAAAGTCCTGGCTGGAAGCAAAACACTTGGCTGTGAGTGTGATGCTGTTGAGCTTGGCGTAGCTTTTCCCACGGTGGGGGCATCCATATTGAGAGTTCATTCAAGAGGAGCCGGAGGTCAGGAAGAATGCTGGGCCTGTCTCTGCTCCGCTTCCTGGCCACAGAGCATGAAAATGGCTGGTCAAGAGTTTTGGAAGTTGTAGGCAGAGCACTGAGTTGACAAGCTAGTGAACAGGAGTCAGGAGACGGAGTCTGTGCTGTGGCTCTATGTTGAAGGCGCAGACTGGTGACTGGGAGCAGTAAGGGGTCCGCATCCAGCTCAAGGCATGGAATGCTCACGTGTCACCCAGACACCTTTAGCAAATGGTGGCTTTCAGACCTGTGTCCCCAGTGGGAGCATAGCTACCCCTTGATCCTGCTGTGTGAATCTTTCTGGGAGAGACCAGCCGTGGAGTTGCAGAATCAGCCTTGCTTATTGGCAGTTGCTCCCTGGAAGGTGGACTGAGTTTAGGTTGCTTTTGCTCTCTTGTTGGCACGCAATGACAGAATTGTTTGTCTTTGGTTTCTGTCCCAAAGCCAGAGATCTGTTCCATTTCCTTGTGAGAGTATTCTATGATATAGTTGGATCACTGTGTTTATATATGCATTGGAGTTGAAAAAAGGATAAGAAAGGGAAGTGGACACATTTTGAGCCATCTGATTTGGGGGGTTGTCTTGCCTTTTTCCCTATTTTCGGAACAGGGCAGGTTTGGGTGCTTTTAGATACAGCCTCTGCACTTCCCGGTAATTCTGGGGGAACAGACAGAAATGCCACTTGGTGTCAGAGGCGGGGGTGAGTGTGTACCAAGCTCATCTGTGCATGAAGGACAGGTCTATAATCTGGGAGCCACCGCTCCTTTCAGAATGATCACAACCACATTCAAAGAGGTTTCTCTCCCTTTCAAGGTGTGGTTTAAGAACCGAAGGGCGAAGTGTCGCCAGCAACAGCAACAGCAACAGAATGGCGGGCAGAACAAAGTGAGACCTGCCAAGAAGAAGACATCGCCAGCTCGGGAAGTGAGTTCAGAGAGTGGAACAAGTGGCCAGTTCACTCCCCCCTCTAGCTCCTCAGTCCCGACCATTGCCAGCAGCAGCGCCCCCGTGTCTATCTGGAGCCCTGCCTCCATCTCCCCACTGTCAGACCCTTTGTCCACTTCCTCTTCCTGCATGCAGAGGTCCTACCCCATGACGTATACTCAGGCGTCAGGCTATAGTCAAGGCTATGCTGGCTCAAGTTCCTACTTTGGGGGCATGGACTGTGCCTCTTACCTGACCCCTATGCATCACCAGCTTCCTGGACCAGGGGCCGCACTCAGTCCCATGGGTACCAATGCAGTCACCAGCCATCTCAATCAGCCCCCAGCTTCTCTTTCCACCCAGGGATATGGAGCTTCAAGCTTGGGTTTTAACTCTACCACTGATTGCTTGGATTATAAGGACCAAACTGCTTCCTGGAAGCTTAACTTCAATGCTGACTGCTTGGATTATAAAGATCAGACATCCTCGTGGAAATTCCAGGTTTTGTGAAGACCCATATAGAACCTCTTTTTGTGGGTGATTTTTCAAATACACTGGGCTGGACATTCCGGTTTTAGCCAGGCATTGGTTAAAAAGAGTTAGGTGGGATGAAGCTCAGAAAACTCTGATGAAGTTCCACGAGGCATAGAGAGAAAAGTGGGGAGCCCTAGAGGGGCCTGCCCACCAGCAAGCTGAAATGGACAAACCCATCTACTTAAGATCCCATCCTAGTTTTAGATTATTGGTTTTACTGATTTGCAAAGTGATCAAAAGCTTTCTAGCCATGTGCGACCAGACACCACCAAAAATAAATCAAAACAGAATCAGACGTGACTTCAGTGGGGACAGAAGGGAGGGAGGGCGCCAGCCTTCTCAGGCGGAGGTATTGCAGTGTTTTTTAGCCAATCCTTGGTTGACTCTTAGGAATGAAGAGTGTCTCAGTCACGTTTCATGACCAACTGGGAGTTGGCGCTGAACACCTTTTCAGGGCTGTGTGAATTGTGCGACTGATTGTCCTAGATGCACTACTTTATTTAAAAAAAATAATGTTCATAAGGAGTCAATATGTAGTTTTAAGAGACAATCAGTGTGTGTCTTATATAAATGGTACATCTGTGGTTTTTAATCCGTGCTAGACTTCAAAACTGTGATCTGTTCTTGTATGCAACCATGAACTCCACTCTGCAGGAGTTCTTCTGTGGTTAAATAGGTAATAATTATAATCGAAATTCAGAGCAACTGAGTGCTACCTTTTTAAAAAAAGAAACAAAAAATTACCTTGGGCTGGAGGCAAGCTGCCCTGAAACTTGCCGGCATCGTGTCTGTAGACAAGAAGAGAGGACACTAACTCCTCCGTGCTTGCTGTTGGTAAGCCTCACAGTGAGATGTCGGCCGTGCTCAGCCTGATGCATCTTTGAGCCGAGATCATTGTCATGTACGCTTGCAGATGTAAACTGGAAACAGACTATATGCATCAACCTTTTCTTCCTGGATTTGGCAGATCTGTATAATTATATTAAAATGGTTCTAGCACAGTGTTGGGTTCCGTTTAATTTGCATCAGTACTCTGCAATGACAAGGCTCCATTCAGCCAGCCTCTTTCCTAAAACGTTTGCATTCGGGCAGACGGGAGAGGAGCAGACTTTATTTGGACTTTGAATCCTTTGGCTCATCCCGGATGAAGTAGCTACCAGTGACAGCAGGGTACACTGTATGTGACTCATCAGGAAGGCTCGGAAGTGGAAACGTTCTCCCTGCTTTGCCCTGTCACCAGTCTGCACATTTCTTGGACACTTGTCTCTGGGAAAGTGAGAATGCCAGGAATTTCTTGTTTCCATTCTCTTATTTGGTTAAGGGGATTTTTTCCTTTAAATTCAAAAACAAGGTAAACATGAGAGGTAGCGTAATCAGACCCTGAAAGCAATTCAAGCAGAAGTGATCTCTGAACAAAAGAGTTGCAGAAAAGTTGTCAAACCTATAATTTTGGCAGTTGAACATAAGGCATCCTGGTCAGATTTTTTTTGAGACGGAGGTGAGGGTTCAAAAAAAAAAAGGGGGGGTGTCCTTTTCCCTGCATTTTGTAAGTTTGTGACCAGAAAAGACTATGGGCCCATGATCACTGTGCCCCTTTGGTAAAAGCAACATTGAAATACCTTTTGAATTTTTTAAGACTTTTAAATTAGATCAACCCAAGGCAACTGATGGTAACTTTTTCCAGGGAGTTTAAGCAGTTGTCAGCCTTCCTAAGGAAGTCCTTTTTCTGTTCAGGAAGTGCTCCCAACCAACTTCTCTGGCCAGGTTTTCTGTTAGCTCCTGAAAAGCATCCTACCCTTCTTTACAGGCCAGTGAAGTGGGGACCCTTGGGGCTTGCTTGGAGGTTTTTGTCAGATTCCGGTCTTAATCTCCTGGCTTTTTCCCGGGTGATAATCAAGCAAATTGGGAAGAAGTATCCTCCCACTGCCTGCAGTGGTGAGGGTCGAGGAGGGTACTTTTTGTTTATAATACAATAATGACAACCCACCTCGGGCTACTGAAAGTTTTTTCTCCTTAAACTTAAAAGTTGGAAGGAGCGCTGGACACCCATGTTATCTTTCCCTCCTTGGGATAAGTTGGCTTCACTGAGACCACACAGTTCAGTCTTTAGGAAAGCAGAAATGGATCCCCCCCCCCCCCCCCCCACACCTTTGCACTTAGTGTTAAGGAAATAACAGTAAGCTTAAAAGCGGCGGGGTGGTTCATTTCTAGTGCAATCAGGCTTAACAAAGGGAATAAACCCCCAAAATGGCAACCGGAGTGCTGGGAGCTACGTGGGCAGCGGGTAGTGCTGAACCGGCCCGGGATCGGGTGGCCTGCTATGCAAAGATCCTCCCCCATCCCCCAATCTTGAGCCTCCCACGGAGACCTAGGGCTTGGTCATCCCCTGGAACGGCAATTACTTCTGCGCAGATATAGCGAGAAATCTCAGCGGATCACTTCAGGTCCCGGTTTTGGAGAACCTCTGGCTGTTGGGTCCCACGCCATCGCCCCAATCACGCCTGCCACCCCGGGTGTCCCCCAGCCAAGACCCCTCAAGGCAACGGCCCGGCCGGATCCCGGCACTCAGGGCAGCAAGCGAGCTCCACTTTCCCCGTTAAGGAAGTTAACCTGCGGGGAGAGGCACTCCTCGTCCGGCCCGCGAGCAGGGTCGCGTTTGGCCAGCCGCCGTTTGCCACCCTCGGGACGCGGGGCCGGCCTCTCACGCAGCCGGGTGCTGGGGGGGGGGGGGGCACAAGAGGCAGGCAGGTGCAACCACCGGGCCTGCGAGCCTCAGGGGTCCTCGTGGCTTGGTGCATCCCAGCAGTCCATCGGGCTTGGTGGACGAGGAGGTGGGGGTGGCCCGGTCGGGGGCCAGTACCCGGTGCGCGGGAAGGAGCTAAAGCCCAGACTCAGCGAGCTGAGTCCCAGAGACCCGCAGACCCCGGTAAAAAGAGACCAAACCAGCAGTCTGGCAGTTCCCCCGTGCCCGGCATTCACCGGGAGGAATCTTAAGTGATGCTGGGCCCATCCCTTAGCTCCAATTCTGTATGTTTTTGTGTCAGACGAGGGTCTTCCCTTCTCCTTTTCGGACCAGGCGCGCAACACTACTAGGCAGTGCTTGGGGCCGGGCCGGAGGCAGGTTCCCGCAGCGTCGAGGGGGCCGGCCAGCGGGCCAGCGACCCTTTCCGGTTACCTGCTGGCATGGGCTGCAGCCAGCGCCCACCCCCACTTAACCAGAAGCAGGCGCGCTGGCGGCAGCCTCAGGGACGCGCCCACCGCAAGTTCAAACCCGCATCCCACTTCCAGCAACAACCTTCGCTATTGCACAAAGCTGTAACCTAAAACTCCCAAACCAGGCGCGCCAGTGCCGGGTGGCTCACTGTACAGAGACGCGTTCCAAATTCTGCCAAAGAGGGACTCATAGCGGTCGGGCAGGAGACACAGGCACATCCCATGCCCGGAAACAACCAGAAGTGTCAGATTCAGCCATGACCTCCAGCTTGGAGTCTGCCTGCCCTCCAGGCCTCTGTGGCAAGGACCACACAGCAGCCATCTTTCTCCTTTCTGTGCCACCCAGTGGTCCAAGTCTCTACCACACATGTTTGCTCCGATGCGCTACCAGCACCCTGGGCACCTCTCACGTTCAGCACAGGGTGCTCCCATCCGCCTGGTTCCCACCGCCCCCCAAGACCCTCCTGGGGCCTGGGAGGGGGAGCAAAACCCCAAACGCAACCACCCCGGATGTGTTTCAGGAGTAGGCTCTGAAACCGCACAGATTATAGGATTTGTCTCGGCCAGAATTAACATTACACGTGAAACCGGAGGGCACCTGTGTATTGAGACACGTTGTGTTAGGATTGCTCCGAGCGTGTGCTCCAAATAACAATCTGAGATCTTAAATAACAATGATTTCTTTACTGTATAAAAATGAAACCTACACACTCTTTGGGAAGGGTAGTTTCTCTGGTGGAAGAAGTTCGAAGGAAGCGGAAACAAACCTGGTACCGGAAGAAGTTTCTATGCCCACAAGCGGAGGAGGCAGGCGCATACAGGGAAGGCCTTCATGGAGCTCCTTGCTCACAGTAGAAGTTCCTCCAGAGCTAACTCCAGCCAGACTTCCTGTCCTACAAGCCAGGTGTTTTATGTTGGAAAGAAACAAAAACAAACAAGGTGCAAATTCAAATAAAGGAGCCCCCAAGTCCAACCTACTTGGTCAAAGATAACTGTCAGTGGTGCGGGGCAGCCAGGCTGGGACTGGCAAAGGCTCACTTGCTGCAGCTTCTCCTGGAGCAAAACTCACACTGCTCGAGGTCTCTGCCTCATTGACAATCCTTCATCTCCCGCACCCTGTTCCTTCAATTCTGAGTGCAAGCCTGAGGTTTGGCGGTGGGGGAGGGGAAGAGAAGAAGAATCCCGCAGCGAATGTAATGTTAAGTGGAACTGACTTCAGTTTGGGATCCCCAAGGAAAATGGGTGAGCAGGAAGTCGGGCTGCATTCTCAGCTAGGTTAGCACTGTGCCCTCCTCCGCCTGTTGCAGGAATGGGCACGCCATTTCCTAGTGTAGGTCATTTTGGAGACAGTTCCAGTCAAGGGGTTTAAAGAAAGGACCCATTTCTTGCAGTCATATAACTGGTATTTTTGTGAGTATGTGTGTGTGCCTCTTGGACCGCTCCCGAGAGGGATCTGCAAGTGGGAGCCATAGGAAGTGACGTCCTCGCATAACGGCTGCAAATGTCCCTGAGCCAGGGCTCCTGGGTGGGGTGACACTCTCCCCCGAGCGTTCCCTTAGGTCTGCCCCCATCCTCTGAACGGAAAAATCAGTTATCGCAGTCTGGGGTTGTTAAAAAAAAAAAAATCTGTTCCTAGAACCAATAGTCACATTTTAGGATCATGGACCATTAATAAAAATCTCCTTAACATGCAAATGGTTCTAAAATGCGTCGGCGGCGGATTACTGGAGCCTAATGGACGTCGTGCGTGTGATAACGCGGACTTTGACGGGTTCCGGAATGGGTATCCGACCACAGCCACCTGATTATCAGCTTATGACCAAACCACACTTTCAGCTGCCATGCTCTTAAGAGGCGTTCAGGCCGTCAAGCCCAGGACGTCTCTGTCCTCCAGCTAACCGGTTTAACCACCGCCCGGCGCTCGGAAAAGGAAAAAGGAAAATCTGCCCGCAGGCGCCAGGTCACCACCAGGTGTCAGTGAGGCTGGTCCAAGGCCTCCCCGTTCCTCCCCTCCCTGGCCTTAATGCGGCGACGCCCGCAGGGCGGTGGCTCTGGGCGCGTCGAGGGCCTCGCCCGGTCCCGGACCCTCCCACAGGGCTCTGGCGCCTCTCTTCCTCCCGCCAACTCCAGAAGCGCCTGCTTCATTCGCCCCTCCACCGACCCGCGTCGGGGAAAATTCGCAGGGTTCTTACGCCCCGGGTGCGCAGCACCTGCTGACAGCCGGGAGGGAGCGGGTTCAGGGTTTCTCCCCAGAACTGGGCTATTGTCTTTGGTTCTCATTCTCCATCCCTCACCTCCCGGCGTGACCGACCGTCTCCCCTGGCTGCGGACTGCACAGTGCGTCGCCCTGGAGCTCTCCCTGCCCCCGGGGGCTCCTGTCACCTGCAGAGTGTCCCGGTAAATCAGCTCCGGAAACCGACCGGGAATTGCCTGGCTCACCACGTGGGACATCGGGATAACCACCCCCGACCCGCACCAACCGGGCATCACCCGCGGGCGCAGACCTCGACTCTAGTGTGCCCCAGCCCTGTTTGGGGCCGCACGTGGCCCGGTTGCCCCGATCTCCTGCAGGCCTCCCTGTTCAAGGCCGAGCATTTACGCTCAGAAGTGGGGATCCCCACCTCCCCACACCGCTTCCCTGGTTCTGCGCCCACCCACGTGTGAACGGAAGCTACGATCCGGCCGCACTCAGGGCCCCACGCTGGGCTGGCTCTCTACAACAAGCTGCCTCCATGTGGTTCCTCATAGGGAGAAGGGTCGCAGGCTGGTTTGGCTGTGGGGCTCAGCTGGGCCTGCACCCGGAATCCGAGTGTGCCATGGGCCACAAGGCGGAGCTGGCGTGATCCCTAGGGTCCCCAGGTCCCAGGATGGTGCCTGGCGATGGCTGCCTGCTTCAACTTCAGACCTCACCAGCTGGCGTGTCGGTGGGTGCCCCCTGCCAGGACCTGTTTAGATGGCTGGTTTAACCAATTGGCCTAACACGAATTTTGAGTTAGAGCTTCTGGACTCTACAGGTGTGTCTTGATAGCCCGCCCTCCCTCCCAAGTCCTTCATGGCCTTGAGTTCAAGTAAGTTGGATGATGTGTGAGTGAGGTTTGGCTCAAGACATTCTGCCATCCTATAGTACGTAGAGAGAGGGTTGGGTAGAAATGAAATCTAAATAAGTATATTTCACTATCAATGCTGTTAAATTGAAGTCTGAAAGTAGGTAATTATGGAAGGAGGCCTCGTGTTCGTATTTTTAATGTTAAAAGGATGCAAGTCTCTGAAATGCATTTTTAAAAATACACTAAGTATTTTTTGACATGGGAGAGAAATGGAAAACCAATTGCACTAACCACTTTTCAAGGATGGACCATTTGAGGGAATTAAACTACTAATGGCAATTCCTACTCATTGGTTGATTTGAAAGGTTGAGTTACCAAGTTGGAGGGATCTTCCGTCCAGCGGTTCACGCTCCAGATGACAGGAAGAGCTGGGTGTGGAGTGGGTAGCTCCAACCAGGTCTCTCAGGTGGACAACAACCACCCAGTTATCATTCACTGCTTTCCCCGCTGCCTTAGTGAGCAGCTGGATCAGAAGTGGAGTAGCTGGGACTCCAGCCAGCTCCTATTGATTTTCAGTGGGTACCGTGTTTTGGCTCCATTTTTCTTTTCTTTCAGGATTTTGGTTAGAAAGGAGAATAGTAACACAAAATTTGGAAGAGAGGATGCCTGAGTTGGTATCTTTTCAGAGATTCTTACGTGTGGTTTAGCACGCACTGGGGACAATTGTTTATAGATAGGTTTTATAGAATGAGTGAATGCTTTCCTATTGTAAGAAAACTTTTTACTGTTGACTAGGTATGGTAAATAGTGTTTCTGGACAAAAGAGCCAAAACTTTCACCAAATTCCTGCAAAGATCTGAGCCCCAGGGGCAGCTGCCGTTGGCGGAGCCAGTCATTCTGTGCATTAGGAGCCCATGCGGGCAATGCTTGAAGTCCTGGCTACTTCCTTGTAAGGCAGCTCCCTCCCCACACAACCTGGAAGATGACCCAAGTCCTTGGGCTGCTGCACTCCACGGTGGGAGAGCTAGCCATAGCTCCTAGCTCCTAGCTCCTGGCTTTGACCTAGTCCAGCTCCAGGCTGTGGCCAATAGGAGACCTAGCCATAGCTGCTGGCTCCTGGCTTTCACCTGTTCCAGCCCCAGGCTGTGGCTAATAGGAGAGTGAGTCAGCAGATCCAAGATCTTTCTCTCTCTCTCTCTCTGCCTTTCTCTCTAATTCTGCCTTCCACATACATTTTTTTTTAAAGATCTGAAACCATTTATAACTGATAACATTTGATCTTTATGACGCACATGTGGTTCAAAAAGGTGAACTTGAAAATAAAACTTAAGTAGTTCATGGCAACAGCTGGAGAAAATGCAGCACCATAAAATTTAAATCGACTTATTGTAATTGATTTTTAATAAAAGATTTATTTAGTTGAAAATAAGGTTGAGCAAGGTAATTAATAATAAAAAAATTTAAAAAAAATAAGGTTGAGAGAGAAATCTTCCATCCACTGGTTCACTTCTCAAATTGCCACAATGGCCAGCGTTAGTCCAGTCCTAAGCCAGGACCAGGAGATTCTTCTGGGTTTCCTACTTGGGTGCAGGGGCCCAAGGACTTGGGCAGTTCTCTGGTGCTTGTCCAGGCTGATTAGCAAGAGGTTGGCTTGTAAGTGGAACAGCCAGGACTCCACCAGCACCCATTTGGGATGCTGCCTTCTTAGGTGATGGCTTTACCAGCCACACCATGGAGCCTGCCCCTAGAACCGATATATTTTTAAAAGATTTATTTATTTTTATTACAAAGTCAGATATATAGAGAGGAGGAGAGACAGAGAGAAATATTTTCTGCCTGATGATTCACTCCCCAAGTGAACGCAACAGTCAGTTCTGTGCAGATCTGAAGCCAGGAGCCCTGAGCTCCTCCTGGTCTCCCATGTGGGTTCAGGGTCCCTAGGCTTTGGGTTGTCCTCTACTGCTTTCCTAGGCTACAAGCAGGGAGCTGGATGGGAAATGGCCACTAGGCCACGGCACCAGGCCCAGAAATGATATATTTTGAGAAGCAAAATATTTTCATGAATTTCTAAATTATACCCATTTGACTTAAATTATTGTCCATAAAGCTATGGACAAGATACACATGTTTTTGAACTAACAAGAGAACAAGCAAGAGTGATTATTATTGTCACTTTAAAAAAACATGTGAGAGCCCAGCATGGTAGCCTAGTGGCTAAAGTCCTTTCCTTGTATGCTCCAGGATCCCATATAGGCGCCAGTTCGTGTCCCTGCACCCCCACTTCCTATCCAGTTCCCTGCTTGTGGCCTGGAAAAGCAGCTGGGGACGGCTCAAAGCCTTGAAACCCTGCACCCACGTGGGAGACCCAGAAAAGGCTCCTGACTCCTGGCTTTGGTTCAGCGCAGCTTCAGACATTACAGTCACTTGTTGAGTAAATCGTTGGATGGAAATCTTTCTGTCTCTCCTCCTCTCTGTATATTTGACTTTGCAATAAAAATAAAATAAATCTTAAAAAATATATATGTATTTGAAAGGCGGTAAGGTGGGGATGGGGAAGAACTTTCATTGCCTGGCTCACTGCTCAAATGCCTATAACATCCGGGACTGAACCGGGCCGAAGCCAGCAGCCAAGAGCATGATCCTGGTCCCACCCAGGTGCAGGGCTGAAAGCGCTCGCCGTCATCTGTGGTTTTCCTGGGGTCTTCGCAGTGAGCTGGGCCAGAGGCAGAGCACTTGTTACTTGAGCTGGCACTCTCCAGGCATCCCAGGCAGCAGCTTAAGCTTCTACGCCACAGTGTCTGCTCCCAGAGTACACACATAAAATACAAAGTTGAAAATGTAAGCAGTAATTTAATGATCAAGATGAAAGGTCTCTCTAACCAAAACAAACCAAATAATCAGTAATCTGACCCTAATTAAAAATTTGGGAAATTTTATTTATTTTTTGGAAACATTTGCTTATTTCTGTTGGAAAGGCAGATTTACAGAGAGGAGGAGATGATAGAAAGATCTTTCATCTACTGGTTCACTCCCCAAGCGGCCACAATGGCCAGAGCTGTGTCGATCCAAAGCCAGGAGCCAGGAACTTCCTCCAGGTCTCCCTCGTGGGTGCAGGGTCCTGAGGCTTTGGGCCATCCTCGACTGCTTTCCCAGGCCACAAGCAGGGAAGACAGGAACCTGTGCCCATATGCGATCCCAGGGCTGGAAGGGGGATAATTAACCAGCTGAGCCGTTCCACTAGGCCCAAATTTTGGAACATTTAATTTGAATGATGTTTTTTCTCTCGCTCTTCCTATATGTGTGTGTTTAGATACATAAGTTTACCACACACACATCAATTCCTAAGTTTTTCAAGTTTGATGCTTGTCAAAGATGAATGAAATAATAAGCAAGAGAGTTGAGTGAGGCCTTCTGACCAAGGCAGAAGGAGGACAGAGCTGTGTACCAAGTGACAGGATCACCTGTAGGGAAGCCACAGTTACACTGAAATTAAATACTCAGAGATCTATCACTTAAGATCCACAGATTCCACCCATTCCCCCGACCCATGACTCCCCAGCTTACTCTCAACCTTGTCTCATGAGATATCGACCGTTAGAGCAAGGAGGAGTATAATCTGTGGGTTTATTTAACATTTGGTCTTTGTGCAAGGGCTTTCATTTAGAGGAACCATTGCAGCTAAGATTTGGATCTGGTCCCTAAAATAGCCTGAACCGGGTGACCTTAGGCAAGTAGACGCAAGATACTAGCAATTTATTTCATATCAGCTCCCAAGCCATCACCGGGTGATAACAACGCTTGGGCGTTGTTAATCTCTGCTTGATTCAAACTGGTGACCGCAAGGTGAAAGGCAAGGGAGTTATCTCTTAGCAATCCATGTGGCCTTCCACGGATTGCCAGTTGGGCCAATACAATTGAAGCCTCTTCTCCAGGGGTTACTTTAAAAATTTCATCTCCCAAGTCTTTGGTCTTTGTGGGCCTGTAAGGTATGAGGCCTTTTATCAAGGAAAATGCCCCGGGGCCAAGATATAGGAGCTGAGAATCCAATACACACTAGAAAGATTGGAAAAACTGTGTGTTTTCTGCCTAATAAACTTTGAACATCACTGCCATGATGACAACTAGAAGACGCTTTTGGAAATAGATGTGGGATTTTTCCCCCCCACATAGTACAGGAAAAACAAAAAGCAAATTCCTGTCTTAGAGACTTAGAATTGCTCTGTTTTGAAATTGGCTTTGTTTTCCCAATCAGTAAGGTCAGTACAGATCACGATAGGCTCATTTGGTATCAATTTCAGGCCAGAAGCTGCTTGGCAAAGTCGGATGGAGAGCACAGAAAATAAAGGAATAGAATGTTCTGCTGGTGCTCTGAAGAAAACCAGACCAAGTGGCTTGGGGGGTTACTGACGCTATTTGCACTTAGCAGATGCATAGAGAGAACATTTGAACCTCATATTCCAGCGTGTTCTTTTCTAGCCCAAAGTCCTAGCACTGTAGATTTACTACTTGATAGAATTACTCTGCCCCTGCTACCCACATTGAGATAACGCACCTGTTTGATCTTCATACGTCACATGAGAGAGCATTCTCAGAAGAAAAATTGAAAAAGCTTCCAACATACTGCAGATATTTTTGTAACAAGCTTTTGAGGGGGGGAGAGTGTTCAGGTTTATGTATTGCAGGTATGGTATTAGTAGTATAACATAAACCAAAAGCTCTTTTGGATGGGACCAAAGACCAACTTGACAGAAGGCAGAATTTCAGTGTTCAGCAAACAGTGTAGCAGACTTCCCTCCAGATTGTTCTACACCTTCATTCATTCCGACAACCTTTGTTTGCTGCCTTTTTAATGAACTGGTATTTGCAAACATTACTCCTATTGTTTAGTATCTCCCCCTCCCACCCCATCACCACCACCACCGGGATACACTAAGTAAACACAATAATTGTTAATGGCGCAACAGTTGTCAGAGGGTTGATGCATTGTATGGCATTCCTAAAGGGACATCTTTTGTGATAAAAAATCACTGCTAAAGCGTCCTGGGATTGTCTAATTGGTCGTGGAGAAACAGGATGAAGACTAAATATGCAGTGTTGCTTCTGCTTAAAACTTGCTTTGGCTTCAGTTTTTCACTGATAGCAGCTCGGGAGAGCAGAGTTGTGCTATTTGGTTGGTCTTGTAAACCATCCTGGTTGGAGTATTTGTAAGGGATGACAGTTTCAGGACTCTTTCCTTGTCTGGTGACTGAACTGATTAGAACTTAGAGCTCAGCAGGGGAGAGATGAGAGCTTTGTTCGCTTGGTCTAGTGTTACCATGTTTTTGACGATGATGATGTCAAGCATGTTGATGGGTTTGATGGCTCACACTGGAATTACTTGCATCTTAAATCAGTAGAGAATTGGACTAGGAAATTTTTAAACATTTATTTTTGTAAATTTTTAGTTGGACTAGGTAATTTACTTCAGGATCTATGCAAAATGGAACAGCCCCTATTTTGCAGAGCTCAGTTTTCGCTTAATTTTTCTTTTCGTTTTATTGTTGTTGTTTTTTAATATCTATACACTTATTTGGGAGGCCGAGTTCCTGATGGTTCAACCCACTATGCCACGGCACTCGCTCCTCAGTTTTCATTTCGGCCTGCCATGCTGATGAAGGGACCCAACACTCTTCTGCTGCTTTCCCGGGTGCTTTAGCAGGGAGCTGGACTGGAGGTGGAACGGCGGGGGTCGAACCAGTAGCCATATGGGATGCTGACACTGTAGCAGGTGGCCCTGGAGATCAAGCTTTAACAACAACAATAAATAGTCCTACTATTTAATAAACATCTTTGTAGTCCTCTCCACTTAAGTTCTAGAATGTTTATGCAGGTGCAGGCATGCTGAACATCAGCCTTCTCTCAGTGTAGCTGAGCATGACACTGGCGTGTTTATTACCACGCGATGTATGTCGATTCACATCTAAAAACATTGTGAAAACATGCTTTTATTGTCCTTTAAACAGGGCTCAGAGCTGCCAACACATTTCACACTTTGCCTCCGAAACATGGGCATTTAATAAGAAAAGTGAAGTAAAGCAATTTAGTAATCAAGTAATGAAAACCTTGTAAATTGGGCTGCTGGTTTAAAAAAGAAGTGAGAGAATAATTGGGAATAAAAAAGACTTTATGCAAATCAACTCGTATAGATGATGGCAAAAGGAGAAGAGAACAGGGTAATGAATTTGTTCAAATGAATTTACTGAAGACAGCAATTCAGCTCTCTAGGGAATTACAAAGAAAATGAGTAAGTGGCTAGAGGGGCTGATATCTCAAGAAAACCTGAATAGGCAGAATGGACCACATTTGCAAAGAGCAAAGCTTTCTTTAGTCATCAGCTTCCGCAGTTCTTGAAGACACAGGCCTGGGCGCAGTAGCAATTTAAAACTGCAAAAAGCAAAATGAGCTTCCTTGCCCAGGCAGGGAGGTGAGACCTCCTTGGTGATGGGTATGGTCCAGCAAGGACCTGAGAGCCCCCTGCAAGTGTCTGAAAAGACCCCGAGCACCAGGCAGCCAGAATTGTTCATGCCCCTCCAAGGGGTTCCTTTGCAAATGAGGAATCTCTGAGTGAGGATCTCTCAGGCTGTGGAAGTTTCTGCCCTCCGGGAAAATGGCAGAGACTCCAGGGGAAGGGGAGAACACTTAGAATTAAGCCTTGGGGAATTGGCTGGCATTAGTAGTAGGGTGACTTACTACTAAATGACCTGTTAGGTGTGGGTTTCCATCTATAATTTATCTGACTGTATGCTTATTAAACACCACTCTTTATTTTTCAATTCTCGTGACAGTTATGGCACTAATGGTGTTATTGCCAAAGGGATTTCTAGGTTCTTGTGGATTTGCATTCGTTCCAGAAGGAAATGCAGTTATTTAATAAGAGTTAGTCTGTATTTGCCTGGAAGACAACTTCAGCTTTGGCCTCCTCGGGAGACTGAATACCACCAGCTTCTCACACCTGCTGTAGACTTCACCCAACAGCAGGCACTGACTGTATCACTCACAATTAGAAGAATAAACTCACGATGGTTTTTGGCTCCGGAGATGTTAGCTGTGTTAGAATGGCTATGGGAAGTATAGGAAGATATTCTCAGGCGTCAGAAGTATTTAGAAATGAAATGTTCACTTGTGCTTTTTTAAAAATATAGGTAAAGTAGGACCATGCTAAAGATGTAGTGGTTCATTCAGCAAACATTGCAGGGTCTTCTTTGAAGCAGGCACCATTCTGGGGCTGGAACACCCAAGAGTTGAACTTCCATGGAGTTCACACACGCTTTTGAGTGCTGATTGGGAGTCGAACACATCTGTATCAAAGGGAAAGGCAGTAATGGGTTAAAGGTGCATTGAAGTGACAGCAGAGCTTAAAGATGCTCAGCGTTGTAATGAAAGATACCACCTCTCGGACTAGAATTCAGCACTGTGAACTCAGCACTGGAGAGATGCAGTCTGGGACACTCCTTACCTGGGTCTCCTGGACCCCGACTGGGTGGCCTGGTGGGTGTGGGAGGTGGTAGAACTTCCATAGGTCTTGGCCCCTGGGGTCGCAGAAGCTCCATATGGTGTCCTGTGTCCTGGCCCTGTTATGTGACAGTTGCTGCTAACGAAGCTTGGCTTTGGCTTGAATGTCTTTGAAACTCTCCCCACCCCACACCCCCCGCTCCCGCCCTCACCCTCACCAATTGCCTCAATCAAACCAACTCCTAAAAAAAACAAGGCTGTTAAAGAAATGGCCAGAGTGTCGCTGCAATGGGCAAAAGCAATTACTTCAGTGTTTTCGACAGACATTCTGATTGTAAGTGAAAGGCCCTCTTGGAAAAAAGGCAGTCCATTAAGAGACCACTTAATGTTTAATTACATGCGGTTGGAAACTCAGGCAGAGCGCGGCCCAGCCAAATAGGTCATCAGGCTATGAGACAGATGTGGTGGCGATGCCGAGTTTCCTATTGAGTCCCAGGTACAAAAACTCAATGCCTGAGAGCTGTGTTCTCACACCCGGGGCCACTGCAATGCTTAATTATCACTGTCCGATGGTGTAATGTGATCTTGGAAAATGTCATGAAGAATTCCTCCAAATTGTTTGTTTCTTTACTCTTCCTCCTCCTCCCCCGTTTCTATTTCTGGGCTCTCTGCTTTCCTGTAGTTGCTTTTCTCCCTCTCCTGCCTCCCTCCCAAATGGTATTGTGAGGTCAAATTTACCAGGTGTGCAAACTTCCTCATCCGACACTTCTTTGGCAGAACGCACAGGTAGCTGAGCAGGTATTGTCAGGGTCAAGTTAAAGAATAACAGAACCTGCCAATGCAGATTTCCTTCTTGTGGTTCCTGGCATCAATGGCTTCTCAAAAAGGCTGCCGTGGCTTGTACATTTCCCTTTTTACAGCTGGCATGGACTTAGCAGTCCAACTGTATCGTGTCACCTTCCCTCCCACACTGTGGCCGGCACTTCCATGGTCGCAGGCCAGGGGAGACATGGACAAGAATAGAATGACGGATCACTTTACAGTGTTGAGAAACAAAATCAATGGAGAACACGCTACTGTGGGCTCCCAGCTCGAATCTCAGCGGCCACTCTTAGGCCCTTAGCTCTTTAGAAGTGAGTGATCTTGGTAAAATATTCAAGATGTTTACATTCATCTGCTTTTGTCTTTTAGTTTAAAACTGGAAGAAAACTTTCGGGTAAAGTGAGTGCCAATGTTTTCACAGGGCTAGTTGAACTTAAAAGCTAATTGATTTTGGAAAAAAATTACAGAAGGTTTTTGTTGTTGTTGTTTTTGTTATTGTTGTATTTTTTCATCTAGTAGAAATCCAAGATAGTACCAGTAATAATTCTACTAGGGATAAAAAGTGAAACAGTGAAAATGCATTTCTTAAAAAAACGGATGTACCACTGGTATCTGAAAGCTTTGTCTAGGTCTAGGCACCTGCCTAGTGATGACGACATTCATGTTGCACGGAAGATTCCGGGCTTGCATTCTTGGCTTCGGCTCCTGAATCCAGCTTCTTGCTCATGAGGGGAGACCTGGACTGAGGTTTCTGACTCCCAGCTTCAGCCCAGTCCACTCCAGGCATTGTGGGAATCTGGGGAGTGACTCGGGGAACAGGAGCTCTGTCTGACTTTCCATATCTCTGGCTCATAAATAAATACATGAGGAATTTTTTTTTTTTTAAAGGGAGTGCTGGTAAATAGCTCAATTGACTAATCTTCCACCTGCGAGTGCTAGCATCCCATATGGACACTGGTTCATGTGAGGAGTGATTTGAAGGTCATCAGGGAGACGGAGACCCTGCCACCCTGGACCCGTGCCATGTTCTCTTCCTCACAGCTCATGAAATTCATACTGGTCCACCTGTTCATTAATTAGACAATCCTTCATTCCACCTGAGACTCTCACCCCCCTCTCCCAGCCCCTCCCCCAGCCCCTCCCCCAACCCCACCCACTTACCAATCATCCTTAGGCATTCACTTGCAGGCACCAATCCCCTGGGGCCTGCCCTCAGTCCCTCCCAATCCCGCTCCCCACACACCTTGCGGGCTCACCTGAACATAAGGAGCCCCGGGCGCCTTACATCCGCCCTTCCACCACCTCAGTCCTGTTCCTGCACCGCTGGAGGTACCTCCATGTTTCCTTTTCCTAGCTGTTCTTCCCACCACCTCCGTCCTGTTCCTGCCCTGCTGGAAAAAATCTCCTAAAGTGCCTCATTGCATCTGCTGTTTTCAGCTCACAGTAAAAGAACCAGGCTGCGGGAATTAGCTGTGCATACTAAGGTAAAAACTACAACTTTAACTGTTTTAAATAACTAACGGTTCATGTCTTGACTGCTCCACTTCCCTTCTAGCTCCTGGCTTGTGGCCTGGGAAACGGCAGAGGATGGTTCAAAGCCTCGGGACCCTGCACTGATGTGGGAGATCCACAAGAACCTCTGGCTCCTGGCTTCAGATAGGCACAGCTCCATCCATTGTGGTTGTTTGGGGAGTGAATCAGTGGATGGAAGATCTTTCTGTCTCATCCTTTCCATGAATCTGTCTTACTGATAAATAAATCTTATTTAAAAATTTTTTAAATCTTTCTTTTCCTTTTTAAAATTTTATCTATATTCCATAGGTTTTTCTAAGAGGGATTGCCTAGAATGTTCTTAAATTTTCAGATCCTTGGGCCTGAAACCGTGCCTCAATGGCTAATTCCTCACTTTGTAAGTCCCAGGATCCCAAATGGGTCCCGGTTTGTATCCTGGCTGCTCCACTTCCCATCCAGCTCCCTGTTTATGGCCTGGGAAAGCAGTAGAGGACTGCCCAAAGCCTTGGGGCTATTTTCATTTATTTATAAAAATAATTAAAATCTGTAAAATATCCTTGAGTCTTCAGGATGATGTTATATATACTTTTCTTTTTCTTTTTTTAGATTTATTGTATATCTGAAAGACAAGTCACAGAAAGAATGAGAGAGAAACATCTTCTATCTGCTGATTCACTCCAGTGGCTGCAACAGCCAGAGCTGAGCTGATCTGAAGCCAGGATCCAGGAGTTTCTTCTAGGTCTCCCACTTGGGTGCAAGGGCCCAAGGACTTGGGCTGTCCTCTACTGCTTTCCCAGTTCATAAACAGGGAGCTGAATGGGAAGTGGAGCAGCCAGGACCTGAACTGGTACCCATATGGGATGAAACCGCTGCAGAAGGCAGCTTTACCAGCTATACCACAGCACTGGTCCCTGGATGTGGCATTTCTAACCTTATCAATAACCAGTGCTCCCAACACAGTTAAGTGGAATGTTCAAAGCAAGTTGCAAGATGGTTTTCTAGAGCCCATGGTATTGGCTCTGGGAAAGCAGGAAAGCGTGACCAAAGTCTTTGGGCCTCTGACTCACATGGGAAAGCAGGAAGCAGCTTCTTGCTTTGGATCAGCTTAGTTCCAGCTGTTGTGGCCATTTGGGGAGGGAACCAGCAGATGGACAACATCTCTTTCTGTCTCTCCTTCTCTCTCTGTAAAATATGGCTTTCATATATATAGATATATATGTACAAATTTATTTGTTTTTATTGGAAAGGAAGATTTACAGAGAGAAGGAGAGACAGAAAAAAAGATCAGATCTTCCATGTGCTGGCTCACTCCCCAAGTGGCCACAAAGGCAGGAGCTGAGCTGACCCAAAACCAGGAGCCAGGAGCGTCTTCTGGGTCTCCCACGTGGGTGCAGGGTCCTAAGGCTTTGGGCCGTCCTCAACTGCTTTCCCAGGCCACAAGCAGGGAGCTGGATGGGAAGTGGAGCTGCCAGGATACAAGCCAGGGTCCATATGGGATCCTTAAGGCAAGGACTTTAGCCACTAGGCTACCATGCCAGGCTCCCCAAATAAATATGTTTTTTAAAAAGTTAGGTAGGACAGCAAAAAATTGAAATCCATGGATACTTCTTCATGATATGCATTTTGCAGGAACAATTTGAACACTCCCTGGTATAAAATGGAAGATATAAAAACGAAACCAAGACTCGGCATCTCAGCCTGGCTGGTAAGGTTTCCTAACATTTTTTCCCAACTGTCATGTGGAAGCCAAGTGCAGGGGTGTGTGCTGTCACTGTCTCCCGGGGAGCGAGGTGGCTGCTGTCCTGGATGCTCAGGGGACTCGCCTTCCACACCACCTGACCTGGCCTAGGTGTTCTGTGACCTTTTTAGTTTTACCTCTCTCGTCTCCCCAGCTTGTCCCCCGATATATTCCAGCAAAGCTCTTATTCCTGGTGAGTCTGTAACTTGTGCTTTGCTTCTTGTCCTATTGGCCACACCATTACTCGTCCTTTGAGACAGCTCAAATACCACCATAATGTGATGCCCACCAGCTAAGCCCCCTCCCTCCCTGGCCAACTAATCCGGCAGTCTACCAACACTTTGCAAATCCTGATGCTTAACACTTCCTATAAGTAATCATAATTGTTTGTTTACCTGGTTGTTTTTCTAGCCCAGCCATGAGCTATGCAGGGCAAGGGGCCAGACCTATCTATTGTATTACTTCAGCAGCCAGTAAGCATCCTCCAAATACCAAAGTTCCTTAATGCACATTGGTTGGATTGAACTGAATTTCTCAGTATTATTCATTCGCAAAAGACTTTACATATTTTTAATTTGTTTGCAAGATCTTCCATCTCCTGGTTTACTCTTCAATTTCCCACAACAGCCATTGGTGGGAGTGTTGGGGGCAGTGTAGGGTTGAAGTTAAGAACCCCACCCTGTGGGGGTAGCAGGGATCCAACCTAACGAACCATCACTTGCTGCCCCCCAAGGTGGACCCTGGCAGGAAGTTAGAATCAGATCCGTTAGCAGGAGCTACAGCTCAAATCCAGGCACTTGGGTGTGGAGCACAGGTGCCCCGGGCAGTGTCACAGCCCCGGTGCCATGGCACTGTCTCGCAGAAGGGTGCCATGCTAGGGATTTGAAGACAAAAAGGAATTGAGTGCAATGTCTATACCTTCTGCTAATCTGCTCTTTTTAAAAAAAGCCTATTAAAATTTTTTGAAAAATATAGGTTGAGAGGGAAGTTACAAAGTTGCTGTTAAATAGTTTGAATGTCCTTAAACTGAAAATCCAAGATGAAGCTTGAGTGAACCAAAATCTTACATTTTAGCGATAATATAACACCACAGTAGAAAATTTCTATACTATGAAATTTCATGTCATGCACAAAATAATTAAAAATATTGTGTAAGATTACTTTTAGGAGGGCCTGGCGCGTTAGCGTAGAGGCTAAAGTCCTTGCCTGGAATGTGCCGGGATCCTATATGGGCGCCGGTTCTAATCCCGGCAGCTCCACTTCCCATCCAGTTCCCTGCTTGTGGCCTGGGAAAACAGTAGAGAACGGCCCAAAGCCTTGGGACCCTGCACCCGTGTGGGAGACCCGGAAGAGGCTCCTTGTTCTTGGCTTCGGATTGGCTCAGCTCCAGCTGTTGAGGCCACTTGGGGATTGAACTATCGGATGAATCTTCCTCTGTCTCTCCTTCTCTCTGTATATCTGCCTTTCCAATAAAAATAAATAAGTTTTTTTTTTAAAAAAAGATTACATTTACGTGATGTGTACAGAGCATATATGAAATATTAGTGATTTTGTGTTCAAAGTTGGATCTCATTCGGTAGATATGTTACTCTGTGCAGGCAGGTATTCCAAATCTGAAAAAATAAGAACTCTGAAGCATTTTGGGTCCCAGATATTTCAACAAGAGTGTTTTCTCTTCTGTTTTTGTTTTGTTTTGTTTTGTTTTGTTTTTTTGCAAAGACTTGTTTATTTTTGTTGGAAAGGCTGATTTACAGAGAAAATGAGAGATGGAGAAAGATATCTTCCATCTGCTGGTTTATTCCCTAAATGGCTCCAACAGCTGGAGCAGAGCTGATCTGAAGCCAGGAGCCAGGAGCCTTCTCCAGGTCTCCCACATGGGCCATCCTCTACTGCTTTCCCAGGCCATAAGCATGGAGCTGAGTAGGAAGTGGAGTAGCTGGGGCACGAACCGGCTCCCATGTGGCATGCTTGTGCTTGTGGGTAGAGGATTAGTTGGTTGAGCCACAGTACTGGCCCGTTATTTAGTCTTGACTTATAATAAGGACATAGGAGCAGAGTGATAGCGCGGGACACTGATCCAATGCTGCAGCCCCTGGAGATGACAGAATTCGGATTTTTAGATCTTACCTGGTTTTCTCAGGAGAATGATGTTGTTCTGGGGGATCTGCTAGAGTGAGTCTCTAGGCCTGGGATATTTACCAAGGGTTGGCATTTAAAATGCGTCAGGGGTCCTGGACCCTGTCTCTGCTTGAGGCGATGATGCTTTCAGACTTCTTAGAATTCTATTCTTAAATGCAAACCTGTGTGTGTGTCTGTGTGTATGAAAATAACTGTTGAAATATAGTTGCCAAAATAATAATTATGAAAAGGAGTTGTGATATGTGCCTTTAACCATCAATGCTTTAAATAACAAGCCTTAGCAATATCTATTTTTGGAGTACTGATGAGATACATCAGCGACTGACACAGAATGAAAATACTTGTCATTTCTCTGTGTGCAAGGCAGGTTCTGTGTTCACAGGCATTGGTTAAGACATTGTAATGTGTTGGGGCTACTGTTTGCAGGTAAAGCTAGCACCTATGACACTACCATTCCATAGGAGAACTCCTTCCTGTCCCAACTGCTCCACTTCCCAGCCAGGTCCCTGGTAATGGCCCGGCAAAAGCAAGGGCAGATGAGCCAGGTGTCTGGGCTCTGCCACTCAGGGAAGACCTGATCCAGTCCCAGGAGTTGTGACCATTTGGAGAGTGAACCCACAGATGAAAGATGGGAAGGAGATACAGTGACATGCGCAGATGTTGCAGTGTCGGTGGCGAGAGGTATATAACGAATACAGCAAGGGGAAGGAGCAGAAGGAAGGTGGAGAAAATGGGCGGAGCTAGAGGCAAGCAGCAGCTACACAGCGCTTCCTGTGCAGGGAAGGCCAGCGATGTCCACAGGAGGCTGAGGAGCACACGTCTGTGGGGGACCTTCGAAGGTATGGAAAGGTCTTAGCGTCCGGAAGGGGTTTTGCAGCTGTGTCCAGCAGAGCGAGACACAACTGACAGTGACACTGTACTGAGGCACATAACGGGACCTGTGCTCGGAGTCCCCTCATGATGGCAAATCCGGAACTGTCCCTACCTTTAATTTCAAAAGGAAAATTTGCCCTTGTTAGGTCATCATTGTCTGTCGGAAATCAGGTTTGCCATGGGCAAATCCCTGTTTGCCTTTAAGCCTTTATCTCTCTTTTCATTTACTTTATTTCTTGGCCATAGGAACCGGCAAAATTCTCTGACCACTCCTAGCTCATTCTCATTTGCCAATTCCAACACTAGTCATGGCCTTTCTCTTACCCTGATCCCCAAATATTACCATGCCCATGGTTAACGTCAAACTCTACCCCTGCCATGAAGATTTTTGTGGAGTTCCCCCACTCGATCAGGGCACCATAACAGATCTTCTAAATCTTCCATTGCACTTTGTATTTCTCTTTTGATAGAACCTTTCTTTGTTACAACAGAGAACCACAGCTTTGAAAAGAATTATGCTGGAAAAAGTGCTCAGGAAAGGGAAAAAAGGGGCCTGGCATGGTAGCCTAATGGCTAAAATCCTCACCTTGTATGTGCTGGAATACCAGTGGTTGCTCCACTTCCTTTCCAGCTCCCTGCTTGTGGCCTGGGAAAGCAACAGAGGATGGCCCAAAGCTTTGGGACCCTGTACCCACGTGGGAAACCTGGAAGAGGCTCCTGGCTTCTGGCTTTGGATTGGCTCAGCTCTGGCTGTTGCAGCCATGTGAGCAGTGCACCAGCAGATCCTTCTCTCTGTCTCTCCCTCTCTCTCTGTAGATCTTCTTAAAACAAACAAAACAAAACAAACAAACAAAAGGAAGAAATGGACAGAGAGTAAAAACTGTACCTAAGGCCCTGGATGGTTATGTATCAATATATGGGATGCAGGGCCTGGCATGATGACTGCATGGCTAAAATCCTCACCTTACAAGTACAGGATCCCAAGCGGGTACCAGTTCTCTGCTGTGGCCTGGGAGAGCAGTCGAGGACATCCCAAGGACTTGGGAGACCCGGAGGCAGCTCTAGGATCCTGGCTTTGGATTGGCTCAGCTCCGGTCATTGTGGCCACTTGGGGAGTGAATCAGCAGATGGAGCATCTTCCTGTGTGTCTCTCCTCCTTTTTGTATATCTGCCTTTCTAAAAAAATAAATACTAAACATAAATAAATACATCAGCAGCTGAGAGATCTCTGTCTCTCCCTTCTCTGCTTTTCAAATCAGTGAAAGGAAGTTATGGCATATACTACCTGGAGTGACATAGTGGGAGCCTGTCTTGGACAATCTCTTTGGTCAGAGCAGAAGACTGGATTATAGCAGAGACATAAGCCGCTAGACCAGTTGGCAAACTTTGAAACAGTCCAAATGTGATACAATAAATATCCACACGAGGATTTCATGTTTTCAGTTCTAGGTGCCTGGGAGTTTGTTGAGAACCTCAAGATGGAGTATGTACCAAGAAGAGGAGATTGTGGAGCTGTTGTATGATAGGAATGGTTTTGGCTCCAAGAGTTGCTGGGATACAGGCAACGTGAGAGCTTTAAGACAAACGTTAAACATGATGATAGACTGACTTAGTACAAATAACTGCAAGTGTACTAATACTGTGTGTTTCTTTTTTTTTTTTAAATTAGTTTATTTTTATTGCAAAATCAGATATACAGAGAGGAGGAGAGACAGAGAGGAAGATCTTCCATTCGATGATTCACTCCCCAAGTGAGCCGCAACGGGCCGGTGCGGCGCTGATCCGAAGCCGGGCACCTTGAACCTCCTCCAGGTCTCCCACGTGGGTGCAGTGTCCCAAGGCTTTGGGCCGTCCTTGACTACTTTCCCAGGCCACAAGCAGGGAGCTGGATGGGAAGTGGAGCTGCCGGGATTAGAACTGACGCCCATATGGGATCCTGGCACATTCCAGGCGAGAACTTCAGCTGCTAGGCCATGGTGCTGGGCGCTAATACTGCGTATTTCTGACCAGGTCTGGGTTCAAGCTTATGAAGGACTTTGACAGATATGGAAGCCTCTATGAAGTAGTAAAACAGACACAGGGTTATCCATTGAGTTCTCCCTCCAGACTTCAGCCTGGTCCAGCCCTGCCTAGTACGGTGTCCCCATCGAGGAGACCTTTGCTGCTCTTTCTTTCTGTCTTTTGAATAAAAATAATACCACTAACCAATATATCAACAAATCATGTCAATATTTTCCTACTCTAAAATCCTCAACTTTTGTTCGCCATGACAGAAATCTGAGTTCTCCCCTGCACGGGGCAGAGCGAGCCCCGGTCGCAGCAGCAGCACCCATTGTCACATCACTGTTGTCCTTGTTCGTGTGCTCTTGCTCTGAGGGGGAGGATTGTCATTTATGCTTAGACATCTATGGCTTAGTTCAGGGTTCAGCCCAGAGTGTGAACCATCAGTAAATGTTTGTAGAATTTGAGTAAGTGAACAAGCAAAGGTGATTTGGGTTCAATCGCTACATAATTTTGGCAGAGAAGGAAGTTTGCCGAATCATCTTCAGTAGGACAGTCCCACCGTCACAAATCCTGCTGGCTCTCCCTCCCCTTCCCTGCTGCAGACTCACTTATCAGAGAGACGAAGGAGTTTGATCATAATTGAATAAAATCGTCTTATCTGAAAAGGCAGAACGTGCTTTCGGGGTAGCAGAACATTAAGGGACTTCAAAGTTGTGTTTGCTCTTTGTTTAAGTAATGAAAATTTAAAAGCATAAAAACGCCACTGGCTATTGAAAGTTCTCTAGTGAGAAACACATCAAGGTATGTGAGGAAAAGAACAGTGTGAAGTCACTTAGCGTGGCTTCAGAGCAGCCCAGCATGGGGTGATCGCATTCCATCCCTGGGCAAATATTGCAGGTGCTTCTCCAAGATCCAGTTTCTTGCCCACCCTTTACTATTCTTTGCACACCAAGAGCATTACTTGTCAGTCTGTGTCAACGCAGACTGTTGAAATGGCCATGAAGCTACTGCGTGGCTACTGGTCTAAACATACCTGGTTCAGGAAAGGCTAGTTGCAAACTAGATAAGAGAGCTTGTCTTAAGTGCAACCATTATCCACCTATGGAACTGAAGGGTCATTCTTTCCTTAGATTGACTGCAGCCAATGAGAAGTTGGTTTTGCTTACAAAGGAAAGAAAGGCAAAATCCCCTAGAGTAAAAGAAAGCCAATATGGGGCCTGCACTGTGTCTTATTAGGCTCATCTTTGGCCTGCAGTGTTGGCATCTCACATGGGTGCGGGTTCTAGTTCCAGCTGCTGCATATCCAACCCAGTTCCTTGCTATGGCTTGGGAAAGTAGCAGAGGACGTTTCAAGTCCTTGGACCCGTGCACCCATGTGCAGGGGATGGGGAAGAAGCTCCTGGCTCCTGCCTTTGGATTGGCTCTGCTTTGGCTGTTGTGGTCATTGGGGGAGTGAGTCAGTAGATGGGAGAGCTCTCTACATATATTTGTGTCTCCTCTCTGTAAATCTGGCTTTCCAATTAAAAAATATATATATTTTTATTTTTTTGTTTTTATTTATTATATATATATAACATATATATATATATAAAAGGGAATATGTTGATTTCCATCATCTTTCAGGTGGCCAAGCACGATGTTGTCCTGCTCACTGCCCATCAGCCTGCCTGCCCGTCCTGCCTCCTGTCCATTTGGGTCATCATGGCCCATGGGAGCAAGTGTTGGCCTAGAGAATAAGCAGCTCTGGGCAGAATTATTACATCCAAAGTGCAGAGCTGTGACTGCAATGGGGGTGATTATGAAGGCAGAGCAAGGTACCCACTGTAAATGTAAAGGCTTCTTCTAACAGTGTAGTAACTGTAACCACACCTGGGAGGGCAGATAAACAGATCCCAGCATTAATATAAACATTGTTTCATCAGGTAGAATGCAAACAGGCTCTGTTGTCATTTGACTACTTTTCCATTAGTAATTTTAAAGTCATAATATCTCTAAAATCCCCCATCTTTGCAGCGTCGTTGTTCACATTCCAGAAGGACCAAGCCACACCTGTGTATGATTCACCTGAAACCTCTCTTCTTCTATTGTAAAAAGATGTATTTATTTTTATTGAAAAGGCAGGTTTTCGCAGACAGAAGAGACAGAAAGAAAGAGCTTCCATCCACTGGTTCACTCCCCAAATGGCCTCAATAGCCAGAGCCGAGCCAATCTGAAGACAGGAGCCAGGAGCTTCTTCCGGGTCATCCATGTGGGTCCCAAGGCTTTGAGTCATCCTCTACTGCTTTCCCAGACCAGAAGCAGGGAGCTGGATAGGAAATGGAACAGCTGGGATATGAACTAGTGCCAATGCGGGATGCTGGTGCTTGTACAGGGAGGATGAAGGAACCAAGCCATGCAGCTGGACCCTTAACCCTCTGTTTATAAGTGACTATGGAGAGGATTTTGTTGGGCATGTGCATGCATGAAATCCTGGTGGATATGTTTATGTCTAAGGTACTCTGCTTAAGCAAAACTTGCTCTTGAAAACTCAAGGGTTGGAGAAACTGCAGAGCATAAGTACTGTGGTAGAAACTGAAGGCTTTGGGGCCAGTATGATGACGCAGTTGATTAATCCTGCTCCTGTAGAGCCAGCATCCCTTATAGGTACAGGTTCATGTCCCGGTGATGCCACTTCCCATCCAGCTCCCTGCTTGTGGCCTGGGAAAGCAGTCAAGGACGGCCCAAAGCCTTGGGACCCTGCACCCGCATGGGAGAACCAAAAGAAGAACCTGGCTCCTGGGTTTGGATTGGCTCAGCTCTGGTTGTTGCAGCCATTTGGGGAGTGAACCAGCAGATGGAAGGCTTCTTTCTTTGTTTCTCATTTTCTCTGTAAATATACCTTTCCAATAAAAATAAATAAATCCTTTAAAGAAAGCCCATTGGTACCTGGATTCCCCCTGAGTGGCCAACGCCAGCTCACACATTGAGTTTACGTGGGCGCGTCTTCCGTTCTTGCATTGATCTCTCCACCACTCCCCTCCAGCTCATTTCACTTGCTGTCCAAATGGGTGCCATGGGTGCAAAGCAGAAATCCACTTAGTCAGGAAGTTTCCCCCCTCCATACATGTTCTCTTGTTCTTTGAAGAATTTTGGAAAGCAGGAGGAACTGGAGCGTTTCTTATTGGTTATCAGGCATGAGCCATTCAGTGAACTGATAATGGTGAATTTGGAGAAGAAATATCACTCAGAAAGCCAAGGGATTTCAGCACCAGGGGCTTCATTCTTTAAGAAAATTCCCCAAGTAGTCACTACCATCTAAATTGGACTCCTAATTAATTTCAGATGTTTTGAAAATTTGGCCTGCAGGGATGTCACAGAGGAATCCCAAGGGTGTGTTTCCACCCCATTCGTCACCCTCAGTCTGTGTGGACCTCGGGGACCTGGGCAGCAGCCAGCTTTCCCTTTCAGGAGAGAGACTGCATAGAACGCAGGGTGGAGTGCGTCTGAGAATCTTCCCGGGGTGGGTTGGTTGGCACAGTGGGTTAAGCTGCCATTTGAGACATCTGCACCCTGCATCGGAGTACGGTTCATGTCTGGGTTCATGTCTGGGTTATTCTTCTTTAGATGCAGCTTCCTGCAGGTGCGCTTGGGGGGCCCCATGACCGACATGGGAGACCTGGCCTTTGCTGGTTCCCTCATTCATCCAGGCCCAGTCGTGGAGGTTGTTGTGGACATTTGAGGGGTGAATGGGAGCTCTCTCATTCTCTGTCATTTGCCTCCCTAAAATAATAGTAATTAAAAAAAGAAAAAAGAAAGAACCATCCAGGGCTGGTGCTGTGGCATAGCTGTAAAACTTCTGCCTGTAAAGTTGGCAGCTCATATGGGTGCCAGTCCATGTCCTGCCTGCTCTGCTTCTGATGCTGCTTCCTGCTGATGCACCTTGGAGAGCAGCAGAGGATGGCATTCTTTGCATCGTGTAGGAGAGCTGGAAGAAGCTCCAGAGGCCCGGCTTTGGCCTGGCCCAGCCCTGGCCATGGCAGCCATCTGGGGAGTAAACCAGGGGATGAAGATTGCTCTGATTCTTTCTCTCGTTGTAACTCTTACCTTCAGATAAACAAGTAAAGTAAGTCAATCTCTCTTTCTCTCTTTCTCTATCTTACTCTCTTTCTCTTTCTCTCTTCCATCCTTATTTATTTATTTGTTTTTAATTAATTACATTTCATTTTATGACACAGTTTCATAGGCTCTGACATTCCCCTTCCTTCCTTCCTTAAAGAACTGTAAAGGCAGATCGTATTTATGGAGAGAAAAAACAATTTTCCATCTGCCGGTTCACTCTCCAAATGACCACAAAGGCCGGAGCTGGGTGATCCAAAGCCAGGAGCCAGGAGCCTCTTTCAGGTCTCCCATGTGTGTGCAGGGGCCTGAGGCTTTGGGCCATCCTCGCTGCTTTCCAGGCCACAAGCAGGGAGCTGGATGGAAAGTGGAGCTGCCGGGATTAGAACTGGCAACCATATGGGATCCCAGCACTTGCAAGGTGAGAATTTAGTCACTGAGTCATCACATCAGGCCGTAAATAAATAAATCTTGAAAAAAAAAAAGCATTTCCCATTAAACATGCATTATTGATATTTGTGAGTCTCTTATTTTTTAAAGATTTATTTATTTTTATTGCAAAGTCAGATATACAGAGAGGAGGAGTGACAGAGAGGAAGATCTGTCTGATGGTTCACTCCCCAAGTGACCGTAACGGCTAGAGCTGAGTCAATCCGAAGCCAGGAGCCAGGAGATTCTTCCAGGCTTTGGGCTGTTCTCGACTGCTTTCCCAGGCCACAAGCAGGGAACTGGATGGGAAGTGGAGCTGCTGGGATGAGAATCGGCGCCCATACGGGATCCTGGCGTGTTCAAGGTGAGAACTTTAGCGGTTAGGCTATCGCGCCAGGCCCATGAGTCTCTTAGTTTTCATGATGAGTCTAAGACAAGCATGCCCAGACGGCTTGCAGATGTCTTTCTACAGTTTGAATGTGTCCCCTGCAGAACACCTGCTGGAGATGTGATCAATCCCTGAAGCAACAGCACTGGGAGACGCTGCCTAAGGGTGGGGATTCAGGCATGGGGACTCCATCCTGGCAACTGGCTTCCCGCTCGCTAGCAAGGGGCTGGTGGCTGCAGCCAGCCTCCGGGGCTCGCCCTCTCTCACCCTGACACCCGTGGGCTGAAGCAGTCAGAAGGCCCTGGCCATATTTTGGGATGTCTCAGACTTCATAACTGTGAGCCAAACACATTTCTGTTCGTTATCTCTTGTATCCTGACACAGTAGCAGAAAAGGAGCTAAGACTATTTCTGTGTAAGAATGTTGTAGAAGGGGCTTGTGCCACAGCTCATCTGGCTAAACCTCCACCTTCAAGTGCTAGGATCCCATTTGGGTGTGGGTTCTTATCCCGGCACTTCCGCTTCCCATTCAGCTCCCTGCTTGTGGCCTGGGAAAGCAGTCGAGGATAGCCCAGGACCTTGAGACCCTGGACCTACAAGGGAGACCTGGAAGAAGCTCCTGGCGTCGGATCGGCTCAGTTCTGGTTGTTGGAGCCATTTGGGGAGTGAGCCAGAGGATGGAAAAGCTTGCTGTATTTCCTTCTCTATAAATCAGCCTTTGCAGTAAAATTAAATACATCTTAGAAACAAAACAAACAAACAAAAAGTGGGTTGTAGAACAAGCAGCTTGCACACAGTGAACCATGAACTCTCACAGACATAAAAGCACTTCCTGAGGGAGGCTTTTAGTCGGTACCAAGAACTTAGAGGTGAAGACGGAGAAAAGCTGCCCTGATGATGTTAACGACCAGAAGAAAGCAGGAGATGGACTGCCTTCCTGGCAGGAGCTTGCATGGCCAAGAGGCCCGAAAGGAGTTAGGACTGTGCAGAACACGCACAACCAACCCGCCAGGGCTGAGCGCAGCCCCACTGGCAGAAAGAGCAGCGCGCTCAAAGCAAAAGGCAAAAACACCTGTTGGCCATATCCCCGCAGGCAGTATTTTGGTCTTTGAAAAGGAACCAAAGCAGGCTGTACCTTGGAGACTGGGCTTCCCTGGTTGGAAACAGAGCCAGCCGCCAGCACCTTGAAGCACTGGCCTGTTTTTCAAGCAGCGGAACAGTGAAAGCAGCGGAGGGAGCTCAGCGAGCCCAGCCTTAGGAAGGCCCTGCAGAGGAGCTTCATTAACCCGATTAAGCAGGTGGATGGAGAGGGTCTCGCTGATCATTTACACCTTGCTAATGAAGCGTGTGACTCTTAATCTCCTCCAAACAAGATACACTCATGAAACTCTGGTTCAAGGAAAGGGGAAATTAATTAGGTGAAAAAACTATGAGATTATAGCAGAGGGATTCCTGCAAGGCAACTAGAACCTGCGTGGTTGTGGGTTTCAGTCTTTCTGAAACTAATGGCTGAGCTGGCGAGTAAACAACTTGTGGCACCTTTTGGGCTTAGAAGAAGCTCAAAAGCAGCGAATCATTACGTGATTTTGTTGCCATGTGATCTCTTCGAAAACCACTTTCGTGGAAGCAATTGCTCTATCAACTCCCACACCAGTAAGAATATCTTAAGAGTCAATTACATATTTGCCTGCAATTTATTTAAAGATATTCAATTGCAAAACAGTTCTTACATATCTAATGCAAACTGTCAAGGATTTTGTGTCCAGGAGAGAACATTTAGATAGGATTATTATATGACTAATAATGTCAGCTTCGTAATGTAAATATAACTGCATGTGATATTTATCAAATATTAATATCTGTATCAGCTACTGGCTATGTACTTTATATTTACTGACTGGGGCCTGGTGTGGCGGCCTAGCGGCTAAGATTCTTGCGTTGCATGTGCCAGGATCCCATATGGATGCCGGTTCTAATCCCAGCAGCTCCACTTCCCATCCAGCTCCCTGCTTCTGGCCTGGAAAGCAATCAAAGACGGCCCAAAGCCTTGGGACCCTGCACCTGCGTGGGAGACCTGGAAGAAGTTCCTGGCTCCTGGGTTTGGATTGGTGCAGCTCTGGCCATTGTGGTCACCTGGGGAGTGAAACATTGGACAGAATATATTCCTCTCTGTCTCTCCTCCTCTCTGTACATCTGACTTTGTAATAAAAATAATAAATAAATAAATCTTAAAAAAATTTACTAACTGATGAGCCCTGCGCAATGGCCTAGTTACTAAATTCTCACCTTGCCCTCTCTGGGATCCCATATGGGCACTGAATCGTATCTTGGCTGCTCCACTTCCCATCCAGCTCCCTCCTTGTGGCCTGAGAAGGCAGTAGAGGATGGCCAAAGCTTTGGGACCCTGTCCCACATGAGAGGCCCAGAGGAAGTTCCTGGCTCCTGGCTTTGGATGGGATTGGTAAAGCTCTGGCCATTGTGGCCACTTGAGGAGTGAACCAGCAGACAGAAGATCTGTCTCTCTTTCTCTCTGCCTTTCTGGTAATTTTTTTTTTTTTTTTTTTTTTACTAATTCATTAGTCCATAGAACAACTCTGTGGTTGGTTTGTTGATCAGGTAATTCAATAAAGCCAAATAAGTAAGTAAGCATGTACCTTCTGTTTTCATTTTTAAAATGTTTATTTATTTGAAAGAGTTACAAAGAAAAAAGGAGAGATGGAGAAAGTCTTCTATGTGTTAGTTCACTCCCAGAATAGCCGTGAGGGCCAGGGCTGAGCCAGGCTGAAGCCAGGAGCTTTGCTCAGGTCATTCACATGCGTGCCAGGAGCCCAAACCCTTGGCCTTTCTTCTACTGTTTTTCACAGGCCATTAGCAGGGAACTGGAGTACAGGTGCAATACCCGGGACTCGAATTGGTACCCAAATGGGATGCTGGTATCATGGGTATTCTTCCACAATGCCAGCCCGGCACGTTCCTTCTTATTTATCAGTAGGATAAACCAGATCTTAGAGTCAAAAATTATTTTGTATAAGATTTTTTATTTATTTAAACGACAGAGAGAGCTCAAAAGATAAACTTTCTATCTGTTGGTTCATTCTGCAGAAAGTCACAAGATCCAAAGCCGGGCCAGGCCAAGCCAGGAGTCAGGAGCTTCACCCAGACATTCCACATGGGTGCAGGGCCATAGTCTACAGATTTTTCCAAGCACATTAACAGGAAGCAGGATCTTTAGTGGAGCAGCCAGGACTTGAACTGGCATCTAGATGGGATGCCAACATCCTAAACAGTAGCTTAAACTGCCTTCCCTTGCTCTGCCCCAACAGAGATCAATTTAAATGGCGTGTAATTTGGAAGGTTATCTGTCTTCACCCCTCTTTTTGATCAGGTATGTTAATGAGACAAACTAAAAAATGTTTTAAAATTTGTTACTTATTTGAGAGCCAGCGAGATAAGAGAAAGAGCTTCCATCTGCTGGCTCACGCCCCAGAGGCCTGCGACGCTCGCTTGGGGTTGAGCTAAGGGCTGGCTGTGGATACAGCCAGCAACTGGAGCACACGCTAGGTCTGCTGTGCCGATGGCAAGCAGGCAGTTGTGGAGCCAAGCCCTGCTGCCTCTCATAGTCAGCACTGGCAGGAAGCTGGCAGGAAGAGCTGGAACCAGGACTTGAACTTGGGCCCTCTGCTGTGTGTCTTAACCCCTAGGCTAAGTACTTGTTCCAACCTTAGTTTTTGTGTACTGGTCAGGTCATGAAGAGTAGGAGCTTCATAACAAGCTAAAGGGGCTGCCTGAAGTTGGAATTCAGTTTACTGTGATATGAAGCCAGTAGCTTCTCTCTTCTGGGCATGATTCCTAACTCATCGGTTGAGACGAGTCTAGCCTGGGACACGATGTGGGCCCCATGTCACACTCAGCAGGGCCACATCCCCGTGGCCATCTCCACATTTTGTTCTTGGATGCACACTGGACTTCGTGATGGACTTTTGGTACAACTCATTTACTTCATCGCTTAAAGACCTACCAGCCATTATTTGAGCAGTGGCCTCCAACTCACCCCCAGACCTAAACTGCTGACTCGCTGCTCCTGTGGCCCCTTTGCCTGTCTCCTGCCCGTGTCCCAGGGATGCTGGCACTTGTCCTCTTTGAAGAATCCCTCTCTGGAACACCACCCTTTCCTGCCCATCTAGATCCTGTTCATCCCGCCAGAGTTCACTCAGTTCCAGGACTTGACTCAGCCTACTCTTCCAGTTATAAACAGTAATTTTTTTCTATTAAATTTACTCTTTATCATTTTTAAAAAGGTTTATGTTTATTGCAAGTCAGATATACAGAGAGGAGGAGAGACAGAGAGGAATATATTCTGTCCAATGTTTCACTCCCCAAGTGACCACAATGGCCAGAGCTGCACCAATCCAAACCCAGGAGCCAGGAGTTTCTTCCGGGTCTCCCATGCGGGTGCAGGGTCCCAAGGCTTTGGGCCGTCTTTGATTGCTTTCCAGGCCAGAAGCAGGGAGCTAAATGGGAAGTGGAGCTGCTGGGATTAGAACCGGCGCCCATATGGGATCCTGGCACAAGCAAGTTGAAGATTTTAGCTACTAAGATACTGTGCCGGGCCCCATTCTTTCTCTTTCTCATTTTAAAAGATTAATTTACTTTTTTACTTGAAATAATTACAAAGAAAGGTGAGGAGACAGAGAGATCTTCTATCAGGTGGATTATACTCCCAAATGGCCACAATGGATAGAGCTGGGCTGGTCCAAATTTGGGAGCTAGGAGCGTCTTCCATGTCTCCCATATGGGTGCAGGGTTCAACATACTTTTTTTTTTTTTTTTTTTTTTAAAGATTTATTCATTTTATTACAGCCAGATATATACAGAGGAGAGACAGAGAGGAAGATCTTCCGTCCGATGATTCACTCCCCAAGTGAGCCGCAACGGGCCGATGCGCGCCAATCCGAAGCCGGGAACCTGGAACCTCTTCCGGGTCTCCCACGCGGGTGCAGTGTCCCAATGCATTGGGCCGTCCTCAACTGCTTTCCCAGGCCACAAGCAGGGAGCTGGATGGGAAGTGGAGCTGCCGGGATTAGAACCGGCGCCCATATGGGATCCCGGGGCTTTCAAGGCGAGGACTTTAGCCGCTAGGCCACGCCGCCGGGCCCAGGGTTCAACATACTTGAGCAGTTCTCTGCTGCTGTCTGAGGCATTAGCAAGGAACTGGATTACAAGTGGAGCAGCCAGGACTCAAACCGGTGCTTACATGAGATGCTGGCGCTGCAGGCAGAGGATTCATCTGATACCATGCCAGCCCCCAAAGCTGCACTTAAAATATTTATTTATTGCAGGACCCAGGCACGATGGTTCAGTGGCTAAACCCTCGCCTTGCAACCACCGGAATCCCATATGGGTGCCAATTCAAGTCCTGGATGCTCCACTTCCCATCCAGCTCCCTGCTTGTGATCTGGAAAAGCAGTAGAGGACGGCCCAAAGCCTTGGGACCCCACAGCTGTGTGGGAGACCTGGAAGAAGCTCCTGGCTCCTAGCTTCATATAAGCTCTGCTCCAGTCATTGCAGCCACTTGGGGAGTGAACCAGCAGGTGGAAGATCTTTCTCTCCCGTCATTTTTTTTCCCTTGTGGCTTGTCTCTAAAAAAAAATTTTTTTTAAAGATTTATTTATTTTTATTGGAAAGGTATATCTACTGGATCAGAAGAGGAGGAGCTGGGATTCGAATAAGGCACTGTGCTATGGGATGCAGACATTTCAATGGTGACCTGTTGTACCCAATGGCTGCCAACTATTCATTTTTAGACTTTTGAATCATGCAACTATTATTGAAAAACAGCAAAACATGGGATTAGCAGGCCTTCATTGCCTGTTGCACATCACACAGAGTGAATCACACACCTCCTTCTTCACTCTTCTTTTCTTTTTTTTTTTTTTAAAGATTTATTCATTTTATTACAGCCAGATATACACAGAGGAGGAGAGACAGAGAGGAAGATCTTTCGTCCGATGATTCACTCCCCAAGTGAGCCGCAATGGGCCGATGCACGCCAATCCGAAGCCGGGAACCTGGAACCTCTTCCAGTCTCCCATGCGGGTGCAGGGTCCCAAAGCTTTGGGCGGTCCTCCACTGCTTTCCCAGGCCACAATCAGGGAGCTGGATGGGAAGCGGAGCTGCCGGGATTAGAACTGGCGCCCATATGGGATCCCGGGGCTTTCAAGGCGAGGACTTTAGCCACTAGGCCACGCCGCCGGGCCCCGGTCTTATTTTCAAAAGTCTCGCATTTCAGGAACCCTGGCCTCCCACACTCAAGTTGGAATACATTCGTTAAAGATTTTTCAAAGCCCTCCTGGAATTTTCATTAGACTCTCAAGCCACATAGAAATAAAGGGGTGTTATCAGCTCCTTATTGCAACCAGATTTCAAGGCTCCCCTACTGGTTGCCACACATCCCTACCTCGTACACATCTGGGCCCACTAGTTCACTGCCCCTGTATAGTTGATGACAGCTGTGCAGTCTCCCAGGGGGTTCAAAATGTCCTTCATCCGGAATCTATCCAGTGTCTCTGTTCCCTGAGCTGCCTTTCTTCCGGATGATCCAAGGGGAAATGTGGGGCTTTATGATCTCCTTCATCCATGCCCCTCCACTCAGCGTCCCCCCAGGATGTGCGGCTGCATGCGGAAGCCCCGGCCAAGTTCTTTGCTGCCTTCCTGGGAACCAGACATCTCTCACTGCAGCGTTTCAAGTATTGTTTCCTCTGCACTCCTCTATTAAAGCGCTTTATAGATTTTGTTTTGAAAAATGCTGACTTATTTTTGTTAGAAAGGCAGATGTACAGAGAGAAGGAGAAACAGAAAGATTTTCCATCCACTGGATGACTCCCCAAATGGCTACAATGGCCAGAGTTGAGCCAGTCCGAAGCCAGGAGCCAAGAGCTTCTTCTGGTTTTCCTGTGTGGGTACAGGGTCCCAAGGCTTTGTTTGTTTGTTTGTTTTTAAGATTTATTTGTTTTTATTGGAAAGGCAGATTTACAGAGAGAGGGAGAGACAAGGAGGATTCTTCCATCTGCTGATTCACTCCCCCAAGTGGCCACAACAGCTTGAGCTGAGCCAATCCAAAGCCAGGAGCCAGGAGCTTCCTCCAGGTCCCTCATGTGGATGCAGAATCTGCAAAATTTGGCCCATCCTCAACTACTTTCCCAGGCCACAAGCAGGAAGCTGGATAGGAAATGGAACAGCAGGGACAGAAACTGGCACTTGAAAGCAGAGTATTAGCCTGCTGAGCCACGGTGCTGGCCCTCTTTACAAATTTTTTTTTTTAAGTTTTAGAGGGCTTCAAAAGAGAAATTCATAGAAAATGTATAGTATGGGCACCTAGCAGTGTCCTGATGGCTAAAGTCCTCACCTTGCTTACCCAGGATCCAATGTGGACACCGATTCATATCCAGGCAGCTCCACTTCCCATCCAGCTCCCTGCCTATGGCGTGGGAAGGCAGTTGAGGATGGTCCAAGGCCTTAGGACCACACACATGTGGAAGACTCAGAAAAGTTCTCCTGGCTTCTGGCTTTGGATTGGCTCAGCTCATCTCCGGCTCAGTTATGATTTTTCTCTCTGTCTCTGCTTCACTCTCTGGATCTGACTTTACAATAAAAACAAATAAATCTTTTAAAAAAAGAAATACAATGTATAGTATGAAAAACAAAACAATATATATGGGAACATTTCAGACTTTTTTGCACTAACATAAACTTCGCACTAGGTCCTGCTGGGAGTCCACTGGGGTCTTGATGCCTGGGATGGGCTGGGTGACTCCTACAGCCACTTCCAATTTCAGCCCTCCCCCAAAGAAAGAAAGAATAGGATTCTGAATACACGGGGGAAGAACAAAGGCTACCTTGTAGACATTTGCATCTTCTGGTTGGACTTGCTCATTTACTATAGCAAGGGCAAACGCAAGGAAGGATAAGTGGACCAATGCAGCGGCCTAGTGGTGAGAGTCCTCACCTTGAATGCACCGTGATCCTGTATAGGCACCAGTTCTAGTCCCGGCAGCCCTGCTTGCCATCCAGCTCCCTGCTTGTGGCCTGGGAAAGCAGTGGAGGATGGCCCAAAGCCTTGGGACCCTGCACCCGCGTGGGAGACCTGGAAGAGATTCCTGGCTTTGGATTGGCGTAGCACCTGCCATTGTGGCCACTCAGGGAGTGAATCACTGGATGGAAGATCTGCCTCTCTGTCTCTCCTCCTCTCTGCATATCTGACTTTGTAATAAAAATAAGTAAATCTTTTAAAAAAAAGGGTAAATGCAAGGAGAGGTGAGCAAAAAACAGCCTGCAGAGTTGTTGCCAAGTTGTGTAATGAGCAAACTTCTAGGTGCGCCGAGTGGGTTTTCTTATAGTAGCTGCTCTCAGCAACTGAGGGATGACATCACTCCTCATGGTTGGCTCCTGCCCTTGAAAATGAAGCTCACAAGCTTTACAAAAGGAGACAAAGCCCAGACGACTCACCTGCTGTGGCCAGGGCCAGTGCTGGAGGGCTGAGTGGAGGAGGCATCTTTGCTCCCAAGACCCAGGGAAGGAATGTTGCTGCTGCCTTCATACAAAAGCAGGATTTGGCTCAGGGAAATATATATATATATATATTTATAAGCACTTTTTTAATTGAAGAGGGTAACTAAAAGGAGAGAACAGGAAGATAATTTATTAAACATCCAGGCAGTATGTCCATTGCTAAGGGCAAGGATCTCAGGAAGAACTGGAGAGCTAGGTATGCTAGTGTGGGATGTGGCCATTTCAAGTGACATCTTTAACTGCTGTGCCAAACCCCTGATTCCCAAATTTCATCCTTAAAAGCGCTGCCTTCAGTTGCCTATAGGAGTATGTGCGCCTGGATGCCTGGGAACTCCACAATACAGAGACAAACCTGCTGTTCACATGCACAAGTGCAAAACGCTGTGGCTACAGCTTTGAAGTCATTGGCTACTTAAGCGTGGCTGTCTGAGAACTCAGACTGTAAACCTAAGTTCCTATATTCTACATCGCTTGTGAGTACTGGGAGAGGCAAGTCTTTAGATCTTTCAGTTTACAAAGTGAGATGGAACACTTGTATTCATTCATAATTGAAGATCCCACAAGAGCAGAAGACTTAGTGAGAAAGGAGACGTAGGGTTCTGCAGTTATTGAAGTCCCTGTGTGGGGCCAGTGCAATGGCTCAACTGGATGACCAATCTACCTGCAAGCACTGGCATGCGATACAAGCACCGGTTTGTGTCCCAGCTGCTCTGCTTCCCATCCAGCTCCCCTGGCCCAGGTTCTGGAGACCCTGAAGAAGCTCTTGGCTCCTGGCTTTGGATCAGCTCAGCTCTGGTTGTTATGGTAGTTTGGGGAGTGAACCAGTAGATGGAAGGTCTTTCTCTCTGTCTCTCCTTCTCTCTGTAAAGTCTGCTTTGCCAATAAAAATAGATTTTTTTTTTTAAAGTTAGAAGAAGAGGAAGAAGAGGAAGACGCCAGCCTTGTAGTTGGCCCCCATCTTCCACTTTGCCTAGCACCAGCCGTGGTCACACCTACCAGTCCAAGCTCTTTCCAGTTTCTTGAAAGAATTTGCCTTCTCCCGCCTCAGGCACCTTGTCCATGCTGTGCTCTTTCCAGTGAGAGGGTGGGGTTTGAGTTTCCCTGCCTTGCTTCTCTAAGTAAGCCCTACTCCTTGTGACTACAGCCAAAAGTCATTGTCCAGGCAAACACCTGGCCCCAGGCATCAGAGCAACCCGGTGCCCTTTCTCTTCTGCTGTCCCCGAAGGCAAGAACCCAGGGCTTTCTCACACCCTTGGACCTTCAGTCCTAGTGCAGTGCCCCGAATATTGCAGATACCTAAGGAGTTTGCACATGAGTACACACAAAGGGCAGTTTCCAAGCAGTCACCATAGCCTAGTGGCTAAATCCCATACGCCGGTTCTTGTTCTGGCTGCTCTACTTCCCATCTAGCTCCCTACTTGTGGCCTGGGAAAACAGTGGAGGATGACACACATCTTTGGTCCCCTGCACCCACTTGGGAGACCTAGATGAAACTCCTGGTTTCTGGCTCCTGGCTTTAGATCAGCTCAGCTTTAGCTGTTGTGGTCACTTGGGGAGTAAACCAGCAGATGGAACATCTTTCTCTTTGTAAATCTCCTTCTCTCTGTAAATCTCCCTTTCCAATAAAAAAAATCAAATCTTAAAAAAGTCAGCCTGCTTCAATAAAATACCTTTGCTTTTGAAAAATAGGACTGAAGGCGTCTCAAGAAATAATTTGCTTCCTCCCTGACTTTAGAAGCACATGATGTTCATTTACATTCTTAAAATAATTCACCAGTTTTAGCATCTAAGCTATGAAGATGCCTTAGGTTATGGAAAGCGGAATTTTCCACAAATTTACCTTGGTGTAAAAAGAAATTTGGAAATTCATGTATGCATGGCATCTTGTGGAAGATAATGTTATTACAAAAAAGAAGTCGTTCATGGATTAAAAAAAAATATTTTTTGCGCCATAATAAGATGATCGCTTAATTTCATTCTTGCATGAACTTGCAGAGTGTCTGTGTGAAGGGGAGTGAATCCTCACAAAAGATGGTGACGACATCACCGTGAGACATGCGCGGATCACAGGTGTGTTATTGTCAGCGATGCTGCGGCCGCTCTGGCCGTGGACGGAGACGGCAATCCCTGAGTATTTACCAGGTCCCTGTGTGTACAGCTACTGGCAGCGGGATGTCAGACTGCTGCTGCGGGAGTCCCCGCCCTCACTATGGCTTCTGGGGTTACTGGCTTTTGTGTTCGACTTGTTGGTTTTAACAACTATCAAGTCACTCCGGAGGCAGGGACACACAGGGCTCTTGAATTTGCTCTACTGAGAGGGAAGTGAGCGAGCAAGCCTATAGAATCGCCATGTCTTGAGTGGCTCGGTTTTACTGAGATGTTCCAAAAATGGAAGTAATTTCATCATTTTTGTCTTCCCGTTTCCCACGGGTGGGGTCCTGTGCATGTGGGTTCCCATTCCTCCCTAACCTCGGAAAGGCCCATTTTCTCCTCTTGCCAATTTGTCTATGGGGCTTATCAAGGAGAGAGGATTGCTACCGCTGTCTAGTGCCCGTAATTAATCCCGGAGACAGTGAGGATTTAGGACCACTGATTGGGTCTGACTTCAAATTAAAAAGTCACTGTTAGCCTGTGAAACAGACACCATATGTTATAAACAAATGCTCCGAACGAAGGAGACTGTCAAGGTAAGTCCCACACAGGCACAGGTTGCGAGGTAGGGCGGCCTTTGCGGCACCCGTCCATTCATGCTTTCCCTTCATGTTAGGGACCCACCCACACAGGTAACACCGCAGCCCTGCCATCGGTTCCCCAGGAAACCTGCATGAGTCTTCAACGTGAATCTAATGCAGACCTCAAATTAGTAGTAATGGAAGCTGTCTCTGTCTTCACCGTCAGTGTGGCGAGTACAAACAAAGCAGACGCCGGTCTGATTGGTTAGTGTAATCCAATTGCTGACTTGAGCTTCTTTTCTTGTTCCTGCCATGACTAATTTGTGGTTTCACCAAGTGTTTCTGACTGTCAATTATAAGAGATGGGCAAGAGGCGAAAGGAGGACCGTCAGGGGGAGGGGGACTTAAACAAAATTGTTTACTGGGAGCTAAATTAGTGATTATAAGCGAAGATCTTCTCGTGGGTTTACAAGAGCGGTTGGTTCTCTTATTTAGGAAAACAGCCAGCTTATTTCCCAAATAAAGAACAAGCTGCCCGCTGCCAATCAGGGCAGGACGACGGACTGTATGGTTGCCGGCCTCATTCCTTGTTACTAATTGGTTCTCCTCTTTGCACCAGCCTTCTGCCTTGAACTCGACAATGGCGCTCTGCAGACTGGTGCTTTAAGGGAAGGTTGAGCTAGGTGTTTATTTTCCACGGCTGTAGTGATTTTTTTTTCCCCTACTGAAACTCTATTATACACTCTTTTGTTGTCCTGGCTGAAGCCTGTTGTTTCTGCAAAAACAATAATAGGCCTGGAGATTAGGGTTGCATTTTATGAGCCTAGCAGCCCAGCAGGGCACCGTATTTGTATCAATCCTATAAATTCCTGGCATCAGGCCTCTTTACTCCTGGTAATTAATCTTTTTCATAAATGCTGTCACGTTTTAGAGCTGTTTTATTAAGTTTCTGGGTCCTGAATTTCCTATGCATCCCTCCTCAATGTCAGAAACGAAAATAGAAAAACAGCCACCACGAAGCAACCACATGGATGGGGCTTGCCAGCCACAGCCCCTCTTTGCAAAGGAAATGGATATGCAAAGACCATCATTTTCATCTTTACACATACTGGCCCTTCATGCTAATGCTTTGGGCCCCAGTCTGTGTGCTTCCCTGGGAGAGGCAGAAGGAGGAGTCCCATCTCTGCGTGTCTGTTTGTCGTTGAAACACTAGCTGGAGAGGGAGATCTAGTGAGAAGGAAGTTTGTCCACTGCCCTTGGATTTGGCCTTCTCAAGGCAGCTGAGTCGAATCCCACCCCTTCTCACCACTAGGCTTGCGGCTGCATTGGCGTGCGATGATGCCAGCGGCTTTTGTGTGTGGCCCACTGACCTGATTGCAATAGGGGAGGAAAAATATTTTCATTACCCGCTCCCCCAGAACAGAGGAATCTTCAAAGGGAACGCGGGAGGGAGGTTAACCTCTTAACCCTAATTTCCCTACCACTACCTCAGCTGAGCTGGCATCGCAAAATTAGTCTTCAGTCTCTGAAGGCGGTGGCACAAAGATTGTTGTTGGTTTTGCTTTTTCAAAAAATCATTTCATATGGCAAACCCAGCGATTAGTTCATGCTGTTTAAACTGTATTTGTAGTCTTTGATCGTGCATAAGTAGCCTCAACTTAACTGCTGATGGAGTGATGATATTGTTCTTTGGGTTTCGTTTTCCCTTTCTTATTCTCTTTCAAGGACCCTGCACCCACGAGCCGGACTCCAGAAATTTTCATCACTACCTTTGTTTTTTAACTGGTTCAGGACTACGTGTTTGCATGACAAGCGACATAATTCAGTTGGGGAAAAAAAATCTGTTGTGTATGGTATGTATAATCTATATTTATTGCATTTTATAAATTGCTGATTATTTCAAACACTGAAAGACGCTGGATTGGCAAAGAATGCCAAGGGGAAGGGGAGAGCAGTAGTTATCACTGATTATTGTTATTTGAACCCAGGCTGGCTTCTCCTCGGCTGCCTCCCCCTTGCATTTTTCTTCAGGAGATCGCGTCTCACAGCCGCCCTTTCCGCACCTCTATTCCCAGCAGGAGCTAGCCCGCTGCCACGAGTGGGGGCTGAAAATGGGGCGAAATAGGTTTTGAATAGCAGCATCGAATAAATTCAAGTGCCTTTCTAAATATATTTCAAGATTAAGTAATTAAGGATTGTAAAGCACTTGGAAAAAATAAAGTGCCGTGTAAGTGCTAAGTAATAAAGAGTAATCGTAACATTCATAAAAGGGTGAGCTGCTAAATCTTTCTTCCTTCTTGCCCTCCGAGGATTACCATCATTTCAGATTTGGCTCCTGAATGCAACTCTTTTATTCCTAATGAAGAACCTGTGCTGTAAATAATAATAACAATAACAATCGTGAGATCTTTACAAAATAAGTAACAATGAGGACATCCATTTTCTTTCCCCCCCTTTTTTTTCTTAAATAAAAAGAATGAGGTTTGTGGGTGACTTAACAAGATCACATCCTACCTGCCTGCTACCCTGGCTGCCCACCAGGAAAGGTGTGTGCTACCTCTAATGGGTGGTCTGCAGAGGAACCAGGACCCACAACTTACCCTCCAGAAACCCTTGTCCCCATTGGCTCTGGCAACAACACACACAGTTACTTCACCCACCTAATAATCATCTAGCAATAGGTGCTTACACTGTGTTTGGTATTGTTCGTGATTTCTACCCTTTGTAACCCTCAGACCACCTGCAGTGATGGCTGCGATTTCCCAGGATGGGGGGAGTATTCCATCCCCCAAACTTTTTCTGTACCTTGAACAGAATTTTGCAGCCATCTGACTCCCCCGGCCATCATGGTGCTCTTCGTATATGTCTGGATTTTCTCAGCAATGCACGAGTGCAGACTTACTGGGTTGCATTTCCTGTAACTTTTCTGCTTTCTCCACCTCTCTGCACATGTCTGGAGGTGTTGGGGCTTCGTGCAGTTGAGGACAATGACCCGGTTCAGTTTAGTACCTGCAAACACACAGACTACACTCGTGATTCAGAGGAACTCAGAATTTGATTTGAACACTTAACCCTGGAGGAGGTGGACTTTAGGCCTGTTGTTTGGTCATATAGAATAAGGGCTTAGTAACAGAGATTTCCAAATTCCCATTTTTTATCCTTCCTTCTTCCCTTCTTTCCTTCCTTTTCTTTCTTTCTCCTTCCTTTCGTCTCTGCCTCCTTCCTCTTCTTTGTTTCTTTCTTTCTCTCACGTTCTCTTTCTTTCCGACAAGGGTCTGCTGCCTTACAGTAAGCATGGCCTGTTGGAGCAGTTGCTGCTCTCCCACCTTGTCTACTGCACCACCACATAGCATGTGGGACTGGTCCTCACATTTACTCGCAGCCCTCTGGGAATGGATTCAGCAGAAACTTTGGCTAAAGAATGACAAAACAGAACCCAGTGCAGTAGTCTAGTGGCTAAGATCCTTGCCTTGCATTTGCCAAGATCCCATAAGGGTGCTGGTTCTAATCCCGGTTACTCCACTTCCCATTCAGTTCCCTGCTTGTGGCCTGGGAAAGCAGTGGAGGATGGCCCAAAGCCTTGGGACCCGGCACGCATATGGGAGATCTGGAAGAGGCTCCTGGCTCCAGGCTCCTGGCTTCGGATCAGCTCAGTTCCAGCTGTTGCGGTTGCTTGGGGAGTGAATCAATGGATGGAAGATTTTGCTCTCTATCTCTCCTCTTCTCAGGATATCTGACTTTCCAATAAAAATAAATCTTTTTTAAAAAGTGACAAAACAGTTGCTTACGACACTGGTTTTCTTTTTATTTGGTTTTGTTTTAAAGAATGATTTCAAGAAATCTCTTTAATTGCGGCTTGTCATCATTTGTGTCTACCCTCAGGAGAACTTGACCTCAAAGTAACCTGTATCTCATGGAGACACCAAGGAGGAAACATTCAAAGATTCTTCAAATGGAGAACAGGAAATGATCTTATTATTAGCTCTGGAGCATTTGAACATTTTCAGTAAATGCTACATAGAAAGCACCGTTAAAACTGATAGGTAAGATATCATTGTTAGGAAAACACCATTCTTTTGGAGATGTCCCAAAGCGATCTGGAGGTCTCTGGCCTCGGTGCTCCCCTGAAGCGCGGTGGCCTTTTCTTTATTCATACGTGTGTGCACAGCGATTCCGAGTTTTCCCCAATGTGCAGGAGTTTGGGAGACATGTGCACTTGGAAGCAGAGCAGCAAACCAGAGGGAAAGGGCAGGAATTTCAAACTGGGTGAGAAAAAGTAAAACATTTAGTAAAAGGCTAAAAGGATGAAGAAATTGTTGGAATCATAAATCCACTGATGTTTTTCCTGCATCTGACTTTGGCCAAATTTCTTATGGCCTTTGGGACCTTGACATATTAATCAATTGTGGTATTCAGGATATTGCGAGGATAAAAAATAGTGATTAATAAAAATTGATTTTAATATAATGTTTTGATCATTTTAGATAGTTTTAAAAATTTTTTGAAAACGCTCAATGAATTGCTTTATGTACTAAAATATAGAATTTACGGAGACAGCAAATTATTATAAACATTCAGAACTGTGCAGTTATAATTCTTATTTGGATTCCATTAAAAGAATATTTGACAGACGTGTGACAAGCCACCCAGGAAGCAAAACGTTTTTCTTCATCTTACATTTTTGCTCACCCACTTTGGTGGGATTTATTAAAATCTGAGTTGAAGAAAATGTGAACATAGAATAGTCACTAGTAATCCTTTTGAAAACGTGTTGGGTCAAGGAAAAGGAGATGCCATCTTTCTAAAGCTTCATAAGGCTTCAGGGAGAAATACAACTTAGGAAATCCTTGATCATGACCAATGACCTTCACCAAATCTTCAGACAAATGAATTCAAAACTATTTTGAATTTCTAGCAGAGGGCCCAGACATCTGAATCATACAAGTGACTCCAACTGCCGCTCTCAGGTGTGGCATTCACGTTTCTAGAAAAGCGTGTAAAAATGTCTCTGTGATGAAACCGACAGACTGCCGATGGAGGGAGCGGGACAGTGAGGGGTTTGATCCTGGCAGGCCCAACAGGCTGCCCTCCTGGCTGCTGTCAGTTTCCACCCCACACTCAGACCCTCAAGTCGGTTTTAATTAGGTCAATTGGCAACATCGTTAAACTTTGCCTTTTTTTTTGAGTGGGAACCTAAGCACTTTTTTTGTTCGTCTTCCAGTCCTTTTGAATTCCACCCTTGGGCAGAACCAGGGCTGTTTTCCTGGCAAGGGCCAGCTCCCGGGTGGGTGCCTTTGGAAGTGCGTTGTTGTCAGGACTAAGTGTGTTGCAGGCCTAACGGCAGAGCCGGTGAGGGGTCCCAAACAGATTGTGTAATTGTTGCACCACCCATGTGTACACGTGTGTCACTAATTTAATTTTAATTTTACTGTATGCGTTTGTATAAGATCCTGCAGCTGTCATGTGCTCATCATCTGTCACTAAACCATCACTAAGCCATGCTGGGCTAAGACAGGATTATAAACGATGAACTGCCATGTGCTCCAAATCTTCTTATTTGCCTAGCTTGGAAGGTATGCCCTGTAAAATGTGATTGGCAGTGTGCTCTATGTTGGCCATTGACTCTTGAAGGCCGTTTCCATTGGTTCTGGGAGTAGTTCTTGGGAGCTGCACTGACTGTCCCCCGCTGATTCCTGCACTTGCCCGACCCTGCAGCGTCCACCTCTCTTCCCTCCCTCGTTTGGCTCGTAGCTCAGGGGCTGCCCACCGGGCCCCGTGGCTCTGGTGGCACGTGCAGGAGATGGGGGCATATGGCTGACTGCTTGTGTGTGGAGAGGATAACCGAAGCCAAGTAGGCCCAGCTCTGTGATTGCAGCAGATGGGGGAAGCGTGGCGTTCAATATTTAGACAGATGCCACCTCCTTGTTCCACCTGTCTGGAAGCCGGACATGGTGCAGAGCGAATGTCTGCCTAATGATGAAGGAAACAAAGGGCGCATTGATGCAGCGCAGCCGAGCAGCGTGTTTACTGAGCATGCACAATGCCATTGTGGACCGTCACGACCCACGTGGCCTGCTCCTGGTCACGTGCGCACAACGGCAGGAGGAGCCAGGGCCTGCGACTTTGGCCCAGCTGCTGGGGGGGGGGGTTAATTTTGTTGATGGGGGGCAACAGATAGGTTGGTGGTGATGGCCGTCCAAGAATTCCATGGTCTGAGATGATAGCCCTTTTTGGCTAAGATCCTCCAGACGAGTACCACGGCTCTCTGCTTTGTGTTTCTGCCCTTCATTATGTTACATCTGTGAATGAGCTTCTAATGAGGCAGGAAGGAGAAGGAATTCTCTTTGAAACTGCTCCTAGATCGATGGGTTTGGCTTCAAAGCAAATATCCTTTTTCTTTACCCCTCCTAAATTAAAAATATTGATGATATGGAACAAGGAACAATAGAAAGATGTCGTCAGAAATGAAAAATAAGGGCATATTCTTTGGCAGAGTGGATTTTTCTTTGGTAGCGGATCATTCAATATAATTTTTCCATAGTTTAATATGGACTTACTCTCTCCCTTTCTTACAGTTAAGTTTTTATTTTTTTTGCCAGTACTAGTCCTTATGTACAAGGCTATTTTTTTTTAAAAAAGATTTATTTATATTTATTTTTATTGGAAGGTCAGATAATAAAGAGAGGAGGAGAGACAGAGAGGAAGATCTTCCCAAGTGCCCGCCACAGCCGGAGCTGAGCCGATCTGAAGCCAGAAGCCTGGAGCGTCTTCTGGGTCTCTCACATGGGTACTGGACCCAAGGCTTTGGGCTGTCCTCGACTGCTTTCTCAGGCCACAAGCAGGGAGCTGGATGGGAAGCAGGGCAGCCAGGACATGAACTGGCATCCATACGGGATCCCAGTGTGTGCAAGGTGAAGACTTTAGCCACTAGGCTACCATGCTGGGCCCAAGGTTATTTCTTGTTTTATCAACAAGCAGGAGTAACTACACATTTTGAGAACTGACCATACATTTCTCACAAGAAGTTAGTTAGCTAGTTCAGAAGCAAAATAACCTTTGAATCCATGTGTCTAGTATCTACTTACTGTAATTATCTGCACAAGATGGAGACCTCCTTTCACAGGAAACTGGGAAATGGAATTCTCTAAGCCAAAAGTGTTGAAAGCAAAAAGTTATCCAAAGCAATCAATTCCCTATGTTAGAATTAGCTGTGAGATCACACTTTGCTTTGAAAAGACATCCTGGTATCTATCACTAAGGTCATTGACCTACAACTGACCTGAAAACCCCAGAATTATCATTTTTAGCAACACCACCAATGAGAAACCAGCCCCCCTTGAATAAATCCAGGATGCATTTGAGATGGGCAGGTTTGCCTTTGTTGTCATTTAGGTCCAGGTTATTATCATTATTATTACTATTTTGGAGGGAACATTCTTTTAGCTTCTTTTTTCTCCGGTGCTGATTCCATAGAGATCCCATCTGACCATCCCGGGACTGGCCAGGTTAATGACAGCTATTAACGCGGCTGTTCCTCAGCTTCTTGCCCTCAAGAAGCCTCTAGCTTCCGAGTGACCTGGCTCCAACAAAGACACTCACTTTAGCCCATTAACTAATTGATAAGGACGGGAGTGTTGCGAATGAGTCTAATTAAATCACCGGGCCTCGCAATTACTCGTCCATTTGGTAGCTGTTGGGAGATGGGTAACCTCAGCTGGCATTGTCAGGGAGTAAAAGGCAGCTTAACTAAGATCATTTGGAAAGCTGTTCATTTGAAGACCAACTACGCATTTGCCCAAAATGTCTACATTTACTACATCAAATACATTCTCCATCAAATACATTCTTCTCCAAAGAGGGGGGAAGAAAAGAAGAAATGAAATAATGTCTTATCTCTTCTTCCTGAAGAGTAGGCATGCTATGCTTTGCCTCAGAAGGTCTGATGAATGTCTGATGAAATTTTGTTCTGTGGTGTGTTTTTCCTTAGGCTTGTCATGCACCTTCTGCTTAAGGACCAGGAATAGCAGACGTTTGGGAATCCCGGTGGGCTCTCGGGACTGCTCCCTCCACCCTGGGTCAGCTCTGTTTGGCTGTGCCGGCAGCAGCTCTGAGTCCTGCCTTGGCTGGGCAGCTGCGAGCCTGGCTGGTTGCCGGCTGGAGGGATGAGACTCCCGACCAGCAGTAGCAGGTCCCCCAGGGTATGCACAATGTGTCAGTGACCCAGGTCACAGGGAAGTGGGTGCCCAGGGACCGTTAGGTGGAAGATGGCATGGATGCTCTGGTGCGTCTCTCTCTTTGAAGGCGACGTATTGATTATAGAGCTGAGGAATACTAAAAAGAGGAAACGTCATTTCAAAAGATCTCTTGAATGTTGCTGCATTTGCTAAAAAAAAAGGATTCTACAATTTTGTTTTAAAAATAGGTAAGTTATACAGGTGTCAGCCAACAGGCTAACATCAGACTCTTGAAAAGGCAACATAATGGATTGGGGAGGAATGGAGTGAAAGTGCTTTGATTTCTTTTAGGTTCTTTGTTTTTCTGTGGTTGATGGTCATTAAAACAAAACCATTGGTCTTTGAATGCTTACTCCTCCACCTCAGGTGGGGTCAGTGACAGATACTTTTGTGGGAAGCATTCAGATAGTGGCTAAGCAAGTTATTCTCAAAGTTTCTGAGCTGTTGAAGGATGCATAAGAACGTTAGTCAATGCCAGTTCTCGCTGGGCATGCTCGGTGCTGGAGACGTTAACATGGGTGAGCAGCGAGCCTACCACTCTGTGTTAATATAAACCCAAGCAAAACAGTACATTCCACTTCTTCATCGTTTACTCCTGGTCTGGAAGAGGAGGTATTTTCTTTCTGATTATCCTGTCATTCAACTCATGCTAATTAGTGAGTGTAACACAACTTTAGCCCGACAGTTTGGTTGCAGGTGTATTCAGACCTAGGGAGATTTAATTACTTGCTAATTGCCTGGTGTCCAAGGTAACATAATATTATAGTTGCAAATGCTATGGTATTAATCCATCTTAAAGAAGTGTGATGTGGCTTAGACTCCATGTTCAGAGATTCCTGGAGGACGCTGTTGGCATTGCTACAAGTGCAGTGAGGATGGGGGATTGTGTCTTTTGTATTCATGACTGCGTACCCAGTGTCTGGCAGAGGGAAGAACACATACTAGAAACTCAGTCAATGTTTATTGACTAAGTAAATATGAGTGCAAGTAAACCAAACACAAGTACAGTACGGATTATCTCAGCACAGAAAGAAAGCTGTGTCTTAAAAAGTTAGAAACAAAAGTAAGGAGTGAGTGGCGAGGCTGGCAATTCCGATGCCTGCGATCCATAGGAGACTGGGTTTAATTCCTGCTTCCAGCTCCTGGCTTCCGTTTCCTGTTGACATACACTCTGGGAAGTGGCAGTGATGGGTCAAGGGCCTGGGCTGCTGCACACAGGAGGGAGACCTGGATTGAGTTCCCAGCTCCCAGTTCTGGTCCCAGCCCAGGCCTGGCCATTGCAGGAGCGACCTTGGCTCTGGGAGCTCTCTCTGTGTCTCTGCCCATCTGCCTGCCTCTCAACCAAAGAAATAACTTTTTAAGTAGTTGGGGGCGGGGGAAATGAAGGAAATTAACCTAAATTATTTTATTGCACCATCTTAGAAGGGTAATGTAGTCATAGACTTTGGGTAGGAAAAGCAGATCTAAATCAGCCCTACCTGTTATCAACACTATGTGCTTTTCCAAGACACCCAACTCTTGTACATCTCAGATTTGTCGGCTACAAAATGCAGCATGTGAGCAAATACCGTGTTAAGGGGAGTAGCAAGGATTAAATAGGCATGTAAAATATCAAGCCTGTATTCGATAGTTATTGCGTTTTGATTTTGTAATGATGCTTACACGGCATAGACAGAGGTCATGGTGGGTGCTTGGAACTCAGGTTAAGTAATTTGGCTAAGCTCACAGAGCTGGCAAGTGCTAAGCCGAGCAGCCTGAGTCCAAATCCCAAGTCTTCCCCATTGTACGAGGCTATTCGAAGGATATGCCAGCTGAATAGTTGTAGCCGAATGACACTGATTGGGCAGTGCTGGAATCAGCTCCTAAAAGGAAGCTGGATGACTTTGGCAGCCACAGGAAGTTTTGGAGCCCAACAAATTATATGAGGATAATGCGTCTCTAACGATGTTTCAAGGCCATAGGTTGCCAGGGCTGAGATGGCACTCGCCGTCTCAGCCTGATCCTAGGGTTGCCACAAGGGAAATGGGCAATAAAGTCACCAGGGAGGTGAAGCCAAGTGGCCGAGCACAGGATCTATGAAAGAAAAGATACAAGGGAGTAATGAATTCAAATTCCACAGCCTTCTAGTAGATGGAGAGAAGAATGCACTTGCTCAAAGACCATTGTCCATCTTTTTTTGGCCAAAAGTGATATAGTACATTGTGCCCAGCTTTGGACCAGGCTACAGCTATGTGTTGCACACAGAGTGAATAAGTATTGACGGATTAACCTGACTGGCCATCCCCAGAACCTTCTGGTGCTGTCTTTGAGTGTGAAAGACAGTACTCACCTGGCAGGGGAGACATTATGATCACATCTGTGAAGAACCACAGCTCTTTTAGCTTGTGCGATGAGTTTGTGAAGACACCTGGCCTTGCAGCTGCACACTGAAGCTGAGTGCCTTCACCCTCCCTTTCCAAGACAATTCTGCAACGAAGTCAATTGTGTGATCTTGGCCATGGCTAGAGCCAAGGCTCACAGCGTTCATTCCTCTATATAGGCCAAATAGACCTGCACCCTCACCCGTCCCCATTGGCCATCATTCTGTTGGCCATGACATGACCTTGGCAGACGCTGAGTGGCTCAGAGTGACATCATGCTGTTGGATGGTCATCTTACTGGGCGTGGTGGACACTCAAAGCCTTGCCACCTTACCGTCACCTTCCTTCGCGTATTTCTAACACCTGTACTTTTTTCCTTTCCCAAAGCTGATGTCAGTTACCAGTGTTAGCAGCCAATGTTTTCCTTTGCTGAGGGATGTCTGCCTTATAAGCAGCAGATTCTGCCCCCTTTTGTCCAAGAATCTGTTTCTGTTCTGCCTGGGTCACCAGCTAGTTTGCCTTTTCCAACCTTCCCTGCCGTGATTTGCGCGACACGATGGTTTGGAACGGCGATGACAGAGTTTTAGACATTCGAATAGCAATGATTTGGCCCATAAAACTGCCACAGCACAAGAATGGTTCATGTGACACCCAAGCCTCTCCACAACCCACTTCTCCGTGTTCCAGTGTTTTGGATGCGTGGGATGGCTGTGCTCAAGATGGCTTTGGAAATCACGTGTCGATCATGGTAGGAGCTCCACCAGCCTGGGTCTTTCAATAACCCGCCTAGAAAAGAACTAACTATGACATGCCTGAAAGAGAATAATACTAATAAAATGCAAACACTTCTTGCTATTTATTTATTCCAATGCAGGATGAATGTCAGGAAGCACCAAGCAGTGGACTAAAGGGTGCTGCTCCCACTGTTGCAGGGAGCCAGGACAGCAGGTTCGAGTCATCAGCCCTGCTCTTCTGGTCTACCATCAGGGCGTTCGTTGTCGAGACTGCGATGTTGTCGCCTTTTTCTCCATCTTCAAGCCACAAGAGAAAGCTGACCAGGAGGAAACCATATTCCAGCGTGCCTGCCTATGATGCCCTGTCCTAACCAACTGTAGGAGGGGGCTGTAAAAAACTTGTTTTTATTTTGTCAAAATCAACAGGATGCTTATTCCACCAGTTCACAGTTGAGAAATTCACAGAAGTGCCTAAATTGCCTCCGAGGAGAGCAGACCAATGAAGTTTGACTCAGGGAAAGCCTCACGTAAGCATCTTCTGTCTGAACAGGTGGTGTTTGAAGGTTAGGACACTCATTCTGACATTAGCTGCTGTAAAGCTTGGGACATGAACTCGCTGGAGGGATACATCCATGCCTCTCCTTTCTCAGGCCTAGTAAGCCCCCTGCTCAGATTTCTAGAAAAGCAGTCGGGGCCCCATATGGGTGGGACTCTGATTTTTCAGGTTAGAAATATCACTCTCGGGCCCAGCGCAATAGCCTAGTGGTTAAACTCCTCGCCTTGCATGCGCCGGGATCCCATATGGGCACCAGTTCTAATCCTGGCTGCCCTGCTTCCCATTCAGCTCCCAGCTTGTGGCCTGGGAAAGCAGTTGAGGACAGCTCAAAGCCTTGGGACCCTGCATCCGTGTGGGAGATCTGGAGGAGGTTCCTGGCTCCTGGCTTCAGATCAGCGCAGTACCAGCTGTTGCAGTCAGTTGGGGAGTGAATCATCAGGTGGAAGATCTTCCTCCCTGTCTCTCCTCCTTTTTATATATCTGACTTTGCAATAAAAATAAATAAATCTTAAAAAATATATATATATATACATATATATATAGCAGTCTCCATTAAAACAGCCAGACATCAATGTGTCAGGAACAAATGCTGCAGGCAGCAACTCTATTAACGTCTCTGGAAATTGAGCAAAAGCCCCAGGATGGAGTAAATCCCCACCAATCAGTGCATTCTCTCTCACAGCAAAATTGAGAAGCAGTGTGTGAAAGCAGGGAGAGAAGGAGCCGACCAACAGGAAGCACGTGAAGACGTTGACCGACCTGCTCTCTTGTAGATGCCCAGATCGACACGCTGTACATTGGGAATGACAACGAAGGGGTGACAAACCACAGTGGGCGTTTCGTTATCGTGTTCAAGTGCAGCAGGTGAGAAATTCGCAAGTCTTGGCAAATAGATGATTCAACATGAACTCAAGGGGGCTGATGATATTATAACCACCACTGTAGAATGTCCCTCAGCCCAAAGCCTGGTTTCCCACGGATGAACTCGACACCTCACACTTCTCCTTTTGATGGTTATTATTTGGCATTTAGTCTCAAGGATGTTTTGTCCCTAAAATTCAGAGCCTACATGCTGTATTAAGAAGTTTGAACGTCTCTTGATAGAGCAAGTTTTTTTCAAAGTGCTTTGGCTTACAAAAGTCTTCTCCTTACTTGCCAGCTCAATTCTATTTCATTTTCACTTGAAAAGCAGAAAGAGAGAGAGATCTTCTATCTGCTTCTTCACTCCTCGATTGCCTGCAGTAACGGTGGCTGGGCCAGGCTGAGGCCTGGAGCCTAGAACTCATTCAAGCTCTTCCACGTGCCACCTGCTGTTCCCCAGACATCAGACTGGCAGGAAACCAAAATCAGGTATGGTTGAGATTTGAACCCGGCTCTCTAACAAGGAATGTGGCCTCCTAAATGGCATCTTATCACTACACCAAGCACCTACCCTGTGGGCTCCATTCTTACACGATAGATCCATCAGTCAACAGGGCCGGATGCATAGCTGTGTGGAGAAAGGCAACATCTTTTTTCAGGTTAGAAACTTCCCAAGAACAAGTTGCCAATGACCAATCCTCATGTGGTTGTTAGGAAGAGGTAAGAAGAAACCTGTGTGAGAATGGGTGACTTTTTTCCCCTAAGACTTATTTATTTTTATTTGAAAGTCACAGACAGAAGGAGAGACAGAACAAAATAAATCTTGCATCTGCTGGCTTGCTGCCTAAAAGGGCACAGCAGCCGGGAGCTTCCTGCAGATCCCCAACATGGGCAGGTGCACAAGTGCTTGAGCCTTCCTCTGCTGGATCTGAACCAGAGCCAACAGGGACATGAACTGGCACCCATACAGGATGCTGGCAGCACAGATGGAAGCTTCATCTATCATGCCGCAGCACAAGTCCCAGTGGGTGATTTTCCTTTTCTTTAAAGGTTTATTTATTCTTATTGGAAAAAAAATTTTACAGAGAGAAGGAGAGGCAGAGAGAAAGAGCTTCCATCTGCAGGTTTACTCTCCAATAGCCATGATGGTTAGAGCTGAGCTGATCCGAAGCCAGGAGCCAAGAGCTGCTTCTGGGTTTTCTACATGGGTGCAGGGTCCCAAGGCTTTGGGCTGTTTTCTGCTGCTTTCTCATACTACCGGCAGGGAGCTGGATGGGAAGCGGAATAGCCAGGACATGAACCGGTGGCCATATTGGATCCTCATGCATCCAAGGTGAGGATTTAGCCACTAGACCATCACGCTGGGCCCCAAATGGGTGATTTCTTTAAGGTGAATGTAGATGGGTGGTGAGTTTCTTCAAAGTGGGGCAGTCCCTGTGAAAGTGGATAGGACACTATAAGAGTGGTGAGTGAATTATGTCCCCCTAGAGTTGGTGGTAGAACCCCAAACTTGGGGTTATAGATCAGACCGTATTGTATGCAATGGGAACCCAACTTCTTCACTTCAAATGCTCTGTTAATCTGTTCAGTGGCTGCAGGGAGTGAAATCTGTGAGGACTCAGGGGTCCACCTGAGGGCATTTATGCCGCTGAACTTGCCCACAGAGTGGTAAAAAGGCAAAGAAAACAGAGAAAGGATTTCAGATAACATGATGACTTGACAACCCAACACTGTTCCCATCTTGCAACACACTATGGAGCCAGTGATAACAAGGGTTTGGGAAGACATGCTGTTGTCATTTGGATTTTTATTATTATTTTTAAATCAAAGTAAATTAAAACTTCTAGAAATAGAAGTGAGCCCAGGAGTGTCACAGACACTACAAAAATATTTGCGTTGGGAGCAATCATCCCACAGACACCTGCTCTCCATAGATACTCAGCCCTCTCTGAGACTCCGCCCCTCTGCGGGTATTTCTGGTCTGAGGAGGGAGAAAACCTTCAGACTAAATAAAGGCCAGTGAAGAATCACATCATTCTTTTGTAAGAAAAACTCTGAAACTGGGAGGCTGTGTGGGAGAGCGTGACTTGGCTGGGAGATGGGAAGCAACTGGAGGACGTGATGGTTGGACACGCGGAGCTCTTATACAGCTGTGATTCTGACTTACTGAGCAGGTGCCAAGAAATCCACGAGGTGGAAGGCAAAAAGGGGATGGGATGTAAGTATATTTGGTGCCCCCCAAATGTGGAAATCCATGCATCTTTGTTAGGGGTTTTCCAAAAGCCAATGGAAAAATTTATGGAAAACTCGGCAAGGATCTTAACATTGCTTTGCGCCAGAATCAACATCTGTTCGTTCTGTTTTCCATGGACTTTTTGAAGAACCCTCATGTGCACGGCTTTTCCTGAATAGCACCCTCCCTGGCAGCACACCCCTCCCCTCCTCCTCTATGTGAATACCAGTCATCAGTTATCGGGCACCCACTCTGTGCCAAGCCCTATCTTGGGTACTTCACTGTTTCATTTAAAAGTAGTGATTTGCACACAAATCCCATAAAACCATCTTGTTTCCACTTTTCTGCTAAGGACGTTGTGGCTCAGAGAGGTGAAGCGACTTCTCCAAGCAAATCCAGAGTCACTGGCTGAGCTGCATTGAAATCCAGGTGTGTGATTCCCGCTGGAGTTTCTCAGCAAGGTGTGCGGGGCCCCACCTGTCGATGGCAGGAAGTTGCTGAGGCCTACTTCCGTCACCAAAACATTCAGTCATGGTGGAGCCAAGTTTTCTTGCAGATGATTTTTTTTAGATATATTTTTTTGTTTTGTTTTCATATATTCAGCAGGGCCCGTGCATTTCTCTCACCCCCAAATTGCTTCCCGGAGTAACATGAGCATTGGGGAGAAAAGGAACTAAAAATTATGTGCTGTGACTCTCTCCCGGGAGGAAACGTCACGCTGATTTCGAACCGGCCAAAAGCTCAGGTGTATTTTCTGCGGATTTTCTCAACTGGTGACTTCAACCTTTTTGCATTTGGCACTTATTAGGGACTCTCCAGGGGCCGCCTGCTCCGCAGACCCTCCTCCCTCAACGATATTGCCATCTAGTCGGGAGGCAAAACAGACATACAAAGTAAGCAATTAGAGAGAGGGGAAGTGTCAAATTGTGTGGTGCCTCGGCTGGAAGTAAAATACTGTGGTTTAGAAGAAGAAATACTTTCCTAGGCGAGCAGCATTTGGGGTGGGCCGGACATTGACAGGCTTATTTGGGGACATGTTGAATTCAGGGAGATGAGGCTTCTGACATCTGGAAGTGGCTGATAGTGGAAAATCAGAAGCAGACGACAGAGCAGGCCTGGAAAAGAGAACTTCCAAGTTCTATGTCAAGGCAATGGGACGGACCCTGGGAGAAATAAGTTCTGGGGGTGAGGTTTCAGTTGGGAAAGAGACCAAGATGCAGGAATCCTGTAGCCTGAGGCCAGGGAGAGAGAACTGCAGGTGGTTCTAGGACAGAAGCCAAAACTCTACGACTTGGAGGGAGTGTTAGTAAAGTCACCAGCTAGATGGGTAAGAGGAGGCCAGCAGCTGAGCTCTCTACCCATTCTGACTGCCTCACGGGAAAGAACACTGACCCCCTGCGGCTCCGTAGCCTCAGTTTACCCACCTGAACACATAGACACATCCTATTTGGGAGCCAGAGAACTCAACATGTATGAGTCTGTACAGAGTCTAAGATGTAAGCTATGGAATGAAATGAAGTATTCTACATGCAGATAATAAATTGATAATTTGTGTTTGAAGACACAATGCCTCACTTAAGTGTTCCTGGGCAGTGCTTGAGAGGTGAGGTGGTAAGGACACAGAGATGCCCAGGAGGGCATAAGAAGCCGGTGCCACCCTTTGGAGCCTGGCTCTTGCAGCAGGAGCCAGCACAGGGCCGCTCAGCAAAGCCAGGTAACTGCTCCGAGACAATGTGCCTGCTGCGACGGCCTCACGGATCGCATCAGTGATGGTCTGAAAGAGCTGAGACACCACAAGATTGAATGTACCAAAACCATTCAAGACCCATAAACTGAAAGGATCCTTGAGAAACTTCTGGGTATTGTTCTTCACTCTGAAAAGTGAAAATTCAACCTGCATTAGGATACTCGGCAGGCAAAGAAGTTACCCATTGTTAATGGCTTAGTGCATTAAAATATTTTACCCCAATGTCCTGTTTCTTCTCCATCTACCCCTTAAAATGGTTTGAAGAAGTATGCATGCATGCATGTCTTTGAAAAGACAGCCACAGGAGGTTCAGGATTCAACCCGTTCCTGTTCTCCTGTGATCCTAGCGCACACACCATCCCAACAGATACACCTCATCCTGGGACTGATTCTTTAGCAAATATTTACCTGTGCAATGAACAAGAGCCCCAAACAGCAATGGTCCCACCCATGGAAATAAATACAGAACAGCTGCCCGAGCCTCTGTGCTGAATCCCACAGGGCGGCTGAGCTTCAGAGCGCCAAGAGAGGGAAGCTCTAGGGAAGGGTGCCCGTAGGGGATCCTGGCACCTGAAGGGGAGGATGAGCCAATCGAGTCATTGTGCCAGCCCTTCTTTTCTTTTCTTTCTTTTTTAAAAAAGATTTATTTTATTTTTTATTACAAAGTCAGATGTACAGAGAGGAGGAGAGACAGAGGGGAAGATCTTCCGTCCGATGATTCACTCCCCAAATGACCACAATGGCTGGTACTGAGCCAATCCGAAGACAGGAGCCAGGAGCTCTTCCAGGTCTCCCATGAGGGTGCAGGGTCCCAAGGTTTTAACCATCCTCGACTGCTTTCCCAGGCCACAAGCAGGGAGCTGGATGGGAAGTGGAGCTGCTGGGATTAGAACCGGCGCCCATATGGGATCCTGGTGCGTTCAAGGCGAGGACTTTAGCAGCTAGGCCACGCCACCTGGCCCTTCTTCTTCTTCTTTTTTTTTTTTTCTTTTTAAAAAATATTTACTTATTTGGACCCAGTGTGATGCCTCAATGGCTAAACCCTCACTTTGCAAGATGGGATTCCATATGGGCACTGGCTTGTGTCCTGGCTGCTCCACTTCCCATCCAGCTCCCTGCGTATGACCTAGGAAAGCAGCAGAGGACGGCCCAAAGCCTTGGGATCCTACACCCATGTGGGAGATCTAGAAGAACTTCCTGGCTTCGAATCGGCTCAGCTCTGGCTATTGCAGCCATTTGGAGAGTGAACCAGAGGATGGAAGTCTCTCCTCTTGATAAATCTGATATGCCTTTCCAATAAAAAAAAAAAACTTTAAAAACAGTTTACTAATTCGAAAGACAAAATGAACAAAAATAAAGAGAAGGATGGGAGAGAGAGAGATTTTCAATCTGCTGGTTCACTCACCAAATGTCCACAAGAGCCAGGGCTGGACCAGGCTGAAGCAAGGAGCTGGGAACGGCCTCCTGTCTCCCACACGGATGGCAGGGACCCCGATGCTTGAGTCATCATCCACTACCTCCCAGGCACATCAACAGGGAGTGGAGTCAGAACTGGAGGAGCCAGGACTGGAAGCTGGCGCTCTGACATGGAGCAGGAGCATCCCAAACAGCAGCTTCACGTGCTGTGCTGCAGCACCCACACCTGTCTCGCTACTTGTCTCGCCAACTTGCAGGATTCTTTGCTTGTGGAGAATTCTGTGAAGTTTAGCATGAGTCACTAAGTTTATCAACTGTCCCCCGTGGGTCACTCATACACACACACACACACACACACACTGCAGATTTTACCCTTCAGGGAGATCTACTTTATGGCTGATTAAGTACACAGACACAACATACTGATGGATAATGGTTAGAGCATGTGGAACAACAGTGTATTTGGGGGTCTTGGCTATAAATGGTGATGGGAATTCAGAAACTGATGGGACTGGCTAACTGATGGAGGTGTCACCATGAGTAAGTTGGTTGCATTCCGGCGGGGGGGGGGGGGGGCGGAGGTTTTTGGTTAACTCTCAAGACACCTGTATGTGGCAGGTGCCATTTCCCCAAGATCAACTGGAATCTCAACTGGCTGGGAAACAGCAGAATCTGAATTGTAACCAATGTCCTCTGACTGAACTCGGTCTTTGTAACCGTGGCACATTCGTGGGCTCTCACCCGGGGGTGGGGCGGCATGGATCCACTCCCTCCCCACCCCCATTTCTTGGTGGTTTCATTTCTGGCTTGGGGTCAGGCTGGTTTTCCCGTGTGTGATTTGCCCCTAGTGGAAGGCCGCAGCCCGTTAGGAAAGCTTCCCGCAGCGTGGGCCACCCTCTGACGTCTCTCAGCCGCCACCGTGGCAAGGCAGCTGTCACAGGTGAGCGGGCTGCTCTTCTCTAGTTCATTACCAGTGCTGAGAAGTACAGGATGAGGCGGAAGCCGAGGGGGAAGGAGCATTCGGCAACCTAATTGGTCACTGCCATGAATCCGTCCTGGGGGACCAAGAGCCCAAGCAGAGGTAATGGTTTCCACACGTATTCTTGAGCTGTGCAATAGATGGAAAAGGGTCCCAGATGGATTGGGCACGGGCTTAGTTCCGGGATTATGATGAGACAGTGGGTAATTATTGAGTGGCAGGGCCTCCGTCGTGATTAGTATCTGCAGGCCTGTTCCCCTCCTTTGGAGGAGAGCATTGATAAAGATAAACCGTGCTGCTCCGTGTCCTTCATGCGGCACACAACAACATATTTCAATCTAACAGGATCAGATCTCCGCTTTGATCACAATCTGTTACCTAGATGTCTTTGCAAATTAATCAGTCCTGCTTGTTTAGCTCCAGTCAGTTTGTACTGCTAAATTAATAAATGTACCAGGAGCAACAGAACACATAATTAAATTCTACCGTTTAATCTCCACATAATAATTTTGACCTCCGTCTGGGTCCTCTGCCGGAGCCAGCAGACGGCCCCACGAACGGCGGTCGCCACTGGATGTTGCAGCCCGTCCTTCAGGTGAACTCCCGGGCTCCTTGCTCGCTGAGAGAAGCAACCCAAAACGCACGTGCTGAACTTCCTGGGAGAGGAAACAGCTGACTTGAGCCGTTAGTCTCCACCAGGCAGCTTTAAACGGAAAGCGCTGTTTTGGCAAAAGTACAGAGAAAAAAAAAGAAAGAAAGAAAAAAGCTTTCCTGCCGCGGAGGCAAAGTGTACATTCTTGTTGGGGTCCATGTCTGAGGAGACGGGAACATGGAGGTGACCCCTCATGAGGGCCTGAGGGCTAAGTTCCGCTTCAAATGCAAGGTCCTCTGTGGGTCCCGGCCTGGACACTGAGCCTGATTATAACCCCAAGTCAGATGTTCCTAGAGGTTTCCAAGCTGATTTTGTGTTTGATTTCTCATTGAATATCTATTAGGAAGACAGAAAAGTGTGCTGTTTAGTTTAGAAAGACTTATGTTTCAAAGATGATTATTTTAGCGCTGGTCAAATGTATACAGAAAAAAATTGCTTAATACTCAATGAAGGCAAACTATGGCGTTTGATCCGGGTGGCCCTTTGGTCACTGTCTTCATTGAAAGTCTACTGTGCTGGCATCTTCCTCCTGCCTTCTAGGGGCGATGGGACCAGGACAAAAAGCCATCACTAACAAACCTAGGAAAACAGAGGAAAGGGACTCAGGTCCTTGGGCCCCTGGGAGCTCTCACCAGAGCTCCTGGCTCCTGCCTTCAGCCCGGTTCAGCTCCTGAGGCTGTGGCCATCTGGGGAGTGAACCAGCAGGTGGAAGATGTCTTTCTGTCTCTCTGTTATTCTGCCTTTCAAGTAAATAAATACGTGTTCGAGGCCAGTGTTGTATTAAGCCTGTGATTACAGAATGAATCGAAATTACGTTTCACAAAGATTACAAGATAAAGAAGGAAGAGGAAGGAAGGCAGGAAGGACAGAGATTGAGAGAGAGATGGAGGGAACTGTGGTCATCTTGGAATTAATTGTACTTATGAAATACGTGAAATCTGTTCTTTGTATTAATAAATTTTAAAAATGCTAAACTAAAATATCTGACCCTCTTGTTCAAAAACAAACTAAAAGAAGAAGAAAGCGCAGCAGACGCCCCCAGTGGGAAGAGGCCTGGGACTAGAGCCAGGGGCTGTGGCCCAGCCTGGACACTGCCACCCCCTGCTCATGAGCCGGTCAGGGCCCTTAACCTCTGCGAGTCTCAGTTTTCTCATCTGAAAAATTAACTAGAGGGCTGAACACTCCAAGAAGCCAAGACCCTTGCGTCTGGGATGCCACTCATGCCGACCGCACGTGGGAATCGCAGCATTTATGGGACACACTCTCTCTCTCTCCATGACTGGGATAACTTCAGGCAAAACTGCTTCTGGAGTTCGCTTGGTAGTCTGAATGTAGAGATAATTGCCTCAGTTGTGTCTTTTAATTGTGTGTCTGTCAGCGCAGGCTTGTTGTTTGCAGCAGACAACCGCTGATTGCATATCTGATTAAATATGCAGCAGCGTGGATTTCTCATTCAGCACAGGGTTGAGTGTGAGGGAGCGGCCGGCGGGGGGAGCGGAAGGATTAGACATCATTTGAGAGCCTGTGATATTTGGGTCACCAATGTTTTACCTCAAATGAATTGATTTCATTTAAGAAATAAGTTGGTCTTGTCACACAAGAACTCCAACATAAATTAAACATGAGGAATGCAGCTGTGCAGTAAGATGTTAAAATACAGATGACTTCTGGGTAAAAAAAAAAAAAAAATTGAGGAAGGCTTCAAGGAAAGGGTTTTAACCTGAAATTAATTCAAGTATTATTTACTTCAATACTCTGGCATGCATTTGTGTAAATACATCATCTGTCTTTAGAACAATGATTGTATTTCAGCGGTCTTCAATTATAGATTAGAAATAGCTACTGGGGGAGGACGAAGAGCATACAGACCTTCCACGTCATCATCTGAAAAGGTGGAGGGGTTAAAAAAATAAAACAAGCAGGCTTCATGTTTCTAATAAACTACCTCATCACTGTTTATTTGAAATAATTCATACTGTGGTTCCCCTTTAAGACTTTCCTAAAAGCAACATCAATATCATTTCCTATGTGGAATTCCCTGAGGAAAATCTATTAGAGGGTCCGTATGTCACCCATGTGAATAACAAATGAGTTAATTATGACTAGTGCAATTACAAGGAATGGTTAATGAAGCCATAATGACCAGACTCCGGAGGTTCATTTTCATAGTACAGGGAGAGAAATATGTCCCCAAAGAAAACAATGAGCTTTGTGTACCCACCTCGGAGGCAAGGTCTTCGCATGCACCATGGAACAGGGCTTAGGAGAACACTCCTTCCTGGGGTACACTCTTCTTCCCGTCTGTCACCTGCTGGCCATGACTTCACATGTGTCAGCAGCATCCAGCTGGTCCCACCAGCAGCCCCAGTAACTCTGGTCCGGTTGGCTAGGGCACCAGAATCCTGAAGGACATGGCAAGAAAGAAACCAAAAGTTTCAGTGATGTCGTGGTCTTTATTTAGCAGGAGAAATTTTAAAAATTCAGGGAGCAGACACAGGAGATGGTGTTGTGGCACCGCACGTTAAGCCTCTACCTGTGACTGGCATCCCACATGGGTGGCAGTTCTCAAGTCCTGGCTGCTCCACTTGCAGCTCAGCCCCCTGCTAATGGAAAGGAGTACAGGGGAGGATGACCTGATTCTTTGGGCACGTGGACCCATGTGGACCCAGATGGAGTTCTTAGCTGCTGGCTTTGGCTGATGCAGCCCAGACTGTTCCCATCATATGTGGGAATTAATCAAAAGATAGAAGATCTCTTTCTACCTGCCTCTACTTCTCTCTAACTTTGCCTTTTAAATAAATACATCTTTATTTTTAAAATGTACGAAGTGAGGTAGAAGAGTTAGTGACAGGTGTTCAGCCTCAATGTTTAAGATAGCCCTTAGCAGACCAACACCCTCCCTGACTCCGTGAATTGGTAAGGCAGACTCAGGGAGGTGGTGGGTAACAGAGTACATGACTGGGCCTCCCAGCGGAGAGATGTGGATTGAACTCCAAGTTTCAGCCCCGGCTCAGCCCAGGCTGGTCAGAGCAAAACGGTGAATGGAAGCTCTCCTTTGGCCTCTCAAATAAATCAATGGAATAAAAAAGAAGAGTAAAGAAGTAAGAGATTCTGGACGGGAGGCAGGTGGACAAAGCCGAGGCCACCTGTCAGCATCTCAGGTGGGGGTCACTTTCTCATCTGGAAAGGAAGGTGTCGGACCAACTGCTCTCTGAACTGCCAAGGTTCTGTGAGTCTGTGACTCATGCGTATTGCATTGCTCTGAAAAGCGGTGTTGAAGAAGAAGTAGCATTCACTGCTCATTTTCTGGTGGTTAGAGTGTAAAGAGAGAGTGATTTAGCAATTCTAAGCAAGAAAAACAAACCTGTAACTTAGGAGAAATTTGAGTACAGGTACTCTTACTATAGGCAGTAGGAAGATTTTCATCTGGACTCCTGCTGTTCGCCCAGAAATCTACCCTCTTAAAGATTTATTTATTTTTATTGGAAAGGCAGATCAGATTTATGGAGAGAAGGAGAGATAGAGAGAAAGATCTTTTATCCTCTGGTTTGCTCTCCAAGTGAGTGCAACAGCCAGAGCTGAGCCGACCTGAAACCAGGAGCCAGGAGCTTCTTCCAGGTCTCCCACTTGGGTGCAGGGTCCCAAGGTTTCAGATCGTCCTCGACTGATTTCCCAGGCCGCAAGCAGGGAGCTGGATGGGAAGTGGAGGATCTGGGACATGAACTGATGCTCATATGGAATGCTGGTGCTTGCAAAGTGAGGATTTAGCCGTTGAACCATCATGCCAGGCCTAGAAATCTACCTTCTTATGAAACACACACACACACACACACACACACACACACACACACACACCCCAGACTACTGACATATGTGCAAGGTTGGTTATGCAAAACCACACTGGTGTTATTGGTGAATAAAAGGCCTGTTCTTTGAAATGTTGGACCAGAGAGTTTGAACTTTTACAACAGCGATGGCTTAATCAACCGGGACTGTTTCTCCCTGAAGGAGCTGGGCCGGCACACAGTCAAGGTGGAAGGGAAAAGGCTACAAGGGCAAGTTCACAATGTAAAAATGCAGGGGTCAGGTTCCCCGCCACCACCCCCTACCCCTCCGGTGAATGCGTTTATTCACCTCTGAGGATTGGGCATTAGTGATACCTGACAAACTAACAACGGGCAGGATCGAGATACACAGAGCACCAAGTTCTGACTAGCTGGGTATTTTGATAGTGGTTTATCTGTGCAAGTCTACATTTACATTTTTTTTTAAATTTCAAGTTTTAAATCCATGCCAAGTTTGTCCTAGCTGTCCGTCTCTGATTGGCTCATCTTGTTTGAATGTGAAGAGGATTTCCAAAGCGCTCCCCGGAGGGAGAAGGTTCTCCTGCCTTCTATCCTGTGCAAATGCTGCGCCCTACTGAGTGCCAAGGCCTTGACTGGATGGTGCCCAGGTAATGAGGAACCCATGGCTCACGCCCAGAAACCTTATAATACAGTGGGGCAGCCTGACAAGTAAGACGAGACTGCTGAGGGATGGCAAGGGGCCAGGGCAGCCCCAAGAAAGGATACCCACTCTTGATTGGGCTGAGAAGGGTGTTTAGAGAGAGTTTTCTGACTTGGAAGGGGACATCCGAGGGATGAGCGGAAGTCGAAAGAGCAGGTATGGAAATGAACATGTGCCAGGGCCTGAACAGCACAGGTAAAAGCTCAGAGTTCTCATGACATTGACAGCCAATGGTGCCAAGACACAATGAACTGCCGCTGTGATCTGGCAGCAAGGCACTACACAACACGGCCTGCTCCTCCCCACCGGCCACCCCATCGTGGTCAGCCACCTTCCTCCTCCTATCCTTCCCAGCCTTCCCAGAGACCTGCGTGGGTCTGCAATCCCTCACCTAGGTAACACACATTTTCACATAAATACATGTAAATTAAAAAAACAGAAAAAATGAGCTGCTTATGGTGCCAAAAAAAAAAAAAGTTGAAATCTAGGCATGGTTTTTTAGTAACATATATTTTTAATAAACCTTTAAAGACCTGCTATAGGCCATGTGTGTTTGCTATTTGCATAGTACTCTTCTAAGTAAATATACACAAACGTTTTCCTATATATTACATACAAACCCTCCTCACTCCTGTACAGAGCTGGTACTGTCAGTACGTCCGTTAATACAGAAATATTTTTATGTATCCACCAAAAGCCACAGAACACTTAAGAAACTTGGGGTCAGCACTGTGCTGTGATTCAGAGGGGTTCCAGGATCCCACACAGAAAGTTGAAGACAGGGTCCCCTCCCCCAACAGCCGAAACCCTCCATCTGATCATCTTCTCACTCCAATCTTTTTTTTTTTTTTAAAGATTTATTCATTTTATTACAGCCAGATATACAGAGAGGAGGAGAGACAGAAAGGAAGATCTTCCATCCGATGATTCACTCCCCAAGTGAGCCGCAACGGGCCGGTGCTGTGCCGATCCGAAGCCGGGAACCTGGAACCTCTTCTGGGTCTCCCATGCGGGTGCAGGGTCCCAAGGTTTTAACCATCCTCGACTGCTTTCCCAGGCCACAAGCAAGGAGCTGGATGGGAAGCGTAGCTGCTGGGTTTAGAACCGGTGCCCATATGGGATCCCGGGGCATTCAAGACAAGGACTTTAGCCACTAGGCCATGCCGCCGGGCCCCTCAAGCAGTATCTTAGCTGCTGTGCCAGACACCTGCTGTGAAAGCCAAAAAATAAGGTGAGCATATTTATTCTCTCATATTCTATTCAAACATATTATGGTTTTGTTAAACTGATGTGAGATTCTCTTCTCTTCTTCTAAGAGATAATGGAAAAATCTCTTTTTTTTTTCCATTAAAAAAGATTGGAGTGGGCCCGGTGGCATGGCCTAGCGGCTAAAGTCCTCGCCTTGAACGCCCCGGGATCCCATATGGGCGCCGGTTCAATCCCGGCAGCTCCGCTTCCCATCCAGCTCCCTGCTTGTGGCCTGGGAAAGCAGTCCAGGACGGCCCAATGCTTTGGGACCCTGCACCCACGTGGGAGACCCAGAAGAGGTTCCAGGCTCTTGGCTGCGGATCAGCACCGCACCAGCTGTTTGTGCTCTCTTGAGGTGTGAATCATCAGATGGAAGATCTTCCTCTCTGTCTCTCCTCCTCTTTGTATATCTGACTTTGTAATAAAATCTTTACAAAAAAAAAAAATACTGTTTGAGATACTGACATGTCATGTCCGAGCACCTTGGGTCTGCCCCTGCTTCCAGCTTCCCGGGAGACAGCAGGTGACGGCCCAAGTGCTTGGTCACCACCATCCACATGACCGACCTGGCTGGAGTTCCAGGCTCTTGAGCTTTGGCCTGACCCAACCCTCATGGTCACAGTCATTTCAAGGAGTGGGCCAGAGAATGCAAGATCACACTCTGTCTTCCTTCCAAATAAATGTAAACTATTAAAAAGAAATTTATTTATTTATTTATTTATCAGCAGAAATGTACTTTAAAGAGAGAAGAAGTGTCCGGTGCGATGGCCTAGTGGCTAAAATCCTCACCTTGCATATACCGGGATCCCATACGGGCAGTGGTTTGTGTCCCAGCTGCTCTACTTCCCCATCCAGCTCCCTGCCTGTGGCCTGGGAAAGCAGTAGATGGCCCAAAGCCCTGGGACCCTGCACCTACGTGGGAGACCCAGAAGAAGCTCCTGGCTCCTGCTTTTGGATCGGCTCAGCTCTGGCCATTGTGACCACTTGGGGAGTGAACCAGCAGGCAGAAAATCTTTCTCTCAGTGTCTCCTCTCTATAAATCTGTCTCTCAAATGAAAAATTAATAACTATAAAGAGAGAGAGAAGTAAAAATTCAAGTTGTTTAACTCCCTGTTGGAGTCCTATTCTACCATAAATATAAAGATTTATTTAGTTTTATTTGAAAGGCAGATTTACAGAGAGCAGGAGAGACAGACACCTTGCACCTGCTGATCACTCCCCGGATGGTCGCATTGGCCAGACCTGGACCAGTCTGCAGCATGGAACAAGGAGCTTCTTCTGGAGCTCTCACAAGGATGCAGGGGCCCAAGGCCTGAGTGTCCTTCTACTGCGTCCCTAGGTGCAGTAGAGAGGAGCTGGGTAGGAAGCAGAGCAGTCAGGACCTGAAGTGGCACTCATGTGGAAAGCCAGCAACTCAGAGACTTAACCTACTATGCCACAGCACCATTTCATCTTGTGTAAATGGAGCTAATGTCTTACATGTACAAGGGGCTGTCCACGAGTCTTCTTGGAAACCCTGTCTGTCTAATCCAGGAGTTAGTCGGCTGGCAGAGTACTCTCGCTTCAAGCCAAGAGCTGTTAAAAGCAGCAGCCCTGGGGCCGCTGTGGTGACAACTGGTTAATGTTCCATAGGCATGCATCAGGTCAGATAAAGGATGAAGACGGGGCCTGGCACGGTGGCCTAGTAGCTAAAGTCCTCACCTTGAAAGCGCCAGGATCCCATATGGGTGCACGTTCTAATCCCAGCCGCCTTGCTTCCCATCCAGCTCCCTGCTTGTGGCCTGGGAAAGCAGTCAAGGATGACCAAAAGCCTTAGGACTCTGCACCTGCATGGAAGACCCAGAGGAAGTTTCTGGCTCCTGGCTTCGGACTGGCTCAGCTTCAGCCGTTGCGGCTGCTTGAGGAGTGAATCATTGGATGGAAGATCTTCCTCTCTGTCTCTCCTCCTCTCTGTATATCTGACTTTGTAATAAAATAAAGAAATCTTAACAAACAAACAAAAAAAGGATGAAGAGGGTGACTTGTGCAATGTATTAAAGGACAGATATGTGAAAATCAACTTTATCTCTGCTCTAAATATTTCTACCTTCCATATTTTAATGGACCAACTACTAAGGTCTGGTTTTCAAAATTGATTTCTGCTTTCTAGCTCCTTAGGCACATCTCTAAGTTTGTGTTCTATTTTTGCTTTTGGTTTTAAGATTATAAAAATCTTATTTTTTTATCCGAAAGGCAGACGTATAGAGAGAGGAGGAGAGACAGAGAGAAAGATCTTTATTCTGTAAACTCACTCATCAAATGGCCAAATTGCCTGAACTGGACCCATCAGATGTCAGAAGCCAAGAGATTCCTCTGACTCTCCCACACGTGGCAGAGACCTGAGCAATCGGGCCATCTCACACTGCTTTTTCAAACATGTCAGCATGGAGCTGGATCAGAACTGGAGCAGCCAGGACTCAAACTGTAGTTCCTCTGGGATGCTGACACCTCAGGTAGAGGCTTAACTTACTGTGCTGCAGCACCAGCCCTTAATTTTTCATACACAAGTTCACAACCAGACCAAATGGTAGCGAACACCGAGCCCGGTTACTCGAACAAACGCCACAAGTGGAGAGAATGGATGCTTGCAATCAAGCGTTTATTCAAGCGAGCACACCCCAAACAGGACGGGGAAGCCACGGAGAGCGCCCTCGACTTCTGTCTCGTGGAAGTCTGCTGGGCTTTGGTTCCGGCCTATTGGGAACCTGCTGGGCTTTTGGCCTACTGGCTTCGGATGGAAGCCCAAGAGGTTTGGCTCCGGTCTAGTGGGAGCCTGCTGGCTTCAGTGACTAGGACTAAGGCATGGGTTTATATACAATTCAGTGGGTCAAGCAAGCAGTTGTTACAACGTTTTGATTGGTTATTACATGTTTACAATGTATTTTCATTGGTTACTTTCACTTCACAAACATGTTTACTTATTTCCAATAGGTTATAACTTATCTATCAATGACACTTGCTTCTCTCAGCTCTGCAAACCAGGTTTTTTACATATTTATCAAGACACATTTTCTTCTTCTTTTATCATTTTTACCATAACTTGTTTTTCATGACACGGTTACGTACATCAGAGCTTCTTAACAGGAATGATGAGAGAGGGCTTACGTACACTGGAGTTTCTTGACAGGAGTGATAGAAGAGGTGGCCCCATTTCACCAGTAGTTTAGGAAGATGGAGTCACCTCTGTTCAAAAGCTCCAACATACATACTATATCCATTATTAGCTCACAGCATAATTTACATAAAATGTCTATTATTATAGCTATTTCTGGGTCGTCAATCTTAGATAAAAGTGTAATAATACTAAGGATATAATTAAGATTATTGGTAATATTACTACCCATATCTCCCATAGATTGGTTTTTATCTATACCCAATTAAGTATGTATTGATGGAGCAGTATAGATGCAGATGGGAGTAAATAAACATTTATAACCGGACTGTTCCTATCACAAATGTAGCTGCATTTGGAGAAATGTCACTGAGCAAACAAGAAGCTTTTGCTGATTCTGTATCTGAAATGACTTTAGAAATGCAATACAGCAGCTTGTTGCATCCAAATTGTAGTAACTGGAGTTATTCTGTGTGGCAAGCCAACCAAGCAAATACGAGCTAAGACCCAGACTGTCCCCATCCAAAAAGGGTATAGATAGAGCACCATGCACCCCAAATGCTTGGTTCTCTTCCCCAAGGGCACCTGACATCAGCTGTTGCTTGTATATCCCTCCAAAGGCATTTTATGCCCACTCACACTTGCTTAGAAGGGTCCACGTCCTGTTACGTGGCAGCACATGGTGCGTGAGTCTCTCTGTTTCTCTAACCTGGCAATATGAAGAGCCTGGCTCCATGTAGGGCATCTCAGTTTTTTAAAGGTTTGACTAGTAATTCACTTAACCCATTTTCTTTTGTGATATAGGCAAATCTCCATATGCCAACTAATGGGAAACACTTCAGAGTTTGTGGGGAGCGGAGTTAAAAGGTAAAGTTTGTTCTGGTGCAGCACACTTTGAAATCTATGCATAGTTTTTCCATATTGTGCATTTCGTACACATTTTTGAGACTTCTCCTATGCATAGATTGCAAATTTCTTTTGCACTTTGAAAAAAAATTTAATTTGCTTATTTGAAAGGCAAAGAGAAAAAGAGACATCCTATCTTCTGCTTAACTTTCTAAACACCCACAACAGTTGGAATTCAGCCTCGTAGAAGCCAGGAGGCTGAAACTGAACCCAGATCTCCCAAGTGGGTGGCAGGAGTCCAAGCGCTTCGGCCACCATCTTGGCACATCAGCAAGCAGGAAGTTAGAATGTGGCATGGAACCGGGACTCAAACCCAAGCATTCCAACAGGAGATACAGCTGCACCATGTGGCATCTTAGCTACCAGGCCAATCACCCATCCCAAACTTACATTTTAATTTCCACCTTCCATAAAAATTTTTTTCTGCCTCCCCTTCCATCAAAATTTTAAAAGGGCTTATTGATTTATTTGAAAGTCAGGTTGAAAGAGAGAGATCTTCCATTTGTTAGTTCACTTCCTGATGGCCAGTGCTGAGCTAAGTAGCTAGTAATTTCATCTGAGTCTCCCACAAGGGATGACAGGGGTCCAAACACTTGGGCCATCTTCTCCTACTTTTCTCAGGCCACTAGCAGGGAGCTGGGTCGGCAGTGGAGCAGGTGGGACTAGCATGCTCATATGGGATGCCAGTCACAGGCGGCGGCGGCTTGACCTGTTTTGCCACAACACTGAGCCCTATATACTTGTTGAAGTAGCCTCGTATGTCTGTAGGAAAAATTCCTGGAAGTGGACCTGCTGGGCCAGCATGTGATAACTGTCTCCCGCTTGCTTTCCAAAGGGGCTGCACTAACATGAATGTCCAGCAACAGGTGGCAGTGCCTGGTTCCCTGCTCATCACCCAACCCCAGGCATTTCTGGGGTCTGTGCTAATCAGGTAGGTGAGAACAGGTATGGCAGGGTAGTTTTAACTTGCATGTTTCTATGAACGATGTTATGGCTGAGAAGGTAAAGGGCATGTTTGTGTGTGTGTGTGTGTGTGTGTGTGATGCACATGCGAATCTCTAATGCCACAGTCTGAAGGATTATTGAAGGAATGTCACAGGCATGTTTCCACACACTGAACTGTGAGACCTCTGAAAAGAGGGGACACATCACAGCAAAACTCTTCATGGCCTCAAGGAAATACGTGGACAGCAAGAAAGCTGCAAAAGGAAGGGCTTGGGTTGTTAATGTGAGGTTATCTCTGTCTTGCTGTATAGGTTTTTCTAGATGAAAGAAAAGTCTTTTTGGAGACTCAAGATTTTATCAGGAGAGGTTGGGGAATCAGTGACCAGGCTGCTATCCGATAGAGATCTGACGAATTTCTGGCCCAGGAGGTTCCGGGGCCAAGACTCAACTTTCCTTCAGAATGGTCTCAGGCTCAGCCTTAAAGTCGGCAGGAAATCCCAATTGCTCCTAATGAGGTCTTTTGTTTTGTTAATTGCTCTGGGAACTTCCCCAGCGAGGGTAGAAAGCCTGGGACCCACCACGGTTTGGCTGCAAAGAGCACGCCTCGGTCCTTTGAGAAAGGGGCTGGTGGAGCCGCTCCAGAGGGCAGAGGGCGGGCCTCCAGAGCTGCTCCAGAGGTGGCGTGAGCCAGCTGGGCTGGGGAACCAGTAAGGTGAGAGTGGAGCTCTCCAACCACCTCCTTCCAGAAAAAGGAAGCTGCAAAAAGGGGCCTTGTGAACATTGCCCTGTGAAAAAAAAAAATTTTTTTTCTTTTTGCAAAAGTCACATTGATTGACTGGGTTTCAGCACCAGTGCCCAGAAGTCACCATGCTCCTACGAGAAACATCCGCTTCCGTTTTCATGCGGGCTGCCTCTGGTCTCTGGGTATTTGAGCCATGTTCATATTCACTAATATGCATTAGTGCTTGCACTTCTCCGTGCAGCTGGCCTTGCTCCAGACCCTCTCCCAGTAACCTGAAGCTCAGGAATACAGGGGAGAGACATCAAAAAGTCAGGCGTCAGGGCCTGGCATGATGGCTCAGTTGCCTAAATTCTCACTTTGCAAGCACCAGCATCCAATATGGGTGCTAGTTGTTGTCCCAACTGCTCCACTTCCCATCCAGCTCCCTGCTTGTGGCCTGGGAAAGCAGTCAAGGATGGCCCAAAGCCTTGGGATCCTGCACCTGCTTGGGAGACCCGGAAGAGGTTCTTGAATGGCCCAGCTCCGGCCATTGCTGCACTTGCGGAGTGTACCAGTGGATGTGAAGTTCTTTCTGTCTCTCCTTCACTCCAAAAATCTGATCTGCCTTTCCAATAAAAATAAATCAATCTTTAAAAAAAAGCACAACAACCAAAACTTGTTTTGTTGTGTTAGTTTCTTAATACTCTTCTACAGCCACAGATCTCACTCAAGATGTGTGTACATTAAAAATAGAAATAATATACAGTTAACACATGCTATGTATTAATTCAACCCATTCTTACTGAACACCTACTATGTGTCAGCACCATTTAAAGTGTTGACAACACAGCACAGAACAAGACGGGCGAATAGTCGCTGTTGAGGAGCTGACATTCTTGCGGGAGGAATATGTTATAAAATTATTATCATTGTGAATTATGAAAAATCAGTGGTGATCTATTATGCAACTTTTATCATTCAGGTGATTTCCCTTTTGAGTAAGAAAGAGCTCTGATAATCACTTTGGAACAAGAGAGATAGAGTCTGAGCAAAAGTGGACATCTGGTCACCCCAGGAATGAGGACAAAGAGTCGTCACAGAGTCACACAGAGAGGCTGCGGACACACAAGCCAGAGCCGCAGGCCCGGCATCCCGGTTACCTTGGTTACCGGTCTATGGACCAATTTTCTCCAACCCCGAGGCAGTTATCAGCAACCTTGGTTGTCTCCAAGTTCTGTCTGCCAAGCATGTGGTCTCTGTCACCATGCGTGGTCTGGAAGCCGGGGTTACAGCTTAGCTCACGCTGCGACCTTCGGCAGGGCCCATCCTTGGGAGTGTGCTCCAGACTTTCCATCCCTGTGTTCTCAATAGGAGTGCGTTTCTGCATTGGTCAGAGGGATGGGAACTGGAAGCAGAATCACAAGGCTCTTCCAGCTGACTTGACCCGGCTTGGGCTCCGCAGGGAGGATGTCAGGTGGAAATACAGCAACCCTTGCATCTTCCATCATGAGGTTCTAGAGGTCTGGTGCTCACCCATGAGAAGGGGACAACACATCTCCAGGTGGCAGCTTCCAAAACAGGGGAGAGGGGTGCCGTGTGAAGGGTGCTTTCCCTGCAGAGCATCCTGCAAAGGTGTGGGGTGCACAGCTTCCTTTCCCATCTCTGGGGTTGCCTTTATTATCTCCAAGTAAATAGACTCATAAAGCCGTCAGTCCCTGAGGGTTAAAAAAAAAAAAAGGCTCTAGCAACTGGTGAAGACAGTTTAGTCTGTAACTTGCTGCAGCTTTAAACAACCGCTCCAACTCCAGTTCCTGCCTTGCATTTAGATTCTACAGGTTCCTGGTCAACCACAGAACAAATGTGCAAAAGCAGAAGGCCTGTGCAGAGAAGGGGGCCACAGGCAAGTGAGAGGAGTGGGGGCTCTCCGGTGGCTGAACGGGAACCTGCCCACCCAGCCTCCTCCCCAACGCATCCCCCCCCAGCTCCTGTTCCCCCAACAGGTTCTTTCTCTCAGTGATTGGGAAGGTGCTAACGGGTTCCACATCTGAAATTCATATCATTTGTGTTTGACCTCCTCTGCCGTTGGAAGGGTTGCGAGGGGCACCATTTTAAAATTAATTTGCTGGGTGTCCCGTCTATCTGTGAGGTGCAGGAGGAAGCCTGGCCGCCCGAGTATTTATCAGACACGTGCCGCCCATCTGCCGGAGCTTGGCCGAGGAGGATTTGCTGTTAATCCTTCAGCCCCATCTGTAGCGGGTTCAAAATGCTGACCAGGAAGCTAGACAAGATGAGGTTTATTTAATTAGAAAACCGACTCTAGAGGTTACTAGAAATCATTTGGAAGAAGGAAGAGCTGTTGGCTTTGGCGCTCCTGCAGGGAGCGGGGAGTGGAACGCGGGCAGCAGAGGGCAGAGGTTGCTCTGGGTTGGCCTTGGAACAGTGTTGATCTTAAGGTGACTCTGGCCTCCACTCCCGCCCCCACACCCCCACCCCCGTGGAGAAAACTTCCTCCTCCAACACGAGTGAGCGGGAATCGACCACAGCTTTTGGACGCCTTGCGGAAGTTCAAGTTCATACACAGGAGGCAATGCTGTACTTGGCTTTCAAGTTTGGATCCAGAGGTAGGATGACGGAGGCACCTGATGGAGCTGGGCGGTTGGGAGAGCTCTGAGTGCCCGGTGCTGCCCCCTCCCCCACTCCCCAGCCAGAGTCCAAAAGCAGCCCGGGCTGACACCTGGAACCTACACTTTAGTCCTCAGAATTCACCAAGAGGTTCCAGGAACGGGGACTTATTGCCATTTGAGATCCATTTTTGAGGAAAAGAGAAAAACAGCAAAAATTGCATTTCTATTTTTCCTCAAATGGGAAACAGAAAAATGATTCACGTTGCAAACAGAGTAAAAAGCAACAATATACTCAACTTTTTGCTTGAAAACACCATCAGTGTCATTAGGTCCCGCAGGGTGCTGTGTGGGACCACCCAACAGGGACATTGTATAGCTGCCCACCCCTCGACATATGAGGACTGTTTCGTGGCCATGTGGCAGCCTGGCGGTTTTCACTCAAGTGCCCCCAAGACAAACCGACCCAGCTTGGTCCCAATTGCCTGGAGCTTTCTGCAGTGGTAACCCTGCTGGTCACCTGGGGAATCACATTTTGGAGGCTCAAGGTGTTTTTGTTTGTTTTTTTTTTAAGATATCACTCAGAAACCCAAATCTCAGCTGGGAATAGGCTTGCAATAAAAGCAACCGTTTGCTGTCGTGAACCAAACATTCAGTTGTAGGAATTGGCAACCGCTCAGAGCAGAAGCCCCAAGCTGGCAGCCCAGGGAACACATGGGGTGGAGCAGTGTGGTCCCTTGGTAGCATCTCCAATTCAGCTTCCGCTCAGAGTTTCCCAGCATCCGGCTAATAAGACACACCAGCAGCCCAACCTCATGAATCTGACAACGTCCGGAGCATGACAGAGGAAGAGAAACCCCAAGTGACCCTGGCAGGGGAGGGGCAGTGGGAACAGAGCCCCCTGCTGTAACTCAGTGCTGGGGATGCAGACTGCACTGCCAGCATGGCCACCTATGGACAGTGGACCAACAAAAGGTCAGTGGAGATGGGGGGGAGTCAGGTAGAACTTCCCACCATTTAGTTGTCTACGTGGTTGTTTCCCTGCCAGCCATGTGGGAGATGCGGAGGAGGCGTCTGGCTCCTGACTTCATACTGGCCAAGATCCAGCCATTGTGGCCATCTGGGGAGTGACCAAGCAGATGGAAGTTCTCTCTCTCTCTCCTGATCTCTTAAATCTGACTTTCAAATAAAGATAATTTTTTTTTTTTAAAAAAGAGAAGAACAAAAGTTCTGTTGGTAAGCAAACAAGACAGATGTTTCCCAATAATTGCTGATGCCTTATCTTACTTTTTAAGTAGAGTCCAAAATGCCTTTGAAATCAGATCATAAGAATGTAACATGCAGGCACTGGCATTGTGACACAGAAGAGCTGGCTGGGGCCACATTCCATATGCACCCAGGTTCAAGTCCTGGTTATTCCACTTGCTATCCACCTCCCTGCCAATGCAATGAGAAGGTCATAGGCGACAGTCCATCTTAGGCCCCTGCCACACTTGTGGAAGACCTGGATGCAATTCCAAATTCCTGGTTTTTGCTTGACCCAGCCGTGGCCATGGTGGTCATTTGGCATGGGAACTCAATCCAGCTCACCCACAGCCACTGCCATCATCCCAGCCTCCCATGATGTGTGAACAGGAAGCTGTAGTCAGGCCTGGAACCCAGGCACTCCATTCAGTATGTGATATGGATATCTGAGCCAGCACCTTTTTTTTTTTTTTCCAAAAGATTTATTTATTTTACTCAAAAGACTTAGAGATCTTCCATCAGCTGGTTCACTTCCCCAAATGGCCATAACAGCCAGACTTGGATGGGTCCAAAACTGGGAGCCAGGAACTTCTTCTGGGTTGCCCACATGGGTACAGGAGCCCAAGGACTTGGGTCACCCTTTGCTAATTTCCAAGGTCATTTGCAGAGAGCTGGACAGGCAGTGGAGCAACTGAGACACGAACCCCTGCCCATATGAGATGCAACACCACAGGAGGAGGATTTGCTTGCTATGCCACTGTACTGCCATCATCAAATACCGTCTTGACCACTAGACCAAATGCCTACCCCAGATGCTCCCTTTTAAACGCCAAGCTGACCGTGAATTTTGCACAGCTCAGAAAAATATTGTCATCTCATCTTCAGAGAGGTAGTCTCTCTTCTTACGCCTGGATCTATTCGGCTAAGCACCCTAAGGAACCTAGGGCTGAGGACAACACCCTCCAGTGTTCCTGGAGAAACAGTTGTTTTCAGCTTCAGCTGCAGACTTGCTTCAGGGGCCTTGTCTGCCTGCAGGGGAGCCTGGCTCACAGCCGCTATGCCAGGGATGCAAGGGCCCCGCCAGCCTCGATTTCCCCAGAATGCTAAGCTTGCTGTGTTCCTCCACTCTGCTGAAAGCTCAGGCTTAGATCAGGAAGGTTCCTGACTTGGACCTATGTACAATAAGCTTCAGAGGCCTGGGTCCGAAGGTTAACACTTGCATAGGCTGGCACAGGTGTCTGTAAGCAAGGAGCTCAGGGGTCCTCACGGTTTTAACTCCCCATGGTGAACACTGGGTGTCTCAGGGTAGGGGGCGCCCATCCCATCCTGCAAAGGAGACCTTTGAGGAGCCAGCTATGGTCTCCCGGAAGTTAGGCCTGGCTTTATCTCACTCCCAAGCTCTTATCACTGAGTCCTAGATGCTGGGATTTGCCTATAAGTAAATTCTTTGTCTCCGCTATCTCACCGCTACCCTGAGTACCTGTTTTTTTTTTTTTTTTTTAATTGAGATAATACCTTAACAGTTCCTGTCCAGGGCTGTTTCTGATGTTTGGTGCTGATAATAGTCAAGGCCTCCTGAATTCCTTCGGTCATATATCCTGGAGGTTCAGCCTGTCTGGGTTCACCCTGAGAGCTGCCAGGTACTAGCTGTGCCCTTGGGGGAGTAAATGTCCCCACATCGCACCTGAAAAGCAAAGATGATCCCATGATGTTACCCACTTCTTGCTTTAAGGAGCCAACAAGATGAACTGCTTAGTTCAGTGCTGGGTACACTGGGTGCAACGGATCAATGAATGGCCAGAGTAATTCATGCCACAAGGGCTTATCAAGGATGCCCTGGTGAGAGACGTGGTGCTCGTGGTCGAGAGGAAGGCTGACCTAATAACAGACCGGCTTGCTTTGTTGTCCTTGCGACCAGAATCTTCCCAGTGAAAACTTGTTATCTTCAGCAGGACAAGAGCAAGTGCACCAGCAGCATTGAATTAACGCCTCTTGTGCTTTTTTTCGGTTCTTCTACCAGGAATTATCATACAAAAACAACCAATAAGACTAAGGACGTGGAAGAGAGCACTCAGCACGAGGCAGACAGAGCAATGGAAAGGCTAGCTGCCAGCTCTGGGCAGGATCCATCCAGCAGATACACATGTGCGCAGAGGGCAATGGAGCATCCGGCCGTGGGCATTTGAAGAGAAAACCAACAGAGGAGTCTGTTTTCCTTTGTCACTCCATCTGTTTGTCTTTCAGATAAATAAATCTTTTAAAGTACAAATAATTATAATAGAATACTTTAAAAAAGAATACAGAGCTGGCATGACAGCTTACAGGTTAATCCTCCATCTGTGACGCCAGCATCTCCTATGGGTGCTGGCTCAAATCCTGCCTACTCCACTTCCCATCCAGCTCCCTACTGGATGGGAAACAGAGGATGCCTCAAGTCCCTGGGCCTCTCACCCACACGGGAGACCATGAGACAGCTCCTGGCTCCCAGCTTTGGATTAGCCCAGCACTGGCCATTGCAGCCACTTGGGGAGTGAACCGGAGGATACTTTTTCCCTTTCCCCCTGCCCCCCGATTCTGACTCTCAAGATAGAAGGATAAATCTTTAGATAAGTAGATGAAGGAGAGCAGCAGGCATAGGAAGGCAGCATTCCCAGATGCCAGGCATTGTGCTCAGGATGCCACACGTGTAGGCTGGCTTAGTCCTCACAATATCTCCTTAAGGTAAGAACTATGATTCCATTTTATAGATGAATAAATTGAAACACAAGAAGGGAAAGTAACTTGTCCAAGAGCATACAGAAGTTTTACACACACACACACACACACACACACACACACACACACACAGAACTTCTGTCTGCTGGTTCACTCCCCAAATGCCTGCAACAAGGAGCAGCCAGGAACGAAGCCAGGAACCAGGAGCTCCATTCCTTCCCAGCTTGTGGGTAAAAATCATGCACAGAGCTCAAAAAGCTGACAACCCAGGATGCAAGAGATACCAGAACCCAGTTCCGGGTCAGCTACACAGCAGTGTACACAGCGTGAGGATGACCCAGACTGCAGGACTTGGTTCAGCCGGAGAGGCCAGGGAGGACTTCCTGCAGGAAGGGGTACTTTAAGGAGACTGAAGGACAAACGGCACCTCCTGATGAGGCTCTGCACAAGGCGGGAGAAGCTTGGGTGAGGCGCAGGAGGCAGAGACAGAGCAGGAGAGTGTTGTTGCCCAGTTGCAGGGTCACAGGTTCATGCAGGGCCTGCTGAGGCAGGTTTGTGCTGAGCCCGTTACAGTATGTGTATATCCAAAGAACAAGTAAGTTGCTGATGGTGCTTCACAGGGGAGACAGTGGCAGCTGGCCCGGGAGGGTGGTGCTGAAGGAAAACAGCAGGTAGTTCAGGTGGATATCCAGGAGGTAACCCGCACAGGATTCAGTGATTGGTGAAGAGCTGAGAAGAGCCATTGTCCAGGAGCCCTTTCATGCTCCTGGTGCTGGTGTAAGTGTTTCTCAGGGAGCAGCACCCAATAGCTCGATGTGGCAGGAAATTCTGTTGCAGAGTGCCTGGAACCTCCCGAGAAATTTCCACGCTATCAGTTGTTGTGAATGGTGCTGAAGGAGGAGCGGGGTGCACATTCCCTGCCTTCATTCAAGCTGAATGGCGGGAGCGGATGTAGGAAGGGTGGGGTGCGGAAACTCCATTCTGTGCCCTGTCCACTGACAATGAACATGCCAAGCAGGTGCATGCCATCAATGGCATTATAATTTGTTATCCTCAGTGTGTGAACAGGAAGATCAGCTTGCAGGCCAGGCAGTGAGAGCACAGCTGAGATGGGAGTGACGCCCAAGCAGGGAGCTCACAGCCCACCTGTCACTCACTCACATGCCCCACGGGGCTCACCTGTCCCTCCCCTCATGTTTCATGCCGCCCTGGTCCCAATGAATGGAAACAGGAGCAGAGAGTGGTGAGCAAAGGAAGAGAGTGACCTGAGGAAGGCTTGGGTCGCGTTGAGTTGGAGTTCACATCCATGAGAAAGCCACGTGTGCCTAGCACCTGCCTCATTTCTGTGAGGTATTCGGCCAGGTGCTGCCTCCTCAACAACGTCCACCCCACCACTCTGTCCACACCTGCCCCCGCCCTGTCCCCTGAACCCCTCACTTTTCTCCAGCCCCACCACCACCCTGTCATTCCACATCTGCCACCATTCCATGTTCCACTGGCCACCCCCTTCAGACTGCCACCGTTCACTGCTTCCTCCCAAAGGCCTTGAACAGTGCCCGGCCCACAACAGACCCTAATCATAATCATTCAAATATTTGTCGAATGGATGAATGGAAATTATGTTTTAGCAAGACCGTGTGTAGACTCCTGGATTTGTCCAGAAGATCAGAATCCGTGCTTACTTTTCACTATTATTACGGTGATTAACCAGAATAGCTCCATGGATCATTTTTCCTAGTTTACGGACTGAGGGGTTGCTGTAGCATCGCTTGATTAGACCTATCTGCCCTTTGCTTTCAGTGTTGCAGAGAATGGCTGCTGTTTCATGATTGGTAAGATCTGTGGAGCTGGTCCAAATGAAGCGATCAAATTTTCTGTCTTGTTTCCTATTTTATCCCGTTTGTTTATCCTCACGGTATCAGCGTACTAAGTCCTTACGATATTCTACTACAGACACTAGTGCCCCGACATAGTAGGCTAAGCCTCCACCTGCTGTGCCAGCATTCCACATGGGCTCCGGCTCCAGTCCTGGCTGCCCCACTTCCGATCCAGCTCCCTGTTGATCCATCTGGAAAGGCAGCAAAGGGTGGCCCATGTGTTTGGGTCTCTGCACCCCTGAGGGAGACCTGGAAGAAATTTCAGGCTCCCAGTTTAGGAATGGTCCACTTCCAGCCATTGTGGCCATTTGGGGAGTGAACCAGCAGATGGAAAATTGTGTGTGTGTGTGTGTGTGTGTGTGTGTGTGTGTGTGTTCTTGTCTCTCTGTAAATCTGCCTTTCAAATAAAAATAAACAAATCTTAAGAAAAGGATATTCTATTACCTGGATGAGGCGTGCAGGGTGGGCAGCTTTCTTCTGTCCTGCTCTGACATTGAGTGAAGCCAGTGGCTCTCTGTGTGAGGACAAACTTCAGGCCTTGTCACCCCCGCATCCTGACAGCAACTTGATCCCAGCCTGAGAAGCCTAGAGGGCGTGTTCACCAGCCATGCTCTTAGACACTTCACATCCCCTCACGTTGTGAAGTAAAACCAAACTACTTCCTACATGATCTCCGAGGCTGCTCCCTGCAACCTCTCCCCCTCCCCCAAAACCTGTCAGTTAGCCAAGAGCCCAGTGAAAGATGGGGGTGGGGAATGGGGGAAGGATCCCCCTGAACAATGGAGCCATTACTCTGGGACTTTAAGTCCTGTGCTTGACAAATCGCACCGTCGCTGTCTCTGGAAATGCGTTCTCCAAAAAAAAAAAAAAAAAAAGAATTCCTCTTGGTCAAGCGTGCGCACGCGTGCGTCTCCCTTAGTTACCTAGAGATGCAAAGCCGAAGCCAATCCCCGGCAGCACCAATTAACTCCTCTTAGCGAGTTCCTGGAAGACCGGCTTCCTCTGCCTCCCACCGGTTCTCTGCCCTCCCTTGGTCGTAAATGGCTCCTCCCTCTGACGCTGTTTTTCACACTGAGAGCCATCCGCAGTTCTTTCTCTTGCAGGTCTATGTGGTCTGAATAGCAGAATACCATCAGTTCTTCCTATCTGGGTTCACATTTCTGTGGTGGGAATTTGGGACCCTGGAAGTGACAACCGCAGGAAAAGTGGATGTTTGCTTCCTGGTGTTTCCAAGTCCAGAGCAAAATCTGTTCCAGGCATCGCCTCCCTCAAGCCCTCCATGACTGCTTCATTGTCTCCACGCAAATTTCTGTTCACAGCACATTAAGTGTCGAGTCGGGATGCCAAGCCTGTGTACCTGGGAACGTGGCATGGATGGCACATCTGGTGGTCTGGGCCATGTTGTCTCAGGCTCTGCACCATGCATAGCACCTTCCCTTGTCTTGCTGAGTCTTTGTCTCACCGACTCAACCCCGGAAGACAGGGCGCAGGCTTGGGGACAAGCGCTGGCCATGGCAGCCTTCTCCGGACGTCTGTCCGAGACACGAAGGTGAAAAGCACCCTGCTGCAGGACGAAGGCCGCCCTGGGGTGCTGCGGCTTTGTCCTCCAGCCTTGCCAGGGCTCCGGGACTGACAGCAGTAACTACAGTCATAGCCCTTGGCAGGCAGGGCTGGGGTTTCCCTTGGCAATTCTGTCTTGCATTTTTGCTTGAATATTCAGTAGAGTGGGGCCCTAGGACCAGCGGCCTCCAAATGCCTGACTCTCTCCCCACTCAGCCCACCACCTTGGTTTATATTTTCCCTTGGCCCTGTGTGTGTGTGTGTGTGCATCTAAACCCATTTATTGCAAAGGCAGAGGGGAGGCAGGGACAGATTGACAGAAATATCTTACATCTTCTGGTTCTTGCCCCTGATGCCTGTAGTAGACATAGTGGAACCAGGCTGAAGCCAGGAGCCCAGAACTCGAGCCAGGTGTCCTAGGCCTGCTTCCCATGATGTATGCCAGCAGGAGGCTGGGACTTGCGGCCAGGGACTTTAAATGAAATATGGGCATTCCAAGCACCATGTTAATGGCTGTGGCACATGCCAAATGCCTGCCTTTCTTGGCTGGGTTTTAATTCACGTGGTCTGCAGGGCCTGGTCTCCCAAGGGTTAACTCCACAGCTTAGCTTGTTTCTAAGGGGTTACAGATGCCCCGGGGGGATCTTAGAAGTTGCTTGAGGATTGGAAAAATACTGGGAGGAACTAGACAGAGTATAAAAGGCAGCCTGGAGTTTCAATACAGGGCTTTCGGCATTCTCTTTACAAGAATGACCCACTGCGTGCTGTCCTTTTTGTAACCCTAGTCCCTCTGCTGGGCTCGGGGTACACCGTGAAGTGGGCGTTGCCGACAGTGGTCTTTGGGAGTGGTGTTGTCGGGCCTTGAACCATTGTTCGGCTAGGGAATGCCAGTATCAACAAGGCACAGCTCGACATGCTGATCCACGAGGTGGACCCCTCTGTTGTTCTTTCCATTCCTCTGGTTGATGCCATGTCTTGCCAAGCCTCCCATCTCATCCTTCTGGTATTAAGTTGTTGGCTCTGTTACACAGTGGGTTGTGATTCGCATCATTGGAACTAATAGCAATTTTCAGGAAAATATTAACCAAACACACACAGAAGGCGCTCGCCTGGCTGCAGCCTCTCCAGGATTAATATTTACACCTTCTCTCACTCCAGTGTTTCCCATGCTTCACTCCCAAGGGGAGAAAATGACACTAACTTCCTTTTTAAAAAAAGATTTTATTTGTTTTTATGGGAAAGTCAGATCTACAGAGAGGAGAGACTGAGAGAAAGATCTTCCATTTGCTAATTCACCCCTCAAGTAGCCACAGTGGGCCAGAGCTGAGCCGATCCAAAGCCAGCCGCGTCCTCCGGATCTCCCACATGGGTACAAGACCCCAAGGCTTTGGGCCGTCCTCTACTGCTTTCCCAGGCCAGATGCAAGGAGCAGAAAGGGAAGTGGATCAGCTGGGATATAAACCAGTACCCATATGGGATCCCAGTGCATGTGAGGACTTTAGCCACTAGGCTACTGTGCTAGGCTCACTAAATTGATTCGATACAAACTAGGATGATCATCTAAGATATTCTAATTCAACTTATTTGAAATGTGGGATTGGAGAACAAGAGTGTGTGGCATGTGTAAGAACAGCCTTTGCACAGACACCAGGCACCCAGCCACACACTCTTCCGGGCCTCCCAGGGCCGTGCTTGCCTTCAACTTCAGTTCTGATGGGCTGAGTCCCTTCTGTGCTGCATTACAAGGCAAGTCAGGAGAGCGGAGCGTCCCCGCCCTGGCCCCCAGGATGACAGCACATGTTGGCTTGACCCTCAGACACAGCACCTGACCTGTATTCCCAATTCACCCTGTTGACTGCTCATGTGCCCGTGGCCTAGTCGTGGGTTAGTCCGAGTTCTCAGCCCTTCTGCTCAGGGAGGTGCATATCACCTTTACTGAGCAGCCAACGATGAAGCGTTTTGTTGTTAAGACAAACAAAACCAGAACCCAATGCTAGGGTTACAGCAAGTTGACGCACCGGCTGGTGCTGATAACTGGCTGGTCACCAGCATGCTGGATTCCACCCACCTCCCCGCCTATGCGCCTGGGGAGGCAGAAGAGGATGGCTCGAGTCCTTGGGTCCCTGCGCCCACATGGGAGACCTGGATGTAGTACTCTGCTCCTAGGGTCTGCCTGGCCTGGCCGTTCGAGGATTCAGCTGGTGGTTGATGGGAGAACGTTTGGGCACTGCTTCCAGTCCTGCCTGCTCCACTTCCGATCCAGCTCCCTATTAATGTGCCTGGGAGAGCAGACAAAGATGGCCTAACTGCCTGGGCCTTTGCTGCGCATGTGGAAGGCTCAGATTCAAGTTCCTGGCTCCTGGCTTCTGCTTGGCCCAGCCCTAGTTCCTGGGGAGTGAACTAGTAGATGGAAGATCTCTTTTTCCTTCTCTCTCTCTCCCCTTTTCATTCTTTGTGTAACTCTGCCTCTCAAAAGAAATAAGCAAATGCATCTTTATATTAGTATGCTGATTAATCAAAAAAGCCAATGTCTCATCTATAATCTTGAAAATCGTATGAAATGAATGGGGTAACATCCCTACTTTACATCAGAGTACAGGGGAGGAGTGGATAGACTGTGGGACATTTCCAAGGCCAGCTACCGTGTGAGTGGCTACAGTGCTGGCACTGTGTGTCTGCCCTGACCAGTGCATGAAGTCCCTGCTCTCTGCATTGGGAGTTACAAAAGGTGAACCTTGACAAGGCCACGAATACCAAAATGGCAAAGTCTGCACATGGGTGCATCTTTCTGAGGTCAGGGGTCCACAGCTTCCCTCAGTTCAGTGAACAGTCCCTGATTTCACAGGTAATTAACCCCGGTGTCGTGGGCCTTCTCCCAAGGAGCCGTGACTGGCCGTGGATTCACATTCTGTGTTTGCACTTACACGTGGCCTGATCCTGGAGCACCAGTTGTAAATCAGTGTCTGTCCTCTGTTGAGCGGGACCTAGCACGTGCTTGCTCTGCCGGGCACTCTCATCCATTGTAAGGCCCCAAGTAAAGGGTGGGGAAGGACAGTGGCTTTCATTCTAGAAACTTCCATGTAGCATGGCAGCTCTGTAGCTCCGCGGCATCGGGTCTCCGGGTTCTGATGTAATCCAGCCCCTTCCCTCTCGCAGCATTCCAGGTGTCTGACCGGCTTTACCCCAGCCCAGGCTGAGGTCTCTGCACCAGAAGCAGAGCAGTGAGAAATGAAATGCTGATGTGAATGCCAGCAAGCTGGACTTGTTTGTCCTCTTCCGCCACCCACAACAAAGTCTCTAGACGTGATACTCATCACTTAACACCTCCGTCTTCAAAATGAGATGATTACCAGGCCCCCACAGTCCCTGTTTGTAAATCGACTACACAAAATATTAGAAAGGAGTAGGTGGGGCCAGGCACAGTAGCCTAGTGGCATGCATCAGCAGCCTATACAGGTGCCAGTTTGTATGCTGGCTGCTCCACTTCCCATCCAGCTCCCTGCCTGCAGCCTGGGAAAGCAGTCGAGGACGGCCCAGAGAATTAGGACTCTGCACCTGCGTGGGAGCCCTAGAGGAAGCTCCTGGCTCCTGGCTTCAGATTGGCTCAATTCTGGCCGTTGCAGCCACTTGGGAGTGAACCAGTAGATGGAAGATCTTCTCTTCTGACTCTCCTGCTCTCTCTAAATCTGATCTGCCTTTCCAATGCAAGATAAATAAGTCTTTAAAGAAACAAAATTTTTAGAGTTTGAAGCTAATGAGTTCTCAACATGCATATTTATATTTTAAAGATTTATTTTGTTTATTTGAAAGGCAAGGTTACAGAAAGAGACAGACAGATTCCCAAGATGCCTGCTGTGGCCAAGGCGGGGCCTGGTCAAAGCCACGCGCTTCTTTTACGTCTCCCTCAGGGATGCCTGTGCCCAACCACTTAGGCCATGCTGTTTTTCAGGTGTATTAGAGGGAGCTGGATCAGAAGTGGAGCAGCCAGGACTCAAGCCAGAGCCCCTATGGGATGCTGACTTAGCAACTAGAGGCTTTCCCCACAATGCCATAATTCCTGCCCCAAGTTCAATTCAAATTCATTCATTTCACTGCCATCTTGAAATACTTGTTTCCCGGTATTACTAGGGAGTTAAATCGGGGGCAGATCCTATTCCCCTCCCGCCTGGCCTCAGGGAACCCTGTGTGGTCAGCACAGAGGAGCAGGGGTATAAGACAACCATAATGCGAGGTAGAATGCAGTGAATGGTACAAGAAAGTGGTCATGGAACCTAGATGAGTCTGTCTGCACATGCGCATCAGAGCCACAGTCTTCCAGAGATATTTCATCACCTGGTGGCCAGTGAAGGGTCAGGACACACGTTGCCATCTGACACGGGTTCTGGAGAAAACATTTCTGGATTAACTAAGATGGAGCTCGGATGTAGACAGCTGGCAGGGCAAGGTGGCAGCGCTGGGGTTGGAATCAGGCAAAGCATGGTGCTGTTGTGGCTGCTCCCCTGAAAAGAAGCCTAAAAATGTATGAATGATTAGTTGTGCTGTTGAAGTGTAAGGAGCAGTCAGGAAAGCAGTGGGGAAACATTCTAACAGCATTTTGGGTTTGGGGCATCAGGGAGAAATCAGGCAAAGGGCACAGTCCCCTCAAGAAAGGGGCAGGCTCATATCAGGATGAGAAGAGGGGAAAACTCTTGTTCAGGTGGCATGGGATGGGCAGGAATCAGGGAAGGCATCACGTAGGAGGCAGCATTGGAATCCTTGACAGGATCGTAACAGGCAAGGGACATCTCTGAGGGTGTGAAGAGCCTCTGGAAGGGCCTATGGGATCTGGGACACATCCGGACATTCAAGAGCTGCTCAGACTGACTGCAAGGTTGACTCCTGTAGGCCACTGGAGGAAGGTACACTGCCTCCTTGAAGGCCAAAAGCCTCCCTTGAAGTTTGGGCACTATCATTTATTTGAAAGATTTACTTTTATTGGAAAAGCAGATTTACAGAGAGAAGGAGATACAGAGAGGAAGATCTTCCATCCGCTGGTTCACACACGAAATGGCCACAGCGGCTGGAGCTGAGCTGATTCAAAGCCAGGAGCTGCTTCTGGGTCTGCCATGTGGCAGCAGGATCTGAAAGACTTGAACCACCCTCTCCTGCTTTCTTAGGCAACAAGGAGGGAGATGGATGGGAGGTGAAGCAACCAGGACACGAACTGGCACCCATATGAGAAGCCTATGCCGGCTGGTAGAGGATTAGCCAGTTGAGCCACTATGCTGGCTCTGGGCACAGGATTTTTAACAAATCTTCCAGGTGATTTTTAATGTGCAGCCAGGGATGGCAACCACTGGGATAGGCTTCAATGACCCTCTCAGCCTCTGTTAAGAGAATTGTGCCCTTCTGGTTTGAAAATGTGGGCAACTCCTTCTATCCCTAACAGTTGCTGCAGAGCTGACTTTAGGCTCTCCATCCTCACCCCAAATGTTCTATTCTGAGAGTTGAGTCCAAAACCCAAAGGCTTAGGTTATCTCTTTTGGGTTGCCTGGGCCTGGGCGGGGTACAGTGGATGGAGGGGGTTGGTGGGCATTTGAGGAGCTCCGCCCCATCTCAACCGGGCATCCCCAGTCCAGGGAGTTTTCAAGTGGAGCCAGAAATCTGGCCAAAGACCTTGATCTGATTGTTTATAAAGGATTCAAGTTTCTGATGAAATACCATACAACCCAAAGCGAACACCAGGCCCAGCCGGATCCAGCCAAGACGTGTTCGGTCAGTTTGTCGCAATTACAGCGCTCATCATGGAGTGGAATCGGAAGACTTGGCTTTCGATTTTATAAAGCAACTGCTACCTGAACAATAGGCATTTGAGAACGGCATGGTTGGGTTCCATTTTTGTGTCTGTTTTTTTTTACTTGTCTACTTGGGTTTTTTTTTTTTTTTTTTTTTTACTCTACTATCTAGCTGAGAAAATAAATCAAAAGCAAGCAAAGTTATTAACCAATGACCGATCCTGTCTTATTCTGAAGCAAATGCTAGATATCATTTTTTTCCATACAGATTTAAATGTAATGCAATTATAACACCCAAATTAATAAATGTGTTTTACTATTAGATTTTCAGTGTTAAAATTCCAATCATCTCAAATATTCCTATTTTTTTAAAAAAAATGAAATTAGTTCATTGGAATCAACACTACAATGGATGGACGTGCTTGTATTTGCTTCTGATACGGTTTTTACAGACATTGATTTTGGCCGAAATGGCTATTACTAATCTGTGCGTAACCTTCCACTAAAAGATTTGTTAAAATTGTAATGAAGGTCTGCAATGGAAAACTCTGTGATTACATTAGAAGTTCGTTTGATATAGTAAGTCTTACAAACAGCTGAATTCTGTCAAAGAAAAAAATCCACTTTTAATGCATGATTGAATATTGATAATTAATGGGAAGTATGAGGAAGTCATATGCAAAGATTAATTACCAACTGAGCTCCAAGAACGTTTTCCCTTCCTTTCTAATCTTACCTCCTGAGAGAAATTGTCTGCATTGGTCCTAGAGTGAATTGACAGATACATCCAGAAAGAAAAGCCATAGACGTTAATCTTTATTGGTCATGCTTAATTGGATGTACTATTATTTTTTGATTTGCAGAGACACGATTTCCCAGCTAATTCTTTCTGTACTGCTGGGGAGGAAGGCAGGGAGGCCGGGACCTTCTCTCCAGTCCTGGACTGTGTGAGATGGAGGACTAGCGTTCTCAGTATTAGTGACAGAACAGGAATCCGGCCACACATGTGGTTTAATTTTTGGTGATTTCAGCTAAACTTGGTCAAGAGTGGTCTCACGATTAGTGCATGGAAAATTCCAGAAATAAACAGTTCAGAAGTTTTAACTTCTGACTCTGTCTCCCCCCAGGATGTGACTCGTCCTTTTGTTCCATGTGTCCCGTGTGTCCTTGCTGCAGATACCTGCCACCTGTTAGTCCCTTGGTAGCTCTCTAGGTTACCTGAAGGACTATTGCAGCACTGAAGTGCATGCGTTCAGGTACCCCTGCACTGCACTTAAGAGTGGTGATGCTGGCATTTCAGTTATGCCAACAGAGAAGCAGCCACATCCATTGTTTGTGCATGGTTACAAGGAGGATGAATATAGCACGGCAGGATCTTTTGAGAGAAAGAGAGAGTGTGAGAGAGAAATCAAGAGATCACGTTCACATCGTTTTTATAGCAGATTATACTTGCTCTATTTGATTTATTGTTGTGGTTGTTGTTACTGTGCCTAACCGATAAGTCAAACTTTGTTACAGGTATGCATGCGCAGGATAACCCTTAGTGTAGGTAGGACACATTGTATCCTCCTCACCTGGGGGTCCCACGCAGATAAGGAGCGGCTCCTGTACTTCAAATCATCTCTTTACTGCTTCTTGCTTCAGAATCTAACTTGGGTGACACTTGTTCCTGAAATCAGAGTTCTTTCAATGGTAGGATGCATGCCCCCGGCCTCGCTGAGACATGCCTGCATATCCACTTGACGCCCAGCGTAAAATCGCTTCTGATTAAGACTCCACTGGCCGAGCCATGAATGACAGCAGCCCAGCTGTGGTTTGCAAAGGTGGCTAGTGGCTAATTACATGTTTGATGAACTTGTTGTTAAGACAATACCCCACGTGTCCTCTCCCTGGCTGCAAATCACCAGCTCACTGGTGAGTTTCTGTATGCATGCTAATTATACCTAATTTGGCCCTGTAATTTCTGCATTCGTCTTTCTGTCCCAAAGTTTGTGATTCTGGATGGCCCCATGGATGGGAGCAGCTGGGGACATGTGATGGCTCACATGTATAAGCGGCCCATTGGGAGCCTGGCGGTGATCAGCTGTTTTCCCAAAATACTGCCATGTTAGCATTCCCAAGTAAGCTTGCTCTCTTCCCATGTTTGTTTTCATAAATAACCGATTCACTGCAAAACACTGATAGAGCTTCTGAAGGAGCTGAAGTGAGAAAGAAACCGCTATGTGTTACCCCATGAAGGGCAAGCGGGGCCAATCCCACTCCATGGAGGAGAGGTCAAGGGGACCCCATTACCCCTGCAGAAGAGCTCTTAGCAGGGCTGATGGCAGTGGCTCAGCGGGCTCATTCTCTGCCTGTACTGCTGCCATTCCATAGTTTGAGTCCCAACTGCTCCACTTCCAATCCAGTCCTCTGCTTTTGGACTGGAACAGCAGTGGAGGATGGCCCAACTCCTTAGACCCCTGTATCCACATGGGAGACTGGGTAAAAAGCTCCTGGTTCTTGGCTTCAAATCAGCCCAACTCCAGCTGTTGAACCATTCGGGGAGTGACCCAGAGGATGCAGGGTCTGTCTCTCCTCTCTGTAAGTCTGCCTTTCAAATAAAAATAAATCCTGGGCCTGGCGCAGTGGCTTAGCAGCTAAAGTCCTTGCCTTGCATGCGCCAGGATCCCATGTCGGCGCTGGTTCTAATCCCGGCAGCTCCGCTTCCCATCCAGCTCCCTGCTTGTGATCTGGGAAAGCAGTCGAGGACGGCCCAAAACCTTGGGACTCTGCACCCGCATGGGAGACTTGGAGGAGTTTCCTGGCTCCTGACTTCGGATCGGCACAGCACTGGCCGTAGCGCTCACTTGAGGAGTGAATCATCAGATGAAAGATCTTCCCCTCTGTCTCTCCTCCTCTCTGTATATCTGACTTTGCAATAAAAATAAATAAATCTTAAAAAAAAAAATCCTGAAAGAAGAAGAAGAGGCCCTGGTCTGAACGCCAATGCCCAGCAGCTTCATGGCCATGGCATCCGGGGCTCTTTTTTGGACCAGTTCTCCTGGCTTTCTGAGCTCACTTTTGCAGGTAGTTAAGACACTGGTTCTCAAGCAGGCTGGTGTGGTGCAGCCACCGGCACAGGGTGGGTCCAGGAAGGTGAGGCTTAGAACGGAGGTGACCAGCATTTCCGGACTTGATTTGGGTGCTGGGAGTGTGTAGGTCTCTAGTGGAGACCACGGGACGTAGTCCCACTGGGCAGGAATTGGGGAATGGAGGACGGCAGCCGGCCTGGGTCCTGCGTTCGAGCTGAGGCTCCGCTTTGTAGGCTGCAGCCACACCTGAGTGAGGTCCAGGTATCTGAAGTCTGCAGCTCCGCTGTGCAGATGCGCCAGGCTTCTATCCGCTGAACTGCATCTGGGTCTCCCATGAGAATGAAAGAAATCTAAACACTTAGGCTTACTTCCAATGCTTTTCCCATTAGCAGGAAGTTGGATCTGCAGCGGAGTAGCTGGGACATGAACTCAGGCTCTTATGGGATGCCAGGGTCGGCAGGTGATGGCTTAACCCATTCTGCCACAACACCCTCCACCTTCCACTGGTGTTCTCACTCATGGGGAAGACGAGCATCGGAATCCAGTGTAGTTGTAGATTTCTGAAGTCCGGGGTAATTTCTGTTTTGTGGTGTAAAAAAATGGAGACGGAGACAAATGATGAAAACTTGCAGTCACTAGATAGTGGGTGTTAATATCACAAAGCCTCCCTGCATTCCAGCACATCACCTGTTCCACACCAGGGACTAAGGACACAATAGCAAACAAAGCCGTTGAGATGCATCCTCCTTCTGTTGCTAAGGAAGGCAAGGAACAGACACAGGATGGGCAGTGGTGAGAGATGGTTCCAAGGAAGCAAGATGAGCAGAGAATGAAAGCGTGGCTGGCTGCTCCCCCGGGTGGGGAAAGTGGTGGTGTGGTGGTGGTGGTGGTGGTGGTGGTGTGTGTGTGCAACTGCATTGCATGGTGGGTGGTGGTGGGCAGTAGCCTAGGCAGGGAGTAGAGAGAAGAATGGGGGAAGAGTCAACATGGTGAAGCAGATGTTTCTAGGCCTGTGGGCTAGCCTGTCTTTTTGTTCTCTTCCGGCACTCCCGGACCACCCAGCATCCTGACCTAACACACCCTCTCTTCCCGCCCAACCCCCTCCACACCACCATTTGCCTGAGACCTTGTCTGGGCTCCTTCCAAAGCCACACAGTTGGTGTTGCAGTTTTCCAGAGCCTATTCAAGGCACAGGATGGCGGGAGATAGGTTTTATCCTGTGCAAAATTATCTGATTCCACACTATATTGACATTTTGATAGGCTACAAATGTATTTTAATGTCCCAGGGCTCCAACAAAGGCTTATCTCTACTTTCTCTTTGTTGATGAGCTCATCCAGCCTCCCGGCTTCACCACACCTGTAAATGGCTAACGCCACCTTGCTATTCTATTGTGAAGAGATAACTTGGAATGAATTGCTATTTTCCTCCTCTGAGTAAATGGTGACTTTTTTTTCCAGCCACTCAGTTCAACAAATCTGGGGATCTTTTACTCATTCATAAAAAAAAAAAAAATGTATTTATTTTCATTTGAAAGACAGATTTACAGAGAGGAGGAGAGACAGAGAGAAAGATCTTCCACCTGCTGGTTCACTCCCCAAGTGGCTTCAACAGCCAGAGCTGATCCAATCCAAAGCCCAGAGCCAGGTGCTTCTTCTGGGTCTCCCCTTCAGGCACAGGGTCCCAAGGATTTGGGCCATCCTCCACTGCTTTTCTGGGCCATAAGTAGGGAGCTGGATGGAAAGTGTAGCAGCAGGCACACAATTGGTGCCTATATGGGATGCTGGCACTTGGAGGTGAAGGATTAGCCAGTTGAACCATTGTGCCAATCTCTACTCCTTCATTCTCATACTCAGAAAAGGTTGGCTTGCCTCCAAACGAAAACAAAAAATAGAATTATGATCTTTTATCATCTTTTTAGAAAAGAATAAATTGAACTTTTAATCTCCTTTTCCCCACGAGGTGTTTAATAGTTTATCCTTTCAACCACTGGAAAAGTAGAACTAGAGTGAGGGCAAGAAAGATGGAGAGAAAGAGAGAGGGAGAACAAGAGAGAGGGAGAGAGAGAGGGAGGGCTTCCACGCTGCTTCACTCCTTAGATGGCCACAACAGCCATGAGCTGGGCAGGCTGAAAGCAAGAACTCCATCCGGGTCTCCCTCGTGAATGGAAGGGACCCACGCACTTTCTTCTGCTACTGTTCTGGTTCAAGCCTCCATCGTCTCTTGATTGTTCCAACCTTTTAAAAAGGATTTTATTTGAAAGAGTTACAGAAGGAAAGAGCAAGACATCTTTGCTGTGCTGGTTCATCCCCCAGCTGGTTGCAATGCTTGCAGCTGAACTGGTTTGGAAGCCAGGAGCTTCTTCTGGTTCTCTCATGTGGGTGCTGGGGCCCAAACAATCAGCCCATCTCGTGCTATTTTCCCAGGCACACTAGTAGGGAGCTGGATTGGAAGTGGAGCAGCTGGGACTGACGAGGGAAAATTTTGAAATCCATCTTGAAATGGGTCCTTTAAAAATTAGTGGAAGGTCTGGATTATGGAAAAACTATGTGTAGATTTCCAAATTGAGGGCACCAAAATATTAACCTTTTATCTCCATTTTTCTGGGAAAAAAAATTAACTTTCAAAAGAGGTTTTCTTAAAATTTTTTTTTGTTTCCTCTAGTTGGAAGGCAGCGTAATAGACATGGAAAGACAGAAGAAGATGTGCCATTCTTTGGTTCTTCCCCCACATGGCCAGGAGCCTGGAGCTGCATCCTGGTCTCCCGTGTGGACAGGGGATGGGGGGTGAGCACTTGGGGGCATCTTCTGCTGTCCTGCCAGGTGCTTAGCAGGGAGCAGCGTCAGGAGCAGAGCTGCCAGGACTCCAACGGGCACTCTAATCCAGCAGGCCAGTGGTACTGTGTCACACAGAGTCGCTTTACTGCTGTGCCACAAAGCCAGCCACATGGGTCCTTTGGTTCTGTTTCGTTAGAGGCAGAGAGAGTGCTTCCATCCACTAGTTCGCTTTCCCAGGACCCCTGAAGTGCAGTGGCAGTGCTGAAGGCGAGAGCCAGAAGCTGCACTCGGGTGCAGATGGCAGGAAGCCTAGGACTTGAAGCACCGCAGTCGCCTCACAGAGTTGGCCTGCAATTGACAAGAAGTTGAAGTCAGTAGAGTCAGGCACTGAACCCAGGCACTTCCATCCGAAACAACTCGAAAGTGTCCCGGTGTGCATTCATCTATGTTAAAAAGACTTGTTGATTCATTTATTTTAAAGAACAAATGAGAGAGAGGAGAGAGAGAAGATTGGGAATCTTTCATGTGCTGCTGGTTGACTCTCCAAGCAGAGCTGGACCAGGCCAAAGCCAGGGATCCACTCCGTCCACTCCAAGCAGCGCTCTACCATGGGATGCTGACCTTGCCGGTGACAACACCTCTCTTAGCATGAAGGAAATCAGATCATGTCACTCCTTGGGGTCTATCCCCAAGGGGCTGCCACCTCACTCTGAGGAATCAAGCTTGAAACTCAACCCTGCTCTCTGCTGCTCTGAATTAAATAAATAAATAAATAAATAAACAAATAAACAAACCCAAGAAACTAACCCCAAACCTGGTCTTCCCTAGATGGCTCCTTAGAGTATCCCTCTAAACGGGAGCTGGGTCCCTTGACCCCCTGTTGCAGTTCAGGCCACACCCCTGGCTGCATCTAGAGCTGATTTCCAGTGCAAGTCCGTGGAACAATTTTGAAGTGGTTGGGGCAGATTTTCTAAGAAGTGCATCCCCTTTACATGCCCCCCTCTGATCCCAGAACTCTCTGTCAGCCCTGTTCCCACCCGCAAGGGAGACACGGGTCTGTCTGTAGCCCCCACCCGCAGCCCCTGGCCTCCGGGCCCTAGCCCACACCTATAGGCAAAGCCTGTTTCAAGTCACGTTGCGCTCAGCAGCTTTCCCCCCACTTGGCTCTCTCATCACCTACCCACCTCTTTTTCCCCGCTTTAAGAAAACTAAGTCCGTTTTCATTTTCTGGGCTTGACAGAATTAGGACAATAGGACAATGTTTGCTTGGATCTTTTTCTTTTTTGGAGGTACGTGAATTTTTTGGGCAGAATCGGTGTTTGCAAGAAGCAGATAAAACTTGACTGCTGGAGAACCCTGCTGTAGCCAGCAGCTGCCTGCCAGCAAATCTCCAGTGAACAGAGCAGAGGAGTCATTGTTAGCCAGGTAGGGGAGATGGCAGGGGAAGAGAGAGCTTGAGCGCTTCCTAGTTAGACTCTAAATGCATCGGTTGTTTAACAATTACTGCAAAGACAGCGGATCTGGGTACATGAGCTCTCTAAGATAACATCTCATCCCTGGTGCCCTCTGTCCTCAACACGGGCAGATGTGGATGCTGTGGGGAGGCCCCGCTGGCCCCCGTGATATTTTTATTCGCCTCACACTCCCAGGAGTTCACTGACTAGAATTCAATAGGAACTGTTCTCTGTGTGAAAGTAATTTCAGAAAGTAATCTAGTTTATGGAAATGAAAGGCATCAAAACACAAAAAAACACTGTTTCTCTACAAGTGCTTTGCCTCAAATATTTGACATGGAAATTTGTATAATCCCTCTGGGGGCACGTGGGTTTCACCAGTGTTAACATCTTTGGAAATGAATTTCACAAATGTTTATTTGCCGTGCCCGGCTGACAAATAATTTCAAATATCAAGGCATCTTTCTGGAATCAGATTTAATGATACGGATCTCCAGTGGCAGTAGGAAGTTAAAAGGTGAGAATTTTAATTGGACATCAGGTGGTGATGTTATTTGCAAATACTACAGCTCCACAACTCCCCTTCCCCTCCCCCACACCAGGGTGCAAATGCAGAGGTATTGCAGGGCCCAGTCTCCCAAGGGTTAACTCCACAGCTTAGCTTGTTTCTAAGGGGTAACAGGATGCACAATCTTGGCCTGATACATTTAGCCCCTGGCTAGACCACAAGTTCCTGTTTCCCTGCTTCCCATTTATCGAGATGCCCCTGGGGGATCTTAGAAGTTGCTTGAGGATTGAAAAAATGCTGGCAGGAACTAGACAGAGTATAAAAAGGCAGGCTAAATTCAAATAAACGGCATTCTCTTTACAAGAATGACCCACTGCGTGCCGTCTTTTTTGTAACCCTAGTCCCTCTGCTGGGCTCGGGGTACATCGTGACGTGGGTGTTGCCAACAAGGTATCCCTTAGCTGTCTGGACCCCCAGACTTCCTTCTGCATAGGTAATGCACCTGAAGCGATGACAATGGCTTGTCCACGTCCAGGGCTCAGCTTTGTCCCCCATGCAAGCAACAGGTCTTCCAGCAGCACCTGCAGGGAGGGAGGGGGAGGGGATTGAGGCAACAGATGTCTGATGGGGGTGACCATGCTGCAGCTACCTGCTTCCCACCAGCAAAGAACGGCAAGAGGAGCTCTCCATAGAATGGGCCTAAGGGGAGACTCAACAAAGATGGAGAGAGGAAAGCAGGCGTTTCCATCACCTGGGGAGTCTGACAGCCCAAGCAACCCCCTCTTTTTTTCTGGGGGACATGCTGACTTGCCACCTTATTATTATTATTCTTATTTTTAAAAATGTATTTATTTGTTTGAAAGGTAGAATTACAAGGAGCAGAGGGAGGGTGAGAGAGAAAGAAGAAGAGAGATCTTGCATCCATTTGTTTACTCCACAAATGGCCGCAATGGCTGCAGCAGGGCCTGTGCAGGCCAGAGGGTGGAGTCTAGGACTCCATCTCGGTCTCCCACCTTGGTGGCAGGTCCCTACCATACATGGACTGTCTTCTGCTGCTTTCCCAAGCATGTTAGCAGCGAGCCGGATTGGAGTGGAGCAGCTGGGACTCAAATCAATGCTCACATGGGATGCAGGCTCACATGGGATGCAGGCTCACATGGGATGCAGGCTCACATGGGATTCAGGCTCACATGGGATTCAGGCTCACATGGGATGCAGGCTCACATGGGATGCAGGCTCACATGGGATGCAGGTTCACTCTGCTGCACCACAAGGACAGTCCCTGACTTGTTGATTTAGAAAACTCCACATGGTCCTGCAAGGTCCCTTTCCTTCATGTTCACTTGTTCCTCAGCCCTAATGACAAGGGCCCTCCCCTGGAGCCAGGGCTCCAATCAGAGATGTCACATGCAAACCATCCTGAGAGCTCAGCCACTGATTCCATTGTCCCAGTTCAATTGCAGGGCCAGCTGTTGGCCTGGGTCTGCATAGTGGCTGGGCAGATTTCAGCCTCTGCCCTGCCTCCACCATCAGCCTTTGCAGCCTGAGTGATGTCTGACTGTGGAGAGCTGTACCCAGCCCACTGAGTGTCTGCTGGCACTGGGAGCCATTCTCCATGTTTCAGACCCAAAGCAGGGCAGCCCGTGCATCCCCTGCCAAGTTCTTGAGATTCCTCAGGTGGGTCTGTGTTCCCTCCCCTGTGTCTCTGACTCTGCTTGGCCTCTCAGAGGACTGGGGGGCATCTCTGCTCCCACCTCCAGACTTTTGGGTTACCCTGGAAGACATACCACCCCCTTCTGGGAAGAATAGGTGGAGAGATACAGAGTGGGGAAGAAGCCTGTGGACCCAGCTCCCACCTCGGCACCTGTGCCAACCACACAAGGCACCTGGAAGTTGTCTAACAGATGCATCAAAAACAAAAGCAAATGGGTAAAGTTCATATCTTTTATATGATCCAGGATGTGGGGGCGTGGGGGAAGTTGTAACAGGTAACTGATAATAAAATAACTGAGTTTTTTTTTCATTTTGTTACCTTTCCATTTTAAAAATGATGATTTATTTCTTGAACTTTTTAAAAAATTTTATTAAGATTTACTTATTGATTTGTTTGAAAGGCAGAGTGATAGAAAGAGGGAGTGACAGACAGAGAGAGGGACAGAAGAAAAGAGGGACTCTTCCTCTGCTGGATCACTCCCCGGATGTCCTCTAGGGCATTGCCAGGCTGCAGCAGGAGGTTGCATCCAGGTCTCCAATGTGGGTGCCAGAGACCCAAGCACTGGAGCCATCAACCATTGCCTCTTTCAGTATGTTAGCAGGGAACTGGATCTAGGGCTGGGACAGAACAAAACCATATCTCAGTGCAGAGCAATAGGAACCGAAATACTTAAGCCTTCACCTGCTGCCTTCTGGGGAGAGCATCACTGGGAAGCTGCATCAGAAGTGGAGTTAGCAGAGACTCACCTGATGTGATGCCTCAAGTGGCACCTTAGCTGTGGTGTCAGGTGGCCGCCCCTACACTCCTTTTTGGAGGAAGCTTTCAAAATCCTAAGCCAGGGTGGACATTTGCCCCAGGTTGAAGGAACTGGTTAAGACATCTGTTCCCACTTTGGAGTGCCTCGGTTTGATGCCTGGCTCCTTGCTCCTGAATTTAGCTTCCTGCTGACGCACCTGCCCTGAGAGGCAGTGGTTTAAGGTGTCAGGTTGCTGGCAGCCACATGAGAGTCCCAGATTGAGTTCCCAGCTCCTGACTTGGGCCTGGAAAGGTCCCAGCTATTGTGGGCAGTTGGAGAGCGAACCTACGGATGAGATTGGGCTCTGTCTGCCTCTTAGCTTCTCCAATCTAGAACAAAAGCATAATTTGAGGCATATTGTTTGTATACGGAGCTTCTCGGGTGAGTGCAGGAGCGGCAGGTGCCCCACCCACCTCCAAGATCCCCCTACAAGATCAGCAGGAAGGCATCCTCGAGGGGGAGGCACCTGGGCAAGGTATCCCAAAGAATGAAGAACCCTTCCTTGCAGCTTGGCGGATGGCGATCCATGTGACAGGCCCTGGCGCCTCCCTCAGTGGTTAGGTGGACTCAGTCCATCTCCCTTAAGCAACATATGCTGCCAAAACCCCTGTTGGTGAAGGCGCACATGGGCCATTCAATTTAAATAAGAGCCTGCTTTCCGGAAGAATCAGCTTCAGGATTGCTTAACCCGGAGCATTCCTTCTGCGTGTGTCTAAAAATAAATCCATTTATTCTCGAAAGATTTAATCACATTGCATCGACATCTCTGGAAGGTAATACAGCATCCCTGCCATGCAAAATGCTTCCTGGAAGTTGGGTGGGGGAGGGACGGGAGCTTATGTTGGAAATCCTGGCAGACGAGGGCGGGGAGAGAGTTGTGAGTTCAGACTGCAGCCTGGGCATGGCAAACACCAACACGTGAGCCTCCTGGGGGTGGTGCCCACCCCTTCAAAAATCCCCCCCTCACCAGTCTAGTGAGGCCCTAGGCATCAACTCCATGGCACCTGGAGGCACTTGCTCCCAGAAGGCTTGCCTACCCTCCTGGCTCTGGTTGCTCCTCACCACTGGCCTGCAACTCATCATGGGGTCCTGTCTTCTGCAGTTGATTGGTTGAGACTGGGTGCTCAACAAGCTTGGCAGGGAGACCTCGCTTCCACCCCTACTCTGGGTTTTGTTTGGTTCTGTTTGTTTTTGTGTGAAGGAAACCAAGTCAATGAGTGATAGTGGAGGCTGGAAGTTGCCTGGGCTGTTCCATCCTCAGAGCAGGGCTGGAGCTAGAGGAGGGAGGAGGGAAGGGGCGGGGAGGGCTCCCCCAGGTGTGGAGTGCCTTGTTCCTATTGAGCATTCTGTATACCAGAGCAACCTTTCAGAACACACCTACCTGCTAAAGGTGGTGACTTGGCTTCCCCGGCTTGTCAAGCCTGCGGGTGCAAAGGAATAGAGACCCACTCCTTTGGGCCTGGAAGCCATTGAGTTCAGCCAGACCCTCGTGCTCAGTGGGGCTTGGTGCTGGGTTTATTAGCTCAGCTGGTGTCCCGGATGACCAGACATGTATGGAATCTGTGGTCCTGTTCTTCTGTCTTGCCCTGGGCCCTCCCCAGGATGGAGTCCATTCTGTGCATTTGCCTTTCTTCTCTAAGAGACCATCAGTGGAACCAGCAGTGTGGCATATCATGTTAAGCTTCTACCTGTGGTGTCTACATCCTATACAGGAGCCGGTTCGAGTCCCAGCTACTCTACCTCCAATTCAGCTCTCTGCTAATGTGCCTGGGAAAGCAGAAAATGGCTTAGATGCTTGGGCCCTTGTATCCATATGGGAGACCCAGAAAAAGATCCAGGCTCTGGGCTCCTGACTTCATATCAACCCAGCTTTGGCCATGGCAACCATTTGGGGAGTGAATCAGTAGATGGAAGCTCTCTCTGTGTCTCTCTTTCTCTCTGCATAGTAAAAATAAATAACTGTTTTTAAAAAGAGAGCGGGGCCATTGAGACAGAGAGGAGGTTAGTAACTCGATCAAAGCCGGAGAGCAGCTGAGCTCCAGTCTGAGAATCCATCTCCAGCCAGACTGCCCAAGCAGGGGTTGACACACAGCGCATGCGGGGGCTCTGCCAGGAGAGGGTCATCCTACTGTGCGGCTCGCGTGACCCAGAAGCTCCCTAACACGGCACCTTTACCAGCTGCTGTTCCACTTCACCCTTTTCCCATCAGGGAACAGAAGTAGGGGTAGGTGGGAACAGGGCGACCGGTGTCACAGAGCGACTATTCTGAGGGAAGGAAATGTTGGCCTCGTTGCCAAAGCTGACCTCATCCCCCAATTTCCCCAGCTGCTTTGTTGACATAGCAACAGTGAATTCTGCAAAGGGCTGTTATGATATTAATATGTATTTCATAGTGGGTTTACCCTGTGTTCTTCTCTAACCGCACCATCCATGTCTGAAAAAAAAGGGCGATTTAGGCTTCTGGCCACAGCGAATAAGAAACCCCCACAGTCCAATGCGGAGTCAGTGAGGAGCAGGTGCCTTGGTCAGCACATTCCCACAACGGGGTGGAGCCCAACCCCAGCGTTCCCTGGTTGCGCCACCTTCCCTGGAGAGAAGGAGCTGGCAAGCTAGATATTTTAAGTAATAGCTGCACCTTAGGATACATTTCCATCCTCCTACTACTCAGAGTGCACACCGCAGCACCTGGGAGCCATTGTGTAGAAAATCAATTATACCTTGGGCCCAGTGATAAGAATTTGTTCCCCTGAGCTCATTTCTCAAAAGGCTTCAAAAGGCCTCCCACCTCTTTCCCTTTTTCCAATGCAAATGAGCAACACTTGGGAAATTTGCATGCCAAATTTCAGCATGGGTTTCAAGAGAGTAAATGGTCATATTTATTAGTAATAGCAGTAGTAGATGAGTAAGAGGTATTTAATAAACGTATGTGGAATGTGTTAGCATTTCTCTAGCACTTAACAGTTTCCAAAGCCTTTTTTTTTCCCGCCTCCTGAACAACATTTATTTGATCCTTAAACAAGCAAACAAACCCCCAAAACCCTGCCAGGAGGATAAAGAGGAATTACTGTCATCACTTTTTTTTTTCTTATGGGGAAGCGGGAGGGTCCTCGGAGAGGGGAAACTCCAGAAAGACTTCATTTTGCCCAGGGTCACAACTAAGTGTCAGAATTAGCATGCAGAGTTTGAGTTCATTTCTTGGTGCCATGTTGCCTTGTGGTATTCTAGAAGGGATGGTGTGGTAAGGGTGGTGCTTGGTGCAGGGGTGAGGATGCTGCGTGGGACACCTGCATCCCATAGCTGAATGCCTGCTTCTGAACCCAGCTTCTTGCGAAAGCACACTCCAAGTGGCAACAGGTAAGGACTCTATGGTGGGAGGCCTGGATTGAGTAGCAAGCCCCTGGCCTGGGCCTGGCCCAGCCCTGGCTGTTGTGGTATTTGGGGAGTGAGTGAAGCAGTAGGTAGTAGAAGAAATTCTCTGGCTCTCTCGCTCTATCTCCACATTTCTGCATTTCAAGTAAACGAAACCAAGTAAACTTAAAAATAACAATCATAAAAAGAGGGACAGAGAGACAAGACAGTTTACTCTAAGTGATTGCCAGAAAGTGGAATCAATAGCTAACTTTGCTAAAGGTTTTCTGTATGCCTATCACAGATAATATCTCATTCACTCTTTACATTTTTAAAGACTTTTTTTTAAGATTTATTTTTTTAATCTTTATGGCAAAGTCAGATATAGAGAGGAGGAAAAACAGAGAGGAAGATCTTCCATCTGTTGATTCATTCCCCAAGTGGCTGCAACGGCCAGAGCTGAGCCAATCCGAAGCCAGGAGCCAGGAGCCTCTTTCGGATCTCCCACGTGGGTGTGGAGTTCTAAGGCTTTGGGCCATCCTTGACTGGCTTCCCAGGCCACAAGCAGGGAGCTGGATGGGAAGTGGAGCAGCTGGGACACAAACTGACACCCCTATGGGATGCCAGCGCATGCAAGGTGAGGACTTTAGTCCCCAGGCTACTGCTCCATGCCTAGCCCCTAGTCTCTTTTTAAATATAAGATTTATTTGTTTGTAAAGCAGAATGGCAGAGGAGACACATACAGAGAGAGATCTCCTGTCCGCTGGGTCACTCCTCAGATTTCTACAACAGCCAGGGCTGGGGAAGATCAGAGACAGGAGCTGTAAATTCCATCCTGGTCCTCCAGGTGAATGGCAGAAACCCATGTGCCTGGGCCATCAGCTGCTGCCTCTCAGGCACATTAGCAGGAAGTTGGTTCAGAACAGTAGAGTTGCCTGGAAGCAAAGCAGTGCTCTGATATGGGTTTCAGGTGTGCCAAGCAGAGGTGCTCCTGCTCTGCCACCTGCTCCTGCAGGCTTGGTTTCTTTGATTTTTTTAATTTTATTTTTGATGATGTTTACATAGTTGGTTAGGGTGGGAAAGGTGGAGGCTTAGGAGAAAGTGGGTAAGACATTGTTTCCAAATTTTCTTTTTCTAAAAAAAAAAAATTCTTTTTCTTCCTGTGTAGGTGGGTGGGAGGGAGGAGCTGGGAGATAAAGGGAGAAGGCACACCGGTCTCCCAACCGTCTGGGGATGGGGAACATCCACCCAACGTCTTCCCAGGGCCCCCATGGGGAGCATGCTCTGAGGGTTCTGCTGAAGTGGTTTCAATAGTTCTAAAATGCTGTCACCAATCCAAGGATGAGAAAATCCTTCCAAGGCCCATTGGCTGACACAGTCCACCTTAGAGTCTCCCTTCACCCAGATAATTGCTGTCAACACTTGGCTGGGGTAGTTGACCAATTTGTTCTGTCCTCCTTCCTCTGCTATGGCACCAGATGTCCTCTGCAGCTTCTAATGGATGGCCATGACCTCCACGCACATCTGGGTATGCTGTCCACTGCTCCGTGTAAGTCTGCAAGCGGAGCTTCTTGAGCCACTGCCTAACTGTCCTAGTTTCCCCAGCCACTGTGAGCACCCAGTTTTTCTTTCTTTCTTTTTATTTATTTATTTATATATATATATTTTATTGTATTTTTGTTGACAATCTTTACATAGTTAGTTACGGTAAAAAAAAAAAAGGTTCAGGGGGTATAGGGAAGTGGGTAAGACTATTATGTCCATATTGTTTCCATCATGTATCTGAGATAAAGGGGGATATTGAGGGAGAAGCCCCACCCAGTTTCCCACCCACCCCAAGTCCCGGATGTGGGGCATGCTCTGAGATCCTTGCTCAAATGGTTTTAATAGTTCTCCAGTTATGAATCGCTGCCAGTTTCACTCGATGAGGTCGTCCACTGATTGACACAGTCCATCATAGAGTCTCCATTTGCCCAGTATTTCGCTGCCAACATATAGCTGAGGTGGTTGATTGACTTGCTCTGTCCTCTGTCTTTTCTTGGCTAGGGTTCTGAGTCCAGCAGTTCGATTGGGGAGATCTCCAAAGAAACTTTGAGGTATTCCCAGACCAGATTCTTGTATGTTCTAGCACGCACAGGGCCCGGCACAGTCCGTCACCCCGATCAGCTGGTGGTTTCAATTGCTGGGTTGGTTCTGTTTTCAGTCCCGATTTCCACTGGAACCAATGGGGAGCACCCAGTTTTTCTACTTCCTTATCAACATTCAGCATCATCACTGGCTCAGTCCTTCAGATAGGTTTGTGCTGTTCTTCACTTGGACGTTACCTTTCCCTAGTAGCTCGTGACATTGAACATCTTTTCACGAGTCCTATTATTTATAACCTCATTAATGAAATGTTTCTTTGTGTGGTCATTTTCCATCGGATTGTTGGGTGGTTCTCTTTTTGGAGTGTGTGTTACTATGGAGTTCTAAGAGGTGTTTTTTTTTTTTTTTTCTTTTTTTGGGTATTCTAAATACCATTCCTTGACAGGATATGTGATATATTTTCTCTCCCTCCATAACTTTTTTCTTGTAGCTTTTTTTTCTAATCTTAGGAAGCTTTTGTTGAAAATCAAAATCAATAATCTTTACCTTTAGGAACCACGCTGGGGTTGTCAGATGCAAGAACCCCACATGTAGCCCTAGTTCCTAAACTCTCCTCTCTGTTTGCTTCTGAAAGTTTTATAGTTGTGCTTCTTGCACGTGAGACTCCGATCCTTTCTGCATTCATGTGCCTGTCAGGAGCAAGCTCAAGGTCAAGGCTTGCCTTGTTTTATTTGGCATCTTTGCCATGGGTGTCATTTGCCATTTGTTGAAGTCTCTCCTTTCTTGTGTTGGTTTCCTCTGTTGCAGCTTTGTCCAAATTCAGTCGGGCTTCTTTGGGTGGGTTTAGTCCCAGGTACTTTCTTCTAGCTTTAGTTTTCACAGTCCTTAGAGATAAGTGCCTTTGCCGTCTGTCCTCTACTCCACTCAGGCGGAAAGAGCCCAAGGTTTATCACCCAGTGTTTGCAGTGGAGGAAGACACACTAGTTAACCCTTCGACTGATGAGGAGAAAACATTACTTTAAGGACGGCTGTGGCCACGTTAGAATCCAGCCCATGAAGGGTTCAATCAGAAGGGTTTTACAGACAGCATCATATCTCTCATCAGAAAAAACGTAAAGGCACAAAATGACTAGAGTTGGCTCCGTAAGTGACTAGACTTATCACCCCGTCAGGTACCATAAAGATCACTTTGTTGTCTAACAACGCGATGAGAACCATCACCTGTGAAGAGACAAGGTGTCAGTGGGAGGCTCTTTACCTGTTGACAGAGCCCCGTGGCGGGGAAGCTGCAAGGCAGTGGGATGACACTGAGAGGGATTCTTTCAGACCCAGCTTCCTAAGCCATATGCCTTAGTTACAGCTTCTTTTATTTCTGTTTATTAATGAGGGCATCTTCCAAAAATGCAGCTTATGAAAAAAGTGTAGGCCGATTCCAGGACTACTGTTGTTGTTTGGTTTTTCTTTGTTTTCGTGCACCAAAGTAAACTTCTCATTCCATTTCCCAGGAGCTGTTGGAATCCCTGCCTACCACCCCTTTCTGTGGGAGTGCAGGGGTGACCATCTCCAGGGAATTTTCATGCAGCTGGGCACTGCATGAAAATGCATTAATTTATCTGAAAGGCAGAGTTAGAGAGAGAGAGAGAAACATCTTCTATGCACTAGTTCACTTCCCAAATGGCTGTAATATCCAGGACTAGGCAGATACAGTCAGGAGCCAGGGGCCTCTTCTAGATCTCCCCTGCGGGTACAGGGGACCTAGCCCTTGAGCCATCCTCCACTGCTTTCCCAGGCTCATCAGCAGGGAGCTGGATCAAAAGGGGAGCATCCAGGATTTGAACAGACACCCATATAGGACATCCATATTGCAAGCAGGGGCTGTGCCCACCATGTCCTAGCGCAGGCCCCATGGCAGGACTTTTAAAACTGTGGTGTGTTTAGGAAAGATTCAAGTACAGGTACCCAGATTGGCTTTAAACCGTTTTCTGATGAAATCGGAGGCTGAGTAATATGACCTTTCAAATAAATAAGCAAAAAAAAATTAATATTTATTTACTCCTTTTTATTTGACCAGAAGATTTATACAGAGAAGGAAACACAGCGAGAAAGACAGAGAGAGAGTCTTCCATCCACTGGGCCACTCCTCAAATGGCGAGAATAGCTAAAGATGAGTGGATTTGAAGCCAGGCACCAGCAGCTTCTTCCAGGTCTCCCACACAAGTGCTGTCCACCAGTGCTTCCGCAGGCCATAAACAGGGGGTCAGATCAAAAGTGGAGCAACCAGCAATGTAAACTGCAGACAGAGGCTTAGCCTACATAGCCACAGCCACCAGCCCCAATAAACAATTAAAAGAAAATGTATCTTTAGGTACAGGCATGGTGGTAACAGGCTGAACCCTCATTTGGGGATGTCTGCATCTCAAAGATTGTAGTGCCTGTTTCTGTGCTAGCTTCTCTACTTCCCGTTCTTGTGTGCCCTGGCAGGTGTCAGGTGGCGATTCAAGTGCCACTCACATAGCAGAGCTAGATGGGGTTCCAAGTTCCTGGCTTTGGCCTGGCCCAACCCTGCTTGCAGTGAGCACTTGGGGAGTGAACCAATAGGTCTATGTAAGATATCTCTATCCCTTTGCGTCTCCAGAAGATAAAAACAAATTTAAAAAATATGAAAAACGGGACCCGGCGGCGTGGCCTAGCGGCTAAAGTCCTCGCCTTGAAAGCCCCAGGATCCCATATGGGCGCCGGTTCTAATCCCGGCAGCTCCACTTCCCGTCCAGCTCCCTGCTTGTGGCCTGGGAAAGCAGTCGAGGACGGCCCAATGCATTGGGACACTGTACCCATGTGGGAGACCCGGAAGAGGTTCCAGGCTCCCGGCTTCGGATCGGCGCGCATCGGCCCGTTGCGGCTCACTTGGGGAGTGAATCATCGGATGGAAGATCTTCCTCTCTGTCTCTCCTCCTCTCTGTATATCTGGCTGTAATAAAATGAATAAATCTTTAAAAAAAAATATGAAAAACGTATTTCTCTTCGTGTACACATGCAGTAAGTGTCTCCTTTGCAGGTCAGATAATGCAGTAAGCCAAGGGACACAAAAGGAGAGACTACCCAGAAATTTGGTGTGGTGAGGCAGACAAATCAACCGCCAAGCCAGGCTAGGCCAAGAGGAGACAAGCCATAGCATGGAGGAAGCCTACTGCTGCACACCTGTCCCCTAGCATGGGCATCCCACCCACGGGCCTGCAGAATTTTGTAGGAACAGTCTTCTTTAAATTCTTTTTTAAGATTTCTTTATTTTTATTGGAAAGGCAGATTTACAAAGAGAAGGAAAGACTAGTTCTCTTCCCAGTAGCCACAATGGCCAGAGCTGAGCTAATCTGACATCAGCAGCCAGGAGCCTCCTACAAGTCACTCACATGGTGCAGGGTCCCAAGGCTTTGGGCCATCTTATACTGCTTTCCCAGGTCATAAGAAGGGAACTGGATAGGAAGTGGAGCTGCTGGGATATGAACCTGTGCCCATATGGGATCCTGGTGTTTGAAGGGGGAGGATTAGCCAGTTGAGCCAACATGCCGGACCCAAAGGGAGTCTCCTTACAAGTTCTCTGTATATAAGGATGACCTACTTTGGTTTCTTCCCAAACGGATAAGGGCCTAGGAGCAGATGGTTTAATTTTTAATCTTTATTTTTGTTCGAAAAACAAGTATACAGAATGAAGGAGAGAGAAAGACCTTCCATCTGCTGATTCACTCCCCAAATGGCCACAACATTCAGGCTGAGCCGATCCAAAGTTAGGAGCCAGGGGCCTCTTCTGGGTCTCCTAAGCGGGTGCAGGGTCCCAAGGCTTTGGGCCATCCTTGACTGCTTTACCAGGCCACAAACAGGGAGCTGGATGGCAAGTGGAACAGCCAGTACATGAACTGGCACTCTTCTAGGATACCACACTTGGAGGTAAAGGATTAGCTAATTCAGCCATTGAACAGTTCCCAGGTGGTTTATTTTGAGAAGTGGCCCAGGGATCTGGAATGGTGGATCCAGGGACAGATGAAGTGGGAGGGAGAGTATAACATGCAGGAGGGAGTCACCCATTCCTGTGGGCAAGCAACTTTCAGAGGGGCCAAAGAGAAAGGCGTGGGAGAGGGGAGATGTTCCTCAATGATTCTAGAGTCCATGGCATTGGATGTCCTCAGCTTTCCCAGTGTGGGTGAGCCTGCACTGGGCGGGGGGGGCAGGGAGGCGGGGGCAAGCTGCTCCTTCAGCTGAGAAGCTCCAGGGCAGGAGGCAGGAGGAAGCAGGTGGAGTTGAGAGCAGGGCAGTGAGGCCCCCATGCAGGAACAGTTGGGGCCAGGAGCTGAGTGACATCAAGGATGTGAGAGAGGAGGCTGGTTCCCGCCACAGAGTGGTTCTCCATATTCCACCTGGCCTACCTGGAGTTCTCCATGAGGGCACCAAATTGCTGCAGGGGGGACGGATGCAAGGGCAGGCAAATTCTGACAAGTGGATCGCAGAACAGCCTTGGACAGATGGTGGTGGTGGTGGAGCAGGAAGGCCTGCAGGGAATACTTGCTGCCTTGGAAACCCTGGGAGAAGGCCAGGGTGGGTACCTCTACAGGCAGAAAAAGAGTGAGATGGAGCTGAATGGAGACACCATGCAGGGGTTGTAGGGGCTTCAAGGAACTGCAAGCAGAGGAGGCTTGGAGCAGCGTGGGGAGTCTCCCTTCGCCTCACACTGGTGTCACTGCAAACCCAGGCCCTTCCACACGCCTGAAACCTAAGACACGGTTCCCCAGAAGGCAAGGCCCCTTCCTGGACAGGTTGTCCCAATGAATAGCCCTCTCATAGCTCCACCCAACTTGGGTTTCGTTGGCATTGAGTTACACAGTGCTCCTTTGAACACACAATACTCCCCAGCTGGGAGCTGGGATACCCTCTCGGAGGCCAGAACTCTGCTCTCCAACAGAGGAACTGTCAGAACCACTAGGCATCAATTCTGATTTCTCCTTCCTTACTGGTGTTGGAAAACAGCTCGAATGGCTTTCAAAACTAATTGCCCAAGTGGATTTTTTCCTCCCTGAAGGCCAAAATTAGCCTGGAGTTCCTCAAGAAACCCTGGCCTTGCAGGCATTCTACCTGTTTTATTTTTTTGCACATAACCTATAGTTTACAAAGACCCTCATGCACGGGCTACACTTCCCAAACCTGGAGAGGAATATAGAAACTTATCTGTAAGCAGAAAGAGCAGAGTTTAAAAGCTCCAATGTCATCCATTTAGTATTAGAGCTAGAGTTTCTTGTATGGTCCCTATATGCCAGGTCCCACACAAGATACAGTTATCTCATTTAATCCTCACAATTCCACCAGTGAAGTGTCAGTTCCCCTACTTTATTTTAAATAAAAGATTTATCTATTTTTAATTTGAAATGTAGATTTGCAACAGGAGAAACTGAGAGAGAGAGAGATCTTCCATCTGCTGGTTTACCCAAATGGCTGCAACAGCCAGAGGTGAGCTGATCTGAAGCCAGAGGTGAGCTGATCTGAAGCCAGGAGCTTTTTTTGGATTTCCCACATGGGTGCAGGGGCCCAAGGACCTAAGCCACCTTCTGTCAGGGAACTGGGTTAAAAGTAGAGCAGCTGGGACTAGAACCGGCACCCATATGAGATGTCAGTGCTGCAAGGAGGAGGACTAGCCTGCTGATTCACTGTGCTGGCCTCAGTTTGCTAGCTTATAATCAAGGAGCTCACCCAAGAGCAAAGAGTAGAGCCAGGACTCGGAATCAGATCTGATTCCAAAGCCCATGCTGAATTAGGGGGAAATTATGTTTATAGTCAAGCATAAAAACACTGGGGTAGCCATTTGGCCTAGTGAATGCTTGGATCTCCCTCACCCATCCTGGACTACAGTGCCTGGGTTCGAATCCCGGGCTTCCTTGCTAAAAGCGAGGTGGCAGTGGTTGCTCTAGGAACTGGCTCCTTGCCACACCCACAGGAGACTGAGTTCCAATCCCTGGGATTCGGACCATCCTAGTCCTGGCCCTGGCATTTAGGGAGTGAACCAGCAGGTGAAATATAATTTGTTGTCTGCCTTTTAAATGAAGTATGCAAAGAAATCATTTTTTTTTTTTCCTAAAAGAGTAAAAATATTCCCCATGAGAACAAACACTCGGGCTGGCTTTGTGGTTCAGCAGGTCAGCAACCCACAGCAAAGGGCCGGCGCCTGCCTGGTCTCCCCTGCTGCTGATCTGGTTTCTGCTCCTGTGCCTGGGAGCACAGCAGAGGACGGCCCACGGCCTTGCGCCCCTGCACCCGCATGGGAGAGCTGGGTGGAGTTCCTGGCTCCAGGCTTCAGGCAGCCCCAGCCCTCGCCATGGAGGCAAGTGAGTCAACAGGTGGAAGATGTCTGTCCTACATACTCTCTGATGTTTTTCAACTCTTTTTTTTTTTCCCTTGAGAAAACAGACATCTTTTCTACAGAAGGATGAGTGCTGAGATGTGTTGGAGAACACTTCATCCCTGCCCTAGGCACCGGGCTGTGTCTCTCTTTGCACCGCCGCTCCCCCGGGAAGGGTCCCTCTCCTCCAGACTACGTTCAGTTTGTCCCTCACTTCCCCTGTGCAGGCATTTTGGGAGGCAGAGCGTGTAGTCTTGAAACACCTTCCCTTCTAGAACATTCCTTTCGGGGCTGAAGATGAGTCTTGGCCAGTCAGAGCTGGGCACACAGGTCCCTGAGCCAGCGGCCAGTTTCCTCTGGTCTTTGACGGCAGTTGAAGCAGAAGAGACTTGAGGGGGGGCAGGGGCGCTGGTCACCAGTGTGACTCTCCTCCCTGACTGCGGGGGAAATGGCTGACTCGCCTTTTTGCTCAGGGGACCGCCCCTCTCCCTCTCACACACCTATGACCCCTGAACCTTTCTAGGCCACTTGTTAGACAAAATGATGCACTTAAGAGAACTGAATAAACGAACTCTCTCGTTAAAGATTTATGTATTCATTTGAAAGACAGGAAGACAGGAGATTGAGGCAAAAAGAATCTTCCATCACTGGTTCATTCCTCGAATGGTCACAGCAGCCAGGGCGGGTCCAGACCAAAGGCCAGGGGCCCAGAACTCCATCTTTATCTGCCACATAGGTATTAGGGGCCCAAGCGTATTTCCATAACTCTTGGAGGGCGCCCAACATTTGCCCACCTTCTTCAAGGTTGCTCTCTATTCTGCATGTTGGGTAGGGTGTGGGGGGGCTCTGCTCCTTGTGGAGCAAGACCATTACAATGCCACCATTCTCTGTCGTATTTAGACCATGTTTGCAGACTGCAGTGTCCGAAAAAAAAGCCCGCCAGGAACTCTGCTGGCCGCACAGATCAACAACAGAGAACAAGCAGTGGATTACTACTGGAATCCTTTTTTTTTCTTCTAAATTGTAATCAACTATATTGGATGCGCAGTTTGTCCATTTTAAAAATTTAATAATGGGTTTTGGTCCTCTTGGTTCTATCAAAAGGGCATTTATAAATATTAATATGGAATGCCAGGGAAAGAACAATACATAACAATAATGAGAATCACAAAATCCCATCACATTCGACACTGTCATGTCCTCAGCTTAAGGATTAGCAGGTTAACCTGAGAGTTAAAAATATTGCTTTATGATTAAAAAAAAAAAAAAAATCTCAAAATAAAAAAAAAAGCTCCTTGTTGCATTTATATATGCCTTTCGGCTTCCTTATTTCTCTCTAGGTGATGGGATCACTGCTTCGATTAACATTTTGGGGGTGAGTCGGCTTAGAGGAAGGGGAGGCTCCCACTCCTACCAGACCTGCTTGCCCCAGTCACACAGAGCTTGGTTTCTGTCTGTCTAGCCGCTGCCCCCGCCCTCCCCCCGACACTGCTGGACTCAGAGGTCAAGCAACTAACACCCACACCTTGCACCCCAAGCTCCCTTTTAAATGGGAGGCTTTTTAAATTTTCCTCCACCTCAAGCTCCATTTTAAATGATAAAGTTACCCAAGGTGTCAGTTTTCACCCGTGTTTCTGAATACATCTAGTAAAAATGCAGCAATTTCATCGAAAATCCAAGCTATTGAGATCTAATCACCGCTTAAGCTGTGGCTTTATTCAAATCAGGATCACCAATATGGCTTAAGATGTAAATGAAGTGCAGAGAGAAATAAAGCAAGAAAATCTCCGATGGCCTTTCTCTCTGCTATTTGATGCTCCGGGTCCTTATCAGTCAATTAATGCAGCTAAACTTCAGTAGCAGCCTGGGCACCAATAGTGGCGGTCCTCCACCAGCCGCAGCCAAACCAAACGCAATTTTCAGGAGCCTTAATATGAAAAGGGGGGAGTGGGGTGGGGAGGGGGGGAGAAAAAGGTCAAAATAACCAGGCTTTGCCAAATAAATCCCAAAGATCCATTCTAATTTCCACCCTAGGATCTTTTAAGTCGTCCTGGATGTTCTTCACGATATGTTGATTCACACTTTACTTTCATTAAAACTTCGTGGCTTGCTATTTTTCAACCCTATAGCTTCCCTAAACTAGTTCTCAAAGTGTTCGCTAAGCCGCTCTGCATAAAACTACTTTGCTGTCATGGTAGCTTCTAATATCACCTAAATGCAGGCGGCGGCCGTGCTGGCAATAAACCTGACCTACATGCCTCACGTCTGAGCTTGGGGAGGACCTGGCTTTTGTAAAGGGTGCCGCCCACTTCAAAACCCTCCCGAAGCCCCCTGCAACCAAATGCAGAATTACCTACCCGACCCTGGTTTCCCCCTGGAAGCATTCTGCACTGAGCCACAACTTGATCAGCTAGGGTTTCCTATCAACGGATGCAGAAACATTTGGGAAGGGGAGAAGGACCCACCCAGAAAAAAAGAAAAGCAAAGATCTTTTCCGACAATGGTGTGGCCAAGATAAAGATTGGAACTAAACTAAAAAGGATGAGGTCTCCCTAAGGGCCACACAGGGGACAGATGGATGTGAATTTCAAAATGGTAGGGGAAGAAAGGGTAGGGTTGGAGAGGTACCCTTGGCTCTGGGCAATCTTAAAAAGTACTTTCCTGCTGGCAGGGTCTCCTGGGGATGAGGTCCCCCACCCGTGGCTGGCCTCCATCCTGGGATCTGCGTTTCTTCTTTTATCAACTGCTGTGGTCAGGATCCGTGACTGCAGTTAACACTGCTCCTGGCAAAGCACTGCAAACAAGCCAGAGATCACTTTTCTACGGGAAAACGGGATTAGAGAAAAAATAAAGAAATTAGCAAGGCTGAATAACAGATCCTAAGGTAACTTGCGTGGCTGCTTCCTGAAGCTCCACCCTGTATAACAAGTGGACAGCCTTGTTCAGTGTCCACAGGCTGGGGCACCGGCGGGGTAGCCATTCCTCATGTCAACTGACCTGCCTTCCCCATAACCTTTGTCTCCAGGTGTAGAAAATACAGCATCAGATCTGGCTCCAGGCCTGCACTGATGCTTATAAACTTGAGCTTTGCAAAGTTGAATCAGCTTAGATTGGGAGTTTGACCCTACCTACAAACTGCTGAGAGACCTTCCATGATTATTTCTAAGACTTGATTTCCTTTTTAAAAAGATTTGCTTTTTATGTGTTATTTTTAAAATTTTATTTGAAAGGCAGAAAGACACAGAAAAAAGAGAGAGATGGACAAAGAGAGGTCTTCCATCTGCTGGTTCACTCCCCGAGTGGTCACAGTTGCTGGGGCTGGGATGTGGCAAAGCCAGCAGCCAGGAGCTAGTTCCAGGTCTCCCACTTGGGCCATCCTCTGCTGCATTCTCAGGTGCATTAGCAGGGAGCTGGCTCAGGAGTGGAGCAGCCTCTAACCGGCAGGGCTGAGCCAGGCCGAAGGCAGGAGCCTGGAACTCTGCTGGAGTCTACCACGTGAGTGGCAGGGATCTGGGCCACCACTACTGCCTCCCAGGGTGTGCATTAGCAGGAAGCCAGATCAGAAGCAGAGCTGGGCCAAGCTGCCGCAGGAGGTACTCAGACATGGGGTGCAGGCATCTCCAGATGTAACTTAGCCTCTGTACGAGCCTGCCTCCTCACCTGTACAAGGGAGATGATGCCAGTCGTTCACCCTGGTGGCTTGGCACCTGTTTGATGCTGCCCGTGTAATGTACCAGTTGTGATCCTGTGATTCTGCAGCTGCCAAGAACTGGGCTGAAGGGCAAAAACAGAAAAGCCTTTTGGAAGAAGACTGGGAGCCATACCGTGGGCCTCACATGGGACTGGCACTCAGCGCACCACCCCCTCTTGGCTCTTCTTAAGGCACCAGTCAAGAAAGAAGCCATGGCTCTGTTCCCTAGTCCAGCTGCCCAGTGGGCTTGGTGCATGTTCAGGTCTGTCTTCGTACAAGGAGAATCTACCCTTAGGACCTGGTTCAGAAAAGCTAGAGGGGGTGGCAGTGGAGGAGGAGGGAATAGCCATGAGGCACTGTGTGTATCACCCACACGGATGCACCAGGAAGAAACGGGGCAGCTGTCTGATGGCATCAGACTGTTCCTGACAACCTGGCCTGCTGCGCAGGGTCTCATGCATGGAAGAGTAGGGAGAAAAAGTCCTTGGCAGTGCATCAGGAACCCCTCCCCTCATCCTGCCACAGGAGAGTTGTTGCACTTGATCTCTCCAAATCCTAAGAGCCACATTTTTCCAATGAGATGGATGACACATGGACAGGCACTTGGTGTAGCATTTACGGCACCACCGGGGACATCTGCACCTCCTATCAGAGAGCCAGGGTTTGTGTTCCGGCTTCACTCCCCGTTATCCTGCTTCCTGCTAAAGTGCACCTTGGGAGGCAGCAGCAGGTAGCTCAAGTGACTGAGTCCTTGCACTCACATGGGAGATCCAGACTGAGTTCTTGGCCCTGAGTTTGGCCTGAGCAGCCATGGCTATTGGGAGCATTTGTGGAGTGAGGCAGTTGGATAGGAGTTCATCTCCTAAAAAAAATATCCTTTTAAAAATGTAAGCTGAGAATTATAAACAGTGAGTTTAGTAGGAAGGACTTTCATTCCCTATTTTAAACACATCTATCTGTTGAACATTATTTTTACAACATGAAGTGAAGAACTAGGACTAGCATCTCTCCTATGAGGTCCAGAGGAGATGGTGGCCGAGGGCAGCAGGGTGGCCAGGCAGACACCCTGAGGACGGGACCCTGTGCTTTCATCACAACCAAGACAAGGTCAGGTCTGGAAAAGTGGCTTTGAGATCATTGGGTGGGAGGAGCCAGCTTAACCCGGACCCAACCAAGACCCGCTTCCCATGAACTGGACAATCAGACCACCTTCTCTATGTCTCTAAGTCTACTGGTTCTTTGGAACATCTCTTAGACCTCAGAGTGGGATCCTTGGAAAAGGAACAACCACGAGGCTGGCAGCTGCCCCTACAGAAGATAGTCCCTAGGCTCAATCCAGGAAAGCCCTTATGGTGGAAGCTAGTCTGACTTTGCTGGAGGACCCCGACTCCCTGCAGTGTGTCTGTGATCAGAGGCTCCAGGTCTCCTGCATGGGAATCCACCTTTTCTGCTCCTGCCGCCCCCACCACCCCCTCCACGGTAACCTCCTTGGGGACTCCGATCCTACTCATTCCTCCCACCAGAAGGTCACCCAGTGGTGAAGGTCAGTTGCCCCCTAGCTTGGCTTTCTATCAGAAGTGCCCAGGGAATAAGTTAGCGACAGATTCCTGAGCCCGTTGTGCCAGGACGTCTAGTCTGAGTGGAACTTGACCATCTGTATTTCTTTGGAAGCCACGGGCCAGTACAATGACATCCCTGTTGCATTCAAGGCCAACTGTGACCAGCTTTTCCAGATGATTTTCTTAGGGCTGCCCAGGTGCAGTGGTCCAGGCTCAAAAGCACAGTCACCCGTGAACAAACCATCCAGACAGGTGAACCTAAATGTTAATCCCAGCCTGCCAGTAGACCAGCCCAGGTGGGTGATCAGCCATGGGAACTGTGCGTGGGGCTCAAGGTGTTTTGACAATATTGAGTGCGCCTCACCTTACCCCTAAACAGTGTGCCTCTCCCCACCTCCACTTGCCTTTCTCCTCCACTCAATGGCAAGTTAACACTCAAACGGAGCAAACCTCGGAAAACAAGAACAATTCTTAGCAGGGAGCATTCTGGGCCTCTGGGAGAATTCCAGTCCCATTTGCCACCAACATCAACGCTTGCTTTCGCTGGTGCTGATGTCCCCAAACTATCAACAAAACAGCCTTTCTCTGCTCATTAAGATCTTTAATGACACAGTTTGAAAAGCAGCAGGTCACCCGATCGGGCGGATGGGACTGCACGCCCTCCCACTCTCTGCCCACCTGAACGAAACATGTTCTTGTCTGCCCAGCTCCCGCACACCTCAGATGGGCTTGCAGTAAATCCTGCCGACTGAACGCCTGGCAAAAGTGCTCTGATGTCAGATACAAAGAATGCCACCTACAGCTTAATGTCGGACAGAAAAAATTCTGAGGGCTGCAAACAATGAAGGGTTTTGTCTTCTTAATGCCCAGGATGCAATCGAGTGGAAATGCTACTTCCATCCGTAATCTACAAATGAAATTAAAGTTGTTGAAAGACACGAGGTAAACCAGAAGCCTTTGTTTCGAGGCAGAACAGGAAAAATTTAAACCACTAAATGTTTTAGCAGATTTACTAAATTTCCAATTAAATCATGAAATCTATTATGGCAGGGCTCTGAGGAGGCAGTCTCTCTCCACCCTCCCTCTGCCTGCCTCTCCCCTGCAGACACAGCTGTACCGGCTGGCATATGCTGGCCCAACTCCTGGCATCCCCCACGTGCATGTGGAAACACCTCAGGAAGTTCATGAAAAATCAAATAAAAAGATGTTTATTTGTTTGCAAAATTAAAAAAAAATCCATGCATAGGCTTCTTCATGGAACACGTTTTCCATGAACTTTTAGAAGACCCTTTGTATAGCCTGAAGCTGGGGACATCTGGGGTGCAGAGAGGGGCGCACACAAGCTGGAAAGTGAATGAGGCCAAAGAAGCGGAGAGGGCCTCGACCTGCTTCTGGGAAGAAAAACGCAGCAATTTATCCCCCTCCACATGGACCGCCTTCCAAGGCCCCCAGTGGGTCTGGGCCGGCAGGCTGGCGAAAGCATTGGCTGCGTGGTGGGGAGGGAGTCACATCTGCTATACAAGAGCACCCTCTGCCAGTTGGCACAGAGGGCTGGCTGGAGAGGCCTGTGGGCCCGAGCCTGGGAAAGGGCACCGGACCCTACGCACAATGCCTGGTGGGGCTGGGGGCCGGGCAGGAGACAGATTCTATCTGCAGAACTAGACAGAACGCTCACCTCGACAACAATAGCGGTTGCAGGCAGGGGCGATGCTGATTTTCCAAGGGCTCTCCATGTTAATCCTCCCCCACCAAATCCAGCCACGAGGAGCCTGAATGGTCCTCCAGACACCCATTCAGGAGAAAATGACGGGTGATTTTTGCCCTTGTCTCCCGAGATCTCCGGTGAGCACCGCTGCTCCGGCTGACATATGTTTGTAAAGATAAAGCACTGGGCTACTTTGGGGGCCCTCCCAGGCTATTACAAAGAGCAAGTGGTGCCAACTCGGCCTCTGCATGGCTTTTTAGAATTGAGCTGTTAATTTTTTTTATATGCACCTCTCTGAAAAGGATTTGAAGCAACTTACAATAAAGGCAAACACAATAAGGTCATTCAACTAAAATTAGAAAAGCAAAGCTATGGCAAGGAGAAAGCAGCAAGCATTAACTACCAAGTCTAATAGAGTTCCCGGGATTCAGCATCAGATTAGGATCTGAGCTTCCTGGCAGCCAGGGCAAAAAAAGACACCCAAGGAGTCCATTCAACCCACTGGAAGGAAGCGGGAAGATTCTCCAAGAAGGGGTTTTGTTTTTGTTTTCTATATAAGTTTGCTTGAGGGAACTTTGTACAGGGCACTCTGAAAGCTTCATCTGGGTGTTTTCTGACAGAGCTCCCCTTTGGCCTTTGTCAAGGACATGTACCAATCATAATCTGATAATGATAGATGGTTTTCTAAAAGTGATTTTTAAAATTGATTTGAAAGACAGATGGGCCCAGCGGCGTGGCCTAGGGGCTAAAGTCCTCGCCTTGAACGCACCGGGATCCCATACGGGCGCTGGTTCTAATCCCGGCAGCTCCACTTCCCATCCAGCTCCCTGCTTGTGGCCTGGGAAAGCAGTCGAGGACGGCCCAAAGCTTTGAGACCCTGCACCCGCGTGGGAGACCTGGAAGAGATTCCTGGTACCCAGCTTCGGATCGGCACAGCACCAGCCGTTGCGGCTCACTTGGGGAGTGAATCATCGGACGGAAGATCTTCCTCTCTGTCTCTCCTCCTCTCTGTATATCTGACTTTGTAATAAAAATGAATAAATCTTTAAAAAAAAAAAGAAAGAGAGAGATGAAGAACTTCCATTCAAACATTTACTCCCAAGATGCCCACAGTAGCCAAGGCCGGTCCAAGATGCAAGCAGCCGAGAGCTGCGGCTCAATCCTAGTCTCCCACCTGGGTGGCAGGGACCCTCTGCCTTGGAGCCATCGCTGCTGTCTCCCAGTGTGGACAACATCCAGAAGCTGGAATCGGAAGCCGAGCCAGAGCTCAAACCCAGGCTCATGGATACGGCAATCGCAGACAGTGTCTTAACCATAAACCCGAACTGTCACCCAGCAATGGCCAATTTACCGGGAGGAAGAAGAGGCGAAGAGTAGCTAGTCAAATTGTGTAGAATCCTGGTTCTTGGATTATTATTTCTTTTTCTTTTTTTTTTTTTTTTGAGTAATTCATTGACTTTGTTATGTACCTGCTAAAAGTGAAAGTTACAGAAAGGAGAGACAGAGAAATCTTTCATCTGCTAGTTCACTCCCCAAATAACCACAACCGCCTAAGTATAAGACCAGCTAAATCCGGGAGTCAGGAGCTTCTTCCAGGTCCCCTATCTGTGCGGATGCAGGGGCCCATCTTTGGCTGCTCTCCCAGGTTCACTAGCAGGGAGCGGGATAGGAAGCAGAGCAGTTGGGACAAGAACCAACCTCATATGGCATGCTGGTATCATAGGGGACAGCCTTGCCTGCTGTGCCACAATGCCAGCCGCAGGAAGCTGAACTTTAGAATGAAAAACTTTTGCTCAAAGTGTACAGCCTCCCAGTAAAATAACAACAGAAGACTAAATCAATGAACAACCCATTGCTAAAATGACAGGACCAAAGGGATGTATAATCATTGTTTAATGGAGACTATCATATCCAGTAGCATGCTATTTAACTTCACGGCATTGTAAATTTCTATTTTTCTTTCTGGTGTTGATTTTGTGTTCTGGCTTTTCATTTAGGGGCAATGTATAGTAACTGTGAAATGGAGTCTATTATATCCAGATATGGGGTTACAATGCAGTATGCATCTCTACTTCCAGATAAAAGATGGACTCCCAATGAAACTGTTTACTATACCTTGAAATTGGTTGCTGGACTCTGCCATTGTCCATGCCTACAATGATGGACATATGACTGTTTATGAAGAACTACATTATAGTGATGATATAGGGGAACTCAGTGGGAGGGGGACTTAAAGAGGAAGTAATAGAAAGCCCAGGGCTTATGGAACTGTATCATAAAATAATAATAATAATAATAATAATAAAAAGTTTAAAAAAAGGTTAAAAAAAGAAAGAAAAGAAAGGCAAAGAGCACATGTCCTTATTGAATGTGAACACTAAAGTTTATATAAAAAATTAAGACAGGAATAGTAGCTATCAGGGTCTGGGGAAAGCATGAGGAATGGAGAGATGGTGAGAGGATTGTTAATGGATATAGTACAGTAGAATACTGATGATCGAATATTTGAAAATAGTTAATACAGATAGGAGTTTGAATGTTCCCAACACAACAAGCTACAAATGTGTTCAGCATAATCTCATTATGGTTTATCGTGTACATGTGTGGAAACACCACACTACATCCCATAAATATGTCTAACCAAGATGTGTTCAGTGGCATATATTGATAAAACATACACACCAGAAAAAGAACAACTTCTGCTCTGCTGAAGATACTATCAAGAAAATCAAAAGACAAACTGAAGACTGATAGAATATATTGGCAAAGCGCTCAGAATATACCAAGGACTCTTTAAAACTCAACAAGAGGATAAGAATCCCAATTTAAACATGGGAGCAAGAGCTCCACACCCACCTCACCAGAGGAGGTATACAGACAACAAGGAAGCCTACGAAAGAGTCTGAACTCCAAGAATTCTCAAGAGATTGCAAGTCACAACGAGCAGCTACCATCTCACACCTATCAGAGTGAGCCAAATCCCCAAACACCGATGGCATCAAATGATGGTGAGGACCTGGAGGTGCAGCAACTCTCAGTCGTGGGGGTACAAATGCAAAGACAGTTTAGCCACTTTGAAAGGCAGTTGGGCAGCTTCATCCAAAGCTGAACACAGTCTTACCTTCTGGTCACCCCTCACACTCACAGGTATTTTATACTGCAATGAATTGAGAATTCTTATTTACATGCAAACCTGACTTATTGGGGCTGGCACTGTAACACAACAGGTTAAGCTGCAACACTGGCAAACTCTACTGGAAGAGAAGTTCAAGTTCTGGTTGCTCCATTTCTGTTTTTGGAGCTAGGAAGGTAGTAGATGAGGACCCAAGTGTTTGGATTCCTGCCATCCATGAGGGAGACCAGGATGGAGATCCTGGCTCCTGGTTTCAGTCTGCCCCAGACTTAGCCATTGCAAGCATTTCAGGGGTGAACCAACCAACCAATGACAGGTCTCTTTCTTTGCCTATCCCTCTCTGTCACTCGGCCTTTCAACAAATAGGTAAATAAATAACTTTCTTTTTAAACAACTGGTTTGTTCACAATTGCCAAAAACTTGGCAGTGGGGGGGGGGGCGGGGGTGGTGGGAGGGAATGAAGATAACCTCCAACAGATGAGTGGATTGAATGGAGAAACAAACTGCAGCACATTCATGCAACAGGATATTATTCTGCAACAAAAGAAACGAGCCGTCCAGTGAGGAACCTTAAATGTGTGTCATCAAGTGAACAAAGCTGGGCTGCAATAACATGACCCCAAGGAAAAAGCAAAACCATGAGATAGGAAACAGATGGGTAGTTGCCAGGGCCTCCTGTGAGGTGGAGATGAATAAATAAAAGGAGCATGGGGGATTTTTAGGGCACTAAAAGTACTCTGTATAGTCCCTGGGGACACAGGGCACATGGTGTATTTGTTGACACGCGTACGAGTAAACAACACAAAGCATGAACCCTAATGTCAATGATGAATGGTAGTTAGTAGCAGCTGATCAGGACCATCCGCTATAAGATGTGTTCCCCACTAATGTGTGGTATTAATAGAAGAAACTGTGGGGAAGAAAATAATATAGGAACCTCATTATATTTATTTCTATATTACACAGAGGGTAATATAGAAACTTTCTGTGCTTTCTGCCCATTTTTCTGTAAACCTAAAATTGCTTTTTTTAAAAAAAAATTAAGTCTACAAATCAAAAATAAATCCCTTATGATGTGAAAGGTCCTTTGTTCCCAGGGTGATACCACCTCACCAGCCTTAGCCCCACAAATCCTCAACCAGGTATCTATCACACTTTTTGACTTTATCCTTGTTACCTAGACATGTTATGTTATTCCAGGGGATCCATACTGTTACACTTGGCTTAGAATAGTGCTTGTTGCTTTATTGGCTGGCCAGCTCTATTCATCAAGGTGATTATGGCTTCACATTCAGACTCTAGTGCCAGACTTGTCACAATCCCCACCTTAGCCCCCGGTCTATTGGAGAATCAACTTGGACAACCGTCATCAATACTTCACTGGAGGATTCAGGTTCAGTCAGCCCACAGTGCCAGAGTTATCCTCACCGTCTTCAAATGGCTCCTGGCATCTTCCCTTCTTCTCCAAATAGTAACATCACCCAGTGGTGAAGCTGAAATATCAGCCACCAGGGAAGCGCCCATGTCTGTTCCCATCCTACAGGAGAGCCAGTGAGGGCATTCATAAGCACCCTAGAAAGCTAGAGCTACATGAAAGATGCTCACGCCCTCGATCCAAGTTGAAGATCAGGCCAAGTTAGCATGGCCTACCTCAGAGAGCAGTGAAGAGGCCTTGAAGGTGTCAATACAGCCCTACCCCAGGATGGCAGTGGGGGTGAATGACACATACAGACCTCCATTCCTTACCTACTTCCCAACAGCTAAGGCAGAATCGCACATTCACAGCCTTGCCATGGCTTCCCATGAGCATGATGTGTTTTTCCAACCTCTTGACAATGACCTTGGCCAAATGACCTGTGTTTGCCTGTGGGATGTTAGCATGGGTAGTCAGGCCCTCTCTGTTGGCTTGTGTTGGCCGGGTCAAGTCTTCTCTGTTGGATTCTGTCATTGCATGAACAACATCATCTGCTGATCCCAGAAAAGCAAGAAACACCAAATGATGGAAGCCAAGGTCAGACAGTCAGCCCAGCTCCAGTTTAACCACCCAAATTCCAATGTCATCATGCGCAGGCAAGCAGCAAGCAAGCTTGTAAGCCTCCTCCCGATCTTTCTTAGCTCCTCCCTCCACAGAAGGACTCATTCTTCCCTCACCTGTTTTACAGTCCATTCTCTTCACTGTGTCATGGTCTGCAAACCATTTTCTTGCTCCATCTTGTCAGCATTTAAACAGACTCTCCTCCCTCCTGTCATTCCATGGGAACCTTCATGATGGTCGCCAGGCAGGGGTCATCCTCTCGCTTCTTTGCAGGCCTGATTTCCTGGAGGGTTGTCCAGAACCAAGGCTAAGCTACTTGCCTGTGCATCCTCAACCTTACTCCTGCCATTTCCGTTACCCTGAACCTGCCCCTACAGCTGTGCTCTGGGACTGTGCCCTCCCTACTGTACTTGACCACGGGTCATTCCCTGAGAAGTTCTTCCCCGTGGGTCCTTGGGTACCACAGAGGCTGCTTCCTAATTTCTCTCTAAAGGACACCACTTTCTCTGCCCTTTCCTGACTCAACTCCTCACGTCGTAAGCAGGCCATCGGCTGCTGCCTGCTCTGCTCTGTGTTCTCATCAACCTACTGTTGATGTGTTCCGCCCATCACCTTAGTAGACACATGCGCATCGGCCCTTGTGAGCTTCTCCGCTGCTGGGGACAGCGGAAGTGTTACAGTCCCCTGTGAGGTTGCTGACATATGTACCCATGAACTCTGGCTGGAACACTCCTCTTCAGTTGTTAATTCATCCATCTTTGAATGTGTATCCATTTTTGTGCTTGTTTTTTTTAAATTTTATTTATTTTATTTTTATTGGAAAGGCAGATAAACAGAGAGGAGGAGAGACAGAGAGGAAGATTTTCTGTCTACTGATTCACTCCCCAAGTGGCCGCAATGGCCAGAGCTGAGCCCATCTTAAGCCAGGAGCCTGTAGCCTCTTCTGGGTCTCCCATGAAGGTGCAGGATCCCAAGGCTTTGGGCCATCTTTGACTGCTTTCTCAGGCCACAAGCAGGAGGCTGGATGGGAAGCGGGGATTCTGGAATTAGAACTAGCGCCCATATGAGCTCCTGGCGTGTGCAAGGCGAGGACTTTAACTCCTAGGTTACCACGCAGGCCCTTGCTTGCTTGTTTTAAAATAAACTATTCACTCTTGTGTACATCCCAGAAATAGGCCTTTTTTCAAAAAGCATGCTTTTGTGCCTGTAACTGAGGAGCATTTAGTCCAATCACTGTCTAGACTGGCTTCTGAATGTGAGGTTGCAGAATTAAACCGTGTTTGCTCAACAACCTTGTGATGAGGGTTCTTAACAGCAGCACAGCTCAGTGGTCCAGACACACGCACCTGGCAGGCAGCAGGTGGCCTTGAGGACAGGCACAGGTCTGTTCTCCAGCTGCTGAGCAGCACAGTCAGCGCTCTCTGGGTTCCCTGTGTCTCCTCACCAGGTCAGTGGGTGCTCCAGATGCTCTGCAGGGGGAGGAGCTGGTCAGTGGTCGCAGTGACCGGTGGCTTGCTGCAGGTGGCATGGTTCTAGAGTTTGGGGCAGATGTGGTGGCTTCCCACTAGTTATAGAGGGCCACAGCTCCACTGGTTGCCAGGTTCTGCAGGGTGTTTCTGAGTTATATTCCATCTAATAATTTCAGTCATTTAAGACCTAATGAGAAGTCCCTTCCCCAACCCCTGCTTGCACTCACCGGAATGATTCTGTTCTTTGCAATGAAGTTAGGACCCATATATCACGGGAAGAGGTAATTAGAATGCTAAATCTTGCTTCTGGGGTCAGTGTTACGGAACAGCAAGCTAAGCCTCCTCCTCTGGTTCAAGTCCTGGCTGCTCCATTTCCCATCCAGTTCCTTGCTAATGCCCCTGGGAAAGCAGCAGAGGACAGTTCAGTGCTTGGGTCTCTGCACCCATGGGAGAGATCTGGAAGAAATTGTTGTATCTGGCTTAAGCGCAGCTCAGCTCAGCTCTGGCCACTGAGGCCATTTGGGGCAGTGAATCAGTTGATGGATAACCTCTCTCCGCCTTTCAAAAAAATTTAAGATTGATTTTATTTTTATTTGAAAGGCAGATTTACAGAGATAAAGACAGACAAAGAGAGAAAGATCTGATCTGTCCTCTAATTCAATCCCCAAATGGCCACAATAGCCAAAGCTGAGTCAATATGAAGCCAGGAGCCAAAAGCTCCTTCCAGGTCTCCCACGTGGGTGCAGGGTCCCAAGGCTTTGGGCCATCCTCCATTGCTTTCCCAGAGCAGAAGCAGGATGTTGGATGGGAAGTGGAGTAGCCGGGGCATGAACTGGCACCCGTATGGGATGCTGGTACTTGCAAGTGGAAGATTAGCCCATTGAACCACCATACTGAATTTTCCCCTTACCCCAAACAAAAAGCCTTTAAAAAAAAAAAAATCTAGCTTCTAAGCTTCTAAAGTAAGAGAAGAATCATTTGTCTGGTAGGAGAAGGTAAAGTTAGACTTTTTTTTTTTTTTTAAAGCAGCGACAGCTCTGTAGGTGCCAATCATAATTCTTGCTATTTTGCGGTGTGGATTGGATGTGTGGTGACAACTAATATCCAGAGGATTTTAAGAAGTGAATGGGAGATAAAGTTCTGGACGTCCAAACTTTGACATAAATCCCCAAGGCATCCTACAACCTAGACATGTAACCCTGCTGGTCTACTGGCCTGCTTTTTTTTTTTTTTTTTTTTGCTACAAACTTAAGTTTTATTTTTAAATTTTTTTGCAAGAGTTACAGAGAGAGTATGTCGGGGGAAGGAGAGACAGAGAGAGAGAGAGAGAGAGAGAGAGAGAGAGAGAGAGAGAGAGAGATGAACATCTTCTACCTACAGATTCATTTCCAAATGGCAGAAGCCAGGAACTTGGTATTGACAGGGATCCATGCACTTGGGCCACCCTCCCAGAATGGCCGGCGTTTCCAGGCACACTAGTGGGGAATTGCATTAGAAGCAGAGAAGCGGGGGCTTGAGCCAGTGCTGACCCCCCAGACAGCTTCACCAGCGGAGCCTCTGCCACACCCTTTTTAATGACCTCTCTGCTGTTTCTCCTTCCAACCCCTCTGCACAGGAACCCTTCACTAGCGCCATCTACTCCCCAGCAGTCCTCAAACCCCTGCGATCAGAAGAGAAGTCCATTTATAAAGAAACAGTGTTGCAGAAACAAACTCCCAGTTGCAATGAGAATAGACCAACAGTGCACCTGAGCCCTGGGAGAGAGGAGCCTTATTCCTGAATGAAAGGGCCAAGCAACTCAAATGGGTGGAGACTGACAGTAACAGATCTAGGAGTTTGCAAGTCCCTGACAGAGGCGTGGCCCAACTTTTTTGCTTATCTTTTTAAAACCCATCCGCCTATGCAAATATCCTTTATCTGTCTTCTGACCATCCATAGATCATCAACCAATCCATTATCTATCTTGTCTACCCATCATCTATGTATCATCTATCAATCCATCCTTCTTATTCTAAGATTGGGTAATACTTGCTCATGGTCATAAAGGACAAGGAGTAAAAGGACGTCTGTCACCCTTGGGTGGCCACTCATGCCTTCCCACCCACTTCCTCTGCTCACTTTCCCACTGGGGCTCCTCTGAGCGACTCTGCAGAGGTACCTGAAACTGGGGGGCAAAGAGCCCCAGGAGAGGAGGAGTGGGGGCGGGGGTGGCAACTCCCAGGCCAAGCTGAACAAGGCAGCCTGTGGTTGCAATTCCCAGCCATCTGAGAATCAGGAAATAGCTGACTCCCTGCACTGGACAGGCCCCACTGTTAGGTTTTACTCTGTTGGGGCCTCCTTGGCCTGGCCCCACTGCCCCCACCCTCCTTCTTTCCTCCCTCTCTGTTTTCTCTTCAGCTGCAAATTAAAGTGCTTCTGGGTGTGTGTTTGTTTGTAAATGTCATGTTGCTGTCCCCTGGGAACAAGTATGTGCAACTGGGGAGGGAGACGCTGTTTGTTTGTTAAACTGAGTGGAACTGCCAACCCCCCTCTGCCCAGATCAAGGAAAGTTGCCCCAATTGGAGTTGACACAAGAAAAACCTGTGCCAATTGTAACAGAGAGAGAGAGAAAGAGAGGGAGAGAGAGAAACCTGAATAATCTTTTGGCAATGCTGAGTGACAGAAGATTCACTCCCTTCTTAGCAATTCTCTGCCACATTCTTGATAATTTTAGGGTCTGCTATGTCTTTTGCTATGAGAATTAGCATCAGCAGCTTTCAAAATGACTTACCCGTTAGCCCCTCCAGAAATCTTAAGACATTATTCTTTTCTTCTCCGAATTTCCCTTCTCTAAGCCTTCTAATTCTCCTTCAAATTTCCATCTGTAAAGTTAATGCAATCCAATAAGAAAATAATGTGCTCTTGAGACGTTGACATGCTCGGAGCCATTTTATCCTGCCCGAAAGCCTGGAAAGTTTGAATTTTCCTTGGGATAAAAAAAAAAAAAGGTAAGAAATAATGGAATAATTCACTGTACTGTAACAATTAAATCCACCAATTTAACATTGCACATCGGTGAATGTAATGCCCCCGACAAGCAGCAGTCTCCCATGTATTGACAGACACAAACAAAGTTATAAATCTAAACCTCCTATTCCGAACCACATTTCTAAATGTAAATACGCACCCATGCATGCGGCCACATATCTTTACAGAAGCCATTGCAAACACTCCAGCCGGGGGCCACCCAGGCACCGGTGAGCACAAGGCTTCGCTGCTGCGCCCCCTACTGGATGGAGAGCACAAGGCAAGGCGCCTGAGTAACCGCTCGTTCTTGGCATTGTCACTGTGCATCTGTTTTAACAATGCAAGGCGTGAAATCTAGAGTAGCAGGTTTAATATTCCATCCAGCCAAAATCATTTAGCTACAAGGACTTTACCTTTGGTGGGGTATTTGGAGTTGGCACTTTTTTTTTAATGCATAGATTGCTTCTTGCCTTCTTGCAACCCACCCTCCGAACTCTCAAGCTGTCACCCAACTCCGTGCGTGGCAGGAATAATTTCATGCTGAGTAAAATGTGTTTAATTTCACCTCGTGGAAGAATAATTGCTTAGCGTAATGCCACTTATTATGCATTTTTTTTATCTGCAAATGCCAATGAGGCTACAGAAACTTGAATCATCCTTCAAAAGAATTAGGGGTCCAGGGTGCATTCCTCTCCGCTCCTACTTCTCCTGTGGTGGCTGCCTGGAGAGAGAAATCAGAACTAGAGGAATACTCCGGATGCAAGGCTGGGATCCTGCTGTCTTAGTGGCTTTGAGGGGAACAGAATCTCTCCTCTCCTGAACTTTCCAAGGAGCCAGAAGCAGAGCTGCCAGTTCCCCAGAGAGTCACACCAGAGCCAGCAGAAAAGGGTTCCGAGCAGGGCCCTAGGCCAGCCTGGTGGCCGGCATGTGGCCTTTGGCCTTAAGGAATCTTGTGCCTTTGATCATTGGTGCACCCAAGTAGCGAAGACCACTCTCTCATCTATTGTTCATCTGGGAAAGCAGTCGATGGAGATTGACAAGAAGTGGTTGGTGGTGGTGGTGGTGGGGCGAATGCAGTGCTTTGCTTTAAAAAGATTTTTTTAAAATCAGTTTATTTTGAAATAATTTTTAGGATCAATAGGAAGATTGCAAAAACAGTTCAGAAAGGTTCTTTGCCCAACTCTGCCTATAATGTGATGTTTGATGTTAACACAATGATTGAAGCTAACATTTAGTGCAATTCCTCCAGCTACCCTGTGGACTTCCATTCAGAAGACACGCGAGTTGAGCTGTTTTGTGTCCCTTGATCCCACCCGGGAGCCCGCACTGCCCTTGCAGGTCCTGTCCCCTCACTTCTGTGCCCCCTCTCACTCCCTCCTGGACTTCCACAGTCTATTGCTCCTCAGGGAGTAGTGGTCGGGGACTGGCCACAAGGTTCTCAGAGTTTGGATGTGTGAGATGTTTTCTCGGGGTTACACTGAGATTGTGCAGTGTTTAGCAAGAATGCTAACAAAGCACTGATTACTTCTCACTGCCGCTTTCCTGCACCCAAGGAAGCAGGGACAAGCCACGAGGACCTGCCTCAAAGCAGCCTGCCTGGCTCTGGGGAGAGGCAGCCCAAATCCAAGGCAGCTTTCTCTCCCCTGCTTCCTTACTCCGTTCCTCGAGGTGCAACGGCAGAATGGAATAGTTCTTTGTCCTAAGTAGAATGTGCTTGCATCTCTTTAATCAGGTGATACTGGGTGGAAGGATAAGGGCTAGCCAAGGAAGGCAGGTGCTATAGACACTTGCACGAGGACAGACGGGGTGAAAATTGGTCCAGTGTGGCCCTTTGTGGATTCAGCAGCAGCTCCAGATAACCTCAGGAGACGACGCAGGCTTCTCAGCGGGTGGGACACCTGCAGCAGTCAGGGGCCGGGTTGATTTCCCCCTCACTGGGTAAGACCTAGTGGTGGTGAACAAGGATCCTGGGGCAGATTTTCAGATGTACAAGTGGGCTTTCTCCTCTTCCTTCCACAGTGGGAGCTCAGGAGGGGACACGCTCCCTGGTCTGTCTGGTTCCCCTCGACCTGGTACAGTGTAAGAGCTCAAGACATGCAAATGCGCGACCTGAGACTGGAGTTATTCGCAGGACATAGCACGGGGCACCGCACGCTCTCCACGTGAGCATCTATGACCTTGTCTCCCAGAGTACCTTGCATGCAGATCAAATGTAAAGATAAACAGTTTGAGAAGAAAAGGCAGACAGTAATGACAGGGTGGTGTCCCTCCAGAGGCAATTTAGTTGTGGGAAATCAGGAGAACGAGGGCAGGAGGGTCACGGTAATGGGGCTGCATGGAGTGAGTTGCAAATACGCAGTTTCAGTTCACACGGAGATGTACAAACTTGTGCATTTTCCTTAGAGATAGGGCTGATTTCATTTCTTCACTTGTTTCCTGCTAATCCCTGCAAAGCACGAGGAAGCCATGAAGACGTATTTTATTAATTGGTTCTGATGAATATTGATACAAACAGCCAACAGGAAGGGCAACTGGTGTGCACCTCACAATGTTCAATGCACTTTCTCATCCCTACTCCCAATCCATGCTGATGGTCCCATATGAGGTAAGTGTACTATGTCCCCATCCTACAGAAAATGGAATTAAGTAGGCTGGCATGGTATAGTGGGCTAAGCTACTGGCCTGCCATGCTGGCATCCAGTTCCTGTCCCAGCTGCTCCATGTCTGACTCAGCTCCCTGCTATTGGCCTGCAGCAAGCAGCAGCAGACAGCCTCATGTTCTAGCCTCTGCCCTCCTTGTGGGAGACCTGAATGATGCTTCCAGCCTTGGTCAGTGCAGCCACTGAGGAATGAGCCAGGGCTGGAAGCTTTCTCTTTCCATCTTCCCCCTTCTCTCTCTGTAAGTCAGACTTTCAAATAAATCAATACAAATTTTAGGGGAAAAAAAAGAGAGAAGGAAAATGGAATTAAGATATATATACATTCCAAAATTTGCTCCAAGTCATACATCTAGGAGGTGGCAGTGTGTGTGTCCACTCTAACACATACTGCTGCAGGGCCTCCAGCGGCACCTTCAGGGGCCTGGGCTTTCTGAATGTGAGTGGGAGAGGGCTGGGAAGGACCGGGTTTGCTCTTGTAGGGTGGAATGAACACACTGGGCCCACATCTGCACCTGTGCTTCTTCATGCTAAACTGGAGTTCAACCTTTTCTCTGTCCCTGGGAAGTCACAATGACTTCCTGCAGGAGACAGTACATGGCCACAGGAGCTTCAAGGGATGAATTAGAAAATGGGGATGTTTGTTAAGGTGCTTTTTAAATGCAGGTGTTCCACAATGGAAAAGGAAAAATAGACACCGCATTTTATCAAAATTTCAAGCAGATCATACACACTTAGTGTGACAAGGTCAAAGGCATAGGGGCTCAGGAGTTCGCTTTACAACAAAATTCTGGTTCTGTTTCGCTCTTGCATAATTTCATACATTTATTTGGTACAGATATTGTTCATGATATTCAACAGGTTTAGGTGCTAAACCATTTTGCTCATGAGGGGATGAATAAAACAGAAGTAACATCTTTTTAATGGTTAACTTGTGAAATAGGTTATCTATGCTTTTCTCAAATGCACAAAGTGTTCAGGGTGGTTGTGTGGTTATGTCAGAAAGCGTCTTTGTTTAATGAATGAGGAGCGTCAGGTTGGTTTTTTTTCTTTTATTTAAAAATTTATTTTCATTTCATCTGAAAGTCAGAGAGATAGAAATTCAGAAAGACAGCAGATCTGATATCTGCCCAAAGGACAATAGCAGGCAAGGTCAGGCCAGACTGAGCCGTGACCTGGAACTCCATCCTAATCTCCCATATGGATGGGGACCCAACATGCTTGAGCCATTATACACATTGGCAGGAAGCTGGATTGGAAGTGGAGCTGGGGCTGGAACCCTGGCACTCTGAGATGGGCTGCCGATACCCCAGCCAGCACCTTTTTTTTTTTTTTAAAGATTTATTCATTTTATTACAGCCAGATATACAGAGGAGGAGGAGAGACAGAGAGGAAGATCTTCTGTCTGATGACCCACTCCCCAAGTGAGCCGCAACGGGCCGATGCGCGCCTATCCGAAGCCAGGAACCCGGAACGTCCTCCAGGTCTCCCACGCGGGTGCAGTGTCCCAATGCACTGGGCCGTCCTCAACTGCCCTCCCAGGCCACAAGCAGGGAGCTGGATGGGAAGTGGAGCTGCCGGGATTAGAACCGGCGCCCATATGGGATCCCGGGGCTTTCAAGGCGAGGACCCTAGCCGCTAGGCCACGCCGCCGGGCCCCCAGCCAGCACCTTAACTGCTACCCCAAATGCCCATCCTGAGGCACCAGGGTCATTTGCCTCCTCCAGTCTGAAGGGAAGGAAAAGAAAATTAGGTGATTTCAAATCACTGAAGTGATTCCGTGGATGACAAATGTCACCAAGATTAGCTGTTAGAATAGTAGTTGATAATATTATTACATGTATTTTTACAGAGCCTATATATAACACAAGAGTCAACGTTGGGCAAAGCTGTTGTCATCTGCACAGTGAACTGGCAAGGGAGCCTAAGTAGTTTAGAAATGACACTGAGGCCCTTAATAAGAGCTCTGTGCTTAGATGCTTCACATTTTAAATGGCTGAACCCAAGACAATGGTCATGAACGTGGGCTCTGGGGGGGTCTTGGCTTCTAGGAAGTTAAGTCTACTTCCCAGAGCCACGAACCTCTGTGCAACACAGAAATGTGGGACTCTGTGTTGAACTCCACCTGGGAGGGTGGAAAAATATGTAAACGAATGCAATATTTTTTCAAATGAAGCTTCCAGCAGCTGATTCAGCTGGAATGTAATTTATGCTAATAAGATCCTGAATTTCAAACTGACTTTTTTCTTATCACACTAAAATCCTTTAATTTGGGTAAATATTCCTAAATCCAGAATTGCTAGGAAAAAAAAATTTGCAGCCAAAAGCCAGGGATATAACTGGCCCTGTTTATAAAGAAAATAGGTGGTAAAAATAATCCCAGGCTGGAGGAGTGGGGAGCAAGAATTTCAGTGTGGGGGGCTTTTCAGCAATTTCCCCAGACACAGTCCTTGTCCTCACACACCCTCCATTTCCGGAAGAGCTTATTATGATTTCAATATGGCTGCAGTCCTTGAGTGCTTGTGCCATTGGTAGGATGGTGGTCTCACCCGCTGTGATGGATGTGGGGGAGAGTGTACCAGACTGAGCCATGCTCAAGTTTCAGTTCTGCTGCTACCTAGCCATGGGACGCTAATCAGGTCACTTCCCCCAGCCAGGCCTGTTTCTTCATATACTGAGCTAAATTATATGCGGTGCTTATATCAGAGGACCTCCTGGGAAGCCCTTTGGCATTAGGTTATCCAAGCTACTGAGTGGCTGTCAAATTTACTGAACCACAGTGGGAAGCGGCACATTTTATATTATGATCCCCCTAGAACACGCACTTACAGATTTACAAATAGATGTATACACACACACGGTGTTACCAATGCAAGCATACATGTACAAGACACGAAACTGAAGATCTCATGAAATAGCACTCTAGTAACCTCAGATGAGTTCCAGTATCCTAAAATTCTCTTTTGTTAAGAAAGACCTGATGAGTTTTCAGCAAATGATCTGTAGGGTGATGATCATTCTATCACAGTCCTGCCAGCCTCAAGGTCAACACTGGGGAACATATAGGTCAACAGGTAATGGTCTCAGAACTACAAAGGTCCTGACCTCAGTTATTCCGGTGAAAAATCAGGACATACTAAGTAAAAATCACCACAAAGTATACACGATGCACTGCAGTGAGTTCACTCAACCTGCTTTAAGTTCTGCGTAAATAAACCTTGGTTCTTCTTTTATTGGCTAAATTGTTTTTCACCTTTTCAATCAAAAAAACCCCAGTAGAACCAACCCAGCAATTGCAACCATCAGCTGATCAGGGCAATGGACTGTGCCGGGCCCTGTGCTTGCTAGAACATACAAGAATCTGGCCTGGGAATACCTCAAAGTTTCTTTGGGGATCTCCCCAATCGAACTGCTGGACTCAGAACCCTAGCCAAGAAAAGACAGAAGAAAGAACAAGTCAATCAACCACCTCAGCTATATGTTGGCAGCAAAATACTGGGCAAATGGAGACTCTATGATGGACTATGTCAACCAGTGGATTCTTCAACGACCTCATCGTGCTTGGAGTGGCAAAACTGGCAGCGATTCATAATTGGTGAACTATTAAAACCACTTGAGCAAGTATCTCAGAGCATCGCCCACGTCCGGGACTTGGGGTGGGTGGGAAACTGGGTGGGGCTTCTCCCTCAATATCCCCCTTTACCTCAGATACAAGAAGGAAACAGTACGGACATAATAGTCTTACCCACTTCCCTATAGCTCCTGAACCTTTTTACTGTAATTAACTATGTAAAGATTGTCAAAAATATAATAAAAATAAATAAATTTTAAAAATTTAAAAAAACCAAAAAAATAAAAAAAATTTAAAAAAGAAATGAATCATTGAAGTCAGCGTGACGGTTCAACTAACTACCTTTTACTTTCAAGGGCAGCATGCTCTATGGGTTTGGTTTGTATGCTGGCTGCTCCACTTCCCATCCAGCTCCATTTGTGGCCTGGGAAAGCAGTCGAGGACGGCCCAAAGCTTTGGGACCCTGCACCCGTGTGGGAGACCTGGAGGAAGTTCCTGGCTCCTGGCTCCTCATGGGCTCAGCTCAGACCATTGTGGCCACTTGGGGAGTGAACCAGCTGATGAAAGATCTTTCCCTGTCTCTCTCTCTCTTTGTAAATCTGCCTTTCTGATAAAAATAAATAAATCTTAAAAAATCCTTAATTTTTATTTTAAAAGCACTGTTGTTAATAAAGCAATTATGTAGTATCTTCCATTTTCAAAAATGATTGAGGGAAGACAGTATAATAAGATTCTAGGCCTTGAACCTTGTATCCACTCCTCAAACAAACAAACAAAGACAAAAACAAAAAAAACACTACTGTAGTTTCTTAACCCAAGCCTCGCATGCTGGGGTGTGGAAGCGATTTCCATTTCGGAGGACACTTGAGGGTTCTGGACACCTGGCCCTCGGCCGGGGAGGAGAAGATATTAAAGCTGTTCCCAAGGATTTCAACACTGAAGGAAATGTTTCATTTACTGAGAGAAATCTTTTCAATGAATATTATTATTTTTTTAAAGATGGAGGGGATGCCACTTGCTTTTGGGATGCGCACATCCTAGACTGGTGTGTCCAGGGCTGAGGCCTGCCTCTGCTTCCAACCCAGCTCCCTGCCAGTGTGCACCCTGGGAGGCAGCAGAGAATGGCTGAGACATTTGGCTTCCTGCCACCCACATGGGGGATCTAGCCAGAGGCACCAGCTCGCTCCTGGCCTGGGTCTGGGCTTGGGCCAGCCCCAGATGCTGTGGGCATTTGGGGAATGAGCCAGGAAATGGAAGATCTCTTTCTCTGTTTCTCACACTCTACCTTTGAAGTAAATAAACAAATTGTGGGGAAAAAACTGTGCATTTTCTATGCACAAATGTATATACATCAAATATATTTGATAATATATACTGTATGATGAATTTACCAAGAAAGACTGTATTCTATTGCCATGTATTGCATTCCATGTATGATATGTTTATTCCTGTATATCAGAATTATAACAATTCTTAACATTTAAGCTTATGAAAAGGTTAAGCCTGAGCTGTGGCTTATTTCTAATTATCTGTTATTCCACTTTATTTTAACTCCATTGTCCTCCTCTCCGGAAATTCTGTAGTAAAAGACTCCGAACAACTTGACTGCTCTGTGAACTTAGGTCACTGGGAAGGGGGAAGGACTCAATTATTTGCCTTTGTGGCCTTGACCTTTACCTCAAAACTGTTTCAACTTGATCATCTCAACCTTTCTACTGTCACCACAATATGCATTTTTAATAGTATTAAAAACAACTGTCCCCCATAATACCTTGGGTTTGCAGAAGGGAGAAAGCCAATTCCATTTAGGGATCAATAGTTTCTGATTTCCCATTTACAGCTCTGGAACCTCCCCTTATTGTTCCTTCCATCACCATCACTTCCTTCTCCCCGGGACAACCTGGGCTAACCTCTCCAAGTACAAGTTCCTCCAAATACATGGCACAAAGTTGGAGTGCAATCAGAATTTCTTTCCTGATAAAAACCATTTTCCCAGGTATGTTGATATTACTTTACTTTTCCCCTATGCAGGTAGAAAGCACAGGGTACTCTTCCTAGGGTTTCAAGAAGGAAAATATGACACGTGCTGATCCAAACCAAACAGACCTCGCAAGGTCCTGACAATGACGTCTTCATTGGATATGACCGCTCTGAAGGCGTTCGCTGCTTGTCTGCTCTCGATCACTGCGCCAAGGCCTTGGCCTTCAGATGCTCCAGAAGCCCCCGGGAGCATCGCCGACTCGCTTCTGATTACAAACAGATTGGTTTTGCATCCACAACAAAATCTAAGAATCGATGAAATCCCGCCCATCTCCTACTCGGTTACTGTTCTCTTTGCTTGACCACAGGACTCGGAGACCGTTAGAATCCCAAACAACATCCTAAGTTGGGGGGGCATTTATAAAATACAGCAGGAGTGAAAACAGAGCAAAGGATTTGCTGTGGCAAGATTTATTTTCTTCCCCCAACCTTTGGTATTAAAATTTTCTTCTATTAGGCATTAACATTTCGAATTCTGAAGGATGCTGATAGGAACTGTGATTAAGGACTCCCAATGTTTTAACTTTTAAAATATAAATTTAAAAAGCTACTCTACATAGTCTAGCCTTCAAGGATATTAGCAGGGGATCAAGAAAGAACCTTAGCACTCAAAAATGGGCTTTAAATACCACAAAGGTTAAACTTCAGTTATATTATCAGAAAATACTAAGAATATGGGCAGAAAAATTTTTTTCACAATTTCTTCTTCTGTTTTTAATTATTTATTTATTTTAAGATTTATTTTATTTTTATTGGAAAGTCATATATAGAGAGAGAAGAGACAGAGAAGAAGATCTCCTGTCTGTTGATTCACTCCCCAAGTGGCCACAGTGGCCAGAGCTGGGCCCATCTGAAGCTAAGAGCCAGGAGCCTCCTCTGGGTCTCTCACATGGGTGCAAGGTTCCAAGAGTTTGGGCTGTCCTTGACTGCCCTTCCAGGCCACAGGCAGGGAGCAGGATGGGAAGCAGGGATGCTGGGATTAGAACCAGCGCCCATTTGGGATCCCTGACACGTTTAAAGAAGGTGAGAACTTTAGCTGCTAGGCTACCACGCCAAGCCCAATTTCAATGAAGGTTCTCGCGATAGTTCAGTAGAAATCGTTTCACTATTTTGGCTCCATCTGACAACAAAACACAACTTTTTTTTTTTTTTTTTTTTTTTAACAAAACAGGATCCATGCACAATCTCATCAGAGGGAATGTACCGGCAAGCGGGTGGAGCACACCAGGGGCTGGTCAGGACAGCCCAAGCCCAGCGCCCTGCCTCTGCTCGCCACCCCTCACCAGGGAAGCGGGGCGCCGGAGCACGTGGGGAGGCAGACAGTTTTGCTGGCTCCCACTGGCTTCTCGGGCCCACAGCCCGGCAAAAGTTAGCATCGTGGGGTTCCTGTCCTCGTGCCAACCCACAGGGCTCCAGGGGCTGACTGAGAAGGATGCTGGCCAAATCGTGTGTGAGAAGCCACCTCTTCCACTTTGTCTGCCATGTTGGGAGGTGAGACTAAAAGAAGCCCCTTGCAGGAGACTTTGCAGTGCTGGTGCCAAGGCGTGGCGAGGGACAGGCCCAGCCAGCAGCTGGCTTCCCCCTCGCACCAGGCAGGATTCCTCCCAGGGGCCGGCCTGGCGGCGGAGCCGGGCACGCCTCAACCTCAGCCAGGGCACTCTTTCCGTTGATTTTTTTTTTTTTTTCAAATTTAAGTAATGATGATCTTATCTCCTTGGGGCCCTGTATTGCTTTGCCAAACAGAGAGTAATCCAGGCACTGGTTGCACGCACACACACACACCACAGCCTACCTATCAGTGGAAAACAACACAAACAGTGTATTTAGGTGAACATGGAGCTCCATGGTACAGAAACAAAGTTGAAGAACAGACATTCTGGAAAAGGAGTCCTCATTTGCTGCCATTCCCAAGGCCAACAGGAAATTAGGAAACAAGTGAGGTCCCTCCAGCCTCGCGCATGTGAATATGCAGACACCCAGATGAATATCCGCACGTTCTGATGCAGACGCCCACCAACCCACGTGACAGCCTCCCCTACAGGCACCCCAGCTCTTTTCCGAACCAAGAAAGATGATGCGCTTTTCAGGAAAGTTCGCATTTTATTGCAGTTTTTTGTTTTTTTAAGAAAAATGAAAATCAGTACTCTCACACCATTTCTGGCAAATGGACAAACTTAGACAATTTATCAACACTTCCTTAAATTTTTACACCACACTGCACTCCAACAGGTTTTTGTTTTAAGGTAAACCCGGTTTTCGGCTCTTCCCTGTGGAGAAGTGACTTTCAAGTCAGTGAAAGTTCTTGGCCCATGATTAAAAGTCTTTGCCAATTAGTCCTCAACAACTTCAATTCATTTTCTTCTGGTTCAAGATGAGTAGAAGCCTAATAAGGCTGTGATAAAAGGGCAAAAGGCACCCGAGAGCCAAAAGCGGATTAATGAGCTCCTCCATTTATTTGTCTTTCTAACAGCTGAACTGTTACAACTATTGACACTCTTCAAAAGGTTCCGCTCTGAACCCTGTCCAGGCACTGCAGGCTCCAATGGACATCTTCAAATCCAGAGAATGGGGCGGGGGTAAGAGCTTCCCCTGTGTGATGCCAAAACCAACAAAGCCCCACGGATCAGGTAATGAAACTTCAGCTTTTCCCCCTTTGAGATTTATTTACTGGCAGCTGACAAGGGGCAAATTCAGCTCGAATTGTGCAGTCAAGGCCCTGTCAAGCTTTGCGAGGCACCCTTGTCTTGAAGCACCTTCATGACTGGCATTTCGCTCAAAAGCCCTCGGCACTGGTCCTTAACAGCTTATGACATCACAAAGGACACTCCAGACAGATGCCTACATGGCATCCTGCAGCATTTTAAAAGAGAATTAGTGGTTTTAATTATGGTCGTGGTATGAAAGGGAACCAGGCAAGCTCCACGGGAGACCTTTGATCAGGCCCTTTTGCTAGTACAATGCCACGGAACTGTGACTATTCCTGGTAAGGGGCCTTTTCTTGCTGAATGACTCACCAGTGATCTTTGAATGCAGACAAGCTCCTTGCCCTCCCTCTTCATTAGGGAGCATTTCTATACAGGGGCCTATATAGTGCTTGGAGTCTAGGAGCTAGACAATTGGGTGGAAAAGAATCCCCACCGATTCTGGCCTCTACTTAGGAAGTGCTGAAGGACTCCGAGTGACTTTATTCATTAAAACAGGTTGCTATTAATTAACTGTCATAATAAAATAAAGAACTATTATTTGCATGTCTTACTATGTTCTCTTTAGTCATATGTATAAAAGATGCTTGTAACAGAAATGAAGTTATTGAACCACGTCCCTCTTCCCCCCAGCCCCTTGCCCCGTCCCGGCCTCCCTTCCCAGTTGTCTTGCATTTTGCTAGCAGGAGCTTACTAATTATTAGGCCTACATCTATGGGTCCAAATTCAAGTGAAACATAAATATAAAAAATGAATCAAGCACATACAAAAATCCTTTTGACTTGCCAATCGGTTTCTACAAGTAAACTTGGCAAAGAGCAAATTAGCTTTTCTTTTCAGTGATTTCAGAGAACTGGGTAAGATAATAAAACCCAAACTTGTTTTTCAAAACATCATTCACTTGGTATTTAGCTTCAGGTGTGAGATTATGTGACAACCACAATTATTTTTTAAAAAAAGTAACTTGAAGCATAACAACATTCATTCTCTTAAAAAAAATAAACAAACACCATTTCACTTTCAGAAATCAGAAAATGTCTTTGGTCTTGCATTTTGGTCTTGCATTAATATCTTAAAAAAAATTCCTCTTTTAAAACTGTCACCCATGAGCAAGGCTCTTAAAGGAGTCATAAGGTGACACTGCAGGTGCATGGAGAGGACACGTTCTTTTTCTTGTAGAATCTCTTCAAGCACAGTCACTTGGTGAAAGATTGTGGAAGTGGGAAGATTTTTCCAGAAGCTTCTCACTGTAATGCTCACTGGGTAATGTGGGATAAAAAGAAACTTTGCATAAATAGTACATCTCAGCCATGAAATACTTTTTAAACAGTACGGCCCGTGCCAAGTTACTTCCATCTGGGAGGCAACATGGCTATTGTGTGTGTGTGTGTGTGTGTGTGTGTTTTAACACACTTTCTTTGCGTGGAGGGTAAACTTCTGGACTCCAGAGCTTTGGGTGTTGGCTGACCAGCAGGTTCTTCACATTTTGCTGTCTCGCACGGGTTTCCTGTCTCTCAGATTCTGCAGTTCTTTTCGTAAGTGCTTGACTGCGGCTAAGATGTCGGCTCGCTGAGGGTCCTCCCGCGCTTTCCGGGCATACAGGTGGAAGTGTTTGATGGTTTCAGACAACAGGACTTCGGGGTCCGCGTCTCGCGCCCCCAGCCGCAGCATGCGCTCACAGGCGATGGCGTAGTTCTTGTCCCAGTTCACGGGGTGCTTCTTTTGTGAAGAGACAATCTCCTTATAAAGCTGCAAAGCACACAGTGCCGGTGTTTCACTGTCAGCCTCTGACTTTACTGTTTTTACTCTTTTTAAGAAAAAAAGAGAGTATAGAGGAACAAATAACACAAGGGGAAAAAAACACGAAGCAGCTATAGTAAAAATCTAATCGTTGCTAGGCCATGCGGAAAACGCGAGACAGTGGCAGGAGGTTGAGTTTGCTCCTGGGGCTTTCGGCTGGTGCAGGGGGTTCTGAAGGCACACTGTGTCGGGACAAAATGCTACTCCTCCAGGAAGATGTTCTGGGTCTAATTCATGGGTCTAATTCACGTTCTGGTCTAATTCATGGAAAACTATTTGCTCAACAGGCAGAAAGGTTGAAACTCTAAATTTAGCTGTTGGACGGGGGGCAAAAATAGCCTTCTTTGGAAGGCCGAGTGGAAAAAGAACTTGAAGAAATTTACATGTGGGCCCGTGTTATTTACCTAAATTTCCCTGTGTGTTAAAAACAACGCCAATGACAATAGCGACAACAGAACAATTCAAACAAATCCTCCGGAGGCTGGGGGCAATGGGACTCAGATACATGCTTGGAGAGTTAAACTCTTCCTGGTATTGTGAAATGGTGCCTACAGTAGGCATTGGGTATTTGTTCCTCAACCTCCAGGGACAGCAGGGCCCCGGAGCAGAGTGGGGGGCTGCTCTGGGAGCTGCCGCTGTGCAGTCAGAGCTAGTGACGTCATGTTGTGACCCAGCACCCAGTCCTGTTTCTTCAGCTCCTACTGCGGAGCAGACAAACGCCAGAACTAGAGCGGCATGCCAATGACCAGCTCCCCAACCCCGGGGAGGTCACTTCCACGTTTCAGAACCCTCAGGCTTCCAAGGCCTTCTCGTTCAATCCCTTCCTTTTACAAACCAGGACACAGAGTGACACAGAGACGCCAACGCCCACTGCCAGCCCTCTACCCTCACATTCTGTTGGGAAAGCACACCTTTCCCAGTCTCTGCTGTTTTGCTGTTTTTCTCTATCAGCTGCGTGGTCCTGTGTGCCATGACTTCCACATGCACTCATACTTCCTCCTCTCCCCGTATGTGTTCCTGGGATCTCACTCACAAAGCTATTCTTACAAAGCCAGTGCTGCAGGTGGACCTGTGTGGACTCCCCTCATAAATGCTGTCCCGACTCTGAAGTTAGATGTTAAGGAGATGGGGATGGTCTGTGTTCCCTGAAAAAACACAACTTGCTGACCCAGTGGACTGCCTAGGGCTCTAACAGCTGACCACGGAGGAGGCCGCTTGACAGAAGATGAACTACTAGGACATCCTGCTGCTTTTCTGTAGAGTTACAGGGTGTTAGGAGAGATGGACAGGATCCGACAGGAACAGGATGTGAGAGGTGAGTCCAAAGTTTACAGTGCACATTTCTAAGAAAGAAGTCAGGCCTTGGAATGACTGAGTTGAGTCAGAGCTTACAACAAATGGCAGAGGGGACTCAGAACCGGCACCTCCTGGCTGGCACACAAAATTGTCACATGCTGCCTACTGGGACGGCATCCTCGGCCATCCCTGAGTGGGGTGGCCTGGTTGGCTTCTGCCCTGGGCCCTCGGTTTTCTCTTTCTGGATTCCCCAGGCTCCTGCTGCCCTGCCTACCATCTGTCTGGTCATTTCCTTATCCTTCCAGTGGAGCCCCTACTGGCATCCCCTCTGGAAGCTTTCCCACTCTCCCTGTGGCCCCCAGCTTGGTCCAGCTCTCTGTTCCCATAACACTTCTTCAGGCTCTTCGGGACACTTCCAAGATGGGCCGAGGACTTGACCTTCAGCCTCCCTCTCTAGCCTGATCTCTTTTTGAGAGCAGTGATGAGGCTTGCTGGCCTCCAGTGCCGTATCTGGAATAGACTGGGTGACGAGGAATGCTGTGTGAGTGAGTAAACAAACCATGGACCTACAGACTCCTGAACGGGCAGCTGTTCCTTCTGAGCCCCCTACAAAGGCCATGGCTGTGCAGATCTGTGCAGATGCCCCAGGGCTCCGGCCAGGACACAGCCAACAGCCAGACCATCTCTGCAGCTGGGTGAGGACCCAGTGCTGCTAACGGCAGCAAAGCAGACGGGCCACACATGCGCTCCTGCCGGCCTCTCATCTGTGCAAGAGCCACGTCCGATGCGCCTGTCTCCTGCGGTTCTGCTCAGCTCCTAAGGCTCGCTGGGACCCTCTGTACTCACCGACTCTGCCCCAGCTCAGGCTCTGCCACTTCCTGTGTGACCAGGCTCATGGCTTCTGCACAGCAGGTGAGCGGTTGGTGCCGCCACTGCTGCCGCTGCAGGAACCCCTGGAAGACTCAGTGCCCGAGGGCACGAAGACACCATCATGCAGGCCTGGTGCCCTCACCATGCCTGGTCACCTTCTGGAGGTTTTCAGGGACAATGGCCTTCCTTTTCTATCCTTTTCCAACATCCAGAGGCTACCCGTATTTCTCGGCTTCTGGCCCCTTTTCCCTCTGGAGGGCCAGCCATGTGGCATCTTCTGGAAGCTTCTCTGCCTGCTCTCTGCTGCTGCCTCCCTCTTATGCGGACCTCTGTGATTACGCTGCATCCCATCTGGATAACCCAGCATCTCTGCCACCCCAAGACCCTGACTTAACCTTGTGAGCAAAGCCCCCTGTCTAGGAAAGGCAGCGTGTTCCTGGGTTCTGGGGGTTTGGACAGAGACACCTTTGGGACTTTCTCCTGTCCACCACAGTCTTGCACTCAGACACTGTGCTACGACTCAGTGCTCACCACTCAGGCTGCTGTACAATATGCCAGGGAAGCCAGAAACAGAGGAGAGCTCTAATACAGCCAGCACACTCTCTCCAGGGCCCTCCCCAAACCTCGCTCCACACGTCCGAGTCCACATACGCTATAGGCATGGGTGTAGAGTCGCGCCTTCACGGTTGCAGGGACATTAGCAGTCTCTGCCAGGTCGAAGATGAAGAAGGGCGTTTTCATCCTGGGGGTGCAGATGGACATGGTCACACTCGGGCTCAGTCTCCCCGCCTCTCCCATGCACCTGCACTGCTCGGAGGCCTTCACTGTGCTATTTGGAAATCTCTGATCTACGCCGCTGAACTCTGGACCCACAGCAGGTACACCTGCAGCCTTTTCCCAGTGTGCTCCAGGAGGACAGGGCGCATTCCTCAGCAGTTTGCAGGGCCGAGCTCACCTGCTTCCCTGCACCCAGCCCACTAGGTGAATGCTGTTGCCAGAGCAGCCGGGAAAAGAGAGAGATTTGTGGGACTTCTAGGCACAGCCATGAAAGCACCCACCACAGTGGCTCGCTTCATGTGCAACCTGTTCTTGGGAGGCGGCCAGCCTCTCGGATGACAGGAGCCCGTCCCAGTTGTACTTGGCACCAGTTCAATCAATACCCGCCCCAATAGTGAGCTGCTTCGCCTCTGGCATGACTTCCTCCCAGCGTTCAGGAATGTACAGACCCAGGGAGCCAAGGTAATTCCAAAAGTCCATGGAAAGGCAGAGGTGCAGTGCATTCTGGCATATAAGATTATGAAATCTATGAATATGCAGGAGGGGGCAGGGTCTAAGAAGAGTCAACAGAAATCACACTCATTTTGACAGAACTATCCCTGGGTTTCAAAATTTTCTATGCCAAGAAAAGTGTCATTTTATTCCATTTTCCATGCACTTTTGGGATTACTCTCATACATATCTAGTAAGTTCTTTAAAGCAAGTGTTTGGCCCCATGACTAGACCTGTAACAAAATACTCAATTTTTTATGTTGGAAATGCTACTGCACAATACTATCTTTGTAATCTTTAGTTTGCAGTTGCATTTTTTGACACTTTCTTAAAAATCTCTTCACACAGGCTTTTTGTATCACATCCTAATTCTCACTGCACAAGTGCAGAGTAGACATCTATTTTCAAAGCTCATTCTGGCTTTTTTTTTTAAACTTGACATTATTAAAATTTAGTCTCAGATTTGTGAGCGCTGGCAGTTCCAATGATTCTAAAATTATGGCTGGAAACCTTGGGCCCGGAGCAATGGCCTAGTGGCTAGTGTCCTTGCCTTGAACGCACCGGGATCCCATATGGGCACTGGTTCTAATCCCGGCAGCTCCATGTCCCATCCCGCTCCCTGCTTGTGACCTGAGAAAGCAGTTGAGGACGGCCCAAAGCTTTGGGACGCTACACCCATATGGGAGACCTGGAAGAAGTTGCTGGCTCCTGGCTCCAGATTGGCAAGGCACCGGCCATTGCGCTCACTTGGGGAGTGAATCATCGGATGGCGGATCTTCCTCTCTGTCTCTCCTCCTCTCTGTATATCTGACTTTGTGGCCTCTCTGCCAACAAGAGGGAAGCATGGATCCGGCCACAGGAAGGCTCAACTTCCCTTTTGCAGAAGCCGCACCTGACAAAGTTGAGTGGCGAGCATCAGATGGCCTTGAACCCTGCAGCCCAGTCCTGAGCCAAGGCACCTCACACTCCTACCCTGTTTTTTGTTTTTATAAAGCAGAGATAATTTAACCTCTTCACTTTTTTTTTGACATGGGAACAAGATGATTGTGTGTATTCATGAGGATGAGGGTACAGAACAATCACACTGACGACCACTCTTCCCTGCGCCCTCTAGGAGCCGCACCACAGCCTCGCTCTGCCACATGAACAGCAAACTGCAAACAGACAAGCAGGGACTCACCTGGCTTGCCACATCTCTTCGTTGGCCACAGACTCCCAGGAGGATGGAGAAAACCTGCAGTTACAAGAAAACAGGCACACTTCCCATCAGCTGTGCTTGGGCACTACGGACAGGCAAATAACTGGCTTTGTGATCTGACAAAGTCCACAAAGCAGGCCGGTCTTGAAATGCTAACAGCCACCAACTAATGTGTTTCTTTTCCTTCCAAAGCTTCCAGGGTCAGGACTTTGGGTTTAAGTGTACATGCATCCCTTGGTCTGCATATTGAGCACCAAATGCCTCGAGGGAGCAAGGACAGAGTCAAGGGGCAGAGCTGGAGGCATGTGGGGTTGCTGAGGGATGGCATAGCGGGGAGGGTCGGACGGAGGGGGCACAGCTCCGGGTCAAAGAGCTGCAGGCAGGGAGGACAGTGTGGGTCTGCTCCAATACTGGCCAAACCGCCGGCTCACGCTTCCTCCTCTTCCGTGTCTGCTGGCACAGAATGGAGATAATGACGCATGTAGTATTTGCCAGCTCTGAGGGAAATGTTACTTGCTTCTTTGCCTTTTTAAAAAACTTATTTATTTTTATTAGAAAAGCACATTTACAGAGAGGAGATACAGAAGAATCATCCAACAGCTGCTTCATTCCTTAAATGGCCACAACAGCTAGAGCTGAGCTGTTCTGAAGCCAGGAGCCAGGAGCTTCTGGGTCTCCTGCATAGGTGCAGGGTCCCAGGGCTTTGGGCCGTCCTCCACTGCTTTCCTAGACCATAAAGAGGGAGGATTGGAAGGGGAGCAGTCAGGACATGAACTGGCACCTGTATGGGATCTTGGCGTCTGCAGGCAGAGGATTAGCCAGTTAAGCCATCATGCCAGGCTCAAAATACTGCTTTTTAAGTGCTTCTTCTGAGGGCTGAGGGTCAGACTGCTGTCTTTAGACCTGACAGCCCATCTTTGTCTGCCACACAGCATCGTGGACTCAAAAACCCATAAGGCCTTTTACTATGCAAACTCACCTGCCTAAGCAGTAAGTCAAAGAATCCTTAATTGATTCATAGTTTAAAATAGGCAATGGAGTGAAGAGTGTGTAATGTCTTTAGCTGGTGATTCATTTTCTGTATAGAAGGGAGTGAATTCTTTGAAGAAATGCTTAAAGGAAGACTAGTAATGCCCCAAACATAACCAGTTGATGTCAAGCAACTTTGGAAAAAAGTCACCGGGGCAAGTCGTACAGCACAGCAAGCTGAGCTGCTGCCTGCAATGCCGACTTCCTGTATGAGTGCTAATTCAAGTCTTGGCTCTGCCTGCCAAGACACCTGACAAGGTAGAAGACAGCCTGGTACTCGGGCCCCTGCCACCCACGCAGTAGACCCAGATGTAGTGCCAGGGTCCTGGCTTTGGCCTGGCCCAGTTCTGTCTGTTCTGGCCAACTGGGGAGTGGGCCAGAAGATGGAAAATTTCTCCCATTCTATCATTTGCTTTTCAATGAAATAAATATTTTTTTTAAAAAGCTGCTAAAATCTCATTCTCCCTTGCAGTGAAGTTATCTGTCAATCCTGAAGAAAAGAGGACAAGTTGATGTTCAAGGAATAGGGTGGTTTTTCAAGGTCAAGTGCAGGTGATGAATCTTGTCCATCTGCTTGTTAGGTCATGAGATACAGGTCAGTGAACAAGAGAGCATTAAAGGGCCAGAAATTGGGAGATGACCCCCATCAACCGAGCACTGTGGTACCCACCTAGCCACAGCCCCCGCTCCATGCCCCACTCTCACCCTCTGCTTTGTAAACAGGACAAGAAAGACATGCCCAATTTCTGCACCTGCTTTATGGACAATAAAGAATGTTAATTAAAAAAAAAACCCTAAAATTAAAAGAAATCTCCAAAACGAGTGCCTTCTTTAGGCAACCAACAGTCACTGTGACTGCTTCAAAGCACAACGGGGGCTGGCACTTTGGTGGAGCAAGTTAAACTGTCACTGGTATCCTACATTGAGTCCCTACTGCTTCACTTCCCACCCAGCTCCCACTAAGGTACCTAGAAAAGCAGCAGAGGATGGCCTGTGTATCTGAGCCCCTGTACCCATGTGAGTGACCCGGATAAAGTTCCTGGCTTCCCGGTCATCATGGCCATTTGGGAAGTGAACCAAAGGAAGACCTCTCGCCCTCTCTCTCTGTGTGTCTCCCTGCCCTTCTCTCTCTAACTTTTTTTTCACATTAATACAAAACAAAACAAAACAAAAACCTGACAACTTCTGTTCATACCGCCCGTATTCTTCCGTCCAGTTGTAGAGATTCTGTGTAAGCTTAATCCATTCCTCGGGGTTGAACACCCACTTGGAGGAAACTAATTTGTCACAGGATCCCCAGGGCCACAGGGAATAGCTCTTCTTCCATGTGGGGTCACCTTCATGAATTCCTATGCAAACGAATGTTTCTTTTCTATTGAAAACAGGAAAACACAGGACGTATTTTTTAACTCAAATCTTGGTAACCAATAAGCCATTTCCAAATATTTTGGTTTACTGAAATGTTTCCATAATAGACTATATGAAACGTATCTTACAGTAAAAAGGTTTTTCAAGGGGCTGAAGGGAAGCAAACACACTTAAAAAAAAAAAACTACCCATTCCCATGTTATAAGAAATCACTTAGTGACAAGAACTGTTATTAAAAATTGCTGTGGTCTAGCTGCATATATGGAAAAGTTTATGGAAAATGTAATTAAAACAAGTTTATCTTGGTGCAGAAATTTTGAAGTTCACTCACATAAGAGGTCTAATGTGTGCTCTGAACAAACCTCAGGGCATTCAGACACATTCTGCAACAAAATACTGATCTTTTAAATTCCATTTTTTCCGCAAAGCTTCTCGAAGCCTTCTTGTAGTTTATGAATAAAACTGATTAGATTGGAATAGTTCTTAGGACCTTCAAGTTGTGCAAAAATCAGTAATGGAGATGGTTTAAGCAAGCTTAGTTCATAAAAAATGGTGCAGGGTATTGTGGCCCAGCAGGGTCAGACCTCTTGGGACGCTAGTATTTCTGCAACTGGCTGCCAGTCTGAGTTCTGGCTGCTCTACTTCTTATCCAGGTTCCTGTTCATGAATGCATCCTGGCATGCAGCAGATGGCGGCTGCAGGCTTGGGACCCTGTCACACCACCTGGGAGACTTGGCAGGAGTTTCAAGACTTCTGGCTTTGGTCTGGCCCAGTCATCCAGGGAGAGGACCAGCAGACAGATGGGAGATTTGGCCCTCTGCCTTTTAAGGGAATAAAAGGCAAAAACATTTTAAAAATGAGAGAAAAAGAAAAATGAATAGTAGTTCTATCCCAATACGTGCTTTATGCTTTGACTGTGAGTGTGAGGGTAGGAGGTAGCAAGTTAGGAGAGACTATTTCAAAGTAAAACACTTTTTGAACTTTGAAACAACATGTTTCTAGCTTAGATTTTAGATTTGTTCCCACCTTTCATATCATGATTTTGGAAAAATTACTTAACTACCTGCATCTATTCTCAGCTGTGAAATGACTCTGATAACCACCTTTCAGATCTAAAGAAAAATAACAGGACTTTGGCTTACACTACGTTTTCAACAACAACAACAAAAACATGTGAACTGCTTGTTTATTTATTTTTATTGGAAAGGAAGATTCACAGAGAAGGGGAGAAGGAAAGAAAGATCTTCTATCTGCTGGTTTACTTCCCAAATGGTCACAATAGCCAGAGCTGAACCAATCCGAAGCTGGGAGCTTCTTCCAAGTCTCCACGCAGGTACAGGGTCCCAAGGCTTTGGGCCATCCTCAACTGCTTTCCCAGGCCCCAGGCAGGAAGCTGGATGGGAAGTGGAGCAGTCGGGACACGAACTGGTGTCCATATGGGATCCTGACGTTTGAAGGGGGTAGTTTAGCTAATAGAGCCATTGTGCAGGGTCCCTGTGGGATGCCTGTGCTTGAAGGTAGGAGAATATCTAGTTTAACCATGGCACCAAATTTGTCAATTTAAAAAATATATTTGTCAATTTTGAATGATAGGACCATATTTTTTTTAAATTGTGAGAAACTATTTCTGGGGCCAGTACTGTGATACAGTAGGTTAAGATGCCACTGTGGGATGCTGGTATCCTGTAAGAATCCTGGTTGGAGTCCTGGCTGCTTGCTTCTCATCCAGCTCCTGGTAACATGCAGGAAAAGCAGCAGAAGGTGGCCCATGTGGCTGGGGACCCTGCACCCACGTGGGGGACCAAGACGCTAGATGGGGTGCCCACTCTTGACTTCACCTTGGGCCTGTCTAGGCCATTGCGACCATTTGGGGAAGGAACCACAAAATGGGGACATCATTCTCTCTTAGCTCTGCCTTTCAAATAAATAATAACTACAACCTTTCTTTTAAAAATCCCTTGTTGTGCAATGGACACATACTACTTTTTAAGTAAAAAAAATATATTTTCAAAACTGACACCAAAAATTCTGAGATGTTTGATGGCCAACACTATTTTATAGGCCATGGTACTCATCACTCTGCTGTATTACAACAGCAAAAGCCTAGGAACAACTTAAAAAATGAATAGAATATTTATTCGGTTATTATGCATTCCATGAGAATACTGTAACAGCCACAAAACAATAGTAATGAAGATACTGTTTACATGGTAAATTCTCATGATGTGCTATTAATGGGGAAAAAATGGACCAAAAAGCAAGATATTCTCCCAGCTACCTAAAATATGGCATGTGTGTAAATATCTAACTGTGTATGTGAATAACAATAATAGTTCATGTAACAAATTAATGGACTCCAAGAAAGTGTGCTGAGATGTTAGTGGCAGTCACCCCTGAAAGACAGATGACACTCATGGTCTTTGTCCTTTTCTGTGTCGTCTGAGAACGTTCCCTAAGGAACACACTAATTTTCCCTGAAGCTGTTCTTGGAGCATGGCAGACATCTGACTTCAGAAACACAAGTTATATAAATGTTGTCAGGCCATATGAATGGATTCCTTCTCCATGCACCCAGAACACCTAGTGTACATGCCGATCACACACTCAGCAGACAGATGCATGGAGTCTTTACAGACCACTAGTACCAGACTGACCCCATCTCACTGTGCTCAGCTCTGCTCACAGCTGTGCATGTCTACACTGGACTGGGGTCTACCCAAATTTGGAGTTGAGTCTCACTCATTTTCACATCACTGAGGCCTAATAAAAACTGTAACATGGCATCTGCTATGCTCTCTACGGGTTCAAGTAAATAAAGGTCATAGAAACACCAATGTGTGAATTTTAAGGTTCTTAATCTTCTACTCCAGAACAGTGTAAGCCAATGTTATTCTTACAGGACCTGTATATTGTATGTCACCTGCCATGTCATTCCGTGAGCCACTGTGAACACAGCTCAGACACCACAAACACTGTGTTGGTAAGTCCTTTGCAAGAGACTGACAAAGATCTTGCGGAGTCCTCTTGGCAAGAATAAAGAAATCATGAAGTGAAACTTTCTTTTGCAATCTGTAGACCATCCCAAGCATTTCATGAACAGAGAAATAGTTAGCATCACACCACTGAGGGCATTTACTCTTGACCTTAACTTGGAATACTCTCAGTATCTCAAGTACAGAATTCACAATTCTCATATTTTATCCCAGCTGGCATAAACTGTGGGTGTTTTTCTTATTTATAAAAATGTCTTATCCTTTCTAAAAAAATTCTAATGCTATTTTTATAGAGTGATTATTCCTGACAACATTTGCTTTCCACTTAAAAGGAGGCCATGGTGCTGACGGGGCGGGGGGAACTATAATTGCTTGTGGTCCACCTGCAATGATTTCAAGTAGGCAGGCACATCTCCAATTTCTCTGAATTGTACTAAGATCTTATTTGCTGTTCTTGCTAATCTGTTTTTATTTTTCCTTTACCCGGAACAATAACATTTATTTCTGCCTGGCCTCATTTATGCACAGATATTCAATTTAATTACAAAGATAATCTCAGCGGTGACAGGGAAATAGGTATAGAAAATTGGTCTTTTCGATGAGGCACAGCTGCTACAGAAACAATTTTAGAAAGGCTTAAGAGTTTAGAAAAGCTATTATATGAAAATAATGCTTACTGTTTATTTATTTCAAGAAAATGATGAAGATTAAATGTGACCATTCCGCTGGGTAATACTCCTTCCACAGGACTCCACCGGCTCCCAGGAAAGCGGACACCTGGCAAGTGCTTGGCCATCTTGGGTAAATACCACTCGTAGGTCATCATCTGCCAGAGACCACACAGGGAGTCATGCTTTGTAACTGAGCTCTTAAAAAGAAGGACCAAGAGTATCAAGCACAACGGCACACAACGGGAGGGCTCCAAGTTGTCAATCTCCTCGTAACATGCAAATACGACTCATGTGTGTGGCCTTGGCTGCCCTTTTAATGATCTCAACTTCAGATTTATTTTTTAAAGATATGTTTATTGGAAAGTCAATTTACAGCAAAAAGGAGAGACAAAAAGATCTTCCATCTACTACTGGTTCACTCCCCAAGTAAACACAACAGCTAGAGCTGAGCTGATCAGAAGCCAGGAGCTTATGCAGGGTCTCCCACGTGGGTGCAGGATCCCAAGGCTGATCCTCTTCCACTGCTTTCTAGACCATAAGCAAGGAGCTGGATGAGAAGCAGAGCAGCTGGGACACGAACCGTTACCCACCCGGGATCCTGGTGCATGCAAGGCAAGGATTTAGTCACTGAGCCATCACACTAGGCCTAACTTTGGATGTTCTTAAGAGATCTCTCTCACTGGTCACACTGTTAACTGGCTTTACATCACCCCACAAATCTGAGTTCCCAGAAAGATGGCCTTCCATTCCCTCATCTGCACGAATACACTGAACTGCTTATGTTAAAATCCTAAAATCTCCCACTTCCAGACTACTCATTGTGTGAGATAAAAATTCCATAGTATGGGGATGGTGCTGTGATGTAGCGAGTTAAGCCTCCACTCACAGTACCAGCATCCCAAATGGGTGTCACTTAACAGTCTAGGCTGCTCCACTTCTGATCTCTCTCCTTTCCAATGTGTCTGGGAAAGCAGTGGAAGATGGCTCAAGTTCTTGGGCCCTTGCACCCACACCTGGGATGTAGAGGAAGTCTCTGGCTCCTGGCTTCAGCTCAGCTCTGCTCTGGCCGTTGTGGCCATTTGAGAAGTCAATCGGTGGATGGAAGATCTCTCTCTTGGTCTCTTTTTCTCTCTGCAAAGTTGCTTTGCAAATAACAAATTTTTAAAAATTCATAGTCTAAGCTGTTCTTAGCATTTTGTTTTTTATGTTGAGAAGCATGCTAACACATATTAATAACTTACATTCTATGTACAAGCAAACAGAAGCTCGGATTGGGAAACTCTTAAGGCTCATGTTACACATCCAGGAAGTGACAGAATGAGGACTTGCATCTAGGTCTAATTCACTTTGAAATTCATGCTTCTTAGCTATAGTCCTGCCATTCTAAATAGTATTTAAAATCACAGGGTGTCACCATGTTATCAACACATAACCTGGTGCTTTCAGAAGCTAGACTCTGCACATGATATAAATGCAAACTGCTCACAAAAAAATACGTGCCAACTGCCCTATCGAGCATTTTTTGTAAATGTTTGGTTTCCTCTGAAAATTCAGCTTAATCTTTCATTCAATGCAATTTATTAATAAGCATTGTGCCTAATAATTTGCTCAACTGAACTAATCATATTACTCTCCAGATTAAGAATTTTCCTTTTCCTGATGACTGCTCTAAAAACTTTTGCTTTTTACGTAAGATTGGAATAATAAATCCTTTGGTTTAAATCTGGTTCTTCAGTTCCAGAAAGTTATTTTAATAGTTACTGAAAATTTCATAAGTCTCATCCTAACATACTGTCACAAGACTAACCAAGCTAATACAAAAAACTCTCTTGTGTAATTGTGATTTTTTTTCTTGAGTGAAATGTTTGTTTATTTACGGTATCATTTATATTCAACTCATTTTTTTTAAATCCTGGGCCACTGGGCAGTGTTAATTTGAATGGATGAGTTTGCCTAAATGAAAAAAATACGTATCTACAATGTAGTAAGCATGTGCATGGGCTGTTACATAAACAAGAAACCTACACTGTTACTTGCATTTAGCATGAAACACGTTAATTCTTAAAACATTCAATTTAAATGAAAAAGAAACAATCCACATGATTTATACTACTGAAAAAAAAGATACATTGTACCTCATCGGGATTACAAAAATAGGATCCATTCACTGCTTTTTTTTTTTTTAAATCCATGTTTTAAAATGATTATTCCAGCTTGTTTTTGATCCACTTACTTCCTGATCCACTAAGGTCAGATCTGGCCTGAGCCCCTCGCAGTAATGCATGTAGCGAAGAGAATTTCCTGGCAAGTCCCCTCTCAGTAAGATGATCGCATCACGAGGCATGGAGGCCAGAAGGTTCTTGGCAAACTTATCGATCACATAGTTGGTCCTCTGGTCACAAATGCTAAAGAGGATCAAATAAATTAGAACAGCAACTTGCTGCTATGCTTTTAATTAAGACTAGAATTATTTTCCACAGCATTCCTTTCCCATCACACAATCTACCTTCAGTGTTTCAAAGCATTCTAATCTATATTCCTCTAAGAGGAAGCGCATATGTTTGAAAAGAACTCTATTATCTGATTTAAAAAAAAAGCAGGAGGGGTTGACTGTGCAATAGTCAGTGGGCTGCCTCATTTCTGAAATCTATCATCATTTCCACACACTACCCACCCCCCAACCTAAACAATCTAATTCCATTTTTCATAGCGTTTTTGATTGCATTTGTGATTTAAGGTAACTGCATGTTCGTTGCAGTCACTCCAAAGGAACTTTCAGGAACACGAGGGGGAGCCTGCCAGCATCTGACCCCCTTTGCAGGACACCGTGCAGAGGGTGGCACTGCCCTGGCTCTCGGTTTGTGGGCACTGCAGACTTCAAGCATGCCCCCCTGCCTTCTAGGCTGGGCGATGGCGCGGGAAGGCAGGGACAGGCTTTGCAGCCAGCTTACTTATCTGCAAGATGTTATCTGCTATTGACAAGAACAACAGTACAGTTCTTTTCAAGAGTGAGGGGACTTTCTTACTTCAAAAGAAAAAGTGGCATGGATTCTGAGAGCTTCCTGGACTAAACAGGAAAAAGACTACGAGGCAAGTAAGGGTCTCCAGCCTCGGAGACAAGCAGCGCCTCTCCTGTTGGCTCTCAGGCCCACTGCCGGAGACGGAGCTGGGAGAGCGCCTCCAGTCGAGCTGCTGGGTTAGCATCACAGAAGAAACAGACCCCAAAACAGAGTACCACCCTGCCTCTGTCAGCCACAACACAGGCAGATGTCGCCTGGGATTCCCTACAAGCCTGGGTGTTAACTCACACCATGCCACCCAGGAAAGCTGCGGCCTATTCTCTTCCCCTGGGACAAAGGAAAACGACACAGCAAGATACAAACATCCCATCTGTGCAAGCCTCCTTGGTGTTGAATCAGGACTGTCCCAACAAAGCAAATCGAAGAGTAGCATTGAAAAAAAAAAAAAGTGGGGGAGGGGGAGAAGAAATATGCAGGAGACTTGGAGCTTGGTGACTGAGTTGTGACACTCAGTCCCTTTCTTTGAGAATTCCTGGTGACACGGCCTTCTGACATGGGCTCCTGCCCCGCATTATGAAGGACACGGTACAGCACGTTAAGATTAGTTGAAGGAAGAAAATGTTATCTTCTAGAATGCCAGTCAAATCACAGGGTAACCACACTCCAAATGACTCAAACTTCCACTAGGGGAACAAGCTGACATGGAAAACTCACACGTCTTCTGTGTTAGACTGGGATTTTCCACCGTATAGCTATTAGGCAGAGTTTGAAAAACACACAGATGACTAATAACTGTGAGAGTTAAGACAGTTAGAGCTTAATTTAAAAATAATTGGTATTGACTCCAGCTGGGTAAGTGGGACAAGGGGCAGGCATTCCTCAAGGGGTGAGGTCCCTGAAGCATCCAGTGTGATATGTCAGGCACACACAAAGCCCCAGTCCCTTTGGCCTCCACCTGAGTGGTACTCTGGATCCTGGAAGTTTCCATATACTACAGATTCGCCAAGGTTTCTCAAGGGTTCCTAACAAGGAAACACACAGGTTATGTGCCCCGCCCAAATCCCTGCTTGCCACCACCGGTGACTACGCATCAGTCACTCAGAACTGTGGGTCTGGAGGTTCAACACACGCAAAGCGCAGGCCTTCTGCCTTCACTCAAGCTGCTGCCCCCCAAGTCTTGCAAACCAGCGGAAACTAAAGATGAGAAAGTCCTGTGTTCTAAACATCCAAGTGTCTCTAGCTCGTGTGCTAACTCCCTTGTTATGAATAACTATGCATTACCTGTAATTGCAGTATATTTGGTAAGCCACGAAAAGGATGGCGGAAAGCCACTCCAGACGCTGAGGCCCGCTGCCACTGAGCCAGCGGCCGCTCTCCGATGCAAGCGCAGCCAATCCGACACCGGCGAGGACGGCCACCACGGCATTGCTCTGCATCCAGAACCGCTCCACCTGCGGGAGAGTCACGTCAGCGCCACGTCCTGGTGACTGCACGCGCACACCCCGCGCTGCTCCGGCTGCCTTAAGTCCTGCTGTGGGATGGCCCTGCGGTGTTCCCCTCGCAAACGCTCCTGCTTCCCGAGAGGGCATGCGCACACTCACTTCACACTCAGCTGCCACCGTCAACTCCGGCCCGATGCAAGGTACAGGAGGCAGATATGCCTTCCTCAACTCCTGCGGGTGCCTTCCGTGGACTGACTGCCCCCTGGAACACGGACCCTTCTGGGATGCAGTGTAAGGAAGTCCCCTGGCCCACGTACAAAGCACTTTCTCTAGTGGCAGCACTGTAAACAATAAGGCTAATGCTCTCACCCAGCATAATGCTTTATCTTGTTTCTCAAGAGGTCCGGAATCCAGGCGCTCATCATCAAATGGGGTATTCTTTGCACCCCATCCACTTCCCGCCCCACACTGAGTTCAGCTGGCAAAAAGAGCTGCCCACATTTGGTTCACTTCTTTGAGAGGGAGAGAGGTGACTCCTGCTGACTCCTCCAAGGCCTGTAACGGAACTCCGCCTGGCTTTCCCACTGGGTGGAGGGACTCAGCTACTTGAGCCACTGTCTGCCGCCTCAATGCCAACAACAATATAGCTATTCAAAAAAAATCTAGGAAAAATACACTTGTACCAATATCCGCAGACGTACACATGTGCACACATACACACAACTTCTAACCTGTTTATCTTAGAATTCTTTTTTTTATTTCACTATGTTTAACAATGTAGTTTTTGTTTCCTAAAGAGGCTTCAGCCTTGATGGTTCAATAATTTTAACTTTTTAAAAATTTACTCATTCATTGATTTAATTTGAGAGAGGCAGGAGGGAGGGGTAGGAGGAGAGGGGAGAAGGAGTGGAGGTGGGGAGGAAGAGGAAGAGGAAGAAGAGGGGAAGAAGTGGGGGGGCAAGGAGGAAAAGGAGGAGGGGAGAGGTCACGGCCCAGATGCTTACAGGAGCCAGAGTTGGGCCAGGTCAAAGTCAGGAGCCAAGAACTCAGTCCAGGCCTCCTGCATGGGCGCAGGGACCGGGTGGCTGAGCCGCCACCGCAGGGGCGCAGGGACCGGGTGGCTGAGCCGCCACCAACTGGCTCCCAGGACGATGGGATGGACCACAGAGCCAGGACTTCCGGCCCCCACACTCTAACACAGGCTGCAGCAGCTTAACTGCATCTGCCTCAGACATTTAGTTTCTGATTTATAAGCATGTGTACAAAATATTCAATATTTCTGGAACAATTTGCTTTTCTAATGAAAGCCAAATGTATACAATCTTTACAAACCTTTTGGTCAAAGGATAAAGTTAAGCCAAACTTACCACACCCATGAAAAGCGGTTTTGAAATATCTAAATTTGCCCTCCAAGCAAAGAACAATGAATAAATGCAGAACATTCCAGTAAAAAGCCATACTAATGATTGATTCTGTTTGTCCCTACAAAAAACAAAAATATATTCAAAATCATGTATCTGTATGAATAGCAGTAATAATAATGCATTGCCTTAAACTATTAAGGAATAATAGTCAAATCCTAAAACATCCCGTTTCCAACTAACAACAAAGAAGGATTTGAAGTTGAAAAATTGAAACTGAAACAGATCCCTGATGAACCTGAATTATATGTTGTGAACAGCTTGGAACTATGCAGCAAGAAGATACAAAGTTAACATTCACAGCAGACCAAGTAGAAACTGCCAATTTTGTTACATTTAACAAGTAATCAAAACAATATTTCCGTGCTCAAAATGTTCTAAAATGACAAAGCTCAATGTTAGGTAGGAATGTAGAAACGAAAATGCACATCAGTGTAATCTTTTGAAAAAAAGTTAATTTGATAGTATCTCTCCACAGTGTCCACAGTCATTGATGCGGTTATTTGACAGGCATAAATCTCCAAGCAATAACCAGAAATGTACATAAAAATTAATCCACAAACGTGCTGTTATTATAGCAGTGGAAACAATGCAGGCAACGTCAAGAACCTGAAACTGAAGAACATTTTAAATTGGCTCTACTCTGCTCCTAGGATGGGATCTTATACAGATATTTAAATTATTTTAAACAATTTTTAGGATATGGGAAATGTTAAGCAAACAAAACTATAGGGATTTGTGCACATACACATTTACTTACAAATATGAGAACATTTCAGTAAGTTGATGCAAAAAAAAAAAAGGTATTAAAATACAGGTTGAGGGCATGGGCATTTAGCCTGGTGGTTTGGCTGTGGGCTGGGGTGGCCATGTACCTGGGTCCATTGTCGGCCTTAGTGTCCCACCCCACTTTCCTGTCATGCTGATCCCAGGGGGAGCAGTGAGGCCCCAGGTCCCTGGATGCCTGCCACCTCCCCCGAGCCCTGGCCGAAGCTCCTGCCTCCGGCCTTGCCTCTTCCTGCCATCGCTGCGGGTATCCGAGGAACCAACAAGCAATGAGTTCCTGCTCTCCGTCTCTGTCACATATTATATCCTGTTCTCTTTCTCTACATCTTACATGAATAAAACTTAAAAAACAGGTAAGTTTATTTTGGGGCCCAAAACTTGGATATTGAGTCACACTTATCTCACAATACACATTTTCTCTTTGCAGATATCTTGTACATATCCTGGAAAGTAAATGACTGAAAAATTAATGCATGTTTGGAGGCCTGAGGCCTTTACTGTGGTACTGTGGTACTGTGGGTTAAGCGGCCACTCACGATGCTGACATCCATGTTGGAGTGACATTTCAAGCTTTGGCTCCTCCACTTCCAGGCCTGCTCCCTGCTAATATGCCTGGAAAAGCAGTGAGTCGAATGGCCCAGTGCTGGGACCCCAGCCACCGCGTGACAGACTCAGCCAGGGCTCCTGGCTCACAGTTTGGGCCTGGCCCAGCCCTGCCAGCTGTGGTCATTTTGGACTGTAAAACAGTAGATGGCAGAGCTGACTCCCTGTCTCTCTCCCTTTTACACTGTTGCTCTGCCTTCCAAATAAATAAGTCAATGTTTTTTTAAAAAAATTGATGGAAGCTAGTAGTGCAAATTTTTAAGCTTCCTTCTGTCATCAGAGGAATTCACATAGTAGTTTTTTTCTGCAAAGCAAGCAAAATAACTGCTTGTGGGCACAGTAAGCAATGATAAAACCACAAGTTAAACATAATAAATGAGTGGACTTTTTAAAAAAGATGTATTTATTTGGAAGAGAAGAATGACAGAGAGACAGGGTGAGACACAGGGAATCTCATCTGCTTGTTCACTCCCCACATGGCCGCCGTGACCAGGGGTAGTCCAGGCGGAGGGCAGGAGCCTGGAACTCCGTTCAGAACTGAAACACTTGGGACATAGTCTGCTGCCTTCCCAGAACTCAATAAACCAGTGCTCATATGGGATGCCGGCATCTCAGATGGTACCTTAACGCGATGCGCCACAACACTCAAGTTGCCTATTGACACCATAATGTATTATTTAAAAAAATACTGACTTTTTATAGGAAGGAAAAGGAAGTTAGCAAGAATTAAATATACATTTACCTTAATATAAGTGGTTAGGAATAAAAAATATGCTCTACTACAACAACATAGAAAACATTCATTGATGAACATGGGAATTATAATACTCACTTCCTTACAAGACTTATATTTGCCCAAACTGCAAGGGCTTGGATATTGAATGAGAGTTCAGTTTTCATATTTGTTACTTGAGAACTGTAAAACAAAAAACCAGCTTAGTGATAGCAGAAAACCTGTTTAATTCCAAATAAAATCTTTGTAAAATCTATTTGAGTATACACTGAACAATTTTAGGGTTTGGAGCCACATTCTAAAATACTGTCTGCTTTGAAACCCAGAAGCACAACAGGAGCTAAACTGTCGTAAGGTGTCTTCCAATGATCGAACACACATCATGTGGGACAGGATCAGGCCAGATAGCGTTTGTGAAGCCGGTACACTGGGTAACGTTACCTCCGATGGGCTTGGTAACAAGTTGTCTAAAATGGGTTTTAAATTTTCTTCTCTCGACAGGACAGACCCAATGTCCAGGGGTTTAGCAACCAAGAACAAGACTCAGTTTGAGTAATTTTTCTGGAGATCCGGGTATGAAGAAAATGGCTGCAACACCAGCGATTTCCTGCCGTTACTTTCTGGGTTATCTTCCTCCTGAGAAGGCTTCCTTGCTTTCTACATTATTTCGTTCGGAAAATATTTGCGCTGTCTCGGAGAAACACATTCTTTTTTCGCCTACAAGTAAGCCAGTTTCCCCATTAACTAACGCACACTTTGCAGGTGCTGTGTGGGTGCTGAGACACCGACTGCTCCAGGAACCGTCCCGTTTTATACTATCCTTCATCTCAGAGAACTGTCTCCTCCCTACCGGCTGTTTTACAGGAAAACATGGGATACCGTCATTACGGAAACCACACAATGTGTATTTGACTAATGGAGCCTCATCTACTGCCAAGCAGTACCCTTCCTCATTTTCAGACACACTTGAAAAATTGATTCCAGCATGAGGCCCATTTCTGACCATTCTTCAAAAGAAATGAAGTCCGTCTCAAAATTAATTCTTGGAGATCCGTTGCTTCAGTGTCAGCTCTAAATGGTGGTCACTGCCTAAGGTTAGATTCAACAATTTCCCTGCACAGGGTTTGGAATTGAGAGATATGCAGGGGGAAGAATTTAATTTGCTTGCCTGGGAAAGGGTAGATGATTAGGGTTCATAATTTTGAAGGATTTCTCTCTGAAGTTCATTGTGAGTGGCCTTTCTCCATAGCCCTGTCCACCTGAAACAGCTTCCCATGCAGAGGGCGCTAGGAAGAAGCCTTCTGTCCGCATGATGACTGGGTGCCCACACACTGTGGGGATGAGAGAGTATCACTTTATTCTGGGACAGAATGTAACTGCTGCTATTTTAGTGTAAAAAAAAAAAAGTTAAGTCTGCCCAATACCTGATTTCACTGTGTAACGAAGGAAGGCTAGGCGTAGGGTCTAGGATTACTGTGGAGGGGCCTTTGAAGTTCACACACGATGTGTCAAGGCCAAATATGCCAGTCATTCTGACAGCTGCAGCCAGCAGCCCAGGAAAGTGAGGAGAAAGGGGCGGCCACGAGGTGTCGCGGAGCGTGAGGAGTGAGTGAAGCTCAAAGGCGGTGCTAAAACTGGCTTCAACTCGGAAAGGAGACCAAGCTTCGTATCTCCTTTCCTCAACAAGAAAGAAGGCAATATAGATAATTCTAATTTCCTTATTTTTAGCTACTGCTATTTTCTGTATTTTGATAACAACTGTGTATCCTTTTTGCACTGGAAAAAAATTGTTCAAAGAGAAATGACAGAAACTAAGGGTCCCAACGTGACAGCCTAGTGGCTAAAGTCCTTGCCTTGCATGCGCCAGGATCCCATATGGGCGCTGGTTCACATCCCAGCAGCCCCACTTCCCATTCAGTTCCCTGCTTGTGGCCTGGGAAAATAGTTGAGGATGGCCCAAAGCCTAGGGATCCTGCACCTGTGTGGGAGACCCAGAAGAGGCTCCTGGTTCCTGGTTTCATTGCAGACTGACTTCTATCCATTGCAGCCATTTGGGGTGTGAACCAGTGGATGGAAAAGCTTTTTCTCTGTCTCTCTGTAAATCTTTCTAATAAAAATAAAGAAATCTTTAAGAAAAATAATACAAAAATTATTAAGAAAAGAATTTATATCTGCTTTATATATAATGTTAAAAGATTTTCTCGATAATTTGTTCAAGTAGCCTCAGGGGTACCAAGTAAGAAATTAGTTAAAAGTTTACATTACTGTTATAGAAACCCCTTTTCCTCCAAAATTTTATAATGCAAATATTTTAAGTAGTACGGGTATTTTTCAAGTTGCCTTAATCTGTGTAGGTTTCAAAGCAAATAAATATTAACTCACTTCTCCAAAGAACACTACTGGAAAATACAGATGAAAAATACTTGCTTACGCTGGGTCTAATAAAATTGGATGTTAAAAATATGTAAGTCAGAAACAGAGCTCATACAAACAGCCTTAAGGAAGTGATAAGAAATAAATATGCTGAAAGACTTGAGAGAATTAAAATACATTAAATGGAAATGACAAGAAAATAACTGTTCAACTGGTGTGGAATACAATGTTACAGAATGTCGCAAAAGGCAAGGTAATATAAAAGCCAGGGCAAAGAATAAATTATTTATATGCAACACAACACTGCCTAACTTTGCATCCAACTGGAAGGTGAAACACTTGATTCTCTAGACTCGATGTGGTCTCCTAACATCCTTATCCATGTTGTATTTACTGCTCACTTTGAGTCTTCTCTCAGTGAACACAGGGAGGGGATGCCTGACAACTGTTAAATGGCCAAGTACAAACGGCATGTCAGACACCTCCTCACAAGGAGACAGAGCAGAGCCGACACTCAGGGACTCCTGGAGAATTCACCGAAAAACAATTCCAAATACTTCGTACTCACAGTAGCATTTCAGACATACTGGATCCTACTTCAGATTTGGCCTAAACACAAGAAAGAACATTTTATCTGCGTAAGTATTAAATGCAAGCTTTGTGAGGCTACTGCGTTCTAATGATTTTGGTTTAAAAGACAGATGTTTTAAATGGACACTGCAGTATCTTTCTTCAAGGTCTTTACCTCAACACATCACTGAATTTTTAAAGAGGCAACAATGAAAACTAAACATGGAAATCTCTAGTTAACAATTTACAAAATAATAATTAGCTGAGGAAGGGCTGTGGCATAACAGGCTAATCCTCTCCCTGCTGTATCCCAGATAGATACTGCTGGTTTGTGTCCCAGATGTTCCACTTCTAATCTAGCTCCCTGCTAATGCTCCTGGGAAGGCAACAGAAGATGGTCCAAATACCTGGGCCCCTGCCATCCAGACGGGAGACCCAGATGGCATCCTGGCTCCTAGTTGCAGCCCGGACCAACCCTAGCTATGGTGGCTATTTGGGGAGAGAGAATGGATGGAAAATCTCTGACTCTCCCTTTTAAAAATTAATATACTTAGTCACAGCCCAAGAGTCCTGAGTGGGACGCAACACCAGAAGGCTGAAACACCCTGGTGATGGATCAGGCTCCTCTGCGTGCCTGTCAGCCCAGAAAGCAGGTCCAGGACACAACCCCGCAGTGTCAGCAAGACCAAATCTGATGACTTTATAACCGAGGCTGAAGGCCACACTCAAGGACAAGCTTGTCACAGACATAATAGAAATAAAAGATCTTGCTGCCACTACAGGCAGAGAACTGGGAGCTCTGACATTGATTTCCTTTGAAGGGCTTTAAACGCAAGTATACCAGGCTGAATGTCCCATATTCTTCCCTGAGAAAATGTGTCAGAAAGCCCAGCAGCGTTGTCTGGTCTCCCCAGGTCCACCGGGCTTGGCCGAGGTAGGATGAGACTGGCAGGTAGACGTAGGGCAGCAAACCAGCAGAGAAGCAGGCGCCAAGCTTCAGCACCACGCCCACGGACAGTTCCTGCAGTGGAGCACATGAGGTTGGCAGGACCATGTTAATTTTAGTTGATGCATCTTGGAACGTCATGGGAAACATCAAATATGTTTACACAGGGCTGATCTCTCCATTTATATTAAGTCACCACAGAATACAATGCTAAGCCTTCCGATTACTGTGAGTTACTAGGAATTTGCATCAGCTTTGCATGAACTCCTTTGCATGGAAAGTGGAATCTGAGGGAAGCAAATATTAGCTGAGACTCTCCAATGTCGTGTTTACTGCACCTTTCACGTTTCGAACTACTGCACAGCTGACATGACCCACTTGCCTGCTTGAGTTGGAGTATGTCACAAAGATGGCTGCACTATCAGTTCACTGCCTCACTGTTCCCGGGAGCGGGCCATAACTGCAAACCCTGTGACAACTACACATTCCCAACATCATTCTTTCCACAACCATTTGGACATTTCATGGACATGTCTGGTACAAACAAAGTGAGTTTTTCTATAACCTCCAGGCTCATCCAGATGCTTTCCCTCCTTCATTTACTAAAGCAAACTTGTGTAACAATGTTGTCCCATACGCCCTGCTTGAGGGAATACAATTCCATTATGTACACTTATTTTTATTTATTTATGCATTTACTTGAAGGATCAAGGGATCTCCCGTGCACCGGTCACTTCCCAAATGTCCGCCATAACTGGGGCCGGGCCAGGCCAACACCAGGAAGCAGAACAGAACTCAATGCAGGTGTCTCATCTGGAAGGTAAGTACAGGATGGACCCAAGAACTTGACGTGTGTTAGGAGGAAGCTGGATCAGAACAGAGCCAGGATTTGAACCCAGAAACTCCAACATGGAATACAGCTTATCACAAGTGCTGGCTTCGCCTCTGCGTCAGACCTGCGTATTTCTAAGACAAGAGGCAGTAACCGCTGTGAACTCTGGAACACGAGAAAGATTCAGACACCAGTGATTTAGTAACTGCAAAGAGGGGTCTCCCGCACACACTGTGCCTGGAAACTGTCAGCTTCCACTTTACAAAAAGGAGAAACTCCTATGAGGATTAATACAACAACCAAGGTTTACATTCACTAGAACACGCAGCTGATTGATATTAGCATTTTCAAATAAACATTCTTAATTGAAAATGAAGTGTTTTTATTCTAGTAGTGATTTCATTTGAGATTTCTACAGAAGTAATGAGATACATAAAATCTGAATGCATGAAAAGAGGGTAGAAATATCTAATCTCACAATGTGCCTTTGCTGCTCTGAAAGGGGCTTGAAGGAAAGTTAATCTATGTCGTTGCAGTTTCTGAGTGTTACAAACATGAATTTAGAAGGCAAGATGCAGCTGCTCTAGAAGTTTGCTTTAGTGTGAGAAACAACAGGAGGCCTCACAGGCGAGCTGTTGTTCAGGGTCCTGGCAGGGCTGGTGTTGCTCAGTTCTACTGACTCAAGGCGATCACCCGGGGTTTCATAAAACCACCCATGTCTGTCTCACCACACATCAATCCTACTGGCATTCTTTGAGAGAGCGAGAAGAGGCGTCTGTGTAAATATACTATTGACCTATGTAAGACATGCATACCTATCTCTCCATGCACATATGTGCACACACAGTTTTCAAGCTTCCCAGGCAGAACAAGCACTGTGGTTCAGAGGGCTAAGCCACTACTGGGGATGCCTGAGTGCAAGAACTCACTCCACTTCCAATCCGTCTTCCTGCTCATACACCCTGGGAGGCAGCAGAGGCTGGCCCGAGTCCTTGGTCCCCTGCACCCTTGTGGGAGGCCCAGATGGCATGCCCAGCTCTGGACGGTGGCCTGGCCTGTATCCGGCTGCTGGTGGCATTTGCAAAGTGAACCAGTGCTTGGAAGAGCTCTGCCTTTCTGTCTTTCAAATCAATAAATAATACTTTCTTTAAAAAAAAAAAGCTTCCCACATAATTTAAGTGATTGAAATGAATGACTTGGGACTTCTTGCTTTACCTCAAATCACCTATTAAATAATGGAAATGAAATGGACGCTTAAGAGTTTGGGTTTCCCAAATTTCTCCTATAATCATCAGTAGCTCATTTAGTACAGGTATGTGTATTTATGCTAAAACCTCACCTCACCCCTTAGTTCATCCTGAGCACTGCGTGTCTCCTACAAAGGCTATGGCTCTCCCTTTGGCTAACAAGCACCAAACACCTGCCTTCCGCAATCTTGGCAGAGAATGCTGCATGGTCTTCTCCTGACGGACGCCTGGGTGTGAAGGCTGACTGGGAGGGATGGACCTGTTGCTGAACCCACTCTGCCCTGTGCGTCCACCAGTTATAAGGAAAAAAAAAAAATACAACCTAATGGGGCTTCCTCATCTTGAATTTGACATAAAAGCCATCACTGAGTTTGCCTTCTTATGCTATGTAGTTATTTTCAGCTAAGTGCTTATATACCAGCAGTTCATATCGAGAACTTTCTGGAAGGATACCCTAAACAAAGTGCCATTCTAGACACTGCCCGCTCCTTCCAGCATGACTTATACGGCTTGACATCATAACAGCCAGTCCCAGGAAGAAGCTGCTCTTCCCCGTCAGCTGTCCTGTTTGTCTTTTATTTACTTTGAATCACAGTAGGAATTTTATAACCTCTATGCTATCCTTTTCATTTTTTTTGTTGCTTTTTGTTTTTGTTTTTGTTTTTTTATTACAAAGTCAGATGCACAGAGAGGAGGAGAGACAGAGGGGAAGATCTTCCGTCCGATGATTCACTCCCAAAGTGACCACAACGGCCGGTGCTGCACCGATCTGAAGCCAGGAGCCTGGAACTTCCTTCTGGGTCTCCCAAACAGGTGCAGGGTCCCAAGACTTTGGGCCGTCCTCGCTTGCTTTCCCAGGCCACCATCCAGCAGGGAGCTGGATGGGAAGTGGAGTTGCTGGGATTAGAACCGGCGCCCATATGGGATCCCGGGGCATTCAAGGTGAGGACTTTAGCCGCTAGGCCACGCCGCCGGGCCCATTCTTTTCATTTTTTTGCCAAGGAGCTGAGAAGCAAACGTGTGTCCGAGCATAGCCAATACAGTTCCCTAAGGATTTGGCATAATTATTTCTCTATTACTATGTAATAATTTTGTTTTCTGTTATAATTCTTGATGATAGCTCTGGGTAATTAACTAATAAAATGACAAGTGAATGTAACTGAGGTTTTTTTCCCCCAAATAATAAACATGGTAAGTGAAAGGATTTCACCCCGGCTTTGTCTGTGAACTCCTTCGCCTCTGGACGGACATGAGACAGACGAAGGGCTTTCATCCTTCCACGGACCCGTATGCAAATCACCCTCTCCCAGGGCCTCATCAGACAGTTTTCTGTACGACTTCCCATTGCTGCTTTAATTAATGTTTCCTCAGATGAAGAAACAACAGTAAGTCCTTTTTCCACTTTAGGGAAGTAGGTTGTGAGAAAACCAAATGAAACTTATCTGAGAAGTTGCGCTTGTTCTTGGCAGCGGGGATGTTGTGTTTGTCGAGGGCTTGGGTCTCCAGCCCTGGGAGCAACTCTGAGGTGCCAAGGAGGCATGGAGGAGCAGGGTGCCCCAGAATGCTTGTCAAACACAGAAGGAAATGGAACATTGCCGTGTTAAGTCCGTTAGCCTGTCTTGACTAAGGTGCTGGTCAGAATCATGGAGAAAGAGACCAGATGCCACCATAATCAATACCGCATGATTTCTCTATGGCCCATTTTTTTTAGCCACTGTTGTTAAGGCCTGAGATTATTAATGCTTTACATAAGCCTCAAGAGAAAAAGTTTATGCCTCAACCTTTCTGATGGTGTTCCCTTACATCAGATTGAAATAAAAGAACATAAATTAGTTGTACAACATGAAAGGACCTACCTTCTTTTTTAAAAGTCGAAAGAGAATCCAAGGTGCTATACATACAACATACAGTACTATTGTGTGCTGATTACACAAGCTGAGGCCACAGCAGAAAGCACCAATTTTGGCTATCTAGAAAATAAAGAAAAAAAAATATGTAAGTTAAAAATTCACCAAAATATGTAAGTTAAAAATTCACCAAAATTCAAAATGCTATTCTGTTCTATTAAAGGCAGGCACCTGCATCACAGGCCAGGCTAACGTCCACACTCCCTAGACACACGGCTGTTTCTCCTTCAACAGTTGCTAATATTTATCAGTGTCGCTTCTGTTCATACTTTTCATTATCGCTCAACAATTGTAGTTTGATTTTAACTGTGTGCCTTCAAAGTCACACTTTTGAAAGTTCCTGGCAGTAGCAGGTGTGTTGTGTCATTTTTCTTCCAGTAAAACCTGCCACTGAAGCTCAGCAAATCTGCTTTGCTTTTTCTCCCCAATTAAATAAACGAAGTATAACCCCTTTCCCCAAGAAGCCTGGTTCTCTCTCGGTGGTGTTTTTTGTCTATTTTTGAACAGATGGTAGCTTCATCGCCAGGCCCCAAGGTCAGGGCTCTCAGGTGACCTCTGTCCTTATACAGGTCACGGATCTTTTTTTTTTTTTAAAGATTCAATTTAATATTTTTCATTACAAAAGTCAGATATAACAGTAGAGGAGAGACAGAGGAAGATCTTCCATCCAATGTTTCACTCCCCAAGTGAGCTGCACATGGCCGAGTGCTTTACGCGCCGACCCAAACCCGGGAACCGGGAACCTCCTCCAGGTCTCCCACACGGGTGCAGGGTCCCAAGGCTTTGGGCCGTCCTCGACTACTTTCCCAGGCCACACAAGCAGGGAGCTGGATGGGAAGTGGAGCTGCCCGGGATTAGAACCAGCACCCATATGGGATCCCGGGGTGTTCAAGGTGAGAAACTTTAGCCGCTAGGCCACAGCGGCCTGGCCTGGTCGTCACAGACCTTTATAGGAATACTGCCCTCAGTCAATGTGGCCAGAGCTTCCAGCTCTTCCACATCTGATCACATTTGACACCGAGTTTGGACGCTGCAACTACCACCTCCCCTGGGGACCATGCCTCACCACCACCCGGCCTGCCCTCTGCATGTGATCCTGTTAAGTCAGCCAAGCCAGAGGCCTCCTGAGCCCTGAGGATTCCTCCCGGTGAACTTCTCATTCGCCAACCTCCACCCCAGTTCCTTGGCCAGCCATTCTTTATTGTACTTGGAATTGAGCCTGCTCTCCCTCCTCTACTACCTCAACTCCACAGAGCAGCGGGAGCCCCACGCCTGAACCTGAGTAAAGTATAATCTTATTGGTTTTTAACAAATGGCATTGGATATTCTTTTCTCTTTATATATATTAATATATATATAATTAATTACATTGCATTATGTGACACAGTTTTCATAGGCTCTGGGATTCCCCCAACCCTTCCCCGTACCCTCCCCCCAATGGTGGATTTCCTCCACCTTGTTCCTGTATTACATTTCAAGTTCAGTCAAGAAATGAGCCAGGGCCCGGCGGCGTGGCCATAGCGGCTAAAGTCCTCGCCTTGAAAAGCCCCGGGATCCCATATGTGCGCCGGTTCTTATCCCGGCAGCTCCACTTCCCATCCAGCTCCCTGCTTGTGGCCTGGGAAAGGCAGTCGAGGATAGGCCCAAAGCCTTGGGACCCTGCACCCTCTGTGGGAGACCTGGAAGAGGTTCCTGGTTCCCGGCATCGGATTGGCGCGTACGCAGCCCATTGCGGCTCACTTGGGGAGTGAAACATCGGATGGAAGAGATCTTCCTCTCTGTCTCTCCTCCTCTCTGTATATCCGGCTTTCCAATAATAATAAAATCTTAAAAAAAAACAAAAAAAAAAAAAAGAAATGAGCCAATCCCACAAGGTTAGATAACACATTGGGTATTCTTTTCTTGAACATAATCAGAAAAAAAAGTTATTTTAAATAATAAAAACCTCTAATAGCATCACAGATCTTTTGTGGAAAACCACAAACAAAACACAACGCTCTCTTTTCTGTACTCGTTGGCGACACAAGCCTACCCAAGATGATCTGGCATTCTCTAATGAAGGAGACCTTAAGTTCCTGCAGAACAAGACTCTTTGACATTTCCATTGGTTTGAAGACAGCTGAGTTGGAATTCACCGCAGGTCTTTTACATGCAATTCTCATCTCTCTCTCTTTTTTTTTTTTCAATGAGAACATAAAAAATCATCATTTAGCCTTCTTGCAATGAGGAATGGAGACAGTAATCCACAATGGTGTAATATTTGGGGCAGAGTCAATCTAGGATAGCACACACACACACACACACACACACACACAAATGGTAAGCAATGCATCCACCCCCAAGCCTATCTCTCCCATAGAATGCAGGGGGCGTCTCGTATAATGTCCTTATTCTCCACTCGGAGGAGGGAGAGGGGGCTCCGTTTCCTCTGGGCTTACTGTGGTCCCTCTTGGGCCGTCAGAGGCCTGACAGCCTCTCTCCTCTGCCAACACACCCAGACTGCCTTGTCAGTCATCAGCCGAGATAAACAGTATCTAAACCCAAAGTTGAGAAGAAATCCAGCGTCTGGCTGAAAATTAAAACAAAACAAAAATGATTTCACTTTGATCAAAATAAGTTACCTTTGATCTCTCCCTTGCAGAGGATGCCTCCTCAAAGTGTACGACGAGAGCCATCAGCAGCCCCACAAACAGATTGTTGAAGCTAAAAACCTCAGCTGCGATGGACCACTGCCATGTTAGACGAGAAAATGAAAACACCCCCGCAGCAAGGATTCCTCCAGCGCGTGAGCCAGAAAGCCTGCAAACACAGATAACATGAAATCTCCTTTCCCAACAAAAAGAACTGACTTTCCTCTCTTTTTTCTAAACTCTACCAGCAGAACTGGTGACAGTCGCCCAGCACTCTCCTCCACACATTTTCTGGTTAATACGTTATTTCATGTAATTACTTTCTTCCAGCAGATTTTAATTAGGAAGGCTGGGTGTGAGACAATCAGCAAACGAACAGGACAAACCCACAGATGGGATGGAGTTCACCTCTCTGATGTGACTCCTGAGGGTCAAGTTGATTCAGAAAGCCTGCCCAGATAGTAGTTAGAGATAACAAACCTGTGTTGTTTTCTTAGCTGGAGTCATGAAGAAAGAAGGACTAGGTGAGAATAAAATATGCTTGATAGCAAAAACGAATGAAACAGCAGAAACACTCATTCTCACTTCCGGAGGAGAATGGTTGGACCTAGTATCTTCTATCTTGATCTCTCAGCATGTGGCAGATAAGCTCAGTGTTTGTGGCACAGTGGGGAAGGCTGCTTCCTACAATGCCTGCAATCCCACATGGGTGCCAGCTTGTGTCTTGGCTGCTCCATTTCTAATCCAACTCCTTGCTACCAGCCTGGAAAAGGCAGTGGAATATGGTCTAGGCACGTGGTCCATGATACCCAGGTGGGAGACCTGGAAGAATCTTCTGGCTTTGGCCTGGCCAGGCCCCAGAGGACAACTGGGGAGGGAAGCAATGAATGAAAGTTTTTGCTCTTTTCTGCTCTGTCTCTCTCTCTCTCTCTCTCCTCTCTTTCAAATAAATAAATGAATCTTTCAAAATAACAAACAAAAAATGTAGCAATGACAGCCACAACATTTGGAGATTTTAACATTTTATGCAACTAGGTTCTTACTACATTTTAAGATTGATAATTTTTATCAGAAACGCAGATTTACAAAGAGATTTACAAAGAGAAAGCTCTTCCATCCACTGGTTCACCCCTCTAAGTGGCTGCAAAAGGCTAAGCTGAGCCAATCCAAAGCCAGGAATTAAGAGTTTCTTCCGGGCCCGGCGGCGTGGCCTAGCGGTTAAAGTACTCGCCTTGAAAGCCCTGGGATCCCATATGGGCGCCAGTTCTAATCCTGGCAGCTCCACTTCCCATCCAGCTCCCTGCTTGTGGCCTGGGAAAGCAGTCGAGGACGGCCCAAAGCTTTGAGACCCTGCACCTGTGTGGGAGACCCGGAAGAGGTTCCAGGTTCCCGGCTTTGGATCGGCGCAGCACTGGCCCGTTGCGGCTCACTTGGGGAGTGAATCATCGGACGGAAGATCTTCCTCTGTCTCTCCTCCTCTGTGTATATCTGGCTGTAATAAAATGAATAAATCTTTAAAAAAAAAAAAAAGAGTTTCTTCCAGGTCTCCCACGCAGGTGCAAGGTTCCAAGGTGCAGGGTCATCCTCTGCTGCTTTCCAAGGCCACAGGCAGGGAGCTGGATGGGAAGTGGAGCAGCTGGGACATGAACTGGCGCTCATGTGGGATACTGGCACTGGTAAAGTGAGCCATTGTACTGGGCCTGCTGGGTTCTTATTTTTTAATGTTCTTGTCTTTAGGCAAAGTTGAGGTTAGAAAAAATTAAAGCAAAGGGATAAGAATGTGAATTTTCAGTCACACTGAAAGACTCAAAGTGCTATATTTGGAAACAAATCTCTCACTCGTAAATGCCAACAGGAGCCATGAACTTGAAATCCATCAAGAATCTGAATTGCAGGCAGCGGTTTGATTTGAGACTGGTAACGCGGTTAAACACACTGGAACGATGTCCCATTTTACCACAGAGCTAAAACCATAAAGACTAAAGCCATCACTGAACATCTCTCTCTCACAGGGCTAGAAAATTCAGCAAACATCATTATTTCAAGTCATAATGACACGATATGGTCCCAAGTCATTAGTTTCGAACTGTACTGTTTTCTATAAAAATTGTGGAGACACCCTATGAATTTTACATGATAAAACTTGTTTTTTTCTTTGTGTTTCTGTTTACACTGGATTTCTATTTCTTTTCCCATTAAAAAAATCAGCAATTTCTTACATCTTTCAGGGTTCTTCGTTCTCAGGTGATCCTGACTCAACTCCCTTAGGGTTTTTCTTCTTTCCAAATTATGTTCATACCTGACCACTGCTTTCAGTTTCTATTTTCATGGCCTTAGACCCAATCATGTTGTTAAGGAAGATTTATTTATCTGACAGGCAGAGCAACAGAGGGAAGTGGGAGCTCTGAGGGAGAGAGAGTGATACACCAATCTTCTATTTGCTGATTCACTTTTTAAAGCGTCATCATACCAGGGCTGGCTGAGGTTCAAGTTAGGAGCCAGGAGCCTCATCAAGGTCTCCAATAAGAATGTCGGGGGCTGAAGGGTCCCCCTGCTTTCTGAGGTGTGTTAGCAGGGACCTGGATTGGAAGCAAGGCAGCTGAGGCTCCAACTGGTACTTCAATATGGGATGCTGTGCCACAATCATGTGACTAGTTCCCCAAAGTGTCCTCTGGTTTCCAGTCTCTTCCACACAGCAACATCATACCAACTTTCCCAAACCATTCTCCTGATGACTACTCAGTTCCAATCCAAAGGACCCTTCCTTGTCCGAAATCTAAGTTCTAAATGAGTCAACCGGGAGCCTAGGTTTCCTAATCACAGGGCCCCATCCATCCACTGATTTCCAACAGTGCTCTCTGTGGCAACTGGCTGGTGCCCCAAGAACCATGCCTTCACTCAAACTGTACCCCCAAACTGTATGTCCTTCTGGCTTCCCTCTGCTTATTCAAATGAGATTCCTGTCTCCAATTCCCCTTCAATTACCAGGTTGCTAGCCTGTTACATTTAACTGCCTGTATCTGTTTTTCCAACATTGATTTTGATATACGAGTTGGAGTTAAAGAAAACTTAGTGAATGAGAGAATGAGTTAAAGTATTTTTAGCAATTTTAAAAGTAACTTTTAGGTTTCATCGTCAATATTGTCTTTTGGAAAGTCAGCATAAAATATTAACATCTTTCCTACACTCCAAATTTAATTAATTAATTGGGATTTCTGGAGAGATGGCTGGCCACAGGGCTGGCACTGCTGGAATACAAACTGAGCCTGAAACATCGAATACTGGAAAGGAAGAACTTGGGGTAGGGAGGGCCACATGGTAAACAACACCTGAGCTGCTTCAAGGGGCTCGCAGCCAAACTGGAGATAATCTGAGTCTCAAAATAATTACAGTAATGGATTGTAACCCACTAAGTAACTAAGAATCCAAGACTATGGTGATACAAGGAACAAAAATGGGAGAAAAGAAAGCAGAAGGTCAATTAATAGTTGTAAAGGAAATGATGCAATTCAAATCCCCCGCTACAAGTCGCTCATTGCTCATCAGCAGTGGGTGTTTGGCACCACAGTTAGGGTGCAGTTTGCGACAGCCGCATCTGATGCCAGAGCACTTGGTTCCAGTCCCCACCTCCTGCTGGTTCCACTCCGACCCCACTTCCTGCTGAAGTGTGCCCACAGAGGCAGCCGCTGATGGCTTAAGTTGTCCGGTTCCTGCCACTCATGTGGGAGAAGACCAGCCAGGCTACTGCAGGCACCTGGGAAGTAAACCAACAGACGGAAGCTATTTTCTCGGTCACTCTGCCTTTCAAATAACAATAACACAACTTTATATGAAAAAGAATAATTAGCCGAGAATCAAGATGGCAGAATAGGGTACGAGCACATTTAAACGAACGGAAAAACATTTAATCAGGATGAAGCAGAGATCAGGAAATAGGAAAGGACAGAACAACAGCAGAGGGGTACCTGGAGACTGACAGACACAGGAAAACAGCAAGAACAACAGTGTGGTGTTGCAGTGACTGATACTCCAGTGGCATTCAGCTAACAGCAGCCGGAACTCCACCAGCAGCCGGAACTCCACCAGCAACCAGGTGGGAAGGGACTTTCACTGGGAGCTTGGGAGGTGAACCCAGACAAAGAACTGTCCATCCTGCTGGTCTGTTTGATTTGACCAGGAACTGAGACAGAGCAGCAGATCTCAGATGGACAGTGTGAGAACAGAGTGGATTTCATAGCTCAGTCAGCCCCCTAGAGCTGAATTGGGCGCCATTTTGCTTAAGGAAGAAAAGGCAAGGGAAAGGACTGAGCATGCACTGAGCTGGGAGTGAGCTCATTTCTGACTCGGTAACTGCAACGACGTGGCATTCTACGGGTTCCACCCCGGGGGAGGTCTGGGTAGCCCTCGAATCTGATGGCCAGCAAATCGAGAACTGTAGTGGTGGTAACGTCAGGTGCCATTTTGTACACTGTGGCAATAGCTTTGGGACTGCAGAAGACAACACTGAACTGCACATGTGCTGAGCTCGCGAGAACTCGCTGAGTTCATTGGATTGCACAGGTCCCACAGGAAAATAATACCGACTGTGGCATCGTACCAGTCAAAATAGGTCCATGTGGCACCCAGACCTAACGTCCAACAGGTTCCAGCAAGATCAGCACCACCAACAACCTAATTATATAGGTCACCTGGTGTCTCTCTAATCCTGGGACCTGCTCCAACCGGAAGTGGGAGAAAGCTTGCAGAAACCACAGTGCAGCCTCAGCACGGTATCACAGGAGGTGGAGAGTGGTGAGCCAAGAGCTGGGGCTGTGGAGACCATGGTGGAAATCTGACATAAGAACCCATACCTGGAATGCGCTGGAGGTTGTGGCACAAGTAGCTGCAAGCAAAAAGTTGTGTACCAACTGCAATAAGTAAAATCGCATTGTAGACCTGTGGGTGACACAGCTTAGAAACCTGCCCCAAGGAGAAGACTCTGCTAACCAGAAGTACAATGATCAGGAGTAAAAGAAGAGACAAAGGCGCAATGAATATTACCGAAAACTCCCCTGCAAAGGAGCAAAACCCTTTGCCAACCTCAGAGTTAACTGAGGAAGACACTGAGAAAATGGGGGACACAGAATCCCATAAGACTCATTTTAAAGCTTCTGATCAACAATGAGAAGCTCATGCAAGAGTTCAAAGAATTTAAGGAAGCAATAAAGCAAATCAAGGCTGGTATATCAGAAATTAACAACACAGTAGAGCAAATTAAAAGTACAGTGGAGAGTCTCCAAAATAGAATGAAGAAAGCGGAAGAAAGAATCTCAGAATTGGAAAAATATTTCCTGTCACCAGGGGGAAGCAAACAAAAAGCTGGAAGCAGAGCTGGATCAGGCCAAATAAAGTATTCAAGAATTGAAAGACACTATTAAGAGGCCAAATGTAAGAGTTATGGGAGTCCCAGAAGGTGCAGAAAAAGAAGCTGAGTTTGCAAATGTATTTAATGAAATAATAAAGGAAAATTTCCCTAATCTGGAGAAAGAACTGGGAAACAAGATCCAGGAGGGGTACAGAACTCCCAACAGGCTTGATCAAAAGCGATCTTCACCAAGACACATGATTATCAAACTCTCTTCAATTGAACATTAGGAAAAGATCCTTAAATGTGCACATGAAAAAAATCAATTGACATATAAAGGAATGCCAATTAAACTCACAGGAGATCTCTCACAGGAAACTCCACAGGCAAGAAGAGAATGGAGTGACATATTCCAGATTCTAAAAGAAAAAAATTGCTGGCCTAGGATAACATATCCAGCAAAGCTTTCTTTCATCTTTGAAAATGAAATAAAATTCTTCCACAGTAAAGAAAAGCTAAAAGAATTTTCCTCTTTCAAACCTGCCCTACAAATGATACTTCAAGATGTTCTCTTGGCAGAGAAGAGGAATAGCACTAAACAAAACCAAAGGCAAACGGGAAGAACATCCCAGTAAAAAGACAACAGAAGACTAAGCCAATGAACAACCCATTCCTAAAATGACAGGACCAAAGTACCACCCATACATATTAAACTCTGAATCTAAATGGCTTAAGCTCAATGAAACTTCATAGATTAGTAGACTGGATTCAAAAACAAAACCCATCAGTTTATTGTCTGGAGGAGACACACTTCAACAAAGATCAGCAGAAACTAAATCACATGGGATTTGTTGTTTTCTGTTGGTTTCATCTCTTCAAAACACTTCCTTCTGATTAAATCATTCAATGACTCGTAGATCAGGCAGTGGCATCATTTTCTTCAAGAAGGTTCTTGATTTTCATTTCTTCAGCTACACATTAGTCATTTAATAGCATGTTATTTAACTTCTTGGTGTTGTTAATTTCTTTTTGCTCCTGGATGTTTATTTTGTTTTGTGGCTCTTCATTTAAGGGGATGTATAGTAGCTGTGTAATGGAGACTGTCATATCTAGTAACATGTTATTTAACTTCATGGCATTGTAAATTTCTATTTTTCTTTCTATTGTTGATTTTGTATCATGACTTTTCATTTAAGGGGATGTACAGTAGCTGCGAAATTGAGACTAACATCCAGATGTGAGGATGTAGTGTGGCATGCATTTCTACTTTCAGACAAAGGTGGACTTACAATGAAACTGTTTACTCTATCTTGACAATAGGATTCTGGACTCTCTGCCATTGTCCATGCCCACAATGATGGACATATGACTGAGTATGAAGAACTATATGTTAGTAATGATATAGAGGAACTAGGTGGGGGGGAGGGAATTGGGGAGGAGATAAGGGAATATGGAACTGTATCATAAAATGATAATAATAATAATAAAATGTTAAAAATAAAAAGAAAAATTAGCCAAGCTGGTGAGTAAAAAGTTTTGAAATAGAATTTGTCCATAGTCTTAAAGTATCGCCTCATCATTAATCACAAAGGGGGAAGTGGTGACATCATAGCAGGAGACCTTAGCCATGTGACTCTAGTGACCAGCCCCAGGAACGGCACAAGCAAACATGTGCCTCCTAAATGATCTTCCTAATTGAACCCAGTGAAAAGAATGTCACATCATGTCTAAGGGACCTAGACCTAACGGAAGCTGTAGGACACGCCACACAATAAGCAGCCCACCTCTGTCAGAAACGCCAAAGCCCCACGGACATGAGCAGCAACAATGACCTTGAGGGACGGTGAAAGACTAAGGATGCTAAAGGAAGTTGAAAGGCGTGGCCTGGGACTTTCTCTGCTGCCAAGGACAGGATTGGCACCGCTGATCCAATCTGACTCAGATGACTGTGTTCCATCCCAGATGGGTACCTGATTCCAAGATCTGTGACTCTGTAAGGATGCTTTCCTGGGTTTGAAAAACATACCCCGGAGCACTGCGAGGTAACAAAGCACTCTGCCTGTGGCTTGTTCTCTGGTGATCCAGAACAGAACAAAATGAGACACACCAGTCAAGGCTAGCGAGAATGCGACAAAATACCAACATCTGGGGAACCCGGATGAAGAATACACAGAGGGGCTATTCTTGCTACTTTCCTCTAAATCTGAATTTACGACAAAAAATTTTTTTTAAAAAAAGTGCAATAAAAAGCAGTAATTCTTGGTTAGTAATTTGCTAAAATGTATGGGGTTTTCTGGCTTCTGTGCGTTAGGAATTGCTCTGGGTGCACTCCCTATATTAACTACTTGACTCACAAGGAACCCTATGAGTAGATGCTATTTGTCTCCTTTGCACAAATGAGGAAGCTGAGGCCCAGAGAGGCCAAGGAAGCTGTAAGGAGGCAGCAAGACCAGGGCTTGTACAGGCCTTGCCCACTACAGAGTGCAGTAAGAGGTGGCTATTTCAGTCCAAATGGCATGTGAGGCAATGCATTCTGGATTAGCGATAACTTGTACTTTTACTGGGTTAGTTCTGTACTTTGAGAAGACTGGTCCCACACACCAGCAAGGTCTGCAATCTGAATTTTCCCTCTCTAATCTCCACTTCCAAGCCCAGGATGGTTTTGCAATTGAATAATCCATGATAGTATTCCACCTAGCTTTCACATGAGGCTACTGAGTGAAGCTGCAGAAAAGAAGTAATACTATAAAACATAAAACAAAACTACAACCGAAAGCACCTCTGCATGGAATGACTGCTCGGAAATAGAGCCAAGCTTCAAGGAAAATTTCATGTCAATTCATGACAAAAGGAGAGTGGATTTTAAGTTTTTGTTTGTTTCTCAGCAGTGGCGTATGAGGCTCTGATTTCTCTAAGCCGTGTTGCTGGCTGGCAACAACCCAGTGAAGGAACTGCTATCTGGTTGAGATTTTTTACACTTTTTTTTTCCTGAAAGACAAAGATTTACCATCTGCTGGTTCACTCCCCACCTGGCCACAATAGCCAGGCTGAAGTCAGGAGCTAGGGGAACTCCACCTGAGTCTCCAATGTGGGTGGCAAGGGGCCCAAGTACTTGAGCCAGCACCTGCCTCCTCTCAGGGTGCACATTATTAGTAGGACACACAGGCAGAAGTTAAGGAGACATCACCGGATCCAGGTATTCAGTACCGGTTATGGGCATCTCTCTCTTTTTTTCGTCAACTTCACTCCACCTCTGCCTCAGACTGCAGATCATTTAAGACCACTCGGTGGTTGTTCCTACCCATTCAGTGGCCTGAGCCGTGGGGGCTGCAGTCTTCAGTGGCAGGCTGGGCACGCCAGTCTTCAGTGGCAGGCTGGGCACGCCAGTCTTCAGTGGGCAACTGCTGGTTGGGCACGGAAGGCACCTGCACAGCCTCAGATCAGTCTGCAACCTCAGACTGGGTAGCCGGGCTCAGGAGCGGGGGCGGTCCATTCACCCAGGAACTCCTGCTTGGTCACAGCCTTTTCAACCGCAGCCTGCTCTTCTTTTTCAATCTCTTCAGAATCACAGTAGAAGTAGAGATCAGGCATGACCTCCCACGGGTGTTCACGGGAGATGGAGCCAGACATTTGCAGAACCTCCCAGGCCAGCATCGCCCACATCAAACCCACGGAGTGGGCTCCCTTGTTGTTGCACAGGATGGCAATGTCCACATAGTGCAGAGCAGAGTCCGTGTTGCACCGGGGGATGGTGGGCAGGTTCACGTACGACACCTCTGTGAGGGGCTGGTGGGATCTGGGATCTGTCACCACCAGGAGCTGCCGCTCCCGGAAGGTGGCCTGGATCTGGTTAACGAAGGTGCCAGGAGTAAAGCGGCAACTATGAGAGTAGCTCCAGTGGCAGCAGCCAACTTCAGCACAGCCCTCTGGCCAGTGTCCCGAGAGGAGATCACGCTGACCTCCGCAGGGTTCTCGATGGCCACGATGGCCCACGCCGCCAGCAGGAGCTCTCCCAGGTCCTCTTGAGGTGGATGACATACATAGATGCCATCACTTTTCCTTTTGTAGATGTACTGCTCCATCTGGAAGTCGAGGTTGGGGCCTCCCAGGTGGGTTCCTGCAGCCAGGAACTTGAGGACCTCCTCCTCATTTGTCTGCAGGACATCAAGGGCTCCGGACATTCGTGACAGCTTCCCTGTAAAGTTATGCCGGGAATCAAAGACAACACCGCCGTATGGAGCCCTCGCCGGGAGCGCAGAAAGAAGGTTATGGGCATCTTAACAGCTATGCCAAAAGCATATTCCTTACTGAGTTTTGACTTGAATTTCCCTAATGGCTAGTTACGCTAAGTGCCCTTTTTTGGGTTTACTGGTTATCGCTTTATCTTTCTTGGTGAAATGGTTATTTAGATTCTCCGCTCAATTCTTAAATAGGGCTGTGTTTTTAATACTGAACTGTATTCTTTCCAACTTCATTTAATGCATTTCTTTTTGGCTAGACATAATCTGAGTCAATTACCTGCCACCAAGAACACATCATCTTCTCTCTTTATTGTAATTTATAACATGTTCTCAAGGGAAACCATGAGGAAATTCTGAAGATAGGTGCTGAAGCTTTCTTAGACTTTTAGAAAGTAGACGAGAGGGAGTTTGTCTCCCAGAGCAGGACGTCATGGGAGCATCTTCACAGAACAGAATATGACACACCTTAGAACCCACACTGCTTTACCATTTAGATGGATGTCTATGATTCCAATAGCATCTTGTAAATGTAACTTCATATCCGCCCTAGACTGTCTTAAACACTGTCTTTAAATGTTTGCTTTATGTTGAGAGTAAACCATCATTTTTCCAAGTATGTAAACATGTGGAAATCAGTGAGTGAATAAAAGTGGAGATATTTGAATCCTCTGTTGTGGGGGGCAGGGAATGCAAGCTTGGTGGTGACATAGCCCAAGCTTTGCGGGCAGCAGTCCACGCTCGGACCTGGAGGGGCGGAGGGAGTCCACTGGAGGCAGTTTCCTAAGTAGAAGGGACAGCAGGACAAGATGGAAAGAATGCTGAAAGCCCAGCCATGGCATGTGGGATGGATAGGGAAGGAAGTCAAGCCACTGGAGGCTGATAAGGAGAAGATAACAAAGAGCCAAGATGTGAAATGAAAGCTAAAGTCACACCAGGGAGTGCAAAGTGGGTTAGGGAAGGCAACACACAAGTTAAGTGAAACCAGGTTCTATTGTTTCAAGACGACCATAGAAAGAGTTGAAGAAAGCTGCTCTCAAAAATCCCAGGATTTTCATTAACGCCAAATAATTATGATGAAAGCATACTGGTCGCTGGGTGCCAAGCATTAACAGGGCTGCAGGCTGAACACACGGTGGGAACCAAGTTGTGTGGCCTGGCATCCCAGCGTCACACACAGGCCAACAAAGAGATGGGATCCCCACACCAGGGTGCAGCAGGCTGAGCCTGCGCCTTAGTCTGACAAACCCAAGGGTGACATGAGCCATGACAGTCTTCAATTCTTCTACTGACCCTGGAGGAGGGCAGTCTCAATACACTGTTTCATGGCTACTTCCTGAGCATTACCTCAGAATGTTTGCTTCACCTTAATGAGTCAGAGATAAATGGCTCAAGAGCAAACCAAGGATGGAAGAGAACTCTCTCGGGTCCTGGCTAGGCTCCTTATCTACCAGTCTCACGCTGTGCACCCATCAGCAGTTTCCACCCTTTTCACTGTAGCACCCTCGGCCATTATCCACCCCCCACCCCACCCCGTCCTCCCTGTGGTGTTGATTGCTGCTGGGAAGCCCTCCTCCAGCCAAGCTCTACTGAGCTCACACCTGGGGACCCACAACCCCATGCTGGTCTTCTTAAAGATCTGCACTTTCCTTCGTCTTCTCCCAGTGTCTCCTCTTTCGCCATTAACTCCTTTAAAGCTGATACTGCTCAAGATCCCATTCTCTTTGCTCACGCAGTTGCTCTTGTCACGCTGCACGATGTGTCTGTGGAGCCTGCTTTATGCACTGTCTGGATTCCAGCTGCCAGCAGGGAACTGGAAGCACCCACTGTGCCCCAGCACTGCCCTGTCAGCATCAGATGTTCATACATCCGGCTGCCATCCGCCCCTGCGCCACACCAACTATGAATGACCCACACAAGTCCAATGTCAGCATGGGCATGATTCATGCTATCAAAAAACGATTCCTGCTCCAGGACACTTCCACTCTCTTTGCATTCCATCAAAGCTTTCCCTCACTGATCAACAGTTCACAGCCTGCCAATGGTGCTCCTAATTATTTTGGAGACAGACCCTTGTCCACACGACTCTGTCCCCTTTCAGCTCTCTGCCTCCAGGCGTGTGCCTGCCATTGCCACCAGGGTGGGACATGCATAACACATCTGCCCTGAGGCGTTTATGACTTCCCTTTTAATCGCAGACCACAATTCTAAGCTCCTCATCATGACAGAGATCTTTCATGAAGCTGGTCTCAGGCCACCTGTGGTTTCCTTTCTTAGTAGAACCCATCGCAGTGGCACTGACTAGCTCCTGAGTTCCTGGACCCACACAGGGCTTCCCCACCCTGGGTTTCTGTGCAAGTGGGGCTGTTTCTGGATCCCAATTTTATTTTCATGCAGCTCATTGCCAGATATGGTTTAAAATTCTGTAGCCAACACCTTCCCCAAGTCCTTCCAGAAGTACTTCTGTGAAGACTGGCATAGTGGCCTCATTACCAGGTTCTTAATGATTTAAATAAATTAAGTGGACCCAACGTTTAGGTAGACTTTCTCTGAATTTCTAAAATAATCTGAATCTGAAGCATACACATTTTTAACTGTCTGTAACCCAATCAAAACATAAGGAAATCAAATTTGAAGAACTTTAAATCCTCTGTGTAATGTATTACAAAACTAAAATAATTTCATTTTGTACTACTGGCACTACTGGATAACCACATCAGCATATTAGCATACTTTGTAGATTAACAGTATGTTAACCCTTTTAAATGTGTGTGTATGTCCCTAGAAAAGTTACTCAACCTTGTAAATTGAAGGTTTTATCATATATTCAATTTCAGACAAGTTCTCTACAGGTTCAGCACTCTTCAAACAGCAATGGTTCCTAATGATCTCAACTTAAACCGATTTTAAAATATCACTTAAAAATAGTTGTCATTATAAAGATTTTTTTTTTAACTTCAAGAGATTAACGCAGAAGGCATTCTGGTGTTGGAGTAAATTTTCTTTCAGAACCACATCCCTTAGTATTGCTGACCTTTGCTATCAGAAAAATGGTGTCTTGGCAACAAATGAAATTGACAGAATAAGGATTCATTTTGAATTTGTTACATAGATTTTTTTTAAGAAACCGTTAAGTGAGGTACATATGGATATGGTTTTCCCAGAACTAAGAAATATTCACCTATACCTTCTGTCCTTTAATTCAAATGTTAAGATATTCTTTTGGCAACAGTATAGAAATAACATTTTACTTAAAAACACAGTTTATTAAGCCTGACACAATGGCTCAATTGGCTACTCCTCCCCTTACAAGTGCCAGAATACCAAATGGGCCTGGCTTTATGTCCTGACTTCTCCAGTTCCAATCCAGCTTCTGCTTGAGCCTTGGAAAGCAATGGAGAATGGCCCAAAGCCTTGGAACCCTGCACCCGCATGGAAACTCTGGAAGAAGTTCCTGGCTCTTGGCTTTGGGTTGGCTCAGTTCTGGCCATTTGGAGAGTGAACCAGTAGATGGAAAACCCTTCTTTCTGTCTCTCCTCTTCTCTCTGTGAGTCTGCATTTAAAATAAAAATAAATAAATCTAAAAAACCCACAGTTTATTTTCATATAACTTGACTTATTTCTTGTCTATAAATATTTCCAAGGCAATCACAGAATCTAGAAGGTTTATAGTTTTTATATGGTCTTTCACAAAGAAAATTCCTTGTGTTACTCAAAATTTTTGTAAAATTTCAAACCAAATCCCTCAGGGTCCTCATCTTATGGTTTTTGTTTGTTTAAGAGCCAAGAGAGTGAGTGCCCATGCATATTTACTTCTCAAATGTCCACATCAGCCAGGGCTGAGCCAGCCCAAATTCAAGAGCAGGAGATCAAGCCAGGTCTCCCATCCCTGCCGTCTCCCCGGATGCAGGATGCACACTGGCAGGAAGCCGGAGCTGGCAGCTGAGGCTGCTATTGAACCCAAGGACTCCAACAGGGTGTGGCCATCTTAACGATGCCCATGCCCCTAATCTAGGTTCTACTGAAGCAAGCATCAATGAATCCCTCCTATCAACAAGCTACTGAATATCAGACAGAACACACTAAATGTGCAAATGGTTTATAGAGGCAATGCTGCACAAATCACGATGAATATGTCTGAAGATAAATCTAGTCTTAGACTTGCTCAGAGGAAACTGGGAAGTATTTCTAGCTCTTGTTTATTGAGCCTAAAAAAGGATTTTCCCAAGAACTTATAGACTTTCCAGTCTTCAATAGACTCAGTTTGTTTTTGGTCACCGGGGCCTTCCATATCTTTTATAACCAGTCAAATGTCATTCCAGTTAATACAGGGGTGCTCTACAATAAATGATTAGTTAAGTTTGCTGCAATCTTTAGGAAATAATTCTAATGAGGGCACACATTCTCTACAAGTATCCTCCCACTCCACTATGCCTCCCAGAAAGGCTACAATCCCCATGAAGAAAATGTTTCAAGAATGCTCCCCCAACCTCTATCTGAAATAAATAAAGAGATCTTCCAACTGCTGGTTTCCTCCCCGAATGTCTCCAAGTGCCAAGTCTGGGCCAGGCTGGAGCCAAGAGACTGGAACCCAATTGAGGTCTCCCCAGTTCCTGAGTTCTCCCTGCTGCCTCGCCGGGTGCACATAGCAGAAAGCTGCTGGATGGGAAGCAGAGGAGCCAGGACTGAGCCAAGCACTGTGATATGAGATATGGGAATCCCAAGAGTTGGTTTAATGGTGGCACTAAACTCCTGCCCCTATTTAGCAATTTTCTGGCAAAGCAAAATAGACTGAAACATTACTTATAAATTTGACTGCATGGAATACTGTTAAATAAACTGGCTAAGTAATCTTTCTTTTAAAAATGAAGAGAAGGAATGTACAGTCTGACATTATAATTTGTGTGAGAGTTTTAAGTGAAATTGTTGATCTGAGCCTTTAAAACAAGCTGACCTCTATCCTATGCAAAACAACTGTAAATATAACTACCCCAAAAGACAAAACAATTGTCACATGATTGGTTTTTGGTGCAGGGGTTAGATTGCTACCAGGGAGGCCGGCAATGTACAAGTGCCTGGTCACAGCCCGGCAGCTCTGCCTCTGATCCAGCTTCCTGCTAATAATGCACAGCTCCAGGACTAGGTCCCTGCCACCCACATGGGAAGCCTGGACTGAGCTCTGGGCTCCTGGCTTCAGTCTGATCTTGCCCTATCACGGCATTTGGGGAATGAACCGGCAGATGGAACATATGTTTCTTTCTGTTTCTCAAATAAAATGAAAATAAATTTTTAACTGCCCTCCCACAGGTTAAGTCTCCTAATGTTTTCCCCAAAGAAAAATGATATAACCAAAAACAGTGTAATGTCAGACCCGGTGTGGTGGTTTAGCAATTGAAGTCCTTGCCTTGAAAGGCCCGGGATCCCATATGGGCACCGCTTCTAATCCCAGCAGCTCTGCTTCCCATCCAGCTCTCTGCTTGTGGCCTGGGAAAGCAGTTGAGGACAGCCCAACGCCTTGGGACCCTGCACCTATGAGAGAGACCCAGATAAAGATCTTGGTTCCTGGCTTCAGATCGACGCAGCTCCAGCCGTTGTGGTCACTTGGGGCGTGAATCACCGGACGGAAGATCTTCCTCCCTGTCTCTCCTCCTCTCTATATATCTGGCTTTGCAATAAAAAATAGAATAAATAGTGAAAAAAAATAGTGTAATATCTGCATTTGGTAATCCATGAACCCTACCTTCAATTTTCATTTTATCTTCTTGAACAAATATACTTAGGTAATTACTATTTTTAAAACTGCATCTAATGAATTGTTAATATGCTAAAGTAGAACCTTAAAATTGGCTCATTAACCATTTTCCTACAGAAACAAATTACTCTACCCAAACTAATAGAAGTTTGGAAAAAAGGAAGAGAAATCCCAATGAGAGCTCTCCACCAGATCTCCCTAATATATTCTAAATAGTCTAAACTATTTTTCATTTTAACCTCTGAACATTTTACAGTGAATTAGATACAAGATATAATCCAATCTAACACTAAGTAAGATCAAAAGAGATATGGCTTCAAGTGACATACGTGCTTTTATAATCCAACCTGACTTACAGAAAGGTCAATTTGATGAGGCCATATGAGGAAAAAATCATACACATCAAACATGATTGTGCTGATAATCTTAATAACATGACTATAACGTAAAAGATATTCATTTGACAGGACCAAGAGTCAAAATCAAGTTTTAATACTGTTAAAGAGGCATACGTAATTCCAAGGTACTAAACTAATGGGCAAAAGCAATGATATAGCTAATTTAAAACATTAAATCCAAAGTCACTGGAAGAATGGTTTATATAAGTAAACATATTTAATATTCTCTATGTAAAATATATTTTATAGTGTGTTTTCAGTCAGGGAGTTTTCCTAATTGCTTCTTGAGTTAGCACGAACAGCATGCTCACACTCCAGGAGAGCACAGTACTTGGTTAGAGGGGAAAGACACACCAACGGGGCCCGGCGGCGTGGCCTAGTGGCTTAAGTCCTCGCCTTGAATGCCCCGGGGTCCCATATGGGCGCCGGTTCTAATCCCGACAGCTCCACTTCCCATCCAGCTCCCTGCTTGTGGCCTGGGAAGGCAGTTGAGGATGGCCCAATGCATTGGGACACTGCACCCGCGTGGGAGACCCAGAAGAGGTTCCAGGTTCCCGGCTTCGGATCGGCACGCATCGGCCCGTTGCGGCTCACTTTGGGAGTGAAACATCGGATGGAAGATCTTCCTCTCTGTCTCTCCTCCTCTGTGTATATCTGGCTGTAATAAAATGAATAAATCTTTTTAAAAAAAGGGGTAGGGAACGGGCTAAAGTTACATCCAGATAATGCGCATGACAGGAAGTTCTCCCTCAGGGGAAAGGAAGATGTGATGAGTATCCTAACTCTTTGGTTAAAACACAACTGCCTTCCTTGTGGCCGGCAGAGATCCACGTGACAGGGTGTGATTCCTGAGAGAGGAGCCAACTGTGTGGCGGCTTCTCACTTACCGAGCAGTATCCATCTGTTGACACAACGGATAAGCCAGGAGGTTACAATTTACACCACTGACACAGGTTTGCTATTGATGATAAGGTATATTTTTCTTTCCATCACACAGTATTTGATTTTCATGTGTAGTCAGATGTTTGTCTAACCCTCAATCAAAAAGCAAATAACGGAAACCTGAAATTCTTTCAGAACACACATTTGATGTGCTTCATAAAATTCATGAATGTATTTGTCTTCAGTGTCACTTGTATGCAAAGAGCCCAGCTTGGAGGGGCCACTCCTCTCTGTCCAGACTGAGAGCGACTGCCTGCAGTAGGTGGGATTCGAGTAGGCAGGCCACCATGCAGCAGGGTAACATCAGTGTTTAATAAATTACTATCGGTGTCAACTCAGACTGACAACTGAAACCTGGCAGTGAACTACTGGGAAGGAGTACGGGAAGGCGGGACACAGCCAAGAGAAAACCTCCCATCCTTCCCCTATCACGTTCTTATCTTCCTGGGTCCTGTGGGTGCACATGACAGAGATGTTCCCTTCTGGCTCATGTATAAAATTCACACCACGCAGTTACCTCTCTAGCCTACCTGGAGAGCAGTCAAACTGGGCAGCTAGGCTTCTGAAAAACCTAAGTACAGCTAACCCGCTTTCTTTGGGTTACCATTCGCTCTTTCAACAGACGCATCCTTGGCTCTGAATGTATGCCAGTTGCTCCAAAGGAAAATTCCAGTCCGTGGCCACTGACACAGCAGCCGCATCTGCATCTTTTCCACTGATGAGCTGAGATCTAATGAACAACGCAGAGTGCGCCGTGGCGAGGCCCGTCTCCGAAGCCGCTGCCACTGGACCTGAGACCATGCGTCTGTGTCTCTCAGAAACTCACTGGTCAGTCGTTTTCCTTCACTTCTCAGTACAAATTTTCTCTCACAACAGATAAAACTACCAAAGTTAGTGCTCTTCCACGGAGTTCACCCACAAGGACAGCTGCCTGACCTGGGATTTTCAGTTCCATAAGCATGATCTATGAGTATGCTAAAGGTACAGGCACAAAGTTATTCCTGTTGATTTAAAAACCACTAAGGAAAATTGGGATAAAAATCCAAAAGCCTCCAGCAAGGAAAAAAGCACAACTGAAATGGAGGGGTTAAGATGATCAAGATGCTCCTGAAATGAAATGCAATTCCAGAGTTTCCATTAGCATTCAAATTAACGCATTAGGGCCTGGCATGGTAGCCTAGTGGCTTAAGTCCTCACCTTGCATACACTGGGATCCCATATGGGCGCCAGTTCTAATCATGGCGGCCCTGCTTTCCATCCAGCTCCCTGTTTGTGGCCTGGGAAAGCAGTCGAGGACGGCTCAAAGCCCAGCACCCACGTGGGAGACCCAGATGAAGCTCTTGGCTCCTGGTTTTAGATTGGTGCAGCTCTGGCTGTTGGCTCTTGGTCACTTGGGGAATGAATCAGCAGACAGAAGATCTACCTGTCTTTCCTCCTCTCTGTGTATCTGCCTTTCCAATAAAAAAAAAAAAAGATTTATGTGTTAACTAACAACTGATGGAACTGGGAAAAGTCTAAAACTGTAACCTTTTATTACACCCTCATCAGCTTATATGATGATGGGCATGAAAATGAAACGTTGAATGAGGCTGACTTTCTCCAGCGTTCCCCGAAGGCCAAACAACACACCCGATGGAAGGGAAACAACCTTGGGGAGGTACGGCCTGGTGGAAAGCAGCTCCCAAATGGCAGGTTTTAGTCAATTTGGCCTGAAATATGTAAAAAAAGGAACCATGTGATTTCAAGAGCAGCCGTTATTCAATGTCAACAGTGCCTTCTGCATTCAACAGCACAACTCGAGCTGGATGATAGTCTAGCCGGCATGGGAACCTCAGTGGCACGGGCAAAGCATGTCATCCCACTGAGTCCTTCGCACCCGAAGACTCTGAAAATGCTGCAGGATTTTGTAAAATGCTAAAACACAAAAAGTCTACAAGGTGAACTTAAAATATCCAAGGAACTGGGACCAACAAAATGAAGGTATGAAACTGCTTTTATTACACCCTTAGTCAAGTTGGTAAATCGCTTTGACATTAAGTAGTTCTATTGTGTAAAGTTAAGAAGTGTATGTTAATGTTCTGATTCAATTTGATTGATTTCCTATTCTTTTTTTTTCTTTTTTTTTACAGCTAGGGGAAACAGCCCATCTAGCCAAGTTGCGATCTCTAATTTTATTTGTAAGTTTAAGAAATCTATGCATTTGTCATCACAGCCATAATAACTGATGACTGGTTCCGGTGGTAAAATCTCGGCAGGAAACAGATTAAGCAATTTAAATGTTTTATAAGTTTTTGTAATTGAGGAAACTTTTCATAATCTGACATTTGTTAAAAACCACTTATTAGAAATTATGCAGCACAGTAGCTGTGGAAGTATGAGCTAGCTTCACAATTATAAAGTCAGCCTATGTAGCCCTCTGCTATTGTATATAGTGGCATAAACCCCACGGCGGCCTATCAGCTAACTGGCAGGCAGGGGGCTGCTCTATTCAAAGTGAGAGATACAAGCTGCAGGGCAAAAACCTGGCAGCTCCCATCTGACCCCACAATCCCCTACTGGTGACAGCTCCAAGCTCCATGGCAAATTAGGCCTTCTCATATTACAATTGGAGAAGACAGATTCCATTAGCAGTATCTGAAATTGAGTGGAGAGCTGCACTGTTATCAGACTTGACTCATAAGCACTGCTATTAATCAGAGCTATGATAGCATTTATATATTTCAAGCTATCTGCTGCCGCTGTGATATTCTGCTACAAAGGGTTGATGGGACTTAGGAAAGTGAACAATAGAGCTTTCTGGGAAAAGCAGAGTAAATCAAGAAAGTCTATGACTTCCGCACATTCTGAAGGGATTGCGGTTTACATAAATTTTCTCCCAATTGGAGATTGAGCTCTTCCTCATCTTACACATGGGATTTAGTTGTCACTCAATGGTAACAGCTGTGAAAAGGTGAAGCGGCCCACCGCTCGGAATATTGCCTTCGCTTTTAAAGCAATTAACCCATGAACAGGAGGATACCTGGTGATATCAAAGGGATTAGGCCAGGCACTGCATTATTAACATTTCCTTGAACTAATTCTAACTCCGACTAGCTGTCAGAGAAGGCTCCACAGTCTTAGGAAGAGTTCTTGCCCTGCTTTTCTCCCTTCCCAAGGCAGCGCTGCTATTTGAGCCTAATATGTCCCTTTACTTAGAAGGAAATGCAAATGAACCAAGCTCTTAATATGCTTAACCAGTCTGAGTCAATGCAATTTTCATGCGAATATGAGAGAAATATATGATCAATTAACCAGGGATCAAGAGAGATATTCTCCTGAATGGAAATGAACGCTCCAGTATGTCCCATTCTTCTCCAACTACAAAAACTTGGTGACGATTTGTTACTTATGCATAGTTACTTCGGAAATTAGGAAGAGCTTCACATTATTCTCTATGGCAATAATCTAAAATACTCTTTGAGCTGGAAAATCCAGATGTCCTGTAGGCAGGAGATTCTGCATCCTCCGAGGCATGGCATTTTAACTTCTCCTCTTTACTGAGTGCAGTCCAGAGTGAAGCTCCGAGAAAGGCAGACAGGGTTCGGAATCGAGCATTTGCTTTAAAGAAATTTAATCAAATTAATTTTCAGCAGCAGCATAAAGTTTAGAAATGCATCATGATAAAAACTGGAAAATGCCATGCAGAAAACACTGGCCAGAAGACTTTTAAGTCTTACTGACACTGACCCTAACTTCCCTGTGGCACACAGGCATAGTTTAAATATGTCTTATTAATATTCATATAGCCTAGGTGATCTGGCCGACATTAGAAGAGATCTGATTTCTTACTGTACTATGTCAGTGGCAATAGAACATGTTCTATGAGAAATCTTCCCGGAAGAGAGCCTCTTGGAAGAAGGTGTCTGCGAAACCGCGTTTGGAATGGTTAGTGACTGTCTTCCTTTGCTTTAAATAAGCACAAAGTTTGGACCTCAGACCCTGGGAGAGTTCTCTTTTCTGTTTAGTTGCATGCTCAACAGCTCTGAGAATCCATTTCCCTGGGGTTCCAATTGCCCCCAAACAGCTGGAAAGGGAAAGGCTGACCCCCAAGAACCTCACCTGGGCTCACAAGCCAGACAGGCCTTTCTGAGGTGGGCTTTTCCTACACTGCCGGCCACCCGCTCCTTCTCTTCCGGGAGACGCTGGGTGAGAGTAACCCCACCACTCCTGCCTAACTCACTATGTGCTGCATTTATCAGATGATTAAGCAAATTTAAGTGCTATTCACACTCATGATACAGGAAACGCATAGTTTTTAAATTTCATTTGAGTGGGGTTTGTGAATTTCAAATAGAATAGGGCACTTTGACATGCTGCTAAGTTATTTTTTTTAGTCATTTACTTCCATGCCTAGAAAGAGAAAACCCTGATTCTCATAAACTACATCATCTTAAACACAAAGATGCACACATTAGTAAAACGAATGCCACTTCATATCAATGCCAAGTATCAGAACAGATTCCCCTTACGTGATACATGCTAAAAATGCTCTCCTGAAGAGGACGGCACATAAATACACACACACAGAAAACAACTACCACGACCCGCCTGTTCTTACTTGAAGAAACCACAGTGACACTTAGAGCTTTCAAAGTGCTGCTACGCTTGCATGCTTTCTCCACTAGAGCAAGGCAAACATGAGTGCTTACCAACCATTAGGGAAGACTGACCAAAAAAATGTGGCGTTAATGATATCTTACAGCTTTTAAAAGCAAGACAAAGATGCAAGAAAAGCAAAAATTACACAGCAGTTGGAAATTGTTTTTTCAATCTAAGTCATGTTTACTGGAAAAAAATAGGCTTTATACATCAACACATTTAAACAGAAATTTGTTTTTGAAATATAATCTTTGTTTAGAAAGTACAGAAGGTCTTTATGTCTGCCCCGAGAGCTAAGTGTAGAGAATGCTATGTGGAATAATCACCTGAAAAAGAAAAAACTAAACCTGTTAAAAGAATTAATTTATGCACACCAGTCAGCACTACCCTGCATGTACAGTGGTATTCTCTTAAGTGATGGAGGAAAGAAAAAGTTTTCTTGGATCAAAATCTTCAATACGTGACATCAAAATGGAATGATGATTTGGCCCATAAATGAAGGAAGTAGTGAAATGTCTCTTTAATAAATTCTGACCAAGGAATCAACGTGTAAAGGCACATGTTTCACTGTAACAGGGACTGGAAAAAAGCCGTCACTGTAATGGCTACACAGACACTGTGTCCTGCTGTTGGGTTTATATTCACAGGAGAAAGGTTTTAGAGGTTAAGTTCAGGTCATACAACAAATGAAATTGTAACAAGCCAGCTGACATTGTATAATGTCTTCTTCCACTCAATCAATAGGCTACTGTTAGTCCTATTACCATAGAGATGGCTTCTCCTTTCTGAAGGCCGCCTATTGTTTGACAAAACAGATTTGCCACTTGAACCAGGTTGCTCCCAAAGGACGTGTACCTTGTCAATTATTTGTATTCAAAATAATGAAGCATTTTCATTTTAAAATGTAGGGAACAGATAATAGTGTTACATCCTGTTTTTGAAAGAAAGCAACTTTTCCAAAACTACTGTAGCACTAAATCACTCTAACACAGTTTAGTTACAACAATTTAGATTTAAAACATGTGCCAACCAAAAAAAGTGCCAACCAATACATTTTTCATTAACACTCTCTATTAAAAGAAAAGGGTCCCTGGCTAGAGTGCTCATCTCAAACCCAAACACTTAAGCCTAATGACCAATGAAAACTATTTTTTCATGTGGACAAATCAGAAGAAAAATATTGTCCAAACTATTTGCATTGTGAAAAGACTTTATAGTAAAAGTGGAATGACATCAACGATGCATTGGAAGAAAATGCAGAAAGTTTTAGGAACAAGTCACTTTTATTTTAGTTCCCTAACAGCTAGCTGCAGCACGTAATATTTAATGTATAATCAAGTTACGTACGTGACCTAAGCTACGAAAGAACTACCAAAATAACTGTAAGTATTACATTTCTTTAAATGTCTATCTGAAAATGCCTTACGAAAATCAGTTCACTTGCAAGTTCAACACAGGACAGTACATTGCAAATTTCAAAAACAGATATTCAAAAATAAAAGATTATTTTTCTCTCTGTGGAAATACTGGCAGGCTCCCCTTTAGGAAAGGCTCAGAAGAAGTCATCCTAAGAAGGACTGTCCTGGTAATTTAGAAAAAGGACTCAAAGCACTAATCAGTGCAGAAGAGATGCTGTTTAAGTATCTCAGCTTTGAAGATCTGGTTACCACTGCAGAGTGTAAGACTCGATGGAAACAGACAAAAACAGAACAAATGATCAAATTGTATTTAGAAGCTGAAAGCTTTGTGTACAAAATTCACACTTGAGAGTTAACGTGAATCTTTCCATAAACAACGAAAAGAATTCAGCTAAAGGTAAATATTATTATGACTTTATTACACAAGTCTCTAAAATAATATTTGAAATTATATCTACTCAACTTATACTACATTTACATATAAAATGTTTTGTTTTCATCATAAAACTTCAGAAGTGTTTTAATCTGGTGTTTTCTCTTTGCAGAAACAATTGTTTTATGTCTGGTATCTTTTTATTAGGAAAAGGTTAGGCTTTAAGAATGAAGGATACTATATGAACTAAAATTGAAATGTCAATGAGCTAATCATAGGTCGTGGCTAGGACTTGTTTTCCTTTTTTTTTTTTTTCTTTTTAATATACTGGTTACTCAAAACCATGTCAATTCCATAACATTGCAAATTGCTGTTGATGTTATATTGGGACTCTTAATTGACTGTGATGATATCCTGCCAGCTCAAACTTCAGACCAGAAAAGGTCTCCCCAAGAAACTGTTCAACCCATCTGGACAATAAGTAGCTGGACTCTATGCTTGGTATATGTTTGCAATGAAAGAATCTTGATTGAATTTGAACTGTAATACTGCATCAAGGTGGAGGAATCCACCGGGGGGAGGGGAGGGGGAGGGATGGGGGGGATTCCCAGAGCCTACGAAACTGTCACATAATGCAAAATAATTAACAATAAAAAAAAAATTAAATCCTGACACAGCCCAACTGTCAAAAAAAAAAAAAAAAGAATGAAGGATACAGAAATATCAAAGATGAATGAATTTTAGCAATATCCTAAACTAATGACCAATTTTTAAAAAACGAGGTAGCCTTGCTAAACCAAGAAAGCTTTCCTCAGGGAAGCAAGTGGGGTCTAATCTGCCGGCCTCCCCTACAGCTATAATGGAACAAAGTGAAACCTTATTAAAAGCACATCACAAATGTGATTTCCTGAGTTAATACCCTCTTTTTTTTTTTTAAAGTATGCAACATGTTTGTATTTAGAATACAATAGAATTAGATCTTAGCAGCTGCCCATCAGTGACCCTGTGAGGAATTAAATGATATTTGCCATTTACCAAAAGGTGAACTTGACATCGTTGAGTTAAACTGGCCCATCTGCATCTTCATAAAATGACAAACCTCGTTAGTTCTGCCTGCCCAACGAGTTGGGATAATGAACCAGTGACACCTTCACTCCACTGAGGGAAGCAGAACAAATTGTGTAATCATTTGAGGAGTCGAATGCAGACGAAATTACTGTAAATGAAGGGGGTGACGTCACAGCAAAGACAGAGGGAACAAAAGGCTTCTGTCGTGGGTGTATCTGACCAGAACACAGCGACATCTCCGCGGGCTCAGGGGGAGTTTTAACTAATCAACTACTTTACCTGAAAACGGTGAAAAAAAGCAACGATGCAGCCACAGCTCCAAATAAGCCGCAGAGAAGGTTGACCCGGTAGGCGACAGAGCCAAAGGGGCACAGTGTGATGGCCAGCTTTGACAGCAGCGTGAACAGTGGGTAGCCGGGTGGGTGGGCAACCTGGGGGCACATGAGCTGCAGTGAGCAGGACAGGAAGTGTCACACTGGCTGTACCACAAAGCAGCCCCTTCCTCAGGCCCGGGTGCGGGGTAGGCACCGAGGCCTTGCCGTCTGAAGGCTGGGTGTTCTATTGTTATCCTCTTGTGCCAATACAAATAAATATTTTCTAAGGTGGATTTGGCACTATCACATGGTGCATCACAGAGAAGAAAAGGGTGATATATTATTGCATTGTCAGCTCCTTGGCAGCGTGTTCTAGTATATTAGGGTCATGGAAAAGGCTACTGAAAGAGAGCAAGTTGGGCAATCACGCCTTGGTTGGAAAGTTGAAAGACCACACTGCTATCGGATTACCACCGCAGCCAGTCGGAAGGTCTTGCCTAAAGGGATCATTCACCATAATCAAGTTTATTAAATAATAAACTTATTAAAACTGTTAACCCGATTTATTTTATTCTCCACAGCTTATACAAAATTTGGGGTGGTAATAAGCCAGCCACTGTATATATAGGGAAAGCTTTGCTTTATAATTTCGTTTAATTGGATTTAAAACTTAAAGTAAATTGTCACGTACTGTACTTATAAGTTACTAAAAACTGGGGTTTGGAAATAAATTAATCTACTTTACTCCATGCTTAATTAAACTTTCTTAATTCCTAAAACTGTTAATGAGAGCATTGATTAAACAATAAAACTAATACTTACTCCAAGCTCATGTGCCGCTGTGATCAGTTCCCCTGTGAAAAAATAATGTAAAACCAATAATTACTATTAGAGAATGACACTCCTCCAAAGTTTTCAAAATCCAAATGCTTGCATTGGGGTTTTGCATTAATTTGACTGGCTAAGACTATAAATCTGCAGAGATTAAACAGCATGAAGCGGCCCAAGAATATTTGCTCCTGTAGGTCTTACAGAACCAACTATCTTCGATGGCTTTTAATAACTGGTCAGTGGCAATGCAGGTGAATTCTGGCTTTTACTAAGAGCTTGTTTCCCCTCCTGAAAAGTTGCATTCACTTGCATACAAACACAAGCAGAATTCAAAAGCATCTGAGGGAGGGTGGGAAATGGAAATCAACAAGTTTCTTTTGGTACAAAAAAAAAAATTTTTTTTTGGAAAGCAACGCACCATTTTTTTCATGCTGTACATTTCCTGGTCACATACTGAACCACCCCAGTTCCATCACAGGGCATTCATGTAATGTGCTGTGTCATCCCTCAAGAATCTAGTACCATCTATGACCATGTAGAATGTGCAGGTGTCTGAGGTCTGGGCCACTTTACCCTAACACTACTATCTGTGCGCTTTCTCTGCACTAATTAGGTCAAGTGTCTTCTAACCATAACCGTTCTCAAGGTTCTTTTGGTCAGCTCGATCCCGTTTCTTACCCTGAATCATTAAATCATTGCTGTCTTTGATGGTTTCCCATGATCTCGTTCTAAAACCACGATGCAAGTAACTCAGCGAGTGCTTGTTACCACTGCAAGTATCCAGCGCACAGCGACTGTGCCCGACTTCTGTCCGCCGAGAACAGTGAAGTACAAGCATGTACTGACGCTGACGATTTTGTAGAAAACAGCCAAGCATCTCTAATCAGAAAGTCTGAGATGTGAAATACCGCAAAATCAGTAGACCTCAGGCTCAGCGGAGCTCTCAACTGTGGAGCGTTTAAGGTTTCAGACTCTCCGAATCAGGATGTTCAGCTGGTGAAGTCTATGCACATGCCCCCAAATCTGAACACTTGCAATTCCAAGCAGGTCACACTCAACTAGGATGAGCCGCTAGGACATGTGTCCTTCCATACATTTCAATGTGGGCTGGCACTGTGGCACAGCACGGAAAGCTACCGCCTGTCATGCCAGCATCCCATGTGGGCACCATCCAGCTGCTCCACTTCTGATCCAGCTCCCTGCTGATGTGCTAGAAACGGTGGAAAATGGCCCAGATGTTTGGACCCCTGTCACCCACATAGCAGACGTGGACTAAGCTCCGGGCTTTGGTAGCCTGTAGCAATTTGTGGAGTCAGCAGGTGGAGGATCTCTATTTTCTTCCTCTGTGACTCCTCCAAATAAGAAAATCAATCAATCAAAAGTACATCTCAATATGCTTTCATTTTCACCCAACCTCAGCTCAGGTCTTCATCTTCTCTGGCCTGCACTGGAGCGACAGATTGGCCGATTGTTCATCTTGACATTGGAATCATTTATCTACCTCTGCCCCACCCTCCCACCCCAGAGTGTCTTAACATTTCTCAGTGTCTGCCTCCTGCTTCCTGCATGAAACTGACCCGCCAGTGTGACAGGCACATCCCTCTGCGAGGCCTAGATCCTTGGAACCTATGCCTGTGGGGTCAGGTCTGATTCCAGCTGAGCCTTGCCAGCACTCCTCGGATGCCTCTGTAGCACTCATCCTGTCCCCACTGCAGTATCTTCCCCAATATTCTCTGCTAAACCCTTCAGGGCCTGGCTCAATCCCCCACCTACCCTGACACAATGCGGCCTCCTTCACTGACGCTGCTTGGGCCAATTTAGCACTTACTTAGATGGCCTTGTATTCTGGTTGGTTTCAATTTTCTCTCCCACTAAGTTTAAAAACATTCTTCTACCTATTTCAGGATCCTGCTAAGTTTACGGCCACCTCTCCCTCCTCCAGCCTGTATCGCCTGTAATCTGAGTTTGCCCACGGGCTAACAAAAAGAACACATTACACTGATGTACTTGCTACTCAAATACCACTCTCAAGTGAATGAGGAGCAGCCCTAGAAGGGGTACCCAAGGACAGACAGTTGCTCGACTTAAGTCAGTTCCTTCAGGGTGCCTTTGAAGTTTTCTGAAAATAATTCAGTGGCACCCTAAACCCTAGCCATCCTGTTCATATCCCAGCCCCTTTTTATGATCTAGAAAAGCTTAGAACCACTCCCTTTCCAACCACTAAGATATTTTATGATGTAATTCTGCAACAGATAAGCTCTTAGGTCTTCGGGTTTTTTTTTGTTGTTGTTCTTACCCCTTTAAAAAGCACGTGGAGGCGTTGGCCAAGTCCAGTTTCAAGGTCACTGGCCGCTCTCCCCCCACCTTAGATCTAGCACTAGGAGCAACAGAAATAGCTTCTTTCACCATCACAAAGTCAACAGGCTGTTCTTGTTGGCTGCTTTACAGATAAATCTGGAATGTGACAAACTTCCGTCAACTCTTATCAAGTGTTAAACCAAAATGTAATTAGAAAAGAGGCCATTCTTTAAAGCCTACAAATGCATCCCCATTAAAGAAGTCAGGGGAAATAGGACTTGAATGTGATAAGCAGGGAAGGATAACAAAGAAAACCTTACCTCCCCCCACCCTCACCCAGCCCTCCCCATCCTGCATATGGGAGAGCCCTCAAAGGTGAGCCCTACAGCATCCACAGGAGTGTTTTCCAATGATGGAGATTCCTTGACTGTACCCTAAACCTGCTAATGCAATAGACCCTCTGGAGTCAGGGCCCAAGTTTCCCAGGTGATTCTGAGGTACAAGCAGGTGCCAGGCTCAAGGCCTTGCTGTCTGGTTGGCAAACTGCAGGTGAATTTGCAGCCTGCGGGAGGTACTCAACCTTTACAACCAGCATATTCATCCATCAAACCTGTCTTTAACTAGTACAAGCCTTTATCTGCCATCTACACGCACACAGAGAAGCGAACCCAGCATTTCCACCTCCTTCCTCTCTGAGCTTGGGCACTCTGGCCTTTAAACTGTGTGTGTGTGTGTGTGTGTGTGTGCACAGTGGTACAACCCACACAGTCTGATAGATTTACAGCCCCTTCTGGAAGAATACATACTTGTCATTGGTTTTGCAATATAGTCCATTTATTGAATTAACAAGCACATTTCATAAACAGGAAGGGCAGCGCATTTAACAAAGAACTGCCATAGATACGATTCAACAAAATTTCCATACTGGCATACACTTGGAAAGCAACTTTATTAGTCATCCACCCAAATCAATGTAAAAATGTTAGAAACAGCCACCACCCTGCATCAGTCAGCAAACTGGAACACCTTAACGGTGAATATATAACTTTATTTCTTTTGGGAAAAAATAATAAAATGCTGAATGAATAAAGTAAACATCACATATTCGGACTAAGACTTTACACATCATTGTATATATCTACGTGGTGGCAGCTAAAGAATGCCATTTCCAAACGATGACAGAGGGGGTGAAGACCTGCTGTGGTCTAGCTGCGGGACACTGGGTGTGACTTAGCTTTGCTCATCCACAAAAGGGACCCCCAGACGACAGCTGGGCAGTGACCAGAGCACCCGAACGGCCCCTGCATACAGCAAGTGCCCAATGAATGCTAAGAGTTATTGTGTACCCTACCCTCAGCCCTTGGGCTCCAAACACGCACTGAGTACCTTGGCTGGATTTTATTTATTTATTTTTTTTAAAAGCAGAACTACCTAACCTCTGAATAATGCTCTTTGATGTCAAAACTTTGGCAAGGATCAAGTTATTCCTATTATTTCATGTAAATCTTAGTAATAAGGAGATCCTAACCCTAACATGTTCTGTAAGAACACCAGAAAGGACTCCCCAAGTGGCCGGCAGCCTTGGACCTGCAGCCCCGGGGGTTCTCACTGGCCTGACCCCAGCCCCCTGCACTACGGCCTGGATTAGCGAACCTCCTGGCGCCAAACAGGCCAGGGGTCTGTCACTCCGGAAAACGAGACCCTATACCAGGGCCTTGCCAGGAGCTGCCCCGCGGGTTCTCCTCCTGACTGACCCAGCAAGCCGCTGCCTTTCTCTGAAACCGAAGCGGCTTGCTTTCAATCCCTTCCACTCCCAACGATCACCAGGTCTTGGGGTTCTGGGGGAGCTCCGACCCGCCCACTCCAAACCGCATTTCCCCGTGACTGCCCACATCGGAGGACGCCCCGTGCTACGTCCAGTGACCCACGACGAGACTACGGAGGGATGCAAAGGACCGACTCGGGAACAGAAAACTGCACTCAACCCTGCGGGGGCCCCCGAGACGACCCTGCGAGTACTTTACCCGAGTCTCCCCCCGGCACCGAGGGCGGCAGCGTGCGGGCGAACACGGCGGCCACGGCGGCGAACACGGCCACGCCGCCGCCGAGCCCGCCGGAGCGCCGCGGCCCCGCTCGGGCGGCCTGCCCCCGGGCCTGGGCGCTGCCGTGGCCGCGGGGAGCCATGTGCGCGCGGGCGCCGAGGCGGGACGAGGCGGGAACCGGGACGGCGGCCCCAGAAGCACGACGCCCGCCGCCTGCCCGCCGCGGCTTCCGGGTCGGGCCGCCGCAGGCCGGGCCGCACCTCCTCCCGCCGTACCAGGGGAGGACAGAATGCCGGGCCTCCGGGCAGCCAGGCCGCAGGAGCCCCGAGACAGCATTCCGGGCATGGGTGCTGTTGTACGTGCAAGGAACTCATGGGCGGGGCAGCATTCCTTTAAGGAAAGTGAGGCTGGTAAAGGGCCATCGTCTCTCTGGCTCCTTTCTCCCTCCCCATGTTCACGGCGACTTGGTCGATTCCGACAGAGACGCACGAAGCGCCGTAAACCGCTCGAGGGAGGGCTGCTTCCGCCACCTGTGGTGTGGGGTGGAACTGCAACCGAGGACGGCGTGGCTGGCTGTGTTGAAGGCGCAGGTGGTGCGTATACTGGGGGTGCAGAGAAAGCCAGGAAACACATCATACATTTCTTACCATTGACCGCACTGAAACGAGTAATGCTAAACCTGCGTGTTAATTATCAAGACGTTGAGTACCTTTCAGAGATTTTTAAATACCCCCTCCCCCCAGATTAAGGAAAAGGTTGGAGACATAGTTTCTATATTAATACAAAACAGTTCACTGTAACAAAGACGCTTTCTACCTTTACAAAGAGGGCTTTGACTGCAAAGCGGGCAATGATGCAGAGACTCAATACAGTTAGCTGAAATGAAAACAGAATGGGAGAACCAGCCCTAAACAGGGGCTCTTAGCAAGGCCCGCCCGTTTTTCCTGTTACTGGTGGGAGAGGGGGCAGCCTCCACGGACTGTTTCTCAAAGCACATTCAAAGTCGTGACAGGCTCAAACGCGACCTGAGCAGTCTGACACCAGGGACACCGCGTCTGGAGGGTGGAGCGGCGTGCCCCCAACGGTGACCGGCAGCGTGGCATACCCCTACAGCGGCCCACAGTCCTGCCTTAGCCTTTTCCAGGGGCAGTTGGTTTTCCGTGTCTGCAGCTTTTGCATCTGCACACGCAACCAGTTGTAGCTTTTAAACACGCATCTGTTCCCAACAAGCAGAGCTTTCTTCTTGTGCTTCTTCCCAGAAGCTGGCCCATGCTTCCTCGGTACCTGAGGAAGACGGGAAATGAGCTCTCTGGAAATGTCACTCTGTAGTTCTGTCATTTCTCACGGGTCGCTGAGTAACTGGCAGCTCTTAGGGGAAAATGAAGCTGGGAAATGTACCTTTGTTGCACTTCAGCTTCTCCAGGCTTTTATTACAAAGAAAGAAGGGACAATAGGCAAGTAGAATGCCCAGAGTAACTGAATTTGATGACAATTGCAGAGACCAATTTCAGTAGAGAAATAAATTTGGAACCAAGGACCGAGCAAGTGGAAATAGAATGCTGGGGTGGGCATTTGGCACAGCAGTCAAGTCACTGCTTGTGACACCCACAGCTTAGTTCAGAATACCTGGGCTCAAGTCTCACTCCACTTGCAACTCCAGCTTCGTGATAATGCACGCACGGGGAGAGGACAGGTGAGGGCTCAAGGACAGGGGCCATGTGAGCGCTCGGGAGACCTGGATTAGTTGCAAGCTCCTGTCTTTGGTTTATCCCAGCCAGGGCTATTATGAGCAGATTCAGAATAAATCAATAGAGGGAAGATCTCTCTCATTCTTTCAAAAAATAAAAACAAGTAAGTAAAAAAAAAAATAGAATGTATTTGCAAGAAGTCTGGCAGTGAAGGTAAAGAGAGGAGTGGCAGGGAATCCCAGGGACCAAAGTGTCAAATGAGCCGTGATTTTCTCCTTTGGAGTTCAGGAAGGTGGGCCTGGCACGGTACCTTACTGGCTAAATCCTTTCCTTGCAACCACTGGGATCCCATATTGGCAATGGTTCATGTCCTGGCTGCTCCATTTCCTATTCAGCTCCCTGTTGGTGGCCTGAAAACGCAGCACAGGATGGTGCAAAGCCTTGGGACCTTGCACTCGCGTGGGAGACCCGGACGAAGCTTCTGGCTTCAGATCAGCTCAGCTCTGGCCATTGTGGCTCCTTTGGGAGCAAACCAGTGGGTGGAAGATCTCTCTGTCTCTCCTTCTCTCTGTTAATCTGCCTTTCCAATAAAAAAAATAAAGACTCCAGGAAGAGACAGAGCAGTGAGGTAACAGCGGACATGGAACTGGAGGAAGTGAGACCAAGGAGGACAGGCGAGGACAGAAAACAGATAGTACTGGAAGCAGAGGGAGAGGAGGAATGGCCTTTAGGGAATGAATGATGGTTGAACCTGCTCGAGGGGTGCACCAACAAGCCACACAAGGAGTGCTCACTCTCTGTTTGCTCTACGTCACTCCTTGGCAGTCTAGACGCAGTTACCATAGCATATCTAAAAGCAGAGACATATCTAAATCACTTGGGATTCAAATATGTCACAGAATTCCAGGACACTGTGGGATTTTACTGCAAGAAATTGCCTTCTGTGATTGTAGACAGGGATACAAATATCCATAGCCCCCCAGTAACAACCCCAGGCATCCATCAGTGGTAGGTTACAGAAATAAATCCTCACATAGCCATTCGGTAAACTAATGCACAGTAAAGAGAAGGAACAAGGTCCAGCTCACCACACTAGACCAAATGGATGGATGTCACAAACAAGATATTGACCATAAGTAGCAAGTTATGAAAGAATACATCTAGAATGATCCAGTTACTTAGAGCTGAGAGATGGTGAAACTCTATTGCTTAGCGATAGAGCCACAAGACTTAAAATGAGAAAGAAATCATGTTCACAAATATGAGGATAATGGAAGGTCTCTGGGGGGTAGGTGGAGGCTGTGGTGGGAGATGGGTCCATGTGGGATTTGGCATACTGTCGAACTTTCTGGTCCCCGGGCCAGCATTGTGACGTCATGGCTGCTCCTCTTCTGATGTGATTCTCTGCTAGCATCCTGGGATAAGTGGCAGAAGATGAACTGTGCCTGGGCTCCTCCCATCCACGTGGGTGACCTAGAAGAGGCTCCTTGCTCCTGGCTTTGGTCTGACCCAAGACTGGCCATTGCAGCCATCTGGGGAGTGAGCTAGTACATGAAGATCCACTCTTCCCTAAACCTCCCTCTCTCTCTCTCTCTCTCTCTGCCTCTTCCCCTTGCTCTGTAATTCTGACTTTCTAAATGAATAAATAAATAAATAAGTCTTTTTGAAAATGTCACTTCTCTTGACCCAGAGAGTGGCTAAATAGGGGATATGCTTTATAATTAATATTTATACTATTTATAAATGCCTCATTCACTCTTCAAGCTCTATGACATAGCTCAAAATTTTAAAACTGAGTAGGCAGGAAGATTAGGGAACAGCTATTTCATAGACAGTTTTATAATGACTATTAAACAGCATATTACCTTGAGTTCACATTAGATCAGTTATACATTTTTCTGCATATTTTCATCGCCATGTTTAATAGAGATGATTATATGGAAGTATCTTATACACAAGGGCAGATCTCTGTATAAAAGAAAACTTTACTTCAATATCTCTTGTGATGCTAATGTAACAGAGAAATAAACTCGTAAAACCAATTTTCGTTTTGAACATAAACTTTGCATCCTAGAGTAAGACTCTCAATACAAAAAGAAGAGAATAAATGGGGCAAAGATTTTCTGCCTGGGAAAGCAATCAACCAATCAATCATATTTGAGTCAAGATAATTGGAAAATTCAAACCATTAACTCCATACACAAATTGGAAAAGATAAATTGTCTGGCCTCACCACTGATGGATCTTGTAACAAAAATTACAATGTTACTTTTGCAAAATCAGGTAAGTTTCTATCAGACTGATTTAACGAGAGTTTCAAAATGTTTGTTAATTTCAAAATCTTTCTATTGCAATTCCGGTTCAGAGAACCAAGTTCTTTCACACTGAGTAAGAAGATGATAGTAAAAAATGACCCATCAGGTGGAAAAAGCATACTGTGCATTGATTCAGTGCCTGGTCTAGCCCACAAAATACAATAAGTGCACAAAAACTGTTAAATGATTGGCAGGCAAGCAGATGTGGAGGGATCCCCATCTTTGCTGACTTTTCTGAAAAGATTATACCTAGACCACTCACTTACTAGGCTTGAGGTATAACCCAGCAACCAAGGCAATTTTCAAGGCGTATGATAAATGATCACTTAGAAGGTATGATAACCTAGTGGCTGAATCCTTGCCTTCTGTCCTCCAGGATCCCACATGGGTGCCAGTTTGTATCCTTTCCAGCTTCCTGCTTGTGGCCTAGGAAAGCAGTAGAGGACAGTCCAAACAAAGCCTTGGGGCCCTGCACCTGCGTGGGAGACCTGGAGGAGGCTGTTGACTCCTGGCTTTGGATTGGCTCAGCTCCAGCTGTTGTGGCTACCTGGGGAGTGAACCAGTGGATGGAAGACCTTTCTGTATCTCCTTCTCTCTGTATATCTGCCTTTCCAATAAAATGAAGAAGAAGGCAGTTATGGAACATTCATGATTCTAAGCATTATTATAGTAGCCCAAGAAACAGCATCTCTTTGATTTCTGGCTTTCCCAAGTCTTTCTGTGATTTTCAACATTTCCTAAATTCTCTGGCCAGCATATTGCTTATTCGAAGAGTGAGAGCCACAGCAGTGCTATCCTCAGAAGTTTGATCTGAAAACTCAGTAAAATAATAAAAGGAACAGAATCTGACCCATTGTGAGCAACAGTAAACACTGGACGATGTGATCATTAGCTAGCATTCAGGAGAAAATCTACAAGAGATGGTTTCAAAATAAGGCAAATAAAACTCACGTGAAGTTGTCTTCCAAAAAAAAATGATGGAAAACGTGTTATGAAAAAACTATACGTGCATGTCAAGAATTTTTCACACCAAAATAAACCCATGCTTGAAATCCATCATCCACAAACTTTGCAAAGTGCGCACATACTTCTCTGCTGCTTCCATCTCAGAACTAAATTGTGAAAAACTGAACATCTGGAAAGGGAGCCAAACATCCATCTGTAACTTAGCTTTGATCTGGCAGACTCCTAGCTCCCTAGAGATTTAGTCAGACTTCATCATCAAGTTCAGTTACATGCTCTGTGGAAGCCCAAAGTCTGTCCTAATATTTCCAGAGTGAAAAAAAAAAAAAAGCTCTCTGCCAGTTTTCCCTTAGCCTCTACCCTTCAGTCATGCCACATGAGCCCAAAGGCAGTCCTTTCTTCAGTTTCCATAGAGATCCTCCTTAGTCAAGCAGCTGTAACAGAAGAATGGCAGGAAGAATGGTCAGCCCCCACCTGCTGATTCCTCCTTAGCCCCTTCTCTTCTGGCCTCACCTCTGCAAACCTGAGTTCCCCTCCTCTCCAGCGCACAACACATAAACCCAGCTCATCACCCACCCCTGTACAAGCATCCCCAAAGTCATCAAGCTGTTTAGTTAGCAGAGAACATTTATGTATCAGGATTTACAGGATAATTAGTGATGTAGTAGTTGGATCCCAGTTTAGTATATTTTCTTTTATCCTAGGTTTGCTGCCTTGAGGTTACCAAAATCTAAAGAAAAATTGCCAAGAGGTGGATATGCATCATCTTGATGAATCTAAAATAATTGGTAACATGAATGAGCATATTTTCCTATATGCAAGCAAGCAGAAGTTCTTTGTGTGATTAAAGTCTACCTACTACGGACTAGGCTGTGGACACTGGAGTCTCTGGATGGGACTCTTTGAAGACCAATAGCCCAAGATCTCCATGGCAGTCAGGTTTGTGCTGTGTCTCACTGAGTTGAAATTCTTATGAAATTCTTAAATTCAACCACAATGACCACCGAAGCTGAGGGTGTGTGTCATCAACAGAAGTTTGCTTGTGCTGATCTAATCTTAGGAGTTGGGAAGCAGAGGTGTCAGACTGTACTGTAAGGCTGTTTAGAGACTGGCACGTTCCTTCTCTAGAAAAAAGCCACATAACAGGCAGAGTTTAGAAGAAGGCAAGTGTCAGCTCTAAGGATCAAAAGACAATGGTTCACAGTCCATCAGACATGCGCCTTGGTTAGGTTTGTCTTCCTATGGTAAGATAGGTTGTCTTTCTTCTGCTTGGGTATTAAGAATGATTAGTATGTGGGAGAGGGAAGCCCTGAAGATCTTACATAACAGGGCCCAGTGGGGAAACTGGCCATTCCCAGAGGAGAGCACTAACTAGGAGGGGAGTTGGTGGAGATCAGGGAGCGGGCAGCTCCAGCAGGGTGAGCCCCACATAGACCATGGCTTTTGGAACTGGTTGATTCTGCTAAATGACACCTTCCTTCAATCTGCACCCCAGTTCACATCTTCCCCAAATGAAAATGGGAGGATGTTGACAGTCAGCCCTCATCTTGGAAGATTCTTTAAGAGCAAGTCCACAATAAGCCAAGGTTACGCCGAGATGAGGAATGTCCAAATTCACAGAATTTCTACTGGACATGAGACAGATATGAGAAGCTGGGCAGGCAATGGCGATCCTCATGTTTTACTGTCCCACAGACTGAATGAAGAGCTCTATTTTCCTTTAAAAATGCCCTTCATTGAGTGTGTGTTATTTAGCTGAACCACAAGGTTGCCGTCAAGACATTTGGACTAGCCTCCCTGTACTCAGCAGACAGTCCAGGGGCTATATTCTGCAGGTATTCTTCTTAAGACTCCCATCCACTACCCGGGGTACAAATGGGATTTTCTCCCCTGGGAGTTCAGTAGGTTTTATAGTCTTCAACTTAGAAGACAACATCTCAGCTGTAAGAGTACTGCATAAATCATGCATGAGTATACACATGGAGGAAGGTTGCAAGAGCAGCAGGAGTGGGAACAGGGAGTGAGGAAGTAGTGAGGAGACCATGGGCAGCAGCCATGGGTCTTTGGAACTTCTCCCAGTATGATGGTAGTCTTGCTGGAGAGCTAAAGCAACGGCTTCTTCGGGACTCTGGCACAGCAATTAAACTTACAGGCTTTGGAATTAGACTCCCTGCGTGTGAATCCCAGATCCGGTAGTTACTAGTTGAATAAACTCCTTTCCTCTCTTACCTCATTTTTCTCATCTACTAAGTGGGAATATTGTGAGAAATAAATAAACAGATCTAGGTTAAGCACAGTCAGACTTGCACAGAGCAAGCATCCAACAAATTTCATTTCCGTTGGGTATTTATTGCGTGTCAAGCTCTATGTCTCGGAGTTTAGGCCTGCCAGCAGGCCCCAAGGTCACCAAGGGGGAGGCAGACAGTGGCCATCGGCCACAAAAACCACCGGAGACAAGCTGGTTAGGATTGCCCACTTCATTACAGGTTTTAAAGGGTAAGGAAGGGGAGGGCAGGAGGGAGCCTTCCAGCAGACCCCACACCCACCAAAGTACACGTCTATTTCCCTAGATCTTCCGGTCATATCAGAGGAGTACTCCCCCTTAACCTTGTAGCCATGTTGGGGGTCACATTCCAAGCGTAGGCCTGAAAGCTGTGCCTCAGGCCATGGGGAAGGGTAGGCTTAGGCCACGCCCTCCAGGCTGCGGGGCGGGGCCTGGGCCGATTGCTTACATCTGTGCACTAGTGAATGAATTTCAGCAGAGGCGTGAGCATACGGCAAGGCAGCTAAGATGCCGCGGGGGGGCTCCAGCACACCGTGTGGGAATGCTTGGGTTCCAGGCCTGGCTCGGCTCCCATTCCAATTCCTGCCGATGCGCACTGCGGGAGGCCCAGTAACAGCTCAAGTAATGTGTCCTGGCATCCATGTGTGAAACCTGGACTGAATTTATAGCTCCTGGCTTTGGTCTGGCACAACCCTGCCTGGATGTTGGACAATGAATTAATGGATAGAAACTCATTCTCTTTCTCTCTCTCTGTGTCTCTCTTCCTGTTGCTCCCCCCTCCCCCATCCCTGCCCCGCTTTTCAAATAAAATAAATAAAAACTTAAGAAAACAGTGAATGGAGTGGCAGGCATCACTTCTGTTTCTCTAGGACTTACAAATCAGTGGGAGATGTGATTGATAACCTGAAAATCTAGCTTCATAAGGGCTGTGACCGTGGAAATGCAGGGTGTTACATTCACATGGGTGCCTTCAAAGAAGCAGAGCTTGAAGTGAGACAGAGCTTGCCACCTGAGGAATGCTGGGAGAGGAGTGAGTGGGCAGTGTGTGTTGGAGGTGAAGAGAACACGGCACACTCCTGGAGGCAGGTGTGTAGGCACTGGGTGCAAGGTGCAGCAGGGGCTGTCGGGCGAGGCTGCTGCAAAGGTGGCGATCCAAGTGGAGTGTCACCCTGTCTCCCTTTCTTCCACTGTTGCAGCTTCCACCAGCCTTTGTTTTTTTTAAAGATCTGTTTATTTTTATTGTAAAGGTAGATATATAGAGATTAGGAGAGACAGAAATATCTTCCATCCATTGATTCACTTCCCAAGTGACCACAATGGCCGGAGCTAAGCCAATCCGAAGCCAGGAGGCAAGAGCCTCCTCCAGGTCTCCCACACAGGTGCAGAGTCCCAAGGTTCTGGGCTGTCCTCATCTGCTGTCCTAGGCCACAAGCAGGGAGCTGGATGGGAAGCAGAGCTGCTGGGACACCAGCTGGTCGCCATGTGGGACCCGGCACATGCAGGGCGAGGATCCAACCACTAGGCCATCATGCCAGGCCCATCCTCTTTCAGTCTTTAGTCTTAGGTTTTGCCCATTACAGACTCAGAGTCTCCATCTGCCTCAGAACCTTCCAGAACCTAATCTATGAACTTTGGACATCACTCCCACCCCTACAGTTTCAGCTACTCTTTCTTTAAACCTGCTTTTGTGACATTCTCCCCCTGGGAGGAGCCAATCCCCGCGAGCCCAGCAGGCACACTAAAGGCAGCAGTGGAACTGCCTTCCTCCCTGCTAGCTCTCCTTTCGTTTCTCTAAGATGGACATAAAAAGACTTAGTGATTGCACTGGCTTCTTTGGATTGGAAAGGAAAAATATTTGGAGTTACAAAACCCAAAATCCAAATTGGATTTTACTGTGTAACATTCGTTACCCTGAGATGTTAGGGGATTTTCAGAGGAGTCAAGCGGTTTGTGCTGTGGAGTTTCTTCTCGCCGCAGTGGAGGCGAAGAGAAGAAGACAGAAGCAGGGAAACTGGTTTAGAAGGAAGCCAAACACTAAACTAGGTGACAACCGATCTTGGCCCCATCTAGAGCGGTTGTCACAGAGTGAGAGCCTGAGTTTAGTGTATTATATCATTAATTAAATGTAGGGGTTTTTTTTCAGATGATAGCTTTTTTCTATTTTTTCCCACTTTTGTTTTTATCATCCTGCCACATCCTTCTGATGTTTTGTCTGAAACATGTTCTTAAGTAATTTTTGAATATCCAAATGTCTGAATATAAATTTTCTTGATTCTGAGTGATAATTTGGCTGGGTATAGAATTTTAGATTCTTTATCCTCATCCATCTACAACACATTTATTGCTTTATTTCCTCCACTAACATCCACTTATGGAAAATCTGTTCTCAATCTATGGTCATTCCTTTAACTATTTTTCCTTTTTTCTCTGGCAGCATTTATGAGCTTTCATTGTTTTAAAAGTTTTGGTAATATCTCTGGGCATAGATATTTTCCAATTTATTGGCTTGATACTTGTTATTTATTTGTTTTTCTGGATTATTTTAAGGTTGAGATATTTTCAATTTGAAAAAAAAAAAGTCTGCGGTACATACTGGCATGCATGGGAACCAGGGTAGGGGCAGGCCTGGTAGGGGTTATGGGGAGTTGCCCCAGCTAGGCTACAGCTCTCATTGGTTTGTTTGAGAGCCGAGTATGAAGTGGGCAGGATCGGGCTGAACTGCAACACCCATCGGTTCGCATAGAAGACAGGGCTGAAAACAGGACTGACCCAGCAATTGCAACAACCCGCATGTGAATAAGCTGATTGGGATGATGGATGGTGCCAGGCCCTGTACTGGCAAGCACACACAAGAATCAGGTCTGGGATCACCTCAGAAGAAGTTTCTTTGGAGATCCCTCCAACTGAACTGCTGATCTCACAACCCCAACCATGAAGAGATTATGTCAGCCAGTGGATTCTGAATAGATTTCATCACAATTGGAATGGCGAGACTGACAGCAATTCAGAACTGCTGAACTATCGAAACTGCTTGAGCAGGACCCTCGGAGCATGCGTCACTTCGGGAGCCTGGGATGGGTGGGAGGCTGGGTGGGGCTTCTCCCTTTGTTTCTCTCCTGACCCCAGATACAGGGGGAAAATGATGATATTAGTGTGGAAACAATAGTATTATCCACTCTCCTATAGTCCTTGACCCTTTGTACCCTAATCAACTAAGTAAGATTATAAAAAATAAAATTAAATTAAAAAAATTATTAGCCATTATCTCTTCAGAGGTTCCTTCTCTAGAATTCTTCCTGGGTTTCTCCTTGTTTCTGTATCTCTTGCATATTTTCCACTCATGATCTCTCCGTACTACGTTTTATAGCTGGTATGTTCTTGGTGCCTCAGGGACGGTCCCATCACATTTACTTCCACGGATGTAGACTTTCCCATCTGTTACACCTGCTGACTGTCTTTAAGCTATTGGTCTTGAGACGATTGATTAGATACCTGCTTTCTACTGTGAAGTCATTTCCACATGTGCTGAGTCCACGCCATGACTGCATATCATACTGATGAATACGCATCTTCAAGTGAGGGTTTTTTCCCTTAACAGCTCATCACATGTGATGATGCTTGACAAGTCCCAAGTCCCGATTTCATTTTGTGACTTATCCTATGTCCCTGGAGGCTTGTCTGTTTTCTCCCTTCTATCCGATGCCTTCCCTTCTAGTCCTTCCATTTCTCCATTCTTACTTTTTATTATGAGAACTTTAAACATACACACAGGTAGAGAGACTGATGGCGAGCACCCAGCACCTGGCATCCAGCTTCAACCCTTTCAGACACACGGATAAGCTTGTTTTATGTGCATCCCTCACCCTCTTCTGTCCTGCTGGGTCATTTTTAATAAATCTGACATGTCATTTTTATCCATAAACGTTTGGCTTGTGTTGTTCAGTGAAATGGTCTGTTTAAAAAAAAACAGAGCTACGTTGATAAAATCTAAAATTAATTTCTGAGTACAACTACCCTGTTAATGTTAAATGTCTCTGATAATGTCACAAATATATTTATAGCAGATGTGTTTGAATGAAGGCTCACGGAAGATGAAGATATTGCCTTCGGCTCATGCGTTTCTTAAATCTCCTTTTATCTAGAACATGTCTTCCTCTCAGAATTTAGGGAATTCTACAGTCCAAGAGAAGAAGCTGGATTCTACAGGATTCCCCACATTCCGGGTTTTGTTGATTGCCTCCATGTGATACTGCTGAGTGCCTGTGTGACAGTTATCCATTGCTTCGTCAGCGCTGCGTAACAAAACACTGCAAAGTCTCAGTGACGTACAAGAGGGGCTCAGTATTGCTGCTGCATTCAGGGCCATGGGTAAGTCGACTTTGCTGATCTTCTAGAAGTTTGCTTACCTGGCTGGAGGTCAGTGGATCAGCAGCTAGTCTAGCATGGCCATAGTTGGAGGTGTGGGGTGGTTTAATTCTCCACGTGTCTCTCACTGTCGGTCCAATTACACCTGCTCCGTTTCCTCACTTGGTGAGTAATCGAAAGTCATGAAGGAATTATAAATTGCTCCCTTATAAGAAGTGGCACTGAGGAACATGACTGAGTAAATCATCCTTTGATGAACTGATCTGGTGACGCACCTGTCTTGGCTGTCGGGATGCATAGCAGGGGATTTCACTTTTGGGGGTGGCAGCATGCCACGGAAGCCTGGATTCTCATTTCACTTTTACTCGATGAAAAAGAGAACCCAGGCACATTGCCTCAATGACACAACGGACTCAGTGGGGAACTTGGTGTCCGTGCCCTGCCCAGCTGTAGTTCTGTGCTGCTGCCTGAGTGAGAAAGAAAGCTGCTGGATTTGCTTCAGCTTCCGTAACTTACACATAGACTGAAGGAAGATCAAAAGAATCGGCACAGAGACAAGGGCAGCTTGGGGTTCTGTTCTTCACACAAACCACCTGCCTGGGCATGCTCAGAAGCCTTCTTAGAGGCCCACAAGCCTGGCGCTTTGGGTACTCATGGTCTTCATGGAATCAAGAAGGACTGGATGCCAGGAAGAGCCAGTCCTGCAGGAGCCAGTACCCCTCCGTTTTTGGAAGGGAAGCCTGCAGGTTTGTTTGAGATCTTAAGGTGGAGTATTCCCCATGCCAGAAAAGTGATGACTGAGAGATGTCCCAGGGGTTGAGGCTCTGGCTAGAAGCTGGATGCACTAGCCACTACCTGCCTGGGCTTGGAGCGACATGGCCACAGCACGTGTGCTTCTTTGATTTAAATCCTGCTGTGAGTTGGGAGAAGCTATGAAACGTGCTGGTGGAACTGGCTGAAGAGGCAGATCCGAATCTCGCAAATGACCAGTTTCATTTTCAGTTTGGGTCTAGTTACAAGGTCTTGGCTGGAGCAACCACACGGACACATTGAGGGAAGAAGTCATCTGGGGTCTGATGCTGTTTGAAAGCCCAGGGGCAAGGTCACTGGGAACTGAAGGACCACAGTGAGTAGAGGGGTTTTGGAGATCTTCTACCAGGAAGGAGTGAAGATGAGAGAGAGTGCTCTGCTCTCGTAGAGGCTGGAGGAGGAGGTGGCGGAGATGCTGGGTGTGTCGCAGTTACACTGATGAACACAACAATCTTCCACACCACCAACACCAGAGAGGATGCTGGGATGGAGCTCCCACCGCTCCCGAGGGTGCAGAGGACAGCAGGATGGGAGCGTAGGGCACCACCACCAAGAGAAACCTTCTGTACCAGGAGAACAAGCTGACAGTGACAAAGGTCAGCCCCTCGTGGTTGGGGATACAATTGAAGAAACAAATGACAGGATAAAAATGGAGACACATCCTTATGTTCAGGCTCCGTTCTTGCTTCAAAGGAATAAATTCTATCCAAATGAAGCCCCTGGAGTTATTGCCTGAAAATAGAGCTTACACATGGAGGGGAAATATTCTAAGACAACTTCAAAAAGTCAATGGAGGGCCCAGCACAGTAGCCTAGCAGCCGAAGTCCTTGCGTTGCATTCATGGGATCCCATGAGAGTGCCGGTTCTAATCCTGGTGGCCCCACTTCCCCTCCAGCCCCCTGCCTGTGGCCTGGGAAAGCAATCAAGGTCGGCCCAAAGACTTGGGACCCTGCACCTGCTTGGGAGACTTGGAAGAGCCTCCTGGCTCCTGGTTTCGAATTGACTCAGCTCTGCCTCTAGCGGCCATTGAGGAGTGATTCAGTGGATGGAAGATCTTCCTCTCTGTCTCTCCTCCTCTCTGTATATATGACTTTCCTATAAAAATACATATTTTTTTTAAAAAAGTCAACGGAAAAAGTGAAATTAAAAGATGATGCAGAGGTGGGCATTTAGGTTAGCTGTCAAGACACCTGTTGAGCTGCCTGCATCCCACATTGGAGTACCCGGCGGTGGTCCTTGGCTCTGTCTCCTGACTCCAGCTTCCTGGGAAACAGCAGGTGTGGCTCACGTGATGGGGTAAGCACCACCTGTGTCAGAGATTGGCCCAGTCCTGCCCACACAGGTACTCAGGGGAGAGAACTGGGACATGTGAATTCTCTACCTATCTCTGTCTGTCTGCCTCTCAATCAAATATAGTTAAAAACAAAACAAAAAAAATGCTCATGGAAACTTTCCAGGTGCTTTTTTGAAGCCCTGTGGTATTTCTCGTCACTCCATCGGAGCCAAGTGGAGCACATTCAAAAACAAAAAGCCAAATTTCTAGACTTACTGCAAATGGTACTTCGGTCATCAGATGGAAAAAGATTTTCTAGCTATTTGCTGCTTGTCCTTCGCCAGTTACAAGGACAGTGTTCCGGATCCTATGGCACTACAGCACACTCTAGCGGTTGCGAAGAAAAGTGAACACTGCGGAACTGCCAAGTTCACCTGCGGCTGAGAACGCTAGATACTCCAGGCTTGGGCACAAGGTTAAGCAGGCTGCTCTCATAGAACAGCAAGGAAAAGAACAGAGCGTCAGACGAACCCTACTTTTCTCCCCGAGGTATAAAAGCAATTTTTTACCCAATACTCAATGCCAAGGGCAAACAAACAAGAATTACTAAAAATCTTAATCTGAAAGCACATTCTACGCATCAAAGATTATAGGAAATCTTTTGTTTTTTCTTTTCTTCTTCAACCTGAGCCAGAGCCACATTTTGTCCTTGGAGATGCTGTTTAAAGAAGGGAAGGGGGCTGATAACGGATATAATACCGAAGGCAATGCCTGTGGAACAGCCATGACAGTGCTATTCCAAACCTCAGTGAGTGCCATTATTTCAGACACGTAAAAACAATGGACCAGAACCAATTTTACATAAGGAAATAGTGTGCAATTTGTTGCAATCCTTGTTGGAGACTTGTCTGGTCTTTCAGGTGAGGGTTATGTAAATAAGTGAATGTCCTTGCTTAAAGATCATCCTCTGAGAAATAAAAACAAATATTTTTCATCAGGTGGCCATATTGTGTGTGTGTTGTGTTGCTAAGCCTAAGGGCATATATCCATCCAGTTTGAAATGTAAATTATATTCTTAAAATCAAACTCACACCAACTGGAAGGGGAGAGAAAAAAATATCTAACATCATACATCTAAAAAAAAATAATAAAGTAAGAAACTTTTTTGAAGCCAGAAAGCTTTGTATTCTATTGTGTTTGGACTTAAAATATGGAACTATTTAGAAAGAATTAAAGAGATTATGTTTATTTGATTTCAAGTTATCTCAGCAAGAAACACATTTTTCATACCTCTTTGGAAAAACAGCAGGTCAAATGACACATTTGTGAATGCCTGTTTGAAATATTTCAGCCACGCCACAGGGTTCACCTGACCCAAGCACCATGGACTGAGAGAACAAAGCCTTGTGTTTTAAATGTTCTTTTAAGAGCCTTTCTGGAGGTACAGTCCATGTTTGTGTGTGTGTGTGTGTGTGTATGTGTGTTGGGGGTGGCTGGGGAGGGAGGCTGCCCAAGGCTTTGCTTTTTATTTTTGTCCTATGACACTAATCAGTTTAATTATATTTCTAACCTGTGTCTCAGGCGCATAATGAACTTCCCCAAATGCAAACAAAATGCAACATAATTTGGCAACTCTGAAGGAATAAACACTCTGCTGCAAAGTCACCCACGCCCTTTACGCTCCAACGAGTTCACCGATCCGTGCCCATTTATTCCTCCCTTTGAGTAGGATTTGTTTTCCACTGCATTCGAGAGGGAACAGGTGTCTCCATTCTCAAGGCTGAAATAAGGCACAGAGTGGGTTTGCGAAAGAAGACAGGTGGGCTCTGACAAGGTAACTCGTTTTCTCACCTGAACGTCAGACAGGGACACAGGGATCCTGGCGCTGTGTGCCTCCTGTGCAAGGGAATCCATTAGCAGAATGAGCGCCTCAAGATCACGGCCGAAGGGCTTTCTGTGAACATCTCAAGGAGTAACTAAGCCAAACAGATGGCCCACGACCCCAGCTGCAAGAGGAACTCAGTATAAGGACTTGGGAGTCAAACATTGAGTTCTCTAGAACTATAATTCTTTGTGACCTCCTTCGAGAACTCTTCTCCCCACCTAAGGGTTAGGATGTCAAGGCCCAAACTGAAAGCCACACAGAACCTGCAACAACGACCAACAAAACGGTTCTCACCACCCTGCTATGCCGGAGACCTTGTCCAACACTGACTGCTTCCTTCAGCGGCCTTCCTTACCCCAGCTGCTTCCGTTGCTCCAGGCTTTTGTAATCCAGAGAGAGAAAAATGAATTTCACTTCCCAAATGCTAGAATGGCTGGTACATAATGTAGCTAAAGACCAACAGCTGTGCCAGGGCACCTGGGGCTGTACCAGGAAACCTTACACAGACTCAGCGATGCGCACAGCCCCTGTTCTCGGCTCATCTTGGTTTCCTGTACTTTAAGAAGGCCAAGGAGAACTTTTTCAAGATCCCTACTGTGAGTGGGTGAAGTTGAACAGCCATGATGTAACTTAAGGAAACGCGCTATTGCACCTGGCTTTCCTGTCTTTTTATCTTATATGAAGAGTGCCAGGGTGAGTTCTCCTTGGTCTCTCTCATTGAATGTCGCCAACAAGGGTGTTGTCCTTCTGGGAGAGGCAGGGGGACAGCAAGGAAGGGCTGGGCATGGGAGCTACCTCGACTCAGTCTGAAGAAGGGGGTCCCTCCACCAAGTTCGTTCAAGGACTGGAAATAATCCAGCTAAAAGCATAGCAGAGGCAGGTCAACCAGTTGTACTTTATCAGGGCTTGCTGCAGCCCAGGGGTTTTCATCCTCAGTTACAGTTCACTGCAATCATGTGGGGGAAGCTTTCAAAAAAAGGAAAAAATCCAAATATCTCCCAGTGCATACCCCGTAAAGCATAGACCTCTGAAGGAGGGGGTGCATTCTAAAAGACCCCCGGGGGGTTCCAATGCCCAGCAGCTTGAGGACCCCCTATAAGTGTAAGGAGGCTTTCACTGCCCTGGGACCTAATCAGCTGTAGGTGCTAATTAGTGTCCTGTATTGGTGGGGTGTGTGTGAAGGTGGCCCCAGGCTTATCTGCCCTCTTCTGGTCCTGCATGGGACAGTACTCTGCCAACATGCAGTGCTAACTGGCCTCTGCGTGGTCACAGAGCTGCCCTGGGGACAAGGACAGTGCCGTCCGTCCAGAGAGTCTAAGAGGGATCACATTGTTCCGTTTGTGATGTGTGTGTATCTACTTCCTGTTTAGCCCAGGGTGAGTATGTCATGGCTCTCATCCACACCTTTCAGGATTCCACCAACCTGTGAAATTAAAAGGTGTCACATTGAAATAATTAGAAATGCATCAAAGTAATTCTCAAGATATTCCGTGGCAGGTCAGCACACCCAACAGGTGGCCTAGTGTTTTCTGGGCTGTCTCACACGTATGTGTTCTTGGCTCTCACCATGGCTGTGTCTTATTGTATCTGTGAGATCGAACTACATCATGAGAAGGTGACTAGTAAATAAAATAACTTAGGAAGGTAATTCTGAAAAGTCCCTGGAAAATAGAATTTAGAAAATAAAGCTATTTTGCTGCAGAAAAATGTTGAAAACTGTGAGCATCTTTTTTATCCTATGCCTGTTCTGTGAACTTTTTAAAGATTGTCTCATCATGTTTTGGACACCAAAAGAAATTCATATTTTAAATCTATTTTCCATGAACGTTTTGAAGTATCCTTACATGTAAAGTTCATTGGCTCAGAGCTCGGAACAAAGTGTGTTTTCTAAAAATGTTAGGCTTTTGCAAGGAAGAGGTAGCACCTGCCAGGCTCACCGCATCTACAGCTGGCAGATCCCACTGCCCTCCCATGTCCTCTTTCCCAACCAGTCACTTCCCCAAGGGACTCTCCATGGCAAAAGTGGGCAGAACATCAACCTTCTGGGAGACACTTTCCATCACAGAGGTCTCTGGAAGTACTATTGGGGCACAAAGACTCACCAAGCCTTTCCTTTCTTTTTTTCCCTCCATGGACTTACCTCGCACTACAAGTCATTTTACCGGTTTGTCCTGAAATGGTCTACTAAATCATGCTCACTGGGTTGACTGCCCCCTAGCGGACTGGTTACATGGAGTCACTAGTTATCGCTGTACTCTGTTTCTCTAGCTGGCACGTAATTGGAGCCCAAATGGAGACACTGATGCATTATTAACCTGCTGTGAGGGCCCTTGCATGGTATCACATCCTCTTCTACTACCACCGGTGAGCACTCACTGCCATTTGGGAGGGAAACTGGATCCATTGGGGTGATCTTATCCCAACAACTGTAGAAACCATTTTTCAAAGGCAGGTGTTTGGTTTTGTTTTTTTTTTTTTTTTTTAAATAAAAGCTTGCAGCTTGCTGTAAGCAAAGTACATAGGTGGGGAGTGTGGCAGACAGGGGAGTGAAAAGGAGGGGGGAAAAAGCAAAATAAGGAGTTAAGGGTTGAAGCAAGAAAAACTGAGGTCTATGTTAGTCCTTTTGTAGCTGTTGAATGAATGGACAATTTGCCTTCTCCTGTCAGCTATAGATCAGCATGGAGAAGGTTGCTAGGATTATTTCAGTCACACTATTTTCTGTTTGTTTTCACTCATGTATCCAAAACTGTGGCTCACAAAGTCCTCCGAAGAGCTCTGATCCCACACAGGAGATTTGCTTTCAACAGTTTTGTTGAGGGTGAGTTGAGGTGAGACCCGCCAAGGTCATTGTAACATGGCTTGAGCAATGAGATCAGGACTTGGGGCACCGCTGCGTATACCAAACCAAGAAAGAAAGAATCAGCCAACTTCCACCTAGCTTTGAATCCAGTCCGAGGCTGTGTTTGTGGGTGACGTTGCTCTGCCCTAGGGGCACAGCATCCTGCACTTTGAATTAGGGTCCGTCAGCTTGGAAATGTTGTATTCTTGATAGGAGGAGGAACTTGATGAGGAGCGGAGGATGACACGCACCACACCCAAGCTACAGGTACCACTCTAGTCCCATTGCCTCCTGGGCTCATTCAGACTCCTCACCGCTCCTCAACACGCAGCTCAACCTCTTCCAGCTGCCATGCCACCTTCCTGGAGGTTGTTACTGCAAACACTGCCTCATTTGGGCATTTATTCAGGTCTTCCTTTAGCAACATCCCTTACCCTATGAGAAGGATGCTTCCAACGTGGGTTGCCCAGGATGATGTACGAGTGTATACTATACCTTTGCCTTTCAATAAAATCTGCCTTCTACTGCTCATCTCTGTTTCCCGGTTGTATTCTTACATGTGGGAAGACCAGAACCTGGAGTAAATCTAGCTCGTAGTCTCTCCAAGCCTAACAGGGGCTTTCATTCCTGCAGTGTGATGTGTGGGTCCCCATGCCCGCCACCTTGTGTTGCTAAGAGATGCTGACGTAGAAGGCACAAACAGCTCCTCCGGGCAGGGCCATATCATCTAAAAACAGGAGAAGGCATGTGAAGGTAGAGTTGGCACTGGCTCAGCATTGCTGGATCTAGCAGGAAAGGCCCTTAGTGGAGTTCATGGTATTTGATTGGGACTGTACTTTAGTTGGGGATCTGGGAGGGGAAAGAGATAAAAACAAAATGTTATTTTGCTTTTTAGAAGGATTTAAGACCATATCATCTTTTGTGCTTTCCAAAATACTTGTCAAGTGAATGAATCTTCAGCCCCTGCCAATCTCCCATCCATGGCTTTAGAGGGGGCTGACCTCGGCTCAGGAGAGCTGGGCGTGAGCAATTTTTTCCCACTTTGTTTTTTAACCAGCTCACCACAATCTTTACACATCTGTCATGGATCAGCTTCATAAAGCATATTTTTTGAAAGATTTATTTATTTTTATTGGAAAAGCAGATATACAGAGAAAAAGAGATCTTCTATCTGCTGGTCCACTCCCCAAGTGGCCGCACAGCCAGAGCTGAGCAGACCCAAAGCCAGGAGCCAGGAGCTACTTCCAGGTCTCCCACGTAGGTGCAGGGTCTCAAGGTTTTGGACTGTCCTCTACTGCTTTCCCAAGCCTAAGGCAGGGAGATGGATGGGAAGTGGAGCAGCTGGATTAGAACCAGCACCCACATTGGGTCCTAGTGTGTGCAAGGCAAGGACTTCAGCCACTAGGCTACTGTGCTGGGCCCTAAAAAGCATATTTTTAAATATACTTATTCAAAAGGCAGAAAGACACAGAGAGGGTGCACCTATCTACTGGCTTACTCATCAAATGCCCAGAGCATACACGGCTGTGTCAGGTAGCCTGAGCTGAGAACCAAGAACACAATTCAGGCCACCTATGTAAGTACAAAAAACCCAGTGACTTGGGCCGTCGCAGCTGCCCCCCAGAGTCTGCACTGCCAGGAAGCTGGAGTATGGAGAGGGAGCCGGGACCCCAACCCATGCATTCCAACATGGGATCCGAACATCTTTTTTTTTTTTTTTTTAAGATTTATTTATTTTTATTGTAAAGTCAGATATATACAGAGAGGAGGAGAGACAGAGAGGAAGATCTTCTGTCTGGTGATTCACTCCCCAAGCAACTGCAACAGCTGGTGCTGAGCCAACCTGAATCCAGGGGCCAGGAACCTCCTCCAGGTCCCCCACACAGGGGTGCAGGGTCCCAAGACTTTGGGTCGTCTTCGACTGCTTTTCCAGACCACAAGCAGGGAGCTGGATGGGAAGTAGAGTTGCCAGGATTAGAACCGGCGCCCATATGGGATCCTGGCACGTGCAAGGCGAGGACTTTAGCCGGTAGGCCACGGCACCAAGCCTGGATCCAAACATCTTAACCTCTGGGTCCAGCACCAGCTCCTGATGAACCACCTTAACATCCATTTCCTTGTAAAACATCAACTCACTACTTGTATCTGACACTGACTCTGAGCTGGTCACGAACTGAGACCATATTATGCAGTCTATCTCATTTATTTGTCACTGAAGCAAGACATTGTGGCTTAGACTGTTGACCTTGTGTGATTTTCTTAACATGCCACCATTTAACCTTAAATGATTTACCATATAGATGGTAAGCTCCATGAGGGCAGGAGCCAAGTATGAGGCATTTACTCATCTCATGGGTTTGTTGGAATGAAAAGAATTCTTAGGTACTCAGGATGAGGTGTAGTAAAGCAGTGAGCTAATGAGTAATATATTAGCTATTGGAAACAAAGGCAACTCCACAGAAAAAGAGAGAACATTTTGTGATAAGGAAAATTGTATTTTCAAGAAGTAATTCACATGCAATGAACCACATACAATCAGCCCCTCCTACCTGCTGCTGATGGAGATGGGGAGATAGAAGGATTGCGTCTTCAGTGAGCATGTACTGACTTCCGGCTGCTACCCATAAGTGATACAGCCTAGCAAGCATTTCCAGTGTTGACCTTGGATTTGTATTCTAGAGGCAATCTGAAGTGCCAGGGAGGGTGGCACAGCTGACATGCCCATAGAATGCCCTTTTACAAGGAGCTAGAGCATCCCAGGGTTCTGGTATTCTGGGAGGTCCTGAAACAATTCCCCCAGGGAGACTGAGACACCAGATAACTGTGATGTCAACTTGATCAATGAACGGGCTCAGAGCTTTTGGAAAACTTGACATGCCTCTCATTATTATTATTATTATTATATTTTGCAATATATTTTTGTAGATACATGGGTACATCCCTCTCCCTTCCTGTCTTTTCCCTCTCGCTCCTTGGAAGTAGAGCCACTAACAACAGCCTGGTGCCTTTTGTCAGGAGGTAAATGTGAAATCTGAGTCCTGGGGCACTGTTCCCTCAGGACCTCAAACCCTAGCCCATCACAGGCAAAGACCACTAATGTACCCTTCTGCCAGGCCACTGTCTCACGAATTGGTTCCTAACTGGCCATCACTCGCATCCTCTGTCACTAATTGCAAAAATAATCTAAGTCACAATCTCTATTTCCTACCCCACTTCACAAGCCATCACTTTGAACACGTGTGGTGATGATTTCTGCTAAGTGGTTTTGGGGTCAAGATATGTCTTAATACCAAAGAAATCAAGCTTTGCACCTGATGTACCAGTAATGGATACACATGTTTTTAAATGTTTATTTTAATGCTAATGTCAGATTATTTAGGCCCTAATCTGTTGTGTTGATTGGACCTGGTATGAGTGAAAGGATAAAGATTTCTAACCCTACATTAACATATTTTTCGGATGGCAAAGCCACTTTTTCTCCACTAAAACGCAAGGTCACCAACTAATAGCATCCTCACTTTCAGAGGTTTCATTAGGCTTAAAAAAAAAAAACAGTTTTAGGAAAGATTAATTTGTAGAATAGGCTTGTAAAAGTGCTGGGTAAATAAGTCATCTGCATTATAGAAAATGTTGCTCTCAAACCAGTATCTGTTCCTTCAAACATTTCTGTTCAATGTTAAGAAGCACTCTCTTCAGGGCTATTTGCATAATGATGCTGTCACAGATTAAAATTAAGTGACCTGAGGCAACCCTCCTCCCTTCTCTTCCCCATCAAAGACTTTGACTCTCTTGATAGCTCCTCTCCCCACAAATGACTAAAATTCCTGTCTCATGACCACTAGTAGCTGTCCTACTGCATGAGTTAATTTCTGATGACATAATTTATCTAATCTTTTATCACATGACTCTCCCTTGTGCATCTGTCCCCACCATCGGTTGATGGCAACTTGCTGGATTAAAAGGCAAAGCAGAAAAAGTATAGCCAGTACAATTTCCAAGAAGTGTGATGGGTGGTCTTGTCTCCTTTATGCTCAGTTACTGCCCTGCTTCTCCCTGACACCCAGGAAAGCTCTCTCCCTTCTCCCAACTACCAGAGCTCTGTTACATATTAAGAATTTCTTATTTGTGCAGAGTGGCCCATCTTCTCTTCCTTTCCAGGCAGGATGAGATGAAGTGGACACAGGAGAACCGAGGCCTGAGCAGGGTGACCTGACCCAGTCTCACCATTTGTCCTTGCTGTCCACCACCCTGACAGGGGCCAGCTCCCAACAGAACCTGGGATGAGTTGTTTCTTGCGTTAGTTACATATGTGTTTGCCTTAACTGAACTGGGATGAGCACACTGCAAACTGTTCATCCTCAGTGAGAAAAGGATATTGTAGGGGTGTTGCCAGAGGTCCAGCTGCCCAAGGTATTGCACAAAGGAACTTGAAAAGGCTTGTGCAGGGGCTGGCAGACAACTCAACTGGCTAACCCTCCACCTGGTTCCTCTCCTAGCTGTTTTACTCCCCACCCAGCTCCCTCCTTCTGGGTCGAAGCTTCTGGGTCGTCCACGAGGGTGCAGGGGCCCAAGCACTTGGGTCATCTTCCACAGCTTTCTCAAGCGCATTAGTAAGGAGCTAGATTGGAAGTGGGGCAGCTGGGACTTTAACCTGCACTCATATGGGATGCCTGCACCACAGTGGTAGCTTAACTCACTTTCACATTGTTGGCTCCTAAACTGCTTTTTAAATTATTTCAGTTTTCAATGTAAAAGTGTGGATTTTTTAAAACACTTTATAAGGACAAAGAGACTCAAAAAACAAGAGAAATTTTTCCATTTTCTGGTATACTTTTCAAACGTACACATCTGCCAGGGCTGGGCCAGACCAAAAAAACTAGGAGCCTGGAATTCACTCAGTATCCTGACACTTAAGCCATCTTCTACTGCGGTCTAGGTGCACATTAGCAGGAAGCTGGGGTCCAGGGCACAGCTGGGACTCGAACCCAGGCATTTTGACAGGGGATGCAGGTATCCCAAGCAGAGTCTTTTTTTTTTCACTCATATACATTTACTTTTGTTTTGTTTTGTTTTTAGGATTATTTTTTTTTATTCATTAATTACATTGTATTATGTGACAGTTTCATAGGTACTGGGATTCTCCCCACCCCTCCCCAAACCCTCCCACCATGGTGGATTCCTCCACCTTGTTGCATAACCACAGTTCAAGTTCAGAGATTCCATCATTGCAAGCATATACCAAACATAGAGTCCAGCATCTTATTGTCCAGTCAAGTTCAACGGCTTCTTAGGTATATCCCCAAGCAGAGTCTTAATTGAGGTACCAGACACCACCTCCCGCCACACCTTTTCCAAATGCCTTTGTATTTGTTTAAGGGAGAATTTAGCAAGCACCAGGCTTTGCTTTACAAGCAAAAGGAAACTCTTCAAAATGTTAACAATGTTTCTCTGCAATTAAACAACAGAGATAAAGAAGCATCCTGTGATTTGTGACTTTGCATTGTAATTTCCCTTTGAATTACTGTATAGCCCAGGTTTTATCTTTTCTGAGCTTAAAGCATCTCTTATCAGCCCCTTCCTCTCCATGCCCAGGAGGGATGGCTTTTCTCCTTACCACTTTCTCCTTACACAGTCTGTATCTGTCCTGGCCATGTTGGAAACATCAAGTAGCCACCTGAGGGGATCTTTTCCAAAGCAGAAATTTCAGTTATTTCTCTCCTGAAATCTCTACCATTTACATCTTAGCTTCTTAAAATGGCAGTCAAGAGCTTGGTACCCTGAGAATGTGAAAAGCATTTAACCTGAGATGTTTCTGACCTAAGGAGAACACTGCTCACACAAGGGTCAAGCATCAGGTGACTTTCCTGCGTGATCACATATGAAACATGCAGAGATGCTGCCACCACAAACAGGACTAACATGAAAGACATGGTTGACGATGCTAACCTGACTTTAATCCTTCTGTCTCCTGGATATGACTAATACATACGTAGGTACAGAAGTGCCCCTAGTCCGCAATAGGCCTACACTTCACCCTAGGTATGTAAAGCCTTCCTTTGAGCCACCCAGCCATCATCTAGATAGTATAAGGGGCCTCTACCAATTCCCTGAGCTGCCGCCTTCTGCTATTCATTCGAGATAGAGGAGTTAACTTTCTGTTTTAGGAGTGGGTTATCAATAGTTTGGATCCTTTGGTTTTAGTGTATTTGTTCTTCCCACAATGCATATTCCAGTCATTGGGAGCCCTTGTACAGTTACTCAAACATGTGTCTTTTAGTGCTGAAGTACTTGTGACTTTCTGGGACACATCCCCCTCTTCTTCACATAAAAAGCTCTCATTTCTCAAATCTCCAACTCCAGAGTCAAGTACTCAAGGGTCCTGAATGCTTCCAGGAGTTCACACATTGTCTTGGTTCAAGTTCCTGCTGTCTTCATGTTAATGCAGTGCCACAGCTGACAATGTGGAGGCTCATTGTCACTGATAAGCTTGAAAAAAAAAATCTGAGAAGGTCAGGTTCAAGTTTTGGCTTTGACAGCACACAATCTTACTAGAACTCACACCAGGCTGCAATGACAGCTATCATTGCCCAACAATTCTATTTAAATATTACTATTCACCGGCATCTGTGAAACAGCTCTGAAACCAATTGCATGCTTAGTAACAGTCTTGGGGCTTAGAAAATAATGCCTAATATTGTCACTTTAGTCGTGTTTATTTCCTGTGTCATTGTCTGTACTACCAACTCGAGATAGCTAAGGTATTGACCCAACTCCAATGTCCATCAAATGGCAGGATAAAGATATCACTATTCCTATACACGATGGAATACTACTCAGGCATAAAAACAAATGAAATCCTGTCTTTTGCAATAGAGTGGCTGTAACTGGAGTCCATTATATTTGGTGAAACCAAGCCAGTCCCCAAAAGACAAATATCATGTTTTTCCTGATTTGTGGTAACTAATACACAGAGTACAAAAAAAATAAATGTAAAGCACATGAGTGAAATTGACATTTTGAGATTTGATTACTGTTCATGGCCTTGTCTATATTCTTGAGGAACAGTGGTTTTTCCTATTCATTACTTGTTGATTTCTTTATTTAGTGGAGGATTAAGGTTGGATTATTAAGAAAAGTGAAATTATGTCATTGTACAAATGAACAAGAAACAATGAAGAAGAGGGGGAGTTAGGGAGAAAGAAAGAGAGGGTGGGAGATATAATGCTCTTAAAACTGTATATTAAATACATGAAATTGGTTTCCTTTTTATAAATAAAAGTATTGCTTAAGTCTGCTACATTAATTATGTTTATTTCCTTTGTCTTTGCTTCTCTAGTTTATAAACAGGGACTTAATTTATTCTAGAGAACAATTGTGAAGTATTTATGAAGAATTGACTCTTGAGAGGGTTGGGGGAGACAGTCGAGGGTGTAAGAATCAGGCTCAGGGCTCAGTCCTCACACGCCAGAGGGTCTCCATCTGCAAATTCGGATCAGACCATCTTCCTCGGAGAGTTCATGGGATGAGAGGAGCGGGATTTTTGCATCCATGGTTCTTCCCTTGTGATGCACACTGGAACACCCACAGGGTTTTGAAGACATACATATACATAGCTGGGTCCCTCACCTCTGAAATCTGGAATAGGGGCTGAGCACCCACAGCTCTTTGAAGTTTTGCAGGTGATTCTAGTGTCTAGCCAAGGGCTGAAGTTTGCTGGTAGAGAGCAAGGCAGGAGAGACACTCTAGAAGGATGAAGCATTGGCCAGCACTGAGGCATGGGTGATAATGGGAGCGTGGATATCTATTTGCAACAAATGATTGATGCAGGACTAAATCATTGGAAGTGTCCCAGGCGTATTTTCACTGGGGGCTGGATTCTTCTAAAAGAAGAGGAATAAATGATGGATCAATTCAAGTAAAATTTGGGATGTAGAAATGTAAAACATTAACAAATTTGTAAATGTGCACTGTTGTACAGATCAGGGAATATTAAAATGAAATGGGGTCAGAAGCTAATTATATGGAAATATTTCTATTTGCACATTTCTCCAGAAGGCAAAGCAGAGATTGCAACCAATATAGCTACACCAGTGACAAGAATATTAAGTTTTCTATCATTCTCCTTGTACGCTACCTTTCTCAGCATGTATTCTGTTCTAGTTCTTGCAAAGGTGAGAATAATATCAAACTCATTAATTGTCTACATTTTAGATATGATAAGACTTTAGTGGATGGTGTTAATTAAACCACAAAACAACTCCTCTTGCTGTGGTGTGCATTCCAAGTTAGAGCAATTAATTCACTCACTTAAACTGATCAAGATTTAATTACCGTCACTCTGCGCAATTACTCCGTAATTAAAGTAATTTGGTTCATTCCACTTGCTGACAATGTCATTGAACAGCCATTCACAGAACCAAAAGAAGTGATAATTAACTTAAAGAATAGCTCAGGGCAGTCTTACCCAGACAAGTTCACTGTTAGTTATTCCCAAAATACCTAGAGTGAGGTAAACTGTGGCGAGAAAATCCTAGAAGAATTTGAAAACAAAAATACTGATAAAAATAAACAACACATTAGGGGTTTTTCTTCATGCCAAAATAAAGTCCCTGAAAGCTTATGAATTTCTTAGCACTTTAAATGATTGTGGTCACCATCATTATAACCTACCCATAAATTAGAGTCATGGGCAAAACAAACAGAACGTGAAAAAAATTAAGTACTTAAGTATTGGTTAGGGCTAATTACCATGGGAGATTAGAGAGCCTCTTTGGGGGTTGGCAGATGTGGTGCAAAGTGAGTACTCAGAGCTTTCAGAGAAGAACTGAACAAGGGATTGAAGAATCGCAAAGGCAAAGCTTGAAGGAAGCTTGAAGAAACACATTTGCAGCCCTAACAATGAGCCAGTGCCTGTACTGATCTGTAGAATGCTGTTGTATAGGGTGATTACCAGACCGTATGTCCATTAAGGAAAAGATGAAGATAATAGCTTAGGGATTCGGAAATTCTGATGCAGCATAAGTGAGAAGTACCCGAATGCATCTGAGGCTGGACCAGTGAGTAAGCTACGAGCCATTATCAAGCAGAACACACTGAGCCAGAGGAAGCTTTGGGAAAGAACCAGGTGGAATGTGAAGTGGCTTCCACCCTGCAGTGCTGAAGGAGTCTGAATATACACTTAAGTTTCCTGAGTTTTACCAATAGTAGGGGAGAGCTGCTGGGTGTTCTAGAACAGCATCTATGGACTCCTGGTTTGGAGCTGGGGACTGCCTAAGGACATCACAGTCGCTACCCTTCCTGGAATGTTGTTCAGATGCAGCTTTGAAAGTTCTCTCTTTCACTCTGAAGCTCCTGGAAGCTCTGAAAGATGCCTGGAGCAAGGTCTCCTTTGAGGTGCACTTCCCTGAGTGGTCCAGGCAGGGGGATTTGCCCAGTGAGCACAGCGCCTCAGATCAGGCTCTGGCCACATCCTAGAATTGTTCTGATGAGGACACTAGATGGCCCAAATGACTTCTTTCCAATACACTGACAACAACTAAAAGCAAGGGAATTTGTCCTAGCTCATGCCAGAGCTGAGTCTGTAACTTCTATCTCAAATCTGTATGTAGGGTGCAGTTTTTGCTGGGAAATTATGCGCATGAACTATGACACAAGGGACATACTTCTGGTCAAAACACTATGCATGGGGATGCTTCAAAAGTTTGTGGGGGAAAATGGGATTAAAAGACAAAATGTTTGTTATGTGTGTAGAAATTTTGAAATCCATGACTATGTTTTCTTTTTTCTTTTTAATAAGGTATGTTTTGCACAAACGTTTGGAAGATGCTTGTCCCAATGGCCAACACTTGACTGAATTCAATGGGCCAGGATTCTTGGAAGTCCTTGAGTGACTCGTAGAATCCGTAGAGCTGCTACTGTGCTCTATGAAGAGGTTCTGTAGTGAACCTTGTTTTCCCACAAGGGGTAGTTACAGGACTTAGTAAGCAGGAACCCTGAGATCAAGTTGAGGTGATTTTTCTGCAGAGGACCTGCCCTTCCCCCGACAGCACCCACCTTCCACCTGCAGCACCCTGGGCTGGTTTCCTCAGAAAACCCGTACCATCTGACGCTCCCTTCAGACACTGGCACTGAGAAATATTCAGACCTCTACACTGCATCCTGAGTGAGGACGGGGAGAGTCAGGTTGGACTCTGCTATTCATGCTCCTGCCGATAACGAGTCTCCCCACCTTGCTAGGCATCGCAGCCTCATGTCACTTCAAATAGTTCATAGAAAATGATGTATGCATTTCAAAGATGTTAACACCAAAAGAAACCTACTTTTCAAATCAATGTTCCACTAATAGTTCAAAGTCCTCTCCTACAATAAATGATGCTATTATATTAAGTCCTATAAACACATCAGGCTATGAAATTCTGTGATCCTAACCATTGTGGGATCATATCATTTCTAAGTCATTTCACCATTACCTAGGCTTTCACTGTAACATTTTTCATTATATTCAAGAGTTATCTTTAAAAACATACAAATGACTTTCCAATTTGTGAATAAGAATATGCTGAGGGTATATGTCTCATTCCTTGAATAACTTTTAAAAAGTATTTAATATTTTAAAAGCAGAGTTACAGAGAGAGTAGGGGCAGAGGAAGAGATGAATAGATCTTGCATCCCTGGATTATTGACCAAATGACTGCAATGACTGGGGCTGGGCCGTGCAGAAGCCAGGAGCCTCAAACTCCATCTGGGTCTCCCACATGTGTGGCGGGAATCTAAGTACATGGACCATTATCTGGTGTTTCCCAGGTGCACCAGCAGGACTGGATTGGAAGCAGAGCATCCAGGACTTGAATTGGTACATAAAAGCTGCCGACCAATGGAAAGGTGAAAAATGAAGAAGAGCTTGATGTGATAGGGAGACAAACATTGCAGTGTGATATGCAATTAGCCTGATCCATGGAGTGAGAAGCTCTTCTGGAAAAATGTGAGAAAGGCTAGTCATAAGGACCAAGTTAAAGTCAGATGTTCGGTAGCTATAAAATACAGACTGAACAAAGATAACATGAAACGAAGAGAGACAGAGAGGTCAGATACGTCAATAATTCCTAACAGTATTGCTTATGTATTGAGAAGAAATTATCCTGGGACTGGTGTGACAGTCCAGCGGGCTAATTCGGTGTCTGCAAGTGCCAGCATCCTGTATTTGTGCTGATCTGTGTCCTGGATGATCCACTTCCCATCCGGCTCCCTACCTCTGGCCTGGGACAGCAGTAGAGGATGATTCCGGCCCTTGAGTCCCTGCACCCATGTGAGAGACCTGGAAGAAGCTTCTGGCTCCTGCCTTCAGATCAGGTGCATCCAGCCATTGCAGCCACCTGGGGAGTGAGCCAGCAGAAAGCAGATTTTTCTTTAACCTTCTCTCTGTAGATCTGCCTTGCCAATAAAAATAAACTTAAAAAAAATAAAGGAAAGAACCTATATCGAACATTCCTGTAGTTTGCCAGGATTTGAAGGTGTCCTCAAAGAGTTCAGGTGATGGGAACTTGGTTCCAAACTGCAGTGGTGTGAGAGTCGCTGGGAACTTAAAGAAGCGTAGCCTGCAGGGAGGAGTTCTGGCGGAACCCTGGTTCATTCTCTCGAGAAGGCTGTTGTAAAACTGGGCTCTGTCCATTGCCCATCATGATGCAAGCCACCATGGAGCCTTCACCAAGAACCAGCATCCTGCTTCTGGATTGTCAACTTCCAGAAACGTGAAGCAAGTAAACCTCTTTACAAAGTACCTAGTCTGGGACTGACCTTAGGATTCTCCCTGGCCTGGAGGTTTTCTAACCAGAACAGGTACAAACAGCGGAGCAGAATGGCTCCCTGGGCAAGGCATGATCAGCAGGCTTGTGGATTCTCCCCAGCCTGGGAGCTTTCAGACCAGCATGAGTGTATGTAGGCTGGCCATGCTGCTCCCTGGGTGGAGGGGAGCTCTCAGCGGGCCTTCTGGTTCTCCCCAGCCTGGAAAGCTTTTCACCAGCACAGGTGCAGCCAGCCTGGCCAGGTGGCTCTCTGCAGGAGGGTCTGGACTGCCTAGCAGAACGTTCTGGGAGTTTAGGGGTCTGGATTTGCAGGGGGACAGAGGGATCGCATAGGTGGTAGTGAGTGATGATCTGTGGGTTTATGCCCAGGCAAGGAATTATAGCTGAGGGATTTCCACAGATTAGGCCACGGCACGTGTATATAAGCAGGGGGCTGAGATCAAATGGTTTAGAGGCGGGAACAAGAGGGCCTTTAAGAGTAAGACCAAAGTGCGAGCACACATGAGAGACCCAAGCTGAGGTAGTTAGCATTGACCAGTACCAAGCACCACCCAATGGCACACATTAAAGCCAAGGCTGGGGCCTACTAGTGATAGTTGAAACAGGGGTTGGGTGATGTTAGGATGGGCTATGACAATAGTTAGCACAAGAGAGAAGTGGGTCTAATAGCAGAATCTGTGGGGCATAATTTGCTGGCATGCCCAAGAGCTGTGACTTGGGAACAGGCCTGTCTGGGGAGTTAGGGGGATTAGGGTTCCCACTGGTAAGGGTGAGAGCAGGATTGGAGGCAGCAAGCTGGGCTGGATATATCTACAGCCTCCTTCAGCACGGGTGTGGACTGGGCCCGGGAAGCAACAGATTAGACTAGACTCCATCACCCATTGGTACTCGTGAGAGCCAGGTTGGGTGTAGAACAGGCTGGTCTAGGTCTTGACTCACTGAACCACGTGAAAGTTGTGTATGGGTATGGACCAGGTGTGGCTGGACTGCAACGCCTAAGAGTAAGAACCAGAGTGGTTGGGGGCCGGTTGAGCAAGGCCACTGTTCCTGCTGGGACAAGAGATGGACAGAGTCAACCTGGGCCAAGGACCCACTGGTGTGTGTGAGATCTGCCACTGGGAAGAGACAAAATAGGAGCCTGGGAAACTCCTTTGTCTGGATGCAGTTCCTACAGTTGAGCGCAAGAATCAAGGAAAGGAGCAGCCCAGACAATGCCAGGTTACAGTACCCATTGGCGCACATGTGGGTCATGTTTGGGGACAGACCAGTTTGAGCCAGTTCATAACATCCACTGACAGACCAGGACAGGGTGCAGGAGGAGCTAGATCAGGCCACAACACCAGCCAGTTCACATTAGGGCTGGGACAGTGATCAGGCTGGGCTGGGACTAGCTGCAACACCCACCAGCAGGAGCTGGAATGGGGGCAGGCTAGACTGGGCCAGGCTGCACAGCACGATTGTGGATGCTGAGGTGAGGTAACCCATGCCAGCCTGCAATCAGATCCAGCAGGGCTCAGGTCACCTGGCCTTGGTCCCTGTTCCCACCTGTGAGTGGGTGCTGGGTTCATGAACCCGGGGTGTGGGGGATCCAGTGGGGCTTGGGTCGCCTGGCTCGGGTCCTTGGGCTCACCTGCAAGATCATGTCCTCCTCAGGGAAAAAGGCAGAGCAGTGGACAGAGACCCTGATGCACATGGAGATTATGGACAGCCCATTTGGTACCATAGCTGGAGAAGGAGAACAGAACAAATTGGACAACTACCCCAGCCAAATGATGACAGCAAAAATCTGGGTGAATGGAGACTTGAGGTTGACTAGGTCAGCCAATAGACATTGGGAAGGCTGCATCATCCTTGGATCGGTGAAATCGACAGCATTTCAGAACTATCCAAACCACTTGGGCACAACCCTCAGAACATGCATACATCGGGACCCTGGGTTGATATCAGCTGGCAGTTCCCCATCCCTGGGTACTGGGGCATCTGGAAAGTGGAGTGTGGATTCCCCCTTTACTTCTCCCTTTCCCCCAGAAACAAGAAGAAGAAATAGCAAATTTGTTAACAATGAGTTCATCCACTTTTCCCTAAACCTTGATCTTTCCCACCCCTATCAACCATGTAATCATTATTTTAAAAATTATATAGAAAAACCCAACAACCCCAAAGTACCTAGTCTTGGGTATTTTGTTGTAGAAACAGAAAAAAAAAATGGCCAGTACAGACGTATTGGGTTAAAGCTCATCTTAAAATCAATTTAATCTTTTGCTTTATATTTTATATGTAACTACTAGTAAACTTAAAACTACATAGGTGGGAGTTGGCAGAGTGGTATGGCAGACTCATTCTTCAACTGTAGTGCTGGCATCCCATTGGGTATCTAGTCCTGGCTGTTTTACTTCTGATCTAGCTCCTGGCTCTAGCCTAGCAAGGCAGTGGATGACCCTGGTCCTTAGCTCCCTGAACCCATATAGGAGGCCTCTAAGAGGCTCCTGGCTCTTGGCTTTGGATTAGCTGAGTTGCAGCCATTTGACGAGTGAACCAGCAGATGGAAAATCTTTGTCTTTCCTTTTCTTTATACAGCTACTTTTCAAATAAAAACAAACCTTTAAAAAGTTATATAGGTGACTCACATTATATTATGCTGTGAAAACATTCCTATAGAATGTTGGCTAAAGCTAACGAAGAGGAAGATGGTGCAAATTATGAATGAGAAGACACAAAAGGTGAATGGTGTGGTCATTCAAGAATATATAACTGCGATTCGGGGGAAAGTCTAAGTTATTGCACATACAGCTCTGCAGCATATCTTTCTGTTGAACATCCTTTAAGAAGGTGTTGATAGAGTATGTATTTCTCTTTCTTTAGAAGGTCTTTTTATTTTTATTTGAAAGACAAATTCTAGAGAGAGAAAGAGGGATGGAGAAAAAGGTCCTCGATCTGCTGGTTCCTTCCTCAAATGACCACAATGGTCTGAGCTGAGCTGATCTGAAGCTGGGAGCCAGGAGCTTCTCTGATCTCCGTGTGGATGCTGAAGGCTAACGGCTTGACCCATCCTTTGCTGCTTTCCCAGGGCACAAGCAGAGATTTGGATAGGATGCAGAACAGCCAGGAATGAACCAGTAGCCATATGGGATCTTGGCACTGCAGAGCAGAGGATTAGCTGGATGCACTACTGCCCTGGCCCCAGTAGAATGCATTTCTTAAGTTCAATAGTTTCTAAACACCAAGCATTGTGTTTGAAACTGTAGTTCAAAATCTTCACTCCTCTTTTCACATCTCTTTGGCCAGAATTAAATTACTGCAGCAAAGGGCAACAGGGCCACTCCCTAGGTCTAGTGGCCACAGCAGCTGCGCTGATCCAAAGCCAGGAGCAGGAGCTTCTTCCCACATGGGTTCAGGGTCCCAAGGCTTTGGGTTGTCCTCGATTGCTTCCCAGGCCACAAGCAGGGAGCTGGATAGGAAGCAGTGCAGCCAGGACTAGAACTGGCGTCCAAATGGGATCCCGGCACGTTCAAGGCAAGGACTTTAGCCGCTAGGTGACTGCGCCAGACCCGTTTTTTTAAACAAGCATTTCAGTTAGACTTAGGTTAGAGAGAAAAGCTGCTGTCAGACTGAAAGAGAGGCATGCAATTACGTAGATTTACACAGTGTAAAATACCTGTGTGTTTATGTAATGTATTTGAGAAAAAGGAGAGAGACAGAGAGAACCTCCAACCACATGTTCACTCTCCAAATGGCCACAACAGCTAGGGCTGGGACAGAAGCCTGAAACTCCATGCTGGTCTCCCACACAGGGAGCAGGAGCTCATGTACTCTGGAAATCCTGCACTGACCCCTCACGTGCATTGACAGGAAGTGGGAGGCAGGTGGAGAAGCTGGGATTCGGACAGGCATGACCTGCATCTCACTCAGTGAATGGACAATGCCCACCCTCACTTGTAAGGCCAGCAAGATGAGCATCCTGTCTTCCTATTGAAAGGGGAGACTCCGGCCGGGTGGACAGCAATGTTCTCCTGGCTGGAGAATGCTTGTGTTGACATTTGTGAGGACATAGAATGAAACACCAAAAAGCTGTGACTTCTCCGCTCACTGCCACAGCGCTGTGCTTCCGCTCAGCATGGATTCAGTACAGATTTCTAGCACTCAGTACCTGCCCAAGGTATGGTGCCTATCTTTGAATGTCTTCCAAGAAGGCGTTTTAGGAAACAGTAAAGATGGAGGATTCCACCGACGAGATGCGGCGAGCTTCTTTGGCGGAAGAATGAAGCGCATTTCATAATGGGTAAATGTGGACATAATTCCTCCTAACCTTGCACACTTAATACCATTAGTTCGTCAAAACTAATGATATTAATTCATTCAAAAATGAGATTAAACCCAGGCACCCCTGGCAGTCATAATCCGTGACTGATGGCTCTGTGACAGCAATAGCGGAGTGCCACCAGCAGAGTGAGCCACGCCCATGTGGTAAATTGCAACGGGTACCATCCTGGCCCTCCCTCCATCAGTTACAGCATCTCTGGTGGGGGTGAAAAAAAAAAGATTGCCTGTCTCGTTGAACACCTTGAACGTTACATTTTAGCTGCCAAATCAGTGAGACCTATTTAACGCCAACAGGGCCGAGTCGCGCAATTATTTTTCTAAAGAGTATTTAATGGGAATCAGCAGGTATCAAGAGCCCAACCAGGCTCACAAAATGATGGTCGCTGCAGCTGACTTTGTTTCTGACCATGTAAATCAGGTGCTGGCGTCGTTCAATGGAGCTGGCCTAGAATGGTGCCACACGTGGCTTGGAGTCTCTTTGAACTAGGAAGGACACCCACTTGTCTCTTCTCTTTCTTTCTCTTGCTCAGTTTGTCAGATATCAGCCCTCCGAACCCGCCGTTCCCCGCTTCCAAGCATTCTATAAGGAGAGCACCTGCTAGGAGCGAGGGACGCTGGCGGAACTGGGCATGCGCAGATGAGTAGGCAATGCCACTGTTTGCTCTTGCATGGAGAGATCTTCCCACTGAAGGATGACTGAAGACAGTATACAGAGATGTGGGAGCCAGGCAGCCCTGGCGTCTAGCTTCAGCTAGAATTACAATGATCAGCTGCCTGGCCTTGTACATGGTGTTGAGTTTCTGAGCCTTTGTCCTTTGTAAAATGCAAATAGAAACCTAAACACTGTTAGTGTCATTGTGAGAATGAAATGAAAAGACATGGGTGGGTAATTAGTTCAGTGCTGGAGCAGCAGTGTTCATTTAATAAATGGTATCAAATGCTGTATCGATATGATGTAAAGTACTTGGTGAAGTTACTGTATGAGACACACTGCACAAATATTCATTCCCTGACATGGTGGACATTCTGGGGGGGCCTTCATTCTGTATTTCTCTTCTTCCCTAATGTGGATTTACTCTGAATACTTCCATGCTTTTTGATTCATGTAATGGGTTTTTTTTTTTTTTTTTGAGGGGGGAGAAACTTCAGAATTTCTTCAGGCTGAAAACTGGAATTTTCAAGGACAAGTTGATGGCAAATACATACTCAGTCACCACATTGCAGATGGAGAAGCCCTCTGTCCCTGTTAGGCACTTGGAGCTAGAGAGAGCAAGATTCTCTCTCTCTCTCTCTCTCTCTCTCTCTCTCTCTCTCTCTCTCTGTTTGTGTATGTCCTGACCCTAACCCCTAGCAGGGTAGTGATAACAGTACACCTTTATCATAGAGATAAGTAGGAAAACAATCTAATAAACCTTTGAGAGTTTCATATCCTCATCACCAACAAGGCTGGACAACTGGGGCTGGTATGGTGGCTTGGCAAGCTAGTCTTCAGCCTGCAGTACCAGCATCCCATGTGGGCACCAGTTCTAGTCCTGATTACTCCACTTCTGACCCAGTTGTCTGCTTACAACCTAGGAGAGCAGCAGAGGATGGCCCAAGGCCTTGGGTCCCTACACCTGTGTGGACGACCCTGAAGAAGCTCCTGGCTTCTCGCTTCACTCTGGCTCAGCTATTGCAGCTGTTTGGGGAGTGGAACCAGTGGAGAGAAGATGTTTCTCTATCTCTCTCCCCTTTCTCTCTCTATTTGTAACTCTTTCAAGCAAAAATGAGTGAATGAATAAATAAATAGATAAACAAGACAAGACTAGAGAGCTAGCAAGCATTCACAGAGCACACAATGGCTTCACTCTGGATCTGCCATCTTGACAGCCTGATCTTGTGGCCCCAAATCTTGAATCCATGCCAAAAACACCATCCATGGGAGCAGAGCTTTGATTTATTTACTGTTTTTTTTAAGATTTATTTATTTTTATTGGAAAGTCAGATTTACAGACAGGAAAGACAGAGAAAACAATCTTTGATCTGCTGGTCACTCCCCAAGTGGCCATAATGGCCAGAGCTGAGCTGATCCAAAGCCAGGAGCCTCCTCCAGGTCTCCCACACAGGTGCAGGGTCCCAAGGCTTTGCGCCATCCTCTACTACTTTCCCAGGCTACAAACGGGGAGCTGGATGGGAAGTGGAGCAGCTGGGATACAAACCAGCATCCATAAGGGATCCTGATGTGTGCAAGGCAAGGATTTAGTCACCGAACCATCACACTGGGCCCATGCTTTATTATTTTAAGTGAACTAAGCCACCACCAGTTAGCTTGTTGCTTAGTCAACTTATTAAAGTCCCTTTAAAAAAGAAAGCATAAGACAGCCGTAAAAATTTACTATTTCTTCTTGATCAGGACCTAAGTTCTATGTAAGCTATCTTATAGAAGACCGATTTCTTTAGAATTATGTTATGTATTTGGTGGCTTGGAGGAGTGAAACAAAAAATCCACCTCATTGGAGCTGTGCCCATTTTCAGGGATTGTGGGAGCAATGTCTCCCGTTACTTAGCAGCTTTGGGGGTGTTGCCCTGTAAGAGCACAGGGCTCTTTCAGTTCTCTTGGGGTTCATTGACTTTAAGTAATCCTCTCCTCATAGATGATGCTTCTGCATGGTTTTTTGTTTAACAGATTCAATTCCATCTTCCTCTAGATAGGAATTTGGGGCAAGCCAGGTAGCAGGTTCCTCAAAGGTAGCATGGTATGAAGGTGCTAGGTTTGTCTGGAGCATAATAGTTTAGAATACAGAAAAGTGAGAGGCGGTAACTGAAGGTGAAAATGGAAGGAGATACTGCACTTAATTATTAATAAGGGTCTTGATTATCTGGCGAGGGGATTTGGGTGCTGCCTGGTGGCAGTGGGGAGCAGTTGGAAATGTTTAATTCAAAAAGGTGTACGTGAGTCCCATGCTTTGGATGACATGTGCAGCCAAGTAGAGGATGGAGGGCCTTGAGAACAGAGAGCACCACTGCAGCAGGAGTCTGACAGTTCCCGTGGAGCTCGATAAGAACCCAGATTAGAGACTGCATAATGTCTGTGGAGAAGAAAGGCTGTATGTGCCAGGCATGTTTGGGAGGTGACATGGTCGCTGCATGCGTATTGGTGATCAAGTAGAAAGCCTGAGCCGAGTTTGGATTTTCTGGGCTAGAAATTATCAGTGAGGCTTCTGAATGCTCTGATTCTGATGGGTCAGCTGAATGACCTTGCTGCAGGCCCAGGACGAACAGTGACAGCACCCTCTTCATGTTCTGGTTATCCTATTCAGACTGAACTAGAGGTTTGCCATGGAGTAGACCCTTACCTTTGAGTTAAAGTCATGTAATTGTCCAACACTGGTCATCATCAACGTGGATGCTAGAAATCAGATTTAACAAGATAATACAGAACCAACACATGATCAGCTGCAAATCTGAGCAAGACATAAGCATCAAAGGATACGAAATAGCAACAAAACAAGAATGTTAAGTACACACAGAACTACACTGTCCCTTTTGTAGACAAAGGAATTACAAGGCAGCTAGGGGACAAGTCCAGATCTTTCCAGATATTTTCAAGCAATTGATGGTAAAATTCTCCTTAAACATACAGACCCAGGCCAGCATTGTAGCATATTGGGAAAAACTGCCACCTGTGGTGCCAATATCCCCTACGGGCACCGGCTTGAGTCCCAACTGCTCCACATGTGAAAACAGCAGAAGATGGCCCAAGTGCTTGCGTTCCTGTACCCACGTGGGAGACCTGCAGACAGCTCCTGGTTTCAGCCTCGTTCAAGATCAGTCATTTGGGAAGTGAACCAGAGGATGGAAAAATCTCTTTCTCTCTCTGTCTCTCCTCCCTCTTTTTAATCCTGTTTTTCAAATAAATATAATAAATTTAAATAAATAAAGGCAGACTCATGCAATTATTTTATTGACTCTTGTTTTCCTTGTGGGAAAAGGCAAGAGTCCCATCTTAGGGTTCTAGGGAGCTTTAATACATGGTCCGCAATCCTGGAGAGACAACATTGGCAGCATCCCAATGGCCTCGTATACATACACTGGAGGAGGCCATCACCTACCACGCAGGGTCACACAAGGGTTAATTCAGGAGCCAAATCAACCAGCAAGATCATGGAAAGCTGACTTTGTGGTAACAAGAGTGAGAAGTTCTCACTGAAGACATGATTGGATAGTTTGAATAATCCCACAGGCTGGCAGAGGCGGCGTCATTAGTTTGAGGACCAAGGACAGCTCTTGGTTTGGCAGCCAAGGCAATTGGCTGCCTGGGGAGCCTGTCCTGTGGGTCAGGAGAGGCAGGGAACTCATAGTTGCATTTGGGGTTCCACTGAAGCTTGAAGGTGTCAAGGCAGCCCATGGAATGCTAGGTGGCACAGCACAGCTGTGTGATATGCTGGCCACTGACCCCACACGGCTACTAAATAACAGCTGAGATGTGTCTGGTCTGAACTGAGATACAAGGTCACTGGCAAGTAAATACTAGGTTTTGAGGAATAAGTATGAAAAAAATAGATGTATTTCATGCACTTTTACATTTGTTTCTTGTTGGGATGATGGTACTTAGGATATATATATTTTTTAGCTAAGTGAAATACATTGTTGAAATTCACATTGCCTGTGGAGTCTCACTTTTTTGAAAAAATAAATATAACTACAAGAGCATTTTAAGTATGTCACATTCATAGTTGTATTTCCATTGGAGCAGGACTGGCAGCCACATGGGATTCCAGCATCACAGGTGGTGGCTTTAAGCATTAGGTCACAATGCCTGTCCCTCAACGTTCTCTCTTTTATATAAAATGAATGATTGACCGTGATCACTAGACTGTGCTAGAGAACGCCAGAACTTATCCCTCCTAGTTACCTGTAATTCTGTATGCGTTAACCAACCTCCTGCCTGCCCTCCTCTTCCCCGTCCCTCGTGTCTCGTAGCCACTGTTCTAACATCCGCATTGATGAGATCAGCTTTTTGATCTGCGATAGCAGTGGGTGAGACTATGCAGTACTTGTCTGTGCCTGGGTTACTTCCTTTAATTTCACAGACAGTCCTCCCAGGGCCACAAATGACAGGATTGCCTTCATTGTCACAGCAGAATAATATCCCATTGTGTGTGGAGACACATTTTCTTTATGGCATTGCATTACGGTGCAGCATCAGCCAGGGCCTGCAGGAGGGCAGCTGGCCCAGGGTCTTGCCTCTGTAAGGTTCCTAGTGGGGCTGCTCTAAGCCATTAAACAAGTTGTATTTTTACACCCCCAGTTATTGACTGCGTGTTGCATCAACACAGCAATAGGTTTCAGCTAAAATTAATCTGCAGGTTAAAAAATAGTGAACCACTGGCATTTTAACCATGAACTTGAAAGCCAAATGCTTACAACAGTAAACAAATTCACATCTTCAGAAAAATAGCCAAAGGTGAAAAGATGAGTGGGGAATATAAAGTTTAGAGGCAAAAATCTATGAATCCAAACACGCTTTTCTCCCCCTAACCAAAATGCTCTATTTGCTGTCAATTTTGCGGTTTGGTGGTCTGATTCCTGCTCAGGAATGGAATTCAGTCAAGGGATTTGATGTCAGTAAAAACAGAGCCACAGCATGTTTGTCCAAGTGTTAGGAAACAGCCTGTGTGCATTCGCAGTAAGTCAGAGAAAACTCCTGAAGCGAGAACAGACAGATACTTTTTAAGACACTGTTTGTAGAACGTCCTACTGAGGTGCTCTCAAGATTGGGCTCAGACAACTGGTAGCGTCTTCGTGTCTTGTGCGGAAGACAGTCCTACCTTAAGAAAAGATCCACTGTGCTCTTTTCAATTTTCTCAAAAGAAAAGTAATACTTCGATCTTGCCGGTACCACAATAACCTCCAATTCTTTCTGCAACCCAGGCATTGGGATGGGAACCCAGGAGGCATTATCTCAACCTTGCGACCAAACTCCCAAGCCTGACAAGAACATATTCTTGCTTGCAGATGAGGAAAACGAAGCTTGGAGACATCACTGGTGTATCATTTAGAAATGTCTTTGAAAATAACAGAATACCTGGCAACTTGTGGCTTTGACAAGTGCGAATCCATTTGGCTCATTCAGCAGGCTAGGTTTGCTGCCCTGTAGCAAAGATTCCAGGACTCAGGCTTTCTGTCATACCCTCCATTTTTTTAAAGATGTTTTGAGCTTTGTCCTGGGCTTCATCATTGCCAGGTGGCTGCCACAGCTCTGGCAAGATGAAGTGAGAGGGAAGAGAGGGGCAAATCAACCTGACAGGTGGGCTTTTTTTTCTTTTCTTTTCTAAGATTATTTATTTGAAAGGTAGAGTTACAACGAGCAAGGGAGAGAGATATTTTATCTGCAGTTTCACTCCCCACATGGCTGCAACAACTTTCATGGCACATGAAAGTCAGGAGCCTGAACTCCATCCTGGTCTCCCACATGGGGGCAAGGGCCTAAGAACTTGAAATTTCTCTGCTGTTTTCCCAAGCATATTTGTAGGAAGGTGAATTGGAAGTAGAGTAGCTGGTATGCAAAACCAGCACCTATATGGGATGCCAGCATTGTAGGTGGTGGCCTAATACATTGTGCCACAACACTGGCCTCACAGGCTACCTCTCTTACTTAAAAGTTTTGTCAGAATTCCATCCCATGTCTCAATGGCCAGTACATATCTTGTGGCCATCTTTGTTTGCAGGAAAGACCAGGAAACAGTTCAGCTTCTGACTGCTCCACTTTTGATCCAGTTCCTTGCTGACGCACCCGGGAAAGCAGTGGCAGATGGTTCAAGTGCTTGGGCCCCTGCACACATGTGGGAGACATGGATGAAGCTCCTGGCTTCCAGCTTCAGACTGACTGAGCTCACTTTGACTTGTGGCTACTTGGAATGAACTGGTGGATGGAAGATATCTGTTTCTTTACATTCTCCCTGTAACCATGCCTTTCAAATAAAGAAGATAAATTTTTAAAAATATATATTTATTTTCATTGGAAAGGTAGATTTCCAGAAAGAATAGAGACAGAAAGATTTTCCATACATTGGTTCACTCCCCACATGGCCACAATGGCTGGAGCTGAGCCAATTCAAAGCTATGGATTGGAAACTTGTTCTATGTCTCCCACATGGATGCAGGGTCCCAAGGCTTTGCGCCATCCTCCACTGCTTTCCCAGGCCATAAGCAGGGATTGGAAGTGGAACAGCTTGGACACAAACTGGAATTCACATAGGATACTGGTGCTTGGAGATGCAGAATTAGTTAACTGAGCCATTGTGCTGCCCTCAAGAAAATAAGTCTTAAAGACAACCAAGCCTTTCCCAGCTGAAGCACAGAGCCAAAACATTTGCAGCCAGGTCTCGTATGTAATATGGGCTCCCTCTCTGCCAGCAAGGTGGTGTCTTCTCTTGGTGATCTTACGCAGCAGGAAGCTTTCTGAAGCTCCCTTGTCAGAGGGCATCTGTCTCAGCCATGGCGGTGGAATGCTCGTGACTGAATCATTTCCTCAAAGGTCCACCTCTTCATGTCATCGCATTCAGTATTAAGTTTCAACATCAGTTTTGGAGAAATGCAGACATTCCAACCATTAGTGCCTACATTGTCTTCAGATAGAATGTGGAAACACAACTTTGCTTACTTTATGATAAGCTAATCAGATTTTTTTTCCTGCCATTTATACTGGTCCCCCCAAATTATGACATTTGGGGACTCTGACTGAAATCGGTATCTTAAAAGGTATACGTATGACAGTCAACATTCTAAGGGTCTGTTGAATGTGACAGTGGACGGGGATTTATATAATGCCTTGTCTCCTTTCCTGTGCTGTCAATTCCAATGGCCCCTCACGGGCCAGTTTAGGCTGTCACATCGCCGACGCTTTCCAGGGACTCCTTCTGCGGTCGGCACACACTGTCTCGGTGCACCCACCCTCAGCCACAATCCAAGGGTGGGCCTGAATGCCACGAGGCTGTGGGAAATGTTTTCATTTCCTATTGACTGGCTGTGTGCTTCCCCCGTGTTAATCCCTTGTTAATGGACATGTTCTTGGAGCCAGCTGAGATCGGAGTTGTGTTGTCTTTGTGATTCTGGAAGATTTTATAACTTGGATATCTTTGTTTTCATTATTTTGAGATTTGGGGATTTTGTCTGTTTCATTGATATTGATTCTCTCAGTTAGAGATGGTCCAGCCTCCCACAGTTTCTGTTTGTGTTTGATCTACAAACAGTGGGAGGGAATCCTCGGGCTGCAAATGTTTTGGTTCTGTGCTTCAGCTGGGGAAGGCTTGGTAAGAACCATTAGTAGCTTTTGCAACTGCAAACAGACAACTGTGACTTTAAGCCTAGGAGGGCCCAACTTGTGTTTTGTCATTTAAATGACCTCAGGCTGTGGTTCTGGGGCACCTGAGTGTGAAGGGCAACCTGGAATTTTGAAAAGCCTGGCAACCACTTTCTGAGAAATCCAAAGAAAATGGTAATTCTTTTAGTTATCAGTTTTGCCTCTTTCTAGCAATGTGACTTGGGGGCAAGGCCTTTTACCTCTCTGGGCCACAGTTCACTTTTCCCTACAATACTAGAGCACATGACTTTTAATCCTATGGGTAACAGAAGGCAAGGCAGAAACATCGCATGAGTTAGTAGCTGTATGTTCAGGTGCTTAGATACTTTATTCTAATGATCTATAGCTGTTTCACTTAGTGACAGCCGTGTGGGTATGACCTCCGTTTAGAACTGAGTGAAAGCACAGCATACATCCCACCTATAGTAATCTACGTCCTAACATCAACCTATGGGAAGACATGGTTTGCTGCGTAACTGTTCAGCACAGGAGAATGGTTCTTCACTTTCCATTACAATTCTAGGCTCCAGGAGGGAGACACCACATATGCCAGGCACTGGCTCCGTCTTAAATAAGAACCTGTTGAATCACGTTACTCCTCAGTTTGTGATGTGTAAGAATCAGGAGTTCCTTTGGCAGAGTCCTACAGCACATGGGTAATGACATTGCAAATACACTAGCTGTGCGGTTGCATCCGGGCCCCAGACTGACTTCAGGTAACTAGTCTCTGGGTATCCCAGGGGTTTCTCACCGTGTCATTCAACTGATGGCCAGTAGGATATTCCCTACTGCCCAGGAACCCTTTTAGGTAGCTCTCCTTTCATTGTGTGCCTGTTAAAGAAAAAGGCTTATAACTCTTAGAACTGACTGGAAAAAAATGAGGTATTGTTTTGAAGATACTTATTAAGTATCAATATTAATAAGAATTCTAAAAAAAAGGAAACTTGTTGGCAAAATCTTTGATAACTGCATAATGGAAAATCTAAATTGGCTAGCAGTTTTATAATAGTTGCTATAGGGCCCGTTGTGATGAACTGAGTGGCTAAATCCTTGTCTTGCATGTGCCAACATCCCATGTGGGCATGGGTATGTGTCCCAGATGCTCCACTTCCCATCCAGCTCCCTGCTTGTGGCCTGGGAAAGGAGTCGAGGACAGCCCAAAGCCTTGGGACCCTGTACCCACGTGGGAGACCTGGAAGAAGCTCCTGGCTTTGGATCGGCTCAGCTCTGGCCATTATGGCCGTTTGGGGAGTGAGCCAGTGGATGGAAGATCTTTCTCTCTGTATCTCTCCATAAACCTGCCTTTCCAATAAAAATAAATCTGAAAAAAAGTTACAATAAAACATCTGCCTCAGAGGGAGGCTGTGTGCAAACTTGTGTTTTGCAGGAGGCAGGACCTAGGCCAAGTGATGCTAGTGGGCAAGTCCAAATTGGGACAAAAGGATCCAACAACTTGAATCTTTTCTCATGTTGCTATTCTTCCTATTTTTGTTTAATAGATTGGAAAGGCTGAAAGTTTAGGAGGGATGGGTAAAGAATGCCAATTTCTGCTGGCAAAAGTTTGGTGTGGACTCTAAATGTCTAATTCCCACCCAGAAAAACCAAACTCCAGTGGTTAACCGAGCTCACTCTTCTTAGAAGACGGGGTAGCAAGCTCCTTCTGGGATTTGTCTATTGGCCTTTGTAACACATCCTTAGGAGTTTGAATTATTTCATTCCTTCCCTCCTGTTGTATTTCTCTCCCTGAAAGTGCCCAAGTGAGCGCCGAGTCCCGTCTCCTTCTGTTTCTGGACATGTTTATTAGGGTCTTGGCAGCTGTTTTGTTGATGCAGCCTTACAACCAGTTCAGTGTCAGGGTCATGTGCGCTGATACCCACCTGCCCCCAACGCCCTTCCCAGGAACTTACTTGGCAGGATGCTCAAAAACCCCACCCTAAGACTTTCTCACAGTGGCACATCTAGAACAGTCATTCTTAGCTCTGAGTCAGAATGCTTGATGAGCTTTTGAAATATTCTCAATGCCCAGACTACATGTCAGAGCAGAGTACACATCAGAACCTTTCTGGACCTGGGGCCAGGCAGGAGCCATTCTGAAAGTTTCTAGATGATTCCAGGGTGTGGCTAAGACAGGGAGCCATGACGTTGGAAGAAACTGTTAAATTACTAGGCTGTTACCTAGACTTTGTAATATATTCATCTTTCAGGATGTGTTGAACATGATAGCTGATATAATTAAAAATAGTTAAAAGAGAAGATTTCATTTTCTTAATTTAATAGCATTTAAATATTTTATTTGGGAGGCAGGGAGACAGAAAGAAGGAGAGTGTGTGCGCTCATCTGCTGGTACATCCCCCAAACTCCTCGGAGAGAAATGTAATCCAGATCTTTGACATGAATACAGGGACCCAGCTACTTGGCTGATCACCTGCTGGCTCTCAAGGTGCATGTTAATGAGAAACTGGAATTGGAAGCAGAGTTAGCACTCAACCCCCCCGGCACTCTTGTGGAACATCATTTTAAGCACTATGTTAGGTGTCCAGAGAAGACTTTAAAGGTCCTCATCACACAGAAATGATAAAGATTTGAGGTGATGTGGATATCCCAATCAGCCAAATTGATTTGATCATTTCACAGTGTGTAAGAGGACTTCAAAAACTTCACAGGAAACTGGAATTAAATACTAAGTTTACAGGCAAGCTGTGGGTACAGCAGTTAAGACCCTGCATGAGAGACCTATATGCCGTGTTAGAGTGGCTGGTTGGAGTCCCAGCTCCTCTACTTCCTGTTCTAGACACAGTAGAAAGCAACAGAGGATGGCTCAAGTGTTTGGGTCCTTGTGGGGAACTCTGAATGAGGAGCAGACTCCTGGCTTCAGCCTGGTTGTTGCAGACATGTGGTGAGAGAACCAGAGGTAGAAGAGTTCTGTCTGTCTCTCCTTCGCTTTGTCTCGCTGCCATTCAAATGGTGTAAGAATGGATACTTTTTAAAGTTTATTTTGGTTCTGGCATTGGCAGGATTATTTCATAATCTAGTCTTCTTATTTTATTCAGTACAACCCAGCTGCCATTTTTTTCTTTTGCTATAAGTAAATGGAAGCTATCAGATGGTGTGCCTCACACTGTGCAATGTGGGAAAAGCTGCCACCCACAGCAGGAGCCCTGTTCCTCTCTCCCCTGAACCTGTGAGTGTGGCTCTATCAGGGCAGCCAGCTGTGTATTAAGAAAATGATCCCAGACGCAAGGTGGCATATTACAAAAAAAAAAGTATCTTATTTTTATTTATTTGCAAGAGAGGGAGACACACAGACACGCAAGCACTCACCCCAAATGTTCCCATAAGTCAAGGTTGGGCCATGGCCAAAATTGGGAGTGCAAAACTCAATCTAGGTTTCCTAGCTGACTAGTAGAGACCCAAACAATGGAAGTATCATCTGCTGCCTCAAGGGGGCGGCCTTGAGCAGGGAGCTAGAGTTAGGAGCAGCGCTGTAATTGGCAGCCAGGCAAGGTGACATGGAGTGTGAGCCGCCCAAGTGTTGTCTTAACCACTGCATTGAATGCCTGCCCCTGCCAAGAATTTTTTGAAAAGCATTTAACACTTTATTTAACCAGATAGATGACCTAAGAGCATATCTTGGACAAAAAATCAACACGATTGTCCATGTGGGCATGCCCTAGCAAAGATGATGGGTGGTTAGGATATGGTTCTCCAGCAGAGTCCTGGTGGGGCTCAGCCTACTCCAAAGCCAAGGCCTCTTATCCACATCCGACTCCAGGGTTGAAGTTAAGAAGGGCATTTTGGATGAATCATGTCGTTTTAGGAGAATAAAAGGAGACATGGGGGCTGCCATCATGGCACAGCAAGTTATGCCGCTGCCTATAACAGCAATATTCCAAATGAGCACGGCTTTTAGTTGTGGCTACTCCACTTCCACTCCAGCTCCCTGTTAACACACCCGAGAGAGCAGCAGAAGCTGGTTCAGGTCTTTGGGTCCTTTCCAGGTAGGTATGTGGGGAATCTGAATGGAGTTCTAGACCCCTGGCTTTAGCTTGGTATAATCCAAGCCATTGTGGCCATTTGGGGAGTGAACCAGCAGATAGAAGGTCTCTCTCACTCTCCTTTTCAAAAACCTACATAAATAGGTTTTTTAAATTTTGTTTTGTTTTGTTTTTAAAGATGACTTGGACTTACACCTAGTGAAGAAAAAAAATTTTTTTAAGTAACAGGTGAGTGTGGGCATCTGATACAGCTATTAAGGGACCTCTTGGGCTACCCTCATCCCATAACCTATGCTCAAGCTTCCGGCTGAAATGCAGACTGCAGAAGGCAGCAAACAATCACTACAGTACTCATGCGTTCCTGCCACCCATGCGGGAGACACGCATGGAGTTCCAGGCTCCTGGCTTCGGGCTAGTTCAGCCCCAGCTCGTGCTAGTTCTAGGAAGTATGTGAAAAGACCTTTCTGTCTCCCTTTTTCAGTCTCTTTTCCTCTACACTCTGTCTCTCTATATTTCAAATAGTTAAAAGAAAAAGGCAGTTAAAGTGTTTGGTTTTTCATTTCTTCACGTCTGTCTTTCTGTAAGTCATGAGGTTGAACCTGCAGTGTGCTGACCATTCTGTGTCCCTGTCACAGCTCTGGAGCTCGCTGGAAAGTCTTTCCTGCTTACGGAAACCCAGCACTGCATGCCAGGCAGATACCACCCGCCAACTGGACTTGTAAAATAAGTACATAAATAAAAACATATGTATGTGATTGTGCTCCTTGCCTGGATACATCCAAGTTTGGTGGGAGATCTTTTCTGCGATGCGTGTGGGTGCTGAGCTGTACATGACTCGGCTGAGCCTCTCTGCTGTAGTGATGGGCTTAAAGCGTAGTGTCATGCTATCTCCCTCATTTCTAGTTTTCATCGCTCTCAAACAGAGAAAGACTTAAAAGCGTCAGCAAAGCAACCTCCACTTTGAATTCTTACTTTTTATGATTTCCCTCTTAGCTTTAACTTGACTTTGTCCCTTATATCTCCACCTTATTTTTAAAAAGAACAATTTATTAATTTGAAAGGCAGCATGACAGACAGAAGCAGAGAAGGAGAAACAGAAAGATCATCCACCTGCTAGTTCACTTCTGAAATGGTCACAGAAGTCGGGGCAAGACCAGGCTAGAGCCAGCAGCCAGCAGCTGTACGTGTTTCCCTCACATGGGTGCAGAGCCCCAAGTGATTTGGCCATCTTAGGCCATTAGCAGGGAGTTGGACTGGAAGTGGAGTGGCCAGGACTTGAACCCACATCCGTAAGGGATGCCAGCACTGCAGGCTGCAGCTTTGCCCTATACATCACAACACTGGCTGCCACAGCATCTTTTTACTGCTCATCTTAACTAAGGTTACTGAAGCCGCATTCCTTCTACCTTTCATAAAAACAGCAGCTCTCTGGGAGCTCATGTTTCATCAGCTTACATAACATTTAATTAACTGACATCGTTAAATAAACTGGTCTGGGAGCAACTCCGAGTCTCAGAGAGCACGCAGGACACTTCAGAAAATGTACTGGGGAATGCAATGAAAGAGAAGTTTACTTTGGTACCAAAAAATAATTGAAATCCACGCATGCAAGGAGTGTTCAAGAAGTTTGTGAAAAATGCATCTCGTGAAAAATCTACATGGATTTCCAAAAACGTTTTACATCCCAATGAATGCTCTCTTTAATTGCATTTTCCAGGAGTCTTTTAATCTATTGTGAAATTGACCAGTTTAGCTCCTTTTGTGTGGCCAGTCCAATGGCATTCATGACAGACACATTCAGGAGAGTGAAACCAACTGCACCGTTAGTCTAGAATTCTCTCACGTTATTATGTAAACTCAACACCCTTAAGCAGACACTCCTCATGGCTTCCTGCCCTGAGCCTCTGGCTACTGCGACGCTCCTTTTAGGTTCATACCAGCAGAATTACTGAGAATGTACCCCTTTCTCTCTGGCTTATTAAGCTGCACCTGGTATCTTCAAGGTCCATTCAACATGCCTCCTTGCTCTCTGAGTGGTTTTCCCAAGGCTGCCTTCCTACACTACCATGCCCTGGCAGTCCAAGCTTCTCCATGGACATTCTTGAAAGCCATTTGGGGCCACCTTTTGTTTTTGTTTTTCTGTTACCCTCTGGTAAAGTGGCCATCACGTCCCACCCTGCCCCCTCCACACACACTTGCAAGTGCCGGCTGTGGGGCACCATGGAGTAGTCGTCCAATCATGGCTGCTGGGCTCAAGGTTCCAGGGTTTCCAATGTCCATTAAATCTTCCACAACAATCAATTCGAATACACAAGTTTGGCTATTCAAATTACTTTTTTTCCAAAAGTACTTTAAAATGCATTAAGTTATTAATTGCCTGCTGGCACTTTAATCAAATGGGAAAATTGACATAGCCAGAGTCAGGTATTTTTTTGTGGAAAGAAAATTTATTTAAGAAGAAACAGCAGCTCTTACTGCTTAATTTAAACTGAGAAAACTGTGGAAAATCAACTGCTCTGGAAAATTAATAAAACATTTCCAGCTGCAAACAGTGACTAATTGTACAAGATGACGACTGCCCAGAATTAATAACTTGCAGTCTTCTGTATGAAGAACCCCCTACCACTTCAATTTACTGGGAGATTAAATGACTTCTAAGTTTGCCATATTAAAACAGAACATGAATAAAACGTTAGTGGACACACATCTATTATTTACTGTCTGTGATATGGATATAATTATTTCCAAACAACTATAGTGTGACGTGACCAGTAATATTTAAATGACTCTTTTAGCAAGAGAATCTACCATAGCAGTTTTGCATGAAAGAAAAAAATTAATAATCCTTCCCTCCGAAGGAGGAAAAGGATGCCGAGTGGGCTCCTCCAGATGGAACCTCCCTACCCTGTCCTGGGGGATCGCAGCGTGCACGGGGTTTCCACATCAGACATTGTTTCAGGAAAGCATGTGAAACACACGGTCTCAGCCGTGTGGGTATATGTATGTGTGTGTATACACATGTACACTTTAATTTTATTTACTGGAGAGGAAAAAGAGAAGAAGAAAAGGAGAGAGAGGGATCCCATTCATTGGTTCATCTGCCAGATGGCTGCAATGGCTGTGCCAGGGCTGTGCCAGGCCCAAGAAAAAGTTGGGAACTCAGTCCCAGTGCCCCATGTGATGGGAGAAACACAACCACTTGGGCCTTCCCATCACTTCCCAGGGTCTGCCTGAGCAGGAAGCTGGAGTCAGGAGCTGGGAATTACTCTTAATAGGGGACAGCATCTTAACCCCAAGGCTGACCACCTGCCCCTGAGCGCTGACCTTAAATGGAAGCTCACCAGGGAAAACGGGGCAGGTGCTTATGTGCTTCTGAGGAGTGATGTGATTCCAAGCTCCTATAGCTAGCACATTGGGTTTGCCTCTGAGAGGCAGAAGAGAAAGCCAGAAGAGCTTTCCTGGGAAAATGCAGCTCCTTCCAATGAGTCACCAGTCCAGGCCCTGTCAATCTTAGGCACCTAAACCCTGACCTTGCTTAGAACATCTCACTGTCCCGTAGACTCTGACTTCCTCAGCCGTACACATACGTATTTTGTTCCAGGACTGGATGAATAGTTTTGCCCCCAGAGGGCCACCAGGAGAGGCTGCCCATATGTCCAGTTTATTCCAACTCTGATTTCCCCAAAAAGCAAGATGTCAGAAGAAGACACCGTTCAATGCCCAGGAGAAAGATGGGTTTAAAAAAGAGAGATTTAGGGGCCCGGCGTGGTGGCCTAGCTAAAGCACTCACTTTGAACATGCGGGGATCCCATATGGGTGCCAGTTCTAATCCTGGCGACCCCACTTCCCGTCCAGCTCCCTGCTTGTGGCCTGGGAAAGCAGTCGAGGACGGCCCAAAGCCTTGGGACCCTGCACCCGCGTGGGAAACCCGGAAGAGCTCCTGGCTCCTGGCTTTGGATCGGCGCAGCACTGGCCGTTGCGGTCACTTGGGGAGTGAATCATTGGACGGAAGATCTTTCTCTTTGTCTCTTCTTCTCTGTGTATGTCTGACTTTGCAATAAAAATAAATGAATCTTTAACAACAAAAGAGATTTAGGAAACGAATTCTCTTTTTGCCATCTGTCTAGTGGTGCTGCATTGGTGAAAGTTTAGGTTTTTGAAAACAACTCAGGAAAGCAAGCAGCAATGAGAACATTTGCTGTGTGCGTGGGGGCGAGAATGAAGCGAATCAAACATGGATATTTTCTCAGCAGAGAGGAGCTGCCTCCTTCAGTTGTTGATCCTTTAATGCTCACACAGAGGGGACATTCAGGTCCATGCTATTTGATATTGCTGGCAGGAAGGCTCGGGCATTGGCCTGGGGAGTATAAAGGCATGTTGTCTAGAATTGCAGTGGCTTAACCCAAGCATAACTGGTTTGGAGTTTACCCCAGAAGTTATCTGGACATGCCATTTGATTTCCAGGTTTTCAATCTAATTCTAAACAAGATCTGGTTATGCAGCCCTCCGCTGTGTAACACAGGGAGACTTTATCTGCTACCAAATGCCATTGAGGCTCAACGCTGCTGAAGTGAGTCACATAAATCGGGCCTTTCTTTGCAGCCCTGAGGCACGGCTGCCTCTGGGCAGAGGAAACATGAGGCCCGCTACCTCCTCCCAGGCTCTCACTCAGGCAAAAGCCCAGTAGGCTGGTCTTCTCTGTTTGGGTCTGTTTTGGTCTTCCTTTTTTAAAAGCAATTAAGACTTGCATTAGCATGCCATGTTTCTCCACAGGCCAAGTGCGTGGCTTCGGGGACCAGTGGATTCAGAGACCCCGGCAAGAATTCTCAGGGCTGCTGCAAGTGCCAGACACTGAGACAAAGTCTCCCAGGCTGCTGCTGCTTCTTTTTAAAGATTGATATATTTGAAAGGCAGAGACTTGGACATAAAGCAGAAAGGCATCTTCCATCTGCTGGTTCACTTTCCAAACGCCTGCAACAGCCAACACTGGGCCAGGTCAAGATCAGGAACCAGGAATTCCATTTGCGTCTCCCATGCGGATGAAAGGAACCCAAGTACTTGGGCCATCTTTTACTGCCTCCCAGGTACTCTGGCATGAAGCTGACTCAGAAGTGTAGTAGCTAAGACTCAAAATGATGCTCCAGTACAGGATGCAGGTCTCCCAATGGCAGCTTAAGCTACTTTGCCACACCCTACTCACCTGGTCCTCCTGGGAGTGGGGGGTCTTCTTTGCAATAAGGCTCGCAAAGCACACACTCTCCAAAGAGGAAATGATGTGATCTGAGTAGTGTTGGGATACTATCAAGCAGGATTGGAAACTAAGGTTCACTAAACTGAAGGACACCAGGAAAGGGGGCGTGGAGAAACAAAATGCAAGCTCAGCTGCCCTTGGCCTAAATCAGCCCTGCCCTTCTGAGTTGGTAAGCTGACTTCCTCTTTTCCCTTTGCAAGTCGTTGCAGGTTTGGTGTTTGCACAGGCTAGGGTCAACATTTGACACTGAAAAAGCAAAATTTTCCTTCCAATAGTGATCTATCTTTAGAATTTCCAACTCCCCTCGTTTTTCTGCATTCCCTGAGTGACACTTTTGCCTTCCTGTTATTACTTCATAACTGCCTATATCAAGGTCATCATGACCTTCACATCACCAAATCCAATGATTTGTGTTGTTTGATGAGCAGGAATATTTTATCCAGCTGATCTTTTTCCTCCTTTGAAACACTCTGTGTATTGGGTTATGGAAAGGTCACACTTTGCAACTTTTTTTTCCTTTTTCTTCTTATTATTTATTATAATTTTGATACACTTTCTGTACTGGGTTATGGAATCACACTTCTCAACTTACTTTTAAAAATTAGTTAATTTGAATAGCAGAGAGAGAGAGAGAGAGAGGGAAAGAGAGATATTCCCGTTGCTGGTTTATGTCCCAAATGCCTGCAACAGCCAGGGCTAGGCCAGGTGGAAGCCAGGTTCCTGAAATGCCAGCCAGGATCCCACATGGGGCGCAGGTGCCCGAGCACATAATCCACCTCTACTCTCTTCCCGGGTATTAGCTGGAAACTGAGTTAGAAGCAGAGTAACCAGGATTTGTTGACACTCCCACGTGAGATGTGGTTGTCCCAAGCAATGACTGAACCAGCCACAGCTGACCCTCTCCAGTCCCTTCACCTCGCTGACTACTCCACAGTGTACTTTCTAAAAAAGCAAAATCACATCCATTTATTTGAGAGGCAGTGAGGGAGATAGCCTGATAGAAGGCTCCTGTCTTTTAGTCCACTCCTTGAATGTCCATCAGGGTCAGGGCCGGGCCAGGGCTGAAGCCCGGACCTGAGACATCCACTCAGATCTCCCTTGTGAGGGATAGTAACCCAGTTACTTCAGCCATCTCCACTATCTCCCAGGCTGTGGATCAGTGGGCTAGAGATCTGTATAGAGTTCTATCCCCTGGCTTCAGCCTGGCCCAGTCCTATCTGTTGTCAACACTTGGAGTACGAACTCTCAGGTAGAAGTTCTCTGTCTGCCTCATTCTCTGTATCTGAAATTTACATGTATGTGTGTTTCTGCACTTTCCTTCAGCTATTTTATCAAACACTAATATAGGTATTACTTTGGTTGATTTTAAGATGGGTAGATTTTCCAAGAGCCCCTGATATAATCACTGAGCACTTTAACAGCTGAGAGTTCACTTTGGCTGGACATAGAAGGGAGAGGCACAGCTGTCCAGTTGGCCTGGGAGAGAAAAAGTGCCTGTGGGGTCATGTGGCAAGGCAGTGTGGGTGGCCACTATTGGCTGATGGTAATCCTCCACCAGTGGCTTACAGGGAAGCTGGACCCTGGGCTTGTGTCTAAAGAAATGAGTTCTTCTAGCAATAACTCGTGGACTTGGCTTGGAAGCCAAGCCCCCATGAAAACCGCAGTCTCAATGGACAATCAGATCTCTGCCTTTTGGACCTTGACCTCCGGAAATAAATAGTTAAATAAATCTATGGTGTTTCAAACTGCTATGTCTGCGGGCATTTGTTCCATAGTAATGGAAAACAAATTCATTTTCCAGCCACTGTACTGGCAAGCTCCTGTTCTGAAGCTAAAGAAAATGCATTCTGGTCTCATCACCAACAGTTCTATTTCTTGACTCTCCCGTCAGCCCGTGACCAGCGCTCCCACATCACTGTCCAGGTACAAGATCTCAAGTCATGTTAAATGATAACGTATCAAGCTGCTTTTCTCAGGCTAAGTAACGGACGGAACAGGACGCACAGCCATTGGTCACAGGGATAAACAAGCAAGGCAAGTTTTTGCAGACAAGTTCCAACTTCTGGGGAAGTTGTAGGCAACTCACATAATTTGTAAAGCCGTAAGGCAAGACACAGTGCAGAAGGGGGATGTGCTGGCATCAATGTTCTTGTCTGTGCTATCTCTGTGTTAAAAAAATTAAGTAAGAGTTTTGATTATACATAATTGTGGAGTATAGTGTGATAATTTGATACACACAAGAAAATGTCCATAGTTTGTGGGGACTGATTTAGACAGCAAGTTTATCTTGATGCAAAAAGTGTCAAATCCATGCAAAAAGTGTCAAATCCATGCTTCCCAATGGCAGCCCCATTTCTGCCTCAGCTCCCCGTTAGTGTGTCTGGAGAAAAGCAGCAGAGGAAGGGCCAAGGCCTTGGGCTCCTGCATGCGTGTGGGAAGCCTGGAAGAAGCTCCTGGCTCCTGGCTTCTGGTCAGCCCCGATCCAGCCAAGGTGGCCCAGCTGCTGAACCAGTGGATGAAAGATCTCTGTCTCCCTCTCCCCTTTCCCTCCTTCTCTCCTCTCTCTTCTCTCTGCCTTTTAAACAAATAAATCTTTATTTAAAAAAGGATTATATGCATTGGAAATGCATATTATGAAGAAAGTACACCCAAATTTCAAACTTTTGTGCATCAAATGAACTTATCTTTTAATTCTGTCTTCCATGAACATGTCTGAAGTTTCTTCACTTCACACACAATACATACTGAGTAAATTAACACTGTGTTATGTAAGCTGATATACTCTGTTCTCAAACAGGAAAAAGGTCAGAAAAACACAGAACATTCCAGAAAAAGCACAATTAAGGGTAAGGAGCAAACAGATAACATTGTTTGTGGAATAGATGTGTGCCTCTCCAAAAGGACTTCAGTCCTGATTTTGGGAAAGCAGCATAGACATTAAACCACAAGGATCCAGTTGCTACTTCAGGGACATTAAAAAATGCATGTTTACAAGGGGTTATAAATTATAAGGGAAAAAGTCTTAAATTTGGCGGCACTGACATAAGATGTTTGAGAGTATGTGCCTCAGGGTGTTTTTTTATGATTTGGATTTTATTTACTTATTTGTTTGTTTGTTTAGCATTTCTTGTGTGCTTTTGCGGGGATCCAAATTCCTTCCAGAACCTTCATTGTTTCTCTGTTGTTTGAGGAGACAGCATGCAGAACAGAGCCATACAATACAGTGCTAAGGCCTTTGTTCTATCATGGGGCTAATTATTACCTTAGGTCATTATAAGATCAGAAACCACAAATACATTAGTAATTGCAAAAGATCTAAGCAACTAAGACAGTGAACACGCTTGGATGGGGATATACTGTTGAAAAGGTAACCGTGCATTTCAGTAATTAAGTGTGTCATATTAATTGTTTAGCCCTTTCACACAACCTTGCAGCCCCCTCCCTAAAATGCCACCAAGAATTTTTTCTCTTGATATCAGATTAGAATTGATTGCATAATTATATTACCTGGATAATCAAATACAAATTCAGCAGCCTCAGAACTGTACTATATTGTGGTTTCATTTTCTAATAGAATTATCCTGCCTTTGGTGTAGAATTCTTGCACAGCAATGGAGATCTAATTACTTAGTGACATGACATTAACGCCTCAGGGACTTCTCCTTGGAGAAAGGATGGGATTAAACATGATTCACAGGGTTGCTTTCTCATTGCATTACTGGAATCCGAATCACAGAAAGCAGAATTGTGAGAAAACTACAAAGCTTGCTTCTCCCTTACCTGGTGAGAAAAAGGGGGACATTGTGGTTTGGGGAATTGGTCAGGTCCAATTTAGATAACAAAGAGCCATTTCTTGGATGTAACACATTCCTGGGCTGAAGCTCTCAGCCAGACAGGAGAGACAAGTCATTAGAGAGAACCTGTAATGATGATCTGGGGATACATTTGTTTGTCAAGTATGGAGTGTTAACACGGCCATGTTCTTGACAGGATGATAATGAATCCATCTTGGACATGACTTTAGGCATAATTTAAATAAGAATGTGCTCATATGAGGGATATCTACAGTTATCCAAATAACTGTGGGATTTGAAGGCTGTTATCATTTGGCTTGATAAGGAGAGCTGGAGCCCCCTTTGCAGGTTGGAGCCCAAATACTATGCGCACTTTCATGGCTGTTTAAACTTAACGCCACTTAGGGCCTATTGTCTAAAGTCCTCACCTTGAACGTCCTGGGATCCTCTATGGGCACTGGTTTATGTCCTGGTGGCTCCATTTCCCATCCAGCTCCCTGCTTTTGTGGCCTAGGAAAACAGTTTGGGACCGCCCAAACCCTTGAGATCCTGCACCCGTGTAGGAGACCCGGAAGAAGCTCCTGACTCCTGGCTTTGGATTGGTTCAGCTCCGGCCGTTGCGGTCACTTGGAGAGTAAATCAGTGAACAGAAGATGTTCCTCTCTGTCTCTCCTCCTCTCTGTATATCTGACTTTCCAATAAGTTTATAAATAATCCTTGACCTGGCGTGACAGCTCATTGGCTAAATCCTTGCCTTACATGCGCTGGCATCCCATATAGGTGCTGGTTTTTGTCCTCACCCCACTTCCCATCCAGCTTCCTGCTTGTGGCCTAGGAAAGCAATAGAGGACGGCCCAGAGTCTTGGGACCCTATTCCCACGTGGGAGACCTGGAAGAAGCTCCTGGCTCCTGGCTTCAGATAGGGTCAGCTCTGATCATTGTTGCCACTTGGGCAGTGAAGCAGTGGATGGAAGACCTTTTCTCTCTGTCTCTCCTTCTCTCTGTAAATTTGCCTTTCCAATGAGAATAAATAAATATTTTTTAAAAAATCCTGGAATATCTAAGATAGTTTAAGATTCACCATGTAGAAGTTTTACTTATTTGATTTATGAAACTAATTTTAGTACTTGAGAAGCTTGGTAAGATAAGTAAAACCTTTAAAAAGAAATCAAGTGTATATATATATGTAAACAATTTAAAATCTTATAAGATACTTAATTATGAAATTAAATCAGTTCATTCAAAGGTCAGTATAAAAAGTGATTGTTTAATGAGGCTGATAAACAGGGTAATAAAAATTATAAATCTAACTTAAGTACTTTAATTGCAGAAACTCTCCGTTGACATAATAAAAGTAAAAAAAATCCCTTTCATTTCATAAATTAGATGTTTCTTGTTATCTACAAAGATTTTTCAGAAGATAATTTCAGTTTCAAATAGTAAATCTCTGATATGTGAGAATGATCACAATGAACTATTTGCTTTTTACAGAACAGTTGTGAAGAAATTATTCTTGGGATCTCAATGGAAATGTAAGGCTACCACCTGCTACCTCCCGGACCACCGTCGTGGCCCTCTTTGGGCCATCAGGAAAATGCAAGATTTGTTTTGTTGAAATCTGAGACAATAAAGCTGTCCCCTAGATGCGCACCTGGGATGCCAGCTCCTAGGAATAAGCTGTCATAGGTACAAACCTGAACCAGGCCTGATGAACCCCTCACCCCATCTTCGTGACACCCGCTTCCACATTTAGCAGTGGTGATGCTGCTGTCCTGGAGCTCCCCTACATATTGAAGAATCCATTGGGGTAGCAGCTCCTATCACACACTGCATTGCAATGCCTTGACCTGCCCACTTACGGCCAACCTTTTTCACGGTGGGCCTCCGGAAGGGAAGTAGTTTTTGATGAAGGCATTGGGTGTGACCCTCATGATGCAATTAGTGCCCTCACAAAAGAGACATTAGATGGCGCTCTCTCTCTCTCTCTCTCTCTCTCTCTCTCTCTGTTTCTCTCTCTCTCTCTCTTGTAGTAGGTATCTGCAAGCTGGGAAGATGGTCCTCACCAGGAGCCTGAATCGTCCTGTAACCTCAACCTTAAACCCTCAAGCCTCCAGAGCCATGAGAAACAAGTTCCTGCCATTTAAATCCCCCGCCCCTGAGTCTGTGGGATTTGTTATCGACTGGAGCTGCCTATGACAGCTGTGCCTCATGAATAGTGCTTCAGATTAATAACAATAATGGAAGACACTTTGGGTGCCAATTTCATTCAAGAAAGGGCATTCTGAATAGCAACTCTAACGACTGACCACAAGACTCATAGACATTGAAAATGCTCCATACTTTTTTCTATAGTATTCCATTTAACCATACAAAACCCAACAAACAATTCCATCTAATGGTTTAGATTCAACCTCAGTTTAACAACACTTAGGGGACCTTTTCCAAATCAAACAAATGAGAGATCTCAAAGTTGCTGATCGGCTGGTGCAGTAGACAGCAGCACCGGTCCGTGGTTCATCCTTCCCTGCGTCGAGTCCTCTGCCACGTGCCCTTGGATTTCTCCAGCAACAGATTAACTTGAGTGTTGGCACCCTGTGCCTTGGACTGGACTCACCCTTGCAGCATCAGTAGATAAGATGTGAAAGAGGCTGAAGTGGGTTTGTACCTCCGGAGAGATGATCGCAGGTGAATGAGCTATTAACACAACCGGACACTGATAGCATTTACAAAATGTGCAGGCTCTGTCTGGTCATCCTCATGAGGACAAGCAATGACAAGGTCATTGAAAGGATACAAGTGCTTTCCAGAATGTCACTTCCAGAGGCCACCAGGGTTCTCACTTCAGTGGCACCAGAGCCACACAAAGAGCCACAATAACTTAAAGCTTTACAAAACATTCAGGTGTAAATAACAAATCATGCCTGCAAAGTCTAATTTAAATCTCTTTTTGTTGACTGAGAAAGGCCAACACATCAAAAGCATACTGGGCATCATCTCAAATAATGAAAGGGGCGTATATAATACTGATACATAATAATGAAATGTGTAGATAGGTGTTTATCACATCAAATAGATTGTAAACTCCTTAGGGAGAAGCACCAATTAGCCAGTTTATTAGCTAGTATATACTAATAGGTCAAATCATGACGACTGCTAATTTCATTGGAACCTACACCCTACATTTTCAATCTTCAACTCGAATGCTCACTCTTGTGGCAAGAAAATGCATTTTTGGAACACAGATGTTGCTTAGCCTGTAAATGCTATTTAGAATTTTCAAATCAAAATCAAGTACATGTTCTGATAGGCCATTGAGTTCTCTCTAAAACATTGTTGACTCTGCTTTCCCAGAGGAAAAAATTTTAAAACATGGTATAATCACATTGTGGCACCTACATGGTATAATCACATTATGACACCTCTTGGCAGAGGAATCTGTGACAGAAGTATGATTGGAGCAAAGAACACAAGAGGATTCCATGTCTCCTCATTTCTAGAATGGCATTGGAACAATGAAACAGTCAAGAAAGACCGTGATAACAGTTATTCGAGGAAGCAGGACTTGAATAAAAAAGGGAAAACAATGTAAGGCATGTGCTTGGAAGAGAAGAGCTAGCTGTACTGGCTCTCCTGACTCAAACACTGGGGCCTGGGTAGCTCGCCCTGCCTTCATGCTATCATGCTATCAATGATAACTCAGTCTCCATAAAACATCCAGAAACGTTTGTTTAATGCTATAAATTTGAATTTTACTGGTTTTTGGTGCCTCTATTTTGGGTTTCTAATTGAATAAGAACTATAATAGGAGTGCATAACCAGTTCCCTGTGCATACATGGTTAAATCTATGTGTGGGTGTACTTGAGTGTCTGTGCGCAGAAAACCAAAAATTACAAAATGCTTGGAACTTCTAAAAGTTAAATTGTGTTTGTTGTAGATTACAACACTGCATCCGGGCAGTGAAACCCAACGCTCTAATTCTGACCCAGGGAGTCTGTGATTTAAGGTGTGTTGATAGAATGAAGTGATTGTTTTAATCTGTTAGGATAGGATGCTTCTCGTTTGCATCTCTCTTTGCTGGGACCCAGATGGTGTGTTCAGACTGTCTGTTCCCTTCAGGACCTTGGCAGCGCTCCCTGCTACACCTGCTCACTGTCACACATCTGATTGGGGGGCAGGGAGAGCTTGGGAGGTGCTGACCACCAGTGTCCCTGGCTGGGGAGGATGCCTGGTTCCTGGTCTTTGCATATCAACAGCAAAACGCCTTCTCCATCAGCTCCTCTTAACCTCAGGTTCTGACCCTGGGGAGGCCTCTGGGGGCTGCAGAGGAGAGGGGAGAAAGGCCTCTACACAGAGGAGAGCAAATTGAAAGTCACAGAGGGGTGTGCCTCCAGGCAGTTTGTAAATCCACTTCCTTTGTCATAACAAGAACAAATCCCATCTTTGAAGTTTTCCCTTCTTGTTACAAGGGGGGAATGTCTTTTGTTTAATCCATTTTAGCCCTTAATACCTGACCTGGACCAATCCTGTTGGCTAGATTACACAGCATTCATGCTGCTTTTAAACTGGCCTGGGGGTGGGTGGGGGTGGGGCACAGGTTTTGCCTCATTGGTGTGTGAGTCTCAAGAATAAACTACATCTTCACCCGGATCACCTTTACTTGGAAAAGCAGCTTGTCCTGCTATACTTACACATATCAGTCTAATGAGCATTGTTCCACAGATTTGGGGGTGTTCTCTTTTCCTAGGGTGTCTTGAACTGCCCTTTTAACCCTGAGGTTTACTCACTCATGGACGGGTAAGGGATTGTGGTGCTCATTGTGTCGGGCATCATGAATTCAATTACTAATCAAAGACCACTTTCCCAGATCCCCCATCCTCAGCGGGTGCAAACATGTATTTTTTTTCCAGGAATAGGGGACACTTGGCTCCTCCATCCCCGGACACAGAACCATGTCTCTTTCGCTGTGATTATTGAATCAGAAAGGGGAAAAGAAGAAAGCCAACCTCTTTATAGAATGAGCCCTCGTTCTGCGGTCTCTGAAAGAGCTTTCAGCACCACTTCTTACAAGGATCCTCAAAGCAGGTGACAAGCAGAGGTGAGGAATCCTCAGAGCCAGCTCCCAAGGGGTCATCTGCTAATTAGATATCTTTCTAGGCAAGTGGCTGTTAACTGATTCTTAACAATGCCCATTGTTTCTCAAATCTCATCTTGGTTGCCTGGTGCTGAGAAACTTCCCAGACTGGAGACTGGCTGCACAGCGAGGGGGAGGAGGAAGAGAGGGAGGGCGGAGGGAGGGGATGGAGGGAGCAGGCTGCAATTATCGGCAGGACTTTCTCCTTCTCCCCTCTTGTCCTGAGTGTCTTTGAAGAAATCAGTCACATAGGAATGACAGAAAATGGCTCAGTCAATGGGGTAAGGAATGCACATTTGATACTTGCCTTAGAAGCACGCCACCTGTCTAACTACCCACAGCTGGCTCCTGCCTTCATTTAGGCTGCTGGTGTGTACCCCAAGAGCTGCCCAAATTCTGCAAGAACAGACCTCATTCAACCCACAGAACATTTCACAGAGAGCCATAAAGGCTCCTAGTAGATTTACAGGCAATCGAACAAGTTCATTTTGAGTGTACTCTGGATGCTCGCTCCTCAAAGATGACTTGCCTTGTCACCTATGGTCACAGTAAGCAGCGAATGTAGAGCCTGCCACCATTTGTGCTTTAAAATCAACAGAGAGAAATACAGCCAAAGTGCTGGTACCTGAGAATGGATACTGTTTCAAGGATGTCATATTCATTCCTTTATTCCTGTGATGTTTTCTTGCTTCCATCTTCCACACTGGCAGGTGTAACGGCCTTTGTGTAAGACAGGAAAAACATGAAGTACTTCTGAGAGGTGGTGGGATTCAAGAAATATTCCTCCCAAATAGGGCATTTTGGCACGTGCGCAAACAGCAGGAGCAGGGAGATGTTGCTTGCCATTCCATACTGAAGTAGTTCTTAGAATAATTCTCTCTCTTCCCTCCAAAGGAGGCTGAGAGTCCCCCATCCTGAGTGGTCTTCTCATACCTGGAGGACAGGGACAAAACCACTGAGACAAACAGAAGACTGAACAAGCGTCCTAAGTTCCTCCCAGTTTATCTCTGTCAGGTTATACACTCTTGGCTTCCAACAACACTTCATGCGGCTGTTCATCAAAAGTGTTCCCTCTTGCTTTAAGTACTCATTTCTGAAGGCTCATGTCATGTAACGCGTGTACCAAATCCATTTGTTAGCCTTTGCTTTTGTGACTTTGTGTTTTGTTGGAGGGGGCTCATCCATGAACCTTGCAGCGAGTAAGGATAAAACATCACCTTTTCACCCTGATGAAAACCACCACAGTATCTCAGACTACTCCCTTTAGTCACAGGAATTAGATTTCAAAATTGCCCATTTGTGTTTGCAGAAAAATAAATGTGGATGCAGAAATTCACGAGTCAATCCTAAGATGTACAGGAAAAAATGCAAAGAATCCAGAATGGCCGAAACTGTTTTGTGAAACACAGAACCAAGTTAGAAGACTCCCACTGTGCAATGTCAAAGCTTATCGCAACGCTGCAGTAATTGGGACTGTGTGAAGATGGTGGAGGCCAAATAACAGAGACTGTCAGTTTCATGTGTTAGGCTGGCTAAGACTTCAGTCTCCTGGGAATGCAATCAAATCCACGGTAGGTGTCGCTGTGCTGGTATTGAGAAAATATCACTAATGTTTATCACCAGCTGCCTTTCAGTGAGAAGAGTGTCTTTGGGCATCAGCATAGTCCTGAATCCTCCCTGTTGAAATGCCTTGGGGGCAGAATGGAAGCTGCCTGGAGAACCTGGCTTTGCACTGCGTGCTGGCCCTTCACCTTGTGCCTGAGCCGTTCAGGTTGCCCTTCTGCATCGTTTTGGACTTGCTGCAATTGCACAAACAGATTTCTTGCAATAAACCCCTCTCACGCTCTGTATGTGTGTGTGTGTGTGTGTGTGTGTGTGTGTGTGAATTTGTGTCTACAAACTTGCTAGTTCCACTTCTGATTAATATCTAGATAAACAGAGTAGAATTAAAGTTCAGAAATCAATCGTTGCCTTCTTAGATTTCTGGCCCATTGATCTTTGACAAGGGTGCCACAGCAATCTGATGGGGAAAGGGCAGTCTTTTCAACAAAGAATGCCAGGACAATTGGAGATCCTCAGGCAGAATACTGACATTGTACCCCTGCCTCACAGCAAATACAAAAAGTAACTTCAAATAGATCAAAGCCTTCAATACAAAAGCCGACACTATAAGACTCTTACGAGTAAACATGAATGGTAAATCTTTGTGATCTTGGATTAGGCAATGGTTTCCTAGATAACACGCCAAGAATACAGGCGGCACAAGTAGGTATTCAGACTGCACCAAAATTAAAACTTGTAACAACAAAAAAAGTGGAAAAAAATTAAAAAGGCAACCCAGTTTACCTAATGGGTGAAATATTTTAGTAATATACTCAGGGAAAATCAAAATATATCCATACAGAAACTAATAAACAAGTCATGGTAGCATTATTCATAGTAGCCAAAAAGTAGACACAACAGAAATACCAAATATAGTAAAATGTGGTTGATTCAAACAATGAAGTATTATTCAATCATGAAAAGGAATGAAGTAATGATACATGTTATAGGAAATGTTCAGGACAGGCAAATCCATACAGGCAGGAAAGACTTCACATTCCAGGGTCCCGGGGGAAAGTTTAATGATGAATAACAGCTAGTGACGGTATTGAGTAATCACTGTGACGTATCGCTGTGACGGATTTCTTCTTGGGATGATGGAAATACTTTTAAGTTACAAAGCAACATTAGTTGCACAATTGAAAATATGCTAAGCTGGTCTGAGTCATCCACTCCATAGGGTGAGTATTAAATATACTATATTTCAATGAAAGATAAATGAACTACTTATAAATTACACACATTATAGAACACATGGACTGTAATAGAAGTAGATTTTCATGCTTACAACAAGATTAGTGTGTAACATACATACCAGTTCCCATCAGAATGTCCTCTAACCTTTCTTCTTTTGAAACTGGGGCTGTAATTAATACCAAATTTCTTAATATGGAGCTGCTAGGGCATCTACCTGATATGGAGCCAAGATATTTCCCAACCTTACGGTGAGATAAGGTTACTTCTTGGCCTTAAGGCAAGAAAATTATCTGCAAATAAGAGAACTCTTATAAAAGCCTATCATTGAAGACTCAAGACACATTCACCAGCAATCCTTTTTTGAGTGTCAATCATGGGCCTCACACTTAACACGTCACTTACTATTCAATACAAACTCGGGTAGTTGCAATTATTGTCACTTTCTAACAATAAGCAGATCGAAGCTTTGAAGGGATTGAATTTCTCAAGCTGCCTCATGGTGCTCCTTGGTAGAATGTGGTAATGGCAGAGCCAAGACTCAAATCTCCAAAGTTCAGGCTCTTTTTCAGGGAAGCAAAATCTTCCAGAGCCACTCCATCATGTACATGTGGGAAGCTGAGTGGGTAAAGGGATGCAAGGGCTCCCATTGGCAAAGGAAGCCAGTGGACAATAGAAGGAGAGAGGAAAGCAAGGCAAGCTGATCCTGGTTTCCCTTGGAAGGTGTTCTTCTCTGAGCAGTGAAGATTTCTGAGTGTATTTTATCCAGAAATGTAAGGAACTCCAACAAACAGCAAAACTTCGGAGGGTTTTCATTGATTCAGCTGGTGTTTATTGAATGGCAACTAGAAGACAGGACTTTGTACTTGTCTTTGGGATATAAAGATGTGTTGGACATACATGAATAGGACTCCTCAAGGATTAACATTGGATAGCTCATGAGGGATGGGAGAATAGTTTTAACTCAGAATGATGCATGCCGGAGCAGTTTGTTGTGACAGCAAGGATAGGCATGCTTAATACTGAAAGAGGGGCCAGAAAGGCTGCGTGAAGATGATTTCAGTAGAGACTTAAGGCTGAGCAAGAATCAAAATGTATATTCAGGGTTCACTGGTTCAGAAGACAAAGAGAGTGAGAGAGGCATTCCAGGCAACAGGAATATCTGCAGAGTGCTGGAGCCCACTGTGTGCGTCCCACACCAGCTGGGGCAAGGGACTGCGACACACACTCTTCATTGCCCACCCAAGAGCTTCCTAATGGCAGCCCATTAATTCCACTGGTGAAAAGCAAACTATGTGTGTTGGGAGATGAAGAATCCTAGCTGATCTAAACTAGTCATTCTAACCCTCTTCCTCCCCAACATTCATTTTTCCAGCCTCCCAAGGATCCAGTTTTTACCCACGTTAGCAAGGGATGGGAGGAGTTTCTCTTTTCCAGAGAGGAGTTGAAGTGGCCGGTGCCATCTCTGTTACTTTGCTTGTGGCTTTACTATCATCATGAAATGACCAACAATAGCGAAAGGTCACCAGGTTAAGCACAGGGGACAGAAAGAGTGCGAGTCATGGGCATCCTCGATGCAGTTGATGTAACCAGACTTCACCTGCGCAAGAGTTCTTTTGGTACAACAGAATAATCCCCTGTTTGCAAAGCCATCGTTGGTGGGCTTGCAATTGAAACTATTTCCATAGGATTGAGACACTCCCAGCTAAAACCAGGAAAGCAAGGTCAGCTCCCCATGCATCTGCCACATTCTCTCCATCAGTAGCACTTCTCAGCTTGGTGCGTGGACCCTGACAATGAGTTCTCTCCCTGGCGTTCATTCATTTCCCACTCCAATCGCTGTGGGAAGTTACAAAAAGAGCATGGCTGCTCTTCCCTGCCACTGTCATGATGTGCAGTACCCATGGCAGCCATCAGTGGCATTGCATGAGGTCCCCAGAGCCAGCACAGGGCTGGTGTAAAGAGGAGAAAGCCCGTGGTCCTGGGGCTGGGCTTATGCCAGGTTGTAATTTCCAGAAGGAGTTCAGCTTCAGCTCCTGGAAGAAGCCCTTGTTTATCTTTGTCATTGGCACCATGGTTTTCACTGCTGGGCCAAAAGCTTATGAGGCACTGGAAGTTGGCAGAGCCTCCCAGACCAGAGCGGCTGACTGTGACATGAGGATATTCTCACAGTCTTAACAGTGACCCCACTGTGGTTTTCTGTTGGCCAAGTTTGTGATGACCCACATGTAACAAGGGGCAACGGCTATATTTAGTCATCTGAGTCAAATCCATCTCTAGTCCAAAAGACAGAAATAATTCAATACTAGACTTGGATAAATTGGATTGGCCTCTTTTTTTTTTTTTAATGTTCCTTATAAAGATCCACAAGGGAAGCTACACAAAATGACATTTAAAAACTTCATTTATTTATTTTTAAAGGTTTATTTAATCTTATTGGAAAGGCAGACTTACTGAGAGAAGGAGAGACCTAGAGAGAAAGATCTTCCATCTGCTGGTTCACTCCCCAAATGGCCACAACAGCTGGAGCAGAGCTGATCCAAAGCCAGGAGCCAGGAGCTTCTTCCTGGTCTCCTGTGCAGGTGCAGGATCCCAAAGCTTTGGGCTATCCTCGGCTGCTTTCCCAGGCCACAAGCATTGAGCTGGATGGGAAGTGGAGCAGCTGGGAAACAAACTGGTGCCCATATGGGATCCTAGAGCATGCAAGGTAAGCTCTTTAGCCGCTAAGCTATCGTGCTAGGTCCTAAGAACTTTACTTATTTGTCTGGTTTGTATGAAAGGCAGACAGACACTCACACAGAGAGCTCATCTGCGTCTTTGCTATGCAGATGCCCACAACAGCTGGCTAGAGCCAAACCAAAATTTCGGAGCCAAGAACTCAACCTGGATCAACCACAAGAGTGGCAGGGACCCAACCGCCGAGGCTGTAACCTGCTGCCTCCCGGGGTGTGCCTTGGCAGGGAGCTGGGGTCAGAAATGGAGCTGGGCCTTGAACCCAGGTACTTCAATCAAGCATCTCTCCAGAGGCATCGAAACCACTGGGCCAAATGCTGACTCTCCAAAAGTGCCTTTCTTGCTCTCGGGGTTTCCTGAGCAGCAGGCCCCCGTGACCACCAGTGGCATGAGGCAGTGGCAGTGTTCCTCAGCACAAACAACTGGAGCGAGTCTGATCATGCATGTCTGTTTATTGTAAAGCACAAACTTACGCAGACTAAGAAAGGAGAAGGCAGAAGGGCATCTCCTGACAGTCCTCCTACCCAACAATGGCACTGTAATTGGCTAGAAGGCATGTCTATCTCTCTGGACCCTCCAATCCTGTCACGTGCAACACTTGTGGCTGGCAGGTGAGCTGTGGGTCAGATATACCAGGTAGGCTGGTAGGTAACGTGGACCGCACCTGACGTTTTCACAGTTGCTTATTAAGGAAGTCCCAGCACAGCCCGTCCAAGAACAGAGAAGAGAGACTGGGGAGCAGCTCACCGCCCCTTCCTGTATGACCGGTGATCAGGCCAGTTGGAGGTCTTGGTTAGCTAAGACCATTGTCAGGGTTCCTCCCGGGGATACAATGTGCGTGTGTTTGATCTCCCACACAGGCCAAGCAGGCAGAGTCCAGGGCTGACCTCCCACACTTGCCCCAGATTGAAGCCTTCTGGATTCTACTGAGCATGAAAACGCTGAGAAACGTCTGAGCCTTTGCACCCTTCCCCATGAATCACAGAGCCATTTGGGAACAGGAGCACTCGCCAAGGGCAGAGGCAGGATTTTAGTGTGAATGCCGAATGCAGGCTGTCTCCTCACTGCCTGCCCAAGCTCGGGTTCTCCCTCTTCTTCTCACTCACTTCCTTTATCTCCATCCTTCCTTCGCTCAGAACTCCCTGTGGCTGCAGATGGAGACTGGTGGCTTAGCTGGGCTCCTCTGATGCTGTGTCTCTCCCCAGGACTCTTTAAGCACCACCGAGGCCAGCTAACTAACTCAGGACAGCAAAAGAAATTGCCTTATAAACAACGAGGGCGGAGGGGGAAGAGCTGCTGACATATTCATCCATATGTCTTGAGTCAATCACAATGGCAATTTGTTTATTTTCCTACTTACAAACTTTCTGCATTTCACCTTACTTTACCAAAGAGTGCCTGCTCCTTTCATTTGACCTCCAAGGTCTCCCATGAGCAAGATCAGCTTCTTTAAAAGCAGGGTTCTCTGTGTTGGCATCTGGGGCTGGATGTGTGTGTGTGTGTGTGTGTGTGTGTGTGTGTGTGTGTGAGAGAGAGAGAGAGAGAGAGAGAGAGACAGAGAGACAGAGAGAGAGAGAGAGAGAGAGAGAGAGAGAGAGAGAAGGGGTGGGGGAATGGCCCGTGCAGTGCAGAACATTCAGCAGCATTCCTACCTTGACCTGGTAAATACCACACTGTGTTTCCATTCAGTCATGGCAACCAAAAATTTCTCCAGATATTGCCAGGGAAATGTGACATCCCCTGGGTGTCACAAGCTCTTAACTGCTTTAAAGTTTTCTCACTCACCGCTTCATCCAGCAGACTGAACTGTCTCCTTCATGTCTTTACTGTTTCCCTCTGGTTTGGGCTGTCATCTCCCCCATCCCCCAACTCCTTCCACTTGAACTCTTGCTCGCTGTTTCAGGCCTAACAGATCAGCTCATCATCTCTTACTGGAAGATTCCATCATCCTCTAACCTTGGAGTGGCATTTTGTAGTTTTAATTCTCCATCTGCATTTGACTCATTGATTACTTTTTAGTGAGTTACCACTGACATAACAGATACATAAATCTAACAGCTCGTTTTAAAAAAGATTTATTTTCTTTATTGGAAAGGTAGAGTGAATGAGAGACAGGGAGATCTTCCATTGCTGTTCACTCACCATATGGCTGCACTGGCGGCGCTGCATCGGACCAGAGCCAGGAGCCAGGAACCCCATCTGCATCTCCCATGTAAGTGGTAAGGACCTGAGCACTTGGGTCATCTGCTGCTGCTTTCCCAGGTGCATTAGCTGGGAGCTGAATTGGAAGTGGAGTAGCTGGGTCTTGAACTGATGGCTCTAGTATGGGATGCTGGCATTGCAGCTGGTAGCGAAGCCCTCTGTGTGCCATGACGCCAGTTGCCACTCAGAATAATTTTTCAAATGCCGACCTTGATTCTTCTCTCCTCTAGTGCAGTCACTGGATGCCCTCAACCACTCTCACCGTCACTATGTGAGCTCCCCCCAAAACCCAAAACAAACAAACAAAAAAACTGAAGACACTTCCCTGTCCCAAGGAATCCTAGCATGAAAAAGGACCAGCCCTCCTGCTGCAAGCCTTTCTAGCACAGGAGGTCCTGCCCACAGCATAGCTAAACTGAAATCTTTGTTACCTAGGCCCAAAGTTATCTTTCACTTGCAAAGGGGCTGGTGTTTAGTTTGGTGGTGGAGACACCAGGTTAGGCGCCCACATCCTCTTGGAGAGCACTCGGGTTGAATGGGTGTAGCCCCAGGTCCTTAGGTTAGCTTCCTGCTAATTATGACCTTGGTAAGCAGAAGTGATGGCTCAGCCAGAGACCTGGCTTCCAGCCTCAAGCATGGCTTAATTTTGGCATAAGTATTTGGGCAGTAAAAGGCAACGAACTAGATTGATCATCTTCGGAAATAGGACAAGTGGAAACTCAAGTTAGCCAGGACAGCCTTCTGGTTGTCATGGAGACAGGGGTTGGGACCGGTGCTGCCAAGAAACCAACTTCCTTCACTGACCTGGGACTTGAGTGGGATCGTTGCTTTCAAGCACTTCCACACTGCCCCCTTGAGTTCACCCGCAGTAGTGCTCTTTGCCACGAACACATTTCTCACACCAGGAATTTGGGGGTTCTGTGTCTTAACCGACTCAAACTGTAACAGGCTCAGGAAACAGCGATATTCTTATTCCCGCAGCTTCATCACTCTGGGTGTTCTCATCACATGCCAACCCGTCAGCTAACCCTTTCGATGTCTTACTGCCTGATGGCATAGCCTAAATAGACCAGTTGCTCTCTTTGAAAGAAAAAGTCTTCCAAGAAACAGCACAGAAATCAAATAAAGTCTAAAAATAGGACAAAGCAAAACCCATTCTCAGGATACTGGTCAAGGTTCTACCCTTTAAAATCCAGAGTAAGGCTAAAAACCAAAGGGGGACAGCATTTGGCACGACAGCTAGGGCATGCTTGGAACAGCTGTGTCCCGTTGGCACACGCCTGGTCCCAGTCCTGGCTCTGCTTTTAACTCCAGCTTCCTGTGACTGTGTACCCAGGGAGGCAGTAGCGGATGGCTCACTTGCTTGGGTCTGTGCCTCTCTCGTGGGTGACCCACACTGAGTTACGGGATTCTGGCTTCAGACCAGCCCGGCCCTGGCTGTTGTGAGCATCGGGGGAGTGAACCTAGCAAGAAAGATATCTGTCTGCTTGCCTTCTAAATAAAATGAGAACAAACAAGTAAAAAATTAAAATAGTAACAACCAGCGAATATGTGTGTGTGTGTGTGTGCTTAAAAGACAGATAAAATAGAATATGGTTTAATTTATCCAACTTTTCAAACAACTCTGTTCATTGAAGTGAGTACTTTCTGATTTTATATAATGATCTATTTCATTCATTTTTTAAAAACCTAAATAACCTCTCTAAGCAGTAACACATCATTGTTTATATCTCTGGATAAACTTTTTCCTGGACTTACACATAGTGGTAGGTTTGGAAAATCTAGGGGCTCTGTTTTTCCCAATTTGGATTTTTTTCTTTCTTTCTTTCTTTCTTTCTTTCTTTCTTTCTTTCTTTCTTTCTTTCTTTCTTTCTTTCCTTCCTTCCTTTTTAAGATTTATTTATTTTTATTGGAATGGCCGCTCTACTGAGAGAAGGAGAGACAGAGAGAAAGATCCTTGATCCACTGGCTCACTTTCCTTGTGGTTGCAATGGTCAGAGTTGAGCAGATCTGAAGCCAGGAGCCAGGAGCCTCCTCCAGGCATCCCATGCAGGTGCAGGGTCCCAAGGCTTTGGGCCATCCTCCACTACGTTCCCATGTCACAAGCAGGGAGCTGGATGGGAAGTGGGGCAGCTGGGGTACCAACCAGTGTCCGTAGGGGAACCCTGGGCCATGAGAGATGAGGGTACCAACCAGTGTCCATAGGGGAACCCTGGGCCATGTGAGATGAGGGTACCAACCAGTGTCCGTAGGGGAACCCTGGGCCGTGTGAGATGGGGTACCAACCAGTGTCCGTAGGGGAACCCTGGGCCATGTGAGATGAGGGTACCAACCAGTGTCCGTAGGGGGAACCCTGGGCCGTGTGAGATGAGGGTACCAGCCAGTGTCCGTAGGGGAACCCTGGCCGTGTGAGATGAGGGTACCAGCCAGTGTCCGTAGGGGAACCCTGGCCGTGTGAGATGAGGGTACCAACCAGTGTCCGTAGGGGAACCCTGGCCGTGTGAGATGGGGTACCAACCAGTGCCCGTAGGGGAACCCTGGCCGTGTGAGATGGGGTACCAACCAGTGTCCGTAGGGGAACCCTGGCCGTGTGAGATGGGGTACCAATAGTGTCCGTAGGGGAACCCTGGCCGTGTGAGATGGGGTACCAACCAGTGTCCGTAGGGGAACCCTGGCCGTGTGAGATGAGGGCTACAGCCACTGGGCTACCGTGTCAGACCTTCTGTCTTTCCTTTTCTTTTCTTTCCTTTTTTTTTTTTTTTTTTTTTTTTAATATTTATTTGGAAGGCAAAGTTACAAAGCGAGAGAAGGAGAGACAGGGAGAGAGACCTTTCACCTACTGATGCCCACATTAGCCAGGGCTGGACCAGGTCAAAGCTAGGAGTTTCCTCCAGGTCTCCTACATGGGTGGAAGGGGCCAAAGCATCTTCCACGGCTTTCTTCAGCTGCATTGGCAGGTGTTGGAAATGGAGCACCCACATGGCATGGTTCCTTCCTATCTCCCTCCCTCTCTTCTTCCTCTTCCTTCTCCCTTTCTCCCTCTTGCTTTCTTTGGAGAGGGAGGGTTTGTCTTAAATAAATGTCACTTTGATCATTAAAATCCATTAAGTTTATATTGGAAGCAGTAGACTGAGGTCCCATTCTAATTAGGTGATTGATTGCCCTCTAGTGGTGCAATATGAGTATTGAACAATTATTTCTAGCCTTGTGCTGGGCTCCATGGTGTGTGTGTGTGTGTGTGTGTGTGTGTGTGTCTGGCTAGGGGGGCGGGGAAGAGGCGGGGAAGGAGCGGGGATAGGGGGAGGAGAAAAGAAGCGGCGCCTGCCACTAAAGAGCAGAACTCACAGAGATCTTAGTGATATGTCTTCTACAGAGTACGAGAATGCTGGGGTTGAGTGGATCCTTTAGATTGGCAGTGTAACAAAGACAGGGTAGTATTCACCATGAGATCCAAGAGAGTCAGCCACATGAACATTCTCACATCCTGGAGAAAGAACATTCTAGGCAGAGGAAACGGCTTAGGGCATGAATCTTCCAGAAATGGAACAGGAGGGGGGGCTCAGTGGTGGGGGCACGGCTGGTGGGAGAATGGTGTAAGATGAGGCTGGTGAGGTCATGGCCAGGTCATACAGGGCCTGAAACAGAAAAAGGAAAGGAATCTGGGGGCCAGTGTTGTGGAGCAGTAGGCTCAGCCATGCCTATGAAGCCAACAATTCTATCTGAGTGCCAGTTCCACTCCGCTCCCTGCTAATGTGCCTGGGAAAGCAGCAGCAGACGGTCCAAGCCCTCAGGCACCTGCACCGCTGTAGGAGCCCTGGATGGAGCTTCAGGCTCTTGGCTTCGACCTAGCTCAGCCCTGGTCATTGCATCCATTTGGGGGAGTGAATCAGTGAATGGCAGACTGCTCTCTCTCTGTCAACTCTGCTTTTCAAACATATCAATGAATCTTGAAAAATAAGGAAAAGGAATTTGACATTTCAAGGACTGGAATAATAGAATTTGATTGGCATTCTTTTAAATCTCACCCATTATTACATAGAGAATAAATTGCATGGAGTCTGACACATGAGTTACGAGGTGACCACAGTAACCCCCCATCAGGCCCAGGATCCCATGGGTAAAGTGGGAGAGAGTTGATACATTCTGATGGGCAGAATGAACAAGTTTGTTGAATGGCTTAGATGTAAGTGGTGAGGATGAGAGAGGAGGACTTGAGACAGAAATCTTGATTGTTAGGCTGAGGTGTGGGAAGCGAATTGGCACGATCTTGGCTTGAACACAAATACAGAGTGACTGTAAAGGATGCGGTGTGCAGTTAGGAGGGGCTGACAGCTACACGGGTCACATCTCAGCACTTACGGGGGAGATGCAGGCTTTTTTTTGCACCACGAGAGAATGTTGTGGGAGACACAGGACGCTCGAGGTAAAAGATCCTGGGGGGAAACACCGGACCTACTGTCTTACACAGGAAGGTGAGTGAAACCCAGAGCCGAGGGAGGACACGGCCAGCTGATGGAGGCCCACCCACCCCAAACTGGACATGACATGAAGACATCACCTCGTCCGCCTTACCGTGTCTTGCAACAACCTTGCACAGGATGCGTACATTCCCATTTCCCAGCCAAGAAAACAGAGGCTCTGAGAAGTCAAAGTTCCCGTGAATGTGACTGGCAGCAATGGGCTCCAGGGGTCGGGGGCCCAGGCACTGTCTTGCTGGAGACTTTTGAAAACCTGCGGGGACAACAGAACCACCTGGGGTTAACATCCCCTCCTTTGACACAGATGTGCAGCAACCAAGTGAACTTGGCTGGGCTGGAGCTCGATTTGGGGGTGGTGTTGATGGTGATGGTCATGAAGCTGACATGTATTACACTCTAAGTTCTGGTTTCAAACACATTCTCTTGCTTCATATTCAAAACATGTTTCATCTGTGATTATCTCTACTTCACAGATAGAAATAAGACCCAGACAAGCAAATATGCCGAAGACCCCATCACTACTACGCTCAGTGAAGAAACTCAGCCATGACTTGGGTGTGTCTTCCCTCTAAGCCTGTGTTCTCCTTGCAGTGACCTCTCTTCTTTCGGGGTCCTTTTCCAATGGTTTTCACAAGCATGTCTCTCTTCGCTTGCAGACTTGGGGGTGCAGGGAAGAGAAACACAGCCAGGAGCCATCTTGGGACTACTTCCAAACATTACACACCATAGATCATTCTCTCTGACATTGAACTCTGGCCTGACCGGAGAAAGCAGAAAGGAGAGCAAATGAGAGCCGGGACAGCATGTGTGAGGGAAGCTGGGTGCTTGGAGAGCCCCTGCTGAGCGGTGGGCAAAGCCTTCTGTTTTGTTAGCTAATGGTTTCCCCTACAAGCTTCAACAAGACTCCAGAGTGGTCCTGCAGACCCAGACAATGCAACAAAGCTGGAGGCTGTGGAGCTGCCGGCAGCCAGCAGGTGAATTGATGCATTTTCCCAATGGATGTGTCGGTAGGTTACAAGGTGGAACCCCTGGCTCATCTGAAGGCCTGTTCACACGACTCTGAGATGCCTGCCTTCTGGCTCACACAGTTCCGCAGTCTAGGAGTGAAACTGAGTTCACGCCTGACTATGGTGTCCCACGCTACCACCTGCAATCATGCTGTTCACGTGTACAACCCCAAACTGCTGAGCTAGACCAGAGCCCGAAGAAGCCCGCCATTGGCAGGTACTCAGACAGGCTAATGTGAGGTGCTCTTCAAGTTCATCAAATTGGAACAGGACATTTCATTCTCCCGTGATGCTGTTGCAAGGGTATTTTAAGATTTATTTTATTTTTATTAGAAAGTCAAATATACAGAGAGGAGGAGATACAGAGAGGAAGATCTTCTGTCCACTGATTCACTCCCCAAGTGACCGCAATGGCCAGAGCTGAGCCGATCTGAAGCCAGGAGCCAGGAACTTCTTCCAGGTCCCCTACACAGGGGTGCAGGGGTGCAGGGTCCCAAGGCTTTGGGCTGTCCTCCACTGCTTTCCCAGGTCACAAGCAGGGAGCTGGATGGGAAGCAGGGCTGCTGGGATTAAAACCGGTGCCCATATGGGATCCTGGGGCACTCAAGACAAGGACTTTAGCTGCTAGGCTACCACACCAGGCCCCAAGGGTATTATTATTATTTTTTTTTAGCCTAACTGCATATTCTCCTTAATAAGGCCTTGGGGGATCTCAAAACTTGAATCTTTAGCTCCCTAAATAACTTGGCTATTTATCCCTACCACAACACGTGTTTGCTTCTCTGAGTGATGTCTGAGCCTGGTCTGTCCAGGAGGTCCAGGAGTCCAAGTCTGCTGTTGGTGTTTGTCCACACAGTTAAGCTGCAGCTGAGCGGTGAGGCTGAAAACACTCCAGGCCTATCATGGTTCAGGGGTCCTGATGATCTCACCATGTTGGGTGGACTAGCTGGGCATGAAGGCAGCCAAGGGCTTTGAGCTATAACAGGAAGAAGCGTGCAGTATAATAACCCTTACTTCCTCGGGTTTGCCTCACGTATTGAAGAGGAATGCAAAATGCAAAATGGCCATGCTGTTTCTTGCTGTGGTGAAAATAATTGTCAATAGAGGGCGCTAACGCAGCGTGAATGAAACTGGCACCTTCGACTTCCCCCCCCCCCCCCCTTTTGACTATCTTTACACAGTTAATTAGGGCAAAAAGATTCAAGAGCTACAGGAAAGTGGATAAGACTATTATTTTCACATTGTTTTTTTTTCCTGTGTCTGGGGTTAAGGGAGAGCTAAAGGGAGAAGCCCCACCCAGTCTCCCACTCATCCCAGGTCCCTGATGTGGGGCATACTCCAAGGGTCTTGTTCAGTGGTTTTGAGAGTTGAACAGTTGTGAATTGCTGCCAGTCTCATCATTCTAAGCACGATGAGGTCGCTGCAGAATCCACTGATTGACATAGTTCACCTCAGAGTCTCCATTTGCCCAGTTTTTCACTGCCAATATATGGCTGGGTGATTGATTTGTTCTGTCCTCTGTTGTGGTGCCAGGTACCCTCTGCAGGTTCCGATAGACTGCCATATCCTCCATGTGCACCTGGTTATGCTCTCCACTGCTCCGTCTGAGCCTCGGAGGAGGCTCGGCTCTGGCCCTTGCACTCCATGGCAGACCGTGGGTTCTGAGTCTGGCAGTTCTATTGGGGAGATCCCAAAAGAAACTTTGTCTGAGGTGTTCCCAGACCATATTCTTGTGTGTACTTGCAAGTACAGGGCCCGGTGGAAATCCTTAAATACTTGGAGAAGGACTTGAAGTGTGAAAATTTCGGGGAATATGGGGGTGCAGTGGGAAAGAGGTAAAATAATAATTTAAAAATGATTAATAGAAGTTTCTGTTGGTAAGTGATAAATAGTCCAAAATATAAATATTAGAATTAGGATATCATGAATGAAAGAAAAACACCTTGTTAAGCATTTCATTCAGTTGCTTGTGAGGCAAAATGTGCCTCCTTTCCCATTTTCTATTTTTTAAAAGATTCATTTATTTTATTTAAAGCCAGTTACAGAGAGAGACAGAAGAAGAGACACACAGAGAGATTGTCCATCGCCTGGCCCACTCCCCAAGTGGTGCAATGACCGACCTTGAAGCTGGCTTCTCCCATGTGGGTGCAGGAGCTCAGGGCCTTGGACCATCCTCTGCTGGTTTTCTAGGCCATTCGTAGAGAGCTGGATCAGAGGTGGAGCAGCTGGGACGTGAGCCGGTGCCCATGTGGGATTGCTGGCACTGCAGGCTGAGAAGCCTACTCTGCCACTGTGCCCCGCCACCTTTATCTTGCTTTAATCAGTTATATGAAATGGGCATCTCTGGAACTACCAGTTTTCTAGATTTGCCAAGGCTGAGAGCTGTGGTAACTCTAAAGTGGCTTAGGCTTTTAGGAAACAATAGGAAGAAGGAATTTTAAAGTGAAAACTGTATCTGCCTGTGTGTATTAATAGACCTGATTTTTTTTTGTACATTTGCTCCATTTGGCCATGAAAGCATTAGATAAGACCTACATGCGAAGCTCAGGAAACTGAAGAAGAAGGGGACATGCTAATTGAATTTGATATTGCCTTGACAAGGTCTTGTTTCTACCCATAAGGTAGAAGACTAACAGGAACCATTGGCTTTTACCTGGGATAGAGTGTAGGGCTCTTCCTTATGCTCTTTTACAGCTTTAGCATCCTCTGTTGATGATAATAGTTAAATACAAAGATACACGTTGTGTGTCTCCTAACAGTCCTGGGACGGGGCTCTAGAAAGGGATGGCACACACAAAAAATTACCGTCTTCCTGGTGGCAAATATTACAAACACACCAAACTAGAGACAAGAGTTACAGCAAAAGCCATAAGATTCTTAATCCTAACCATGGTTTGCTCAGTTTATAGTGGCTTTTTGCATAAGGATGGGTGAGGGTGCGCGAGTCTAACAGATCCCTTGGTGAGAATGTTGGGAGTGCTAACTGGGGCTGACAGGATAAAGGACTACTGAAGACCACAAGCTATGGAACTCCGGGTTCAACCTGACACATGACATGTTTATCTATAACGGCTTATGCCCTCTAGGCTCTCTGAATTAGACAACTATAAAATCAGTCTTTGTCCAATGGCCAGAGCCTGAAGGTGTGTAGGCCACTGTGTATTGGCAGATTGGATATATTCAATGATGGCCAATGGTAGCTGGAGTTGCAGTCAATAGTATTGACACATTTTTTTCTGAATTAAATATTTTCCATCCTGAATGTTGTGCCTTAGTAGTCTGCAGTTAATGACCTTAAAATACAGTCTTCTACTATTTCTGACCTTTAACTGATATATCATTAGGTAAGAAAATACATTCTGCAGCATGAAGATGGCTGGTGTTGGCCAAGAAATACAGTAATCCTTTTTCTTTTTATATTTTATCCCTCTGGGGGCAGCAGTGTTGCTGCAAATTAGACCAAGTAATTGAGGCACTTTTCACCCAAAGTTCTGACAGTGACATGAAGGAATGATTGGTTTTCCAGACAAGGAGAGCGTCTGATACAACCAAATGGGCTGGGCTGTAAAAGTGAGTCACTGGTTAAAGGTATTTCTCAGGTTCTTTGGGACCAAGAAAGAAGCAATAGGAAACAGTAACTTGATTGGTATTGATAGCTTCATCTGGGCAACCCTTAGCCAAGTCCTGTTATTCTGGAAGGGTTTTGTGGTACCCTCCCATTATGCTGCCATGTGCTATTGGACTTCTGGTGATTTCCACTATCGCTACTGCTGATAATAATCCTGATAACAGCAAACCCTCAGGTAGTGCTTGTTCTACACCAGACTTGAACTCATTCCACTTTTTCTTGCTAGCTGATTTGGTAAGTTCCCAATTTTCAGCTGTAGTTAGCTTCTTCCCTCAGAGGTGATGGGGTGAACACCTTTAAACTGTCTTTCGAAGAGCCGAGGGAGGCAGGGAACAAGGGAAGAGGAAGGGGGAAGGTGTGGCATGCGAGTAAAACAGCAGTCAAGTTATTTGGGCAACACACTACAAAAATGTCAATTCCTGGACATTTGAGCAAGACAGAAAGTGTGGAAAGCACAGGAACATGGCACAAAGCAGCTCAAACAGGAAGTGAGCACCACGCCTTGTCCCGTCTTCTCTCTGACAGGTAGTTTTATTCTTTCCTGCTACGTATCAGCTTTCTCCTTGGGGTTAGAACCATGGCTATTCACAGTTCCTAGGCTTGCATTTTCCCAGCTTTGCCATCCAAAGGTAAAGGGTTCAATTTTAAGGAACCCAAGAAAAACCTCTAATTACCTTAGCCTGCCTTATGCACCAGATCCTGAGGCAAGCTCCACAACTAAGAAAAGGGATACAATAATTGGCAACACCTGATAGAGCCAAGTGGAAGGTCAAGTGTGGGGCAAAAACCAGCTCTCCCATAGGAGGAACCCGTCACGTGGGCACAGCATCTGGCATCTATTGCAAAAGAGCTGGACGAAATAAGACAGGCCACGCTGGGTTCAATCCCACCCATCCCACCCCAAGCTTTCTTTGCTCCACCCTTAGCAGTCAGGATCTTCCTGAAAGCCCTGCAGTCCCAAAGGTTAGGAACATGTCCTCACTGTCCTGGCACACATTTCGCACTTTCCTCCAACCCCTTCCGGAAGACACAGCTTCTCTTGGAAAAGTCTACGAGGGGCTGTGCCACTGTTTAAAATGACAAGAGCTTAGCAAAGTCAGAACGCCTCTCTGTATTATCTCTTCTAAACACAATTATCTCCATGATCTCTTCTGAACACAGTGCTCACAAAGGCTTTAGTAGACGATCCATGCAGAGCTGGGAGCAGTGTACCCTAAGTCAGCCCCTCCAGCCCTCATGGCTTTTAAATACCAACAGACTAACCACAGGATTCCTGGCTTCATTCAGACTGATCTGTTCTGCTGTGTAAACTACTGCACACCCCGAAGGATGCAGTGGAATTACTGGTTTGCCCTTAGACATAGAAATGAATAATCAAACTGTGCATGTGTGTGAGTGAGTGAGTGTGTGCGCACGCATGCAGAGGGTGAAGGCTTTGGGGGATCTGGTTATGAGGGAGGACATTCCCGCTGCAGAAGGCTAGGTCCCCAGACACCGCTTGGGATCATCTTACACCCTCAGCATAGAGTACTGCCTTCCAGTGGAAAGCAGGTGGAGTCATTTGAAACACTCTTGGGAGTCTCCTTAGGCACTCAACCCAAATTCTTTGGAAACAAGACAGCTAAGCAGGAGCTCAGGTCCTCCCTTGGAGTGGCCTGCACAGAAGTGGGGTGCCTCCCTTGCCATGGCGGGGAGCCCGGGCAAGGTCAACGTAGACTCGCAGTGGAGAAATGACCTACGAGCTGGAGAGGCCGAAGTTGTCACCCAATGTGTGAGGTTGATATTCTTCACAGTAACACCTGAAAGCAGACGAAGCCTTCGCTAAGCAGTAAGCAGCCACACAGGCAGAACAGATGGGAAAGTCATGAAGCTGACTGTCAATTTCTCAATGCAGCTGAGGCGTTTATCACTGGTACCATTTACTCTTAATAGGAGCGTGTTCTTTCATTTTGTCTTAAGGCTACCCTCAGCTACCCTCAGCTACCCTCAGCTACCCTCAGCGGACATACTGAGTGCTACTGGGTGGACTTCAACTCTGGCTCAGCCAGGCATTTCATGATGAGTTCTCTTGACCCAGAGAAAATATGCCCTTTCTCCAAATTCATTTTATTTGTTTCTGGCATGGAGTTTTGGAAGCTAGGCCAAAAATTCTTTGCTGTGATCATCTTACTATTTACGGAATAGTCATAGGATTCCTCGTTAATCTAGGATTTAGTGTTCAAACCAGGGAGAAGCAGAGAGAATATCTATTTCGAAGGTTCGTTTCTTCCTTCTTTCTTTCCTTAGGTCCTGTCTTCCATCCATCCTTCCTTTTTTCTCGCTCATTAATTCACTACTATATTTAGTTTTAAGCGGAATTATGTCTGATTATGAAAGTAGCGCATATCAAGGTTTAAACACTGGAAACAAAGTTTTAATTAAATGCCTCATAAACTTCCATGAAGGATAAACACTGTGACTCCGTTGGGACCCATCTAATGTAGCAGCTCATGGCTTCAAAAATCCAGCTGTTCTGCTTTCAAGACTGAAGTCTAGGAAGTGACAAAACGTGACATGTGGTAGGATGCCTTACAGGACTCCAAAATCTTATCTTTTGAAATGATTAGTCCTGTGGCTGGTGTGATGGTACAACTGGCTAAGCACTGGTATCCCATATCCATGATGGTTCATGGCCTGGCTGCCCCACTTCCCGACCAGCTCTCTGCTCACAGCCTGGGAAAGCAGTGGAGGATGGCCCATGGCCTTGGGCCTCTGAACCCATGTGGGAAACCCAGAAGTTCCTGGCTCCTGGCTTTGGACTGGCTCAGCCACTGTGGCCATCTGGGGAGCGAATAAGCAAATGAAAGATTTCTCTCTCTGCCTCCCCTTTCCTCTGTAACTTCCTTACCGTTTTCTTTCCTACTTGTTTATTTATTCATACAAAGGAAACTGATTTTATGCATTTTATAGAATGCTTTAAGAACATAGTAATACTTCCTGTCTTCCCTTCCTTTGCTCCCACCCTCCCTTCTCCTTCTTTATTTTTCTTTTAATTTAGTAACGACATACTTTCAGTTACTTTGGAATCGCAAACTTGATTCTTCTCTCAATAAAGAATTCAACAAGTACATAACCCTGCCTTTTAATTAAAAAAAATCTTTAGAAAGCCAAGAATTCTATAAAAAATTAGTCCTAACAAAGTGTGAAAATCAAGTGTCAAAACGGAACATTTCTTAAATTACAAAAGAAAGTGCAATAATTATGTGTCAACAAAATTTCTGCCTCCCCATCTGATGAATAAGTGGCACACAAGGACAGTGTAATAAATGTATGCTGATATAATAATGTCCAGGTGACTTAAATGGAAACATTTTTGAGGGAAGGGAAGAGTTTTATTATTCTAAATGTCCTTTAGGGGATCAAATGTACTTTGGGGGCCTGGCAGAGATGAATTATATGGAAGGGATGGTGGATTTCATCTTCCCATGGAACAGTGAGGGGTTGGCATTAAGCATAGAAGGCCGACACTTGTGATGCCTGCATCCCACGTCAGAATGGCAGTTGGAATCTTGGCTGCTCTACTTCCAATCCAGCTTCCTTCTAATGCACCTAAGAAGGCAACGCAGGATGGTTCAGGAACTTAGGTCCCTGTGACACACATAGGAGACCAGAATGAAGTCCTTGGCTCCTGGTGTTAGCCTCTGGCCCAGACCTGGATGCTGCAGTTGTTTGGGGAGTGAACCGGTGAGTGGAAGATATTTCTCTTTCTTTGTGTTTTCTTTCCACTCTCTGTCATCTTGCTTTTCAAATACATAAATAACTCTTGGAATTAAACAACAAGCAACAGTGAACACACACACACATACACAAGCACAATACCGCACACTCTCTCTTTAGGTTTAAAATGAAACAGCAGCTAATGGTCAAAATTACAGATCCGTTAGGTTTAACTGCAGAGTGCAGTCCACAAATCATTTGGTTGAAACCTTTGAAATGACAGACAGCTAAGGGCCCTCCACTCTTCATTCTCCTTTCTTTTGGTGTAAACTTCCCAAGATATAGGTGAGCACATGTGACCAGCAAATAAAGCAATATGTTTCCCAGAATCCCTTGCAGCTAGGGATGGCCATGAGATTAACTTTGAACCGATGCTATATGAACAGAAGAGATGCATCAATTTCCATCCAGTTCCTTAGCAAGGCTGGTACTCAAGCTTCTCTTTTGCTATTAATTGGGAGACAGCAACAACCACACAGCTACAGTGGCCCAGGCATGGAAGTCACATGTTGAGAATGGCAATGGTGGCTAGCCAGGCTGGATGGCCTTGTGTAACAGGGTTACTTAAGAATGCCACCGGAAGGCAAGTTGGGTTTTGAACATGAAAGAGACTCAAGCACAATCCCCTCTCCTCTCTTTTCCTTTCATCTCATCATCTCAGCTCAGCTCCTGTCCTCTCCTCTCATTCCTTCTTCTCTTATCTTGTTCTATCCACTCATTGCAGCTGTGATTATCTGGAGTCTCTTCCAGTAGCAGCTAGTCTCTAGCTCAGAGAAATACATGATTTTAAGTGAAAATACTGCTTCCAAAATAAAGACCAAAATAAACCAATGGGAAATTGTTAAAGATTTAACAATACTTTACATTGGGTTTATAATAGATATAATACATATTATATAATATATATAATTTGTGACCAGAGGTGACAAGATCAGTTTGGCTTTCGTGACCAAGGATCTTCTCTTTGTCATTCTATCTCAACCACACTTGAAGGACACATCTCTGCTTTTTATTCCACAGCAGTCACTAGGATGGATGGATTCATGCCTGCATGAATGAATTGAAGAATGAAGTGGAAAAAACAATAAAGTGAACTCCATTTTTATGAAACCAGAAGATTATACTTTTAATCTTTGATGGTTTTAAAGAATATAATCTTAAGGCACTTCTTGGTAATTGGATCGATTTGCAGTCATGAAACAAAGTGGCAGCAGTGGTGATTCTAGGTTCTCGAATAGGCACTGCTTTTACAGTCTTGAGGGTTTTCATTTCCAGTAGTCATGGATCCATGTACTTGTGGGGAGTTGGGGGAAAGAAGGCAGAGAGGGAAAGAAAGAGAGAGAGGAATAGAGGGAAGGAGAAAGATAGAATGTGGGGTATCCTCATGCCTGGAAGAACTATAACAGGGTAGTACTAAGCTTTACTTCATCTGATTTGCAGAGGAAAGAGCTTCATGATAATGTTAATAAGAGCCAATGTCGGGCCCGGCGGCATGGCCTAGCGGCTAAAGTCCTCGCCTTCAACGCCCCGGGATCCCATATGGGCGCCGGTTCTAATCCCGGCAGCTCCACTTCCCATCCAGCTCCCTGCTTGTGGCCTGGGAAAAGCAGTCGAGGACGGCCCAAAGCTTTGGGACCCTGCACCCACGTGACCTGGAGACCCGGAGGAGGTTCCTGGTTCCCGGTTTCGGATCGGCACAGCACCAGCCGTTGCGGCTCACTTGGGGAGTGAAACATCGGATGGAAGATCTTCCTCTCTGTCTCTCCTCGTCTCTGTATATCCGGCTTTCCAATAATAATAAAATCTTTAAAAATAAATAAATAAAAAAAGAGCCAATGTCTACTGAGTATATGCACCCTAGAAGTCCCATGTAAGACTCACCATTCACATAAAATGTTCAAATAAATATATCAAGCTTTCCCATTGTGTTGGGATGAAAACAGAGAGAGGATAGGAGACATTCAACAAATGGACAAAGCTGTAATGGGTTGGCCATGCATTCCCTCTTTAAAAAAAATTATTTTAGATGATGCTTATATAGTTGATCAGGATGGGAAGGATCAAGGGTCAGGGGAAAGTGGGCATGATCATTGTTTCCAAGTTTCCATTTCTTTTTGCTGTATCTGGGAGGGGGGAGCGGAGGTGGAGTGACAAGGAGAGAAGCCACACCCAGCCTCCTAACTGCCCCAGCACCCAGGGAGGGGGTACAGCCCAGCCCATTCTACACCTGCCTTGGCTCTCACAAGTACCAGTGGGCACTGGAGTCTAGCCCAGCCTGGTGCTCCCCCAGATCCAGTCCCTGCCAATGCTGGGGGAGACAGCAGCCATGTCCAGTCAAGCCTGCTACTCTCAGTCTGCCTCTTGTGCTCCCCAGTGGGAACCCCAACCCAGCCTGGGCATCCCCTTTGACCAGGCACCTTCTCAGTCACAGATCTTGTACATGCCAACGGAGATTGCTGTTCCACATAGGTGAGCCCACAGACTCCTCCACAGATCCTGTCTCAAGACTCCATTTACTCACATGCTAGATAGTGTCATGGACCAGCCTCACATTACCTGTTCCCTGTTCTGATTCTCACTGGTGGAGTCCATGAGCTAGCCCTGCAAGTACAGTGGCCTTGTCCCTGGAAGATGCTAAGATGTGATTCCTCACCTGGACATAAACCCTCAGGTCCCTTCTTGTCCACACCTATGTCATTCCCCAGACCAAACGCAAGTCCATACTCCCAAGTCCCCAGAGCGTGCTGCTGGGGAGCCTGAGGGCTTCACCTGGTGCTGTTGGTGCCCCGGTTGCCCAGGGCCTCCCCTCTCCCCGAGAGTTATACTGCCCGCGCTCTGCACTTGTACTGGTCCAAAAATCACCAGGCCGGTGGGAGGATGGGGGCCTGGGACCTTGCCAGGGCTCCTCTCTCCCAAGGAGTCACTCCACCTGGCTGTCTGCACCTGCATGCATTCTCTCTTACCTGGCAACGTGTTCTCACAGCTTTAGGGAAAGGCAGAACTTGGCGGTGAGAGACTTTGCATGCGTATTCAGAAGCTGTCATTTGATATGTGACCTGTGGCTTTCCATCTCTATGTTATTAACTGGTCAAAAGATGGCAGCAAAGTGCAGCCAGATCTTCCTAAACTACAGCCCCAGATCAAGAGGCCAGGGGAATAGCTGCTCTGACCTTTTATAGGGAGTTGGGTAAGTAGGAGAAGGATTGTCTTGGCAGTTACACACTAGTTACTAAATGCTAGAAGTGTCATGAGCTGGGAGTAAGGGGCTGGCACAATGGCTCAGCGGCTAACCCTCCCCCTGCAAGTGCCAGAATTCCAAATGGACACCAGTTTGTGTCCCAGTTTTTCCACTTTCCTCCCAGCTCCCTGCTTGTGACCTGGGAAAGCAATAGAGGATGGCCCAAAGCCTTGGGACCCTACACCCACGTGGGAGACCCAGAAGAAGCTCCTGGCTCCTGGCTTCAGATAGACTCAGCTCTGGTCGTTGTGGCCATTGGGGAGTGAACCAGCAGATGGAGGATTTTTTTCCTCTGTCTCTCCTTCTCTCTAATCTGCCTTTCCAATAAACATATATAAATCTTTTTTTAAAGATTTATTTTATTTTTTTTTATTGGAAAGGCAGATATACAGAGAGGAAGAGAGACAGAGAGGAAGATCTTCCATCCAATGGTTCATTCCCCAAGTGGCTGCAATGGTTGGAGCAGGGTCCCAAGGCTTTGGGCCGTCCTCGACTGCTTTTCCCAGGCCACAAGCAGGGAGCTGGATGGGAAGCAGGTCTACTGGGATTAGAACTGGCACCCATATGGGATCCCGGCACATGCAAGGTGAGGACTTTAACCACTACGCTATCACGCCAGGCCCGACATACATAAATCTTTTAAAAAAAGTATCATTAGCTTTAGGTAAGCCTGGTTAAGTCTTAAAACTTCATTTATTCCCTCATGTGTCAATATGCAAATGCAATTAGTCATCAATTTGTAAAATCGTTTGAGTACCTGTCAGGTGCTAGCACTATGCCGGATGACACTTGTCAATGAAAACAGAGCCAGTTCAAGCTCTTACTGGGTGTAGATCCCACTGTGAGAATGACATTAAAAAGATAAACACAGAGGGGTCAGGTGTCGTGGCCTAGCAGCTTCTTCTGCTGCTTGCCTCACCCCTATCCCATGATAGTTTGTGTCTCGCCTCTTCTGTTTCTAATTCATTTTATTGCACCTTGGGGACTGCAAATGATGACCCAAGTACTCTGCTCCTGCCGCTCAGGTGGAAGGCTTGGTTTGAGTCCTGGCTCTGCTCCTAGTCCTCGCTTGCTGCTAACGTGGACCACGGGAAAGAGCAGGAGCAGGTGCTGGTTTGGGTAGGTGACTTCATGCTACCCCTAGAGCAAGAAGGAGACAGGAACCCTGAGGATGACACGTGGTTGTGTGACGCGTGCAGCGTGGTGAGAGGTAAGTAGGAAGTTGGAGTCAAGCTAGCGTGGAGGGGAGGAGATCCTACATCTTGGAGCTTGATGAGAATTTGAGACCCACTGGAAGAAATGTCAAGTGCATAGTTGTATGAGCTGGGGCTGGATTGGGAGCCATTGATGTGTCAATTACATTTGAAAAATACATGCTCGAACTCACTTATGCAGGCATTTAGGAAAAGCAATGGGGACCGAGGACCAGTCTTGAGGAGCTCCCGCATTTAATTGAGAGGGATGGGGCTGCAAGCCAAGACAGAGGCAGTGGTCAGGGAACGAGGAGGAAGCCCACGCACGGTACAGGAAGGTCTCTCCCTGTGCCCTGAGAAAGACAGTCTCTCCCTCCTGCTCTACAGTTCTTCCCTTCAGTCTGTTCGTTCATTCACTCCTTTACCCACTTCACAGCGGCCTCTGTTAGGTCCAACACAAGTGTCCTTGGTTATTGGTGGAGCCAGTCCAAAGAAAGATGATTTCTTCAAGTCACCAGGCTCATCAGCCGGGGTCAATAGGAATAAGAAATAAGGCCAGTTACAGTAATGCCAGCTACTTACTGTAAGAAATAAACATGTGTGTTGTGCCAGATTTTGAGATCCCCAGAAAATCATCGAGTCTGAAGTCGGTGCTAACGCATAAAGGGCAGTTTATTCAGGCTGACTTGGGTCCCCAGCCCAGCAGGGGGAGGGGCAGCTGCAGCCCTGCTGTCGCAGGACCAGCAAGGCAGAAAAAGAGCAAGGTTGAATAGTACAGGGTTCTTATACCTTTCAGGCTATTAATTATACAATTATAATCGGTCAGTTTAACTGTTAACTTTCAAAAAGAGCAAGTTGGCAGGCTTCTGTTGGTAGGTTTGAAGCAAGCAACTTTCAAAAAGTACAAACTGATGAACTATAGGGTAGTGGTTCTTATCTAACACCAGCTACTTCCTTCCTGAGGAGTGGTCTGCCTACGTGACCTGCCAGGTGTCCTGCCAGGTGTCCTGTGGTGTCACGTAGACTGTCAGGCCTGGAGTCCACACAGCCCCCGGCCAAGCAATTAAAGCAGAAATCACAAAAGCAGAAAAAAATCTATGTTCGTGTGTGTGTGTGTGTGTGTGTGTGTGTGTGTGTGTGTTAGCTCTTTATAGACCTGAACAGAAACCCCTTTGGGCTGGGAGTGAGACCACCTGAGAGTCAGACTAAGTGCTCCCATTGGCCTGCTGGGTTGGCTTGGAGATTTTTCTACTTGATGTCAGTGCTACCATCATTATGGTTCATGGCTGGGGCTGGGGTCATTAGGAAGGGGAGGAAAAGGAGGAACATAGGATAACACACGTATTGCATACCTAATGGCAAGACCTTGGGAGACCAAGTGCCTACGACTGCCTTGGAAAACATAGCATCAGGTACTTTTCTATACGGTATCAGGAAATTCTTTTATTAAGCTGATGAAAATAGAGCCCGACAGTTATAAATCTGGTGAGCACGCATTCCTAAAAGGCCGTGTGCACCCTTTTATCTCCTCTGCTGCCACTGGTACCACACTCTTTTTCACTAAAAATAAATAACAAAACAAATCCACTTCCCCCTAAAATTTATTATTGATGCCAAGAAAAGGGTACATACGGAATTTTCAGAAAACAAGACTCAGGGCCACCCAAGCCGGGTTCCAGGCCAAACAGGGGAAACAAAAGAAGGATTATCATGGAATCTTCAAATCTGTTGTGAAAGGCTGAGAAGAGAGAGGCCTCGCCTGTCCCTGCACAGAAAATTCCTGCCACTGGGACTGGCGGCAGGGGGAACCACCTTCTGGAGGGCCGTCAGGTGCCTGGCCTCTGAGTCAACCCTCTCCTGAGTGGTGGCTGTGGCACCAGACCTGACAGGGCAACACCTTTGCTTGTTAGCACAGCAGGGTTTGTCAAAGGCAGTGCCAACAGCCAAAACCATCACAGTCCCAGGAATGAGGAATCAGGCTCCAGCACCTATCATTACAAACCCTGGCATCTGGGCAGCCCCAACAAGACTTCCATGCTTCCCTAAGGGTCACGTGGACAGGAGAGGTGTGGAATGCCGTTGGCGGAGCTCCACTCTCAGTAGCTCCGATCTTTAAAGTAGATACAACTGCAGCCACAGGGTTTGAATGGGAGGCGTGTCTTAGTGGGGGTATCCTGGGTCTTCTTTTAGCTTTGTAACTTGGTCTTTTTTTCCTTGAAAGTCAGCTTGCCCAAATCCAGACACACTGCACTTGGGAGTTACCAAGGCAATGACCAGGCTGGTTTGATGCTTTTAATTTACCTTTCATCACCTATCTCACTCCAGATTTTAATGCACATTTCTATACCCTGGATCTCAAATTCTCTAGCATCCTGGAGCCATCCATTTTATATATGTATATATATATAAGTTCTCCTTATTTATTTGAAGGAATTGCAGAGCGGGGGGGGGGGAGATGGAGGGAGAGCTATCTTCCATCTGTTGGTTTGTTCTCGAGATGATTGCAACAGCCAACACAGAGCCACTTGGACCATCATCCGCTACTTTTCCCAGGCTGTTAGCAGGGAGCTGGATGAAGAGTAGAATGGCCAGGACTTGAACTGGTGCCCCTAGGGGAAGCAGGTATAGCAAGTGGCAGCTTTAGCCACTAATCCACAAGGGTAGCCTCATTTTTTCTTTTAAGAAAAATTAATTACTCCCCCCTCTGCCGCCACACATACCTTTTGTGTAAATGTGGAGAGCCCAGCAAATTCTTCCTACCCCAGCACTAGGTGGACAGGAGGTGACCTTTTCCTGTCCCTCCCAGGCTGACTTTCACTCCCGGACCTGGGACATATCAGCGTCTGGTCCTCCCATGTGGTTGCTACCCCCACCTCTTACTGCTTGCTGTGTGCGAGCCTCGCTCTCCAAGTCCCCACTTACATAAGCCATGCACTTTAAAGAACCAGGTTAACCCGTGAAAGGGGTACCAAGGCTAATCAAGGAACAGCAGGGAAGAATTCCTAAGAAATCTTGGGCCTGAGTGTTCTTCCGGATCATTGTTGCGTGGGAGAATCTGCCCCGTGGTCTTGGGACCCGTACTCCCTTGGAGGCTTACCTCTCTTCTCACTTTCTCCTAAGATCCCCAGGGACCTCAAATTTTTGTTCTCTCGAGATACCAAAGAGGAACACTCCCATCCTGTTGTCTCTCACACACTGAACTTTCTTGTTTTCCACTTCCTTCACCCAGTTTCAGCCCACACAGGCCTTAAGACAGGAGGCATAGCCATCATTCCTCTTCCCCATTTTAAATGTAAACAGATCTTTTCTATTCTTTCTGACGCTTCGATTGCAAACTGGACTCCAGCACTGAAGACCACCCAGCGCACAGAGTTCATACTTCTTTTGTGGTTTGGCCTTTCCCCTCCTGGTTAACTCAGTGAAGTCATCTTAGCCTGAACAGTGTCTTTCTTTTGTAAAGATTTATGTATTTATTTGAAATTCAGCATTACAAAGAGAGAGAGAGAAATATTCCATTCTCTGGCTCATACCCCAGATGACCACAATAAGCAGGGCTGGACCAGGTTAAAGCTAGGATCTTTATCCAGCTCTTCCACATAGGTGACAGAGGCCCCCAAACACCTGGGCCATCCTCCGTTGCTTTTCTCAGGTACATTAGCAGGAAGCTGGATTGGAAGTAGAGTGGCTGGGACTCGAACCAGCACCTACACGGGGTGCTGGCATTGCAGGAGATGGCTTTTCCCAGTATGCCACAGTGCGGGATCCTGGACAGTGCCTTTTCACTTTGTTCCCTCTCTCCTGGCATTGCCCCCACCCAGATCCCATTTCCACCTTTCCCTGTGCTAATACCTTAGGACACGGTGGTTCCAAATCTGGACATTGTCGGAGTGGAATTGAGAAGAGCCGAGAAGCAACCCTGAGGTGTCCTAAAAACTCATGCTTCTGGTCTCAAAGGAGAAACCTGTGACTTCTCATTGTCTTTGCTGAATGAGGATGAGTGAGCCTGTGCAGGTTCTGAGAGCATGACTCATGCGGAAGTGTACTTATCACAAGGCTAAAGACAAGTCTGCTGTATGGGACCGACCAAGAGCATCAGAGCCCTCCCGCTCACAGACACACTGGGATGGGAAGGCTGGCTCCAGGAGCCTGGGAGAAGCAGATGAACCCATCGGCACTGACAGAAGCAATATTGAATTGACTATTAAATGACACGTAAAGTTAGCTAAGATCTTCCAGGGTGATAAAACTGAGTACCTTGGCTAGAGATTATTTTTATTGGGTAGAAATTGTTTCTGTCTCTATTGGATAAAACGTCTATACTGTTGTCAGTCAGCAATCACTTGTATTGCTTTAAGCTCATTGCAAGTCTATATCTACAAATTAGTACTGGACAATAAGTCAAACGAAGGTCCATATCATAGTGCTAGAGGACCAGGTGGGTCAGTGACACAGTGCTCCTGAGTGGCACACAGAGAAGGTGTGTGGTCATCCTTTTTCATATCACCACATTTTGTAGTTTTCCCACTTACTTCGAAAAACAACTGAATTTTTCTTTCAACTTCTCTATGGATATCATTCCTTTAAGACTTACATGCCAATGGTTGGGCATTTGGCCTGGTGGTTGAGATGCTCATAGTTCACACACCATCAGGTGCCTGGGTTTGATACCCACCGCTGGCTCCTGACTCTAGCTCCCTGCTCATGCTGACCTTGGGAGGCATAATCCAATGTAGAATCAGTAACATCAGTATTAACCCTGTTGTATTAAGGTTATAAAAACCACAAGACACAGTTAAAACAGTCTAGACTTGTGGGTGACAGGCATGGTTTTGAATTGACTTCCAAGGAACAAAGTATAGAACATATATCAAAATCTTCTGACTGCTCATCTTCCAGTGGTATATGGATCAACAGGGAGTAAGTAGGAGTTCCCCACCTGCCAAAGCCCAGGCCAGAGCAGCATCCATCTCCGTGGCTGCCCTGTGGTTCGGCCCCTCTCCCTCTCCCTCTCCCCCCACCGACGAGTCAGGCTACTGCTGTCCTCTCTCCTGTCTCTGTGAACTCCAGAGGAGGAGATCGCCCTGAGCCCAGGTGAGAGCTGACTGTGCTTTGGAAACATCTACGGAACAAACAGCCGGAGTGTCCATCTGCAGCAACCCAGCCTCGGTGCCAGAGAATTCCCACTGCTCTGCTTTGGCTGAGCTCCCACGGAAATTCCTGCTGCAGCTGTGCTGGAGACGGAACACAGTGAGGAGAAATGCAGGGACCGCAGCGAGTGACAGCACAGCCTAAATGGAATGCTTGCCGTTGGGGGACCTTCCGGGTGTTTGTGAACGATCTGAGATCTGCCGATGATCCTCTAGTCTTAAATATTTGTTCAGCTAAGATAAACCCCACATTCCAGGGGGACCATGGGACTGGGCCAGTCTGCAGCTGTATTGCCCGTTTGTTCTCCTTTTATGTCCCTTGCCTGTTCTAACTCAGCAACAATAGTGGGAAGAGGCCAAGGGGCAAGGAGGGTTTGGAAGAACAGTAAATAACTCTCGGAGTCTTACACAAATTGCATAATGTGTCTATTTGTGTTCCTGGCGTGGCACTGCCCTGTATTGCAGTGAAATATGCATAATGCAAAGCTTACCGTGTGAACCGTTACGTGTCCAACAACCCAAAGCCCTGAAGCGTCCAACTTCAGGGGCATCCAACATCCCCAAGGATGGGCAGCCATAAGCAGCATCAGCTTCTAAAACTTTCTTTAAAACAGAAACTCTGATAAACAACCACTCCTTATTCTTCCTCCTTTTGGGCCCAGACACTCCTATTCCTCCTCTGGTCTCTGTTCTAGGCACATCATCTAAATGGGGGGAAGCAGGATTTGTCCTTTAGCACCTGCTTCATTTCACTGAGCTTCACGTTGTGAGGGTGCAACTCTGCTTCTGTTTTAAAGAAAAATACTCTGCATAGACTTCATTTATAAGTCTCTATCAGAAAAATCCAGTAGTATCTTGTTTGATTTGATATATATCAGGCTCAAAATCCCAATTTGACTTTATAAAATGTCGGGGCGTGAGCTCTGGTTGCCTTTTTTTTTCTCTTTTCTTTTTTAAGGACAGACATGGGCTCTGGAAAATAAGCACAGGGGAAAAAAGAGCAGTACCCATCTTCAGAGTGATTCATCTTCACTGGGGATGGCTTGCAACTCTGTAATGAAAGGAAACCTCCCCCTTGCACCTAGAAGGAAAAAAAAAGTCAACAACAATATGTTCGGTTCTTTGTTCCTTTCTGTGAGCCAGAGAGAAATGGCTGGGAGACTGTTGCCACTTGTTAGAAGATAATGAAATACATTCGGGGGTCAGCAGAGCCAGCAGAAATACTCTTAGGCACAAGAAAAATACACCCAGATGGTATTTCCCATTTATCACACTAAAAAGGCCGTGTTCTCTCCACCGTGTGTGCCCAGGCTGCCACCTTCTCTTGAGCAGCTCAAGCCTGGACTTTCATGCTCAATGAACCAGGGGACACCCTTGCCAGCCACTCAGCTTGGCACACTCACACACACACTCACTGGGGTGGTGGGAAGATGAATGAACTGAGCGCACAGTTTCACGGGAAACATACAGAGACCCCAATCTCGCTCTTCTCAACTCCCGGGTGTCCAGCAAACAACAACAACAACAAAACACAGCCGAAAATGTGATTCTCCTCTTTCGGAAAAAATGTCCCATGAGCCCTTCCAATGTCATCCAAACTCAGGCCAGCCAGTGAAAGTCTCCAATGGCGTGACGTTTAAAGCACAAACACATGCAGATACACAAGCAAGACTAAAATGAGATACAGTGACAAGAGTCAATTAGTACCAGCTGCAGTCTAATTAAGCCAAGGTTTCCACAAGGGAAAGCTTACTTACAATTTACCTAAACAAACTCTCTTCTGTCGGTTACAGTTCGCTGCTTATTAATTTTTCTTATTAAAATAACTACAAGAAGTAACCCAGACCACTGCTATTGCATGGCGGGGGCGGGGAGGGGAGAGGAGGAAGCAAGTTCTGCCAGTCAAAAGAATTCTTTTGAAAGGGTATTTTGAGTTGAATGTTTGTGTTTGTAACATTTTGAAATGTTTCAAAAATGTCTCAAAGCAAAGTTACACAAGTCTGTCAGTTAAAAAGTCACAGCTTAGGGTGAAAATTAATCAGATCCAGCTCCATTCTCCCCCACTTGCTCAGATGTTACCGCTTCAGATCTTTTAGCCATTTCTTCTAATACTTACTCTTGTATTTTTTTTAAAGAGTTATTTATTTTATTACAAAGTCAGATATACAGAGAGGAAGATCTTCCGTCCGATGATTCACTCCCCAAGTGAGCCGCAACGGCCGGTGCGCGCTGATCCGAAACCGGGTACCAGGAACCTCCTCTGGGTCTCCCACACGGGTGCAGGGTCCCAGTGCTCTGGGCCATCCTCGACCTCTTTCCCAGGCCACAAGCAGGGAGCTGGATGGGAAGTGGAGCTGCTGGGATTAGAACCAGCGCCCATATGGGATCCCGGGGTGTTTAAGGCGAGGACTTTAGCCGCTAGGCCACGGCCGCCGGGCCCTACTCTTGTATTTTGAGGCAGTACCTCTCCTCTGTGTTTTCTGGAGTTATGTTACTATTATCCTTTTTCTTTTTTTTTAAACTTTGTTGACTTCTTATAGAATGGAGATTCGGCTACTTTTCACCACAACTTCTAGCCCTTCCAATTTTCTTCCCTTTCCTGAACTCTCAGTGTAATAATATAGAGGGAACAAAAGAGCAAAAGGTAAAGAAAGTGTGAAGTCTTGTGCTACTGCGTTTTTTTTTTAAATTTCTTGTGTAGTTCTTTACTGAAATGCATAGGGTCAGAGAGACAGAAAGAGACTTTCTATCCATGGGTTCACTCCCCAGATGACCACAGCTGCCAGGTCTGGGCCAGGCTGAAGCCAAAATTCCATCCTAGTTCCCCCCCCCCCCCCCCCAACCAATGGCAGGGCAGGGACCCAGGCACTTGGGCCATCTTTGCTGTCTTCCTAGCTCCACTGCGCCAGAACCTAGATTAAGCAGCTCAGTGGAGCTAGGATCTGAACGAGCACACTGCTAGGGGGCGCTCCTGCAGCTTAACTCTGCCTCAGTGCTGACCCTGCTGTCCTGTCATGGATTACCAAGTGTCTCTACAGACACAGAATACAAAGACAGCAAATTCCCTTTGTGTTGTCCAAGGATGGTTGAAGCTCTTTACAATTGTTTTTAAATAAAAAACATGCCTTTTCCTCTGCTCTTCTTTCTTTTTTTATTGGAAAGTCAGATATACAGAGAGGAGAGACATAAAAATCTTCCATCCACTGGTTCATGCTCCAAGTGGCCGCAACGCCGGAGCTGCTCCAAAGCCAGGAGTCTCTTCCAGATCTCCCACAGAGTCCCAAGACTTTGAACCATCCCTGAATGCTTTCTCAGGCCATAAGCAGGGAGCTGGATGGGAAGTGGAGCTGCAGGAATTGGAACCGACACCTATATGGGATCCTGGTACATGGAAGGTGAGGACTTTAGCCACTGGGCTACCGCACCAGGCTCTGAAGCTCATTACATATTCACTTGTTTGACCCTCAAAACCATCTCCAGGGTAGGTATTGGCGTCAGTACTACTGCTGTGTTACAGATGAGACAAGCAAGGCATGGAGAGTTGGTAAGTAGATGCTGTGAATCATCCATAGTCTCTCAGCTCCATCAGGGCACAGAGAGATCACAGAAGTGACAGCTCTTTGAGTAGCCAAAATCAAGAGGCCTTTGCCAAGGAAGAAGATGGACGATGACAGTGACGCAGTGCCTGGTCACTACCTACACGGGCAGCCAAGACTTGGAGCAGGAAGAACATACAAGAAAAAAAGAAAAGCTGACCCCATGTGCTGGGGGCGTACTGCTTAGACAAAGTGGCATTTCAGGTCACCAAAAGGAGATTTAGAGTAAGAAAATAATCATTACAAATTAATTGTTCTAAATTAAGTATCTCGCACTGTGGCTAGCACCATAGTGTGTCGTCCCCAAAGCTGACACCCCACACTAGGCACCACGGTGGCATCCCGCTCTGATTCTTGCTGTCCTGCTCTCTGCACTGATGTTTTGGTGGTATAGCAGTTGCAATATCGCTGATGTAAAAAAGCCTAGAAAATCAATTTAGTCTTTGCTCTAGCATGAGAGAGATAACCATGGTCTCAATGTTAACAGTTTCGATTTTATTTCAATTTAACCATTCATTGATTGGAATGATATGAATTTTGGGATGGTCATCTGATTTGAGAAAATCTTAAGCACAAAATTATTTTTTCCTTTTTTTTTTTTGGTAAGGAACCAATGATTCCAGGGCATTTCCAGTTTTACTGTGCCGTGACTGCTGTCACACAACTTGCAAAAAGTTCATGAAAAATTGGAATTAAGAGATATAAATATAAAATAAAAATATGTTTAAAATTCATGTCTAATTTTTTGCATTATTTCCATTTGCTAGGAGCTTTCTGAAGACCATTCATACATTTGAATTTCAAATTTTGTTTCATACCAAAGCCAAGTTCGTCTTTTAATTCCATTTCCATGAACTTTCTGAGGTCCCTTCTCAGTACACAGGATGAATTGCTGGCATTGATAAACCACGTTCTGGGACAGACCCCAAGCTCTGAACCCTCCTTCTTGCCACCTCTGAGGACACAGCCCCAGTCCTCTAACCTCAACCTAGAACGCTGCGACCATTCGGAACCTCACCGTTTGGCTCTGATGTGGCGTTCCAGTTGCAGCTCCACTCCAGAAGTTGAGCACCCTCCTTCAAGACAGGAAAACCCACAGCGCAGTCCCCGAGGGCTGACAGCCCTGGCAGCTGGATGACAGGAGCAGAAGGCTCAGGCAACCCCAGGAGTGAAAGCTGTGACTCCAGCTCCGTGGCTGGGGTTGTGCTGAACATGCAAATGAGCAGACTTGCTAGACTGTACTTGAGCTGAAAGGCAATTCTGCTTTCCATCATTCAAATTGAACGCCTGAGACAGCTCACCAAGGCAAAGACATAAATCTCCGTTGGATCAGCTTTTGTTATGAGCTCTGCAAGGAGCAAAGTGAGGCTGGGGAGAGGATGCTGGATTGGCCTTGAGGAGCCTCGAGCTTCATTGCCTGTAGGGGGCAGCAGGCAGTCCACCATCACCCCCAGCCTATCACTCTGTCAGTGGGAATGCTAAAATGTAAAATATACTCCATCCCTTTCAGGTGACTAGTTTGACAAGAATGTGAACTGGGCTCCCCACTCCTCATACCCCCAACCCCGCCTAGTAAGTAAGCAGATAAGTGGGAGCATAGTCCTGGCCACCTTTCCTAGGTTCAAGGTCATGCGCCAGCTTGGGAGTTAAAAGCAGGACCAAGAGAGGGCACTGCAAATCATTCCACAGGAGCAGAATATTTCCCACTGTCTAAAATTCAGCAGTTTTAGAAATCACACACGTTCATGAAAATGTTGGTGTCTCAGATATCAAAAAGAAAAGAGGATTGTGAAGGAACGTATAAGCACTTTTGTAGATGGTATTTCCAAGGACGGAGGTGGGAAGAAATACTTCCCAACTGGAGTTTCTCCTGTGAGTGCTTCCCACTATTTTTCTGCTTCTCTTTCTCCTTTTCTTTTGTTTTTTAAAGATGCTAACATGTATGTTAGAGGGAGGTCAATCACTTCCTGAATTGTGTTCACACAAACATCTTAAAGAACGTGCAGGCTTCTCTAGCTAAGACATTGGAACACGAACTTCTAATGGTTGCTTCTTAAGCCAATGGAGAAGCACGTCTTCAGAGTGCGCAGAGGTGGTGCCTGACAATCAGAACACCCACTCCTGATGCAGCGGAGCACAGTCTTCCCCACGGTCGGTCTTGGTGTATAGATCCACCCTGAGTGCCCGTTGACCTGCAAAAATCTCCACAAGATCCCTCAGACCAGCTACTTTTCAGAATAAGTGGGTAGGGTTTTTCTTTTTTCTGATCAGTAATTATTTGCCTTGCTTTATAAGCCATCAGTGTTATCTCTGATGATAAAAATTAAGTCACTGCCATAAACAGTGAGAGTTCCTATAACCTTATAGATATACACTCTGTGTGGTTTGTCTTGGTCCACGTATCTTTACAACGCATGTAATCAGAGATCTTTCTAGTGTCTATTCATGGAAATAAGGACATTCTACACTGCTCTCACTTGGATCTCAAGGATGTACACCCATCCCTGTGGAGACAGGCAGAATTGTTGTTCTCTGTCCGCCGCCACAGCATCCCATAGTGCAGAAGGACCTTGACTGTCTAAAGCATTACTACTAATAAGAATTTGAGTTGATTCCAGTGTTAACATTCATCAACACTGCCAAACTGGCCTGTTCTAGGATTGGATCCATGTACATTCTGAAGCTGCTGCCTCAGCCAGCCTGCCTCTGGCTCTCACACTTTGGCCAGTACTTGGACATGATAACTTTAAAAACTTCACTAATCTAAGAAGCATGTCCAGCAGGATAAATGACTCCTGCTCCCCAGGACCAGAGCTGCCCATTCCGCCAAGACAACACGGCTTTGTCTTTGCTCGTGGGGACTCCTTTGAAATCAGTGCATTCATTTTTGCTTTTTTAGTGATTTTTCCCTGATTAAGAAAAGAAAATGCAAACAGGATGTGTGGACTGAAGGAGAGAATTCTTTCTTGTCTAGACATCAGTCTTTTCTAAACACCTGTTAATACTCTGATAAATAGTTCCAGCAATTTTCTGTGTATACACATTATACCAAGTTTTTACATAAATAGAAGCATACCACGCACATCGTGTTATACTTTGTCTCATTTCAGGTGGTGTATTCCATGGCTCCCCCCCACCCAAATCCTCACATTTACACAGATCTCACTCGCCTTAACAGTTGCAGAGTATTCTATGGAGGCTTTGCCACCATTCTCTGTCAAAGAGGTTTTGGGTTGAGCCCCTTGCTTGAGTATGTTACATTCACAGCCACATGTGCCCATGTATTAGTATATGTGTGATATTTCCTAAAAGGTGATTGCTATGTTGCTGGGTTTTCCTTTTTTCCCCCAGGAACTGGAGAAAGGGAAAGTGCTTCCCAAAAGAATTTGCATTAATTCAGACCCTCACAGGTATCTGGGAGGGCTTTACTTCACTGGCACAAAACAAGCACTTTAAAATATGAGCAGCTAGTGCTCGCTTCGGCAGCACATATACTAAAATTGGAACGATACAGAGAAGATTAGCATGGCCCCTGCGCAAGGATGACATGCAAATCCGTGAAGCGTTCCATATTTTTTTGTAGCTTTCTAGAAACTTTGTATTCATATGGTATCAATGAAAAACAAAGAAAATGAAAGTGTAAAAAAAATATGAGCAACTATACATGTCCTAAACATAATAAAATGGTCCCAAGGGACTGGGTTTCTAAATGAAGTGCTCCAATGACTCACTTGGAAGCTGTTGGGACTCCTTGCAGGTGTCACATCAGGCCTGCAGTTAAGAATCTCTTACACAAGGTGTCTCCAGTTATCCAAGACCTTTCTGAGCGCTCCAACTTCCACAGTTCTACACGTAAGTCATGCCCTTTGACATGAGTGTTGGTCTCAGCTGTGCTCTTACTGATTTCACTTCCCCCCGTTCTACAGCTTGGACTTGCCCATGCGTTATTATCAGAGTCACCTTCGGTTGACCCTCAGTAGCCACTGCCCTACAGAAATCTCTGATTGGCCAATGAGAAAACAGCATGCCTCCTACTGAAAGGCAGTCACGCTCACCACATTGTAATGGTTTTTAAATTTAATTTATACTAGGGGCCTTCCAAAAGTGCAAGAAATTATGAACAACTATGCATCAGTTTCAACATTTTTTTGCTCCCAAATAACCTTAACTTTGAATTTCTCATTCTGTGAACTTTCTGGACCTCCCCCTGTTTCCCTCCCCCCATGTTATATCATCTCATTACATCCTCTGCTGCTTCCCAGAGTGGCAAAAGCAATACAGAAAGTCTGCAAGCACTTGAGGAGGTTACCTTGACATTCTCTGTACAGCCAGGAAAACTAGATTCTGTGCCAAGGAACCAGAATAAACCAAGGAGGAGCCAAGGGCACTGGATGACAGGACTTAAAGAAATTCATGAAGAGATGCTTCTTTTTCGGTCTGTTTCAGATTTCCTTGGGCTCTTGGGTGACCTTTGAGGAGGCAGAAGTGAGCCCCTGAGCTCCCAGGCTCCCCTCCAGTGGGCGTGAGTGAGCCTGGCAGAGGGCCACGTGCTCCCTGCTTGCTGTCCTAAGGCTGACATAGTGTGTGGCACTGGGGCGCATGCTCTCTTCACCTGTGCTTAAAGGGATCATGGCACGATGTGAGGATGGCTACCATGTGGCGGTGGGAAAGACACATTTGGTAGCTTCCACCCCAGCACCAGCTGGGCAGGTGTGTGTTTGCATGGCAGAACCAACTCTTCTCTTGTAGTGCCCTGTGTTCAACAGGAATCCTATGAGCTCACACAGCTCATTCCAGACAGTGCAGAGGTGACCCAGTGAGCAAGCCCATAGGTCTGACTATGTGTTGCTCCTGAGATTTGCATATGCAGTGAGAGGTTTGGTTTTCATTCCAGAGAATAATAGGAAGGTGCCTGCTGGTTGTTCCAAGCTCTCTTGTTCAGAAAACTGCCTCCAATGAAACAGGACTCTCAGGATGTTTGAGGACTATACCCAACCAGGAGGCTCGGTCTTGAGGGCACCTCTCCCCAGCGGACCCAGCCCCAGGCACAAGGCCCTCACTGTATGATGATCTTGCAGTATTTGTGGTGTCCAAGGCCTCCCCAGTAAAAGATCATGGCACCTCCAATGTCACCTACACTGCTTGGGCTTTCCAAGGACTTTGGATGAGGGCCAGAGGCAGGAAAAGAAAAGCAAGGAAGGAGTGAACAGTGTTTAAGCCCCATTCTGTGCCTTGAACTATGCTACGTGCACGTATCACATTCTTGACTTGGCCAACGGTAGGAGCTGGTTTAGTCAGTCTCTAAAGGCGGGCTCAAGGGTCAGTCTGAGGGGTTACATCACCTGCCCAGAGTCACAGAGGAACTCTGTGATCTGAGGGTCTGTGCGAGTCTGCCTCCTGCCTGGCAAATCTTTGTGTTTCGGAAGTAACTGCACCTTTTCTCCTGAGTTTCAATAGCAGCGATCCGTACTCCAGCCCCACATCTACCTCTTCTTGGGAGGATGCGCATGATCCAGAACTCTCCCACCGGCAACCTCATCAAGACCTGCAAAGAGACTCTCCCCTGCTCCATCCCACCTCCGTGTGAGGACCATGTGCCTGGAGCCACTGAGGAAGCCTTATTCCAGGGATGAGGCCCACAGAAAAATCATCAGAGCAGAGAGAAGACAGATTGCCCAGGGCACCCTTTGAGTACCTGGACATAGCATACCTGAAACCAAAACAAGTACCTCGGCTTTCCCCCGCCCCCCCCCCCCCCCCAGCTGAATAGCTGAATGAGGCAGCCAAGTCCTTGCTTGTACCACAAGGGGACTTCAAACACTTCCTGCGTATTTCCTCCAGCTTTTGGAAGTGCTTTTGTGTTTTGATCAGTGTAGTGAAAAGCTGGAATTTGAATCCAGATTTGACTGACTCCAAAGCTAGGGCTCTTTCCCTAAACACTGCACCCATTGGACACATGTTTTCCTAGGACCCAGACCCATAAGCACAAGTGGCAGGTCATGGAGTGCAGAGCAAGTCACGTGGGGTTGAGGGCCCTTCTGGCACTGGCCCATGGCAAATGCTGGCCTTCACCATGACATGAACTCATGCAGAAAAATCCTTCTGGGGTTCATGGGGCTCCCCTTGGCATCTGAGTGTAACTCCCTACCCACTGTGGTGGTACAGAACATTTAGGGGGTGCAGCCAAGATCTACCATGTTATTTGCAATGCTGGGACATCAAACTCTCCCAGAGGATGGTGTGTACCAGCAAGTGTCACCATGTTCCTGGGGAAGCATTGCTGGGAAGTTATCTTAGTCACTTGAATTACTTTCACAAACATCATAGACTGCATGGCCCAAAGAACAAAAAGCCATGTTCTCACAGTTCTGCAGGCTGAGAAGCCCACAGTCAAGGTCATGGGGGCAGGCTTTACTCTGAGGCCATTTATTTAGGCTTATACAAGGCCTCTCTTTCCCTTTGTGCTCCTAAGACCTTTTTGTGTGTCCTCAGAGAGATTGAACTCTCTAGTATCTCTTGAAGATTCTAATCCTGTTGGACCAGGGACCCACTCTTGGGATCTCATTTAAACATCACACCCACACAGGTCCTGTCTCCAAGAACCACCACAGGGAGGTTAGAGTTTCATCACAGGAATTCAGCTGGGGGAGGGCACAAGTATTCAGACTTCAACAGAGGTGCACTGGAGATTTTCAGCTAAAGGAGAAAATATGGAATAGAATATTCTAGAGAATTTGTACAGTTGCAGATGGGCAGGTGGTCTGTGATTTTCAGGACCGGTCTTTTCTGGCCCTGAGCTATTCTGCTATCTTGTTACAATAAGTACTGGGTTTGCTTTTCTTTTCCTTCTTTTTCCTGGGCTCCAGATAAATTCACATGTTAAGGTTTGTAGTATCCCAACTGGGAAAGCTAAATTAGTTAATTGAAAAATGAAAAATGGGAAAATTAAACCAGCAAGTTCTCCAAACATATTGGACCAATTTAAAACCCAGGTTAACATTGATCTATTGTTTTAATAAGATTCCTGTGGAAGGAAAAATGGCCTGTAACATAAAAAAATATGGGAATGTGTTTATTTGGCTACAATATACAGGAGCAACAGGCTAAATGACTCCTTGAAGTTTCTACATTTTCCCTCTCCCCTTTTAAAAAACCAATGTGCTTTAATGTTATTTTTATCCAAGACTAATGTTCCCAAAAGAATGTAACACTTTGAGATCACTCTTCACTGAAGCCACTTCAGAACTCAGGGGAGGGTCCAGGGTAGGCCTTGGCTGCAGCTCCCCAGCCAGGACAGTGTCGTGGCTGAAAGAGAAGTTTGTTCAGAAAGAGACAAGTGGAGTCACAACACCTCCAGCATCAACCCAAGCTGGGGTCACCTGTTAGCAAAGTTTCACTCAGAGCTGACAGTACAGGAAACAATCCCAGCCCCTTCTCCTCCCTGAGTCAGAAACTGTTGCTGACCTGCAGTGATACTAACGATGAGGCACACTCTAGAGGGTCTGGGAAAAACTGGGCGCTACCTGATAGGGCAGTAGCAACGGCATAATTGCAGCGAGGGCATCAGCCTATTTCCATGACTTCCTGTTGCCTACTGGTGGGACCAACCCCCTCTCCTGGCCCTGGGCCAGCCTCCATCTTGCAACGGCCCTTCCTATTCATGGGGGTGGCTCTGGCACCCCACTCCCCACAAAAAACTTGCTCAGCTGCCCTTGGCCTTTCAGGCTCTCCATCAAGCAGAATTCAGGCCAGGGGACTTTGGGTTATCTGCCTGAACACTCTGGGAGATGTGGTGTGGAAAGCTGTGTGCTCATCCATCTGATGGCCAGCTTAGAGAAAAAGGACCCAAAACTCATAGTTAAGATCCAAACATTGCAAGGCTAATACACTGCCTTGAGAGTCAACACAATGAAAGTCAACGCATAGGTCAGAGATATGGGGGCATTTCCAGGACCTTACAAACAAGGGTAGAGCCAAGAGGCCAGCCCCCAGTGTCTCAGCAAGCTATCTGTAGGAAGAAAGGAAATCAAGAAGTAATTGAACATAAAGTAGATTGAAATGTATTCCCAATATTTTATTTCTTGAGCTGAGTGGCAGATATAGGCATTTGATGTATTTTTTCTCATCCTTTTCTTATATGTCTTAAATATTTCAGAATATATTTTAAAATAAAATTACATTATAGAAAAAGTTATTGAGGTAGGACAGGAAGGATACTTCATGAAACCTGATAAATATGAGAACTGAAGAATTATGTGTTCATAAGAAGTACAGAGAAGATACGTCATCCCATCCCAGGTGTACAATGTTTAAATGCTTGTCTCAGGTAAAAGAAATGAAATTTGTCAGCTGTTGAGCCAAATCTTCAAACAAGAAAAATGGCCCACACTTTCCCTTCCTTGGATCCAATGGAACTGAAAAGTTACAATTTTCGTCCTTTTTGCATATAATGGACATTCACCTTTTCAAAGCCCTTCATTCACATATTTTCTTCCCAACAGACCAAAAGGGGAACCCAGGGCCTCTGCATTTTCAGGTAGAAGATGAAGTCACACTCAGTCGCTGAGCAGGAGGTTAGGTTCAAAGTCCTTTCTGCCTCCACTGTTGAGTAATCCGGTGTGAATCAGATGTTAAATAAACTGACAGGTTGGTTGGTGATGGTTATTTTCAACACTGTACTCACAACAAATGGTGGTAAAAGCAGAAGAGTAATAGGGGTTGGAAACATTTCGTGGCAGATGTAGTCTCTGTCAAGAGGCACTTGCTCACATGAGAAAGTCCATGAAATTATTGTCTATGGGAAATGCTGTTCAGATAAACATGCAATGGAGTCCTGGAGGACTGTTGCAATGGCTGGTCCTCAGCTCTGGCTCCAGGAAGTCATAATCTTCTGTTTGTCTCTAAAATTCATTTTTTCTAGATTTTCCCATAAATGGAATCAGGGATGGAAACTGGATATTGACCAGTTTCTGGGTAATGGGATCTTTCTCTACCATCCTGATGATAATAGTTACATAGAAAATGGTGGAGGTAAAACTCAACGGGGCACACACATTGCATGTAAATGTACATTTCAATAAACATGATTAAACAAAAAGAACTGCTATAATGGCATCGTTTGAGGAATGCTTATGCATATGTATATGTATGTCTTTTTAATTGAGTACTTTCTTACATTTGTTTACAACAGGGTCTGGGTGAAGAACGGCAAAGCCCAAAGCCTTATTAGACACAGTCAACATGGGCTTCAAAGACGGTGGAGGTGGCTTCATTCATGGCCCCACCAGAAGTGATGTGGTTCTGAGTTAATACATGGAAATCGAAATAAAATGCATGACACAAAGGGTGGGAGTTAACAAGAATACAATGGATTTTATAGTAAGACACTCAGCATTAATGCCCACTTAGAGGACTATGTTCCTGATACATTTCTAACAAAATCTTCAAAGTCGTAGACTGAAGTGGGAGAAAGAACAGAAACTGACTCAGCAGTCAGGTTGATTTGGGGAAAATTGCAGATCTCCCCTTTCCTGGATGTGTGGCCGAGGGCATCAGGCTCCTCCTCTGAGACTGGAGTGCCAATGACACACACTCAGCCAGGGGTTCAGAGGGCAAAGGGAGCCAGCCCAGGGCTGGCCCAGAGCAGATGTCAGCACACAGTCAGCTCCCTTCCTACCTGAGCCAGAGGCTGCCATCCAAAGTCTCATTCCCAAAGGGGAAGACCCGCTGGTTTTTAACAGGTTAATGAATGTGGAGAGTGTTCCGATCAATATTTGCTCTCCATGGCTCTAATGTGCATTCTGAATCACTTTGAAGTTCTGAGTAGAAACTTTGGCAGACAAATACAGTGGTGTAGCTCTAAGTTGCTATAGTTGCTAAGTACAGAAATACTTTCTTACCCCATCACCTGGGAAGCTTTCCTTTGCCCCAGTAACCAGGCTTGCGGATAGATATTGCAGAGCTCTGGCTAGCTCTCCTTTCTGATGCGCACTTATAACACCTCCTCTGTTTCTCTCCAGGCCTGTCTTCCTGCACCTCTTGGCTCATTCCCAGTTGATTTATGGGATAGCAGAGACCTTGAAGTCACTCTCCCCTTGGGACGTCCATTTGGTGGATGAGAGCTGCCTGTCCTGGCTGATGTCCTGACTTCCTTCCCTTAGCTGCAGCTGCTGGCAGTGAGGTCATCTTCCCCTGTGAGCTTTGTAACGTGAACTCCAAGGGCCCGGCTGAGGTCTGCCTGCAGGGAAGCTTTGCTTGTTTAGAAGGTTTCTGAACCCTAAAATGAGGGGTTCCTGCAGTGTGGCTTCCTGGGGGTGGGTCAGATCTGAGTACCATCTTGCCCTCAAGAGAACACAGACACTGCCTGGGAAGAATTCACAGAGCTGCTCCCAGAGCCCTTCCTCCCATCCCCGCCACAAAATCAGGTAAATTTGGTCCCCGTTTCTATCCTGGAAGCCATTCCCTTCCTAGTGCGAGGAATCTTAGGAGCCCATATTCACAGCAAGCACTGGCTTTCCTCATCCCGCTAATATTTAGAGCATATACAAGGGAAAAGTGTGTCAGGGGAAATAAAACTATGCCTGGATTTCAGTTTTTCTTTTGCATTAAAATAAAGTTATGTAATTCCATTTTTCTACAAGCTTTTTGAAGTTCCCTTGTCCTCTGGGTCAGGTTCTGCAGCACTCCTGTCATCACTGGGTTTTAAAGGTAACTAGACACTATTGGGATTCAGAAAACACAAATCTGCCCAAAAGTCTACTGAAGGCAGCTGCTTTTTATCACATATTTTTCAAATCAACAAATACTGAAAGTCTGACTTACTGCTACCACCGGAGAGAGCTTTCAAGTTTGACACGAACAAGGGATCTTCCTTCTAGAGGTTGCACTGTGTTACTGTAGCTCACTGTGCAGGCAAGAGGAGGTGACACTTTATTGAATGAATACAACAAGAGCAAAGTCACTTAAGAATGTCAGCTCACCTTTCTTGTGCCAGAGAGACCGTCACTCCAGACTGGGGCAGTGGCTGGGAAGAGGGAGTTTGGTTCTTGGCTCTGCATACCTGCAAACAGAAGAGCAAGTTTCGGGTCCTTGTAAAATGTCAGTCTTTAGGAAAGTGAGTTCCTATCCCACTAGGGTGTTGAGCACCAGGCCACGTCATCACCTTGGGAAGCAGCTGGAAGTCAATGCAGTTAGATCTGCATCTTCTCTCCCCTCCCTCCTCAGTCCCCTGTCCTCCTGTGCTTCCCTCCCCTGGCTGGGTCTCAGGAAAGCCTTGGCAGGTAGCTTCCAGCTGGGATGCTTGCCAGGTTTCTCGATGGAGGAGCTCAGCTGCAGCTGGTTTGGCAGAGAAAGGAACGGAGGAGCGAGGGTAAATGAATGAGGCCTGATTCTCCATAGCAAAGCTCCCGGACATTTCTAACATGTGGGGGAAGCTGCTGGCTGTATTGCATCAGCTAGCATGTATGTACAGCTGCCAATCAAAATGAAGATCAAAATGCAGTGATCAAAATGAAGAGAATCACCAGGTTAGAGCAATAAAGAAGGAAGTTGCTTTAAACAAAAGCCTGACACACATGCTTAAAAAAAAAAATCCCTCCCTTCCCTATTATTTTCCTTTGTTATAAAATCCACCGTCAGTGAAGTTGCAGCAGCTCAACCAACCATCTCATCCTTTTCTTCCCCACATCTAACCCCAGTTTGGGAGTATTGTAGGGGTGGCCTGGTTCCAAGGGCAATATGCCAGGTCTCTATACAATTAAATAAAGTGAAGGACTGGTGGGGGGAAGGTAGCAAGGGGAAATGTACACAGTCACCTCTGTCTCAGATCTAAAGCACTCTGTTCTCTTCTGGAGAAACTGGATGAGTCGTGATGTAACAAGGCAGCGACAGAGATATGCTAGAGTTCTCCAAAACACCTGCATTGTAACTTCAGATTCATCCAAGTGATGACAATAGTTACAGAGCAACTTCAAAACTCTGTGCTTCAGCACCTTTAGGCAGAATAAGATCCCCCTGCCACAAAATACCTACACCCCACTCCCTACATGTGTGTTCACAATACCTTGTATAGTAAAAGGACTTTGTATATGTGCCTAGGGACAAGACCAGAAGATAATCCTGAGTTACCTGGGTGGCTCTGATGCCATGCCGAGTGAAAGGAGAAAAGTCTGTGAATGCCAGCAATGGGGTATGAGAAAGACCCAATTCATGCTGTTGACCTTGGAAAGGGAAGGGGCTCATGAACCCAGGAATGTGGGGGACTTTAGAAGCTGGAAAACAGAAAAACACAGATTGCTTACTGGAGTTTCCAGAAAGGACCATGGCCCTAATGATACCTTGACATTGGCTAAGTAAGTCCCACGTGGGCCTTCTGTCTGCTAGAATTGTAGGATAAACACGTGTCTTTAGCCACCAAGCTGGTGAAAATGTTACAGCAGCAATGAGGAACTAAGAGAACCAGAATTCAATGAGAATAGACGTCTAGCTAGAAAGTTGCATATTCCCAATTAGAATTCAAAATGTATATATTGTTTAGAACAGACCCCCTGGCAATATTTAAGTTATAAAACAATATCTATAAATTATTTCAACTTCCATTTCAGAGAACACTATTTTGCCTGTGTCTCCTCTCAGGATTGAGATGAACATCCGACTTTAGTTACATTCTGTGGTTGGTAATTTCAGAGCAAAGAATTTTCAGGAACCTGAAGGCACATGAAGTCTAGGGCAGACAGAAATAGATCTGCAGGCCTGACACAGGTCCCTGCAATGTGAGCCTAGCTCCTGTGCCTCAGTGACCTTGGAAACAGGTGTATTGAACGAAAGGGCTGAGATTTCTGCCTCTGAGGATGAGCCTTTTCTCTCTCTCTTTTTTTTAAAGATTTATTCATTTTATTACAGCCAGATATACACAGAGGAGGAGAGACAGAGAGGAAGATCTTCCATCGAATGATTCACTCCCCAAGTGAGCCGCAACGGGCCGATGCGCACCGATCCGAGGCCGGGAACCTGGAACCTGTTCCGGGTCTCCCACGCGGGTGCAGTGTCCCAATGCATTGGGCCTTCCTCAACTGCTTTCCCAGGCCACAAGCAGGGAGCTGGATGGGAAGTGGAGCTGCCGGGATTAGAACCGGCGCCCATATGGGATCCCGGGGCTTTCAAGGCGAGGACTTTAGCCGCTAGGCCACGCCGCCGGGCCCAAGCCTTTTCTCTTTTACCAGACCTGGCCCCATTCTTGCCAAGCTACACTCTAACTCAACCCTTCTCCTTTGTCTATTGGCAAGGACAGAAGGTGCGGTGTCCAGGAGGAAGAGCAAGTTGTCCTGCAGAGTGGAGACCTGTGCACTGTCTGCAGGCCAGGCAGAACAGTGCTTGCTCTGAGTAGAGGAACAGAGCAGGGCTGAGCGAGGAGAGGTAGTGTGATGTGACTGAACAAAGGCCTCGTTGACCCCACGAGGATCTCTGGAGCTGGGTTGGCCTAAAGTGTGGTTCCCAATTGGGGTGGCACGGCCAGGCAATAAATAGTCACCTGGTAAGGGCTACCCATGGGAAGAAAGTGAATTTGCGCAAGATGACTCTCTCACTTCAGAGCAAACTCCAGATAAGGAGTTGGCTGAGAGCTGTTCAAGTCCTCTAGGGGAATCCCAATAGGAACTCATGACATCCATCACCCCACCTGCCTGCTGACATCATGGGACATGGACAGAAAGGGCTTTACTTTCTGATCCTTGGGTGAAGCTTAATAGTGACTGTGTTTTTGTAAGCACCTTATGTTAACTAAGGTCTTAGCTTATTCCAAGTGGGTTTTTGTTAGTTATGTGTTTGTTTTTAGGATAGATAATAAAGTGGCCCCATTTGGCATTTGGAGTAGACAAGACCACCAGCAAGCTCTCTCTTCTTTGTCACCTGAACTAAAACCCATCACCAGTCCTGTAAGTGACCCGTCATTGTCCCATGGAACACACATGTGTGTTCTCTGGACCATGCTGAGCCATGCATGCAGGAGTGGTTCTGAGCTACCTGCGGCCATCAGCTACATGCACTGGATCTGCAGACAGCACATTGATCACCCCTGGTGTGGAACAGCAGAGTAATAAGCACAGCCCATTCCTTTGCAAAGAAAGCAGTTGAATTCTGTCTGCTGGAGACAAATAGGCCATAAACTCTGCAAGCCAGGGAAGTTATTTCAGCTACTGAATGATTAAATTCTCTAATCTCTGGAGAGGTGATCAAAAACACCAGAGAAGGGGCTGGGCTTCTGTTACTGGGGATAGGTGCAGCACGTCCCTCTTGGGACCATGCCAGAGCAAGTCCGCCTCATGGGAGAGCCACAGATAAGTAAGACATCATTAATAAATCAAAGACAGGCAGATGAAAACGGAAGCAGATGAATCAGCTAGCAGATCAGGTTGTGGACAGAAACCAGCACATCTGTTGCTACTATGGGTGCATTAACAAATGAGCCTGCCGGATCAGTGGTCTTTCATACTAATACTTAGAATAATGAAGCTTCAAGAGCGATTAAAGCAGCAATCAATTTTTAAACAGATCTTATGCCGACCCCTAATGACATGAGCTTTTTTTTTTTTTTTTTTTAATTCTTTCTGGCAGGCACTGAGAGGCGCAGGGATAGAAAACGCTGCCTCATCTTGGCTCTGCTGTAAGGCGGAGGCACAAAGCTAATGTAGTGTTGAATGTCCTCCCCGTACTTGGATTATTACCAGCTGAAGACACATTAAAGCCAAGCCAGTGTGTGTCAGCCTGCTGGAGCGTCATCCCTGTTCTTCTACATTCAAACAAGTGGCTTCTTCCCTAATGGCAAAGTGTCCAGGTCATGAAGGATGGACATGAAAAGTTTATTCTGCAATTCGTATGTCCATATCCAAACAGAGAGAATTGTTTTCATCATAATTACAAAAAGATGTTTTTAAATTTATTGTCATTGTTTTATTGGACAGACAGGGTGAGAGAGATCTTCCATCTGCTGTGACCATTCTTTGAATGGTCACAACAGTGGGAGCCTGGCCAAAGCCAACAAGCTTGAGACTCAGTCTCCGACTCCCACAGAGACGGAGGAACTCAAGCACTTGGGCCATTATCCTCTGCTACCTCCCAGGGTGTGCATGAGCAGGAGGATGAGTCAGAAGCAGAGTTGAGCAACACACACAGCCAGGCTGACACAGGATGCAGGCATCTCCAAACAGCATCTTAACCATGGCACCAAACGCCTGCCCCACTCCACATAAGTTTTTGACTTACAGATGTTGGAAGATAAGGGAAGAGTTGGGGGAAAGGATCCTGTCAGGAAAGTCAGGTAGGGCCAGAAATGACATAGAGAACCACTACCAGGGAAAGAAATGAATTTTAGCACCAACATTTATCTGAAAAGCTGAGAATCACGTGTGCTGGCTAACAAGTGAGTTCTTACTGAATAAGACCAAGAGGGAGAGGATAGGAAGAAAGAGCAACAACAAAGCAGGTGTAAGAAGAGGAGTAGAAATGGTAGAGAGAGAAACCAACCAGGCTTCCTCCAGTATGTGGACTCCCCTCCTCCTTACACCCTGACCAGCCAGAGAATGGTAGCACACAGGAAGTAAACTTTCTTCCCTTTTTCGCCCTTGAAACACAACAGATCTTTCAGGAAACAAATAAAAGCCAGGAGAGAGGTTGGTTTGGTTTGAGCTGTCATGAACAACAGGTTGCCTGCAGGACAGTGGGTGGGTATTGCTGGTCACTGTTGATGTAATTTCTGCACCTGTGGGTTCAACCAACCACGTGTTGAAAGTATTTAGAGAAAATAATTCTATCTGTACTGAGTAGGAAAGACTTTTCCCCTTTGTCAATATTCCTTAAACACAAGGGATTAATTATGTACATAGCATCACATTCTACTAGCTATTATACAGGATCTAGAGATGTTTAGAGCATAAAGGAGGACTGGGAGGGTTAAATGTGAATGTGATGTTATTGTTTTGGAGGACTTGAGTATCCTCAGGTTCTGATATTCAAGGGGCAGTTGTTTCCCCTTAAATGAAAAGCCACAAAACAACATCAACAACAGGAAAAGAAATTAACAACACCATGAAGTTAAATAATATGTCGCTGATGAAATGAAAAAAGAAAATCAAGAACCTTCCTGAAGAAAATGATGGTACTGTATAATCTATGAGTCACTGAAGAATTTAATGAGAAGAAAGTGTTTTGAAGAGTTGAAACTAACAAAAAAAAAAATCAAAAGCAATGAGATACAGTTTCCACTGAGATGTGTCTCCTGAAGGCAACAAATAGATATTTTTATTTAATTCAGTCTACTAATCTATGATGTTTGATTGATGAGCTTAAGCCATTTACATTCAGGGGATGTATAGTAACTGTGTAATGGAGCCTACCATATCTAGTAACATGTTATTTAACTTCATGGCATTGTAAATTTCCATTTTTCTTCCTGTTGTTGATTTTGTATTGTGGCTTTTCATTTAAGGGGATGTATAGTAACTGTAATAGAGACTGTCATATCCAGATGTGAGGATACAATGCAGTATGCATCTCTACTTCCAGACTAAAGATGGGCTCTGAATGAAACAGTTTACTCTATCTTGACAATAGGATGCTGGACTCTCTGCCATTGTCCATGCCTGCAATGACGGACATATGACTATTTATGAAGGACTATACTCTAGTAATAATATAGGGGAACTCAGTGTCAAGGAAAATCTCAGGGAATATGGAAAATGATAATAATAAGAATAATAATAAGAATAAGAATAAAAAGTAAAATTTTAAAAAGTAAAAAATAAAATCAATAAAAAAATAATAAAATATTTTAAAAAGAAGAAATCCAAGAAATCCAGATTAGGAAAAAAAGAAAATTGGGTCTGTCAAGATGGCATAGCAGATAAAGCTGCCATACTGGTTCTTGTCCCAGTTGCTCCATTTCTGATCCAGCTCCCTGCCAGTGGCCTGGGAAAAGCAATGGAATATGGCCCAAGTACTTCAGTCCCTGGCATTAATGTGGGAGACCTGATCGAAGCTCCTGCCTCCTCGCTTCAGACCAGCCCAATGGTAGCTGTTGCCACCATCTGGAGAGCAAACCAGCAAATGGAACAATTGCTCTGTCTCTTCTCCCTCTCTGCAACTCTAATTTTTAAAAAGATTTATTTATTTTTATTTGAATGGTAGATCACATTTCTGGAGAGGAGAAACAGAAAGATCTTTCATCTTGTGGTTCACACCTTAAACAACAGCCGGAGCTGAATTAATACAAAGCTAGGAGCCAGGAGCTTTCCCTGGGTCTCCTGCATGGGTGCAGGGTTCCAAGGCCTTGTGCCATCTGCTGCTGTATCCTCTGCTTATGGCACAGGCCACAAGCAGGGAGCTGAATCTGAAGTGGAGGAGCTGGGACACGGACTGGCACCTACATGGGATGTGCTGCCTAGAAGTGGAAGATCAGCCAGCTGAGCCAATGTGCTGGCTCCTTCAAAATAAGTCTTTAAAAAAAATGAAAGAAAAAACTATTTTCATGGATGGAATGGTCTTGCATAGACAATCCTGAGGAATCCCCTATAAAACTGTTAGGACAGATAAAGAAGCCAGCACTGGGCCAGGCCAAAGTTAGGAGCAGGAACTGTATCATATTTCCCATGGGAATATTAGGGACACAAGCACTTTGGCCATCATTGCTGGCTTCCTAGGATGCATTAGCAGGAAAGTGGGCTGGAAGTAGGAAAGCTGAGACTTGAACTAGGCACTTTGACACTGGATGTACACCTCCCAAGCAGTGGCCTACCCTGAAGCTTATCTTATAATTCCATTTTCCCATGAGTTCCAGAAGCACCGTATGAATATTGATCATAAGGATAGAAAAATAACCTTCATGGGTAACAGCTGGGCTTACGAAGTGTGATTTACGTACAATACTATAGAAACATTCATCCTTGAACCCTATTCCACGCCTTCCTCTGCCTGGTTCTTTCCTCATCAGGGATCAGCTGTCCCTGGCTTTCCCTATTGCATTTCAACATTGCACCGATTCTGAGAATTAGCCCCTTTGTGTTGATTTTATAGTCACGACCACTGTGTAGAATGTCTCTCTCAAGTCTTCCCTTGTATTTGTGTTTTCTGCATCATTTCCCTCTGCAAACAACCATCTGCTCTGACACCAGGATAAACGCATCACCTCCATGTCCCTTTTATTGGAGAGTTGGCCTTAGATGATGTGGACTTCTAATATCTGTACGAAATGAAGGAAACTGTTCTTATCTAATGAGCCATGTCCCAACACAACGGGAGCAAATTACTTCAAATAAAGCACCTGGGGTGGAGGTGAGGGCAGGGCTTTCTTGGTTAGCACTGCATTTGCAAAAAAAAAAATAAATAAATAAAAAATAAAGAGGTATAAGAGAAGGTTCTACTGCCTTGTAAGAGAACTAAGCTGCCATTTATGCTTTTAGAAATATGAACTTAAACATACAATCAACCTCATCCAGTGTAAGTTTGATATTTGAACATTAGTTTTACAATTATTGTAGCAAGGTAAGATTTTCAAATCCCAAGTTGTCAAGGATGCTAAAACAGAAGTTGTTTGTGTTTTTCTGTAACCTTCCATCTCCTGTGCCCTTTCCTCCACGGATGCTCCAAGGTAAGGGAAAGGCTGGAACGTTTAGCAAAGAGAATGTGTGATTGGGTATAGTGTGGACTGATGTCACTGAGCTCTTTCTTTTTTAAAAACTTATTTTATTTTTATTGGAAAGTCAGATATACAGAGAGGAGGACACCAGAGAGGAAGATCTTCCATCCACTGATTCATTCCCCAAGCGGCCGCAACGGCTGGGGCTGTGCCAATCTGAAACCAGGAGCCCAGAGCCTCCTCCAGGTCTCCCATATGGATGCAGAGTGCCACGGCTTTGGGCCATCCTCAACTGCTCTTCCAGGTCACAGGAAAGGAGCTGGATGAGAAATGGGGCTGCCAGGATTAGGTCTTGTACCCATATAGGATTCTGATGTGTACAAGGCAAGGACTTTAGCCACCAGGCTACTGCGCTGGGCCATCTTGTATCATCTGATTTTTGGACATCATGCCATGTGGCTTTTGGTCACAGCCCAGTGTCTGCAGTACTTCTATGGCATCAGAGTTCCGTGTGCACATACTGGTTTACTCCTCATCCCAGCTGACACCGTGTTTGGACCCACTGGCCTTCTCAATGCCTTCCTCGGGAGAAAGGCAAACACCACTGTGTTGATGTGCCAGAATCAGAGGTCAGGAGTATTCTCTGGGTCCTCGTCAGGTGTCCTGTGTTCTTGTTGCAGCTTCCTGCTAGGCTGCCTTTAAAAAGACCATCCAGGTAAGTACAGTGTTCTTAAAAAAGTTATTGAATGGAAGAGCCAGAGAGAGAAACAAAGGCAAAGAAAAAGAGGAAGATCTATTTGTTGGTTCACAGTGTAGATGGTGGCAACAACCAAAGCTGGTTCTGGCCAAAGCCAGGAACCACGAGCCTCATCTGGGTCTACCACATGAGTGCAGGAGTCCAACCACTCAGGCCATCTCTGAAGCTTTCCTAGGTGCATTAGCAGGGAACTGGACTGGAAATGCAACACTGGGGAATTGAACCAGTAACCATATGGGATAGCAGAGCTGCAGGCAGTAGCTTAATTTGCTGCACCCACTGCCAGCCCCAAGTGCAATAGTCTTTTAAGATGTATTGTCCTCCATGGTCAGACCATGGAACCTGCATTTCTCTCCATTGTTGGGGGTTCTGGGTCCGGTGGTTCAGCATGTGTCAGAGCTGGGCCTGACACATGGAGCAGTGGACAGCATATCTAGGTGCACATGGAGAATACAGCAGTACATTGGAGCCTTCAGAGGACACCTGGTACCATGGCAGTGGAAGGAGGACAGAACAAATTGATCAACTACCCCAAGTCAGTTGTTGGCAGTGAAGATCTGGCAGACAGAGACTCTAAGGTGGACTATAGCAGCCAGTGGAATCTGAAGAGACATCATTGCGATTGGAGAGGTGGGATCGCCAGCAACTCAGGACTCTTGAACTATCAAAACCCCTGGAGAACTTCATGGTGTTGTAAATCTCTAGTTTTCTTCCTGTTGTTGATTTTGTATTGTGGCTTTTCATTTAAGAGGGATGTGTGGTGACTGTGTAATGGAGACTCTCATGTCCAGATGTGAGGATGCAGTGCAGTGTGCATCTCTACTTCCAGGTCAAAGATGGACAACTAATAAGACTATTAGCTGTATCTTGACAATGGGAGGCTGGACTCTGCCATTGTCCGCGCCCACAATGATGAACACGTGACTGTTTATGAACAACTGTGCTATAGTAATAATATAGGGGAATTTGGTGAGCGGGGAGTGGGCAGGGGAAATTCCAGGGCCTATGAAACTGTATCATAGAATGATGATAATAATTTAAAAAGAAGTAAAAATAAACAAACAAATAAAAATATTTATTGTCCTTTGCTTGGGCAAAGAAATTTTAAATTCGACCTCAAAAGTGCAGCTGATGAGAGGAAACATTGACAAATGAGATTACATGAAACCAAAAAGCTTCTACATAGCCATCAGAGTGCAGAGACACCTACAGAATGAGGGAGAATATTTGCAAACAACTCATCTGACAAGGGATTAATATCCAGAATATGTAAGGAGCTCAACTTGAAAGCAAACAACAAAATCCAATTAAAACTGAGTACATTATCCAAACAGCCCTGTTTAGAAAAGAAGACACTCAAGCCAACAAGTATATGAAAAGTCATTCAATATCACGAATCATCAGAGGAATGCAAATGAAAACCACACTGAGTTCTCATCTCACCCCAGTTGGAAGGGGTGTTATCAAAAAGACAAATTCTAAGTGTTAGCCAGGACGCAGAAAAAGAGGAGCTTCACACACTTTTGGTGGGAATGCACGCTTGTGCAGCCATTATTGAAAACCAGGTGTTCCTCCGTAAAACAGGTCTGCTGCATGATCTGACAATCCCAGTACCGGGTATCTATCCAAAAGGAAAAAACCAATCTGCCAAGGAGACAAGTTTACTGCTGCACTGTTCACAATAGCCAAAACATGGGATCTACCAGGGTGTCCGATCATGGGTGAGTGGATAAAGAAAATATGGCATTTGTGTGCAATACAATATTACCTGGCCATGAAATGAAATGGAATTCTATAATTTACAGCAGCATGGACAGGACAGAACGATATTTTGTTGAATGAAATAAATCAGGCACAGAAAGGACATTCCATCACTCAAATACAGAAGATAAAAATCTGGTCTCGTAGGAGTGGTCAATAGAAGAACTGTTACCAATGTCTGGGAGAGGTGTCGGGGAAGATGGGATGGAGAGAAGGCGGTTAACATACAGGGATGCAGTTCACAGCAGTGATTGCTAATGTTGCATGACACAGCAGGACAACCATGGTTGACAATTACTTGCCTTTCAAAATATCTTGTTGAGAGGATTTTGAATGCTCCTAATATCCAGAAATTATAATTATGGATGCCAGTTTCCCTGATTTGATCAGTATGCTTTCTATGTAAATACTGAACACTCACATGGTGACCCATAAATACCTACAATTACGTGTTAACTTAAAAGTATATTTTATTCTGGCGCTGGAGCTATGGTATAGCAGGCAAAGCCATTACCTACTGTGCTGGCATTGCATATGAACACTGATTTGTGTCCTGGCTGTTCCACTTCCAATCCAACTCCCTGCTTTTATAGCCTGGGAAAGCAGCAAAGGATGACCCAAGTGATTGGACCCCTGTACCTATGCAAGAGACCTGGAAGAAGCTTCTGGCTTTAGTCCTACCTTGCTCTGGCCAACATAGTCATCTGGGGAGTGAAACACCTGATGGAAAATCTCTTTGCTTCTCCTTCTCTATCTTTGTGATGCTGCCTTTTAAATTAAAAAAAAAACTCAAATATATATATCTACAGTGATCGAGATAATGTGATGTTGGCGAATGAAGAGAGATCAGTGCGCAGAGAGAGCCCAGAACTAGATCCACACGTATTTGCTGTACTTCTCGTTGACCAAGGGGCAAAGGTGATACAATGGAGAAAATCAGTCTTTTCAACAAATTACACTGTTAACACCGAACGTCCACAGATGTGATCCATGAAAGAATAAAGTTAACTTTATTAAAATTAAAAAGTTCTGTTTGGTTAACGATAATGCCAGGAGAATGAGAAGACAAGCTAGAAGTTGGAAGAAAATGTAGGAAGACGACACATGTAAAGGACTCTTATCCCAGATATTCAAACAGCTCTGAAGACCCAATAATGAGTAAAAAACAGTTGGGACTCTCAAGTGTTTGGGACACTGCCACCCACACGGCTGACCTGGACCGAGTTCCTGGCTTCTGGCTTTGGCCTGGTCCAAGGCCAGGGTATTGTGAACATTTAGGAAATGAATCCTACTTTTTTCTTTATCCATTCACCTGCCAATGGACACAGAGATTTCATTCTATTGGTTATTTAGCTTCAATAAACTTGGGAGAGTTGTTTGATATGCTGATTTAATCTCCTTTGGATATATATCCAGCAGCAGGATAGCTGGCAGATCAATATTTTTTGAGAGACCCTAATAGTGTTTTTCACCATGGCTGTACTAATCTGCTTTCCCATCAATACTGTACAAGGGTTCCGTTTTTCTCCCCATCCTCAATAGTTTCTTGTCATTTTTATTATAAGTGCAGAGACTCACAAAATTATTGACTTCTTGAATGGTAGGCACATTTAGATATAGAAGAAAAGAACATTAAATGCTAATAGAACTTGCTTTTATTTCCTACACTTTTCTGGAGGTGATGACATTAAGGTTGAGGAGCGTCTACCTATAAGCCACATGAGCTCAGATAAGTTATTTAACTTGAGCCCCCACCTGCTCATTCACACACCACTGATTACAATCACTGAGAGAAGTGGTGATAAAAACCATGAGCACTCCGGGCACCAACCAATCAAGAGTACAGACAGGGCCAGAGGCAGCAGACCTTGGCTATGAAAACCCTGTTCAGTGCAAGCCTAAGTGCACTGACTGATGGTGAGCTGTGGTTGTGAGAATGCAAGGAGCTCAGCTGTGCAAATTCCTGGCACACAGCAGGCCCTGTCACATCAGTACTAGAGCTGGGTCTCCAGAACTGGTGTGTTTACTCATTGAATCCTTCCCCAAGTCTGTGAAACTAATCAATGAGGAAAATGAAGCTGAGAGATGTTAAGGAGTTTGTCCTGGTAGAGGGGTTTCCGAGGACCTGTGGACTTGGGGAAACAGCAGAGACAGCAGAGCAGTGTTGCAATGACCAGGTTGACAATGGGTGATCAGCATTCCACCAGTGGCCAGATGGAAAGGGAGTTCACTGGGAGCTCAGGAGGTGAACCCAGGCATAAAACCTCTCCCCTCTGCTGATTTGCTTGATTCGACCACGAGCAGAAACAGAGTGGCAAAGCCCAAGCAGGCAGGAGCAGGAACAGGGTGAATTTCATGGCTCAGACACCCATATCAGAGCACATCAGGCACCATTTTGTGTACTGAGGAAAAGGCTATGGGGCTGGAGGGACAACAGCAAACCATGCATGCATTAAGCCAGGAGCGAGCTCATTTCTGGCACAACGCGTTGCCCTGGACCCACAGTAACAACTTGGCCTCCTACAGGTTCCACCTTTGATAGGTCCAGGTGGTCCCAGACCTAATGATTAACAGGCCCAGACCCCCACCAGTGGTGCATCAAGTGCCATTTTTTGTACTAAGAAAGGGCTGTGATGGTGAGGTTAGGGGGTGTGGAATGACAGTGAGCTCCACATGCACTAAGCTGGGAGAGAACCCACGTCCAGCTCAAAGCATTCAACCTGTAGACCAGCAATCAACACAACTTAGAAACCAGCCCAAAAGAGAAGAATCTGCTAACCAGAAGTACAATGACCAAGAGCAAAAGAAGAGACAGAGGCAAAATGAATATTCCTCTAGACACCACCGTAAAGGAGTAAAAGCCTTTGCCAATGTCAGAATTAACTGAGAAAGACATCGAGGACATGGGGGATAAGGAACTTGAAAAGCTTATAAAGCTTCTTATCAACAATGAGAAGAACATGCAGGAAATTCAAGAATATGTCACACAGAAAATAGCAACACTGAAACAAAATCAAGCTGCTTTATTAGAAATGAAGGACACAATGGAGCAAATTAAACATTCAATGGAAAGTCCTAGTAATAGAATGAGCAAGGCAGAAGAATCTCAGAATTGGAAAATATTTCCGGCAACAATGGAGAAAAAATTAAAAACCTGGAAGAGAAACTGAGTCAAACTAAGACAAGTATTCAAAAACTAAGGGATACTATTAAAAGGCCAAATACAAGAGTTATGGGAGTTCCAGAAGGCACAGAAAGAGAATTTGGGTTTAAAAATATGTTTGATAAAATAACAAAGAAAAACTTCCCTAATTTGGAGAAAGAACTGGGAAATAAGATCCAGGAGGGGCACAGAACTCCCAACAGGCTTGACCAAAAGTGATCTTTGCCTTGACACATGATAATCAAGCTCTCTTCCATCAAACATAAGCAAAAGATTCTTAAATGTGCATGTGAAAAAAAATCAACTGACATATAAAGGAATGCCAATTAAACTCACAGGAGACCTCTCATAGGAAACTCTACAGGCCAGAAGAGAAAGGAGCAACATATTCCAGATTCTAAAACAAACAGAATTGTCAGCTTAGAGTAAAGTACCGAGAAATCTTTGGAATGAAATACAATTCTTCCACAGTAAGGAAAAGTTAAAAGAATATGCTTCTTCCAAACCTGCCCTACAAATGATGTTCTATTGAGAGAAAAGGAACAGCACCCACCCAAAATCAAAGGCAAATGTGAAAAGCATCTCAACAAAACAACAGAAGAAGACTAAATCAAACACTGAGCAACTCATTTTTAAAATGACAGGATCAAATTACCACCTGTACGTACTAACCCTGAATGTAAAGCCCTTACACTCATCAATCAAATATCATAGATTAGTAGCCTGAATGAAAAAAAAAAAAATCTATCTGTTGCCTACTGGAGGCACATCTCACCAACAAAGATATGTGGAAACTATATCCCATGGATTTTGATATTTTTGTTTTTATGTTCATTTCTTCAAAGCAGCTTTTTCTCATAGTAAGGTCTTCACTGACTCATAGGTCATACAGTAGCAGCATTTTCTTCAAGAAGTTTCTTTATTTTCTTTTTCAGTTCTTCAGTGGCACATTAATTATGTGGCAGCATATTATTTAACTAACAGCATTATAAATTTCTAGTTTTCTATCTGTTGTTGATTTTGTATTGTGGCTTTTCATTTAAAGGGATATATGGTAACTCTGTAATAAAGACTATCATATCCAGATGTGAGGATACAATGCAGTATGCATCTGTATTTCCAGATCAAAGATGGACTCCTAATGAAACTGTTATCCATACCTTGACAATAGGATGCTGGACTCTGCCATTGTCCATGTCCGTAAAGATGGACTTACGACTGTCTATGAAGGACTATACTATTGTAATAATATAGGAGAAATCAGTTGGGGTGGGAGTTTTGGCATGGGATAAGGGAAATCCTAGAGCCTATGGAATTGTATTATAAAATAAAAATAATTTAAAAAATCAAAAAAGTTTTGATAACCCATGCATACTTTTTTATAATACGTATTTTCTATACACTTTTTGAAGACTGCCTTGTATAATGGATAGCTCTTTTCTGGCAGTAGCAACCTAATTTCAGTTATTTCAGCATATCTGAATGGTGCCTTGCCCGACTGGCATCACTCTTCACTGGCAGAACTTGGTTCTTACCCTGGGTCAGCTAACACCAACCACCTCTCTGTGCACACTGGACCAGATCAGTTTGATGCTTCCAGGCCATTCTACAATCATAGAATGGTTGGGCCACCCACAGCCATTTGTCACTTCTTTGGAACATCTTTAGAATATAAGACTCAACCCATGGCCCCAACACTTCCAAACCCCTGTCCACAGGTCTTTTGAGGGGCATTTGCAAACCCATCTGGCAGAGCAAAGCAGTCCAAAGGCACCCTTGCTCATGGCTCTTGCCCTCTCACCAGGTTCTACTGGGGAAAGGCAATACAGGCTTCCTCTGCTGTAATTCTCAGACACATTGAGGAGGTCCAATGTAGAATACTTTCTCCCTACTCCGCCCCTCCTCCCCACAACATCCTGGCAAGGGATCTGGGAGCAGGACTCATCACTGTCTCAGTTCTCTTCTCCTGCCTAGCCTCCTCTGTTTTTCTGATTGGTAGAAGGAATGTGAACACTTTGGCCTGGGCTGAAACTGGATTGGTCAAGCTTCTTGGCTGTTACTCTTCACTTTTCCTACATCCATTACAAATGCTGCAGTTTTTTCTGTTCCCCCAAGGACATGTCTTTAAAAATGAAGAAAGCTAGGGATTAGCTTCCTTTGTGTCATTTGCTTTGTACCAGAGGCAAGAGTCTGACTCAATGGGAGAGAGTTAACAGGATAGAAAGCTGTCTATACATGCAGCCACATGGGTAGTACTCTGTTTCCACAGCCTGTTTGTTAAAAGTAGCCACAAATCATAAGGGACACTGGAAAATAAATGCAACATTGTGGCAGAAGGACTTAGCAAGAGATCTTACCTTAGATTCTTTCATTCATTCTTGGAGAGGCCCCAGCAAATGAATTTTAGACACTAGGACTTCATTAGACGTCAGGTTGAAATGAGTACATCCTTCTCTCACCTCCTTCACATTGCCTCCTGTCTCCTTCTTTCTCTCCTCAGTTTTCTTAATCCACTCTTCTCCGCCTTCTCTTTCTCAGAGGACACTCAGAGGACATGCTTCCAGAACACCCTTGTCTGCCTCTCTTCTGAAGGGTTATTCTGCCTGCCGTCTGTGACCTGAGAGCCCCGCCCAGCTAGCCCTTCCTTTTGCATTCAGTGGTGTTTAGATCTGAATGTGGACACACATGGCTGTTCTGGCTGTTACAGATCAGCTTATTCCTGAAGGCATTCAGTTTCAACTGACAAGAATTTTAACACCGTGAACATTTCCACAAGCACACAAATCTACTGTTCACAGTTTGTCCCCCAAAAAGTCAGAATTTGGCATAGGGCTGATAATATACATTGGGAGAAGGTCAGAGAGAAGACATGGCAAAATTATGCTGGAAGCCACAGGGTTACCTGGGAAACTTTGATCCTGGGACTGTGATGAGAAAGACCTGCTGCCTGGGGGCTAAGCCTGCAAGCCTGCTCACTCACCTGAGTCTGGGTCTGGGAGTGAGGGTGGGAAAAAGAAGAGAATGTTGAAGTGTTTTGAGTCTGGAACTTTGGTAGCTGTCAGGTCGTTCAGAAATAGAGCTGGAGCCAAAATGGAAAGTTTTAGCTAAGCAGTTGTCTTCCTAGTTGATAATACAGGGAAGATCTAATTACATTTCTTCCTTTGAGATAGAAGAGGGAAGAGCATCTATCTGCCGATTCATTCATCAAATGTTAGCAACAGCCAAGGCTAGATTCCACTGAAGCTAGGCCCCACCATGCGTGTCACAGACTCAACCAACTGAGCTGTCACCTGTTGCCTCCCAGGGTGCACGTTAGCAGGGAACTGGAATCAGAGAGAGAGGTGAGACCTGAGTATAGGATGTGGGTATCTTCACCATGGTGCCAAACACTGTGGTGTTTGAAACTAGCTTTGGCTCTTCTCTATGGCTGCCTCTTTCGTGCTGGCTGAGCTCTGCAAAAATGCTTTCATGAAAGCAAAACCCTTTTGTGTAACTTACATAACTCCTGACTTAGGAGCTTCCCTCTAGCCGTCATAACTTGTTCTCTCCCTAAAACAGGGAGCACAATAAAAGCAGAAAAACGTGTGAAAAAATCAGAACTTCCATTCAACACACATAAACAATGATTATAATCAACATCCCTTAAGTGAAAACCACATATTTGAACTGAAATTATAATAGATCTGGAATCCACACTTAGGTGGCAGGTATGTCTTTCCGCTTACACTATCTGGGAGGTAGCAATGTGACAGAATTCCGAACCCTGAAGACAATGGCGTTGGGATAAAGAATTCACCTTAGTAAACCCACAGAGTGAATCATTAAAAATTTGCTATATATTAAGCTCATTATCTTTCAAGTGAAGGGATACACCTAGACCAGGCAAAATAAATTGTTATTAATGTTAACGGGAAATTTCCAGTTGTATCTAAATCAGAGACTAAATTAACATACAGGCAATGAGCCAATATGAAATCAGGAGCTTCTTCCAGGTCTCCGATGTGATTGCAGGGTCCCAAGGTTTTGGGCCACCCTCTGTTGCTTTCCCAGGCCACAAGCAGGAAGCTTGTGGATGGGCAGTGGAGCAGGTGAGACTTGAACCATCACCCATATGGGATTGGATCCTGGAGTGTGCAAAGCAAGGATTTAGTCATTTGGCCATTGCACTAGGTCCTTGCTTTGTCTTGATATTATTTTCTCCACTACACATGACTTAAAAGGAGAGAATGAAGAAGACTTCCATGTAGCCTACTACTGACAGTTATTGTAGAAATGACCAGCATGGAACCACGTAAGAGCTGTGTCTGGGCATGGACAAGGTATGACTGAGCTGTAACTCCCAAGAGTAACAACTGGAATGGGTGTGGGCCGCCTGGGCAACAACACTGTACCTGGCAGGACAAGAGGTGGACTAAGTTAACCCACGCCAAGGACCTACCAGTGTGCATGAGATCTGCTGCTGGAAGCAGACCTGATAGAGGAGCTGGGGAACTCCTTTGTCAGGACGCAGTTTCTGCAGGCGAGTGCAAGAACCAAGACAACGGGCTGCTCAGACCAGGCCCGGTTATTGTACCCACCAGCATACATGTGAGTCAGGTCTGGAGCTAGTCCAGGCTGGGCCAGTTGATAACATCCACTGGCAGATCTGAGGACCAAGATCAGGTGCAGAAGGGGCCAGGTCAGACTGCAACTCCAGCCAGTCCACATTAGGGCTGGGATTGGGTGCTGGCTGGGTCGAGCTAGGCTGCATCACCCACCGGCAGGAACTGGAACTGGGAGCAGGCTGGGTCGAGCCAGGCTGGAGCACCTGCTGGTGGATACTGAGGTAAGGCGAGTCATGCCAGTCTGGATACAGTGGGTTCTGGGTCCATGAGCCCCAGGGGCAGGAGATCTGATGGGGCCTGGGTCACTTGGCCTGGGCCCTTGGGTCTGCCTGTGAGAACTGGTCCTCCTTAGTAGAAAAGATGGAGCAGGGGATGGCAGGCCCTTGTGCATATGGAGGATATGGCAGCCCACTGAGGCCTGCAGAGGACAGAGAACAGAACAAATTGGACAATTACTCCAGCCAAATGATGACAGCAAAAATCCGGTTGAATGGAAATTGTAAGGTCGACTGTGTCAATCAATGGGCATTGAAAAGGTTTCCTCATCTTTGGTCTGGCGAGTTTGAGAGCATTTCAGAGATATCACATCTACCTGGGCAGAACCCTTGGAATGTGCACCACAATGGGACCCTGGGTTGATATCGGGTGGCGGTTCCCCATCCCTGGGTACTGGGGCAGTTGGGAGGCTGGGTATGGCTCATCCCCTTATCTCCTTCCTTCCTCCAGAAACAGGAAGAAGAAATAGAAAATTTGAAAATATGATCACACCCACTTTTTCCTAACTCTGGATCCTTCCCACCACAATCAATTATGTAAATATTATCAAAAATAAAATTAAGAAAAAAGTGACCAGCATCTGGGGCATCTAACCTGAGCAAACCAAGACCTTCCAAACTGAGTCATGGCCCACTACAGCCCATGCTATCAATACAATCAGTGCTTCTAGAATCTGGTCAAAATGTTCTTCATTCTCTCTCCCCCACAAATGCTCTTTTAAGATAAAAACATAACAAATATTCCCAATGGAAAAGAAAAGTAATAAAAGTAAAAATGTGTGATTCACAAACTTGAAGCATAATAACACTGCAAAGCAACATGAAACTCAGCAGAGCCCAAGTCAGATTCCCGCACTCCACCTGTGGATTCGGAGGTACCCATTCTGCACTGGGGCCCAGGAATCTGGTTCTGAGGCATGTGTTACAGTGGCTCTGGGGTTCGAATACCAAATGAAAACTCGTATCATTGCAGACTGGAGGAGAAAGAAGATGCTGCATTCTGGGACCCTGAGGTCAAAGCCTTGATGGCCATGCCCTATCAGGGAGCTGGCACTCTGTCTGACACAATGGACTGGTTTGGTAAGTAGATGGGCAGCAGCAGTAGTACTGACCATTCAGAGTGTGACCAAGCAAAGAAAAGCATGGGACCACATGTTTGGGGAGTGCACTCCAAGAAGCAAGCATCGTTCACCCCAGGATGGAGCTATCGCCTGCCCCAATTCACATCAACACCATCAGTGGATGTTAACCTCACCCTGCAAGTGACTCTGGCCTTCTGCTTCTGGATCCTTCCTACAGAAGCCTGATCACGAAAATGGAGAATATATTATTCACAGCTGAGTGCAAGATCTCTTTGGGAGAGGAGACAATACTATTTTTGGATTTTGTTTATTTTATAATTTTCCATAAAAGATTAGGCAGCCAGAAACACCAACAATCTATTTTTATTCCCCTCAACTCTCTTCTTCCCACAGAGTTTGCATTAAAACCAGAGCGATTTTTAAAAATCACCGTGTAGCAGCGGCAACTGACAGGCAACTTGAGGTAACATAAATGCCCCGAACCAACACCCACACCCAGGCGCCTTGGCATGTGCACATCACAACACACCATAGCCTTTCTTCTCCTATATGCATCCGCATGCTCTTTTCTCCCAACATTATGATGGAGTTCAACTTCTGTTTGAACCGGAAATCTGACCATCACATTTCAGCACAGGAGTTGCACTAATGGAGGAACTGAGGCAACGGAAGACTTCAACACAAGGAAGAGAGATCAGTGAGACACCCCTGTGCAGCCGGTCTTTGTGGGCTTAACGAAAGCGGGTTTGGGTGGAAGACCTTGAATATGTTAATTGGCCAAACAAGCGTCATGCATTTGTCTACCAAAGTGTCTTTGGGTTACAAATGACCAAAATACAGTTGTCTTTGGATCTGAGTTATTTGACTTTAAACTTGACTGGCAGGACCATTAACTATTGATCTGTTAATTTATGATGGTTTGGAACAAGACTTTGATGAAGCTGTTAGAGCTTTCACCATAAAATCAGTAAGCCTTTAATAAAACAATCCTATCCATGTATTATTTATCTACTTATTGGCAAGGGCTCAGCAGGGTATATCACAATCAAGTTTGAATTTACCAACTATTCATAATGTTGAAAACCTCCTATTTAGTGCAGACCGCTTAAATTTCTAACTATCTGATCATGATACCTTAGCTTAACACTGATGACTCAGGGCCCTGTCATGTGCTAATAAAAAGAGATGAATCATTTTCACATGTTTTCTTTTCTGGGTGATGAATCAGAGGCTGTGCTCCAATGCAAGTGTTCGGAGTGTATTTCAAAACCAGAATAATTGAAAAGCAGTTCTTGATGTGAAAAAAATCTAATGCAAATGTTTTTATGCTACCACAGAAGCATGAGTAAGCTTAATGGGGCCAGTGGTGGGGGGATCACAGTGATCTGAAACCAGGAATAAAACAAGATCAATCAGAGAGAAATGCTATCCTTGTGTGTGTCCCTTGCAGCAGGTCCCGGGTGAGTACTTGTTCTCACTCAACCTTTCCATGGCTTTCACACATCCGACTTCTCTTTCACCCAGCAGACTTCCTGACTCCTGGTTAGAGACAGCATATCCAAGACTTAGCTTGCTAGAAGAAGTCCTGAAAGGTTGACTTCCTTTATTACCGTGTTTTGGATAGAAGCCCATTTCAGGGAGCTGAGGGTGCTTTGAAGGGGGATTTGCTTGAAGACAAGCAACAGAAGTCCTCGGACATCTTCAGGCCGAGTTCCAACAGGACCTTGACTGTACCTCCAAGCCCACGCCCCTCTGCTCCATCCAGCTGCCGTGATTGTCTTCTGGGGATTGCTGATCTTGGAAAAGCTTTCCTAGAGTTTAGGGAAAGATAACATCAATTCTTAACAAATGACTGAATAATAAACAGAATAAATATGTGCTCTCAGAAGCCATTAAACAGCACCAAAGAAGACAAAATTAAGATGCTTTCACATGTGTATGGATTCCTTCTAGAAAAGTTTTTTCTAACTTTAATGCAGGAGTTCCAGTCAGCGTGTTTTCAGATGCAATAACAGCACCAGGATCAAGCTTCTGAAACAGTGTGTATAATCTGTGAACTCAGTTACAAAGACATCCTTGGGAAGGGCAGCTCCCAGGCAGATGGAATTGGCAAACTCCCATGCTCCCCAGGCAGATGGAATTGGCAAACTCCCATGCTCCCCAGGTAGATGGAATTGGCAAACTCCCATGCTCCTCTGGTTCTGGCGTCCCCCATGAGCTACAGGCAGATGGAATGGCATTCAGGCAAAGAGGAGAGACAAGTCCCTTCTTATTTCTTTATGACAAGAAATTACGTAGAGAAGCTCCCATTGAATCTTGTTAGCCAGAAAGGGTCAACCCCACCCTTATGAAGCAGCCTCTGACATGGGAAGTTGGAAAGCAAGATTTCTGAGCTCAGCCTGAGCTAATCAGGATTTCTGCTCAGTAGAAGCACCCAAATCTGAGAAGAAAAAAAAAAAAAAGAAAGAAAGAAAGAAAAAGAAAAACCAAGGCTGTGTCATACAGTAGAGCAGAATTTGTGACTCTTGGGTAGCCAACCTGTGGGATCCCCTCTGATTCCAAGATATCACGAAATGGAACATACATGCAATGGGGAGGCCTTCTGGACAGTAGGTTGGCACAGGTCCCTCGGCATCATTAACTCCACTTCTAGGAACAAAGTCCATGGAAATGTACCTAAAGGCCAATAAAATTGTATGCTCAAAGCAGCTCACCATAGCACCTTTATTAGAAAAAGGAGGAGGCAAGAGAAAGAGGGACAGGAACAGGGAGAGGATTTAAAAGATCCAGCAGTAGGGAAGGAGTTGAACACACAAAATTACAGCTCATCCTTTTGGTAGACTACACCAGCTTTTAGAATGATGCTTACAAAGGGTTTTTAAAAGCACAGGAAAACCTTATAATGTTCTAAAAAAGAAGAAGAAGAAGGCATGGAAAATAAAATTTAAAAAATCAATGTTTTAGGACTCAGCATGAGGCTGAATTGGCTAATCCTCAGCCTGCAAGCTGAGGATGGGCAGTGGGTTCATGTCCCAGCGGCTCCGCTGCCCACTCAGCTCGTGACCTAGGAAAGCAGTGGAGGATGGTTCACAGCCTTGGGACCCTGTGCCTACGTGGGGGACTCAGAAGTGGCTCCTGGCTTTGAATGAGCTCAGCTCAGGCATTGTGGCCATTTGGGGAGTGAATCAGCAGATGGAAGATCTTTGTCTCTGCTGCTCTCTATAAATCTGCCTTTACAATAAAAATGAATCTTTAAAAAATCATTTTTGATAAAAACTTTTGGAAATCTAAACATAGCTTTTTCTTAATATGTAATTCCTGTGACTATTTTGGAGTCCCTGCCTCTATAGTAAAACTCTATGTGATGTGTTAACAGCTCTATAACAATGCTAAAGTTCAGGCGTTCTTGGGTTCATAGTGCAAATGAGGCAGCCGGGACTTCAGAACCTTGCCAGCCTCACTGAGCTACTCAATGGCAGGACAGGGCTGAGTCCAGGTCTCCCTGGCTGTTTGGATCACAGCCTGGTAGTGGAGGAGCATCCTTGCTCTTCCCAGCTGGGTTTTTTAATCCCTTCTCTGCAGCTGATGGATAAGTTACTTGCAACTTAAACTGCAAGAACTGAATGGAGGGCCATGTTTAAGAATGATGGACAAAAACATAAACAACTTGCTGAATAAGGACAATGGGAATTCAGGGCTGAGGAGGGGAGGGTAAGCAAGGGGGAGACAGGAAATTAGAGAAGGGAAGAATAACATCAGTGGCTGCAGAGAGCTTGGAAGTGACCTGAACTCTTCAATGTCCCTCATAGCTGATTTCTCCAAGTTCTATTCAGTACACAGGCCCCCTACTGTCAGGGATGGTCCAAGCATCCTTGCCAAGAGCCTCCTGCAGGCTGCAGGTGCTTCCTTTAGATGTTGGATGTTGGCCTAACTTCAATGCACATCAGAAATCTCTCCTACCAGGGCTGGCTGGACCCAAAGGGGATAGTGCGTATGTGACGCTAGGGACAAAGGTAGCCATTGATCAATCTGAGAAGATGGGGAGGGGACCCAACATACTGAAAATCATGAGTTATGTTGATACTTGAAAATGTTCATGACAAAGTAGAATTAAAAGACACTTATTTGAATACTACTTTTAATATTTTGAAATGCTTATACAGTTTTATCATAAGGCATGTTTTCCATAAACTTTTTGAAGGCTACATCGATTTTAAGAGTTATTTCACATTAAAATAAACTTCTTCTTAAAAAAAATTATTCACTTGACCGTCAGAATTTCAGGGAGAGTAGAAAAGAAAGAGAGAAAACAGGCTCTTCCATCTGTTGTTTGACCCCCCAAGTGGCCTGAAACAGCCAGGACTGATCCAGGCTGACTCAGGGAGCTTCAGCTGGGTCTCTGATGCAGCTTCTGGGGACCCAAGCATTTGGGCCATCTTGCTCTGCTTTCCTCAGATACAGTAGTAGGGAGCCAAAACAGGAGCGCAACAGCCAGGACTCAGACGGACATCCACCAAGAATGCTGGCACCACAGGCAGCAGCTCTTACCTGCTGTGCCACGGTGCTGGTCCCATACGTTTATTTTTTGCTTCCACTCTCCAGGAAGTTATGAAGTGCCCTTGAATTTCTTAATAGTCACAGCCCTGAGTGAAGGATGTAGTTACAGTTAATCAATGAGAAAGACTGAATTAATAACTGAGAGGGGGTGAGGGTGGTACTCTGGAATCTGCTCCTGCTGTTGGGATCATCGGTGCTGCCTGCTGAGCGGTGCCCACAGCAGACCCAGCTCCACACAGCAGAGCAGCAAACACAATCTTCAGCTGCAGAATTTATCTAAATATAGGCATGGCATATTTTCATGTTTATGTGGTGACCAAGAGAAACGTCAGTCGGGCAACAGCACTGCATTCTTGCCACCATTGCCGCATGGGAGGTGAGACGGCTGCTGTCGCTACACCAGGGCTGTGGACTGATTAGCACCCCGGGTCCCCTGACTCCCTTGTTTGGAAGAGAAGTCCAAGAATGAAACCACGATGCAAGAATAATGAGCACTACAGTTGATTTTGGAAAGCCCATTACAATCACAAATCAGTAACGTCTGTAGCAAAAATCACTGGAGACCAGCAAGCAAGCAAAGGACTGGTTTCTTTTTGGAGGCAACAATGCATTCTGTTGCTTTCTGATTCTCTGTGTGTGTGTGTGTTTAATGCGGTTTCCTAAAGTTGATTTAATTCTTTTTTTATTATTATTTTCGAGTGTATTTATGTGGCATTTCATATCTAGCAATACATTAACAGGAAGAGCAGAAGAAAGCCTTGTCTACTTGCACATCTTCACGTGCAGGGTCTGTTGGATTTCCCCTGTGGGCCTTGAGCAGAGCACCCTGGTAAGCTGCATCCTTACACCTTCATTGCTGGAGATCCTTTCTCTCCGAAGCTTTTCATGGCCACCAGCCCAAATGTCAAGAGAAGCAGCTCAATAGCTTGGGGATCCCCGTGAAAGCCCAAGTGGAAGTTCTTTGGGGCATAGGAAAGGAGAGCACTCCAGGCTCCAAACTCTGGGAGTCTTATTCCTGCCCTCGAGAGAAGTTCTTTCAGCAAGTGAGGCAACCCAGGGCTGGGGTCTGTTGGGGGCAAAGTGGAAGTAGAAGGAAACAGAAAGAGAGGGTATACCATGTTTGAGGGCATTGCTGAAAGAGAAGAGGTGAGGCCAGTCCTACCACCAGAGCGAAGGGCTGGGACAGAAGGTAAGACTAAAAGTTCAAGAGTCCCTGGGAGCCACGGGCATGAAGCAGGAGGGGCAGGAATGAACCCATGTGGTGCTCCCAAATGCAATGCTGCTCTTTGATGAGGCCAACTGCTTATAAAGTCCTGTACCCAGTAAACAGCAGAGCATGGTCCAGACCAGACTGTGACAGCTGCTATCACTCAGCATTTGCCATCTTTGGCTTAAACTTTAGCTTATATAATTGATGACTTCAATGAGCAGCCTATCTAAGGCCTGCCATGGCACAAGCTCTCTGTCCACTCTCACTGAATTTGTCAGAACCAGTGACATCTTTGACATTGCCACCCCAGGAAGACATGCTGCTACAAATGATTGCCATGTCTGATGTGTCATTGGCCGTGAGGTGAATGGAATCAGTAAGTGTGGGATCTGAGAGGTGGGACCATTCCTCCGGTGAACCAACCAGGGGAGCCCCCACTCCAAGATGAGCAATGGGGGCTTCCTTGATGACAAAGTGACATGTGACAACAGAGAAGAGATGATTGGGAGGTAGTGAGACAGCTGCAGGACTTTCTCAGAGATGCTTTGAGGAGACTCACATCTAGGAAATCTAGATAGGAATCTTCCCAATGTTTCCAGACCTTGTGCCCAGAAAGCATTGAGCACCAAGACACTCAGACTCATCCAGGCACCCAGTACAGGCAAGCTTCAGCTTTGGGGAGTTCAGATAAGGACATGTCACTCCCCTGGGACAGGGCTCTGAGAACAGCCACATGTTGACTTGTTACTGGTTCCAAATTCCAATCTGGTGCAAGAAGATTTTTTTTTTAAATAACACTAATTTTAGAATAGTTTTAGGTTTATAGGAAAATTATTAAGTACAGAGAGTTCCTTTGTACCCCATATTCAATCTCCTTATTAATATCTTACTTGATTAGTGGGGTATGTTCATCACAGTCAATGAGCCAATATTGATATTCTTGTTAGCTGAAGTCCATACCTCATTCAGACTTCTTTAGTTTTTACCAATTGTCCATTTTTCTAGCCAAGGATTCCTTTAGGATAATGTTTTATGTGGAGTTGTCAAATTTGCAAGGTGGAATATAAGCAGGAGAAAAATGTGTGAAATCACCTGTTTTTTGTTCTTTGCTCCTATTTGGAATATTTGATTCACTATTAAAGGAGGACTTAAAAGTTTTTTTGTTTGCTTTTTAGTGAACACACTATTATTCATTCCTGAAATAATTAGAAGCAGTCTCGAAGTTTCCTCTTACAATGCATAGAATGCTAGGCCACAGTCAAGAGAACAATGTCTGGAGGGAGAAGCACACAAGTGCTTCTGGTGTTTTAGATGTTGGATCAGAACTAGTCACTTGGAATGATGGGGGAGATGGAAAATAAGGGAGTTCCCATTTCTTCCACACCAGTTTGCCCCATTGCTAATGCCTTACATCATTAATATTGGAGTGAGGTTTGCACCTCTGCCTAGATCACACATCAAGCAGAGCTGGACAAGAGTGAGAGAGGAGACACCTTGGCGGCCTCATGACCTAGGCAGGTGGAGGTGTTTTGCAGTGAGGTCTTGCATAACTGACAAGCTCCTGGGACTCTGATGTGCCACACAGTGGGGAAACCGAGAGAGGAATATCTGAGGTTTTCACTTGGGCCTGTTTAATTTCCCTAAACAGATTTAAGGAAATAATAGAATTCCTTCTTGGATAGGGTTCCTTGAAATGCACCTTAGTGCTGAGATTGGAGCTACAATGGTAAGAGCTTAGTATCTTCCAGCTCTTGGCAAACTTATCTGACCTCAGTCACTGGAGTCTCTGAGCCTCCATTTACTCATTTGTTAGGTGGGTGATAAGTAGGGTTAGCGTTTATAAACTATGCCCTATGATAATTTAATACAAATTACCTAGGAGTTGGCAGGTGGGGAAAGGCAACAGTGGCAGAGTTCTTTGGGTGGAGGGGAGAAGATGGAGGTTAAAGACCACGTTCATAGTAACAGATTTGTTTCTTGATACAATATTCTCCATAGGAAGGGAATTAAAAGACTACCCAATTTCTCATTCTAGAAGTAATTTTTTAAAATTGTAAAATAAACTTACTGGTGGACACATATAAAGATAAGTAACTTTTTTAAAGATTTATTTTATTTTTATCAGAAAGTCAGATATACAGAAAGGAGGAGAGACAGAGGGGAAGAGCTTTCATCTACTGATTCACTCCCCAAGTGGCTGCAGAAACAAACCTTCACTGGGCAACTGATAAATTCATTGCAGTGGCATTTCTTTCCTGTGATCACCACAGTTTCCTATGGACAGGTCTGAACAGGTGCACTTACACAGAAAAATAACAGATCAAAATGGGTGCGGATATGTGTTGTTTTCTCTTTACACTTCACACTATGGAGTCTTTCCCTGGTTGGGAAGGTGGGGGTTAATGACCAGTCTATGTCAGGCTGTCATCCAGTAGTGTTCACTCAATGAAGATATTTCTTATCAAAAGTCATTAAAAAAAGAAAAGCATACACTTTTTTTCAGTGGCAAATCTGGCCAGATAATTAGATGCAATTACTTGGTTCTTTTGGTCTTAGAAAAGATCTCTTTTCTAGCATAGTAAGAGCCTGACAGCACATAGCATCCCACCCTTGTAGGCCACCCCCCTGAAGGAGGACAGTGACTTCATCACAGCGTGAAAGCAGCAACGGGGGAAGCAGAGTCCCATGGCTGAAACTCACTCAGACCAGATCGCCCTGCTATTTTTATCCTTGCAGCTGAGCATATTGATGGAATGCAGAATTGCTTTTGTGATTAAATGTGGCCAAAAACCTAGCAAGTGTTAATCTCTGGAAATCTGTTACAAATTGGATGGCAAGCGCCTGGAAACTGCTATTTTTTGACTAAAAATAATTCCTAGTCCCCTTTATAATACAGCAGGAAGAAGAGAAATTTTAATTTAATCGGTTGCGGTGGATTGGTTCCTACCAGTCAATTCCCGGTTATCACAGTGAGTATGGACCCCTGGAGCCCTTGTGGAGAGCAGACAGAGGCTGGCGGGCTGGGCAGAGGTGCTGGCAACTCTTTGCTTTGCCATGTTTTAGTTACTCTGGCCTGGCTAGAATGAGGAATACTCAAACTTTGATTTCTAAGGAATTGATGTGATTGGAATGACAGTACAGGAATACATAGACACAAAGAATGGAAGCATCACTGGATGGGAACCAGTTTGAACCGATGGTGGATGTATTGGCCATTTAGCTCAGCACTGGCCTCTTTCCTCCGGCTCTGTCCCTTTGGAAAGCAGGCCATTTGAAAAAAAAGTTCTTTAATATTATCTTCATAATTGAGAAGAATGCACATGCGTGTGGGCCTCATTGATAGGTTGCTAGTAATTTGGGCTCTACTGATGAAAGAAAAGCAGGGATAAAGATAGAATAAAAGTAGGAATTGGGAAAGGCTTGAAAGAGGTAGGGAACTTGGAGAGAATGAGAAGACTTTAAGGCAGGGCCTTGAAAATGATACTGGAATGTCTAGAAATTAATATTGGACGAGAGAGAGAGAGAGAGAGAGAGAGAGAGAGAGAGAGAGAGAGAGAGAGAGAGAGATCCTTCTTCCAGGGAGGAGCTATGTGAATAAATGCATTTAATGTTCAGGGGATGCCTACATTTCAATAGCATAATAAAAATAAATTTAAATCACCACATAAATGGGGAGTGTTTATGAGTTTCCCATGGTTTACCCATATCCCCTCATGTGGCTCTAACAATGGGTCAGTGTGGCAGTTGGGTATCACACACTTCACATTGTTCATTGATACTTGGTACTCATTTGTACTCATTCCTACGGATGTGTCTATGTTGATGGTTTTGGAAATCTAAAAAGTAGGTTCCCTCAAATCTAGGTTGCTGGGTACAGGAAAGTTCCACCAGTAAGAGGCAACAGCTCAAAAGTTGAAAAATAGAAGTAAAGCCTATTTGCTTTCCATCATGGGTGCTAGAAAATATGAGCGGTCTTTAAGAGAATGTACACAGAAAATGTGCAGGCTTATAAAATTTCATTTTCCACAGATTTTAGAAGTGCCTTATCAGGTCAGATGGATGCTGAGTGTTTTCACTGGAAAATTCCACATTTCAATGCTGCTCACCAGCCTTTGCGGGTGGAGAGGCAGAGGCCATTGCAGCCCCAGCAGCTGTGAGACCTGTGGAATTCAGAGAAAACCCCTTTGATGTGTATAGTCCTCGGTGGCTCTGTTGACTGTCAATACACCAGCTCTTCCAGGCATGTTCTATACATTCCTTCCTTGTGCTCAAACTACTGCCACTTGAAATACCTGGCATGCTTTTCTGCATTCAACTCACGTACGTGCTTGCCATTTCCATGTTACAGAGGAAGCAAGTAAGGCACAAAGCAGTGAACATGCCAACAGTCACCCAACTGTCCCATAGCGGCGAAGGTCTCAATGCAGGCTCACTAAAGTGACAGGGTTGTACAGTTAGCCTGTATGCTTTATTGCCTTTTTTTTTTTCTACTTGAAGCTGACCCTTGATAGTGCAGGCTGGTCAACTCTTATTATGGAAAGGGTGTCATAAAATGGGCCACCAACAATAGGCTGTAGACTTCCATGCTGAATGGCTTGAATATGGGCAATGGACTCCCCGGTCTCAAATTTTTGTCTTGATCTCATTAACCAGGATATCTGAATAAGGCAACACAGTCACATTCAAACCTCTCTTAACAGCTCTACTTTTCCATAGATCTTAAGAGTCCACTCAGTTTTAATTATTACATGAGGATGTAAGTGGAAGCCTGATAACCCTGGAATTGAGATAATGTGTATATTATTGATTTCCAACAGAAAACTTCATTGTTTTCATATTTCCATAATCCACTGCAATGATAATTTATCAAAATGTAAATAAAGGCAGAATGCACCAGAGGCAAATCAGGTTACAGCTTGTTGCCACTAAGATATTTGTCGTTTTAAGAGAAAGAATTTCTGAATAGTGGCAATTATACATTTTGGGGAGCTCAAATATAACAATGGCTAGGTTGTTCAGCATCACTTAAAGGGACTTGAGATTCATCAAGTCAGTTCGCTTTCCGCCTGTGTTTTCTAGTCCTGCTGAGAGGAGGAGGTGCTGTGAGGATGTGCTAATGCATGTTTCATTTTAAATGGAAATGCTTAGTTCCTGCAATAATGAATGACCTCATGATCCTGTGTGCATTTGAGCTCCTGGGCACAGAAAAGCTCAGGGATTATTTCGCTGGTGCCCTAAAGCCACACATCATTCTCTGTGTATACAGTAAAATCACACACGCTGCACTTCTCTTTGCAAGAAGCAAGGTAAGCCCATTTTAATTGAGAAAAGCACTGAACTCTGGTGTCATAGAAATCACTAGTGTATTGTGGGGGAGATTTGATAAATTCTGATTATTTACAAACACTATTGATCTAATCTGGGTGGGCTTGAGGATTCCAAAGCCCTAATTGTAAGAAGGTGTGGCTGAGGATATGTGATTGCTGTACAGAGGACCTGTGTTGTGCTGAGTCACGCAATGACAGAGAGAGAGGAAGAGGGTGAGATCCATACAGGGGAGAAGGTCGGAGTAACGCACTTCAGGACCATCAGCCTCACAGGCTTACCCTAACTATATCCAAATATTATCTCAGCTGAGCTGAGAAAACTCTAATGAGTACATCATTCAAGAGAATTAAATACTCATGTTCCACTAGTCATTTGTATGTAAAGAAACCCTAATGCCTTCTTTTTATCTTACATTTTTTCCTTTATTATTATTCTTATCATTTAATTATCATTTTATGATACAGTTCCATAGACCCTGGGATTTTCCCTACTCCCTCCCCGAATCTCACCCACCACCACTGAGTTCTCCCATATCATTGCAACAGTATAGTTCCTCATAAACAGTCATAAGTCCGTCATTGCAGGCATGGACAATGGCAGAGAGTTCAGCATCCTATTGTCAAGATATAGTTAACATTTTCACTTTAACTCCATCCTCTATCCAGAAGTAGAGATGCACACTGCACCATATCCTCACATCTGGACATGTCAGTCTCCACTACACAGTCACCATAAATCCCACCCAAGTGAAAAGCCACAAAAAAGAACCTTCAACAGGAAGAAAAACAGAAATTTATAATGCTATGAAGTTAAACAACATGCAACTGGATATGATAGCATCCACTACACAGTTAATACACATCCCCTTAAATGAAAAGCCATAAAACAAAATCAACAACAGGAAGAAAAAATAGAAACTTACAACGCAATGAAGTTAAATAACATTCCACTGAATGTGTCACTGAAGAAATGAAAAAGGAAATCAAGAACCTTCTTAAAGAAAATGATGCTACTGTATGATCTATGAGTCATTGACTAATTTAATGAGAAAAAATGTGTTTTGAAGAGATGAAACTGAAAAGAAAAACATCAAAATCCATGAGATAGATTCCACGTATCTTTGTTGGTGAGATGTATATCCTATAGGCAACAAATAGATGGTTTTGTGTTTTTAATCCAGTCTATTAATCTATGACATTTGATTGATGATTTTAATCCATTTATATTCAGGATTGATATAAATAAGTGGTAATCTGATCCTGTCATTTTAGCAATGGGTTGTTCATTGATTGGTCTTCTGTTATTTTATTGGGATGTTCTTCACATTTGCCTTTGGTTTTGGTGGGCACTATTCCTTTTCTCTGTCAAGAGAACATCTTCAAGTATCATTTGTAGGGCAGGTTTGGAGGAGGCATATTCTTTTAACTTTTCTTTACTGTGGAAGAATTTTATTTCATTTTCAAAGACAATGGAAAGCTTTGCCGGGTACATTATTCTGGGCAAGTTTTTGCTTTTAGAATCTGGAATATGTCACTCTCTCTTGTGACCTGTAGAATTTCCTTCATAAATTAATTTTGATAGCACTCTGGATTGATCAGTGAATTTATTCAAACAAGAGCTAAAAAAAGTTATCCAATCTGTTTTGGCTTTAAAAGGGTTACTTTAAATCTGAGTTTGGGTTCCTATGAGAGTACAGAGGTGCATTGTGAATTTAAGAAGAGCAGTATCCACTTCTGTGGGACTGAGCCATGTCTCCCTAACAGGAGTTACTGGAAGACTCTAACTCAAGTCCACTCCACGGACACATTTTTTATCTTGTGTTTCTAAACCATCATTATTATTGTTGTTTTTTTTTTGCCAGTATCTTTCACTTCTGTGAAGCACAGCTAATCATCTGAAAGACAATCAAAAATACCTCTTAGCAGCAAAGTCGTGTTCACAAAGTGCAGCCATCATGGTCATACACGTGACGTGCCAAAGCTCATACAGGTACTCAGGAAGACCTCTTCGCTCTCATGTTTTGTTCACAAACCAACAAGCTTGATTCTCCAGTTGTAAGGCAAATTGGAAGCAGCAATGAAGAGGGGTGACCAAGTAGCTGCTAGAGATGCCAGGTAAAACACAGAAATAGAAAGAAAAACTTGCAAAATGTAGAAAAAAGAATTCAAAAAGTGTTGCGGGCTGAATACATGGCACAGGTTGGAAAAGAGCTGATACTGTGTATTCCTCGAATTAGCCTCAGGGACATGTACCAACTATATTCTGGCATTACCAGTGTCCAGAGTGTGGGCAACAAGGTGCCAGGGAATACAAGATCTGATGGCTCTCTTCAGAAGAGAAGGGAAGAGCACATTTTAAAAAGACTACTTTCCGGAAATGCAAAAACTCCGATTGGTGCTTGAAGGTGTCAAATCTTGACTTAGCAGGTCTCCTGTGTATCCAGATGAATTTATTCATTGGGGATGTCAAATAGCCGGTGTTTTTCTGTGGGGAAAGTTGCCCAGGGGAGAGTATTCTATAGGATCATTATCTATTCATGCCTATGAGGCATGTGTGTATATGAACATATGTTAGTAAATTTTATCAACATGTGTGTGTGAATAAAGAGACATATAACATTGTCATACTGTTTAACGTGAACGCATGTGGGAGTATGGAAGTAGCCATGGAAAATCTCTGCAAGACTTTTTTTTTATGTTTTGTGACGATTTAAGAATGAGATAACAAAATCTCACTGGACTCATAGTTTTGCTGTTGACAGATGACTTCTGCACTCTGTTCTTTCTCTGAGGAAACCATGTTTTCTTCACCCTTTGGGTAAAGCTTTTTATTCTAGGCATGAAATTTAGAAAACAAAGGATAACCAAGGCTGGAATATTTAACCCAGCCTCTGGTGAAGGGAATCTTCGCTAACCCCTCCTTAACCCTATGGCTTTTGTACTTATTGCTTCTCTTTGAATCATGTGTCTTTAATAATCTCACTTGACTTTCTCTAATAGTACACACATCAGACTCCAGCTGATCCTGTGACAGGGCTTGCAACCCATTTATCCTATGGAGTGGATTGTTACAATCGAGTTGTCTGAGTCCACTCAATGTGGCTTAACATATTCCCCATAATTTTATAAACTAGTATTTATAGCTAAAGCCTTGATTTGATTTAGATTCGGTTTCAATTTTTTACCAAAAGCTCTGGCCTCTTCCCATTGAATCACATCAGAAGGTTCATAATGTCTAACTGTCTTCTCTTTAACTTCTTTAAGATTGATTAGTAAAATTAAATTGACCACTTGATCCATCCATCATAAAATATTCTATCAAAAATTTTACCTAGTGCTTTAAAATTTTTTTTTAAATTTCAATGTTTACCTAATGGAGAGGGATACATGTCTATATGGGCTGCTGATAGAGGGGGGAGGGTCAAGATACGGCTCAAGGTGGGTGAGACAAATGTTTCCAATTTTTCTTTTTTTCCTACATCTGCAAGGGTGGGAAAGGGGAGAGGCTGCTCCTTGCTGTCAAACTACATCAGCAAGGGGGATGGAGGATGGTCATTTGATGATACCTTAGGGGCCATGGTGTGGGGAAGAATATTCCAAGAGTGTTACTTGAGTGGTTTTGATATTTCTAAGATGTTGTCAGTTTCATTGCACCAGGGTCAAGAAAATCTTTCCAAGGTCTATTGGTTGACAAAGTCCATCTTAGTGTATCCACAGATCTGCAAAGCTTGACCAGGAAGATTGTCCAACCTGTTCTGCTAGCCGTCTTTTGTCGTGGCACTCTGCTGGCCTAGATAAACTGGCTGTCATGTCCTCCATATGCATCTGTTTATGCTTTCCAATGCACAGGCATCAGCAACTAAGGAGGCCCAGGCTTAATATGTGCACTCCAAGGTTGGGTCACATATCTTGTGGTTTTCCTTGTGGCTGGAGTTTGAGTCTAGTGATCCAGTTGGAGAATCCCTCAAGAAACCTTGCCTGAGATGACTTCAGACTTGACTCTAGTGCATGCCAGCTAATAAAGGGTAAGGTTCGGTCTGTTACCTGCACCAGCCAACGCACATACTGGTGGATGAAGCTGACTGGTCAGTTCTGCTCCCAGCCCCATCTCTCACACAAACCAATGGTTGCTGTGGCCTCACCCAACCCAGTCTGCCATAGACTTGGGCCCTTACACACTCCAGCGGAAACTGCAGCCTGGTTGGGGCAACCCCTGAAAACCCCCACCAGGCACAGTTTTTGCATATGCTAGCAATACTTGGCTTATTATGCATCCCATCTGGCTCTCATGCACATCCACAGGTGCTGCAGTTTAGTGAACCTGACCTGTCCCCAGACCTGGCTCAAAGGTACAACAGATGGATGCTGTCATCCAGCCTGGCCCATCGCCATCCCTGGTTTTCATGCTTACCAGCAGAAGTTGCAGCTTAGCAAAGGAGTGCCCATAATTCCCCTACCAGGTTCACCCCAGGTTTGCCAGGAGGTATTGTGGTCCAGCCTGACATGACTTGCATCCAGTTCCAGCACTTGTCAGCAAATGCTGTGGCAGAGTCTGGCTGGCCTGCACTTATTCTGGCTCTTTCATGAGGTGGCCCTCCCCCAGACCCAGCCCACATGCAGGCTGACAGGTGCTACAGCCCTACCCGGCCCAGTCTGCTCCCAGTCCCAGCTCTCATGCTCCCCAGTGGAAGCAGCAGCCTAACCAGGGGGTCCCTGAAGCTCCCTATTATCTGTGCTTTGAACAGTCATTGATAATTGACTAAAATAACCCATTGTTTCACTGCGCTTTCCAAAACAATAATGTCCTAATTCCATAATTTTGTGTGACTTTACTGGCTGTAGCTCCATAAGAACTTGCCCTTTTTAACTAGTTGTAAGAGTTAAAACAAAACAAACAAACAAACAAAAAAACAAAAACAAAAACAAAAAAACCACATTGAATGCAAGAAAGAAGAGAGTCATCAAGTCCCAGCTTTCCACCACCATGTCATCTTGGTAAGATGTGTGCCTTCCTACAGGTGTGATCTGGCAGGTTGGACTGACAGAGTACAAGGTTCTGGTTCACGGAACGCCTCATCCTTAGGGCCCAAGAGATTCAATCAGATCAAAGTAGGACTCCTGCTGGAAGATGGAGTGAGAAAACAGAGCCAGGGCCCGGCGGTGTGACCTGGTGGCTGGAGTCCTCGCCTTGGGCACCCCGGGATCCCATATGGGCGCTGGTTCTGGTCCCGGCAGCTCCACTTCCCATCCAGCTCTCTGCTTGTGGCCTGGGAAAGCAGTCGAGGACGGCCCAAAGATTTGGGACCCTGCACCTGCGTGGGAGACCCTGAAGAGTTTCCTGGTTCCCGGTTTCGGATTGGTGCAGCACCAGCCATTGCGCTCACTTGAGGAGTGAATCATCGGATGGAAGATCTTCCTCTCTGTCTCTCCTCTTCTCTGTATATCTGACTTTGTAATAAAAATAAATAAATCTTTAAAAAAAGAATGTTATTACTGAAATAATGCATTAGAAGGTTGGGGAGGATACCAGCTGGAATGCAATCAACATGCAAAGAAATGTAAAATATGAGTGGTAACCGAGGAAACATGTTAATGAAGGAACGTCAACATTCTACTAAGAGGTTAAGAAAATGAAGATGGAAAAAATCAGAAGTAATTATTTTCAAAGAAATGCAAGAAAAATTTCAAGAGATCTAGAATTCCATGCCAGCAAAAAAAAACCCCAAACCAAACAAACAAATAAACAACACTGCCACCTTAGATGAAAAAAGTTAGGGAGGAAGAAATGGAAGAAGGCTGTCAGACTTCCTCCAAGTGAGACAAGGAACAGGCAGATAGTAAACAGAAGTACTGCTACACTTTACAGAAAAGTAAGGCTATAAACGCAAGTGCAGGTGAAATCACTGTTACTGTGTAAGGTGATTCTCCACACTCCTTCAAGCCTGCTCTCCCTCTGCCTCCCCTCCAGCTTTTTATTTATTTTTTTTTAAAGATTTATTCATTTTATTACAGCCAGATATACACAGAGGAGGAGAGACAGAGAGGAAGATCTTCCGTCCGATGATTCACTCCCCAAGTGAGCTGCAACGGGCCGGTGCGCCGATCCGAAACCGGGAACCTGGAACCTCTTCAGGGTCTCCCACACGGGCGCAGAGTCCCAAGGCATTGGGCCTTCCTCAACTGCTTTCCCAGGCCACAAGCAGGGAGCTGGATGGGAAGTGGAGCTGCCGGGACTAGAACCAGAGCACATATGGGATCCCGGGGCTTTCAAGGCGAGGACTTTAGCCGCTAGGCCACACCGCCAGGCCCTCTCCAGCTTTTTAAACCAGACTGAATTTAGCACATCCACAGGGTGAAATGCAACTCCATCACCTTCATACTTTAAAGTGAGGAGGGCAAGAAAAATTATCTGCTACTAATGGAGTTAGGAGTAGGGGTCTGACCATATTATTCAGAATCGAAAAGATGACCTAGAGATGACTTTGCAAAAACAGCATCGTAGTATTCGGAGGAAGTTAGGGTGACGTCTAAGAGAACCAACAACCCATCTGGTATGGCAGGAAGCTGGTAAGTGACATTTAAAGTTGACCAGCAGTAGCACACATTGAGTTTTCCTATTTGTACACACAGGGAAAAGCACTTGAAGACCTAAAATCTGGAATTTTATCAAGGGAGGAGAAGAGGTACCGTAAGATCTAATTAACATTTGACTACACGGGCACTACAGGGCCCACGAGGGGAAATGGACAGAGCTGGGCCCATGTAGGATAACCCTCAGTGTCCCGTGCATTCATTTCATAATTATAGCACTTCTATGAGCACCGATTAAGTATATGATTTCTAGTTTCACTTTCAACATTTAAATCAGATGGTTCAGGTGGACCCCATGGCATGTTTCATTCCTGGGATCCTGAAAAGACCCAACTTTTTCCAGGGTCCCACCGAGTGCAACCATGACTCCAGGATGTCACCATGGTTGCTTCCCCAGTGTGTGAATTGATCCCCAGTGCATGCTCAGCAGTTCACTGGGTCTCATGGTTCCCAAGCTGCAGGAATGCCCCCTTCCACGCATGCACCCACCCATCTCCATCCACTCGGATCAGCCTTGGATGACTGAAAACTAATTCCCAGCCTTTCTTGGCCTTTTACCTACTCTGTTACTCAGATTTTCAAAAAATATATAGTACTGCAAGGACTGAACCTGAAGATGTCTGAGGAAAAACCACCCTGCGTCCTGGCTGCTATGGAACTTGTTGCCATTAAATATCCAGGCACTTTATTTCCTCTTCTAATGTAAATTTCCTCCCCACTGGGCCACTTGATTAATCCTCACCCTCAATCCCCAATTCAGGAACAGATGAAACTCCAATGAAATTGGATGAACACCCAAAAGGCACTAAAAATTTCCAAACCATCAGTAAAACCACCCTCACAATGGGAACTCCCAGGCTCACATTCTTCTTATTGACTGACACTTCTGAAGCCCAGTGGTGACTCTCTCAACACTCCAAAAAGCCTGGGTTATAGACGTCAGGCCACCTCCCACTCACACCTGCCACAGCCGGTCATCACAAACTCAGCATCCATTCAAGCCCCAGCCTGGGCTGAGCTATTGCTGAGCTAAGCCACAGCTGAAGGTTCTGCTGGAAGAGACTGGCATCTGGAGCTGCTATGCGGATGGTCCCAGCAGACGTAAATCTCCACACCACTCGCTCAGCTTGACCCTCTGGCTGATGGCTCAGATGGTGGGCAGATGAGCTACTAGATTTGGGGCAAGTCCCCTAGTTTCCTCAAATCTTATTTTCCTCATCTGTACAATGGAACGTATTAATGCATTAATCTGTTACAGGGATGACATAAAGTGATGGTTAACATTTGCATAAAGTACCTGAGTATATTCATTGAGTGCAATTCAGCAATGCCATTTCTGTTGTTGTGACAACTGACACATGCATGAATCAGCTTCACTTTTTGGTCCAGGAAACAGAAAGAAATGCCTGGCTGCCATTAGAAGAAAAGAGAGGTGACGTCCCAAAGCTGATCGTCTCAGTGGAAGGGCAGCTCCTGGTGCAGACAAGGTGGATAGAGCTCTGGGGCATCTGGATCCTTTTCAGCTCCCCTGTGGTCACAACTTCACGTGGATCATGACAAGGACATTCCAAATGAAAAGCAAGGATGAATTCCAGCCACAGCCAGTAGGGAGATCCTTCTTGTGCTCTGAAGATCTGCTGAACCATTCAAGTCCCGGGGCCAGAGCAAAGCACTGAAACAGCTTCCCTGGCAGCTATTTCGATCTCTTATTTAGAGCATCTGACTCAAGCTGGGTAAAAGGTTCATTTTTTTCTATGGAAAGTTTTCAAAACACCTAAAAGGATTTGGTCAAAAGGGAAATATACCCATTACAGCCAGCTGTTTCTCACTGGTTAAAACAAGTGCCAGCAAAAATTAATCATACATCAGCTGCAGGCAATATATGGATTCATTCAGGAGGGAACCTTGTCACTTGTTTGTCAGTGGCAGACAGCAGCTTCCTGCGGCCACCTAGCAGCTGTCCCACTGCAAAAGGGCATCTTTTCATTTCCGTGAAAAGTAGTGAAAATGCTAAGGCAAAGCAAATGACAAAATCCTTGACTGCTTTTATCTGTCTTTTGGCTAGAATGGCCCCTATGCCATGGGATTGCCTGGTAGGTGCAGGCTACCCTGACAACATCTTCCTTTTCATCCTAGTCCTCCTTAGCCACCAAGGCAAGGTATGAGTGTTGCCACTTACATTTCACAGATGGAGAAGCCGAGACCCTGGAACCCAAGTTACAGGAGCACAGTGGGACCAGGCAGAACTGAAAACCCTTCCACAGTGGACTTCAAACTGTCCCTAGTCCCAACCGAGGCACAGGAGCCGTTGGGGAAAAAAGATGAGAAAGATTGCAACAGGGAAAAATGTTTTCCCTGGATGAAGAACTTGATACATGAACTCAAGGTGGCATTGCCTGTAGGTTAAGGAGTTGGTTTGCTTAGCTGAGAATGAAGAACACAGCCCATGCTTCTTGGTGCAGTTGATGGGGACATAATCCCTTCTTCCATATCTGTAATGTGGGAACCTTTTCTTCATTCTCCTACTGGACTCTGATGTTCTTTCCTGGTCTAGGAGCTACTCTAATGATTTTGCTTACACCCCTGAGCCGCTCCCTCACACCCTAGATATTTTTAAAATTTATTTTTATTGGGAAGGCAGATTTGCAGAGAGAAGGAGATACAGAAAGAAAGATCTTCCATCCACTGCTTTACTCCCCAAGAGGCCACAAGGGCAAAGTGAAGCTGATCTGAAGCCAGGAGCTTTTTCTGGGTCTCCCAGAATGGGTTCAGGGTCCCAAAACTTTGGTCCATCCTCTACTGCTTTGCCAGGCCACAAGCAGGGAGGTGGATGGGAAGCAGAGCATCCAGGACACGAACTGGCACCTATATGGGATCCTGGCACATATAAGGTGAGTATTTTAAATAGGTTACTGCGCCAGGTCCTCATTCATAGATTTTTACATTGAGTTCCCACTGTAGGGTAGAGGGCTGGGATTCTGGGGACACAATGATGAGTAAGTCTCAATTCCTAGGCCAAGGGGTTCAGCACCTACCAGGAATATTGGGCATGGAAATCAGTAGACCTGTGTTCTCTCTCTCTCTCTCTCTCTCTCTCTCTCTCTCTCTCTCTCTCTCGCTCTCTCTCTCCTGCAAGCACTGGAAAGAACCACTGACGAGCATTTTGGGTTTCTCCCTCTTCATCGCTTCCTGTTGTCTCTAACTTGGCCCTGCCCACTTGCCTAGTGTCCCTTTAATGTTGACAGATGTTTAAAATTATCTCTCCCATCTCCCTCATTGCACTTCTGGCTCAGCCCTCCAACCATAGAAGACAGGCTCATGCATAACATAGTAAGTTTTCCAGATGTTTCGCTCACAGGCAGTCCTCCCAGCAGAACAACTCAGTGCTAATTCTTGAGAGTAAAACAATATCAAGATCTTACTTTCCATCCCCTTCTCCAAGCCCGGTGCATAATCTACAGATTAGAAATCACAAGGAATGTGGAAATAAGAAAGGATCCCTGGGTACAGCTTGGTACTGTTTTATTCGTCTGATTCACAGTGTTGATAGAGCAGTGTTCACCTCCTCTCTGCACCGGGCATGTGCTGATGGCTCCATCCATCAGGCGAGTTGTCAGAGCATAATGCTCTACAGAAGCTGTTAAACCAAGGTCCAGCTGCTTAACACTTCAGGGAGCTGAGAAAGAAGCAGTGAGCCTTAGTGCCAGCAGAAATGTATCTGGTTCATCCAGCAGAGGAACGGAGCTAACAGCAAAGTCTTCAGATCAAGGGTCTGGAATTTAGGAACACTTTCCAAGTAGGTGCTTGCATTTCTCTTTCCTTTATGATCCTGGAATCAATCCCTGCTGGAAACATTGCTAAATAACTGACCAAAAATGATAACCTCAAGGAATCTAGGGTCCATGTGCATTAGCAAATTTAAAGGTCACTTATATAGGCAAAGAAAACATAGGGAGACAGTTTCCATCTCTCAAAGCCATAGTTGTGCTGGTCCACAGGGGCTGGACCTTATAAACAGGGGCATGGGAGCAGGACAGCCAGTAACTACTCAGTCACATCAGCAGTCTGGCTGGGGAATCATTTTATGATATCTTCAAGAATGTTAAACATACACAAAACATCCAAAAGATAGTACATTTTTCTTTCCTATTAACCCCTCTAATACCTTTAAACAGTTTTAGAGCTTTCTGATCTTTTAGATGATCCAGGTTCCTTAAGGAGGGTGTGAGAGACAAATAGAATAACCTGTTACAGAGTCACAAAGAGACAGCCAGGTATCTTCAGTGATCTCAAGGATCCCAGCCTTCTTTTGTAGAAGAGCTTCCAGGTTGGAACCAACATGATAGTAACTCAAAGGGGCTCTCTGCCTGCAGGTGGCACTGCGGATTCTGGCAATGGGAGCCCTGTGGGTGCTCTCTAATAACAGCCTTAGTTCATCATCATTCTAACCAAAAGGGTTCCCTTTGATTGCCTTGTCTGCCCTCATTTGACACGGCTGAGTCATCCCATGCTGTGGCATGGAACGCTGTGTGGCAGCAGTAAAGTCAACAGCAGCTCTCAACCCTCTGTGGCTGCCCTGCTGGTTCACTCAAGTTCACACCCAAGAACTCCATTGGGGGTGATGAGGAGATGGCCTGTTCCCTGGGGTAACCAGCACCTGAAGGGGGAGGGTGGTGAGGGACACAACTGGGGTATTGGAGATTCCTCTCCAATGTACTTTCCATTCAAAGACTATGTGTTTTCATTGCATCATCAAATGCATCCCCCACCAGAAAGGCATGCTAATCCCAGAGAACTCGCACAAGACAAAAGGGGCCATCTCCTGTTCCACCTGCTAACTGTGCATGGAGAAGGAAGGTGGGCACAGAGAAGCGGACCACTCTCTCCCCAGAGGTGAACTTCCTCCACCAAAGAGAAGCTGTTTGCTCTCTCTGCTGGAGTGGTGATGAAGGGGAGTTCATAGCGAAAAAGGACAGCTTCACAACCTCTTTCTGATTTCTGATAGGCAAGGGTCCCAAAACAAGAGCCTGTCTGCAGCTGGGGAAGACAGAAGTGCTGGTTTGATGCAGGTGGTGGGATACAAAGGAATGCATGGTAAAGAGGGATGACACCTCAACTGTTCTACGTGCTAGGGAGTGGGGATATGGGGAGGGCAGCAAGAAGGAAGAGAAGGGATGAAGTTTCACTAGGCAGTGTGTGGTACAATGTCTTTTCCAGCATCTTATGAAACAGCAGGGGAAAAAATTAAGCTCAAAAAATAGTTTTTGATTTTTCTGTTGGGATGGGGGAGATGGAGTCCAAGGAGTGCCTAGGTGTTTGAAGAGGTACAAGGAGCAAGGATTGCCCAATGGACTAAGCCCAAACTGAACATGCTAAGAAATTTTTAAAGGAGTGAAGGGTGTACTTCATATAGATCTGATAGACTTAGGGCTGAGGTAATTTTAAGGAGACAGGGCTGCTTCCTAAGTGAGTCAAAGGGAAGAGATCCCAAGGAACCCAGAACATACATTCTCTGCTATCTCACTGGAGATTTGAGAGCAAAAGGGCCCCTGGGCTGAAAGCAGGGTTTAATGTGTCTCAAGGGCAAAGCAAGTGTTGCTAGGAAGCCATTTAAGGCCACCAGATGTTTGGTATGATGGAAACACATGCCTGCAAGTACAACTTGTTCCAGTTTTTAACTTAGTAATTTTGTAAGTGTGAACCCTGATCCTTAAATATCAGTTCCCAAGCAGATCTACTCAGATCTACTGATGGAGACACTTAGGGACTAGGTCCTGATCATATGGTTATATAACTCCCCTAGGTAACCCTGATAGACTTGGACACTGGAGAATCACCAGCTTAAATGGTCCTGATACTTGGTGGCATCAGAACCCCCAGTTGCCACAGAATGCCTGGCATACACACACTGGGAATTTTGGTTTTGCAGACCTGTGATGAGCTTGGCATCCCATGTTCAATGAACTCTGCAGGTGATTCTGGTTCCCATATGTTCTGAGTGTGGCAGCACTTGTCCTACTAAACTCATGTGAATGTTTGCATCCACTGGTGTCTTAATGTCATCAGTTAACTGGTGAGGACAGAGAGTGGATAAAAACATGACATTTGGGGAGGTGGAGCTGGTGGAAGGTCTTTGGATTGCTTGGAAGGTTGGTTCTAGTGAGAGATTTGACCATTTGAGTTCCAGTTCTGCCTAGGTTCTCCTTCTTCTTCTTCTCATTCCTGCCCCACCATGTGATTATGCCTCTGCAGCTACCATGATCAGCTTCCATCACACTCTGGGCTATGGAGCCATCCAATCTTGAAACCTCCCTTATTTTCCAAAGAAGTTCCTCTCACCTATTTTGGTTAAAGTAATGAAAAGTGGGCTGATACATCATCCAATTTAGAGAAGTACTAGAATGACAGTTAAGAAGAAATTAAGTCCCAGAGCCTGAAACTATGAGCCGAACGTTGCTGGCAAACTAAATAATCTGCTGAAACAGCTAAGACTCCCTAGGATGGACAAAGTAACTTAATTAGCACACTTCATTTACATAGTGTTGTACAAACCACAGAGAAAGAGCCTTGGATATTGCATACATGGAAGAACTCTTTATCCATAAGCCCAAAGCTCAACCCCAGAGAACTTGAGAAGCCATTGAACTGAATGGGACCCTAAGGAGGGATGCTGTGCCTCTCTAGGCACACTCTGGACTTTAGGGTCCCTAGGAGTGGTGCTCATAATCTCCAAAGGAGGTACAAATGCAAGTTTCTGAGCCACTCTGTTTTGCTCAACTGACTCAGAATGGAGACCAAACATCTAAACTTGTATTAGAAAACTATCTTAGCTGTGCCTCATACACACTCACATTCAGACTCACTGGCCACTAGGTCTAGAAAAGGGATCAAAAAGACTGGTGAGTGCCACTTATATTCTAGCAAAAGGCAGGGAAAATCAGTCTAGTTCAAGGGCCGGAGCCGTGTGGCCCAGATGGAAAAACAGAGGACCCAGCTGTCAGATTCTCACCCTGGGAAGGACAAAGGGTCCCTGGTTTTGAGCAAGAACCCTATGAATTGTTGGTTTCCATGGATGGGCTAAGAACTAATGAGATTCAGCATATAGGATCTTAAGTATATTAACTTTAATATTTCTCTATGCTCTGAGTGCTTGTCTGGTATTTAAAATGTCCCCAGAGGTGCCAGGAGAGTTAGAAAATGCCTACCCAGCAATACACTATGAAATTTCCAGAGGAAATTGCTCTGGAATAGCTATAAATATAATATTTCCCATAATATTTAATTCCCTCATTCCAGGTTCTTCTTGTTAATACCATTTTTATTTCAGTACCAGTTTTAAACATTCCTTAAATAATGAAAAAATAAACTACTACAGTGGGTGTGTAATTTGGAGAGAGTAGGGAAGGGATGATGTTATGGGGCCTGAACAGCCGGCTCCATTCTGAAAGAAAAGGATGGGAGGGCAGCGTTGCGATGGCGGATCCTGGGAAAAGAAACCCCAGTCCTGGGGCTCCCAGAAGTGGACAATGGCAGAAGTGTTCTATTACCATCACCATTTTTGCCAAAGATTGAGAAAAATGGAAAGCTGAAATGTCTGTCCAGCACTGGGTACTCTAGTGGATAGTACATGTTGGAATAGACACACTTGTCAGAACTCAAGGATTAGCAGTAACTAACTAGATGGGCCTGGCACAATAGCCTAGTGACTAAATCCTCGCCTTGCATATGCCAGATCCCATATCGGTGCCAGGTTGTATCCCGACTGCAACACTTCCCATCCAGCTCCCTGCTTGAGGCCTTTTTGTGGAAAGCAGTAGAGGACGGCCCAAAGCCTTGGGACCTTGCACCCACGTGGGAGACCTGGAAGAAGCTCCTGGTTCCTAGCTTCGGATCAGCTCAGTCCAGCCATTGTAATCACTTGGGGAATAAACCAGATGGCAGAAGATCTTTTTTTTCTCTCTCCTTCTCTCTGTAAATAAGCCTTTCCAATAAAGATAAATGAATCTTTAAAAGAAAAAAAAAAGAAGTAACTAGACACCTTACAGATTTTCCTGAACATTTCCACACCTACTTCTGCAGTGTAGACCAGGAAAATATTTTTGAAAACCTACTGTTCAAAGTGCAGCTTCATTAGAAGTCAGCTGGCCTTCCAACTGGCATTGCAGACCGATGATTATACCCAAATCCATTAAACACATAAAATCTCTTATTGGACCTTCCAATTAAAACTCAAGACTCATAAAAAAGGATGGAATGATCAGAGGAAAGTGATCTAACACGGTGCAGAGTGCTAGGAATAATAATGTTGGGGTGCATGTAATGTCTTTTGCCCAAGAAGCTAGAAGTATATTCTCTAATGGAACAGGTTTTCATGATTAGTTTGTTAATTATTTGACCTTGTATATTTCCAAATTCTTCCAACTGTAAAATGAGTATAACCATCCAGCCTGACATCGAAGAGATAATAGCGGTTTTACATGAAGTGTCTTAAAGTTCATGGAAAATGAGCATTATGAAATAAAACTGCATTATACATGGATTTCAAGGATTTTTTCTGTACCAAAATTAACATATATATGTTAATATATATATTACTCTCTCTCCCAAGAACTTTTTAAAGTATCCTCATGCAATTCTGGGGAGCAGTTGTTACCTTCACAGTAGGGATCAGGGTAGGGGAGTCTTTCATTTTCAAGCTTTTGATTTTCTGATGCACTCAGGGGAGGCATTAAAGCTTTTGGTACTCGGGTACTGTCAGTACCTGCACACAACAGGGCAATGATTCTTGCACTTAGCTGTGTCTAGGAACCACCTGGGGGGTCCTAGAAAAGCCTAGACTCATGGTGTTACGTCAGATATTTTATTTCAATGATTTTTGGATTGCGCTTGAAAAATTCAACCGCCCAGGAATTTTGTGCACCAGACACTGTGCAAGACATTCTGATGTGCAAGTGAGCACACAAAAGCCACTCAGTGTTTACAAGCAATCTGCATTTGCCACCAACCTCAAACTCTCCAAGAGGATCAGAGCAGTGACAGATGTCAACTGGTAGGATGCTGCCATGTGCCACCCCAATACAAACTTTATCACCTGTCTAAACTCTATTATTCTTCCCCATTGGAACTCTATTTCTTTGCTAGAATATTCTAGGGGTCTTTTTTTAAATTGAGGAATGCAAGAGTCTGAAGAAAAGGGTCATTTTTCTGCTTCTCAGCAAGTTAATTTTCTCCTTGATTTTCACTCCAATATCACACATCATTTACACCACTTTCCCAGACGAAACCCTTCACACTGAACTCTTTCAGGAGACTCTGCACACAGCCCTGGTTCCAGGGACTTGAACAATATGACTGCTAGTGAATGTGTCTGGCTTGGGCCTCCCAGGATCAGAAGATAATTTCATATGTCTGGTTCTAACCTAAACCATGTGTTTATTTCGAAAGGAAATTAGCCATGGACCTAACTACTCTGAGCTATTTCATGTACATTCTCCTTTCTATGTTCCATAATTTGGAATTGGGAAAAGTCTCTTTTGTTAATGATTTCATACTTCCTAAGATTCCATTCTGGAATGCAGTTGATTAATTTCTCTTTAGTTTTTGATGCATCAGTGCTAGAGAGGCACTGGAGTCTTAGTTTACCCCAACACAACAGCAGAGCAAATAAAATACATCATTACACTCCAAGCAGCTCCAATGTCCAAGGATGAGAACAGATGATTCAGTGAGTAAACCAAAGGTAAAATGAAGCGACAAGGACAAATACAACTTCACGTTAGTGAAGAAAATGAAGAACTAAAAATGCCCAATAGATTTTAGGGTCCTTAAAAACTGTACCTGAGGGAGATTGCTTTAGTGATACTTGGCATATCCGCCTTTTGTTATTTATGGCTTGCCTCTTTCCCGAAAGAGAGTGAAGCTGCTCATTTATTCTCCCTGGCTTTTGCAAGGTGACATGAGAAAGAAGAGACCACCTCTTCACCTTCATCACTGCCCGCCTCACAAGTCCACCAGCCATTCAGGAGCTTCAGACAAGACCAGGACAGAGCACTCCTCATCCTGTGATTGGTTTTCCAACATCCCCTATATCTTACCAGTTTAACAGCCATTAAAAAAAAAATCTTAGAGGCCTCCCCAAAAGCTCAGTCTACATGCATGTATTTTGTATGCAAGGAGGGCAATAAAAGTGGCACAAATAAATAACTTGCTTTATTTTCCATTTTAAATGTAACTACAAAACTGTAAAAAAGGATTCTCCAATTTTTTGAAAACTCTTCTTTTTCTGTGTTCTCCCAGAGCCTCATCCTCCTGCGGATTTCTTTTATACCTTTGCCCAACTAAGGCGCAATTATTCTGCTCAACATTATATTGCAGAAGTTTCCCACACTGTTAAACACTTTTAAAGGTCCTTATTTATTTGAAAGACACACACACACAGATCATGTATCTTCTGATTCACTCCTCCAAATGTCCACGGTAGGCATTACCAATCCAGCAGCCAGTAAGTCCATCTGGGTTTCCCACAAGGGTGGCAGGAAGCCAAGGCCTCAACCCATCATCTATGACTCTTGGTACATTAGCAGGAAGCCGGTCCAAGGTCACAGGCAGGACTCACACTGCTCGAATATAGGATGTAAGCATCCCAGGCAACAGCCCAACATGCTATGCCACAGCATACCCCTTACCCCAGCCTTTTAGTATTTCTTCCTATGGTTATGTATGTTAAATTAATTTTTCATTACCATTACACATGATGCTCGAACAGTGCTTACAGTTGTTATACCCTGATAGTAAGGGCAAAGGAAGGGAGGTGTGTGAGCAGGTGGCCACGACACCATCTGGGAAATATGTTGCATTGCTGCTCTTTACTGTGTCCTGGAACACTGAATGTTCCAGAGAGTAGCCTGCTACTGGGGAGTTGCTGCACCAGTTTATTTATCTAACAGTCCTGAGATAGGTCACAGTTTTGTTTTGAAATTCTTGTTGGCTTCCAACATTCATATCCTGCAAGGGACAACAGGTTCTAGGAGAAGCAGAGGGGACAGCTGGAATGAAATAGCCCACCCCTCATCTTCTGCACAGACGCTGGGTAGCGAGGGTAGGGCTGGGTTCCCATGGCTAGCCCAGCCCACACATGGGTGTACAAACACACACATGATATATTTCACTCAAGGAGAGTCACAGTGGGCAGCGAGCATAATGACGCAGACATGGAGTGTCCTGGAACCAGACATTGCTATCTGTGTTTGTACACCCCAACCTTTCTCATTGTAAGATATGGACTCAATCAAACAAGCAGGGGTGAACATGAAGATGGGGACTCGGCATAGGGTCAACAGCATGCAGGTGCTTGCTACTGCTTTTATCTTCCCCCTGTCCTTAGAATGATGGCAAAGAAGAGGTCAGAGTGCCGGGACACTACCTGGGTAACCCTAATGATGATGATAAAAATAATCAAACTTTTCAATACAATCCTTGTCTCTTCCTTGTAGCTACTAGAGATGAATGGCACTGGTTTTTACAAGAATTTTAAGCCAGGGACAATGTTCTAGACCTTGTGTCTGAATTTTTAAGCCTAACACCTAAATAATAGCTCCTGGAAGTTTAAGCTTTGGTTCTGACCATACACACTGAGAGCTTGCTTAGTATAAGAATCATTTGCCTGGTGTAAGAAGCTCACTTATGCATCACCTGCATGCCAGGACTCTTGGGCCTTCACAAGAACCTTATGGGATAGGTTTTCTTACTCTTATTCCTATTTTATGGGTATGGGAACTGGAAGACAGAAAGACAAAGTTATTTTCTCAAGGCTAACCAGAGTCAGCATCTGGAATTTATATTCAGGTCTGGTGATTTCCAAATCCATTCTCTTCCTTCTGCACCCACTCTCGCTCATTGTGATGTCTGCATAAAGGTGACTTGAATCATGGGGGCTTGCACTGCTGATGAAGTAACCCGGTTCATGCACACAGCAGCTTTTCTGAACTGCTCTGCGCTGCCCACACATCCTGGGCCCAATGCCAGCCAAACAAATCGCACTGTCCCCCACCCTCACCCCACTCACATCCATCCATCAGAGTCAGCATCTGTGTTCTGACCCTGGCCTGCACCGACTCCTCCTCATAGTGAACAGAGTGTTGTGTAGGAATGCAGAGATAATCAGATAAAGCCTGCTGGCTTCCTCCCCACCCATCTGCCACTTCCCACTCTGTTCTCACGCCTCTTGACCTTCGGTCTCACTCTGTCTCCTCTGCCTATGTTTCGTTCCTGTTGCTAGAAAGCAGACTTTGTGAGTGGGGGACAGCACTGTGGCACATCAGGTAAAATCACCACCTGTGACATCAGCATCCCAAATGAGTGCCAGTTTATGTCCTGACTGCTCTGCTTCCCATCAGTCTTCCAGCTAATGCACCTAGGAGTGTAGTGGGAGATGGCCCAAGCTACCAAGGGATAGCACTCCTGCCACCCATTAGGGGAGACCCATGGGAGTTCCAGGCTCTTGGCTTCCACCTGCAGCCAGTGCAGCCATTTGGGGGAGGGAACTAGCAGATGGACATCTCTTTGTCTCTTTCTCTGTCTATAATTCTATCTTTTAAATAAAGAAAGAAAGCATTTTTTTTTAAGAAAGTAGGCTTTTGATCATGAGGGTGGCTCCTTGCCTTTCTCCTTTACACCCCAGCTGGCCTTGTGAGCAGGTACCCGATTCTACTCGGGTGGTGTGGCTACAAATCCTTCCCACATGATGGAAGCGTGGAGAACAAAATGAGAGTTGGGCAGGTGGCTCATCTTCCAGAGCATCCGGCTGAAGGGGACTCACCAAGATCACAGGGTTAACCCGCACTGTTACAGGTGTAAGCATGCCTCCTCCCTCAGCCCCTAAAATTCCTATGTTGCAACCCCGTTTTCCACATCTCAAAATGTCCATGATCTCATCTGGAAACAGGATAGATACAAGTAGTTAAGATGAAGCATCTGTTTGCTGTTGATATCACAAAACGCTACATGCTGGCTAGTTTATAAAACCTGGAGGGTGACTTTGACAATGGATTGGACAGATACGGAAGGGGAGAGTCCAGGGTCATGGTCCTGGCACCCAGTTAGGAACTGGGCAGCCTCAGCTCAGAAGGACAAGCAGAACCGCAAACAGTGCTGTGGGAAAGAGACCAATGCAAGGGGCTTCCTGGCTTTGCAGGAGGCTAATCCTGGATTATCTCACTCCATTGAGAAAAACATTAATCCCTTACGTATCCTTAAGATTTATGTAAATGTTGAAAAGTAGAGTTCCAGTAAGGGAGAGTGAGAGAGAACAAGAGAGCGAGTGAGAGTGAGCTTCTACCTCCTGGTTCATCCCTAAATGCCTGCATCAGCTGAAACTGGGCTAGGCCAAAGTCCAGGTGTGTAGCAGGGATGCAAGTGCTTGAATCCTCCCTGGATGCACGTGGACAGGAAGCTGGGTTGGAAATAAAGGCAGGACTCAAAGCCAGACACTCTGAAATGGACCACGGGTGTCTCAAATGACAGCTTCGTAATTCCACCTCTCCACACCACATAGTAACAATCAAATGCCACCCTGTGTTCCAGGTGGACACAAGCTACCTCCAAACCATGGCATGAGGTCCTGGCAGAGTGACCCCTAACTCAGTTTAATGTGTGTCCTTGTGCCGGAGGGAGCCTTGGACACCGTGCATGAAGATGAGGGGGCAGGGTGCTCCTCTACAAGCCACAGATGTCAGCCATCACCAACATGGGACAGATTCTCAGTCACCACCTCAGAGAGGCCCCATTCTACCTACACCTCGGCTGCGGCTTCCAGCCTCCAGTCCTTGTGTGAGCCCCCAGCGTGGGGTACTCTGTTAGGACAGCCCTGGAAAGCTGCTAAATGGAGAGGGGCTCCACAGAGTTGCCCGGAAGCCCCATCCAGTTCTGTGCAGAAATAGGGTACAACAGAGTCAAGAGAACACAGTACTGCCAAGAGAGATGCCACGTAGCTACAGGTTCAAAAGCAACACCGAACCCTCTGTAAATTCTGTAGAGAAAGAGCCAGACCAGAAACCATTCACCTTTAGCAAATCCCCTGATACTGTGGGCAGTCTCACGTATGCCTGGGAAGATAGGCAACAAGTTATATTTTCAGGCTCCTGTGATCTTTATGGCAGAGACTTGTGGCTTTCAAGGAACTTGGGCCTTTGTGGGATTCTTCCTGCCTTAGCAAATGCCATTGAACTGCTTTATGACTGCCTTGGTATAAAGACAGGTATAATATATGCTGGATCCATCATTGTGCACTCATTGTTGCATTCATTTTCTGATTTTAAAAAAGAAATTTGAATACATTCATGGGCTTTAAATTTTTTTAAGATTTTATTTATTTTTATGGGAAAGTCAGATACACAGAGAGGAGATCTGTCCGCTGATTCACTCCCCAAGTGACTGCAATGGCCAGAGCTGCACTGATCCAACGCCAGGGGCCTGGAGCTTCTGCCAAATCTCCCACATAGTGGATGGTTACAAGGCTTTGGACCGTCCTTGATTGCTTTCCCAGGCCACAAGCAGGGAGCTGGATGGGAAGCGGGACCGCTGGGATTAGAAACAGTGCCCAAGTGGGATCCTGATGTGTGCAAGGCAAGGACTTTAGCTGCTGGGCTATCGTGCCAGGTCCCATCCATGGGTTCTCAAAGCATGACAGGTCCAGGCACTATGTTTCCTGTACCTATTGGCAAAGTCGGCTCTGCCACAGAGATGAAATGATGACCCACTGGAATCTCAGGCAGCTGAACGTTACTGTATGATTTTGCACCAGAAAGCCGACTTTGCAAAGAATCATGAGCAGGTGCATTGTATTATACTCTCCCCTCTTCAAAAGCCATGTGTTCACTGTGCAGGTTGCATTTCTTGTTTCAAAAAGCTCATAGTCTGCTTTACATTTTTCCTTTACCTCAGGTGAACCAAAAAATAAGTACTCCCAGATATGGATAGAGAACCACGCTACATATTAGCTGCCACCACCTGCAAGTGTGGAATCGTAAATCCACACCCCTCCTGCTAAGGCAACCATTGTACATTGTCAGAACCAGACATAAAACATCCTTTATGCGCCATATTATTGGCCTTCCTGATTTACTGTATTTACAGTCTCCAAGTTAAACACCAATGGAAGCACCCAAAAATATATTCTCTCATAGCCTCTGTCTGGAAAGCGCATTGCCCAAATAATGTGTGCTCATTCATCACTGACTTTCCAAGACTAGCATGCCATTCTTTGACTTGCGTTTCTACCAGAGTACATTGGGAAAACCACAAGCACAGAGTGGGAAAGGCAGAATATCGGGCTCTCAGGTTCAGCTACTTTAGCAAGGGAGCATGTTTCAAAAACTAAGCCACCCCAAGAATTGGCATCTGACTCCTCTTGCTTGGAAAGTAGACCAAGATCATTCCTTGATGTCACATCTGAGTCTACCTCCCTTTCATTCACACCCCCCAGCAATAGCAACAGTGGAAAAGATTGAACGAACAAGCCCACTTAAATGATTCTCCCTAGAAACCATTAGGAAGTATCTGCTTGTGCAAAATCTCAGCGGCTTTCTTGGAGAGTAGGATGTCCAGGACCATAGATCCTACTTAGTGACAAGCCACTGGAGTGTAAGCATGGGAGCTAGAAAGCCATTCCCTTGTTCTAGGTTTGTCCGTGCTGGAAGGATGTGGTGGGCGTGATACCAGTTTCATAAACTGATTCTGGCTTGAACATCAGCTTCATAACAACCAGACAAATGATGTCCAGGATCTCCTGATTTCTAATCTATGCAATAAGATCTTGACAATGCTGATTGGGAAATCAGTCAGCAGGGAACAGTCCACCCAAGGCTGGCAGTCCTTTCCCTCAGGAGGGCCCATGCTTAGATAAATGCCCTACTGTCACCATCATTTTGTGTACTTTTGTTTTTGAACTTATGATCTGCAAGTGCAGTCCAAAGGGCCGATGGAGCAGGCACTGAGCAGAGAAAGTGCACATGACATGGCCCTCTGCTGCTCCTAGTCACCCTGCTCACAGCTCCCATCTCCTGCCTACCTTGTGCTCACATTCAGTCTTGTTTTATTCCCAATACTGGGCAGGGGTTGGGACACTCATGGAATCCCATGATCATATTTCCATTCGCATTTGAATCAGAAACTTGCTTTGCAAACATAAAAAGTGGCAGCAGCACCTTATGAAATACAGATGACCAAGGGATCCTGCCGTAGCTTTCCTTAGTCATGTTACTTCCTTACATTAGCCAACCACTGAGGCTGAAAATGACAAGGGAGAGATAAGGCAATCCAAGAATCTCTGTCCTTTGGATTAACAGTGAGAGGAGACATGCAGGCACTGGGAGTCAGGTGCACACACATGAAGAAGCAAACCAACCAAAAGCCCAGCTGAATTTGTTTAGTGCAGGATCTCTGGTAAGAACAAGATACAGGAGCATGTATGCACTTCAGCTATGAGTCAGGTAATTTCAGAGATTCCATATGGAGTAAAAGCTGTCATTCAAAGTCCTTCAAAAGTTCACGGACAATGTGCGTTAAAATAGTGTATGGGTTTCAAAGTTCTTTTTTGTAGTAAAATAAATATCCCTTGCTGTCATTTTTGGTTAAATTCTTGATGTGTTCTCATAGTTGCTGATACTCCCTGGCTCTAACTATGGCATAACAGGACACTTTCTGGAGACTGGTTCAGGACCAAACATGAACTTCAAATCTGACAATAAGAAGCTTGCTGGGAGCCAGGGAAAGTCCTGTTTTCTGCTTGCAGAAGATACTCTGCCTAGGTCCTCTTTCTATAGGAGTCAGGAAACGTAAAGCTGAAAGACAGGGCAAAGTCAACAATTCATAAAAAAAAGAAAAAATTACTAAAATTGTACAAAAAATAGAGCCCAAGCTTCTGGAACAATCTAAATGCTGCCTATGGACCTTCAGTAGTGTGAACCAAATTGAAGATGCATTTTCTGCACCTCCATAGGGGATGCTGCCAGCATGCTGATAAATATTTGTTAATGAGTAGGCAGGAGGGCGAGCCTGGAAAACCAACAGTCATCCTTGGCATGGACTTAGTGAGTTTCAAAGAAGGTGTAGACCCAGGCCCAGCACAATAGCCTTATGGCTAAATCCTTGCCATACATGCACCAGAATCCCATATGGGCACCAATTCATGTCCTGGATGCTTCACTTCCCATCCAGCTTCCTGCTTGTGGTCTGGGAATGCAACAGAGGAAGGCCCAAAGCCTTGGACCCTGCACCCATGTCGCAGACCCAGAAGAAGCTCCTGATTCCTTGCTTCAGACTGGCTCAGCTCCAGCCATTGTGGTTGCCTGGCGAATGAACCAGAGGATGGAAGATTTGTCTCTCCTTCACTGTGTATTGGCCTTTCCAATAAAATAGACTATATATACATTTTTTAAAAGATACAGATCTACCAGATGAAGAGCAGCGTGGAAGGCAGCAGTCCTGGGAGGAACAGGCACAATGTTATATGCAAGGGCAACAGGCAGATGAACACCGGGTCTGGGAGGGACATAGTCGGGAGATGTAAGTGGTTCCTGTAACAACACTGGGTACCACGGAGGGACTGCTTCAGGTTGTGCTGGATCTGGGGTTTGCTTGGGGTGATGCAAGTAGTTGCAATGGAACCCTATTGTAGGGCATGGTTCAGAAGGACTTGGGGTGATGGTGAAATCCATAGCCATACAGCAATGGTAAGCTCTTAGGAGATACTTCTTTCTTTTTCCCTTTCTCTTTACTCCCTCCAGCCCATCTCTCAGATTAATTTGAAAGGGCAAGACAGAAAGAGAATTTTATCTACTGTATCTTGGGCTAGGAGCCAGGAACCTCATCTGGGTATTCCATGTGGATGACAGGGGTCCAAGTTCCTGGGCCATCTGCTTCTGCTTTCCCAAGCACAGGAGCAGGAAAGTGGGGTATGCATCAAAGCTTTTCCAGGCACTGTGATGTAGGATGCAGGCATCACAAAGGGTTTTTCTTGTACATACAAAAGCACCTGACCCATTGTTTTTGATACTCATTGTTTGGAGTCACTTGGATTTGAAACAGGCTCTGCCTCTCATTAATGCTTCATTATTCTGGGGCATGGTCTCCTAAACTGTAAGATGAAGGCAGGTACAGGATTTACCTGTCTCTGGGCCGTGGCAGCTATGAGATCAGCAGGAGTTGACAGAAAGCAAAAGCCCCCGTGGACCTGGGCTGTTGTTACATCTTTGGTCATTTCCTGGGGCTGGTTTTATCTGCCTGGGTTTTGCGGGCTCCTACAGCTGTCCCCCATCTTTAGAAGTGTGGAGATTGCTGCTCACAATGGCAGAGCCCTGTCACTGCCCTGTGTTTCCGGGCAGTGGCCTCTAGCAGCAACAAGAATGCCTCCCAGGCTGTGGACTGCCCGGGCTGTAGGTTCACAGGTTCACCTTCCTGACAGAGAAGAGAAGAGGCTCTCTGAGCCAATTCAACACCACTCAGGCAGCCTCTCAGGCTATTTCTGACAGCCAAAAGAGAGAGGTGATGGCTTGAATCCCAGCCGGCTTGGAGTTTATAAAAGACGAAGCTAAACCCACACACTACATACTTTTGTTGCCGCTTTCACTTTATAAGGATGTGTCCAGTGAATAAAGCATATTCTTGCTGACTGTCTTGGTGTTCTCCTTCCCCAGGCCTCATTTGATGAGACCACCCACAGACTCCTTGGCTGCAGGAGTCAGGTATGACCCTGTTAGTACAGTATATTTTCTTCAGTTTATGCTTTCATCGGGTATTCATTCCATGAGTATGACAGGGCAGATGCCTGTGTCAACCTGCCTCATACAGTTATCTGCATCCTGCATACGTACCCCATGAGTGACAGTCACACACATACACTTGCATCTATACTTCTGCCTTGTCAAATAGCTGGAATCAAAGGTGCAATATGAACATAAGCTACCTTTAAAAACATCCCTTCCAAACTCCAATCAAGAATTGGATAGTCAAATTCAGTTGATTTCTGATCCCTGGATTAGTATAAGCTTTACTGAATTGGATAGAAAAATATAGCTCCATTCAGCCATACTTACTATCAATATTTATAGGTTGAATATACATAGTAAAAGAAAAATGAGAAACTTGGAGAAAGCAGAAAATTCTGGCCTATATAGGATGGTGGCATTGTAGGCCATGGCTTCACCTGCTGTATCACAATGCCAGCCCCTCTTTTATTTTTAAACCATACTGCAGCAAGGAAGGGGGTGCATGGCAGAACTGTCTCCACATGGTTAGGGCTGTGGTTGGTTTTGAGGCTCTGGACTAGACTGAACGATCCCATAGGGTACAACATATCAACAAGACTGGGTAGGCTAAGCAGAGAGCGGAGATGGAATTGCATATTAAGCGTGCTATGCAGTTATCTTGCTTTGTCATCCACATAATTTGCACATAGCATTGGTTCTATAACAGACAGAACACAGCTCTCAGTAGTCATCCTTGATTGCAGGATCCTACAACACTGGAGTTGGGGGTCAGTTTTCATTTGGCACCTTTCCTGGAGCCAAATCGGAGACATAGTGACAGACACTGTGCAGTAACTCTGAGCCTAGATCAGACCACTGATTAAATGAGTTTTCATAAAAGTGGGTGCCTTCTCACACATCCAATCTTTACATAAAAGCAAGTGGCAGTCCACAGCTTTCTCAATGGGCTGAGTTTCCCTAAGCATGATAAAATTGTCATCTAATGCAAGTCAAAAATGAAAATGAACAGTGGAAAAATGTTAATATACACTATTAAACTCAATACAATGATTAAATCATTAATGTACATCAAAGTCATTAGTAAAATAAACATCTCATTGTTTTAAACAGTGAAAAGCCATATCCTCTTTGTCTGCTATTTTTGGGAAGGATTAAGAAACATAAAATATCAACAACACAGTCGAACTTCAGAGGAAAGTTTGTTTGAGCACCTGCTGTCTTGGGCACAGAGGCCTCTATCTACAAAGTGCCCCCTTGTCAACACAGTCCCTACATCTCTCCTCCTTCCCAGCTAGAAGTGGAAAGGGTTACTTTTCCTTCTGATTATGCAATGAATAAATTGGCAGGCCCCTTCTTACAGCACTCCCCTCCACCCTCCATGCCATAATCACCTCTGGGGGAGTCAAAATACTCCACATTTTTCAATAGGGCAAGCACTGCGCCACTCAGGAACAAAATGAACGATCATTGGTACCAAGTAACTTCTTGAGAAAAAGTCTACCAGGCAGTAAAAGATCAAGTGGTGGTGCCTATTTGAAGAAGAAGACCAAAGTCACTGCTATTGACAAAATAATCTTCCTTTAAGATGAAATTAGTAACTGACTCTAAGAGATTACTGTTAACTTCAGCTGCAGTTTGTTTAGGTGGGGAGAGGTCTGGAATTGGAGTGCCCTCCAAGCCATCCAAAATATTGGCTCTATCACTATCTTCCACCAGCATCTGCAACATCTGGGCAGAGAAAAATATCAACAGACAGTCAAAGCAGTTTTATGCTGAGGCATTGCTCAAGCTAAAAGTCAGAGGAAGAGATTGACAATATTCCCCTCCTTGTTGAAGGAGAGGTACAGCTTACTGAAGGAAGGGTACAGGCTGCTGTGATGAGTTACAAATGGGAAGGGGGCTAGAAGCCAGAGTGGAGAAGGGTGGAGGGACAGTGCCCTGGGAAAACACACGTCATAGCCATCTGTGTTGGGAGCTTCTTCCCACTTGTGCTGATGTAGCACAACTACCTGAACTGCTGCTGTTCAATCTTTGATCATTTCGAAGGCTAATGCTCCTCTCATAATTGCTTGACCATCAGTAACAAGCCCCTTCCACCACACTATCTCCACCCTCCTGTAACTTGGGGAGGTGTTGGGCAGTTGCTAGAGGCTCTGCAGAGCACTAGAGAAAAGGAAGGCAGCTAAAGACAACATGACATGACTTCTTGCCTTGTACATTTCTGAAGATTCTCCTTACAGTGACATGCACAACCTGTTCTATTCAACTGGACCACCAACTAAGAGCACACCCCAAGAGGCGACACATTCTCCTTAAGTGACTCTGAAAGAAAAATCTCCTGAAAACCATCCACATTTTTAGGGGAGATGGCATGTGGAAGGCTTGAATCAGAGTTCACAGCCAGTCGCACCAACCCCGTGTGGTGAGAAACCCCAGGTACTGAGGCCTTCGTGCTGAGAGCCAGAGGATGAAATCTCACCGAGCTCCAGGCAGTGCGCTCCCTGCATTTCCAGTGAGAACTCATCTCATAGTGTGTTTGCAAAGCTGCTGCAAGCCCAAGTTTATGCACCATCTCAACTACTCCTCTCACACAACACACAAAACATTCAAATGGCTTCCTCCTTGCTGTATGTGGCCCATTGTGTACCCACCAGACAGCACCTCCAGACAATCAGCAAGAGCCAACCCCAGACACCCAAGGGGCAAGGCCAACTCTACCAGATTTCTGCAATGAGGAGGCTCCTCTCCCATCTTCCAGGGATGGCAGACTGCTACAAAAGTGAGTTCTGGTCTTCAGGGATAAGCTTCCGATGGAAACAATGCTCTGTTGTTTGAGCAACATGAGTCCAAGCAGTGTTTCTGAGCAAGCTATCTTTTATCCAAAATAGACTTAACTATCTTTTTTTTCTGTTTACATTTCATTAATTTTAAAAACATGTTATTATAAAACATAGAAGATACAAAACATAGCAGTCATTAATTAAAATCCCTACAATCAAGTTAGGCTCTGTGGGTCTGGAACATTTAAAAGATAATATATAGGGGGTTGCTATGGTAACTCATCCAGTGGTAATTCTGAATACAAGCCCAGAAAGCAAAAGACAAGCAACCCAGGGACATAACGGCACCAGGAATGAAGTTAATCTGTGACTTACATGCTCTGGAATGTTGTTTACCAGCTATTGACCAAAGGGAAGAAAAACAGAAGTCCACGTTAAAGCTCCTTCAAGTGGCTGGTTCCACTCTATGGCTAATTCTCAGCAGCGGAGGAAATGGAAAAGGAATGCATGCAGATGCTGGTAGGACAAAGCCTAACGACTGCCGCAGCACGGCAGGTGCCTTCCCTCGGCTCCTGGACTCTGCTCAGTGCTTAGATTAGAACCTTCTGTCAACTCAGTGCTCCAAGCCAGCTACCAACTTTGGACAGTAAGAAACCGACCTAAACCAAGTTCACTAGCTGGGCATGCTCCCTTTCCAGCCCACCCAGCCCAGGGTTTCGCCAGACACAGCTTGTGGCTGACCATCCACCTTCCTTTCCCCCTCACTTGCAGCAGATCACAATCTTACCTCACACATCTTACCTCTTGTGTGATTCTTGCCTTCCTTTTTCATGTTATTATAAGTCGTTAAAAGCAGGGTTCTCTTTCTGAGACAGTTTTCTTCACCCTCACACCTGTTCCAATTTATGTTCAGAATACCTGTGTGAAAGCAGAGGCATTATAAACTCTGTTTTCTGGGCACATAATTTGCCTAAGCAAGCCAGGAAAGACAGATAGCCATAACGATTTTGAGGAAATTATGAAGAGTATGGACCAGATTGCTGCGGGAAGGATACAGGCTGCTGTGATGAGTTACAAATGGGAAGGGGGCTAGAAGCCAGAGTGGAGAAGCGTGGAGAGCCGGTGCTAAACTTACAAAATTCTGAAAGAGTGAAGACATTGGAGTTGCTGGGTGGCTGTTGCCCAGGGCACCGTGTTTCACCCACAGTGGACTCACCTGCCTTGCTGCTGGGCTTGCAGATGTTTGCCATTCTTACAAGCCATTCTCTCTCCACTGGGCTCATGTCTCATGATCACAAAAAGAGAGGAGCAGACATAAGGGAGAAGCAGAACAGATGCGGCTTATTTAGGAAAACAAGAGTGAATGTGCCGGGATAACATATGGGCGCCAGTTCTAATCCCGGCAGCTCCACTTCCCATCCAGCTCCCTGCTTGTAGCCTGGGAAAAAAGTCGATGATGGCCCAAAGCCTTGGGACCCTGCACCCGCGTGGGAGACCTGGAGGAGGCTCCTGGCTCCTGGCTTTGGATCAGCTCAGCACTGGCTGTTGCAGTTGCTTGGGGCGAGAATTATCAGACGGAAGATCTTCCTCTCTGTTCTCCTCTTCTCTATATATCTGACTTTGCAATAAAAAAAAATCTTTTTAAAAAAGAGTGAAGGAGGAAAAAAAAACCCTCTACAATACTAAGAGGGATCCTTAAAGAAAGCAAGAGGGAAAGGGAAAATGTCTCAGCTATACCGAGAGAGATCTCCCAAGGCAGAAGCTACCGTGAAGGCTGCCTGAGGTTTTATAGGTTGTAGGAGGCACCGCTGTGCTGATTGGAACAGGAAAGGGATGGTTTTCATTGGATAATTGGATAATAGCTAGCTCCAATCAAGACTCAATAGAAAACACATGAAACTTTCCCCCAAGATGCATAGAATTTTCACTACCCAGCCTGGTTAGAACAGTGCAGAAAAGCCTTGGTGATGAGGACTAGCACATGACTTCAAGATCCCTCACAAAAGCTGGGGGCTTGACTTCCTACCTCGATAGTGAGGAGGGGTCTGCTGCCTGCCTGCCTAGCCAGAAGCCTCTCTTAGCACAAGGAGCGCTGGCGAAGGCAGCTGTTGTCCAAAGCTGGGACGCACAGCGGGCACAGAGAGGGTCGTCCTCTAGAAGATATGTGAGTGTGATGAGACTTCTGGATTGTAGCTAGAGGTGACCCATGGGCCAAAAAAAAAAAAAAGGATAAACAATGGCCTAGCCAATTCCAGCGCTTGCTGGAGCTGAACAGGAAACTCTAGTTTGTTAAGAATTTATTCAGCTTCTCGACTTTGCACTGAGGAGTTGCATACCTAACAACTAAACAGACTTGCAAATAGTTCTCTGTGCTAATGTAACTGCCCACACCTGGGCTTAGTCTACTTTTTAAAGCAAACCAGCAGTTATGTATCAATAAGCCACAGTGGTAATACGTGTTACTCTTCTGTGAGTGGCACTTGTGAGCTGCTACCATATAGCATGGCAAGGCGCACCCCAGATTTTCTTTCTTGTCATGGATCATGTCCCACCTTAGCTTCCACAGAATTACCCCCAGTTTCCTTTAGTGCATGCACCAGAAAAGGAAAACCTTGACCTTGGTCAGCTTGCTATAGACCAAGGTGACAGCTAGCTATACAACATTCCATATGTACACTTAAAAATGGCAAAATGGCAAATGTTCTTATTATGTGTATTTTATCATTGTAAGAAATTGCTATTATTGGGGTTTCTGAGAGAGACTGAGTGAAAGACATGTTGTGTGGTGTGGTGGGAATTTTCCAGGTGGACAAATGATGCACTGTGCTGACGTTCATCTGTGAATTTGTCTCCAGCGATCTGGCATCTGAACACCTTCGTCACGGAAGAGTCTCAGCACAGGAGTCACGGGGTGGAGTTACGGAAGAGGTGAACCAAGTCCAGAACCAAGTCCAGAACCAAGTCCAGGACCCTGAATTCAACAGAGGGTTCTGAGGATGCAGTGCGGCTGGAGGCTGCCTGCACAGGGTGCGGAGGCAGTGAGGGGCGCTGGGTCCCCGGCTGCCTCCTGCTTCAGCTGGGGGATCCCCTTTGTGTTGGTTTCCTGTGACCCCTGCCCATTTCCCTGGCTCTCCCGATCCTTTGATTAATTATGAGGTAATGTCCTTGTAGATACTTTTCTTTCTGCTGAGATGATCCTGTGTGAGCTTCTGTTTGACGATGCTAAAATGCAAGGAACGTTATTTCATGGCTCCCATGTTGTCCAGTAACAGTTCTTCAAAGTCAGAATGAGAATTTAATTGTTTATTGACTGAGAATCTTAGGTGAGTTTGTAGCCACAGTTCTTCTCTATTGTCCCAAACCATTAGCCCTTTCAAATACATAAATAAATAAGCCTTTTTAAAAAAGCTATGTGGTCTGGGAGGACAGCTGCTGCCCACTCCCCACAGTGCAGACACACACTGTTGGCTTCCAGGGTGAACAGTTGCATGGCTGCGTCCAGCCTGGCACAGCCTGACTCTACATCCTCATGGTCTCTGGCCCTCTGGCGGAGGCCAGGAGTTTAGGTCCAAGGAGGCTGTACCATCCTAGCCCCAGCTCACCCTGCAGCACTCTTGCATGGGTGCCTGCATTTGAGAGAACTAGGAGTGAACAGGATGGGAGGCAGAGTACAGCAGGTTCAACAGGGATGGAAAACATAGGACAGAGAAAACACGTGGAAATTATGTGGAGGTATCTCCTCTCTGAGAAGTGTGAAACACACCCCAGGTGGAAGTGCCCCTAAGGTTGTTACCTTACGCAGCCACTTTCCTTCCAGAAGGAAAGGTGAGCATCAGCTTCTTATATTATCTCCCTTTGTTTTTGCTTTCCTGCTACCTGGTTATTTGGAGAAACAATGAGGCTTTCCAAGGGAACAAGGGGGAAAGACAGTATCACTAGGGAACACTAAGCCACACTTGTGATGATGGAGAAGAGGCAATTCAGGAAGACACGGAGTGATGTTTTTTGACCAAAGCAAAAAGCTGTTGCTACTACTAACAATAATAACAACCAGTCGCATTCTGTTATTAAATTGGCATGTTCTTTTGTAGACATCGTAATGTTTTTCCATGAAAATTTTATGGATTTTTCAGAAATTAAAATAATGACATTAAAGCCTACTGACAGGTTGGTGTTTGATACCCTTATAATATTTGAAATCCTCTGCATAATCAGACTAAGTAACACAAACACATTCCTCTAGTGGTCAAGGCTACCATCACCCTGAGAAAGATTCCAGCATTGGCAAGCAATTTAATTTCTGGGCAAACCAGAGTGAAAGAGTTAAGGCTCGGATCCAAGACTTCACTGTTTTCAAATGGTGTCTGAAGCACAGACAGCTCAGGAAGCAAATCTTGGGGAACCAGGGTACAGGGAGCACTCAAACCTCCCAGGAGCAAGCCAGCCTGAAGGCACTCACCTGTCGAATGAGAAAAACACCTCGTGTGAGTGTCAGGGGAACCAGTGTACTGTCTTGAAGCAGCCTGCCAGTTTCCCTATGTATGCCCTTGGGTGAGTGACTTCAGCACTTTGGAGCAGGGTGCTGCCTGCCCCACACTGCACAAATGGAGGATTCCCTTAATATGCAAGGCTTAGAAAATGGTGGCATAGAAATGCAAGACAGCCATATATTGCCTAAATGTTTGCTCCCCAGTGGTTCCTCTAGCCTGTGTTCATTGTCTCAACACAAAAGATTTCTCCAAAAGGAGATACTGTCATTGAGGCCCTCTCCGTCTAGACATCACTCCTCCCTCTTCTTCTTCCCCAGCATCCTGTGCATGCTGTTGCTCTAACGGCCACCATGCACACTGTCCCTCGCGTGTGTGCCTTGAAATTACTCCCAGCTCTACAGTGTTCCGCTCATGCCAAGGAGCTGTTGAAATCTGGCTCTTCTTTTGATGTTTAATTTTGTACAGGAGCATATTGTATCTGGCCCAAGAGCTGGAGGTTTTAAAAGTTGGCAATAAAATAATAAAAAAAAAATTCCCTACACGCTTCTTGAACATTAAAAAATGCAAAGCTAAAAATTAAAAACAAAAACAAAAAACAATGGTTCCAAGACTGAACATGTTCTGTGAGATTGAATTAGCAGCTGTCTTGCTGATTTTTGCTAACACCCTGGCAAGAGCCTTACAGTATGTGGCAAGTTATTCCGGCAGAAATTCCATTGCTTCAATATGTGGGGCATGCATGCAAAATGTTTGTGAGTTTGAGGCCCAGCATGATAGCCTAGTAGCTAAAGTCCTCACCTTGCATGCACCAGGAGCTCATATGGGCTCTGGTTTGTGACCTGGTGGCCTCATTTCCCTTCCAGCTCCCTGCTTGTGGCCTGGGAAAGCAATAGAGATGACCAAAGCCTTGGGACCCTGCACCTGCGTGGGAGATTCAGAAGAAGCTCCTGGCTTTGGATCAGCTCAGCTCTGGTTGTTATGGCCACTTGGGGAGTGAATCTGTGGATGAAAGATCTTCCTCTCTGTCTCTCTTCTTCTATGTATATCTGCCTTTCCAATAAAAATAAATAAATCTTTATTCTAAAAAAATTTGTGAGTTTTTTGAGGTCTGGGCCTTTTATTCATGTGCATTTCCATGAAAATTCTGATGATTCTTCATATTCAAGGCTCTCAAACAACTTTGACACCAAAATAAACTTATCTTTAAATTCCATTTCTGCTAAATTTTTGAAGTGTCTTTGTATGCGTTTGGATTTAATTTCTTTTCCAAACATAAAGAAATTATATCAAATTATTACATCCAAAGGTTTTTCTTGTCCCGTCTATTTACTTCCAATTCAACTTTTAGATTGATTTCTTCTTTCTTTGCACAGTGTTCTTCAAGCCTTTTGCTTATGCTCGTGGGAATGTCCAGCGATGTTCTGGGGATTTGCTGGAGTCAGGGATAGTTTGAAGGAGAGCTTCTGACTTATGATTCCCCAGAGGCTGAGCAGACCGTGTCACGGAGGGCCCCCTGGGGCACCCGGGGCAGGGAGGAAGCAGACAGAAGATAGAGCAGTGTGACCCAGACGTTTGGCTTTGATTCCTATGGGAAAGTCTGGGTGCTGCGCAGGAGCTGTACGTGAGAAGGCTTAGGACTGGGTCCTGTGAGCCGCTCCAGTGCGCTCTGGGCTTGAGGGTTGGCCTCTGGGTGCCTTGGGATAATTTAGGGCAGAGGAGATATCGGCTGGGTGTGCATGGGTCCAGTTGAGGAGGTAGTCGGGGTGGAGGGTTTCAGTCTCTGGTTTGTGTTAGGAGGGGCATCCTGACAAAGAGACGGCAACCCTGGGAGGAGCAACCCCTCCCTAGATCCACAAGGCCTCCAACATGGGAAGGTATCATTAAACAGTAGCCTGGTGGATAAAAAAAGCTTTTCTAGAATCTTCCAAGTAAACCTTTACATCTAAGTTTGGCTCCACACTTCACTTTTTATTTCACAATAACAGACATGCTTTCTAAGGAAGAACAGTTGTCAAAGTAATCACAAAAACAGCATCCACTGAAGAGTGTCGACCATGTCTATCCAGTAATGAAATGGCTACATATGTGTTCATGCCACCAAGAGTTTGTGGAAAACAGACTTCAAAGTTAGTTTATTTTGGTGCAAAAAAAAAAAAAAAAAAAGGAAATTCATATATACAATTCATCAGAAAGTTCATGGAAATGAATGTTATGGTAAAACTACACATGAATTTTGAGCCTAGCGGCTAAAGTCTTTGCCTTGCATGCACCAGAATCCCATATGGCTCCGGTTCTAATCCTGGTGGCCCCATTTCCCATCCAGTTCCCTGCTTGTGGCCTGGGAAAGCAGCTGAGGATGGCCCAAAGACTTGGGACTCTGCACCCGCATGGGAGACCCAGGAGAGGCTTCTGGTTCTTGGTTTTGGATTGACTCAGCTCTGGCTGTTGTGGCTGCTTGGGGTGTTACTCAACAGATGGAAGACCTTCCTCTCTGTCTCTCCTCCTCTCTGTATATCTGACTTTCCAATAAAAATAAATCTTTTTTAAAAACTACACATGAATTTTGAGATCTGATTGGTTCTAAAATAAATTTACCTTTTAATCTCTATTTTCCATAGGTCTTTCTGATGTACTGAACTGTATGACATGTAAACATTTTAGTTACTTTCTTGTCCTTCATCACTTGTTTTTTCATGTGAAGTATTCCAAGGTCAGGTTCTGAGTGGCTGACTTCAAGGGCTTTGGAAGAGGCCAATCAGCATTGCCTGATGGGGTAGAGCTTCTTTCCTTAGCAATCAGTGGGCCACCTTGAGTGGGTTGTAGCATTGTTTGGAAGCTCAGTTCTGACGCTTGGCTGTAGTTGAAATGGCCTCAGCTTGTGTGTGAGGGTCCTTAGGCTGGCATTAGACAGGCGTTTAGCACCTGGCAAATGGGACCCTGGCTCAAGGTTCCACAAACCATGCCCATGACAGGTGTCATGTTGTCCCAGCCAGGATGCAGCTTTAGACTCTCCCAAAGCATAGTTCTAGGAACTCATACCTGGCTTTCTAGGGCGAAATGATAGAAGAAACATGTAATACAGTTACACAGAAGAATGAAGGTCTTATCTTTATTCATGATTTCAGTGAATTTTGAGAGAACTATGGACGTTAAGATAACCAATAAAGTATTGTTTATTTGACAAAAAGTAAATAAGAGATGTGATTTGACATTCTCATGTTTACAATAGGTTACTGTCTTATGAAATACGCAATGCATTCTTTTGCTAATTAACCCAATCATTTTTCCAGTTAGCACCACAGAGGCACTTATTGCTTTAGGCTACATGACATCACACCCTGATAGGACTCTGTCCAATGGGGACTTGATTCCATGGACTTGGTGTGGGGTGGTTGGCTTGGAGCTGTGCTGTCCATCTCAGCCTCTCTTCCCCACCTCCATCCCTGCTTTCTTCTGGAGATTTCCCTGCTGGAGCACAGTGGCACCATGTCTGCTGGGCCTGGAGGGTCCAGGATGATGGCAGCCACTTTTCCTGCTGGGTGAGCAACTACAGGCTGGATTAGGTGAGCATGCCCAAGAGATGGAGAACAAGAGACTTGGGTGCCTTGGATCCAGTTGTTTCTGAAATCGGATATACCTTGGACCTGCCATGTACAAAAGTCAATAAAATTCCTTTCCTCATCCCCTGTGGACTGGCTCAAAAATGGGATTTTTTTGGAACTTGAAGCAGCAGAATTCAAGCAAACAGAAAGATATGTATGGGCCAGCGTTGAGGCACAGTAAGTTAAGCTGCTATGTTAAGTTCCCATCACCTGTAACATCTGCATCCCATCCTGGCCATTCCACTGTTGATACAGCTTCCTGCTGGTGCACGTGAGAAAGCAGCAGAGATGGCTCAAGTGCTTGCGCCCAAGTGCATGTACCACTCATACTGAAGGTCCAGATGAAGCTCTTGGCTCCTGGTTTTGGAGTGACCCACTCCTGATCATTGAGGCTATTTGGTGAGAACCATCAGATGGAAGATCTCTCTCTCTCTCTCTCTCTCTCTGTCCCTCTTTTTTTCTCTGTCTTCCTCTCTGTAACTGTCTTTCAAGTAAAATAAATAAATCATTGAAATAAACCTCTGCCTTTTAAATAAAAGGCAGATAAATAAAGTAAAACATTTTGAAAATGAAGATCCTTACAACATATAAAAGGGGTACATTTATTCTCCATGAAGGGCTGGTGTTATGGCAATCCAACTATTGAACAGGTGCTTATCATTGAAGAGATGCGTGAGTTATACACAATAATAGCATTTACTTATCACCTACTTGGTACTTGGCATTGCTCTAAGTACTTTCCATGATGTCAATCAATTCTCATGAAATCATTTATGATGCGATTTATCAGTAAGTGCTGTTAGATACAAAATCTGGGACAATAAGCAACTGAAAAACACATTCACCTTTACACAGCCTGCTATTGGCAGAGCTTGGGACCAAACCTAGGCAGACTGACTTGGGTCTGTTTTTAGCCATTGTCATGACATTTGTGCTAGGGTGAAAGTTCTTCGCCATCAAGTCTAATAACAAGAGAACAAGGCCTGTGTTGGGTCTCCTTTAAATGTCTGCCTGGCCCCAGGTGATACCCCAAGCCTCCCAAGGTGAGCCGAGGGCACCTGCTACTCTTTAAAGTAAAGTTTAAAATCATTGTCTTTTTGACTTGGTAAGACCATTGCAGAAGCAAGGCTATCCACAAACTCAGCTTCAGCCAGGACACTCCTCCTCCCAGAAAATGCCCATTTTTCCAGAAGTTTATCGAGGTACGTTATTATGACAGCAATGAATGAACCTTGGCATACTCGGGTGTACTGCAGAGAACCCTAGGGAAAACACATTGAAGAAAGCCAAGCACTATGAGAATGCAAATTCCTTCTTGGGCTGGGATTAGGGTTGAGAGAGGGAAAAATTGCCACATTCAGCTGGGAGAAGTCACATGGGTTACACTTCTGTTGCTAGCTGTGAAGATTCTCCCTGAAGCTCACAAGTTCTTGCCAGCCTCTGTCCCGGACTTGTACGATGGTCAAATCGTGCTTTTGTGCTCAGTGACTTGGTTACCTGTGGCAATTCCGACTTTGCCCCAGCTGCTGCCCTTTTAGCTCCCAGAATGTACAAGCGACGCCTCTCCGAGTGCACCTGCCTGGGCTGTTGCTTCTGAAATGGGCAGGAACACCAAGAAGAGGGGGAGGTAGGGTGGCTGGAGCAGCTAAGAAAAGGAGCAACTCCTGCCTGATCAGAATAGTAGCAACCGGGAACATTAAGGGTGGAGAACTTTCTTCTGAGGATTGTCAAGTATTTTTAAAAGGAGTCCTGACTCATCAGGCAGAAATAAAAGGACACACTTTACTAAAAATAGTGGTGTGCTTTCCAAGGTCTGGATGCTCTGCTGTGGGGTGAGAGATTTACTTCTGGGATCCAGGAGCACCCTACGCTGAGAATAACGTGAACTTCTCTCAAAGGCCCCCATCACAGCCCCGGGGCTCTTCCTCTCAGATGATTGATGGGAAGGGCAGGGATGCGGGGCAAGGCAGGGAAGGGTCTAGAGATGCATGGTGAGGGTGTTGTCTCCATACCCAGTTCTCTTTTAACAATATACACCGGGACTTCTTTCATATCTGAGCCCAGTGCCTTTAAGCCAAGGAACAAGCCCAGCAGACATCCTCAACATGTCCCCTGTTCAAGCTTTCATCGGGAGTGACCTGTTCTCCATGCTTGTCCAGCCATTGCCCTATTTTCCCCCTGACCTCAAAGGAAGGCCAGTGGCTAGGCACTCACACAGAATGGTTAAGAACCTTGGCTCAGCCAGGTTGTCTTTAATCTTCCAAGTCCCATTGCTGGGCCCACTGGGTCCACCAGCGTCAGACTCATCCACTGAAGCTCCTAGAATGATAGTGGGCATCTCTTTCAGTGCTGGAACCACCAGCCCCTGGCCTCTCTGCTCCCAGGACAAGCATCTGAAGGCAGGAGGAGAGGACCCATTTTCCCAGCCAAAATCAATGCTGGCCACTCAGCCCTTCAGGAAGAAAAGAAGGGATCCTATCTGAATGATTAGAAGCTCCAAAGCAAGGGTTTACAGATTGCAGGGGTCGCTTGTGGCCTGTCAGGCCACTTGGGGGCCACAGGTGAGAGCTGTGAGTACACAGCACATGGGGGTTCTCCTAACACTGGTTCTCTAGGGATCTCATTTGTTTCCTTTCTTTTTGAAAATCCAGCCTGTAAGAGTGTAGTTAAAGCCTTCTTACTTGGTGTCTGCCTGCACTTACTGGCTATGCCAAGGTATGACACACAGATGTCTTGAACCATTACCAGATTTTTGTCTGATTCTAATAAGTGTAATATAATTACTAGGTATTATAAATTTTTCATCTTCTCAAATGTTTTATTGCCTTTCTTGCAAGCTTCTGGTATAGCTTTTCTTAAAGAGTATTAAGCATGCAGGTGAGCCACAAATCAATATTTTAAAGATTTATTTATTTCTATTGGAAAGGCAGATATAGCGAGAAGAGAGAAAAAGATCTTCCATCTGCTGGTTTACTCATCAAGTGGCCTCAATGCCTGGAGCTGAGCTTATCTGAAGCCAGGATCCAGGAACTTCTTCTGGGTCTCCGATGCAGGTGCAAGTTTGCAAGGCTTTGGGCCATCCTTGACGCTTTCACAGGCCATAAGCATGAAGCTGGGTGGAAATCTGGACCACCAGGACACGAACCAGAGTCTATATGGGATCCCAGCGCATTCAAGGCGAGGACTCCAGCCTCAAAGCTACTATGCTGGGTCTGCCACAACCATTTTTTTCTGCAACAAACATACATGACAAATGGGTAAGACAGACCAAAAACTATTGCTATTATTCCTACAACTAGATTTTAGATAATTTTACATTTAGGCTTATATAATGTATACTACTAAAGTACTGCTTTTGTTTTATGTGTTTTTTTTTTAAAGATTTATTCATTTTATTACAGCCAGATATACACAGAGGAGGAGAGACAGAGAGGAAGATCTTCCATCCGATGATTCACTCCCCAAGTGAGCCGCAACGGGCCGGTGCGCGCCAATCCGAAGCCGGGAACCTGGAACCTCTTCCGGGTCTCCCACACGGGTGCAGGGTCCCAATGCATTGGGCCGTCCTCGACTGCTTTCCCAGGCCACAAGCAGGGAGCTGGATGGGAAGTGGAGCTGCCGGGATTAGAACCGGCGCCCATATGGGATCCCGGGGCTTTCAAGGCAAGGGCTCTAGCCGCTAGGCCACGCCGCCGGGCCCTTATGTGTGGTTTTTAAAAAAAAGATTTATTTGCTTGAAAGACAGAGAGAAGGAAAGATGGATGGAGAGCTCTTCCACCCACTGGTTCACTCCTCAAATGACTACAGTGCTGGGGATACGCCAGGCTGAAGTCAGGGGCTCTGACTGGGTCTCCCAAGCGGGTGATGGGGGTCCAAGCACTTGTGCCATCTCTGCTGCATTCCGGGGCCATTGGCAGGAGCTGGATGAGAAGTGAAGCAGCTGGGACTTGAACTGGCACCCACATGGGATGCAGCCATTACAGGTGGCTGCTTAGCCTGATGTACCCCAACCCCAGCCCCAAGGATTTTGGTTTTTTTCAAATATATTGTACACAATACATATAATTTGAAAATCACTTAGTAACCTCATAGCTTCCAAGGGGCACTTCAGGCAGTGACACTAAGCAGCTTGTATGAACTCACATGATCATAGGAGGCCATACAATCACCAGAAACTGACAGAAAACTGCATGATCTTTCACTGACCACACTGGTTTGGTGTTTCTGTTTGTTGTACTTGCTGTCATGTTGATGTATACTAAGCTCATTGCTGGAATCTGTTTTAGGGATATTTATATCCTAAAGATGAAAGCACAAAGAGGATCAAAGCAGGAAGAAATTTTCCGTCAACTGGCTCAGCCAGACAAGGTGTTCTCATCCAAAGGAGAGGATACTGGGCTGGAGGGACTTCAGGTGTGGTCACGGTGCAGGGTTCCATCACAAGGGTGTGGCAAATGGGAGGACGACGCTTTCTGCCAGCCAACTAGGCTGATAGTGCAGACAGGCACCTGCTCAACACAGGAGATACAGGCCTCCAAATACATCAACTAATTCTAATACACACAATGGGGCTTTGAGATTAGAAAAAGTAATTAAAATGGGGAAAGGCCTGGTAACTGAAAAAGTGCTGCACGAATTGTGCAACTGTAAAGCTCATGAGTATATGAGCTAGGGATTTCTTTTCACACAATTACGCCCTACCACCTTGGACTGTGTCTGTCATAGACCGTGACAGAGTTGCGCACAATATGCTAGTAGTGCTTACAGTTTAAAGTCACATGACTATGGGGCCCATGTGATGACAGAGAGGGCTAGGCTGCCACGTGAGATACTGTTCATGAGTCTCAGCTCCTCTGCTTCTGCTCCACCTTCCTGTTAACGTACCTGGGAAGGTAGAGGAAGGTGAAGTCAGGCTCACCCCTGCTCTCCACCTGGGAGAGCTCGGTGGAATTTTTGGCCCCTGGCTGTTGTGCCATTTGGGGAGTGAACCAACAGATGAAAGATCTTTTCCTTACTGTCACTCTGCCTTTCAAATAAATAAATCTTTAAAATAATACAAACAGAACTACATGAAAGAAATGTCCAACACTAAGCTCATACTCTTTTATTTAAAATAAATAATGAGACTGTGTGGGTCATAGTTCCAACCTGCCAGATTCAGCATTCCCTAAGAATTTATATATATATATATATATATATATATATATATATATATATATATATATGTAGTGTGTGTGTGTGTGACCAAGTAATTATATATTTATAGTCTGGCTAAATAAACTTAGAATGCATTAGATTCTTTCCCAATGTTGTAAGATGATATGACCTTGTTTTTCTGAAGAAGACATTTGGGTTATGTTCTGCCACAGAATAACTTAAGCAGTTCTCATTTACTGAGCACCAGCCAGATACAGTGGAGCATGTGTTATGTTAATGACTCTAGGAAAGAGGAGCACTGTGGTTGCCTGTTTTATGAGGAAACACTGGCTCATCCACCTAATCCAATGAATCTGAATGGCAAAAAACATCTCCAGGATGTATGTTTATAGAAATTGGGCTCAGAAATTTTAAAAAAATTTTCCTGTCCAAGCTTATTCTACATTCGTCATTAGATAGGAATCCATAGCTTGTAGCTGACCCACAAGTGTCCATCATGAGACTTTTGAGAATGCAATGAGCTTCCAGAATTATACATAAAATAGATCCCTTGAAGCTAGTTTTAAAAGTTCTTGGAGGTTTTCTTGCAGTATGGAAGTGGTTAAGGCAGGAACTGAAGAAACTCATGGAAAAAGACAGGGACTACAAATTTAGAAAGAGACAAATGAAGAGGCATGTTGATTCACCTAAGAGAAAACGGCAGGTAGCATCACAGAGCAGGGATGACCTGGATTTGGAAGCAACACTGTCCCACCTCCACGGGGGTCCCCAACATTTCCAGGTTCCAGAAGCTCGTGCTGGGTCCCTCAGAACCAGCAAGCACCATGAAGATTTAGTGATAGACACCCCAGCATAGTCGGCAATCACCATGGAGCCTACCAGTTCCTCCCAGCATGCACCATGTACCTCTGCACCATCATCTAGCCTGTAGGTCCAAAGCACAAGTGGATGTCCAGTTGTCTCTGCTGTGTCCTTCCCCAGTAGGCCTGTTGAGACCACAACTGGTTGTGGTTCTTAAAAAAAAAAAAACACATCTGACAGTATGTGGCATGTTACATTTGATGAAGTATTCATCTTCTTAAATAAAAACCTATATGAATATGTGTTTTCTTTTTTATCAGAATTGAAACACTTCAAATTCTGTGAGTGGCAATGTAATGAGAAAACATCATAAGTACACATATTTTCTTATGATACACTTTTTTAAGGCTTGAATCCTTATATACAATCTTGGTTACCAAAATGAAGACTGCCACAGGAGTGTCAGTTTTGACTCTAACAGGAAGTAAATCCATCGATTCTATAAGCCAGGCTAAATTCTGCTGGAAGTTACAGACAGATGATGGTGATGTTGCAGAGACAGTATTACCAATACCAGTGGAGGTCCTTCAGTGCAACAAAAGTTGAAAAAACAGAGAAAATTCAGAATCCAGATATAAATATGTGTCATAAAGAATATAGAATAATGAATCTCTCAATTGCTTGGGATGAACTTGAAAGTTCTAGAAACACAGAACCCAAGTCTCTTTTTGTGTCAGCCTTCAACTGAAGACCCCATGAACCCAGTGGCAACCACAGAGCCGGAAGATACTCACACAGATGTACTGAGATCCATTTAATAGTTTTCCAAGATTTTTTTCCCCCTGTAAAATGGCTTGTATTTCCACAGGTACAATAGTGAAGAAATAAACTTTTCAATTTGACATGGAATATAAAAGAACAATTTTACAAATATATCCATAAAATTCAACTGCCCGTAACACTATACATGGTAAATACGACCACCCCATTGAATGTGCAGACTAGTTAACACAGAGAAGCAATCTGTCATTTCAGCTAAAAAGCAATAAATTCCCTTTCACTGAGTTCACTTTTGTTTAGAAACATGTTTAGAAACAGTAAAGTAGAACTGGAAAAATAGTTGTTTTTTTTCCCCCTCCCTCCCACCTCATCTTTCTCTGGAGACTCCTCATGAGGGCAAAAATGTAACTTGTAAGGATGTGAGTCTTACGAAAAAGAATATAATGGACCTGTTTTGTTTCTTTGCTTCAGTCTTGTTTACATTCTTTGCAGAAGGCCCTGGAGTTGTTGCACAGGGTTTTGGATCACACAGCTGGGCTGACTTCCAGCACTGGAGGAAGAGCTGGGTGTTTGGCCTAGGAGGGCTGCGCCACGGGACGCACCATGGCGTGTCTCTCAGGGATGCCACTGCCAGGAGGCACGACTGTGTAGAGATGTCCTATTTTCACCCAGCTCTGTCGGAGGACTGTGTGGCCACCTGCCCCTTCATACACATCCAAAAGAAGAGTGGCTTAAAAAAAAAAAAGAGTTGAGCAACATCATACAATTGCAAGTTACAATTCTAAACCTGGATTACACTTGAGACAAAAAGAATGTGCTCCTAAAAATTTCAAAAATGCCCAAATAACAATACTAAGTTCTCAGAGAATGGAGGTTTTTCTATTCATGCAAAAAAAAAAAAAAAAAAAAAGATAAAAAAATAAAAGGCATCAAACCCTTGTGAAGCATTCTCAACTGTCCTAATGTGGTCTAAGTAATAACTTAAGAAATAATTTCCCTATTGGTATTGGAAAATAAATCCTACTACAATCATGTTTATGCCAGTTCCTGGCATATCTCTGCATCCAAATTCATTAGTCTCCTTCATGGAGCCCATCATTTTTCCAATGGCTTTCTCCTTTCTTTAAACCCTAACCCTGAAATTCTATAACCAGTTACATCACGTGGCTTCCCTGAGGCTCAAAGGTACCAAACTCTATAATTAGCTATTGAGGAATGATAAATATGTTTTCTATTTATATTAAAAGATTTTAATTCTTTTGGGCCACAGTTGGGAGTGTGCGTGGGGGAACCCAGAAAGCTTAGTACTTATTCTGCAGTGTGAACTGTAGCCCTTTTTGCAAACAGTTTAACCAAAACAGGGAAATGTTGAAAGTTACAGCATGCATGACCTGACAGCACCGAGTATTAATAATAAAAAATTTTGGACTAGAAAAATACTCAGAGTTGTAGCCTAGCCACTCTGAATCATTGTGTGTGTGTGTGTGTGTGTGTTTCCTGTTGCAGTAAATTGACATAAACTGCAAAAAATATCATCTATGGGAATACATCACCTGGGATTTGCTTCTGGAAACCTACTCACGAAGGCATCTTAGCCAGGCTAATTGGTCAGTGATTTCCTTGCATATTCTCCAGGGGACTGAGACCTGTCACTCAAAGGGGTGGTAAGCAAGTCAGATACAAGTGACCTTTTCTCAACTGTATTATTCTATTTTGGTGAATCAGAATTCCTCATTCTCACATACTAAATTGCTTTCAATTCTGACACACACACAAATCTCATTCAGCAAAATCTTTCAGGGACTCTGATTACAGGCAGCCAGGCTAAGCTCAGCCTCTGCTGGTCCCCGTGGGGCCTCTTTGAGGCTCCCTGGGCAGGTGGAAGGCTGCCTCACTAGGAGCCCAGAACCAAAGACGCAGTTCCCACAGAAGGTGGGATCGGCTGGCATCACTTCAAGAGCTTGAATTTCAGCTTCCCAAAAGTCAGGAACTGTTTTGGCTGGGACATAACTTTACTTAGGGGTACATGTCTCTGCAGAAATACCACATGCAGACCTTTCAAGGGACAATCATGACATCAGCTCACAGCTTTCTATTCTTTTTTGATAGGTCAAATCTGGTTTTTCTGGATGCAAGATCACTTATCTTACAATTGTCTTCTTGCCACCCAGCCAGCAAGGGGAAGGTGTTGCCTGCTTTTATCGCCCCTTGGGGCGATAAAAAGAATCCCAGGCTTACCAGACACTCTCTTGGGGGCAGCTGATCACCACATTAGAAGTCATCCAGTGTATGACTCCGGGTTGTTCCCCCTTCTCGTTTTCTGTGTGTGTGTGAAGTGGAAGCTGCACAAAACAGAATGGAAGATGCTCTCTGTAGGACTATTGTTGGATTTTTGCGATATTCAAGCAAATTATATATAAAACCAAAGTCAAAATGCCTCATTCTTAACACGGATCGCTACTGGCAACACTTTCACATGGAAAGGCTGGATATTGTAGATATTAAGTCGAATTAAGCAGCAGCGATTGAGAGCAATGATCTTCTCACTGTTAAGGAAAAGGGCATTCCAATAGATCAGAACTACTGAATGTAGGCAACATACCGAAGTACCAATTCAAGTATGAATGTAGGAGTATATTAGAATCATATAAATTATGTATGTATATACACAAAAAACGAAAAAGGTAGCTTGAATCTGCGGTGGTCAATGTCAAGAGGCTGTCAGCTTAAATAAACACTTGCCCTGCGTGCCAGGGACCTATTTTACCTTGGCCATCTCCGAGCAGCCTGTGTCTTAAAGGGTCTCTACTCTCTGGGAGCAGTGATGCTACTGGTCCCCAGCACAGAGAGAAATGAGCATCAAAAATTGTTCATCAAAAGGAGTAGAGCTACCAGGAAGGGATGGAGGGCTCATATGAAATTCTGATTGAATTACTCCCCAGTAAACACTCATCTGCTCTCTCAAAATCAGAAATTTCAGATGATCTCTGCAGATGCACCACCTGGTATTGTGTATGTCAAATGATCGCATTTAAATCTAGTTTGATTTGTAAACATTTTCAGAACTTCCAGAGCTCCTTAAGCTACAGTGGAAGGTGACAGATGGTGCCAAGTGAGTGAATAGAAATGATTATCATGGTGACTTGTTGCTTTGAGGCTCTGGGAATTCCTGGCATTCTTAAGGGAGAAGAAAATCTTCCGAGACCCTCAACAAGTGGTTTCCAAAGCAGAAGCTTACTTGTCTCACAAATGACACAACTGAGTGAGCAAATGAGCCTGATAGTGCAGCATTTGAGGTGGTACCCCCCGTGGGGGACACACTTTCTACTAACCAAGTTTCAGGAACTGTGGTATGTCCATTCATGAAATGGTTGTTGGCCATGCAAGACGACTATCAGAGACAAACTACATTAGATAGAAATTGACAACAACGAAAAAAGCAGACCCTCAAACAACAGAAAATTCTTTGTTTGCAATGCCAAGTATCTGAATGAGTGTATAAATTCCACTGGCGTTGAAAAATATATATATAACATGTGAACAGTCTCCCCCACAAAAAGAGAAAAAAATTGGTCAGAAAAGCAGCCCCCAGTTCCAGAACACCCTACCCACCATGCCTCAGGCCCCCTGGTCCATGCTCACATCTTAGGAGCTGCCCCTTGGGCCTCGGGTGGGACTCCAGCCACGGTCAAGCCTGCTCAGACACTGCCCGTGTTTGGGCCAACGCCTGTACCAGAGAGCATGGTGGGGTGCACACTGAGTGCCAACAACCTGGGAGGACACCTCTCCTACACATGTGGAACACAACGCAAAGGCCTGTTCACGTTCAAAAAGGAAAAATAACAATGACCACCCAATGTCAAAAATCAAAGCATGGTATCTGAAACCCAATTCGTACACAGAGGTTAGGGTTGGATCAAGCAGACGTCAGGGACGGACCTGATGCTGTGGGCACGCAACACACTGCCCAGAGGTGCTACATCCTCGTCCCATTGCTGTGATCCCCCGTGTGTCCCAACCCTGTGCCCTGTCCCCACTCCTCCTCTCCATAAACAGCATTACAAAAAAAAAGTTAGATCTGGAGTTAATGGCAAAATCTTCACAGTAACTTGTTAATCAAGTTGTGGCCGGCCGTGGGGGGACCTGGAGGGGGGCGTTAGTCCACGGGACCTTGGAAAATCAACTTGATGCAGTTCTGCTCCCCAACCAGCTGTGTGGCGCAAAAGGGGCAGGCAGCGTGAAATGCGTGCGTCCCGTGGGGCAGGGGGATCTGGGACCAGTACTTCGCTGACTTCTCTGAGCACACATGTCCGCAGGGCGTGAATGCATGCGTGGGAGGCCCCGCGTCCACGTAAAACCCTGCCTCGCAGCCAAGCCACAGCGGGACATAGGGGCCCACAGTTCGGCACATGGGGCACTCCCTCTTGTTGGCCTCGGCGTCGTCGCTGCGGTGGCCCCAGTTGTGGTAGCCGTGCACGTGGCCGCAGCTGAGGTAGGCCCAGGGCTGCTTCTCCTCCACCACCTCCTTCCGGCTGATGCTGGGGAAGGCCAGGGTGTTGAGGCCCACGGGGCACTGCGGCCGTGCCGCGTTGATCTCCTGCCGCAGTGCCTCGATGTGCTTCTGCGTGGGCGTGTGGAAGAGGCCGTCTGCGGTGCGCCACAGCAGGGTGGCTCCGCACAGGTCGATGAGCGAGCCGTCCTGCAGCACGTTGGTTTCGTTCTCCACCTGCGACCAACCAACGGGGACAAGTGGGTTTGGTGAAGGCAAAATCCTTGGCCTCTAAGAAATGATCCGGTTTTGGAGGAGAAATGGGGAGGCAATGTACCCCACGGCAGACACGTGTGGAGCCCGGTGCGGGGTGGGAACCTTATCCCACACAGAACCCTGAGCGAGGCTGACTCAGCTTTACCCGTGGCTGTTTCCATCAACTTCACAAATCTCCCTGGATGCTTATTGCTAATATTTATTACAAATGGGGCAGAGACGTGGAGCCATCTTCCACCTGCTGGTTCACTCCCCACACCACTCAATAGCCAGAGTCACAGGAGAGCACAACTTCACGCAGCCCGAAGTGTCACTTAAATGACCTCTACTCAACATTGGTCTGCGTGTTGTAACCGTGACATCTGGGCACTGCCTCTTTCTGGTAGTGTTGCAAAGTTCTCTGACACGCACAGCAGCCTGCGCAGGGCCGCTACCCATGAACCAAGGCAGACTGGAGTCACGTGGTGCTGTCCTGCTCACATCTGTGCCTGCAAATTCCAGTGGTGAGAGCTGGGTTCGGGTCCCATGGCCGGCTTCTGAGTGAGTGCCATGGAGGGGGCCCACATGACACTCCAAGCCATGGTCCACCTGCTGCTGCCATCGGCTTGCTGTGTGACGTCACATGGCACTGAGCACCTCTCCCCTGCCCCCCACATCTTCCTCACCACCACACTGGGAGGATTCCGCGTCCCTGAGAGGGCCGAGGTACCCGGCTAACGGGCTCAAGTTGGGAAGGTGTTTGGCACCTTCAGCTTCGCTTGTCAATTTTCGCTTGTTCTGCATGAATGAGCACCGGTCAGCCAGGCTAGGTCAGGCTTGTGCTCAACCATGTGATGATCAGGAATGAAAAGTTACTTGGAAAAAAAATACCAAAACTCCCCCACATACCTTTTATTTATAATTTCCCCCAAAACATTTTCAACAATATTACTGTATTTGTTTGGCCTTTCTTTGGGAAATGCCTTCTCAGGTTTGTTCAACCCTGACACCTGAAGACTGGCCTTTACTGAGAAACACAGGAGCTGTGTCTCAGCATAGGAAGGCAACGGAAAAGCAATAAAACCACAGTTCTCTAAGAACACGATTCTGGGGGACGGTAGTACGCCAAGCTGCCACAATACCCCTCCAGCTCCTTTGCAGTTTTTGTTTTTCTCTCTGCAAACATACTTCGTGTCTTCCCTATATCTTTACGTGTCACTAGGAAGGCCCATTTTTCTAGCTTTAACCTCAAAAGTCATGAAAAGTAAGGAACCAGAGAGTTTGGTATGGAAGTTTTTTTTTTGGTCGCTGTGCTACATGGCTCTGGCAAGACCAGAAATCCAAAGCTTCCCATGGAAGGTCCCAGAATTATTCTCCGCAGAAGGTGGCTAACAAACCAACAGCCGCAGGACTCATTGCCACGTGCGGTGCTGTTTGCAGGGAAGTCCCAGGGCCAGGTCAATGGAGTTTACGAGTCACTACAAGTAAAGGTTGTCACTGTGACTAGTGAACATTCCAGAGACGGCCAGTGCTAATTCTTACTATCAGGTCAAGTTTGCGGGGAGAAGCCAACTTCCTTCTTTCTTAGTTCCACAAAGTCTAGAGAATCATTCTTTCATTCAGAATTTTCTCTGATTAGTCTTAGAATGCTAGGATTCTTCCAAATCAGTACAATGTTACACTAAATATAGGTTTGGTTTTTTCCTTTCCCTCTAAAAGTGAATGTAAGTGGAATTCTGTGATGATGGATATAATAAAAGACTCCATTCTCACGATGATGGTGGGCAGTGAAAGGTGATTTGCATCCACTTATGGGAAGAACTCAGCCCTGAGGGGGAGCGAGCCCTTCCCCTCCATCCCTGGCTGTTGTGAGGCTCTTGGCCCAGCTCTGTGGGGGGCCCAGGGTTCCCCAAGGGTGATGGGGCACAGTCCTGCGGGCAGGGCCTGGGGTCCTTCCCCGCCCCCGGGGGTAGGCCATAGGGGTTCTCTCCTCAGGCAGGACCCACTCACCAGCTTCCCCCGCTGCTGGGCAGACCTGGTTTCCCGTAGGGTGTACACATCCCCGCACACAGAGATCTCACGCCAGGCCCCGGGCTGCGACTCCTCCGTGAAGCCCCCTCGTGGGTGCATCACTAGCACACCATTGGTGGTGAGCCCATCCATGTGCCCGTCGGGGTTCTTCCACTTGGCAGCCTTTTCCTGGGGAGTGGACCACGGGACAGAGATTTTAGCTCGGCCACCATGCAGGCACATCACGGCGACACCAACAACCTGCTTTCAGCCCTGCCCTGATAATCTAGCTTCGGTAATTCATTGTTGGAATGAAACCTCTACATCACCTACAAACATAAAACCTAGCTTGTTCTTCAATGTTTACCTCTTATACCTAGCATAGTGCCTGGTCACTTGTCAGTTACTTATTTGTGAGTAATAAGTGACCCCAAATCTTGTGGCTTAAAACCTTATCCTGAGTATACTGTACATCATGTTAACACATTATGATTAATATAGTAAAGATAATAGACAACAGGCAGTGGCCTCTTCATCTTCAAATTTCCAGATGGCAAGCTGGCCATCTGAAAAACTGCCATCTCAGGGCCTGGGGCATCCGCCAAGCACACGTTGCTGCCCCAGCTTAATGGCACGCCCAGCTGTGCCTAGCTTACAGCTGTCTCCTTGTAAGCAGGCACCTGGTCATAGTACTTACTCCAAGGAAGATGTTTCTGGAGGAGTCGAAGCCGGCTGCGAATATGCGTGCTGTGTACGGCTCGTTCCTGTTGCACACAATCCTGCAGGCGAACCTGGAGATGGTGCTCTGGGTGATCTGGGCCTCCTCGTTGCCCTGTCCGCCCGAGATGGTGTCGGTGACCACGAAGTCAATGGGGCTCTCCGTGGACCTGCCCACCTGGCTCGACCAAACAACAGGTGTGACTCAACCAGAGACCTCCAGCATCCCCCTGCCCACTCCGAGAGGCACCACTTAGCAAACACAGAGTGCGCAACGTGGCAGTGCCAACTCGAGGTGCGACACGACACAGCCCGTCTCCACAGCCTGCTCCTCTCATTTAGCTCAAACTTCCCGCATCACAGCATGAACACTCAAACTTCCACCTCCTGCTCTGGAAGGACATGCTGCATCTTCCCCTGCACATGAAGTTTTCCCTCTGGGATTGTTAGTCACAGCAAATTGCTCTTCCCCTCACCTTGCCATCCCATTTCTGGCAATGCAATAGAAAGCAAGGTTTTAACCCGAGGTTTGAAGAGAATGTATTTTTCTCACCAAGTAGATCCAGCCGTGACCCAGGGTGTTGGGCCTGGGAGGGACGGCTGGGGCTGCCCCTGCTCAGTGCATAGGAAGACATAGGCCAGACTTTAAAGGCTCGTTTGTGCATCTGCATGTCAAGAGCCCCCAGGAACTCTTTCGGGGAGTGGCAAATAACATTGTGTTGGCTTACTGTTCCTGGGAAGGTATAGACGGCTGCCAGAGGGAACATCCTGGAGTTCCAGCAAAGCTGTTCCTAGTCAACTAACTCAAACGAGGCAGGTGCTATTGGCTCCTATGAAGCAGGAGAGCCAAGTGTTTGCCTACAAACAAGGGAATCCCGGAGGTGGAACAGTAAAACCTGTCTGTAGTGATGTGCTAGCTGTTTCCAACTGGAAGTCAGTGATCAAGGGTGTATAGACTGACTTCTCATTTTAAATATTTATTTAAAAGGCAGAGATACAGAAGGAGGGAGAGAGGGAGAGAGACCGATCTTTCATCTGCCAGTTCATTTCCCAAATGGCCACAATGGCAACAGCTGAGCCAGGCTGAAGCCAGAAGCCAGGAAGTTAATCCACATCTCCTTGATAGATGGCAGGTGCTCAGGAACTTGGGCCGCCATCCACCACCTCCCAGGCGCTTTAGTAGGAAGCTTCCTACTTATATCAGATTGTGGTATTGTGGTATTGCAGATAGTGTCTTAATCCACACAGCCAACAATATCAGCCCCACAAAGAGATTTCTTAAATCATCTACATCTAAATGCAGTTACACGTCACTAACTGTGACAACAATGTTCTTTGCTCACAACAGTGACTTTGACTATGATGTTGACCATGGGAGGACTACAAACGGTTGGGCCCAGAGATTATGCACATATGGCCACAAACGTTGATTGCTGGGGTGGCGTGTGTGGATGGGACTGTCTGGCTCATGGGCCATGTAAGGCCTGTGAATTAGGCACACAAGGCCTAGCAACTATCCAAATGGTCCTTGGCAGAAAAAAAAGTTCCCCACCATGGAGTAGTGAAGACACATGTTGGGATGCCCAGGTACCACTTTGGAGAGTTTGTGTTTGATTCCTGATTCCAGCTTCCTGCTAACAACATGCTGGGACAGAGAAGATGACGGCTCAGGTGAGCAGGTTCCTGTTCCCCACGCCCACTTCAGGTGATCTGAACTGGCCCCAGCAGCCCCATGGGCACGTGGGGAGTGAGCCAGTGGATGGATGCGCTTCTCTCTTCTGTTTCTCCCTGTCTGCCTCTCAGGTATAGAAGACAGAAAAGGAAAATGCAAATCTTGCTTCACTTGGTTCTCTGCTTGCTTCCTGGAACAACATTATTAAGTTTATTTTGCAAACCGCACATGTACACTGTCATGCATAGACAATCTCCAAAGCCAACAGACAGCACATGGCTCTTCTCTCTCTCTGCCTCTCTCTCTGCAATCCTTAATTTCTGGTCCTAGTGAAATGTGTCTGGAATAAACTAAGCTGCTGGTTTCACTGAAACTCATCAATGTGAATGGATGCATATTTCCTGAAATGTATACATTTCAGATGTAAGGAAACATGGAACTTGTTAAAGATGCTGAATATAGTCTAACTTGAAGCGAGGATAAGAATTGATCTGTCCAAGGTGCAACAACCTTCCTCCACTGGCCTCATGTAAAAGCCGTGTGGCACTTAGGAGGTCCCCTCATGAAGGTGGCTGTAATTCTTTTAAGACATAGTTTTCAAAAGAATTTTTTTTCAAAACAGTTCAAGCTGTGACAAATACATTTTGCAAAATACAGGACAGTATAAACGGGACAGTGTGGAACAAATCCATCCTGAACCTTGGTACCAATGATGCATAGTAGTGCCAAGTGCAAAACTCCAAAACGCCCTAGTCATTGGTACCCCCCGCAGGGGTACAGTCTCTCTTCTAACTCCTGTCAAACTCCATGGAAGTTGGCAGCAACTCCACAAGTCTAACAGAGCCGAGCAGAGCCTACCAGCGCAACGCTTAAAACACCCCTTTCTCAAGTGCTCACAGCTGCCCTTCCTTGTCAACAGAAATTACTCTCCTTTGGAAGGGCAACAGTCTGAGCTTATCCAAACTTATTAAATTAATGTCTTAATGAATTACCTGAGATTGACGGGGAAATGTGAAATTTTAGTCCAAATGGATGTGCTGCTAGGATCAATTATTCTAAGTCATGGAACTCATCTGACTGGTTATGAAATATTTCTTTACCAATTCACTTCCATTTCAATCTAATCTCCAGAGTGTTAGTAAAATTGTGGATGTAAGGGCATACGCATGATGCTGCTTTTGTCAAGAAAAAAAAAAAGCCCTAAGTTACTGAGAAGTCACTCAATGCAGAACACTTCATCCACAGCATCAGATTAGCTCAGTTATTTTAAGGGCAGCCAGGAGGATGCTGAATTTCATGACATTCATGTGAGAACTCTGCACTTTCAAGTTGAAACATGAGGGTTCTTAAAAGATTCATGAACAGGCTGGTGCCCTGGCATAGTGGGTGAAGCCTTGGCCTGTGACAGCATTCCTTAGGGGGCACCAGTTCAGGTGCTAGCTGTTCCCCTTTTGATCCAGCTCCTGGCTGAGCTCCTGGGAAGGCAGTGGAGGATGGCAGAGATGCTGGGCCCTCTGCACCCTTAGCAGAGATCCAGGTGCAGCTCCAGGTGCCTGGCTTTGGCCTGGCAGAGATGCTGGGCCCTCTGCACTCTTAGCGGAGATCCAGGTGCAGCTCCAGGTGCCTGGCTTTGGCCTGGCAGAGATGCTGGGCCCTCTGCACTCTTAGCGGAGATCCAGGTGCAGCTCCAGGTGCCTGGCTTTGGCCTGGCAGAGATGCTGGGCCCTCTGCACTCTTAGTGGAGATCCAGGTGCAGCTCCAGGTCCCTGGCCCAGCCCGAGCTGTGGTGACTGGAAAGTGAACCAATGGATGGAAAATCCCTCTTTGCCTCTGTCTCTCCCCACTCTCTCTGTAACTCTGCCTTTCAGATACATACATAAAATCTTTTTTTTAAGGCTCATGAAAAATGGAATTAAGATATGCTTGTTTTGGTACAAAAAAAACCACATTTGCAATCCATGCATAGCTTTTTGATCACTCACATTGCCCATGACCTCTTTTAAGGCTCTTGCATATAAACTTTCCGAAGTTCCCCTGTGACAGGCCTAAGAGAAGCTGGTCTTTCCTAGACATCAGTTGAAGCTAGCTCAGGTGCTGAAGCACCTGCAAGGGTCTCCCTCACCTTTCCCCATCACCCCCATCGGTCTCCCTCATCTGAACATCATATTCTGACTCCCTCCTATGACCAGGATGGCAGTCTGTTGCTCTCCAGCTAAGGCCAGATCCTCTACTGACACCTGGGATCCAATACTCTTCCCCCTCCCAAGCTAAGGTTCTGACAGTGCCCCCTCTCTCCTCAATCACCCACTTGTTCCCTTACACTGGATCATGCCATCAACTCTCAAACACATTCTGCCGAGTCTTAAACTCCTGTTGGAGGACCACGTTTGGTTTCTTTTTAAATATCAACCTTTCACTGGCCCCTTTCAAACTACTGCAGAAGTTCCCAAACCCCTCTGCTGGATTTCTGTGCGCATCTTCTTCCGTACATGAAGAGCCCGGTTAGTTGCAGCCCAGCCTCCCATCTTCCAAATGCTTTCCTAAGGCTGGAAGTGAGCCCAGTGCCGAAGACACCCATGTCTCCTATGAGCATCCTTGGGTTTCACACCCTGTTCCGGCCCTGACTCCAGCTTCTTGCTAATGGAAACCTGGGGAGAACAGAGTGACAGCCCCATTAACTGGGTTCTTGCCACCCATGCGGGAGACCCAGATTGAGTGCCTGGCTCCTGGCCCCAGCCCAGCTTCTGCAGGTATTCTGTAACCAATGAATAGAGCCCTCTGTCAGCCTCTTGTGTCTAGAAGGACAACACCACCACTTTGCCTTGCTTTGCCTGCAAGGAATGCTCAGAGTCCCGCTTCTCCAAGCCACTCAGTAACAGTAGTCCTTAGCAACCCTGTCTCCAGTTCCTCTCTGTCCTCATGGCCTCTTTGACTCAGCCCATTCCGTCAGAGTTGCTCTTCGTCAGCTCTACTGAAAGCACTCAAACTGAGCTTCCCAGGCCGATACATGCTACATCCAGAGTTTACAATGACCCAGCAAAGCTGGCAGAATCCATAAGCTGGTACTACAGCAGTGAAACACAGGGCTCTTTAGTAAACAGCACCTTCCCTTCTCTCTTTGCTTTCTTATGATCTCATCCAATCCATTTCTTAGCCCCAAAGCTCTGCTTTTTTTCAGCTTCCGACTAGCACATTGCTGAGATGTCTCCCGAACATCTCATACGTGGCATGTGCCAAGCAGAACTCAGATCCTGGTCAGCGAGGGGCTGACCTTGGTCACGCAAGTTGCTGGAGGTGAACATCAAAACCTCAGGACTACCCGTGACCCTTAACTCTCCATTACCCCCGACAGCCGTCCTCCCGAGTGCATCTGCAGAGCACCACTATAACCAACCCCGCACCTGCTTAGCTGCAGAAACCACCAGCTACACATCTGGCGTCTCAACTGGTCTCCTGTTTCCACACTGGCCCATAGATTCTTCTCCACATGGCAGTTAATATGTTATGGAACACAAACCAGAGGACACCCCTTGCTGGATTAAAATTCTCTGGCGGGTTCCCACGGTCCCTGGACTAAAACCTCAATCTCCCCACCTGGCCCAGAGTTTCTCTCTCCCGTCAGCCATGCACGGCTTTTTGCTCAAGGACTTGTGGTGGGGGTGGGGTGGTGTCGGGTGTGCTGCGGATGTGTGTGTTGTATATGTTGGGTTCTGGACACATGTGCTTGTTAAAAGGAGGGACAAATTTAAGTAAACGTGTCTGTTCAAGGTCTGCCAGGAGTCGCTCAACTCTATTCTGTTCAAAGTCAACTGACATCGGCCAGTGACTGGTGTGGTGACCCAGCAGGCTAAAGCCACGGCTCACACATGGGCACCGACATCATCTCAGTGTGTCATAGTTGAGGCCCAGCTCCTCCACTTCCGATCCAGTTATCTGCTAATGGGTGTGGGCAAGCGATGGCCCATGTCCTTGGGCCCCTGGTTCTCACGTGAAAGACTTGAGTGGAATTCCTGACTGTGGGCTTTGGCCTGGTCCTGGATTTTGCAAGCATTTGAGGAGTGAATCAGTGAATGAAGACCTTTCTCTGTGCCTGTTCCTTTCAGCATTCTGCCTTTCAATTAAACAAGTCTTTAAAAACAAAAAAATAACATGATTTGACATTAGTCTTCAAAAATGTTCTACCAGTCTGTGAATGGAATTAGACTGTTTTAATAAAAATGGTAAAACAAGTTCTTGTTTGGCCCATGTTGCTTCCAATGAAAGACCTGACTTTAGGTCAGGAACTCAAGAAAACCACATCTTCATTTTCCCACTTGTGCTTTTCTGCCCTCACTTTATGTTCCTTATCCTTCCAAAGACCCAGATATCTCAGCTACATCATTAAGAGGCTGGTGGAGATGGGTCTTTCTCAGAGCATGATGCATAAGTCCCTGAACGTCCCCAAGACTTGGCCAAGGGGTCCGGAGAGCAAAGGATGACGTCAAGATGCCCTCTGCCACGTGCCTACCTTAGCAGAAGTGGCTGAGGCATGAAGCAAGGCAACGGCCCAAGGCTGAGCTACTAGTCCCTGTGCTCGTTATTGCCGGGGACTTGTTGGGAAAACAAGCTTTATTAGATGGCTGAGCCTTTTAATATTCTGTGCTACCAAATGGCAGTGATGTGCAGAAAGTGCTTGAAAGTTAGTCACAGGAAGCTGAAAAACCTCAACTGAATCTTTCATTCACTCTGCAGAGAAGAGAAGGGAGGAAATGAACAGCTGGAAAAGAATGGAGAATACACCTGCACAGCATGTCATTAGGAGCTCCTGCAGAACATTTTGAAAAAGTTACTAAGAAACAGGATTCTTCCTACAGGAACTCAATGTCCTACACTGCGGCAGTGAGTGAGTGTGTGTGTGTAAGTGAAGAGTCCCCAACTGCTGGGTCAGGCCAACACCAGGTGCCCAGAACTCAATCCAAATTTTTCCCCTGAGAATGGCAGGGACCCACGTAGGTGAGATGTCCCCTGCTGCCCAGGTATGCACTAGCAGGAAGCTGTCATCAGCAGGAAAGTACAACTGAGGCTCAGTCCCAGGCAGTCCAGCATGGCCCGTGGACTTCCCCAGTGGCGTCTCCACCAGCGGAGCCGGTGCTTGCCCCTGATGTTGCTCAATTACTTATGGATAGAAACGGTCCAGTTGCTGGGTCAGTGGGTCCAGTTGTGGGGACTCAGGGTCCCACTGCACTGTAGCACTGGAGGAAGTGCTATGTTGTTACCAGGGTTCCGCAAGGAGAGCAAATTCCACACGATGCTGGGCAATGCCAGATGACTTAACATTTTCCATTCATAAATAATAAAGAACATTTTGTTATTCACTTATTTGGTATTTTTAAAAAAGTTATTTTCCTTATGTATTCACCATTTATAGGTCTTCTTTTGAGACCCGTATACTTTGTTCCTTGTCCATTTGGGAAAGTGTGGGGTAAGAGATTCATATATTACAGCTATCAGTCTTCCGTCTACCTACGCTGTCCCTTACTAACTTTTTTGACATTTAGAAAGAACTGTAAAAGAAAACCTACTTCAACTTCTCCTACCTTGAAAATACAAATTTCACTAAATTTGGTTCCAAGTTTTTGCTGCTTCCCTTTCTCGTGCGGTTGTTCACCTTCCTCAGAGCTGATCAGCCTTCAGGTCACTGTCGCTGGCACCAGGTTCTCCCGACATCTGCCTCAACATTGCTGAGAAACACTAGGCCTCACCACACCCAGCCTACATTTGCTTTTTCCTTCATTAGACTCAGTTTAAGCCTGCTGTTTTGAAGTATCAAACAGTGGGGGTACTCTCTTAACTGCTGTGATTTTTTAAGAGTTGTTTTTTTTTAATTTATTAATTACATTGCATTATGTGACAGTTTTATAGGCACTGGGATTCTCCCCAACCCCCCCAAACCCTCCCCCCATGGTGGATTCCTCCACCTTGTTGCAATACCACAGTTCAAGTTCAGTTGAGATTCTTTCATTGTAAGCATATACCAAGCATAGAGTCCAACATCTTATTGTCCAGATAAGTTCAACGGCTTCTTGGGGAGACCATCTCTGGTCTGAAGGTAGAGCCGGCAGAGTATCATCCCAATCAATTAAAAGCCCCAACATAACATCAGCAACAATTTATAATGTTATGGAATTAATTCACATAGTATTGAGTAACCAATATGTTTAAAAAAAATACACGTTCTTAACCACATCCTGTGACTTCTTGATTGACATTTCAATTTTAGTATATATGCATCCGGGTTCTATACACCTTAAAATGGCAATAGGGTACTATTCAGCTGTCTCATGTCTATTTTCATTATAGTATTTAGCATTTTATAGCGTTGAAGCATAATTTTGCTGAACCTGGCTGTTTTGGGTAGTCTAGACTGGCTTATAACTCTAACATGACATATGTCAACAGTTTAGATGCAGAACAGTTTTAAGAGGGGTGTGCAGAGAAATCTTCAGTACTCTAGTGAGGAGTAACTAATCTTTGTGTCCTACCTAGTAAGGTATAAGTGAATCCACGCTGACTGTTTCCTGTCTGATTCTAAGCTTCCCTTGTTGTTCTTTGTCTGTCTATTCTAGATTTTTTGTTTGTTTGTTTTGCGGGGTTTCTGGAGCGATCCTGATGGTCATTGCCAGAGAGGCTGGGGACCCAAAGTTGGAACCAAGCAAGGACCAGAGAAAGCTCCCCTCCCTAGTCCCGAAGGAAGTTTACTGTTCTTCTGTTTCTGTGGACCGCTCAGAGCTCCTGGCTGCCATTCCGATGACCTTGGATCCTACAAGGAAGGATTTGGGCTTCTTTCATCCCATGTGGTAGATCCAGATGGGGGTGGGTGACCTCAGAGTTCTCGGCCTCCGAAGGCACTCCAATTCCCCATGGTCTCCTTGGCAGTTGGGATGTAGTCCTTGGTGCCTGTACTGATAGTCCTTGGTGAGGATCTGGGAGTCTTCAGGGTTGGGATACAAGCCTCCTCCTGTCCGCCTGCTCCACTCTGGGTCCCCCTCACCCCGCTCCATGCGTATGACCTCCTGTTAAGAGGTTGTCAGGATCACTCTTAATTCCCCCCATATACCTTTGTAGTTTTACTATGCCTAATGCTGATTTGAGTCTGTTGTCTATGAGTTACCAGTTATGATCCTGATAGGTTATACTTCACGTCTTCCTCACACACTCTAGGGTGATGGAAGATTTCTCTGCTCTCCCTCCCCATTACGGAATAACATAGGGTATTAAAAGTATATTAGGTTTTACAGTTCTTTGATGTAGAACATAAGCAGTCTGACTCACACTGATTGTTGGTTCATTGGTTACTTCACAATAAGAGCTGTTTTTTTTTTTTTTGAGAAAAAGAACTCACTTTATTGAAGGATACCTCTGAATGGAATTAAAAAATTCCTTCATTAGCTGAAAATCACCTGCCAGAAATTTATGTGACCATAGTATATTTAGATTCTTGAATTTCATTCTTTCACTGCTTCTTTCCTTTTCAAAAATTTAATCATAAAAATATTTAATGCTTTGTTTTCTATAAAAGAGAATCAGATGTTGGCCACATTCCATGGGTTTTGTTGCATTAATTTCCACATTTATTTCTGAATGGGCCTCTCATTAGAGTTTGATTCAAGGGTTATTTAACAGGTATTACAAATAGCTTGGCTCTTACAAGTAGTTGGCTTTTAACAATTTTTATTCTTGTTATTAACATTTGTTTTTACTGCATTCAGATCTGAGTCTGCAGCATTCATCATTTCCTATTTCTTTTAGTCTTTGGAAAATCAAACAGGAAAAATGTTGACAGCCCCCCAGGCCCAACCGGCAGACACGGTGGTGCTGCAGTCATGACTCCACAGCAGAACACAGAACTCAGGGGAAAGTGAATCGCGGCAGGCTTACTTGAAACATGTCCATATCTTTGTCATGTGTGTATTCCACGACCACAGTCTGATTCCTCGACAGGGTGTAGGATATGCTGTGCTGACTTTTGCTGCTGATAGCCTGGTAGTGAAATAAAAGAAGAAAAGTTCATTGGAATTGCTTCATCATGACTTCCCACCACTCTGTCATTGAGGACTGTCAGGCCTCCAGCAAAGGCTGCTGGGGGCCAGGAGGGCCATGCTGGGCTCCGCCCCTGGATCCAGGGACCCACAGCAGGGGTCAGACTCCACAGACGCTCTGCGCACTGAAATCCACTCACAGTCCATTTGCAAAACTTGACTCAGCTACAGTCCTAGGAAAACACACTTCCTCCATATTGCCAAAGCTCAGTGACAGAATTTTTCGACTAACACAGTGAATTAGTCAAAATTTCGAAATCTGTTTTACTCAGCAGGTAAGTTAATTGACACCTTGCTATATTTTCTCAGGTGATAGGTTACAAGCACAGTAAAAAAAAAAAAAAAAAAAAAAAACCATGTAAAATCCTGTTGGTGATCTGTTTTGGTATGTGAATATGCCATTCTAGTGAACAGTAATCATGCCTGGATGCTTTTACATCTCATTTGAATCTTTTCTTCAAAAGATTGTATTTTTATTTGAAAGGCAGAATTAGAGAGAGAGAGCGAGAGAGAGAGAGAGAGAGAGAGAGATCTTCCATCTGCCGACATCAGTTGGAGCTGAGCTGATCCAAAGTCAGGAGCCAGGAACTTCCTCTGGGTCTCCCACAGGGGTATAGGGGCTCAAGGACTCGAGGCATCCTTCACTGTTTTCCCAAGGCATAAGGAAGAAGCTGTGCTGAAAATGGAGCAGGAGGGATTCAAACTGGTTGCTATATGGGATGCTGGTGTTGCTGACTGAGGCTTAATCCACAATGCCATGGAGCCAGCCCCTCATTTTAATCTTGTATAAGCCACTGCTTAACCCAGATATTTATCTAATTAATAAGATATTAACTTTTTTTAATCTAAAAAAGTTAATATTCTTTTTCAAATAATGAAGGAGTAAAAAGGCCAAGTATTGCTCTTTTTTTTCCCATAATGACATAATGGAGAACATCTTAAGCTGTGGTCACATATGTTTAATGTTTCTAAATTAATAAGAAAATTGATTTAAGCTGGTCTCCAAATTAGCTCAATTACATTTTATCCATTACTGTAACCTAATTTATCTTCATTTCCACTCTTTTACATTAAGTACAACAAATAAAACTTTAATAAGCCTTTTTATTAAACATTTATTGAGTGATGACACCATAGGAACACCATGAAAGCATTTCAAAGTAGTTGGACACACACAGCATGTTAATGAAAACGCACTTGGAACATTTATGTCTGATTAATATAATTGCTTAGTGTAATAAATAGTCCCACGTTCCAAATGGGCTCTCCAGCCGGGTTACTCTCGCGGCTGTTCACTAATCCATCCTGAGCAACTTCACAGGTGAGCTGCTGTTTTGTTTTATGCACTTCCTTAAGATGATACGAGTATTAGAAATATCACACACCTTCAGTATGGTCAGGAGCCTAAAAACACTTCTGTGTGATTCAACGTAGCTAACAAGTACAAATGCTAACATATTACTGGCCTCAGCCAGGCGTCCTGGTAGTGCTGACGGTGGCGTCCTGTTGCAGGATGCATTGGTAAAGAGTGGTTTCCGGCAGAAGTGCGCGTGCTGCAGGTGCTCAGCCACTGGACGGTGCTCAGCATTCCACAACGCCTTCATGGACAAACCATCAAACACAATTTTTTTATGTGTCAACTCTGCCCTCAACACACCTGGGGGGGGAAATGAAATCTTCCAAAGTCAACATTTCTTTATCTTAACCGTCAGTGAAGGAAAAAAAAAAACTCTGAAGAAAATTGACTAACCTCAAACTTAGAAAACCAGTGAGAACGCTAATTTCTAATATTTTATAGCTCCTTAAAAACACTATACTTAAAAAGGGATTCGATTTACAAATGAATGCAAGTAAGACTTTCTTTGCATTCACATATTTAACAAAACAAGAACTTTTTATCTGCACAAGAGTTAACAAGTTCCAGAACAGAAAATGTTTCAAAGGTGAGGCGCTGTGTAGAACGGCACCTTCTTCCACACAGTGCTGCAGCCTGACCGGAAGGGAGTCACCGCCTCTTGCAGACTTCCGGACAGAAAGGATCTTCCAAGTTATTATCCATGATTTGCTGTCATACTCCAACATCTCTCCCAAACGGAGAGTGAGGACCTAGGAAGACTCAGCTGGGCCCAGCAGGGTTCTGGGCAGGGCACCCCTACAGTCACCTGCACACCATCTTGGGAAGCACGGGGCCCTGGGTTGTTAGTAGGCCCGATTTTTCTATGGTATTCATTTTATCCGAGTGTGACCCAAACCAGGAGCCTATGGGATGCATGAGAAAGGCAGAATAAGGACAATCACTATCCCCACGCATTGCCCATGCCAAGGGAGTTTTGCTGAGTTCCAAACTGAAGGAGGAAGTGCCGACACCTTGGGGCCTTGTGAAAGCCGGGCAAGTCAGACTTGACAGCTGAGAGCAGGTACAGAGAAGTTGGCATTCCAGCTTCATAGGTAGAAGGGCCAGGGTTAAAAGATCGAAGTGAAGAAAGCACATTTTCTGTGCCATTTTGCTTCCGGAAGTCCTTGCCAAGGGCTAGCAGGTGGCAGCTCGTGGACTTGAGAAGGCAGGGAAAGTGGCAGAAGAGATGTGGCAGGGAGATGAGCGCCCCAAGAGCTGGGAGCGGTTTGGAGGCACCAGAGCATGGCACACCCCGTGTGAGCGGATGGGGTGAAGGGGACAAGGTGGTGAGGGAATTCAGTCCCCCTGGGAGTCAGCCCCAGGACTGGCAGGGATGAGTGCTGGTGCCTGGTCCCAAATAGGTGATCCAGGCAGGGAGGAGAGGCGTGACAGAGAGTTGGCCTGGGACAGATTCCAGCCAGGACCCCAGCAAAAGGTGTCTCAGACGTCCTGCTGCTGCCCGAGTTGGGGCTCCATGGTCTCGTCTGCTATCAGGGTCAAGGCTAGGGTCAGATTTCGGAGGGTAGGGCAGGTGGAGAGGACATATGTTAAGTTTGAGTCCAACGTTTACTTGTTTGGGCCATGTCTCACAGAGCAGTCTGCAAACACACACATCAGGGAGCATTTTTGTTGCTGTTACATGTTTTAATGTTTCCACAACATTTTTTTTTTTAAAAAAGAAATGCTTTATTTAGATAAATTAAAATGGATGAACTACTGGTTCAAAATAAGTAAAGCTCAAATCAAGTCATGGAAACCTTGAATTTACTTCCTAAACAACCAAAATTACAGATACATTACCAAAACAGCCCCACTGAAAACAAAGTAGACTTACATTTCTTAATATGAGAAAATAACAAGGTAGGTTAGGTTCATATAACAAACAATCCACGCTCTACAAAGTCTCTGGGATACCCAAATGTGTTCTGCCTTGGATATGAAAGAAGAGACCATATCTAGATAATGATGGTAAGCAAGCCAATGAGGTGTGTAGCAAACAGAAAATGTCACTGAAAACAACAGGCCATTACGTGTAGGAGCCCTCAACTGTGATCAGCGGGTGCAGCATGGTGAGGGGCCAGACGTTCTGTCCAGCAACTGTAAAGGAAGGAACTCGGATGGAAGGGCAAACAGGCAGCAGCAGGTGAAGCCAACCTCTTCCGCGTGGCTGCACTAGACACATCCCTGTTTGCCTGGCACCTCTGTGTCCACAACATTTTTTTTAACATTTAAAACATGAATTTCAGCAATTCAGTTTCCAAGTCCATCGCAGACTCACTGAAGCAATCATAAAACCTCCACAAGGCACTGAGTTGTCTGAGCTCTCCTTCCGCGGTGACAGGAGAGAGCTGGCAGGGACTTCTCGCCACACGGGTCAAGCAGTGCAAGCATGCCTGCTGGGATGGGACTCTGGAAAGCAAGCCTGTACTGAATGCGCTGAAGCAGGCTGGGCGGGCAACACCGACTTCCCAGGCTGGCTTTTGTCTTGTCTAAGGAGGCTCCTGCACCCAGGAACCTCATGACTGTCAAATGGATGAGTGAGTCACTAGAGATGAGGTAAGATTCACTGTCTCCTCACTTCCCTTACCTCTTGCCAGCAGAGGAGCCAAATGCACAAATGTTTTGAGTCTACGAAAGCCACTTTATTATAGGTCTGGATGTTTGGAGGGGTTAAAGATACACAATCAGGCAATTACAGAGTCATGGGATGAAGGGCTCCACCTGCACTCGGCCTGAGACGTGAGGTATCACTTTGTTATCGGGTGTGCCCAGGCCGGGTGCTTCTGAGCTGTAGGTGTCTGATTCCCTTCGATCTCAGTTGTGCTGGCCGGGCGCTGCCATTCACGGAGGATGGTGTCCTCTCGCTTCGGTTTACAGCAGGAGATGCAACGTCAGGCCTTCTCTGAGTCTCCAGGCTGTCTCGCCAACACGGCGGCAGAATCCTCCTCTTCTCACAAACCACACACAGTACCGCAGGGTTGTCTGCTGCCAATGGCGGCAGCAGGGCAGCTGTGCAAGGTGCGTGATGGAAGACCCACATCCTTACAACAGGTGAGGCTCTGTCATTCACAACTTACAGCAGAAGGGGATGGGAGAGGGTGCTGTGTCCTAGCAGGTAAAGCCACTGCTTGCAATGTTGGCCTCCCATATGGGTGCTAGGCCGTGTCCTGATAGAAGTTCAGACAGGCCCAGCTCTGGCTGTTGCAGCCATTTGGGAAGTGAACCATGGATAGGGGATCTCTGTCTCACCCTCTTTCTCTGTAATTCCACCTCTGAAATACAAAAATAAATCTCAACAAAAGACTATGTATAAAGGAAAGACTTAACATTCAACCACACCACACAGCTCTTCTGGGGGAAGAGCCATCCAGAAGCTGCTCTGTTATCATTAGGATTTCAGCCATTTAATTCATGTTCCACAAGCTGTGAAGTGAACCCACTGGCTGGGCTGGCTTGCTCTCCCCTGGGGCTGGCCCTTCCCTCCCAGTGGTCACAAAGAGAACTTGCTGTTGGGTGGCTGCCTTGCGATCTGCCACAGAGGGTCAGAGACGCCCAGAGCAGTCCCCAAGAGCCCTGCCATGCCTCAGATGCTGAGCCAACCCTCGAACCACCTGCCTCAGGCTTCCGGGGCTGCAGGGAGGGTTTGGGGCCCCTAGACTTGGGCACTGCGTGCTCTGAAGACTAGAGCATTATCATTTCGCTGCTTGGTTTAAACACAATTCTGCCTCTGGGTTTCCCATGTCGCCCCACAGCATGGCCACAGTCCAGGCCCTCCCATGGAAGGCTGCATCCAGCTCACATTACCACCCTCATCATCACTCCCACAGGGCGTCTGGGGGAGGTTGCTGGTTTCACTGTAAGCATTCAGGTGCAAATCAGGGAGGGTAGCAAAGCACGTGTGCCATCTCCCTGCTTCTGAACTACAGGACAAGAGCTGCTAAGCACAGTGCTTGGTCCCTAATAGTCCTCTCTTCTCTGCGAATAACGAGGTGCAATTGGATCTCCCTTTGGAGCTGAGTGGTCCCTAGGCTGCCCTTGACAGTGACACATGTGTTTTTTGCTGCTCATCCTCCAGCCCAGCTCTCCTTGCTGTTCCTGTGGTTCTCAGCCAGGCAGAAGCCCAACTCTCCGACACCAAACCCAGGCCAGGTGTAGAGCCCTGGCACACGCGTGGGGGAGACTTAAGGGAAGATGGGTTAGAGGCTACGAGCTCTGCAGTAGACCCCAAATTTCAGCTGCTCCAGGATATGCCCAGTGAACCCCAACATGCTCCCCAATAGTGCCCTTCCCCAGAGTGCCTGAGGCACAAAATCATGGATTTCACAAAAGCCAACACTGTGGGGGTAGTTTGCTACACAACGGACACATCTAACAATCTGTTGCAAGGCCTGAAGCACGGTGCCAGGGTCCTCCTGCGACTCAAGTCAAGCGGTATTGGTCATCGAGGTGTGCACCTGCTCTATATCCATGTGTACCTGCTACGGCAGGCGGTGCATGCGCAGGGCAGGGGCTGTGCATCTGACAGCATGTTCAGAAGCTCTCCAAGTTTGGAGCAAAAGTATATTTTTATTGTGATTATCTCCACCTGCTAGAAGACTGGGAAGTGAAGACAACTTACTATTAACATTTGAAAAGAACAATTAGGGATGAATTCATGCTAGGAATCCGTAAGGCTTCCACAGGACTGTGCGAGGAGGCAAAGCCACCACATGTGTCATGGACAGTTTTTAGGCCTTACGCACTGGCAGCAGGAACAGAGGAGGGAGATCATGACAGCAGGAGAAGAAAACAACTGCTTATGTTAGCAGCTGAAGCAGATCTTGGCAAAGTGTGCACCTTATGTACACTGAGGCCTGACCACCCAAGAACGCAAGCCATTTAGGGTAATGGGGTATTTCTGTGTGTTCACGCACAATGCAGGGCAATTCTTTCTTGTCGAAACTACACCTCATTTTTCTATTACGAGTCTCTTCTTAGAACCAAGTGATTCAAGGGTTTAATAATCCCTCTTGTCTAGACAGCTGGATGCTGACTGTGGCAGAGTGGCTGTCTCGGCGGCCGGGTTGCACACTAGTCAGAGGGAAGCAGATGAAGATGGTAGTTTTGCAAAGTGCCCCTATGTGGCACAGCTCTTCTGTGTGGAGGTATAAACACTGCCACTCCCACCTCTGCCCAGAGCAGGCCGTGCACCTGCCCAGCCCACCCACAGGCTGTTCACAGGAGCTCTGTGTCCTGCCCTGAAATGCAGTGTTCTCTGATGCTGTCCCTGCAGTCAAACTGAGGATCCCAATAAGGTACCTGGGAGAAGAGCTCATGAGGCTGACATGTGGCAGGGTTGAGCCCACCTCTCCACCCCTGTCTCTGTTCCACTTCCACGACCTGTGAAGCAGTCTTCGTGTCTCCTTAGCTTACTTGAGGTGGGCAGTGCCAGGAGGTGAGCTGAATGCTCTAATTGGGAGCCACTGAGCCCGTGTCTCTTGGGTTCCATGGAGAAGAAACTCAAGTCTGAGTGGCCACCAGCCTTGGGAAATACGTCACAGCCCAGCACTCTTCATGGAAGTCCAGTAGGATACCCGTAATCTCCCGTGCTTCAGCAAACTCACTTCCAGGCACTCGGATTACTAATTATAATCTGCAATGTCATCTTTCAGAGTTCACCAAATAATTTAAATAAATAAATGCTGCTAAAAGGATGTGGTAAAATTAGAAAGACAACAACCTCAGTGACCTGTCAGAGCGGTTCTGGTGATGGAATGCAGGGACTTGGAGCCAGGGCATACTGTTGTCGGAACGTTTTCATGGGTTTAAAAGCACTAGTAATGAAACTCTTCGGAAGTAGGTTGAGGTGGGACCAAGGAATTTAACATTTCTTAGTTCAAAACCAACTGCTGAGACTTAGGTGTAAGGCAGAAACACACACATTCGTGGGTAAGCCAGTGAGCTTGCCGGGACTGGCACAGCCTGGGAAGACCCAGGGAGGATGTCCACAGGCCTGAGCATGGGGCACACTGCGGGCTACTACAGGGTGCAAGCTCACAGGGGCACACAACAGCTGTCCCTCGAGGTCACTGGTTTGGCATCTGCCATGCTGTACACCCTGATTGCTCAGGTAGAGGGGACACAACCATGCCCAGCCAGCTCCCGGTGTGGCCCCAGCTCAAGTTCTACCTGCATGCTGGGTGGGAGAACCACAGGGATGCTGAGGGATGCCACAGGCTCCAATGCAAGCAGACTCAGACATAAGCACATGGCACACCAGGCAGGGATGAATCCCAACCACGTCTGCATCTATCTCCACCCGGGTTCCTCAGCATCCAGGAAAACCAGTACCAGCGTCACAGACTCCACAGCCCGGTGCACTCCTGCCTCTGCTGGCAGCCCTATGCCAAGGGCACCACTGTGAGACACAGCATGCTTGCCTCAGTCCCAGGGGTCTGCAGCCCATGCTGCTTGGCTTTAAATATACACTAGATATTGATCGTATTCACTAGTGATAGCCCTGGTAGGACAAATACATTTTTTTCCAGAACTAATAACGGTTATGTCAAGATGACAAGTATAATTAGGCAATAAATCCGCCATAAGTCTGGTTCAAACTGCTACTGGGAAGACGAGGTCCCTGGCATTCTTGTCAATGTGTGAATTAAAATATGGCCACGGGTTATTTCTAAACAGAAGAGGTGACTAAAGGAAGTCACGATTTATGTTGCATGGATTCACTCCACTTTTCCAAGGACCTATATTCCAAATGAGTGCCCGAACTGCAGCTATGACCAGCAAGCCACAAAGAACTAACCCGGATTCCACCCGAACCAATACAACTTCTATTTCCAAGCAAGTCCAAAAGATAAGCCTACTTTAGAAGTCATACTTTGAACTTGGCAGCGGGCCACTCCTGTATCTATCCTAGATTGGCTTCCGGAATGGTTTGGCAATCCTTGGCAGAGAAGATACCGTGTGAACCATCCAGACAGGGCGAGGGCAGGTGGGTCAAGGCCATGAAACTGGCAGGCAAACTAAACACAGGGAGAGAACATTTGAGGGGCCCACTTCTAATGAGGCTGACTCCTGCTTGCAGGGAAGCTGGAATTTGGGTGGCAGGTGGGACGATCTGAAGTGGGATAGTTTAAGGGTGCGGCTGGAAAGCTGGAAAAGACCCTGTTCTTTGAGTCATGGAGCTCTGTCCAGGAATGCTACCCCTTTCAGTTCCACCTGTCTTAAGCCAACCTTCCATTTGAGCAGTTAATCATGATGGTACAGACCAGGCAAAAGATCTACTCCAGGGCCTGCTGGCCGTGGGACCCTGGGAAGCATACCTAAGGATTCTGTGCCTTGGTGCTGTCACCTGCACAAGTGTCGGGCTTGTCCTTAGGAAGGTCATGGCTGACTAGGATATTTCAGCAACTTCTGCATCTACCCAGTTTGACACACAATACTAAACATGTACTTTCCAGTTTTGGGGGGGGGGGTTATTAATGTTATGTTTTGGAACCTTTAAGTTAACCTAGAGTGCAATCTCCTGTTGGAAGGTTTTGGTCTCATGTCTTAGGGGAGACAGAGGGGGAGGTGCAGTTTTCCCACATAGGAATGCTGTGAGTCAGGTCCATGTCTACAGACGTAAACACGCTCACAATGCCAGCCACACTGTGCTGGTTACCATAAATAATGGCCTATTTTTAAGCATGACTTCCAAAGTTCTTCTTTTGGTCTCAGTTCAGAAAGGGCACATTCTAATGCGGACCCTGCAGACACATCTCCTCACACAGACTCTTTGTGGAAGCTCCCAACACAGCAAGAGAAGATGAGGAAGAGGCAAGGCCCAAATGTCCTATCCCACAGGGCAGTGCAGCGCTCTGGGCAACATGCATCTGGACATGCACAGCAGGCCTCAGAACTGCCAGCTACCAGCGAGGACAGGGGGTGGGGGACACTCTTATGCAGTAAAGGGTGGAGAATGTGCCCCCTAGCCCCCAGCAAACTCATTCTCTGAAATTCCCATGTGTCTGCTTTTGAGCATTTTATGGGTTCTACGCATGAGCAAGAAATGAGAAAAAACAAAGATGGGACATTCTTGTGACATGCCAAGTGTTTTGATGAAAATTAAAACAACAATGGGATTTCTCACGGTTATGTGCCTTAAAACCAAGGGGCTGGGTGGGTGGTGCTGGGGGAAGGCGGGCAAGGTGGGAGAGCGAGAGGCAGAGAGCGGAGACAGTGAGAGTATGTGTGACCAAAGCCTCACGTCAGAACAGAGGCTGGCAAACGTTACAGGAAGATGTTTAATGAATCTATCTGCTGTGACACCCCATTTTCTTCTCTAATATCCAAATACTGGCAATATATATGAGCTCCTGATTCCAGGAAGGCAAGTTTGTTGCGAGAGTGAACCCTAATAAATAGAAGCTACAAATTTAAAAAGAATCTTGTAAATCAGTCAGTTGAAAATGAATAATTGTCTTTGTCTATTGTTCTAATAATGCATTTACTGGATGAAACAAGAAATATCTAGTTTCCAAAGGGCAGTGGGGCCCAAGGATACAGGCATCTCCAGCATTCTGTATGTTCCAGTGAATTGGGAGTAACCACAAGTTCCAGTGTGTTGGCATGGGCAGGCAAACCTCCAGATGCTATAAACTAAACTTGACATAAATAGATTTTATATGAAGATACACATAGACCTCCATATAATTATTTTAATATGGGGGCCAGTTTTTCAGCTGTCAAAACAATCCCTTAACTACTGAGCAACCAAAGACTGAAACTTGTACCAAATAAAACAAAATGCAGAGTGCCACTTAGTTATGGTGATAAAAGCAGAAAGTCCTCAGGCAGCAGACATTGGGGAGGTGGGGCTCAGTCTTCCCTCTCTGAACTTGGGCTTTATTTTTTAAGACTTAGGCAACATTTCAACGTTGTTCCTCCCCTGCAGGATCTCACTTTTCTTTCTGGAATATCACCAAGTTAATAAGTCCACATCCCAGCTATGCAGAGAGACAGGAAAGCACAGGTCCTCAGAAGATGTCACACACCTTGACAGCAGGTGTTTCCAGACGTTGAGTTGGCTGGAATCCCATGAACAAGGATCCTAATACACCAAATTCTGAGTAAGAAAACGGCTGCCCTTCCTTTCATCAGCGTTGTTGGTGAAAGCGCGGGTGTACTGGATGGCACTCCTCAACCTCATTAGACAAGGTTTCATATCACCTGTGTCTGTCCCTGAGCCACATTCTGAACCCACCTCATAATCTGTGGGGATGTTATAATGGCCAGGAAACGTTGGAAAGCTCACCATGACGTATGTCAGTTGCCCACAGTACAGCGTGAGCCCACGTTTTAACAGTCTATCACTGGGCCTGGCAGCGTGGCCTAGCGGCTAAAGTCCTCGCCTTGAACGCCCCGGGATCCCATATGGGCGCCGGTTCTAATCCCGGCAGCTCCACTTCCCATCCAGCTCCCTGCTTGTGGCCTGGGAAAGCAGTCGAGGACGGCCCAAAGCATTGGGACCCTGCACCCGCGTGGGAGACCTGGAAGAGGTTCCAGGTTCCCGGTTTCGGATCGGCGCGCATCGGCCCGTTGTGGCTCACTTGGGGAGTGAAACATCGGATGGAAGATCTTCCTCTCTGTCTCTCCTCCTCTCTGTATATCCGGCTTTCCAATAATAATAAATCTTTAAAAAAAAAAAAACAGTCTATCACTGTGCTTGCTTTAGCTTTCACAATCTCAGACATGTTAGCACCTCATTTTATGGGGTGCTCTCAGTTCTGGATCAACTGGTTGGGCAGACAGCATAGCAAAACTGCTAATAAAGTAGTTTCTGTATGAAATATCAACTATTACCACTGAAGAGTCGATTCCTTCAGATTTCAGGCTTCATCACAGAGTTGCTATTGCTACATTTTTGTGTATCCCTCTAGGGAAAGTTCTGTGCAGACACTAGCAAATTATATATATACAAGAAACAATAGTGTACTTCATATAGTCTTCTGGTCTCTGCTTCCTTCATTGCATGACAGCTTGCAGAATGGTGAATGCCATCACTCTCTCTTCTTAAATATCAAATGTGGCTTGAATTATTTAATATCTATCCCTTTTTGGTACACGTTAAATTAAAAGATCTTACAACTAATGTTGTAATAAATATTAAAGTACTGGTTTTCCATATAGGAAGATACATCTGCAGGAAAAATTTCTAGAAATAAAATGTGTGGACCAAATAGGTTATTGTTTATGTATTTTTAATATTAAAAACTATTGTCAAACTATTTCTTACGGAAGTTACACTACATCCTTACCAGAAGAATAGGTGACCATGTTTTCCTCACTTTTACCAACACAGAAAATGACTGCCATGATGTCTACCTTCTAAAACATGAAAATGATATTATTGTACTGTGTTTCTATTAGAACAAATATAAATATTTAAGATATTTTTATAGAGTAATGTTTAAATTCTAAAATTTAAAAATAAAGTTCCACATTTCTAGAACCAGAAATTTTTAAGTTACTTTTTTTATAACATGAAGTTAAATAACACACTACTGAATGACCAATGTGTCAATGAAAACTTTGCTGAAGCAAATGATGCAACTGTGTGACCTATGAGTCAGTGAGGAAATTAGTAAGAAAAACACTTTTTTTAATGAATTAGAATAAAAACAAAAATATCAAAACCCCTGAGATGTAGCAAAAACAGTATTGAGAGGACTACTGATCTTGTAACTTGCATGAAGGCTGTCTTATATCAGAGAGAACAAATGATATTTGTCCTTTTGAGATTGACTTGTTTCACTGAACCATCTGGTTGCAAATGGTAGAATTGCATTCCTTTTGATGGCTGAGTAATATTCCATGGAGTAGATATACCACAGTTTCCTTATCCATTCCTCTTTGGACGAACATCTGGGTTATTTCCACGTCTTTGCTATTGCAGATTGTGCTGCTGTAAATACAGGGTTGCAGATCTCTTTCTCATATGCAGATTTAATTTCTTTTAGATATATTCCCAAAAGTGGGATACCTGGGTCATATGGCAGATAACCATTTGAATTTGTTCTTTTGAAACATGTCTGTTCATTTCCTTTACGCATTTCTTTACAGAGTTGTTTGTTTGGCTGTCAGTGAATTTCTGAAGTTCTTTGTAAATCTCTGTTGTTGATTTTGTTTTGTGGCTTTTCATTTAAGGGGATGTATAGTAACTGTGTAGTAGAGACTGTCACATATGGATGTGGAAATACAATGCAGTGTGCATCTCTACTTACAAATCAAAGATGGACTCCCAATGAAACTGCTGAATATACCTTGACAATAGGATGCTGGACTCTCTGCCATTGTCCATGCCTACAATGTCAGATATCCTCAAATACCAGAATGATGGACTTTTGACTGATTGTGAAGGACTATACTATTGTAATGATATGGGGGAAAGCAGTGGTGGGGAGCTAGGTAAGGGGTTTGGGGAGGGGGTAAAGGAAATCCTGGAGCTTATGGAACTGTATCATGGAACAAAAATCAATGAATAAATAAATGTCAACTTTCAATGGGCTAAGCTATTGTCTGTGATGCTACCATTGTGGGGAGAGGTGTGCTAGATCCGCCTCCACGCATATGAAAGGCCTTGACAAGATGGCGGCTGGCCCAGGGCTAGGAGGCGGGGTTGGTTCTGCCAGTAGGCAAACAGGAAGTCACAGGGATAGGCTGATGCCCTCGCTGCGATTATGTCATTGCTACTGGCCTATCAGGTAGCACCCAGTGGACCTACAGGGAGAAGTGATTGGTGGGGAGTGATATATAAGCAGCCTGTTTTCAGCAATAAAGGTTCGGGTTGCGGTTGAGGTTACGGTTCCTGTTTTTCTAGACCCTCGAGAGTGTGCCTCGTTATTCAGTGTCGCTGCAGGTCGGTGACATACCATCTCTTGTAAGTGCCAGTTCTAGTCCTAGCTGCTCCATTTCTGATCTCGCTCCCTGCTAATGTGCTTGGGAAAGCAGCAGAGAACAGTCCAAGTGTCTGGGTCCCTGGAAGACCTGAATGAAGCTCCTGGCCTCTGGCTTGGCCTAGCCCAGCACTGGTTGTTGAAGCCATACAGGGAGATAACTATCAAGTAAAAGAGCTCTCTTTTTCAAATAACAATTTATTTTAAAGAATTACCTTCTCCCATCTTTTTTTTTTTTTTTTTTTTGCTATGAATGGTTTTTAACCCTTGGTCATCATTCTTTTATGTTCTATTCTTTGCCTTACTGATTTGTAGGTACTCCTTAAATTTGAAGAGATTACTCTCATTGTCTGATCTGAATGGCAAATTCTCCCATTTATTTGCACCTTAACTTAGGATGGAGTCTCCTCTTCCCCCATACAGATTCTTCAGATGTTTATCTATAATTCATATTATGATTTGTATATAATTTCATAACCAGAAAAGGATTTCCCAACTCTGAGATTAAGCATCTCACAAGGCCACTAATTCAGCTGCTTTTCCATCTTTTCCATAGCTCGTCACACCCTACAGAAGTTTGTTATTCTGTGTGCATTTCCCCTTGCTTTTTCCTGTGCTCTGTCTTGTTAACTCACTAACACTGAGCTCTGGTCAACAGTGCTTCGACTGAACAAGGTTACTTAACAATGCATGTCTTTGTGGTCACATGGCCACCCACCTGCTTCTAGGGAACAACAGGTGACTCTTCAACACCGCTTGCAGGCCATTTCAATCAGAAATCACCAGGTGGGAATAAACACAGAAATGAGAAAAGGCTGGCACTAAAAGAACCATGCAAAGAATGACAGCTCATAGTAAGGGCCCTGGGTCCCTGCAGGGCATGGGGTCCAGTTACTTAAGTGTGCTGTGGCTCACTCTGCAAGTGTCCACAGAAGCGAGTCCTGGGTACTAATTTTGGGAATACAAATACATTTTAATAAGGATGTGAGTTTGTAAAGGAGCCAAGAATGAGGAGGCGCTAATGCATTTCACACTTTACAAGTCATTTAGGTAAATGGATTTTTTTTAAAAAAGAAAATTCTATTTCTAAGCTACTGTTGTCTTTTACACTATAGCTTAGTTTCTTTGCCTTTCCTTAGGCATTTTCTATGATCACTTAGGTCACTTAGAGTGTTTTTCTATTCCTGTGCTTTGTTAGGCATCTGACTCTTAAAGTGTGGTGAGAGACCTCAACTTTCTAACAAGAACAAAAATAAGTAAGAATATTTTCATTCTTGCTCTACCATCCTCCTGTGCCCACTTTTCATTCTGTTTACCCTGTTCTTGCTGTTTGCTTTTAGATTTTTAAACATAAGGGTACTTGAAAAAGTTGATGGAAAATGGCACTCAAAAACAACTTCAGTTTGGTGCAAAATTTTTTGCAATCCATGCACAGTTTTTTCCTAGTGCCCATTTTCCACTTTTTGAAGACTCCTCATGTATTTATGCATTTCTATTTTAAGTGATCATTTCTGTCTCCCAGCCATAACATTTGAGGGTACGAGCGTGCTTACATTACCACTCTTTCCCAGCCCACCTGCTAGCAGTGCTATTATTTCCACAGGCAGAAATACAGAATTACAGCAGCTACATTCTACTCCGCAGCAATCATGTTCTGCTTGTTCTACTCTGACAGACAGTGGAATTCAGGGCTTAAATGACACTCCCTTTGACAAGGGTTCTCCATGTCCTTCTCTTTTGTCTCAAATGTGTTTTCACGTAAGGGCTCAGAACAATTCTATCTCCTCAATTGTTAAGAGTCTGTATTCTGCATATCCAGCAGTATTTTCTTATTGGCTGCACAGATAAAACTCACTGGCGCAATGGCAGTGAGTTAATCCTCTGCCTGCAGTGCAGGCACTTCCCCTCCCCAGCTCATGTCCTGGCTGTTCCACTTCCCATTCAGTTCCCTGCTATGGCCTGGGAAAGCAGGGAAGATAGCCCAAGGCCTTGGGGCATGGAGGAAGTTCCAGACCCCTGGCTTCAGACTGGCCCACCTGTGGCCACTGTGGCCATTTGGGGGAATGAATCGATGTCTAGAAGATTCCTCTCTGCTGTCTCCCTCTCTCTGTAGTTCTGCTTTTCAAACAAAAAGAAACAATTTTTAGCCTGGCATTGTGGTATAGCTGGTTAAACCACCTCCTGAAACGTTAGCACTCCTGGTCATGTCCTAGCGGTTCCACTTCATGCATGTACGGTTAACTTTCGGGTTACGCAAGGCACGGCTAAGATGCTGGCTTCGCCGGATTTCATTCCAGGTCCTCAACTTGTTCCAGCACACGCTGAACATGGCCTGGATCTGTTTCCTCTCACAGAGCTTGCTTTCCGGCCTTGCCAGGCAAGTGCAAAGCAGACTTTGATCTGGGGATAATTCAGCCTGGAGACTTGGGAGCTACGCTTCTGGGGGCTCCCCTCTGTACCCAGGGAACATGAGGCTTTCTGTGTTGCAGGTCCAGCAAGACTGCAGCCAGCCGGCCATCACCTTCCAGCTTTCCAAGGGTTCCTCTCGTGTCTCTGGAGGTCCACGTCCCACACAGGCAGCGCTGGTGCTTCAAGGGGAGGATTAGTCAATTGAGCCATTGTGCTCAGTCCAGGAAGGACTTTTCACCTTCTATTTTACTCTCCAAATGCCTGGAACTTTAGAGCTAGGCCAAGCTGATACTCCTGAAGCCAGAAGCTGGGAATTCCATCCAGGTCTCCTATGTGATGGCAGGGATTCAAACACGTGGGCCACCCTCTACGGCCTCCCAGGATATGCACTGTCAGGAAGCTGGGCCACAAATGGCAGTGGGACTCGAACTCAGGCCCTCTGTTACAGAATGTGTGTACCCGAATAAGTGATTTAAGCATCAAATGCCTGCCCCTACCTTTACACAATCACTCCTCATTTTATGTCTAAGAAAAATTCACAGAATATCACACTGATCCAGACAACAGTACCCAATGCACACTAGGGAATTTAACTGTCACGGGCACTGACTTTCGGAGTGGAGCTTGAGCAACTTGTCCTGACACGGCTTTGGGCTTCCCACTATTACCGGGCCAACGTTTCTAACCTAACACTCCCTTCACTTAAGCACTTCATGGCTATTCCCCAAACACTGCAGGTGCCACAACTTGGGTTTGGGACTTGGTTAGTCATTCCCCTTTCTCGGGCCCATGGCACAGATGGAAGCCCACACTCCCATGCCTGGCATTCACCTCTCCTGGCATCCCACACTGGTCTCAACTTCCAGCATGGCTATGTGCCTGTCTTCTGCCCCTTGGGTCTCTCAGCCTCGCCTCACTGCTCTGCCTGGATGGCCCTTGTCACATCTGCCCTCAACAAAAAGCTTGGCCCTCACTGAGGCCACTTCATGTGGGCAGCTTCCTAGGACTGTCCCAAAGGTCACAATCACGCCTTCTCCTTTCTGGGCGGTCTGAACATTTCTCTGTGCTCCAACTCTCCCCACTGCAACACGGGCTTATGGTGAAGACCTGCACTCAGAGTTCTCACAAAGTTCAAGTGAGGTAATGGATGTGGTTGTTCTAATCTGAAAAAGTCGAAGAATAAATATAAATGTGCACCAAATGCAAAATTCTCATTATTTACTATGCTTGGGGAAGCTAGATATCTGGTTGGTTCACATGACATGCTCATTGCAAAAGAAAAGCTAGCAGAATAGACACTGAACATCATTTTTGTACTCTATTTCACATGCATGCAGCGACTTTCGGTTGTTTAGATCAGCCCAACACTCTGAAAATACATTTTAACTCATTACATTCAATGCAATCTTGCTAAGGAACTGCCAAGTAGAGTGTCAGTGTTGGTGCCAGTTACATGGAAGCTAGCCTAATGGAATCAAAATAGTGCTCACACTTCTCTGTTCTTTCCTCCTTGGCCATGAAACGGAAGGCACTTTCAGATGGTTTTCAGATATGTCCCATAGTATGGACATCTGCCGTTTATACTGCAAATTTCCCCAAATAGACAGTGGCATGCTATCCTACCAGACTGGGCAATGGAGACAACCACCGAGATGGCTAGTTTCTTTACAAGACTCCATGAAGGCCTGTGACAATGTCTGTCCTGACATGGTGCTACAAGAACAGTCAGGAGAGCATACCTGTAGGAGACTGACACCTGGGTACCTGGCAACCCCTGGAAGATGGAGTTCAACCCCACAGGAGCTCCCAGAGGCAACTGCAGAGTCCTGTCCCAAAGTGCTCACTGCTCGTTTTGTGGGTATTGATGGGGACCAGTTTCACAAGAAGAGAAATCCAACTTGGGTCCAAAGAAATCACTTGTACAAGGGTTATAGGTGTTGACAATGACGCCATGGTGTCAACCACAGGACAAGTTATAGCAGGCCCCAGGTCCCACTCGATCCCCGAGTCACAGAGCCAGCAGGTGTGGGGCGGAGAGGTCATTCCCACCTGTTGAGAGTGAACACGCTCCTTCCTCTTGGCTCCATCATGCAGATCTGTTCGACGACCAGAAGTCATGGGAGCGCTACAGGTGAAAAAGCCTAGAAGTTTAGTAAAAGGATTGGGATGCTGATGAATGAAACTTCCTGGCTACTCTCATTCTCACAGATGAGCAAACAGGTCCTCAACGAAAACGTGATGTCTGCCCACCACACTTGACAAGCAATAATGTCCCATCTCTCCCACCTCTAAGGCAGGTGTCCCACACTTTGGCCAACTACGAATTCAATAAGCCTGTGATACACACACTGAGGATCTGCTGCGATCAATAATTTTCTGTTTCAAATATCTAGAATAAAGAAACCACCTGCAGAAGGCTCACAGGTGTTCACCTGTAAGAACACTTTTTCTTTTTTTTTTTTTTTTTTTGATATTTCAAGCATATTTAATGTTCAGCAATTCCCAACTTTAAACCCGAGGCCACCCCCTGAGGGGGCTGCTGGACACCGAGTACTCCCATGCCCCATGTGGCCCATTTATCAGGACACTAAACTCGAACACAGATGAAATGGAATGTCTGGCCCTGGGCCTCACAACCTTGCTGCCAGACAGAAACTCCCACAGGAAGGACACACGGGGGAGGCCAGCACGTGGCTCTCGGGCAGGAACAATCAGCTGTCCCACGGCCCCTGTGGGGGGAGTGCACACAGCACTCTGAGGGCAGACGGTTCTACCCGAGAGCGGCTGCAGGAGCTTTATTTGACATGGAGAGGTGGTCACCTACCACAAAGGACATCTCTTCACCGCAAAACTTCCATCTATGAAGAATTTACACAGCCCAGGGTTCAGGGCATCTAGAAACACTTTCCTGCTGAGCGAGGACCCTCCTAGAGCGGCTCTCCGAGCCCAGGAGTGGCAGTGTCATATTCGGCAATGAAGCGTTTCAGCTCCCCCACACAGCGCTCACCCAGTTCGTGTAAGTTCTGCCGCAGGGCAGGCTGGATGGACTTGGCCAAGGAAGGGTCCTTCTCCACCAGCATATTCACAACCATCCTGAACGTTTCACAGTCTTGCCGGTAAACCTGCTCAATCTCTTTGGTTTTCATCTCTATTGCTTTAGAACGAGTGCTGAGCTGGCTGTCTTCCACGCCTTCGGGTGCACTGGATTCAGGTTCCTCGGGCTGCTCAGTGAACAATGGTCCCGTGGGTTCCACCTTTGATGAAGGAACCACTGAAGAACTCGATGGCGAAGTATCTCGTGAGGTTTTCAAAGACTGGGCAGGTCTCTCTTTACTTCGATGCTGGGACTGGTGGAATGAGTAAGTTTTGCTTCTTTCCGGAGAGTAGCTTCTGTTGCTGACGCTGGAGCCGGACCTGCTGTGCGGAGAGTCCTTGCGGCCCACGGGAGAATCGCGGAGAAAAGGAGCGTCTCTTTTATGAGGAGACCGATCTCTCCTGTAATGGGAAGAGTGGAAGCTTTTTCTTCTAAAGCCATCTCTCATGTCCCTGTACTCAGGCTGTCGGCTTCCAGAATGCTCCTCTCTAGTCCACCTGTAGGCAGAGTCATCTCCTCTGTGAGGCGGACCACTTCTTCGATCAGAACAACTGTGGTCCTCATCACATTGTCGGTAATCAACATGACCGTAATATCTACTGTGGCTTCCTCCACCCGGTCTGTCTAGCAGTGGTGGTTTCTTTGGCACAATATTAACTACTCTATGGTAGCCATCAGCAGGGTGCCTGCGCGGAGGCACTCGTTCTCTTGCAGGTCGCTCATAGCTGTAGCGCCCTTCAGACCACATCTCACCTCCTGTGGCAGCCACGACTCGGCCGCGGGAAACGAGGTGCCACCGACCAGCCGCCGCCGCCGCAGCAGCCACTTCCGGCGCGCGCCGTGACGTCACCGGCCAAGAACACTTTTTCAATGACACTTTTAATAGCACACCAACTTGAGTCCATATCTAAGCTGGCTCATCTGACCTATTTTAGCCTGCACGTTGTATTGTAGAGACTGGGGGGAGGGGTGGGGGAGGAACTCCTGCTTTTCTTAGTTCTAGGAGGGACTGCAAAAATCTGCTCCATGCAAGATTCAGGCGATCTAACTCTACTCCTAAATTTTAACCCTAGCCCTGAACCTAACCACCACCTTAACCCTAAACCTAACCCTAACCCCTTACCCTAACATCACCTCACCCCTAACCTAAACAAGCATCAAAGGCTTATCTCAGCATCCTAAGTCATTCCTAGGAGCTGGGAGGCACAGACTTCCATCTAGGAGAAAGGAATGAGGTTTTTCATTCACTCACTGTGTTCATTTACCTTGGTTTCTGCTGATGCCCATCTATGGATGTTTTCTGGTTGAAAACCAGCACATACTAGCCCACAGTTGTATCAGTCAGTTGTATACTGATACAAGCCAGTCAGTTGTATCAGTACCCAGTTTTAACAATTCCCAGTCTCTTATCTCTGCCACTGACCAGGAAAAGCAAATCAGCTGGAGAAGCTAAAACGATGTACGCCGTATGCCACTGCACTAAATCAACGGGCACCACAGACATCAGAGTGTGGAGGAAATCACTTGATTTCACACCTTGTTTCAAAAGCCTCTCAAGCCAGTGAAATTCCAGCAGAGCCTTTCTCCTCCCAGCCTAGTGGAAAGGTTGCATCCAGGGGTGGGACTCAAGAAGTAAAGAGGAGAGCAGTATGGGCAGAGGGCATCTTCCTGCCTCCCAGTGCCGGCTGGCAGTCTCGCCCAGGACCTTCTCGTGGCCATCAGGGCCCACAAATCAAGCAAGGAAACCAACAACACTGCTGTTCCTCGCACATGCTGTCAGGCACCTGTAAGGGCAGATCCCACATTCAGTAAAGGGGAGTGACACTCGCCCTTCTGTGCTGTGGCCGCTGGCATAGTGTGATGTGGGGCGAAGGCCAGTAGGTTTGGTTCTGTAGCAAGCTAACTCCTCTGGGAGAAAGCTGCTGGAGGTGTGGAGGCTGCGGCTGTGGCCATATCCCCACACCTGCTTCTGCTACAGTGACGCTGCTCCGGGTTCTGCTCTGTTTCAGCCCTGGGGACACGGATCCCTCAGCTCCACTGTGGGCAATGCTGCCCTGCCCTTGATCTCCAGGACTCCAGGGTTCACCACAGCGGCCAGCGGCCAGCGTATTTTGCCTGAAACAGACCCACGAGCGGGGGGGGGGGAGGGGAGAGGAAGAAGGGCTATGCCACCCTGGGGCCAAGTTCCCCCAACACAGAGAGTGCTGGGGGCAGGACTGATGGATCACCTCCAAGCAAGACTAGCTTGTGGTACTCCGTGTGTGCAAGCGCTCTTCCATGACCCAAGAGCGTCAGCTGGGCACATTCACTGACTGCTGGACACCGAGTCACATCTGTAATTAGGCTGGGTTTCTGTCTGCTGTTCTTGTTTATGGTGGCATTCTAAGCTGTGGGTTCCATTTTTACTTTTGTCACGCCTTTAGTAGTCAAAGAACTACTCAAGAATTACAGAGCTATGTTTTTAATTAATTAATTAACTAGTTAATTTTGCCAGTTGGGTACAGAAAGCGCAACAGTGAGAGAGAAAAAGTACAAAGGGTACGGAAGCTAAAAACAACACGCCCTAACAAAGCCAGATGCCCGCGACTTTCCAGTTATGTTTTACTGAGACTTCAGTGTCCTCCTAGTAGAAAGGAACACTTTCTCCAGCTGGAACTCACTGTTTGCATTCACAGCTGAGGCTGCAGTGCCGTGACTCTGTAAGCCTATCTTCACAACCGCTCCCCCTGGAACTCGCATAGTATTGCTCACAGTCACTCAAATTTCTTCTCCCATCATGAATCCATTTTTAACCCTTCGGATACAACTGTAAACTCCCCCGCGCAGAAGCCCAAGAGGTGGTCAGCCGAGGTTCCTTCCGGGCTCCATACCCCTGCACAGCCCTTGTTCCTTCCAGAACCCCTGGCCCTCTATCCACCCGGGTGGGTTCCATGTCTCCTTCGTATTCCTATTGCCTGCATCCCACCACTTCCTCTTGCTTTACTCCCTTAGTTTGGGGCAGTGAGTCCCCAGGAGTTAAACTTTCTGGCTCTTAAGTATCTACAGGTGCTCGCTTTACTCTCACACGCTTGAGTGTCGGCTCAGGTACGACACTATGGCTCGGAAAGCATTTCCCCTAAAAAGCAGCCTGTAACTTCATCCTTGTGAAGGTCAACACGCTTTGAGTCCCAATCACTTAAACGGGACCCATTTTCTCCTCTTTTCAAAAATTCTTTTTATTCTAATCTCTTTATCCCTGATGTTTTGAAATTTCACAATGAACTGCCTTGGTATGAGCCATTTTCCCAATGTTTTTATATCTTTCCAGCAGAATGTGAGCCACGGGGTGATAGACCTTTGTCTTTTTCCCCTTACTTTTGTACCTCGACTACATTTAACAGTGCCTGGGAGAGTAGACACCCAGTGACTCCAGGCAGAATTAAGAGCTAGACAGGCCTGTTCCTGCTGAGCCCCTGCAGGTGATGGGGTGTCCAGATCACCCCCAGTCTCCTCTTAGGTGACCCTGCCCACATCTGGAACCCATCAGTCAGGTCTGAGTTCGTGAACTGATTGTCAAATACTCTTAAAAAAGATACTCTTTTTTTTTTTTTAAAGATTCATTTTTTATTACAGCCAGATATACAGAGAGGAGGAGAGACAGAGAGGAAGATCTTCCGTCCGATGATTCACTCCCCAAGTGAACCGCAATGGGCCGATGCGCGCCGATCCGAAACCGGGAACCTGGAACCTCTTCCAGGTCTCCCACGCGGGTGCAGGGTCCCAATGCTTTGGGCCGTCCTCGACTGCTTTCCCAGGCCACAAGCAGGGAGCTGGATGGGAAGTGGAGCTGCCGGGATTAGAACCGGCGCCCATATGGGATCCCGGGGCTTTCAAGGCGAGGACTTTAGCTGCTAGGCCACGCCGCCGGGCCCATAAAAAAGATACTCTTAAAACATACTCTTAAAAAAGTTTTACACTTTTATCCTCCAGTCCTTATCCAAAGCTGGACGTTTTGAGGGGAGCTTGTTTGCTGGGGCAGGGGATAGGGACTAACCCTGGGTCATCGAGGGTCCAGGGACCCTTTAGCAGAAGGAGCCAGCTGTGGAAGTTCGATGGGGAGTGAGGCAGGAAAGCACTGGGTGGAGATTGCTCCTTGAGCAGTACTGATCAGGAAGACGTCCAGGTCAGGACCCGGAGTAGTGCTCCCGAGGTGCGCTCTCTAAGCAGTCAGCTCCCAACCTGCACCATGGCCATGCCCGGGGCACCTGAACCTGGCTAGGCAGTGGTACATGGAGAATTTGAAAAAGTGGTGGCTCACTGGCTCACTTTTCTTGAGGACAATTTCGTTACTGTGTTTCCAAGAAAGAACACAAGGCCGTTTCTGCTTCCTAGACCAGCCAGAGCTGACAGGAACTGCACCAAGCAAGGCAGGCCATCGACTCCACTGCTGGTGGAATAGCTCCTGTCTTCCATTATGCTAGCCCTTTTATGAAGATGAATTTATGCCTAAAAGCACTATCTTCAGCTCGCTAGCAAATATTAGCATAAAGAGCCTTCTCTGAAAAAATATGGGATAGGACACAGAGTAATTCATGGTTCTAATCAAAACCAATGAAAGAAACATTTTTCACCATTAACAATACAACATGTTTGATTTACTGCTTGAGTTGGTTTAATCACATCTAGGAAGGCTCTGGGCCCTTCTGTTTTATCTCTAGAAAAGATGTTTCACAAAAACCGAACTGAACACACCCTTTCATGTAAACTTTAAAATACCTTTCAATTCGCAATTCCTAATTTTCAACTCACGACTCCTCCTGGTTCGCTGTCTTTGTCACCTATGTTCACAGGAGTGAAATGCAGCCCTCCCCTGGCTCTGAGACACACACACCCCAGGCCCCTGCTCTATTAGTTTCATTAATACTCATGGTAACGCATTAATTAGAGGTCAAATTCATTGTCCCCAATTTAGAGCGATTCTTACCACAACCCACGTGAGTGATAAGAACCTAGCACAACCTGTACAACCTGGCATCCAGAGAGTCCAAAGGAAGGAGACACAGCAGGCCCATCACCGGGAAGCACAGATGGATCCGGGTTTAACTGTGTTGAGGAATTAAGAACGGTAAACACTTAAACTGGCATTTTTGCTGCAGGACAGCCTTTTAAAAACATTGATGGCAAAAATCCAAATGACAACTGAAAGGGTGTTTTTTTTGAGGGGGGGTGCAGATATATTATGTACAAGACCACAATTAGCAGGGCAGCTAATGAATGCAGTCAACATGAAACAGCAATTGACATAACATGTTGGATGAGATTTCAAGAAATTTAACTTCTTCCCTTAGAGATGGAGAATGAAACTCCTCTGTAAAATACGATCGTGTATGGTCAGAGTAACTACAGAGGCACACTGATGCAGCCTTGGTTATTACTCATTCTAATAAACTATATGATAGTTTATAAACTAACAGACTATCAACTTCTATAGACAGAAATGATGGACAACATGTGGAAAATCAAAGTGATAGGTTTTTAAACTTGGGAGCTTTTGAGATTCTCTATCATCTTCTATTCAAGGAAATGATGCTTAAGTCAAGATAAAGAGGACCCTATTAGGGCTTCAACATGTCAACACAGTGGGTGGGTGCTGGGCCTATATTAAGATGCTTCCAGTTTACAGCAATGGGCCAGCGTTAGACTCAGCCACAGCTCCAGGCCCAGCCCTAGAATCTGCTCCAGCCCCAGCATAGCACAGCCTGACCCAGCACAGTCCAGCACAGTCCAGCACAGCACAACACAACCCAGACCAGCATAGCACAACACAGCCCCATCCCCATCTCCAGCCCAGCCCTAGCCCCAGCCCAGCCCAGTTCCGCACAGCCCAGCCCAGCCCAGCCCAGCCCAACTGCCTCATCCCCAAGCCCAGCCCAGCACAGCCCCAGCCCAGCCCAGCCCAGCCCAGCCCAGCCTCAATTCAGCTCTAGCTCCTGCTCCAGTTGCTCCAGCCCAAGGTCAGAAGTAGCCAGGCTGGAAAGATAAGGATTCAAATATCAGAAGCAAGGACCTCTATTCCCAGGGATCATTTCTAAGCAGGACCTCTGACTCATGCACCCCTGAGAACTGACAGTCCTGGATGGAACCGAGTTGGAGAATCTTCAACTAACTGGATGAAAAACACAATGAAATTCAATATCGGGACATTTCTCTGCACAGTGAAGAGGTTACTAATTAACTAGTATCTGTATTTATTTGAAGATTTAGTTATTTGTTTGAAAAGCACAGTGAGACAGAGAGAGAGGAGGGAGGCAAAGAAAGGGAGAAAATCTTCCATGTCCTAATTTGCTCCCCAAATGGTCATAATAGCCAGGGCTGGGTTGGGCTGAAGCCAGGACTTAGGAAACCCATTTGAATTTACCACATGCGTGGTGGGGCCCAAGTACCTGGGCCATTGCATTCTGCCCTCTCAGGCACATTAGCAGGAAGCTGGACAGGAAGTGGAGCATCTGTGACTGGAATCAGAGCTCTGAGAAGCTGGCATCTCAAGCAGATGTTTAGCTTGCTGCGCCACAATGCTGGCTCCTGCTTTTTTGGTGGTACCCCATTCTTTAACAGTCTTTCAGTCTTGGCGCAGTAGCCTAGTGGCTAAAGTCCTCACCTTGAATGAGCATGGATCCCGTATGGGCTCTGGTTTGTATCCCAGCTGCTCCACTTCCCACCCAGCTCCCTGCTTGTGGCCTGGGAAAACAGTCGAGGACGGCCCAAAGCCTTGAGACCCTGCACCTGCATGGGAGATCCAGAAGCTCCTGGCTTCAGATCGGCTTAGCTCCGGCCATTGTGGCCATTTGCGAGAATGAACCAGCAACTGGAAGATCTTTCTCTCTGTTCTACTTCCTTTTGTAAAATCCGACTTAACATAAATCTTAAAAAAAAAATCTCTCCTTAGCTCCTTATGCTTGAATGCTAATATACATACATACAGCAGGAATCAGGTAATATTACCCAGAGACAGCATCACTTTCACTGTACCAGTTCCAGTAACTCAACAGATACTGTGATTCTGTAGCAAATTTGGGGACCCTGACATGGCTGCCCCATGATGGTTTAGTGTGGTCCAAACACTCCCAATGCCAATTATCCCAACCTTACTGTTGACGAATCAGCTGAAAACAATGCCAGCCTGTGAGAACATCTGCTTGATGGAATGCACATGGGAAGAAAAGTTAAACTAGAGCTTCAAATCTTTACAAAGTATTCAGGTAAAGAGGTTTTTCACTTAGAGCTCCCAAAGCAACCTCTTCCAATACTCCACTAAACAACCAGGAAGACACAAGGACCCAAGAGTCAAAGTGTTTGCTGAACTTGAGTCCTTTATAGTTAACTGCAGTTAATGAAACTAAATAAAAAAGGCACGCAAATAAGCAAGCCAGTCAGTAACTGGACAAAACAGCAGCCCTGACTCCACCATCTAGAAACGGGATTTTCCCCGGACTTGAGAGTACATAGAAATTCCTCCATCATCAGTATCATGGCTTCCATGCAGGTGTGGAATGAGCCAAGCAGAAACCCAACCAGACAGCTCTCTGCTGCGAGGCAGGTGCTTACAAATTGGGAATGCAGCAAAGGAATGAAAATACCCTGCTATGTAGTCCAGAGATTAGGAACTGCCTTGAACTTGGTGAAGCTTTGTAACAAGGACAGTTCAGACCACGTCACTGCCTGCAGTGGGCAGGCCAGGAACACATGGAATATTCTTTCCCAGGGAGGAGAGGATCAAAGTAAACACCAGGTAAGGACTCACTAACAGCCCACTCCATCAGTTGGAGAAGTCACCAACTACGTGGATGGAAACAAAACCAAAAAACCACTCTCTCCCATCAACACAGGAGAATCCAGTGCCAGAAAGGGCCTTGAAATAAACACTAGGTGGCCAAGTAAGGGCTTCAGACAGCAGCCTGGGGCACACCCCACCACCACAAAGGGAGAGAGAGACCCACGCAAAAGGCAGGACATGAGAGGTCCCAGCAGTGGCCTCAGCTCCCTGCACAAACGATGCAGGTTTTATCAATATTTGTTTCCTAGGTTTTTTGTATAATCATCTGTTCTGGAAAGGCTAATGTTTCATTCACTCAATATCACCCTTCTTCAGGAAGTGATAATAAAGCAATATTTGCTCTTAACCTTGGAGGGAGAGACGATTCCACTCCTCTGGAACTACGTTCCCCAAGTCTCGGCTCTGTTTCACACACACTCACGTTCATGTGCACCATGAGTTCCTACTGAGAGCCCTGACGCCAAGGACCTCAGAGGCAGTCATTTCCATCTTCCCCATTCCACACTGCATTTCTGGCCTCTGAAGTGAGAAATGTGACACCTGTTACCATGATGATACATCTGCTTCCAGCCAGTCCTCCTGCGTGGCACTGACTGTCCATCATGGCTCCGGAGTCCCAGTCCCAGAGGAACACAAGACTCCCTCAGCTCAGCTTTCACCATGCCCAGCATCAGGTTGCAGCCTCCCCTCTAACCCCCTAATAGCCCCCATCACTCCCCTCTCACACCTCCCGCCTCAATGCCCTCTGCACCTAACCCTGAGTACAGCCCCACTCACCACACATACCACACATCACTCCCCTGCTCTGGGGTCCTCCAGCAATGCCTTCCACACCCACCTGGGCATAAGCCAGACCTCAGGGTTTAGAGCGCCGTAGGGGGTTCCCCTGCCTAAGAAATGCTAGGGTGGAGAGGGGGGTTGCTGGAAGCACGAAGTCACCCACTGCGGTGAGCCACTGGGGCCCCGGGGATCCCATCTGTGGGATGGGATGTTCACCAAGCAGGATTTTGGAAAGTGCTGACATGGAGTTTACCACAAGCCAGCCATGCACTCCCAAATCTCATAGCTGAGCAGAGAAAACACTGCCCTGAGGGGCAACATAGCAGCTATGGAACATAACTGCCTTTTCGTAACAATGAGCTACAGGGCACATTAAGGAACTGCCAGCATCATGGCATTAAACCAGAAACTCACACAGTGGTTTGAGAGGCAAGCACAAGCCAATCAACACACCTGTTCCCTGGACATTCATCTGGAAATGTGGTCTGAAGCTCTTGCAGGTGCCTGAGAAAGGACGCACTGGCATCCACACACAGGAGCCAGTAGTTCTGTCATCACCAGGGCATGGGGTGCTGGCAGGACAAGACAAGGGGGTCACATCAACAGTGCATGAGCAGAATGGACGGGTGCAGCCGGGGTCCCCATCAACAGTCAAGCCAGCTGTTGTGACTGTGACTGGATCCAGGGCAGCCCTCTGTCAACACTGGACCCTCCCCCGGCAGCCTTGGCTGGGTGGTCCTCTGGCCCTGTGCTGCTAAAAGAAGTGCTGCCTGCATGTTATTTACGTTCTGAATTGTTCTTGTGATTTAACAATGTAAACAAAGATTCCAACAAATTACATCGGGTAGAACTTGTGCATGAGTGAGTGTACATTATCCGATGCCACAGGAATTCTACCCCCAATGAACTTTGAACAGATGACTTCTCTCAAGGGCAACAATTCTCCAGCTAAGTTTCAGAGGAAGCCATGAATGAGACTTTAAAACAAAACAAACAAAATGCCATAGGGCAAAAACCTTGGTGGACTTTCCAACTTAGGAGCGTCTAGCTCATTCACTGCAGAGACCACACCAGGTCTCAGTCATCAGGGAGAAAGGATGAGACCCAGGGCCAACAGATAGTCACATTTCTGCACCTGCTGCTTCCTGAATCTAAATGATGAAGCCCTGCATTGTAGTGAAGGACAGAATCCTGTAACTGAAGATCGAGCCTTCTGGATGAGATCTGCCGGTTCCAAGTGAATAGTGAAGCCATCCAGGAATATTCCGGACAGTTCTGAACCTGTCTTGATTCTAAACTAAAACTCTAAAAAGTCCCTGGGCACACTCACCAGGGCCCTTTCTTTTGCTACGTTGAAAGCTATGCTCATCTGCATGTCCGCATGCGATCGATTCATATGCCCATTATTCTGCAGACTATGACATCACCTGCCCTCAGTGACCCGACCTGCAGGGTGCACTGATCCGTGCCATCCTTTACATTTATAGCTTCCCACGGTATTGAATCATTCTAACTGCAAACTAAACCTCCAGGATTTCAACAAACAGAAAGTGATGATCTCAATAAGAAACAGATGGAAACCCTTCCCCAGTGGTTTCTTTTGCCTCTGCAGTTTCAACGCCTTCCAGGGCTGCAGTGCTAGTACCTGGTGGATTAAGCTCACCAGGATGCTTTTCACTGAAGGTGCCTGGACCTCTTTTACGCAAAAGGAGTTGAAAGATTCTTCTCCAAAGAGGATGTGACCACCCCAAAGTCAAACTGGAATGCTAAAACCATGAACTGTTAACACAGTTCACCCCCCACACAGTTGCTGAAGGTGTCCAGCTGTAAAAAGCTCTTGGCACATCCACACAGGAAGAAGGACTCCTAGACCCAGCACCTACAGCACCCAAGAGTTTGTTTTAGCCTCACCCTCCACCTCCAGTTGTACAAATTCCTGCTATCTCAGCTATCGCCAAAGGTATTTTAGAGAAGTGCCCACTCCCAGTGAGGGATCTGGCATGCAAAAGTCTTCAGCACTTTTTTCTTTATTTTCTTTTTTAAAGTCATTATTCTTGAGCATTGTGGGTAGGTAAGGACTGCGGGGTTGAACGGCGTGTGCCTCAGGTCATGCAAGCTAGGCTCTCACACCAACTGGTCTGCATGAGCCAGGAATGCTAGACCATAGCACCTAAAGCAAAGGCCAACACAAGTGAGGGGCTATGCCAAGCTGGGTCAGAGCAACCATGGGTATGTGTGTGATCAGGCCCAGTTGGGGAGCTAAGAGGACATCCTAGCTGGGTTGGGGTTCCCACTGGTAAGTACAGGCACTGGAGTGGAGGCTGCATTCTGGTCTGGGTATGGCTGCAGTCTCCCTTGGTACAAGTGTGGACTGGGACAGGGTGCACCAAGACGGGCCAGACTCCAGCACCAGCTGGTGCTCTGGAGGACCAGGGTAGATGCAGGATGGACTAGGCTAGGTCTCTGCCCCAACTGAGCCATGTATAAACTGTATCGAGGTATGGACGAGCCTTGGCTGGCTGAAACATCCAACAATAAGAATCAGAATGGGTTGAAGGCCAGTCAGGAAACACCACTGTTACTGCCAGGACAGGAGGTGGACTAAGTAGAGCTGGCGCATGGACCCACTGGTATGCACGAAATCTGGCAATGGGAGAGGCTTTGATGGAGGAGCCTGGGAAACTCCTCGGTCAGGACACAATCCATTAAGGTGAGTGCAAGAACCACAATGGAGAGCAATTTGGCATAGGTCGGGGGCAGACCAGACTGAACCAGTTCACATCATTCGCTGGTGAATCCGAGCATTGGAACAGTGTGGGTCGGGCCAGGTTTGGTCACAACACATACAAGTACACATTACAGCCAGGAATGGGTGCATGTTGGGCTGGACTATACTGTAACCCTCACCAGCATCAGCTGGAATTGGCAGTGGGCCTGGCCAGGCCAGGCTACAGCACCCACAGGCAAATGCCAAGGAAAGGCAGGCCATGCCAGAATGGGCCGCAGCACCCAACCAGCACACATAGGAACCAGGGAGGGAAGGGGCAAAGCTGGTAGGGAGAATGTGGAGGGCCTCCCTGCTGGAATACTACTCTCCCACTGGAGAACATGAGTTGGGATGGGGGCAGAACAGATCAGACATGGCTATAACACCTGTAGGCCTCATGTAAGCTAGCTCAGGGAAAAGCCAGGCTTGGTTGACTCTCCTTACTGGTGCAAGCATAAATCAGAGTGGGTGAGGGTTGTTTGGACTTTGCCGCAGCATCAGCTGGCAGATGCTGGCATTGGACGCTAATTCTGTCAAGTTAAACTGCAGAACCACCTGGAAAGTGCATGATCCAGGAGTGGGCCCAGGAGGGAAATAGTGGGCACCTCTCTCTTGGGTTATCGCTACCACTGGAAAGCATGAAAACCAGGACTGGGGCAGATGTGGCTGGACAGAACAGCACCCACCAGCATGTGCGTGGGCCTGGTTGGGTTGAACTAGGCTTCAATGCCCATTGACATGCAGAAGAGCTGAGTGGGATGTGGGACAGACTGGACCAATCCACTGTACCTACCGGCCAGCATGGGAACCAGGGCAGGGGATGGGCCTGGTGGGGGTTATTGGGAGTTGCCCCAACTAGGCTGCAGCTTCCACTGGTTTTTGTGAGGGCCGAGTGTGTGCTGGGCAGAATCAGGCTGGACTACAACACCCATTGGTTTGTGAGGAAGATGGAGCTGGAAACAGAACTGACCCAGCAATTGCAACCACCAGCTGATTGGGGCGACAGACTGTGCCGGACTGTGTACTGGCATGCACACGCAAGAACCAAGTCTGGGATAACCTCAGACAAAGTTTCTTTTGGGATCTCCCCAACTGAACTGCCAGGCTCAGAACCCCAACCATGAAGAGAAGTCAGGTTCCATAATCTGACCATGGATGCAAGTGTCAAAGCTGAGCCCCCTCAGAGGCTCAGATGGAGTAGTGGACAGCATACCCATGTGCACATGGAGGATATGGCAGTTTATCAGAATCTACAGAGGACACCTGGTGCTACAACAGAGGACAGAGGACAGAACAAGTTAATCAACTCCCCCAGCCATGTGTTGGCCGTGAAAATCTGGGCAAACGGAGACTCTAAGGTGGACTATGTCAACCAGTGGATGCTGGAGAGATTTCACTGTGCTTTGAAATGTGAGATTGGCAGCTATTCAGAACTGTTGAATTTTCAAAACCACTTGAGCAGGACCCTCGGAGCATGCTCCACTTCGGGAACCTGGGATGGGTGGGAGGCTGGGTAGGGCTTCTCCCTATATCCCCCACCCCCGCTTTCCCCTGATACAGAAAATAATAATGTGAAAACAATGGTATTACCCACTTTCCTGTAGCTCTTGACCCTTTGTGCCCTAATCAACTACGTAAAGATTGTCAAAATAATTTCCAAAAAAAGAAAAGAAAAGAAAAAAAAAAGGCGTATGCCTGTTCCCAGAGTTTTGGCACCAACAGCTGGCAGGTGAATCCTTGGACACTGCTGGTCACTGCAGGGGCAGGCAAGCTGCAGCTTCAAGCCCACCTCCATGTTTTCCCAGTGACCTTGGCTTGGCTGCCTCTCCTCCTCTGGTCCTTAGCCCGGCCACCTACACTACTGTTTCCCATCTCAGGGACTGGGCCGCACAGACTGGGTCTGTCTCCCTGGGAAGGAACCTCCTCTCCTTTCTCAGGTGTGTGCATGGTGCCTGTTCCTCCCAAGAGCAGGTCTCACCAGGTTCAGGTGCAGCCTGTGACACCCAAGTTGAGCTGCCTGGGAGGCAGGGCCAGCTCTGAGGGAAGGGGTGTGGGCTTCGTCTCCAGTGTGGAATGACTCCCCTGTCACGGGGTTTCCCAGGGGCCTGGCTGGCTGTGATGCCGAGTGCGTGTGTCTCACTGCTGTCACACAACAGGGACAGCATCGGGAGGGCCCTGCAAACATGCAATGGATGCTATATGCCTGGGGCCTTCATAAAATTCATGGAAAACATGTTATCACAGAAAAATTGTGCATGGATTTTGATTTGTTTTTTGCACCAAAGTAAACATCTCTCTCCATTCCACTTCTCTGGGAACTTTTTGAAGTCCCCTCATTTGTAACTTTATGCAACTGTTTCTATTTTCTGGGAAATCGGATTCTGGATTTTGGGCAAGAGAGTCGCAGGCTTGCTCTGGAGCCACGCAGTGAGTCCTCCCCTGCTCACATGCTGGTCCTCTGTCCCCTCCTCACCTTGGTGCTGGCTCTGTCCACAATGGTCCTGCAGAGACCTCATGTTTGAGCTATGCTTCCATCCTCTCCTCTTCACGGTAAGGAGGATTTCTCCCTCCCTTCTTATTTTCCTATGTGTTGTCATACTTTTGGGGGAAAAAAATGCCAACTAGCACACTGACAGTCTGAGCAAATTCAACCCCCGGTGGAGGACTGGCTCTCAACAGTGCTGTGATTTTATATAAACTATCAGAGAAATGGCAAAACACAGGGGCGCTGCCGCCTAGTTTTCTGCGTGTTTTTCCAGGGTGAAAATGTTTTCAGAAGGAAAATGTAGACCCTTGCTGTGTGTATAACTCTGTCTGTTCAAAACCATCATTTTCTGCTCAGTTCTTTTCGCCCCCAAATACCAGCTTCCAGCCAGACTGTCATCTGCGTGCCCAATAGCAACGCACCCTGCTGCTGCACCTTTGCCCATGTGAAATGAATCTGATGGCAGAGCAGGAATCAACAGTGCGATTCCTGCGGTGTGGCCGGCGCAGCCTCCAGTGCTGACGGGTCTGCCATCAGCTGTCAGCTGCTGCTCTAAGTCTTTCCTCCCGAACATCAGAAGTGGAGGGGAGCAAGGCACACGCTAGTGCTGACCACCTGCAGCCCGCAGTTAAGGCCTGGGGCTGTGCAACAGGACCATCCGCCATGTCTACTGCTAACTGTTTTCCAGGGCCACCCATGACTGTGTTCCTAGGCGCATGACGTGCAGTGTTGGTGTACTGCTTCAACCACTGACCACCAGCTTGCTCTGCAGTCCTGAGTCCATGTCCATCGAAGACAAGTGCCTCTTACCATGAGGATGCCAGCAGCCGGACATCCTCTACAAACAGGGACAGCCAGGAGAACTCTCAGACACAGGGCTCAGACACAACAAGGCAGACATGTGTCACAAGCCACTTTGTGGTTCACCAGTGTTGATTTTGTGTTTGTAAATTGGCTACACAAAAATGGAAGTGGAGGTCTAGACCAGTGAAGAATCCTAGAGCAGAAACATCAAGTCTGGGAGCTGGCTTGAAGTGGCCTCGCCAGGCTGTGGGGAGCTCAGGGAGCTGCACCTGACCAACTCGCTAGTGCTGACAGCTGGGGCTGCCTCCAAGCTGCCGAGAGGGCGAGAGCTGGCTTCGAGAACCCAGTGCTAAGCAGGGGAGAGGATGAGACAGGTAGGGCCCCACGAGTGAAAACAGCTGTGATGGTCACATGTTGAGAAGAGTTCTTCACTGTAGGCAAGTAAACGCAGATTAAAAAGTAACCCATGGGGCCTGGTGTGGTAGCCTAGTGGCTGGAGTCCTTGCCTTGCACACACCAGGATCCCATATGGGTGCCAGTTCTAATCCCGGTGGCCTCACTTCTCATCCAGCTCCCTGCTTGTGGCTTGGGAGGGCAGTCAAGGACGGCCTAAAGCTTTGGCGCCCTGAAGCTGTGTGGGAGACCCGGAAGAGGCTCTGGGCTCCTGGCTTTGACTGGCTCAGCTCCAACCACTGCGGCCGCTTGGGTAATGAATCCATGGACAGATCTTCCTCTTTGTCTTTCCTCCTCTCTGTATATCTAACTTTCCAATTAAAATAAAATAAAAATAAATCTTCAAAAAAGAAACCCATGGGCTGGGTGCAAAGGCTGAACTGGTTAATCCTCCATTTTGCCAGCATCAGGACCCCAAATGGGCGCTAGTTTGTATCCGAGCTGCTCCACTTCCCATCCAGCTCCCTGCTTGCGGCCTGGGGAAGCAGCTGAGGACGGCCCAAAGCCTTGGGACCCTGCATCCATGTACGAGACCCAGAAGAAGCTCCTGATTCTGGATCAGCTCAGCTCTGGCTGTTGGAACCATTTGGGGAGTGAACCAGTGGATGGAAGATCTTTCTGTCTCTCCTTCTCTCTGTAGATCTCCCTTTCAAGTGAAAACAAACATTTAGAAAGCACACATATGAGCTGACCCTTGTGTCTGCTCATGTGTGCCTTTCCGGGCCTCCCACAGGGAGGTAGCTGGGCAGGTCTGGTGTTGAGAGTGGCACTGTTGTCTGGGTGTGGCTGGTGTGGATTCTTCCAGGGACCTGGTGAGGGGCTGCCGAGTGCAGAGCATGCTGGATCATGCTTCATGTGAAATTGTGAGGTTACTCTCCTGCTGCCTGAACTCATATGTCACAAATGTTTTTCTTTATTTTTTCTAAGAGATGAAATTGGAAATGTTAGTGTGTGTGTGTGTGTGTGTGTGTGAGTGTGCGTGCACGCATGGGTGCACAGATTCAAGCAAGATAGGACACTGGGCAAGACAGAGGACTCACTTCGCTAAGGTTTTTGCAAATGAAGCTATACAAAGCAAGAGAGCTTTGTGGTCTAAAACCTGTAAAACATGCTCAGGTTCACAGACAGAAATTCAGAGAGTTAAGCGATGGGAGTTCTGAAATAGCAAATATGGAAGGGGCTGGTCCCATGGTGCTGTGCACATACCAGCAGCAGGCAGCGAGGCTGGCTGTGTTGCCCTGTGACACCTGTGGATGCTGACTCTGCCCCTTGCTCTAGCTGCTTGCCAGGTTGACATCTCTCTCACGAAATGCAGATACCTGTGGTCGTTCTGACCCTGCCCTGCTTTCTAGCTGCTTGCTGAGCCGACCCCCCACCCCCCGCGAGATGCAGAAAACCCCTCAGGTCTGCCAGGGAGCAAGAGAGGCTGGAGAAGGAAGACCCTTGCAACACAGCCTGGAAAGGGGGAGCAAGCTCCTCCCTTGCTCAAGGCCTGGGTTTCCTCCGGCATGAAAAAGGAGCAGGTGGATGGGAGCGTGGATGTTGCTACTCACAAGGCTGTTTCTGGGACTCCCATAAAGGAGACGTGCGTGGAATTGTCACGCAACAAACAAATGGAAGGACTGCCACTGTGAGCCACTCGGACACTCGGGCATTTCGTACACTCAGCCACTGGACAGGGGCCGGACGATGGAGTGGCCGTTTGGAAATGATTAAGTTCTCAAAGCGTGACGGGGATCAGCAACCTGGCACGCGCCTCAGCCTTGCGAGAGGCAGCAAGCAGCCACAGCGCACAGCTTTTAAATGAAATGCCAGCAGTTCATGGAGCAAGACTGGGAGAAGTGATCAGAAACAGAACTGTCTTTAATCCACTGTTGGAGTGTCATGGGTACTATCTCATTCCATCTGCCTACTGGGGAAACCCACAGTCACATGAACTGAACAACCACACACCTCCACCTTCAAGGTGAGCAGCAACTTGCTCCCCTAAAGGGCTGTCCAGCGCTATGTTTAGCTACAGCAGCAGCAAACGTCAGCATGCTCCATGGGTCCCTCACGTGGGACACATCAAAGTCTACGGAGGGCATAGTTGCTGTGCCTCGAGTACGACTCTAGTACACAGCTGTCCCGTGCCATCTTCTGTTTCCAACCGGCACACGCATAATCCCTAGTGCATGATCCCTGAGCAAGATGTGGCAGCCTCCTCCCCTCCAATGACTGCCCACATTATGGGCTTAAGTGAAACCATTATTGAAACCCCTCAGTCATCTAAATTTAAAGTTTTTTTTAAATGTTGGGGAGGAGAGACAGAAAGAAAGATCTTCCTTCTGCTGGTTCACTCGCCAAGTGGCTGCAACGGCCGTTGATAGGCCAATCCAAAGCCAGGAGGTAGATGCTTCTGGGTCTCCCACACAGGTGCAGGATCCCAAGGCCTTGGGCAATCCTCTATTGCTTTCCCAGGCCACAGGCAGGGAGCTAGAAGGGAAGTGGAGCAGCCTAAAAGCACCACCATCCAATTCTCCCCTTTACCATCAGGCTTCTGAGGAACGCCACTCAACACGCAGCTTCCACCCTGCTTTCCCGCCCCTCACCTGTCCACCGCACTGCGGCCATTATGCTTCTGCTTCTTGGGAGCTGCCCAGAGCTGCCCAACACAGGCTGGTCTCCGTCACCCCTGCAGACCGTGTCTGAGGTGTCAGCCAGCCTCACAGCAGCTGCCTTATCTCCTCCCTGGACCTCTTCGCTCTCCAGAAACAGAAGTCAGTGGGAAGCTCCAAGGTGTGGCTGCCCCGCACACTCAGGAGAGCGATGGCCCCCAGGACGGTCCTGGGTGCTGAGGAGCGGGATGATGAAGAGCACTGCCTCGGGCGCCAGGGACGCCGTGCTGTGATGCTGTGATGCTCTGACAGTTTGGCTGCAGCCACTCTCTAGTTCCTGGAATATTCTAAAGGAGGACCAGCAGCCTTAAGAACAATGATTAGCCATTGTGACCTGCAAGTCTGGGGAAAGACGGGCCATCTACGGTAAGAGTCAGGGCTCTTCTGAAAGGCGTACTCCTCCAGAGAGAGCATTTATGATCCTTTACAAAGGGTAATGCATGTACCTGGTCAAAACCCCAAATTGTTCTACACAGTCAAACACAGAAACTCCACCCTGCTGCTTCTTCACATGGTTTCCTCCATCTCAGAGAAAACCATTGTAAACTCCTGTGTGTGTTTATTAACTAGGTAATCTTTCAAATACAAGATAGGACTTTTTTAACCCCCCAAAAAATCTTCTTATTTTAAAGCCAGGGAATGATGGTAGACAGAGAGACAGCCAGTCAGCCACAAGAAAGCTGTTTGAGTTCACTCCCCAAATGCCCACAACATCAGGGGCTGCGCTGGACTTACACCCCCAGTGGAGCTGGGAACTCAGCCTGGGTCTCCCAGTGAGTGTCACAAATCCAAGTACTTGGTACCTGCAGGAAGCTGGAATGGAGAGCAGAGCTGGGATTCGAACCCCAGGCACTCTGACACTTGATGTGGACATTACAATGCAGTGTTCTCACCACTATGCCAAGTCCTTGCTCCAACTTTTGTCATTTAAACAGCACATTTTCCTGTTTTGGGCAGTTATCTCTCAATCAACAGTGAGACATCTCCTTCCACCGAGCTGTGAGGGTTGGAGGCTGAGTCAGTACTGTTAGCAACATCTCTATGACGCCACACTGTTCACAGCCAAGCCTTGCCATGAAACCATTAACTGTTCTTTCTTGTTCAACTTTTTATTTTCCCTGGAGTTTTTTTGGTCTTCTGATTTGCTCTGCTCATTTTGTTTGTACTGACCATTAACTACTGATCCCAACATCTCCTACAGAAGTGACTGAACAGTCAACTTGAGCAGGGAATCCATTAGCACCACTTTTTTCTCAGAGTCTGCCTTTGTAAAGAAGCCTTCCTCTCCATCCTTGGCCACTGGCTCTGGGAAACCCCTCCTCTTGGTGGGCATTTCCTGAATGCCATGCCCTGCTCTCTCTGCACTTCCTCATTTAGACAGGGTATGGCCTCAGGCCAATTTGCTGGGCAAGGGCACAGGAATGTCACATGAACACATCTCCTGTGCCCACACCTGATGACTTGGGAAGGAGCAGCTTCAGGCAGCAAAGCATTGGCATTCACAGCTTTGAAAACAGTGCTTCGCTGTGTTGCCAGCCAGAAGCTAATTTTTTAATCTTTCTGAATGATAATTCTTCCCTTTGGGGGTTGGTGGGTTCTTTCTGGAATGCCGACTTTCACAAGGGTGTGTCCTGATGGGGCTCTCTGCCTCACCTCTGTGCTGGGTGCTTGGTGTGAGTACTCAGCCTGGAGAGCCATTCAGTCACTCCTAAGATATCTTCTCCCACTTGAGTCCACCCCTTTGAGAACTCCTTGTAACCTGCTTTTTCTCTCTCAGATCCATACCACGTAGGTATTATGTTTCATAGATAGATCTTAATTTTCTGTACAATGGGAACAGGAGTGCTGGTGCACTGGGTCAAACCACCTCCTGGGTCATTAGCTCCCTATACTGCAGTGCTGCCTCAAGCCCTGGCTACTCTGATTCATACCCTGATAATGCTCCTGGGAAGGCAGCAGAAGACAGCCTAGGTCCTTGGAGATATGACTCTCACATGGAGACCCAGATGCAGTTCCAGTTTCCTGGCTTCAGCTTGGCCCAGCTCCAGCTATTGCAGTCATTTGTGGAGTAAATCAGTGGATGGAAGAACTTTCTCATGCTGCCTTTTAAATAAAGGAAAAAAAAAAAAAAAAAAAAAAACAACAGTTCAATGAGCATCTCTACGCCCTTTGACTGGATTTCTAATTGTGAACAATTTTCCATCACGGCTACACTCTTTTTGCCCAAACAATCTGAAATATGACCTTGTGCTTCTCTGAAACACTTTAGAATGCTTGTAAGGGCAAAGGCATTCAATGCTCACAATGGAAGTGCCACTTTCACAGAACCAGATCTAACACACAGCTTGTGTTCCAATTCCCTGCAGGTTCCTGCCACGCCCTTGACCAGTGGCACTGTCCCCAGTTGAGCATCTAAGCAAGGATCATATGTCTCATTTGGCTGTTTCGCCTCCACATCTGCCCTGCCCTGGTGCAAACTGCTGAGGCTCCAGCAGCACCTCAGTTGCTTCCTAACTCTCTGCAACTGGAGCTAAACCAACGGTTCATCATGGCCTCCCTGGCCTCACCTCCTTCACCTCCTCCAGTGGCTGTGTGAGCACAGAATCCTGCAGTAAACCCTTGCCGGGTTCAAACACTTACATCACTGATCTCACTTTTTGGTCAAGATCTGTCATGCTCTCAAAAATTACTTAAAAACAAACAAACAAAAAAACCCAAACTTTTTGTTTATGTGTTCTATCTACAGGCAAATTCATGAGCTTACTAAAGGAAACCAGCAGTCAACAAAAGTATTACTATAAAATATTGTCTGCAAGCAATCCTCTATTCTCCCACATGAAAAGAACAATTTACTGGGAAGAGGGACTATTTCCTATTTGGCTAGACAATCGTGTCTGCTTCTGGACTGAAGCTGAGTGATCCAATGACCTGGCTCAAGCTTCTGAAGAAAACCTAGACCTGGGCTAGCTGCTGTGGTGACCGGGCCAGCCGCTGCCTGGGATGCCTGGATGCCCTATCAGTGTCTGGGAGCCAGTCTTATCCTGGCTTCTGATTCGGCTTCCTGCTGGTGTACCTGGAAGGCAGCAGATGATGAGGCAAGTCCTTGGGTTCCTGCTACCCATGTGCAGGCCTGGTTAGAGATCCTGGCTCCTGATTTCGGCCTGGCCCAGCCCAGGTTGCTCTGGACATTTCCAGAACGCACAAGTGGACAGAAGATCTTCCTGTGTCTGTACTTCTCTCTGTGTCACTCTGTCCTTTAAACAGATAAGTACACAAATAAATAAATCCTAAAAAGAGAGAGGGAAAAGCTAGCCTTACACAGACACGTTATTGGCACCCAGTATCTTTTCCAGGGAACTGCAGACACTTCTGAGACCATGGCTTGAAATTTGCCAGCTCGGGGGTTCTGCAGGGTTAGCTACAGTGTGGAAGCTGAACGTGAATCAATGAACTTCTCTTCTCCATCAAAGTAACATCCACTACCCTGGTTTACATTCTGGGTGCATCTTTTAAGGACACTCGGCTTTGTAACATTATGTATCAGTCACTCTGGAAATCTCAACTCACTGATTGATGTAGACCATCCAGGCATTGACACATTTCTTAAGCCAATCAGAAAAATCATATTTACTAATATTCATCCCCAAGCTTACTAGGAAAGTCTTAAGTATTAGCAATCGCCAAGTCTTAGTAGCAGACGTTATGTTTTCCAAAATACTAGTTTTTGCTTGCAAACTTGCATTTTTAATGATGTCAAACAAAAGCTCCCTGTAGTTTTCTTTCAAATGTCTAACCCTGAATAACCTTAGTTACATGTCACATTTCGGGTAAAATCCTTTCCTTTAGGAAAGTGCCAGCCCAGCTGAAAGACCCTGCATCATAAATGCTCTCTCTGGAGGAGCCATGACCCTGTGGGATGTGACCCACACTTCCAACCACACTTTCTGTCTCATCACAACTGAGACATATGTGTTCAAAGTGGAGGTCTGACAGAAAGTGACATTTCAACAAACACAGCTGCAGCTTTTAAGGACTGTGTGTGCTTTGTGGCAATGGCAAGTACCAGGCCAGCCAGAGTGACCATTCCAGTGCCAGCAGCTGCACCCTCCACTGCTTCCGCACCATCAGTGCAAATGGCAGTGGGGGAAAGGCAAATGCAATAGGTGGCTCCCAGCTCCCGCCCCTGCCACTGAAAATATTACTCATTCAGGGTGTACATTCCACTGTGCTATCTCATCAGTCACTCCTCCTCTCGTCCTAGCCCACCCCTCTACACGTGTGTGTGTTTCTTCATGTCTTGGACGAAGTGCTTCCTGGCACAGCCCATGGCATCTGCATAGTCTGCCAGGACGAGTGAACTCCAGCAGAGCTCCTGAGCCGTTCCCTTTCCCACTGCTGCAGCCTCCTTCCTGTCTGGCACTCAAAGCTGAACCTTAGCTCACCACAGACACCTAGATATTTAAGAGTCAGACTATGAGGCTGACTGGTGTGCCCTTGAGAACACAGCCCTCCAGACTGGACCTAGGCACTAATGCCCTGTCTGACACACAGGAGACATCTGGCTGTTGTTGTTCCACATCTGGAAAGGCTCAGAGCTGGGAACTGGTCTTCATTATCATTCCAGCCTCAAGACACTGGGTCAAAGGACCGGCTCTTATGGACAACTCAGAATACAGGGGGTCCACTCCTGGCGGATACTGCTGCTCTGTGCTCCTGGACCTACCCACGCACGACGTGGCCTGCCAAGCAAGTTCTCCGGTGTCTTGACAGCTCACAGCCTTTCCAACCCTTAGCTGGAGGGAGGGGAGCTCTCTTTGGTTGGCGATCCTCCTGCCACATAACAGTAAGGTACAACTGCGCTTTCTCATGAGAGCCTGCACTTTCATGCAAACACAATCTACTGCCGCAAGAGAAGACTTCTAGAAAATGGCCTGTTCCTAACACACTCAGGTGACTTTCTTTGCTTCAAGTTGGTGGATATTACAGCCTTAGGAACTACTCCAGTGCCTGGCCCTCTGAGGCTAGTACAGACAGGTTTATTAAAAGGGGCAACAGCTATCTTGGGGTCCAGAAAGCCCTCTCAACAGAGTTCCCTCCCAAAGGTTAAGAGGCAGTGTGCGGGTGCTGCGATGGAGGGGGAAGTCAGAATTATATGGATAAACACCACCCCCTACACACAGCATGGATGCGGGGAACAAAGGGACTGCTTGGGGGCAAGGAGGACCCATGAAGACCACACTGCAGGCAGGGCATCAAGTCCAGTTGTTAAGTTGCTTTACAACCTGGGTGGCCAGCCAGAAAACCACTCTTAGTGTGTCTTCTAGGAATGCACAACCCTTAGAAAAACAGAGTGGCTGGGAGATGCAATCCTGCAAATACAAATGTCACAAACAGCCTGGCTCATCAAAGCAGGCAGTTACTGGCCTCAGACAGCCACTTCTCCAAGCCCTGGGTGCCATTCAGACGGGGACATTAACTGGGAAGGAGGCCCTGAAAAGGACTGGCAAGTCCAGGCCACCTGGTGAGGCAGTTCCTTGTCAGCTAGGGACAGTTGGAAGAGGCATGGCCACCCAAGAAACAGAGCTTTCAAAGTTCAACTGGCCAGTCTGCCCCTTACGAGCACCAGGATCCCATCCGGGTGCCAGTTCATGTCCTAGCTATTCCACTTCCCATCAAGCTCCTTGCTTGTGGCCTGGTATGATGAGAATAACAAAACTTGTTTTAAAACAGTTTTGTGGACAGCCATTCCCTCAAAATGTAAAATGTCTGGCATACTAACTGGTACTAACTGGTATAATGTTTAACCTGTATGTGAAATGCGTGAAACATGTTAATGAAAAGTCACTGTGTGACTCAGAACAAGCAGCAACATTAAGAAGCATGTCAGGACTACGATTTGCTCGTGGGGTGTGTAAGACAAGATAATGTTCACCCCCACCCCAGTAGTCAATAAGAAGATACAAGAGAAGCCGAAGAAGAGATGGAGACCCAATGGGTACAAAAAGGGGCTCAGGTGAACACGAAAATTGCTCTCAACTAGCTTGGTGAGGAATGAGACTCTGTCTCAAGCACTCCCAGCCGAAGAGACAGCCTGGCACCACTCTAACGCCACCCTGGCCTGGGAGGCGAACGCCTCTCCTTCTTCCTTCTCTCATACTCCCTCCAGGGACCATGAAGTAACTAAGTAAGGGCCAAGCCTCAGGACATGCCCTTGGGATGTGCCCTCCACCCTGGGACTCAGAGGTCTACTGATGGAGGGATCGGAGACTTGGTACTGAATGTCAATGTGTGTGAACAGTGTGCGTGAGTTAAGTGACGCAGTAGAATTTGAAGTAGTGTATTGTTTACGTAAGAATAAAGCATTGAAAGGCAGACTGTGCCCACTGGAAGGTAATAGCATCACTCTTGCCACCTGGGACACCAGTAAAGGACGGCCCAACGCCTTGGGATCCTGAACCCAAGTGGGAGACCCAAAGGAAGCTCCTGGCTCCTAGCTTCTCAGCTCCAGCCATTTGGGGAGTGAGCCAGTGCAAGATTTTCTCTGTCTCTGCTCCTCTGTAAATCTGCCTTTCCAATAAAAATAAATCTCAAATATATATATGTATATATATATATTGTTTAAATTCTTCCTTGAAAGGGCACTGCACAGTGATTTGGTTTTCAGTCCCCATAACCAGTCACAAGGCACTTTGCGGGAGTGGCCAAGGCCACTGGTCACCTTCCTCACACACAGCCCCCAGCCAAAGAAGTGTGCCACTATCACTTCAGGGCTCAACCACCGGGGTGCGCTCACTGCTGCTGGCCAGGTGGTCTGCAGTTTTGGCATGTTGGCATGCTGCCTAGCGAGGGCTGGGTGCAGGCAGCCAAGAAGCAGAAGGTGCCTCTCCTGTTTGCCAGTAACCACCCAGGGTACTCGATCGGCTTTCAGCCCGCCCTTATGGGACCTCAGCCCTCCCCACTACTTCCTATGCTGAGCCAGGACATCGGTGGCCTGCAGGGAGCAGGGTTCTGCATGGGACAATGACCATACACTGCATGTGGCCATGCCCCTCTTCTCTCGTCTTCCATGAAGAGCAGCCTCCCTGCCCTTTACAGAAGATCCATTTAACTCTGGCCCTGGCTGATGGCTGGTTTCTGCAAGAGCTCAGCTCAGGTGTCCTGGAAACTGCTCTGGGAGCTGAATGCTTCCCGCCGCTTATGATCAGGTTACAGCTGCTGTCACAGACACGGTCAGGAACACTTTGCAGATGGTATGCCATGTGCTTCCCATGGGCACGCGCCAGGAGACACATTCCCTTGGCTCAGCCACACCGCAAGGAGCCATCCGCTCACTGCACCCACACTTTCAGGGACACCTACACGCTTCCTCAGGCACTGAGAAGCAGTTTCCAACAAGACAGCGACACAGACAGGGCATGCAGGAATCCCTCTGCGCGCACACCTGCATAGCAAGTTGCAAGAGCGGCAGAAGAGGGGCCCAGGCACGTGGTCCGCACCAAGAACAGAACTCACTGGCTACGGTACAGGCCAGGTGGGGCTGCTGGGAGCCAGGAAGCCATCCTAGAAAAACTCAAGACTAAGCAAAAAGGAGTAGGGTGGAGGGAGAGAAAGGGCAACTACTAACTGCAGGATTATTTCAAAATTCAAGGCAAAATTTGCCGAAAACTATTTTTAAAGATTTATTTTTATTGGAAAGGCAAAGTTACACAGAGAGAAGGAGAGATACAGAGAGAAATCTTCCATCTGCTGGTTCACTCCCCAAATGGTCCCGACAGCCAGAGCCGGCCTAATCTGAAGTCAGAGGCCCAAAGCTTCTTCCTGGTCTCCCGTGCATGTGCAGGGTCCCAAGGCTTTGGACTATCCTCCGCTGCTTTCCCAGTCATAAGCAGGGAGTTGTTGGGAAGTGGAGCAGCTAGGAAACAAGCCAGCACCCAACACAGGCTGCAGGCGCAACAGAGGATCAGCCCACAATGCTACAGCACTAGTCCCTGAAATATATATACACACATACATATTTTAACTAAAACAATGGTGTCCTATCTACTCTTGCCCTTCATTATCACAAGCATGATATAATCACCCTCATTGCTATTTGACAATAATAAGGGCATTTCTTTCAAAAAATAATAATAAGAGAAAACCTTATATGGCCGCAGGTGGATATGTTCAGGTTGGGTGGGAGAGTGGGACTGGCCAGGTGAGTCACAGTTACGCGACACTGACAGGTTACATCCTTCACCACTGTGTCTCCTCACCTCACCTCTCACGCTGGGCCCACAGAGCTCACCTCTCACGCTGGGCCCACGGAGCTCACCTCTCACGCTGGGCCCACGGAGCTCACCTCTCATGCTGGGCCCACAGAGCTCACCTGACTGGACCGTGAGGCCAGCCGTGCCAAGCGTTAGAACGTCAGAACACTGTCCGGCACACACAGAGACTCCATGCATTTCTGAAACCATGGTGAGTCAACAGGATTGCAAGCTTGCAGCAAACTGGCCTCCTTTTCCTGGAAATGACCGGAGCCAGGGGGAGTTAGCCTTGGAAGAGTAAGGGCCACATATCCACAGGTGGGGTTCCTGGAGAGTCAGCCAGCAACGTGCACGGTTAAACATGGCTTGCCATATCTAAGCAAGCCACATGACGGGGCGGCTGAGCTGCTAGGCAGCTTGGCACAAAAGGCAAGCTGCGGTTCAGATGCATCGCTCCGCTGCACATCTCACTGGGGGCGTGAGAGGCTCTGCGCACAGCTCAGCCACGCTAGGCAGTGAGAAGCAATGGGTCTTTCTTCACTAACACCGCCTCTACGGGAAGCCCTTAAGAGCCTTAGCTGAGGGCAACATAAACTCAGGAGTACAACACTCCTGCTGCCCTTTGAAATGGCTGCCACACACTTCCTGGAGCCGTGTTCCTGTCCCAGCCCCCATCTCACATCGGGTGCAAGTTAGCCCACAGGCCTATCACAAGGTAAGCAAAGTCAAGCCACAGGTTCCGGTTTTTCTCAACCTTCCCACTTCTCCTCCGCGCCATAGGGAAAAAGCAAGCAGCCAATCTGGAGCCATCCTACGGCAGAATATGGCACTCACCCTGGATCCTATAGGTGTCTTCACAGAGGCTCCAGAAGTGGGAGCCAGGCCCAGGCCTCCAAACCCACCGGTCAGCGCTCTGCCTGTAGGTCAAATATCAAGACCAAAGCTTCATGTACTAATTAGTAGTGCTCTATGCCTAGGTCAGATGTATTTTAATATTAACAATGACTGTGTGTGCCTTTTGAATGTTTAAAAAAAAGTAAGAAATCCAAACATACGATGTGAAGTCTTTTGGGATAGTCTCAATGAATAATGATCACTAATGGTCTCTACGCTGGCAGAAGCAATGAGCCAGACACCACGGAGGTGTGCTTGAAATGCAAAGGAAAGACAATTCATCAAAGTGCCAGCGCTTGCCGGAGCCGGTTAGTGTTACCAGGAACCAGTTCAGCAGGGGACGCCACAGGCGGGAAGGCGGCTGCTCCCTCGGATCACGTGTATCCGGGTGTTGGAAACCCACTGGGCCAGCACGTGGTGTGGACCTGTGCCTGCACGGTGATCCTATCCACTACTCCAGCAACGTGTAGTAAGACTTCTGTCTGTCGGAGTGCTAGGCAGTAAGAGACAGCAGCGGTGAGGGACGCGGGCCGGGGCCATCACGGAGCCCGAGCCGAGTCCCCGCCATGTGACTCGGGGTTACGGAATCATGCTGCGCCTCCGAACGTGTGGCTGTAAAGTGGAAATGTTGTGAAAAGAGTGAGAAGATTTGTGAAAAGGTCTTGGCCTGCTTGCTGCTGGCAGATGCCACCCTGTATGCGACCTCTGTTTCTACTTCAAAGCAAAGTCGACAGAAACATTTTCTGTTTTCAATGTCAATAACCACAGGTATTTGGAGAACAATTATAAAGACTATCAACATTTTAGAGGCCGGGGTTAACAGTTTAGGTTCTGTAAGCCCGCTGTTACCCAGGCAAACTGCTGACTGCCAGGGCACTGGAGCTTGAGGCAGGTCTACAGTCCTACCAGGTGCAGGTGATCAACACCCAGCCCGCTCTGACAAGCCTATCCACCAACCCCTCATGGCCCTGGGATGTCCCATCCCAGCCACAAAAACAGCACACTCTGGCCTGCGTGCCTCTGTTTACCCTTCGTGTGCTGCCCTTTCCCCTACCCAGCCCTTCCCCCGGCCTCTCTGTCTCCCCCCCCCCCCCGCCCCTACCTTCCCTTGCAGTCCTCTCTTGCTACCAAGGCAGGTGACTGTCCACTTTCCTTTCTTTTCCTCTGTTCCCATCCCTACTCTGCTGGAACAAAACACCTCCTAGGTGCCTTGCTGCGTCTATTGCTTTTGGCTTTTGCAGCAAACCATTCCGAAGAGAGCTTACCTGCAGGAAAGGACTAACAGTGGGGGTACAGAAACAAGGGATAGCCCGGCCCTGCCTTCGAGGGGCTGCCTGAACAAGCCAGGGCTGGAAGCCACTCATCTGTGCTCATCTAGATCATGGTGTGATGAATAAAAATGGCTTGCAATTCGGCACTGTCCACCCATCAGTCAAGGCAGGACTTGAGAAGGTGCAGGGCAAAGAACTTCCTTACAAAAGCCAAAGACACGGTCCTGTGTAAGGCAGACAGGCAAAACAGGCCGCTGCTCCTGCCAGAGCCAATGAAGCCCCTGACCCAACCTGGCAGCCTGGGTCGCCCCTCCAGACCCACAGAGCCTCCTCCAGGGTCCCTGTGTAGAACACTTCCCACACAGTGTCAGATTTCAGCTAACAGCTCAGCCCAACAGTGCTACCAACCAGTAAAATTTTCTGGGTAGAAACTGGCGTCCATTCAAACAACTGCATATCCCAGGCTATTCTACTCCTGAGAGCAGGTGTCAGCTTTGGCCCCATCCTGCAGGGCTTGTGCCACCTGCTAACCGTGGCTGTGGGGTAACACTCCTGAACCCTGGGCAGCACGTGCCTGACTGAATGACCTTGGAGGCATTCTGAACCAAGTTCCTTCCGCTTAAAGGTGCCATGTGAGAAGGACAGGTGCAAGCGCACGAGTCAGGGTCACAATTCACATGAGGCTGAATCAAAGCATAATTATAAATATAAACACAAGCATTCTCCCACACTGACAGGTGAGAAGCACCTGTTTAACAAAACTGTGCGCTAAGGATAATACAAGTGAGATGATTGTTTCCCCCAACGATACATACATTAAGTCAAGGCCGTGCTTCCCGGGGATGAGCAGTACAGACAAGGGCCCTGGTCATTCAGTTTCTGGGGGCCTGTGGGACGAGCAGTGCAGACAAGGGCCCTGGTCATTCAGTTTCTGGAGGCCCGTGGCAAGCTGTCCTGCTCTAGTGCTCCAGACCCGAAATTTAAAAACAAGACAATGTCCTCTCTCCTGCCCCTCCGTTCCTGATCCCCCCCGGCCCTTTCCTTTCCTCCTGCACGTGGTTCAGGGCTGCTCATTAGGTCCGTGCAGGTGCTTGGCATCTGCTATTGCATACAGTGGTGTACACAGCTGCTGCTGCTGCATCTTTGCCCAAGCGAGGTGTGGCCATCTTTGAGGGGTTGGTTACGGGGTGGGTTAAGAGGGTGGGCTCTTGCCTGCTGATTACATAATGAACACAGATACGAGACCCAGGTCTGTTCGAGAGCCTGCTATAGAAGACGGTGAATAATTATTCTGCCCGCAACAAAGCAGAGCCTGAACACGGGGCTAAGCACCAGTACACACACAGATCAGCTGCTGGTGTCGGAAACACACACACCGTGTGTGCTGGCAAGTCAGAGAAAAGAAGCGTTAAAGTCAAACCGTCCGACTACCAAAGCAAAGGAAGCCAGACCTTCTGACTCACTCGCTCAGCTGCCCGTCACTCTTACTGATGGGCATGGAAGTCATACCTCAAATTTCAATTCTGAGCACCATGTAAAATATCTCAAACTTTTATCTTCAAGACTCTCGCACAAATGTGTCTTTAGGAATGGTACCAAGGAATTGGACTTCACACCTCCAACCAGCCGGCAAATGGGAGCACACAGCCTGGCCAGACACGCAGCCGGCACAGCAGCAGTTCCCTCAGCTGACTTGAGGATTTCCATAAGGACACCCAATGTCTACGTTGGGAAGAGTACAAGTCAAAACCAAAGTGAGTCGGGCCTACACTTTTTGTTGACACAGTCAAATTGCTCTTTTATTATTATTTTAAAATCCAGCTTTATTTACTATTGGCCTAAAATAGAACTTTTTCATTCTTTTTTTTAATTTTGAATTTTATGATATAATCTCATAGGGCCTGGGACTTCCAGCTGTTTTTTTCTGGACATTGTCGTATCAAAAGATATTTATTCCGGGTTGCAGTTCATTATTACTGTTAATTTTTTTCTTCTCTCACAGATCCCGAATATTTGTTTATGATACCTAAATAGATATAATTATCCAATATTTGCTGCTTCTTTTATAATAAAATGTTGACAGATTAACCAAAAATTATTTCATTCAACTGATTCTTCAACTTATATCAGTAAGTGTAAATATCACCATTTATTTACTTACTACCAACCCAAGAATCCTAACACAATAACCATGATGAAAACTATTTGAAGACAGTAGCAGTCGGTGGAACATCAGAGGAATGAAAAACTAAAGATTCTCCCATGTCAGGAAAGTTCCAGCTCCGCAGAGAAAGCCACCTTTTATCACCACCAACAGGAGCCGCCTGGCCAGGCATCCCCTGCTTCCCCACTGATCCTGGCTCCCTCCCACACCCAGAGCTGGGAGGTGGGGTTCTCCAGGACCGGCCTGAGGAAGGGAATGAGGTCACCCTGGGGAGCCAGCCCTGGGGGAGGGGGTTAAGGCTGCTGAGCAGGCCCTTCAGGCTCCCTTGCCTCCAGTTCAGCAGATTCAAGAGCCAAACACGCCTCTTTAGAAAGGACATGGCCTGGGGTATTTTGCTGGAGGGACATAAAGCAGTTAAGTCACTGTTCTCCGAACTTTCACTCAAATACCACCCAGATTTTCTCCTCAAATACTTTCACTCAAATACCACCCAGATTTTCCACTCGGAGATATGCCAACTGAACACAAGGTTATTTTCAATTGTTGTTGTTGTTTTTTTTAATGTAAGAAATGTCCAAAAAATGTGATTCTGACAAAAGCATCCTCTAGGCAGGGAAGCCATGAGGGAGAGTTTTTCCAGGGCTATGTTGCTAAATGTAAACCACGTGCCTTTAAGCACAGTCCCTTCTCAGGTGCTGGCACCAGCACCACACCATTTTAACAGCCGGACAGCTGCCTGGCACCACAGCAAAGTGAAGACACACACACACACTGACCCAAATTCTCAGACTCACCATGCCACGTCACACCAGGCCCTTCACTGCACACCTTGCAAGGTCTGCCCCCAAAGGGCAATCCCTCTGCTCTCCTGGCCAGCACCTGTCTCCCCTGGCACGAGGCTCTTGCACCTCTTCGTGAGATGCTCCCCATCCCAGCACCACCTGCACTCAGTACCACCCTTTCTCCTAGCTCCTCGCACCTTGGGTCCACATGTATTCCCATCACTCTTTACTGCCCACCTCCTCACCAAAGGCATAGCTCCGGGTGCAAGTGTTTTGTTCGTTGCAAATAATCAATGCTTGGAGGGCATGGCCTAGTGGCTGGGGCTCTCACCTCCAGTGCCCCAGGGAGCTGTTGCAGCCACTTGGGGAGTGAACCAGCAGATGAAGATCTTTCTCTGCTTCTCCTTTCTGTGAGTCTGACTTTCCAATAAAGAAATCTTCTTAAAAAAAAAATCAATGCCTGGAGTGCTGCATAAATATTTGTTGAATAAACAGAGGGCTAAATACATCACAAAAGGCCCTATGCTTATATAACAGGATATCCAAAAATAAAACAGGGCCTAAAAATTAAAACCACACACACACACACACACACACATTAAACAATTAGAGAAATATATGGGTTATTTCAAGAGCAAACATGAGCCTAAATAAAGATTATGCAAATACAGATTACACAACAGCAGCACAAGCTTGTCATACCCAATAGACTCAGGGGGGACAAGGACAGGTCCCACACCTCCCAGCTGCAAAGGGTAGGTCCTGCTCTGCTCCCAGACGGTGGGCCACAGCAGGGCAATGATGGCAAAGGGAAGAAGCAACACAGCATACCGGCACAGTACATCAACCCCAACCACCAGCCAGTCCACTGGCTTTCGGGTGAGCCTCACCGTACCAAGGCTGCAGAAGTGTCAAGTTCAGGGACAGTGTCAACTCAAGTCTCGGGGTTTTGCCAGGCACAACCACATCCACCAGCATTCTGAAGGGATGTGGGTGAGTAATGAGGAAGGCAGGCAGACATGCTCTGGACAGGTCAAAAACCAGGGGCTCAGGAGCAAGGGGTGCCAGAGCAAACAGTGTGGGTGGGGGTCAGGACAAGCATGGAGAGCCAATGGGGCTAGCCACCATGGCCACTGAAGACTGGCTCAAGGGCTGGCTCTCTGATACAAGAGAGAGGTATGGAGTGGGGGCTGTGTTCACTGCGTCCTTGCAAAAACGGAATGGAAGAAGGAATTCTGACCCTAATCACGAAGCTTGGGTGCTCCAGGGGTGAGCAAGGGGCAGGCAAGGCCCTGAGATCTGTGCAGGTGTGGTGGCCAGGAGAACATGTGGAACAGGCACAGAAGACTCCAGTGGGAACAGAATGAAATCATTTCTAGTTGTATGATCCGGGAGGGAGGCAAGAGAAAGAGAAAGAGAAAGAGAAAGAGAAAGAGAAAGAGAAAGAGAAAGAGAAAGAGAAAGAGAAAGAGAGAGAAAGAGAAAGAGAAATCGAAAGAAAAAGAAAGAAAGAAAGAAAGAAAGAAAGAAAGAAAGAAAGAAAAGAAAAGAAAAGAAAAGAAAAGAAAAGAAAAGAAAAGAAAAGAAAGGAAAGGAAAGGAAGAAAGAAAGAAAAAGAAAGAGCCATTCTTCTAAGAACCAGTGCAGCAAAGAAGCACCCAAAAGGCAGGTGGACAATGGATGGGGCTGGGCACGCACAGGAGCAAGGTTCCCAAGTCCCACTGGCCAGCAACAGCACCCCAGCAGCAGTGGCACTGAAGCAAGCAGGGGTCCCAGCATCATACAAGGCAAGAGCAGGTGTCCAGAGCTCACCGGAACTATAAACCAGCATCCAGCACTTCCTGTCCTAGAGGCCGAGGAGCCAAGATAAGGAAGACAAACAAGGCAATGGCAGCCTGGGGTGGCTGCCCAGTTTCTGCTAAACATGCCTGCTCTCCATGTCACCTGTCTCAATGGTCATGGAGGAAGGGTCCAAGCCCTGCCCATCAGATCCTCTCTTCTGAAGGAGAGCCAGTAGCTGGAGTTGAATCACTTTCACAGTCTTGAATGAAAACTCAGGTTAACATCCATGGCCCTCCAGTCCTCCTTTTCCATTAAGCCTGCTGACTCAGTTACTCTTACCTTACTCCATAATAATCTTCATTTCTGCCTCACTTTTTGTTTCTGTTGCTGACATCCAAACATCCAGAATATCCTATCAGAGTCAAAACAGTTCCTGCTGGCAGTCACTTTACTCCAGCACATCAAAACCTAAAGTGAGGCCTGGAGAATATACTTCTCTCTCAGGTTACAGACTAGAAGGGGTGGGGCAGCCATCACGGCCCAGTGAAGCTGCCATTTGGGATGCCTGCAGCCCACGGCAGAAAGCATCAAGTCCCGGCTCCCCAGCTTCTGATCCAGCTTCCTGCTGGAGAGGCAGGCAAGGATGGCTACAGCGCTTGGGCCCTAGAAACCCACATGGGGAGACCCGGGTAGAGTTCAGGGTTCCCGGTTTCCACCTGGCCCAGGCTTGGCTGCTGCAAGACATTCGGGGAGTGAACCAGGTCGAAGAAATACATAAGTCAGTGAAACAACAGGGTCAAGGCCCAAACCCAGTTTGCCTCACGCTTGGTCCTTTGGGTGATAACTGCCATGAGCCAAGCAGCGGGGGCCGCCTACCTTGGACGCCTGGGGTGTGGATATCACGTGCACGGTGCTGGGCTTGACACCATTCGCCTTGGGCCGCTTGTAGAGGGCGAATCTGCTCTTCCGGCGCCCCCTGTCTCCGTTAGGTAAAGCACCATTGTACCTGGAGAGAGATGACAGAGCCCATTCACTTGTGAATTTTAAAAGCTCTAAGCCTAGGGGATGCCTAATCCTCCACCTGCAAGCCCCAGCATCCTATATGGGCACTGCTGCTCATGACCTGGGGAAGCAGTGGAGGATGACCCACAGACTTGTGAATGGGAGACCCGGAACAAGCTCCAGGCTCCTGTAAAGCCCCAATGAAACACATCAGGTGAACATAATTATTTTTTAGGAAAGGGAACTACTGGCATATTACACATCAAAGAATGTAACTCACACAAAACCCATCATAAAACTATGACATAACATCTAGTAAACAGAACGGAGACTCTGATCTCCTCCCACTTACGTTTAGCTAGCTCCGGCCATTGTGGCCATTTGGGGAGTGAACCAATCAGCGGACGGACGATCTTTCTGTCTCTCCTTCTCTCTGTAACGCTGCCTTTCCAATACAAATTAATTAATTTTTTTAAAAAAAGCTCTAAGCCTAAAAGGGAACAAGGGCAAGAAAGCAGAGGTTTAAAGAACTGCCTACTGTGCATCCTGCACTTCAGCTGCAATGCAGTTCCAATCACACAAAACCAGACTCTCTGAGTCTTTCAATCAGCACAGTGAGCATTCTGCAGAGCCTATATGAGCACTTGCTCAATTCTGCTAGCATCCTTCCAACGGACCCCCGAGAAACACTTGGGAAATATTTTTAAATGAACTAGTTAGAAAATGGCACACTAATTAAACCTCATCCCTCACTTGCAAGTCGTGTTCACGTTGTCTGCAGGATCTTTATTCGCAAGAAGACCAAATTTAATTACTTGCTTTCTTACATGTTCCAAATTCCCTACATTCAATCCCATTTCACTTGGAAATATATACTGTTAGCCAAAAGTAGCTTGAAATGTGTATGTACACATACACACCCACCCACCCAGGTTTTAATCCAACACTTGTCAAAAAGCCTAAAAAGTCATCCGGATGACATGAAACATCTAACGTCCATGCTATGGTCGGTTACGGTCTGAGTGTGCTGCCCCAGCTCCCATAGGGCATGCCTGGGCCTCAGGGTGGCTGTGTTTGGGAGTGGTGGGGCCCTATGCAAGGTGCCTGGACCCCTATGGGCACAACCCTCACTCTTCTCTTAAGACTGTTAGTTCTGGCAAGGCAGAGCTGGGTCAATTACTAAGTTTGCCACCTTCCTGTATCACCATGGGGTCTCTTCCCCTGGCACATACCATCTCCCCACAAGGTTCTCATCAAGCTGTTTGGACTTTCAACCTCCGAAACCGTGAGCTCAATGAACATCTTCTCTTTTCTGGATGCCCAGCAGCAGGTCCTCAATGTGGCCAGAAAAATATAAAATAAAATAAAATAAAATAAAATAAGGACAGCCAGGCTGCAGGGTCAGGGCTTTAAGGGAAAGGCAGAGCTGCTGTGGGCGCTCCCGGATCCGGACTAGCGGTCCCCGGAGTCCTGCCCCCTGGCACACCCTGCCACACTAGTACGGCTATTCACTGCCTCCACCTGGGCAAAAAAAAGTGCTTCTCAAGAAAAAAAAAGCTAAAAGAAGATTTCAAATTAACACACTAAGGGAATGTACAGAGATGGAGTAATAGAGACTATCATATCCAGATGTGGGTATACAATGCAATATGCATCCCTGCTCCCAAATCAGAGATGGACTCCCAATGAAACTGTTGGAAATGTGTAGACAATGGGATGCTGGACTTTCTGACATTGTCTGTACCAGCAATGTCGGGGCACACTTAACTAACAGACTGATGGAATCATGACTCCTTATGAAGGACAATACTGTTGTAGCAACATGGGGAAAATCTGTCGGTGGGTAGGAGTTTGGGGAGTATGAAACTGTGCAATAAAATTCAAAGTGCAAGATAAAAATTTAACAAACAAACAAAGAACAAATTAACACACCCTTCCAGGACCATGACAGCCAGGGCAAATGCTGGTCTAGGGACTTGTTCCTGTCCCTGAGGGTCCTTACCCCCTGGCTCCAGCTGCTTTCCTAACACTTGGATGACCATGTTCAGTGAAAATCCTACTGGAAATAACGAAGGTGGTGTGGCGGCGAAAGCGGGCATCGAGATGAGACACATTTCTGATTGGACTAAGCTGCGCGGCCGTGCAGTCAACATGGATAATGCCAGGCGCCAGCACTGTAGGCACAGCCATGAGCTGCTCAGCCCTGGCAGAGCTCCGGCTCAGCGGGGGAGAGAAAGGCACAAACACAAGCAAGTAGCAAGTGGCAGGAGGGGAGGCTTCCTGGAGGAGACGCTGCTTGACGCATCTGGAACACTGAGCAGCATGACTCAGCGGGAGCCTGAGGGCAACTGCACGACCAGGGCAAGGAGGGTCACTGGAGCTCGGCTGGGAATGCCTCAAGTTCATCAAGGCCAGAGCAGAGGGGAAGGGTGGACAGGGAGATGCCTGCTGCAGCCCCAAACTCCAAGGGAAGAGGCAAGGCTTTGTACCCATAGTGATGGGGGAGACTAGTGAGATTAAGCAGAAGGGCAAGGTGACAGGACACACACAGCAACTTGGGGAGCATGGTGACATGGGGTGGATCGGATGGGAGATCCAGAAGGCAGGCAGGACAGTGGGCCAGAGAGAGCCCGCAGTGGGGGGACCAGCAACACCTAAAGGGCCACTTCTACTTGCGGCCCTCTGAGTCTGCAGAAGGGATCAGCAGCTGTCTCCAGCCAATGCCCTCCCGGATCCCTGGCAGCCCAAAATGCAATGGCAAGTGTCTTCGAAGGATACCACAGGGACAGAGAAGGGACAGCCAGGGGAAGTGGAGGCAGAAGGGCCCTGTCAACACCTTGCTGTCAGATCTGTGGCCTCCGCAGTCACTACAAGTTGCAGAAGGCTGAGCGGGGGGGAACATGTGGAGGCCACCAAAGGCCACTCCAAGAACCTAACCAGGAGCAGCAGCTGTGGGAGCATGGTGGAGGGGGACAGAGAGAGAGACTTCAGCTGATTCTCAATGTGCGATGCTATCACAGCAGCCCAGGATACTTCATTCACACAGACGCAGAAGCCCCAACGAGTCCTAATTCAGGCAGCCTGAGGTGGGCTCCAGGCATGCACTTCTGCAGCCCCAGCAGACATCCTGGCTCTACAGGCAAGTGGTCAAGGGCTCCTGGTGGCTGCTCGGACACACAGGGTGAGGGACAAATGAAACCATACAGGCTGCAGGCCTGGCTGGGCTGATGGCACAATTACAGAGCCGCAGGGTTTGTGATCTCCAGGGACAGCCAGGGAGGAGGCAGCTGGAGAGGCGTCAGGAGCTCCAGCCATGGGGCAGCTGTCCAAATCATGAAAATCAATGGGCTTGCTCCCTTTAAAAGGGGCAGAACGAGGAAGCAAGGAGGGCTGGGCCAGAGCTGGGAACTCAAACCATCAGAGAGATGAATTCCAACTTGAAGAAGACAGGAGAGAGTGGGAAAGAAGGGAGAGGGCAGGCAGGAAGGAAGGCCAAGACAAGGGTTTGGGGTAAGGTTAGGGAGCAAGATCTGGAGCCTGGGAGCTGCTCAAGGCAGGCGAAGCTGGCAGTCGGTGGTGTCAGTCGGTGGAGATGGTCACAGTTGCAAAATGGGTGGCACTGATGGCCTCAGCCACCATCACACAGAACCCCAACCTCCAAATGTTGTCAGTTCCAGGGCTCCTGCAAGGCTCACTGCCAACTTCTCACGGCTAGCACATGCTGATTCACAGGCTGTGGTCGTTTCATCTTTGCCCCAAACCTACAGGTGCGTGTGACTGTGCTGTACACCTAACCTCACTGGCCCCTCCCTCAGAATCCCTATTCAAAGCACACTGCGTGGGAGACCAGGACCAAGGGGGTCACAACCACCTCTTCACTTCTGCCACAGACGGCCCAAGGCCCATTCTCCTCTTGCTAAGCGTGGCCTGGTCTTGATGACTTGCTTGCCAACAGGATATGCAGGAAGTCATATTCTGAGACTGCCAGAACCTTGGGGTAGTTGGGGGGAGGGTAAATTTGGAGGTCACTCTGTACCCACTAGCAGATCCCTGGATGACAAGTCCAGGAGCCTTCAGTACAGTCTTCCTCTCCCTCTCTCCCTCTGTGTAGGCCACTGCTCTGCTTCAGGTCACACACCGCCACCTAGCAATACCACCACGTGGTCCCCACCTCCTGCCTCTGCCAGCAGAGAAGAATTCTCAACAGCTGGGGGTGCTTCCCAAACCTCTGGCATAGGCCACGCAGCACCAGGGACAGGCAGCAGATGCTGGAGATTAAGGGCCCTCTGTCTGAAAGCAGAACCTCTGCTCAGAGGCTGTAAGAGGGCAAAGTCAAACGGGCTCTGACACTACATGTGTGCAGAGACACAACAACTCACTGAAGCCTTCAAGCTTCACCTGAGTTAAAGCTTAAATTCTGGGGATTTGAATGTATCCACTTCTTTAGTAAACACACAGTGAAAAATCTCACTCTTTATACACAAGTAGTTGACCTTAATAAGAAAGACAGCTTGAAGCAGCAAAGCATCAGTTAACACACACAGTGCATAAGTCTTTCAAGCAATGGGTTGTTTTTCTCGATTTATAATTTAGAGCTCACATGTTAATGCAAAGTGGCTGTACAAGCTGTGTTCTGCTGATGCACCAAGAATCCTGATGTAGGGGGTGCTCTCACTCCTGGAGGCCCCAAGGGGCTGAGAGCCATACACGGCCACAGCCAGGGAAGGTGGCGTGGCTCCAAGCCCAAAGCTGCCTCCCCCCATCTCACGACGCTAACTCTTCACTTCAAGCATCTCTCATCATACAACAGAGGGTAGCCTGCCGTTCCCAATGCGTTCATCAACCAGGATTCCCCACAGGAACTGGGGGCAAGTCAGGAGTTCCTGGTCTTGGACACCAACAAACTTAACGGCCAGCCAGGATTGGGGAGTGTGCTTGGGCACCGGCTGATCCTCCCGCATTGCTGCCACTGCCACAGGGGAGTATGTCCAGCTAGCCTCTTATGTCACAGAGGAGAGGTGCCTGGAGCAGACAGACTCGCACCACAGAATGCAGCGTGGAGCCAAGCTGCTCCAGCACAGCCTAGGCAGAGTCTCAGGACCAGACCAGAGAACAAATGACCCTCTGCTGCTAATTAACCAGTACTCTGCATTTCAAAGGCAAAATAACACCTATAGCCTTGGGGCTAAATATACATCAAATATCAAATATACACCCTTTGATAGTCTTCTGTATGAAGAATACTATTTTATTCAGAAGGAAGAAGTCTAGAGATCATTTCACAGTCATCTCTCTCAGGCTGATTTTAAGATACAATTTTTGTTTCACAAAATGAATACTTATTAATAAAGGGAAGATGGTAATACTAAACTCTACAACTTTTATTTTCTTTCTTAGTAAGTCATTACATCTGTTAAAATCTGCGATCCCTCAAATAAGCTAAATAATGTATGATTGCAAGAGTCCTATTTTCTGCATAATCAGAATTCACAGAATTGTGAATCATTAGGTGAAGCAATGCCTTTCACATCTTTTTCTGTACAACTTTTTTTTTTTTTTAAGATTTTATTATTATTGGAAAGCCAGATATACAGAGAGGAGGAGAGACAGAGAGGAAGATCTTCCATCCGATGTTTCACTCCCCAAGTGAGCCGCAACGGGCCGGTGCGCGCCAATCCGATGCTGGGAACCAGGAACCTCTTCCGGGTCTCCCACGCAGGTGCAGGGTCCCAAAGCCTTGGGCCGTCCTCAACTGCTTTCCCAGGCCACAAGCAGGGAGCTGGATGGGAAGTGGAGCTGCAGGGATTAGAACCCATATTAGCCCATATGGGATCCCAGGGCGTTCAAGGCGAGGACTTTAGCTGCTAGGCCATGCCGCCGGGCCCTGTACAACTTTTACTACAGGATACAGGCTGCCTGGGAATGGAAGTTTCTGAAACCAGCCCTGGCCCAGCAGCGTCTAACATGTGTCAAGCCATCAGTGTTTCAAATAAAGAAACGCGATGGGGCCTCAGGGTCCGGAGCTGAAGCGCCAGTTTAAAGAAATACACACTGAATACACACTGTATCATAACTGCTCCGAACTGTTACTCCCAATCTCTCTCCCTGTTTGTATAAATCTCATGATATACCTCTTTACCACGCCTAAATACACTTATGTAGGTTTTACAATTTTAGAGTTTTCATTTGTAATTTTTAGAAATTCCTAAAAACAGACAATCCAGGCAAGCAACTCAACCTTGAAACTTGACTGGGCAATGCTCTGGCAACTACTTATGAACAAGACACTTCTTCGCTATGTACGCAACAAAAATACTAAGACAACCTGGTGAAAAATATTTTAGCTTGTTCAACATCTCAAAGCAAGTGAGTTTAAAACAAATTCAGGTTATAAACACTTCAACAACCTAGAAAGCGCACGACCACTTGTGGCTTCCTGCGAGCACACGGATGTCAGGCAGACCCACTTCCTTCCACGGGACTTTTCTTCTAGAGAACCTGTGGATGTCGGATCCCAGCTCCACAAGATCAGCAAGCAGCAGAAATGCAAGCGCATATAAAACCCAGCTACTCCGAAGGAATGCAAGCATGCTCCACTGTCGCATTTTAAAATGCCAAAGTGCTGGATGAATCAGGTCAATTACGTGAAGGTGTCTGAGATTCTTGGCAGCAAATGATGTTTGCCACAGACAAGTCCAATGGTGCAGACCCACAATGCCCGAAGTCCACGCTGTGTGCAGCACTCACGGCCCCCCACTCCCACCAGGTGCTCGTGGGACCATCATGCTCACCATGACAATACATTAACTGGCCAGGGATCACAGGTAACATGGTATTACATGAATACACTAGTCAATCACAACCACACCCCTAACTGAACGTAGGGAGGGTGTGATCAAGGCTTTAAGGGTTAGAAGACACCCCAAATACTCCAACTGCAAAATTTCGAAGCACCAAATTCTTAGGAAATACCCCAACACACTGTGAGAGCTGTGACTTGAGATGGCCCATGGCCTTGGAGATGCCACTGATTCGCTGCACAGATGAGCATCATTCAACAGGCCCGGACTGTCCATGCACTGCTCTTCAACTCTAAATTAACTACACCTTAAAACACTGCACACTGGCCACACTCCATGTGCTCCACAGCCACATGTGACCAGTGGTCACTGCACTGGAGGGCTGAGTGGGTAATACTTCCTTCAGCACAGAAGGTTCTGGGAGGTGCTGCTGGCACAGACTTTCACATGTGCCACGGGAAGAGATACACACCCAGGCACTTGGTAGATGGCGCCTGAATCCTGCCTCAATTCTATTCTCAAGTTTCCAGATCTTGACAAAATTTGTTCTCAAAATGTCTAGAAGAGCTGCTAGGAATTGCTGGCGGGGCTGGAAGACACATTTGAGTGCTCTGTCTCTCCCTGAAGTAGACATTACTCTCACTGCTCCTCAGGATGAGGGAAGGGTCCCTCCCTCTCCCTGGGCTGACCCATCTCCCCGGGCACAGCACCTTCTGAGGGCAGGGCCCCTCTCCCTGGGCTGACCCATCTTCCCAGGAAGCCCTTCAGAAACTGCAGAGGAGCCATTATTAAAGCACAACTCTCCACATGAACAACTCCCACACTCAGAGCTCTGACAGAGGGGGAAAGGTGTCTTCGCCAAGTCTTGAACGTCCTACATTCACATTTTTAACAGCCAAGCAATAACAGCATTTCCTAAAACAGGAGAAGCAGTTACCAATCAGAGAGAAAGCAAGTTCTAGCCTACGGCACTGACACAGACGGGGTGCTAACTGCTGGGACAGAAGCAGTGTCGCCGCCACAATGAGGAAACAGCACCAGCCCAGGGAGCAGCAGAGGCTTTGGAAATAGACCCATCAATTCACAGGAAAGGAAAGGAGGACTAGGAAAGGGCAACCAGGAAATGAGGATGAAATCGGAGTGTCCAATCCGTTGTACTGGGAAATGGGTGCCACTGGAAAAGGGGGGAAAGAAGTGCTTGGAGTGGCTTCTTACAATCCACAACTAAGCTTAAAATACTTAAGGATAGGGCTCAGCAGTGTGGCCTAGTGGCTAAGGTCCTCGCCTTGATCCCATATTGCCGCTGGTTCTAATCCCGGCAGCTCCACTTCCTCTCTGTCTCTCTTCCTCTCAGTATATCTGATTTTGTAATAAAAATAAAATAAATCTTTAAAAAGAAAATACTCAAGGATAAATGCATACAGTCATAATTTTTAAAAGTTCACTTGTTACCCCTGAACTAGGAATTCTAGTGTTCTAAACATGAAAGCAACAACAACAAAAAAAATGATACACTTGAGCATTGAAAATCCAAAACTTCCACCTAATAAAAAAATCATAAAATTACACATCTAATAAACTAGAAAAATAAAGGTTATATGCACCAGAAGCTTAGTATTTTTAATGGGAACATATTTTTACAAAGGGAAAAACAAAAATCTCCACAGATATCTAATTTAGTAAAATGGGCAGAGAACAGGAAAAGGCAATTCACAGAAAATAAAACATCTAATGAGCCTCATCAATAAATCTAAAATGTTCACTCATCAGTTTTAAAATGTTTTAAATTAAAAATTGCTTTCATTTAAAAATTAAAGCAAGATTTCATTATTTATCAATCAAGTAACCAAATGGTATTCAAGTGAGTGACACGAAACACTCTATTGGTGAGGAACGCGGCACAATAATTACCAAATGGCTTAGTGGCCACATGCATCAACACCCTCAGAGAAATATTCATGAATTCTGCCTCAACAATTCAAATTCGAATCAACCCTAAAGATGTAACTTTGAACTGAAGTCCATTTCCTAGCACAAAGATGTTAATTATGTCATTATAATGGCAAGAAAGTGTAACATCAAAGTCCAATAATAATGGACCAAGTAAATCATGTAATCCTACATGACGAAATCATGTTTACAGCAATGAAACAGGATCGTGAGAACCAAAGAATACAAAACCTTCAAACCCTAAATCACTGAGAATATTTAACATACTTGAGAAGAACTGAAACAAGTATACCAAAATATTTTCAAAGGTTGTAGAAATCAATTATGGGACTTGGTTTTTATATTTTCTGTATCTTCTAAATGTATTAACACGTTTGAAGTACAAATTTTGTTAATGAAGCTGTCCTCACTGCTAGCATTGCTAATGACAGTTACCACTCCAGATTTTAAACAGGAGAGGATCCACCGGTGGATTCAGCAGAGGTGACAAAATATCCAGCCTGCTAAGCCCCTAACTGCACACTCCCTGCACAGGCCCAGGCTGCTGGGTGGCGCACGGCTGAGCTGGGGTCTCCCCGAGGTGGAGCTGGGCACCATGTGGTACAGGGCAGAGGGAAGGGGTCAGACACCACTGCACACACCCTTGCCACACACCCGTCACTCCTACACACCTCTGCTTCATCCACAGACACTCTTGACATGGATGTGTTCATTCTGTTACGATTTCATTCAACATTTCAGCTCGTGTCATTCATCAAAGTAGGACAAACTTGACGACTAGGGGCCTAACAACACACTCTGAAATCTTCAAATCTGCGAACTGTGTTTCTGGATCAACCCTAAAGAGAAGCGCATTCTCAACACCACCAGCCAGGTGAGGACAAACTTGATCTACTCTGGCCTGACAGCGCCTTCCTGTGCTCCGGCTGGGCACGGGGCTGAAAGTGGATTTGCCCTTGGCCGTGAGGGCAGCTCAGACACGCCGCAGAGTCACACACAACACATATTGAGGTAGAGCTGGGCTTCCCACATTGCTTCGCATAGGGTACACAGAGCTGCTTTCCTACAGCGGTTCCAGTAGGGCACTCAGTGCAGATGAATCGATAAGCCAATCAAGTTCAATTCCAAGAGTCTGGACTGCACAAAATGAAACGGGCCTTTCCCCTATCTACTCCCACAAAAGCTTACTCCCATAGCTTTTACCTGTGACAGTAAGAGTCATATGAGTGTTCCAGTAGCAGTATTTCCAACATGAACGTGACCTACTGCCTCACCACCAGAACATGCACACACACCTGCCAAGCACATGTGCGCACATCCCAGGGCCCAGCACATCACCCTCTGACATCAATTGGAAGTAGATTTCAGGGTGGAAACTTTGTTTTCCAGTCATCTTTTAGAAACATATCCAATAAAAGAATCAACATTATAACACTTAGGTAACTGTGACAATAAGCAGAAAATGTCATTACCTTGGTACAGTAACCACGAGCAAGAGGTGAGGAAAGAAGCAAAACAACAGCCCCAGGGGGCAGACTGGGTCCAGCAAGGCCTCGGACATGTCCCCGGTGTCCTTGGGGCCAGCACAGGCTCGTGGGGCACGGGGTGTGCCAGCTGCCACCATCACGCAAAGAGGGAGCAGGCAGTGAAAACACATGTTGTGTGCACACAGGCAAGGCGGAGAAGTGGCCTTCAGAACACTCAGCAGACAGACACAGGATGCTCACCTTATACCCTGAAAAGCATCCGAGCTGCAGGCCAAGAACGAAACTACAGAGTAGCCAGTCTCTTCAACAGAGATCTCAGTGTTTTAATGCCCACACATGGCCAGGCGAGGTCACCGGGAAGCACACAGAGAAACAGGACTCCTGACAGGAATGGGAAAACTAAGCTAGCAGAATGACATAAAAAATGGGGTTTACAAACAAGATGACACATGCTATGCAGACTGAAAGGCCAGGCTGTGAGGGGAGGGACCTGCAAGTACAGTGGATCTAACAGCTCTTCCTTCCTGCTGCCCTGGACAGGCATTCTTCCCGTGCAACGCCCGGTCCGCTGGGTTCCTGCACTTGCCAAGTTGCACAAGCAAAAAGAACAGAGGGGAGAGCGGCACACAGCGTCCAAGACCCCAGTGCAGTAAGGCAGACCACACACAGGGCCGGGGCAGTCTGAACAGGTTGGTGCTCTGGAGGTGGAGGCCTCGTTTCCCAATGACATCACACCTCCTGCTTCAGCTACGTCACCATTCCAGGACTGTGTGTGCCTCCTTGAGAGGCTCCACCAGCAGCAGGGGATTGTGCAAAGGACGTAGCAGCTACACTGTCGGAGCGCAAGAGCTTTTCATCACCAACAGACAAATCACAGGAGGCGGTAGTTTCGGTGAAGCTCCTTCAGTCACTGGGCTTGGGAGGCTCAGCCTAAGATAGCGCCCCTGTTAACACGGGGGATGGCCCATAGGCCTCTGCATATCTGCTGATGTCTCACTTTGCACAGGAACCTGCCATCCCAGCCCACAGCCCTGACTTTCTCTTCTCTCTGTGGAGCGCACCCCTGGGGCAGGGCACAGGGCCAGACACCAGCGTCAGAGACTTCTAAAGAACCACCACCATGACCCTGCATGTGCATCATTGCAAAGGACATCACAGTCCCAGACGGGGGAGGGAGCAAGCAGAAGCAAAGAGCCTGCTGCAGTTTGTAAAGACAAGGTCAACGTTTGTGGGAGTGCTAAGGGAGCAGATGGAGACAGGGGCCGGGCAGCAAACAGGTGTATGTAGCAGAGGCACCTGCACTGGGTCCGGAAGGACAAGCTCACATGTAAGAGCAGACACAGCAGCAGAGGACGCGGCTCCCAGGAGACCACCATAGCACCGGCCCAGGACTGGAAGCAAGAGAGTCAGGAACCTGTGAGATGCCTTGAGCATCCCACGGGAGGACCTGGGAGGATGTGCAGGCAGGCCCAGTGCTGTGATGGCCCTGGCCCATCAAGGGACACCACCACTGTATCCCAGAGACCCACCACCACCAACACACACACACACACACGAGTCAGGAGGCTACATCTCTGGCTGGGACAGGAAACACAAGTTCCCTACAAGGCAAGAGATGAAGAAAGGATCTGGGCTGACCTCTGTGGTCAGGGTCACAGGGCTGTGGGGCCAACAGCCCAGAGAGGAAGTGGAGGAGAAGGAGGCAGGACTGTGGGGAGAAAGCTCATGACCTTGGTGCTGAACTTCATGCTGTGACTAGGAGCCACGAGGCTGTCTACACTTCCCACTGAATGCTATTAAAACACCAAACCAAGCTGCCTGCTCCCATGTTATACACACACACACACACACACCCCCATGGACAACCAGTCACAGTAATGATGTGCTCAAAATCCCAATAGGCCAGTGACACTCAGCACACACCCAAACCACACACTTCAAGTCGCCTGTTCTCCCAGATCATGGTCAGGTCCCAGCGGCTCAAGCCAAGGGTCCGAGCCGAGTTGGTGGGTTACAGGGTTTCTGCTGCAGCCCAGGTAGGGATCACAGTGGGCATGCTTCCTCCAGGCTCCAGGACCTAACACACAGTTCACTTAAAACCAGAGCTCATGGGACCAGTGTTGCATCACAGTGGGGGGACACCAGCATACCATATGGGCACCAGTTCCAGTCCCAATGGCTCCGCTTCATTCCAGCTCCTTGCTAGTGGCCTGGGAAAAAAGCAGTAGAGGATGGCTCAAGTGCTTGGGTACCTGCCACCACATGGGAGACCCAAATGAAGCTCCTGTCTTAAGCTTGGCCCAGCGCTGCCCACTGCAGTTGGTGGCATGAACCACAGTGTGGAACACAGGGTGGAAGATCTCTTGCTCTATGTGTGTCTCTGTGTGTGTAACTTTTTCAGATAAATAAATAAATCTTGAAAAAAAATCCAGAACTTAAGAAGAAGAAAAGTAGAATTCGCAAGGCGTCTGCATGGTGCTGAGGTGCAATACAAGATGTGGAGAGAGATGAAGGCACCTCTTTCTATTGCAGCAACCTCCCTCTGCCCGGATACAGGCACCGCTGTCCCTGCAACCACCTATGACAGCCTGGGCACCACACCCAGTGAGATGGCACAGTTTCTTCAGAACATGGCTTTGCAGCTTTTTCTAAAAAGTTAAACATAAGCCAGATCCTAAGATATGGTGATCCTACTACTAAACATCTCAAGAGTGGCCCTGCTGAGAGACAGCAGTGGACACAAGCCATGGGCCTGTCCACTGGCCCCAGGGACGGTGAGCCGGGGTGTGTCCTGCACTGAAACTCCATTTGGGCTCAAAAATGCCAAAGTGCTGACAACTGCTCCAACATGAATAAATGCACAAAACCAGAGGCAAAACCAAAGACAGACATGGATGGCTACCTACCGAGTGACCCTCTCCAAGAAACGTCCAGAAACAGAGGGGTTGCCAAGATGTGCACATGGTAAGCAGGAGCGGGCTCATGGTGAGAGCAGCGCTGTGCATGGCTGCCCCGTGGTGACCAAGTCACATAAGCTTACTAACCCATTGGATTACACCCAGAAACAGTCCAACAAGACAGCAGACAAGCCACACCTCCACATAGCTGGGAAAGCCAGGTGGGAAAAGGCCAAGGCTTTCCACGGTGTGTCAAGGTGCAAATGTCATCGCCTTCCGAGGTGCAGCTCTGAAACACCCCCCAATACACACACACACACACACACACACACACACACACACACACCTCTCTGGCCAATCTCTGCTCCTCTTTGGGGTTTCAACCTAATTGCTGAACTCCTCCTGGCATCACAGTACACCTGCTCATTGCCCCCCAGTGCACCAGTGAGGGAGTGAGCTCCCCAGCAATGGTACCTCTGTGTCTCTCTCTTTACTGACTCTATGCTTTCCCAAGGGCATCTGGGACACACTCTTGGCTCCATGATATGTCCGGGAGCACTGTTGATCTCCTTTTATTGAAGTGCAGCTGTACTCCACAAAGAGTTAGACTGGGGCACACATGAGGATCCCTGCTGTGTGGGTCTACCAAGAAACCAATGGAGGCAGGGCCACTGCACACAGGATGCATAGGAGAGGAGGCAGGGGGCAGCAGCAGGCCAAAGGAAACCATACAGCATGAGGCAAGACCCAGGACCCTGGCAGCCTTCACAGGCAGGAGAGGGGTCCCAAACCCAGACAAGTGGCCTGGATGGGACAACACAATGCTCTGAATAACCACGAGTGCACCTGTCTGCACAAAAGAGCATCACCTGCCACATAAAGGAATGCTGTAAATTTGAATTTTAATGACTTTGCATTCATGTGCTTGATGCTGAGCTGGCCTTGGTTTGTAGTTACAAAAGGGCAGAGGCAGCAGGGCTGACTCCTGGTTGCAGGTGTCCGTGCACCTGACACTGTGATCCAAGTCAGCAGCAGCTGGTCCCTGTAACATGCTGCCTTTGCAACCGAAGCAGATCCAGTGTCCTCGGAAATCCCCCATAAATTAGCAAGTGAGAAATAACTGAACAACTCTACATCCTACCTAGTGAGGACTAAGAAAAGCCAAATTGGGAGCCTGACCAGTAAGGGACAGGCTGAGCAATTATAGGCCAAATGACTTCCTCCTGTCTGTGCTGCAGTTTGTAAAGACAAGGTCAACGTTTGTGGGCGTGCTAAGGGAGCAGATGGAGACAGGGGCCGGGCAGCAAACAGGTGTATGTAGCAGAGGCACCTGCACTGGGTCCGGAAGGACAAGCTCACATGTAAGAGCAGACACAGCAGCAGAGGACGCGGCTCCCAGGAGACCACCATAGCACCGGCCCAGGACTGGAAGCAAGAGAGTCAGGAACCTGTGAGATGCCTTGAGCATCCCACGGGAGGACCTGGGAGGATGTGCAGGCAGGCCCAGTGCTGTGATGGCCCTGGCCCATCAAGGGACACCACCACTGTATCCCAGAGACCCACCACCACCAACACACACACACACACACACGAGTCAGGAGGCTACATCTCTGGCTGGGACAGGAAACACAAGTTCCCTACAAGGCAAGAGATGAAGAAAGGATCTGGGCTGACCTCTGTGGTCAGGGTCACAGGGCTGTGGGGCCAACAGCCCAGAGAGGAAGTGGAGGAGAAGGAGGCAGGACTGTGGGGAGAAAGCTCATGACCTTGGTGCTGAACCTCACATTGTGGCTAAAGGTGACCAGTGAATGAGAAGCTTCCTGGGATCAGCCCCCACCTGCAGATGGATCAGGCAGCAGGTAAGACCAAGTACCCACCAGACAGGGGTGCATTCACAGGCGGCTTGGCCCACTGCAGCCACTCAGCCACAGAACATGAATGAAATCCTCTTTTGCAACAAAATAGAGGCAGCTGGAGATCACTGTACTTAACGAATCAGGCGCTCCTTACTTCCAGGCCACCGAGGAGGCCTGCACAGGTTAGCTCACAGGAAGCAGGGCTCACTCCACACACGAAGGTTCTCGGTGCCTACTGAGCAGCCACACACCTTGCATCTGCTCAACTTTCGCTAATGCCCTAGCACAACACCACATGAGCATTCTCCCTATAACCCAAGTCCCCAGATCAATCTATGAAACAAACCATGTCCTTAGACCTGCCAGGCAAATCCCACCTCAGCAAAGTCCTGATAGACCAAAGAGGAGCAGGTGCCAACTGGAGCCCTCACATCAGCCAGCCTCTCCTCGTCAATCCTCCGATCAGGCCTCCAAAACAGAAGCGCCAGGAACGCATGAGCACACGCACACACGCACACACGCACACACGCACACACGCACACGTACCTGATTCTGGTCTGACAATGCCTTCTCTTCCATTTCATTTTCTTCAGTCACAGACAAAAGCAAAATATTGCAAGCAAAATGATATGCATTTCCATCCTGAGTCAAGCCAGCCCCTTTGTCTCATGTCCATTTAAACATGCTACAACTCTCTCTCACCCAAAGGAGACCCAGACTTATTGGGAAATGGCTTAGCGCCACACAACGGTCATTCTGTCCACTGAGCCCAGCTCTGCTACCAAGCCAGGGCTCCAATCAAGCTGGACACAATGGCCGTGTGTACTGACTTCACCAGTGAATCTCTCACCAGCTGATTGGACAGCTCAACAGTCAAGACGCTGGAGGAGAGGGTCAGCAGCTGCGTCAGCCACCCCACACTGTGGCCGACAAACCTGCCAGCGTGAGGCCACTGTCCTTTTGGCCCTCTCTCCTGGGCTATCAGACCACAACCAGCCACCTGTCCATGACCTCCATCCACGCTGGTTCCCGCAGCATCAGGTCTTCCCTGTGTCTTATGGCTGAACCAGAAACGTACAGTGAAAACGCTCCTGAGTCCTGGACATGAAGCTCACTTGAGGCTCACAACATTCCACTTCCCTGTGGCTGCCCATAAGCAGGGGCCAACAAAGACCCTTCTGGATGCTAGTGATCCCATTGAAGGCTGTGATGCACCTGCAGCCCCACTCTACCCATCCCCCCAGCCCCTCCACCTGTGAAAGCAATGGCCTTGGCTTAGAAACTTCCCCCCACGAGCACCTTCTCCTCAAAGCAGGAGCCATTTTTCAAAGATCTGCTCCGTGACTTTTTCTTTTTTATACCTCATTCCGAAGTCAAAATTAACTTAAGGATACATTCTTGTCTGCTTTGCTGTTGTTTTTACTGTGTTTCAAAAGGTAAGGGCCCAGTGCCATGGTTCAACTGACTAGCCCTCTCCCTGCAAGCACCGGGATCCCACCATGGGTACCAGCTCATGTCCTGGCTGCCCCACTTCCCATCCAGCTCTCTGCTTGTGGCCTGGGAAAGCTGTGGGGGACGGCTCAAAGCCTTAGGATGCTACACTCCTGTGGGAGACCAGGAAGAAGCTCCCGGCTTCAGATCGCTCAGCTCAAGCTGTTGTGGTCACATGGGGGAGTGAACCAGTGCATGGAAAAATCTTTGTCTTCTCTCCTTCTCCGTAAATCTGTCTTTCCAATAAACATAAAGACAGAAGAAAAGAAGACATACATGCTTTTGCATCCACCATAAAATCTATTCAAACAGTCTTCATGTAGAGCCACCACGGATGGTATCCTGAATGCATGCTAGGAGAGTCATGGCGACGTGGGCTGGGGGTACTGCCTGGCTGGTCTGTGCTGCCCAGGCTTCCCCACAAAGGCTGCAGGTGGTTGCAGGAAGGCAGAGCACACTCCTGGGATGTGCAGCTCTGCCCTGCCCCCGTCTCAGGTGTGGGCAACAGGGTTCCACTCGCATTTGGCTGGGACACAGCTAAGATATTCTGTGTTAGGGGATTTTCCCCCACAGAAGCCTCCTGTGGCGTGAGGAAGGTGGGCGGAGGAGGGAGAGAGGAAAAGGGAGGAAGAGGAGGTAGAAGGGAGATAGGAAAAGGGACAGGATGGGAAGAGGAGGAACGAACACACACATACACACAGTCAGCATAGTGTGAGACCACAGGCAGTCCTGCACAAACATCAACTCAAGCCTTGGCACTCAACAAATTACACTAACAACCGACATCAGTGAGCCTAACAGTGGCCAAGGCCAGTGGGTCACGATGGTCAAATATTCTTTTGGTCCTTACATAAAGCAAAGGGTACCCTTGCTCTGTGAACATCCCTGGAGGGGGACCTACCCCAGCATTGTCTCCAGCTTGACTTTTGGCTCCCAGGACAAGCCCTTGTCCAACAGCTGAACATGTTACAGGAATCTGTCCACTTCAAAGGTCACTTCAAAGGTTACGCATCCTGGCATCGCAGCAGGGAGGGACATTCCTGAATAACAGGCACCACAGAAGGGCCAGGCCATTCTCCAAATTCTCTAGGTTAAACAATAAGTATCAATGACTGGGGCCACATCCAAAAGTTAAGGAAGCTGTGACCTGTAACAGGCAAAACCGGAAGTGTCTGTAAGTTAGCGCAATTAACATATTCAGTGTACGAGCCTGGTTTGGTCCGAGAAAGTTGAGCCAAGTCTGGACCGGCAGGGTTACAGAAGGCAGCGCAGCTCTATCGTCCAGATCTGGCCTGAAAGGCAGCTACAGGAAAAACAGGGGCAGTGTCCCTTGACCCTTCCTGCAGCTCTGAGGACTAGCAGCAGCCCCAGCAGCTCCTGAAGGGACCTGGACCCAGTGTCCACGTGCCTAGTGTGAGGACCACAGCAGGTGCAGCCAGAACTCTCTTGATCCTCCTCACCAGGTATCACATGGAGGCGATATGCCCCGGGCACAGCAAAGCCCTGCCTGGGACATGGACGAGATGGTTTATCTTCTGGTGCAAAAACAAACAAGCTAAAATTCAGGCATCTTTTTTTTCCTAATATGTAATTTCCATGCATTTTTTTAATGAAAACAAATCCATGAATTTAGATTTCAATTTTTTTGTGTGAGCCAAAATAAGCCTATCTGTAAGTGCCCCTTTTCCATCAACTTTCTGAAGCACCCTCGTCTCTTTTTAAAATTTACAGAGAAGGAGAGCCAGAGACAAAGATCTTCCATCTGCTGGTTCACTCGTGAAGTAGCCACAATGGCCAGAGCTGAGCCAATCCAAAGCCAGGAGCTTCTTCTGGGTCTCCACCACAGGTGTATAGTCCCAAGGCTTTGGACCATCCTCCACTGCTTTCCCAGGCCACAGGCAGGAAGCTGGATGGGAAGTGGAGCAGCCAGAATGCAAACTGTAGCCCATATGGGATCCTGGCATGTGCAAGGCCAGGACTTTAGCCACTAGGTCACCACTCTGGTCCCGTACCCTCATCTTTTCCAGGCTCTGAGAAAACAAGAGCCCAGAACTCTGACTCAAGAAGCAGCCTCAAGCCTGGACTGGGTCCCTCAGACCTCGGGGCATCACAGCTGTTTCCCTGGTTCGGTGTAGGTGACATCACCTCCAGGACCTCCGTGACACAGCGCCTGCCAGGTGGCTCAGAGGTGAGCTGTGACAGGCACCACGGAGGTGGGAGGGTAAGAATGAGGAGCAGGGTGGCACACAAACCACACGGTGATGGAGCCTGGCCTCGGTGTCCGCAGTCATCTGCAGAGGGAGGGGGCCGTAGGAGCTAACATCTACAGCAACAGCATGCAGAAGGGCAGGCTGCACTGCCGCAGGCTGACCACTTGCATCTCGTGTCTCCCCCGTGTGCTGTTTCTTAAGCAGTGATAAGGATCTGCTGACTGTTCTGCTTCCCTGCGATGCTGCCAGCTTGCTGCCCCTTGTCTTAGAACCCATCTCAGACACGCAACAAGCTGGCCTGTTGGCCCTCAGACAACTGCAGGTCAAAAACGCTCTTCAGAAACCCCGGCATCCATGACCCTTGCCATAACTCTGCACCCACAGAAGGTCATGCCTTTGCAGCGAAGGGAGCACCAGCCCCTGGAAGCACCTGCCTCCACCCCCAGCCTCAGAGGCGGCATCCACTCCCCGGGAACACTCCACCAAGTGAGGAAGTGGCGCCGTGTCACTGCTGGTGGCCTGCGCTCTTCCAGGGAGCTGAGGTTGCGCTGCTGCTGTGACAGGCACTAGGTACTGCCAGTGAGGAAACAGATGCACAAGATCCTCCCCTTCGTCAATGCCAACAGGAAGACCACGAGACAGGGCAGAAAACATGAACACACCATGGCACTGGTATCCCAGCAAAGACACGAGAGGAAAACGTGCTGGCCAATTTGTTCTGCCTTCTCTCCTCTGCTGTGACACCAGGCAGCGAATATCTGGGTGAATGGAGAATCTAAGGTGGACTGTGTCAGCCAATGGATCTTGGAAGGATTTCTTCATCCTTGGATTGGTGAGATAAAATAGCATTTCAGAACCATTGAACTATAGAAACCACTTGAGCAGAACCATCAGAGCATGCTCCACACCGGGACTCCTGGGGTGGCCCTTCCCCAACCCCAAGGCTCCTGCCCAGGAAGCCACTGAGGCACTGGCTGGGATCTCCTCCTCCCCGCAGGTGCTGGGGCAGGAGGGGACTCAGATCCTGATGTGTTGAGTGCCCTGGAAGACACAGCAGAGCTGGGAGGGAAGCAATGGGCCAGGCCCTGTAGGGGCCTGTAAGCAGACAGGGATCCGTTGTGCCCTCTGTCAACCTCACGAGAGTAGAAATCTGCTCAGGGATACCATCAGGGAAACAGCACTGCCAGCTGTGCCACCCTACTGCCGCTGGCACAGCTCAGCAGGAGAGGGTCACTGCTCCAGAACACATGGACAAGTCCAAGCTGATGCACAGCCCCAGGTCAGGGGCAGAGCCGGCCCTGCTGGCCCAGCAGCCAGCCCTGGAGAACACAGAGCCCTGGGGAGACCGTGATGGCGCCCAGGCCCAGCCCTGGCTCTTGGTGCATTTGGGAAGGGAATCAGTGGAATGGTAATCTCCCCACCACAACTGCTGTGTGTGTGTGTGTGTGTGTGTGTGTGTGTGTGTGTGTGAGAGAGAGAGAGAGAGAGAGAGAGAGAGAGAGAGAGAGAGACGTCTGCCTTTTAGCTGTCACTCATCACACAGTCCTCAAATCACAGAACTTCCGCACTGGCTCAGTCAGCCCTCAGAGGCCCCCTGCCCTCCGCGCACACGGCTTATCCCTTGCATCACAGCTTCAGCAGGAGCTGGCTCCCCATGACATGCATCCCCACTCAGTCCGGGACACCTTGTCATCCACCCTGGCCAGGTTTAACTTGTTTGAAGTTCTGATTTCCTGGAAATCTGTATGTTTCATGAGGGCAGAGGCCACTCAGGCACTACCTCTCATGTCCCAGCCCTGATAACACGCTCCCCACTCCCACCAACTGCCCACCATGTCACCTGATGCACACATCCCTCAGAGTCTCCAATCCCCAAGGCCTGCATGGCTCGTGCCCTGGGAAAATCCAGGTCCCTCTCCAAACTCTGCTCTGGGGGGGTGACCCATCCCCAGAAACCCAGCCCCATCTCCTGGCAGTATGCATGCCTCCTGCCTCCAATCAGGCTGCACTCCCCACCACAGGCGTGTGGGTTTGTCCAGGTCACCATGCGTGAATCTCAAGGCCCCAATAAAGAAATCACATTCTGGGAACGAGTAATATGAGGCATCCAGCAGACTGCCCGGCACACACCTCATCCACAGTATCAGCACACCCCCAACCTCACACCCCATACTCGTGCACACTGTTCTGCTGCGTCCCCTGCCTGGCCTCTGCACTGTCCACACTCCGAGGGCATTTCCGCCCCCTGGGCAGTAAACATCAAACAGCCACAGTGACAGCATCACCCATGGCAGAGGCTCCACACCCATGTTTAGATTACAGCTGACTTGTAGTATGTATGCTGGATTCCATCTTTAAAGACAGTCACACACAATATTTCTTATGCATGTAACAAAGAAATACAGGAGGCATCCCAGCAATCTTACTGTGGTCTTAAGTTTCAGAAACTACCAAATTAGAAAAGCTACACACTAAACAAAACTCATCCTTTGGAAATGTAAGCTCTATCCTTAGTGGATACATTTTGAATGCAAATGTCCTTTATACTTTCTATCCCTTCAGGGCTGGGTGACTGGCACAGCAGTTATAATACCACTTGGGATACCCCCAGGCTGGGCGACAGTGTCTGGACTCCAGGCCCTGCTCTGCTCCCAGTGCCAGCCTCCCGCTCATGTGCAACTTGGCATGAGACAGGCAGGTAGCAGATAACAGCTCGAACAGATGGGTCCTGTCACCCATGTGGGACACCCAGACCAAGCTCTGAGCTTCCAGCACTAGCCAGTGTGGTATTTGTTGTGTGAGCTGATTGGTGAGGCATCTCTCTCTCTCTCTCTAATAAAAACACAAAAGTTCTAAAAATATACAATTAAAAGGTGGAAAACATTGAAATTCCCCAAATAGAAAATGTGGACACTTTGGTTATTCAGAGAATCTTTTTCCCTTCTCTCTAGGGTGGCACTATCTGATGGGTCCCTCCACTCTGGGGACCAAGCAGGCGGTCAGTAGCAGTGCCGTGGTCACCGCCACCTCTTTCTATAGAGATAGCACTGGTCCAGCTCAGAATGTACCATGCAGGAGCCAGCTCTGCCATCACTTGCTCTGCACCAGACACAGGATTATCTTGCAAGCTGAACTGGACTTTATGGAAAGCCTTTCAGAAACCACTTCTTCTTGGTGCCGATGCTTGCAGACAAGTATATTGTGTGGTGGTATAGCACCTTGATCCTTGACCTGTGGGCACCTGTTCATGCCCTGACTGCTCTACTTCCCATCCAGCTCCCTGCTTATGGCCTGAAAAAGGAGCAGAGGATGGCCCAAGTCTCTGGACCTCTGCATCCATGTGGGAGACACAGAAGCTGCTCTTGGCTCCTGGCTTAAGATCCACCCAGTTCTGGTGATAGCCATAATTTGGGAAGGGAATCTGCAGATGAAATATATCTCTTTCTTTCTCTCTCTCTCTCTCTCTCCTCTCACCCCCTTCTTTCTCAGTGACTCTGGTTTTCAAGTATAATAAACAAACCTTTTGCAAACAAAACTCTCTGGTCCACCCGTGACCCAGGACCTACAGGATGCCGGGTTGAATCACTTTCGTCACTCAAACCTCGGCTCTCTGATTTCACACCAGGTGACCTGGAAGATCCCAGCAATTTTGTCGCACATCAGCTGTCATGGATGAAAGCCGCTTACATCCCAATCTACAGGATCCTGCTAAGCTGGGCCGCCATGAATTTCAGGAAAGAATAATACTGATCATGGAGATGGACAAATACAGACAGACATGCGGCTGACACAGCGATGATGACACTAGTCCCCAAACACCTTTAATAGCCAGGGCCTCAAACCACACAGGACTTAATGTCTGGAAGCATGCATTCAAAAGGCTACACACCTGTGCCTGTCAGAATAACCAATAACTTAACAGAAATTTTAAAAAGTTTTTTTTAAAAGGCAACTGAACAAAAACTCAATTTCCTCCTTTCTTTGTCAAGACATACAAGCATGGTGGATCATGGCTGAGCAGATGGTGCTGTGCAGCTAAACACCCCAAACCCTGGCTTAGCATGGCACCACGGGCCACGTGCTCAGTGTCCACTCAGGGGAAGTACCTGCCAGACAGGATTCACCTCGCTCTGCTGGCTGGTGGCCTGGGGCAGCCATGGGCCCCAGGTTCCAAGCTGACTTCCTGGGCCTGCCTGAGCCAGGCAGCTGGGATGGCAGGGCTGTCTGCGTACTTGCCCTCCAGGGCCCCCAGCTTGGGCAAGGGGCTCAGCCTTCTTCATATGGTCAGTCAGCCGCCTTGCAAGGAGTTGCGAGGGAGCCACAGGCTCCATGGCATCCGGAGCTCGAGGCCCTAGCTCCCTAGGGGCTCGGGGCGCCATCTGGAGCAGCACTCTCTGAAAGGAGGCCAGGCAGTGGACCCTGACCCATGCTGACTGGTGTCCTCACAAGCAGAGGTGCGAATACCAAGGGCACACAGAAAGAAGCAAGACACCACGAGACAGCCACCTGCATGCCAGGAGAGAGGCCTGTACAAAGAACAAACCTGCCAGCACCTTCACCATGGACTTCTACCCCGGCACTGAAAGAAAACATATTTCTGCTGCCTCAGCCACCCAGTGCCCGTGAGGGCACAGCGCCAGCAAGCCCCGCAGCACCACTTCCACTACAGGGCCCAGCCACGGCTGATCCCAACATCATCCCACACCTGGGCAGGGGGTGGCGGGGAGTCTCCTGCTAACCCTCCAGGAAACGCTACACCCATGTTCTTCTCATCTGATCCCACCCCACTCGGCAGCACAGCCACCAAGCCTGGTCTTCCCCTGGACAGCAGGCAGGGTCAGACACCCAGGAGCTGAGGGTGTGCAAACCTCCCTGAAGGTGCTGGAGCTGCTGATCAATGCTGTGTGGACAGAAGGACAGCCAAGCCAGAGCCACGCCGCGGGCCGTGCGCCACAGCAAGAACGGGCCCTGACGGGCAAGCACACTCCTCCTCTGCACCTGTGGTCCCAGTGACAGAAGAGCGATCAGCTGAGGCCGCTGCTCATTGCAATCAGGGGGTTCTGGAAGCAGGGGACAGCAGGCAGAGCTTAGGAACAGCAAACGGCCTCTTCACCCACAACCTAACCATCCACGCGACCGGCCGCTCTGGCCAGTGACGCTGGGGCTAATTCAAACAGACGCACAAAGCTTCAAATTACTGATTTCTAATCCCAGTGATACATTCTACATGAGCAAAAAAAACCCAGAGTAAACAAAACAGAGTATTGGAGAGTGAGATGTGTGGGGCCAGTGGATGTTGGGGATGTGGAGTGGTGCCTCCACTACCTCTGGGGCCCACAGTGGGCTCCCGTCTCCAGCCCAGACCGCCCCGCATGCACACAGACCAGACTTGCAGTTCCAGGCACTCCTGGGTCACAGGCTTTGCAGCCAGGGTCACCAGGCATTCTGGAGTATAGCCCCGCAGTGCCGTGGTGGCAAGGCTCGGAGCAGCCAGAGGCATCACAATGGATGACCAGCTTCCCTTCCACGCAGAGCTGTCCCGCAGGTGACAAAGTGACAGTGAGATGATTTGCCACAAGAAGGGCAAACACGCATGTGGAAGCCAGAAGAGCTGACCTGAGGAAGCGCAAGTTCGGCTTTTTGGAGAGTCGCTGGCTCGGGCCGCAAGGGCTGCTCACCTCGCTTCCAAAGCCGCAACAGTGCAACAAACAGGCTGGTGGAGAGCCCAGCCAGGCCTCCAGGAGGAGCGGGGTTCTGGGGTGCCCACGATCCCGGATGGAGAACCACAGGGTGGCCATGCCACTCAGCACAGGGCACAGGGGACCCAAGCAGGTGTGCCCAGGGACCCTAACTATGCAGCCTCCTATTTTCACACACATTTCTACCCTTGGGGAAGCTGTTGACAGACAGCCTCCTCAGCAACTTTGGGCTCTAGGAGCAGAACCCCCTCACGGTGCTTAACCAGCAAAACCTGTCAACAGAAACCTGGGAGAAAGCTGGGGACTCTGGAAGGACATGGGACCCTTGGTTTTCTCCTGATTACTGTCTTAAAAGGCCCCACCACCTGGTGCCCCCACACAGTGTTCTCCCACCTCCCCGTCCTGGCCTGCTCATCCGGTCACGTTTCCTGCTTATATACCAAGTCTTCCAGGTGGCACATTTCATCTACCTGTTGGCCTGCTCACCTCTCAGGGACGGTAAGCACCTCAGGGACAATCAGGGAGGTTGCCGAGGGGGGGCAGGAGTAGCGCTGATCTTCAGCCAATTCTTCCTCACAGGCTGAAATGCTGGGGTCACCTGGGATTGGCCCCAAGGTGCACATGTCAGTTTCCCAGAGGACAGGAACGAGTAAGGAGCAGCCAGCCACCTGCCATGGGGCTCACAGCCCTTCCTCTCGGCCTCCATCTCTGCAGTGCCCTCTCCACTCCCCCTCTGGCTCCTGAAAACCCTGCTCCCCTCTCCCTTGCCCGGACTCCTCCCAAGAACCCACCAGCCCCATCCCTACCTCTCAGGTCACTTTGCTCAACCACCTCCCACCCTGCCCTCCGGATCCAAGGGAGCCTTCCCTGCTCCCTATAACAGCCCAGCACACTCCAGCTCTAAGAACATTCTGTACTCTTCCCCCGTCACCTGCATCCCAACTGTCTCCATCTCACGCTGGCACGGGGCTGGGGGTCCCCGCTCATGTACCTGCCCGTTGCGGCCTTCCACTTGGGCAGCAGGAACCACCACCTGTATCCTTTAGAACACAGCACAGTATATCACAGAAATGCAAACGTTTGGGGGGAGTAAGTACCCATCTAGGCAGCTGTGACAGGAACCAGGAGAGTGATTCATCGGGGGTGAGGAACATGCCTGCCTCATCCCAGAGCCTAGAGCTTGGTCTCCAAATAGCTACTTGTCGAATGAATCAATTGCTGGCGTCATCCTCTTCTATGGGATGCGTAAGGATGAAGACAGTATTCAAGGGACATCCCTGAGTCAGTTCAATGTGTATCACAAATTTCTGACTATGCAACTTAGGACAGATGGACACACATAAGCGGCTGAGACGGCAGCTGGAAATGGCTGGCCTGGACAAAGCTAAGAAGAAGCATTTTCGACTCTGTACTTTCCCCAAGATGGTGGCAATAAACTTGGGAAGAGCCAAAGACCTGAATCTTTCTAATTCTCGCCTTCCTTTCGATAAAACAGATTGCCACACATAAAAAACAAACAAACAAACTGAATCAAACAGGAGGACATTGGAAATAATTGCACAGGGGCTTACCCTCCCATACCAATGAGGTCCACTGTTGGCACACAAAAGCTAACCCCAACTTTGGGGAGGCCACACTGCTACCTGCCACACACACAGCACAGGCAAAGCCACTAGTTCCTGTGGGACAGCACTGGGCTCCTGCGACTACAGCACCTGTCATGCGATGCTACCGCGGCCTTCCCATACACAGGTCTTTCTTCTCTGAATGAGACATGTCTGGTAAAACTGCTGGGAGCCAAGTCAAGCTGGCGTTGGGTTATCTGGAGGAGAGCAGCACCCACACTGCCAGCATGTGGGGATATACAACCAGGAGTGCAAAGTGCCAGTGTGGGCTTCGGTCTCGGCCCGTGCATTGCAGGGACGGCAAACGAGACTGGGAAAAAGCCAGGCCAGAAACCGCGGGCAGCACAGACAGCCACACACCCCAAACAAGGCTAAAGTTAGCAAAGGCAAATATAGCAACCCAAAGCCAGCCACATCCCTGGCCTTGGCAGCCTGCGGTGGCAGCCTGAGCCCACACCCTCAGGGCCCAGCCCTGCACATCACCCCACAAGCTGAGTTACGGTAAGATCTTGTTTTATTTAACAGGGGGAAAAAAAACAAAGGGCTCTTAGTCTTGAAAACATACTAGTGTTAGAAGTGTCTGGGTCTAAAACAGAGTGAAGGGTGAAAGAAAGAAAAGCAATTGGGCTGGATGTGAAGGCTTTCTGGGGGCCTCCGGGGGTGGGCCCTGGGCTGGGCAGACGACTAGGGTGCCAAGGAATGACAGGCAACAGCACACACCAGCTGGAGACATTCATGTCCCCAAGCTCTGCAAGCACCATTCCGTTGTTATCTGAGGGAATGCCCAATCTCCAAAAGCAACAAAGCCAGGACCCGCCCCTTCTCCAGGACCCATCCACAGCTCATTATCCAGACTCAGCTCCAAACCACCTCCTCGGGCCAAGGGCTTGTTGGCAGTCAGGCGAAGTCCACCAGGCCCTTCTCAGAGCCATTATTTTAAATGATTTAAGCCAACATATAAAGGATTACTGCCAATGACATCGGATCCATTTAGCCATCACAGCAGTTGTTAATGCCAGTAAGACCATATGTGCACATCTGGACTAAGACACCGGATGGCCCATCTCACAGCAGGACTTCTTGCTGCCTAGCCTCAGGGTGCAGGATGCTGGGTTCTCAGCTTGAGTGCTGTAAGAATAAATAATGCACTTTTCTCCCATACTGGTCCAAGGGGTGCTGGAATTCCTCCTGCGGATCCTGGGTTACCAGCCCTTGGCTGAGACACACAGCAGAAACACATGGTGAAGCATCGCCTAAAAACACAAAGCCTTGCAACACCTGCCACCCACTTAAACTGCGGCGTGATGGGAATCAAGAGCAAGCCAGGTATCTCCAGACACCACCACGGGCCATCAGTTACCAGGGAGTGTCATGCTGCCCACTGAACCCAGCCAGGGGGGCCTGAGGAACGGAGCCCTGTGTCGTGCTGGGAATCACTGACCCTGGACACACGGACCCAGCCAGGGCAGCCTGAGGAATGGAGCCCTGTGTTGGGCTGGGAACCACTGGCCCTGGACATACGGACCCAGCCAGGGCGGCCTGAGGGCCTACACATCATTAGGCTAGTTCAGCCCACTCAGCCTGATTTCAGAACATCACCGTCTTCTCTAAACTGCGGACAGCACAAGTTGGAACACTCTCGCGTGTACTCTTAACACCAGGGAGCCCAGCTTTCTTACAAAGCCTGACTGGGACACATCACTTCACACAAAAAGCCATCACAAGCAGCAGTCTTGTCTCTTACTAAAGCTCAGGGTCTGCTCTCATTGTACCATCACGTCAAGAATACACACAGCCTGCAGCCCCCTGGGCAGTGAACCAGTGCGCAGAGGATCTTTCTGTATCTCCTTCTCTCTGCATGCAATCAAATTAATTAATTTAAAAAAAGAATATACACAGACACACAACCAACTAACATCACTGTACCTAGCATAGGGACAACTTGTAACGATCCATTTTCCACATTAGAATCAACCAACAAAATGAGTGCACGGGACAAAAGTCCTGAGGATGACCTAGTCCAGTGGTACTCTGCTACTGCTGACTACAGACGGAGGGGGCTGGGAACCAAGGCAACTGACAAGGCCAAACCCAAGAGGGCAGGACTTCAATTCAGACTTTTCCCATCCCATAGAGCAATCTGTCCTCTCTCTCTTCTCTCTCTGTCTCTCTAATCCTGAGCAACTTCTCCAATTTAAAACCTTCAACCAAGTTTTAAACTTAGAGCAAGAAAAAAAAAGGTTCAAGGGTTAGACCAGACATCTGGTTCGTTTCTGCATTCCTTGTTAACCCACATGCACCACAGGGTGGCCACTGGGCTATGACAACACCAACTGGCTGGAGGCAGGAGACCATTGCATGCCACCAGTCCTTCCAGAAAGCCACGGCCCAACTGAAGCCGTTTGTGGCCCTGGCACAGCCAGCCCTGAGGTCAGCGCCCTCAGAATAAAGCAGGGAGAGAGAGAGAGAACAGTCACTCACCTCTTCTTTTTGTTTGTTTGTTTTTTCAATAAAGGCCTTTTGACAAGCAAAAACTTCTATCAACATAACATTGGCCATTCTTTCAACTTCAGGAAAGATATCAGCAGTAACAAAAATCTACCAGAAAACAGGATCCCACACACAGAGGGGCCTGAGCCTGCAAGGAAGGGGTATGCCGCTGGAAGAGGGGAGTGGGTGTCCAAGTCCTGGAGGTGGGGTGTGACCTAACAAGGGTCTCTCACAATCCACCTGCTCATCCAGGTGCTCAACACTGCTCAAGAGAAATAATCCTCTCTCGGCATCCTTCCTCGCAGACCCTTCCTGATCGCCAAGCAAGAGGTGGCAAACAAGAACTCATCTCCAACACCAAGCTGGAAGCCACCAAGAACTTGAGCAAAACTCCTTCCTTCTGGGAGCCTCAGGTCCCCCCCCAAAATGGTCGAAAAAGAGGGCTGTGCGGTACACTGACCTCCCGCATGCCTGAAGACAGTTATGGCCCTGTTAACGACGCTGTGGTTCCAATCTGGCAACACCACACCTTGTCTCTCATTCTTTGGCTCACCCACATCGCCTGCTCTTGTGCCTGCCACCCCACACTAACACTGCTGTCCAGGTTCACCCCTGGGTCACCAAGGCCTCTAGGGCACTGGTGTACTGCAGGTGCTCCCGGAACCTGCAGGGGCGGGCTCTGAAGCACTGCCCAGGGGCCCAAAGTGTTGTACTTGGTCTCCTGGAAGACACTAGCACATTGCCAAGCCCATGCTGTGCAGGGTGTGTGCATACTACCCACAGACTTCCAAACAAGCCTGCAGTGATGGCCGCCGGGGCCGAAAGGGCCAGAAACCCCTTCTGTGGCTCCTGGACCCCCTGTGCATCCAGCCTGGAAGACAAAACCTCTCCCAGCCCACACTCTTCACTGCTTCTCCCCAATCACAGTGTGGAGTGGCAGCAACCACAGCCTCAAGTCAATCAGGGCATCCACGTTGCCTAAGGTAAGCCTCTGGGTCAAGTTCCCAGAGTAAAAGGTACCTTGAAGCCAGACACACACACACACACACACACACACACACACACACACACACGCTATCGCTACACCTTAAGGCAGAGGAAATCAGTGTTTCTTCCCATCCCTGCACCCACCCAAATGCCTCCTGCCACCCAACCTTGACACTGGTCCTTGCAACAAAGTGTCATTAAGAGGCAAGTGAGCAAATAGCCAAGGTAGCGACACTTCTTCTGCTTCCATGTCCCCTGACCACCAGCACAGCAGAGTGAGTGAGACCAGGAAGCAAACTAACTGCTGTACTGAGTCTAGAAACTTTTCTCAAAAACCTCCCTTTACAATGATTCTTTAGGTCAGCACTTACATCGGATACTCAGTTGTCCAGACTAGCTTATCAAAGTTTCCTGAGGTTTTTTTTTTTTTTTTTTTTTTTTTTTTTTCCGTGAAACAGGTCAGTGTGTGGCGTGCACCTCTGGGCGCCCAGGAGGCTCCCAGGTCTTGAAACAGAGGAGGACAAAAAGCGCAGGTCCCCAGGGGCCACATACCCAAAGTGGGAGGTGGAGGGGGGAGAGGGGACTGGAAGGGAACCCCATCCCTTCTCCTGCAGCACTGAACCCGAGTTGCCGCCGATTGCCAGTTTTCACGCGCGCACCCCACCCCCGCGCCGGCTCGGCTTGGCGTGTTCACTGCCCACTTTGCCAGAGCTTTAATCCCACGAAGCCTCTCTCCTGGCTCACCGCGGGGTAAACAATAGACATGTCACAAGGAAAACTCAGGAAGTAGATGAAGTGTCTAATTGCTGCCGCTTCGCCTTGGTAGATAATTACTATCTTTAAAAAGTGGTTTTTCACCAGCGGAGCGGGAGCCCCCCTGAGCCCGGGTGACAAGGCTGGCGCCGCTCCCCGCCGGCCGGGAGCATGGAGAGGCCGAGCCCGGGGACCCCGTGCACCAGACGCCTCAGGAGCAGCCCCGCGGGGGATGCAGACTCCCGCGCTCCACCTCTGGGTGCGTGGGGGAAAGCGCAGGACCTACCCGGGGTCACAGACAGTTCACACTGCCCTGGGTTGCGGCTGCCCGTGGCTGCCCGTGGCTGCCCGTGGCGGCGGTCACCACAACAATGCGCACACGGGCCGCAGTCCCGCGGTCCTCCGGGCTCGAGCCCGCAGAACTGCGCGAGTCGAGTGGTGGGGGAGGGAGGCCCACGGTCCGCAGGGGCCGGAGAGCACCCCCATCTCTCCCGCAAGGTGTCCGCGTGGGCAGCGCCTGCACCCGGGGTTGCTCGCTGCACGCAGCGCGTGGGAAGCAGGCCTCCTGCCCTCGCCAAGCGGCCGAACACCCGCCGCCCCGCTCCCGCCGCGGCTTTCACTTCCTCCGCGCGCCCGGTACCTCCCGGCGCCCTCCGCAGCGCCCCGCGCGCCCGAAGGAGGGCACCCCGCGCCCGGAGCCCGGTTCCCTCCCCCTCCCCTCGAGAGCTCCCCAACGGTCCTCCGTGCCCCCCCCCGGAGTTCTCCCAACCGTCGCGCCGCCCAACCCGCCGCCCCGGGCTAAGGTTCCCCCCACCCCCGCAAACTCACCCCAGGACCACCAGCTCCCCGTATTTCACCGCCTCCTTATTGGGGGCGCACGGTTCCTCCGGGTCGGGGGAAAACATGGAGTCCCGCTCGGAGGCCGCCACCGTCTCCGCCGCGATCCCCGCCGAGTCCGTGCCGCCGTTACAATCCCATGCCGAGAAAGGGGAGCGCCCCGGGGAAGGGCACGGCGGCAATGCGGGCGCGGGGCTGCCAGTCCCGCGGCTGCTGCTTCGTGGCTGCGCGGCTGCCCCGCCGGGCTCTCCAGAGCTTCCGCACGCCGCGGCGGCCCCGAGCCAGACTCGGCAACAAATGGGACCGGGGCCCGGGCGGACCTGCCCGTGCCGCCGTCGCCGTCGCCGAAGCCCCGCGGGAGGGAGCGAGCGAGAGAACGAGCCGGAGAGCGAGCGCGGGAGGGGCGGGGGCAGCGCGGGGCGGGCAGGTGGGAGCCGCCCCGCCCCTCGGCCCGAGGGGCGCCCCTCCCCGGCGCGGGGGGCCGCCCGCGCCCACTCCCCGCCCCCTCGGCCGCCATCCCCCGTGTTATGTAAACATAGAGTAAAAGGGAAAAGGAAGTTCTTAAAGGAGCAGCTCTTTTTTTTTTCCTCTGCTCGCTCTCTTCCCCAAACTTGGAGTGCGGGGTCTTGAGGCCAAGCCGCTCTTTCTCCGGCGCAGCTCGCGGAAGCGCGGCGGCCGGGCTTGCCCTACTGGAAATCGGGGTGAGGGTGGAAGAGGTGGGTAAGTGTGTGCCTGTGTGATATCACCGAGTCCATGCACCTACATACCTGGGCATTCCCCTCTTCCCGCAGCTGGACGGTTTCTGGGAAAGCGCAGGGTTTAGTTCCTGGGTGCGAAGTCCCTGGGAGCGCCCGGGAGGTGTTAGGGGCACCCTGCCTCGGCGCAGGAATGAAGCCACCCGGGTGTCCTCAGCTGCGCGCTGCAGGGCTTGGAGGCGGGGGAGGAATTTTTTTTTCTTTCCAGTCTACCTTTGATCCACCTAACCCGTGCCCTGCTAGAGTCCCCTGAGGAATTTGAGAGGAAACTACCTGGCCGGATGTTTCAGTGAATAGAAGCGTTCTTTTATTACCAGGAGTTAATCAATGCAGTATGTTTTCAAGTAGTCACTACTGTGGCTTTAAATTATTGGGGACTGTGAGTTTACCGACGGCTGTTTTCCATCATACAACATAAATTGTTTCAACTTTTGAGCTCCGGGTAGAAACTCTTACCTATTATTGTGCCAAGTTTTCCTTTTCAAGGCTGTTAAATATTTAAAGAAATACATGCTGCCTCAGGTGTAAACAACCAATTGCCTATGACCCTAAGGAATAAGACAGGGTAATAATTCATGATAATACTTGCAATGGGAACCTGCTGTTCGACTTTGGAGAGCTCTGTGTGACACTGTACCCACCAGGAGCCAGTTGTGCTGCCGCGACACGTCACGGCGCATCAAGTGATTTTTGCTTTGGTTACTAACTGATGTTTTTAATTATGGCTTTAGAAACAAATTCTCCCCTCCCCCAAAAGCCACATTCTTGGCAAGTCAGGAGAAGATTCGATCAGCTAGTTGATAATCAGCTAATCATAGAAATTCCTTACTTAACCTGAATATAGCCATGCTGCCTGCTTCGCATATTCTATCATTTTCTGTGAGTTTTTAACATCTGCGGTAGTTTAAACCAACAATCCCTTGCTAAAGCCCTGGATTCTTTCTCTTTCCTGGTCTCCCTGTGAATGTGTGGATTTCTGCCTAATGAGTGGATGCCAATGGACTCTGTGCCGCTCTGCCGCACAGGTGTGTGACCCCCTCAGAACCACTCTGCAGGTGCACAGTTCTGGGGTAGGGGGACTTCTCCAGGCTGGCTCTCTTCCTATTACAGCCTCCCCTCCGCAGCCCCTCCTCTGCTCCTCCCCGGCGTGCTGTGCTTTTATGCGTTGCATTACACAGTTCTGGCTCCGTTTCCTCCTCGCTGTGCTCTGCATCTGCTCTTAGGGGGATGGAAACAAATATTTACTAACCTCCTAGTCAGTTCCAGATGCTAGGCTGAGAGTTTCCCATAGGGACAGCCCAGAGTGGAAAGACCCTGGGTTCTCGCTACAGCCCCCCACCCCTGGGAAGCCCCTGACTTTCAGAGGGGCAACTCTCTTCTCCTCTGCCGCCTCTCTGTGCGCGTTGAGCAGTGTTTATCAGAGTGACTTGCAGGAGGTGCCGCTTACAGGGAGTGTTTCTATCAGTGGCATCAGCGGAGGCTTTTTATCCAGCGCTGCTCAGGGCTAACAAGCCCATCAGTTCTGTGAACCACTCAGTGCCCTGAAAGCTTCCCACTGGGAAGGGAAATTCTATTGATCCAGTGCAGGAATAGGAGAGGCCGGCTTGCAGCTGGAAAGGGGGATGGGCGTGGTTGCTGGCCAGTGCCATCTCAAGGGAACATATGCCCCTCCTCGCCGTCTGTCACCGTATGATTTAGGTGTGTGTTTTTAAGTCCCGTGATTTCGCAGAAACTCCCCTGTTCTTTGTTACCAATTCACTGTCAGCTTTTTGTTTTCTTTGTTTGTTTATGTTTTGCTTTCCCTTTTAAACACGGCATGCCCCCCATCCCCAAACACATGGCTAATTTTGAGATTTCACCACGATCCCCACTCTTGGGCTGTGTTGGGTTTCAAGAAAACACAGTGACGGTACTGAGTGCTCAGACGGGATCAGATGGCAAGGCTGGGAGGGTGGACTCGGGGGACTTGGAGAATTGGTCTCTGCCCTTTCCCTTATCAACTTGATCAGCCAGCTCCCAAGTTGAACAAATTAGAATCCGACAACGACAACCCCCCCCCCCCCAGGTAATACTCCGAATCTGTCTGTAGCAGGGATCTGTCCCCGCGTGCTTGTAATTGGTTTAGTTTGTAGCTCCAGGCCGGTGGGACAATCTGGCTATGCCATCTGCCAACCTCACTGAAGGCCAGGGTGGGTTTGGATGTCCTGGTGGCACTGACACCCCTGTTGGCATCACACGTGTGCCCCCTCCCTCGGCACACCCTCAGCCTCTCCCAGGGGGAGGCTCTTCCTTGGGCTGCCAGAAGTCATAGGTTCACAAGTAAATAAGGAGAGGCATTTTCTTGATTTCTCCCCTTGTTCTGTCCTCCTCTTTTGTATGAGAAGTGCAAGATTTAGTGGGAAATTTCACATTGCAATATTTTTGTATGAAGAATCTACGTTTTAGTAACTCGACTTTTTTTTTAAATGTTTGTTTGAAAGGCAAATTTACAAAGAGAAGGAGAGAAAGAGATTTTTCATCCACCAGTTCACCACTCCTCAAATAGCTGAAGGGCCCATCAGAAGCCAGGAACTTCCTCCAGGTCTCCCACATGGGTGCAGAGGCCCAAGGACTTTGGGCCATCCTCCACTGCTTTCCCAGCCCTTAAGCGGTGAACTGGGTCGGAAGTAGGGTGGTCAGGACTTGGACCTGCACCCATACGGGATGCCAGTGCTGCAGGTAGAAGTTTGGCATACTATACCACGGCACCAGTCCAGTAACAACATTTTTTATTTCACGCCTCTGTGTTTACAAAGAATAAAAACTTTGAAAATGTGTATTTGGACAAGATAATCAAGGCATGTCATTTCATGGAAACTGGGATCATATTTTATTTTGAAAATGGTATCATTTTGTTTTCTGATTCAGGCAGTAATATGAACATTTTGTCAAAAGTTTGGAAAACATGAACGAGAAGGGACTTTTTCAAAATCTTGTTTGAATCAACCATTATCTTCTTATCCAGAAGCAATGTTTTTATTATTTTTGCGTGTTTCTTTCATTTTTTTTTTTTTAAGTTTTAACTTTGACAGAGTTAAAAGACTGGATACAATTACCCTTTTTGACTTGTCAGTTAAACTTCAAGAACATTTTTGTCATTTCATCGAGAGAATCAGTATTTATTAACCACTCTCCCCTCATGCAACAGTTGGAAGATTCCTAACGCTTGCTGTTATAAATAATAAACTATTATCCATCTGCTGTAATATCACAGAACTAGATTTCCATTTGCAAAATCATTACATCAAAAAATATAAGCATGTGTAAGATCCTTTGATGTAATTTCCAAAGTGTTTTTTAAAAAAAATCAGGTGTGCCTGCCAGTTTACACAATGGCCGTGACTTGATAAAACCCTTCCCAGTTTGACAGAGGACAAGTTTGTAAGTGCATTTCTGTTCCTGGGCTGGCATTGCCTCTTCCTTGTGGTTGGTAGGACCACAGAATGGTTGCTCCACCCTGTTTGTGCAGTGCAGTGTGGGTGTGTCTGGGTACCTTACCTGTTCCACAGGCAACCCCTGCGACTGGTCATCCTGCTTGAATGCGTCTATGCACCCCTTCTCCCTCCCCCCAGACCCCAGCACAGGCCATGCAGCTTCTGGCTCTGATGAATGTGATCAGACACTCTCCCCCTGAATTGGGTCACTCAGTCCTTGTCCTTGCCACAGGAGGCCCAAGATCCATCCCTCCTACAGCATGTGGCACGATTTCCTGCATAATAGTCCATCATATGTGTACACCGCTTTTCCTGTCTCCATCCATGTACTGAGGACGTTTAGGCTGGCATGTACAAGTAAAGCCACACCAAAAACGGGAGGACACATATCCTGACTTTAATTCGTTGGGGTAAGCATCTAGAAGTGGGGCGGCTAGAAGCTACACTGGTCCTGTCATTCTTTCAGGATCGTTCATAGAGACTCTCTTTGTTTTTCCCGTTTCTCCACAGGCTCACTTCACATTGGTTATTTTCTGTTTGGGTTTGTATTTTTTTATCGTGGCCACCCTGACAGGTGTGAGGTGGCAAGTGTTATTTATTGATTTGCACTTCCCAGGTTGGTTAGCAGTGGGGAACATCTTTTGACAGATCTGTCTGTGGTTTGTTCATTCTCTCTGGACAAATTCATATTTGAGCCCTTTGCCTGTTTTTAAAATCAGGCTACTTGGTTGGTTTTTGTTTGCTTGTTTGATTAATGAACTGTAGTAGTTCCTTATATGTTTCAGAGAGTAGCCCCTTCTCAGATTTTTGGTTTACAAGTATTTTCTCCCAGAGCTGTTTCAGTTGGATGTGGCCCCACTTGCCTTTGTTGCTTCTACATCACTTCCAAAACACTGTCAGAAAGCCTGTCCTTTTTCAGAGTTTTACAGTTTTAATTCTGTCTAGTCTTCAATTCCCTTTTAGCTAATTCTTGTGTGCATTGTACGACGCGTTCCAGTATTCTTCTTCCACATACAGACATACAATTTTCTGAGCATCATTTGTTAAAGAAACTATCCTTTCCCTATTGTGGGGTTTTAGCACTTTTTGAAGGTTAGTTTACCACAGGTACATAGGTACATAGGTTCTAGGCTCTGTTTTGCTCTGTGGGTTGGCATGTCTGTCTTCCAGAATGTACCACACTGTTTTGATTAGTGTAGCTTAAAGTATGTTTTGTATCTTCTTTGATCTCCTTTCTCAAAATGAGAGGCTTGGGAATTACTGATTCAGTCTCCTTGTCAGTTACAGGTATGTTTGTATTTTCTGTTTTATTTTTTTTTCATGATTCAATCTTGGTTTCTAGGACCTTGTTTCTTTCTGAGTTTTCTAACTTGTTGGTATATAATCATCCCTAGTAATTTTTTTATCACCTTTTGAATTTCTATGGTGCTAATTATAATGATTCCCCTTTCATTTCACTATTTGAATCATCCCTTTTTCTAAATTATTCCAAGTCAATCATTTCTGCCAATCTTTTCTGAAAAAAAAATCTGTTTTGTTGATTTCTTTCTATTTCTATTTTTTTCCATTTTAATTTCATTGTTTATCCTTGTTCTTTCTCTTGTAATGTGGGGGGGGGGGGAGGTTATCAGCCTGAACTTTGCTCTGAGTACAACTTTTACTGTATCCAGTAAGTTTTCATATCTTGTGTTTCCTTTTTGCTTTTCTTGAAAAAAAATTTTGCCAATTTCCCTTTTGATTTCTTGTCAAACAATAAGTTGCTTAGGAGGGTGATTTTTTTTTAATTGCCACCCATTTGTGAATTTTCCCATTTTCCATCTGTTAGTGCTTTCTAGTTTTATCCATAATTTAAAAAAAAAAAATAGGACTTGTTTTGTGCCCTGACATGCGAGCCTGGGAATGTCTGCTACTGTTAGGAGCATGCACTTCACTTGGCCAGCTGGTTGCATTTGAGCTCATGGCCACTAAAATCTTAAGTTTTTGTCATATGAATTTCTTCTGAGCAGGATCCATGTTACTGGGACCCGTGTAATTGAATCATTGAATTCAAGGGAAATAGTAAATATTTATTTTGATTCTACTTCCAATGTGTTAGCTTCAGACAACCCAATGGATCGGGGTTTTTTTTTTTTTTTTTCTTTCTCTTCTTGTTCATTTTTTTTTAAAGCTTTATTTAAGTTGGTAACCCATACACATAATCCATGAGTGAAATATGTCTTGGTCTCATGTTTATCCTGGAGTTTTCCTCCCTGGAAAATGCTGTTCACAATTGTTTATTTTTATAGCACTATCCTCTGTGTGTGTGTGTGTGTGTGTGTGTGTGTGTGTTTATAGTGATAATTGTAAATACATTGGAACAGCAACACACTATACACAATAGTCTGTAACTATATATATATATTTTTTTTTCACCAGGAAAAGTATCTTCATGTAAACTAGCAGTTGACTAAGACAGAGTCACCTGTGCAATATCTGAGGGAATAATGCATTTCACACAGAGACAGAACGAATGCCAATGCCCTGAAGCCAGAATGACCTTGGCATAGATTGAAAAAGGAAGGAATCCGTGTAGCTGGAGCTTCCTGAGTGAGCAGGAAGGGGGTATGGGGTGAAGTTAGAGTCGTAGTGAGAACACTGATCAATGTACCCTCTAGGATAATGGCGTGGAAATTTGATTTGCTTCTCTCTCCTATGGGAAACCACCCAAGAGTTGGAAATAGTTGTGAAAACAATTTAAAAAAAGGAAAACATCTAACAATTTTGCCTGCAGAGATAGTATAAGATACCATATGAGGTTTAGATGAAATCAAGGAATACATTTTAGAAAATATGTAATAAGTAATTTTTTTAAAACTTAGGATTTGCTTTTGATATCCCAAATGCAAGGTCAGAATTACTGCTACCAAGAAAGCAAATCTGTAAGAGTGAGAATGTACTGGAAGGACCTTCCCTACGCCATCCACAAGGTCCCCAAGGAAAGGTACAGGCAAGAGTAGGGCATCGTAACAGAGTGGAAGATGGGCTAGTTTAGGAACTAAATCTGTCTGCATTGCTTCATTTTTTTACAACCCTGTCCCCAGCATGGGGGACAGTTCAAATCTATTCAGTAGCAGAGGGTGCGGTGCTTGTGGGGCCCCAGCTGGAGGCATGAGCACGCTCCATAGTTTCCTGTTAGTTGTGAAAGGCAAATGCAGGAACCTCAGAATCAGCACAAGCCGTGAACACAAATGAGAAGGGTCTGCAACTGTAGTGCTATACAATAACATGATCATAAGAAAGTAGATCAGCTTACAAGAGGCCTTGATCTCAATTGAACCCAATGCCTCACCCCCCCTCTAATGGGCCAATAAATGTCCCAGATGCAATCATTGTATCCTTGCCTTTTCATAACCTGCCAAGTGATTGGTGCTTTTAGCTGCGACATCGACAACACATGAAGCAGCATGAGCTGATCTCCAGTACTGTGTACCCGTTCATGCAACAAAAATCCAAGGGCACATTGACCAGCTCTGCACAGATGGAACTGACCCTCACAGTCAGCAGAGAAGCAAGCACCAGATACCAGCAGTCACTACTGCCCCTCCAAGAGAAATACAAAAACAAAAGTAACATGTTTCATCCCTTTGGAAAGGACTTAAGCCAAGGTTATAGTTAAACAGTAATCCAATGAGAGGATTAAATACAGTAAGACCCACACAATCAAAACTGTTAATTCACAAACTGTTCACCTGCCCACTAAACTTAACTTCTGGTTAATCATTCTCTTTGCTCGGTGACTGATCCGTTACATGAGGGGATCTCTCTCCTCTTACTGTGCTTAGTTCTGGGTTACAATTGGCTGGAGTCAGCATACCATGAAAAGCTGATGTGGACCAAAAGCCACGTACACACAACAGGGAGGTAAAGTGGCTAAACTGTCCAAGACCTAGCATGTAAGCAGAGATCCATTGCTGGGAAGAAAGAAACAAGTTTACTTTTTCCCCCTAAATCAGTAACTTAAAAAACATTTTTTTGTGAGGCTATGGGTTGGCAAATGAGAGCTAGGCTCTGTTACACGGTTCTTCTGCTTCACAAGGCTTGGCTGGCTCATGCATGCTATGTTGGAAGTCCATTAGGTGGTCAACTGGAAGCTGTATGGTCCCAGATGGCCCCCTCACTATACAGTTCCTCAGCTGGACTAGCTGGAACTTCTCCCTCTTTTTCTCTTCCCCCACATGGTCTCTCTTTTTGTGTGAAGTTTCAACTCCAGGGAGCAGGTAGGGTTTTATGTTAAGGCAGGAACCTTCCAAGCCTGAGACGTGAAGCCGCAAACTCTAGGGTTCATTGATGCATGGGTACCAATAAGCAAGGTGCTGCCTAAACAAGAGTGTAAAACTCAGGCCCTCTGCTTTGGAACTGGGCAGTAGGCAGAGGCCAGAAGGCCAGAGGAGGGTGTTCATCAAGGCAGGAACAGCAGTGGGGACAATGCTGTTGGAGGGTAAGGAAAAAGACAGAGTGATGTGGTGGCAGCAGCAGTTTGCAAACCTGCTGATGAAGCTCACTTGGAATACATCGTTCCTAATGGATGTGCAGATCCAGCCAAGGAAATTTCTAGGCGGGTTATTGAGCGTGTCACTTGGCTGCATGTAGTTGTGTATGATCAATTGCAGGAAGAAAGGTAAAGAGGGCTTTTTTATTTTTAAGCAAAGGTTTAAGAAAATGGCTGGATATATTGGGTTAGAGAATCAAGCTGCTTTTGTCCTTAGTCTCTCCAGTTAGCAAAAATTTCTCAAAGTAAGAAATTACAAAATCAAGGTCAGATTAACAGCGTGACTGCAAGACTCTGAGTGTGAACTCCAAAAGATTCGCGGTGGCACCTGGTGAGACACCTGTGCTTGAAGAAAGTAACAGAAGAGACTGAAGGTCTAGCCCCACACCAGCCACTCTTGCCTCAAAGAGAGCCTATCCCGGAAAAGAATGAGATACGTCTTTGGGAGCATGGAGTGATCTCTGAATACGGTGCACCCGAAGGCCACAACGTTTTTGAAGAATTTTATCGAAGCACTGAAGTAAATTTTTACCTACAGTGGTTAAAAGTTCTAGTTGTTTCTTACTGCCAGCAGCACTCAATAGCATCAGGAATTTTTAAGAAATTCTGACCATCCTAATGAGTGTGTGGTGGCATATTGTATTCAAGTTTTAATCAGCACTTTTTGATGATAATGACATGGAACATCTTTTCATTCTATTCTTGGGAGAACTATCTTTTCAAATTGTTTGCCCATTTCTATGTCTTCATTTTTGAGTTCCAAGAATTCTTTAAATAGTCTGGATGGATACAAGGCCTCTATTGAATATAAATTTAGTGAGTATTCCCTCCTGGTTTGTGGCTTACATTTTTGTTTTCTTATAGTGATTTCTCAAAAAGCAAGTGTTTTATATTTTGTTGAAACATGATTTATCAGTGCTTTGTTCCATTGCTTTTTTTGTGTTATAGGAAATAATTGTATATCTACTTTTTTACTTATTTTTGTTGGAAAGGCAGATTTTACAGAGAGAAGGAGAGAAAAAAAGAGAAAGATCTTCCATCCATTGGTTTACTCCCCAAGTGGCAAGAACAGCTGGAACTGAATCTATCTGAAGCCAGGAGCCAGGAGCTTCTTCTGGGTCTCCTGCATGGGTGCAGGGTCCCAAGGCTTTGGGCCATTCTCCTTTCCCAGACCATAAGTAGGGAACTGGATGGGAAGTGGTGCAGCCAGGACACGAACCAGCACCCATTTGGGATCCTGGTGCTTTCAAGGGGTGGCTTTAGCCAATTGACCCATTGTGCCTGGTCCAATAATAGTATATCTAAAGGTCACAAGTAGTTTCTTCTTGGTTTCTTTCTACAGTTTTGTAAATTTATGTTTTGCATGTGTGTCTATTTAACTTAATTTTTAAATATGATCTGAAGTTAGAGTTTATGTTTACTCCTCTCATCCAGAAAGTCAGCTGATATAGCATCTTTTATTAGAAAGACTTCTCCCATCTAATTAACAGCTTTGCAAACAAGTCAACTGTTTATGTGTGCGAGTTTAAACTCTTCATACTTTCATTGATTTTTATGTCTTACATATTTGCCAATACCAACCTAGCTAGTCTTAAAATCAAATGGAATAAATCCTACAAGTTTTTGTTATCCTTTTAAAAAATTGTTCTTTTATTACAACCTTTCTATTTCTATATAACATTGAGAATGTACTTGATAACTTCTGTAAAATATCTTACCAACATGTTGATTGGAACTGCATTGAATCTATAGTTCAATTTTGGAAAACAAATTTTGCTGTTGACTCTAGGGATATAATTTTTTTTCAATTTATTAAGGTCTATTTCTGTCAGTAATGTGTTGGGTAGTTTTCAGTTTCTTGAATTTTTTTTTTTAATGTGTTCCTAGGAATTGGTTGAATCCAGTTAGGCCCAACAGTTGTTGAACTTTTTAAAACATGGGATAATAAATAAGGTTGGATTTGATTCTCCCTCTTCCCCATTTTATTTGAAAGCCAGAGAGACCATGAGAGCGTGGGAAGGACTGGTATCTTCCCAACAATGATTTGTTCTCTAAATGCCTGTAACGGTCAAGGCTGGGACAGGCCAAAGCCAGGAGCCTGAAGCTCCAAGCAGGTCTCCCACGAGGATGGCAAGGGCTCAAGTATTTGAACCATCATGTGCTGATTTCCCAGGAGTACACATCTGCAGGAAACAAAGTAGCCAGGACTCTAGCCAGGCACTCAGCTATGGGATACCAATGTGCCAAATCAACTTAAACACTGTGCTCCCAAACCTACCTCTAGGTTTGATTTTTCTTTTTCTTTCTTTTTTTTTTTTTTTTATAATTTTTACGTAGTTGATTAGGGTGGGAAGAGTCAAGGGTGAGGGGAAGGTGCCTGAGACCATTGTTTCCACATTTTCTTCTTCCTGTATCTGGGGGGAGGAGAGAGATAAGGGCAGAAGCTGCACCCAGCCTCCCAACTGCCACCTGACATCATCCTAGGGTCTCTGGTGTGGAGCATGCTCTGATGGCTCTGCTCCAGTGGTTTCAACTGTTTGATGGTTCTGAAATGTTGTTTAGCTGGCCGATCCAAGGATGAGGAAGTCCTTCCAAGGTCCATTGGCTGACATAGTCCACCTTAGAGTCTCCATTCACCCATATATTTGCTGCTAGCACTTGGCTGAGGTAACTGATCAACTTGTTCTGGCTTCCTTCCTCTGTTATGGTCTAAGTTTAATTTATCATAATTACATTTTAGCCTGTTTACTTGCTACACTGATTTATCAGTTCTACTGATTGTTTCATAAATTCTCTGAATTTTCTATGTGAACACTATTGTCTGCCACTGGAACAATTACACTTCCTCCTTTTCTGATATTTAGGCTTTTTAGTTTGGTTTTTTGTTTGCTTGTTTGTTTGTTTTACTTTACCATGTGGGAATGACTATAACCTCCAGAAAAATGTAGAATAGAAGTGAGGAAACAAGGCATCCTTGTCTAGGTGCCAAATTCAAGGGGAAACAATGGAGTCTTTCACCATGAACTGTGATATTAAGGGAAGGTGTTTAGTTTTTTTCTTTTGTATATTTGGAAAGCAGAGTGACAGAAACAACAGCCAAAAGCTGGGAGCCAGAAACTATCAGAGTCCGCCTCACAGGTAGCAGGAAGTCAAGCACTTTGGCCACTGTCTGATGCTTCCAGGCGCAATGGCAGGAAGCTGGATCAGAAGTGCAGAGTAGCCAGGACCCAACTCAGGCAGGCGTCCCCAGAAGTAGCACAAGTCATCGTTGACACAATGCTCTCCCTACAGCTAAAGATCCTCGTAGATCCCCTTTCTCTGCCCCTTTCACTTGGGGAGTGAATCATCGGACGGAAGATCTTCCTCTCTGTCTCTCCTCCTCTCTGTATATCCGGCTTTCCAATAATAATTAAAAAAAAAAAAAAGAAAGAAGAAAAGATCCCCTTTCTCAGTTCCTACTATCCCTGCTTGCCTTTATTTTTATTTTTTTAGGTAACTAATGGATATGACATTATGAGTTGCATCAAATGGTCTTCCTGTATCTACTGAGATGATTGAGTTTTTTTCCTTTATTTATTAATATATAATTATGTTGGTTGATTTTTTTTCAAATGTTAAGTCAGTCTTGTGTGCTTGGGATAAATTCTATTTGGTCATAATGTGTTGTTGCCTTTATATATTATTCACTGTAACTTGTAAGTCCTTGGTTAGGAATTTTTTCCCCATCAATATTTATAAGACATGGTGGTCTATAATTTTATTTCAGGGCCATCTCTATCAGGCTGTTTATTAGATATTGCTGGTTTCATGAAATAGGTTGGGCAGTGATCTCACTTCCATTTTTCAAGAACAATAATGTAAAAAAATAGGTGCTATTTCTTCCTTAAATATCTGGTGGAATTGACTAGTGAAACCATCAGGGTACTAACTTGTCTTCACAGGAAAAAGTTTAGATAAACTCTGCTTTTTGTTTGATAGAGTCAGATTTTCTTTCTTTTAATGTCAATTATAGTAAGCTGCATTTTAAATCTTTATTTTTTTTTTTATTGGAAAGTCACATTTACAGACAGAAGGAGAGAGAAGGAGAAAGATCATCCATCCATTGGTTCACTCCCAAGTGGCTAAGAACGGCTGGAGCTGAGTCTATCCGAAGTCAGAAGCCAAGAGCCAGGACCGTCTTCTGCATCTCCATCATGGGTACAAAATCCCCAGGCTTGTTGAGCCATCCTTTTTGCTTTCCCAGGCCACAAGCAGGAAACTGGATGGGAAGTGGAGCAACCGGGACATGAACTGGTACCCAAAAGGGAGGTCAGTGCTGGCAGGCGGATTAGTCAATTGAGCCATCACACCAACCCTGTAAGCTGTATTTTAAAAACTACATTATCCAAGTTGCTGGCATGCTGTAAGCTGTAGTGTCCTGTATCTTTTTGATGTCTTTAATGGTTGTAGTAACAACCCCTTTTCCATCTCTGATACAGATGATTGTGCTATTATTATTTTTTTTTTTCTTCAGCAGTCTTGATAGGGATTCATCCATTTTTGTTGACCTTTGCAGTAAATTTACTTTTGGCTCTGCCCACTTTCCCTATTGTCTATTGGCTTTTCATTCATTGACTAACACTCTCATCTATGTGACATCTCCCTTTCACTTGATGTTTGCTCTGCTTTTTCTAATGGTTTAGAGCAGAACTTTAGGACATTGATTTTTCTATCATGTCTTCTAATATAAACACTTAAACTGTAAGTTTCCTTCTAGGCTCAGGTATAACTGTGTCAGTGAAATTCTGACATCCAGTATTTTAGATTTTAGTTGGTCTAATTTCCTTTGAGATTTTATTTTTGACTTATTATTTAGAAACTGTTTTTACTTTCTTAAATATTTGATGATTTTCTAACAGAGAGCTAATTCATTCAGTCGTAGATCGAGAAAATACTTTGTATTGTTTGGTTGTTTTTAATTATTTTGAGATTGTTTTGTAGCCTGCAATATGTTCTATCTTGGAGAATGTATCCTGTGCACTTGTAAAGAATCTGCATTTTGGAATTAGTGAGTATAATGTTCTAAAAACGTCAGTTTGAGTTGACTGTTTTCGTTGGTCTAGCTTCCCCCCCCCCCCAGGAGTGATGTTGAAAACACATTATAAATGTAGGATTACTTATTTCTAGTTTATTTTTCAAAATTTTCTTTAGTTATGACTATGATATCTGGGGATATGTCCACATAATCAGTATCCGATGTCTTCTTCTGTTGTCTCATAGAGCAGAACAAAGCTGTACTTTTTGTTTTGAAGTTCATCTTGTCTGATGTTAAATTACTCACTCCAGCCTTCTTATGCTTATGTTTTGCCCAGTTTAGGTTTTTATACACTTTCAGCCTATCTATATTTATACTAAAATGTGTCTTTTATATGTGGCATTACCTTGTTTTTATATCAGTTTGTCAACCTTCACCTTTTAATACAGCTATTTAGCTAACACAGTTGTCACTGTCACTAGGTGTTACTCTAAGTTAAAGTGAGTGAAATATAAATAAAATTTTAAAGTTATTTCTTTTCTTTGAAAGGTAGAGAGATAGAGATAGAGGCAAAATAAATCTCTCAGCTGCTGGTTTACTCCCCAAATGCCTGGAACAGCCAGAGCTGGGCCAGCCTCAAGCCAGGAGCCCAGTGCTTATTCCAGGTCTCCCACATCAGTGGCGAGATCCTGAGCACTTGGTTTATCACCTGCTGCCTTGCTGGGACACAGCCAAAGCTCAAACCCCAGATTTATATGGAATGTGGGCATTCCAAGGAACATTCACTGTGCCAAATGCCTGCCCCTTAAACGACATCTAAGCCATCACTGAGCCCAGGCACCGTACTGTGTGGAATGGGCATCACAAGCAGCATCCGAACCTCTCCGCTGAGTGTCCACTGCCTGCGTCCACTCTCACATTGTTCTCTGTCTGCAACTATCTCTGTCTGTTTCCCTACTCACCTGTCACAGGGTGGCGGCTGGGTATCTCGCCAGGTTACATACCTGTAGCGTTTTATCTCAATCCCAAGTCCAACTTTTGCTAGGATCGAATTGGTTTGTTTTGAGCCAAGTGACTCTTCTAGGTCCCATCAACGGGGATGTGGGTCAGGCTCAGGAAGTTCAAACCCAGCTCCCAGGGGAGTAAGTTTTAGAGAAGACATGATGTGGGCTGTGTAAATCTTCAAATGGTCCTCCTGCCAAGTATAATTCCTATGGTGAGAGAGTAGGGCAATTTGCGTGTAAACAAAATGTCATAGAGCTATATTTAGTACCACTGTGTGGGGTGGAAGTGAAGGATTGGGCACTGAAAATATCATTTACAGAACGAATTGTCTGGATTTGTCAAAGAAAGGTCTTGTTGGAGATTTGGAAGCAAGAAGCAGCTGAGGTCAAAAAGGCAAGAGCAAAACTGGCATATGTTGACGACCCAGTCACCATGAGCACCTCCCTTGTGCCAGACCCTGAGCTGAGCCCTGCGATAATGTTAATTCTGTGTTCCAGAGCATCTGAAAGGCACCTGCTGGCTGCAGGGCCACCTGGGGAACTGTGCTGCTGTGCCATTCAGAGAGAAGGACAAATAGTAGCTCGACTACCCACACAAATTGCTCTAAGAGGCACATTGGAGAAGGACATCACATTTAGTGCAAAATTTCACTCTAGAATTTTCTGTTGATTGAATTTACTGCTTTTTCGTTCCCCAAATGCCTGCAATAGCTGGGCTTTGATCAAACTGAAGCTAAGAGCCAGGAATGCAGTCTGGGACTCCCACATACACATCAGGGACCCAAGACCCGAGCCATCACCTGCTGCCTCCCAGAGTGCCCAGTGACAGGAAGCTGGACTCCCGGCAGTGGGACTAGGACTTGACTTGTACACCATGCTCTGGTATGTGGGCATCTCAAACAACTCTAAGCCACCACTCAAGACACTGGCCCAAAATTTTCCTTTTTATTCTTAGTTTTCTCCCATCTAGTGGAGGATAAAATGTGAGTAATGTTAGATTCCCACTTGGTTTTATTGCAAAGTGTTAACTAGCAGCCAGAATTGAACCGGAATGGGTGATCCTCTTGATTTGGTGCTGATCACTACCTGGCCTTCACCAAGTTCTACCTCTCTGTGCTATTCTTAAAGAGGAGGAGGTAATAACAGTAACGATATCAATAACACAAGATGTGTATTTTGATCCAGGCACTGTTGAACGGACTTTACCGAAGCACTTCATTGAACCCTCACAGTAACTGAATGGGGTAGATGATATTATTGTCATTCCCATTGTACAAATAGGAAAAAAAAATGGAGGCGTAGAAACCTTAAGGACTTGGGCCTGGCAAGATGACTCAATTGGCTAAATGCTCCCCTTGCAATCACCAGGATCCCATTTCGGTGCTGGTTCATGTCCCAGCTGCTCCACTTCCCATCCAGCTCCCTCCCTGTGACCTGGAGAAGCAATTGAGGATGGCCCAAAGACTTGGGACCCTGAAATGTGGGAGACCTGGAAGAAGTTGCTGATTTCTAGCTGTGGATTGGTTCAGCTCTGGCCTTTGTGTCCATTTGTGGAGTGAACCAGCAGATGGAAGATCTTTCTGTCTCTCCTCTCTATAGATCTGTCTTACCAATAGAAATAGAAATATATACATATTTTTTTTAAAGAAAGCCTAAGGACTCTACTTAAGGTGTTATAGCTAGTAGGTAACAGATAGAACTGGACTTTAGACTCAAAATGTTTGGCTCTAGAGCCCATGCTATATAACAACATGCTATAGTACCTCTTGACTACTTTTTAAAATTCTAATTTATGCCTAGTGGCAATGCCATCCAACTGGTCAGCAGTCTTTTTCATCAATCACTTAGAGCATGGATGATGACCTACCTATCAGGATAAGCCTTCCTGCCCCAGAGTGACTATAAGCATGGAACCAGAGAGGTTGAGTCACATGGTGCTGGGAGGGGCACTGAGGCCTTCAGGAAGAACTTGAAGCTTCTGCAGCCAGGCAAGGCACATAGCAGTGTCACTGAGTGTGCAAGAGCTGCTTCTCCTCTGGCGGAGGCCAGGGAGGGAGGCACACCCTCTGCTCAGAGTGCAAGATCAAGGTCAGAGAGCCCTGACACATCCAGTTCCTCTTCCTCTCCCCATCCTGCCCTCTCCACCAATCACTTTAACTACCGCAGTGGTTCTGCTCCACGAGGGTGACTACAATCTTCCTTCAACCCCAGTGCCCTTCCACTTCCTTACACTGAGGACAAGAGCTCATGGTCTTGCTAATAAGCATCCCCCTTGCTTGTTCAGAGACTGAAGGGGGTAGCTCAGTCAACATTCAACCTGTTTACACTCAACCTCGACTGGAATGGCCCAGCTACCTCCAAACAGTGTAGGCTTGTCATTCTTCTGCTGCTGGGTGTGGCCTTTGCCATGGAGTCCCTGACCAGCTGCTAAGTTTGCCTTCCTCAAGATGGGTGAGGGAAAGACTAGAAGCTGTGGCTACCGGAAAGTAAGCCAGCATGCAAATGCCTCGCAGCTCTGCTAACTCTAAATTCGCTCAAATTTCATTATTGAAAAAAGTCAATGTCAGTATCCTGAACGTCGAATTATCAAGTTTCCTTGGCCAAAATGTAAGTTGGCAGTCCTTAGTCTTTCTTATGTTATTTATGTGAAAAGCAAAGAGACAGCAAAGGAGGAAGGGAGGGATGAAGCGAGTGGGGAGAGAGACAGAAGGAAAATATATCTCCTCCCATCTGCTGAGTTACTCCCCAAATGGCCACAACAGCCAGGGATATGTCAAGTTGAATCCAGAAGCTAAGAACTTCATCCGAGTCTCCCCCATAATTGACAGGGACCCAGCAGCTGGAGCAATCACCTGCTCCTCCAAGGGTATGCCGTAGTAGACAGCTGAGATTGGCATGGAGCCAGGACTTGTATCCAGGCACACTGATACAGAATGCAGGAGTACTAAGTGGGAACTGGACCACTGTGGCAAATGCTGCTTCCAGTCCTGAGCTTTTTTTCTTTCTTTTTTTTTCCCCACATGGACCCTAGTTAAGAGGATGTTGAATTTAGATCTTTGAATTCTGAGAAGCAGAACATCAGTTATGATGCTTAAAGAGAAGATGTAGATTTTGAGAGCAGTCTCTTTAATTGGATGAGCAAGGAACCCCGGGCAGTCCTACAGACCAACAGGCCGGCTGGGTCTCAGAAGAGGTTTGATTTTTAAATAGTCAGTTTTCTCTTTTTGTCTCCATGGATGGGCTTTCTCTGTTGACTTGCATTTGCTTTTCTGCCTGGCTTCTACAGAACACACTGGAAAACACATTTTTCTGGAAGGATTCAACTTCCTTTTCAGGTACTCATGTCTGAATTCCTTTTCTTGACATTTCCTAGTTCACATTCCTGAGAGAAGCAAGCTGATTGGCCCTACACTAATGTTTTTTAAAAGCAAAGAACAAAGGCTATAGGCCAGTCTCAGTGTGGGCTGTTCCTCCTTGTCCAATCAGCTGTGGTGGAGAGGAAGAGTCATGTGATAGATAGGTGTCCTCTTTGGCTTTGTCAAGTAGCAATGACCTCCTTAGATGCTATTATGGACCAGAAGACTCCATAAATCCATGCAATCTAGGTGTGGTATTTGGAGCACAATTTAAGCCAGATCTTGATAACAGGATATTAACATTGTCAATTTTGTATAATTAAACTGGTGGAGGAGTTGGACATTGAGCACCATGATTTGAGTGTAGTTGGGATGCCAGTGTTCGCATAGCAGAGTTCCTGGGTTCAAATTCTAGCTCTGCTCCAAATTCCAGCTCCCTGCTGATGCATACCCTTAGAAACAGTAGCTGTGGCTCAAGAACTTGGGGATACCCCAGTACCCACGTTACCCATGTGGGATACCCCAGATTGATTTTTGGCTTCAACTTGGCCCAACCTTAACTACTATAGGCATTTGAGAAATGAACAAGAAGATGAAAGCTCTCTGTGTTTCCATCTACCTTTCAAGATTAAACAAAAATAATAAAATGGGATCTTTAACACCAAATTTATAGTTATATCTAGCTAATCTTTATTTAATTGGGATATAAGAGTACTCATATTTTCCAAGTCATTTTTTTCAATAAATTTATGCAATATTAAAAAAGGATTTTTAAAATTTTTCTTGGAAAGGCAGTTCAGATTTACAGTGAGAAGGAGAGGCAAAAAGAAAGATCTTCCATTAGTCAGTTTACTCCCCAAATGGCCAGAGTTGAACTAACCTGAAGCCCAGAGCCAGGAGCCTCTGCTGGGTCTCCCAGGAGGGTACAGGGTCCCACGACTTTGGGCCATCCTCAGCTGCTTTCCTAGTCCACAGCAGGGAGCTAGAAGGGAAGTGCCCATCTGGGATCCTGGTGCATGCAAGATGAGGACCTTAGCAAATAGTCTACCATGACAGCTTTAAGAATAAATTCTCAAAGAAATTTTAGATACTGCTTAACATTTCTTGCATTTTTGTAAATTCTGAAAATTTCCCCAACTTAATTTTTTCCTGGAATTTGATTTCTATTTCTTCCAAGATTGCTTTTATTTAGGCCAAATATTCATTACAAATGATGTTATCAGAAGCAACAAGACATATTTCAAAGAATATTCGTTCCTATTTTAATTTCTAATATGGGGCTTGCAAGGTCATAGGTTACAAAATTTTCCTTTCCAGGAAGTTGCTCACAGAGAAAGAGTATTTTCTGGGACAAAGGTACATTTTAGCAATGAAAAGTGGAGTAGTATTACCTTCAAATTTAATTTTTATCATTGCTATTTTAAATGTCCTCATGGCACTCCAGTCAAAAGTATTGCATTCTTCCACAGGCAGATTTCCATGGTGATTTGTGAAGATCCTTAGGCTACAAGTGCCCATTGTTTCTTCTGGCTCATGCCCACTTCTTGAGAACTTTTGCTGCTAAGAACCCTGAAGGGAGATGATTCAGTCCCTTAGTGACTGAACCAAGAGTGGCCATGTGACACCAGCTGGGCCTTTCAAATCCTTCCTTCTCCCAGAAGTTGTCTAAATAAGGACCAAATTAGTCAATAGCGTAGGCTTAAGAGACATAAAGTTAAATAGAATTAGTACAAATTGAGCACCTCTAATCTAAAAATCCAAAATCTAAAGTGCTGTAAAATCAGAAACCTTCAGAATACTGGAGTATCCTACAAGTGGAAAATTCTGCACCATGCAACTTTGGCTCATCATGCACAAAATTACTTAAAAATGTTGTCTAGAATTACCCCTAGGCTATGTACGTAAGGTGTATATGAAACATAAATTAATTTTGTGTTTAAAAATCAAGCCATCTCAGGGCTCAGCCCAATAGCTCAACTGGCTAATCCTCCATTTGCAAGACTATATGCACACCAGTTAGTGTCCCTGCTGCTCTACTTCCCATCCAGCTCCCTTTTTATGGCCTGGGAAAGCAGTAGAGGATGGTCCAAAGCCTTAGGACCCTGCACCCATGAGGGAGATCCAGAAGAAGCTCCTGGCTCCTGGCTTCAGATAGATTCAGCTCCAGCTGTTCTTGCCACTTGGGGAGTAAACCAATGGATGGAAGACCTTTCTCTCTGTCTCTCCTTCTCATTGCAAAATCTGCCTTTTCAAAATAAATAAATTTCTAAGTCAATCAATCCATCTCATATTTATGCAGATATTGCAAAATGTAAAAAAAAAAAAATCTGGTTCCAAGCATTTTGGATAAGGGATACTCCATCTAGTCTAGAAAAGGCTTTAGACCTCCCTGGAGTTGAATGCTGCTCAAGTTGCAGACTTGAAAAGACCCAGAGGAGGTGCTTATTTCTTCTCTGACACTGACACATTTCTTCTTCTGACAGGAGGCCGCACTGTGGGCCACACCAAGAGAAGTTCTCTACCCAAAGATTTGTGAATTCCAGGATGCTGGTTCTATCTTTAGATTCCTCGAATGTTTTCAGATCTTCGCAATAAATTCCCCTTTCCTCAATCAGGTGAGTACAATTATCTCTCATTCCTTCTCTCCCTCCCTGCCTCCCTCCATTCCTTCCTTCCTTCTTACCTTCCTTCGTTTGTTTGTTCCTTCTTTCCTATCTTCCTTCTGCTATAACTTTGTGGTGTAAGAGCAGGAGCTGCCCATAACATCAATGGAGAAAATACAAATATCTGTTTTCCCAAACCCAACAGCCTCTTTCCGTGAAGGCAGTTCAAGCAATATTCTCAGAATCAGCTAGGAGAGTTACAGGGAGAAGCAAGATCAAAAATATATATACATATATATTTAGAAAGCATCTTGCAGAGTTCTAGCTAAGTGCTTCATAATCATAATGTTATGGTTGAGTGCCTGTTAAATTATAACTGAAGACCAAGAAAACACAGACCTTTCTAGAGCAGTTAATGCCCACTTAATGGCCCAATAGGGCAAAGGATAAATTCTTAGAAATGTCAGGTATCCAATAAGGCATATTCTTAGAAAGAGGATTAAAAAAATTCCTTCCAGAATTCAGGCTTAATACCAGATGAAAGTCAGAGTTTACGTACAGCAGGAATTGACAAAGGCAAACATAAAAGTGACTCTACGAGTCCCCAAAGTCCCATAATCAAACTAAGGGGTTTTAGCTACTTAGAGTCATTCAGCAGTTATCTCCAAAAACACCATGCTGTCAAAATCTAAGACTGCATAGCAAATTCCTTCAGCCAGGATCCAAAGGTACCACCATGCCTAACCTTTCAGAGCAGATAGCCTGGAGCAGTAGCAAGATGGAAAGCACAGTTAAATCGAAGCTGGATGAGTCTGGCTCCAAACTGTACAACCATCTTGGGCAGCTCTGTGCCTTGGGCAAGTAGTTAGGCCCTTGAGGCCCACAGTCCTCTCTGGTGTAAAATGGCAGCGCTCTCAGCTACCTTGTGTGGTCATAATGAGAATGAAGGGAGGTCACATGGGCAGCAGAGTACCTGGCATGGACATTCAGCAAAGATCAATGCCTCTTCCCCAGCATGGCCTAGAAATGTCACTTTACAATATTAGCCGTTGCCTATTTCTTCCATGTGACTGGAGAGGCAGGGCTTGCATAGCACAGTAAAGCACACAGCAAATGGAGCCAATCTGCCGGCGTTGGCAGCCTGGTTTTCCTGTGATCTACAGGGTAACGCAGGGCTCTCCATTAACCACTTTGCTCTTTGTGTCTGTCCCTGCTGCTGAGTCCACCTGTGTAAGCCACCTGGTCAGGCTCCAGCATGAAGTGAGCGCTGTGGGAGTTCATTACTATCACTACAAACATTATTTTTCCCCAAGTGTGATGTGTCCATCATCATGGGGCTCCCTCCAACTGTTCATCCTTACCCTTCTTATGGCAGAGTGAAGTTTCTTAAAGACGGCTGCCACTCAAGCTCCCATCTTATGAACCCCTCCACTAGGTGACCTGTCACTTTCCCTCAGCAGGTGGTAGCCCCCTTGCTTCCAATCTGGGTGGGCTTTTGACTGCGATGACCGACGCAGACAACATGGTAGAAATGGCACTACAGGCCATGACAGGTAATACACTTTCTGCTCTGTCTCCTGAAGTACCTGCGTTTGAATCCCCAAGGTCACGAGACTTGGGAAGAAGTCTGACCCTCAGAGAACCCACCTGGTCGGTGATCCTGCTCTGCAGGACACCTTAGCCCAGGTGCCAGGCAGGAGGGTGGGGCAGCCTCCATGGGGTTCCAGATGTCACAGACTTCCAGAAGCAGATCCAATACAATCCTTGTTGTTCCCTATCTCAATTCTCCACCCACAGGGAACTGATGAGATAGTCAACTGATTGCTTAAACTGATAAGAGTTTGAACTAGTTTGTTTTGCAGCAATAATAATTGGAATCTTTCCAGGAAACAGACTCATTCTTTTTTTTTTGAATGTCAGTGGACTGCACATATGAAAAATATTATCTTTTTGATAAACAGGAAATATGGCCCACTTCCTAATTTTTCATAGGAGTCACTTGAACATTTGATGTTTTAAATTATACTTATCTCACACGAGTGGAAAGCAGAGCCTGGAAAGGGGTGTTTATACGTTGTATGTCAAGCCTGCTTGTACGTGTTTTCTCTCCTCTGATACACGTACAGTTAATTTTCTAGAAATAGAGCTTCCCAAGAAGAAATGCCTTTTTGGTAACTGGAGCAACCAGTCTCTCTGGTGTTTGCTAGCTCTGAAAGAGACAGCCTTTAGAAAAGCTTCCCAGCTGTATTCAATTAGTGCTGAGGCTTGGCAACAGCCTGGGAGCTCAGAGTCACAGTGTCCCCAGCAATTTCCCAACGTGGCAGTGTGTGGGGGGTGGGTGTGGGGAGGTCTCTCACGATAACTGATCATTGCTGGTAAACTGGGCCACAGGGGAGAGGTCAGACCTCGGCTTTGAAAATGGGAAGACTTATGACTAGGTAGGCAAGACACCCAAAGAAAGTCTTTTTCTTTCTTTCTTTCCTTTTTTCTTTCTTTCTTTCTTTCTTTCTTTCTTTCTTTCTTTCTTTCTTTCTTTCTTTCTTTCTTTCTTTCTTTCTTTCTTTCTTTCTTTCGTTCCTTCCTTCCTTCCTTCCTTCCTTCCTTTTCTTCCTTCCTTTCTCTCTCTTCCTTCCTTCTCTTTTCTTTTCTCTTTTCTTTTCTTTTCTTTTTTCTTTTCTTTTCCTTTGCCTTTTTCTTTTCTTTCCTCAATGTTATATAAGGACACAGAATGATGTTTCACCAAGAAGATTTCTCTGGGAAGAACCATCTGGGGTATGTGTGCGTGTGTTTCCAGGTTAGCCTGATTTTAAATCAGAGGTTCTAGTAAAGCCGACCTGAAACATTTCACAGATGGCAGCTTCCACCACCCTCTCTTGGTGGACAGACCCATTGTGTCAGAGCAGCATTTGAGAGGAACCGAGCAGGTGGACGATGCCGCAGGAACTAGGGAGCTGAGCAGTCACTGATGCTCCCTGTGACTTCCTGGTTCTCATTGCTTACCTCTCTGGGTCTCTTCTCCTTTGGAAGAAGCCTCCCCGCCCCCACCCACACACACGCCATGTTCCTATGCAAACAGCTTGCTTCACTCACTCCCAGAGCTGTGTCTTCCAGTGCAGACTGTGCAGCCAGTAACACCTGGTTTGGAACCTTGCACCCTTGACCTATGAGCAGTGGGACTTTAGGCAAGCAACTGAAATTCTCTGATCATCAGTTTCTTAACCTTCAACGTGGAGGCAGTTACATCCAATGAAAGAACAAATCATTAATACCCAGGGTAGTGCACACACAAATGGTACATGTACTGTGTATTTGCTGATACTCAGTATAAATGACTGCATGGCAGAGAGACCAGGGTTGGGCCAAGCTTCAGAGTTGGGCCCTTTCCCTGAAATGCCCTTTACATTGCAAAGCTGTTGCAGGAATAGGTATAGGGGTGGTAACGCTGGAAAAGTTATTCCCAGAGGTCACCTAAGGCTCTGTTTGCAGAGGTCATATCCTTAATAAGGGTCATGAGTTATTGGTTAAAGCAAGCAAGACTGTGTTGATAGTACCTGGCAGCAATACTGGAGAGTAAGAGCAGGTGCACTGAGGTAGAGCATCCTACAGGCTCAAGAATCCAGGTACGCCCTGACTTTGTTTTTACATTAGGGAAGCACTGCCCTGGCAGGATGTAAATTCTGTGAAGATACATTTCTATCCACCATAGGGGTAGGCTACCCAATTCAGACATGCACGTGTTCTTCAGGGGAGACCAGTGAGTCTAATCTCATCTTTACGTAACAGGTCAAACACAAGATACATTCACCACTCACTTGGTTGTCTGTGCTCTAACAGCAGTAACCTTTAGGGTCCCGGGAAAGCAGCTTAGGAAGAAAGTGTGTTTTGAACTTCTTTTCTCCACTTTCACTTTTGCCTCTAATGCTAGGATGGTGTCCCATCTTCTGTAAGCATCCTTGTTGCTAGGCTCTCATCAGTGGTCCTCTCTCCACTCTGTCTCCTCCAGTGTGTCTTTTTAAAATTTTTTTTTAAGATTTATTTATTTCCTATTGGAAAGACAGATCCACAGAAAGGAGAGACAAAGAGAAAGATCTTCCAACTGCTGGTTTACTCCCCAGGTGGCTTCAGCAGCTGGAGCTAAGCTGATCCAAAGCCAGGAGCTCAAAGCTTCTTCCAAGTCTCCCATGCAACTGCAGGATCCCAAGGCTTTGAGCCATCCTCCTCTGCTTTCCCAGGTCACAAGCAGGGAGCTGGATGGGAAGTGCTGCAGCTGGGACATGAACCAGCATCGGTATGGGATCCCTGCACTTGAAGGGGGGAGGATTAGCCAACCCTGCCAGTTCACCCCCTCAAGTGTATCTTAAGCTCTCCTTCGGTTCTCAGCAAGATACCACTATAATCACTCTTTACACAAATTTACTATCAGGTTAGACTAGTTCAAAATATATGCCAAGGTCTTAACTCCATTACATTTGCATGTGATCTTCTTGGGAGAGTCTTGTAGATACAGTTAAGAGAAGGACTTTGAGATCAGCACCTGATAAGTGTCCTCCTAAGAAGAGAAGACAGGAGCTTGGAGGAGAGAACATGTGAAGACAGTGGCGATTGGAGTGATGCTGCCACAAGTGAAGGCACTCGCCAGAGGCAAGAAAGAATTCTCCCCAGGAGCTTGGCAAAGGAGTAAGGGTTTGCCAGCACCTTGATTCTGGACTTCCCAGTACTGTGAGAGAATCAGTTTCTGCTCCTTCTGGGTACCCAATCTGTGATCATTTGTTATAACTTCCCTGGGACATGAATTTGCCCAGCAGCTCCAACCACCACAATCACATGCACAGATTTGCCATGCATTAATTCAGTGGATCTGTCTAGAGGGTGGACACCTGACCTCAGCTTGACCATGGAAGATCCTCAGGTTCAGAAAAGTGCAGTGATTTGCCCCCCACCACAGAGCTACGAGTCAAAGACTCAGTTTGCTTCCCTATTGGTCCACCTGCTTCCTTTGGGAATTACCATTGATTTTTCTTTTTCAAGAGAAACATATAGTCCCAAGTGCTTACTAAGCTGGAACAAGCATTTCCCTCTTCCCTTTCCTTTCCCTCATGCTGCCCAAGAGTTGGCAAAGTTTGGAAGCAAAAAGCTGCACAGGGTCTTATCAGATTGGTACTCCTCCCGTTCTGCAGTCTTCCTGCTTCTCTCCTCATGCTCCTTTCTTGGGCTCAATCCATGGCAGGCCTAGCCCTTTTCTCATCTGTGAACAAACCCTTCAGCTGTTCATTGCATCCTGGCCAGCTTAGGCAGCTGTTTGATTAAATGATATTACCAAATTTGGGTCACAGTTCCTCAGCCTCTGATTTTCAATAACAAGCATGTTTCTAGTAATACATATCAATACACTTCACGTTCTTTCTGGGGGCAGAATCGGAATCCCCCCTTGGATTTTCCTTAGAAATCAATAGTTGACGTCAACCCACACCATCCTCAAGGATGGAGGCCCCAGGTAGCTAGGATATCAGCTGCAACCTATCCTTCTTTTTATTATTATTTTTTTGCACTTGTCATTCTTTTTCTCTGGAAATGCTCCAGTGTTGCGGAATCTTCTTTCATCAGGCTGAGAGGTACATAAGTTGGCGCGCATCTATGAAGTGGCTTCCCTGAAGATAGCACTGTACTCCAGTTGCTATAGAAATAAGCCAAAGAACCTAACTCTGGATTCCTGTGTCTCACATTTTCAAATTTAGATGAACTATGACATAGCAATGACAACCAGAACTTATGCTATCTTCTAGGAGAGAAAAATGCAAACCCACCCCTCCCTTTGAGTTCATTAAATCGATAAAGTAAATGCAGGAAGACTCAAGAGGTCCTGTTGGCTCCCTTTTGTTGCCCCTGGACTTGAACAAGCTCCATTTAGAGTAGAATCTTAGTGCTGGGAATTATTGTTGCCCTGCAACTTAATGGAATGAGGGGAAAGATGGAAGAGAAGGGACCGCAGTGGTGCACGTCTTTCTAGTGTTTAAGGTAACAACCCCCTTTTGCTGTTCTGTTAGTGCATCACATGAATGGAGTTCACTTAGAGGCTGGTAAAGCCAAAGTATATTCCAGGTGAAGTTAGGCCAAAATGTGTACTAAGACTCAGAAAGAAACCAAAACCAAACCAAAGCCATATAGCATAGAGTCTTGAGAGGAAACAGTCAGAAACTCAGTTTTAAACTTTATTTTAAACCAAGCCATCTCAGTTTTTTCTTGAAGAGAAATTGAAAATCAGTCCAGTACACATACTACTTGTCAGCTTTGGTTGCTGAGAAACTCATGTTTAAATTAAAAGTGGTGCTACTAGGGACGGTGCCATGCAGGCTAAGCATCCTTCTGTGGCACTGGCATCTCATATGGAAGCCGGCTTGCGTCCCGGCTGCTCCACTTCCCATCCACTTTCCCTGTTTACAACCTGGGAAAGCAGCAGAAGATGGCCGAAGGTCTTGGGCCCACACAAGAGATCCAGAAGAAGCTCCTGGCTTCTAATTAGCTCAGCTCCAGCCATTGTGGCCATTTGGGGAGTGAACCAGTGGATGAAAGGTCTCTTTCTCCTATTTTCTGTGTAACTTTGCATTTCAAATAAAAATCAAATAAATTTTTTTTAAGTGTTGCTGAGAACAAAGCCCTTGAGGAATGAAGACCAAACAGGATGGGAAGGGGAAGAAAAAAGAGAGACCTGGAGAACACAGAAAATTTCAGATCTCAAAAATGAATCTATTCAATGGCATTTTCTCTTCCACCTATGACAACAAGAACAGCCTGCACTTGAGAAAATACTTGACTACATTTTTCTGTGGTTGAATTTCAAGTGTCATGTAGGAGCAGTTGAAGAGGAAATTGATTTACATGAGCACAATAAGGCAGGACTTACGCACGTGAGGGATTTTCAGAAAGTTTATGGAAATGGGTATTATGAAAATATTATGCTTTTTGCACCAAAATAAGTTCATCTTTTAAAATATCTTTTTTCTTTTTGAAAAGCAGAATTACAAAGAGAGGTGGAGAGATAAGGAGAGAGAGCTTTGCTTGTTCATTCCCCAAATAGCTACATGGCTTAAGCAGGGCTAATCCAAATAAGACCTTCTTCCAGGCCTCCCACATGGAGGCAGGGACTAAAGGACTTGAGCCATCCTCCATTGCCTTCCAAGGCTACTAGCAGGACCTGGATTATGGAGGTGGAGTTTCCAGGACTCGAATCAATGCTTCTGTGGGATGCAGCTCTGTGGGCAGTAGCTGAGCTTGCTACACCTTGCCCCAGTCTTGAGTTTCTCTCTACATTCTATTGTTCCGTGAACTTTTTGAAACCACCTCATATTAACCGTTTGTATCTTAGCCCGCAAAGTCACAAGGTTCATGGGCCCAGGCTTCTTTGAACTGTAGGTGACCTACCCAGGCCGGGAAGGTGTCCCCGACTGACAATGTAAGGACACTCACTGGGAGTTTGCTGGCAGCCTGGCAATGGTTGTAAAGCAGATGTAGGGACTGTAACCCTTTGCTTCTATGTCCTTTGGGAAAACAAAGGGAGGATCATATTAATGGGACATCTAATTGTGCAGGAGGAAGTGGCAGCTAGGAACCTGGAATGGCAGTGTGAGCCATGGGCTCTGGTGGGAGAGCCAAGAAAAGAGAACAGCAGAAGTAGCTATCATGTAGGACAGCAAGAAGACAGAAGCCTGGGTGGTGGTGCCAGGCTGACTCCTGCGTGCCAGTCCTATGCACCTGTGAACAAGAACAGCTGCACCCATGGAAAGGAGGGGTGTGTGACCACATGTATTCCCCATCGAAGGGGGAGGACAGTCAGCTCTCAGGCAGTGTGTGATAGTTGAGTAAGCCAGGCAAGTCATTTGGTCTCTCAAGTTGTACTTACAGGATGGAGAAGATCACAATATCCCACTCGATATTGGTTATTACTTCAACAGAAGCGAAACAATGCCTCAGCTACTGCTTCTTCTTTCAAACTTCCTTTCGTTGCCTGCCAGTAGGATATCAGTTTAATCATATCCTATTACTGCTTTACTCATTCAGGAGTTGAAAGTGTCATGGGTCTAGGTCTGTCTGTAGATTTCATGTCTAGGCTGGCCTTTAACCTAGTGCAGAAATAGGAACTCAACCTGCCAAATTCCACAACATCTCCAAGATCAACATCAGTTTGCGCTGCACACTGCCAGGGACATACACAGCCTTCCCATTGTGCATTTGCAGGTTCTCTTTCGAAACTGCCTAAGGTCCATTGCATTCCTGGTGGCCTGCAGAGTTCAGTCTAAAGTTGTTTTACTTCCATAAACTCACAGGTGGACTCATCAGCAGAGGTTCCTGCAGAACTCTCATACCCCTGGATTACTGAGTGGCTGGATATGCAGGCCGAATCCCCCTTGAGGCAACAAACTCACAGAACTTCATTAGCCGAGAAATGATTGACAACTGCAAGCCATTCAGGATTCTTGCATGAAAAAAAAAAAAAAAAAACCAACCAACCAACCAACCCAAAAACCCCAAAACTTGAAAACCAGTTTTAGGGGTGTTTAAACTAGGGGTGTTAGCCTAAGGCCTGGACTCTGGGTCTCCTTTCAGAGTGTCTGAGTTCACATCCTAGCTCCCCCCTGACCCCAGCCTCCTTACTATAGTTCCTGAGGGCCAGGTGATGTTTCAAGTGGTGGGGTCCTTGTCACCCACCTTGCAGACTGGCATTGAGTTCGTGGTCTGGCCCGTTACGGGCATTTCGGAGATGAATCCATGGACAGAATCAATCAATGTCTCATTTTTTTTTCTCAAATACAAAAATAAATGAAAATCAGTCCTTCATTACGTCATGCCCTCTCCTCCCCCTCAATTTCCTAGAAGAAACGAAGAGCAGAGAGAAATTAGAAAGACCTGTATGTACTCTCACTTGCCTTTGGAATCCTTACATGCGGGCTGAGAAAAGCCACACACGCTCTTGGACTTCCCTGTTCAGGCTCTGCTACATGACTAGGGAGAGTCTGCGGACACTGCCCTCCGAGGAAAGCCAGCCACCTGAGCTTCTGTGGAGCAGTAGAAGCAGAATGTGGGCAGATGGAGGAAAGAGAAGCAGCCTCACCCTGCAGAGCCAAGTTCAGACCCCGTTGTGCACTAACTTGTTTTCTGCAGGGTTCAGGACAGCAGGGACGATCAGTTCAGCCAGAGCGGGTGTAGCGGGGTGAGATGGGGAGGGGTAGGGGCTGCATTTTTTTTTCTGTCAGTCTTGTGACAGCAGTGTCATGGAAAAACATCTTCTCCACTGAACAACAGCGGTGATGAACAATCACGGAGAGAATGTGGAAAGCTTTGTAGATCATTTTCCTACAGATAACCAAATCGGAAAAGCCTGTGCTCAAAATTCTGTTAACGTGGTTTTCAGAGCAGATGGGGCTGGAGCAGTCCTGGCTACTTCGCCAGCAGAGACAGGCCAGATTTGCCACTAATTAGCACGTGTCACACTGTTCCATGGCCCTTCCTTTCCATTTGCAGGCCAGGGTCTGACGACCCCCAGGGCACCACCTGAGACCACCATGCGGTAGGCATTGCCCATGAACCCTCCGCAGCAGCCCACCCGTCAGCTTTGTCCAGTGAGCAGTGACAAAGGCAGCTCATCACCCCTTCTGCTGCCATCTTAGCTCCTCCAAAGGACATTCTCACTTCTCAGACATCACTGGCCAAGGAAAGAAAACAATATATAAATATCTGTATTTTGTCTCACTACTTGTAATTCTCTCCTTTATCAAATGCAGGAGTACTTCACAAAATTTGTGGGGAAAATCCAGTCAAAAGACCAGCATTTTGATGCAAAAATTTTGCAAAGCACACATGCGAGTCCTGAAGAAGTTCATGGAGCATACCTTTTAGGAGAAAATGACACATGAATGTCAACATATTTTTTGAATCCAAAATTATCTCTCTAAATTCCAGTTTTCCCACAAATCATTGCAAGAGCCCTTCTGTTTCTTGACTCTTCTTACAGAAAAAACAAAAGAAGGTACATTTTTCTCCTAGAAGTATCTCTCTTTTTGTTTGTGTGTCCACCTGGTAACCTCTGAGAACATGACTATTTTAATTGGCTTTTGTCTTGTCTCCCGCCATGGGCAGAAAAGACATCTGGTCAACCCTTGTGCGGGGGTTGGGGGTGGGGGAGGTACAGCATGCCTGTCTGGAGCAGCTGCCCCTGCTCTGTCTCTCCATCCCTTCTCCATCAGCCCCAGGCAGTGATGGATGAGCAGTAGGAACGGGGTGCTTCCTTTGGGCTTTCATCTGAGTCACAGAGGCCACTGACCCCTCCCTGTGGTCCGCAGGATAGGACCAGCCCTGTCAAAATCCACAAAAATAAGGGATTTCCATTTTTTAATGCCTTCTCCCAATGTTGCATGAGGGGAAACATGTCAGCGAGTTCAGAGATAACAAAAAGAGGTCATTATGCAGAGGGCAGAAACAATCCGTTCTGCTCCAAAGTGTGTGTGTGTGTGTGTGATATACCTTAACTTCATACCTTGTCCAACAGTTTTGAGGTTTTGTGTTTGTTTGTTTGTTTTTGCAACAGCATCTTCACAAGAAAAGTAAACAAATGCAGATGTGTTCTACTAGGGTGACCATAGGACAAGCCTTATGTTACCTCCCGAATTAAAATCCCTTACCCCTTCTCGCTGGCACCTGGAACTGAAAGTTCGTATTCCTAGTATCTTAGATTTTTCAATAGAACAGATTTGTTGTCTTGCTGTCTGAAAACCTGGAGGCTGCATCTTCCAACATTTTAATATGTATGTTTTTTCTGCCCTGAGAGTCTTCGATTCATGGGATCAAAAGCAACTTTTTAAAGTGCAGGTGGTAACCATCCTCACCATCTTCTACAAACATTCAATAAGAGCCTGAGACTATTTCTCAGGATACTAGTGTCAGAGAGAGTGAAGAGATAGTGTAAAAGATGGAGAGCTTTAGGGACCTGCCTGAGCTCACACAACTGGGAGGCAGCTTCTGTACTTCAGCTCTTCCCAGAATTAACCATGCCCCCAGCCTAGCTGCCTTGAACGAATAGTCTCCTTAGAGAAGACGCTTACCTCAAACGTGTGTGCCACTCTGACGATCAATAAACAAAGGCTACACTGCAGGCTCTGTGGACCCCTTCCTACTGCTTTGTTCACAGCAGCATGGGCAAGACGGGTGGGAGCTCCATCCACAGAGCAGCCAGGTTTTCCTGGAACACCAGATGGAGCTTGAGTGGTGACTTTGGGTTCCTCCTTGTCGACCAGATGTCCTGATGTTTCTGATGACAACACACAGAGTCTTCTAACAAGTTACTGGAAGATGAATATCATGAAAAAAAAAGTTTGAGGGCCCAGCAGCGTGGCCTAGTGGCTAAAGTCCTCGCCTTGAACGCGCCCTGGGATCCCATATGGGCGCCGGTTCTAATCCCGGCAGCTCCACTTCCCATCCAGCTCCCTGCTTGTGGCCTGGGAAAGCAGTTGAGGACAGCCCAAGGCTTTGGGACCCTGTACCCATGTGGGAGACCCAGAAGAGGTTCCTGGTTCCCGGCTTCGGATCGGCGCAGCACCGACCGTTGCAGCTCACTTGGGGAGTGAATCATTGGACGGAAGAGCTTCCTCTCTGTCTCTCTTCCTCTCTATATATCTGACTTTGTAATAAAAACAAATAAATCTTTATAAAAAAAGAAAAAAGTTTGAAATCCAAAAAAATTGGAATTTCAAACTTTTTTTTTTAATGTCACCTTTCTTTTAAACACTTTTTTTTTTTTGCATCAAGGTAAACATAGTTTATAATTCCTGTCTCTAGGATCCTCTGAATCATTTTTGCATTCTGGTTCAAAATTCAGCCTTCAGACAAACCAACACAAATTCCAGGATACTTAGGCTGGCCAGCAGTTTGCAAGGAAAAGGATGGGCTTTCTCCCTCCATCCAAAGGGCCCCAGTCCAGCCCAGCAGGGAGCTTGGTTCCTTGTCTTTGTCCTTTAATCTTGCCTCCGGTGGAAGTAGGGGAAGGCTAGGCTGCAGACCCCAATTCCCATTTTCTAAGACAGATGATGGTGGGAAAGACTCTAAGCTGGCTCATGGGCTCACTGCACTTTTGTAACAGACACAAGGTTCCTGTCAAGGTCTTTAGGAACAACATCGTTGCAGTTGTCCCCTCTATGCTTGGTAAAAGGAAAACTGCTCTGCCATACAGGCACCAATGTAATCCCTTCCCGATCTCCCTACAGGCAGTTACACCTGCCTTTCTTTATGGAAACAGTGTGTTCAGTAGAGGGTTAAACACATGGTAAGAGATCGTGTATTTGACAGCCTGGCAGTAACTGAATCTCCTTAGTAGATGGCTTTCTGATAAGATTCTGATAACAAATTCCACTGATAAAATTCAGTGCTGCCACAGCACAGAGGGCAATGCATACTCACAGGCAAATCCATGAACTTGCCCTGGTGCTGGTTCTTCCTCCAGACTTTTTAGTAACACCAGCCATATTACCATATTCATGCAGAGCACCCACCATCCCCTTCAGTCTCAGGAAATCCTGGCATTGGATTTAAATAATGGAGCTGATCTTTTATGCAAACCTTCCCCGTAAATATGGACCCTGAGCATATGCGCCTTGCTTGCCATAAGGAGCTGCAGTATTGGGAACACTGCCACTTGCCAAGAACTCCGGAGTTTCCTGTCATGAACTATGAATATTGAAATCTGTCATGGCGCTGGCAGCAAACGGCTGCAGCCACAAAGTTGTATTTTGTCAGCTCTTGGAGGACAGGCTGAGTGAGAAGGATGCCTCACTGCAGTGGACTGCCCTGGGCTTACAAGCCATGGCTCCAGCCCTTCTCCTGCTGGCTGACAGCCTTTGTGATCCCTCTAGCCAGCCTGGCCTGGAAGCAAGGACAAGATCAACACAGCTCATAGCACCGACTCTGGAGGGAGACTTGGCACTCCTCTGTGAGCTCAGAACTTTCTGTTAATTGATGGCATATGGTCTGCCCACTGCCTGCTCATTTGTACAGTAAAAAGATGTGCTGCTTCCCTGGCCATGGGAGAGATTCTATGCAAAAACCAGGGCCTGCATTTGTCATATAAAATAAAGCTTTAGGAGCAAGAGCATCCTCAGGCTTAAGCCAATGAAAACATCACGTTTCTCTTGATCCTAGGAACTGGACAAGCGGTGTGCCTGTTAACAGCTGGATATTTGCTAATACTGGGATGGCAAATGCTTTGCTAATTCCCATTGCGTTTGATCCTAGAAAGATGGAGCTTAGAAGCTGCTGGAAGAAGTGTGTCTTAGGGCCACATAAGGGCTGGGAGTAGACCTGATACAGAGGAAGCTGAGGGAAGTGGAATATTCAGTTTCCAGTACTACTTGGACCTGATTAAACCATGCCTGGAGCCGATATCTCTTGGATGCCTTAGTTTTCCATTCAAGGGCTCATTTATGCTGTCAGTCAGAAACAACCACAACAATCAATAATGGATGCAGCTTTTTAGAGATATGCTCTTTCTTTTTTTTTTTTAACATTCAAACAATAATTATCTGTGATTTTATTATGTGTCAGGATAGCCAGATTTGCTCTTCATTGGACTTTTATGTGTTTCTGAAAAGAGTTTTGGGAATAGTAGCATTCCAATCACATCTTACCAGTGAATAAAGAAGAATGATCATTAATGCTGCATATTGGCAACTTGTTCTAACTGACTAAGAACTTTTCAGGGGCCAGTGTTGTGGCACAGTGGGTTAATCTGCCGCTTGTGATCTGTTATCTAATACTGGAGTGCCAGATCAAGACTTGGCTGCTCTCCCTCTGATCCAGCTCCCTGCTAATGTGCCTAGCAAAGCAGAGGATGAGGAGCCAAGTGCGTGGGCCCTTGCCAACTATGTGGGAGACTTGGATGGAGTTCAGGCTCCTGGTTTCAGCCTGGATTAGCCCCTACAAGAGCTGCCATTTGGAGAAAAAGAACAGCCAATGGAATCTCTGTCTGCCCCCCTCCCTACTCTGCCAATTTGTCATTCTGACTGTGGAATAAATAAATATCCAAGACAAAGTCCAGGGGCATTATCTCATTTGAGACCTAAGAAAAACATGAAACACACAGGACATAAACGTAGCAAAATATGAGGCATGTAGGACAAAGATTAATTTTGTTTGACAGGAAAAAGGGTTAATTGATGTCTCAATGAGCTCATCCTCCACCTGCAAGTGATAGCATCTCATATGGGCACTGGTTCATGTTCCAGCTGCTCCACTTCCTACTCGGCTCCCTGCGTGGGGCCCAGGAAAGTAGTGGAGGATGGCCCAAAGCCTTGAGACCCTGTACCCACATGGGAAACCCAGAAGAAGCTCCTGGATTCAGATCTGCTCATCTCCGGCCATTGTGGCCATTTGGGAAGGGAACCAGCGCATGGAAGATCTTTCTCCATCTATCATTTTCTCTATAAATCTGCCTTCTCAAGAAAAATCTTTTTAAAAGGACCTTGGACATGAACTTCAGTGGTTGTATTGGCCACCCTGCCATAGAACGGATATAGACACAATTCTTAAAGCCAAGAGACGTAACCTCACACAGCTAGTCATTGAATTTAGGGAAAGAATATATTTTTTAAATTCTCTGTTAAGTCTATTTTTTTTATATCTACCCACATAAAACCTTTATTCTTTAAATGAAAGCCTTTCTAAGAAATAGTAAAGCAACCACAAACTATAGTGTTCCACAGTGTAGTGTGGCATGCTGCACATACCAACTGGCAACAGCTTAGATCTATACATAGCAGCCAAGAGAAAACACAGCGAAGAACATGGTAGCTCCTATCAGAGCATTTTTTAAATAATGAAAGCACAATTAAATGCCTTAAAAAAGAAAATACTTCAGTAGGGAGGCAAACAAAATGATGTTTAAGAGCAAATTTGCAAAGGAAGAGTAGAACTGGTGGAAAGAGGGTATAATCTAGGAGAAGGTGCATCGCCATGTCAATTCTCTTTCCATTTGGTTAATTTAATGTGATCCCCACACAAGCATCAGTCTTTCAAGAAAGACTAGATAAGCTCACAGTCAAGTTCTTATGGAAAATGAGATAAAACAGAATCATCAAGAGAAAAATAGAAAAAGGAAAGGGAAAGTAAGAACGACAAAGAAATAGCTCTACCACCTACCAAACTTAAATTTTCCACAATAAAATGGCAGAGTAACAGTTAATAGGCAGATGGGCCCATTAATGGTATGAACTAAACATACAGATTCAGTTATGATCAGAAAGTCAGAAATTCTAAAGGTGACGACTCCAATCTCTGGAAGTGTGGTATCAGGACAACTAGAAAAAGGTAAGTCCAATTCATAGCTCATGTTTTACCCCAGCATTGACTGCATATGGATCCAAGATACAAGGATTTGGGAAAAAAATAAACAAATAAAATAGATAGGCATTACTACATGGAGACATGGACAAACTCCTTTACAACTTTGAAATATGGAAGGATTTTCTTTTATCTAGAATCAGTACAAAATAATTATACCACCTGCTTCTTTTTGAAAACGCACACACACAAAACATAAGCCAGTTCAAAACAGGAACAATAATGAGGACCAGCTCATATCACAAAGAGCTGACCTTCCCTTAACACACAGTTCCTAGAAATTGCTAAGAAAAAAGAACAACAATGCAATTTTTGTTTAAATAGGCAAAGGATGTAAGAGAGAGATTAAAGAAAAGGAAATGCAAATGGATATTGAAAAAAATCAAATGTTGCTCAATTCATTTTAAAAAGAGACAAACACATCCACAGAGCAATGAGCTGCCTGCTGGCAAGGAGGTGGGGAGAAGGGGTTCAGGACTTCTCATTCACTATGAATGGTAGCATACAGTATATACCCACATTGACAGTACCTGGAAAATCTCATCAAAATCAGTAATATCCTTGCCCTTTGACTTAACAGCCCTATCTGCCAGAATTTATCCTATGGGTATACCTGCACAAATAGGAACTATCCCAGGTGGCATTGTCTGGAGTAGCAAAAGGTTGGCAGCAAACTAAATGCCCACAAATAGAAAACTAGTTGAATAATTTTACGGTGCATCTGTAAGTCTTAAATGCAACACTCTATGTATTATCCATAAACCTTTTATAGCTCAGGGCTTGGAGTACAGCTTCCTTCGAGAGAGGAGAGAGAGTTTCAGATGTCACTCATATGAAAGGAATATTGCACATAATGCAGTTCAGGTTTCCAAACTCCTGGATCAGCTCCATTATTTTATCTACACTGAATCCTTGCTCTATAGCTGTAACCTCCAGAGTTTCTGGATACAGAGCCACCAGGCTGCCTCTCTCCTGGCCAGGGAGGCCCTCTGGCTGGAGGCCTGGCTTCAGCATGAGAAGGTTTCAGATTCTCTCAGCTTGGATTACTGTGGGTAAAGTTACTACTGGGTGACAGGTCTGCTCCAATTCCAAGTACCTCAGATCACCAGGTTTCTGCCCCCTCCTCTCCTCAAAGCCCCTGTGACAAATTTGGTGGCAGGCAAATCTCCCTGATTACTAAATGGATAGAATCCATTCATTCAATCCTGAAATAAACACCATGTGCTGGGCACCATTCTAGGAATGATGATGGGAATCAAAACAAGTGAAGAAAAGCCGTCTGACCCTGTGGGACATGTCTTCTAATGAGGAAGTAAAATATTGTGTTGCAAAGTGATGAGTGTTAAGGAGAGAAAACTAATGAAATAGCAAACTTATAAGCTTTTCTAGGATGGTCACACTTGAGTTAAAAAGGGAGCAAATGATCTGGCCATAAGAAGACAGGGGAGATGCATGGTAGCTGCATAGGCCTGGGAGCAGAAGCACACCCAACTTTGGCTAACCCAACTGGAAAGGTGGGATAGCCATCCAAAAGAGACTGGCAGAGGAGCTGGGCTCAGGGCAAAAGCTGGGAACTCAGCTTTGGACAGGTCAAGAGTGAAATGTTGGTGACATACACTGGTGGAGATGTCAAGTGGAAGGAAGTCAAAGGAAGATGGTTTTGTGAATTTAAGAAGGAGGTGTGGAGAGCAGACACAATCAGGGGAGGCATTAGCACAGATATGGTTCAAAGGCCAGAACTCATTCACTGAAAGAGGAAATGCAACAAAAATAGGGAGGCAGTCAAGGGTTGGGCCATGGGGAGGACCCACATGGACTAGGTTGGAGAATTGAGGGAGTCACTGAGAGAGGGGGATGGAGAAGGATGGGGAGCAGAGGGCGTCCGCGAGGGGACTTGGTTACATGTGGCCAGAGATTTCAAGCAGTTTCAAGAAAGGAATGAGGGGTCCACATTTACTGTGCACAACTTCATGAGAGAGGAAGAGAGGAAAAACTGGGGTGCCAGGGATGGAGGCTTCTTTTGAGGTTCTTTTTTTTTCTGAAAGGAAAAAGGAAAGGGAGGATAACTTGAAAAGAACATGAGGTCAGAAGGGTGAATTCTTTGGAAGATTTACTTATGTATTTGAAAGAGCTTTGTCTGGGTCTCTCACATGAGTGGGTGGCAGGTGTCCAAGGACCTGGGCCATCTTCTGCTGCTTTCCCAGGTCATTGGCAGGGAGGCAGATCAGAACTGGAGCAGCCAGGACTCAAATCATTGCCCACATGGGGTGATGTTTAAGGTGACAATTTCCCTACAGAGAGAAAATTGAAAGGTACAAAAAAATGGGGAGACGTATGGGGCTGACATTTATGGAGAGACCGACCAGGGAGACCCTCTGATGGGAGCAAAGCCATCATGGTGAGGGCAGAGAGGGAGAGGCTGCACCACAGGCAGGTGGCTGGGAGACATTGAATAGAATCCTGGAACAACTCTTGAATCACTGCCTTTTTCTTGCTAAAGTTGTGTGCGCTTCATGTAAAGACGTGACTTTCAACACTTGTGAGAGGCTGAGGAATGTTACTTTTGAGCATTTTGTGACAGGAAAACCCAACCGAGATGTGCTGCCCTGATGGATTTCACACCAGTTAGCAGACTCTGTGTAGTAGGTCACTACCTTGGCCTCAGGCGCTTTTTTCTAGATTTCCGAGACAGATCAGGTGATTGTGAGGAAATCTCAGGCATCTGATCCCATCACCCCAAGGGGATTGAGACCCAAGGTCTCCTGCTTCCTTATTTGCATGCAAGATGGCTTCTTTCTCCCACACAGGTCCCCTCTTTGTCACGTCTCTTTTCTGATGATCATGTGTGCTGGGGGCCACGCTGACTCTTTGGCAGATGCTGTATATGAAAGAGTTCCTGTTCTGCTTTGGGATTGTCCTCAATTGTTTCTTGCTCTACTTCTGTAACTCTTTAACAAATCATGCTGAAGTCCCCAAGAGGTGTTGGCGGAACAAAGATGGGTCTAAGCATAACAAGTTTCTGCAGATCAAAATTTGAGAGATTTTTCAAAGTGTCTAGGGAGGTAAGAGAGGAAAGGGGCTTTGCTGGATCTTTCGATTCTGACAGTTCGGGCATTGCATGTCTTTATCTCTATGTTGTAGATAAAGCTTAGGGCAACTAAGCAACTTGCTAAAGCTGTTAATAAGTAGGGCCCTGGACTCAAGTCCTGATCTTTCACAAGACCGTGACCATGATTTTTCCCACTCTACTTTGCTCTCTGATCAATCAGAGGAGCAACTGCTGGGTAGGTATGAAGGCTTTTTCCCCCTCTGCTCTGTCCCTAAGCTCTCCATGTAATTCAGACATTCTTACCCAAAGCCCTTGTGCTGTGGTGTTTGGGCTTTACAAAGTCTTTTGTTCTATCATGGGTATTTGGAATGTCGCTTTCTGCCAAGGTGATCTTGATTTTATCAGAAGTCTCTCTGGTATGTAGCCATCCAGACTATTTGGTCTGCTGTCTTCCTTGCCAAAACGCAGTAAGGGAAGATGTCTGTTTTTGCCTCTGTAATTGTTTACTGGCAAAAGCAGTTTTTCTTTCACCCCCATGGCAGTATTGCTTCCCTGCTCTGCACGCTGCATCCCAAATAGACTTTTGAGGCGTTGCAAGTGGACATTTACAACTTACTGCAAATTGACTTTCCCAACGCTGTGGTCACTTGAGTTTTTATTTCACATCCCTTCCAATGGGATCATTAGTGGGTAGAGGGGAATTAGTGGGTAGAGGTCATCCACATGAGTTTCTGCAGTGCCTCTGCCCTCTACTCATCCTGTCCTTCTGTTCACCTCAGAGGCCGGAAGCCATGCCCTTCATCTTCCCAAGATCATCTTTGATCCCATTCTCACCCAGTTTCTTCATGGAAATTGTCTCTCCATTTTTAAAGTTCATACTCAACATTCACTTAGCTCTCCTAGCTTCCTAAGCCACTGGCCCATCTCTGAAGCATCGTTGCCAGCATTTCTGGAAGAACTGTTACCATTCATGATTTTTCTTCTTCTGTGGCAACCTGTTTGGAACAGTCTCCTGAAACCTCTAACATGAGATGTCACCAGTGGATTCCTAACTTCCAGGATGAATGTTGTGGGCTGTTCAGCATCTGGGGAGCCTAGGGGCCACAGAGTTAGTCAAGGCTGGGCCAGCCTGGGCAGGCACATTGGTGCAAGGCCTGGCCCACAGTCAACAGCCCACTAACGTCAGCTATCATTCTTCTCATGACAGTCAGTAGGCATCCCTGCTCTGGGGAACCCTTTCATTGTCAGGTGTCCTTGACTCTTGACTTGGCAGTTCTTATCCAATCTTTAATGGTTTTCTCTTTGCCCATTCACTGGTCAGTTTCCTTCTCTTCTCTCCTTGGCTTTTTTTTCCCATCATGTTTTCTCGCTCTGTCTCTGGTTGGACCCATTCTTACACTTTCTTCTCCCTTTGGCGGAGCTGCTACCCCTCCATCCTAGGCCATGACTTCTCTGATTGGCTGGGAGCAGTTTGGGGAAAGGGAGTTCTCCTGCTGTGTGTGTCCCTGTGGAAGCCCATCTCCAGTTCATTTCTTCCATCAAGTCTTCTAGATTCACCCAGCCTTGGCCAGAGTCAGCTCTTCCTTGGCAAGATCTTCACTGCTTGACAAGAACCTTCCTGTGCTTGTTCATGCATGAGGCTTTAAGTTCCACGGGGCAGATACCCTATTTAGCCCTACAGACTCAGGGTGGCATTTTCCCAGAGTAGGCATAACTGATCTGAACTGAATAACAACTGAAGGACCAATGAGCTCTGGTGAGTTCTCAAATACTATTCCCTCCAGTCTTGGTGAGGTTAGAGGGTGACTTGGGGAATGAAGGAAGCCTGGATGTTTAGAGAAAGCAAAGGGGAAGAAAAGTATCAAAATGAACCAAGTGAGGAAGGAGACAATGGGATGACCGAACTGTGGGAAAGGCCTGAGACAGGAGAGCCAGCACAAGGGCGTGCCTGGGCAGAAGGGACAAAAAGACAGGATCTTCCTTTAGGGTTTTGCTTCTTTAAGGTAATTTCCCTGGCCCAGAAAGAATAAACCAAGATAAGAATATTTTGAACCTATAATCATTTTTAAAGTGTTTATATGTATTTTATTTATATGTATATGTTCATATAAATACATTATATAAATATATAAAATATATAATATATTGTCGTATATTATATAAGTAAGTTATATAAATACATATTTATTTATATGTTTATATTATTTATTTATGTGTATTTATATGACTTGTATTCAAGAAGCAGAAACAGAATGACAGAGAGAGTGAGAGCGAGCGAGCACTTCCAGGCACTGGTTCTCCCCAAATGCCTGCAGCAGCCAGGGCTACCCTAGGGCTGAAGCCAGGAGCTGGGCGCACCATCTGGATCTCCAAGGAGCTCAGAAGGAACGCAACCACTAGAGCCCTCACCTCTGCACTGACAGGGGTGAGAGTCAGGAGTGAGAGCCAGGAATGGAACCCATCTCAGGGACTCTCCTGCAAGATGTGGGTGTCTTGTATTTCTACACACCTACTGTACTAAAGTTTTGGAAGACTTGTAAGCGTCAGGGATAAGAAGGAGAGAGAGTTTGCCTCCCTTCATGAGTAGTCATTAAATATTAAAATGAAATAAAAATCTTCACATGCAACTAGAAAATATTCTGACATTCCTTTTATTTTCATAATGAAATTTTATAAGTAAGATACACCAGCAACACTAGGTACAGTTATCTACTGAATAAACTTTTAAGTGTCTAGATGAGGAATATTAATCTTTACATAGGGAAGGTATATATGTAACTTTGTTTTACCAAAACAGGAGGAAAGCTATATACTACGTTCATCGTTACTGTTTTCTTTTCCCTCTCCAGTTTTAAAAATTAATAGTAATATTTAAGCATTTTAATATTTAAAAAATATAATCTTTAAAAAATATTTCAAAGTTAGTAGCAAATATTAAGTCAATTAAGCCCAAATTCCACAGGCTTCTCTTCTGAGGTGATCTTTTTAATGCATCCCAGATGCTAAACACAACCCCACTTAAGAACCACTCCTGAGGTTCCTCCTGGAATGTTCCATGGACAGTTGGAGAACTTTTATTTCTGAAAACTGGCACATGAGTGTTTTCCACAACAGGAAACAAAAAAGAACACTCCAACAGCTTCCTATCTGTCGCACAAGAAAACAGCCTCAAAAACACATTTGGGTGACGGTGGATCACAAGAGAGGTGGAGTTGAAATATCAGGTTTCAATAAAAAAATGTAGACTGGATTTGAATACACCCTTGTGAACATGCATCCTTCTCTGTGGGCTGGGGGGGTCACATGAACAGATCAGTACCACTTACAGATGACTCCATAGAAACAGGGATCCCATCTGTAGACAGACAAAGAAGAAGGAAGTTTGGCTTAGGTGCATTGCTTGAGATGTGTTAGGAAAATAGTCTAACACATCTTGGAGACATCGGCTGGCACTATCTTGCCAGCAATTTATGTGTTTAGACTGCCAAACTAGGAGAGTCGAGTCATGCCCCTGGGAGGTCTTCTGCAGCAGTCTAGTTCCTGCCTGTTCACCTGGAAAATGAAGGCATGGAAGGCCAATGGCATCCCAGCCTCAGCTACAGTGTCTTCTGTCTTTGCACTCACAGGTGCTTGTTATGGTTTAGAAAATGCTCGGGATATTCCTCCAAGTCCCAAACTGACATGGCCTGATCTTCAGAACTGTAGATTAATGGATTAAGGATGAAAGTTAATGCCATCATGGTGTCTACTGGAAGGTGAGGCCTTAGAAAGCATATGGTGCTTAGTGTGGAGCCCCTGGGATCTGAGCAGGATAGCTTTAGAAGGAGATACCTCTGGTCAGAAGGGCCAGCATATCTTCTGTCTGCTGTGGCCAGCCTCCACTCCCATCAGATACCTGACAATGCTGCCACCTGGTCTTGGATGGTGAACTTCCAAAACCGTGAGCCAAAAACAAGGTTCTTCCTTCATCAGTCATCTCTCTCAGGTGGTTTTGGTTCAGTGACTCAGCTGAGAATGAGGTATGTTACAAACGGCCACAAATTGTCAACCCAGGGTATGTCAGACATCTTCCACAGGCCGCTTCAGCTTGCCTCTGCTCTGCTCCATTCTGCTCCATGTGCCAGGGAACAAACCTACACAGATCACGGCAGGGAGGCCTGGTTACAGCAGGCAACTGCAGCAGGCTGGAGGTGGAGGAGAGAAGGGACAGGCATCTATGTCCCCAGCTCGTTCCCAGCCAGATGGAGAGGGACCAACTGCTTCACCTTACCAAGGACTCCTGTCAAATTCCCCTCTCTGTCCAGCTTCTCCTGATTCCTGAAGCCTCATTTCCCTTCTTTCCCCTCCACTCCCTCCTCTTCTTCTTCCTCTCCCCTCCTCTCCATTTCCCTTTCCTCCCTTCCTCTAACAAGGGTAAAAGTGACAATTGAATGACAATTGAATGAATCATTCTTTCTTGATGGGTTCTTGACCTAAAAACAGGTCTACAGTGGTGAAGTACTGGTGACCGTCACGAACACTGTGATGAAGACTGGAAGATTGTTGTACGGTCTACAACCTTACCATCTGATCTTGTCTGATTTCAGAAGCTGAGCAGGGTTGGACCTGGTGAATACTTGGGTGGAAAGACTGTCATACAGATACCACAAGCTGAGTGCTATATAGGATCCTCATGTGGCTTCGCTAGGGGAAGAAAGGGATGCCAGTCAAACCCCATATATTACTTCAACTAGGGCTAGGCATCCAATCATAATCAAATTATAATTTAATCAAGACTTGCTGCTCATTTTCATTTGCATATTAAAGATATCTAAATGTTGATAATATCAAAGAGAATTATTTATAACAGGAATGACATTAAACTTTAAAGCAATATTGTCCACAATCAACTAATCTTTGACAAATGAACTAAAATATTCCCTAGAGAAAAACAGCCTGTTCAATAAATGCTGTTGGGAAAGCTAGATCTCTCTACATGTATAAATATTAAATAAGACTCCTACCTATACAAAAACCAACTCACAATGCATCAAGGTTCTAAAGGATGCATTCAAATTACTAGAGGAAAACATTGAGGAAGCTCTATAACATATCAGCACAGGCCAAGATTTCTTGAAGAACACCCTGGAAGCACACACAACCAGACCAAAATAGACAAATGGGATTACACCAAGCTAAGGGGGTTCTGTGCAGTCAAGGAAGCACTCAATCAAGTAAAGAGGAAAATGAGAAAAAGAAAAAAAAATTTGCGAATTATGAATCTGATAAGGAGTTAACATCCAGGATATATAAGGAACTCAAAAACTCCCAACCCCAACATGACATTCAAGAAGCAGCCAAAGGTCATGAGCAGGCAGTTTTCAGAAGAAAAAATACAGACGACCAACAAACACGTGAAAAAACGCTCAGACGACCAGTCATCAGGGAAATGCAAATAAAATCCACAATGTGGCTTTTACATCGCCCTAATGGATGTGATTGTCTATCATCCCCAAATCAAAAAATAATAAATGCTGGTGAGGGTGAAAAGAAAAAGATATCCTAATACTCTGCTGGTGGGAATGTAACTTAATACAGCTGTAATGGAAGACAGTATAGAGATTATTCAAAGATCTGAAAATGGATCTATTGTATGACTCGGCCATCTTACTCCTGGCAATTCACTGAAATGAATTGAAATCAAGAGTTATTTGTGGGGCCTGGCGGCGTGGCCTAGTGGCTAAGGTCCTCGCCTTGAATGCGCCGGGATCCCATATGGTTGCTGGTTCTAATCCCGGCAGCTCCACTTCCTCTCTCCTCCTCTCTGTATATCTGACTTCCTAATAAAAAAATAAAAAAAAATCTTTAAAAAAAAAAAGAGTTATTTGTGGGCCTGGCATGACAGTGTAGCAGTTAAGGTCCTTGTCTTGAACGCGCTGGGATCTCATGTGGGTGCCGGTTCTAATCCCGGCAACTCCACTTCTCATCCAGCTCCCTGCCTGTGGCCTGGGAAAGCAGTCGAGGACAGCCCAAAGGTTTGGGACCCTGCATGCACAAGGGAGACCCAGAGGAAGCTCCTGGCTCCTGGCTTCGGATTGGCGCAGCCCCAGCTGTTGCAGCCGCTTGGGGAGTGAACCAGCGGATGGAAGATCTTCCTCTTTGTCCCTCCTCCTCTGTATATATCTGCCTTTCCAGTAAAAATAAATCTTAAAAAAAAGAGTTATTTGTACTCTTGTGTTTCAGCAGCTCAATTCATTAAGATATGGAATCAACCCAGAGGCCCAACAACTAATGACTAGAGAAAATGGGATATATATATATATATACACACACACACACAATGGAATACTACTCAGCTATAAAGAGAATGAAATCCTGTGTTTTGTAACAAAATGGATGCAACTAGAGGCTATTATGTTTGGTGAAATGAGCCAGTTCCGCCCCACCCCTCACCAAGGTCATGTTTTCTGTTTAACGTGATAGTTGATATAGAAAACAAAAAATGTGTAGGAATGAAACTGATACCTTATGATTTCATAATTGCTTATAGTCCTCATTTACAAACCTGTGAAATATTGTCTTTTTATTTTTTACATGTTAGTAGTACATGAGTCTATGATCATAAAGTAAATAAAAATATGTTATTGTAAAATTAAAGGAAGAAAGAAAAGAAGGAAGGAGGAGACAGAGGGTAAGTGGGAGGAAGATGGAAAAGCATTATCCTCTTAGAATTGTAACCATAAAACAATGAAACCTGTTCTATTATAGACCAAGCTTTTAAGAAAAATCCAAACATTTTAAAAGATTTTCCTTTTTAATTGGAAAATCAGATATATATAGAAAAGGAGAGACAGAGAGAAAGATGTTCCATCCACTAGTTCATTCCCCAAGTGGCTGGAGTGGCTGGAGCTGAGCCAGTCTGAAGCCAGGAACCTGGAGCTTCCTCAGGGTCTCCCACATGGGTGCAGCATCCCAAAACTTTGGGCCACGCTCAACTGCTTTCCTAGGCCACAGGAAGTTGGACAAAAAGTGGAGTAGCCGGGATACGAACTGGTACCCCTATGGAATCCCAGATGCAAGGTGAAGATTTAGCCACTAGGTTATTGCACCAGGCCCCCAAACCTCACATTTTAAGCTACTGAATTGTTTACTAAAGTAAATCACCTCTTTCTTCTGTACTTCTTATTTTGCATTTTGTTATGGGGCAAACACTAGCTGTATAGGGAACTTCAAAATAAAAATATGACTTTTAACAAGAAAAATAATTCCAATATTGTGTATGAGATTTTGAAAAACATTGAAGTTGGACTCAGTGTTTGTTACGTGGTCTCTGCTAGGTGTTGGGTTCCACTTTGGTCTCCTGTGGCCTTACCATTTCCCTGATAATGAGATCCTTCCTTCTTTAACAATCGGTTCTGTTTATTTCATTTCCAACTCAGTCATTTAACCCTCCTTAAGAAGGCAAATGCATCTTGGGACACTCGGGTGAGATATGACAGCGCACAGATCAAGTTCTTCACTAGACTTTTCTGGTACCTAAATTTGTCTTTTGATGAGAATTGGTGAGAGATAGTTCTCCTGCACTTCAATAAACTGAGTCACACAAAAAGCTCAAATGATCTCTGAAGATTCCAGGTGATCCCAACTTCACTTTACAAAGTTTGTCATTGTAGCGTACAGCACTGCACATTTTCACAGGCAGAAGCAATGAAAGCACAGTCCATCAAATCAATCTTTAATAGCAAAATAGGATTCATTATCAAATAAATTACAAGAAATGTACTCCTCTGAACATAAGATGTAGATTCAGATTTTTTTAAAAAAATAAGGATTGCGTTCTCCTTGAATCATTAGCATCTTTCATTTAATTCTTGTTTGATGAGTTTACAGCTCAGTCAAGACTCTCTCTAGATGATTTATTATTGTTGTTGTTATTAACATTGAAACAAAACTTTGATGTTCATAATAACAGAATAAGGGTTTGGATTAATGCAATAAGGACCAGGGCTACAGAGGCTGGGGTACACGATCCATATGCCTTTCCCATCTGCTGTAATTAATTCATTCAAAAACACTAAGAAGCAAGTAACTGAGGGTGTAAATATTATTAAGCTGTGGGTCACAAGCTGTTGGAGAACAGAGTCTTAGAGTTGGCGAGTCCTGAGGACAGATACCACAGAAGCAGGTGCAGAGGGAGAGCCAGGCAGAGAGGAATTGAATCCTTTGGACACGGGGAGTCTTTGAACCAGAGCAGAGCACAATAATATCTGCATGTCTGAAAGGCTCTGTCACTTGGCATTTGGATGGGTCAGGGGAGGCTTGGAAACCAGACAGTGGTCACTACAATGGTCCAGGTGGAAGGCGGCACGGAGGGTTTGATTGGGATATTGGTCTGGAAGAGGGAGAAAAGAGTGTATCTGAAAACTGTTGTGGAGACAAATCAACAGGAGTTGAGCTGTACCATGGGGAGAGGCCAGATGAGAAAAGGGTGTGTGGCAGGGCATATGAGGAGGAGTGGGAGATGATTTTGAAGATTGTCCCTTCACGGATACACACAGTGTAGTCATGGGGCCACCAAGATGGAAATGTATCCAGTTGGCAGATTAAACCTGATGCTGGAACTCAGGACCCAGGTCAGGCTGAAGATGCAGATTTTAGATATCTTCGTTTCATGAGCATCAGCGCTGGGGGGCTGGAGGAGCTCATGCAGAAGGACCACACAATAGAAGAGGAGGACGAGAGAGGAACCACGGAGTGAGCTGTTTGCACTGCCCCGCCTTTACTCCTATCTGATGCTACTTCTTCATTGGTCCTTTCATCAGCCACCCTTCCCTGATTCATGCCATTCTGCTGAAGTCAATTTTTCTGCTTTCCTGCCCATATCTGCTCTGCCCTCTGCACCACATTAGAGTGTGTGTACCTCATTGCCCTGATTCCAGGGATTTATTTGATGAGTGATGTGGTTGGATCTTGCTAGAACACAGGGACACCCTGTTAGTGGTTGGAAGTTAGCTGCATTGAAGGTATTTACATCACGGAAATGGGCAAATGGTACAAATCAGCAGCCTCGCTCTCCACCAGAAAGAAGCCAGCTCCCCAGCGTACTGGTGCCTGTGTGCACAGACGCACACAGAGCTGCGCAGGTGTTCCCAGAGCACTGATGGACAGGTGGCAGAGAAAGGATGCCCTTCTTCATTCTGGATTTCAGGTGTGCACACGGCCTACTTGCCGACTGTGTGGAAAATTCCCTAAGAATAATTTATAGAGGGCAGTCCCCGAGATGGAGAAGAGGTATAAGGTTTGCTGCCATTTTTTTTTCAATTTTTGAAAGTTTGTGAATTTCAAGATGTGATCTGTCAGGGAATATTTCACCTAGACCTCATCATTTATGTGTTCACAAAGCAAATAAAAAACTGCAGCTGAATGCCCAGATCAAGATACAGAATAATATGAATCTATTCTTTAAAGATTTATTTTTATTTGAAAGTCAAAGTTACGGAGAAAGGAGAGCAAGAGAGTCCTTCCGTCTGCTGGTTCACTCTCCAAATGGCCACAACAACCAGGTCCAGGCCAGCCTGAAGCTGGGAGCCAGGAGATTCTTCTGTATCTCCCATGTGAATGCAAGGGCCCAGGATTTGGAACATCTTCCTCTGCTTTCCCAGGCGCATTAACAGTGAGCTGGATTGAAAGAGGAGCAGCCAAGACACAAACCTGTACCATATGTGATGGCAGCATCACAGGTGGAGACTTAGCTTGCTATGCCACAGTACCAGCCCCCCAAATACAGACTATTACCAATTTCTTGTGGTCAGGTTTGTAGTGCAGAGGGATAAGCCACCACCTATGACATCAGCCTTCCCTAAAGAAATGCTGGCTGAAGCGCTGGCTATGCCACTTGTGACTCAGATCCTTCTTAATGTGTCTGGGGGGAAAGCACGGAAGATGGTCTGAGTGCCTGGACCTCGGCCACCCACGTGGGAGACACAGACGGAGCTCCTGATTCCCGACACTGGCCTCGCCCACATTTGGTAGTTACAGATTTTTAGGAAATAAATCACTAGATGGCAGATCTCTCTCTCTCTCTCTCTCAAATAAATCTTTTTTTAAAATTTTATTTTTCAAGATATAGTTCCTTAGGCTCAGAGATATATCCTTCCACCTTCTCCTCACTGCCCCCTTTATTATAATAACAGTTTAGTCCCTCAACAACAGTTACAAGCCCACCATTTTGCTATCAAATAAATCTTTTTTTAAAAAAGAATATTATCAATCCCCAAGCTTACCACATACCCTTTTTCATGTATCTTTGTAGTAATTTTCTAGCTTGTTAAGATTTTTACCATCTATGTATATATTTTTGAAGATCTCTCTTTTTTTTCTTTCTCTACCACCTCCAACATCTCTCTTTCCCCCAGAATCCTCCTTCATAATAGCTTAAGAGATAGCCAGCTTTGGGAATCAGACAATGGACTGGTTCTATAGGATGGTGTGAAAGAGTCAATGGGGAAAGGCTGAGGATGCCAGAGACAGAGTAATTTAGCCTGTGGGAAGGCAGAGGAACATGGAATCCAGACTGATGCAGGCCTTGACTTTGGAAGGGAAGATGTACAGATGCCTTTTTCTCACACAGAAAAGGGATCTGTGCGTCTACACATGGATGCTGTCAGTTGACAAATACAGGGTACAGCTGAAAAGAGCTCCTCCAGTTTCATCTTAGTCCATTCTCTGTGTGCATTGAGCCTGTCTTGGATAAGGCATTGCATCCTAGAACATTGGAGTAAGGGTCTGGAATTGCTTTCCCTTGCCCCTTCAGCCTGGCAAGCCTGGGCACAGCTCTTTGTGCTTAGCCCTGGAACCAAACCTGGTACAACTTGATTTTCTCCATGTTCAGGGCTCTGGCAGTGGCTTAGTCCCTGGAGTCCCAGCCAAGGTCTCAGCGCCCATTCTTGCTGCATTTGAAGCATCCAACACATTGGCCCAGTTGGCACTCTCACTTCCTTTTGCCCTTGCTTTGTTTCCAAGGCAACTCTTGTGGCAAATAAGTGGTGGGAAGGAGATCAGTAGAAGGGAAGCAACGTGGATACCGGTGAAGGCAGAGGCCCAAGGGGGATTGAGCTGATGGAGCCTACTCTTGTTACCCAGCTCGCCGGCTCTGCGTCTTGAGCCCATGATACTGATCCTGAATCCATCTAATTCTAGGCTCTCTGGAGGCTACTCACCCAAAGATTCTTGCAACTTTAGGCTTACTATCTTGCTTGGGATAAAGTATGTGCTTCAACAGCTGGGGCTGTATCCAAAGTCAAACCTTTTGTTGCAAATTCAAGACTGAATTCTTTGCCTTGTCTCTGAGCTTGGTTTTGAAATACTGAAGAGTCAAAGAAATGTGTGCTTTATGATTCCTCACTCCCCAAAAAGTGGGGGTAGGGGTGGAGGGGATGAGGGATGAGGAAACCTTGCTAAAGACACCTCGTTCTGGTGGGAGATTTTTAATTTCTTTTAAGAAACTGAAACGCAAGTCTGTGTATGCCAGCAACATCTAGCAAAGACACTTCCTGTCCTGAAGAGTATAGAAGACACTCAAGGAGAAGCGTGGCACATAGGCATGGCTTTGTACTTTGCAACTGGGGACTGAATGATAGCTAACATTACTCAGTTGTGGGCACAGGAAACTCAGTGAGATGACTTCCAGCATGCCTCATCTCTGGCTCTGAAAAGATAGCTGCAGGTACCGACACCAAAGATGTTCATCGCATCCTAATGGATGGCCAAGGTCACTCTCTCCCTTCATTTGATGAATGACTGCGGAGTGGCCACATTTGTCTTACACCTGGCATCAACTCTCAACTTTGGGATAATGAGGGTTTTCCTAATAAGGAAGCCAAAAGGCAAGTTCACTGCATACTTTTGCTTCAAACTGCTTCACAAGCACTTGACCGCTACAGAAGAATCCTGCTGGCCAGAAGCATAGAGTAATAAGATGTGAATGCAATAATGTTTCCAAAAACAACAAGTCCTAAACAGAGATCCTAACGTCACACAGCTCTTGTCTTTACTAGTCCATAAAATAATACTGTACTCAGCATGGAACTGAGACAAGAAAACAGGCAAAACTGCTGTCTCATTTGGGAGAATTCTGGAAAGCCAGTTGCTACTACCCACGGCATACTCTGCATCCTGAGGATGCAAACTGTGTACCTCTGGCAGACAGGTGTCCATGGAGGTGAATGCTACCTGCAGGTGACCTTCAGACTCTTACGATGAGGAGCGAGATGAGGGGAGGAAGGAAAGGGACAAGTCCCTATACCTACAAAACTATGTCACAGAAAATAATAAAATATTTTAAAAAAACATTCTAATGAGGAAGAAATGCTGATCCAAGGAGAGCAGACAAAGTGAAGGTTGGGCTCTCACTCAGGGACTTCCTGGAATCTCCAGGTCTGGCCTGTGTCTCAGACAGGATTCAGGATTCAGCTCTTTGGCTGGAACACAGGCGAGCCGGCAGTCAGCCCCGCCGGGATTCTCTGGAGCGAGTGCATTTCCCAGCAGGTCAGCCGCTGCTCCAGGGCCAGAGGCCTGGATCTCCTCCGCGGAACTGCTGATGCAGAGGGAACGTGGGCCTCCCTCAGCCTCCTCCTCTCTGGGGAGTACAGAACAGAGTGCGTGAAGATCAGACGAGGTTAGAGAGGGCCTGGGGTCTTAGCACTCCAGTACTCTCATCAGGACTCAGTGCTGTGATCAACACTTCACCTACAGGCAAGAGAACTCCAGGTGCAGTTCTTTCTCTCATTCATTCATTCAGTTATGCTTTGATTACATCTGATTTTAAAATGCATACGTTGATTTTAAATTTTTAATTTATTTGTTTTCATTTTTTGTGACTCGAAAGGCAAAGAGAAAGAGGCAGCAATCAATCTTATATTGCTGGTTTTTCCCTCAAATAACCTCAATATTTAGGGTGGAGCCAGGCAGAAGCCAGAAGCTTAGAACGCTCTTAAGCTCTCCCCCATCAGTGAAGGGCAAACTGCAAGTGCACAAAGCCCCCTGCTGCCTCCCATGGTGCAAGTCAGCAGGAAGTTGGATCAGAACTGGAGCTGAGACTCAAACTACACATTCTGCTTGTTTGTTTTTTAAGAGATACATTTTTATTGGAAAAGCAGGTTTACAGAGACGAAGAGACAGAGAAAGTTATTCCACCTGCTGGTTCACTCCCCAAATGGCCAGAGCTGAGCTTCCTGAAGCCAGGAGCCAGGAGCTCCTTCTGGGTCTTCTATGTGGGTTCAGGGGCGCACGACATTTTAGGAACCACAAGTGGCATTGTAACCATCATGCCAAATGCTTATGATAAAACTCATATATTTATTAGATAGATTATTTGTGTTGCATACTGTGCTATGCATGAGAGAATTGCAAAGAAAATGTTCATAGTAAAGATTCCCCTTGAATGGACTCCTGCAAGATGAAGCATGATGGGTGTACTTCTGTCAGGGAAGCAGAGTGGTTGAGGACACAGCTTCCCGGATGTGACTGGGACAAAACAGTGGCAGCTTCCAGTCTTGAGTAAGTCCTTTACACTCCCTAAGGATTCAGGGGTTCATCCTGCAGCCACTAAAGGGTAGAGACTTGAAATTGGGAATGCCTTACAATGATATGAAGAGTATATTAAATATGGGTCAGGAAGATGAGCAGAAAAGACAGCAGCTCAAGCAAGGCCCAGCCAATAGCAACCCAAGTCGGAGGGGGAAGTGGGTGGAGCCAAAGCATGGCCAAGGCGTGAGTTCAGGAGGATCAGAGGCAGGTCTGGTGAGATGGGTAGTGCAGTTATGGAGAGAGCTCCAGCAGGCAAGAGAGAAAAGGGCTTTTTAAACTGAAGAGTTTAGGGCCCATGCACTTGGGGAAAATTACACCTTTTATTGCACTAACCTCTAATTAAAATTCTGTACTTGCTTTGTGAGGGTAGGCAGCTGACTGTAGTAGAAATCACAGATGTATTCATTTCACTTTTCAGCTATTTCAGACATTTTGAAATACTGTTCACAACAATCACTTTTTCAAAAATGATGCTAATGATTTGGGCCTGCCGCTACATATTGTTATTTAATGAAGCTTCAAAAGCATGTACTCTTTGGGCCCAGCACAGTGGCCTAGCAGCTAAAGCCCTCGCCTTGAACGCCCCGGGATCCCATATGGGCACCAGTTCTAATCCTGGCAGCTCCACTTCCCATCCAGCTCCCTGCTTGTGGCCTGGGAAAGCAGTTGAGGACAGCCCAAACTTTGGGACCCTGCACCCGCGTGGGAGACCCGGAAGAGGTTCCTGGTTCCCGGCATCAGATTGGCGCAGCACCGGCCCGTTGCAGCTCACTTGGGGAGTGAAACATCGGATGGAAGATCTTCCTCTCTGTCTCTCCTCCTGTCTGTATATCCGCCTTTCCAATAATAATAAAATCTTTTAAAGAAAGAAAAGCATGTACTCTTCGCTATGCATTCATTTTCATTATTATAATAACTATTTCCATATGACTTGTTTCATTAACAATCCCACTTATCTTGTGTCAAGTATTTTAAAACATTATTCCAAGAAGGAATTTATAGCCCTTCAGCAAGCCACCAAATGCACCCATGGACCAAAGGAGGGTCAGGACCCTCTGGTCCCGAGTTTGAAGACAGCAGGGCTAATCAGTAATTCACAGGCTTCTGCTGAGCAGCAATATGCTGAGGAGGATGTGGCCTCTTCCAGGCACTCTGTAAATAGACCAGGGATGAAAGGAAATGGTGGAGCACAAAGGAAAGCGAAGGATGCATTTTGGCTAGCATCTAGCCTCTTCGCTGAAGTAGTTGGCCTTGCTAGACCCAAAGACTGCTCCAAACATGCCCTGGGCTGGTTTCATGTGTGCTCATAGGAAACTGTGATGATGAGAACCACGGGCCAATGGGATGGTGCATGCCTGTTACAGAGCGGCCTGCTCTTCGTCCATGTGTCACTCAGAAGAAGGTTGACTTGCTCATCAATATCCACCCCCAATGAGGGCAATGTAAAGCAAATGGCAGCATTATCCCTGGACAGGCTTTTCTTTCCATTAATCCAGGTCCTGGTGTTCAATCAGCCACAAAGAATAGTTGGTGACATCAGGCTGAGAAGACACTGGGTTTACAGAGTAACCAACTAGTTGGCCACAGGCTGGGAGAGTTCATCTCTGTCTCCCCACTGGGCTCACTTGAGTACCCAAAAGCCAAGAGGTTGAACTACACACTTAGTGCTCCTGCTAATCCCATCTCAACCTCTAGTTGTTCTGGGGAAGCAAAACAGTCTCAATCTGCATATGGCATTCAGTCCTTAAAGAGTTTGAAATCAAGGTCAGTGCTGTAGTGTAGCTAGTTAAGTCACTGCTTGGGATATTCACATCCCATAGAGGGGTTCAGGATCCAGCTATTCTGCTCCTGAGCCACTCCTTGCTAATGTGCCAAGAAAGTGGATCTTTAATTTTTTAAAAGATTTATTTATTTTTATTACAAAGTCAGATATACAGAGAGGAGGAGAGACAGAGAGGAAGATCTTCCACCCCCCAAGTGACCGCAACAGCTGGTGCTGAGCCGATCCAAAGCCAGAAGCCAGGAACTTTCCTCCAGGTCTCCCACACGGATGCAGGGTCCCAAGGCTCTGGGTCATCCTAGACTGCATTCCCAGGCCACAAGCAGGAAGCCAGGAAGCAACTGGAGTAACTGTACTAGCACCCATATGGGATCCCGGTGTGTTCAAGGTGAGGACGGCCACTAGGCCGCCACATCAGGCCCAGCCCATCCATTCTTATAGTTCCAAAAGATTGGAAAGAAAACTCCTGAAGAGACAAATATTCATAATACATTGTAAGTTGAATAACTGAAAAATAGTATGTGGTAGTATACATAATAGCACTACATTGTTTCAACAGAAGTGTGTGCAAAGTCCTCAATATGTTTGCAAACATCTAAATTAGACTCTATAATATGATTCTTGTATGTAACAATATTTATTTTTGGACCTTGAGGATGGAATAGGGTGAGGAAGGGAGGAGGAAGAAGAGAATTTCCAAAAGAAATTTTCACTCTTATACTTCCATAGTATTTGAAAGTGCAAAATTACTATGCAATTGAAAGTATAATTGGGAGATCATATCAGCTTTCATCACATATAACAGTGATCATGTGGTAATTGGTTTGACAATTTTAATTTGTCAAGGAAATCACACTGTATCAGAAACAATTCTCTTCAGTTAGGATTAGGTTTAACTGTGCAAAACTGAGCAGAGACCCCTAACCCTTGTGTCTTACCCAAACAAGGAACACATTTCTTTGGAGGTAGACAACCCAGGGTTAATGTGGCTGCTCTCTGAGAGTGCCTCCAAGTTCAATTTTTTTTTTAAGATTTATTATTATTGGAAAGCCGGATATACAGAGAGGAGGAGAGACAGAGAGGAAGATCTTCCATCCGATGTTTTCACTCTCCAAGTGAGCTGCAACGGGCCGGTGCTGCGCCGATCTGAAGCCAGGAACCAGGAACCTCTTCCAGGTCTCCCACGCGGGTGCAGGGTCCCAAAGCTTTGGGCTGTCCTCTACTGCTTTCCCAGGCCACAAGCAAGGAGCTGGATGGGAAGTGGAGCTGCCAGGATTAGAACTGGTGCCCATATGGGATCCCTGGCGCGTTCAAGGCGAGGACTTAAGCTGCTAGGCCACTGTGCTGGGCCCTCCAAGTTCAATTTCAATTCTGCTGCCTCCAAGTGTGTGGCCCAATCCTTGTGTTCTCAGATGGGGGCATAGAGCTGTAATTCTCACAAGCAAAGCAAGTCCAAGAAAAAGGAGTTGGAAGGAGCCAACTCCATCCCCCTGTCTGCCTGCTGCTTGCTAAATTGCCAGCTACCTTATATTCCACTGAGTCCAACACACAGACACAGCTGGAGGAGCCTTCCCTGCTCACCCCAGACTAGACAGTCTGAACCTCTCTTCCTTGGGTCTTGTCTATTGCTCTCTGCACTCCATTCTCTTCTTTCTTCAGTCTTCCCTCTCCATACATGATCAACAGTTGACTCAGCATGAGCCGCTGGGCGCTCTAGAGTTAACTGCACCTGAAGGGGTCTTGTAGGTTACACCCCCCACCACCTAGATTTCCACAGCAGGATGTCAGGGGCCACTGGGAGCCAAGTTTTCCCAAGGAGCTTCTGGGAGATTAACTTTTTAGGGTCAAGACCAGAGAGACAAAGCACAAGAGATAAAGTCTATAAGTCAAGTGTGTGTGTGTGTGTGTGTGTGTGTGTGTGTGAGTGAGTGAGTGAGAGAGAGAGAGAGAGAGAGAGAGAGAGAGAGAGAGAGAGAGAGAATATGTATTGCAGTTCATATGGAATTTTAGCTACTTGATCTCTTAACAGCTCTCATCCATTCCCCTACCATATTTTACTAACAATCTCTCTTACATTGTCTTGGTTGGTTGGTGTAGTTATTTGTGTACTTGCTCTATGCCTCCTGCTAGATCCTAAACTTCCTGAGGACAGAGACTATTCTGGTACACCTGTATATCTTTTGGCATCTGGAAAAATACCTGGTCTATTGAAAGGGGGATTGCACCAAACATGCTTGAAAGTCATGTATGTGAATCACTGAATTCTCTGCAAAGAAGTGGCACAGGCACACAACGATTGGGCCAGGGCTCTCTGAAATCAAAAGATAAAAAAGGAAAGGATCTGACCAGGGAGGAAATGCACAGAAATAAGGCCACCTTCTGCCCTCAGACCTCTGGCTTCTGAAGCCTTCTTTCACTGCAACCACAGACTCTCTACTCCCTTTCCTGATCTCCTGTCCCATTCATAAACTGTCCTGGCAGTGCTACGTGTCCTTGGAATCAGGGCCCCCTTGGTGGTTTCCAACCAGCTGGCAGCTGTCTTTGATTGTGGACCTTGCTTTTTAAGGGGAATCTTTCGAATCTTCAAGAAACTATGGGTTAAAAAAATAAGTTCATTTTGATGCTTTTAAATATACTTTAAATGTTTTAGACACTTTTATTTTAAAAATTAAAAATTTATGCATATTTTAAAGATAGTTTTAAATATTTGCTCCTGGGGTCAACGAGTGGCCATCCCCGTTGTATACTCATGTGTACTCTGGGCCATAGGTCCAAGGCTTAGTATCCTGGTGTTCCTTGGAAGTCAAACAAATTGGTGATTGCAACCTAGCTCCCACTTCCCATAGGAGAGGTAATGCGCAAGCAGACAGGTTCCAGGACCATGAGAAATGCAAGCACTCACTCAGCCTCTTCCATTAGCACAGCTTAAATGATGCTGCTTTACAGACCACAAGGCACCACAAAGGCTGTTGGCATCTCTGAGTCCCACAAGCCATGCAGGGTGTGCTGAAGCAATGTCCAGTAATTTGTAGCACATATAACTCCACGTTCAGTGGTATTAGATCAGTTGTTTGAACTCAACCACCAGGAGACTGTTTACATCAGAAAAATTCACAAGTGCAGCAAAATGGAGCTGGTTGATAATATTTGATAGGAGCTTGGCAGGAGAGCTCTTTCTGTTATTTCACATACCAAATGCCTGCAACAGCCAGGACTGAGGTGGGTGAAACACAGCAGCTGGGAACTCAAGGTCTGCAATAGAGCTGGCAAGGACTCAAAGCCTTGAGCCATCAGCTGCTGCTTCCCAGGATGTGGAGTTAGGAGCAGAGAGTTGGCAATCAAACCTGGGAATTCCTGTATGGGATTCAGGCAACCCAAATGACACCTTAACTTTGGCACCAAACCCTCGCCCCCTTCCTGCTGTTTCTGAGCCCAGTCTGATCATTTCTGGGCACACAGCTGACGTAATGCATTTTTACACTATTTCCTACCTGTTCACTCACCTAACTTTTCTAGAGAATTCCAGACCAGGTTGAATTGAAAGAATGATGGACCAAAAAAGTTGGGGTGATAGATTTATAAAGCAAATGCTTTTCCATCACTTCCCTACTCAGCCTCGTTCACAGCTTTTACTATTAAGTGCTTTCAAACTAACTCTGCTGTTATTGTTAAGAGCATACTTCAGAGTTTGCCACAACAGACTAAAATCAAATTAGAGCATCTTAGATGTCTTTGCTAACTTCCTACATCAGTTCAAAGAGAATGCAAAGGCTTACTAATGCAGACTTCTGCCCATCCATAAACTGCCCCAGACATAGTGCTTGCAATCAGCTCTTGTTCATATGTATGAGGAATCTTGAGAAAGTTTAGAGGGAAAAAAATCATGACAAATGTTATTATGAGAAAACTATATCTTATTTCTATCTTTGTTTTGCATCAAAAAGTCTTTTACTCCACGTCCCATTAGTTTTTTTTCAAACACCCTCAAAAAGTTCATAGAGGTGCTGGCATTGTGATATAATGGGTTAGACTACCACCTATAAGGCTGGCATCCCATAGGGGAGCTAGCTTGAAGCCAAGCTGCTCCTCTTCTGATCCAGCTCCCTGCTCATGTGCCTGGGAAAGCAGCAGGTGATGGGCCCTTGTGCCCACATGGGAGACCCATATGAAGATCCTGGACCCTGGCTTTGGCCTGGTCCAATCCTGGCTATTAAAGCCATTTGTGGAGTGAACCAGCAAATATAACATCTCCCTGTTTTTCTGCAACCCTTTCACATAAATAAATCTTTAAGAGAGAAATTTGTGAAAGATGAGCATTGTCTTTTATTGCCATTTTCCACAAGCTTTTTGAAATACCCTAGTGTGCTTGTATATTGTATATATGTATATTGTATATGTGTATATATAATTTCTCACTCAACCTTCTTTATTTCTGTCTTTGGAGCCCCAAATCACTCTAAGATTCCACCTGCCTCTTGGCCTGGTGAGATACCTGCTGAACACTGGGCAGAAAGCAAGTTTGGGCTGAGAACTGGAGTGGGGCAGGGGAAGTGGCTGCTGAGAGCCATGCTGTGTCAGCCCTTTGGGAGGCCACGGCTCAGAGAAGCAGCCCAGTGTTAAAGGTGTGGAATGAGCAAGACTAGGAGGCTCTCTGGGACTCCTGCGCTCCAGGATCTGGACCTCTTCCTGTCCTAGGGATGCAGCAGCACAGCCTCCTCTTAATCCTGGCAGTGAGCTCAAAGCACAGGCAGGGATTCCACTTAAAAAATAGAGTCTTGCTCCTTCCCCTTCCTGTCCTCCTCCCCTTCGCTCCCCCCATCACCCCTGTCTTCCTTCCCCTTTCATCCCCTCTCCTCTCCTCTTCCCTCCCTTCCCCTCCTCTTCCTCAGCAGCTGCTTCCCACCTCCTGCTCCAGTTCTCAGCCCAAGTTCACTGTCCACCCAGCATTCAGCAGGTATCTACTCTGCACCCAACAGGCAATGGTATCAGAAGCCCAGCCCCATTCATAATATTGACGTGACTCTGCTTCTTGGATCAGTGTTTAATGAAAATCCCCATAAGATTAATGCAGCTCAAAGAAAGGAACAGAGAATGATGAATGTCCTAAAGCAAAATGAGATACAGCTCTGAGAAGGCTGAGTTGCCACTGCTCCTTTAGAAAACCCTTCTAGCATAGGCAGTGGCAAAAGTGGCAAAAGCCTGCCTGAGGTTCACATGTTAGCACAAGACGGTGCTTTCTTCTCCTTGTTGAAGACAGAAGTGCACTCCTGTCCAGGGCCCCAGTTGGAACTCCAGCTCTCCCTGCAACTAGCATATCTTTCAGGGTGTGGAATGCAGAATTGGATGCAAGCAAGTATGACAGAGATCAAATGGCGGTTTGAAGTGGTTTTGAGAATTTCATTAAGTGCAAACCTGAGTTTACAAACTGCTTTAACACATTAGTTACTTTTTGATAGGATTTACTATCCACCCAGGCAAGACAAAATGAATGCCTGTAGGTATATACACAAATATTTTCTTCTCTCATTGAGTCTTTTCATTTCTCTTTAGTAATAATCCTTCTCCCACATGAGCACCGTTTTTAGCAGTTTATTCAAGTTTGAATTTCCTAGGAATTGGCAGCCTAAGGAATGCAAGAAATCTCTAAATAGTTCAAAATAAGCATCCTCCTATAACTCAAAATAACTCATTTTCTTGTCCTAATGATACATATGCTTGAGGCTTGGTTGACTTCCTGGAGGAAGGGGCAACTGAACTGAACTATAATAGAGGCTGAGCAGGAATTAACCAGATGAGGCCAGGTGGCCTGGCCCCAAGACTAAGGATTTTGCAGGACTTATCACCTCTTCCCGACTATCAAATCCAGCAAAATCAGCTGGTCTTTCCCTACTTTGTTTGTGTCTTTCCTTCCATTCTGATAGGTGCGATTTAAGAACATAATATCCAATTACTAATCCCTGTGGCCACAGGTATTTAGGAGGAAAGGAACACTGGAGTCCAGAGGGACTTTTCTACTGTGATTTTAGCAATTATGAAAAGAAGGCCTTGGTTGGAACTCATTCTAAATATATTCAAACATTGGGTTTTGATCTTTCTAGATTATTCCAGATATGAAAGATTCTTCTCACCCCAGTCTCTTGATTCTCACTCCTGTTTGCCTCAATCTCTCATTTATATTTTCTCACTTTCTGCTTCTGAAATACAGGAGAAAAGGACGAAACTATGACTACATAGAGATCGTGATGCAAAATAGAAAATAAGAGATCTGGGATTGTTAGAGAAGTTCAATGTCCTGCTTTTGTCTGAAGAATAAGGACATATGGAATGCCTCAGAGGAGAGTAATCAGGACAGGGGACCCTGGACAGGGAGGCCCTGGACAGCTGGAGGGTTTGAGTCCATTCTCCTGGATATGAACTTTTGATGGGCATCCCACATTTGTCTGGCCTTTCCATCTGCTCTTCACAACCCAACCCACTGTGCATCCTTAATTCTAGAGTCTCTAGTTAAAACCCATGATGGCATATAAAATAAAAATGAACAAGTTGGCACATCAACTCTAAAAAAACCCTGGATATTACGTTTATGAGGGTGCCTCAACAGGTTCACGAAGAAATGCATGTTAGAAAAACTTCTGCATAGATCTGTAAAATATGTTTTACAAAATACTCTTGTTGTTTAACTGCATCCTCATGAACTTTTGAGAGCATCCTTGTTTTATCTAGTGACGTGTGCCTGTGCTTCTGGGTTTACATAGGTTCCTGTATCCTTTACCATGCCAAGTATGGTAAATTCAGTGGGAATTGGGATTCTATGTCTTCCTCAGCATTACTATTTTGAAAGAAATAAAGCATTATTTACAGTTCTTCTTTGCTCAAGTCTAAATGTATGTGAAAATCAATGCCATAGGAATTGGGATGTAGCTACAAGGCTACACGGCAACACTGATTTAGGAACTCGAGAATATCAGTGGCACATATATAGATGAGCCACTTCAAGCCATGATACGTGGTGAGTCCTCAGAGATGGCCTCAAAGATTGGGACTGGTGGAAGGAGTTATCTTCACCAGAGCCACTGACTCCAACGATGATGAAGCCATCTGTCTCCCATTTGCTTGGCTTCACAATCTTGCTGTAGTTTCCTTTTCTCCCAGTATTTCTGTCTCTCAGCAATACCAATCTCTTTTCATTGATACCAGGACAAAAACACGGGTTAGCTCCCTTCATTCTCCATTGTTAATGGTCCATATCAAAGAATCACCAGGCCTGTCTCCCCTACCACTGTGCTCTCAGACCAGACATTTTAGCTCCTTTTCCTTTGTCATCCTCCAGCTCCAAGCCCTCACCACCTGCCCTGGGATCCTGGCATGGTCTACCTAGTCCCTGATTGACTCCATTTCTGTGCTTAGAGAAAATCCATTGCACAAACCTTGATGGGATGCAGGCACCACTATTCGTTGTAAAAACCTATTCCAAGGCGTGGCCAATCCAAAGCATTCCTACAGGACACTGACTTGGGCAGAGATGCAAAGGGGCAAAAGCAGGTGAGGATTCTTCCAGGGCAGCAGCTGTGGCAGCAGGACCAGTGGACACAGCGAAGTCCTAACACCCCAGGTCACTACTGTACTCAGTAGTCAGTACCTGTGCTGTTGATGCTGATTGCATTAGCTTTTTCTTTCTTTACTCCTTTTCTTCTTTCCTTCCTTTCTCTCTTTCTTTTTAATAAGGCAAAGAGAGGGAGAGAGAGAGAGAGAGAGAGAGAGAGAGAGAGAGAGAGAGAATCTTTCATCCTCTGGTTCATTTCCAAAATGGCTATAACAGAAACTGCCATTTAGCCAGGAGTCTGTCCAGACAGTAGCTCTCAACATTTCTTAAGAGATCAAAATAAAAACATCAAGATTAAGAACAAATATGCATCTAACCACAGCAAGCATTTCATGAAAAAACCCTGCTCTTACACCATTAGCCATAAACTCTAATGGTTTCTCCGTTTAACTTTGTAAAAAGTACTGGTCGATCCCCATTAGATCAATTTGTAAAGCATGTTTTTAGCCTACACTGTGATTTTCAGACCACCTGCATTCTCTTGCCAGTTCAAGACACGGGCAGGAAGCATATAAAGGAATAAACTTAAAACTATCTGTTAATCCCACTTTTCCTATTAGAGTTTCTTCTATTTGCACAAATCTTTCAGGAAAAGAAAACAAAGAAAGCCTATATAGAATATAGTACTTGAATGCATAGTTAAATCAATGACCTCCAAACTTATTTTGGCCCTAATGGGAGGTGGATACTTGATTTTGCATTCCCAAGGGCATTGTTTTGCCCTGGTCTTGCCCTTCCTCAGTCACCAAGTTAGGGCATTGTTTACCTTTGTTTGACATAGGATAGCTTGTTATAAATTAGTGCTAACATTAATTCAAAGAATGAGCCTGACTTAGATGATTAAAATGATAATAGACTAAAGTGATTAGTATTAAAAAGGCAGGTGTGCTAGGGTGGGCATGAAGGGTTCCAAATATGCTGCTGAAAGTGCCTCCGACTTCTGGAGGTTGATTTGGGAGGGGTAGCAGGCAGAGGATGAGGATCGGGGTCTAGAGGCAGTGCTAGGCAGAGATGCCAGAGAACAGGAGTCTCCCGGCTGCTGGCGTACACCAGCCCATGCCCTGGGGACACTGCCTCACCAGCAGCATCCCTGTCTCAGCCTCGCAGTGTCTTCCAGGAGCTTTCTGAGGTCCATGCACTTGGTGCTCAAATGTGATGGCCTCACCTATGTGCTTTGCAGTGCATCCCAGCAATATGCTCCCCTTGGTGGAGATCTAGCAGACAGTGGGCATGGTGAGGAGGGCACAGATTTCCTTCCATTAGCTGCGCCATGGATTCTCTTCCAGCACATGGCCACAGTGCTGGCTGCATGGAATCAGATAACACAGGGCAGAGTCGTCCCCTGTGAGCTCTGGAGAGCATAAATCATGGTCCTTTCCTCCTATTGGCTGATGTCTCTTAGCCTCATGACCATTTCCAACAACCTTGGTGCTCTCTGCTTTTCAGCTTGCTCTCTTTCTCTCCATTCAAAGAGGCCTCAGAAGAGCTGCCAACAGAAGGCTCCACCAGAAAGACCTCGGCCGAACAGTGAAATGCAGCCTGTATATTGCATGCTGATGGGTCCATCTTGGCTGTGCCTGCCCACCCCTGCTCTCTTGTCCTCGCATTGCTTTAGCTGCAACAAGAAGCTGCTGGGAGTGGGGACATAGGCATTTGTTTATTTTTGTCTCTGTCTAATCCAATGGGACATCTTTGCCTTTCTCTGCACTGTCATGGGATGCACTGCATGGTGCAGCTTTTAAAGTAACAGAAGGTCACTAATGGATCATAGAAGAGTTGTGGATGTTGGAATCAGTCAACAGCTAGTATTCTCCTCCCCCAGGACAGGACTTCCCCGGCTTGTGCTCAGCAACTTGGCTATAGCTTTGTATCTGCTCTTGACCTCCCTAAACCAAGACTGACTCTTCCCTTTTGAACTTCAGTTATTATTACAACAACTACTACCACCACCACTACTACATGTCCTGCAGGGACAAAGAAGTGTGTCTTCCCCTCTAAGAGCTAGCACTGAAATGGAAAAGAAGTTCTCAGGCCTCATGTTCAGCATCACTGCCATCCCAGGCTTGCAGCGCTGGGGTCCTAGAGGCCTTCAATCCCCAGGGAGAATGTCAGCCAGCCACTTGCCCTAACCCAATCTAACTCTGTGGGCTAGGGAGCTCACCTTCCCCACCGGGGTTCTTTTGGTCTTTAAACACAAATGACACTCTTGGCCCTCCAGATTGGTTGATTTCCTGGCGATATGGCATCCACCTAAGGTTTCAAAGCAGAGCCCTCCCTTGTCAACAGCGTGTATGCCACACAGCTGGCGTCCTATTCAGAAGCAGTGATCTGTATGCTGAAAATTGATGCTTCTGGTGCCAGATGAATGGATTTTATTCCCCAGCAAAATTTCTCTTTTCAAAATGAGATGTAGAGCCCTTCCTCTCTTTCCTCCCTCCTTTTCCCTCCTCTCCTCATTTCTTCCTTTTCTCTCCCTCCCTCCCTCTCTCTCTTCTATTACTTCCTTCCCCCTTCCTCTCCCTCCTTCTCTTCCTTCCTCTTTCCTTCCTTCCTTCCTTCTTTCCTTCCTTCCTTCTTCCTCTTATTTGTTTTCTTTGCCTGTTTATTGCCAGAAGGCATTAGATTATGTGGAACATCTTCTCTGATTTTTATTTTTAAATAAGGGCTGTTGATATTATCTGGAGATAGTACCCACTTCGTGTAAAATATCTAAATAGTACAACTAATTAGAGTCTGCCATTAACAACACAGAGACTCATTTTTTTACTTTCTTTTTATACAAATCTGGAGGACATCAGAGTAGACTAAAATAATTTCACCATCTGCAAAAGATTTCACAGACAAATAGTATTTAAACTGAGCAATCCCTAGATACATTTGCCAGTAGTCTAATTCTCTTCCCTGGCATGAGGGAGATTTGCAGCATTGTGGAAAGCATACACACATGCATTTTACATGAGCAAATTCTGAACCAACTGGTCATGATTTTTTTCCCCAATTACACTTTGCCCAAAATAACCCCTTTTAGAACACGTTCTCGAAGGTTTTGTCTCCATAATTGTAAGCTGTTCTTGGGGCTCTCGAATGGATGGAGAAAGAAAAGAGAGTCAAAGCTTTTCACGTAACCACAGTTATTTCTTGTGTTGGAAGTTGCCTATTTTTGTTCTCTGGAGAAAGAGAGAATTGCAAGAGATTTGCATGTCTACCTCAAAATTGATTGTTTTTGGTTTTATCAAGTTCAGACTTGTAAAAAAAATAATCTCAACAAAAGAAACATGAAAGCAAGCATCATCTTTTACCTCTGTTGCCAGTGAGTTTGCTCAGGGCTTGTGGGCACTTGTGGGTGCTTGTGCCTACACGTGGCTTGTCTGTATTTACAATGAAAGTTACACACTGCTAGCAGCAGCAGATCAGCATGAGCACAGCTATAATCTTTGCATGAGTTTGGCTCAAGGCTCTCATTCATGGCTTAGACATTTAGGTCAGATTTGATCAATTTTTAGGTGCTAACTTGATAAAATTTGGATCCCATGATACCCTCTGAAGAGTTCCATTGTTTAAAACTGTCCCCATGAATTTATCTTTCACTTTTTTTAGTGGATAGAATTGCTGGTAAGTAAAAGTAATGGTGAGCCTGAGAGCTGGGGCTAGGGGCAGATCAAGCTAGGCAGGCTACAACACCTGTTTGGCCTGCATTTGAGCTGGGCTAGGGAGCAAACCAGGTTGGGCTAAGCAGCTGCACCCACTGGTTCATGCATGAGCCAGAGTAAATGCAGGCTAGTTGGGTTATGATATAGCACCAGCTGGCAAGTTCTGGGGATGGGGGCAAGTCCTTCCAACTTAGAATGCAGAACCACTTGGAAAGTGCAAGATCTGGGACTGGGAGAGAGCCTAGTAAGGAAACTGTGAACACCTCTCTGATGAGCTGCACTTTCACCAGTGAGTATGAGAACCAGGGCTGGGAGTAGTCCTGGTTGGATAGGAGGTAGCATCTGCCAGCCTAAGTGTGAACTGGATAGTGGCATCAGTTGGGCTGAGCTAGGCTGCAGCACCCATTGGCACGTACAAAAGCCAAATGGGATGTGGACAGACTGGACCAATCTGCTTCACACACCATCAAGCATAGGAACCAGGGCTAGGAGCGGGCCTGGTGGGAGTTATTGCAGATTGCTCTGACTAGACTTCAGTTCCCACTAGTGTACATGAGGGCCAAGTATGTGGTAGGTTGGGTTGGACTAGGCCACAGTATCCATTGGCTTGCATAAGAGATGGGACTGGAGACAGAACTGACCCAGCAATTGCAGCCATGTTTGTATGTATAGGCTGTTGTGGGTAACAAACTGAGCTGGACCCCACACTGACTGGCACACATAGGAGTCAGGTCTGGGGTCACTTCAGATGAAGTTTCTTTGGGTGACCCCCCTCCTGTCCCTGCAAACTGAACTACTAGAATCAGAACGCCAACCATGGGGGAGAATCACAGGATCTGTGACTGACTGTAGAGTGCATGTGTCAAAATTAGGCATACTCAGTTACTGTAGAAGTGCAGTGGACAGCATTCCCAGATGCACATGGGGGATATCGCAGTCCACTGCAGCCTGCAGAGGACATCTGGTTCCATAGCAGAGGATTCATGGCAGAACAAATAGGACCACTCTCCCAGCCAAGTACCAAGAACAAGTATCTGGGCAAATGGAGGCACTCAGGTGAACCATTTCAGCCAATGGATCTTAGTAGGATTTCCTCATCCTGCGAGCAACAAAATCAACAGTATTTCAGAACTATCAAAACAGAACTATCAAAATCTTCCTTAAGCAGAACCCTAGGAACATGCTCCACATCCAGGACCCTCGGATGACATCAAGTGGTTATCCCGCATCCACGGATACTGATGTATTTAGGAATTTGTGTGCAGCTTCTCCCCTTCCCTCCCTCCTCCCCTCAGATACAGGAAGAAGAAAAAAAACTGAAGACAATGGTCTCATCTACTTCCCCCTATTTCTTGATCCTTCCTATCCTAATCAGTGCTCCACAGAGGCATGCATCCTTCTCAACTATGTAAACATCATCAAAAATAAAATTTTTAAATGTTTATGATTATTGCATCAATCTCAGCTTTTTAAAAAATTTGTATTCATTTATTCTGACTTTATTTGAAAGGCAAATAGACACAGAGATAATGGAGAGAGATCTTCTACCCATTGGCCCAGTTTTCAAATGCCCCAAACAGCCAAAACCGGACCAGGTCAGAACCAGGAGCTAGGAACTTCACTGGGTCTCCCATGTGGGTGACAGGGATACAAGCTGCAACCTCCCAGGCTGCACATTAGCAGGGAGCTGGACTGGAAGTGGAAGAGTTGTGACTCAAACTAGGCATTCCAATATGGGATGCAAATGTGCCAAGACGCAACTGTAACCACCTAACAAATGCCCTCCCCTTCGCTTCATTTTTATCCTCAAATAATCAGTGATCCTTTTAGCAAGCAGAGAGATGTTTTGTGTGAGTGATATTTCAGTCAATGATGGTAGGAAAGGTATAGAGAGGTAGAGAATAAAAGGAAAGAGGCACAGAGGATATCAAAGAGAAAGGGAAGGAGTGGGGGAGAAAGGATTGGATTTAGGAGACTGTACAAAGAAACCGAGGAATAAATTTAATGATTGGATTCGGCACCATCCCTGGAGGTGAATATAGAGTATTGAGAATGTACCCCCCCAAAAAATCCTTCAAAAAGCCTTACACTGCATAAGCAAGCCTCTGCAGCCCCCTCATGATGGCCTTGGGGGAAGTCAATCTCAGGTAACCGGCATCATGCAGGAGGCGCCCTGACCCAAGAGCTCCAGATGAACTTAGCCTATGGTGTTCTGCAGATGTCCAAATCTCTACACTCAGAGGTTCCTGTAACAGTTGGCAGAGTGTAGGTAGTAAGGAGAGATACGGAACAACACATGTTCATGTTCTCATTCTGCTTTTTGGTTTATAGGAGCTGTCTTTACTTGAATAATTCCATTTCTGGTTACTCTCACTAATACAAACATCAAGTCTTTTTCCACACCACATTAACCCTAATACAAGATACTTTAATTTCCAAAAAGCAAGGCTTTATTATATATAGAAGAAGTTTTATTGGATATTCAGGGCAAGAAAATACGTTGTCCTCTACACTTTTGGAGTACCATTATACATAGTAAAACACATTCTTTTTTTTTTTTTTTTTTTTTTTTTTTTTTTTACCACCTCACGGGGATGTACAAATCTTCTCACCATTTAGTTTTTTTTTTTCGTGCTTGCTTTTTTATTTTTATTTTTTTTTTAATTATTTATTATTTAACTTCAGTAATTACATTGTATTATGTGACACAGTTACATAGATACTTGGGTTCTCCCCACCCCTCCCCAAACCCTCCCACCATGGTGGATTCCTCCACCTTATTGCATAACCACAGCTCAAGTTCAGTTGAGATTTCCCCATTGCAAGCGTATACCAAACATAGAGTCCAGCATCTTATTGTCCCGTCAAGTTCAACGGCTTCTTAGGTATACCCTCTCTGGTCTGATGACAGAGCCAGCAGAGTATAATCCCAGTCAATTGAAAGCTCCAACATACCATCAGCAAAAATTTACATCATTATGGAATTAATTGACATAGTAATGAGTAACCAATATGTTAAAAGTAAATGCGGGTTCCCAGCCACCTTCTGTGACCACCTCACCTATACTTCAATTTAGTTTATACACAACATGTAACATTCAAAACATAACATGTTATACATAACATCATATCATCTTAAATTAAGGCAAACATGTGGTATTTAACCTTTTGGGATTGGCTCATTTCCCTTAGCATTATGGTTTCCAGTTTGGCCCATTTGGCCACAAAGAACTGCATTTTGTTTTTTTTAATAGCTGAGTAGTATTCCATGGAGTAGATGAACCATAGCTTTCTTATCCAATCCTCTTTTGATGGGCATTTGGTTGTTTCCATGTTTTTGCAATTACTGATTGTGCTGCTATGAACATAGGAGTACATGTTGGTTTCTCATAGAACAAGTGTTCTGGATATATTCCTAGGAGTGCTATTGCTGGATCATACGGTATGTTGAATTTGAGTTGTTTGAATATTCTCCATACTGATTTCCATAGAGACCTTCCCATTTGCCTGGGTTGTTGTTTGTCTTTTTGTCAAAGATTATTTGGCTGTATCTGTGTGGGTTTCCTTCTGGCGTTTCTATTCTGCTCCATTGATCTTCCTCTCTATCTTTGTGCCAGTACCACGCTGTTTTGATAACCACTGCCCTATAGTATGTCCAGAGGTCCGGAACTGTGATTCCCCCTGCTAACTTCCTGTTCTTCAGGATAGTTCTAGCTATCCGTGGTTTTTTGTGCTTCCAGATGAACCTTTGGATCATTGTTTCCAGTTCCATGAAGAATATTTTGGGCAATTTGATTGGGATTGCGTTGAATGTATATATTGCTTTTGGCAGTATAGACATTTTAATGATATTGATTTTACCTATCCAGGAGCATGGGATATTACTCCATCTTTTGAGGTCTTGTTCAATTTCTTTTTTAAGCAGATTGTAGTTTTCTTCAAATAAGTCTTCTACATTTTTGGTTAGATTTATTCCCAGATATTTCATACTTTTCTCTGTTATTTTGAATGGTATCTTGCTGGTTAAGTCTTTTCCCATCTTGGGGCTGTTCGCATACACTATGGCTGTTGATTTTTGTTCATTAATTTTGTACCCTGCCACTCTACCAAACTCTCGTACAAGTTCTAGCAGTCTCTGTATTGAGTCTCTTGGCTCTTCTACATAAAGAATCATATCATCTGCGTATAGTGAGAGCTTGACTTCTTCGTTTCCCATTTGGATTCCTCTGATTTCTTTTTCTTGTCTTATGGCCTCAGCGAGTACCTCTAGGACTATGTTGAATAGTAGTGGAGAAAGTGGACATCCCTGTCTTGTTCCAGATCTCAGTGGGAAGGGTTCCAGCTTTTCTCCATTCAGTATGATGCTGGCGTTGGGTTTTTCATATATTGCTTTAATTATGTTGTGGATTTTTCCATCTATGCCTACCTTGGTTAGGGTTTTTAGTAGGAAGTGGTGTTGGATTTTGTCGAAAGCTTTTTCCGCATCTATTGATACTATCATGTGATTCTTGTTTTTCAGTTTTTGGATGTGGTGTATCACATTTATAGATTTTCGAATGTTGAACCATCCCTGCATTCCAGGGATGAATCCTACTTGATCTGGATGAATGATCTGTCTGATGTGTTTTTGAATTCTGTTGGCTAGGATTTTGTTGAGAATCTTAGCATCAATGTTCATCAAAGAGATAGGTCTGTAGTTTTCCTTCTCTGTTAGTTCTCTGTCTGGTTTTGGGATTAAGGTAATGTTGGCTTCATAGAATGAGTTTGGAAGGGTTGCCTCTTTTTCTATTGTTTTGAAGAGTTTGTAGAGGATTGGGGTCAGCTCTGTTCGGAATGTTTTGTAGAATTCTGGAGTGAAGCCGTCTGGGCCTGGGCTTTTCCTTGTTGGGAGGTCTTTAATCACTGATTCAATCTCTACTTCAGTTATGGGTTTGTTCAGGTCGTTTGTTGCCTCTGGGCTAAGTTTTGGCAAGTGGTAGAAGTCTAAGAACTTTTCCATTTCTTGGTGATCTTCTGATTTGTTGGAGTACAGTGCTTTGTAGTAATTTCTGATTATGGCCTTAATGGATGCGGTGTCTGTTGTTATGTTGCCTTTTTCATCTTTGATGCTGTTAATTCTTGCCTTCTCTTGTTTTTTCTTTGTCAGTCGGGCCAGTGGAGTGTCTATCTTGTTTATCTTCTCAAAAAACCAGCTTTTTGATTCATTGATTTTGTGTATGGTTTTTTTTATTTCTATCTGGTTGATTTCCTCCCTTGTTTTGATGATTTCTTGTTTCCTATTGTGTGTGGGGCTCTTCTGCTGTTGTTTTTCCAGTTCCTGGAGGTGTGTGTTTAGTTCCTGTATTTGGCGCCTCTCTTGGGCCTTGACATGAGCTCCAATTGCGATGAGTTTACCCCGTAGCACTGCTTTGGCAGTGTCCCACAAATTTTGGAATGTTGTGTCAGAGTTTTCATTGGTTTCCATAAATTTTTTGATCTCATCTTTAATTTCTTCTCTGATCCATTGTTCGTTTAGTAGCATATTGTTCAGCCTCCAAGAGTTTCTGTATTTCCTGGGGCATTTTGAATTGCTGATTTCCAGCTTCATTCCGTGGTGGTCTGAGAGGGTACATGGTATGATTCCTATCTTTTTGAAGTTATTTAGGTTTGCTTTGTGTCCTATCATGTGGTCGATCCTGGAGAAGGTGCCATGCACTGCTGAAAAAAATGTATAATCTGTGGCCTTAGGGTAAAAAATTCTATAAATGTCAACCAAGTCCAGTTGTTCTATTGTTTGTATGAGTTCTGTTGTTTCTTTGTTGAGTTTTTGTTTTGTTGATCTGTCTATAGTTGTTAGTGGGGTGTTAAGATCACCCACTATTATTGTGTGCATATCTATGTCTCCCCTTAAGTCCGTGAGTAATTGCTTCACGTAGCTAGGTGCGTTTGAATTTGGTGCATATATGTTCACAATGGTAATTACTTCCTGATGGATCAGTCCCTTCACCAATATATAATGTCCTTCCCTGTCTTTTTTGATGTGTGTCAGATTGAAGTCCACATCATCTGAAATTAAGACAGCTACCCCAGCCTTTTTTTCTCGTCCATTGGCATGAAATATCTGTTTCCAACCTTTCACTTTCAGCTTCTTTGAATCTCTTCTGGTTAGATGTGTCTCTTGTAGGCAACAGATAGTTGGGTGCTGTTTGATAATCCATTCTGTTAATCTATGTCTTTTGATTGGTGAGTTCAGGCCATTTGTGTTGAGAGTTAAAATTGAGAGGTTGTGATTTTGCCCTGCCATACTTGTTTTTGTGGGTGTTGATATCTGTGTTATTGCCCTTCCTTGTGTGGACTTTAGTGGGGAGACCTTCCTGTTTGCCATCTTTGCTTATGATTCACCTCCTTTTTTTCTGGATTTAGTGCATTTCTAAGGAGATTTTGTAGAGCTGGTTTTGTGCTGGCATGTTCTTCTAATTTCTCTTTGCTGTGGAAGTATTTGATTTCGTTCTCAAATACGAATGAGATCTTTGCTGGGTACAATAGTCTTGGTTGACAGTTGTTCTGATTCAGGATTTGGAAGATCTTTGTCCATTCTCTTCTTGCTTGTAAGGTCTCTTCAGAAAAGTCAGCCGTGATCCTGATTGGTTTTCCCCGGTATGTGATCTTTTCTCTGCTTCGTACTTGTCTCAGGATTCTTTCTTTGTCTTCGTTGGAGTGGAACTTGAGCACCATATGTCTGGGTGAAGATCGCTTTGGGTCATATCTGCTGGGAGTCCTCTGACCGTCCTGGATTTGAGCTGGATTCATGTTCCAAGTGTTTTGAAAGTTTTCCTGTATAATTTCGTCGAGCACCATTTGCATTCCTGATTCTTTTTCCGCTCCTTCAGGAAGGCCAATAATCCTAATATTTGATTTTCTGAGGTTGTCTTTCATTTCTTGTATGGTCTTATTGGCTTTGTTCAGACTTGTCTCCAGCTGTTTCATGAACTGGGTGTGTTCGTTTTGTGTGTCTTCCGTTTCAGAGATCCTCTCTTCTGCTGTATTTGTTCTGTTGGTTAGGCTCTCAATTTTGTGCTCTAAGTCAAGGATTTTACTTTTCATTTGTTGTATTTCTGAGGCTATGTGGTTCTTGAATTCCTTGAAGTCCTCCCAATTCTTCTCATTGTCTCTGACATATTTTAACATTATTTTTTTGAATTCCTTGTCTGGTAGATCTTCTATGTCTTCATCTCGCATCTCCGAAATAGACATTGGCTTTCGATCCTTTATTGGTAGGGTGTTGGCACTCTCATCTGGATCATTACCTTTTCTGGTATTTCTTCCCATTGTGTTAGTGTTTCTTTTTTGAGAGACCTAGGCACCAGTGTGCTGAGGGGTCTCCAAGCACTATCCTGTAGAGATCGGAGTCTGCAGGCGTGGAGTAGCAGGGTGTGGGAATTTTCAAGGCACTTTTGGTGCGTCTCCAGAACACTGGACCTCAGGGCGCCTCTTCCAGGGCCCAGAGGATTCAAAGCGCACTCTCAGCTCGTCCCCTACAGGTATGCTACCACAGGGCGTGGGGGAGTGAAGGCACTCTCTGTGCGCGCACCCTGTTTACTGAAAACACATTCTTTCTAAGAGTATAGTTCAACAGTCCTTACAGAAATAGTTATTTTATAACCGCCTTTGTAATCATGATAAAGAGATTTCCATCAAACCAGCAAGCCCATTGGTCCTTTGCCAAGCCCCACCTTACCTCACTCCAGCCCGTCTCAGACAATCACTCCTCTACTTTTCATCTTTATTGATTCACTTTGCTTATTTTAGAATTTTGCATAAATCAGGTCATATAGTGTACATTATTTTATGTCTATTTTTGCCCTGCATAATTTTGGGAATTCATCTCTGTCATTAGATGTATCAGTACTGGAAGAATTTTTTTTTTTTTTTTTCGCTGTCTGAGCAGGCTTCCATTGCATGGAAATACTGCGAAGTGTTTGCTACTCACCTGCTGTTAGACATCCTGAGTTTGTTCTCTTGGGGAAAAGCTTTCATGACTGGGAACTGTTAAGCCACTTGGTGGTTATGGTTAATTAATAAAGCGTCCGTGCTATTGTTCAAAATCATTGCACTGAGAACAGTGGGAGTCTTTGATGTGTACACCAGCACTTGGTCTTGGCAACCTTTTCAATAGTAGTTGATCTAGCAGACACATAGTGGTATGCCATTTCATGATTTTAATTTGCATTTATTATAGTTAATGAAGCTGAACATCCTTTTGTGTGCTTATCACTCATATTTTGGCAGCAGCGGTTGTTGAAGCACTTGCTCGAAGCAAGTTGTTCAGTTACTAATAACTATGAGAGCTCTTTATAACTTTGAGATCAAAGTCTTTTATAGGCATGTGCTTTGCAAACATGTTTTTCCCCACTCCATGCGCTGTTTATTCATTGTCCTTAATGCTATCTTTTGATGAGAAAAAGTTTTTGATTTTGAGCAAGCCAAATATATCAACAGCTTCTTTTATGGTTCATACATTTCCAATTTCATCTTGGAGATTTTTGTCTGTTCCAAAGAGTAGATATTTCGAATACAATATTTCAAGCAATCTGACATTGCACAGTGGACATCTCCGAGGGCCTCCTCTGCCGAGATATCCCAGTGGTCTCTCTGTGAAGAGGTACCAAACCCTGCTTGCCTTCCAACACCAGCCAGACGACCCCCTACTCCAGATCTCTCTCTCCAAACTCCTCTCCTTCTGTGTCATCACCGCTTTAAACTCCAAATCTCAAGAGTTAGCTTAGCGCGATTAAAACCTTCAAGTTGTTCAGAAACTCAAAAATGTTTTTCAGAACACAGTTGTGGTTAGAATAGCAAAGCTCTTCATGTGACTGGGTCAAGTCACATTTATGAGTTCTTCCATTCTGCCCATAGGATTTCCCTAAACATCTCTAGAAATACAGGCTTGTAGGTGAAGGCTTCTTTCACTGTTTCTATGTTTGAAAGTCTTTGTTTTGATGACAATAACATACCAGATTTAATGTTTTTGTTGTTTTGTTTTTTGCTTGTTTTCTTGTTAGTATTGCAAATGTTGCTTCAGGGGATCCTGGCTTGTACTATTTCCAGTAATTAAATCTGCTGTAATTTTTCATCCTAGTTCTTCAGAAAATAGGTGTCTTTTCCCCCTCTTCTAGAAGGAAGATTTTTCTCTTAAGTTCTAAGCAATTTGGTGATGATGTCCTCAGTGTGGTGGTGGTGTGTGTGTGTGCGTGTGTGTGTGTGTGTGCGTGCTCACACACAGTCACATTTATTCAGCTTCTTGAAACAAGGATAATAACTTGCATCAAATGACAGATTTGAAGAGTTGAAGACTGAAGTGCATTGAGCAGATACTGCGGAAACACAGGTGAGAAATACTGTAGGCTTACAATAAGTTAGGTGTAGCAAGGCTAGTGGGGGGAGAATGAAGGAGGGCTATTTCCTGAAAAAAAAAATAGACTTCATATGGAATATGAGACAAAAGAAGGAGCTTAGAGTATAGTCCAAAAATGTACTCTGGGTTACTGGAAAAATGATGTGACATTCATAGTCATTGGGGGGAATAAGCAGAGAAGCAAGGACAGTTTAGCCATAGGTTCACTGTAAATTCTGGATAATTTAGGTGAGGCTGTCTGGCAGACAGTTAAATATACATCTATGCAAGGATTTTAAAAGGATTTCTGCACCAAATGAAACTTACTTTTGAATTCTATTTTCTTTTTCAAGTGTGTCATATAAATGCAAAGTTCAGGAGAGAGATAATAGCTATAGATATCAATTTGATAAGCTAGTAGCTAAAGTCCTCGCCTTGCACATACCAGAATCCCAAATGGGCACTAGCTCTAATCCTGGTGGCCTCACTTCCCATCCAGCTCCCTACCTGTGACTTGGGAAGGCATTCAAGGATGGCCCAAAGCCTTGGGACCCTGCACCCACATGGGAGACCTGGAAAAGGCTCATGGCTCCTGCTTTCAGATTGGCACAGCCCCAGCTGTTGCAGCTGCTTGGGGAGTGAATCAGCAGATGAAAGATCTTCCTGTCTCTCCTTCTCTTTATATATCTGACTTTCCAACAAAAAATTTAAAATAAATCAATTTGAGTGACATTATATTATCTTTTACATAATAGTTGAGACCAACGGAATGGACATGATCTTCCAGGAGTGACTCTTAACCTTTAGACAATGAGAGCCGTAAGCTGAAGACAGATCTCTGGGCATGTCAACCTTGGTCTTTGGTGTGAGTTATGTGAATACCTTCAAGGAGTTTAGGTATGAACAACCAACCAAGTAGCCGGTTCATTGAGTAAAGTCCTACTTTGGCTTTATACGGGGTTGGAGGGACAGTGAGAGATACTTGAATTGTCCACTTCAAGCTGTCCCACCTTCCTTTCATGATGTCTTTCTGTTCTGCAGAGGTGAAAACCCTCAAGTGATACTCATTTGAATTTCAGAGGGCAGTGACAAGGTGGAGGCCACCTTTCTTCCACTGTTCCTGCTGTCATGTAAGGCTCTGTGTTCATGCATGGAGAGGTGATTGCAGGGCTGCATACAATGGTCCAGGGGTTGGCATCTCAGTTCTTGAGGCTCCAACCTCCACTTCACCCTTTAGGCCAAGCACCTCTATGCCCTGTGGCCCCACAGACTCTCAGGATCTATCTGTTGTCTGGCTACAACTTTATATCCTCATTCTTAGAGTTAAATAAAGTTTTATTTGCCTATATCAGCCTTTTTTAACATACTAAAAATCACATCAATTATGTTAAATATTGATGCTAAGACTCCATGCCCAAATATCATGATTAGATAGTTCTAATAATGGTAAATATTTTGTAAAACATTCCAAGTGATTTTAGCATTTGGTCAGGCTTTGTATTTTTAAGATTTATTTACTTATTTGAACAGCACCATTACAGAGAGACGAAAGAAGAGAGTAGGGGAGAGGATGAGGAGAAGGAAAGAGAGAGAAAGAGAGATCTTCCATCCACTGGTTTACTCTTCAAATGGCTACAATGACTAGAGCTGGGCCAGGCCAAATCAGGAGCCAGGGGCTTTGTGGGTGCAGGAGTCCAAACATGTGGGCCGTCTCCCACTGCTTTCCCAGACAGCAACTTTACCCACTACATCAAAATTCTAGCCCTTTGGTGAGGCTTAAAGTTTTGAATTTTGCTAACGTATTTGTATCTTGCTAATTTTGTGCCTCCCACAAAACCCTGCTTCTCTGCTGCATCTTTGTACATGCATCATGAAATTAGATGGTCACTTGGTTTTCTGAGAAGACACTAAAGTTGTTTATCTAGACTTTTAGTCTGGTTGAAGTAAAACATAGCTCACCCTAGACTTACTGAATTCAATAGCTATATTGTTCATCTACCTGTGAACAGCTTCTTTGTAGATGTACAATCAATACCTCTAGAGTGAAAATTACTGGACTATTTTGGTTTCCTAATCTGTTGGATTTCCACATGTAATTTTTATAAATTCCTACTTATTTGTAAATTGTTTATTGGCAAATAAGACTTGGGATTGATCTGAAGTTTAGATGTGAGTGTAGCACAGAAATTAGATGAACTAGTTGAATTTTTTTTAATGCAAACAGCGTTTAATCAGGCTCAAGTCCTTCAAGTTGTTTTCTGATTAGATACCCCAATTGCCAGTTAATTCCTGGTGAATAGATACAACTGACTCATTTATCTTTCAAATTCCAAGTTGGAAGCCTCAAATGAGCAAAAATAATTCTGGCTGCACAGTTTGTTACATATCAGGCTAAATCTGGCCCACATCACTGTGAAATATGCCCTCCAGCTTCACAACCTTACGATATAGTGCCAGAGAGATTTAGCACTAATAGGGTGTTTTGAAATCCAATAGTGCAAGCACATGTGGGCCCACGTTTTCCAAGCTTAATACTTCACGTGAGTCCTTAATTAAAGTCATTAATGATAATTAACCTCATGGGAAAAATTATTCATCTGATTGGTAAAAATACACTTGGTTTCATTGTGGTCTATTGTCCTCTTTTGAAGGGTATAGATGGATTATTTTTCCTTGTATGTGTGTCCAGTCACCCAGCAGGCAGGATGACAGAAAGCTATAGATGTCTCTTTTGTTCAGATTGGAAAGATGTGGAGTAAAAAAGAAATATCTAATGCTGTATAAAAAGCCTCTCTCTCCACAATAATTGCCTGCTAGCTTCCTTGAGAAGACACAGTACGCACGCATTGGATGACCGGTAATGAATAATGCAAGGTTTACTCACTTTATCCGTTTGCTCCGAAAAATCAATTTGGGGATTTAAAGTTTTTATTCACCTAAATGCAATGGATCAATTAATATGCACTGTTTGCTTCTAGATTTTAACCAGATGTCAGTATTAGAAGATCTTGGCAGGGGTACGAGGTGTACAAGTTACAGAATGGGAGCAGATCACCCCATTTTTCTTTTCACTGTAGAGCTCATGGTGAGGATGAAAATTCATCATCCACATAATTACCAGATTGCCCCTCCCCTTACATGCCCATGGAGGAGCAAGATAAATACAATAGATGAGACATGGACACACTAATTTTCTGGCCTTGGGGAAGGCGAGTGGGTAACCACGAGAGTTGGGAAACTGTTCATTAAAGCACTGTGAGATCTTGAAAAAGGTCATAGAAAATGTATGTTACAAACATCTGTGACTGTATTTCCAAGAGTTCTTGCACCCAACTAAGTTTGTATTTCTTTCTTTTTTTTTTTTTTAAAGATTTTTTATTGTTATTGGAAAGTCGGATATACAGAGAGGAGGAGAGACAGAGAGGAAGATCTTCCGTCCGATGTTTCACTCCCCAAGTGAGCTGCAACGGGCCGGTACGCGCCGATCTGATGCCGGGACTAGGAACCTGTTCCGGGTCTCCCACGCGGGTGCAGGGTCCCAATGCTTTGGGCCATCCTCGACTGCCTTCCCAGGCCACAAGCAGGGAGCTGGACGGGAAGTGGAGCTGCCGGGATTAGAACTGGCGCCCATATGGGATCCCGGGGCTTTCAAGGCGAGGACTTAAGCCGCTAGGCCATGCTGCCGGGCCCTAAGTTTGTATTTCTACACCCCCCCCAAAAAAAATTATGAAAAATATACTTGTTGTTGAGGAGCTGTCCATATATATTCAGTTTAAAAGAGATCCAAGTGACTCTTCTTTCATCCTGGCTGCTTCTCTCCTAACATCTCCAATTTCCACAAAAGAACCCTGAGTAATTAATACACAGGTACTTGCAAAGCCCTTTAGGATCTGCCAACAACTAGAGGGAGTTGCTTTGAATAGTGTTGTACCCCTTCTGTCCCCAGAATGGGCGATGTGTGTGCATCCGGAAGAGGCATGGGTATGGGTGGTTATACAAAGGTTCAGATCCTGGACTGATTGTGGCTCCTTATCCTCTGGGCTCAAAGGAGGCCTCTGTTGTAACCCCACCATTGTTTGCTTTGTCCCTGATCGTGCTCCCTCCATGTTCTGATCAAGGTGTATGGCTCCCCACTAAACACACACCAAACAAATCCCCATCTCAAAATGCAAAAACCAACATATTGGCATAGCTCAGTCCCTCCAAGTATTCTTGGTCATTTCTATGTGGTGTGTCCAGGTAAGTAATCACAGAGTTGGAAAATGTCACAGATTTGGGCCAAGTGAGTATTTATGTGTACCTAGGTGTCACCTGACTGAGCTAATTTGAAATCAGAAAGTTGCTTCTTTTGTGAAATGTAGAAGCAGCTCCTGATTTATTTGGTGTCTGTCTATCTAGCACACATTGTTTAAAGTAGATTAAATCTCTGAATACTATGAGGGCACACTGCTTTCAACACCCGGGCACTTGAGAAGGGTTCTTTACAAAAATTGATATGCTAACTAAAGATGGCTTTCCTCTTTAAAGTAGACCATCAAAGGGCTTTGTTTGGGAAACACATTATCCAATCTGTCAGTGATCTATTTTAAAAATTCATGTATGTTAATATAATTCTCTGTTCCTCCCATATACTCCAAGTTACTGTCATTTTACCCTTGTGATTAGGGATGTCTAAATTAACACTGAAACTGCCTCAGTCAAATCGGCGTATATTAATAGCTAAGACTTAATGAATGCCCAGTCTGTCCCAAGGGCTTTCTGTGTAAAAACTCGTGCAGTTCTCTCTGGAGCCAGGTACTGTTAGAATCATTGTTTTCCAAATTAATTCAGGTATCCAAACTCACAAACCTAGGAGGTAGCAAGCCAGAGTTTGAACTTAGGCAAGTTGGTTCCAGAACCCAAGCCCTTAGTCCCTTCCCTCCTCGTTCTACAGTATCGAAGACTAAGAAACAAACTAGACCATTTCAAAGTTCACCGCAAAGTAAGATTTCTAACAGAAATAAGGAGAAATAAGGAGATGTTTCAGGGAAGGCATGATGCTTGAATCAGTTCCTAAATAAATAGCATTAAGAGATCATGTGAATCTTTCATTAATTAAAGATTTTTTAAAAATAGGGTCCTCTAAGAAAACCTGACTTAAAATTGGCAGGACCACATCTAGTTGTGTGGATAAGCTAATGAACTTGAAATGATACCAAACAGTGGCTATAGAATTCTGTATGATGCATGCCAATGTGAGTGTAGGCAGATGAGCAGGTAAGAAATTCAACCTACGCCAGCAATCCAGTACATCATGATCCTCACGATGTATTTTTGAAGACTTATTAAGAAACAGTCACATGGGAGTAGTCAGAAGTTTTTCTAAGCTGGGATTGGGGTGGTAGAGGTGGAAGTGGAAATGATATGGGAAATCAGGGTGTAGGAGATTCTTTGAGTTTGGATTAGGGTTGAGGGTGTTGGCATTTTAGGATTATCATGGTTTAAATCTCATAGCAGCCCCTAAGAGAGGCTGCCAAATCTGGTGTTGCTTAAGGAAGGCTGTATCCTGGACTCTAGAGTCCCGCTTTTTAGAGACCCTCTGCCCCATGTCCCATGTGGCATGGAAGGGAGAACTGACGAGTATCAAAGAACAGGTGGCCTTGAATACAGAACATCCCAGCTGTACCCAGTAGCCAAAATGCCAGACCATGGCAGACTGAGCTCTGAGGCTTTTGTGTGATGGAAAAGGGGAGGAAGCCCCAGTAAGAACTAAATGGATGTTTTTAATCCTGTTCACTGGCTAGTCAAACACTTTAAATTGAATACTCCAAAGTGGTGGCATTTCAATAATGGGATGGATTCGTTATTCAGTGATTTGCTTGTCAACTCAGTATGCCGTGTCACAAAATTCATACCAACCATAGGCAACAGAAATACCAGGTCTCATGAGGCGATATAGAAACCATCACTGCCTGGGTGCATCAAGAAATCTCATGGAAAAAAAGAGACTGAATAGAAGACAATGAGATTGAGACAGAAAGGATGGAGGTGGGCATAATGTAAGGACAATGATGTAAGGATGGGATTCCTTGTTCTTAGCAGGCAAGATGCCTTAGGCAGCAAGTAACCTCTCATAAGCACTAAGCATGCTAATAATGGTACCTTTGAGATGACCCTGAAGCCCTATGCAAGTCCACACCTGCTTCTAAAGAGTGTCTGACATTTCTCAATCTGCTATGAGATTAATTTAAGCAGGAACTGGACGGCACATCCAACCTTCCTTTCCCAGAGACATTCTCTTTGGGGCTGCTCCTTCTCCGTGGTCCACATCTCACTTTGCCATACTCTTCCACAGTAGTCAAGGGATGCTCACGAGCTCTGTAGTGCCCTCTGCCTCTCTGAGTCCCTCCGCATTCAGATCAGAAAAGGCCACACACCCACCAGAGCTATGCTGTGCTCCCTCGGATTGCACTTTGGGACTGCAATCCTAATGTGTGTGTTCTCTTCGTCTCTCAAAGTTAAGCAATTTTCCTGTCTCATTGGGCAGCGAAAAATGCTGACATGGCTCTTTCCCAAATCACTGACTGTTCGCATGAAGGCATGTTACACCATTCTCAGCTGGGTATGTAACTACGTAACCCACATCTCTCCATGTCAAGTCTGTTTTCATAGGATAACAGATAAAGAACAATGAACCCATATTCTGCACAAATGCTGTTTAAAAAAATTTATTAAGTCCACTATTTACAAGAATTGGTGACAGTTTAGAAAATCTCTATTTAATTTTATCCTTGTACATTTAGTCAAAAGACAATATAAGCAGATTCATAATGTCCTCTACTTCTTTTTCTCTATAACTTGAAACTTTACTAATCTTTGTGTCTTGATCTCTGTCTTCCTTTCCCTCCCTCCTTTTGTTTGGCTGGGCTAGTCCATTGTCACAGGGCAACGGGAAAGTCGGACCCCTCCCTAAGTCCTTGGAGCATCTTTCCTGGGCCCTTCGATAACAATGAACTTACTTCCTTGCTTTATATGTTCTTCTATTTCTTCCTCTGGTTCTTTGTTTGTCATGACAATTGACATTATTTCTCCACACAATTAGTGTTCTATCTGAAAGAACTGCAAGCCTCTGGTTTTTCTGAATGGAAAAGTATTCACCCTGAAAATTCCACATAGCAAATATTCATATTCAGGGAGTTACATGCAAGATAGATTAAATTATTTTTTAACAATGAGCAGGTAAGATACAAATTAGTTTTCTAGAATGTTCAAGCTTGCTTCTGACAGCTGCTGAGATAAGAGCTACAGACTCCAGAGTAGGGTTAGGATCTCCCCAGGAAGCTGTCCACAGCATGCACAGGGTGCCCCCTGCAGAAAGAGCCCACTAGAAATGATCTAGAAATAGAGCATGGTGTTCTAGGAGCTTCTCAAACTATCAACCATTATGGAAGAAATGCTCTTTTGGCAAGTTTCCTTTGGGAGGGGGCAGACGGTAAATGTCCAAAAATGGCATGAGCAGAAAATTTCCACTAGAATTAGTGATAATTGAGTGTTGCAGTCACTATTCTATGCTCCTCTAGAAGTCCCAGTGGTGAGGCAGACACACCCACATATCAGCAAGCAGAATGAGTTCCACAGTTCAAATCCAGCCTCCATGACAGTCAGGGCCATCTCCTCATTAACATCACCCCCCCCAAAACACGCATAACATGATATTTAAGTCATTTAAACTGTAAAGACAACCCAGCCTAGAGAGAGTCTTCCAGGGGTCTGAGACAACAGCCAGCCAAAGTTTCACTTGGTCACTGAAGATGCTGGCTGGAGGGCCAGCCTGATCAGCAACCCATCTAAAACTTCTCTCTGTTTTCCCAGAGTGGGTGCCCAAAGCCCTGGAGGAAAGGGCAGGGGTGGTCACCCCATCATAGTTAGTAATCGCAATGTGGCTAGTAGCATGGTGTGGCCCAAGGAAGCATGAGTAGAGAATCCCAGAGGTGGAGCCTGAAGCAGGACGGTCCTAAGGGAGCCAGAGCAGGCAGTGCACAGTCTGGCATCCGCATCCCCAAGCCAGAGACAGAGATGTGGGCAGAGATGCCTTTGCTTTGAAGAGCTTAAAACTCACCCAGAGGGCACTGGGTGTGAATTTATTTCTTTGAGTAGCTCAGCCTGTGACAACCAAACATTCTCAGCAGAGAAACATCAACCGGAGAAATCAGTGGTCTCATCATGGAGGAGTCCAGGAAGCCAAAATCAGTGTATCAGCAGGGCTGGGTCATGCCCTGGGAGCTGTTCCCAGCCTTTCTCTTTGGTATGTGGACAGCTCTCTTTGACTCTTCCCACTGTTTTCCCTGTGTTCATGTCTGTTCCCAAACTCCCACTTTTTATAAGGATCCCACTCATGATGGATAAGGGCCTGCCCTCCTGCCCTCATTCTAACATGACAGCCTCTCCAGATAATATCACGTTAAGAATGGTTTATTTCCCAAATCAAGTATTCTGGGAACAGGCAGCTTAATAAACACAGCAGTTTATCAAGCCTCATCCATCCCTCGTCAGTTGGTTATACGGCTGCGTGTCTTCGCTTCCAACATGAGCGAGCACTTGCAGAAAGCACAGCCCTGCTGCTCCAACTGCTGTTCGCTCTGAACAAGACTGTGGAGGAAGGACTTCTCAGCCTCACCGAGGCTTGACGGTCCTACACCAGCAGGAGAGCCTGTGTCGGGAACACGAAGGGTGCGCTCAGGTGCACGTGTTCTCTGTCAGAACCGAGCAGCGATCCAGAGCTCCCGACTCTAAATATTTACAAAGTACCATTGATCAGAATGAAAGCGAATGCTTCTGTTGCACCACGTTGGGCATATGGTAGCAGCATGAAATCAAAGATAAATGGTGCCGGCTGGTTCCAACTGGATTTAATGCCAGCAATAATTATTTTTAATCAGATGGAAAGTTCCCTTGGTGATACCAAGCCATCTAATATTGGAAAAATAATTCTGTCAGTGCTCATTTTCTGATGCTATTTCTACAAATCATTTCCTTAGAGTCTTTTGAAGTGTAACCTTTTATCTTTCCCACCGTTCTCCAACAAAAGTGAGTACAACGAAATGTAACTAAGACCTGTGAACAGCCCAGAACAGATGAAATTTGTTGACATTTGGTGTGGGCTGGTGTGTGAAGCAAGTAGGAGGATTAGCTGTGTTCCTGGGGTAATAAGGGCCCAAAGTGGGTGCCTATGGCAAGGCTGTGTATGCGTGTGTGTACCACCACAACTCCAATACATCACATGAAAGCAAAGATGCATTTCCTAGCCAACTATTCCCTGGCATTTCTAAATCACCTCACCATTTGAATTCACTTACAGGTTAATGGATACTCATATAGGAATACAGTTTAAAAGCTCATTTGCAAGCAACACAAAGGACAGCTACATGTCTGTAAAAATTTGATAGGGACAGGTGAATAAAGGGCAGGCCCCATCTCTGCTTCAAACCTCCATTTGTTTTTTTTTTTTTTTTTTTTTTTTTTTTATTAATTATTATGCATTATGTGACAGTTTCATATGCTCTGGGAATCCCCCCACCCCTCCCTACACCCCTCCCCCCTGGTGGATTCCTCCACCTTGATGCAGTATTACAGTTCAAATTCCATCAAGATTCTTTCCTTGCAAACATATACCCAGCATAGAGTCCAGCTACTCATTGTCCAGATGGGTTGAACAGTTTGTTGGGGAGACCATTTCTGGTCCAAAGTCAGAGCTGGTAGAATATCATCCCAGTCAATTAAGAGTCTCAATATAACATTAACAGCAATTTGTAACATTATGGAATTGACAAGGTTTTGCGTAACCAGTATGTTAAAAAAAACAAAACAAAACAATACAAAACAAAAAAGAAGCAAGTTCTTAACCACAACCTATGATTAGCTCATTGACATTTCAATTTTAGTTCATATACAGGACCAGCTGCTATATACCTTAAAATGGCTATAAGGTACCATTCAGCTGTCTCGTGTCTGTTTCATTTTAGTATTTAGCCATTTGTTGTGTTGAAGTCTAATTTTACTGATCTTGGCAGATTTTAGGATAATCTAGACTGGCTTGTAACTCTAACAAGACATTTGTCAGCAGTTAAGGTGCAGAACATTTTTTTTTTTGGGGGGGGGGTGTGCAGGAAAGTCCCCAACACCATGGTAAGGAGTGACTAATCTTTGTGTCCTACCCAGCGAGGCATTAGCCAATCCATGCCAGCTCTTTCCTGTCGGATTTCAAGCTCTACTTTTTGTTGTTTGTCTATTTATTTTAGGTTTTTTTTTTAGTTTGTATGATTGTTTGTTTGCTGTGAGGGGTTTTCGGAGCAAACCTCCATTTGTTCCTGGCTGCTGAATCCTCTACTCTTTCTTTCTGGGCTTACCAGGATGGCATAGCCCAATATCAGGCTGTACTTGGCCGTTTCTGCCAAGATTGTCCAAATGCTGAGGGCCCCATGAGCATGCTCTGAGTCAGGGATGGAGCCACTCATCTCTTTTGTAGCTCCCAGTGATCAAAGAGTGACCAAAGCCAAGGCTAATTTTCCACAGGCCAGATACATTCACAGTCTCTCAAAGGGCCATTGCAAGAGCCAGAGACTGAAGCTATAGTAGGAGTTAGGTCTTGGTGACCCTCGGCTCTGGGCACCTTCGTACATCCATCTTCCTGGCTCTGGTTCTGCAAAAAGTTTCCTCTTTCGGCTCCTCCTGCTCCAGACTGTGGGCCAAACACTTGTCATCTGGGCTTTCCACACCACTCAGAAACTGGGTTATTGCTCTGCATCCTTTGCTGTAGACTAAACTTGATCCAAGCTACTGCTGCCAGTCCTAGAGCAGGAATCTCATCAGTAGACCTCTGAGAGGGCAGCATGAGGCACTGACCAGTCATGGGACTGTCCCTGGCACAGTGTAGATGGTCGTTCTCCTGGCACCAATAGGAAGCTCTTTGCATTCTGGCCTTTAAATGAGCTTCCTTATGACCTCACTTTTGGGCAAACACTCTATCTCACAATTTACCTTTGTCGCTGGAAGAAAGAGCTTAATCACTTATCCATTTAGAAGTTACTAAGATGTATCTGGAATTAAAAGCTTCTGGAGCTCCCAGCAGAGGAAGGTGAGAGATCGCAGTGCATGTGTTGAGAAGGTAAAGGATTCCATTCACCGTACAATTTCTATCATGAGCCAGTTGGCTTCCTGTTGTTAGCTTTTAACAGAAATGAAGGATGATCTGACCTAGCTATTCAACGACATCTCATTAACAATAATTTTGGACAGTAGGGCATTTTTTTTTGCAAACAAATCCAAGGGATGAACATATTAAAGGGATTTTCTATATTAACAAAAATTCTTTTTTCTATTCCATCTAATTATTAAGCACGCAAATGCTTAATTAGACCTTTCCTATGAATCTGGGACAGGTTAAGCACTTTGCAAGCATTAACTCCATCCACACTCCTAGAACCCTGGAAGGGAATTTAATTATCATCCCTATTTTACAGGCAAGGAAAAGGAAGCTGACAAGGTGACAGAGCTAGTAGGCAGCAAGCATTTGGATTTGAACTTAGGTGGCCTGGCTCCAGAGTTCTGTGTGGAGAAGAGCAAAGCTCTGCTAATTGTAGCCTCAACTGACATCAGGAAAAATGAAATGGGAATGGAACTTTTGTTGAATCCTAACTTATTTTACCAATAAGTACATCCATCTCCCAATACACAAATAAATTAGAAATTTATGTTCCTATCCATATTGAGATAAATTTCCAGTAAAATTTTACTTTCTATGTTTACCCATTTTTAAACTTTATAACATATACTTGCTATTTGATTAATATTTATAATGATAATCAATCTAAAAGCTATTTTATCATCTAAAGAGGTGGCCATAGGGAATTTAAAAATGAAATTCCTACACACACCATGCAATTTTTCCTACAAAATATGGTGGAGTAATAAGTACGTTTTTCAATCAAAAACACTAAATTAACATAAATTTGGGTAAAAGTTGAAGTACACAAAAGAATATTACAAAATTTCCAATTTTTAAAGCTGAACCCATATATTATTCTGTTTTTAATTGTTGAGTCTTTTGAAACAACAGAATGCTTTGACATAGGTAACATATCTACTATTTTTTAAACATTTATTTTTTTTATTGGAAAGGCAAATTTAAAAAGAAAAAGAGAGACAGAGAGAAATATCATTTCCCAAGTGTCCGCAATGGCCAGAACTGAGACGTTCCAAAGCCAGGATCCAGGAGCTTCTTCCAGGTCTCCCACACAGTGCGGGGTCTCAAGGCTTTGGACCATCCTCGACTGCTTTCCCAGGCCACAAACAGGGAGCTAGAAGGAAAGTGGAGCAGCCAGGACACAAACTGACACCTACATGAGATCCTGGCACGTGCAAGGCAAGGAGTTTAGCCACTAGGCTACCTTGCTGGACCCAAAACATATCTTTTTTTAAAGTATATTATGTGTCTGAAATTTCTATAATACTTAGATTCCTTTGAACAATTTTGAAAGGGCAATGAAATTATTTTATTTTTAAATGTCAATAGCTACACTGCAATAGGCTGAAAATTGTATCCTTTATAATTATTTAACTTACAACAAAAATTTTTAAGGGTCAGTTTAAAAATGTGCAAGACCATAGGATAATTTTCTAAAGTTGTTTGGAGTATTATGTGACAAAAATATTCAAAGACGATGGCGTTGATCCTTGAGCATCTTCCAGGGCTTGAGGATGGGTGGTCACATGGGCACCTTAGGCTTTGGGGGAAGGCTTTCAGTCAGGCTGCTTTCAGGGACAGAGCAGCTCTGTTCAATCCACAGTGAACTTGACACAGCTTGTAGGAGTCTGTGACTCGCCTAGGTCTAAGCTATTGTATGTCTCTAAAGCCAAGAGCCCTAAGCCCAGTGGTTTCCATCTCCTTCATCACTTGTGATTTTTTTTTTTTGAATTTTAAAATCTGGTCGTAAGTTGTATTGATCCTATTTTTAATCCTATCACCTCTGGCTTTCTCTCATTTGACACAACCATAGGATATTGCTAGTTTGTTCTCAAAATGGCCAAATACTGATTATTTTAGACACTTAATGCTACCAACTCCCTCCACCCACCTTTTTTTGACTACATGATTTGCACATGGACATATTAAAGTAGGAATTTATTGTGACTTAATTTTTCTTTATCTCATCAGTCAACTCACCTACTCAGACACAAGTCAATTATACAACCACACACTGGAAACTGTGTGCCGTTTCATGCAGATTTTTCCCTGCCCATAAAGTTCTTTCAGATTTGGGAAGACTATGAGAGGTGGGAGGTGGGAGTGGGAGGTTGATAAACAATGCATGATTGCGAAAGAATTTTACTTAAGTCTACCTCCTCCAAACTACATATTTCTTTTTCCTACTCTAATCCAAATGTTTAAACCAAATGAAAAATCACAGAATTTAAGAGCTCTGGTTGTTTTGTTTTCATTGTTCAGAGATGGAAGGACTATAACAATATGCAAAATATGAGAAAATTGGATATTCACATTTCATCTTCATCATTAAAATCTTGACTTGTATCCATTATCAGCAAATGTATGAACAGCCTAGCTGATAAAATGAATAAAAACCTTTGGGTAATGGAAATGCCCAGTGTGTGCATTTTAATGGCCGGAGTTTTATGGAAGACAAGGCAGAGAAAGATGGTGCACAAAGTTTTTCAAAGAAGCAAGAGCTCAATTGTCCATGGTCATGAACAATTCAGCAACTGCCTCAACAAATACATCAGGCATACAAATATTGCGTAGCCTTGAAAATGTTCAGACTCCCTGAATTTTGTCCCTACCCTGTTCCATGCCTTCCTCTTCACTCCCTAAAACACACACGTACTCGGACTACTGACTCCAAACATCCATTCCGTCCTATCTGTTAGTGACATGGTCCCTAATCCTTAACCAAGTATGTGAGGAAGCTTCAAAATGTTCATGACAAACTCAAATTACAAAAGGAATGCATGGATTTCAAAATTGTTCTGCACTAAAATCAATGCATCTTTTAGAATAATATTTATTTATTTAGAAGGCAGAATGACAGAAAGGAGGAGGGAGGGAGAGAAGAAGAGTGGGAAAAAGGAGAGAACAATTTTTATTTACTTGCCAATGGGCCAGGCTGAAGCCAGAAGCCAGGAACTTCACTGGAGATTCCCCTGTGTCTGAGCAGGGATGAAGCACTTCAACTGCTCTCCCAGGCACATTAGCAGGGACATGAATCAGAAGCAGAGCAATCAGGACTTGAACAGATGTGCACGTATAAGATGCTGGCATTACAAGTGGTGGCTTGACGTACTGTACCACAATGCTGGCCCCAAGCACCCAAATAACTTTTCCTATGAATTTTTGAAGTCCCCCCACTCCACTGAGTACTGAAGCTCAATGGAAAGACTGCTTCCTCAAGGTCTTGAAATACCTGTTAAATGAGTGACCATGCAACTAAGTTTTGACTGTAATGATCTGCTTTCCGGAAAGTCTCCATTAAAGAATGGGCATGTTTTCAGCTCTACACTAACCACCTTCCAGGAGCAAGGATGTTATGGTTGGAGTTCAAGAAGCTGTATGTGAGCCCCAGGGAGGCAGGACAGTGAGGTGAGACATCCTGGGTCTGTGACAGACCAGAATGACTCTGGCCTGGCTGTCTCGGACTTTCCTTCTGGAATGGAGATCAGTTCTTGTCCTGTTAAATACCATGATTATTTTTCTGTTCTGTGCTCCCAGCTGGGAGTGTCTTTAAACTACCCTAACCCTAAAATAAATTATGTGTCATGATGTGCTTTATTTGATGATAATGCTTAACACGTTTTTATGACAAAGCGGAAAGTCTGAGAGATCTGCCATTTCATTTGTTGCACATTAGCTCCAAATGCTTGGGGAATGGTTGGGTTTCCCTCAAGTTTGCTCAATCATGCCGTGATTTCCAATGACTTCAGCCAGTGTGTTTGGAAACTGTGGTTTTCATGTCATAACTCTCTGAGCCTTTATAGTAAAATAAGTCTTTTCAAGTGTCAAACTCTCTCTGAAAGGGAAGAAACGCTTTTCAAAGCCAAACCATATTCATTGTCATGATCTCGTTTTGTCTGTTACTGCAAGTATCCTCTCCACTTACCGAACAGACAAGGAGACTTAAAAACATTAGTGGAAAATAGAACTGTAACTTTGTTTTGGTGCAAAAACGCTTTTTAAATCTATGCATAGCTTTATCATAATAGGCATTTTCCATGAACTCTTTGAGGACCTTTCCTATGTAGATTTTGAATTTTCTTCACTCCAAATGCTTGCATTCTATTTCTGTTACACATAAACTTTTTGAAGTGCCTTTGGATTAACCCTCACCCCTTGTCTCTGACATAATCTCATGTGTCTCTTGCTGAATTTATATCATCCTAAAGGTAAGGCCGATGCCTGTTAGGGATATTTTTATTTAAAATGAGAGAAATGTAAGTCAAGTCAACTTAACGAAAGCATCATTTATTTGATCCTGAATTGTTCATGGAGAAGGATGCTTTAGTGCTGTTAGATCATGCCCTGTCCTGAGAAATGTGTTCTGTGGCCTCTGAAGACTTGGTGATTCCCAGCATCTTAATTACTGCATTACTACCCCATATGGGCTGCCTCTGATTTGTTGGGTTTAGGCCACGGGACTATCCCTGGACTGATGCCCTGGTTGGGGGGGATGGAATGCTCTGATCAGCAATGCCTGGTCCTCAGGTCCCCCTTGGAGCCAATGGGACTGAAACAGTAGAGTGGGAGAAGATAAGGGATTGTTATCACCAGGAAGGAGCATAATTAGAAAAACAATAAATGAAAGTCATCTACTATATGCATTCAAGAACTTTAAAAGCAATAAGGACAAATAATCTGCTACTTTCAACATCTTTGGATGCTTTCTAGGTAGTGTCTGTTTCATCTTTCTATATTTCACAGCTAATTAACTTGGCATACAGATAGTGCTCATTATTTACATAGGATTTCTACTCCTTTAAATTCTCTTTTAAATTTCCTCTGGCTTTTCAACTTAGAAGTGCACGCATTTGGGAAGACCTAGGCTATGCAGAAATGGGATGGTTTCAAATTCTTTGCTTTAAATAGATAGGATGGCTGGATTTGAAAGCTTTGAAGAATTATAGCTTTGAAGAATTACAGAGAATGCAATAGCTCCAATTTAGAAAGTGTTCCAAAAGATCATGATGTGGTGTGCTACCCACATATGGAAGGAAGAGTATTCAAAGCTAGTCTGAGATGACCACAGTGTTTGTCTACTACAAGAGTGTTACCTTCAATTCCTGCAGAAATTTGAGTGTGAGTCAGGCAGAGAAATGAGACCTACATGGGGTAAGACCAAAGGTGGATCAAGAAAGGTTACTTGTCAGCTGTTCAAATGGTATCCGGTGCACTCAAATGACCACATGGCATCAGCACCCAAGTGTTCTTCATGCAGTAAATGACATAAGGCAGCAAGCCAAAGTGTAGTCATGTTGAAGTGCCAAGTGTGGCATAGGATTCCACTCAGAACTAGTGGCTACAGAGAGAGTTCAGGATTCACTCTCAACAGTAAGTTCTAGAGAAAGTTAAACTCTCCAAGACTGAGGAATGGTTCAACATATCCAGAATTTCACACCCAGCAGAAATCACTGGATACAAATCAAGAAACAAAGGTGGTAACAGCACATCATGAAGATGAGGGGATTGGTTATGGCTTTGACACAAAGCATGTAGTTGCGGGACAGATTTCAGATTCCAATGCCTGGAAAGTAACAGTGCAAATAATTTGCCCATGTTGATCATAATGACTGAGAAACTTGGGATTCAGCTTTCCAGCTAAGGCTTTCAGCTATGACAGCTTTAGAATGATGAGAAAAAGGAAAATAAATGATGAATTTGAGGCAATCTTCACTTAGTTTATAAATGTGTCATTCATTTTATATCTTGAATTACCTTCTATAGTGCTGGGTATTATACACAATACAGATGTATTGAATTAAAGCAGGACTGGCACACACAGACACACACACTCATCCGTCCCAATGTGACCACACATAAAGCAAAGGATTACAAGTGTAGCCACAGATGGAAAGAATGCTGGCTGACCTCCCTGGTGACACAAATGTAACGAGTTGGCTCAAGTATTCAAACCAAGGAGCCCACCAGCTTCCAGACCACACCTCCAGGATCTGCCAAAACGCATGTCTGGGTCAATCTACCCTTCCCATTCTCAGGAAGTGATGTGGGTTTCTAGGTCTATGATTTCTCCAACTTTAGCAAAATATCCATTCAATGCAGAAGTAGGATTTTCACCCTCAAACTGATGGCACCTCCCAGCCCAGCAACCACACAGGAAGCAAACTGTTACTATATTGGGTTGACTGATGTGATACTTCAGGACATTCCTGCCCGTGGTAGCCTCCTGGGTCCCTTGCCCCTTTGTCTCTTGCTTCTTTTTCAAGTAGTATGTTTCACAGGAAACACTTTACTGTCCCATGGCCACTAATCCTATGAGGTTGCTAAACAGTCTTTGTAACATCTTGGGAATGAGACAGAGTAGGTGTTGGCAGGCAATTTTGGCCATCAGCAGGCTGGCAGATGTCACAGCCAGGTTGTCCTCATGCCCAAGTGGTTAGCGGGAGCCAGGCCAGAGCTCTAAGCTGGCCATTCAAGGGCACACATGGCAGGAGTAGGCAGTAAGCATGAAGCATACTCGAATCGGAAGTGTACTTGGGTCAAAGAAGACAGGTAGCCTGGTAGGAAATCAAAGATAAACAGGGCAAGTTTCCTTGTAAGGGCTCAGAAACATGGCCCAGAGAACATTAAGGTCAGGGGCACTGGGAGGTATAGCTGCCTGTGCCAGAAGTGCACTTGTCCTTAAGGAAAGCTTGGTCAAAGGACATCAGAAAGTTCCATCATCACAGTTTCACACTTTCTTCTTTGAAAAAAGATGTATTTATTGACTTACAGGACAAAGTGACACACACATGCAGGAGAGAGCAGGAGTGACAGTGAGAGATGTTGACCTTCCATCTCTGGTTTCACTGCCCAAATGGTCACAACCACGCTCAATCAATCTGAAGCTCTATTCCGGTCTCTCTATTCAGGTATCCAAGCACGTTGGCCATCTTGTTCTGCCTTTGCTGGAAGCGTTAGCAGGAAAACGGGTTGTCAGTGGAGCAACTGAAACTTGAACCTGTATTTCAATATGGGGGTGCCAGGATTTCTAAGTGGTGGGTTAACCCATTGCTTTGTAGCCCAGACCACTCTCACATAGATTTGATGAGTAGCCCGTCTTTTAGTCTCAGAGCGCTGGGTAAGGGGTTTTGATTCCCCGGGTTTTTGTTTCCACAGAATCATCTTAAAGCATACCTCTATATACGTGTTCACTCAACAGCTGTAGGTCTGAGCATAGTGGAAGCTCAGGTCTTCTCACCAGATATGGTGCTGGGGACCAGGCACAGGGACAGTACCTTCAGGACGGTGACAACTGCAGAAGAGGCCTTCCCTGTTCTAACCATTCTTCTGCCTCACAGCCTCTGGCTCCTGGAGCAGGGGAGGGGCTGTACATTGCTGGGCTCGAGCAGGAGCTGCAGAGATGGGCCCGAAGCAGGCAGGCAGCAGGGACACTGCTGAGTCTGCTCTGGCTGATGCTCCAGTTGGCCCTAGCACCTCTATGCAAAGACCCTGGGCTCAGCCTCAGGCACAAGCTCTTGGGAGAAGGTGGTAGCGCACTAGGCAGACATTCTCTCTTCGCCCACATAAATCCTCAGAGGGTTTCCCTCTGTGGGTTTATAAAAGCCCTTTATCTAATTCATAGCCCAGAGAATTGAGCTTGCTGGCAAGAGGCTTTTTAAGTCACATTTTGAATAATTGCTCAGCAATTCAGTGCAAAGGAAAACAGGTCCTTTTTGTTCTAATACTTAGCCAAGGAATGCAATACCTCTCTGCCAAATTCATTAACAAAACCTGGGTTTGAGGACTGCACATCTCTGGCCAGTCTCTTAAATGCACTAAAACTTGCTGATCATTGAAATGTAAATTTTTACCTTCGGACCAGGCCAGAAATTATTCTGGAGGCTTAGCTTGCAGGAAACAGCAATGTCACTTTCAAATGCTCAGGACAGCTCCAGACCAATGCCCAATGTGAGATGAAGCTTAACGTGTGGCAACCAAGAGAGACGGCCACATGTCACCTCTTTGATGCACAGCAGAAGGGAGAGCCATGAGTGACACGGTCACAGCTTGAGGGGGAAAAGAGACCCCTTCACTGGCAAGACAAAGGGAACCCGGGTGCTGCAGAGCCAACTGATAGGGCCAGACCATTCAGACTCCTAGATACCCTGATCGGCATCAGTCTTAGAACCAGGCCACATTGTCATCAGGCTCACCTGTGCATAAGAGAGCTCTCCAGGTGGAGAAGAGACAGCAGTAGCTGAAGAACCCCAGACCAAGGAGGCAGGTGCAACAGGGAGGGCTTGAGACACACTGCTTGATCCAAAGTTGGACATAATAGGGGATGTCAGGGAAGAACCCTTGCATTCAACACTGAAGTGCCTTGTTCAATCCCACTCCAGTTCCTGTTCATGCACACCCCAGGAGGCGGTAGTGATGGTTTAAAGCATTAGGCTCTTATTCCCCACTCTGGGACACCTGGATGGAGTTCCTGCCTCCTGGCATTGGCTCCAGTCCAGCTCCAGCTACTACAGCCATCTTTGGAATGAATCTATATAGGAGAACATGAGTGTTCTCTTGAATAAATTAATTAAAAATGTACAAATTCTCATGAAAAATGGAATTAAAATGTTTGGTGCAATTTTAAAAAGTCTACGCATTGTTTTTCCACATCCTCCATGAGCGTTTGAAGATCATATGCATGGATTTCAAAAGCTTATTTGCATCAAGATAAACTTATCTTTCAATTCCATAGTCTAGAAATTTTGGAAGTATTTTGTACTATCCCTAGTTATGTGTATTATTTATATTATATGAGCATAATCATTTATACCATATGTTTATAAGTAAAATATAAATGTTTAAAATCTATAATATATGCTTTCAATATTTACTTAGTATATTTTAAATATATATGTTGACAGAGATGTTAGAAAAAAAATCATACTAAAGCCTATCAAGATTAAGGATAATGCTTTTACTTTTCCTTTGTGCTTTACTTTTAAGAAAAAATATATTTGCTTGGAAGGCAGAGTGAGGGAGAGAAAGGGAGTGACAGAGATCTTTCATCCGCAGCCTCACTTCCCAGATAGCTGTAACAGCTGGGGCTGGACCAGGTACCTGGAACTCCAACCACATCTCCACAAGGTATAGGGCTCTAAGGACGTGGGCCGTCTTGCACTGCTTTCCCAGGCGTATTAAAATGGAGCTGCATCGGAAGTATGACAGCTTGGATATGAGCTAACCCTGGTGGTACAGGAGATGTCTTAACCAGCTATGCCACGACACTGGCCACCACCCTTATGCTTTTCAATATGTTCTAAGTTTCTTTTAGAATTATAATTGCCATTACATAATATTTATTGAATAATTATTTTACTTTTTGCTAAGCACTAAGTACTTTGTTACTATTTGGGATATGTAATGCATGTAAACTTCAAATAGCCCTCATATTGACCACGAGTAACAGGCATCACCATCATTTGTAATATACTATCTTGTTAAAAAAATGGGTGGTGTGGTAGGTAGGGTGAGTTGCATTCATGACTCAGCTGCTAAGATGACTTGCCACCAAGCGCCTAAGAATCACCTTGTGGGTCACTTCCTGCATTCTAGGTCTACCAAGACATGTTGCTTGGTAGTTCAGTCACACTTCCTAGTGTTCTTCTTCTCAGCAGGCTTGGGAACTCTGCAGAGGTACACACTTAGACCCCTGATGTGCTTACAGACCGTAGCAAGTAGTTGCTGAGCATATACCCTGCACCACTCCCAAAGACCCCCAGCTATAGCTGGGACTGCCCAGAGAATAAACCACCTCTCTAGGGGTTGGCAGAACTACAGACACGTGAGCAGACCATGGTCTCAGGTGTGGTAAATGCTCAAAGGGAAACCATGGCACAGGGCCACTGCCTCGGAGACTTGTCTCTGTGGCAACACGTCAGAAGCATCTGGAATGCTTGGTAAAAGTGCAGGATGTGGAAGACAACCCTAGGCCCTCTGAATTAGAAGTGTTGAGGCAGCAAGCTGGGCTTAGCCCAGAGGTTCTAATTCACAGTCAAGCACAGAAGCCACCAGGATCCTCTCCTTGACTTGCGTGGGAGTCGGCATGCAGGTGGACAGTCATTTTGTCCCACATAAAGCAAGGAGAGAGAAGCTTTAGATAGGAGACACTGAGAGGGGTTTGGAAAGGTAGTTGCACATCTGTTTTGTTTGTCTTTTATCTTGTGGAAGTGCCAGTGAAGACATATTCCCCTGGAAATTTCTGCCTAGAATAACTGACAATATCAGCAGTAAGAATAAGTGAAACTAGAGCCAGGATTTGTGGTAAAATTGCTATCACCAAACATCCAATTTAGTTCCTATTCATCAAGCAATTCAGTTCAATAAACATGTATTTTAGAACTCATGAGCCAATTACTTCCCTAACCAGTGAACAAATAAATAACACGATACCCGACCTTAAAGATGGCAAAGTTTTGTTTTGTTTTGCGTTGTGTTGGTGTTTTATTTTTTCTTGAAGAAATAATCTATGGAGAAAAGAAAAGTGGAGTAAGAAATAAATGCACATAGACTAAGAAAAGTTTGAGTTGCTCAATTTACCACAAAGCCTGGATTCCTATCTTCCCACACTGTTGAACTGGTGATTGTGAGTTGAGAAAGAAAAAACAGATTTCCTTTTCAATACTCATCTCTTCCTTCCTTCCTCTATGCTATTATAATAAGGGGAGAATTTGTTTAGCAGAGCAAAATAAACTTAATTTTCTTTTACCTTTGCACCTAAGCATGGTTTTGATAAAAGCCAAAGTCATTAACTGAAGTTTGCAATAAAGCCGTTTTCCCACCTCTTCTTCTATCCCTGGAGATGGAAATCCAGATGGTGGAGGTTAGCACACCAGTGACCACCTTGAGACAATGAAGGAAAAACCCAAGCAAGCCACAGAAACCTGAGCTCCAATCTCCTTGTTTATGTTGTCAAATTAATTATCTACATCCAAATTCCCAAGAAAGTGAGAAAAAAATTCCACGTGTTGAAACCACTTTCATCAGATATGCTTCTAGAACCCTAAGCACCTTACTGAAGTGTGCAATGCAGCTCAGGCATCTGCATCTTCCAGCACCCAGATTAGGCAAGGGGAAACCTGCTCTGTATTGATCCAGGTAGCTTCCCAATGCGCCTCCCATTCACTACAAAAGAACAAGTAAGCATCGGATGAGGCATCTTCTATTTCACAACTCTCACCTGTTCTACAAAAACCATCTTGGCAAAGGCAGTCCAGACAACGATCAAATCTGAACCCAAGCCCAGAGCCTCCGTTCTCTTGTGCTCCTTATTTCAACCCAAGAGGGTGTTGACTCGGTTCAGTCAAGAATGAGAACGGCAACCTCGTCACTCATACATTTCATTTAATCACTTCATTGTTGCTAAATGTCACAATTTGGGGAAATTCTCCCCTGTCGCGGAAGAGTGGAGAGGACAGGCTCCCCTCATGCTCACGGCAAAGCCACTCCTGCCCTCCAGCCTTCAATGCCATTTCCTTTGCTTTGATAAACTACAAGTGATTTTAAATTGAGTCATAAATTTCTCCAGGTCTTTTCATAACCAACCCTGACTTTGATTCTCTCACTTCCCATGACAGTGAAATTGGCCTGAGACATACACATACCTCTTTGTTTATGGTTCATCTGGGAGCTGGAAATTTACAGGCTGTGCTCCATAGAGTGACCTTGACTTTTTAATAGTCTGGGGTGGAACTAGAGCGACTGCAAGCACATATGTCCCAAGGCTGGCAAGATTACTCCTCTCACTCCAGGAGATCCTAATACCATATACCAAGAAGTGAATGATTTACAGGTGATGTTAGAACACTCCCAGGATGGATTATATTGACCCCTTGTTTTGGAGTTGTAGATGAAACTGTTTTTCTTTTTAAAAACATGATTTCTAACTTACACACCTCAGCTTGGTTACCTAGGACTGAGATACAAGGACTGAAGGATTTTGGAGAAGGATGCCATTGCATTCAAAGTGATTAATAAACCTCATCTCAGCCAGAAGTCCTTTGCAGACCCCTGGGGGTCTCATGTAGGAGGCCCTGGGCAGGTGCACAAATTCCCTTGCATATCCACCTCCTTCCTCAAAGTCACTTCATCAGAGTCTCGGAGTCAGGGAAGTGAGGGTGGGGCAGAAGGGACAGCCGTGGCCTGTATCCTGAACACATCTGAGGGACTCACTATGTGCAGGGAAGGCCTTCGCATTCCCAAGTCACAACATGTTCTAGTCTTCTGTACAGCAAAAGACGACTTCTCCAACTTGGAAGCCTTGCCTTGAAGTCACATTTAACTGCTGTGCCCCCAGCATGGAACACTGCTGCACAGGCTTAGCCTGCCCTGAGAGCCACACTCTCCTATTCTCTCCTCCTTCTGTATCCCTATCTCTGCCATCTACAGCCTATCTTAGAAAGCATCCAGTGGTTTTCTTTAGGTTGTGAACAACCTGCAGCCTTCTCACCACCCATCCTTCCACTTTCCTCTTCAATTGTCCTCATAACCAAGTTTGTATTTGAGTCTCCACTTTCCTTCCTTTGAGTGGTCTAGCACTTTTTTTTGATATAGCTTCTCAATCCACTCATATTTTCAGTCCTGCATTCAGATACTTTCTAAGCAGCAGTACAATATAGGATCTACAACAGGTTCCAATTGTACTCTGAAACCAACAAGCACTGTAAACCTAGAAAGGTGGTTAGCTTCTCTGGGTCAGGATTGACTGGCACGTAGGATGTGGCAGTAATAGTTATATATAGTTCAAAGGATTATTTCATTTTAAAAAGACTTTCATCATTCTTGAGATGTTCAGGCTCTGTCCCAGGTTTATTATATTTATTCATATATACCTATGAGGGGATTTCAAAAGGTTTGTGGACAATGACACTAAAAAATAAATTTATTTTGATGTAAAACTTTTGAAGTGGATGCATAGGTAGCATGGACTTCAAAAAAATCATGAGAAATGTTTCCCAAACAATCTCTGTTAAATGAGATAGTAGGGACAAATCAGTTGGCACTGCTGTTTCTAATATTAATAAAGAGAAAAGCTTGCAGGGAGTAAAGAACATGGGAGCTGTCTGCACTTGCAATTTCTGACACCTGAAATTGCTCCCTAGAATAATATTTATTGTTCTTTATTCTAAAAGATTCATTTTATAGGAAAGTCAGATACACAGCGAGAAGGAGAGACAAAGATCTTCTGTCTACTTGTTCATTCACCAAGTGGACATAATGGCCAGAGCTGAGCCGATGCAAATCCAGGAGCTTCTTCCATGTCTCCCCTACAGGTGTAGGGTTCCAAGGCTTTGGGCCATCCTCCTCTGCTTTCCCAGGCCACAGGCAGGGAGCTGGATGGGAAGTGGAACAGCTGAGACATGCACCAGCACCCATATGGGATTTAGTCACTAGGCCACCACACTGGGCCCAACATCTATTGCATTTTAAAAGCAATATCAAAAAAGGTAAAGGAACGATGATTTACATCCCAGCAACTACATATAGGCAGAAGGCCTTGTTAGCAAGAGGGATAGAAGAGAGTTGATGAGAAAATAATGAGGGTGCTTTTCAAAGCATACAAAGAAGCTCCACGTTGTGTAACTGAAGAGCTAGGGCATCTGGGCTCAGCTCTGAGAGCCCACAGAGGAGTGGGCATGGCTACACCTTTAACTCTGGGGAGAGGATGTTGCAGAAATTTCAGTGTTCTGGATCCTTGTCATGTAAGGAAAATGGCCCAGCAACCTGCCAGGAAATTTTAATACTGATAGACCCTGCTTTGAAAAGGGTTACATTTAGGATTTTCCTGTATTATTTTTTTAATTTTAGGATTTTAAGACATTTTAAAATGTATGTAAACGGAACAGATTTTTGTGTATATGATATGTTCAGTTTTAAGGACACAATGATGCATTCCGCCACACCCTCCCTCCCACATTTCCACCCTCCTTCCTACTTTTCTTATTTTTCTTCTAGTTTTTACGATGACATGTTTCCAATTTTCTTGACAATCACAAGCTTAACCCTCCACTAAATAAAGAATTCAACAGGTAGTAAATAGAAAAACTTCAGTTCCTCGGAAGTGTGGAGAAGGGCTGTCAGCTGTAATCAAGCCAAAAATGTCCATTTCGCTCATAAACTTATTTTTTTTTAACCACAAGTTAGAGAAAAACAGGTATTTGTCTTAGGGGGATGGGCTTGTTTCAGTCAATGTAACGGTCTCCATTTGCATCCATTTTGTTGTGAGAGGCAGCCAAAGAGGATTTGAGGCTAGTTTTCAAATTGGAGATCATACAGTAGAAACCATTTGTTGAAGCCTGGATTTGAACCTTCCTTGGGCTGGGGGCTGGTCCTGTGGTCCTCTCTACCCGTGCTGGGCAGCAGCTCGGAGCACTGCTCTCCGACAGGAGCTCTAGCCATGGGGAGGAGAGAATGGGATGCTCCAGCATGCCAAGCTGCTGAGCGTCAGGTGTGTTTCACACACTTTCACCTTGTGACATCAAGATTGGGATGGCACCCGTCCTTAGGTGAGGAACAGGCCCTCTCCTCCACACCCAGCCTCAGCCCCGTAAGGGAGCCGACTGAGTGTGTTCATGACCACTCCTGGTTTTAGTTCTCTGCAGGTGTTGGTCAGGGCCTTGCAGACTGGGGATACTAGAACTGCTTCAGGGCCACTCCCTCCTCAGTGAAGAGGTCCCCTTTCTCACCATGACTCTTCAGGGGAGTGATAAAGCAGCTGCCTCAGTGTTCTGGGTATTTCTTATTGACTTCCCAGGAAGAAGCTTGGGGGAGACCCTGAGCATGGGGATAGGAACAAACACACACGCCAGTTAATGTTCCTACTGTGTTTCCCAGAGGCTGAGGTCAAAGCAAGTAGACTTGACCTTCGACTCCCTGCCAGTAGGAAGAAGTAAATTCGTCTCTTTCCTGCTTATAAAAACAACAGGTTGAAGTCACCACTTGGGTGCCCATATCCCATATTGGAGCACCCATCTGAGTACTGGTTGCTTCACTTCTGATCCAGCTTCCTGCGAACATACCTGTGAAGCCAATGGAGGATGGCTCAGGTGCATGGGCCCTGCCACCCTTGCAGGAGAACCCAGGGGAGTACCAAGCTCCTGGCTGTCACTGCAGCCATATAAGGGAGTGAACCGGCAAACAGGAAACCTCTTTCTCTCTCTCTGTCTCTTGTCTCCCCTCATCTCCCTATTACTTTGCCTTTCAAAAGAAATGAAAAGAAATCCTTAAAGCAAAATAAAAACTGGACGGTTGATGATTAGGGAGCAGCCCTCTGGGGAACAGAGTTGGAAAGAAAGGGTACTTTGAGAACAAGTGTTCTCCACAAGCCAGAGGCCCGTGCCACCAATAGGGAAATTTATGGCTCTCCGTGGGTGAGGGGGAGCGACCCCTTCCATCACTTGCTCTTCTAGGAGTCTGGCATTTGGGGATTTATGGCCTTAATATAGTGCACATGCTTTGTGGCCTCACTGGTTGGAAAAGTGAATCAGACTCCAAGCAGGGTTGAGGAAGCATGCTCACCAGGCAACAATGGGTGCAGGCCGAGACCTCCCCCTATGTGCTCCTTGGAATCTCGTTCTTGCGACAGCTCTTAGGGTGCTAAGGCAGCTCTACAGGGGTAGTCTTCTCAGTACCCCAAGGCTCTTTTCTCACAAAGCAATGTCTCCCAAAAGAGACGCTCAGACAGTGAATGACTTCAGGCCTGACCAGATGGGACTCCCAGGAGTCCCTAGAAATACCAAAGGCAGAGCCTGCATCTCCACACTGGCAATACCTCTACACTGACGATGTGTTGTCTGCTTCCAAGAAGCCAAGGAAAGCATTTGTTTCCACTTAGAGACATGGCTTCACAGATGATAGGAGAAAGAATTTAGAAAATAATTGGTTATTTAAAATCAATGTTTTCCTTTCCTTCCTGAACCCTAACATACTTGTTACCTGACAAGCAGACGCCGCAGTTCAGTGGGAAGCTACAGGTGCCCAGAAATGGATATAATTGAATATCACTGTCATCAGAACACATCCCCTAATTACACAGGTATTAGAGAAGGAAGGAGAACTGTATCTGTGAGCCCAAAGCTGGGAGTTTTCCTTAAAAAAAAAAAAAGGCCCAAGCCTTTATTACCCTCGTGATTTCAAGGCCAGGCCTGGCACACCTGGGAAAAATGAGATTAAAATCAGAGTTCCCAGGTCAGACTAGAGCACCCTAAAGACTCCCTGAATACAAAGCCCAGGCCTGGGACAAACAAAGGAAATGGCAGTGCAGAGGAGGAGACCTCACTCTGCTATTTTTAAAGTGCCAATTAGAAGGCGTAGAATTACGTGGCTAGAACCACCGCATCCGCTGAGAGGTAATCATACTCGTGCAAGCTGAAGTTTGACTTCTGTTTTTCAAGCCTAGCATCAGAATATTTAAAAAAGATCATTTCTTGGCCAGGCCAGATCCAAAGGCAAGTTGTGGTTCAGAATGGTTTCTACTTGGAAGGCTTTTCTCCACGAGGGTTTTTCAGACCTGGCTTTTGCACATGTGTTTTTGGTTCATGAACAAATAAGGAATCAAAAGACATGGATATTTTAAAAAGCAGAAGAGATAGGCAGAAAGGAAAACATCAAAACCACAACCCAATGATTGCACAGTTCAGTCTGGCCAAACTCCCGCAATGCACATGGCCTCCCACCTGCCTATCGCCCTGGGCATCCTTGCTCCCAGCACTGCTGACACTAATGTGAGAGAATAAGGGGCAGATGACTCCAATTTGTCTCCTGATGTGGATCTCAGAGATGCCCTCCAGATAAAATGGGAGACAAATCCTCAAGGCCAGACAAAAAACTCGGTTCACACGGTCCACACCACTTTCCATCCACAAACCACACTACTGACTGACCATCTATGAAACACACGGCATATATGAGCCTCCCAAAGCCACCTGAGGCCAAAGAACAGCTCTGAGAGGATGCCCAAGATAAAAAACAAACCAAAAACATAATGAAGTACAAAGGGAGGTTTCTGAGGAGCATTGATGTGAAACTCATTTGGTTGAATGCGAATATTCGATTTTACCTTGTGCCTGCTTGGAATCATGGCTACTTTGCTGTGGCCATGTCAACACTGGACTATTCTTTCTGGAAATCCCCGCCCCCCTTCAGGAGGATGGTACTAATTTGCTGTGCCTGGGAAAACAACACAAGGGAGATTCCTGAAGACAAATGGAGCAAGTGTTTTGAAAGCAACACTAAGCCTGGGGAGAGACACGACTTAGGAGCCACTGGCGGACATGCCTGCTTCACGCAGCGTTGCTGGGAATCCCTGCTCCCCGGAGTGCGTAACTCCAAAAGGCACCTTCCTGAAAGTGGAGCTGGTACCAAGCACGGATGCCACCTGCAGAGCCTCTGTCTGGATCCATCTCCCATGTGCTTTCCAGTTCCACACTCCCCAGCCAATGCTCTGCCCCTACTATCTCCCATGTAGCAAAGAGCAGCCAGTGCCTTTTAGATCAAAGGCAAAGGATTGCGTACACAAAGGAACTTATGAAACATGCTGTTAGGCCTGCTGTATCTATGCTTGCCATGGAACTACCACCATATTGACATCTGAGGCCAAAATCCACTTTTATGGAATCTTTCTGGTATTTCAATAGTGATGACCCTTCAGCACCCTGAGAACATCACAAAACACAGAAAATTCATGGTGGGGAAATGGATTGTTACACAACCATTCATAATGGTTCCAACATTAACCAGGAGGGGAAGATATCTAGATGAGACCCTAAATGGATGCCTTATTTCCATGCCCTGATCATTCAGTTCCTCTTTCCATATCCCAGTCTATCTACTTCCTGCCATAACAAATAATCTAAATGCTCTTCTCGCCTGAAAAAGAGTTCATATTGTGGGCCAAATAGGGTGTCTGTTTCTTTTACATACTGCTCCCCCCATTCCAGTCCTGTGGATTCTGAGTAAATCATTTCACATGCTGTGTAAAATAATTAGAGTTGCCTAGTTCCCGACCAATTGTTTGGCAGCTATAATGAGTGTCACTGTTTTAAAGGAATGACTGATACACTGAAGGAGGAAGAAAGGGGTCATGAGCACCAGAAACAAGAATCCTATTTAGAAAACTCCAGAAACAAAAGGTCAGCGAGTCCAGCTTCCCAGGCACGCCCCCTGTACCCGCCCTCCACCACCTCACACCTACACATTCATAAATTGCAAATCTACACTCAGCACACAGCACTTTAATTTGCAAGAATGCTAATGACAGTCCAGCAAGCTGGCTGTGTCCCTGTGCTGGGAAGCCCACATGGTCTGCTAGAGGATCTGCCAACTAAGGCGGTGGGAGGTGGGGGGTGGGGGGATAAAGGGAGTTAGCCAGGTGCAAAAAGTAAGAACCCAAGGCTAAGAAAATTGGTGCACAAAGGGCCAAAGAACACAGGCTGAAGAGTTTAGAATACTTGGAGAATATGTCTTTGGTGGCAAGAATGGGCCAGAGAGCAGGTTGCAGGGGAAACCAAGAGGTTCTAAAAAGCAGAGGCAGCCAGGCCTAGAGGCTGGGATGTTTCCCCAGCAGGGCCAGGAGATATCAGCAAGACACAAAATCATATCTGTTGTCTGATTTCATCTTAATGAAATACAGAGAGCAATAGTGATAGCTAACTGATCAATAAATATCAGAGACCAAGACTTGGGGTGAAGGGTATTTAGGACTTGAGGAAACTTCTTTGGGGAAGGAAATGTTCTATCTTGAGTGTGGGATTGGTGATGGGGGCACACACTTTCATAAAACTGCTCATACTTCGCTCTCAAAATGAATCCATATGAGTATGGATATATCAAAGGAGCATGCAAATTATGCCCCAAAATGACAAAAAAGAAAATCAGTGTTCCAGGCCCCGTAACACAAATCCTGAACCAGAATCTCAGTAGGCTTGGACTGCTCCTCTCAACAGGTCCAAGAATGAGCTTGGGAATCGTCTCCTTCCTGTTTGGCTGAGCTCAGAATACTATGAGGTCAGGGTTCCCTTCAGATGTCTGTCCACCAACCTTGGTCTTCAGAGACGACTGATGGGGTCAAAACTCTCAGAAGAGATTACATTAAATTAGCAGGGACTTGGTGAAGTCACAGAGGTCAGCCCTTGTCTCAGAGCAACTCCAGATAGAGCTCCTCTCCCAAGCTTCTGCCTCAGGTCACTGCATACCCAGGACCCAAGAGACTGCTTCAACTGAGGTGTGGAGTGGGTTTATACTTGGAGTCCTTAGCAGCTCAAAGCCAAAAGTCCACCAACCCTCCAAAAGTGAGTCAATAAGCCCTCCACAACCCCTAGCTCCCGAGGGAGCCCAGGGGCAGCTGTGTTCTCCACCGAATTCAAGGGCAGTGTAGGGACTCTAAGATTAAGTCCCTGTTGTTCCTGCTCCCTCACCCAGGGAAAGCCTGACAGCTATTCATTGCATGTTATTGTAACCACCTGCACCTGAAACTAAAATAATAATGATAATAATAACTTCAAAATCTCAAGGAATAGCTAGCTTGCAGGAAATTAGCATCTTTTAAACTTAAATGAATTTGTCACTCCGGGAAAGGACAAGGAAGCCTGTTTCTGTGATGCTTCTCAGGGCAGCCTCCAAAGTTTAGGGTGTGATGCCATGTAAGACAACACCGATAATACTGCTTCTCTCTGTTGGGATCTAGCACTCCTGGGAGCTTGGCTTGCACCTGTTGTAATGATATAAACTGTCTTCCTAGATGTTTAGCACAGTGTAATTTGAACAGCAATGAATTATTGGTTAAATTACGTTACTGTTTAAATACTTTCAATAAATCAGTCCAGTGTATGTGTGTGGGTTGTGCGGAGGAAGGGCTTAGGAAGTGAATGTTGCATCATCTTTGGCAGCACAGGTTTTGTCTTCCAGGATGCTGACTGCCCGTCCTAAAGCCCCTGACTCAGGTCACAGAACACCTGCTGCAGAAAGAGAAGTTTGAAGGACAGCTCCTTGTGATGTCAACAGAAATTCAGTACTCAAGTTTGAGCTTAGCTTGCAGGACAATCAGAAGCACTGCTTGGGTTATGGTGCCTTTTATTTCTATGTCTCTCACACTCTTTCAGTTCTAAAATAGCCTAGTTCTCCAGAACAATTCTTGATCTGGGTCCTTTGTGAAATGATCACGGAGTAGGGGAGATTGACAGCTGTATATCAAGCAAAGTCAAATGACAAGGGCTATGTGATTCTCAGAAAGATGAATGATGGCACAAAACATCCCTCCTCCTGGTGGATCTCAGAAGCACTTAGTACCAGAACAAAAATAAAAGAGAAAGACTCTGGTGCCCCAAAACAACAGGTGGCACTGGGAAGGAGTGAGTGTTTCCCAGGAAGGCAGTGGCAATGGTGAATGTAGGTGGCATGTTGGTTGCCATTGCTTATGGGGCACAGTCTGCTGGGGTGGTAAAAAGCCTCTGACAGTTGTTGGGAAGACAAACAGAAGAATGTATGTAAAGCTTTAGCATAGCATTAGGGACATGCTGAGTACTTAATAAAAGAGAGTTCTCATCACCTCCTTCTATCTCACCATCAGTGCTATTTTGGAAGTAGACAAACTGAAGAACAGAGAAGCTCAACAGAATACCCAGCATCAGACCAGGACTCAGTCATTTCTCGGTGAGTTGAAATGCATGTTTTAGACTAATCTTCAGTATAGTAGACTGAGCCTACCGAGGAAATGCTTCATGTCAGTACAGAATTTCCTTGACCCAGGAAAATCACTGAATTTAGGACAGAAACTCCGAGATCTGTGTTTATTGCTGACTCTGGAGCCGAGTTAGGGCTCTAGAGCAGGAGGTAGGAAGGGGCTTTCCAGGTTAAGATGTGGGTAGGAAGAGTGAGGATCTATGACACACCAAGGGAATTGCTTTGGAAAAATCCTCATTGGCAGTTCCCTGGCGCCTGTACCTTCCCCACACCTGCTGACACGAACCACGCTCAGCTTTCACAGGTGTGCAGACCGCATGGCCAACTGGGGTATGCCTATAACTGCGATGAAATTAGGATACACAGTTGGGATGTTGAAATGAGTTGATTCACACGTTGTCTCAGAAATTACACAGGTGTCTAAAGTATCTTTAAAAAGATTTTTTTTCTGTTGTAAGACATTTCAGTCCTGAATGATGAAAATCATCAGTGACTGATAAAGACACAAATCCAGCCTCGATCAGAAAGTATTGTGAAAACCAGAAAGTGAGAGTATTCATTGAAGGTGGCTTCTGTTGCTAGGGAACCCTCTGATACCTAAACAGATAAGGACACCACAAAGTCTTCTTAATAAGGTAGCTGTGTCTTTTGTTGACTGGCCAACTATGACTGCCTTCACAGTCATTAAACTTCAGGCTGGGCTCAAGGTTTATTAAGAGATCTTGCTGCCTGATAAGCCCTGAGCAGTTGCTGCAGTCTTGTTCAGTCACTGAGGACATTTTTAGCCACTGAGGTTTTGAGAAAAACTGAAACTGACTTCAATATAATTCAACAAGGACAAGAATTTTATAGGAAACAAAATAGAAAATTCCAGCTACCAGTGATCTCATCATAGAAAAATAAATGTAATTGATATTAAAGAAGAATTGCTTTGGCTCTCCAGGAATCTAGGGGAATTTTTGCTTGCTGCAAAAGCACGGTTTCTTCTTCATCATCATCATCATCGTTGTCGTCACGAGTAGCCGTTACCAAGCACTATTCTAAGGACACTTTTTTTAATCCCACTTGGTCCTCTTAAGAGCTCCATAAAACGGGTACAATTATTATCATTCCTTTTACAGCAAGGTTCCTGATGTTTAAAAGACTAGCTGTCTTTTGTTTATATGGTTAACAAGTTGTAGATAACGCAAATCATCTCTTTCAGAGTATGTGTGCTTGCTATAATATCAGGCATCATGTTCAGCGTTCTTCATGAGTTTAATTCTGACAAAAGTCCTGTGCAGCAGGTACCACTCTGCACTGAGTGCAAACTCTCAGTGGTCTTCCACACAATTTTTTTTCCAAATGCTTTTCTCAGGCTGTGCCAATGCAGGAGCAAGCCTTCACTATGCCCTTGCCCAGTACTCCTGGCTGATGGGAAATCACACAGACTCAAAGTGCATGCAAGTTGTATCTGAATTCCCTTCCGCCAGAGCTGTCCAATTTACTTTCTTTCTGAGAAGTTACCCAGGATCCAGGTAACAATCTCAAAGTTGGAGCAGCTTTGCCAATGAGGTCATCCTTGACAGGGAGGAGACAGAGACAGAGATATGAGAACGGGGGTAACTGTACAAGGCTGGCCCTGTCCTTTCTCCCTTCCATGAACCACTTTACAATAGGGTTTCTTGTTAAGAGCCCTCCCCCACTCAATGAGGACCTGGTTGAATAACTTGTTGAAAGTTGTGGCCAGTAAGAATCCCTTGGCCTCACACTTATTCTCATGTTTCCTTGCCTTCCTTTCCTTTATCCTTGCACCCGTATGGCTCTGGGTTAGTGCAGATAGAAAGCAGCAGCACTTTACTCTGGCTTGGGCGCTGTGTCCCAGCAGTCAAGGGCAGAGACAGTTTAATCCCAATTTCACATTCCAAGACACTGGGCTGCAGAGAAGTGAAATAAGCATGGAATGAACCTGACTTCTAAAACTGTTCAACTGTCCAAAGCATGCACAAGTCTAGTGAGCTAACATGGCCTTTCACACATGCTCATTCCAGCCTGAATCATGTACATGCATGCTGGCTACCTCATACTAGCACACACACACACACACACACACACTCAAGCAGTACATTCAAGTTGAAGGACAGCACTTCCTCTCTGTTTCACTCGCAACCCTTCCATTGCTCTTAATTATAATTGCGAACTTCTGATACATTATAAGTTCCTCAATTTACACGTATCTGTTGGACACCATCTACATGCAATCTAGGCCAACCACATGACAGCCTTCTGAGTCTGCTGTGACGTATGTTCAGACTGGCTGGGACACTGCTCCCAGTGCTGGGGACTCTGCTTCCAATCCAGCTTCCTGCTAATGTGACTGAGAGGCCAGCACAACATGGCCCATGTACCTTCCCTCTGCCACTCACGTGGGAGAAAAAGACGAAGTTCCTGGCTCTTGGCTTTGGCCTGGTCCAACCCTGGCAGCCGGAAGAATTTGAGAGGTGAAACATGGAATGGAAACTCTCTTTCCCGCTCTTCCCATCATTCTACCTCTCACATTCATTGTTTTTTTTTAAATCTAGGTAAATTAACCTTAATGTCTTTATTATTAATAAAAGAATGTGTGTTAGCTTTCATTTTTAGTTGGAACAAGCATCAGATAAAAACCAGACTAGACAAAATGGAATGTGAAAATGCCAAAAAGGATGACAACTGAGCCTTTACAACACCTAGGAAATCTTCAAAATCTGACCCATGAAGATAAAATTGACAAAATCAATTTCTTGGAGAAACTAATTGGAACCCACAATAAAGGATCAGACTTTAAAACATCATCTGGTGAGAATGCAGAGAGGGACTTGAATTGCTTTGCATTGTCCATTCTAAGAGCTATGCAACAAAGTGCATGCGGTCATCCCTGAGCGGAGGGCACATACTGAGAGCGACCAACTCATACTTGGGGCACTGAGGGAATCCTCCTACTTTTTCCAGCCCTCCTCCATGCTGCTAAGTGGATGTAGGGTGCTTTACTTCTCTGGAGACAGAGCTTGCATACTCAAAGGTGTTGATCTCAAGGTACTACAAGTGGCATTTATATATATTAGGGCTGGTGTGGTAGCCTAGTGACTAAATTCTCACTTTGCATGCACCAGGATCCCATATGGGTGCCAATTCATATCCTGACTGCTCCACTTCCCTTCCAGCACACATGTGGGAGACCCAAAGGAAGCTCCTGGCTCCTGGCTTTGGATCTGTTCAGCTCTGGCCATTATGGCCACTTGGGGAATGAGCCAGTGGAGGGAAGATCTTTCTCTTTGACTCTCCTTCTCTCTGTAAATCTAACTTTCCAATAAAAATTAATAAAGCTTTAAAAAATAAAAAATAAATATTTTATTATATTTCTACAAAAAGAGGGAGATAAAGAGATTGAGACCTTCTATCCACTGGTTCACTCCCCAGAGAGCTACAATGTTCAGAGCTCAGCCGATCCAAAACCAGGATACAGCAGACTCCCCCAGGACTCCCATCAGGGTACAGAGGTACAGGGGCCTAAGGACTGGGCTATCCTTAGCTGCTTTCCTAGGTCACAAGCAGGAGGTTAGATTGGAAGTGCCTATATGGGATGCCAGCACTGTAGGCAGAATCCTAACCTACTAAACCACAATGTGATGGCAAGTGGTATTCCCAAGATTCCACTTATAATTTCACTTACAGCTATCATCATTGAAAACCCCCTTTTCATATTTTGTCTAATGTACCAAGGCAGAATTTCCATAGTACTCTTTTTCTAAATGAACCATTTACGATCTCATAAGATTTAAATACAGCCCTCTAAACTACTGTTATGCTTTGGATTCCCTGCCCCCCAAAAAAGTGACAGTTTATTTGGGGTGGTAGTCTCTAGCAGTAGAATGGAGGCAGTGGGGAACATGAGACAAGGAAGGGACAAAGAAACAAGGGCATTCATGTGAGGGTGACCACTGTAGGTACCTGGGACTTGGCTCCTGGGGAAACACATCAGTGGGCATTGTCTATCCTTCCCACTCTGCCCTGGAAAAGGGTTGCCCCAAGGACTAGAGTCTCCTGTACTTTCATGTCAGATGAAGCAATGATGCTGTTGGGAGAAGGAAAGCTGGAGGAAGGAATGCCAACTGGGTTTTGAGGCATAAAGAGGGACAATGGAATAGGAAATTAATTCTCCTTTTGACAGTCATGTTCATGCTGCCAGAAATTCACAAAGGTAGAAACCTCCAAGCAGCAATTGAACACTTGATTAAAGAGTCAAGGAAGAGAAGTTCAACAGGAAACAGAAACAATAGAGTGAATTTGTTAAACGTAGATTGGATGATATTAATGCCAGTTAGCTGTCAAAACAAAGTGATAGTAGCTAAAACCGTGGTTCCCTCATGTGCTGAGGGAATCTGGCCAAATGAGTTAATAACAACAAGGGCTGCCTGATTGTGAGCATATAGAACACAGTGGACTCTGTTCTTACACAACCTATAATGAGAGGCAGGTTTTTGATCAGTCACTCTAGGTCCACTCACTGTCAAGAAATGATTTTGTGTCATTAACCGCCTGGTCTCAGATGTGCATTCATCTCTCAGGGGTATGCCCAGGCCTCTCCCAATGGCCACTGTCTTCATTTCATCTGGACCACAGCAGTTCTGACTCCATCAGCTTCTGCCCAACATCTCAACATCAATCTTTTCCAGCTTCTGGACTCTCCATTGCCAATTCACTCCTGTCTCTGTCCTAAAGCATGTGTAGCTACAAGGTGGTCACACTAGACTTGAATCCAGCTTAAGTTTTCTAAATACTGGAATCCTTGCATTTCAATATCCAAATTTTCAAAATGCTTGTTTTACCCAACGTTGCTGCCCATGTGAAGGACAATGAGTGTCCTATTGTCCCTCCACCATGAAGACAGAGCGTCTTCTCACAGTCCTTCTTCATGTTAGAATCTGAATCTGAGAGATAAGCTGTTTCGACATAGGCATTTCCCCCTGCTGCCTAGCAATGGGCTGTTAGCCAAGTGAGGTCTAAGGGCACATCTCCAAAAGGCAGATGGCAAGTACTGGCCTTGTGTAAGTAACTCAATCTGACTGATCACATCAAACAATTTCAGGTCCAAGCCTGAAGACTCTGCCAGTGTGTAGAGCAAACCTATTATGAAAGCCCCTCGGCAGTAAGTATTTTCCTATTTAAATATTATATTTATGAGTGGATATGTGATATGTGGGTGTTAAGGTATATTGTTCCACACGAGGTAGCTTAACTTGCTGATTTGTGAACTATGACTGAAAAGTCATTACTATCTTTATGTGCCCAGCCTCTGAGTCAAGCCAAAAATCCTTCGCAGATAATTGGCATCTACTCATGTAAGTAGTAATCATAATATATTTACTATCTGCCGAGAATTTATTATATGAAAAACACTAAGCAACTCTCTTAATTTTCACAGTTATCCCGAGTTAGCTATTATTCATGTCACATTCCAGGTAAGGCAAGTGAAGTAACATGCCCAACACTCTGCAAGCAGCAAAACAAGGCAGAGAATTTGAATTTTAGCTTTTCCTATGTAGAATTTGTAAACATCTACTAAATGAATGAGTGAGGGACTTCGCAGCTTTAAACCTTGAACCCCCTGTGTTCTTGATGGATCAATTTAGAGCCACAATAAACACTAGATGTTGTCTATGACCCTTAACTGGAGGAGCTGAAAACTATATGAAATGAAGAATCATCTTAAAGCACAGAGAGAGAGAGAGAGAGAGAGAGAGAGAGAGAGAGCGCGCACCAAGGGAACAAAATCTGCTAAATTTCTCCAATCAAGCAGGACATGAGAATCTTAACCTATACCCTGCTGGTCATTATTGCTGCTATTGAACCTCATTTCTCAGTTCTGACTCTGGATTCAAGCAGGCCACACATACCAAGGTGTGGTCATAGATCCCAACCAGTTTGGCTTTGGCCCATTCACCTCCCACATTGAGGTCGTGGTTTCAGGGCACTGAACAAATGGCAGAAAGCTTCCTGTGTGCCCCATGTGGTTGCTAGGTCCTAAGGTGGAGTTGTACCGTTCCTGCCTACAGTCTGGGCTCCAGAGTACATTTCTACAAGATCTGGGATGCCCGACTCCTACTTCCCATACCTGGGATTTTATTGATGATCTAACTGACATAACACATTCAATCTACATACCATATTTTTTTTTAACATGATAAAGCCACAGAAGTAGCTTTTTGTTGGTACCCAGCCAGTGGCTACTGCTCTCTACTACCTAAACAGGGGCAGGCACTTCTCCACGGGCTAAATTAAATGCCTATTGAGAATGAAAGTCCATTTATGGTTTTATCCCTCTCCTCCTTCATTTTTCCTGATAGTTACATCTTTTTAACTCATTTCTTCTTCTGACAAATGATTATTTTTGTTTCTATTACAGGTTATCTCTTGAGTTCACTGTCAAATCCATTTTAAGTCCTGCATTCCCTTATGAGAGATTCATTCAAAATGAATTGCTGTCCTGTCAGTTACATGGCTCGGCTCCTGGCATGGGAATTGTATTTCTTTAATGGCTTTATTCCTCTAAACATATTCTTTTTCGAGTGCTCCATTATTCCCCTGGTCCTTGGAGGAAACCACTGGCAATCACAGAAAAAGAAGCTTCGCTGCTGGCAGCCTTGAGGAACACATCTGAAATATTTTGAAACAAAAAGAGCTAGAGAATTGACATGTGTCCTGGGTTGACGGGGACCCGGGTACCAAACAAGACACAAAAGGGCAGTTCTTCTTTCCGGCCATCAGGGTGCCAAATGAGGAGGAATTTTGCATTTAAAAATGGACAGAGGTTTGCAGTAATTGAATGAAATAATGTACAATAACTTAAAATATTGTTCATCGAGAAAGAGATTAGGCTTTAATTAAATGGTGTCATTTAATATACCGTCCAGCAGATCCTGTAATTGGTTTCTGTAGCAGAAAACACCGTCATATCTGAGCTTTGCTCAAGTGATAATGATGCTAATTTAGCCCAGCGGACACATAAACAGCTCAGCTGCCTCTGACAGCCCCATGCAAGGGAAGCAAGCTTGGATCACAACATCGGCACAACCCTTATGCATGCATCTTGTGGCAAAGTAAAATGATTGATCCTTCAGACTAAACAAACCCTGCTTCCCTTAAACAGGCATGCCACCTGGGATCATGAGGGTTACAAAAGGGTTCATTCCTATGAATAGAAAAAAGAAAAGTAGGGCTTTCTTCAAAGCAGTTATGAAATTACATTTTATTTGAGCAGGAAGAATGCACTTATTATCTTCAAAACCTGATATAAATGCAAAAGAGCACTCCCTGGTTTGTTGGAGGAGGGCAGGCCATTTGTTGGCAGTGACAGTCGCGTGTTTTTCCTCCTGTCTTCCCTTGGTCATTCACAAGGACATTTTCATTTCCAGCTTGGCTCTGGTTGCCTCATTGCTCATTCCAGCAATGTGATACAATAAGGTCCTATTCTCAAGTCGTTCTGCTGGAGAATTCTGAACAAAGCCAGGGAGGGGGTGGAGGTGAGGTGGGCAGAAAACTTAAATGAACGGAAAACAAAAAAATATATGCATTCTAAGCTCTAATGCCCCAGTCACATTACAAAGTAGCCAGAGATTAGATTAACATCGTTCCCTAACTTGTCTTAAAAATGCATATGCACTACACCTAAGGATGGAAAACTTTCATTTCCCTGCCTGCAAATGACTGCCAAAATGTTTGCTTTGGAAGAGGATGGAAACGTTGATGTTAGCAAAGGTTGGCTGGGTTGCAATGTCCTAAAAACAGGCTATCACTGGGTGGGGAAGACAAATCAAAACAGGGTCCCTGGGGTGCAATGCCACCTTTCTGGGCTTTCAGGAGGTAATTGGGCCTTTGTAACCACATTTCCAATGGTGCTTTGGGCTTGTCCTTAGAGGATGAAAAGCATTAACTGGGGCATGAGTGAGATTCTTCAGCATCCTGCATGTCAGAAGCACCCCAAAACTCTAAGTTCAGTACACAGTCCACCCTTGGCAGCCATAGCTTCCAGGTCTGTGGATTCAACCAACCAGGGATGGAAAATACTTGAAAGAGGGGGAAAAATATCCATCTATACTGAGCACATGCAGTTTTTTTTCCTTACTGCTCTTCTTTGAACAACACAGCCTCATGACTATTTGCATGTTATTTGTGTTGTGTTAGGTATGACATGTAACCTAGAAATGGTTTAAAGTACACAGAAGGATGGGCATGGGTTATCTCCCACTACTATGCCATTGTGTATATGGGATTAGCATGGGCCATCCCTGGACTTGGCCAGGAGTCCTGAAACCAAGGCTGTGCTGACTCCAAAGGCTATCTGGACATGCTGCACACTGAACAGAACTGTTAGCCTGCAGACGCGTCTGCAAAGGAATGGCCAGCGGAACCAAGGCCTCATGGGAGGCTGACTGGGACCTCTGCAGGTAAGAACCAACCAACCCAACTGCGTACCCTCAGCACAGCTCCTGAGGATGATCTCAGCCATGGGGCTCCCAGGAGCAAAGCAGGACTCCTGCTCAGCCTGGGCTTTTACTCGCTGGGCTAAAGAGCTGCTGTGCTTTGCACTGGGAAAGCCCCAGGTTCACTTTCCTGATGGCGACTGAGCCTCCACACCAGGGTCCTCTTGCTGCACAGAGCACTCTCTGGTACGGGGCCGCACTGGTGCCCCCACCTCCCAGCACTGACCCTGACACCTGTTTTCAGCAGTGGGACAAATCAGGTGCCTACTGCTGCCTTCCAGATGCTCTCCACCACTGGCCACAGACATCTTAACATTGGGTTCTTCCTGCTCTCAGACTGCTGAGGTAGTTCTGCAATGTACAAGTGCTCAAGCTATCCCCCTTTGCTCTTTCATTGGCTTCCAGTTCCTATAGAATACAGCCCCAGACAATCTCACATTTGTCAACTGGATCCCAGAAACTTCCTGTCACCTTCTTATCTCTCCTCTCATTCCTCCCCCCCCCTTTCCTTCCCTCCTTTCTTCTCCCTTCCCTCCCCCTCCTCTTTGAATTTGGTGATTTTCTCAACACTCCATATTTAAATCTCTATGTATCTTTTTTTTTTTTAGATTTATTTTATTTTTATTAGAAAGTCAGATATACTGAGAGGAGGAGAGACAGAGAGGAAGTGGAGCTGCCAGGATTAGAACCAGCAACCATATGGGATCAAGGCGAGGACCTTAGCCACTAGGCCACGCTGCCAAGCCTGAAATCTCTATGTATCTTTATCCATTTGCTCCCCACTTTGCTTTTTCTCTTTTACCTTCACCAGGTGGGAATCATGTCATTTCTTCAAAAAAAAAAAAAAAATCCAGTCTCCGCACCTTACTTCAGGTGCTTCACAGCCAAGCAGACTGGGAGCCCCACCAGGGCAATGATGGCTGCTGTTCTGCCTGTTGTTGGTAGCACCTAGAACGCATCACGGCACACTGCAGGTGTGTGACAGATAATGGGTAACACACTGGGCAGAACTCATATCCTCCAACACTGTCCGTGTGTCCCCCCCTTCCTTCTACATATCCTCATGTCTCATGTGTGGCTTACCTAATGACTTGTAGGAATCACAGCTACCAACAAAGAGCTTTTCCAGGCTAGGCACCTTACACAGGAGCTTCTCTAAAGATGCTGGCTGGGTGAGAGGAGAGAGAGCCTGGTGCACGGGAGTTTTCAGGAAGAGATTCTCCCTTCTCTCGGGGTGACATTTTCACAACTTGATCAGCCCCAGATCAGGGGCCTTTTGAGTTGTGCTTCCTGGATTCCTGCCATGCCCAACAGAGTCACCTGGCAGGCCAGGACTGACTCACAGCTTTGCCTCGGCAGTGCCTGAACCTTATTGGGTGCAGGATCAAGATGCTTGGCCCACTCTCCTCAAAGGCCCTATTTTCCTTAGATTCTTTGCATTCTCCAGCCTCCTCCCCAAGACGCCCACCAGGAAGTCACAGCCGCAGGAACCCGCAAACTCAATGCCCTGAAACCTCAGCCATTCTCCCCACCCCCAGCCAGGCTGCCTCCAGAGCTGCCCATCCATTTTACATGAAGCACCCTAGGATCAAATTAGAAAGAAGACTCCGGTTGTTTGCTTAATGGGCTACCCAGGCCTGAGACTGGAGACCAGATTATGGCTCCCTCAATGAACAAATGTCAGCTGCTCTGCCACTGCTGTCTGCAGACACCATTTCATTCTTCTGTGGCACACAGAGCACTTGTAATTCATGCTTAATTCTAATGTCCAGTCAGTTGAGACAGGGATTTATTAAATAATTTAAACTAGATACAAATTAAAAGGCAGTTTGCTTGGTTGTTTTTGCAGGGAGGTTGAAGTTGATTGAAAGAAATGATCATTTCAAATCTGTGTTGGCTTGCAGGGTGCCCCAGTGGAGATCATTGTAAGTGACATCACCTTTTCATAGGTCACTTGGGAGACTCCAGACACCCGTCAACAACAATTTTTCCTTGAGAACATTCTTAAAACTAAATGCTTTGAAACACTGGGGAATAGCCTGGGCCCTGATCATGTGTTCAGCTTCATTTGAGGGGTCCTAGTAGACAGGAAGATGAGTCATAGTGGTTGCCAAAATGCTAGGAAAATAAATCTCTGGAGACCATCTGGGAAACCAGTCAGTTGTATCTGGCATTTCATTTACTCAGAGAAGAGCTGGACATCATATAACAGCAGATGCTTGCTCCAGGATGTGTCTGCCTCAACCACTAGGCATGGCCCAGCCTGAGTCCATGCTGAGTCCTAGGGGAAGAGCAGAGGACTTCCAGAGAACTTGCGAGCTACCTGAAGGCTGTGGCATTGTGGCAGGGAATGTAAGAGCACCTTCATCTCCTGTTTCCGTCAGTGTTCCTCAGGTTGCATGGTGGTTTTTTTTTTTTGTTTGTTTGTTTGTTTGTTTTTTTCTTCTTTTTTTTTATTATTATTTAACTTCATTAATTACATTGTATTATGTGACACAGTTACATAGATACTTGGGTTCTCCCACCCCTGCCCAAACCCTCCCACCATGGTGGATTCCTCCACCTTGTTGCATAACTACAGCTCAAGTTCAGTTGAGATTCCCCCATTGCAAGCATACACCAAACATAGAGTCCAGCATCTTATTGTCCAGTCAAGTTCAACGTCTTCTTAGGTATACCCTCTCTGGTCTGAAGACAGAGCTAGCAGAGTATTATCCCAGTCAATTGAAAGCTCCATCATACCATCAGCAAAAATTTACATCATTATGGAATTAATTGACATAGTAATGAGTAACCAACATGTTGAAAGTAAATACGAGTTCCCAGCCACCTTCTGTGATCACCTCACCTATACTTCAATTTGGTTTATACACAACATATAACATTCAAAACATAACATGTTATACATAACATCATATCATCTTAAATTAAGGCAAACATGTGGTATTTAACCTTTTGGGATTGGCTCATTTCCCTTAGCATGATGGTTTCCAGTTTGGCCCATTTGGCCACAAAGAACTGCATTTTGTTTTTTTTAATAGCTGAGTAGTATTCCATGGAGTAGATGAACCATAGCTTTCTTATCCAATCCTCTGTTGATGGGCATTTTGGTTGCTTCCATGTTTTTGCAATTACTGATTGTGCTGCTATGAGCATAGGAGTGCATGTTGGTTTCTCATAAAACAATTGTTCTGGATATATTCCTAGGAGTGCTATTGCTGGATCATACGGTATGTTGAATTTGAGTTGTTTGAATATTCTCCATACTGATTTCCATAGAGGCTGTACCAGCCTGCAGCCCCACCAGCAGTGGAGTAGGGATCCCTTTTCCCCGCAACCTCGCCAACAAGTGTTGTTGGTGCTTTTATTCATGTGGGCCAGTCTTACTGGCGTTAGGTGGTACCTCATTTTTGGGTGCCAACAGGAAAGGAGGTAAACTAGCAGAAAACCTGCAAGTGTTTGTCTCAAGCCCAAGGCCTCATCTGTCCACTAAGGCTAGAAGACCACCACTCCACATTCCATCAAGCCCTTTGCCCAACAAGAGGACATGTGCAAAAACAGCCACTCCAGGAGGCCTTGCTCAGATGACTTCAGTCCAGAGTTCCTTCTCAAGATCACTGCAAAACTCACTGGACTGAAGGTGTTGGCCTGACCAGGCAGCACTGTCCAAAACAGACTTTCCAGGCTTCAAATTTCTTTTCCTCAATGCAACTAATATCCTAATAACCATGATGATTCTGCATAATATATTATGATGGCTGGCATCACCATTTCCATCACAGCACTTAATTCCACTGCCCTCCTTTCTTTCCAGGGAAGATCAGGTTGGGGGATCCCAGCATGAGGGTTCCCCTTTTGGGATTTCCACACCACCCTCAGGCTCCTTTTTGGCTGCCCTCTGCCTTAGCTGTACGTGGGTGTTCTTTTTAGGGGGACTCTCCTGACAAGCCTGCCACCTTTTAGCTACACCCACCTTTTAGCTACACCCACCTTTTAGCTACACCCCACTTTCTCACTTGTGCCACTTCCTGTTGCTCCCCTCACTGGCTCCTCTAACCTCCTCGAGCAGAGCTGTAAACTGAACCTCCATGTCCATTACTTTTGTTCACTTTCACAAAAATCAGAAGAGGTTTTATAAATGAAGGTCAGACCTAGTGACCTTGCTCTTGTCACTTCTGCCCTGCAAAACCAGCTGTGATCCCTCCTGGTCTGCAGAAGGTCCCAATTCCTTTACCCAGAGACTAGGGCTACAGGCAGTGTGAGCAAAGTCTTCTTTTCCAGTTGTCTCCTACATCCCTCCAACTTGCATCCCAGAATCCAGCCCAAATGGATTCCTCAATGTCTCATCCTTACCCAGCCAAGACAGACATAATGACAATGTGAGGAAAACATTAGATGTGAATACCGAAAGATTTGTTCAGATCCATATCTTTGCCATTCACCAACAACTTAAACTTGATAAAGTAGGAAGGTGCAGAGAGGGGATCCTGACTAGAGGATTCAAGTTAGTAGTGATGAGACTGGGAGAGGAGGCAGAAGCCAGATCATAAAGACATTATTATTATTAGTAGTAGTAGTACTACTACTGCTAGTACACTACTATACTACTAGTACAGGTCTTTCATCTGATGGTTCACTCCCCAAATGGCTGCAATAGCCAAGGCTGGGCTGGGCTGAAGCCGGGAGCCAGAAGCCTCTTCCAGGTCTTCCATGTGGGTACAGAGTCCCAAGGCTTTGGGCCATCCTCTGCTGCTCTCCCAGATCATAAGCAGGGAGCTAGATGGGAAGTAGAGCAGCTAGGACATGAACCAGTGTCTGTATGGGGTACTGACGCTTGGAAATAGAGGATTAGCCTGTTGAACCACTATGCTAGCCCCAAGGACTTTTTAGAGATTTGCTCAAGAATTCTGATTTTTATTTTCTGGGAAATACAAAACACTCACAGGGTTTTACTCAGGAGCTCTACATCTTCCTTGATCTGTCTAGCTGCCATGTTAAGAATGGATTGGATTACATGAGGACTGAGTGTGAAGCCAAGACCTGCGGCAGCCAGGGTCAGCTAGGGGAGAGCAGTGGCATTCATGTGGACAGATGGTGTGGCCTGGACTGTGGCAGTGGAAAGCACAGTCTAGAAAAGGGGGTGGGGGAAGGTAGATTCCACAGGTGTCGATAGGGTGGGAAGTACGGCTTTTTAAAATCTAGTTTTCCAATCATCTCCTTTATCTGGCATGACCCTTCTCTCATTTCCATAAACTATACTCCATCCATATTGTAAAGCCTGTCTCAACAGCCTCCTCCTGCCTTCAGCCTTCTCTGGCATTGCCAGTCTGAATTTTCCATGAGCACATGTTCTACCAAGGATGGTATTTTTTCTCATATCCACAGCCACGAACATTCCATTATGGATAAGACCCATGTCTGAATGACCCCTGGTTCCCACATTGGCACATAGTAATAAACGAGGATTATTCACACAATAGGAAAAAATAAACAATTGTTATTCACATAACAAATAGTAATATAATGTATCACTCACAATATACCATACATTATAATCCAACATAATGGTACGAGGTGGTAATTCTTTGCCACTAAAGGAATACATGTGTTTTACCAAACCACTTCTTTCCTGAAGGCAGGGAAAAAAAAGACCATAACTGATCTCAGTAAATTCTTCTTTTGCATTGTAATTATATGACTTTAAGTGACTGCTTCTGAACCCCAGTTTCTTTACCTGGAAAATGATCACAAAAATGCCTGGCTCAAATCCTGATACCAGGTAAGTTACACTCTGGAGTGTGTCCAGGAGTGTGGCTCCCCTCACGATGCCCTGCGGTCCTCTCGTTCCCACTGTTGCCATTCGCACAGGAGGCCTGAAGCGGCAGCCACCGACAAGATGATGATACGAATGTATTTAAAATATTTTCAGATAGCTCCATGTGGCCTTCTCATTTATAAAACAAATTTCCGGCATGCCTGCTGTTGTTCTTAAGGCTGTAATATTTTATTCCGCAGTCTGTTTTCACTTCCTATTACACTGTATGCCAGGCTTCCTGTCACTTTGTCATCGCTGCAGATCCGTCAGACACTTGCCAGCAGTAAACACAGGCCCTTGCTTTGATCAGAGGCTGCCAGAAATCATTGGTAAAAAACTGAAATGCCCATCGTTGGAAGAATCTTGAGAGAATGAGAGATAATGAAGCAGAAAACAGGAAAAATATTGACTGAATGCAGCCAGAGAAGTCAGGATGCTGCTCTAGCTAATTAAGACTTTAAAAAAAAAAAGAAACAGCAAAATGTGTAAAACCAGGAGGTTCAAGGCAAGAAAGACTCCATGATGAAGAGTCCTTTGAAAATGTCGGCATCAGAAGACAGAAGAGTTCAGCGTCAAATCATCAATATCCAATTTGGCTGCATTTTGATGAGGATCAATCACCTAATTTAAAACCTATCTGGCAGTCAATGATTGTGTAAAAGCATTTGTTTACAATACACTATATTGAAAGGTGTTTTTAAATCTTAAAATGAAAACAAATCATGGCCTTGGAAACAAAGCAGATGCAGCACAAATGTGATCTCTCGGGGTACCTGCAGACGCAGGATCACTCCTTTTCCACACCAAACATCCTTGGGATTGAGAAAGCTCCTTTGAGCATCATTGTTGAATCTCTGTGGGTCACCAGTCGAGGTGTTGGGTTTGGCCCTCTCCAGTCATGTTGCCTTCTTCTCTACCTTCTCTCATGCAGTCCACGGCAGGTCAAAGCAGCACACAGGACGACACAGACTGGAAGTCAATGTAGTGGAGCTTTGTACCCTGGAGAGAAGATGGTCTCTGTTCCCCATGTCGGTGGCACAAGCTAACACTCAGCCCAAAGTTCCTCTTACAAACATGAGAACTTCCATCGACGGACAGAGTGTAATTTCCACTTGCTGGGGCAATCAGACCACTGTGCCCAGAGAAAAGCACTAAAATCTACTGTTCACTCACTTCTGGGTTCACCTCTCCATCATCTCCCCTTGGAGGTCCCAACATGTCTTGTGGCTAAGCCCATCTGGGTCAGGACTCTATAGTAGTTTTTCTTAAAATGATCAAGTGTTTAGTGCTGTTCCTTCGTTTTGAAATGATGATGGAATGATGTTTTAATGACTACTCTTCATCAGCTTTCTTTCCTAATTGATGTTTCCATTTGGGATGTTTATGGTCTTAGAGACAAGGTTGGAGTCCTGTTCCCTTGTTATGTATCCATCAATACTACTGTAATGGTATAGACATTACCTGGGAACAATAGTGGATTGATTCCAGGGTCACCACAGATGCCCAAATCCTCAAACACCAGTCACAAGTCCATTACACAAAACTACATAGTACTTACATATTATCTAGGCACACTCTACCATATACTTTAAATCAACTCTAGATTACTTATAGCACCTAATACAATGTATATAACCTCTAAATAGTGGTTATACTGCATGTTTAGGGATACTAATATGAAAAAAATCTATATATGTCAAGTACAATGATGCTGTTTTAAAAATATTTGTGATCCCCAGTTGGCTGAATCTAAAGATGTGGTAGATAAAGGGATTGACCAGCATTTTAAAATCCACAGGGCTGTTGGAGTTAGGGACAGCTTATCTGGTTCCCAGTGTCTTCTAGGGATCTGAAAACAGAAGCTAGTATGTGAGAGGGAGGCAGGGGGAAGGGAGGTGAGCTGAGCTCCGCCCTATCCAAGTCACAACTCCCCAAAGCAGAAAGTTCATCAGAACTCAGACCCAAAGCATGGTGTGAGCACAGGAGGAGTGAACTCACCTGTTCAATTCACTTTGTTATGTTGGCATTTCAGGAGACCTCGATGGGAGGCTGTTAGTCAATCTTACATCTACTTAGCTGTGAATGTGATAACAGGGCAGATGTTTTTGACATTTCAGGATGTGAGAGCTCAAAATTTTCTGGCAAAGAGGAGTCACAGCATGGACAGGACCACCGGATGGTGTGCATTTCCCATCTTCCTAAGTGGTGCAACATCAACCCTGTATTCAGAGATTGAGGCAGCAGACATTTTTGCAAGCACCCAACACTCTCCAACTTTTTCATTCAAGCAATATTCATTGAATTTGTTAAAGAAAAAAACATTTATTATTTATTTTTATTGAAAAGTCAGATTTACAGAGAGAAAAAGAGACAGACAGGAAGATCTTCCATCTGCTGGATGGCCGGAGCTAAGCCAAAGCTTAGCTGATCCAGGAGCTAGGAGCCTCCTCTAGGTCTCCCACATGGGTGCAGGGCCCCCAGGCTTTGGGCCATCCTCCACTGCCTTCCCCGATCATAAACAGGGAGCTAGATGGGAAGTGGAGCAGCCAGAACATGAACTGGTGCCCATATGGGATCCCAGGACATGCAAGGGGAAGATTTAGCACCAGGCTACTGTGCCAAGCCTGGCTCATTGAATTATTATGTGCACTCAGGAGACAACAAATAAATGTGACTTTTACTTTCTTGATGGCATTTTTCATGAAGGAACTTCAGCACCTTGCTGTCTTTCCCAGATTGAAACAATAGAAACCTTAAGGTTTCTAGGTGGGTCCATTTTGTTCATTCGTCCATTTATTCAATAAGAGTTCATTATTTTATATGGATCAGTAATATTCCATTATGTACCACATAGTGAAAATAAACCAGTCCCAAAAAGGCAAGTATGCTATTTCTGATCTGTGGCAACTAATAAACAACACATAAAAATGCAATTTCTCTAAGTGACACTAGCATATTGGGCTTTAGCTACTATATACAGCAAGCATCAATACTCCTGAGCAACAACAATATTTTCATTTTTACCTTACTTTTGTTTTATACCATTTTTTCCTTTTCTTCTACTTGCTAGTTCATGATACCATTACATATAAAAAAGTGAAACTACAATGAAGCAAATTCATATGCTATTATAATAATTTTGGAAAAAATAATAAGGGGAATATAGGGAGGGAGGAAGGGGAGAGAGAATGAAAGAATCCCTATGCTTCTAAATCTGTATCATAAAATCTACTTATACTGTATAAATTTTTAAAATAAAAGCAAAAAAGGAACGGGTAAAAAAATGACAGCTTTTCTAAGCTTGAAGAAGAATAGATATTAAAGGCAAACCCTTCTTATTAAGGTGAGGAATTAGATTCTGGAGCTAAGGTTTTCCCAGTGCTACAAAAGTGGGCGTGGCAGGTAGAAATCAAGCTCAGGCGTCCTGGCTTTCTGCCTTCTGTGTTAGCCTGCACTAAGAGCCTTCTTATGTGGCATGCTAATGTGAACATAACTCAGTCCTTCTAGAAATGTACACTGAAACTTGCAAACATTCTTTTATAATCGATCAACATGCATCTAGACAGGGATCACTTAGGGCTGCCTCCTGATACCCAAGAAACACCACAGACATGCCTGTCTTTGTGAATACGCTCCACCATTAAAAATTTACATTTAACATTGGACTCACCATAAAGATGAAAACATTAATATTATATAAGAAAACATTACCTTTTACCTAAAGGTTTTTTTTTTCTTCTGATTTTAAAGAAGTCAAAACAACCCTATGTGCCCATCAAAGTTTTATGGACTCCAGACAGTAAGACTCTTGTGTTGGTGGGTAAGCTGGTCTTGTATCCATTAAATGCAAGCCATGGAATGCTGTCTTGCTAAGGAGACCCATAAGTGTGAAGACAGATTCTTCCTTTCAAGCAGTACAAGGTATATTCCCAGGATACTTGAAGATAGAGAGTAGACAGTACAATTTTTCTATGAGTTACACACTTCCTTCAGACATGGTAAAATAAAAGTGGTATGGGTCAGAGATCATTTCCTCTGTCAGTATCTCACTACTAAGGTGAACCCAGATGCAAAGGTTGTGGTTGAGGCCTGCTTATACATGCTCCTGCCTTGGGACAGGTGTTTTGCCTATTATTTAAGTTATCTGAATCCCATAATGGAGTGCCTGAGTTCCATCCCAGATCTGCTCCTGACTTTAGCTTCCTTCCAATGCAGACCCTGGGAGGTAGCAGTGATAACTCAAGTAACTGGGTTCTTGGAAGACTTGGATTGACTTCCCAGCTCTCAATTTTGGCTTGGTTCAGTCCTAGGCTATCATAGGCATCTGGGAGAAGGAACCAGTACATGGGAAGATTGCATTCACTCTCTCTTTCTCTCTCTCCCTCTGTGTGTGTGTGTCTGCCTCCTGTCTCTCTGCCCCTCAAATATATAAATTTTTAACAGACAACAAAAAAACCTCATCTTCTCTTTCCCAACGATTTCTAACAATCACCAATCATCCCAGGGACTGAGATAATAAGCCCATCTTCACTGGAGTAATACCTTCTCTCCTTCTATCATCAGTTCCGTGATTGGTGTCAGCTTTCCTAATAAAAAGCCATTGCCAGAAGCTATCTCCCCTAAATACTCTTGACATCACTTCCTTTAATAGAGCTTAAAAGCTATAAAATATTTAAGCAGCAAGGCGTGACAGAGCATTTATTACTCTGGGCCATCATTCAGCTCTCTCTCCCAGTGTGAGACAAGACACTGAAGGTCTATCGGTGCCCTGCTCCTCCTAGAGCAAAATGCAGGTGCTGAATACTACTTCACTGAGAAAGCCACTTCATTATCAGTGTTGGTCTTTGCAACAACAACAACAAAACATCAGTTGGGAAGGAATCAGCATAAATTACCAGGAAAATCAGCTGGCCCTCAGCAGCACCCAGTGTCCAGCTTTCTGTTCGGTAAGGCTGTACACAGCTGATTTGTTTAGGTGAAAGCCCCTCTTAGCAGGACAAAATGCTGTGTGATCCATGGATTCCACATTTTCTTACTTTTCAATGGAGAAAGAAGTGGAAGATCACAAAAATCAGAGAACTAAACAGAAACCAGATAACTATACAGTACCACAGAAACACACACACAAACACACAGCTTTTAACATAAGAGCCATTAGTTAATTAAAGTTAGTGTTGAAAACCTGAAGAGACAGCAAAACCAAAGACTCATTCTATACTGATCAAGATGAATTGTTTCTCAAAGTATTTCAGAACTCCAATTGTCTACAGGGTCATCTGCTCACCAGGAGATTTTCCAAATCATGAAGTCACTTTAGTAGGATGGCTGCTATGTCGCATAAAGCTCACCTAATGCATTAATTGAGAAGATGAAATTTCACTTAAGCTTTAGTGAGTCATCTTATGGACTACTATGTGGTTGCCAAGAATGCAAAGTCAAAATGAAACTCTATGGTGTTCCCTGTCATTTGCATATGTGATGGATACTTTGAAGAAGCTTCTTATCTCACCCAAAAGAGCTACCAGGGGCTTAGGTTTGTAGACCCACTGTTCTGCTGACACATGCCTTACATATTACAGTACTCCAAGAAATACGAACGTTTCCTTTAAGCCCCTTTCTCCTTCGGAGGATGAAAAAACATCATTTCCTCTAAGATGCATGCCTCCTTGGTTCATTGCTCTTTAAAAATATCTCCCAGAAACACCCACCATTCTTTTGTAGGTCAGATAAAAATTATTTTTAAAAAAATTCTGAAAAATGAGTGGTTGAAGGCTTTGAAAAATCAGACCAAAATACAACATGTGGGGTAGAGCGTGAGTGTGTAATTAGGGGGTAACTTGTGTCCTGACAGATGATTCTAGAGAAAAAGCCACACAAAGCCTGCCGTATGTTCAGCTTTCTGTGCAACCTCCACAGACAGAGCTCTTTGCGGAATATTCTATAACATATGTCTAGTCAGTGTGTTTGTTCCACCTTACTTGTTGCCAAGTTCCAAATGCTTAAAATAATTAACCTCTGCCCGCCACCTCTGTGGAAAGCTTTGCAGTGCCTTTCCAAAGGCAAGCTTTATTCTGTCATCCTTAGAGGCAGTCACCCACTGAAACTCACCAACAAAATAGGACAGCTCCTTCTAGAATTCAACCAACATATACGTTCAGAAATCTCTTTCCCAGAATGTTGCTCGGATGGTTATACAACAAGTACCAAACACAGCTCTTCAACCATTAAGAAATACAGGCCTTTAATCCAACAGTTAAAATGCTGGTTAAGTCACCTGAGCCTCACATTGGAGTACCTGGGCTGATTCCTGCACCAGCACAGACCATGGAATGCAGTGGTGATGGCTCAGCTAGTTGAAATCCTGTCACCCATATTGCCTGCTCACTGTGGGCATTTGAGAAGTGGATGCGTGGGTCTCTCTCTCTCTATCTATCTCATCTAATAAAAACAAAATGTGTGCAGAGTAAGGATAGAATAGCCAACTGGCACACAAGGATCACACGTTCCCCCATCTTCTGCATGGTCTCTTCCTACAATGCTCTACAGCCCCATCCTAATCCAATCATTCTCTTCTGATAGACCCCACTTTCACACTTCACCACTGCTCCACCCTTGCTCCAAATCAATCATCCATTGGCACAACTCATTAACATAGCACCTTGGGATTCTAATGCATGCATGCATTTGGGGACCCGAGGCTATTTAAGCCATAACATTGATGTCATAAAATACTGTCGACTGGGTCCCTTATAAATAACAGAGACTTGTTTCTCACAGTCCCAGGGCCTGGAAAGTCCAGCATTAAGGTGCTAGCAGACTCTGTGACTGACGACAGCGTTTCTTCTGCATTCAAAGTGGCTCTCTTTGCTACTGTGTCCACGCATGGGAGAGTGAGCGGAAGGACAAAAGGGTGAAGTCCTTCCCCAAGGCACAAATCTCATCCATGCAAATGGAGTTCTTATGGCCTAATCATCTCCCAACAGCCCACTTCTCAGTTTCTCAATAAGTTGCCAGCATGGGAATTTCAGAGGGACACACATGTGCAAGCCACAACTGTAGGTGACACATATGAAGCACTGATTTGGCACCTAGAATTGTTTAAAGTGTTTCCCATGTATATACTATGATTCATCCTAAAGCAAAGTGCTACTAGTAGCAGCAAATGAAAGCGTGCTCCCTCCTACCATTTAACAGTCCTGGAAGTGAGATTATACTCACTGTCAATCAAATCTCATTCAATGGCATCTGCTGTGTTTGGAATTCTATTCAAAGTTACAGGACTGGGAAGTCAGGTAACAGTACCCACTGTGCTCTGCTGTAGGATTGGGTCAGGCTCTAAGCAGTAGGTCTGTACTCTTCCTTCTTGCATTCTGCTTGTAATTACTGTCACCTTCACTTACTTGCATGTATCAATACCTAGGAAATAGAAGGCAACCTATTACTTTTTTGCCTCTACAATGTTCTTATCCAGGGACCAGTCAGGCATTGGTCTTAACCGTAATGGAATGTTCATGACTGTGGAAGTGAGTGAAAAAGTATGATGCTTCAGTAAGAGATAATTCTGGAGAATTTAATTCACTACATGCTCCAAAGCATTTCATTATTTCTTTACATCTTTTAGGAAGAAATCAGGGTGAAAATAAACAAAAGTAAGTACATATTTCTCTAAATGGGTTAAGAAAAGCAGACAGAAAGACAGCCTCTATTCTAAAGATATTTACTGGAATTCAAAGCACCAGATATTCCTTAAAAATACTCCCAAGGGATTGTGGGGTGCAAAACATTTCTACCACTTAAACCACTGATCACAGGATCCAAGAATCCAAGGGGCATATTGAGGTAATCCATCCAGTTTTCTACCCAAATCCTGTAGTGCATGCCACAAGTAACAATGATGATAGTAACACCAAACATTTAAGTGACGTTTACTATCAGTTTTAACAATAGTAAGTCATTTAATCCTCATATTAAACTTGCAAGGTTGGTATTATTATAGTCCCATTTTATAGAGGAGGAAAACTAAGGACAGAGGTGCCCATGCCTATGTGGTCTTGGCTTGGGATTTTGTCTTGCAGTTTATGAGTCTAACAGGAAGTGACCTTTATAAAAGTGAATCCACAAGTTTTCCTCTCTAGTAACTGCAATCAACTTGCATCAGCCTGAGCTGCTGCTTTTTCCTTCCAGATGATAGGGATTCCCAACCCAAGCTCAGCACACACATTCCACCTATCATTCTTCCTGGAGGAGGGTGGTGTCTTCCAGAAAGCACCCGTGGGCATCACTCTAAAGTTATTGCCTGGATCACAAATTCACCTGTGCCCTTTACTTTAAGCACAGCAGCAATTACTGCGTGGCTCCTTCCAAAGCTGCTGGAGCTCTGGGCAGGTTCACATTTCAGGTCTCTCTAACAGGCAATCAGGGATGCTGGGAGTACTTCACAGGCTGTCCCTCAGACTTCCCTGGTCTTCATGTACCACTGAAATTAACTAGCTTGCCGATCCCACACACTGCCCAGCCAGGCTAATGAGCTGCTGGACAGCGGCAGTTCCTGCTCTCTGGAGAAAAGCCACCTTGGAGGGGCAGGCATGGGAGCTTCGGGATGTTAGGCTCAGCTCTTCTCTCAGACTAATTCTCCAAATACCACTTAGCAGGGAGATGGACTTGGGTGCCAGTTCCTCAGGCTGCTGAACACAGCCATTCATTAGTCTTCAGAAAAATAAAGAAAAATGAAGATTTGAAAGGTCATCACATAGATATCTTACCCCCATTTCTGCATAGCCGTGTGTGTATACTAATCTTCCACCCATCCCTCCTATTAATCACCATCTCCAAGAAGAGCTGTGCCGAGGAAGATTCACTGACATACTAATGGCAAAATTCTTCTCCATAAACAAAAGCCATCAGTGCCTGCTTGTTCAACTTTAACATCTCTGTATCAATGAGAGTGATGGAGGTTGTTACGAAAAGAGCCCAGACACAAATCCCTGTGTCTCTGCACACTAAGATCAGCATCCAGACTGGCTTTTTGTTTGTTTAGCCTCCCAAATCTGATCACTTAGGACACGCCTCCGTACAAGCGTCTCTTTCCACAGGATGAGTGACAGGTTTGTTTCCTGCAAGAGCTGAGACGGTACTGCAATCTTTTGGCTGCAGTGTATGTTACTGAGATGGGCAGGCTGTTGAGTCCATTGGAAAGGCTCCTTCACGTGGCTTGGAATTCAGCAGCTTGTACTCACCATTCTTATTCTACTTCTGCAATAACCTCTGAACTTTTACTTTTGCTGAGCTCCTTTCCTGGCTGCCCTGCTCCCCTGGGTGGGCTATTGTGCAAGGGCCACCAGGTCCTTCAAACTCAGAGAAATAAGCTTTCCTTCAAGTGGTCTGCCTATGGGTTGTCCCTACTGTTTCAAAACCTGTCCTCCATGAAGAACATCTTGGATCTTTGTGCAGATATAACCAGAGCTAAGGGGTATATCACTAAGGGGTACGAACCATAATGACCAGGAAGAACAACCTCAAGCTTGGGTGGTCAAATATAGACATGTTCATTTTGTATTTCTTTAGCAGCACACACTCACCTACAGCACAGAGCCTTCCTACATCTGCTGGCAAGAGCTAAGGTCTTGACAATTCATCTCTGCAATCTTTTTTTTTTTCATTTCCTGCAAGCAGCCAAAAATCATTCCAAACTGATAAACTGGAAAAAGTCCAATGGGAAATTTATTGTTCTCTTTGAATAATTTCCTTTGCACAAAGAAAATAGTAGGTAGGAGATGGGAAAGGACTGGATGTTTCCTACTTAGGGGTCAACCTGAAATAGATGAGATGTTCCAGGCATGGGGGCTATGCCACTGCTAACCTCTTTCCTCATGCACATGTGGCATCATTCATTTAATGCCAAGATATCCAATACCCAGGCTTTAAAAGTCTTATCAATCATTTCATGGACCCAAGTGCTACCCTGAGGACTCCATTGTTTCAAATATAATAAGCAAGAAACTGGAATTCCAATTTTTATTGATCCTGATGCTTCTGTGTAATGGCCCACATCCAGAAATAATAAATCTAAAACAAAAATGATCGAAAGCAGAAGTCAAATGCACAATTTCTAGTATTCATAGACTAATCATGTCCTTGGCTCAAAGGAAGGTGTGAACAAAAGAACAGTCTAGCTGTGCCTTGGGAGAAGTCCACAGGAGGAACCTAGTCACCTCTTCCATGAAGCAGAAGGACATTTAAGATCCGATGGAGAAGGGGAAAGACTTCATTGCTGTAACACAGGTTTAAAGAACTTCAAATTAAGAGACGCAGAATCTGGTCAGAGCCATGTATTATCCCCGGCTCTAACTCAGCCCAGCTCCCTGATACCCAAGGACTAGCATGTCAACCCCACAGCAGAACATGGTGGAAGCAAACTGGTTATAGTTAACCAAGTGGTTATGATTCCATGTCCTTGGTCAAAACAATAAACTTACATTACAAAGCATAAGCAGGGCAGGTGGGCACTACCTAGAGCCACACCTACCTACAAACACTCAAACTCACATCAATCAGATCGATGGAAGAGGATTAGCCAATGTTTGAGCAGAATTACAATGGACATGCGTTGCTTCTGGTCATTGGGCAGGACTCTGAGTTTACTCAGCAGGAGAGCCTAGTACCAGATGATGCTGTGAGTCCTCATTGAGCAGAGCTGCCCCAAGCTCACCTACTGTTAGAACTGTGGTCATGGTAACAGCAATGTATCATGTGCGGGAACCCCAGGCACTCCCAGAGGCCCTGAGAATGTCTGCCATGTGCTTTCAGACAAGGTCCCACTGTTGGCTTTGTCTTCCCCTGTGACACCACTACTGGCATCCTGGCCCTGCATGACATATTGACTATTTGGAAGTTTATGGCAGGGTGAAGCTAAATTCTCCCCTCCCATTTCAGTAATTTGTGCTAAAACCTTGCTTTCTGATATCCTAATATTGGTAGTTTTTAACAGAACAGATCTTTTCAGTTCCTACCAACTATTGTCTCTCTGCAAAGATTCCTGAGGACATCAGATCCCAGCAATAGACAATATTCTATCTGTAGAATCATGACCCTCTGTCAGTGGTTAAGGATCTGTGCCTGGGTTGATTGAGCATGCCTGGTTCCATCTTCCTTAACAAGGGGGAAAGTTCTCTCTATAGCCATCCCCGATGAATGAGAGCACCAGCAGCAGGCAATTACCAGGCTGGATCAGGGATCCCTCTTATCTCTGGAAAGCAGACTTACGCTCTAACAACCAGAGAAAGTGTCCACAAGGCCACAATGCTCCTGGCAGTCGACACACAGTTTGGGGCCTCCTTCCTTATGTACCTGTCAACCACCAGAGAGACTCTGGTGAAAGCAGTGCATTATTAACTCCAGAGACATGAAAGCAAGAGGCCAAATCAGAGTCTAATTTTGAGGGTATAAGGAGTACTCTCCACCTTTCCTGTGAGATTTTCCAAGTGCTTTTATTGCCAGTCAGGTTTGCCTGCTCAGAGAATCCACCCAGGGAACAGTTACTGAATCCAGCCAAGTTCTATTTCACCCCCAGTTGAAGAAGGAGAGGAAAAAATGAAAGTATGGAGGACTCAAGTCTCTTTTACAGCATCTGTATCAGCCCATTTTCGTTGGCATAATGGAATGCCCAAGGCCATGTATTTTATGAAGAAAAGGGGCATATCCTGCACACAGTTCTGAAGTTCCAGGGCTGGGCACTAGCAGTAGTTTGGTTCTGGTGAGGACATCATGGAGGGAGCACATGAAGAAGGATGACCAAGGGAGACAGAAAGCCAGAGAGCATGGGGAGAGGCCAGTTATGCTCTTTAAAGATAACTGTCTTGTGAATATTAACCCGACTCCCACAGAATTACATTAATACCCTCCAACACGAGTACACCGAATGACCTCCCACTGGGTCCCATCTCTTAAAGGTTCCACATCTCTCAACATCATTGCACATGGGACCAAGCTTCCAACTCATAAGCATGATGGGGACATACTTATATCACATCTGAATCAGCACCACATTAAGTCCTGAACTAAATCCATTTTTCTCATCTTTGGTAAACCAAAGACCAACATTTCTGACAGAGTAGATCCTCACAACACTTAGATTAACACTGGAAATTGTGTATAATTGTATATAATAGTACTAGATAACTTTAAAAACACTAATATATTTCCATGCTTCATAAATTAACGGTTAAAATTTTAAAAATATTTTCTAGATTTTTAAAGTACCCTTAGTTTCTATCTCATCCAATACAAGGCTATAGGTACAAGGCTATAGGCTATAGGTAGCAGGAATTTTTCATCTTATTTAGAGGGGATTTTTATTGCAATTTAGTATACAAAGCCATTTACTTACTAAATCACACACTTGCTCATTTTTCTACCACCTACCCATTTGTCTGTCCACCCATCCAATCATCCATCTACCCATCCATATCTCCATTCATCCATCTCAAACCTAGTTTGTATCCCTTTTTTCACCTGTGCATTACAAAAAGGGAGCCAACATCACAACATAAGCAGGAGATTGTACAAGTTTGCAATGTTTTTCTCTTGATTATCTCATTTGTATCAGTCAAGATTCAGCCAGGACAGAAATACTGGGAAATCAATGAATAGATGGCCTGGAAGTAAGTGTCCAAGGGCTTGTGGGCATTGGTTTGGTGCATCTGAACTCCAAGGGCTTGTGGGGATGTGTTAGGCACTTCTGAACTCCATGCATTGGGCCCTTAAGAGGGGCATGCTGACCTCCTTAGGCTCTGGCTGATGCTCTTTTGCATGTTGAATGTCCCCCTTATCCAGAGGCCTTCAGCTCTGCTTTCCAGGCCTTGCAAGTGAGGGAGTGAGTTAGGCTCACTATATTATCAAGAAAAATTTCATTTACTTAAAATCAACTAATTACAAACTTTAATTTCACCTACAAAATCCATAGCAATGGTGTTAGAGAAACTGAGGACTTCAACTGAGCCAAGATGACACATAAAACTGACCAGCATACCACTCTTAAGACAACACGTCAATCCAAATCATTCACCATGTTCGTCAGCCTTTCAGAGTTACAATTGTATTTTGGAACATGGCATGATGGGACAGTGCTCAAACTTTATCTATAAATATGAAATGCTTGTTATTATATTTGACATCTCCCACTTCCTCATTCTTGTGGGTAGTATTCTTCATGCTTATCACACCCCAGCCCCAGACACTGGACACTATTACATGACCCTAATCCACCAGAGTACTCAACCTGGACCGCACTCCATGCAGCCCAGTCAATGGTGCTCTGGTAGCAAGAACATCACCTCTCTGACACTTTCTGATTTATTTCAACTCCCACTTTCTTTCTTTGTCTCTCTGTTTCTCTCTCCCTCCCTCACTCTCTCCTTCCCTCCCTCTCATGTTCTGGTAAGTCACTGAGTGAAGTCAATGATTGATACCACAATACCTTCATGTTCTGCATCCTAAGCCAGGAACTTGCTGCCAAATGCTTTTTGACTTGTTCTCAACGGATTCCTTGTGTTACTTCTCCAATATATGACATCTTTCCACATATTTAGTAGTATGGCATAAGTCAGGCCCTCTTGGTCCCAAGCATGCGAGGGCACTTTAAAAATGCATATAAAGATAAAATTAGGATAAAAGTTTATTTTAGTACAAAAATGTTTTTAACTCCACCACAGTTTTCCCAAAAGACACATTCTTCATGAACTTTTTGAAGAACCTCTGCATATCCTTGGCCAACAGGGATGCCTCAAATAGAACAATTATTTGAAAACATCCAAGATGTTATCTTATTTCAGAGCATCCTAGCAAATGTCTTATCAGAGCAATAATATTATTTTTCCATTTTGAGGAGGATGTTGAGGGAGGGAGGGTGTATTTATTGATTAACTTGGGATTTCATTTTCATGTCTTTGGAAGCCATACCAAACTCAGTGGTTTGAAACAAGAGTAATTTATAATTTCAAATGACCATGGGAGGGCCAGGGCTCAGCTGGACGGTCCCTTTCCTAGCCTCACGTGGGATTTCTTATGATGATGCTCAGATGGCAGCTGGGGCTGGAATGTCTTAGATGGCTCACTTGCATGTCTGGCACCTGGCGGAGGATAGTTAAAAGGTTGGGCTCAGCTGGGCTGCTGGGATTGCTGGGTTTCTCTCTCTCCATGTGGTCTTAGGGACTCTGAACACCCCCACAGGGTAATGGGATTTCTTGCATCATGGGTCAGAATTCCCTAAAGAACAAAAACCTTATTAGGATTTTAATTCAGAAGCATCTCAGTATCACTTAGCTTAGAAGAAACCATAGGTTCAAGGAAAGCAAAGCATGGTCCCAGCTATTGCGCTTGTCTGATAAGGCTGGAAAGTGGACCCAGTTCTTTAAGTTTTGAAATCATGTCTTTGGTCCACTGTCCCACTTTCTTATCATTCTCACCCTTGACATGGGGTGTTTCTTTGCGTTCCCTCCTCTACCATTGTCTCTTCTAATTTTAAATTGTGTGTATGTGTGCACACATGCATGTGTGTTTTATGTATTTATTTGAAAGGCAGAGTGAAAGAGAAAAAATGAATTCCATCTGCTGGTTGATTCTCCAAATGTCCGTAACAGCCAAGACTGGGTTAGGCTGATGCTAGGAATCAGGAACTCCCAACAGATCTCTCACACCAGTAGCAGGAACCCTACCACGCAGGTGATCATCTGCTACCTCCCAGGTAAATGAGCTGGATTGTGGATTAGAAGCAGAGATATGGTACATATCTAAGCAATCCAATAACCCAATATGGAATGTGGGCATCTCAGCAGCTTAACTCACTGCACCACAATACACACACCCCTCCCACTCTTTGTGAGAGACTCAATTTATTCTAGGAATTTCAAGTTCAATTCCATATATCTGAAGAACTCTCAGTCTCCATAACCAAGTAAGCCAGTTCCTCTAATAAATCCCCTCTTGATTATCCCCATTTACATAACTATGTATCTATCTAATATCTAATAGTTTATCGATCTGTTGGTTTTGTTTCTCTGGAAAACCCAACTAATTCAGATATTTTATGTGCACCTTGTATTATATCAATAAGTTCTTGTTAATTTCCACAAGATTATTTTCAGTTAGCTGGATAAGTGGAAAGAAATATTGTCAATGTATTGGAAGGTCTTTCTACATTAGAAGGTCTTTCTGAGCTATCAGAAAAGTTAAGTACAAGCACAAGTTGTTGGATGATATTCTGTTATCCTTTCTAGATACCCTAATAGAAACGGGAGCAAGCCAGCTTAAATTCTAATATGTAAGGACAATTTGAGTGTGACTTTCTCTGAAGACAGGAGTAAGATGGTAAAAAAAAATCCCTCTGGTTGCCTCTCCAACTTCTGCTGGTATCTAGGTCCTGCAGCAAGAGGTGCTGAGTAATGAATGACACTGTCATTAAAAAGTTCTGTGACCACAGGAAAGTCATGTGACCAGGCTGAGAAGTCATATCCCAAGTGCTAAAACAAGAATGTTATAGAAGCGACCATCAGTGAAAGCATTTAGCACTTCTCTGTGGTTCTGATTCTTTTGTGTTCTAGATAAGAAGGGATTGACTTCATAATGATTTCTATACTTCTCGTGAGACACTATAAATTAAAATTTCTCGTAATTTTTTAAAGTATCACTTGAGAGTTATCTGCTGCCTGGAGATTGCCAAGACTTCCTGACAAAATAAAGATATAATCCCTCCACCCCACATGTTTATATTTTTAGCAAAGGTTTTTATGATCCTATGGCATTTCCTGAGTTTAGATGGACCAGAAAATGCAGCACAGGATGAGAACGAGGAATTTCAGAGCTTTTGACATTCACTCAGCAGAAAAACAGCTCTGTAAACTCTGGGAAATTGGAGGAGGAATAAATGCTACCCAGTATCTGCTCTGACGTTTTCACAGCATACAGTAACCACCCTAACATCCAAGGAGTGCGGCACATCCACGTGTAAAGACAAACACATTCATATCAACCCAGCATTCCTTGTACAGGATTTTGTTAAGTGGTACTGTAGCATTCAGCTATGGTTCTCATTTTTACATTCATTTGGGTATGGCAGAGAGATTACAGGAAAAAAATTGATAAGGAAGAGAACACAATGTATCCAGTTATGTTCCCTTAAACTTCAGAGCCTGAACATTGTTCTCAGCTGGAAAATGTGGAAGGTAATTCTCATTGGGGTGTCATGATGTTCGAGTTACATTAAGATCTAAAGGGCTTGATAAACTGGAAAGCACTGTTCCATTTCCTGTACACTGAGCAAGCAGAATGTCTAAGATTTCCTCCCAGAGCACTGACACCGACCTCTTTTATGGTACAGTCAGCATTGGGGGCCTCTGCATTCTACCTTGGTCGATTCAACCGCACATGGAGAAATTGGTGGGAGAGGGGGAGGGTATCTGTATTGAATACCTGCAAATTATTTTTTTCTTATCTTTATTCACTAAATAATATGGCATAACAACTATTTGCGATCTAGAGAAGATTTAAAATAGATGGAAAGGTGTTTGTAGGCTTCATGTGAATACTACAGTATTTTATAGAAGGGACTTGAGCACTCTGGGATCCTTGAAGAGGAATCTGGCACCAATCCCTCAGGAATACAGCCCAGTGATCCCAGTTCAGTGATCCCAGTTCATACATTTCACCACTAATCCAGACCTCCTTTTGTGTTCTAGTATTCATCCAATTGACTATACAGCATGTCCACTGGAATATCTTAAATCTATCTCAAATGCCACTGGTTGAAAAAATGGACCTAGGAGGAGGAAGTGAAGGAGGCCATCCTTCCACAAACCATTCGGCTTTAACAGCCCTTAAATTTGCCCACTGGTCTCCACCTCTCTCTCTACCACCGCAATAGCTACCATCCTGGTTCAAGTTAATCTCCACTCTTCCTGAGCCATACACAGCCTCTTTGCTCCTCTCATCCTTTTCTTTATAACTTATTAGAGTAGTTTTTCAAAACACAGATTCACTCACCCTTCAGCTTCAGGGGTTTCAATGACTTCCCATCATGCTTGGGAAACAGGCACAGAGGGTTCCACAGTCCAGCTACCAGCTGCTGCTCCAGCCTCATCACGCTTCTTACTACACATGCTAACTTGGTCTCTGATTCTCTCATTTGCCTGTTTTCTCCTGCTACAACCACTTGTGCTCCCTGCAATCTGTCTACAGCCCTCTTCTTCAATTCTTCACCTGTATAAGTCAGGTGGTGCTCCTCTGTCTCTGACATACCTAAGATGAATCCCCCAATTTTGCATTCATGTGTGTCACATTCTGATCAGAGTCTGTTCACAGTTGTGGTGTCACAGTGAAACTGTCTTCTCTACTAGACTCTAAGCCTCTTAACAGCAAGTGCTTGTCTATTTTACTGACATACACTCTGTGATGGATAAAATTTTTTTCAAATAAATCAATGGAAGAGTGGCACTCTAAGCTTCTCTTTTGACCACTGGAAATGAGTGAGACGGCTCAATCTTTCCTTAAGACTTTACCCCAGCCCTGAGGGCAACTTATAGAAATCTGAGCCAGGGAGCTCCTATCTCTTACCCTTGATCTTAGCCAAGAAGCTAATATGTATGCTAAGTCTTGTAAAGGATCTTGGCAACGTTGCTCACACCTGGAGCCAGCTAGAATACAAAAAATTCCCAAGATGATTATCAGGCTTGAAATAGATAAGAAAACTATATTGGCCACATTTTCCCTGGCATAAAAGCCAAGAGTAGAATGAAGCAATGGCACTTAGGATGTGAACAAACATGGCCTTAGGCCTTTCTGCATATATAATAGTTACTATCGAGGTAGAATGTTCTGGATTGCTGTGAATCTGAAGCTGTGTTGTGCTGAGGTGAGGATGCAGAAAGTTCCTGAAACAGCAACCCATGAGGACCATGGGTTCTCATGTCCAACAAGCATACAAAATGCCAGGCTAAGTATTTGTCACATACAGTCAAAACAAGGACGACAAAAGCATACAGTGCCAAGAAGACCACACACTCCTTACTGGAGGGAATGCAAATCATCCCAACTGCCTGAAGAGGAATTTGGCACTATGATTATCATTAAATGTGCATAATTGTCAACACAGCACTTCTGCTTCTAGAAATGTGTCTTGTAGAAATAGTCATCAAGTGTTAACACATCCACAAACACAAAAGGTTATTTGGAGAATGATTCTTAATAGGAAAAAAATGGAAATAGCAAAACAACCATTACTGGAGGATTTTTCAAATAGATTATGAGCCATACTCAGCATGGAACACATTACAGCTGTTAAAGAAAAATCTACCTATATGTTGAAGTAATCAACAATGCAGTGAGCCAGAAGAGAATCATAGGAAGTGTGTGGAGCATAATTCCATTGTGTGTAAAGGGCTGAAAGCAACATGCTTCTATATAGCCCATACTGGCACTGAGAGCCATAGTTATTGGCAATGCCATAGAAAAAGATTCACAAACATCAAATTTAAAACACATGAGTAGAAAAAAGACTCATTTAAAATTTTATACTCTTCAGTGTTATTTGAAATGTTTTCAAAAGAAAACAACAAAACAGGTATGAAAAAAATACAAGAAAACAGATGTCAGGATTCACGGCCAGAAGGCCAGCTTTGTTGCATAGTGAGTAAGACCACGGTCTGCAAAGCAGGCTTCCTGTGAGGGCACTGGTTCAAGTCCTGGTTTCTTCACTTCCACTTCAGCTCCCTTCTAATGGCCTTGGAAAAGCAATGGAGGATGGTCTGAGTTCTTGGGCTCCTGACTCCATGTGGGAGGCCAGGAAGGAGAAACTCCTGGCTCCCAGAGTCAGACAGGCCAAGCTCTGGCCACTGTGACCACTTGGGGAGTGAACCAGCAGATAAAAACTCACTCAGCCTTTCTCTCTCTCTCTCTCTCTCTCTCTCTCTCTCTCTCTCTCTTTCTGCATGTATGTGTCTTTTTCTGTAACTTTTAAATAAGCAAATCTTTTGTAAAAAATGTATTTAAAGTCAGGTTGGGCTGACTCCACTGTCTGTCCTATCCGTTCTGTTTCACGGGCAAAACCATAGCACAGTCTATGTAATTATCTGTCTAAATTGTACTCCTTCTGGGACCCCTCCCAGCAGCCACCAACCCTAATGTAGGAGACTGTATTTCAAATTCTATATATATTCATCTCCTTTGCCGCTGCAGCCTGCCAGTTAGAACAGTGGAGCACTTTAGTATTTGAGTCCTTGAACTTCCATGAAAAGGAATTTCCTCTCTGATATTATTCAAAAAGTCTTCTGGAGAGGGTTTTGGCACAGTAGTTAAGATGCCATTCCAAATACCTATATCCCACATCAGAGTTCATTAATTCAAGGCTCAGCTTTGTTCTCCATATCATGGGAGGCACCAGATTATGATTCAGGAAGCTGGGTCCCTGCCACCCACATGGGAGACCTGGACTGAGTTCTACGGTACTGGCTTCAATCGGACCCAATCTAAACTGTTGTGGTCCTTTGGGGGAATGAACCAGCGGATGGAAGTCTCTAACACTGGCTCACTTTCTCATTTCTCTTTCTCTTGCTGTCTTCTCTCTCTGCCTTTCAAATAAAATATCACTCTTACAAATAAATTTTAAAACTAAAGTCTCTGATTAGAAAGCTAAGCATAAGCACACATTATGTGATTATCAAGACAAAGGAAGTGTTCAGGGCACAACTGCCTGAGATAGTCTTCCAAGGTGTGGTGACCTCATCATCCCCCCTTGCATCATCACTTCAGTCCTTGTCTTCCGAGTGTAGCTGCTTGGAGTAGAGAGCCTGCTTCTTTTCCAACTACCCCAAGTGGTATAAAAACACTCCCTGAGGATGACCCAGACCAATGATCCTGGATCCAGTGTGAGTTAGAAGCCTTCTTGGTTTGCTTGTCTGCTGAGCACCCAGAGTGTGACTTCTGAGCCCCTCACACACCAACTACTTCCCTTTTTAAGGGGGCAGAGCCATGGCAGAAAGAACTCTGGCTTTCCAAATCTTGGGCTTTCTCTCCTTTCTTGTGGCCACACCCCCTTCAATGATCTTGTGTTCACTCCCATCACATCCCTTTGTGCTCGCTATTGACCTGCAGCCTTTCCCTTTAACCTCACAGTTGTGATTTTATTCCTGGTTTTTCTTTTGGGTTGGTTGGTTTGTTTGTTTGCTTGGGTAATACCACTTTTGACCTGTCTCTGCTTATATGTGCACATGGGATCTAGAGTGCTTTCTTCTGATTCTTTTCTTTCTGAATCTGATTTTCGTTCTGATTCTCTCCTGTGCTCCTTTCTGTGGGACTTCCACCCTGCCTACTGCTTCTGCACCCTCTAAACATGTCTGAGACCCCTGCCCTCCTCAAAACCCACATGGCAACGCCTACATTTAGCAATGGAGGAAGAACATCACCTCAGTGACCCTTGGCACCTGGGGTCAGATCAGGCTGGGGCCCCAGGACATGTGCCTTTCTACACCTTAAGGTCTATTCAGTGTTGGCTGCATGGTCCCAACCCTTCCCCATGCCACCATCACAGGATCAATAACCATTTATTCAAAACCTTCATCTCCTAAACCTTCAGTCAGACTTGACAGGCTATTCCCCAAGGAGAAGCACCTGAAACGTAGAATTTAAAGCTGTGCTTCAAAGTGTGCTAGCAATACTACCTAATGAGCTTGAGTTGCTGTGACCAAAAAACAGGTTGGGTGGCCTTTAACGATATTTATTACAATTTCTTATAACTCAAGGCTGGCACTCAGTTTACAAGGAGTGCTCTTCCTGGTTTCCTGGGGCTCACCTATTGATTGTGTCTTTCAGGGCACATGGAGTATGAGGAAGTTAGCAGGCACACACTCAACACCAGCTTCAGCAACTGCTGCTCTGTGGTCTTCCCTTCCCTCATGAATAAAATCAAACACATGACTCCATGTTTAGTTACTAGTAGTGCACAAAACAGACAACTCTCTGCAAGTAATTTCCCTAACTTAGAACAGTCAGGGCAGTGAAGAACATTCAAAACAAATCTTCCAAAGAGCCCTGATTCACATAGTAGCTCTTCTTTTATGCTGTACACACAAACACACATACCCACCCCAAACTGTTTCTCTTGAATGCTTAAGACTCCTCAATGGTTCAGTATCCTTGGGTTATAGACGAGGAAGTAAAGCAGAGTCTGATAATCTGTTCCTGCTTCTCCATACTTGCTGCCTTGATTCAACATCTTGGTTTCCAAAGCACTATGCCATGTTGCAAAATGCTTTTATTCTTTAGGTTTGTCCATCATTTCTTTCACCTTGAAGAAGTTAAACTTTGAAAGAATGAGAGTCTAAGTCTGTTTGCTGAACTGATATATTCCATGCCTATAAGAGGTCTGACATATGACAGGAGCTCAAATATGATTTGTGGAATTGAATTGAACTGGATACTCAGATAGGAGTTGAACTTCCTTTCCTAATCCCTGAGTCTTCTGATTCACAAAACACTCCTGGCTATGGGTTGCCTATTCATGTCAGCTTGTTGACACTCTCCTCAGAGCTGGCCATGCTCCCTCCTGCACCTGCGCTAATACTGATCCACGTTTGTGCACAGCTCCTTTCAAGTGCAAAGACAATCTTCTGCCTGAGAACTGATTGTTGAGCTCCAAACCCCAGCCCAGATGTGAGATCCCAGGCCTGGCAGTTGACAGCCGGCAGCTAGACATGATAAGCCAACCCAAGATTTATTTTAACCATGTCAAAGCATTGCTGGAAATGCCATGAAACTATTGCAAACGTCTACTTCTTCACTAACACAATCTTGGAGGACATAAGCACCACCAGTGTCCTGCTCACCCTCGCCTGCTTTGCATTGGAGCCAATAGTCAGCCATGTCCACGTGTTTGGCATATCCTACCTGGGAAAGCAGATGTCAAAGCTGGGCCAGTGGCCAATAGGTCCAGAGGTGGGTCTTAGCTTCATTTTCATGGCCAATCAGAAACAGGAAAGAGCTTTACCGATAACTGCTAAGAAAATGGAATTGAAGACCAAATGAGAGAGGGGGATGTATCCAAAATTGCATGGTAAGATGGTGGCTGACTGGGCATGGCTCCCTCTGCTTTGCTGCTCTGCCTTTTGGCTGTTACATGTCTTATTTAAAACTACCAGGGCCACCAGCCATGCCTTGCTAAGTATGACTTAGGTACAGAAGGTCTTCGTGGCCTCCACTATTCCACTCCCCTTCTTCATATAGTTGGCCTGGGTCTTTAGTGGAAGCCAGCCACCTCCATGGCACTGAGCTCTTCTCCTCTGGAGGTTGCACTCTCTGCTAGGTTTGTCCAACTCTGTTCTTCTGTGCATCTAACACAGTTCCTGACTTTGGATGGATGCTCAAAAGATAATCATGAATTAAGGAAATTAATAAATGAACAAGTGAATTTTCTTTCTCATCATAGTGTTGTAGAGTTGGAATCAGGCTTCTGTCTGTTAATATCATAGTTTAAATACCAATATGGTCAGACCATCACAGCAATGGCTAGTCCTCACTTCCCAGAGTCAGTTTTAGAGGTGACACGGGGCATATATTGAAAACAAAGAACACAGAGCAGGCTGGGACTCCAAGATGGTAAAAGGACCAAGCAGCACAGCTGTGAGGCTGGAGAGAGGAAATATTTCTGCCGTTGTGTTGCTCAGCATCAAAGCTGGGCAGTACTGGCCAGTTCCACATTGGCTGTGCTAATGTGTTGGCAAGGATATAGAGAGAGGACAGCCTTTGGGCTTTGGAAATCATTTTTAGGCTAATTTTCAGGAGACAATGAGGCAGAATATAAACAGCTGAAGCTTTGCAATCAACTCCATGTGGTTTCCTATCCCCACTCCCCCATTTATCAGCTGCATGATGAAGTACAAGTTACCTAAACCTTGTTTACTCATTTGTAAAATGAAGAAAGTAAATAGTGTGCAGGAATGATCTGGTGCCAGAAGTGTTGTGTTGAGTGAGTGATTTGTGAGACTAGGAAAACACACTAGAGTTTTTTGTTTGTTTGCTATCCCTGTTACCTATAATCATTAATGAGAAATCACCCAAAGAAGTCTTACTATGCAAATTTGCTTGAACCAGCTCTCAGCTTGAACAATGGTTGATGCACAACAACTCCCTCTAAGTAACTAGGATATCACTGATTTCTGAGTAGCAACATATGAACTGGCACAATTTCACTTCTTAACAAATGGTTTCTCTTTGCATCTGTTGGGTGAAATACAAGTTGTCAAGAAAACTTTGCTCAAAAAGAAAGAGAGAGAGGAGGACCCCAGTGAAGATTAAGCAAACCTTCAAATGCTTTCAAATTAAAGACTGCACAACCAACTGGTAGGGGTGGTGAAGAGGAATAACTCAAAATACCCCAATTATTTGCAAAAATCACCATTTGGACCCTGGAGAAGGCCTCTGCTGTAGCCCAGAGAGGGCTAATTGGAATCCCTGGTAAGATATTTTCAGTCCCTGCAGGAAGACAGCTGTGGGACTAGAATGCCCTTTGCCCCTTGATCTGTTTTGCATCTAAGGTCAGTGGCTTCCTTGGGTCCCCAGGCACATGGTACAGTTCACCCCCACCCCATGTCCTGGGCCACAAGCCCTTGGAGCCACAGAACAATAATGCTGGGCATTTTCTCATTTGCAGCCTGCTGGGCCACCTGTCCTTTTCATCCAGCAGGCCTCAGGCTAGGGACATTTTTGAGTATGACCTCAGGCAAGCAGCTCCAGTCACACAGCATTCCTTCCCAATATTGAATATTGGCCTTTTTTTCCCTCAGATGTGCATGTGTATATATGTGTGTGTTGGGGCGGGAGGGTGGAAAAGGAAAATTGGGGTTCATGTTACCCAGAAGGTAGGAAGAGGTGTTATTTGTTCCTAGAGAGTGTGGAATCCTTTTGGAGCAAAGCAGCTGCTCCTTAGCCTTGTGGGTAAGCCATTGTCTGTGGGTAGAAATGTTGAATTCTCTCAAGCCAAGCACTGAGCCAGAAGACTCTGACCAGATGCTCAAAGTGCTCATTGTTACAAGACCCTCTGCCAAACACATGGGCTTCAGAGCTAGCCAGCCAGCCAGGACTCCAAGTCCCTGCTCTGTCACTCAATAGCGTTCTGACCTTGGACATATTGCTTCACCTTCAAGGGCTTCAGCTGCCCCATCTGTATGACAGAATTAATTGCATATGCCTTGGGGCAGGCATTTGGCATGACAGTTAAGACACCTGCATCCCATATTGCTGTGTCTGGAATTGAGTCCCAGCTCTACTCTAGATTTCAGCTTCCTGCAAATGTGTACTCTGGGAGGCAGCAAGCGATGGCTCAAGTGGCTGATTCCCACCATTCATGTAGGAGTCTAGGATTAAGTTCTGGGCTCTGGACAGATTCCTGCCATTCATATAGGAGGATTGGACTCTGGGCCCTTGGCTTTGGTCTGGCTCAGCTTTGCCTGTATTGGGGGGTGAATAGTGATCTCTTACCTCTTCTGTCTCTTCCTCCACTCTCCTCTCTTGCCTTTCCAATAAAAATTTTTAAATTAACTTATTTTTATTGAAAAGGCAGATTTACTGGGAGAAGGAGAGAGAAAGAGAATGATCTTCCATCCACTGGTTTACTCTCCAATTGGCAACAACAATTGGAGCTGAGCTGATCCAAAGCCAGGAGCCTGGAGCTTCTTCTAGGTCTCCTAAGTGGGTGCAAAGAAGCAATGAAGTGACCATTTACTGGGAAGCCAGCACACTTGTGAGAAAGGAGTCAAAGACAGCTTGAAACTACAGCCAAGAACAAGGGTGGAAATAGAGAAAAGGAGTAATCAAGAAGGAGTACAAACTTCCAGAGGTCATGGTGCCAGCCTGTTGTGGAATGGCAGCTGGCATCTTTGTGTAGAAATGAAGATATCATAGTGGGCACTTGTCAAGGAGGATTCTTCTTGGCACTCCTAATGTCTGAGAGGAAAATTTCTCCTTCCCAACATAAAGTAACACATTAAATTCAATGGAAGTGTGGCTTGCACCTGCTGCTCTTTTTAGATTCAGGTACAACCCTCTGTGCATTCTTAGATTCTTGGATTTGAACATTCTAATGATGCCATTCTTAAGGGACTCATGCTGAAAACCAATCAAAATTTCTTTGAACAACTAAGAACAGGCCCACAAAGATCCTGTGGGGCCAAAATATATGCTCAACAAGAAAAAGAGGCTTTAACAGAATAGACGTAACTTTGATGAAGAGTATTTCAGAGAAAGTTCAAGAATTAACAACATGGCAGAAATTAGCAATGGTCCCTTAAGATCCTTGCTCCTCACTTCCATAGTAATAAAAACTCTTGACTTCTAACTAGTACAACACATCTGCTTAAGTTCATTCTTGTTTTCATAACTAGCAGAAGGATCCTGTGGGCTTTTCAGGGACCAACAGAACACAGAATAAGAAGCTCCTGGTGGGATTGTGGCCTTTGCCTCCTCTATATCCCCACTGGAATTCTCTCTTTATCTGGTTACCTCTCCCCACTGATTTACTTCAGTCTTCATCAGGAGCCTCTGCTGGTCACTCATGGGATCCTTTTGCCAACCAGGCAGGACATACGCCCACATTTCACCTGCCCTCTCATTGTGACGTGGGCAAGGGTAGATGCAAGGCTCTTGCCTCAGAGAGATAAGAATTCTAAGCAGAGATTAGTAATATGTACACGTAGGAAGAGGATTTGTTTAACAATAAGAACATATGGCAGATATGCTGGTCACGAAAACAAGAATGATGCTTCTAAGCAGGATGAAGGGAGACCACTCCTCCCATTCTCAAACTATTTATGTGGGGTGGATTGGATACACAAACTGGGTAGGGTTTTAGCATGTCCCCTGGTCCCAGATGCAATGGTGTGTGCCTGGAAGGTGGGAACATCCGGTCAATAGTTGAAGAGATAAACATTATTTTGCAGAGTTGTAGGAATTCCAGCTTACCTGTTAACTGACTGTCTAGTTACACCATTTCAGTCTCTCTGCCTTTCCCAGAGGACAGAAAGCTTCCTGGAAGCAGGGTTGAGGTATGGTCCCTTGGGGTCAACAGGCTCTGCGTCAACATATGAAGATGGAGGGAAGCACACATCCACTGAACCAGAGGACAGTGCATTCTCTGCTAGGCTGAGGTCTCCCTGAAAGTCTTAGCTACAAAGCAAGGTTAAATACCCGAGTGAAAGGGAATGAGCCCATTCAGACTGGAAAAAGAACATATCACGGTCATGCCAAGGAGAGCCTGGCTGGCTGAGCTCACCGTGTTTTGTTATAACCTTGTGGAACTGTTAGCGCATGCTCTCAGCCTTTGCTGCATGACAGAATCGTTGAGGTACTTTATGATTCACAACTAGCATCTCCACTGCCACTGCCAGAGACTCTGATTTCATTTCTCTGGGCATAATGCCAAGACATCAAGAATTCTAACACCTCCCCAGGGAATTTTGGGGCGAAACTATGACCCAGCTGAGGTCTACCACTTTCAAGAGGAACCTGGATTGAAGTCCAGCCCTGGAGACCTTCTGGAAAGTTCCTTAATCTCTCTCAGCCTGGGACCCCCCTTCATTGACAATCCCTTTAGACAGTGTGGGGACACAAGTGTCACTCAAGACAGAACATCCAAGGCCATGAGCATATCTGAAGAACAAAGCATGGTGCAGATAAGCCTGGCCAGAAGATTAAGGACATAGTTCCAAGAAACAGGGGCCAGCAAGTAATGGGTCTCTGTGTCTGTTTTTCTTCCCTCAGTTCTAGAATTATACTAATAAATTGTTTAGTGGTCTGTGAAAATTTCCTGGCCAAGACCTACAAAGAGAGGTGAGCATCTCAGAGAGTGTGGATGGGACATGAGGAGGTCACCAATGCCAGTCAAGAGGGCTTGTGCCCAGATAGGTACCAGTCTAGGACCAGAACCATTAGTCACCCCGTATGTATCCCTAGGGTTCTGACCTGAGCTGAGACCAGAGTTCTTAGGGTCCCCTGCAGGGAAAAGAAGAGGTGAGGGATGTTGTTCCAAATTGACTGGAGCTCAATGTGTAACTACTAGAACATATCACAGAGACCAAGCCTTTTTGGAAACAATGGTCAGGGTTTTCTTCATGGGCTGGTGATGGGAATTGCTTTTACCCCAGGAGATTAAAGATTTTGTTTCACTTGCTTTGCACACCTGTCAAGCACTTCTCTGTGTGGGTGTAGATGTGTACCGTACGAGAGGGAGAAGCAGAGGGAAGAGCACCTGTTAGCTGTTAGGAAGTGCAGGTGCAGAAGCAGGCACCAGTGCATCGCTATCTGACAGGTGAGTGACAAACACTCCTCAAGCTCACATCCTGTGGCCACCTTCAGATCCCTTCAACTGCACTCCTCCATGCCATCCTGGACCAGCAGTGTGCACATCAGTAAGTGGGCTTTGCCCCTGTCTTAGGCACAACTCCAAGCCTCCTGGCTTCTCTTCTTCCTCCCTAGAACATGATTCTCTGCAGTCTTGCCCCCCATCATCACCTGTGTATGTTCCTGACCCATGTGCCCCCCTGCAGGTGGCAGGGACATCCACTCCCACTGCCATCTGAGGAAAGGGACTGGTGCTATTGATTTAAGGGAGGGGCCTCACAAAAGGCCTAAGTAACCATTAACGACGGGAAGTGGATTTGACAGGATGAGGAGGCACAGGATGGGCCAAAGCCTAAAGGGCAAGTGGTTCTGGGTCCAGAAGCAAAGAGCAGAGAGATGTTCTCCAGCCAACAGGCACCCCCACACAGACTTTGCCCTCTCAAAACTCAGGACCCACCTCACACAGCTCGCCAACAAATAGTACAAGTCCTGTCCCCTGCTCAGATCATATCCCGTCCACCACTGCTTCATTGCAATTCCTCCCTTTCCTCTATCTAGCAGACAACTTATAGGCAGGATGGGGAAACTAAACCAGGAGCAGAGCACAACCCTCACTGGCCTTAGGGGTGGTCTCCATGGGTGTTAGAGCCCAAGGAGTGCAAAGAGTGCTGGCCTGGGAGTCAGACACACACCCAGCCTGTATCCAGGTGTGTACACCCAGAACAAGCCACATAATGTCCCTTAACTCAGGCCGAACACGCCACACCACAGTCTTTGGATTGATGAGTGACACTGCAGGTGAGGGATGACATGCCACAGTCTTCCTTGCTCGCTCTCTGCATCTCAGCAGACTGCCCGTGGTGCAGCACTTGCTGCCACTTGCAGTGACCGTGGGCTTGTGCCTTTACTTCATTATCAAGGGTTTTGCTGTGTCTACCCCTCTCCTGATTGTCACATCCAGGCAAGCACAGCTGCCTTGCTCGCTTCTGTCCTCGGAGCCCAACCCAGAGCAGGTTATCGATAGCAGTGTTTTCTGAAACATTTTAATGTCTCTCCTGGAAATCGGCTTTTATTCTTCATCCAACCTCACAGGTAAGTCAAAAATATTCCTATGCTGGCTACCAAAGCTGGGCATTTCTCCTGAATCCTTTCTTGGAGCATATACACCCAAAACCACTGAGAAAGAAGACAGAGAAAACAGCAGGTCCAGACAGTTGTGAAAAACAGTTCTAGGATTTAAGTAACAAGATGCTGCTAAGGCACCTGCAGGGCCACTTTAGGGACTTGCTTGGCAAGCACCAGGCAGAGGGGTGTGGCTCACCCCACCTCGCAGGAGTCTCCCCGAAGCCCTGGGGTCCACAGTGGGCTGAGCAAAGCTTCCAGTAATTGAAGCACAGTTTCTTCAAGAGAGGGAGGGGAAGGCTCTTCAGCAATGAGCAAAGCAGAGGGAAAATCAATAAGGATGTGTGTAATGAATTTTTGTTTCCTGAAATAGCCTGGCAGGAGGCTTGCCAGGAAGAGCTGGGACTAATCAGTGACAAGAGGAGAGACCAAGTCCAAGAGTATCTTGCAGCTCTACGGCCTCCCTGGGGCACAATATTGGATATTGGTGGAAGGAATCGGAAGAGCATCCCCCTCCCCCATCCTGTGTAGAAAGACGGGAGAATCTGGACTCTATCTGGTTGGGAGGAAGCTTCCTCCGGCTATAGAGGCGGGGTGTGTGTAACCAGGCTGGACAAAATGAGCCTGTAAGTCAGAAGCTCATCATCCATGTCTGAGCTGCAACACGAAGGTTATGAGCAGGATGGTGCTGTCTTGAAGAGGGATCAAATGCTTCTGCACTTCAATAGCATCTTCTTTAAAACAGCAAACTAAGAGTTCTCCCTGTTGCCAGTGATAACTAAGTGAGACCATAATTGGTAACACAAGTCAGCACCTGCCATGAGATGAACAGCCAATCAACAGTGGCATTTTTAAAAGGATTTATTTGAAAAGCAGAGCAACAGAGAAGGAGAAAAAAGAGAGAGGCAGAGAGAAAGAAAAAACAAAGGAGGAGGGAGGGAAGAATGGAGAGCGGTGGGGTGGGGAGAGACCTTTCATTCTCTGCTTCACTCCCCAAATAGTCACAACAGCCAAGACTGGGCCAGATCAAAACCAGGAGCCAAGAACCCCATCCTGGCCTCCCACAAAGATGGCAAGGCCCAAGCACTCTGCCCTGCTGCTTTTCCAGGCGCATTAGCAGGGAGCTGTATCAGAAGTGAAACAGTCAGAATTTGATAGTGGATACTGGAGTCACAACGCAGCAGCTTAACGCACTGGACCGCAACGCCAGCCCAATCAGTGGCAGTTGTCATTATCACCACTGTTAGCTGAGCCCAGTGCGCTGTGACTGCTGCTGCCATCTGAGTGCCTTGCCAGATCTGTCCTGTCATCCTGATTTCCATTTTGGAATAATCAGGACCCGGCAGAGCCAGAGGATGTTGGTACATTGAAGACAACTGAACTAAACTCCAGACATCAGGACAGGAGGAGTCTTACTTTGATCTTCACCATTATGTGTGTTTTACCAAAATTCCCTTCCAGGGATTTGCAAGTATCTAACAACCCACTCTTTGAAGATGGAGTCATTAGCCGTGTATTAGTACTTCTTAAAACCAGTCGGAAGTATTTTCGCTTCTTGCCTTAATTACTTGCAATTGAAGTGGCTCTGAAGTGTACCAGCATTGTTTGCTTAATTCCTGTAACTGTATTTCTAAAACAAATATTACTGGGGAGTGAACATCAATTTGTGTATAATGAAACAGACACATTGGTGGAGATTGGGGAGCCTTGATGAATATCTACACTCCGAGAGTGAGCACCAAATCCCTGCACTCCTTCCCTGAACGCTCCTCTTCCTCCCTGCTGGCCTCAGAGAGCCTCTTTCCTATCTGTTATTGATTGGTCTTTCCTGCTTTTTATTTTGTGTCACTGTGTCCTTTTCTGTGTGTCTCTTTTGCACACCCAGAATGTTCTTTTGCCTTTCGTTCGTGTTGCCGCTGCATCAACAGTACATTTGCTTTTTATTACTAAGCAGAACTTCATTCTGTGCCTAGATTCCACTCACCTATTGATGAATTTTCTGGGTGGTTTTCAGTTTTTGAGTAGGATGAATAAAACTGCTATGAACAGCCACTTTTAGTAATTTTGATTTTTACATTCCATGACTTATTTTGGATACATGTGTAGATTGCTCAAAGGACAAACAGAAGCCCGTCTTTCAGAAACAGCACCCCAGCCCACGCCGCTTTCCCACAACACACGTGCAAATATGCATACTTACGATCTCCTCCTCTTGGGCTCAATTACAGCATACAAAGGAAACGGAAGAAAGAATGACTGCTTCTAGATGCTGAACTGTGTTTCGAAGGCCTTCCTTTAGACTCTACTCAGAAAACAGCCTTCTGCAGTGTCCACCCCACTTGACTCATCCTTTCAAGTCACTGTCCAGCCCTGTTTGGCGTCTCTATCTTATGCCAGGCACAGTTTCACTGACTACTTATTATATCCGTAAACAAACCCGTTCCTTCATAAAAAGCAGACTGTCATTTCATGCTATCCATTCTTGGCTTAGAAGTGAAAATCCCAAATTGTAACAGAATGAAGAAAACAGGCAGATATTTTACAGATTTTTGACTAAAAAAAAAAAAAAAACTCATGTACTTTAATTTTCCCAGCCTCAAACATAGCCAGCATTTTTCTGGAATTAAAAAATAAATAAATAAATAAAGGGCCTGCATTGGTAGCCTAGCTGCCAAAATCCCCACCTTCACATGCTGGGATCCCATATGAGTGCTAGTTCTAATCCCGGCTGCTCCACTTCCCATCCAGCTCCCTGCCTGTGCCCTGGGAAAGCAGTCGAGGACAGCCCAAAGCCTTGGGACCCTGCACCTGTGTGGGAGACCCGGAAAGAAGTTCCTGGCTGCTGGCTTCAGATTGGCTCAGCTCTGGCCGTTGCGGCCACTTGGAGAATGAATCAGCGGATGGAAGATCTTCCTCTCTGTCTCTCCTCCTCTGTGTATATCTGACTTTTCAATAAAAAATAAATAAACCTTTAAAAACTTTTTAAAAAAAAAAGATCATGGTGGGATGCCAAGATCTTTCTTAAAGATGTGTGAAGGATTTGTTAAGGCAGCTCCGTAACCAAGTCTACAAGTTTCTGCACCCTTCTGGATGGTCAGATTATAGTCCTGAATAGCTTACAACTGGTTTCCAAATACCAAGCTAAAATTCATTTCTGCCAAATACTTTTCCAGTTTTCAAGTCAAACAGTTTTAAAAAGTTGTCAGTGCCACTATCACTTCGCAGTCATCAAATGTTGTGCACCGCAATTCCTCACGCCTCTGGAAACCACTTGGAAGGCTTTTGGCAGCACTCTCTCTTAGGCAGGGAGCGTTTTTATATTAAGTTCAGATCATGTTGAACATCAAACATTCCCAGTACATGGAGGAATGCTGGACTCAGGAAGTCTGAGTGAGTTAAGAATTGGCAAGTGATGTCTTCTGCCATTCCCTACCCCATCCCGTAAGCCTAGCTTGCGGCCATGGAAATACCTGGATAGACACGTGGTCACAGAGGAACTAAAAAGTCATGGGGGTAGGTAGATTGACAAGGTTATACATCTACCTTTAAAAAGATTTATTTATGTACTTATCTAAAAAGAGTTACAGACAGCAAGAAATAAGGCAAAAGGGGTCTTCTATCTACTGCTTTGCTTCCCAGATGGTCACAGTGGCAAGTACTGGACCAGGCTGAAGCCAGCCAGGCGCTTCATTTGGACTCCCACATGAATTGCAGGTGTCCAAGCAGTTGGACCATCTTCCACTACTTTTCCCAAGCCATTAGCAGGCAGTTGGATTGGAAGAGGAACAGCCAGGACATAAACCCAGAGTCCATAGGGGATACCAATAACATAGACAGAGGCTTTACCCACTACTCCATAATATTGGCCCCTCACAGCTTCTGCTTAAGATATATATTTTAATTTCTTCTTCTTTTAAAAGATTTATTTTTATTGGAAAGTCAGATATACAGAGAAGAAGAGAGAGAGGAAGACCGTCTATCAGTTGATTCACTCCCCAAGCAGCTGCAATGACCAGAGCTGTGCCGATCTGAAACCAGGAGCCCGAAGCCTCTTTCAGGTCTCCCATGTAGGTGCAGGGTCTCAAGGCTTTGGGCCATTCTCGACTGCCTTCCCAGACCACAAGCAGGGAGCTGTATGAGAAGCAAGGCCACCAGGATTAGAACTGGCCCATATGGGATCCCAGCACATGCAAAATGAGGATTTTAGCCACTAGGCTACTGTGCCAGGCCCTTTATTTTTATTTTTTCATGATACAGTTGCACAGGCTCAGGGATTTCCCCTTGCATTCTTCCCTCAGCTGCTTTGCTCCATGTTACAAACAGTGTCCTTCAACAACAGTCACAAGTCCATTATGACACTGTAGGTATAGATTTATTTTTACTTAAAAGGCAGAGTCACAAAGAGAAGGAGAGACACTGAGAGAGATATTCCATCTGCTGGTTCACTCCTTAAATGGCCACAACAGATGGAGCTGAGCCAATCCATAGCCAGGAGGCTCTGTTGTGTCTCCCATACAGGTGCAGGATCCCAAGCACTTGGGCCGTCCTCCACTGCTTTCCCAGGCCTTAAGCAGGGAGCTAGATCAGAAGTGAAGCAGCTGGGATACAAACCAGTGCCCAAAGAGGATGGTGGCACTTGAAGGTGGAGGATTAGCCTGTTGAGCTATAGTGCTGGCCCCTTTTGTTAAGATTTGAAAGAACAAAGAGGCAAGGGCTCCCAACACTCCATGAATGAGCAAATAGTACTTCGACTACAAAACCAAATCACTCACACCCAAGCGTAGCCTTGCTCAGAATTGTGAGTCTTTTGCACTTAATGGAAACTATGGTAAAAAAAAAATGATGGATGTTACAAATACATAATTACCAAGAGAATATTTTTAAAACCTATAAAAAGAGGAAATGGATATACATGCTACACAGTCATATCTATTCTAGGGGTACACATCTAGCACAGCAGCCAAGACACCTGCATCCCTTAGCAGAGTGCTTGAATGTGAGACCCAACTTTGCCTTTGATCCAGCCTCCTGCCTGTGTGCGACCTCACAGGTAGTTGGGGGTGGCTCAGCTGGGTTCTTGCTGCCCACATGGGAGATTTGGAAGAAGTTCTGAGCTCTTGGCCTGGTCCAGTACTGTGTAAACCAGTAGATGGAAGAGCATTGTGTGTGCGTCTTTCAAACAGAATGAAAATAAATGATTGCAAGAAAATAAGTGTTCTAGGATGTTTGGTGTCATGACTAGTCACTCTGCAGTGTGATTCCTGACGACCTGCCCCAGAATCACAGCAGGAGCTCAGTGGAATGCAGATTCCTAGGCCCCCGGGAATCAAATACACAGGAGAAATTGAGGACCTATTTCAGGAGACAGTTGCTCATAATGCTGATGTCATAGCCAGGATCATGCCCAGGATGGTGGCACCCAGGTGAATGCCATGTCCTAGTTGTACAACCTGTGACTGTGCTACCTTACATGCCAAAATGATCAAGGTTTTAGACCTTGGAACAGGGAGAGGATCCTAAATTATCCAGGTTATCCCAATCCAATCATGGGGCTTCTTAAAATCAAGTTACACTCCCATGGTGCAGGTGGGGAGGAGGTAGCTACCACGGCTGGTTGTGAAGCTGGGGGTGGGGATCCTGAGCCGACTATAACCAGCCCTACACAATGGCCGGGAGTCTCCTGTACACCCAAGAGGAGATGAGAACCTCAATTCTACAACCATGAGGAAAACCAGATTCTGCTGCTTGCCTGAATGAACAAGGAAAAGATGCTCCCCACACATTTTTAAGCTGCCAGTGCCTTGGTTTTATATCCCTAAGATTTACACTTGCTGACTTCTAGACCTGTAGGACTAAACTGCGTGTGGTTGTAAGCTACCAAGTCATGGTCATTTATTATGGTAGTCAGGAGAAAGCAAGACAGTGATGAAACATCACTGGATGATGTACCTATCACCCTGTGTTAAAAACATGCAAGCGCAAGCCAGAGTGGCCTTCATTAACATACATGAGACATTCATTTTGAAGAGGGAGCCCAATGCACGCGACTAGCTCAGGATATAGTGAAGTTCATGAGCCTTGAATCAAACAGACCTGGGTTCAAGTCTTGGCCCTTACAATTTATTGCTGAGTAATCATGGGTAAATCTGATACCAAGTTTTAAATTCTGGTTGCCTCTTCAAAAAAAAAAGATGATATGATGTTATGTATAACATGTTATGTTATGTATGTTATATGTTGTGTATAAACTAAAATTGAAATGTCAATGAGGTGGTCACAGAAGGTGGTTAAGAACTAGCATTTATTTTTAACATATTGGTTACTCATTACTATGTCAATTAATTCCATAATGATGTAAATTTTTACTGATGGTATGTTGGAGCTTTTAATTGATTGGGATGATACTCTGCTGGCTCTGTCTTCAAACCAGAGAGGGTATACCTAAGAAGCCATTGAACTTGACTGGACAATAAGATGCTGGACTCTATGTTTGGTACATGCTTGCAATGAGGAAATCTCAACTGAACTTGAACTGTGGTTATGCAACAAGGTGGAGGAATCCACTATGGTGGGAGGGTTTGGGGAGGGGTAGGGAGAATCCCAGTACCTATGAAACTGTGACACATAATACAATGTAATTAATGAATAAAAAAAGAAAAAAAAGTAATATTTAGCACTACCTTATTGAAATTAAATTAGATAATACACAAACGACAGAATGTTGCCTGACCTAAGGTGAGAGCTCAAAAATGCTAAACATTACATTCCTGTGTTACAGGTAAAGCCCCCCAAATGGAGTAATTTGGGGCTGGCGTTGTGACATCCTTGGTAAAACTGCTGACTTCAATGTAAATCTGATCTGCTTTTCCAATTTAAGAAAAAAAGGATGCTCATATGTAATAAACAGAATACCTCAGTAACACACTAATTAAAATATGCCAATTGCATACCTAATCAAATATTTTATACGTAGTGGTAATTATAATAACAATGATCCCCTGTCTTTTGTAGTCTCTCAGAATACATACACACTTGGACGTATGTCCATATAGTCTCACATGTATTACCAGAACGCAAATTAGGGTTCTGTGTTTCATTTCCTCTATTCCCCATGACAACTCTGATGATCGTTCTATTATACCAATTCAGGGCAGTTCTGATGACATCGGACCTGCTTCTCTGTACTTCCTGGTACGTGATCATTTACCAGCAGGGGTGTGTGAATCATGTCCCACTCTGTCTTCTCCCTGCTCTCCTGCTCTCTGCATCCTACCTCATGGGCAAAGCCCCAAAACTGCCTCAGCCTGTTGGGTCTTCGGCGTATCTCTTTAAGTCCGTGCCATCCCCTCCCAGCCTTTCAGCCTCCCAAATACATGCAGCCAGATAAGACCACTGCCACCCAGGTGAGACTGCTCTCAGCGATGAAGTGCCCACACCTAGGGTGGGGATTGAATTCTCCTGGCCTAAGCGGATTAATCATTGAGCCAAGCCGTTAAGTATCTCTGGTAATTTTGCTAGATGAGATCATTAGGTTTCAGAGATGAAATGAATAGGAGTCTGACCAGAGGCAAAGCCAAGTCCAGTTTCGACCCAAGATTCCTTGGGGCCAACTCTCAGGATCCACTGAGCGGCACAGTGGTGCAGAGCTCTCTGCACAACAGGGATAACGTTTCAATATTAAAATAGTGCCAGGAAAAACAGTGACATGCTTTTGTCTTGAAACCTTGTGCTTCTGCATTCGTGAAACCATAGACTATCGATTCCCAGACTCAGAGACTACTGTGCTAATGGACCTGGTCTCAAGTTAGAGTACTTCCCTGGCCGTTAACTCGGGCCACTAAAAGCCAATGACTTCACCTCCCTGTCTGGGCCTCATCTCTGCTGAAGCTTGCTCGCAGCACCCGGAGAGTGGTGTTGCCCACTACATGAAAGATTTCTGTTCATCTGCACAAAAGATGAAACTGGTTTTGCTTCTGACTCATCTCCTGAGGTCAGGATTCTCTGGGGAAAGTCAGTTTAGCAATAACAGAAACAAAAACATCACTGATGTATTAAGTGAGGCTCAAATCATCAGACCCGTACACCCACACGAGAGACCCAGTTTGAGTTTTAGGTTCTGGCTTCCGACTGCCTTGCCTGTTACAGATATTTGAAGAGTGAAGTAGAGAAAGACCTCCCCCTCTCCTTATTCTTCTCTCTCTCTCCCTCCCTCTCTCTTTCTCTTTCTGTCTCTCTCTCTCTGTAAGTGCACATGTGACTGCCTTTCAAATGAATGAAAATTAATTAAATAAAAGGTTAATATAATACATACATATGCAACACTTGGTTCAATCCTGAGACAATCTTTCCTGCCTGTATTCCCATTCTCCATGTATCACCCACTGCCAATGCCTCCCCTCCACTTCCTAGCCTGACTTCTGATCCTCTCTTGAGCTCTGTGTTTCCAGTTATCCACAGAAAATTAAGTATGCCTTCGTCGCCTTCCCATCCTATGTTCTCTATCCATCAATGGTCTGAGCTACCCTAGTCTCAGAAATTCGTCCTCCACATCTCACTAGATCAACCCTTTTCTTCACAATTGATATCGTCCTGTTTTGTTTCTTCCTCATGTGCAGGACTCATTTATATCTAAATTTTCCTTTGGCAGTCAACTTTCATTTTGTCCAGATTACTCAGGTCTGTCTCTCCCTGTCTCTCTCTCTCTCTTCTATTATACACAGTCAGAACTTTCTTCTTGTCTATCATGGAAACTCTGATTTTTATTGTGAGTCCTGACCTTCCAATTGCTCTCCTTACTCCACCAAAGCTACCAGCTCCTTCACCACATCACACCAATGATACAGGCCCTGTACTCCTGCTAGCCCCATTCACATTGTGGATCAATGGGCGACATCCTCAAAGATTTAGTGGAATGAATGACTGGCTAGATACATTCATAGATTGGTGAACCAAACCTCGAACCTCTTGAGAATTGCTACTGACTCCTGCTGAGCTCACATCGCAAATATGTGAACTGTGATATATGTGCATAGTGCATTCACATGCACATGTTCTCCGGGTGGCATAGACCGCTGGCTGCTCAGAGCAGATCAGCATCCATGCTCCATGGAGATGGAGAAGTGTCCAACCAGGATGGCCAGGCACAAATCCAGTGCAAAAGTCTCTAGTGTGGTGTCTGATTGGACACATCAGAGAGCTATGGGTTGTTCTTGAGTGAGGAGTCCTATTCTTGCAGAATGGGATCAGAAATAGCAGAGCCAGGCAGCACTTCCTGAGCCTGAGGCCTGGCAGGCTTACTGGTTCTGACCCAAAGCCCTGGCCCTCTCAGCCAGGAGCTGAGGATACATTTCACCTGGGGGTTCAGCAGGAGGACAAAGGCGCAGAGCAGTGGCCAGAGTCAAACTGAGGGATGCGCATCCACATCCATCACAGGTCTCAAGCAGAGCCTTCTCTGCCAACAGCATCCTGGGAAAACAAAGGATTCACCTCTGGAACCATGTGAGCCACCTTCATGAACCTGAGGACCAGAAGCTTTGTCTACAGCTTGAGGAGCCATCTCAGATCCTCAAATTAAGAGGGTCCAAGTCGTTGATGCTGTCTTCACTTCTAGAAAAAATCACTCTCTTGGGGAAGGACCATGACTCAACCACTCCAGTAAGTGCTTCTGATGATGTGACATGGTAATGATTCTAGGGGTGTTTGCATTTAAAACAGCAATAAAATGGCTTTATCCCAAAGAATGGATCCAAAACTGGGGAAAGATCAGGACATAAACCAAAATACCTGACTCTCTTGCATGTTTCTCTTTCATGCAGGTAGGAAGGGGTGAGTCCGGGGATATTATCAGATTACAAGAATGTTTCAAAAAGATCATAGCAAAGTGAATCTACAAAATACATTTGTTTTGGTTCATAAGAATTTTGGAAAGTTGTGCATAGGTTTTTCATAATACACATTTTTTACGAACTTTTTGAAAACCTTTCAGAGAAAGAGAAAGAAAATGATGAAGTAGAAGTTAAGGGCAATCAACTATTGCTTTTAAATTTTTTTTTTAAAAAAAGAGTGACTTGCTGAAGGACAATGGGTAAGTCACCCTCTCTGTAACACTCTCATGCTTATATAAAATCAGATCAATAATACTTTCCATTCTTACATGGTAATTATGAAAATCACATGAGTGATAGAGGCGAATAGCTTTATTAAATGCCTACAAATGTGAAATGTAATTTTACATTAGTGCCTCCAACAGTGTATGTGTGTGTGTGTGTGTGTACCTATGAGAGAAAGAGCACACAAGCTTATTAAGTAGTGATGCAAAATATACTATATGTTTATTCTCAGCGTGGCCCTTTTGAGCAGCAGAAAATGAATCTTCCCAACAAGGAAAGCAAAGCAACACACACACACACAAATGTACAGACACAGTGGCAGGACACATGATTGGAGGACAGGGAACTTCGGTTGGAGAAAGCTGCCAGGTCAAGGCACACATCAGAGCTCATCCACAGTCAGACATGTATTCATAGAATTTATGTGGGACATTTAAAAAAACTCTTCCACAGAAATAATAAAATCTTACTACTTAAAATAAATGCTACAACGAAGAAATAAGGAACAATCCAGAAATATTAGCAAGTACCCTAAAATAAGGGTGATGAGTCTCAGGCAGCTTGGAGGAGGCAATGATGGGAACCAGTAGTAAAAAATTAAATCAGTTCTGTGGACAAAAACAAAGCACAATCAAGGAGGGACACTTTGAGCTTAACCAGCAGACCTCTGGAGGCAAGGCTGGCTACCTACACACACCGCTTGAGTTCCTGGTTTCCAGAATTTGATGACCAAATGAACAGGGATGTCTCTCTGTGTGTTTGTGTGTGTGCCCACTGTTAAAATTAAACAAATAGGTTTCTTAAAGATTTATTTTATTTTTATTGGACCCGGCAGCGTGGCCTAGCAGCTAAAGTCCTCGCCTTGAAAGCCCCAGGATCCCATATGGGCGCTGGTTCTAACCCTGCAGCTCCACTTCCCATCCAGCTCCCTGCTTGTGGCCTGGGAAGGCAGTCGAGGATGGCCCAAAGCATTGGGACCCTGCACCTGTGTGGGAGACCTGGAAGAGGTTCCTGGTTCCCGGCTCCGGATAGGCGTGCACCGGCCCGTTGCGGCTCACTTGGGGAGTGAAACATCGAATGGAAGATCTTCCTCTCTGTCTCTCCTCTCTGTATGTCCGGCTTTCCAATAATAATAAATCTTTAAAAAAATTTATTTTATTTTTATTGGAAAGTCAGATATACAGAGAGGAGAGACAAAGAGGAAAATTTTTCATCTGATGATTCACTCCCCAAGTGATTGCAACAGCCAATGCTGAGCCAATCCAAAGGCAGGAACCAGGAACCTCTTTCAGGTCTCCCACGCGGGTGCAGGGTCCCAAAGCCTTGGGCTGTCCTCGACTGCTTTCCCAGGCCACAAGCAGGGAGCTGGATGGGAAGTGGGGCTGCCGGGATTATAACTGGCGCCCATGTGGGATCCTGGCACATTTAAGGCAAGGACTTTAGCTGCTAGGCCACTGTGCCGGGCCCACAAATAGGTTTTTTAAAGAAAAAAGGAACAAGTATTCATGCTGGAATATAAGAAAACATAAAGGACCTGTGGCCAGCCTGCTTTCCTGGCCTGTTTGAACCTTCCTTGTACCACACAGTTTTAACAGCAACTGGGATGCTAAAGTATAATTCCCTTAAAAATTTAGAGTTTTACCTGGGTTACTTTTTGTTCCTGGGAATCTGCGTGGCTACCTTCTGTCTTTCCTTAGACAAAAATATTCATCAAGTGACCATGAGGGACCCCAAACATGAAAAAGAACTTTTAGCAAGCAATCCGTGGTGAACTGTAGTATGTTTACTTATGAATTAGCATTTAATCAACAGATTTAATATTAATCAATAATTCATAAGCCACTCTTTGCATAGAAATGACATCATTATGTCTCTGATTCAACCTGAAGTGTCCACTGTGGAATGTGCAAAATGTTAATGAGAAATACAGTTAAGGAAAAAATCCCTTTAATTATGTAATAAGGTTCATTGCAATGACTAATCAACAAAGCTGCCAAACTAGTTCTCCAGCGGCACCCTTCTATTTATAGAAAGTAAACTTCTGTTTGTTGAAAATGTGTTTGAACAGATTTTTGAAATGTTTTTGAGAAATCACAGTAAATCACAGAAAGAGTTGGAAATGACCTTGTGATCTTTCCATTCTGTAAGATGGTAAAGGTGGCTCAGAAAAAGGAAGAAAACATCTCCAGTCCTCTGATGCTTGACCAAGGGCTCACTCTCCACTGGGCTGGAATCTAGTGCATTGTACCTTAGGGATGCACAGGCTACTGATGGCTTGCATTGCAGTACCTGCTGAACAGAGAATCTCAAAGTACCAAAACATGACCCCTGCCTTTCATGGCTACAATCTGAGAAATGGAGCCTCCAATCATCTTGTGTGTGAAAGCATCAGACACATGTTCATGAACAAAGATGTAGCTCCATCCATCATTCACGTATCATCCACTTATCCATTCTCTAAGAAAAAACCTACTGATCACTTTCCACTTTTAGCCCCAGGCTAGGAGCTCAAAGGTGAAGGGGGCATGAGCATTGCCCAGAGGACCCTTGGGAGGGATCTAAATTTCACACCCGAGATGCATAAATCCTTCCATTCCATGCACAAGGTCATGTGCACTTTTGCACACAGCCTCCCTCAGGATCAATCTGCTCATCTACACAGAGACAACTGAGTCTACTGGGTACGGTTATTTTGTTGTTATTGTTGTTAAGCTTTGTTTATTTTTATTGGAAAGCCAGATATACAGAGAGAAGGGAGACAGAGAGAAAGATCTTCCTTCTGCTGGTTCACTTCTCAAGTGGCCACAACGGCTGTTGCTGAGCCAATCCAAAGCCAGGAGGTAGAAGATTCTTCTGGGTTTCCCACATGGGTGCAGGATCCAAAGGCCTTGGACCATCCTCAAATGCTTTCCCAGGCCACAAGCAAGGAGCTGGATAGGAAGTGGAGCAGCTGGGACACAAACCAAGGCCCATATGGGATCCCGAGGATTTAGTCACTATGCTATGGCACCAGGCCCAGGTGCAGCTCTTAGAGGTTTCTGTGGGGTACTTGGTATGAAGCACTCAACTGGCCCAAGGGGCAGAAGCAAGTGCCCATGATAGCCTCTCTCCCAGCCTTCCCCTCTTGCCTAGCATTGGTCTGTCTGCTGCTACTGGTCTTCCTATGCAAGATGATTCAAAGACAGTGGATATTAAGGAATCTCTGTGGAATTTAATTCAAGTTTATTAGCAGCATTAAGGGCTGTGCAGAACACAGGGAATATATAGGAGGAGAGATCTAGTCTTTTGCCATAGAAATGTGAAATCCCTTCTCCCTCATCCTGAGCCCTACACCTACACTTCCTGTCCCCTTACTGTTCCATATCCCACCCATGCCTTTACTGCTGTGATATTCTGCTTGGGGTCCATTCTCTGAATGTACCTCTCTGGACACATTTGTCCCTCCTCCATGCACATCCCAGGTCTCAACCTCTGTTGCCTTCAGGACTACTCCCTGACCTGCTGAGACCAGACCCATAAAGCCCTCCATGTATGCTGAGAGCAGATTGTCTTAACTTCCCATCACCCACCTCACTGTGATCCTTCCCCACAGGAAAACAGGAGAGGAATACAAATGGGCAAGCTCCACTACTCCAATGCAACAGGAGGTATAATCCTGGAACCTGACTCACTGGCTCACTGACTCCAGGGGTCTCTGCCAGCTTGCTCCTCCTGATTTGTGCCAGGGCAACTCTAGAAGGGCCCTGGAGCTCTCAGGTCACCTCAGGATGCATGCAGACCCCCTGCTGAGAGGGTCTCATCAGCAGAGGGTCAGGCCCTTTCCTGTGCCCAGAACACAAAGCACCTGGCTTGCAGACTTTCAGATGTGTGGAGTGGATAAATGCATAGATTTGCTGTGTGGGCCATCTAGCACACACAAGCCAGCCCCGAAGCAGGGAACAACCAGCGCTGATATATCACCCAGCTTCAGTAGACTTCTTGAGATTTGCTGTGCATGAAGGTGGCCAACTGTTAGATTTCATGGCTCCAGTAGAGGTACTGATCCATCTGGGAGCCCATGAGATCAATCTCTCAGGGTTCTGGAACCTGAAAAGGAATGTGGCAGCCATGGCGGAATTGCTCCAGGATGGAGCAGGAATTTATCCTGGATGAACCTGCCTGGAGTGAGCCTGCTTGTGGGTGCCCAGAGTAAGCCTACCTGGGCTGCAATGTTGGTGCTCCTATCCAGAGAAAGCAGCCAGTGCTACTGAGATCTCCAAACATGACCTTCTGCTACCGGGACATGCCTAGATTACACTTGACCTTAGCCAAAAGGCTGATAAGTGAGTCATGCCTAGATTAAGTAGGAGTATCAACCCTATGTGGAAATCCAGGAAGTTGAAGCCAGCAAAAGGGCAGAAAAAAACTCTGAAATGTAGCCCTAGACTCAGCCACTCTACTCATTTTCTTCACCCAGAAATTGCTTTGTGAAAAGGCACAAAGTAAAGGATGAACACAAGTGTTTACCTACCTCCCAAACTGCAGTGCTGGGTTTGAGTCCTAGCCCCAGTTCCAGCCCCAGCCCCAGCTTCTGCTCCAGACCCAGCTCCAGTGTCCTACTGGCGCAGACTATGAGAGGCAGTGATTAGAGCTTAAGTAATTGAGTCCCTGCCACCCATCTAAGAAACCTGATTTGAGTTCCCATCTCCTGATTTCAGCCTGCCCCAATCCTGGCTCTTACAGGCATTTGGGGAATGAACATGTAAGTGACAGCTCACTCACTCCCTCTCACCAACAACAATCTATTTTTTAAACAATAAGGGATAGACTAGTTTGATCACAATACATGGATGGTAGATATAGTAGGAAAAGCCCAGAGTGAACAAACCACCAAAGGCAGAGGAGACTGAGAGTGTGTAGAAAGGACAAATTCAAAATTACACAAAATGTTATTCATTGGAAAGACTTACTGACAGTATGCTCTGGAACAGCCGTGAGATATATGGGGCGAAGGGTTTTAAAGACCACAGTGGAGGTGGAGTGATTGGCATGAATATGGATTTGTAAAACCCATAAGAAGCATGGATGTGTCAGCTACGAAGAGCAGGTAAGAAGAGCAGGCTATCATAATGACTTTGTTCATCCTCCAGGGCTTGGAATGACCTCTGGAGTTACGTAGAGGGCACAATGGCAGTTTTTGACAGTCCCTATAGCTAGATTATGTAGGTGCATAAGTAAATCAATCAGTAAACAGATAGGATGGATAGATAGGATAGGTCGATGATTATAGATGTAACAGATGGCTAGACAGGCAGGCAGATGATGGAGGGGGTTTAGGGCATGACACTTATCCAAAGGTATAACTAAAAGGTAGATATAATGGGTGGATAGAAAGGAAGACAGACAGACAAAAGGGGGAGGTTTGGGGCACAGCACTTACAAAAAGTGTCAATATTTAAGAAGATACTACAATCCTTCAAAAAGGAAAGGTCTCTCTCTCTCTATGCAGAAATTCAGGGACCAGCCTAAATGTCTCAGTTGAGAGTCAGAACACAAGAACACAAGCTGACTCCAGAGCATTATCCCACATCACCTTCACTCATGACATTTAACCTTGGGAAAACAAATATGGATATTCAGTCATACCTGCACTAAGAAGATATCTTGCAGGACACAAAACTTGCTGTGAGTTAAAGAATCTGGGGCCAGATGACAGCACTCAGACAGCTGGGACAGGGGGCAGCCCTGAGTCGATTTCGATCTGCATGGCCATTTTCTTATAACCCAGTTCCAGCTTTCATCTGCACAACAGCAGCAGATATCGTTGTGTCATTCCCCAGAGATAGAATCTTAAATAACTGCATGAAATCCTGGGTCCTTGAGACCACTCAGACCTCCCTCTTGGACGTCTAATGGACACCCAGAGATGCTGCAGTCTTGTTCTGCTCTTCCTGGAGCTGCATTCATGAACATACCGCCGGTTTCCATGATGGCAGGTCATATATGTGTCATTATAAAACATGCAAAGAGCAACAAGGGCCATCATCTCAATGTCAGACTCTTCCCTGATAGCTCAAGTAACCCTACTGACCTTGAGTTACAGCACAAGGACCATGTTTGCTATCCATCCGTGATCACTACAGATCATGGCCTTAGGCTGCCAGCAGGTCTTATAACTCAGACATTAGCTGGGGATCTTATAGGCTGGATTGAGACTCTGTTAGGAAAGTCCAAAGCCCCCTCCTCACAATCCCCCCAAACTGAAACTTATCTACTGAGGTCTTACATCTTGACCCTTGATCTTTACTCTAGAACTTAACTCAAACTTGGTATCCAGTTTTTCAAAAGTCCACCTTCCAAACCAGTTCAGATAATAGTAATTATTATTATTAGCCAACTTAGATTTATTAGTGCCCTGTGGGAGGCACTATTGACACCACCTGTGTGTTTGATTGCCTTTGGTCTTCCCAAGAGTCCTTTGAAGAACATACACTGAGTATAGCAGAATGGAGAGTTGGAGATCACAAGGAAGCAACATCTCATGCAAAGCCAAAGGAGAAAGGTACAGAACCATAGGCTGATCATTCCAGCTGCCCTGGGCTTCTGACTGTTGCTAGAAGTCTCCATCCCCTGCAGCATCTCCATCCTTTCGCCTCTGCCACTTCTGCTTCCCAACCGTGTCATCCCTTCTCATCTATTCTCTCCAGCATTACCCCAGGAACTTCTCTCTTTGCAATTCTGCTACTTCGTGACAGTAGCCACAAATTCATGTGCACAAACTGATGCTGTATTCAACAAGGGTGCTCACTCCCTACAATGCCCAGGAGATGGTGGGAGAAGGGACTGGAGAGCTGAGAATGGCCACAGATGTCCAATGAGGGAACCCCAACCTCACACCCAACCCACAGATGTCCAATGAGGGAACCCCAACCTCACACCCAACCCACAGAAGAACCAGCATGCAGCTCCAAGTTTTCCTGGCTCAATTTGACTTTCTCAGAACTCTTGTGTCACCAGCTTAGCTCATGTCCGTTTTTATGTTTCACAGCAGCATCTTAAATGGTTTCCCCACGTTTTCTCTCTCTACACCCAAAACAGCAGCACCAGGTTCATCTCTCTGCCATGCACACATGCCACACCCTGCTCAGTTGCTGCTGTGACTGTCTGGTCATGTGCACCTGACACACACCTAGCATTCCAGACCTTGATATTCTCACTCTAGTCCCTACTACCCTATTTTGCCCAACCCATACTCCCAGCCCATCCTTGTCCTCTCCCAGAGGTTTAGGGTTAAGATACTCTCCCCAACCTCATCTCCTCAAGGACCTCCTCCATGGCCTCCTGTGACCCTCTCCAGAAGCAGCTGTCCTGGACAGTCTAGTGTTTGACCTATCAGAGCTGACTGCCTTGTCTCCTGTCCCAACTATAGGGCAGTAGTTCTCAATAGCAAGTGATGCTATTTGTGCCCCCAGGGGATATCTGGAGATGAGCCTGTTGTTGGGATCAGAGAGAGATACTCTTGGTATCCAGCAGATAGAAGTGAAGGGTGCTACTAAGCTTCTCCTAATGCATAGATAGGTCAATCTTTCCCCAGTGAAGAATCACTGGTCTCAAGTGCCAGTAGTGCTGATGTTGAGAGACCCTGGTCTGGATTCTTTTCTAAAAATCTACCTAGGAAGTAGGAATGCTTCTTGTTTGGTTTGATATCTTCCAAAACACTTAGCACAATGACTTGATACATAGCAGCTCCTAAATATTTTCAGGACTAAAAATGGTACCCTTAGGATATAGGCAAGGGATAAGTTTTAATTAGGAAAGTCAATAACAAATATTAGCTAATTTCAGAGGGGGAAATCATAGCCTAAACTTCTTTGCTATGGGTATGGTAAATTAAGTTAGTATTTTATGCTCCATTGTTGTTTTTTTGTTCATTGTAATGTTTATCAAATAAATTTAACCAGTTCACATAACTCATTGGGAAACAAGGGATTAATTAAGCAATTTCAAGATGCATAAATACATGAATATTAACAAAACATATATAATTATTGGGATACAAATTAATGGATATAAATCAGAGATAATGCAGAAAGTAAATAGTCAGTGGGATACAGAATTTGCAATGGCTAAAAATATTTTTTACACTCAATAATGTGACAGAGTCCTAGCATAGTGCTCCTATTTGTTATAGGGCTATGAATTTCATCAAATGCACCTTGCATGAACTTGCTCTGCTGCACTTGTGAGTATAATGTAAGGGGTTATTAGACGTCACTGCAATGGCAGTAACTTGCCATCCACACACCCTTGAAATGGTTCATGTGCACACTGTGAAGACAGACATCTGGCAGGGGACAGTGTCCAGGATATGCTCACTGGGATCTGCCCACAGACTCACATATCAGGTTCAGACTAATTAGAAGCTCCAGCCAAACCCAATTTGTCTTACATCTGGGGAATTCGCCCCCCCACCCCTGCTATCCAAGTAACACTGGACTCAAAAGCATAAGTCTTCAGAATTACAGCCTTAGAATCTTACTGAGAGTCAGTTGAATCTGACCCTTCCACTGGACAGAGGGAAATGGAGGCAGCAGAACTGGTATAAGTTGCAACAAGGCAGAGACCACCATGGAGGCCACTGCAGTCTCATTGTCAATGTGAATATTTTCACCATTCCAGTCTGCTGACTTTATCTCCATCTCCCACTACTGCATGGAGACTGCATTCAATACACCTGTTGCTAGTAATTGGCCTCCTAATAGCATGCATTAATTGATTTCTGAATGCATTTTGTAGTTGAATGAGGCTTTGCACACCTTTAGCAAAACAGATATAATGGTTTGTTCCTTCTGTAGTTGATGGTCAATGTCATTGTAATAGCCAGTGTCTAACAAGAACAATTCAGAGCGAATTCCGAGGAGATCTAATAGAACCAATTTATTATGAGGATGTTGAAGACATCAATGGGTACAAAAGCCAAAATGTAAAAATTACTTGAGAATAAGTAACTGTAGGGGTCAGTGCTTTGGTAAAATGGGTTAAGCCACTGCCTGAAATGTTATCAATCTTATTGGCACTGGTTAGAGTCCTGGAAGCTCCACCTCCAATCCAGTTTCCTGTTAATGTGCTAGAAAAGTACCCACATCCACATAAAAGACCCAAAAGAAGCTCCTGCCCTTGGCCTGGCCCAGCCCCAGCCATTGCAGCCATCTAGGAACTGAATACAGAGGAAGATCTCTCTCCAATGTTGCCTTTGAAATAAATAAATCTTAAAAAAAATAATAAGTAGCTATAGAAAGGCCCAGAAAGGGGGTGGAAAGATCTTCCAGGGCTCACATCCCCCTTGGAAACCTGACTTCTGGCATAAACTGAAAAGACACTTCCTCTCCTGATACTACCACTGCGGCTTAAAGCTAGGAAGTATCCTCTCTTTCTCCTTCTTATCTCTTTCTCTTTCTTATCACCTTCCACTGGCAGGAGCTATTCAGCCAGCCAGCTATGGAGTCTGACCACTGTATTTGAGGTGCAGATGAGCAAAGGAGGTGTAGCCTGGAGCCTAGGGAGCACACACAGCCCAGCACATCCAGTGACTCAAAGTTGTTGTGTATCTCCCATAAGAGCAGCTGCACCTGCTCCGGTATCTCCAACCTACATCATCTTTCATCCCTATTTGCTTGCTTGCTTGTTTTCCTTCTTCTTGTAAGAAGGGATGAACAATGGACTTGGCACTGGGGACACAGAGTGACCCCAGCCGTGTTCCTTCCCCCACAAAGCTCTCACTTCCCAGTGAGACTAACACATCAGACTAAGAAATCTTTTGTACTGTAATGTTTCCTTTTATTTCTTGTTTCTATTTTTATCTTCCTATTGCTAAATTTCCCAGGATAGTAATTTCCTTATTTAAATGACACACAGATGCTGTCTAATATTCCTGAATTTGAATGCTGTTTACACTTCGATGGTCGGTGTAAATCATTTGTCTAATGGGATGCTATTCTAAGACAAAGTAAGTATCAGTTAATGAGTTCAGGTGAATTTTGGGCTCCCATCCTTCACAGCTGAAACTTGGAACCAGCCATAGCTTTACATACTCTCATTATGATCACTTTGAGCCACGTTAACAAATAATATAATTTGTCAAAAACAATGAAAACATATGAAACTACAGTTTATGGACTTCTCTCATTGATCTGCATTGCAAAACACATAAAAAACAGTTTGTTGTGTGAGCATATGGCACAGCAATGAGAATAACTGCCTGGGACACCTGCAGCTCACCAGAATGCAGGTTCTAGTCCCTGCTCCACTCCCCACCACAGCATCCTGCTCATGCATACTCTAGGCAACATGTGATAACTCAAGTACCTGAGTCCACACCATCCAGGTGAGAGGCATGGGTTATTAAATTTCTGGTTCTCAAGCATTTGTAAACCAGCATATATTCATATTCATTCTCTCCCAGTTTTTTTCTCTATAGAAGGGTAGCAAAAAGTGGTACAGCAATGACAACTTAGGCCACAAGGTGCCCAACGGTGGGGTAAGAACATGCAGAAGGGTACCCACATCCTGTGGCTGCTCAGGGAAGACTTCATGAAAAAGAAGAGCTTTAAATGAATGTGAAGGGTACATTCAAGTCAGGTGAAGAAGGGATTAGGAAGAGGAGTCACTCAACCCTGGGACACACATCGTAACAAAGATCATGAGTCAGGCATAAAGGTGATGTGAGATGGCCGGTTGGTTGTTAGCAGGATTTGGGTTGCAGACAACTTAAAATATGGGGCCAAAAGTTTCCTGCTGAGGGTGGTGTTGAGTCAGCCATCAGCATTAGAAGGGAGAGGAAGGACATTCAAGGAGCAACATTAGCAGTGGTTTGGAAGAGGCCAAGGTGAGACAGAGGGACCAGCTGGGAAACCTGAAGGTCTCTAGATGAGAAATGTCAAGAACTGAACTATGCAACTGGAGGGGCGAGGAGAAGCAGAGATAGAGGTAAGCAGGGGCAAATGAGTAAGTTCACAAACTGTCATGAGAGAGCAGGGGTGCTACAAGGAGAAAGAAGGCTCTAAAGCACCCCCAGGATGCTAACTGAAGCAACCAACAGACCAAAGCAGGGTGATGCATGAGAAATGAGTGGCAATGACACAGAGGAATTTGACTAGGGGTTATAGAGGTAAGGGGTAATGGGGGTTATGGGTTGGAAGAGCTCATTTTGTTGCACACACAAGTTTCAAATACCTAAGCAACAGGGTAACAAGATGCTGGGAACGTATGGGTGTAGGGATCCCTGGACAGTCCTGCTCTACCCACGCAGCATCAGGAATTGTCCACTTTGCAAGGGAGGTGATGAATGGTATGTAACAACCAGGAGTTTGGAAGGAGGCCAAGGATGAATGGCTCAAAAACAGCATCCTGCACCTTCGCTAAAGCACCAGTGGGGGTGTCCTTCCTCATTGCATCCTTACACCAGTGACTTCAGGATGGACACTGAGCAGAGCCCCTGGCCAAAACCTGCATCCTGATTCAAGTCCAGACTAGGAGATGGCATCCCCTCTCCCCAGTGCATGCAGGGACCCTGCCAGCATTGCTCCTACAGGGCCAGAGTAATTTGTTGAGTAACTATCACTGCCTAATGATGCAAAGAAATGGAGAGAATGTTTCTTGGTCTTCAGTGTTCTAGAAGACATGGATAACAACTAATCTCTGGAGGTGGTGGGAGGGGCCATCGGCAGCTGTGTTCAGTGTCTGTGGCATTAGAAACAGTGGCTGCCCCATGGAACCCTTACCTTTAGGCAGAAGGGCTGAGATGAAATCACCTTGCAGGATTGAGACCAGGTCCTTTGCACCAAGAAAGAAGGGGTTTTTTCCCAGAGGGATGAAATTGCCTGCAATACCCAGTGACTTATGCATTGAAGGAATCATTGTGTTAACCGTCTGAGCCTTGAGACGTCCTTAGAATTCTTCTTCAACCTGCCACACAGATGTGAAGGTATCGCACATGCCAAAGCCTTGAACAAGACACCAACCTTGCAGCTCATCTTAGTGCCTTTCGTGATGTCAGGGAAGTTCTGTGCCTTCTACATGGAGACTAAACTGACAAGTTGTCTGTAGCCTACACAATGGAAAATGTCCCTCACTGGGCAAATGTCTGCCAGGCCATGACTGCAGCTTTCTGTAGTAACCTTTACGAGGTGCAGAATGAGTGAATTTTAAGAGGGAAAGAAAACTTCACCCAGCAGGATTTCTCATGAGGTTGGTTGTCAGAGATGGCAGAGAGGAGGAAGTTGGGAGGGGGTAAGGGGAATGGGAATAAGGGGTGGAGGGAAGGTGGGAGAGGGAGAGGTGGTGGTGCTCTGCAGAGGTGGAGAGGGGGATCTGGGACCTCGCTAAGGCTAATCAAGATAAACCTCATGGACACCTTCAAGACCAGCTTTGAGATCTCCAGGCTCAGGGACCCTCTCTAGAAAATGACAGGTAAGTGAGTAAGCTGTGTCAGCATGCCAAGGCCAGAGTGCAACCCAGTGTTCATCATTCTATCACAGGATGGACCTCCCCCAAGGCTCCCCTGCTGGGCATAAGCCTTGATCCAGGGACACTGAATATAAACAACACCCTGCAAAGCAGGTGAATATGGAGCTAGCTTCTCCTTTGAGCTACATCACAGTGACAAACAGATCTGCTGCCTCTTCCTCTGCTGTCCACCCACCCCACCCCATAGCCCTGGATTTGGGGTGCAAACAGCTGCATTGGATTAGGGGTGCAGTGACTGCTGACACTCAGTGTTCCTCAAGGTTTCTCCACTCTGGAAGAAAACTCAGGATTGCCCATCCATGGTTGAAGCAGCCCTTCCTCCCAGCAGCTCTGCAAGGTAGGGAGTTAGTGGGAATGCTGGCAGAGTCATGACAGTGCAGGAGGGACAGCACCAGGAGAAGGGGCCTGGAGAGGACTTGGCAGGGGTATGGGGGGAAACAGCCTGCCTGGCCTACAAGGTGCTGAGACTGTCCCCCAGGCTATATTCATCAAAGGGCTTGGTTTAGGACAGGCTGTTCCCCAGCCAGGAGACAGGTGGCAATCATTCTCCCACAACCCTGCACTTGTTCCAAGCAGGGCCTGTAAGCCACAGAAATTCTCCCCAGGGGGCCAGATCCCAGGCCAGGAGCTGCTGGGTTGCACGGTGCATTTCCTGTAAGCCTGCATCTTCCCACTCAGCTCCCACCAGTGGCAGAGTCATTTCAGCAGCACTTCAAAGGCCAAGCATCCAGGCCCACCCAGAGGTTCACCCAAGGGACCCCTGGGAACTGGACATCACTTTCAGAAGAGACTTAGCTGGCTCAAGGCACAGGCACCCTCAGACTGGCTTTTAACCCACAGCCCAGGCTGGTGTTCCAGCTCCTGTCCAATAGAGAGCAAGGGTTTAAGACCCAAATGCAGATTCCTGCTCTGCCAGCAGCTGGCTCAGCACTCAGCCTAGTTCACTGACTTCTCCAATTACCTCCATGCTGCAGTGATTCACGTTTACAGTGTTGAGATTTATTGTCCCAGGGAGAGGAAGAAGAGGGACACCCCCCACCCCCACCAACTGCCTTTAGACATGGTGAGACAGGATTAAGGGACAGTGATCTTGAAATTTCCAGAAATTTCCTCCTTCCTTCCCTCTCTAGCCCCTGAGTCTGGATAGTTCTAAGCAAATATGAGTGCCCTTGAGCCCTCAGGGAGAACCTTCCCCTGCACAGCTGCTTTGCCCCCAGTTCAGATTGGAGATGTATTTCCCAAGGCACAAAATCTACCGACAACACAAAGCAGCTTGGAAATACTGGTTTGCAAAACCCACTGGGGTCGCCGTAGTGACTCCTATCCACGTCATTAAGAGACATGTTCCAGCCTGATTTTAAAGTTAATAACATGATTCCAGCATGCTTTTATGGTTACTATCTTAATAGTAACCGTAAAAATAGGAAATGTGTATATAGAATTCTATGCTAAAAAAATAATTGTAATGAGCTTAGTCTGCAATAAGTTTTCTGAGATCTGTGGTGAGAAAAAATAATCTAAAATTTTCAATTTATGTACCTACTATTGTTGATAGAAGAATGAAGAATGATAGAATGACTCATGAAAGACTTTCAAGCATAAAAATGCATCACATTAGGATTAAGTTCTGCAGGAGAAGTGAGATGGAAACCCAATTTCAAGGAAAGGAGGAGACGTCGGGAAACTTCCAATCATTAAAAGAGAGTTTGTTTGTGTGTTTTGTGAACCATGAGCAGTAAATCACTATGATATTTAGATTCCGCCGGATACATTTGAAAGACTGATATAGCACTCTTATTCTAAAATGTCAATATTTGCAAGATGCCAGAGGCACCATCCTTTGCAACTATTTAACTTACATGGACTGTATCTGAGATCAACTTATAAAGGAGAGGAGCTTTGAAGGGGAGTCCAGGGAGAGCTGGAAGACCCCTGGGCTGGGAATACATGCCATACACAGCACAGGTAGGAGGCAGCAGACAACAGGTAGAAGTCTGTGAAACTGAGGCCAGTTCCTGTGCTGCCCCAGGCAGTGTCCTAGGACTGCTCGCAGTTCTCCCTGGCCTGTGCATGACAAGTGGAAATCTACAAGTTTCCATAGGTCCCAGTACACAGACATGAAGATGCTGGGTCATCACCTTGCCCCATTTTACTACAGGGCAATGACCAGCATTTCCAGGCATGTGCCACCTTGTAAGACCGGCTGGACAGCCCATGAGTAGCTCAGACAACAGTAAGTGTCCTAACGTCCCACTTCTGACTCTGTTGGTCCCTGTGAGTCCTGCACATGCCCAGGACCAGCTTCAGATGAGAAAGCGGAACAAGCAAAGAAAGCTACAAGAACATGGGATCATCAAAGGAGAGTGGGCCATCCAAAAGAGACTAACTCAATAGCTCTGGCAGGGAACTCAGCTTAGAAAACCCCAACAGGAGAGTGGCTATCCATGGAAGGGATCAAAGCATTGTTCATGGTCAAAGCTCCGTTCTGTGCTTCCCTGCAGAGTGGGGTCTCACAAGGAGGCTCAAGTCAGTTACAAATGAAGTCTCCAGTGGCTTTGCTCAGAGAGTTGTGTGAGTAACTCCGCCATCCCAGGATAGCTGTGAAACCAGGCAGGTGGTATTCACTTTGCAGAGATCCCATGAGAATGACAGAGAATGCCTGTGAAGTTCCCCGGCACGCATCCACCTCTCAGAGGGTATCTGACTCACCAACTGACCTTGTGATAAGGTCTGGGGATGCCTTCCCCTGCTCTCCCTCCAGTCTCTGGGCTGTGGTCCCTTCCAGTGCTTGAGAAGATATTCTCAGTACACGTAACTGGGCATCACCCCTAGATGACCCAACCCTTCCTAAGGACACGATCATTGCCAAGGAATGCCCCCCATAAGCTTCTGCACTGCCCAGAAGTTCCCTAATGAAGCTGGGTCTCCAGCAGGCTTGGAGCTGACACAGCCCCAGGAGCAGATCTCCTGTCACACACATGCATCCAGGCCTCTCTCCAGATCTTGCGCCTCATGCTATACTCTTTCTGTCAAATTTTACACAAAACCTCAGGCTCCTCAAAACCTGGATTCATCCAACCCTAACCTCACTCTTCTTCTCTGTCGATGATAGAGGGAAAGCAGGACCACACCTGTTGCTGTGTTGTAAGAAAATCCCAACTGGGTGGTTGAGGAAAGCATCCCCACAAATGAAAAAGCACTTTCAAGTTTGATTTTCTCACGAGTTCTTACAGATAGTGACTGCATCGATCAAACATTAATTACCCACCAAGGGCAGGCATTGTGCCAGGTGTTCCTAGCACATGCCAGCAGGCCCTTACAGCCAAGCGAGGGCTACGTGGCTGTGGCACTTGCCAATGGAATCCATCTACACAGGACCCGAGCTGGCTGTAGGCTCCCCCTCCCCAGGATACCACTAGGAACTAGAGGCTCCAGTTTATGTCATCCTCCCTTCTCAACTGCATTCAAACCCCACAGCCAGCCCCCAGTACAGCAGGAAATGGGGCCATATTGCCTGCTATTGTTTTCATAGCATTCTTTTTTATTATTATTAATTATTTTGCATTATGTGACAGTTTCATAGGCTCTGGGAATCTCCCCACCTCTCCCCCTCCCCTCCCCCCGGTGAATTCCTCCACCTTGATGCAGTATTACGGTTCAAATTCAATCAAGATTCTTTCCTTGCAAACATATACCAAGCATAGAGTCCAGCTACTTATTGTCCAGATGGGTTGAACAGTTTCTTGGGGAGACCATTTCTGGTCCGAAGTTAGAGCTAGTAGAATATCATCACAGTCAATTAAGAGTCCCAATATAACATCAACAGCAATTTGCAATATTATGGAATTGACATGGTTTTGAGTAACCAGTATGTTAAAAAAAAAAAAAAAAGAAAGAAAAAAAAAGCAAGTCCTAACCACAACCTATGATTAGCTCATTGACATTTCAATTTTAGTTTATATACAGGACCGGCTGCTATATACCTTAAAATGGCTATAAGGTACCATTCAGTTGTCTCGTGTCTATTTCATTTTAGTATTTAGCCATTTGTTGTGTTGAAGTATAATTTTGCTGATCTTGGCAGATTTTAGGATAATCTAGACTGGCTTGTAACTCTAACAAGATATTTGTCGACATTTAAGGTGCAAAACATTTTTGGGGGGGGGTGTGCAGGAAAATCCTCAACACCATGGTGAGGAGTAACTAATCTTTGTGTCCCACCCAGCGAGGCATGAGCCAATCCACGCCAGCTCTTTCCTGTCAGATTTCAAGCTCTACTTTCTGTTGTTTGTCTATTTATTTTAGGTTTTTTTAGTTTGTATGATTGTTTGTTTGCTGTGAGGGGTTTTCGAAGCAATCCCGATGGTCATTGCAAGGGAGGGCGGAGGTCCAGAGGTGGAGCCAGGCTCGGACCAGAGAGAGCTCTCCTCCCTGGTCCCGAAGGACATTTATTGTTCTTCTGTTTCTGCGGACCACTCAGGGCTTCTGGTTGTCTTTCCGATGACGTTGGTTTCTGCATGGTAGTGTTTGGACTTCTTCCATCCCCTGCAGAAGTTCCGGTTGGGGGTGGGTGACCTCAGAGTACTCGGCCTCTGAGGGCATCCAATTCCCTGTGGCCTCCTTGGCAGTTGGGATATAGTCCTTGTTGCTCATATTAATAGTTTGTGGTGAAGGTCTGGGAGTCTTCATGGTTGGGATCCAAGCTTCCTCCTTACCACCTGCTCCACTCTGGAGTGCTCCCATGCTCCACGCAAATGTTTTCATAGCATTCTACATTCTATCTTGTGGTTTCCATCAAGCCCTTCAGTCCCAGCGATCCTCACTGGGCAGCCCACACACAGACCCTGCCCGCTTGTGAACATCTGTGCCTTGACATACCCTACAGTTCTTTGATGCAGCCCAGGAAGCTTCCAGCTTTCTCTGGGCTCCTCTGCAAAACTTCTCAGGGGTCACAACCTCCTTTACACCTTGATCTCAGTTGCAGGCAACCCAAATTAAACCGTTACAAAGGATATCCGTACCGCTTGAATCTTGACACCCCCCCCCACACTGCCCCTCTCCAAACACACACCATGCATTTAACTCTCTTCTTGATATTTCCTGTAAACTTAAGGACTGTGCAGACCAGGTCTGCTGTGTTCACTACTGAGATATTTGAGGCGCTTTGGAGGCCTAAACAAACAAAAGAATGAAGGAATACATTAGCCCATCTGGACCTGAACTGGACAACCGAGAACCTGTGAAGACAGGTTCTTTCTTTGTGTTCTGTAAGAACCCAGAAAAGATTACTGCATGAGCTCTTGTTCCAGTCCGGACGGATTGGACACTGCTAGGCGCAGACAGGAGCAAACCCACATGGGGAGGCAGACCACACAGGGCACCAGGACACCTGCCGCACCCTGCTCATGTTCAGCTTTGGCATTGCGGTGTTTTGCACCTATTAAGAGGTGAGAGTCTCCTCTTTGTGCTTTATCAAACAACTCTAATAAGTACAATTTATGGTTTGGGTCATATCCTTCCAGTAGCCTCATTATTTTAAACCAGCTTCATAGCAATAAAAAACAAAATGTACCATCCAATTTTTTTTTTTTTGTCTTTGACCAAGTGGCAATTAGCAGCTCTAAGCAGTGCTGGGAAATCTGAAGGCAGGCAGTCACGTGAGCTAAAGAGGATGTCGCTGTCCTAGCACAAGTATCTAAAAGCCAAGATCACATTGATGGAAATCTCCTGAAATAAACTATACGTATCTCTTATTTTCATTTTTTTTTTTAATTTGGGCTTGGAGGCAACTTCTGCAAAAGATGCTTTCTGGATTTTGGCTGTTTTTCTTAATTTAAAAAAACGATTATTGGCAGTTTTCTGTGGAACAGAATGAAATATAACTGACTCTGGTTAACCATTCAATTCTGAGAGGGAATTGGGGTTTCCCTTGTACTATGAATATATTACCAAGAACGGTTGGTTAATTACCTTGCTTTATTACAACTCTGAGCCTCTGCTCAGAATCTCTGGGTTGCAAAACCTTTTAACTATAACAGAGGTCTACTTCAAAAGCAAAACTATTATTTCTTTCTGGGTTTCAGCTAATGTAAGACACTGCCACTTCTCTGACTTGTTGGGGGACGGGAGGTGGTGGTATCCGTGACTCTTGGCCCAGTCAGCTCTCCAGCCCTCATCCCCCTATCCTTCCATGTGGGGTGAGGGAGATATAATCCCGTGCTCCAGTTCCTCAGTTCCCACCTCAGCCATCCCCATCTCATGGCCACCGGCTCTCATCTAGCCCCGGCACAAGGTTGGTACTGCAACTGACCTTCTCTTTCTGGATCGTCCTTCCCTCTTGCTCTAACAAAGCCAAGGCCAAGTCTCCTGCCGAGGACCAGCATTTCCACCTGGGGATGAACAAGCTCTGGTTTGTTTTCCCCAACATCACTCTGTCCTCACTCCAGGCAACGAAAGCATCCATGTCCTCTTCACCCAGGAATAAAACATCAGTAGGAAGCACTGTGCTCTAACTGTTGCTGGCTTATAAATCCATGCCATAGAAGAAAGGGGCCTTCAAACCTAATATTAAGAAGTAGTATTGTGGGGGGGCCTGTGCTATGGCATAGTAGCCTAGTCCTCTGCTTGTGGCACTGGTATCCTATATGGTTGCTGGTTTGAGTCCTGGCTGCTTCACTTACAATGCAGCTCTCTGCTTATGACCTGAGAAAGCAATGGAGGATGGCCCAAGTGCTTAGGCCCCTGCACCCACATGGGTGACCTGGAAGAGGGTTCTAGATCTTGGCTTCAACCTGACCCATTCCAGTCATTGTAGCCATTTGGGGATTGAACCAGCAGTTGGAAGGTTTCTTTCTTCTTTCTCTCTTTCTCTCTGTAACTCTGCCTTTCAAATAAAGAAATCTTTTGCTAAAAAAATTAAACAAAAAGCAGTACTTTGAAAAGACATTACTAAGACCAAGAGTGATAGTGGTTGAGAACAATATTCTCATAATCAACAGAAAAAGCAACAAGCAGTTGCATTAAGAAACCACGAAGAGCTATTTTGGGGAAAGGGTTCCAATCCTAGTTTACAACAGTTTTCACCCAAGTCCCATCACGGTAAGCATCTTGAACATGTTATGGCAGATGACAGAAACAATAGGGAATTCCTGCTGTGCAGTGCACAGCCCACAACACTGGGTTGCTGTGGGAGATTTCTGAACTTTCCCCAAACCCTCTGAACTAGAACTGCAGGAGTGCAATCACCATCTTCCACTGACAGCATTGCTGCAGGTTTGCTGCAGCACCTGTCAAAGTTCTTGGAACAGCAATGTGAGACAATGTGATCTGATGAAATGTGTGAGAAGTTCCAAGGTGAATGCATCATTACGTAACATGTATTGCTCAACAGCCATTCTGCAGTCTGCATTACCTCTTCAGCTTCCTGTCCATTCTCCTAACTCCTCTGTTCTCAGCCTTCTAATTCTTTTTTTTAAAGCAATTTTCTTCCTTTGGCATTATTTTGCTTATCCCTAACTCAAAGCTATTGTTTTCAGAGCCTTATTTTCTAATCCTTAAAAATACTCTCCCGGGCCCGGCAGCGTGGCCTAGCAGCTAAAGTCCTCGCCTTGAAAGCCCCGGGATCCCATATGGGCACCGGTTCTAATCCCGGCAGTTCCACTTCCCATCCAGCTCCCTGCTTGTGGCCTGGGAAAGCAGCTGAGGACGGCCCAATGCATTGGGACCCTGCACCTGTGTGGGAGACCTGGAAGAGGTTCCAGGTTCCCGGCTTCAGATCGGTGCGCATCGGCCCGTTGAGGCTCACTTGGGGAGTGAATCATCGGACTGAAGATCTTCCTCTCTGTCTCTCCTCCTCTGTGTATATCTGGCTGTAATGAAATGAATAAATCTTATAAAAAAAAATACTCTCCCTACTAGCCCTTACCTTTGATTTGGTATTTTTCTTTGGGTTAACCACAGTTGGTAGCACTATCCGATATCATGATGATTGGTGTTTGTGGGGGTTTATGGTGTGTCAGGTACACCATTACCTCATTTCATTGACTGCAAAACATGGTTGTCAATTCTGTCCCTTTTCCTTAGTAGAATTTGTTAAAGCTCCATTTATTAGTGTGCAAAGTAACAGCAGCTGAGCTGCTTGGAGGAGCCTGACAACACAGATCACCCTGTGCTCAAGCCCAGGGAGCCGAAGGCAGCCACCAACTCCACCTGGGCCAGGCAAGTGTCCAGATGACTTCACTGAGCACCTTGAAAAGTATTTCTCATCGGGAGAACTCAAGAGAAACAACTTGTCTAGGATGATCTCTGACTAATAAACAGCTAAGATGCTTTCCCAATAAATATTGTAAGATGGAACAGGTGGATAGCCAGGGCTGGAAAATCCATCGGGATTACAGATCAGCTTTCCAACAGAAAACTGGGTCTCTGAGTAGGACGGGGAACTGTGTTAGTGGGACACTTCCCACAATATGTGCAAGAAGCACATTATTTATTCAGTTACTCATCTAATGCATGTTTAAGTAATTATTTAGTTACCAGTCAGAGCTAGAGAGGGAGAGGGAGAGAAAAAGACACAGGAGATCTTCCATCCACCTGCTCACTCCTCAGGGATGAACCAGACCAAAGACAGAGACCAGAAGCTTCATCTGAGTCTCCCACATGGGTGGCAGGGGCTCAAACACTTGGGCCTTCTTCTCTGGTTTTTCCTACGCTAACAGCAGTGACCTGTATTCAGATGTGTAGCAGGCAGGCAGCCAGAACACCTACCACTCTGCATGGAATGCTGGCTTCCTAGAGGGCGGCTTCACCAGCTACTCTGGCCTCCATCTAACAGATGTTGACAAGCTCTGTCGAAACACTCCCAGGCTCTCAGGAGCATGTGTACGTTAGAGTGCTCCAGGCAGAAGAAGTGACTGACTATTGGAGAGCCTGATCAGCTCTGCCATGCCCATATATGGGGGACTTCAAATGTCCATGGAATAACTAAAAGTGTGACACTGTTTTGGTGCAGAAAGAATTCTGGTATAATTTTTTTCCTGAAAATACATAGAAGATGCATATTATATATAAAAAGATCCCATGTGTGAATTTCAGCTTTTGGTACCAAAATAAGGTAACACTTTTTAAAAACATTATTTATTGGAAAGGTAGAACAATGGTGGGGAAGAGTATAGGGAATGAGCAAGAATATCTGGGGCTAGACCTGGCTGAGGCTAGGAGCCAGGAAACCCATGTGGGTCTCCCACATGGACATGAAGGATGCAAGCACTTGGATCATCCTCCACTGCTTTTGCAACTGCATTAGCAGAGAGCTGAATTGAAAGAGGCACCTCCAGGACTCCAACCAGCATTCTGAGGTGGGAGTGGCAGCTTCACCTGCTGTGCCCAAGGCCAACACCACAGTCACACTTTTAATTGCTTTTTTTTCCCCCATGAAGTTTCTGAACTTGCTTCATACATGCAGAATGCTATCCAAGGCAAGCAGAGGGAACTCAATTCTGAATTAAAGGAGAGCTCATAGAAAAGCGAGTCATCAGGCTGGTTGAAAAGACTTGCAGAGGACGCCGGAAGAAAACAAGGTGGTAGGTGCTGGTGACAGGGCAGGAAATAGTGCACCCTTGGGAAATCAGCCAGGAGTGGCAGATGTGTACAGGAGAGCTCTGTTCAGATAATTTGGGAGGAGACTTCCGCCTGCAATTATTATGAAGGGAGGAGCTGCAGCAGATGGGGTGGCAGGTAGTGATGATAAAGAGTACTGGGCCAGGTGGCCAGGCTAACTGCTGCTGCCTCCTAGACAGTGTGGGAGCATGAGGCAGGATCTGCTGAAAGGCAAGCATGGGCAACTCCCCCACTCAGGATCCAGGGGGGAACCTGGAGCAGTCAGAAGACAGCATACCCTAAAGCCACAAGGAAATGGGTGCTGCGAGGGTGACCTGAGCAGATAGCTGCCCAAGACGTCTGTGACTCCAAAGTCATGGTGATGCAAAACCTGTACACGAGTGATCCCAGCAACTTGCTACATGGCAGCCCACAAACGGGACAAGTCAGGTGTCCATCAAAGGGCAACAGTTACCAAAGCCATGGTATATGTCCATCAGCCAAAAAATAAAGACCATCCTATGGATAGCACAACAGCTTGCAGGAATCTGTATATAGAGACCCACCCTGAAAGCTTGTGTACTTTGCGATTGCATTTATAGAATATTCTTACAATGATAGAATTACCAGGAGGAGAACAGATGTAATCTACAAGAGTCAAGGGTGGGGATGAGGGAAGAGCCGTGTAAAAAGACAACCTGAGGAATTCTTAAGAATTGAGATATATTTTGACTGCATCAATGAGGTAACACTTGTTGGGATGACATAGTGTATTTGTCAAGATGTTACCACCACAAAAAGTGGTGTACATGATTTCTTACCAATAAATGTGAATCTACAATCAGATTAAAAGTTAAAATTTCATCTTTAAAAAAGTTTTGCCTTTACATTGTTTTCTGTAATGTTCACTTGTAAGTTTCAGGGGGTTTGGTAAGTTTTTTTGAAACTGTGAACCTATTTGGCTTATTTCCAAGACTTCAAAATGTTTGACTGGCGAGCAGGCATTTGGCCTAACAGTGAAGTGTTTGCATCCCATGTGAAAGCACCTGGATTTCAATTTCTGACTCTGGTTCCGGACTCCAATTTGTTACCAATAGAGATCTAGGAAGCAGCAACAATGGCTCATGTAATTGGGTTCCTGTTATCCATGCAGGAGATCTTGATTGCATTCCTGGTTCCTGACACTGGCCATAGTCCAGCCCTGGCCACTGTAGTCTTCTGCGATAGTGAATCAACAGATGGGAATTCTCTCTCTCTCTCTCTGCCTTTGAACTTTAAAATTTTTGATTATTTTTCATAATAATTGCAAACCTACAAAAATCCTAAAGATAGATCCCAAATGCAGATTAAGATGCTCACTGAAGCATTATTTATTATACCAAAAGTCTGAAATTAAACTTATGTTGGATATCATAGGAAGGTTTACATAAAATCTATTCTTCAACCATTAAAGATAATGTCAACACAACATGTGATGCAAGGAGATGAGACTTTCATATAACACAACGTTACAAAATAAGGTTAGAAAACAGTTCATTCAATACGACTTCAATAATCTGCATTGCTAGAGAATTAGGAGAATAATTCAAATGTCAATCTGTGATTGGTAGATTCGTGAGTTTTGATTCTGCTGTTACAGTCTTGTTGGTTTCCCACAATGAAAGAACCACTACTGTGACCTTGGACCTTTTGTTTCCTTTCTAAGCTCTGGTGTTCTTATTTGTAAAAGGGAGATTAAAATGGTACCTTGCTTAGATTTTGTATTGCTATCATTTTGTATAGTGTATTGCAAGGCATCTGATACATAACAAATGACAGATGTTACTTCTCTGACAAGCATACGTGTATACTGCTTGCCATGCGCTGTTCAAAGATCTTTATAAATGTTAACTCATTAGGTCTTCACAGCAACCCTGTTAAGTAAACACGATTATCATCCCCTCATACATCATGAGGAAACTGAGCAATTAAACAATTTCCCTGAAATTGTACAGCTAATAAAGAATGCTGCTGGAGTTTGAATCCTGACAGATAAGCTCCAAAATTTGTGCTTTTACTCATCACATTATTTTGTCATGGTTGGCTACTGTGATGATCAAATAGATGCAAAGCTATGAATTTGACACTGAAGTAACAGGAAAAGGACAGAAATGCTTCTAAGGAAATGAATGTGAGAGATGGCAGCCAGTATGGGGAAAGTACAAAAGCAGACTGCTGCACGCATGTATGGGATTCGAAGCCATACAGCTGAACACCTTCGTGATACCTACAGGGTCTCTGTGAATTTCAAGACCTCCATCTTGGAAATGATGTGTTGTAAGCATCCACCTTCAGTTTCGTTGAGAGGGCTATTAAAGATCACACATGTAAGACAGCTCTATGCAGTACCCACTCAACCAATGCTGGTTTCCTATTCCCTGTTCACATTTAATATATTCCTTGTGAATGGGGTGGAACACATTTAGATGATCACATTCATGTATACACACAATGATAAATGAACCATTTTCTGATTGTCAGTTCCAAAATTAAGTTGACACATATTATCTAAGTGGCTTAATAGATCATATCATTGTGTTAACTCAAAGCTCCTGGAAAACATAGAATTTACAAGGTGTGTCATTATAGCAGGTCAGTGGTCCTGCTTGGAGCTTGAATCTCAGAATAAACAGCAAGAGGGCAGATGGACTAGTGACTTAGATGCCAGTTAAGACCCCTAATCAGCACATCCCACTTGGAATACCTGATTATGCTTCTTGGCTCTGTTTCCTGAATCCAGCTTCCAGCTAATACAGTTCCCGAGAAACAGCAGCGACTGCCCAGTCGGGTTCCTGCCATGCACATGAAAGACTCAAACTGAGTTCTGCCCTCTGTCCTTGCCCAGTCCCAGCCATTACAGTATTTGGGGCATGACCAATGGATAGGAGTCCCCTCTTGCTCTTGTTTTTACTCTCACTCTAAAGTAAATACTTCTAATTAAAATGCAGAATAAGATATCCATTCATATATACTAAGATGACTAGACTCAAAAATATTGACAGTTGGGCCCGGTGCAGTAACCTAGTGACTAATGCCCTCACCTTGCATGTGCTGGAATCCCATATAGATCCACTTATGAACTGGGAAAGCAGTAGAGAACAGCCCAAAAGCCTTGGGACCCTGCTCCTGGCTCCAGACTGGCTCAGCTCTGGCCAGTCTTGGGGAGTGAACTAGAAGATGCAATATTTGTGACTCTCTGTCTTTCTTTCAGTCTGTAAATCTGACTTTCTAATATAAATAAATAAATCTTAAAAAAATACTGACAATATTAAGTGCTGGCACAACTGTGGTTCAAATAAAGATTTCATATATTGATCTGAGAATTCAAAATGGTCCCACTGTTCTAAAAATATATTTTGGCACTGTTCTATGAAGTCAGCATATGCTTACCATATGATCTGTAAACTCCACTGCTGGACACTGAATATATTGAATCTGCAAACGCTGTTAATCTCCACCATAGCCTCAAACTGGCAGCCACCCAACTTTGGTAAAAGTATAAACAAGCTGTGACACATTCATGCTGAGAAGCAGCACCTAGCAGTCAGAAAGGAACGACTCTGGTATTTGGACCTCAAGGGCATCACACACAAGTGAGAAGAGCCCGTCTTCAATGCTGTGTTCCACATCATGCCAGTCATATAACAACCTTGTAGGACAAAGCTGTAGTGATGGAGAGCAGAGCAGTGCTTGTCAGACAGTGGGACAGGAGATGCATAACATAGCAGAGTGTTGCTGGATGGTGCTTGGGTAGCTACACAAATCCATCTGTTAGATTCCTAAGACCATATGTACAAAAATGTCCATTTTATTCTGTACTAAATTAAACATTTGAAAAAGAACTACTTAAACTCACAGCATCATTTCGATAAAATTCCTGAGTGTGGGCACTGTCTTCATAGTGGCCATGAGACTGCTGGGAGCGACCAGAATCGGGGTACAGATCTGGATACATTATAATGTGGACATGAATTTGACTGAGTTGTATTTCCAAACCTGGGTTTAGGAAGCGCGTCATCATCTTTACTTGATATTTGTTTACCTTGGAGCATTTTTTAACATAAGACTAATTTATCCTAAAGATTGGCTGTCCAGAGATAGTTTCAAGGTTACTCCTTGATGACTGGCCAAATTAAAATGGCTCTCGATCAATATTCTTCATAGCAAAGACACTGAGACGGCTGAGCTAAAACAGCTAGTCTTCTTTAATCTACTAAATTTTCTTTGCTATGTCTTCTTAAGAAACTGCCTACTGACTAATAGATCTTTGCATTACAAACAGTCAGAAACTCACAGTCCAGATGCATTGGAGCTCACTGCTCCGTTAATGCACTTAATCACACTGGAATCTGCTCAGACTTGAGAGCTTCTATATACCAATGTTTTCTAAATATACTGTTTCCAAACTTTGCATAGAGTGGAATGCTTTGGCATTTAATATTTTGCTACTTCTTGTTGGCGAAATCAGTAACAGACATGGAAGAAAATGAAAACACGTGAACACTCAAGAGGTCCCAGGATGATGTCATTTGTTCATCCATTTGTTCATTCAATAAATAATTGCAGTAAGCAGGTGGCAGGCAATTGAGTGGGGGAAGGGAGAACAATCAAGTGAACTGTCAAACTGATCAAGCACTTACAGATTTTAATAGACATTCGGAAGGAAGAGTCTGCTAAGGTGACAAAGAGTATCTGGAAAAGGCCACATTACAGGAACTGATCAGAAAGTATCTTTCATTGAGATCATGTTTGAGGCAACTCCTGAAGGATGAAACTGTGACAGCTGAAAGTAAATGAAGGAATAGGACTGAGAACAGTAGGTGAAAATGCCTGAATGTAGGAGAAGGTTCAGTGTGTTTAAGAAGAGCAAGGCCAGTGGGTTTAGAGAGCAGTGAATTACAGTTAAGCATAACATGTAGTGAACCATACAGCAGTCACATCAGGCAAGCTTATGGGTCAAGATCAAGTTCAAATTTTATCCTAGGAAAACTCAGAAGTTATTCAAATAATTTTATGCAGGGACATGGCATCACTGATTTACATTATTTTTTGAAAACCAGCTTGGCTGGCATCTAAAGAATTGGTTGAAAAGTGCCAAGAAGGATACAAGTCATGAAGCAATTACAGAAATTCAGAAGAAGAGAAGAATGGCTTGGATCTTAGAGGTCCAGGTGGGCTTGGGGAGAAGTAGACACAACCTAAATCTACTCTGGAGGTAGAGGCAACTGAAGGATGAGATGGATTAAAGGTGAGATTTGCTGGCGGATTAAATGTGGAAAAGGCTGAAAAATTGCGGAAGAGGTGAATACAAAGCCTGCACTCTGAACTTGAGCAACTTCACTTTGACAGTGGGCATCTATCGAGAAGGTTTTAGGAGAGAAAGAAATTCCTCTATTACGAACACATTAAGTTTGAGAATGACTTTGGAGATTCAGAAAGAATGTAATGAATGGGAATGATTCATGTGAGAAAGGAGCTCTGGAAGCATGCTTGGATTAAATTCAGCTAGGGAATATTGTATTAAAATCTTGAGGAAGCTTTGTGAGAAATGAAAAAAAACAGCCCAAGAAGTATCACATTTAAAGTTAGAGCAGCAGGAACCAGCAAGAGAGACAGAAAGAGTGGTGGGTGATGTCACAGGAAAACCAGTGGGTTGGTGTTAATGGAAGCCAGAAACTGGATGTGTTGGAAGACGGAGTGAATGGCCAAGCAGTCCCCTCAGCACAGTTGTTGAAGCTGTTTGAAGGTCAAATCAGATGAAGACAGAAAATTGTACTGTGGATCCACAACATGGGAGACATTAATACCCTGCAGGACAAGGGTTTCAGGGGGCAGAAAATCTTTCAGGCCTTATTGACAAAGCAACTGAGCTGGAGTTCTCCAATTCTAATGCAGGCAGTGAGTAGAGACAATGTATAGCAAAAGATCAGCTGTTGGGCCCTGCATGGTAGCCTAGTGGCTAAAGTCCTCACCTTGCATGCACTGAGATCCCATATGGGGACCGTTTCATGTCCTGGCTGCTCCACTTTCCATCTAGTTCCTTGCCTGTGGCCTGGGAAAACAGTGGATGGCCCTGTCTAGGGACCCTGCACCCATATGAGAGACTCAGAAAAAGCCCTGGCTCCTGTCTTTGGATCGACCCTCTCTAGCTATTGCAACCATTTGAGGAGTGAACCAGCAGAAAGAAGATCTTTCCCCCTGTATCTCCTCTCTGTATATATGCCTTTCCAAGAAAATCTTTTTAAAAAGGTGGGGAAGGCAGAGGAGATGGACAGATGAGTGTAGCCGACTCTTGTATGTTGTGCCTATAGCATGAACCACTCCTCACACCCCCAAGATTGCACACTGTGTGTCAAACCCAGTCCATAACAACTCTGCTGTTTCATGCCCATCACTCTCTTGCCTTGTACCTTCATAAGGGCAGCTAACCCAATCAACCCAGCATGTCTCCCAAGGGAACTGGGGAAAGCAGAGTTACACCCAAGAGAACCGTCATTGTGACTGTCACATTGTGTATTCTTTTTTCTGCAGGAGATAAGCAAATTGATCTTATATCATTTAGTAGTCTAGTGCTATCAGTTATTTTCTTTTATCCAAAGAATTGTTTATGGAGGGCCCGGTGCGGTGGCCTAGCAGCTAAAGTCCTCACTTTGAAGGCACCTGGATCCCATAGAAGTGCTGGTTCTTATCCTGACAGCTCCACTTCCCATCCAACTCTCTGCTTGTGGCCTGGGAAAACAGTCAAGGACGGCCCAAAGCCTTGGGACCCTGCACCCGCATGGAAGACCTAGAGGAAGTTCCTGGCTCCTGGCTTTGGATCACTGGCCGTTGCGGTCATTTGGGCAGTGAATCATTGGCTGGAAGATCCTCCTCTCTGTATATCTGAATTTGTAATAGAAATAAAATAAATCTTTTGAAAAAATAAAAACGAATTGTGCATGGAAACTTAGTGGATACCATAGGTCAGCCTGTAATATACCCAACCAATGAAACCAAACAGCACAGTAAGACTGATTAGCAAGAACATATTATTTCAGATATGTTAGTGGTTATGTTGTGGGCTGGCCTAGCTATCAAGAATGTGGAGACCACAGCAGAGGACAAACAGAAACAGAAATTTTTTCAGATAAGACGCCCATAGATGGTGACAAGGAAGAAAGGCCACAGCCTCCTGGGCACCCAGAACCCTTTGAATAATCATTCGATTATCCTGCAGGTAGCAGATCACATCCAGACCATCCAGTCCTGGAGAACAGTCACACTGACAGAATGCAAAGGAAGCCCTAAACTGGCTCTGCTCAGTTCCTAGCTAGGACTAAAGCCACAGGAGGGGAGCTCAGTATCCGTGAAGCAGCAGGGGTGTACAGGCAGGGACTGGCATGAGCTGAAAGCACAGTGCCAACCCACATCAGACCTACAGGAACCAGAGAGTGAACGTGAACAATAAATGCAAGCTTCTTGGGCAATCCTGCTGCCTCCAGATATTTCTCTCTCTCCCTATACCCACAGTTGAGCTTTACTGAGCATACATGGCTGACTAAGTGAATGCCCAGTTCTGGTTTCTGGACAACCAGGTAGACTTTTCCACCAAATTGAGAATAAGACTTCTGGGGGCTAATGCTATAGCATGTTGGGTAGAGTTGCCACCTGCCATGTCAGCTTGCTATATGGGTACCAGTTCAGTTCATGTTGTAGCTGCTCCACTACCAAAGCAGCTCCCTCCTAACATGCCTAGGAAAGCAGAAGGTGGTCCAAGGCTTGGGCCCCTGCTGCCTATATGGGAGGCCTCCATGAAGCCCAGTCCTGCATTGCAGCCAATTAGTGAACCACTGGAAGGAAGATTCTCTCTCTCTCTCTGTAAAACTCAAATAAATAAAATATTTTTCAAGAATAATAATGTTATTTTATCACAAAAAATGCACACAGACTAACACACATACTGGCAGTATCCTAGAAATAGATCAAACCATATTCTGAGTCAGGATGTAGGAACAGAGCAAGAGGCATGACATAAATCTTTTCCCTTACAAATCTCAACAAACCTTGGAGAGAAAGGCAGCAAGAAACAGCTCATGAGAATGTTTCCAAGGGCACTCCTATGATGGCAAACACCAAATTAGGAATCACTTAGCAGAGTTAGCCTCTCTATGGACACAAACCTGAAGCTCAAGGTTAAACACTATCACATGTTCAGGAGATGCTAAAGAGAGCTGGACTTTGTCCTCTGACTTCAGGCTGATGGCTGTACTGAATGTGTCCTCTAGGACTCCAGCCTCGTCACATTCAAGCAATTGCACATGTTCTGTCATATCTATATATACATACATTACACATACATACATTATATATATATAGCATATATTTGGTTTACTTAGATAAAAGGCAAACCTAGAAGGGGGGGAGAGGAAGAGAGAGACAAGGAGAGAGGGGGGTCTTTTTTCCACTGGTTCACTCCCCAAAAGGTCATAACATTTGGGGCTTTGCCAGGCCAAAACCGGGAGCTTCTTCTGGATCTCTCGTGTGAGTACAGGGACCTAAGAACTTGCGTTAATCTTCAGCTGTGTTTCCAGGCATATTAGCAAGGAGCTGGATCAGAAGTGAAGCAGCCACGACTTGAACCAGTACCTGTATGGGATGTCAGTACTGCAAGCAGGCACTTTACGCACTACCACAATGCCAACCCCAATTCTATGCATCCTCAGGTGACATCTCAGGCTGATATGAAGCTCCAACCCTCACTGAGTCAGGCTAAGCACAACCCTTCCTGTTTGTAGAATCTCCTCCAGACCCCACGAATTCCTTCCTGTATGGTTCTCTCAACTCTCTTTAGGATTATTTTCACATTCCATTTGCAGCTGGTTTTTGATTGTTTCTTGCTAAACAGCCTTACTTAAAAATGGTGGCCTCAAGCTACCTCCTTTTCCTAGCACCTGTCTGTGACTGTCCATTTCCATTTTTCTCTCACAGAGACTTAAGACTTACTGAGAAATAAAAAGGAACCATTTTCCCTTGGCTAAATCACAGTCTTAACCACATGTTAAGCCCTGACATGTGGCTTTCCAATATCACTGTCACTTGTAGAAGTGGAGAATGTGTAGCCTATAGGTCTTAACAAGGTCTGAGAAATTTACTCTCATACTTGACTGCCTAAAATTAAAAAAAAAAAAACTATCAGGCTAATTTTCAAGCTGGTAGTTGTGTATCCTGAAAAGGGTGCTAGACATATCCAAATGGCCCTTTACAGAAAAAGAAGTTCCCCACTCTTGCTTAGAATTGCTCGTGCCCAACTCATTGGAAAGAGATGTTAAGTGGGAAAGGAGTGAGAGAGAAGACACTGAGAGAGTTCATCCTCACAGGACACTCCATTACCTTGTGAAGACAGAAACGGCCACTGAGGCGGGGATGGGAGCTGAGGAGAGGGACTCATGGGCCCTGCAACTCCTGACCTCAAGCCGAAGGATGCGAACCACGACATAGGTGCTGATGACCATGTTCCCAGGAAATGCATGCCAGCTAGAGCCTAGTGTCAATCCCATGACACTGACAACTTTTGTGCAACTCTCCTGAACCAGGAGTGGAAAGAGGTAGGAGAGGGGGAGGGAGGCAGGAGAGGAACGGACAGGGGTTCTTAGAGAGGCACAGCTCACTGGGTTCCCAGGGAGAAGAAAAAGATTCCTGCACAATATTTTCAACGATCAAAAAGGAAACCACCAAACAAAGAAATACTGGGCCATAAGATGTAGCACTGTGTAAGTGAGAATATGAAAGAGTAAGCCTGCCCTGGAGATGAGCAAACCAGCAGCCTGGGAAAGGAGTTGACTTCTATCATGTGCTCTCAGCCCTCAATATTCTCTCCTTGGGGGTTGGTTTCAGAAGCAACCAAGCCTGATGATTCCAACACTTATGTTTCTGCCCATATCTTTGTTTCTATCAGCATCCTTCATCAGAACTCCAGAAGTTCATAACCAACTCTCTACTTCTCACCTCTATTTCAATTATGTAAATGCCACAAGTAATATACCTACGAGAGACCAATAGGCAATAAAAAAAAGCTCTCCAATCAAATGCTAATGCAATATCAGAAAGTGTAAACTATATTCCAAACCCATGCCAAAGGAAAGAAAATTTAGCTGGGTAGGAGATTTAGACATGGGTGGTGATGGGATTATTCTGAGAGTGAATGAAAAGAACAATCTCCAGCCCAACACAGTAGCCTAGTGGCTAAAGTCCTCACCTTGCATGAGCCAGGATTCCGTATGGGCACTAGTTTTAATCCTGATGGCCCCACTTCCCATCCAGCTCCGTGTTTGTGTCCTGGGAAAGCAGCTGAGGATGGCCCAAAGCCTTGGGACTTGGCACCCACTCACATGGGAAACCCAGAAAAGGCTTTTGGCTCTTGTCTCTGGATTGGCTCAGTTCCAGCTGTTGCGGCCACTTTTCATCAGCAGATGAAAGATCTTCCTCTCTGTCTCGCCTCCTCTCTGTGTATCTGCCTTTCTAATAAAAGTAAATAAATCTTTTTTTAAAAAAAGAATAATATTGAATAGTGATGTTTCCTACACAAAGTAACTAGAAATAAAAGTGATGTTTTTATGAATACCCTGCTGAGATTATAGTTAGTAGGAATGGTCTTTTCAGTTATAGCTACACCCATAAAGAACAACATTGTTGGATAATGTGATAAATAAGTCTGAAATATGGAAAGTCAAAGACCATAGGAAACTGGCCTATCTTAGAAATCTAGAACAGTAATGATGAAGCCAATCAGAATCAGAGCCCCAAAATTCCAGAATCAGAGCTCAAAAGGTGATGGTTGAGAAAAAGTCAAAGCATTGCTGTATACAGTGGATGGCAACTTACAGAATTCTTAGCTATGGAGATGAGACCTTAAACACATGAAGCAGGGTGAGAATCATGTGGGCCTTTTCCTCAGCTACCACAATCAGTTAAAAGGAACCTTTTAAGAGAAATTAAACCAGTTTTGGGAGGCTGAAGCCCCACAGAAATTTGTAAATGTCATGTTGTAGTCACTATTTGCTGAAATCCACTTCCTGTGGCAAAGCAGAGCTTCTCACATCTCAGAACACACAGCCATAGGTCACAGATAGAGATCTGAGTGGTAGCATCTAGGACTAAAAGTCATACCTGAGATAAACCACACACCACTGACACAGTTACAGAATGGTCTTCAGTGGCAACTCAGTAGAATAGGCAAGGTGAGAAGAGAGGAAGGAGGTAAACACTGGAGAGTCAAGGCACAGCTTAGGACGTCATCGTGTGGCTGACCTGGACTGCGTGGCAAGTAGACTGCTAAGGATGCAAAGCCATTGTGCACTTTGCCATGGACCACTGATGTTTCCTTGTACTTGTGAGGTCTTGCAACATGAAAGACAATACACATTTTTGTGGCCTTCAGAAAATATTTTAGACAAAAAAAAGAGTGCATTGGAGGCACAAGAGAGCAACACACACACACACACACACACACACACACACAATGAAGTTTTCATTTTGGCTAAAAGCCAGAAAGAGGAGAAGGGAAAGGATTCTTTCACCAGTTTTTCGCAAATATGTCATGTACATGAGAATTTAATGACTCACAAATTCCAGGGTATTTGCCCCTCAATTTTCCAGTTTGTTTTATTTTGCAAATATTTGTACTCAAATGATAAGCGTGACTTTTGTTGTGTAGCCACACTGACTCCCTCATGAAGAGCTTTGAGTCAGAGGACATCTGCTAAATTGAGATTTACAAAGAACCTAATAAATACAAATGTAAATAGATGGGCTCTGAATATTATATTCTGAGCAACCACTTCTTTATGCACTTGGCAAATTATACACCAGCATACAAAACATCTCAAAAGAGCAATGTGTCAATCTTCCTAGAACCACTTCCTTTTAAGCACAAAACCATTAATTAGGAAGGTTAAACACTGCCTTCCTCAGATGCAGGCTTTGTACCTACAGGTTATTGGTGCAGAGTATGGCAAGTGCATTCGAGGATTATGACAGTGATTAATTAGCACCAAGGATCCGTAACAGATTCCAGACACACGTTTCAATAAAGCCTTAAAGGGGACAGGATATGCTCCCCTACACCCCATTGTCCTTTGGAACACCACATTCCTGGGGAGCAGGGTGTTTTGTGGTTTTATGATCTTCAGGCTCATGAGTGAGTCAGAACTGGCTTTACTGCTTCACTTTCGAAACCTTTATTGGCACTCTCATAGTGACAAACCGACGACCCAAAATACAATTAGCTGCTAGGTGTCCTTGTTAAGCAACAGCCTGGGTGTCACTGGCCCTGCATGAGGTGTCATACATGACATGCCAGTTGGAAGGCAGGGCCTGGTGTAGATGAGATAAGCTGCTCAGTTTCCACCCGGCATTTCTTTGCAGACTCCCAATCTATTAAAAAGGAAGCCATTCTCTGGCAAATTAAAGGGGAGTTTTATAATGTGCTATAAATCCAGTGTAGCAGAGGTTCTGGGCTCCCTCTGGAACTGTGCACTGTTTTAATAACATTTATCATTTATCTCCTGCAGTTAGAAAGGCAAGAGAGGGTCGCAAGAGCACAGGTTGGCCTTTGATAACACACGGTTTGCATGACACCGTTATAGTGGCTCTTGAATTCCAAGGAACTTTATCGGCTCTCCAAAACTGATGACATCTCCTTGGGGGGTAAAGCCGTAACATGAAAGGTCTCATGCACCCCTGCACTGCTCTTTTAACTTCAAGTCCAAGCAAGAGGGAAGCTCTCAGTCTCGCCATCTATCTGCAAATACACTACCAATACTTTGAGAATGACAGTGAGCAAGTTCTCGTAACTCAGCAAGAAGGCACTGGGAATTCAGAGCATCCCAAGACTCAAATCTAAAGGAAGCAAATGTCCAGCGGTCCCATTGCCTGCCCTGGGCTCTACTCTCTGCTGGTACCCCAAGACTCACGGTGAAACACCAGTCATCGCTCTAGCCCGGGGTGACAGAACATAACTTACTTTCCACTTAAACTGGCTTCTGAGATGGGAGGGTCATCATCAGTGTAGATCTGTGATTTCACAGGGTGGAACACGCAGACTCAGGTTTATGGGAAATAGAATCCGTGAACACCCCCAGTGAATGGCTGCCTTATCTCCATGCTGTTTTCTCTGTACCTCTGTAGGTACCTGTATACCCTTATTATGGGGTTTGCTGTAATCACCTGTACTCCTCGGGCTCTTCTCCTTGGTCTGCACAGGGCTAACAACAATGAATGGAAGCTCCAATAGTGTTTGTTGCATGAATTAGCAGAGAATGGGCAGGACGGTGGCATGATCAACTGGAATCAATCACAAGATAAAAGAATATTCCATTTAACTGGCAAGAGACACTACTCAAAGCATCAGGACAAGACATGTTAAGCATGATTGTCCATGTAGGAATGTCCTCCTCTTGTGAAGATTGCTATGTTCTGAGGTATAAAGCAAGGGAGACAGACCAGATGAGCCCAGACGTTTGGGGCAGGCATCAGAGCAAGGTGCTAGTACGTATTTTTGATCTGAGAGCTGGGTTGGCTTCCTCACTCACCCTTTGATGATGTCTGTGGTCTGATTATAGAATTTTTCATTCCATTATTTCTAAAGCTTCAAACCCTTACAAAAATCTCATGCTAGGATTGTTATGCCAGGGATTCTTCGATGGAGTAATATGAAGTTATAAAGAAATATTCAATTTGTGGTAAGTTCAAATCAGGCCCAAATTGTTTCAAGGCATGTGTATTAAAACACCACACACACAGAATTTCATGTTTTGCCAAGGCATTTTATTCCTAATGATGGTTTGGGGTGGGTGGTACGAGGGGGGTAAATGATTCCCGGGTGGGTGGTAGATGCAAATAATTAGCTCCATATGTATCACTGAAGTCTTCACAGCTATGATTTGCTTGTGCATAACTTAGGCAACCAAAAAAATGTGAAGGGAAGAAAAAATGTATCATTCTCTATAAGTTTCCAAAGTCGTACTTTGAAAAATCCTTCTTCTATCGCTTTTTATTCTGGAACGCACTTTGGTTCACTGTTGGCATCTGGTTTGTTTCAGTGTGGGATCTCCACCACATATCAGACTGTTTTTAAATACACCTATGAGCAAGCATTGAATGAGTATTAACTTTGTTAGTACAGAGAAATACCCCAAAGAAGCTTCTTATAGACATGGTGAGGATCCCAGGGTGTGTGGCACAGTGTATGAAGAGAGGCTCACAGGGCTAGCCAGGAAGCAGAGAGCAAATGGGTTCTAATTTAGGATTTCAGAACAATCATTTTAAGAGAACATTAGCCCAAGGTCATGCCCTCAGTGACCTAAAGGTATTCCACACTAGGGACCAAGTGCTTCCCTGGAGACAAAGCCTTTAACATTTGCACTTTAGGAAACACCCAACCTTCAAACTTTTAATGCACATCCTACCACTCCCATTTCAAGATATCTAAGACAGGGGCCAGCATGGTAGGCCAAGCTTTCAGAGTTTTACAAGCAGAGAAAGCCCAGATGCTTCAAAATACATTCTCTGTTTAACATGCTACTCCCATGGGTGTCATCTCTGCCCTGGGCTGCCAGATCTTGCGACAGGACCGTCTGGGCTGTCTGGGTTGTCTGTGACTGGCCCTAGGACAGTCTTCATCCTACGTAATCTAATAAAGCTACTAACCATAATAATGGTGTGTGTGCTGATTAGAAGATAATGATACACTTGGGATGGTATTACCAGAAAGACCTACCAGGAGGTTTCATAAATCTTCCAGCAAGGAGACTAATTCATGACAAATATATTCACAAGAGCTTTTTATACTATGGAAATTTGAAAAATAACAACATTCTGTATTATGGAGAAAGGTAAAGCAAGGGAAGGGTAGACCACTTTGAATGATAATTTCAGATGTGATGTGTTCCTATTAACGGACTATGCTAGATTATTCTACTGCCAGGCAATGCTCCATTAATCCAATCGTTTTTACAGTAAGAGAAGACTTTCAGCGCTGGTGCTATGACACAGCAGCGCATTCAACTGCCACTGCCACTTGCAATGCCAGCATTCCAAACGAGTGCTGGTTCAACTCCCAGCTACTCCACTTCCAAGCCAGCTCCTTGCTAATGCACCTGAGCAAGCAGTAGAAGAGTGAAGATGATGTTCTGAGTACCTGGGTCCCTGCCACCCACATGAGAAACTGAGATGAAGTTCCAGGCTCCTAGCCTCGGCCTGGCCCAATCTTGTCCATTGCAGCCATTTGGGGAGTGGTCTCTTTCTCCCTCTGTCTCTCATTTTCTGTCGCTCTGCCTTTTGAATAAATAAAATTAATAGAAAAGATAAAATGGAAGACATTCAAGATAAGTTTTAATCATAAAACACAGGTCATCTTGAAGGGGTTCAACATGGGATGAGGAAGATCAGAAATTCATCTGGCCTAACTGCATGTGGTCAGTGTGAGTGTATTTTTTTTTATTTGCACTTTTTGAGAGAATGCAGGTAAAGCACATTGTCAGATTTTTTTCCCTCTGATTTCAACAAAGCTTATTGGTTCATTCATGCTAACTGCATCAAGTACGCACTGTTAGCCTCTTGGAGGGTATATGTGATGACATGTGCATGTCACAGGCATATGATATGCCCACCCAAGATAGATCAGGATTTCTAATATTTCCAAGAGGAAAAGTCAGATGCAATGTGATGACAGACTTGGCCAATGCACAAGCTCCAAGGTTTCTTCCTCAGGAACCTAAAATTGTCTACAATGGCATAGCTGCTCAATAGCCACCGATATATTTTACTGTATAGGCACACATAAAATCAAAGTGTCCCAGGCACGTAGAACAAGGAATTCAGCTAGATTACCTCATGGAAGAATTCCCATCATCTCCCTTTGCATCTTTTCTTTCTAGTGCCACACTGGGCACCTGTGATGGGAGGATGGCTAATTACTCCAGCAGGAGCAGTTCCTTATAATCACCTCCACTCCTGCTCAGATCCATCCATTCCTTTCTACCTCCACAGCCACCAGTTTTGTCTACAGGATGATAATTCTTATCTAGACAATTGAATGGCTTTGAAATCTGTGCCTCTAATCCATCCTTCACAATGCAGGCAGCACAGTCGTAACAGAAAGCATTTTAAAGTCACAACCTGTTGTGTTTGGCATATTCACAATATTGTGTATGCACTGCCTGCATCAATGACCAAAGCCTTTATATCATCCTAAAAGTGATCAATGTGCCTTCTCCCTATCCCTCACAATCCCTAGTAACCACCAATTTAATTTCTATCTATGCAGTTTCCTTGTTCCTGACATTTCATGTAAATAGAATCATGAAGCATGATTTTGCGTGTGTATCTAATGTTTTTCTCTTAGTGATTTTAAGGCTCATCTAAATGGTACCATTCATCAAAACCTTACTGCTCTTTATGATCTAATAGCTTTTTTTGTCATGTAAACAGACTGAGTTTGTGTATCCATTCTTCCATCGATGGCCAGTTGGGTTGTTTCCACCTTAGTTATTGTGCATAATGCTACTGGAGACATCACAGTACAGTCAGAGTTAACACACACACACATGGTTGTCAGGGAGTGGGAGGAGAAGGGAGAGAGAGAGGTGAGTCTAAGACCATCTGACAAATCTGTTGATAAACAAGAGTCAATTTATGAAAATCCTGGTCGCTTCTGAGTTGTCCTTTCAAGCTTGTGCAAATTGGGTGAGCCTAGAGCCCCTGAACCCTCACACTTCAGGGGAGAGGGAAGAGGAGAAACTTCATTCTCCCCAATGTGAGATCTTGCAGCCAAGGCATTGTGAGCTGCCGTTCCCCAGATATTGAAGCCCCCATTCTCACTCTTCAGTACTCATCACCAACCAAATGACAATAGGCCAACCAACAGAGCAGGGTCAAGTGCTGGTCATTAATCAGTCTCTGGTTTCTGCTTTCAGACCTGTCATATTATCTCTAAATAGCCACAGAGAAAGCATTCTGTCTCAATGGATTTTTAGAAGCAAATATATCCAGTCTATTCACTATATACCAGTATGATTAACACTTTCATGTTAATATCAAACCAGGCCAGTCACAGGCATGTTGTTCATTAGTAGGCATCAGCTTTCCATTCTCATTACATAAATTTAATTTGGACCGTCTGGTCGCCTGCTCCAAAGGCACAGCCCCAGAGCTTCAGTTAATGTAACTTCCATTTCAGGGTGACACTCCAGCCATCCCAGGACCCCAGCTGAGGCCTGGACTGGGCTCTCAGTATATGATTTGATAATAGATGAAGGGTACAAACCCTGAAAGGCCTGCCTGTTCTGACCCTTCTAGGCTTTTCTCTGTAGTGCTCCTTCCGCCTAGCTATGGAGCAGATCCTGGAGAGAGGGCTGTGAGGGATGGTGTGGCCTTACTAGGGTTCATGGCTTCCTTTAGGGGAGGGCATTCCAACTTCCTTGAGCCACCCTGCAGGAGAGGGATTCTGGTTTCTTTGACTTGCTCTGGGTAGGGAAGGGGACCAAGAGATAGAGAACTAGCAGGTTAGAAGGACCTTGCTTCTGAGATCCTGTCGATATCCTTCAGTTCAGAGTCCCATGCATGGGCCATCTCTGCAGGTATAATTTGTGAGGTCCAGTGAGCCGCAGGAAAACACATCTCTAATCTTTAGCGAGACCATACTAGCAAAATAATACAGTTCAAGGTGCAGAAATATAAGTGACTGGTATCTAAAGGGGGAGTAGTCTTATAATACCTAGTCCTTAATTTGTGGGTCTGACCTGTTTGCAGGTGGACAGTATCAGATTTGGAGTAAATTAGAAAGCACCCACTAGCATCTGTTAGACAATTAGCTGGCATAGAGAGGAAAGCCCACACATCTGGCATCAGAAGTGCTATGTGGAATGTTGTGTGAGTGGTTTTCCCTGTATCTTACAAGTAGATAACGGGTTTTCAACCATGAAGAAAGTTAACAGTTATTTCAGAATCTTATGTATATTAACTCACTAAATCCACAGATCAACCCTACAAAGTTGGAACTGATGTTATACCAGTTTTACAGATGGGGAAACTGCATGTAGACCTTAAAGCACATGCCTAAGATTATACAATTAAGCAGTGGAGATAACCTTCATACGGAGAAATCTAAGTCAGGATGCAGATATTTAACAACTGGATGCTTGGACAGAGGTATGGAAAGAGCTGGAAGGACAGACAGAGGAATGGTTCAGTGGGTAGGTAGATGCTGTTTCTCCTTGTCGATTAACTATATAGTTCACACCACAACTAGGCCTTTTGGCCACAAGTATTTCACAAACACATAAAACTCTATAATCACAGGGTCTTTCTAGGAGTAGAGAAGTAGTAGCTCTTTGCAAGTCAAATGCCTCTTTCTGTGGAAGCTGAATCTCATTTTCTACGAAGCCAGTTGCAAGCGATTTTCCCTAGTACTGTAAAAATAGAGTAGCATTTTATTCCCAGAAAACAACACTTTTTCTCTGGTGTAACCATGCCATTAGCCAATCCTACAGAGCAGTTTAACACCCCTTGTAATAGCAGCAATGCATTCAGTGCAGTACATTAACGCAGACAGGCTCAGGCTAGGGCAGCCTATTCTCTTTCTTCTTATTCTTGCTTTTTCCCATTCATGCCATTAGTTCCTCTACTTCTTCCTTACTTCTTTTCCTCCTCCACCCTCCATCCCCCTCCTGTCTCCTTTATGAAGATATATCCTAGAAGAAAAAAAGATGAACGGAAGCTTAGATAATGTGATTTTTTTGAAATGAGGAACTGATAATATTCAATACATGTCTTCTACTTTGATAAAGTGTATTGTACCTTGAAAGTACCCCGTGACTGTGTTATCTCCCTTTTGAGTGTAGTTTAAAAAATGAAATAAAATATAACATTATTTTGCATATTAAAAGACCGATGTTGCTATTCTATACCTTCTTCCCAAATTATAGGGCAGGATCATTCCTTTGTTCAAATATTTATTCAGCACCTACTCTATGCTAGATAGTGTTCTAACCACTTGGGGCCTATCCATGAGCAAAGAAGCAAAGATACCTGAGGTTGAGAGCTCATGTTACAGAAGGAGAGATCTGCAATAAACATCATAAACAAGTGTATTGTGCATGACATTAGATGGTGTCGTGGGACACAGAAAATGAAAATGAAGCAGAGTGTAAAAGAGACAGGAAATGTAGTGGCTGGGTACACAGGGTGACAAGCATGGTATAGGAACATGTGGGTCACTGGAAGACTCCCTTTGAGACAGTGAGAGAAGACTGGAAAAGAAGGACTAAGGAATGTGAGCCAACCTGCTCTGTGGGAAAGAATGCTCCAGATATTTTGGGAAGCTGGGATCAGAGCCCTTTCCCCCTGACACCTGGGACAAAGCCTTATGCACTTCACATAGTAGACGCTGCTATGTAGAGGGGAAATGGAACAGGCCTTTTGTAGAAAATCTCTTAGGAAGATATTGCAAACCAGACTGTAAAAAAGCAAACACACTCTATGGAAACACCTACAATCCACTAGTAAATGTTTAAGGCCTGTAATGGGTGTTGATTTCCACAATGTAAATATTTATACCGAGGTTACTTCTAAGCCACCAAAACAGCATCAGTGAACTTGGAGCTGAAGCTTGCTCCAACAGAACCTTAAGCTCCTCCAGCCCAAGATGTTGTTAAGTGCCCTGTGTTCCAGGTTCTGCCTTCATTTGTCCCTTAGTATTTACTCTGGGGTGTAGCCTCAAGGCTCCTATCTGCCTACCTCTGTACCAAGAGTCAAACCAAGAACACTTCTTTACTGCTTTACAGGGAAATTTCTGGAGAAAGGGCCAAGGAGGGAAAGAAAAATCCAGGGAGATTAAGATGTACAACGAAGAATTGGGAGGCAAATGCTGAGATGACAGGAGAAGAAAATCCAGCTTCCAACATTCAGTTCAACCAGATGAGATATTACGAATTTCTCTGAGTTAGAAGGCTGGAACTCAAGTACCAGAAAGGAACAAAATAGGAAGGGGAAAAAATGTACTAGAAAGCAAATATGCTTTCTTCTGGAGAAAAAAGTAGAAATCTATTCAAAAAGCAAACTGCTTTCTGTGCTGGTTTTACAGAAGAATCCTCACAAATGATTTGGAGCAGGTTTGGAGAAGATAAGCATGAGCTTAAAATCAGGGTTGCAGTTCTGTCTCAATCATAAGCTTTTATAGTAAAGACAACAGCTACGATCCATGCAGCCATCTGCTTCCCTTTGTTTATTCAGCAAAATCAACCAGGATGAAAGGTGAAAACAAAGGTTCAATTAAAACAGGCCAGGGGATTTGGAGAGTCTTCTTTCCCCACCAGTCCCACCCCAATGAGGCAGACAGTATGCTCTGCCATGTGATTTGTATGCCTGGGACTCAAGATGAAGCTCAGGTTAATTCCTGGGACTGTTATCCCACTTGGTGATACAGCATTGGATCTACCTTGGAAGTCTACCTGGAGACATAGCCATTAAAATTGTCTTTAAGTTTTTCTCAGGAGGAGGCTTTTATCCCAACCCTGAAGACTCCTAGATCCTCACCAAGGACTATCAGTATGAGCACCAAGGACTACATCCCTACTGCCAAGGAGACCACAGGGAAATGGAGTGCCTTCAGAGACCAAGAACTGTGAGGTCACCCACCCCCATTTGGATCTACCGCATGGGATGGAAGAAGCCCAAATCTTGCCTTGCAAGATCCAAGGTCATTGGAGCGACAGCCAGGATCCCTGAGCAGTCCGCAGAAACAGAAAAACAATAAACTTCCTTCAGGACTAGGGAGAGGAGCTTTCTCTGGTCCTTGCCTGCTTCCAATTTTAGGTCCCCACCCCCTCTCGTAATGACCACCAGGAGCGCTCCAAAAATCCCTCAGAACAAACAAACAAACAAAACTAGAATAGATAGATAGAGAACAACAAGGAAATCTTAGAAACAGACAGGAAACGGCCAGCGGGGATGCACTTATAACTCACTGGGTGGGACAAAAAGATTAGTTACTCCTCACTGGGGTATGGAAGATTTCTCTGCACACCCCTCCTAAACATGCTCACCTAAACTGTTGACATATATCCTGTTAGAATTATAGGGTTAGACCACCTGAAAAACAGCCAGGTTCAGCGAAAACATGCTTCAATGCTATAAACTGCTAAATACTAAAATTAAAATAGGCATGAGACAGCTGAATAACAATCTAAGCCATTTTAAGGTGTATAGAACATGGTTGAATATAAACCAAAATTGAAATGTCTATGAAGAAGTCACAGGTTGTGGTTGAGAACCGGCATTTTCCTATTAACATATTGGTTAATCAATACCATGTCAATTAATGCCACAATGTTGTAAATGGTTGGAAATATTATGTTGGGGCTTTTAATTGATTGGGATGATACTCTGCCGGCTCTATCTTCAGACCAGAGATGGTCTCACCAAGAAACCATTGAACTTACCAGGATAATAAGACGCTGGACTTTATGCTTGGTAAATACCTCCAATGAAAGAATGTCAACTGAATTTTGAACTATGGAAATGCAACAAGGTGGAGCAATCTGCCATGGGGGGAGGGTGTGCGGAGGGGTGGGGGGAATCCCAGTGCATAAAAAATGTATCACATAATGCAATGTAAATAATTTTTGAAAAAATGAAATGCAATAAAAATGTGTTTTAAAAAATTGTCTTTAAGTTTTTCTTTCTGAAATTACTTTCCAATTAGATTTAAATAGAACCAACACTCCTAGCCTTCCAGGTGTGATACTCTAGATATTCTATCTCTGTGCACTTAGTAGGAGAGACAGAGACAAAAGGACCTTTATGTGTATTTTAAAAGATTTCTCCAAAGGGAGTGCTAATTTTCTTTGTCTCCCATAATACCTTGTATCTTACTGAGTTCATATGAACAGCAAACTTCACATAAAACATTCTCCACCTCTAGATTAAAGAGATTTTGGAAAGTAAATTATTCTTACTCATTGTCATGATAAACACCTACTATCCTGACCTTTGAGAAACATATAATTTAAATATGATTTAAAGGAGAGCAGCTTTGGGGAGACCCAAAATCACTGAACAGTAAGACGTCAAGCTGACCATGGCACCACAAGCTACTTGAAAAACAAAGGAAGGACCACATCTCCAGGGTACTGACTTAAAGATGTTTTCCACAGAGACATGACAGTGATGAGGAGAAGACAGACACACCACGATTGGTACCTCACCCCCAGCCACCCCTGCATCCATGTTCCTGCCCCTGGCTAGGAAACACCACCTTGTCAAGAAAAGGTAGGAAACAAAAGATTCAGCCCCAACCTGTGGCAGTGTGGATGAAGAGAGAGCTCCACTCCAATTGCAAGTCCATCCTGGGAGCCAGAAGGGACCCAAGCCACTACCTGGCTCTGAAAACAGCAGCCACATTGCCTCCCTCTCCATCCCTGTAAAACACTAGATCTTTTTCTCTCTCTCTCTCCTCTCTGTAGATCCAACTTTCCAATAAAAATAAGCAAATCATTTTTTAAAAATCTGAAAGGAATGAGCAAATATCTGGGCACATGCAGTTTACTAAAATAAATGCACAAAGATGTGAAAACTCAAATAGACATTCATCAAAACTGAGATTGAATTAGATCAAATTAGAAATTTTTAAAAAACACACACACACAAAAGAAAAGCCTAAGACCAAATACATTCACTGCTGAATTCTACCAAATTTTTAGGAAAAAAAAATATATATATATATTCCAATTCTTTTTGAACTATATAAACCAACTGAAAGGAGGCCAACAATTACTTAATTCCAAAGCCAAAGCCAAAGCCAAAGATAATCTAACTAGAGACCTATAATTCTGATGAACAGATACAAAAATCCATAACAAAATGCTAGCAAATCAAATCCAACAACACACCGAAAAGATTGTTCTTCCTGACCAAGAAGAAATTATCCCAAGGAGTCAGGGATGATTCAACATATGGAAATTAATCAATGTCATTTTATTGGGACATTAACTAATTGAAGAATAAAAACCATATTATTATCTCAATAGAATCATAAAAGGTGTTGGATAAATACAACATTCTTTCCTGATTTAAAAAAAAATTTTAATCAAGCATAGGGTCCAGCGTGGGGGCCTAGTGGCTAAAGTCCTCACCTTGAACATGCCAAGATCCCATATGCACGCCACTTCTAGTCCAGAGGCCCCACTTCCCATCCAGCTTCCCTGTTTGAGGCCTGGGAAAACAGCCAAGGACAGCACAAAGCCTTGGGACCCTGTACCTGCGTGGGAGACCTGGAAGAGTCTCTGGCACCTGGCTTCGGATTGGCTCAGCTCCTGCCATTGCGGTCACTTGGGGAGTGAATCATCAGATGGAAGATCTTCCTGGCTCTTCTCCTCTCTATATATCTGACTTTGCAATAGAAATAAATAAATCTTTCGAAAAAAATTGAGTATGGAAGAACATGTCTAACACAGTGAAGGAAATATGACAAACCCAAAGCCAGCATCATCATATTGAATGGAGAAAAGTGGGAAGCATTTTCACTAACATCTGGAACTAGACAGGGATGTCCACTTTCATCACTACTATTAAATATACTTCTGGAAGTTATAGCCATAGCCATTAGATAAGAAAAAGAAAAAGATTCAGATTAGACAGGAGGGAAAATGGCAAATGGCATGGTTATGTATATATAAGAAACAAAGCGTTCCATTAAGAGACTATTAGAATTCATTAGAGAATTCAGCAAAGTTTCAGAATATAAAATCAGAACTCATAGCATTCTTATATATCTCAACAATGCTCTGAGAAAGAATTTATAAAATCTGTCCCATTCAAAACAGCTACACATAATTTAAATACCTTGGGATAAATTTAACCAAGGATGTGAAATATCTCTATGATGTAAATGACAAAAGATTAAAGAAAAAGTGGAAAAAAACCTTCCATGTTCATAGAACAGAAGGATTAATATCATCAAATACCCAAACTACACAAAGCAACTTATATATTAAATATCATCCCAATCAAAATATCCCAACAGCATTCACGGAGCTTGAAGACACAATCCTAAAATTCATGTGGAAACACAAAAGAGCCCAAATAGCCAAAGCAATCTAAAACAATAAAAATAAAGCTGGAGGTATCTCAGCACCAGTTCATCTCTTTCCCCCATAAGCCCCTCACTTTCCTGGGATCTGACTGAACCGGAAGCACAGCTTCAGACAAGAGCAACCCAAAAGTGCAGAGGAACCAGCAAAATGTGCAGCAACTCTTGGCCAGAGGAAATGAGCCAACACAAAAAACACGCTCCTTTCCTTCTAAGATGGACAGTTCTGAAAGCCATTTCTGAAGGTCTAGGAGACAGTGTCCAGTCACCCATTTCAGTGACCACTCACGGTTCTGTGAGCAAGTTACTGTAGCCTGTAAGCCTCTATTATTTCTTCAGAAAATCTGAGGGTGCTGTTACCCGTCTTAGAGGGCTCTGTAAGTCACTTGCCTGAGACTTGGTCAGCTACTGTAAGTATCACCTGTGACTCTTTGCAACCCATTTACTGACAATAATAAGATGGATCTTTTGTCAATTTCTCTCTGTTATCAATTGGGACTCCTCATGGTTTATTCTTGTGTTACTTCAAACTTTTAATGATTATCATCATCATTCATGTTTTGTCCTGCTCTTTTCTAAATATTTTTTTATCTTCCCTCAAATGTCTCACTTACCAACCTCTACATGACTGTGGTAAGTATAATTTCTTCATATGTTTCATTCTTCTAAGAATGTGTGACATTGTTTAGGGGATGAACTGAAAAACAAACAAACAAAAAAGAAAACCACCTCTGGACAAAGAATCCACAATCCTGAGCTCCAGTCTCAGATCTCTCCATGCGACCTCAGTGAGCTGGGGCAAAGCATTTCGAGCTCGGCTCACTGTCAACTCCCTCATACCTTCACTTCCAGTGCCCAAGGCAAGTGCCACAGGTCTAGGAGGACCAGGTAACGTAAGCTCAATGCCAGCCTTTGTCACCCTACTCTTTCCCTGTCATCTCTAAACCAGAAAAGGACACACAAACATCTAGAGACGATTCATATGGCTGCTCGGGACCGACAGGATGGAACATTCCAGGGGCAATGTCAGGTGTCTGTCAAAACTGCCACAGGATGAGACTGTAGAAGGAAAATATGCATATGATGGGCAGGAGGTGAATATTTAAACAAATGGTATAAAATCTACATGTATATGACAGGATTCTCCATGATTTTTGTTTCCTTGTGATTGCTGGATTTTCTGAGACTGTGACAATAAGCATTGGTTTTGTTTTGTTTTTTGGGGTTTTTTTTTGTCATACATATAATATGTAACTAAGATAATGAATTGCAATGGATCTTGTCCATGGGCCAGGCTGCTGTGCCCTGATCATCCCCAAACACCTCTCTGAGCAGCAACGGCCAGCACAGCCTTTTCGCTGTAGCTCCAATTCCCACCATGCTTGCATCCTCTCCGTGCTGAGCAACCAATGAAGTGGTGTCTCCTAGAATCCACGCTGAATGTTGCTGTGTTCTTGCGGGGGCAAGTAGAGCTTTTCCCCATGGTTGGTTCAAGAGTCAACCATCTTCCTACAGTGCCTAGAAGCAGACTGCTTCTCACATCAATTCAGTCTCACCTTGGATGGCAGTTAACAAGTGACTCCTTAATGTCCTGGAATGCTGGGGACAACATGAACCAAAGTGACCTAGTGGTATCCTGCCCAGAATCAGCCTCTCTGAGCAAAGGGATGAAGAAGAGAGGGAAAAAGGAGGCCAGAGATGGTAAGAAAGAAACAACCTCCATGTGAACTTAGAAACGGAGAAAAAGACGATGGATTGTGGGGTCAAATGAAACTGCTTCCAATACCATATGTTGGCAACTTCTGCTTAAAGAAAAACAAGTATTCAGGGTCTCTCAAACTTGGCTTCCTTTTCTGTAAAAATGGGCACAGAAAAACCTGTCTTGTTAGGGTATTTTCAAGTTTGAAAAGGGTATTGCAGTAGAATCTACAGTAACACAGAGATAAAGCAGATCTTCCTATATAAATCCTACCGTTAAAAATCTAAATTTAACAGGCCCAGCACAATAGCCTAGTGGCTAAATCCTCATCTTGCATCTGCCCAGATCACATATGGGTGCCAATTCATGCCCTGGCTGCCCCACTTTCCTTCCAGCTCCCTGCTTGTGGCCTAGGAAAGCAGTACAAGATGGCCCAAAGCTTTGTGACCCTGCACCCATATGGGAAACCCAGAATAAGTTCCTGGCTCTTGTCGTTGGATTGGCTCAGCTCCATTGCAACCACTTGAGGAGTGAACCAGCAGACAGAATATCTCCCTCTCTGTATCTCCTTCTCTCTGTAAATCTGCCTTTTCAATAAAATAAATAGCTCACTCAAAAAAATCTCACCTCGGGCCTGGCGGCGTGGCCTAGCAGCTAAAGTCCTCACCTTGAACGCGCCGGCATCCCATATGGGTGCCAGTTCTAATCCTGGCGGCTCCACCTCTCTTCCAGCTCCCTGCTTGTGGCCTGGGAAGGCAGTCGAGGACGGCCCAAAGCTTTGGGACCCTGCACCTGCGTGGGAGACCTGGAAGAGGTTCCTGGTTCCAGGCTCCGGATCGGCGCGCACCGGCCGTTGCGGCTCACTTGGGAAGTGAATGAGCAGATGGAAGATCTTCCCCTCTGTCTCTTCTCCTGTCTGAATATCTGACTTTGCAATAAAAAATAAATAAATCTTTAAAAAAAATCTCACCTTATCATCATCATAATAAAGAATGGCACCCTTGACTGCATTATATGTGGGATTCACAATGCAATTCACAAGCCATTCACAGTGTCACCCTTGGGTTAAATGGAAGCCAAATAACAAGAAGGAGAGATAAACAGGGGCATCACAGTGTGACAGGTAGGTGGGAGGGATGAAGGAAGAAACGGAGAATGGAAACAGTATACTACCTGGGAGGATGGGGGAGATCCTCCAAGCGAGTCAGGCTTCCCCTCCAGTCTTAAGGGGCCCTGTTTTGGTCAATGGAGCAGGAGGATGGAGGGGCAGGGATGGAGCTGCTTTGACAGCATGGTGTGCTGGGCAGCAGGCTGGCCTTTAGCCAGGCCAGAGCGCATATATGCTAGACAGAGGTGAGAACTGCCATTGAAGGCTGGAACCAGACCACAGGGGCTCACACTCGTACACAGGAACCAGGAGTCTGACACATGGGGGCAGCACAGATCTCTACACAGATAAGCTAGTATCAAGCTGATATTTTCATCTTGATGGGAGATTGGACATAACAGGGCTGTCATGAGAAAGGTCTTGGGGGTGGGGAGACCAAAACAGCAGCTCTAGTAATAGTCCAGAAAAGTGATCATGAGGTGCCTACTAAAGACAATGATGGTGGCAATGAGACGTGACTCAGTTTCAGAAGCTATTCCAGTGGTAGAAATGGAAGAATTTCAAGCCCAAGGGGGGCAGAGACAGAGAACAATGAGCCTTAGATCCTAACAATCATCCAGCTCTAAATACTAACTTCACTCTGAGACAGGACAGAGCGTCCACTTAGAAAGGAAGAAGTGCTTGAAGTGAGAGTAAGGTGTGGGTGAGATATGTGGCCTAGGGCTGGAAATACAGGTCAGAAGGTCAAGGGAGAATCTGAAGGCAAACTGGATTCATTAGCACACAGCTTGGAGACGATACAGTGGCAATGGATGAGAGTAAAGAGGGGAAAATGCTAACTGGGGCCATTCGCTAGGAGGTCCATGCACCCAGGTTTGCTCAATGAAGTCCTGGGATTCCACCTGTTGTCCCTGCATAACTATAAACAGTAACCTGTTTAATCTCAAAAGCAGCCCAGTATGGATAAGTTGTGTACTCCTTCTACCAATGTCTCAAATTTAGGAGTCATTCAACAAATAGCAAAAGAAGCAGGAAGGGACATCAGGAGGTGGACAAAAAAGGGAGCATCTTTGAATCATGAGGGGAATGGTTTCCAATTAGATGCATACATTCCATGCAATCAAATAAAAGTTCCAGTAAGATTTTTATTAGAACTTGATCACTTAATATAAAGCTGTCTGTTAAAAATGAACTCAAGAGATAGTTGTGAGAATTCTCAGATGCAAAAGGAGCAAAAACTACAACACATTTTAAATTCATTATAAAGTTACTGCAACAAAGGAGGCTGGTACTGATGACAAAATTGACAGGAACATCCACGAAATAGAATAAAGGGTGTAAACATAAGGCCAAACACATATGGAAGTTAAATACACGACAGAGGTGACATCCTTAATGGACAAGCCTAAGAGATATTAATCATTAAACGATGTCAGAACAGCTGGTCAACCATCTGGAAAGACAGGCTAGATTTCTACACATTACTCTCAAGCCAAATGCATAAAAATGTTTAACATTTTCTGGGCCCAGCACAATATCCTAGCAGCCAAAGTCCTCGCCTTGCACATGCCAGGATTCCATGTGGGTGTCGATTCTAATCCCAGAGGCCCTGCTTCCCATCCAGCTCCCTGCTTGTGGCCCGGGAAGGCAGTCAAGGACAGCCCAGGGCCTTTAGACCCTGCACCTATGTGTGAGACCCAGAAGAGGTGCCTGACTCCTGGCTTCAGATTGGCTCAGCTCGAGCTGTTGCAGCCTCCTCTCTGTCTCTCCTCCTCTCTGTATATCTGACTTTCCAATAAAAATAGAACAGGTTTTTAAAATGTTAAACATTTTTTTTTTAAAAAGAAACTGTAACTATAGCAGAAGAAAGTGAGAATACTCTTTTCTAATTGTCCTGAGGTAGATAATGGGATTAAATGAGCTCTTGCAGTCATGACTTAAAATCTTAGGCCAATAAAGAAAAATATGACAAATTTACCTTATCAAAAATTGGGATTTTTCTAATGGGCAAAATGAAAATAAATTCAATTTTTAAAAAATCAAACAGTGGGCCTGGCGCCGTGGCCTAGCGGCTAAAGTCCTCGCCTTGAATGCCCCGGGATCCCATATGGGCGCCGGTTCTAATCCTGGCAGCTCCACTTCCCATCCAGCTCCCTGCTTGTGGCCTGGGAAGGCAGTCGAGGACGGCCCAATGTATTGGGACACTGCACCCGCGTGGGAGACCCAGAAGAGGTTCCTGGTTCCCTGCATCGGATCGGCGCACACCAGCCCATTGCGGCTCACTTGGGGAGTGAAACATCGGATGGAAGATGTTCCTCTCTGTATATCCGGCTTTCCAATAATAATAAAATCTTTAAAAAAAATCAAACAGCAATATGAAAAAAATATTTGTGCCATACATGATAGGCAAATCTTGAGCTATTATTAATAGAAAGACCAACAATCTAATTGATAAGTAAATAAAATCTATGAAAAGGAAAAGAAAAATCACCACTAAGCACAAGAGAAAAGGCTTAACCTTGTTTATAACTCAAACACCTCTATCTCAAATTGGAAAAAAAAAAGTTTTATTGATACGCAATTTTTAGCCCATAAAAATGCTCCCATTTGAAGCCTGTGATTCAGTGGTTTCTAGTAGAATCAGAGTTGTATAACCATTGTAGTATACACTTCTGAGCCACAGTGAGCCTGGAGGTGACTATAGCACTACTATTCAGAGTTGGGGGAAGTGATTAGAAATCTGCATGAGGGACTTTGGTACAGTGCCCAGCCCATCAGAAGCCCTCGGCCAGTAGGAGCAGCCATGGTCGCTCCCCGGGAGCACACTGACAATTGGGGCAAAGTTAATGGTTGTCCAAGACCCACCTCTCGCCCAATGGCTCCCTACAGGCAATGGCTGGCAGAGGTGGAGGTGGGGAGAAGACCAGGGCTGCTGTTGCTTACACAATTCTGAGACTGAGTTCTCTGTAATAATTGAGTCAGACACAACCACTGTTATCAGCCAAGTCAGTGATTCTCAAAGTTAACACCAAACAGCCTTTGACACACTTTTAGGAATTTATCCTTCAGGTATGATGTAATACTCAATAATATCTCTAATATCATAATGAAATGAACGTTTTAGCTAGAAAACAAGAGATCTCTCCCAGCGGGTTTCCATAACACAAGCAGCGTGTTCTGCACCAAGCTTCTGCAGTTTAAGCTGCCTTACCAGCACCAGCTGCTCTGATGCAAGGAGCCGGAAGTTCCTTTGGAAAGCCTGTTGAGCAGTTTTGCATGTAGTGCTGCCACTCTGGTGAGGCTTCCTCATGAACAGCTTTCCACAGCACATTACAGGCTGGATTTCCAACTGGCAGGCACCACAGTGACTTGTCCGCTTCTGCTTCCATGAGCATTGCTATGGTGCTTCCAGTAGGGCCTGGACCTCAGCCGCAGGCTAAGGGGACAGGCAGGGACTCACCCGGGTTCTCTGGCTCATGTGTGTATGCTTATTTGTGCAAAAGAAACTTTTAGGAGAATGTTCCTCCAGCACCCAAAAGTGCGGTTAACAGTGTTCATTGTAAAGGAAATCTATCCATTATTGCATCCTACACACTAGGGAGTGAAGGATAAATTTGGGGGCAGTGAGGACAAAATTGATAACTAGCAAAATGACTTGTATTTTTGGCAGAGGCAGGACAGGTTACAGTAGAGAACATGGAGTTCAGAACTCAAATGCCTGTAATACCCCTTCACACCAACTTGTAAAGATGGTGAGGGAGTCTGGGGAGGGCTCTGAACTATGTATCAAGAGCAACAGAGAACAGATTTCCAATGATAGCAGAGTGACAGGCAGAGGCAATTGCTTCCTGCCTCCTGGGTTTCTGTCAATATTCTTCTACATACTGATGGGTAGTCAAATGGGGGAATTGCTAGACTCACCAGTGCACTTTGCTACAAAGCAGCCTGTGCCGCAGCCACAGCTAGTCAGGCATCAGAGCCACTCCTCCAGCCCTCCTCCACTCCTCCTCCCTCTACAATCTGCTCCCGTCACGCGGGGGTGCTTCTCTTCATCTGTCCTGAAGCTCATACGACTTCATTTTCATTGGAATCTTCATTTTGTCCTTAATTCTCCACTTATGTGCAGTGGATATTCACACAGCTAACTGCCTGTAATTCCTTGAAGACGAATCCATTTATACACAGAGATTCATCAGCAGTGGCATTTCTTCTACCTATGCGCTTCTCTCACTCATTAGTAAGGAGGTCAAGTAATTTATCAACAAAATCGGGATGCCTAGGAGAGTGACATTGGGAGTTAAAGATAATTAACAATTACTAATCCATCAACAAACATTAAACAGGACCATCAGGGCAAGCCAAAATATATGGCTGTTCTCCTCATTAATCTATAGAACTTCTTCCCATGGAACTAGCTTGGTTTATTCAAGAGGAAATTACTTTTAAAGCTCACCAAATTCTTCATTATCAGGCTTGCAAACACATGGAGAATAGATGTGAGTAAAAAATCCGGAAAGACAAATACAGCCAAATTTAAATTGGTTTTTAAGTTGTTATAATGTATACTTTCTCTAATCCCACATGTATGCAAAAGGATTTGCATTTGAATTCATCTGTTTTTCCAATCAGTGTAAAAAAATCCTCCCTTCCTCAAACACAAAAGCAGAAATACCTCTCAATGGTGTGTTGTGATTATTATCATTCTGTGATGTTCTTAAATTTTTTTTCTAGTTCCAGATCCATAAGAGATGAGCCAAAATGAATATTTTAGCAAAAAAATACTGTAACTGCTATATTTTTGGTGATTTTCTGGGTCAGAATACTTCCAGTTTGCATGAATCACAGAGCTCAATGAGTAAAATAAAATAGCATGCAATTCCATCTGAATTTAGAAGAAAGAGGCACAGAATCTCAACATGTAAGTGAGCTGGAGCTCTCTCTCCGTTCCGCAGCTTTCAGAGGCCTTGAGAATCTGCTTTTATTCCGCATTCCAGGTGTCATAAATACCTACAGAGCATGTCCTCAAATTCCCCTCTGCATTGGAATCCAGCTTGGCCCCCTGCCTGCCTAGGATCAGTGCAATCAAGAATTTGTATTAATGGAACCAGCATCTACCTGACATTCTTACCCTCTTCACCCTCCTGGGCCACATATTCTCAGGAGAGCCATGGTTCAGGGTCTGATTAGAAATGCCTTAGCCCTTCTGCACTTCCCTCGATCCTATGATGACCCCAGTGAAGTACCTGGGAAGAAGTAGAAGAGCCAAACATTCTTTTTTGTTCCTTAGTTGACTGGTGGATATGGGAAGGTGGTAGGTCATGTACATTTTCCCTTATTTGAAACCTCCATGTCAAAGACATCATCAGATACAGTCTGGGTGGTTTCTTATTGCCAACAAGTCTAAACCTTGTAGGTTTTTCTTTCTTTCTTTCTTTCTTTCTTTTTTTTTTTTTTTTTTTTTTTTTGAGAATAGATATTTTGTTCTGCTGCCTCTGTCTCTTCTTGAACAATATCACCCAAATCTCTTAGCTCCCAAGGAACCATTTGGCTGATGATAGAAAGTCTATGAAGGGAATCCTGTCCAGCGATAACTAAACCACAAGTATCTAATCAGAGTTCTCTCATGTGCTAAGGCCACATGTACTCTCCAACATTCGTTAGTGCCTCTGTAATGGCCTGATGTCTCCCTCCCCAGGGCAGCCAGGGCCCTAGCAGGAAATCAAGGCAGCCGGTTGAACCTTGTGCTAATTCACTTTCCAAACAAGCAACAACCTTCACTCAAATCAATATCTTCACACAGTGTCATAGATGTTCATAGAACACTGAGCTTCCATGACACGCTTGTAGGATTACTGCATTAGTCCCTTAATGCTGTAACAAAATAACACTGACTGGGCAGTTTGTAAATAGCAGAAATAGAGTTCAGGGCAAGGTGCTTGCAGGTGCAGGGTCTGGGGAGGGCCCGGGTCTCCCACCTTCTAAGATGGCACCTTGGAGCTCTTACCTGCAGTGGAACAGCCACTCTGCCCTGGAATGGCAAGGAGCAAAAAGGTGACAAGGGCACTTCCTTCAACCCCTGACCCTTTTATGAGAATGTGAATCCCATACCTGAGGGTGCTATCTGCACAATGTACACAGGCCTAGAAAGTTCACCTCTTCCCACTGCTGCATAGGGAAGACTGGCATGAACTTGGGAGAAGAAACGATCCTTCGCATTTCAGCAGTCAGCAGAATCAGCTCACCACAAGCCACCGGGGCAGACACACCTGTGGGTTCTGCATTCAGTGCCCAAGAAGCTCTCCAATAGAAAGAAACCCTGGTGGGGTTAACCTAGCATTTCACAAACTTATTTTAATGCTGACTCCTTGATCAGGACATCACCTATGGTCACCTCAGAAGACATTTCTGGAAGTGCTTTTATAAAAAAGGGTGGGGATTGAAGAGGCATTTAAAAATGAGGTATAGGGCCCGGCGGCATGGCCTAGCAGCTAAAGTCCTTGCCTTGACCGCCCCGGGATCCCAAATGGGCACCAGTAATCCCGGCAGCCCCACTTCCCATCCAGCTCCCTGCTTGTGGCCTGGGAAAGCAGTTGAGGACAGCCAAAAGCCTTGGGACTCTGCACCCATGTGGGAGACCTGGAAGAAGTTCCTGGATCCTGGCTTTGGATCGGCATAGCATCGGCCGATTCATTGGGGAGTGAATCATCGGACGGGAGATCTTTCTCACTGTCTCTCCTCCTCTCTCTGTATATCTGACTTTCCAATAAAAGTAAATAAATCTTTTTAAAAATGAGGTATAACAGCATTGTTCTTGACTATGCGGACTTTCTTAGCCATTTGTGTGAGACCCTAAAAACAGGCATCATCCCAGAAGCACCCATCTATCAGACGTGTCCCATCCTTGAGCTAACATCTCTGCATCGGATTGACCAGCTTTGCCAATGACTCCGGCTGAGCTCCAGCCAATGCCTTTCTGCAGAGAACAACCCGAGTCACTGTCAACCGAAGCCCTACTAGATCCCCTACAAATCTACAAGACATTCCACATCCCTCCGTTCACCAAGAGCCCCTGCAGACTATAAGAGCCCCTAAATCCTGCCTGCCAAAACGTGGTTTCATCAGAACAATTCAAAGGAAATCCAGGCTTATTCTGGGAGGGGTGTGAACATGGCAGGTCTCTGGGCCTGCTGGTCAAGTACCCAAGGTGATGTTGAATGAAGGCCTCCCAGCACAGATTCCCCGCCTCCACGCACTTGCATTTCCACTGTCTCTCCGAGCAGACGACCCACCTCTCTGAGGACAGCTGCTCTACACGGGCACCCTGGGGTACTGCAGGCTGGGACTGTGTTACTCACTCCTACCCTGAATAGCGTAGAAGGAAAACTCAAGACCTGGAGAGTGTGATCTACATAGTTCATGAGTACTTTTTAAAAAGATTTGTTTATTTATATTGGAAAGGAAGATTTACAGGGAGAAGGAAAGAGAGAAGGATTGTCCATCAGCTGGTTCACTTCCCAAATGGCTGCAACAGTCGGAACTGAACCTATCTGAAGCCAGGAGCCAGGAGCTTCTCCTGGATCTCCTACATGGGTACAAGGTCCCAAGGATTTGGACTGTCCTCCACTGCTTCCCCAGGCCATAAGCTGAGAGCTGGAAGGCAACTAGAGCAGCCAGGATATGAACAGGAGTCCATAGGGGACGCCAGCACTTGCAGCAGTTACGATTAGCCAATTCAAACATAACACCTGTCTGAGAACCATTTTTTTAATGTGTGAAACTTGCAGCTTGTGGGTGGCTGCCAACACCCCCACTTCAACTACTTTCTTTATAGTGACTGATATACTTCGGTGCTTCAGATGCACTGGTCCCATAATCACGGGAGGAGGTGGAACAGAGAATGAAAAGAAATAAGCCACATGGCGGATGGGATCTGTCCAGAAGCACCTGGCTGCCTGCTAGTGCCCGTCTTGCAGCCTGCAGCTCACTGCTCACACTCTCCTACCTGCAGGATGGATTTGCCCTTCTGCAATTGTTACTATTCTACAGCATCTGGCACTATAGTCTCACACCCTTGGATTTCCTGGAAACACTCACAGGAAGGAATCGGCACCTTCGCTGTTGGAAGAGCCAAGGCCTGAGGATACACGTGAGCTGTAATCACAGTCCACGTCACATTCTCGCCCTTATTTCCTTTGCAAAACCTCATCACCATCAGTCTCACCGTCGCTCCACAAGAAGTACTGGCACCAGATGCAGAGACTGCCATGTGGGTTCTGTCCTTCTACGAAGGAGAGGCAGTGCAGGGCTGGTATAAAGCCCTCCCCAGGGCCCGGCGGCGTGGCCTAGCAACTAAAGTCCTCGCCTTGAATGCCCCGGGATCCCATATGGGCGCCGGTTCTAATCCCGGCAGCTCCACTTCCCATCCGGCTCCCTGCTTGTGGCCTGGGAAAGCAGTCGAGGACGGCCCAATGCACTGGGACCCTGCACCCACGTGGGAGACCCGGAAGAGGTTCCAGGTTCCCAGCATTGGATCGGCGCGCACCGGCCCATTGCGGCTCACTTGGGGAGTGAAACATCGGATGGAAGATCTTCCTCTCTGTCTCTCCTCCTCTCTGTATATCTGACTTTGTAATAAAATAAATAAATCTTTAATAAAAAAAAAAAAAGCCCTCCCCAGCCCACCTCTAGGGAGGGGAGCTGCCACCTTGCAGCTCCTAGGATGAGGTCAGAGGGACCAGCAAGCAGGGCAGACTCAGGCCTGGGAGCCACAATCCTGATCATGCTGTTCCCCACAAGCCCTCCTCAGAAGGCTGGCCTTACAAGGTAAGAAGGTTCCTCATCCCCCAGATTTCTACACGGTAACTCCAGACCACTTTTGCATTGTGATTAAACAAAGAATGTTCATTGAGAGGCTCTAACAAACTCTTCATACCTCACCCTCCTCTCCTTCAACCTTTCTCTCTTCCCTTCCTCTCTCTCTCACTCTGCCCCCCTTTCTGTTCTTGCTTTGACTATTTTATGCAGGCTAGCTGTTTGCAGAAATTCTCTTTGCCTTCCTCCTGTAGGCTAGCTGCATGTCTAAAGTTGCAGCTTAAGCGTCACCTCCTCCTAGAAGCCTCCCTTCTCTGACTACCTAGTGGCTCCATAATATCAGACTATCTTAATGGCAAGCATGGCACAAATTACTATCTCAGAGTTTGTAAGTTTCTTTCTTGGGTTGAAAGCTGAGGTTCCTGCTTTGCAGGAAGCCTCTCTTGCGCATGTGACATAAGTGCCTGGAATGTAACAGATGCTGGAGAAACATTTCTTGGAGACACACTGACCCAATTTATTACTTGTTGCGTGATCTTAGGGAAGTTATTTAAGTTTTCTGTGCCTTGTTCTCTTACTTCAAAATAGTAATAGCGCGGGCATTTGTTTCAGTGGTTAAGATGCAGATTAGGGTGTCCGCATCCCATGCAGGAGTGCCTAGACTGAATGCTCTGCTCCTATTCCAGTTTCCTGCTAATGCAGGCCCTAGGGGGCAGCCAGGACGGCCCAAGTCACTGAATTCCTGCCACACATGTTCCTTCCTTAGGTTGGCAGCCCTGTACCAGCTGAGTTCCCAACTCTCAGCTTTGGCACATTGTAAATTTTTTGAGGGGGAGGATGAATCAGCAGATGGGATCTTTCTTTCTCCCCCTCTCTCAATCTTCCTCACTTTACAATTTTTAAAAATCTAGAAGTAATGCGTGTCCAACTCCTTTATGAGATCACCCCAGAGAGTCCTCACCACAGTGCCTGGACTTTCACACCCATCAGCTTCTCTCATCCGCACTTGGTCACCTCCCACTCCTCCTCCTCCAGGTAAGCTGTAGGAATAGGAAGAAACTCCACACAGCGATCCAGCAGAGAAGTGTCACAGAAGGAAGATACAGAAAAGCTGCTGGCATCAGGCCACAGAAGAAGCAACCCCACCCCTCTCCCAAGTAAGAACATGTCTTTCCCATACCGCCCCCCATTTTCTTGGCTTTCTTCTCTTGTCCCTGCCAACACCACACACCTGAGCAAGGCTCTGGACTTGTTACCAAGCAGCAAAAGCCCAGGGTCAAAGTGATGCTCCTGGGTCCAATAGCACAGGGCTCCCAGTCGGACTGCAGGATGAGATGGTGACCTGCTACCTAAGTCACCTAAAAACAGGGCATGACAACAGTGCCTGATGAATCCCATTGCTAAACCTCAGCTACGGCAAGAAGAGGAAAGAGTTCCTCTTTGGCTGTGACATAGTCCAAGATGCCTGCACTGGGCAGGCCGAGTCACAGGCCCCAGGATGTGGGTTTCCTAGGAGATGGGGTGCTAATTCCCCAAAAGGAGTGGGGATACATATTCTACACAAGCAAAAGAGATCAAGGGTCCCTCCAGACTAGAAATTACCTTTTGATTATACAGAGGATGTTCAACAAGTTCATGGCAAGTGTGTGTATTATGAAAAAACTACATGAGCTTCAATTTTTTTGGACCAAAATGAAGCTACCTTTGGATTCTGTCTTCCCATAAATATATTGAACTCCTTGTTACTTTCCCTCTGACCATATTATAGGTTCCTTCGCCTTCTCTAAGCAGATGTTCTCAGGCCCTGATCCAGAGACACCAGCCAGTGCTCAGGTGGGTGCATGAGGCTTAACCCAGCAGCCCCTGAGGCTCTCATCCTCCATAGTTGCCAAGCAACCACTGCTGAGTAATGATGCCATTTGGCTAAGTCAATCTGTACAACCATTGGGTGGAGAGTCTGACTTGGTTCACATTGTGATGCTCCCACCCCAGAGAGGACAACTCCCCAACTGGACAGATATCTGTCTACCAGCCAACAGGGGAGGGGGCCAGGCTGCAGTGCTATGGAGGCTCATGGCCACCTAGGTGGAGCCATGGCCCTCCAAAATCTCCACAACCACCAGAAAACTGTCCCATCCCCTTCCAGACACTCTGGCTCTGTGGGAGGAGACACAAGCTTCTGGATGCTCCCGGAAACAGACCCTGGGGCAAATTTTTGATTGGAGGAAACCAGAAAGCACAAAGACTGAGCTAGAAAGCTGCATAAGGATGGAGGCAAGACCCTGCAGACAGCTGCAACCCTGTTAGGGATCATAGAGAATATCTCTCAGAGTTTATCACCATCAGGGTGGGACTGGGAAGCTGGAGGATATATCCACCACCCCTGTCCCTTACTGGCTACACATTGCTTCTGGGGTATTAGCTCCTTAGCACCTCAATCTGCCCCCAGGAAGTCAAGGAATGTTCTCAGGTCAAGATACTGCACGCTTGCGAGAGCTGTCCATGGGTGAGGTTTAGGTTGGGCCAAGCAGGTTTGAGTCCGGCCCCAGCAAATCCAGCCACATTGAACGACAGGTACTGAGCTTCCTTCAACAAAGCTCCATGGGAACAGCACCTTAGGGCATTAGGTCTTTCTTGACTTTCTCAAAATCTACATCAAGGCTTTCTGTGGTATACACATTTTGTTGTTTTTTTTTTTAAAGATTTATTTTTTATTTTATTTTTATTACAAAGTCAGATATACTGAGAGGAGGAGAGATAGAGAGGAAGTGGAGCTGCCGGGATTAGAACCAGCGGCCATATGGGTTCAAGGCGAGGACCTTAGCCACTAGGCCACGCTGCCGAGCCCGGTATACACATTTTGTGAACATGAGACAAAGTCTTTCCCACTAATGGCCTCCACTCCCTGCCCTCCCTGGAGTTGGCCTTCAAAGCGCACAAAGCCCTAAGGAGAGATTTTGGACACTGAGGAGATCAGAGCTCACCAGCTTTCCATGGAGACCAAGCAGGAAAAGAGATAGAGTGGTCTGTTTTGCACTGCTTTGAAGTTCATGCTAAAAGCGTCATATGGAGTCACACACCCTTTCCCTACGTCCCTGCGGGGAAGTAAGCTCAGGAACTGGTGGAATAAGCTGAATTCTAATGAGAAAAATATTATCTCTCCTCCCAGGTGCCTCTCCACCCAGCCATGTAGACATGCTTACTTTTTAAAGCCCTGGGCAGGAACATGCTTACTTTAAACAAAAGAACCCTATCAGGGGGAAATTTTCCTGGAATTCAGCCATGGAAAAACTCATGCAACAACCATTTGATAGCTTGCTCCACAGAGCTCCCACCCATTTCAAGCACTCCGTCACCCCTGCAGGCCTTTGGATAGTATCCTGCTTCAAGTAAATGACAAATGGATTTTTTTTGCCAAGAATTCTCAACTGTAACTCTACAGATAGGCCTGATCCGGCTATTAAAGCTCATGTGTAAATGATGTTACCTACTGGCCACACTCAGATAAGCACCAGTATATTTCCACATTCAATTATTCTGGTCATGGAAATATTACAAGGGAGACCTAATTGTGAAGATTAATTGTGAAGATTGTCACAACCATGGCTCAATATTTTCATCTTCTTTTTCTGCATAAGAATCTGGGTTTCTAATACCTTAACAAAGCAAGGAATGCTCTGTTTAATCAGTGAAGACCTATAAAATCAGGCTTCTTCGAGAACTTTCAGGCAAATTTACATTTCTAGAATCCTGTGGAATCATCTGATATCCCACCATCACTCTGTAGAATAAAAAAGAAAAAACCGAGCTCTATAGCATACCCCACTCTCATCAGGGCTAACTCCAGAAGGGTCACACCAAGTTCACAACGGTGAAATATCAAGGACAATTCAAGAAGTCACCAAAGGCCAGGAAAGGAGAGGGAATTTTCAATACCAGTGTCTCTATCCTCCTTGGCCGAGCCGTCTAGGAAAATCGGCATCACTAATTCATGCTCTTTCTTGCCTGAAAGGCTTTGTCTCAAGGCACAAATATCAGAGTTCCCAAAGCATTACTGGAATCTCTCCCAAAGTGTGGGAACTTGCTGGTCTTCATGCATGGCCACAGGGCTGCTGAATGGCCTGAGGACAATGGGGAACGCATGCTGTTCTGTGTGGCATCCATGCAGGGAAGCCCAGACCATGGCCTTTCTCTGCCGCCGTATCTTGCCACTAGCACCTTTGTCTTGGCTGGTGATAACCAAGAAGTCCACGCTGATGGCTGCATTCCTAGTGAACTACCTGTTTTTCTGTGTGAGAATAACAAAGTAGGCCACTGTTCCACAAAGTGCCAAAGCACAGATGTTCTTCGTAAACAAAAACATAGAATTCCCCATGGACAGCACTGGCTGCCCATCGTCTTTCAGGCTGGAATCTGAAGAAATAGACCTGGTAGAAATCTATGGATGAGGTTTGAATTTTTACCAAATGGTTTCAGTTGCAGCTTGGCAGGAATGTCCTTTTTTTAATCCTGATAATTGCTAGAGATTTTACCTGTTACACACGTTGACTTTAATTAAAATCCCTAGGACAATAAATGAGTAAATCAGTTGATCTGGCAAGAACACAGGGAAAATGGGAAAATGACAAGGGTCTGCAATTGATAGCCCCAACACAGTCCTGAAGCCTGCCCCTTCGAGAAATACCCTACTGAGGACAAAGAAACCCAGTGCATTCAGGTGTCCTACTGGTTTTGTGCAGGACATCACAAATTTCATTCTTGACTAATATCAAGTTTCCTCTACAAGAAAGTGTAACTTTCTTGTAAGTAAAGACTCTCTTAAAATAAAATTCATGATTAGCACCATTTTGGTCACAAAATCATTTCTATGTATGGCAGATAGATTTTATTCCTTTCTAAAATGTACAGTCATCCTGTCTAGAATGTAAAGCCAGGAGACTGCTCAGTTGTCTAATTCATAGAACTCATCACACATAGAAGGTCTACCAAGGAATGCTCATCTTGTTCAGGAATCTCACTTCTTACAAAATGGGGCCATAAAGCAATGGGTGTGGTGAAAAAGCAGAAATTTTCCTCTATGAGATGTGTTCAAGAAGTTCACAGATAACGTAAATTATGAAAAAAATGTGCACAGATATAAAAAAATTCTTGCACCAAAATAGAGTTATCTTTTAATTCTCTTTCCCATAGGCTTTTTGAAGTATCACCAACTTTGCTTCCTTCCTCCTCTTTGTCCGGCTGGTTATTGATGGCAAAACACATTGGAAGCCAGGTGTAGCCAGGTCAAAAGGAGCCCCCTGCCAGTCTGGCTTCTACATCACTACTTGGAATACAGCTTACTCTCTTTGCAGCCAATCAGAAGAAACCTGTGTTTGCTGCAAGAGGAATAAAATACATTTGTATACATTCTCTGGAGCTTGTCTGTGACAACAGTATGATTGTTCTACCTGCTTACTGTCCTTGACTCAAGGGATACAAACCCAGTCACCATTCCTACGGCAAACCAGCTCTCTTCTACCCCACATCTTGAAATCTCTAAAGAATTCCAACTCTAAAACTGTCTCCATAACCACCTTGATCAATACCAGTCATGGAAACAGGTAAGCTCACAGGAGGACTAGGGATTTTGTCACTCTGGTTTGCCCAACTGCTGTGTGTAAGATCCCAACTTGCCAAATCCCTTTGCTGTTCCCTCTGTAGCACGTAGCTATAATCCCTACACATCCATTATGTAGTTCTGACCTTGTCAGACACACATGTGCTCAGTTCCTCTGGGCTGTAAGTCATCATTCCTGATGCTTACTGAAAAAGCTGAATGTATGGTCTCCAACACAACTTCACACACAGTCCAGAACAGTTCCAAATCAGGCTACATGTGAGCTGTAACTCCAGTCTCCTGTTCCTCTACCTCTCTAATAAAGTTCTGGGCAGGTTCCCAGCTCAAGCTTCCAGCTCACAATCCTGAGCCTTCCCCACTGAATTTTCATGGGACAGAAGCCCCATCAGAGGTACCAGGCTGTGAACATGTACATGAGGAGACCTCCTCCCTGCTAGGCAGTCCCGTGCAGAGGCTGCCTATGACCTCTGTAGAGCCATGATGGCGTCACTAGCCCGTGAAGGCAGGGATAAGCTGGCATCCACAGAGCCTTGTGAGAGGATGAAGTGTATCCATCCCTTCCCAGCTCTGCATTTGGTGATGGCACGTGCCATCTGGAAATTAGCCACAGTGCAAGTATTTACAGCATGCACATTGGCACACACTACAAACAAGAGGGATTTATGTTGCCAAATCCTGGTAGAACTAATGCTTGAGCTACAGAACTCCCAGTTAACGGGTAGCATGAATGGGCTCTGACTGGCTGCCTCTGACTTCCTAGAAAGGGTCGGGACAGGGCAGGCCCTACTTGGAGAGAAGTGTCAGACCTTGGTCTGGATGTGCTAAGAAAGGAGACCAAGTGACAATGACTGTCCACGGCAAATCATGAATGAACAACATTGAGTTATTGCAGGAAAACTGGGTTCCAAGATGAGGTGTATGATTTTAGACCCCAGGAAATGCATTCTGTCGCAGTAATCAGATGCTGATTACTTCATTTATCACTGACCTGGGTACTTTGTAGATAGTTTTCCAAGGTAGGAGGAAACGAACAAAACTAACTCCCTTGCTAGTATGTCAAGCCCAAGACTCTACACCAGGCTAGTGTGGTTGACTCTCTCCAGCACCCTATGCCTTCAGTATCAATATATCCATTAAATGTTAGTATACTTTTCAATGTTAATATGTAATATCCTTATGCTTTCTTAAACAAGGGCCAGCAATGTGATCTAACAGGTTCAACTGCCACTTGCAACATTGTGTCCCCATAAGGACACCGGTTTGAATTTTGGCTCCCTCATTTTGGATCCAGCTCCCTGAAAATGCACCTGGAAAGTAGAAAAGCAGAGAAAGATGGCCTAACCACTTGGATCCCTACACCCATATGGGAGAACCAGACAAAGCTCCTGGCCCCTGGTTTCAACTTGACATAGCCCTAGCTGTTGTGCACCAGTATGTGGAAGATCTGCGTCTTTCTTCCTCTTTCTGTACCCCTTTATTTCCAATAAATAAATGCATTTCTTAGGGTGTTAGAATGCCCTTAACTGCTAGTATATGTGTTGAGTGTTAATGTACCCCTTTTTCAGAGGAGGGTAACGAGGCTCCACAAACCCAGGACAGTCATGTTTCTGTCTCACAGGGCAGTAAGAAGTCTGGAGATGGAGTTCGGTGTGTCTGACTTTAGTGTCTACACTGCATCACAACACATGGCTAACAAGCCTTACCTTATTTATCTGCAGTCAAATAACATTCACCCCTGCTTCACTGGAAATCAGTGAAAAGCAGTGCCTTCTTAGTTTTATTGAGTTACAATTCTCATACCATAAAATCAACCTTTTAAAGGTCATAGTTCAGTAATACCTGAACCATGGGTCCCAGACATGCTGTTCCCAAACAAGGCACCTTAGACATTGAGAAAGCCATAGAAGTGCTAGGGTCATTCTCAAACCTTCGCCTGCCTTGCTATGGAAGAGCTGACCATCCAAGAATTCTCCTGAAGTCGGTTCTAAAACCCTCATGACAGTGTCCTGTCTTGCCCTTTATCCAGGGAGAAGTGAGGAAGATACCAAGATACCAAGAAGACACGGGGACCAACATATTTTGCCAAAGTCCTTCCACTTGATCACCAGGAAGCCACATTCCCTTTCTCACCAGTCATACTTTCCCATCACTCTACATTAAACAAACACAAAAATACATTGTCTTCCCTGGCTTTAGGGCCTTCCCCCCTGAAGTTCCCAATGTCACATAAAATTTAATGCATATGTCATGCTTTTCTTGTGAAAATCTCTTTTGTTAAAGAAGTATTAACTATAATGGATGAGTGGATTTTTAGAGAGGTGTCAACTGAAATGGGTGAGTGGATTTTACTGCGTTCATGGAGCTGTGGCAACTGCCACCTTATCAAATTCCAGAACATTCTCATTACCCCAAAGAGGACGCCCCTACCCACAGTCCCATCCTGTTCCCACCTCATTGCAACCCCACCCCACCAAACCCCACCCCTCAGGAATCACTAGCCAGCTCTTTATCTCCATACATTTGCCTGTTTGGGACATTTGGTGTAAAAGAGATCATACTCACACGGCCTTTTGCGTCTGACTTCTACAGCTTGGCATAATACTGATAAATATGTTTTAAAATTCATGGAGTTGTATAGAAGGAATTTGCAAAGTCAAAAGGTAAATGTGGGGGTTCAGGCCTTGGGTTTGGGAGCAAGTGCTGCTCCTCACAGTGTGGCAGCTGTGGGGGGTGCCCCTGCCGGATCAGACCCAATGCTGGGGACTCACGCCAAAGACACTGCCGCAAGGCAGTGAACGAGTCCTCGGCCTCAACTAGGGCGGCCAGTGCACCATGTGTTGCCAGGCTTTGCCTGCTGGCCACCCGGTGGCCTGCTCTGGGGTTTTTTAAGATATGTTCACTGCCTGGGGACACCCATGACTAAGTCCAATTTTAGTGTAGGTGAGTAGTGAATCTTGGGTGATTCCCAGTGACAGGGTCATGGAAGGTTTAGGCATGCGTGGGGACTGAAACCTGGTGGTTTGGAGGGAAGTACCCAGGAGACAATTACGGTTAGTCAGATACACCAACCCAATTCGGAATACAGAAATGGCCTGTTTGCCTAGAACATCACTGATCGTCACACACCAGCCCACACCAATACTATGGATGGGGGCCTCTTTGGCAGTGATGGGTACCATTACCCAACTGTTTGCTGGAGTGGTGGAGTGGTCACATTTGGCAGGGTCAAGACTGTATCCAGCATGCAAGAGAAGTTGGTCTGGGGGTAGACTCTATGGGGTTGTGTGGACCCTACCCTGTGGAAATACACCCTAACAGGGTTGAGGTTCCCACCAAGGGGAGTGTGTGCTGGAATGGGGGCTGCGTTCTAACTAGGAAACAGTTGCAGTCACCCGAGGCACTAGTGTGGGCAGGGATTGGATGCACCAGGCCAGTTCAGACCCCAACACCATCTGGTGTCATGGAGAACCAGGGTAGATGTGGGACTGACTAGGCTGGGTCTCAACCCCCTACTGAGTCATGTGTGAGCTGTATGTGGGTATGGACGAGCCATGGCTGGGCTGAAATATCCAACAACAAGAACCAGAATGGGGTGAAAGCCAGCCAGGAAAAGAGTAGAGCTGGCTCAAGGACCCCCTGGTATGCGCAAAATCTGGCATTGGGAGGGGTTCTGATGGAGGAGCCTGGGCAACTCTTCTGGCAGGACACAGTCCCTGCAAGTAAGCGCAAGAAGCATGATAGGAAACAGCCCAGAATAGGCCATGGAAAGTTTCCCACTGGCACACATTTGGCATTGGTCGGGGGCAGACCAGGCTGAATCAGTACATGTCATCCATCCACTGGCAAATCCGGACACCAGAATAGAGTGTGGGTTGAGCCGGGTTTGGTTGCAACAAAACCCAGAGCACAATATGGAATGCCAGGGTGAGGTTGCCTGTACTGGATATGACCACAGCACCCAACCAGCACTCGTGATATCCAGGAATGGAGGTGGCAGAGCTGGCAGGGGGATTGAGGGACTGGTCCCCTCGCTGGACAGCTACTCCCACTGGAGAGCGTGGGCTGGGATGGGGACAGACCAGACTAAGCAAGGCTGCAACACCTGTGCATTGCATGTGGACCAGATCAGGGAAAAGCCAGGCTGGGCTGATTATTCCTACTGGTGCAAGCACAAATTAGAGTGGGTGAGGGATGTTTGGGCTTAGCCACAGCATCAGCTGGCAGAAGCTGGCACTGGGGACTAATTCTGTCAAGTCAAATCACAGAACCACCCGAAGAGTGCATAAACCGGGACTGAGAGAGACCTGGGAGGGAAATAGTGGGTTCCCCCTTCCTGGGTCACTACTCCCGCGGGAGGGCATGAAAACTAGGACCGGGGCTGGGGTGGCTAGACAGAGAGGCACTCAACAACATCTGTGAGGGCCAGATGGTTGAGTTGGTTAGATGGAACTAAGCTTTAATACCCATTGACAAGTGCAAGACCCAAAGGGGAAGTGGGACAGACTGGTCTACTGCTACACATACTGGTAAACCAGGGTAGAGGGTGGGCCTGGTGGGGGTTATTGTGGGTCGCCCCGACTAGGCTGCAGCTCCCACTGGTTGATGTGAGGGCCGAGTATGTGCTGGGCCGAACCAGACTGGACTGCAACACCCATTGGTTCCAGTGCAACTCGGGACTGAAAACAGAACCAACCCAGCAATTGAAACCACCAGCTGATCGGGGTGATGGACTGTGCCGGGCCCTGTGCTTGCTAGAACATACAAGAATCTGGTCTGGGAATACCTCAAGGTTTCTTTGGAGAACTCCCCTAATCGAACTGCTGGACTCAGAACTCTAACCAAGAAAAGACAGAAGACAGAACAGGTCAATCATTCATCTCAGCTATATGTTGGCAGCGAAATATGGGGCAAACGGTGACTTTATGATGGACCATATCAATCAGAGGATGACCTCATCGAACGAAAATGGCAGCGATTCATAACTGGAGAACTATTAAAACCACTCGAGCAAATATCTCAGAGCATGCCCCACATCCGGGACTTGGGGTGGGCGGGAAACTGGGTGGGACTTCACCCTCAATACCCCCCTTTACCTCAGATACATGATGGAAACAATATGGATGTAATAGTATTACCCACTTCCCTATACCCCCTGAGCCTTTTTTTTTAGCCGCAATTAACTATGTAAAGATTGTCAACAATACAATAAAAAAAAGAGAAAAAAAAAAAGGTAAACCTGCCATTTTACTTAAATACCAGTAAGCAACAGAAGTCAGACCATAACTGTGTCACACCAGCACAGCATGATTTTTTGTCTGTTTGTTTTCATTTAATTTTAGTATATTTATTCAGTGGCTATGGTACGCCAGACACAAAACAGACAAAATTTTTGTGTTACTAGAATGTATATCAGGTGGGGTGGAACAGATGAAAAGCAAATATGATAAAATCGTAATCACAGCCTACAATAAGGGAGAGAGGGCCGAAAATTCCTTTTTTTCCAGGTTATCCTTTGTAACCCAGGAATACAGAATGAAGAGCATTGGAGGTGGGCCTAAAAAATGAATGTTGCAGGCAAACCAGCAATCAGACCACCTATCCCAGCAGCCAGCTTCAAGGTTCTATCGACTAATAACATCTCATTCCTTTTGCTCTTCACTTTTACAACTTATTCCTAGCAAGTAAAAAGTAAGTTTTTCTTTTGCCAAAAACAAAAGTGCTAAAAACGAATACAACATGAGTTTTGGAGATCTGAAGAAACGAAGAAAAACACTTTTCTCGCTACAGGAAGTGACAACTGCCATTGGCAAGCAGGAAAACACTGCTTTTAAAACCAGGATATGGAAACAAAAGAACCAGAATGAAAAATCTCCATGTGTATCTCACTGTCCCAGCAGAGACAATGGCCTCTGCCCCGTTCAGTCCTTGTGCAAGCCTGGCCCACAAACACTGCTAGGCAGCAGGGGAGAAGAAATGGGGCCCAGATAAGATGCAGCATCAGCACTGCCAGAACCACTGCATTTCAGTACTTCCCCCAGGATGCATCATGTCTGTCCTCAGCCCAGGAAATGGAGAACACGCTCAGACACTAAAGATCATCAGTCTGAGAATCTTTAAGTGGCAAAGCAATTCTGTGAAAACAAATGGAATGGATAGTAAGTGCCTTATGGGGACAAGGAAGCAGAAAACTAAGGAGCGGTCGGACTCCATCTCTAGAGCACGTCTCCAACACCCAGCCCAGGGTCAGCACATGCAAGCACACATACATGCACAGAAACATGCACACAGAAATATTCATGCAACTCACACAGAAACACACAAACATATACATGCACAGAAACATACATATACACACATGAGAACATCCATGAAACACAGAGAAACATGCATACACATAAACATACATATATACTCACAAACATACACATGCATGGAAACACATGTGTGCAGTAAAACATACAGGTAGCACATGTGCACAGAAATGTGCAGGCAACACACATTAACATGCATTCATGTATGCACATAAGCATGTGTACACAGAGAAACATGTATGCACATGTGCACGTAAGCATGTATGCACATATATCCATAAACACACATGTATGCATCAAAATATGTGTGCATGGACAGAAACGTACACAGGGAAACATGCATACACACATGCACAGCATATGAGCAGCACACATGCACAGAAACATGCATGTAATGCATGTGTGGAAACATGCTACACTGGTGCCTAAAATACATACACATGCTCACAACAGCAGAAGCTCCTTCCCAAGAGCAGAAGTTGATCAGAGATGAGACACCAAGGGCCAAAGCAAAGGGGATAATGGAGAGACAGCCATTACGACAAACTCATGGAGGTGACACCTGACCCCACACTGCAGAAAAGGCTCAAGGGCCAAGAGAAGAACCTCGGGCAGGCAGTGCACACACACATGCTCAGAGACAGCAGTCTGAGCCAAGAAACCCAGTGTGTGAGTGCGACACACTACAGCCCATCGTGAGCAGCTGTGACCAAATACCCAGGACTAGGTCATAAATCAGAGTGGGTAAGGGTTGGTGGGGCTTTGCCGTAGCATCAGCTGGCAGCTGGCAGAGGTTGGCACTGGAGGCTAATTCTGTCAAGTTAAACTGTAGAACCACCTGGAGAGTGCATGTTCTAGGAGTGGGAATGTTCTAGGAGAGGGAAATAGTGGGCACCTCCCTCTTGGGTTATCACTACCACTGGAGAGCATGAAAACCAGGACTGGGGCAGCAGTGGCTGGATAGAATAGCACCCACCAGCATGTGCATGGGCTGGATAGTGGGCCTGGTTGAGTTGAACTAGGCTTCAATGCCCACTGACATGTATGACAGCTGAATGGGATGTGGAACAGATTAGACCAGTATGCCATATACACTGGCAAACACAGAAACCAGGTCAGGGGGCGGGCCTGGTGGGGGTTATTACGGGTCATCCCAACTAGGCTGCAGCTTCCACTGGTTTGTGTGAGGGCCGAGTGTGTGCTGGGTAGAATCAGGCTGGACTGCAACACTCATTGGTTCGTGCAAAAGACAGAGCTGGAAACAGAACTGACCCATCAATTGCAACCACCAGCATATGCATAAGCTGATTGGGGTGACGAACTGTGCCGGATCCTGTACTGGCAAGCACACACAACAACCAGGTCTGGGATCACCTCAGATGAAGTTTCTTTGGAGATCCCTCCAACTGAACTGCTGATCTCAGAACCCCAAGCATGACAAGAAGTGCAGGTTTCATGCTCTGACCATAGAGTACAAGTGTCTAAAGCTGAGCCCCCTCAGAGGCTCAGATGGAGCACTGGACAGCACACCCAGGTGCACACAGAGGATATGGCAGTTCATCAGAATCTGCAGAGGACACCTGGTGCTACAACAGAGGATGGAGGACAGAACAAATTGTTATCTATCCCAGCCATGTGTTGGCCGTGAAAATCTGGGCAAACGGAGATTCTAAGGTGGATTATGTCAACCATAGGATTCTGGAGAAATTTCATCACGACCTCATTTTTCATCTTTTTTAACTTGCAAATATAAATACGTTTCAGCATTTCCCTCTCATTCCCATTTTCTATCCACTCACAGTCAACATAAAGTTGGAGGCCGGACAGCACAGCAAATGACCAATGGACAGTCCTGGCATGACTGGGAGGAAGGAATGGAGATTTGTCTACATTTTAGGAAGTTGTCACACAGGATTAAGGTGGGCACGAATGCAGGAACTGGGTTGGAGCTGAAGGGGCAGAAAGTACGTAGCTATCCTAAAGGACAACCCACAGAGGGAAGAGAGGAGCCACAGAAGGAAACAAGCTGAGCACTGGACCAGGAAGCAGGAAGAAGCCCAGGATTTGAGGAGAGGACCAGGATCCTTCAAAACATTCATGCAAAATGGGATTAAAAGGATGAGATTACTTGGGTGCAAAAGAATGCTTTGGTGTAAAAACAAGTTTTTTTTCACAATATATAGAAAAACGCATATGATCATGGGAAAATGTGTGGATAAAAAAGCTACACCCAAATAAACTCATACTCATAATTTCAGTTTTATACAGACTTTTGAAGTTCACTTGCAAGTTCAGGGATAGAGCAGACATGGCCATGGTAGGGGACCAGACAGAAGGCAGTGTCCTGAGGTCAAAGCAGGAGAATTCTGAAGAAGGACAGACAGCCCATGAGGGCAGATGCTTCAGAAATGTTGCAGAGTCTTCCAGAAACAGGAATTATGTGCTTTGAATGACTACATTTCAAAGATTAGAAACTGAGGCTAAAAAGGCCAAGTGAGCCCATCAACTTAGGCAGGCATTGGATCTAAGAGACATGGAGGAATGGGCGTGGGGGGTTGTGATGTAGCAAGTTAAGTCACCACCTGCAGTGCTAGCATTCTGTGTAGGCCGCAGTTCAAGTTCCAGATACTCCACCTCCAATTCAGCTCCCAGCTAATGCATGTGGAAAAGCAGTGGAGGATGACTCAAGTCCTTGGGTCCCTGCATCCATGTGGGAGACCTGGATGAAGCTCCTGGCTCCTGACTACGTCATTACAGTCACTAGGGATGAACTAGCAAATCTCTTTCTTCTTCCTCTCCTCCCTTCCTCTGTACATCTTCCTTTAAAAAAAAAGCATGAAAGAAAAAAAATTGAGTTCCTAAATAGTATATGTAGAATATACTTCCAAATTATGAAAATGGCTATCATAGGAGCTTAAACCACTGCTTGCAATGCAGTTATCTCATATCAAAATGAAGATTCAGTCCTGGCTACTTCACTGCCAACTCAGCATACTGTTCATGTGCCCGGGGAGGCAGCAGCAGATGGCCCATCACCTGCATGCTGGCCACCTATGAGGGAGACCAAGCTGGAGCAGCTATACCTCGGGCTTTGGCCTGGCTCAAATCTAGCTGTTGAGCTCATTTAAGGGGTGAACCAGGGTGGAGGCTCTTGCTCTGTCTCTCTCTCTCTCTCTCTCTCTCTCTCTCTCTCTCTCTCTCTCTCTCTCTCTGTTGCTCTTCCTTTCGAATTGTTTTATAAATGACTATGCTTGGGGAGACTTTCACATTCTGCATAACACACTTGGATGAAGCACATGGTCAGAAGTGTGTGGATTTTTTTTCATAGTATGTAATTTATGACTTGTAAACAGAAAAAGACTAAAAAGAAAGCCAGGTCCAAACAAGCGTGTATCTGATCACAGGATGACAAACTCTGTGTGGGTATAGGAATAAAAAAAGATCTTCAAAGATGTCAAATTCTGTAAATGTTAGATCCAAGAATTTTTTGACTTATTTTTTTCTGTGTATTCTGTCCTTTTTCTCATTTATTATACTCTTTTAAAATGAGCCAACACAACTTTCTCCAAAAATGAGTTCATTGCTATGAAGTCTCAGAATAAACAACAAAGATCTCCTCTTCTCTGGTTACTTTTGCCTCCATCTTGGTCAACACAAAGTCACAAGCAAGCATGAAATCAAAGCTCGCCTTCGAGGTTCTTAACATTTTCCCTATGACATGGCTCAATATTTTCCAATTAATTTTCTTTTTTTTTTTTTAAGATTTTATTATTATTGGAAAGCCGGATATACAGAGAGGAGGAGAGACAGAGAGGAAGATCTTCCATCCGATGTTTTACGCCCCAAGTGAGCAGCAACGGGTCGGTACGTGCCGGGAACCAGGAACCTCTTCCAGGTCTCCCACACAGGTGCAGGGTCCCAATGCATTGGGCCGTCCTCAACTGCTTTCCCAGGCCACAAGCAGGGAGCTGGAAGGGAAGTAGAGCTGCTGGGATTAGAACCGGCGCCCATATGGGATCCCGGGGCTTTCAAGGCGAGAACTTTAGCCGCTAGGCCACGCCGCCAGGCCCAATTTTCTGAATCTTTATCTATGGAAGGGTGGGCATGGTGGTGTAGCATGCTAATCCTCCGCCTGAAGCACCAGTTTCCCCTATGAGTATCAGTTCATGTCCCAGTTGCTCCACTTTTTGCCCAGCTCCATGCTAATGTACCTGGGAAAGGAGGTCCTTGGGACCCTGTACCCACATGGGATCCTGGGAAGATGCTCCTAGCTCCTGGCTCCCAATTTCAGATCAGCTCAGCTTTGGCTACTGCAGCTTCTTGGGGTTGGAGGGTGCGTAGTGAGCCAGCACTTGGAAGACCCCTATCTTCCTTTTTCTCTCTGTAAGATGTCTTTGAAATAAAATAATAAATAAATTGTTTTAAAGAAAGAGCTAACCATGGAGCATGAGCATATTCTGAGTGCCATCACTCAAGTGAAGTCACCCTTCAATTCTGTGACTCCTCCCTGTGCAGGCAGACACTTGTCCTGGTTCACATTCTCTCCCACAATTCCTCCTGGCTTCCTCTCTCCGAGTACTCCTTTCAAGTATTCCACTCCTTCCCTCATGAAACATGGGCTGATTTAATTCTAACCATTATTTTTTTTTCTGCAATTGTTTAATACTTTTTTTTTCTGCTGGCACATCTCTCTCACACATAAAGAGGCCCAAGTGTCTGTTTCTTCAACCATTCAGTTCTCTTGTTTACATCCCATTTTCTACCCCCCAAAAAATTATGCCTAATGGGAGGCAGTAGCCACACTCTTATTCCATTTGGGCTTGTTTCCAGGAGAAACTGCACAAGTCTTTCCCAAAGGACTTCAGCTCCCTGAGAGGGATCCTCACCCATGGGTGAGTCAACCTAAGGAAGGATGCTGTAGATAGAAGGTGAGCTTTCAGGTGAGACGGCATGAGACTGCCAAGTGGAGAGTGCACACTCAAGTTCAGGATGCAGCTCCATGTCTTTGTTAATGCTGAAAGTCATCTGTGCATTTTAAAAATGGGTCTATTCTTCAGATGTACTTTTCTAAAAATGCAAACCTGTTTTTTTTAAAAAAAGTATTTATTTCTCTTTATTGGAAAGTCAGATATACAGAGAGGAGGAGAGACAAACAGGAGGATCTTCTATCTGCTGGTTCACTCTCCAAATAGCCACAATGGCCAGAGATGAGTCAACCCGAAGACAGGAGCCTGGAGCTTCATCCAGGTTTCCCACACAGGTGCAAGGTCCCAAGACTTTGGACCATCCTCTACTGTTTTCCCATGCCACAAGCAGGGAGCTGGATGGGAAGCAGGACCTCCAAAACATGAACTGGCGCCCTTATGCGATCCCAGTACATGCATGGTGAGGATTTTAGCCGCTAGGCTTCTGTGCTGGGCCCTAAAAATGCAAACTTGTAATCCCATGCCACCTTGTATTATGCGAGGATTCCATATGCCATAGTTTGGATGTGGTCATACTATGGTTCTAAGGTACTTTGGTTCATATATGGTTTGTCTCCCAAGGGTATGTGTTAGAAGCTTTACCTCCACTGTTGTGTTGGAGAGGTGTTGTAAAATCCTTATGAGCTGGGAAGTAGTGAGGTCACTAACAATGCAGACCTGGAAGGAATGGATGGAGCGTTCCTGGGGCCTTGGTTAGTTTCCAAGGGAAGATTATCAGAAAAGCACAAGCCTGGCACCCTCCCCATTTCTCCCTGACTTCCAGTCTTCCCCTTCACATGTTCCCACTATGATGCCATCTACCATGTATTACAACAATAAGGGCTTTCACCAAAGACTGGACCATGGAGCCATCCACCCAACCTCAAATATTTTGCTTTGCCAATAGACAATAGACTAATAGCAGAGGAAACAATGGGGTCTCTTGGAGTGTTCTTGCCAGAAATGAATAACCTGAATTGAATCATGACAAGACATCAGACTACAAAAATCCACACAACAGCCAGCCAGTGCCCCTCAAATGCAACAGTCAGGAAAGACTTACGCAAACCTGGGTCCAAGGAAAGCTCCTTCCCCCACAAAAGGAAGACTAAGGAAATATGGCAACCAAGTGGAATACAGGATCCTTGACCGAACCAGAAAAGGGACATCCCTGGGATGATGGAGAAGCTTGCATGATTTAATCTGAAACTAAATTTGGATTTCATTCTATAGAATTAATATATAATAAATAGTTTCCCATCAACCTGAATTTCCTAGGTTTGATGACTACACTGGATTCTGAGAAGTTAATTTTAAAGCAAAGTAAATAGGGAAGTCTTGTAAATTTTTGGTAGCTTTTTGTATAAACTTGAAATCACTTCAGAAGGGAAAGCAAAAGTATTTCTGATGTTAATTGCAGTGAGATGCAGGAAGCTGACTCCCCAAGGCCTCACTGCTCTCTCCTGCCTGGCACTTGGCTTCTCACTATTGGGTTCTGTTCTCTCCTGCAGGACTTGAGGGTTTGGGGTCATTGCTTATTAGAGGGAATCCACAAGGAAACCTCAGAGTCCTTGAGGAGGCTGAGGACCAATCCCATGAGACCCACAGCTGGGGCACTGGTGGTCAATCAATGACAGCTTTCCACTGCACCTGCTGAAGGAACTTTGCCTTTCAAGCAGAGTTGAGGACCTCTAGGAGTTACACACATTTTACAGGGCTAGAGGAGTGCTTTTGGAACAGGGAGGGACAATACTGGGTTCAAACCACACAGCAGGCCACACAAAGTAGAACCTGCAGGTGTAGCCTGAGGCACAGGTATGCTCCCTGGGCTGCAAAAAAACAAAACCACATGAGCAACTTCTAAACTGTCTCAATTCAATTCAAGGGAGAAACCAGTGGCGGCTCAAATCATCGGATTCCTGCATCCATGTCCAAGACCTGGATTGGGCCCCAGCTCCGGCTCTGGTCCTGCCCAGACCTGGCTGCAGTGGCCATTGGAGAGTAAACAGCAGAGGAGTGATCTCTCTTATACTCATGCCTGCTGTCTCACCTCCCCCATCCCACTTAAATACATTTTTAGGACAGCTTTTCAAAAAAGTTCCCTGAAGATTCTAATACAAAAGACCTGGGAGGAATGAAATTCACAAGAATAGGACATGCATCTCGGAGATTCCTCAGGCTGGTTATACAAACCAGATCCCACAGCCGTGCCTGAGCATCTCATATGAGGCATGTTTGAGAGGCAAATACTATACCCATCTCACAGAACCCGCACAACTTCTCCGGTTTGGAGGGAGGATCTTGTGCGCACTGTAGAGATGGCAATGAGCAGTCAGTGAATTTCAGCACAGTCTCTATGTTAAAGGCTTTTGAGTTCAGGGTTTTTGTTTTTTCACCTGCCCAAATAACTCTCTCAAGAATGAATGAAACATAAGGCAAGCTTTGGAGACACAAGTCCAACTCTTTCAAGGGCTATCAAGAGCAAAATGGGATTGGGAGAGCCTCCTCCTACCACATCCCAAGGACTCCCAGGGATGTTGTTATATGTTGCCATGGCTTGGATGCTGGATTGGGTGGCACACCCAAGGCCCGTGTGTTCAAGGTTTGGTTTCCAGTAAAGCCCTGATGAGAGGTGAAGCAGCATTTAGGATGTAGAGCCTTCTGGGAGGTCCTTAAGGTACCAGAAACAGGCCCTTTGAAAGTGGCTCTCACAAGAAGATTGTTAAAAAAAAGTTCCAGACCCATTACCTGACTCCTCAAGTAATCTTCCCTCTACATACATTTCACCACTGCCAACCTCCACCTTCTGCAGACTTCAAACCAATGGGGCCTCTCAGTCTTGGACATGAACCTCTTCTCTTCATGAAGTTGGTTGCCTCAGGTATAGCCCAGAAAAGTTAAAGAATACACCCGCTGTGTCTCACTGGCACCAGCAACTTCAGCAGGCCTTCAGAACTCTCTAGGTTACCAGGAGCTCCAGCCTTCGCGTCCCAGTCCCTAACTTCAGAGGGCCCAGGTTGGGCTGTCCAAGAACCCCTTCATCATGCTGAATTAGGGAGACAGCACAGGTGGGCCTGCAGGTTCCAACAAACCTCCCAGCTGGTGTCCCTGCATGGGGTTCTCAGTCTTACACTTGGCATCCCCTCTCACTGTGTTGAGGTAGCAACCCCTTACCACACTCATGGACTGAGTCTAGGCAGCTTCTGTTGCCAACCTGCCTCTCTCTCTCTCTCTTGCTAACACACACACACACTTACACTGTTCTTCCCATACAGACTGGGAAGCCTGGGTGGGAGGCCATAGGTAGTGGAGGCTCCATTATGTTGCCTCCTGAGAAGTCTATAATTATCTACCTGAATCTTCACAAAATGATGGTTGCTATCTTCCTAGTATGGTAGGACTTGGTGTTTAATCTTGTTCTAGGCCTGGGCCTTAACCTCTGTTCAAAACGATGGTGTAGAGGCCAGCACTGTGGTATAGTGTACTAACTCCAGCATCCCATGCGGGAGCTGTTTCATGTTCCTGGGTCCCAGTTGCTCCATTCTCCATCCAGCTTTCTGCTTATGGGCTGGGAAAGTAGTGTAAGATGCCCAAGTCTCTGGGTCTCTGAACCCATATGGGAGACCTGGAGGAAGAGTCTGGCCCCTGGTTTCAGATTAACTCAGCTGCAGCCATTGTGGCCATTTGAGGAGTGAACCGGTAAATGAAAGATCTTCTGTCTCCCCTTTTCTCTGTAACTATGCCTTAAATCTTTTTTTTTTAAATTTTTTTTAATTATATTGTCGACAATCTTTACATAGTTAATTACGGTAAAAAGGTTCAGGGGCTATAGGGAAGTGGGTAATACTATTATGTCCATAATGTTTCCTTCTTGTATCTGAGGTAAAGGGGGATATTGAGGGAGAAGCCCCACCCAGTTTCCCACCCTCCCCATGTCCCAGATGTGGGGCATACTCTGAGATCCTTGCTCAAGTGGTTTTAATAGTTCACCAGTTATGAATCGCTGCCATTTTTGCCACTCCTAGCTCGGTGAGGTCGTTGAAGAATCCACTGATTGATAGAGTTTTCATTTGCCCAGTGTTTCGCTGCCAACATATAGCTGAGGTGGTTGATTGACTTGTTCTTTCTTCTGTCTTCTCTTGACTAGTGTTCTGAGTCCAGCATTTCGATTGGATTGGGGAGATCCCCACAGAAACTTTGAGTTATTCCCAGACCAGATTCTTGTATGTTCTAGCAAGCACAGGGCCCGGCACAGTCCATCTCCACGATCAGCTGGTGGTTGCAATTGCTGGGTTGGTTCTGTTTTCAGTCCTGACTTCCACTGGAACCAATGGGTGTTGCAGTCCAGCCTGATTTTGCCCAGCACGTACTCGGCCCTCACATCAACCAGTGGGAGCTGCAGCCTAGTCGGGGCGACCCACAATAACCCCCACCAGGCCCACCCTCTACCCTGGTTTACCAGTATGTGTAGCAGACTAGTCCAGTCTGTCCCACTTCCCCTTTGGCTCTTGCACTTGTCAATGGGTATTAAAGCTTAGTTCCATCTAACCAGCTCAACTATCCAGCCCTCACGGATGTTGTTGAGTGCCTCTCTGTCTAGCCACCCCAGCCCCGGTCCTAGTTTTCATGCCCTCCCGCGGGAGTAGTGACCCAGGAAGGGGGAACCCACTATTTCCCTCCCAGGTCTCTCTCAGTCCTGGTTTATGCACTCTTCAGGTGGTTCTGTGGTTTGACTTGACAGAATTAGCCCCCAGTGCCAGCTTCTGCCAGCTGATGCTGTGGCTAAGCCCAAACATCCCTCACCCACTCAAATTTGTGCTTGCACCAGTAGGAATAATCAGCCCAGCCTGGCTTTTCCCTGATCTGGTCCACATGAGGCGCACAGGTGTTGTAGCCCTGCTTAGCCTGGTCTGTCCCCATCCCAGCCCATGCTCTCCAGTGGGAGTAGCTGTCCGGTGAGGGGACCAGCCCCTTAATCCCCCTGCCAGCTCTGCCACCTCCATTCCTGGATCTCACGTGTGCTGATTGGGTGCTGCAGTCACATCCATTACAGGCAACCTCACCCTGGCATTCCATATTGTGCTCTGGGTTTTGTTGCAACCAAACCCGGCTCAACCCACACTCTGTTCTGGTGTCCGGATTTGCCAGTGGATGGATGACATGTACTGATTCAGCCTGGTCTGCCCCCGACCAATGCCAAATGTGTGCCAGTGGGAAACTTTCCATGGCCTATTCTGGGCTGTTTCCTATTATGCTTCTTGCACTTACCTGCAGGGATTGTGTCCTGCCAGAAGAGTTGCCCAGGCTCCTCCATCAGAACCCCTCCCAATGCCAGATTTTGCGCATACCAGGGGGTCCATGAGCCAGCCCTACTCACTTCACCTCCCATCCTAGCAGGAACAGTGGCTTTTCCTGACTGGTCTTCAACCCAATCTGGTTCTTGTTGTTGGATATTTCAGCCCAGCCATGGCTCGTCCATACCCACATACAGCTCACACATGGCTCAGTAGGGGGTTGAGACGTAGTCTAGTCAGTCCCACATCTATCCTGGTTCTCCAGGACACCAGACGGTGTTGGGGTCTGGGCTGGCCTGGTGTATCCAATCCCAGTCCACACTAGTGCCACGGGAGACTACAACTGTTTCCTAGTTAGAACGCAGCCCCCATTCCAGCACACGTGCCCCTTGGTGGGAACCTCAATCCAGTTACAGTGTCCCCTTAGCTCCTCAACCAGGCCTGTTCCCAGCCATAGATCATGCGCATGCCAGTGGCTGCTCTGACTCAGCTTGGCTCAGTCCCTCACTTGTCCTGGCCTCTGCCTTAGACACTGTGGCTTAGCGTCCTTGACTCACGTAGACCAGTAGGTGCAAGAGCCTAGCTCGGCACTATGCCTTAAATCTTAAAGGAAAGGAGATGAGGGGATGGGAAGGGAGGAGGGGAGAGGAAAGGAGGGAAGGAGAGCAGAGGAGGGGAGAGGAGAGGGGTGGGGAGGGTAGGAGAGGGGAGAGGAAAGGGGAGGGGAAAGGAGAGGAGGGAAGAGGAGGGGAGGGGAGAGGAGAGGAGGGGAAGGAAGGGGAGGAGGGGAAGGAAGGGGAGGAGCGGGAAGGGAGAGGAGAAAGAGGAGAGGAGATGACATTAAAAAGCCATAGTGCAAGTCCTACCTTACAACAAATGAACGAGTGCATCTTGGTGTTAAACAGATACAATTGAAACCCTGCCTCCTCTTCTTTCTGTGTAAGTTGCTTCATCTTTGTAACCATAAATTGTGTTCCTTGGATATAAATCATGTTCCTTCTTTTTTGCCTTCTAGGAAACCTCAATCCAACATTATTCCCTTGCCCCAGTACTTCTGGATGACTTCATTATCCTTCCACACTCTGCCTTCCTGACTCTCCATCACGGGGTCACATTCCCCTTCTGCATCTACGCACTTTTTTCAGGCCTCAACAGCTGCAGCAACATGGAGCAAAACACCCATGTGAGGAGTCTTCAGAAAACTCATGGAAAAACACATACTATGGGAAAAAATCACAAATGGAGTTTTTGTTACCAAAGCAAATGCATCTTTCAATTTTCCATTTTTGGCCAACAGACTCCTAAACAAACCTAACTGATCTAGGACAATATTCTCATCTTGAAAGAGTCTAGAGAGGGAGCTAGACCATTACGTGCCAGTGTGTCAACCTTAGCTCCATTATCCACAGGCAGACCTGCAGGAGGGGCACAAGGGAAAGAAGGGGCATGCCTGCCCAGATGACCCAGGGTTAGAATCCACACAGGTTCAGTTTTCTCAGTATAGAGTTCCTCATTTAATGAGACCACAAAAGCAGTCCTGAATGTTATTTCCTCCTGTTTACTGACAGGGTCCCCCACCCTGTTTTTAATACTAGTTAACCTTTTTTGGCACCAGCCTATGGGCATGAGGCCCAACATTCCTTCCATTGCAAGTCACGAGGCAGAAAGCCCCATAAAGCCTGTGGCTGCTCTGGAATGCTGGAGGCTGGCCCTCGTGTCCTTTGTCCTTTCCGGAAGGTGTTAGGCTAATGATCCAGAGGGAAGCAGAGGGGGAAGGAAGGGGGGTGACTGGTCTTATTCATCACCAAACTGAGGCAGAGAAGATGGAAAGGATGGGCAGAAAGGCAGGGAGGAGACAGAGGGCCACATGTGGTTCCAGGCCTGCAGTGCACTATAGGAATTGGACATTGTCCCTGGGTCTCTTTTCTCAAAGTTACACAAAGCTGTGGAATGCAAATATTGCTCATTGTCTGCCACTTGGGAGTCAGAGGGCTTGGTCCTGAAATACCATGCCCCAGATGGCCCCCTCGGCCATCCACAAAGCACTTTTATCTCACACAGCAGCATCTGCCTCCCCAGTTTCAGGAAAAACCTGAGCAAACAGGTGAATCAAGCCTCAGACGGACAGGAAAGCTTTAGAGGTTTTGTTTCTGATCTATTAGGCCTGGTTGAGTGAGGAAAGGGTAGATTCTTCTTTCATCACAATTGGAGCTAAAATCTTTTCCTATGTGCTATGATTGCTGACTCTCACAAAGCTATGAGTGCAAACAGCAGAGCATCAGTGTCATGGACAAGAAGCCAACAACGTCTCCAAAGATGCTGGGCAGCCAGAAGTTGTTTTTCCTTCTGTTGCTGGCCCTTTGAAGGTCTGTAGAAGAAAAAGACTCCACACATCTCAAAAGTTACCACTTCATCCAATCACTAGTGTAAAGGAATCCAGGCTCACTTCTGGGTAATGCTAACCTCTCTCAACATTGAAAGAGGCACCAGAGCTATTGTGGGACAGCCTTATGGGGATGCACTCCACACAACTGGCGAAGAACACCGTGAGCTATCACCCTCAATGAGAATCCTGGTGACATGAGAATACTTAGGACTGAACGGGGATGGCTTCGGCACCAGCAGAGTCCCACATGGAAATTGTGGCCCTTATTTGTTACCAGTCTCAACCCAATAGCTCTGTTTTTACAACTACATGCAGCTAAGCCTTCCATTTTACACACAATTTTTGAAGTATTTGGCATATGTGAAACCATTCGAGAGCTTAAGGTTCCCACAGGGCCTGCTTTCAAGGGAGGAAAACAAATTCCCCAAAAGAGCTAGCCACACAAATAGGCTTGTATCACAACCTGCAAATCCTAGCTGTGTGCTTGGAGTGACTGGAAGCCCTGAGCCCTTGGAGAAGATGGGTGAAATGCAAAAAAAGAAAAAGAGCAAGCCCACAGGACAAGTAAGAGACCTGCAAGAGAGCCAATTAATCATGATGAAAAGAGGAGACTTACTCAGCAGATGGCTGTGCACATGTTGCTGCCGTGGCCTGGATAACATTTACTTCCACGACTTGTGCAGGCATCGAAACTGAAAGTCACACATAACAGTATCAGGAGGGTGAAAGCTCCATCCGAGGGTAAGCGGCTGGGGAGGCGGGATCCGGGAGCTAGTGGTCATCTAGAGCATGCTCCCTAAAAGGTAGGTCTTACAAAGCCACCTCTTTTTGCATCCTGGCTCTCAAGACAACTTTCCCCACACACACCTTACCATGGCCATCCTCCCAGCTCACAAGGAGCCCCACCCAAGTGGCCCTCAAGTCAAGACTCAAGGCTTGAACCTCCAGGATCTCCTTCCTTCACAGGGAGCCTATGACCGCCACCCCAAGGTAGTAGCACAAAGCTGACTGCTGGGAGGAAGGAGGCCTTTGCGAAGGGCTGCTAGTCCCAAGCTGGTTACTGACAGTCAGTACATCCTGTAACAAAGGGTCAGGGGAACATGTAGTGGATTAGCTGAAGCTCAGACACCCACAGCCTACACACCATTCACCTCACTTTCCACAGCCAATGACTTTGACCTCGGATTCTCTTCCTCAAACAGCAAACAAGCAAAACAACCTTTAGAACAAAATCATAGCAATAACCAAAAGGTGGAATCAAGGCAAACATTCATCAATGATGACTGGGGAAGCAGAGCATGGTCCATCCCTACCATGGGATGTTGTTCAGCTGAATCGAGAAATGACACTATGTGACTCAATCTCCCAAAACTCATGGTGAGTATAAGAAACCCAAATCAAAAGCCCATGTATTATGTGTTTCCATTTATATGAAATGTTCAAAATATGTATATACACATACAGAAACCAGAGTTGGGTAAGCAGAGGGGAATAGAGGTTGATTTTCAGAAGATATGGGATTTCTGTTTGAGAAGTTTGATGAAAATATTTTTTAAAGATTTATTTTATTTTTATCAGAAAGTCAGATATACAGAGAGGAGAGACAGAGAGGAAGATATTCTGTCTGTTGATTCACTCCCCAAGTGACCACAACAGCCGGAGCTGAGCCAATCTGAAACCAGGAGCCCGGAACCTCTTCATCACCACGCAGGTGGAGGGTCACAAGGCTTTGGTCTGTGCTCGACTGCTTTCCCAGACCACAAGCATGGAGCTGAATGGGAAGCAGAGCTGCCAGGATTAGAACCAGTACCCACACAGGATCCTGGGCATGCAAGGTGAGGAATTTAGCCATTAGGCTACCATGCCAGCCCCTAATGAAAATATTGTTGAAGTAGATAGAGGTGACTGTGGCTCAACATGGTGAATGTGCACACGTCGCTCAATCATAAGGCTAATAATGGTTAATGGTATAGAACACAAATTTTACCTTGCAAAAACTCACCCACATGGACATTGCTACAGGTGTAGACTAGTAGGCTAAGGTATAACTGAAGCAGCTAGAAACACTAAAATTCACCCATGAGCAGGGCCACCAGGAAGGAGGCAGTCGGGTGCAACTCTTCAGGCTTTGCAGGGCAGAAGAGGGTGTCGAGCAGAGCCCACAAAAAGCTTTCTAGCTGGTCTAGTCTTGCTAGACAAGGGCTGGAGGAAAACATGATTTTTCCCTCGAGGCCCACTTTCTTGGACTGATACCTTTCTTCCCCGTGGTCCAGTCACATACATGGCAGCAGTCCCCCAGGACAGCCCTATTACACGACCTTCCTCTGCACATCACTGGAGGAAGATGAACACAATGCCAGGATGGACCAGCACTGTGACACACCAGGCAGGTTAAGTCACTGCCTGCAATGCCAGCATCCCTTACGGACACCAGTTCAAATCCAAGCTGCTCTACTTTTGATCCAGCTCCCTGCTAATTCACCTGAGTAAACAACAGAAGATGTTCCAAGTCCTGGGTCCTGTGGAGTTCCACCTGAGAGACCCATGTGGAACTCCAGGTTTCTACAGTCAGCCTGGCCAAGTTCCAGTGATTGTGGCCATTTGGGGAGTGAAACAGTAAAGCAAAGATCTTTCTCTCTTTAATTCTACCCTTCAAATAAACAAACACATTTCTTATAAATAAATAAGTAATGCTTTAAGTAGAAAACGTACTCTGATCTTCTTAGAAGTATGTTTTCCAATTAAGTAAAAACAGAGTAAACAGATTTAGTTACTTTAAAAGAAAAATGTTGCATAACATTTATAGTTCTAAAAGGTATTTTAAATATTTATGATTTTTGACATATACATAATCCCAAAATGTCTAAAGTGAATAAACCGACTTTTCTATGTGTTCTCCATGGCCAAGTCTAGAAACAAGTGTTTAAATAATGAATATAAATGTTTTAAAAATCAATTTTATGACTCCACTAGACTAAATTTCATAAATGATTAGAGTTACTCAACGATTCTCCTGAGTATGGAGTTTAGTAACTACACAGGCTTATTGCTTCTTGGGTTTCTAGCTGAGAGCTTTAATATTATTTGCCAGTTGAGTGGCTGTGGCTTTCTACTGCTCTTACAGCAAGGAAGTAGGTAAATGCATAAATGGATGGATTGATGATGATGATAATGACTGTGATACTTTTAATTTTTTATGTTCTCTGGAGTTTCTAGTTCCTACCCTTTTCCAAATGCTTTTATTATGATGATTTTATCTAACATCTATAAGAATACAAGTTCTCTTATATCAAATTAAACAGTAAATACACACAAGTGGCTAAGATTGTGCTGGAGAGATCAACATTGTGACCTTATCTCGTAACAAGAACATCACTGACTGCTATTGAGGGCTGAATTGTATTCCCCTCTCTCTTACCTCCACTGCCATAAAAACCTTCACATGTTGAAATTTTAGTGCTCAGGACTAAGGTGTGAGCCTATTGGGGAATGGGTTCACTGTAGGCATAGTTAGTTAGCATGATGTCAGACTATGACAGAGTGAGTCATTATCCTTATGTATAAGGCCAGAGACAAAGAAGGAAGATGTTCCTATAAGCCAAGGAATGCTGATGATTAATCATCAGCCAATCATGGCAAGTCAGGGGAGGGTTGTGGAAGGGACTCTTCTTCACAGTCCCCAGAAGCGCCGAGCCTAATGATGCCTTGATTCTGGCTTGCATCCTCCAGTTCTGCTGCTGAACACATCCCCTTGATGGGCTTTGTTATAGATGCCCTAATTCAAAGACACCACTTCCTACCAGTCAATGCTCTCCTTATTTGGTTTATTGGAGTGTTGATGCTGTCTACACACTTAGAAGAAGAGAGCCCTTCTCTATACCCAAGAAAGAAACCATAATGGGTCTAAAACAAAATACAAACTATTCTGGCTTTGGCTAGTGATTGGTTTAGAGGTGAGCATGTGATCCAATGCTGGCCAAACAGAGACAGGAGAAATATTTACAGACGTTTCTGAATTTTTCTCCTAGATGAAAAGGAGAAAAAAGAAAAAGAAAGAGAGAAAGAAAGAGAAAAACAGTGAAGACACATTAAAGGGCAAGCTGGGGAGAAGAAAGTGGGAGAGGAGACGGAGGTGGGGAGAAGAGAGAAGGAACTTCTACCTTCCCTTGCCTTCTGCTGGCTGCCCTGAGTTGTGAATGGAACTACAGAACTTTGATGATCATCCCATACTCTCCACACAAAGACCAAAGAATTTGAAAATCACTTGTTCAGAGAGTAGTCCTGTTGAACAAATGCTGAAACAGCTGATTAAACTACTTTTCAAAAAGATTTATTTGATGTGATTTGAAAGGCACAGTGACAGAGAGTGAGTTTTTCCCAATTTATTAGTTCTTTCCCCAAATGGCCACAACAGCTGGGTCCTGGCCAGGTGGAAATCAGGTCCTAGGAACTCCATCTGGGTCTCCCATACAGCTGATCAGTGCCCAAATACTTGGGCCATTCTCTGCTGCTTTCCTGGGCACATTAGCAGGGAGCTGGATCAGAAACAGCGACCAGGACTCAGACACTCCAAAAAGGTATGCTAACATTACAAGCAGCAGCTTATCATGCTGGAACACAATTCCAGCTCCACCAATCCCCAGTAAGACTAAATTTTCCCTTGTTTTAAGCCACTCTCAGTTGAGTTGACATCAGCAACCTTCAGGTAAAGGCAGCCTTCACATCTTAATGTCAGTTACCCTCATGACTTCCTATCACGCTGTGCTGTCATGACATCTGAGCAGTAGAGGAGTCAGAGATGACCCCACTAGAGGGCATTGGTAACCTCTGTGGGCAGGAGTGTGTAGCTCAAATCTGAAAATACCCACTTCTGCAAACACATTTCTAGAGTCTTGCTATCTGCTCTTGCTCACTATGGTGCCCATTCATGTTGCCCTGGAAAGTACAACCTTCCTTGCATGTAGACTCCACAAGATCTGCCTGCTTCAAAGTGCCCTCCTCCATGTTCCTGCATGGGCAGTAGTGATGGAAGGGGCATTCCAAACATATAACTTGTTGCTCTGTGACACTGACCAAGTCTACCTAGCAAACCCTGAGTGTGATTACTTCCTTGATCAACCTCCTCCCCAGGGGTAGGCATCAGTTTTTGATAAAAATCGCTGGAGTTCTATGCTTTAGTTATTTCACAAAAGAACTCAAAAAATTCTTTTTGCTCTACTTCCCTTCCAGCTCCCTACTTCTGACCTGGGAGAGCAGTAGAGGATGGTCCAAAGCCTTGGGAGCTGCAACCACATGGGAGAGCCAGAAGAAGCTCCTGGCTCCATATTAGCTCAGCAACAGCCACCGCAGCCACTTGGGTAGTGAATCAGTGGATGGAAGATCATTCTGTCTCTCCTCTCTGTAAGTCTGCCTTTCCAATAAAAAATAATTTTTTAAAAAAAAAAGGCAGGAGAAGACTCCTTCTCAACTCTGGCTGACAAAGAGGGGGATTCCATCTTTCCTCCTTGTGGCCGCCCAGCAGCAACACTAAAATGACGAGACATACTCTGAGGGTCTGGGAAAAGCCAGAACTGCAACCGGATCCTTCACTGCCAAAAGCAGCTGCGTTTAAACCCTTCTCTCTGCTGCCCCGTTCCCCATTGGCCTTAGCTTTCCTCCCCACTTCTCCAGCCCTCTCTCCGCCACCCTTCTTCCCATCAGTCCTTCTTCTCCTCGTCCCGTCTTTCTCCATCGTCCCTCTCCTCTTGCTTCAGCTCTCGTTCCTTTCCCCGTCCGTCTTCCCCTGCCCTATTCTTCTCATTCCGGCCCTCATTCTCCTCCCCGTCTTTCTCCACCGTCGTCCCTTTCTCTGTCGTTCCAGTCTTTGTTGTAGTCTCTCCGTCTTTCTCATTGCAGTCATCATCCTAGCTTTTACTGGCTACTTTTATATCATTCTCCACCAATCACTTCTTCCCGTGGGTCCACTTGGCGCTATGTGATAGGCCAGTAACAATGACATAATCGCAATGAGGGCATTAGCCTATCCCTGTGAGTTCCTGTTTACCTGCAGGTGAGACCAACTCAGCCTCCTGGCCTTGGGCCAGCCGCCATCTTGCAACGGCCCCTCCGAATCCCAGGAGCAGCTTTAGCCACTGCTCCCCACACCTCTTCAACTTTTTTGTTCTACTCAATAGATTGTACAGGACTGATCCACTTTGAGGAGAGCATCTACTTTACTCAGTCAACTGGCCAAATGCTCATCTCTCCCAGAAAGTCACATCCAGAATAGTGTTTAACCAAATATTGGTGCGCTGGGTAGCCTACTCCAATTGACACATAAGGTTATCTATTGTCAATCACATAGCAAAGACATGGAACAGGTCACTAAGACACTATGACCAGCACCAGGCACCCTGGCCTTGCAGCAGATATATGCTGGTCCAAGGTAAAATCAAGGTCCTGAAGGAGTCGCACTGTTCTCAGTGGCAGAGTGAGGGAGCAGGAATCCAAACTGCAGCAAGATGCTCTGCACCCAGAGACCTTGGGGGAAGTCAAACCTTGGGGCTGCTCAGTGCAAGCCCTGGGCAGGAGTGCAAACAGGAAGGAGCCCAAGCTTGCTTAGAGGATCTTTCCTCTGAGATTCTGAAAGGCTACTCTCCTCAAAGCAGTTTTCCCCTCTGCATGTGAAGTACAAAGGTAGGTGCAGCCACATCCCCCAGAACACTTGTGAAACAGCACAGATTTCTAAACATTTCCTCCAGGCGACTAAGCCTATCCTGGGAGAGTAGAATCTGGAATGACTGTTAACAGTGCATCATGGGAAATACCCTGCAAAATAAGTGGAGAATCCCTGCCCTAGATAGATGGCCCAAGCACTAAGTTAAAAATGTATTCCTTCAAGAAACACTGGCTGGCAGACCCTGTGCTAAGCCCGGTGCTGGAAGATGAACTGGACAGACCACACTCCTCACCATGAGCAATAAGAATGAAAATCATGACCACATCCATTTCTGGAATCTTCTGTCTTTCCAAGGCCACTACAGAATCTAAAAGCAAGAGTTTTACTAAGTACAGCTTACAGGAGAGAAGCAGGTGCTTCTAGGGCTCTCATCTGAACACTGCAGGGATGGGGTTGTTACCAGAAAAACTCAATGGATTCTTTCCTCAGCTTAGTATAGCAATAAAAAGCCAACAATTGGTTGCAGAGAGAGAAGTTTTGTTTGTAAAGTGACCAGATGAATGTAGAAAGAAGAGAGAATGGCGAAGCACCTCCCAGGAGAGAGCCAAGAGATGGGGTGCCTCTTGAAAGGAGAGAGGGAGAGACACCAAAAGCTTTCAGTTCCCTGACCCCCCTTGTCTGGCCGGGAACCTGCAAGGAAGACATTCTCCATTGGTGGTCTCTCAACCAGTTAGAAAATGGGCAATTTCTTATGCCACCTACTTGAAGTTGTGGCCAAGACTTTAGCAGGCTTGCATGGTCTCGGGGTCAAGTTGCTCAAGAGGGTTATTCTGAGCTTCAGGAAAAGATGTTTTTTAGGCCAGCATTGTGGCATTGCAAGCTAAGCTACTGTCTGCAACCCCAGCATCCCATCTGGGTACCAGATCAAGTCCCAGCTACTCCACTTCTGACCCAACTCCCTGCTCATTACCTGGGAATGCAGAAGATGATCCAATTACTTGGGTCCTTATCCCCTATGTGAGGGAGACCTGGATGGAGTTTAAGGCTCCTGGCTCCAGCCTGGCCCAGCCCCAGTTGTTACAGGCATTTGGGAGGATGGACCAGCAGATAGAAGATCTCTCTATCTGTCTCTCCCTCTCTATGACTATGCCTTACAAATAAATAAATCTTTTTTAAACTGCAAAGAGTTTCTTCTCTCATCGAAGAAGTGTGAAAATGAAGACCTACCAAGCAAACACACACTATAAAGTAAAACTGCTTTTAAAATGTCATGTGCGGAAGTTGACAAAAACAAAAATTCTTTGAGTGAATCTGCCCTTATTTTCTAAACCGTTACCCATTTTTTCTGTCTTCTTTCTCAAAGAAATTATAAAGTAAGGATAGACCAGCCTCTGTCATAAACAGTGCCAGCCATGAGTAACACTTCAGGAAAAAGAAAGAAAGAAAGAAAATGCTGTTCAGGCAGGCACAAATGCACGAGTGAAGCCCACGGGCTGGCCTTTACCAACTATGACTAATTTGGTAAAAAGAAATATCTAACCCAAAACATATGCATTTAGATAAAACTCTGCAAAGCAAGGGCTCATTAATCCTCCTGCTCGTGTAAAATGGCAAAGGAATTAACAGCGTTGCCAACTTTCCAGAAGTTTTTTAATTGCTCTGCCATTCTTCCCCAACAGCAGGCGTCTAGCCCATGCGTGGCTGCGCATCACGTGCCAGCATGGCTCTGCTCTTCACACGACGCTCCCGGCGCTGGACCTCACAGTTGTGTTTTTTGGAAGCATGGTAAAGAGACCCTTCCCCCATCAGAACTTCCACAACACTGGCGAAATAATAGCCCCCATTCGTCTTTGCCCATGACCTACTACTGGACATGGTTAAGTACCCCAAGCACCCTTGAGGGTCTTCTCTCCTTTTGCCTTTCTGGGAAGTTATGTTTGTTTTCTATGCCAGAGAAGAAATTGATTTAGATGGAAATAGTGGACTGTGGGCTGCTGTTTGGGAAAGGTCATTAAGGACACCCTTGACATCTCCTCTGGATTCAATGGGTAGAAAGAGTAAAGCAGGAAACAGTAAGATTGCCCTAAGTACAGAGTGCATGATAAGATTCTGGCAGACTGGCTAGTCTAATTAATGAGCTAATCAGACTGAGTATGAAGAGGGGTCCCAGGGAGCCCCTATCCAGAAATTCAGGCCTTGTAGATCTCACCCCAGCATGCGAGTTCGAGGGCATTCCTCTTGCCACCTGGCCTGACCCTCCTGCTGGGCTTGCCTTCTTCCCCAGCTGGGAGTCTCCCAGTGTTTCCCAATGTCCAGGAAAGAGATTGCTCTGCCAGAGGGCCAGGAGCCAATCCAGCCTGGGAGGCCCCAGCTGAGAAAGCTCTGACTCATGATTCCGTAAATTCTGTGAATTCCCAGGTGCACTGACATGATATCATGAGCAGTCATTGACAGCATGCAACATGCAAGGCAGTGCAGTGCTAGGGCCTCTGGGAGGCATGAACACTTCAAATGTGCGGTGAGCGGGAGCTTGTTGTTGGGCGAAGATGGCAAGGGGTGGCAAAGGGAATGTGAATAAACACTTATTATCCCATTTTGGGGGTAGGAAAGTAGCACTGATGACACCCAGAACTTTCCAAGTTGATTATTATTGTGGAAGTTTTGTCAACAGCAAGAAGTTTCCAGACTTCTTTCCTAGAACAAAGAACTAGTTGAGCTCCCCTCATCCCCACCCCCCACCTCCACTCCCTGACCTTCCTCCCCTCCAAAGGCTTTTATAGTTCAAGTTCCGCACTGATGATTCTACTTGAAAGCACACATGGCTGGAGTTCACAAAACTTCCCTCTGAAGCTCCCTCCCTCCAGACCACCACCAAGGACTTTCACTGGAGAGGGAGGCATGAAGAAGAAGAAGGATTAAACCAAGCAGAACTTATTTTCTTCTTTTAATCAACCTGCCCCCTTGCTATTCCCTGGTCCCACGCCTTGTTTCCAGCCCAGACTATTTTATCTGATAAATTAAAGGAGAAAATCACCTTCAAATAAAACCTCTTCTCTGTCCAGGACACTCGAGATCATCCTACACAGTTAATGTATTGCAATAGCTCATACAGGACACAATCTGGCAACCACAGGTATATCCTAGAAAACATCCCCCAATTCTGATTCCATTCTTGGTTATTGTTTTCATTCAGTGATGAAAACAAAGCCAGTGATGCACCCAGAAACATGGGGCATCCTTCACCAAAGAGCCAATAGACAAGACTAGCTCTAGGATTATCTCAACTACTCAAACCCAGTTGCTGTCCTCAGTGGCTGGAACTGAGTCAGACGTTGAGATTTTTCTCAGATTATCTTGAGTTACATTCTGTGAGTCACGCCGTTCTTCTGAGAATTGTTTCTTGACCTTTTTCAAAAGACAAAGTGTTCCAACAAGCTGAATGAAGGAGCCTGGCTGCTGCTAGGCAGGCAAAGGCTGCAGAAAGCTACAGAGATGGCTGGTTTCAAGGTTACCTTCCTGAGAAAACAGAGTAAGGGCTTCCTTGTTACGCTGACGCAGGTGGTCTGGGACCTACTGCTTCGGTTTTGGAAACTGGCCACCTTCAGAGTTTTCCTTGATGATGTGATACTTAGAACAGGTGATTTCATTCTAGTTTGTTCTGGTCTTCAGTAGCCTGTTGCAAAAGGCTAGCCAAAACATATCCTTATATAATGCTTGTGTACGTTACTCCTTTTCTAAGGTCCCTCTTTGTTTATCATCATTTCATACCACCCTTGCATTACGTAACACGTACTGCATTTCTGAATCACTTATTTGGCTACTTAAGCTGTTCCCATCTCTTTTGTCTAGACCCTGATGGCAAGTTCCATGTCTATCTGTTTTGTTGGTATATTCTCTGAGAGCATTTCCAAATTTGTGCTAAGTCCTGATTAATATTTTTCTAATTCTTGGCTGACAAGAATGGAACAAATGCTTTTTCCTGCATTCAGAAATGGACCCAGGGCTCCACGCAATAGCCTAGTGGCTAAATCCTTATCTTGCACACACTAGCATCTCAGATGAATGCCAGTTTATGTCTTGGCTCTCCACTTCCCATCCAGCTCGCTGCTTGTGGCCTGGGAAAGCAGTTGAACACAGCCCAAAGTCTTGGGACCTTGCACCCCTGTGTGAGACCCAGAAGAAGCTCCTGGCTTCATATCGTCTCAGCTCCAGCCATTGCGGCCATTTGGGGAGTGAACCACCAGACACAAGATCTTTCTCTGTTTCCTCCTCTCTGTAAAATCTGCCTTTCCAGTAAAAACAAATAAATCCTAAAAAGAAAAGAAAAAGAAAGAAATGGACCCAGTACAAATAGAGAACAGTGAACACATGGCCTCTAGTATGTACAAAAAGATCAACTAAGCCCACAGCTGCCTAGGTAATTTTTATCCAGACCTCTACATATGCCTCCTCCCTGCTGATTTCCAAATGAAGGATGACTGGATAGCTGCTGAGGTCCCTTCAGATCCAATATATTATGGCCAGCAATGTGACTTTTCGTGAAATCAGTACATATCCCATCTCTGTTCTCCATACCAGACACAAACTTAGTACTACCTTCCTTCTGATAGAGGGATGGCTGGCTTCAAACACGACTGCAGAGTGATAAGCACGAGCATTCTTTGGGGGAATCTTCTGTTACTTAGCAAGAATATCCCTGACTGAGACGCAGACTGTCATTTCCTTATATTGCACAAAATAGAATGTGATCCCACTTATGTACCTGTCCTGAGAAACATCTAACAAACTCACAATAGATGGTCTATGTCATGTTCCTTTCTTGGATAGGTTGCTATTCTTGGACCAAAAATGCCCAAAAGTGCTTTGCTCTCTCTGTCCCCTAAAGGTATTGTCCCCGTCGTCTTACACAGAGGCCATTTCCGTTTGGATCACTCAGACGATATTTCCCCTCTGCTTCCACCATATGCATTAGGAAACAACAACTTTGCTTTGGATCCTTGGGTGAACCTTGACTGGCTTCAGCAAGTTTTTATTTGTTAGTATTGCAACTTGACAGATGATTATTATATATTAACTGGACAGAAAATGATGTTCTAATATACTCATACAATGAGTGAAAATAATTAATTAAGCTAATTAACATATTAATAACTCAAATACTTTTATGGTAAGAGCACGTAAAATTTACTCTCAGGAGAGAATCAAGATGACAGAATAGGGTAAGGACATGATTAAACAGACAGAGAAACTTTAGCCAGGGTGAAACAGAGAAGACATATTCTAGAAAATAGGAAAGGACAGGCCGATGGCAAAGGGGAACCTGGAGACTGATGGACGTAGGAAAGCAGTGGAGACACCAGTGTGGTGTTGCAGTGACCAGATACCCCAGTGGCAGTCAGCAAGTGACGATCTGAGCTCCACAGGCAGCCACAGCTCTATCAGCAGCCAGGTGGTATGGGGAAGCCACTGGGAGCTCAGAAGGTAAGCAAAGAACTGCCCATCCTGCTGATTTGTTTGATTCAACCAGGAGCAGAGACAGAGCAGCAGATCCCAAACAGGCGATGCAGGAACAAGGTTGACCTCACAACCCAGATCCCCACCAGAGCTGCATCAGGCACCATTTTGAACAGGGAGGCAAAGGCTGTGGGACAGGACTGTGCATGCACTAAGCTGGGAAGGAACTCATTTCCAGCTCAGTGCATTGCACCGACATGGCACACTGCAGTCTCTACCCAAAATAGGTTCGAGTAGCCCCCAGCCATAACAGCCAGCATATCTAGAACCCCGCCCGGCGCACATCAGGCACCATTTTGTACAATGTGGCAAATGTGTGACTGGAGGGACAATGATGAACTTCGCATGTGCTGAGCTGAGAGCAAACTGAGCTCAATGCATTGTGCTGGTCCCAAAGGGAAAATAATTATGACTTTGGCATCCTACAGGTCAAAATAGCTCCAGGTAGCCCTCAGACCTAATGGCAGCCAGGTTCCTGCAAGATAAACACCACCTACAACCTAGTTATTTAGGATACCTACTGTCTCCCTAATCCTGGGAACTGCATTAACCAGAAGTGGGAGAAAGGCTGTACAGACAACAGTGCAACCACAGCACAGGATCACAGGAGGTGGAAAGTGGTGAACAGTGAGCCAGGACCTGGGGCTACAGGCTGTGGTGGAAGCCTAATACAAGAGCCCAGACCTGAAACTTACTGGAAGAAGTGGCACAAATGATGAAAAACAAAGAATCAGGTACCAAACACAATAAATAAATCAAATTGTAGACCTGCAAATGACATAGCTTAGAAATCTGCCCTAAGGAGAAGAATCTGCTAACAAGTACAATGACCAAGAGTAATGAATATTGCTGAAGACTCCTCCACAAAAGAGCAAAAGCCTTTGCCATCCTCAGAGTTAAGTAAGGAATACATCGAAGAAATGGGGTTCACAGGATTCAAAACACTTGTCATAAAGCTTCTTACCAACAACAAGAAGCACATACAGGAGTTCAAGGAATTTAAGGAATATATCACACAGGAAATAGCAACACTGAAACAAAATCAAGCTGAATTATTGTGGATGAAGGAAGCAATAGAGCAGCTTGAAAATTCAGTGGGAAGTCTCCATAACAGAATGAAGGAGGCAGCAGAAAGTCTCAGAATTAGAAAGTATTTCTTGTCACAGTGGGGAAACAATCAAAAAGCGGGAAGAGCAACAGAGTCAAGCTAAGAAAAGTATTTAAAAATTCAGAGTCACAATTAAAAGGCCAAATATAAGAACTATAGGAGTTTCAGAAGGTGCAGAAAGAGAAGCTAGGTATAAAGCTGTGTTCAATGAAATAATAAGAGAAAATTTCCCTAATCTAGAAAAATAATTGAGAAGCAAAATCTAGGAGGGGCACAGAACTCATCACAGGGTTTACCAAAAGCGATCTTCACCACAACACATGATAATCAAGCTCTCTTCAATCAAGCATAAGAAAAAGATCCTTAAATATGCACATAGAAAAAAATCAATTGACATATAGAAAAACTGCAATCAGACTCACTGCTGATCTCTCACAGAAAACTCTGCAGGCCAGAAGAGAATGGAGCGACATATTCCAGATTCTAAAAGCAAAAAATTATCGTCCCAGAATAACATACCCAGCAAAGGTTTCCTTTGTTTTTGAAAAGGATATAAAATTCTTCCACAGTAAAGAAAAGCTAAAAGAATACGCTTCTTTTAGAACTGCTCTACAAATGATACTTAATGATGTTCTCCTGACAGACAAAAGAAACAGCACCCACCAAAACCAAAGGCAAATATGAAGAATATCCCAGTAAAATAACAATTGAAGAAAACTAAATCAAGCAATGAAAATCCATTGCTAAAATGACAGGACCAAATTACCACTTATTTATATTAACCCTGAATGTGAATGGCTTAAACCTATCAATCAAACATCATATGTTAGCAGACTGGATCAAAAAAACAAAACCCATCTATCTCTTGCCTACAGGAGACATATCTCACCAACAAAGATCAACACAAACTATATCTCATGGATTTTGATTTTTTAAAATTTTCATTTCTTCAGATCAGTCTCTTGTATTAAATTCTTCACCAACTAATAGGTCATACAGTAGCATCACTTTCTTCAAGAAGGTCCTTGATTTTCATTTCTTCAGGGACACATTAGTCATTCAGTAGCATGTTATTTATTTCATGGCATTGTAAGTTTCTATTTTTTCTTCCTGTTGTTGACTATGTAATGGAGACTATCATATCCAGATGTGAGGATACAATGCAGCATGCATCTCTGCTTCCACGTGAAAGATGGACTCTCAATGAAACTGTTAAATTTATCTTGACAATAGGATGCTGGACTCTGCCATTGTCCATGCCCTCAATGATGGACTTATGACTATTTATGAAGAATTATACTATTGTAATAATACAGGGAAATCAGTATGTGTGGAGGGGGGTGCTTGGGAATGGGAATAAGGGATATCCCAGAGCCTGTGAAGCAGTATCATAAAATAATAATAATAATAATAATAAATAATGAGGGAAAAACTCAGTAAATTTGAAATGTAGAATGCTGTTGAATTAGAATATTGTTAACTGTAGTCACTATGCTTGCATAATGCATTTCAAAAGCTTATTTCTCACATGTTGATTTCAAATCCTTTGGGTAAATTCTCAAGAGAGGGATGGTTGGTCTGTATCGTAGATTTATTTTCAGATCTCTGAGGAATATCCACTCTGTCTTCAACTTTACCAACAGGATATTACAGTACCTTTTTTTCACATTCTCAACAACATTTTTTATTTATGTATTTTTGCTTGATACTCATTCTAACTGGAGTGAAGTGAAGTCTCATTATGGCTTTTAGTTTAATTTCCCTGATGGCTAGTGATCGTATCTTTCCATGTATTTGTAGACTATCTGTATTTCGTTCTTCAAAAAGTGTCTCTTCATATCTTTATTTCATTTGCTTAAAAAATATTTATTTTATTAGAAAGTTGAAGATACAGATACAGAGAGAACGATCTTCCATCCACTGGTTCACTCCCCAAGTGGCAGCAATGGCCGGAGCTGGGCCAATCCAAAGCTAGGGGCCAGGAGCTTTTTCTGGGTCTCCCACAGGGATGCAGGGTCCCAAGGCTTTGGGTCATCCTCCACTGCTTTCCCAGCCCACAATTAGGGAGCTGGGTGGAAAGTGGAGCAGCTGGGACACAAACTGGTCCCCATCTTGGATTCTGGCACATGCAAGGTGAGAACTCTAGCAACTAGGCTACCTCGCCAGAGCCTTTATCCCATTTCTTAACTGGATTGTTTTGTTAAGTTTCTTGAACTCCTGATGTATTCTGAGTATTAGTCCTCAATGAAATGCATAGATTGCATCTCACATGCAGACAGCTGCCTTTGCACTTCAGTGTTTCCTTGCCATAAAGAAGGTTCTTAGCTGTTTGTAATAAAATTTGTCCATGTTTGCTTTTATTTCCTGTAATTCTGGGGTCTTACCCAAGAAGTCCTTGCCTGTGCCAATATCTTGCAGAATTTTCCCTTTGTATTTCTTCTAGTACTTTGATGTTGCAAGGTATTAGGTTTAGATTCTTGATCTGTTGTGAGTTGATTTGGTATAGAGTATAAGCTCATCTGAACCTGCACATTTATAGCACTCAATTCACAAGAACTGATATGGAATTAACCCAGATGTCCACCAACTGATTGGAAAAAGAAAATCTGTTTATGTGTGTGTACATACATGTATATGGACACACACACACATACATATATACACAGGCATACACAAAAGAATACTACTTGGTCTTATTTATAAAAAAGAAAAATATCCTGTCTTTTGCAATAGAATGGATGTAATTAGAAAGCATTACACTTAGTGAAACAAGCCAACCCACAAAAAGACAACTCTTCTGTGTTTTCTCTGATTTGTGGTAACTAATATAGAAGATACAAAAAATATAAGCATATGAGTGAGATTGGTATCTTGATATTTGATTGTTACTCATAGCCCTTGTCTATACTCCTCAGGAACATTGGTCTTCACAATTCCTACTTTTTAAATTCTTTATTTGTGAAATCAGTTTGTGGCTATAAAGCAAATTACATCACCACAAACATTTAAAAACTAACAAGAAAGGAAGAAAGAGAGCTATCTGGGGAAAAGGTTGCAGATGTCATGACCAGCCTGCAAGGTGGCAAGAAGCAGTTCATGAATCATCAGTTCAAGGAGATGAATGAGGAAGATACAATTTTCAAACAGAAACTCAAAGACCTGAATCAAAACAAAAGCCATGAGAAGGGCTCCTTGGCCACAGGCGGAATTAGAAGCCTGACCAAAAAAAAAAAAGTAAGCTGTTCTCTGTACTAGAAGATGGTGTCCCTGATTCCATCCCTATTTAAGCATCTGGATTCCCTGCCATAGTATCCTTTGCCACTCATTGCTAGAATGAATTATTATCTGGGAGCTTATTGTATAGTTACAAATAAACTTTTACAGAAAAACATCAGTGGTTCACTGTCTCATTAAGTGTTTTCAGTCAGTCATTTTTTTTCTTTTTAATAGCATTTACATAGTTGACAGGGACAAATGCCCAGCTGGGTCTCTAATTAGAGTAATGAGGTTCAGCTATGAAGGAAGGTGAATGGGACATATGTTTCAGGGTCGTTTTTTTTTTCTTGTGTCTTCAGGGGAAGAGGGAAAGGACCCTCTCCTTATTGCCAAACTACATCAGCACCCAGGGATCAGGAATGGCCACCTTAGAGACCCCTCTGTGGGGAAAAGTATTCTAAGGCTACTGCTTGAGTGGTTTTGATAATTCTGAAGCCTTAGAGACCCCCATGTGGGGAAGAGTATTTCAAGGGTGTTACTTGGGTGATTTTGATAGTTCTGAGAAGTTGTTGGCAGCCACCCTAGAAAATCACAGAATGTGTGGTGCAACCTTGGAGTGCATGTGTTGGGAATGAGACTCCTCAATTGCTGACACCTGTGTAGTGGACAGCACATCCAGGAGCACACAGGAGACATGATGGCCAGCCCATCCAGGCCAGCAGACTTCAGCTGCCATCAGAGGAGAGAGAGCAGAACAGGTTGGGCAATCCTCCTGGCCAAGCTTTGCAGCACGTTGCTGGGTCTGCGGCTGTCATTCTTCGTTCAGCTGAGAATTGGAGGTCGACACAGCCCAGAATCCTTCCAGAATACATTCTTTGGTTTTTGTTCTCTTCCAAATTTTGTATCAACTAAAATTTAAAAAAAAAACTCAATGGGGGAAAAAATTAACAGTGACCCATATTCCATGCATCTTGTCCCATTCCAAAACCCACGAAATGACCAAAGGGAAAAGGGACATGTAAGGATGGAATGACTTAAATGAACCTTTCCTCTTTTTAGAATCTGGGCGTCCATATTCCAGGAGGCTTAATATACATTCAAAGCTTCCAAGCAAGCCTCTTTTTGTACTTGTCCACTCTTTCTGTTGCTGGCAGGAGCGATGGTCTGTTACAGATGGCAGGCTCACCATAGCCACAAACCTAAGACACTTACATGAAATAATCCATTTTTAAGAGAGAAAAAATTATCTTCAATGAAGACAGCATGCTTTTCCTTCCAATAAAAATAATTTCTTGGGGAACATAGGATAATTGGATATAAAATAACTACTTTTCAAGGAAAAACAGGAAAAAAAAAGACTTCACAGGCAACAAAGAAAGCACCTTATCCATTTTTCTTTTTTCATGCAGTTTCTACAGAACAAAAACAAATAAACAGGAAAATTCCACTTAGAGAATATACATGGTGGGGCAGGTGGGAGGGTTACTCTGCCAGAACCAAGTGATAATATCAGAAAATTGCATCCGTATGACTCACATCTATTGAAACAAAACTACTGTTGCAACATTTCTATTGCAAACCGTATCTTATGTTCTCTGAAGAATTTGTGCAGGAGTGATGTTCTTGTTTTTTCTTAATAGCCTCACTTTTTTGTTTTTCTCTAAAGATAGCATCCAGTCTCCACCTTTGCGAATAATAATCTCCACTTTCACACAAGCAATTTGCCACTTGTATTGTACCTCTGTTCATACAGCTTGGATCCTTTTTAAAATGTAAGAAGGAGCAGTACCTTCCAAAGCTGGGAACAATGTGGTCAACCCACGTCATGACCTTGCTTTCCAGGGTCCCCAAACTTGAAAGGATTGATTAAGAATGAGTGAGGGTTGCTCTCAGCACAGGCTGAAAGAACAATCTCTCTCTCCACAGAAAGCAGCTTGCTTCATAAGTCTTACGAGCAGAACTGGATCTCAGGGATATAAGCAGAAACTGCTCTGTGATGAGAGCTAATTCTTCTTTCTTTTTCATTTACTAATAATCTAGTTTTCCTGGCCTCTAAATATCCATTGTGCCACAGCTGGCCCAAGAGAGAACATCAGTGTCCCGGCCAAGAATGCTGGCTGGATGCCTGTTAAACTCATCAGTGTCTCTTTTCCATCGGATCTTGGAATGGACCTCCATGGTCCACTCTCAGTCCCCCTCAAAATCAAAACCTTCATGATTCCAACAGCAAATACCCCCCAAATCAGCTTGCTTCCCTTTCAACAGAAAACCAGAATCTGGACACACTGTTTTAGAGTTGAGGAGCTCTGAAGTGATCAGTTAACCCAAAAGTTTTGAGTTTTACCAGCCCAAGGTCACTGCATACGTTAGGAGCAGAGTCTGAACTGGAAGCATCCACATCCTCCAAGAACGTGTCCTTTTCCACTGACCCATATGGCCTGTGACTTATCCTGAAACACATGGGAGCCGGGGATACTCAGCCCCTTAACAAGGCTAGGTCTGCCCCCATCGTGTGTGTCAGACTTAGTGTCAGCCCCTGGGAATATGGCGGTGAGCTCAGTGGAACTGCATAATGGACACATGATTTCTTCAACATGAGACTTTCAGATGGCACAAAGTGCCATGAGAAGACTAAGGCAGGCATTGTACTATGAAGTGAGGGAAGGCAGCCCTGGGAGAGGCCATCAGGGAAGTTGAGACTGAGGGACAAGAGCAAGCCTATCACACAACCATCTGGGAACAAATCGGCCCAAGACAAGGCTGCCCAGCACAAAGGGATAGAATAGGAGAGAACGCTAGCATGGGAGCAGTGAGGTACACAAAGGGAAAAGAGTGGAGGATAATCAAGTGTTAGACTGAAGTCCACCATATGTAATCTGGCTGGCCGTAGAAAGGAGCCTGTGTTTTTCTCTTGTAAAAGAGACAGACACGTTCAGTCTCTACCTACTGTCACATGATACAATGCATGATCCATTGTATTTCATGGTGTTAGGTGGTAAAAGAAGCACAAACCAGCAGTAGAAGCTCCAAGAATGCACAGGGAAAGGAGCAAAAACACAAGTATACCCTCGAGATAGTAAATAAAAAATCTCCCACCATTTCAAAAGAGCAGTCTAACCTGCCCCCATTGCAGCTTTTGCACTGCCTTTACCCAGGGAGCAAGACCTACCAAGGTTGGAATGCCTCCATTTTCTTGGAATTCCCCCTACCCCTATGAACACGCCCAAGATCCCAACCTATAAATAGTCCAATCTGCTGTAGGACTGGGCCTCTGCCAACTGATCACTCCATCTACTCCCAGACACACGGCCACCCTCTTTGAATTTATCTCTAATAAATTCAATTTGGCTGTGATTTTACTCCCCGTTTCTTCTCTCTGGTTTTGTGCCTCTTTCCCAACATCTGGTGCTCTGTTTTCAGCACCACTTTCCTAACAAAGAAAGCTTGTGGCTTTAACACAAGCTGCCTGGCTGCCTTAGGTAACAAAGAGACAGCTAAAATACAGTGTCAGGGCACAGGAAGATAGACACACGTGTCACAGGGGTTAGCACAATCTCTGTGTGTAAAATGAAAACTTCCCAAGGTTTCCAGGACAAACACATTGCTTTGGTTCACTTGGATCAGGTAAAGCAACACTAGCACAGGTTGTGTGCTTACTGATTTCTACCAAGACCTTGTCGCTGGAAAATGCTAACTGCAGTGGCATATTCTGTCACAGAACATGGTTAATGATTATGTTCCAAGATGTTAACAATCTAACGATCAGCCTCATGGAAAAGAATACAAGGGCTTCCAAGGTATCCCTCCAGGCTAGACCATGTGATTGCAATATGGCCTAAGTAACCTGTTCTTAATGCAAAAGCGTGTTGCCACAGTGACAGGGTTTCAGCTCACCAGTTTCCCAGCCCCACCCAAAAGCCCCCAAGTTGGGAACCATAAGCTTTTTGTTCCAGATCAATTTCATAAGGAGTCAAGCACTGAAAGTAATCTCACAAGATCTTCCCTTGGACAGTGTTTTGGGTGGACCTGGAGTTCCAAGAGTGCATGCGGTCCTCAGAAAGTTTTGGAACATAATGGAAGAGACTGAGATGTTTCTCACCCTGCTCAACTGTCCCGTAACATACATGTGTACTCACACACGTAACAAGTTTCCCCTTGCCTGAGATTCAACACTCATGGTTTGTACATCCATCCTTATTAGAAGGCACATCATCCATCCCTGAATTCTGTGCTTATTTCTTCTATTTCATTGAAAATCAAGAAAAGAATCATTGCAATAGTTGGGGATACCATAGGGATTACTGCCCACTCCAGTGTGACAGTAAATGGGAATCATGTAAGAATGAACGTGAATTCCACTTCGCATGTTTAACCTCCTGGGGAAGGAGACAACTGGTAAACCACTTCAATAGGTTAGTTAATTGGGAGGACTTTGTTGGGTTCAAGGAAAAAATACAAGACAAGAAAGAATGGAGGAGGTAACCACTTGCCAGGCCTCTGAACTGGATGGCTTCTAGGGCCTGTAGGGAAATAGCTGGTCATTCGTCCTTTGGAAAACGCTAGAGTCTAAAACAGGAATGAAAGCAAAGCATGGAGTGTCTCTCCCTGCTTTTCAGTTCTCCTGATGTCTATTTCCTCATGTTTGACCTACATTTCTCCAGCTTTTCTCTTCCCTGGCTACTATAGCCATAATTATTTTTCATTTACTCCTTATAGTCTTTGCTTTCATTTCTCTTTGAAAGGTGGAGAAACACAAATAAAGAGACTAACAGGCAGATAAACCAAGATCTTCCATCCACTGGTTCATATCCCAGATGCCTGCAACAACCTGGAACAGGTCAGGCCAAAGCCATATGGACAAAATGCAATCTGGGTCTCCCATATGGTGGCAGAGACCATCACCTGCTGCCTGCGCATCAGAAGCAGCTAGAATCAGGAGCAGAACCAGGACGCAAACTCTGGCACTCCAAAATGGGATGTGGCACCCAAGCAGTGTCCTAAGGGCAACACCAAATGTGCTGCCCTTACTCACACAGTTCTGGGAACAAGCACAGTTAGTATTTGCCTCCATTCAAGAATAGGATTTCAAGGGCCCGGCAGCATGGCCTAGAGGCTAAAGTCCTCGCCTTGAACACCCCGGCAGCTCCACTTCCCAACCAGCTCCCTGCTTCTGGCCTGGGAAAGCAGTCGAGGACAGTCCAATGCTTTGGGACCCTGCACCCGCGTGGGAGACCCGGAAGAGGTTCTTGGCTTCGGATCGGCACAGAGCCGGCCGTTGCGCTCATTTGGGGAGTGAATCATCGGACAGAAGATCTTCCTCTCTGTCTCTCCCCCTCTCTGTATATCTGACTTTGTAATAAAAATAAATATAAATCTTAAAAAAAAAGAATAGGATTTCTGCTCAGCTCCTTAAACTCGGCAGGGTGCGGTGCAATGGCTCAATGGCTAAATGTTCACCTTATAAGATCCAGCATCCCATACTGTCACTAGTTTGTGTCCTGGCTACTCCACTTTCTTTTTAAGATTTTTTATTATTATTGGAAAGCCAGATATACAGAGAGGAGGAGAGACAGAGAGGAAGATCTTCCATCCGATGTTTCACTCCCCAAGTGTGCCGCAATGGGCCGGTGCGCGCCAATCCGATGCCGGGAACCAGGAACCTCTTCCAGGTCTCCCACGCAGGTGCAGGGTCCCAATGCATTGGGCTGTCCTTGACTGCTTTCCCAGGCCACAAGCAGGGAGCTGGAAGGGAAGTTGAGCTGCCGGGATTAGAACCGGCGCCCATATGGGATCCCGGGGCTTTCAAGGCGAGGACTTTAGCTGCTAGGCCACGCCGCTGGGCCTGGGGGCTGCTCCACTTTCCATCCAGCTCCCCGTGTATGGCCTGGGGAAGCAGTGAAGGACAGCCCAAAGCCTTGGGACCCTGCACTCATGTGGGAGATTCAGAAGAACCACCTTGCTCCTGGCTTCAGATTGGCTCAGCTCTGGCCATTGCAGTCATTTATGAAATGAACCAGTGGGTGGAAGGTGTGTGTGTGTGTGTGTGTGTGTTTGTGTGTGTGTGTGTGTGTTCTTTTCTCCATAAAATCTGATCTGCCTTTCCAGTAAAAATAAATCTTAAAAAACCTCAATGAATATTCTTTTGAAAAGGAAGAGTACTGCACTACTATCCCTTCATCAGCGTATGGAGAAATTCATGAGCAAGCTCCAACGGGGTTTCCGTGTTTCCTGATGCCTTATGGATCAGCACTCACACAAGTTGACAGCACCCATTTGACAATGAAATGGGGAAGGATATAAGCTGGCATTATTTTCTCTGGGTCGTTTTGCCCCCCAATATCTCCCTATTTTTGTTCTACTCCTTCCACAATACAGCACTCAAGCTCAAACCATAGGGAGAAATACTTACGAGAAAATCTATACCTCCTGCAGGTCACTTTAGATCAGCCAGCTGGGGCCCTTTGCCCTTCCTGGGAGGGTGGTTGGGTGCGTGTGTGTGTGTGTTTCATGGGCCAACATTACACTGTTGACCTTTGAAGCCAGTTATCAACATTCTATAACTAAGAAATTTCAATTAAGAAGTCTATTTCAGATCCTTCATTAAAAACATGAAGATCTGGCGACACTCACTGTGAGTAAAGACCTTTCTCTTGCTGCTCCTTTCTTCAGGCCATCATTCTCTACTTTCCCCTGTTACATTTCCTACTGTTGTAACTGACATACATTACTACATTGGTCTCTTATTTTTTCCAAGTATGACTTTACTTTGCCTTAAGAGAAGAGAATCGTTCATATCCCACTGAAATCAACCTTTCAGAACCATCTTAATTTTCCCATGCTGGGAAACTGAGGGGCTGCTTATTCTGAAAGGGGTGCATCCTGGTAGAAGATAAATAATTAGACCTGCCCTATGTCCCCTCCCTGAGGGCTCCTAACAAAGGGACAGATGTCACTGGAGTTGCCAAAGGAGAATTCATGTGATGGGGCATATCTTCTCTTTGATGCCCCCTTTCACTCTCCATCTGTCCACAGGCCGGGTCTTTATTGCAGTTGAGAATCCACAACCCATCAACTGGGAGGGAACAAGACCCATGAGCCAATCAGATCACCTCATAGCATCCTGCTGGACTGCTGCTCTTGCGCCCCTGGGCATGTGCCCTGCAGAGCCCTTGGGAATCCAGAATTGTGACAACTGATGTAGGAAAGTGGCCAACTCACCCCAGAGAATAGAAAGGAGAGGCACCCCACTTGTAACGTTTCAGAAACAGCCACAGGCTTGAGGAAGCAGCTATTGCCGATGAACAGAAAGCTATTCCACATAGGACACCAAGAGGGGAGAGCCAGGCAAGAGAGCCACTGCTTTCCAGTGCGAGCGTAGGCAGCCCCTTGTGTTCATGAATTATGTGACCTCAGGTCTCTGAACCAGACAACAGGGATCCCAGTTCATAGAACCATCACTGCCGCCTCCCAGGGTCTGCATCAGCAGGGAGCTGCAGTCTGGAGCCACAGCCACGTATCAAACCCAGGTACTCTGAAACATACACGAGTACCTTAACCAGTGTCTTAGCCACTAGACTAAATGCTTGCCCCCAAGGGATCACTGTACTTTGTATGGATTGCCAATCCTGACAGGCACTTCTTGGGATTCATTACCTTTACTCCTTGACTGGCACAAAGAAAGCCACAAATGGTTTATTTCTTCTGCTCAAATACCTTTGACTTGCAATGGAAGTGATGCTGGGGGATTCTGGAGGCTTGTAGCTACTTAGAGAGCTTCCTTTTGGAATCTAGCCCCCACACTATGCTATGAGAACCCCAGGGCACAAGAGAGGCCATGTGAAATAGAACCAAAATGCTGCAGTGACAGCCAGCACCCACTGGCAGTCACACACATGACATGCCAGCCCAGGTGACAGCCCTAGAGCAGATTTCCCAGCTGTTAAGCCCTTAGATGTGTCACAGTGGTAAGTAAATAGGCCAGCCCTTTATGACCACAGTATGGGTTTAATGCTGTATCATCTCTAGCTTACAGATGAGCACACTGAGGCACAGAAAGACTAAATAATGGCCCATGATCTCAGTGCCAGTAGAACCAGTTTTCACACATGCCTGTCTGTCTCCAGAGCCCATATATCTCACATGTAACTTACAGGGTCTCTGAGAGTTCGTGATTTGCTGGGAGCACAACAGCCTCTGAAACCTCAGCCCAAGCATACCCCTTTCTTCCCAGTCCTGGTGATCACACAGGAGCTGGGAAGTGAATATTATTCCAGTCTTGAAAAGAAAAAATAACTGTGACTGATTAAAAAAAGAAAGTTGGAAGTAATTCCACCCATTCAGATAACATACAGCTGTTCTAGTCTGGGACATGAGCAGACAATGTACGCCACCGGGCAGGCCAAATCCCACCCATCGCCTACTTTTATCAACACAGTTTTGTGGGAACACAGCCATATTCATTCATTTCCATGTTGTCTACGATGTCTTCCCTGTTACACGGCTGAGCTGAGTGGAAGCAGAGATAATAGGGCACATAACCATCCAAGTGCCAAACCCAAGGCTTATGAAGCTTTGGCATGTATAAGAATCACACGGAAGGCTAGATAAAACACATACTCCTGGCCACCCAGGAGTTCCTAATTGAGTAGGTCTGGGGTGGGACTCAATACTTTGTCTTCCTAACAAGTTCCTGAGTGGGTGAGCAGCCTGAACCCTTCCCACAATCATGCTCACCTCTGGTACTGACACCCTTGTGATCCCTTCCTCCCAGCTGAAATTTTTGCATCACAGCAGACTTTCCTTTTACTTTTTTTTTCTTTTTCATGAACTTTTGGAAGTAACCTCTCCAAACAGCTAGAAGGTGCTCAGTAACTGTTGACTGAATGTAAGTTTGAATGCTTCCAGAATGAGACCTGCCCTGTCCCAGCTGCTTCAGTCACCTCCAGGCCAGAACATGCACCTGCCATTCCCTTTATCTCCTCCTAGCCGTCCCCCGAGACTCTGGAAGGATTGGGGACCAACCTCAAACAGCTAGGTCAGGTCCCTGATGCTGGAGAAGGGAGCCAGCACACAAGTAGACCTTGGACCACCCTGTACCTTCACAGTCTTCAAGAAAGGGGACTGCCCCTTACCCCCAGCACAGAAATAAATACACAGTGACTCTAAACACTATTTCTATCATTTCAAGTTAGAGGCTTCATGGACTGCCTTGTTTCAACAGCCTCAGGGAGCAGGAAACACCAGTAGTATTTTTTTAAAGATCTATTTATTTATTTATTTTGGAAAGGCAGCCTTACACAGAGAAGGAGAGACAGAGAGAAAGATCTTCTACCCATTGGTTTATTCCCCAAATGGTCACAAGAGCTAGAGCTAAGCCAATCCAAAGCCAGGAACCAGGAGCTTCTTCCTGGTCTCCCATGTGGGTGCAGGGTCCCAAGGCTTTTGGCCACTCTCCACTGCTCTCCCAGGCCATAAGCAGGGAGCTGGATGGGAAACAGAGCAGCCAGGACACAAACCGGTGCCGATATGGGATCCTGGTGCTTGCAAGGTAAGGATTTAGCCATTGAGCCATTGTGTCAGGCCTACCCATGATATTTCTTAGTGACTGGGGAATAATGGGTCTGGTTTCAGGAACCAAATGATAAAAACTAGCAATTTCTTGTGCATCCAGTAGCTGGCCTAGGGCCTCATTCTACCAACTTCAGAGGGAAATAAATGTTTTTTCTAGTAGAAAGAATGCCCTGACATCAGGCTGCATATCCTGTAAGCATTTAATAAATATTTATTGAATGAATGAAAGAGATCTTAAGCCCAGCAATGTATTTCTTGGCTGCAAGAGGGGAAAGGTTAAAAAGTAGATTTGAGAAGCTGGAAGTCCCACTCCTTTTCTCTCTCTATCTCTCTTCCTCACCTCTCTCCTCTCGGCCCCCCCCCCCACACACACACACACACACACAAAGCAGAAAAGAAAGCAAAGAGAGCAAAGGGGAAAATGAACTCTGTGTTCCATGACTCGGGTCAAAGCACTTCACCTCCTTGGCTGCAGCTGCTTCATTTGTAGAATGAAAGCATGGCCTGGTGCCCCCCAAGTTTCCTTCCAGCCATGACAACCTGTGGCCCTGGGCTGATCCAAGACACCTCTTGCCACCCCTGTCATGTGGGGTGGCCTGTGGAAGGCACCTGGGGGCCATGGCCATTTCTCCATCAGTGAACTGATCTCTTGCCCTGGACAGGAGCCGCAAAGAATCTCCTTTGGTAAAGGGGTGCTGGTCTTCAGTACTGGTTTTTCAGAGCATTGGGGAAAAAGCTGAAGAGAAGGTTCTGGCGAAATATGGGCCTCTATTTTAAATTCTCCTGCTCCCGACATCAGGAAGCCCATTCTCCAGTGAGTTCTCTGCCAGAGCACAAAAGGGCAACAGGGTTTCACTGTGTGGGTGGGAGCAGCTGGTGTACGGATGCCAAGGGCACTGGACTGGAGGAGGGGACAGGCCCCAAGAGGACTGACTACTTTGCTGCCCGCCCTTATCTCCCCAGCTGTGCAGACAGCGGGAACAAAAGTCCTAACCAGAGCCAAGAAAGAGGTGGGAAAGGATGTTTTTAAAGTTTGCCAGAAACGTTTACGAAATCATACTTAGGTGACAACTAAACACTTAACTCCCAAGTCTGTAGTAGTTAGGATTCAATATTTTGCTGAAAAGAAAGCAAACATATCATGTCAGTGCCAGGAAATAGCAGGAATGTAAATGGAAGTCCCGTGGGACTAGGAGCCCAGGATCACACTGGGTTGGGGAGTGATTTATTGCTCAGAGTTCTTAGTGTCCAAGCAGGCATTGTCATTTTTCTCCCTTGTAGGGGTACTGTTTTCAGAGAGCGTGTGGGAAAGCACTCTCTTAGGACATGGTCACTCACTCCTCTCACCTCAAGACAAATCACACAAATGGAAAATTTAGCAGGCCCAGCACAATGGCGCAGTGGCTAAATCCTTGCAGTGCACATGATAGGATCCTACAGCTGGGAACTGGTGCCAGTGAGGCTGCCTTCCTAGTAGAAACAAGTAAATCTAAAAAGAAAAAGAAAAGGAAATTTATCCTGTGTCATTTCAGAAAACAAAGATGATGGCTTGCGCGGAAGTTATGTCTTTAGAAAAATGAACTTAAAACTTAGTGTTAGACTCATACCCGTGGCTCAGCAGATTAAGCCAGCACTCAGGACACGCACATCCCATAGAGCAGTGCCTGGTTCAAGTCTTGCTACTCCACTTCTGTTTCAGCTTCCTGCTAATGCATCCCAAAGGCAGCAGAGATGAAGGTGCAAGTGCTTGGGTCCCTACCATGCATATGAGAGACTAGGATGGAATTCCAGGCTCCCAGCCTTGACCTGGCCCAGCTCCAGCTGCTCTAGCATGAACAAGTCTCTGTATCTCAATTGTTCTGCCTTTCAAGGACATATAAAATAGACAAGCATTTATTTAAATAAAATTGAGGATCAATAAGGACACTCTGCAATGAACATGATGCCCTGGGCTTGATAAAGAGAAGTACTAGGGAGTGACACCCCCAAAACAAATCCATGTTCCTGAAGATGCAATAAAATTCTAGAAGGACGACAGCCACTGGGAAGAGTATTGGATAGCTGCTGACTCTGCACAGAATCTGCATCTCCATACAGATTCAAGTGCAGACCTAAGACTAGGAGTATACTCGCAAATGCACTTGCCAACACTCATGGAAAATGGAATTAAAAGATAAGCACATTTTGGTGCAAAAAAAATGAAATCATACAAAGTTTTTCATAATGTACATTTTCCATGGACTTTACACGTCTTTTCTGTGCTTATTTAAATTTATGTTTGTATCTATTATTTCTAGTTTTAATAGAAATGATCTTTAGAGCCATCTCCAAGGAGATGCTAGCATTAGCCCCAGTTAGTAGAGTAAAAAACTGAGACTCAGGAACTTAGAGCCTGTCCACGAGATCTTGGTATAAAGAATTTAACATTTCACCAAAAAAGAAGTTCCCAAGACTTGAACATTTTTAATGTCCCCAAGTATTCAAATATTCCCCATCACAACTTTGTGCTATCTTCAATGGCTCTCTCTTCCTGTTAGTTGCCAAATGGCAGAGGACATTCCACACAGCAATGGTGAGCAGCAGGAGGGTAGGTTTCCCTCAAGCAGACTGCATAGGTTGAAAAGGACAGCCTTTCTCAGAAGCCCCTTCAGTCTTCTTGTAGCTTTGCATAGAATTCCCATAAATAAGCCAAATTTTGGCAACAGGAACCAGGCACGTGATCAGATTAGACCAATCACATGCTTGCACTGGGATACAGCAGCCTGCAGCACTCAAAGGTGCAAGGTCACCCAGACATCTGGGCTCTACCTGGGAGAAGGAGGGTTTGGTTGAGACTGCAGAGTGAGGAATCCACAATGTGGACTACAGTTGGTGGACACACTGAATAAACACTATTTTTATTGTAGTGCACTTTCCTTTCTACTAAACATCGGCAACTCTTTTCCTTTGGTTGAACATGACTGGTTCTCCAAAGATAAAAGTAGCTAGGGCTAGGAGAAGACATGCCACAACTCTAGTTTTTCCTTCACTTCAGAGGAAAAGAGGGGACCTCGGGGCCAGGATCATGGATGAATGAATAAAGAAAATGCAGGTCGAAATGATGACCTGGTAGAACTCAAAGCAAACTTCACAGACATCACCATTTTGCCCAGGGCCTGCCCCAAGCTGGGCTTTAAAGAATGGATTTTACACTCGCACTATCACTTGCAAGATCCAAATTCCCACTGTACCCGAGAGATTTTTACACAAAGAACAAATCCTGTTTCAACCTCCCCTGATCTCTGCGCTGCTTTTCACATATCACCAAGGGCACAGGCCTAGTCAAACATGTCTGGTCTGCTCAAAGCAGCCAGGTCCGGTTCAGTCACAGATGCAAATCTTAACCCTCAGTCAACCTTCATCCTTTAAGGTCCTCACATAGAAAATAGAAAGTTCCCATAACTTCTTAGAGTGGCTAGGGAAGAGTGACTGGACTCACTCCTTAGAAGAGTCAGGTGAGGTGAGGACCACTGTTCTAAGAGCTCTTAACAGCAGAAAAATCACACCAGTCAACCTTGGGCTATTGGGTTCTCCCAGCATAAGTTATAGAAACTTCCAGAATCCTAGTCAAAGGTATCCTAACCTGGAGTCTCTGCCTTCTTTCCAATCAGGGATGTCAGGATCCCTTCAGACCTGTGCCCACCATTTGGATCCTTCCGGTTCTCAAATTGCCCTCTAGCTTGAGCTGCAGAATTACAGGGTTAGGAGAAGGGGAAATGTTGCAAAGGGTATATCTTCTCACTAAACAAACAAACAAGTATTCCCACTTTATTTGTTTGAGAAAGAGGCAGAGTGCACTACCTTCTGCTGGTTCATTCCTCAAATGCCTGCAACCACAGGGCTGAGTTGGGCTGAAGCAGGGAGCTGTAAACTCAAGCCAGGTCTCGCATGTGAATGGCAAGAACCCAACTGCTTGAGCCACCTACTCCCTAGGGTATGCATTAGCGGCAAGCTAGAATCAGGAACATAGCCACGACTTGAACCTAGGCACTCAGATATGGAATACAGGCGTTTTCACCGATAAGCCAAATCCCTATTCCCCATCCCTGCATTTCTAGATAAAGAAATCAAGACCCCAAGCAGTTGTGTGACATGCCCATTTGGGGGGATTCTGTCTTAGAATCAAGCAACTGGCCTGGCTACCCGCTGCCACTTGTGACCTCACCACAGCTTCTCAGAGAGTACTCTGTGGTCACAAGACCTGCATAAGCAAGAGAAATCTTCCAAGATACCAGCTATAGGCAGCCTGAGGCACCTCTAAACTTCCATCACCTCTCAGCCCACTGGGACTGCAGCAGAGTAACCCTAGTCAATAAAGAATATTTAAGGATACCCAGAGAAAGCCAGGGACCTATTGGCCCTTACTTGGGACTGGAGACAACCAGGTCAAGTTCCCCGCCCATTGTGTGAAACTACATTGCTGTAATTTCTGGAAGATACAACCAAAATGGCATAGTCATGAGAAATGAAGCAAGGTGGGGCTCGAAAGTACCCAAGTGAAGACAAGATCCAATTGCAGGTCACCCAAAGGAAGAGTTGGAAACCATCTGTCCCAAAGCTGACGGAGTGAAGCCAGATGCTCAGCCATAGGCTTCTCCTTTGGCTTTCCTGGGAACAGAATAGGACCTCTGGGCATGCACAGAGGTGTCAACATCCTTTGGCCACAGTGGGCACAGATCCAGCCATGTGCCCATCAGTAAGCTAGAACAGCTATCTCAGGAAGTGAGGGTCTGCGTTTGGGTGGACAGAGCTGCCTGACACACCCAGGGCCAGCACAATGAGTACACGTGGTATCCAACACAGAATGTCACATAACAGCATGGCTGACATATACTGGGTTACTTTGTGTGCAGGCTGCCCATGCATGCAGGATGGTCAGCTGTATCCCATACCATTACTTCCTACATTCTGGAAGTGTCTCCCGTAGGTGGGAGAACCAGTGTCTGCAGGCATTAGCAAATGTCCTCAGAGAGGCCACGTCAGTCCCAATGCTACCCACTGGCCTCATAGGTCCATAAAGAAGGACCAAAAATTCTACCCAAAGTTTCTGGTTAAATATCATCTGCTGAGAGCTACCTTTGTATTGTAAATTATGGGGGCTCATTCATCTTATGTTTTACATAAATACTACATCTTAAGGGAAGCGAATATGTACTGAGGAAATACTGGCCTAAATTTGTGAAGTGGGTGCTCATGATCCTGGCTACCCCCTTCTACACTCACATGCATGATCGCTCATTTTGGCTTGATAAGGTGGGGCAAGTTACAGGCTAAACCGTGGCACAAGGGCCCCGCACAATTATTCAATGGGTAAATCCTCACCTTGCAAGCACCAGGATCCCACATGGGTGTTGGTTTGTGTCCCAGATGTTCCACATTCCATCGAGCTCCTTGCTTGAGGTCTGGAAGAGCAGTAGAAGATGGTCCAAAGTCTTGGAACCTTGTACCCACATGGGAGACCTGAAAAAAGCTCCTAGTTCCTGGCTTCAGATTGGCTCAGCCCTGGCCATTGCAACCATTTGGGGAGTGAACTAGTGGATGAAGATTTTCTGTCTCCCCTTCTTGCTGTAAATCTTTCTTTCCAATAAAAATTAATAACTCTTTAAACCTTGGGCATGGGCTGGATGGCCACAGGAGGTCGCTCAGCTCTTGCCACACATAGTGCTGGCCAGTGGCCTCCAGGCCAGTCGACAGGGACAACAAGCACTCTTTCTACAAGTATTTAAATCTAACCAAGGCATTGGTCCAATGACAAGGCCTGTTTCTACAAGGGGGGACTCTAAAAAAAAACAGAAGAAAAGTGAGTGAAAGAATAAATGCTCTCCTTCTGTGTCACCTTCAGCTAACCCTGTCAACCTAGTCTAACTGCGTCCATCAGCTCTGCCCTCAGCCTCCTGCTCATTCCCCTATTCAAAAGCCAACAAAACAAACAAGAACGGACCCTCCAAGCCAGGCATGGATTTGCTGATTGCCCTTCACAGGGCTTCTTTGAGAACAAACCAGGAGGGGGCAGCACTAGCAGGTTAAGCAACTGCCTGCAGTGCATAACATCCCATATGGGCACTGGTTCAAGTCCTGATTTCTCCACTTCCAGACCTTCTCCCTGTTAATGCTCCTGTGAAAGCAGTAGAGAATAATCCAAGTGCTTGAGCCCCTAAACCCACCCAGAAGAAGCTGGTCCAGCCCTTAGCCATTGCAATCATTTGGTGAGTAAACTAAAAGATGGAAGCCTTCTCTCTCTTTGTCTCTCTCTCTCTCTCTCTCTCTCTCTTTCTCCATCCCTCCCTCCCTTCCTCCCTCTCACTCTGCCAGCAAAACTTAGTCAGATGCAGGCTGTGAAGGTGGCCCTATAAGGAACAGAGAACAGCTGTCTTCTGTACCTGTGCCCAGCCTGGAGAAGGAGTTGTACTACTGTTGTTGGGTTCATCCAGCTGTGAATTCAGAGACTTGGCCCCTGAAGCTGAGCCAAGTATATCCTACAACACAACCTGTATTCTTTGCCAGCCAGGAGGCTGTCAGCCCTAGTTGCCCAATCATATCACCTGAGAAACTTTGGGAAAGTATAGGTACTCAGGCACCAGCTACCATGAATCACATGGGCAGTGGGGTAGGCAGGTGGATTTTTAAAAGCCCACAGGACAGGGAGGGGGCATTAGGAGAGCTTGGGTGATTTTTTTTTAAAGAATTATTTATTTTTATCGGAAAGGCAGATATACAGAGGAGGAGAGACATAGAGGAAGATCTTCCGTCCCATGGTTAACCCCCCAAGTGGCTGTAACGGTTGGAGCTGAGCCAATCTGAATCCAGGAGCCTCTTCCAGGTCTCCCACGCAGGTGCAGGGTCCCAAAGCTTTGGGCCATCCTCAACTGCATTCCCAGGCCACAGGCAGAGAGCTGGATGGGAAGCAAGGCTGCCAGGATTAGAACCAGCACCCATATGGGATCTCAGCGTGTTCAAGCCGAGGACTTTAACTGCTATGCTATCACACCAGGCCCGAGTTCAGGTGATTTTACTGCATTGTGAATCAGTCCTGGTGGAAAAGTCCACAATCCCTGCTTGCATTAGGATGTACTCCTATAGAGATTGGCTTTGCATAATATGCTGCTTTGTAGCTTAGCTTGCTGACTCTCTTCCTTCCTAGAGACCCAGCGGTTCTCGGCCAGAGACACAGGGTAGCATCTGGAAGCATCTTTGCTTGTCATGCTCACAAGAAGTCAGCAGGTGCCCCCTGGGTAGAGCTCAGGACCCTGCTCGGCACCCACAGGGCATAGGGCAGGCCCTGCCACACATGGCCTAGAGGGCCACCATGGCCTGATTCAAAGTCCCTGATGCAAAGAAACAACTGGCACCCTAGGCAGCCACAAAGCCTGTCCTTGGCCGAGGCATATTTCAAAGACTTATAGAAACCCCACTGGGCGTCAGGGCAATCTTAGAACAAAGACGCCCAATGTTTACCATATCACATCATCACACTTTGCTGGCCTGACATTCTGCCCAGGTAATACCTTTGTGGCAAATTAACTAAAAGTCATATTCTTTACTGCAAATTGCTATCCATCAATTTAGCCAGTGTTGTTAGGTGCCCAGGACATTCAGGCCATGGTGCCCAATTTCCCCCATCAAAATAACAGGTCAGCCAGGGCTAGAGCTGTTTGTGTTTAAGCCCATAGTAAAAGCCAGGTGACATACACAGACTTGGAACCCAGTGAAATCACCCACCCCCTGCTGGGTTACACTGGTTTTATTGTTTTCTGGCTCATTGGGTAACTTGGCAACATAGAGGCAAACCTGCAAAGAACCCAAGGGGACTCAGCCAAGATCAACACCCCAGGGGTTGCACAAGTGCCCATGGGTAGTTACTCAGCAATCCTCCCAGCCTGCCAAAGCTGCCCTCTGTCCCCAGGGCAGGTTCCTACCCCTGGTCCCTCCTACTCTGGGCCAGTTACAGACAGAAAACGCCGGCCACTCAGCCACACAACACAGGGCCTGCTCAGGGCCTCCACTCTGTGTTCCCACAATGCTATTGACAAGAATGAGTACTCTATTGTAACTAGCCACTGAAACAGAAACCACTCAAGGAAGAACTCGGGAACGTTTTGTACTCCAGGGTCACAAAAGATCCAAAAGTCATTCTCCCTGCTGGAGAGCTCAATTACACAGGTCAGAAACAACAAAATAAAAACCTGCCGAGTGGCTAGTGCAATAAGGAACCAAACCTTGTGGGGATGAAGAGCACAGGGAGAGGGAGCAATGAGAACTTTCTGAGTGGGAGACACTGAGGCAGGAGGTGCCAGAGGATGAGTGGAAGGGTGTCTCTTCTCTACCCATTGCCCTGACATGCTCCCAGGACTGAAGTCCACCCCTGTTCCTATCAAGGAACAAGGCACCCCAAACTTCCGCCCACCCTACAAAACTCCTAGGCATGGCTACGCAGTTGAGACCAGAGCAGAGACAAAGGGGAGAGTCACCCACACCACTCAGGAGGCTGGCTGGCACCACAGTAGCATTTCAGAATCCACCCTGCAAGTCATTTTCTTAAGAAAACCTCCTTTCATCTCCCAGATCCAATTATCCACTCAACAAATATTTACTGAACTAATCCAAGCCTCCTTCAGAAAGCTCATAGAAACTGGAATGAAAAACTAGGTTTATGTTGGTGCAAAAAAAATTTGTTGAAACGCTGCAAGAGGGGTCTTCAAAAAACTGGTGACGAAAACTGTTATAAGGAAACTACCAGTCATGAGTTTCAAAACATCTTTATACCACAACAAACATGCCTTTCCCAGCGACCTCCCATGGACTGCCCGCAGTGCTCTTCTGTTTACTGATGGCCCTCACGAGTTGGGAGTCCAACAATATCCACATTATAGGAGATTACGTCAGGAATGAATGCATTAAGGCTCACAGACCTCCTAAATCAGTGTCAGCCGCACAGTAACTCCTCCACATTAGCCATCACTATTTGATTGTATGTCTGCATCACAAATATTTACGCTCCACCACGTGTCCCAAGAGATGGAAGGTAGCACTAGTCACAATACATTCCATGGGTAGAACAAAGGAAAAAGTCAGAACACAGCAGGCTAAGCCTCTGTTTGCAATGCTGGCAGCCCATGTGAGAGCTCTGGTTCAAGGTCTGGCTGCCGCCCTTCAGGTCCAGCTCCCTACTCACCCATTTGGAAAGGCATCAGCAGATGGCCTGGGTGCTTGGGCTCCTGTCACCCACACGGGAGACCTGGATAAAGTGCCAGACTGCTGGCCTCAGCCTAGCCCTGGCTGTCGTAGCCATTTCAGGAATGAACCAGTATATGGAAGGCTTCTTTTTCTGTCTCTCACTCTGTCGAAGAAATAAAAGAGGGGACGGAGAGAGGGGGGAAGAAGGAAGGATGGAGATAGAAAAGAGAGGAAAAGCAAAGGGAAAAGAAGAAATGAAAGGGAAAGGAAAGGAGTGAAGGGGAGGGGAGAGACACAAAGGAGGAATAGAGAGAGGGAAAAGCAAGCAGCCTCAGTAGCTCCTGGCTCCTGGCTTTGGCTCGGCTCCAGCCACTGGAAGATTTTTGTCTCTCCTTCTCTGCAAATCTGCCTTTCCCATTAAAAGTAAAAAGAAAAATCTTTTTTTAAAAAATACCAAATATCCATTTTACAACTGAAGTCTAAACATGTTCTTTCATAACACTGAAAGACATCTTAGCAAAAACAAAAACAAACCAAACAAAAACCTTGGTACAAACAGATCAACTGTAGACTAGCAAAAACATTTAAGTGCTCCTGGAAATGAGAATTTAGAGCCCGCCGTGGGACACACAGTTACCTGTGAGGATGGGAAGCACTGTTCTAACCAAGCTTTGACTGCCTGTATTGGTTGTTCCCAGGCATCTTATCTGTGAAACTCAAGTGGTCCCTTTGCCAATCCAACATGGAGAGACATTCCCCTTGGATGTCCCATCTGAAACATAAATGCTGCTTGGGAAAAGAGGAGCACTCAGAAGGGTGCAGACCTGGGTTGATGCTGCATCACGGCCCTGGAGTAGAGGGACAGTATCGGGGGAGAGCCTGGGAGGGCACAGCATTGACAGACCCTCACCTTCTGGGTACCAGGGGATCCCCATCAACTGGAGCCGCTTCAATCCCATCCTAACCCATGCAAACCCAGACTGGGGGGTCTCAGGCTTGCTCACACACGAGGGTAGACCCAAGCTCTCTAGGGATCTGCTTACCCAGAGGTCACAGAGTCCATTGAGGATCAAAGTTGCTAAATCCAAGGTCTGGCTCAGTCCCAAAAGGAAAGGGGGCGAAAAAGACAGGGAGAAAAGTAGGGAGAGAAGGCAGGCAAGAGAGAAGGGGTTCACTGAGCATTTACTACTCATTCACAGCAAGACCTCACTGCAAATGGCGTCTCACTCACTGGCCACCACAGCCTGGAAGGGAGCCGTAGCATCGTTCTCAGTGTCACCACCTGCAAACTCAGCAACATTGTGACCAGCCCCCAGGAACCCAAACTTGATCTTGTGGATGGGGCTGAGGATAAAATAAGCCTCATGATTAGCCTGATGCTCTCTTCACTTGAGAAATTTAAGAAACTTCCTCCATGCCCTCTCCAGCCTCAACACTCATTTGCTTGAAGGAGCAAAGGACCTCTTTTCCAATCTGAAATCTTGGAAGGGACATTTACTGTGGTCCTAGGAAAGGTTCAGGGCAAGTCAAGAGATTTGAGAGTGCTACATCAAGAGCGGCTGCTTTAGTTGAAGGGTAAACTACTCCCAAGTCAGCACAAACCATCCACAGCCAGCTGGGGCAGCTTGGAACTTCTTATGTAAACGGTCAACAGAATGTTGAATGACAACAATTGCTTCCACAGCTGGGGTGAGCCGTCAGCTTCTGTTCTCCCCTGACACTTGACATTTTAAGCCACTGGTAAGAGGAGAATCCTGTTAACCAAAACATTTCAGGACTAACCATAATCCTAAAGCCTGACTCAGAAGTCACACTACTCTGCAGTGTGTTATACAACACACCTGTCTGCCTTGCTTCCTCGGGCACTGAACCAAGGGTTAGAATTTTCTTGCACTGACGTCCAGTTTAACGACCACTAGTCTCAGGTGGTAACTGAGCAACCTGGCTAGTCTGAACTGACATGGGCAAAAACACAAGGATGACATAAGCTACACAGGAGTTCAAAAAGATTATACCAAATAAAATAAAAGCAATCATTAGTCATAGATCACTGATTTTGTATAGAAAAGACAACATTTTGGATATAAACCACCTACTAAGTAATTTCACCTGTTTTACTTGATTTTCAATGGGGCTACGAGAAAACTGCCCACATGTGAGTCACACTGATGGCTTCCTTTGTGCATCAAGGAATGAGAAGGGGTGAGGCTCAAAATGCCACATTTTTTGCCTCTCGCTCTCAGGTCAGAATCAAGAGCAAAAAGGCTGATCATCAGAAGCGATCCCTGGTGTTACCATTGAGGGTTGGACATTGGTCCTCAAACTTCAGAAAATAGAAGTACTGTGAACTAAATTCAGTCCTCCCAAAATTCATACAGAGGGGACATCATGGCGGCATAGCAAGCTAATCTTTTACCTGTTGCACCGGCAGTCCATATGGGTGCTAGTTTGAGTTCCCCGTGCTCCACTTCTGATCCAGGACCTTGCTATTGGCCTGGGAGAGCAGCAGAAGATGGCCCAAGTCCCTGGGCTTCTGTACCCATGGAAGACCCAGAAGAAGCTCCTGGCTGCTGGCCTCAGATTGGCCGAGCTCCAGCTATAGCAAGCAAGCATTTGGGAAATGAGCCAGTAAATGGAAGATCTCTCTCTCCCTCCCTCTTCCTCTCTGTCTCTGTAGTTCTGAATTTCAAATGAAAATAAATAAATATTTAAGAAATTAATATAGAAGCCTTAACCCCTTTTAGAAATATAACCTTTGATGAGGTGATTAAGATGAGACAAGGACATTGGGTATCATCCTGATCAGACACGACCGGCGCCCTTGTAAAACAGGATGGCACATCTGAGCTCACTGTACCAGGCAAGGACACAGGAAAGAGGCAGCCACCTGTCAACCAGGAAGTGAGTCCTCACCAGGAATCCCAAAACTGGGAGAACATAAATGCGTGTTCTTTAAGCTCTTCCCACCACACAGCATTTTGTTGCAGCATCCTGAGCTAAGACCAGAAATACTCAGGGGAAGTCTGTTAGACACCTGGGTTGTGGGGGCCTCTTCCCAAAATTGGCTGATGTTAGTGATCTGAGATAAACCCAGGAGTCACATTTTTTATTAGTTTCGTTTGATTTTATTAAACTTCTGGGTATTTCATGTCCACTGGCCATGCTTACACTTACCAAGATATCTTAGACTCAAAGAAACATAATTACACCAAGTTGCAGCCCAAATTAGGAGCCCCTATTACTGTCACTCCAGCAGCATCACCCAAATCATTTTGGTTACAGAGCGCCCCCTTTTCGTAAAGTATTTTCGAGCATATCATCCTTCAAGTAGGTGTATTATCTAGATGCCTCTTGATTTACCATGCTAATATTCTAACAATCCCAGAGCACATTCAGACATATTCTAGACTAAAAACACATGAAATACACCTAACGTACTAAACACCGTAACTCAGCAACACAATATACTGTGGAGCTTCAGTGGGCTCCTCTGGAAGCATCTGGAAGCTATGGCTGCTCCCCAGGAACAGGACAGGAGATCATAGAGACCATAGAGGCTAGCCAAGGACAAGACCAAAGTTCAAAATCTGAAGCACAAATTCTACCAAAAACATCACTTCTGCACTCAAAGTGAAGGATCGTTAACTCAATCCACCCTAAGTCTGGGATTCCCATATCGATAAGTGACATGTGCCCACCCGTATATTCTATACAGAATATCAGTGAGGTTTACTTTTACATAAAAATAACTGGAGAGGTGATGTTATTTTCTCTCCAGATCCCAATAGATCATCGTTAGCCTGTCATGCCTCTCGCTGAATAATAAATTTTACCGTTCCAGACTTCCCTGCCTTTGCTTGCTGTTCCCATGCAAAAACCCTCTTCTACACTTGTGGGGGGAAGTGTCTACTCTTTGGATTCAGCCCATAAATCTTCCCTGTGCAGCTCTCCCACGCCCGCCATCTCCCACAGGTGGCCTTGATGGCTCAGCCCCTCCCTTGCAGCACCTCCTACAAACGTTTACCTCCATTGACCTATCACAGTAGATTACAAACATTTGTTTAACCTCTCAGCTCAACTGTGCTTTATTTCGGTTTCACCTGTGCCTTGCATAGCTTCCTAGCACACAGTATGTAGTTTTGTTTTGTTTTTTAACATCTGTAAAATGAACAACCCAATGAATGTGCCTGCAATTAGTCAATGCCCAAACTGAATTCTTGTCTTTCTTAACAGAAGCAGATTCATCCCCATGCATGGCGAGCTATAACCTCTTAAAGCATACGTACAGTGCCAAAAGCCGTAGAAAGACACACTGGGTTTTCAGTTTAGGATTCCAAAAACATGAAATGCACACTCACACTGAAGAGGAAATCAAAGTGAACAGCGGAAAGCAATAGCAGAAAAGGCAGAGAGAATTATTTTTAACTGCCCGTTTTGCTTCATTGTCTTAAGGTCAGGATCCTCGTTGGCAAAGTCCATGAGAGGTACCAGTGCGTCTTTGCTGGGCGGAACAGAGATGCAGGAGGAACAAGAGAGCTTTGGCCAGCACGACAATTTGTTTTCTGCTTCCAGGTCTACCCTGAACAAAAGGAAGGGACTACCTGACCCACACTCCAAGCATTCTGTGGTGCTAAGGACCACCTAGTAAGAGACATGGGCTGGGGTGTACTAGAGCAAGTGGCCTGTCTCTGTGAAGGCAAAAGGATCCATTTGCCAGGAGCTAACTTCCCGGTTCCTTCACGTGTGTCAATGCAGTGCACCTGCACTTCTTTTACAGTTCAGCCTGACAAGCCGACTTCACCAGCTATTCAGGACATGTAGTGGGGCCCAGGCTGATGAAATAAATACTTTGTCACTCTCCTGTTTACACAAAAGCTTCCCTTCTCAGCAGCAGCATGAAAGAAACAGAGTTGTACATAATCAGTTTATCTTCTTAGACCCACTTAACAGGATTGACCCTAAGATACATTGGCAGGCCAAATACCAGTCTATTTATGAATCACTTTTCAAGGTGATTAGCAAGTAACATTAGCAAACTGAAAAGTTTCCATATTGTCTCGCTTCGCATAGGGTTGCCAGATTTAACAAATGAAAATAGTGGGTGCTTGGTTAACCTTGAATTTTAGATGAGCAACGGATAACTTCAGGGTTTCAGTAGGTATCAAATATTGTTGGCACCGTTCATTTCATCAAAGCCAACAGGTTCTGCCCATTTGCTATGGAGAGAAACCCCCCATGTCTTTCCTGCAAATGTTTTCCCATGGGCTAAGAGGCTAGATTTTAAAAACCTCAGTCTGAAAATTAAGATACCCCAGTGCTTTCCTAAATCATCTGCCCAATCACATCAATTTCTCATCCCAAACATTCTTCTCACACTTACGAAATGCCAGGTCCCAGATGAAGTGCAGGGGAAAATGAAGACCATGGAGAGCAGTGCAGTCTCTGCCTGCCTGAAGCTTTGACTGTAGCATGACCTTGAACCTCACCTGTGCTTTCCAGTCAACCCCGAATTTCCCATGCGCAGTTCACTCTAAGAGGTTCTACATCCAAGGAGACATCCATGGTCGAAAACCTGATAAACAGCATGTGCGACCAAGGCAACATTTTATTGTAGGCTTTTTCCACATTTTGATGATCTATGGACTCAGAAAGATCCCTTCAGGAGCCACTCTGGGGAGCAGTGTCCTGGGAAACGCTGCCCCAGGCTGCTGCCAAGGTCTCTTGAAAGCCTGGCCTTGCAGGATTCTCTACTTACCCTTCCATGCCTAAACTCTCCCTCATCCCTGAAGATCCACTGAGAGTTTCCTCTTGTGTGACACCTTTTCTTATGATTTCTGCCTAGTTCCACTACCCCCAGTCACCACAAAGACCAGGAACAACACCTCGCTGTCCCTGCCCTCAGCACAAGCCTTCCCGTGCTGGTGTCAATAACCCAACAATTACCCAGTCCTCTACCTTCCTATTGGGCTTTTCTTCTTGTGGCATAATTACTTCCTTACTATCTGCCTCCTATTTATACTAGGGACAGTATATATATACATATATATATATATATACTAGTTGGCATTTGTAGAACTAGTATATTATATGTGATATATATAATAGTATATATTATATATAGTATTATATATAATATATATAACAGTATATATAATATACTAGCTTTTCTATCTCTAGTAAATAATCATAGTATCTGGCTTGCCTTTTGCTCTTTATAAGTCATAGTGGTTACTCATGAGTTTGGGGAGGACGCTTCTCTGCTGCGGGATTACCACCCTCCATTATTGTCCATCATGATATTCCAGTTGTATGCTTGCATTAAGCAATTCCCATGGTGATTGGACTCCCCTGGTAGGTCAGTTCTGATCAGGAGTCATGCAGGGGGTGTAGACTGCTAGTTGCTCCTCCAGCTTGTCAACAGTTGTGTCAACAGTTGTGTCAACAGTTTGTCCACAGTTTGTGTACACTCCTAGATCCCTGCATTCAATTCATCCTGCTTAGATATGTAGGTGGGGTTTTGCTTCTTGACCTGTACCCTGGCTGGAAATTCAGTATGCCCACTCCCCAGAGAAGAATACTAAGTTGTAGAGAGTTCAACTGACTTTCCCCAAAGTCCCAGTCTATTAAACAGCAGAGCCAAGACATGAATCCAAAGGCCCTATCTGTCCCTTGGTGACATGTTTGTCAACAACATCACAGAGAGCTGAGTCAGCATCAGAAGTCAAGAAGAAAGAATTGGCCTCATTTATCAGTCAACAACCAAACCCTAAGAGGGAAAAACGGCTCCTATGAATTATGTCATATCCACATTATGGAGCATTACACAGACTTTAAAAATAATGTATAAAATAATAATAGACTATTATATATAGTTCTATGCTAATAAATTTGAAAGCCTGGATGAAACAAAACATTTTCTGGCCAATCCATATCAAAATTCAAACAAGTAATATAGGAATAAAATGATCAATAACTTTGAAGAAAATGGCAAGTGCTGCAAAAAAGTTACAACACACACAAAAAAAACATGCCAACCTATCTGGTTGATAGGTGGTGGATGAATCCTTTTACATTTTCAAGGAATTTATAATTCTAGCAATACCTCTTCCAGAGCAGAGAAATAAGCAAATGTTCAGACTTCAACAGTTGGCAAGGGATAGATGTTTGGTACCTTTACAATGCTGCTTGGGATGCCTGCATCACGTGTCAAAGAGACTGGTTTGAGTCCCAGCTTATCTGCTTTTAATCCAGTTTCCTAGAATGAATGAACCAGTAGATGGAAGGTCTCTCCCTGTCTGCTTTTCAAATTAAACAAAAACAAACAAAAAAACTAACAACAACTTTCAAATTCCATTCTAAATATTAAAAAATTTCAACTCCGCTCGTCAATCCCCTCATTAATAGGCCAAAGGAGAAAACGGATGTGATTATGGAGGATGAGCAGCGAATGAAGATTTCTAGCTCTTTCCCTTCCCCTTCCTTGTCACCCAACTTTTCCAGTAGATTAAAAACTTTCTTTTTTCATCAGGAAGAAAAGTAGTCCATGTCCTCACTGCTGCACAGCAGTAGCTGGTAGTGAATGCAATTAGACAAGAGGACAAACACCAAGTTCTGGCAATGACTAAGCCCTCGCTCTGCCACAACCTCAGGAGACCCCTCCAGGAACTCAGCACAACTCTGACTAAAAACTCTTAAAGGGCCAAGGCATCCCTCCAGGCCCTCCAAACACTTCTGTAATCAGGAGCTTTGGAATCTGCATAAGCACAAGATATTAACACTCTTACCTTCCCAGGCCGTTAGTGCAGCCCCCACAGCCCACATGCCTGGACACCTGGGCCCTCCTGTGCCCTTGGGAAGCAAGTATGCCACATGACCCAGCCTACCCTTTGCAGCAACTTCAGGAGGAAAGCACCATGGAGTCTGAATAAAGGCCTTGTACAAAGTAGTTCTCATTACCATAATTCACCCATATCAACAGGGGGAGTATCTCCAACTCTTCCGCACAGAAGCCAGGGAGACAAGTAGGTAGAGTTTCCAGACACTAAGTGAGCAGGACCAGTTATCAGGAAATGGCATGTTTCTTTCAGGTTACTGCTATAGCATCAAGCTGTATACCTCACAAAGCTGGAACTGATTCCTTCGACCTAGATTCTCTAACAAACAAATTATCTCTCCCCTTTAGGAAGCATAAGATATGAACACTGGTGATGATCACAACAAAGAACAATGGTTGTAAGAGCCCACTGGGCTCCAAGCCATCTCCAGGGTGGTTAGGGAAACTTGAACTGTGTTTTAATAATCTTTCCAATTAACATTGTCAGTGAGACAGGCAGGGCCTGTCACAACCATTTTAAGCAAAGGTTCTCAAGCATTTTATTCTCCAAGATGCTTGACACTCTTGAAAGACTATTAAGGACCCAGAGGAGTTTTTGCATAAATGTATTATAAGTATTGATATTTGCCATATCAGAAATTAAAATTTTAAAAATTAAATAGGGAATCATTAATGTCATAAAAATAAAGCTATTACATGTCAACATTTTTTTAAAACGTGACTATGTGTTCCAAAGCAGAAGCATTAACCCTTAGCCTGCCCGTTTAGATGTCCGTGTCTTACACCAGAATACCTGCATTTGACTCCCAGCTCCGGCTCCTGAGTCACAGGGTTCCTGTCCACGCACATCCCGGGCAGCAGAGCTGGTAGCTCGAATCACTGTTCCTGCCATCAAGATGAAAGATTCGGATTGAGTTCTAAGTTCCCAGTTTCAGTCCCAGCCCAGCCATTAGACACTGCAGCCATTCTGGGAGCAAACCAGAGATTGTGTGTGTGTGCGTGTGTGTGTGTGTATGTGTGTTCCTCATTTTCTCTGTGTCTCCCTTTTAAACACTTAACTCTGCCTCACTTTCTCTCTCTTCTTTATCTTGGGATGTGGGTGCTTTTGTGTACACATATGGATCTCCCCACCTCTCAAATAAAACAATGGTGGAAGGAGTTCTTGCAAGTCTCTGTAATGTCTGACTTCATGAAAGGCCACCAGACTCTCATATCTGCCTTTGTCTCCAATGTGATCTGATTTCATCCAAGTCGCAGCAGCTGGAGAACGCCCCAGTCGGTCATACAAGAACAAGATCAAGGGGCAGACAATACCTTGGTAGAGATAGTAGCCACAAAAGAATTCTGACCTCACATACCCCCACCTGGAACATCTCAGGGATACTGAGCTCTTCCACAACACATGGTGAAAACTGTCAAAGAAACATCACAGGAGGTTTACTCTCTAGACAAGAAAGCACTGATGTTAGAAAACAAATGCTTGACTGTCAATATTAAGCTGCACAGAAGTAGGACCCACCATCTGCTGTCAGGGGCTTATGGAGTACTCCCAATAAGGCATTGGGGATATTGCATTATTGTTCAAGATAGGTGCTGCCTCTCACAGCCTCCTTTTTTACTGTACTGTCAGTGAAGATGCTTCTGATGTGAATATCATGTGCTGTGTTTATGTTTGACCAACTGTGACAGTGGGGCGGTGACCTATGGGAGTGGAGGTGACATGTGCTGGTCCTGTACAGAAGGTTCTAGAGCCACTGCACAGTTCCTCTCCCAGGAGACCCACAGCTTCCTTGGTTTGAGTCCCAAATGAAGGAAACAAGAGGTGGAGTATAGCCAACTGCGAAGTCCCCATGACAGGTAGGAATCTGCCAAAGTTTTTCAGTCTGTCTCTGCAGTGTAACAGCCTATTCTGACTGCCAGAATCGAGATAATATCTTAAACATGAAAATATTATCGTTATTCCAAACTATTAAAGAACAGGAAATATGCGATGTTCTAGGTCAGTGTCCACCATTATTTACGCAAGTATCTCATTAGATAATAAGCACAGGGCTCAGAGCCAGGCCCTGCACAATTCAACACATGCAACACTCCAGGACGAGTAGGACACGGTCCCAGCGTGGAAAGTGGTGGTGGGAAGCTTGGCTTTGTCTCCTTTAGATCTCTCCTGAAGCCTAGTTCTGCTGCCCACATCTGTATGATCTCTGGTAAGCGTCTGAACCTCGTACGCGCCTCTGGAAAATGAGGACACTGTTCCTCCCTCAAATGATTGTGCACACAGCTGGGCACAGCATGACGGGCACGGCCTCCTCCATCTCCCCTGGTCCCAACCCCTGAAACTCAAGCCAGAGTCTAGGGATTGTAAGCTTAGCTCTATCTCACGCCTTCCTCGGTTACCTTTATAATATGTAGTCTTTACAAAAATAAAAAGAGTGTATATGTACACACATGTATCCATTTATTTTATCATTCTGCCAGTACTTGCTAAGATCATTACATCTCTTCCATACCTGGACTGTGCAAGAAGAGGCTGAATAACTTGCCAAGATTACAAGTCAGCAGATTCGGGGTCTTTCAAAGTTCATAGAAAACATTTATTATGAAAAGCTATGCCTGGATTATAAAAGTTTTACAGCAAAATACACTCATGCTTTAAAACTGTTAACATGTTATACCTGCACCTTTGTAAAGGTTACAATACAACATTTTAACATATGTGGAAGACTTGGATTAAGCACCCAGTCTCTGGCTTCAGCTTCAGCCACTTCATCCAGGGCACAAACCAGCAGCTGACATCTAATTAAAAAATTAAATTAAAACTTTTTTCAATTAAACTTATCTTTTAATTTCATTTTGTGATTTATTTTTTATTTTATTGGAAAGTTGGATATACAGAGAGAAGGAGATGCAAAGAGAAAGATCCTCCATCCACTGGTTCACTCCTGAAGGGGCCTCAATGGCTAGAGCTGGGCCAGAGCTGAGCTGATCCAAAGTTAGGAGCCAGTAGCTTCTTCTGAGTCTCCCATGTGGGTGCCAGGTCCCAAAGCCTTGGGCTATCCTCAACTGCTTTCCCAGACAACAAGCAGGGAGCTGGAAGGGAACTGGAGTAGCTGGGATACAAAACAGTGCCCATATGGGATCCCAGCACATGCAAGGTGAGGAGTTAGCCACTAGGCTATTGCGCTAGGCCTCATTTTATGATTTTAAAATTCCCTCATCAATATCTACTTCATTCTTTTTCATAGTTGTAATATCCAATAGTAATTGACATTTGCTTAACCATTCCCTTTTTGATGGAGGTTTTTATCATCACGAACAAGAAACATCTTCCACTGGTGTATACAGGTATGATAGCATTTAGAGGATACATTTCTGGAACTGGATTGCTAGATCAAAGAGTGTAGCAATTTAAATGCAGACAGAAACGATGCAATTTGCCTTTCAGAAAGTCTTTGTTGCTTTACACTCTTGCCCTTGGGGTATGAATGTCTGTTTTCTGCAGGGCCTCACCTCCACCATCCCCTCTTTGCATGCCCCTGGATCAGTGTTTCCTGAGAGCAGTCACTGGGCACTGTTTGGAGAGGGGACTGTGCAGAGAGCACCAGTGCTTTTGTCTGCCATGGATTAATATCTTTCTCTTCTTTTACACCCAATAGTGCACTTGGGACCTGAGCTGTAAATAGGCTTTGTTCTACTCTGAAGTACACAAGAATAATTCTTCAACTGAAAGGTAACTTGAGTATTGATCCAGAAACATCACAGGTATACAGCTTTTTCATTGATTATTTGATAATGGGTCATTTCATTTTTATCTACTCTGACTTCTCTAACTCAGATTAAAAAAAAAAAAAAGTCAGGCAACCCTGAATACACAATTCATCTCAGTAGAAAGGATATTGCCTGCCAGTTCACATTAGCTCAGACAATGACCTGCAACCTCTAAGTCATTCGGAACCATTCATTCCAGGGAGGGCTCTCCCAATCCTCTGGTTCCTGTTTAATATCTAGACAAGAAACTAAAGAAACATTTAGTTTGAAGCAAATGGGGCCTCATCTTTCATGGCACGAGGCAAAAGCCAATCTGAAACATTTCTCAGTGGAGTAAGCCCACACCGACAAGAGTACTTGTAATGGCTTTCATCGCATGTTTTTAGCCAATTTACAACCATGCTGATTGAGTTCGTACTGATCGGATGGGATTCACTGAGGCCTGATACTTCGGGTTCTGTCTGGGCCTGCTGGCCTTATAGTCAAATATTTACTGATAAAAATTGGGTGACAGACAGGGACAGATTCCACTAGAAATAGATTCAATCCACTTACATGAGCACAGACCACAGCCTAGTCAAAAAGGCAGCACCCCAGGCCATGCTGACACAATCCCAAGAGAAATGAAGAGACGTGAAAATATTACAAAAAAAAGTGTTGCAATTATTTGCTCAATGAAAAGACAACTCCTTACACATCCTGTATGTGTGTGTGTGTGTGTGTGTGTGTGTTTGCTTGTTTTACCAAATTGCCAACAAAGAAAAGATTTCCAATTCAGCACTTTGTTTCCTGCGTACTGGATTTTTCCTCTTATTTCAAAAGAAAACATTTCAGTGTTACTAAGCACAGGTATAAACAAACCAGTAAGATTTGAAACTCAAGGTCCATCACAACTCAACTGTAAAAATGAAGAAATCCCACCCTATCACGCCCTGCCCCTAAAGAAAAACACAAAGGTTTATAATGCACCTGCTCGGGCCGGGAGGGCAGTCTGCTCTGTGCAGTCACACAGGCTGCAGGCTGACAGAGCAGCCAACCACATTTCAGAGGGAAAAGCCAGGCTCTGGAGAATCCTACATCAATTAAGAACCGTTCTACCCCGCAAGTAAACAGCAGCGATGATCACCACAGTGGCATTGTTGGTGACAGGCCTGGCTCTCAAGGCTTTCTCATTAACCATTTGAACTTGAACGCATCACTAAAACTCTTAGAGACTCAGAGTCTGATCCGAATTATTGGAATGATGTTATCTACTCATCAGAGTGCTCCAAAGAGTAAATGAACTAATACACAACTCAAAACCTAGTGCATTATTGGGAGCTCAGTAACCATTACAATGTGGGGGAGGGGCTTTTCCACACGAAAAGCTTTCCATAGCATTCAGTGGGGTTAGGAGGATGTATGCTGCTGCTCAATTCTTGAAATTGTGTATGAAGTCGTCATGTAACCATGTTCTCACTGCCACATTATGGTTTCTAGAAGTTCAGCTGTGTTCCTGGGGAAATGCAACCTAAAATTTGAGGAGCTGATTGAAGAATTAACCCAAGTATGTCCCGTAATCCAAAAGGTGCACCATCCAACTCTGCGTCATCTGACTTGTGCTACAGGCCTCATATCATTGCTGCACTCTTGTGTTTGCATAGCCGGAGGTGGAAGAACAAAATGCTGACTCAGCATAATTTCTTTACCAGTTAACAATTAGACAACAGTCAGGTAAATTAGACTGTTATTGTTATTCATATGCAACAATCACTCCATACTACCAGCTTCCTTGAAAATTAAGGAAAATTACAGAAGCAAAGGTTACAATTAAAATGGTCAACATTCACTGAGCAATTTGCCCTGTGTCACTTGCTATGCTATAAGCCTTTCAAGGATGATCCATTGGAACCCTACCTGGGAAGCAGGTGCCATGGTTTGAATATGGTTTGTCCATACCAAACTTATGCTGAGGCTTGGTCCTCAATGTAATGAGGGGATGGGATGTCTAAAGACATAACTGGGACGCCAATGTTTTACCTTCCTGAAAGCATCTGTGTAGGTCTCCTGTGTGGGGAGCAGCCGACCCAGGTGTATGTGAGGGGCCGCAAGATGGCGGCTGGCCGAGTGCCAGGAGGCGGGATTTGTCCTGCCAGTAGGCGGGCAGGAAGTCACAAGGATAGGCTAATCCTCCCCCGCTGCAGTTGCTGGCCTATCAGATAGCTCCCCGTGGACCACGAGGAGAAGTGATTGGTGGAGAACTGTATTTAAGCGCCTGCTTTTGGCAATAAAGCCTTTTCATTTGCCCTTTCGTTTGCCTTCCCTTTTTTCATTCGTTTGTTTGTGTATGTGTTTGTTCGGTGTGTGTGTGTGTGCCAGTGTGGTGGCGGTTCTTGTTTTTACCAGGCCCTTGAAATTCTTCGTCATTTTAGTGTCGCTGCAGGGCGGCAACATTCTGGTGGCCCGTACGGGGAAAAACTTTCAGCCTGCGCCAGCATAGAAAAGCAAACAGGAAAAAAAAAAGCGGCCGAGACAGAAAATTTTCAGCCTGTGCTGGCATAAGAAAAGTGGCAGAGAGAGACAGGAATTTTCTGGCCTGCGCTGGCATAGGAAAAGCGGCAGAGAGTACCTACATATGGTGTATTCCCAGCCTACACCGGTATAAGTGTATAGAGTAAAAGTTATTTTATTTTTGCCTTCGAGCCGGTTAAGTAGGTACAGCCCGAAGAGGCGGGGTTGCCCAGAGAGGCAGGGTGGCTCAGCGGGACCAGACCGACTGCTGCGGTGGCGGCTCGAGCAGGCATCTCGGGCTGTGGTGTCGCCGCTTCCTCTCAATCTCCTTCCTCAACCGCTCAGGGTTTTATAGGATCATGGTAACGAAAGCACCATGGAGTTTTATGAGTCAATATAATTTATTGTCCTTATTCCTTCAGTTGTTATTACAGTAATTTTCCTCTTCTTCTGGCTTTTTATGAAAGAGACACTGTATGAGGAAGTTCTTGCAAAACAGAAGAGAGAACAAAAGCGAGATTTTAAATTATCTGATGCTTTGGCTGTAGAAGATGAGCAGGTTGTACCTGCTCCACTGAAGGTGGTTGAAACTTCTAGTGTTAGGGAGGATTATCTATTGGAAAGAGAAAGTCGAGCCTCCCAAGTAGATTCTGACTCCGAGGAAGGAAATGATAGTGAAAAAAGGGAATTTACAGGGGAGGAGCTGGAACAGCACTCTTCGAAGCTGCAAAGAGTGCCGTCCGCCCCCCCACCCGCTTACAACCCCATTGGGTCATGCTGCCATGGGGCATGTGCCTGCGGTGCCAATGCCCCGTGGGGATGGAAGGAAGCTATGTCTTCCTCCTCTGTGTTTCCAGTCCTAGAGGACCAAAATCAACAGAGATATTATCAGCCTATAGATTAAGATGATAAAGGAGTTAAAAGAGGTGGTCATGTCCTATGGACCCCAAGCAGCTTTTACAATAGCATTATTGGAGACCCTTGCCACCCAAACTTTAACCCCTAATGATTGGATGAATTTGACTCATGCCACCCTTTCTGGTGGTCAGTATTTAAATTGGAAGGTGGTATACCAAGAGTTTTGTTCTGACACTGCGCGGTGTAATGCTGCTGCAGGAAACCCCCAGTGGAATTTAGAGATGCTTACTGGTTCTGGCCCTTACGCAGGGCAAGGCAATCAACTTCAATGCCCTCCTGCGGTGTATCTTCAAATAAGTGCCGCCACTAAGGCATGGAAATGCTTACAGGCACTGGGGATCTACAGGGAAGCCTCTCCAAAGTTATTCAAGCAGCCAATGAGCCTAATGCTGATTTTGTAGCTAGACTCATTCAAACTGCCTCGAGAATTTTGGGGGAGGTGGAGTCAGCAATGCCTTTGGTAAAGCAGTTAGCGTATGAACAGGCTAATAAATGGTGCCAAGAGGCAATAAAGCTGTGGAAGTGTAGAAAAAAAAATTCCACAATCAAAACTATGCTATATAAACAGAAAGGGGGGATCAATATAGATCCCTAAAGGACAAGCTAGCTATAATTCTATTTATCCTTATTTTTTTAAATTTGGATGCTGAAGGCCGGTCTGCTTCAGAACTGCATGCGGAGCCCTCAAAAAAGGTTTTTCCCCCAGTATTGTGGAAGGATATCTTGTCTGGTCAGTGGAAAGGCCCGGATCCAGTGTTAATCTGGGCCCGAGGTTCGTTTGTGTTTTTCCCCAAGATGCTTCTTCCCCGATTTGGATTCCAGAATGATTGGTGAGACCTGTGGCAAAAGAAGCTCTAGAAGAAAATGAGCCAGAAACCATTAATGCTGAACCCTCTACGAATGGTGATAGTGTCCATAATCCTGGTACAGGGGCAAGGAAGTGAGAGACAGCTCTGGGGCATTGTAACTATCTGGCCTTTGCCTCTGCCCCTTTCTAATACTTCTCTTGTTTTCCCGGCCTTTCTTACCACTAATGTTTCATTGGGCTCGCCCACTCTATACCAGAGGGGCTGCGCCCTATGCTAATGTGACCACTCGATTAGGTGGGTTATTATATTTTTTCAGGTGAGTATTAGTATTAGTAATTCTGTGCCATCACCCTGCATTGTATTGACTAATTAGACCTTAGGAAAATTTCAGCCTTATCCCGAATCAACTGGAGCACTCTCCAGGTCTGTGTGGAAAACTTTCCCACAGATAAAAACAGTACATTTAGAGCACATAAGTATTCCTACAAAAATCCTATGCAGAGTACAACCACAAATTCTTTTGAGATGAGGCCTCCATTTGTGCTGTGGGAGCAGCAATGTCCATGGTTCTTGGAGGCCAGTTGCAGAATTGCTTCTATTTATATTCAGGTAATGATACTTTTGAGAGCTTGGTAGCAGTGGTTAATTGCATTGCTTTTCTTTTAGGCCCACTCCTGTGTGCCTGAGGCCTCCATTTGTGCTTCTTGTTAGCAATGCTAGTCAGGTAGGGATTCACTTAACTTGTGCAATAGATTGTTTTCTTTCAGAATGTTGGAATACAACCGAGTACCCGCCAGCTGTGATGATGTGTGTGCCCACCTATATTCCCAGACCAGTGACGGTTAAAGAAGACGACCTCTCAGTCCTCCCGCGGCCAGAGCACGACTTCGGGGTTACCGCTGCCACTGTGACAGCAATAGCTACGGCTGCTGCTGCTGATGCCATGGCCATTGCAGCCCTAGTGACTGCTGTACCAGCGGCTATGACTGTGAATGCCCTGGCACGACAGACCTCTGTGGTTCTTCAGACACAGAGGCAGTTTAACCAACATGTTTGGACTGGCTTGCTAATCATGAACTGATGAGTGGACTTGATTTAAGAACAGGTGGACATGTTATCTGAGGTTCTCTCAGTTTCCAACTTGCAACTAATCTACTTAGAAGCCTTTCAGTTTATTTAAATGGGACTTGAGATGTTTAGTTTGATAATTTACTGCTGAAGAAGCCTTTAGTTTGATAATTTACACGCTGGAGAAGCCTTTTGGTTTATTTGAATGGGACTTGAGATGTTTAGTTTGACAATTTACACGCTGGAGAAGCCTTTTGGTTTATTTCTATGGGACTTGGGATGTTCAGTTTGATAATTTACACACTGGCTGCATGGGGAAAAATTGTAACCATCTATGCCACCCGGGTTGAGGTGGCTCCTGTGGGACAATGGGTTTGTTATGGGTACAATCTGTGGTCCGCTTGGACATTGGCTTGGATTTTTGTCCCTTTGAGGGTTATTGTGCCTCGTGATCTTCCTGCTTGTCTGGTTTATGTGCCTGAGACATCAGCAAGATAACGCCATTATGCGTCAGGCCCTGATGGCCCTGGGAGCAGGGGCCTCCCCCCACGTATAGTTAAGCATGCTAGACCGGTAGTCAAAGACGGGTAAGACCTGCGGGGGACACCTACCAACCTAAGACAGGGTGTAGAGCTGGAAGCTCTGCCACCCAATGGCGAGAAAGGAGGTGGCGACGTAAGACAGGCAGGGCCTCCCTTAAATAAAAAGGGGGGAGATGTGGGGAGCAGCCAACCCCACATGTATATGAGGGGCCGCAAGATGGCAGCTGGCCGAGTGCCAGGAGGCGGGATTTGTCCCGCCAGTAGGCGGGCAGGAAGTCACAAGGATAGGCTAATCCTGCCCCGCTGCAGTTGCTGGCCTATCAGATAGCACCCCGTGGACCACGAGGAGAAGTGATTGGTGGAGAACAGTATATAAGCAGCCTGCTTTTGGCAATAAAGCCTTTTCATTTGCCCTTTCGTTTGCCTTCCCTTTTTTCATTCGTTTGTTTGTTTGTGTATGTGTTTGTTCGCTGTGTGTGTGTGTGTGTGTGTGTGTGCTGGTTGCGGTGGCGGTTCCTGTTCTTACCAGGCCCTTGAAATTCCTCGTCATTTTAGTGTTGCTGCAGGGCGGCAAAACTGCTGAGTGTAGGTTAGTCAACACAAACATAGGCTGTGGCCAGGCAGACCAGTCTCCCGTCTGTCTCTCTGGTGCATGTGTTCCTTCTGAGTATGCCCACTTCCTCTTTGCACATTGCAGTCATGATGTGACATGGTATGGGGTTCTCACAAGAAAATAAGCTAACGCCAAAGTTCAAATCACCATCTTTCTTTATAAACTGCCCACCTTAGGGTACTTCATTATGGCAACAGAAAATAGACCAAGACAGTAGGTAATGCTATTATCCCATTTTACAAACAAAAAAAAGCTAAGACAGCATGGGGCTTGCCTCAGGGCTACTATACAATACTTGGCAGAAACCCAGCCTGTTTTGTTTTAGAGCCCATGTTGTTAGAGTCCTTACTACAACTAATGAATTAGTCATCATTTTTAAAATCTCACCAGAAAGAAAGGAACTGTGGCTGATGCAATCTCATGGTGTAAAGGAGTGTTTGTTCACTGAGATGTGTTCTCTTGGTCATGATTATGCTTCACATTTACCTAGCATCAACAGTGATCCAGCAAAAAGGTCTTTGGGCATTTAAGAAAGAATAAGAGGGAGGCAACTAAGATGCCTACATCCCCTATCAGAATGCCTGGGTTGAACTTTGGCTCCTAACGCCAGCTTCTTGCTAATGTAGACCCCGGGAGGCAGTGGTGACAGCTCAACTGATCCCTGCCACCTAACTATGGCAGACCTGGACTTAGTTCCTGACATGCAGCTCCTGACCCATCCCCAGTGGTTTCAGGCATTTAAGGATGAAACAGCAAACACACATTATCTTTTTCCTTCTGTTCTCTGCCTCTCAGAAATAGGAGCAAAATGACAGGGGCAGATTACATACTGTGAGTGATGTATTGATAGTTACTGAATGAATGAATGGCACATTCATCATCACTAATTAAAGATAGCCCTAATCAGAGATAGTCAACACCCCTTCCATAAATGAAGTTCATTGTTTCACTTGTGTCAACCCTTTAACACAAGCTCTGCCTGCCTATTGACCTCATTGCACCACTGCCTTTCTATAAACCAAGGAAAGCAATGACACAATAAAATGTTTTAGAGAAGTACCATAGCATGATGCTAAGAGAACAAACTGCTGCCCACCTCCAGAGAATGGGCGAGATCCTCTGGACGAAGCAGGTGGATTCCACCAGGACTGGCAGACAATAGGACCAATCAATTGGAGGAAAAATTAATGCCTATAATTTTAATACTCATTTATAGGAAATTTTTAATTATTTTGTCTACAGAGTTTTCATATGGAACCAAATGGTTTACACTAGCCCCAAGATACCACAACTAATACATCAGATACAATAAATTGCCCTGCAAATGAAAAGACAACTACATTTAGTGTAACCTTCCCTATGTTTTAAAATTTACACCAACTAGCAATCACTCATTAGAACTTAATCACTAATAGAGCTTAATGGGTTCTGTTTGGAGAGTTCTCAGAAATAATTGTATATCTACTATTGTACATATATTGTACATCTACTCTATCTATAGTAAACTAAGCCCATATGCCACTACCAGGTCCTTATTGGCTGCTTTCACACAAAAGGAGGCCGCAACTAACACATGCTATGATCAGAGACTTATTGATGAGTAGAGCCTTCCGGGGTAATAGCTGTTGACCAACGTAAGTCAACATAATAGTCACTGCTATAGCAAAGAGCCTCAGCTTAGGTACTTCATTAAAAGCCTTGTTAACTAGCCCTTTTGGAGGCAGGAAGTCTACGGGCGGGCTCTACCATCTGTTTGACCTCCAGCGAGGGCCCCCTGGCTAGATCACAGCCTAGCAGAGGGCATCACACTGAGTGGGAGAGCTGGCAATACAAAAAGCCAAAGACTGGACCCAGTGGCTAAAGTCCTCACCCTGCCCATGCCAAAATCCTTATGTAGATGCCGGTTTGTGTCCCGGATGTTGCACTTCCCATCCAGCTCCCTGCTTGTGGCCTGGGAAAACAGTGGAGGTTGGCCCAAAGCTTTGGGCCCCTATATGCACATGGGAGATCCAGGAGAAGCTCCTGGTTCCTGGCTTCAGATAGGCTCAGCTCTGGCCATTATGGCCAGTTGGGGAGTGAACCAGTGGATGGAAGATCTTTCTGTCTCTCCTCTCTGTAAATCTGCCTTTCAAAATAAATAAATAAATAAATAAATAAATAAATAAATAAATAAATCTTTAAAAAGAAGAAGCCACCACTGAAGACCCATTCTTGCTCTTAAAACAGCTTGCTCCCATGAGAACTGGCTCCCATGCGGAAACCAGCATACATCCCTCCCAAGGGCCACACATCCAAGACCCTAGTCACCTTGCATTAAGCCAGCCTTGTAAAGGTTCTACCTCTCACATAATCATACTGAAGCCCAAGCTTCCAACACACAGGCGTTCAGCAGACACGCTCAAACCATCAAACCACGTCTAGACCTCAGCAATCAGAATCCGATCCAAAAGCTCATCCACCAACGATCTTCAGCTCACACACTTCCTGTACTGCCCACATCTGCTTAGCTGTGCTTTTTGAGACTCATCCCTTGCACAGCAAGTAAACAGTCCATGTTCTCCAATGGGAATTGGAGATCTATGAAAGTTGAGAACTTGGGTTAGAAGTAGAGGACAATCCAAAGCCATAAGCCTTCAAACAATTAACAGTCACCATAATGATCAATTGGCCATCAACAACATTCAAGTCAACTGGACCTGAACAAATTGAGGATCAAGAGAACGAAGAGAGAGAAGCTTGGAAGCCATTCAGCTTTGAGACTGTCATGAAGTTTTGGTTCAGAAATGAATGGAAAATCACTTCTGCTCAGGTGCTGTGGCTCCCAGGTCCTCTTCCCCATTCAACTGTGTCTTGATGGGCTAATTCAGGAAAGCAGAGATAAAAATGGGTGGCAGTACCACCACTACCACCAAACACCCCCATGCCAGGGACACAGCCTAAGCTCGTAGTCACATCCCTCTTGATAGAAACTCGCTCTGTCAAAGTAGCCAGTATTGAAGTATAGCTCAGGGGTACAGCATCTGATTTCAGTGCTGTGGTGCAGTAAGCTAAGTTACCGCCTGTGGGCTGGCATCCCATATGGGCACAGGTTCATGTCCCAGTTGCTTCACATCCAATCTAGCTCCCTGATTATGGCTTATGAAAACATCAGAGGATGGTCCAAGTCCTTAGGACCTTGCACCCACATGGAAGACCAAAAAGAAGCTCCTGGCTCCTGGCTACAGATTGACCATTGCAGCCATTTGGGGAGTGAACCAGCGGATGGAAGATCTCTCTACTTCTGTCTCTCTCCTTATCTCTATAAATCTGCCATTCAAATAAAAATAAATCTTTTTTTAAAAATCTGAAAGGGGCCAGTGTAGAGGCCATGACATTTGTATCACCGGTATCTGAAAACACTTGTCAAAAACTGGTGTTACGTAGAATCCTCGATGGTATCTTGATCTTGTCAATATATATTGAAGTTCAACAATTCACTCTTCCAGCTGATACGGTAGCTTTCTACCATCCCACCAAGTGCCAGGGTTAATGGAGGGGGCTCATTGACTGATGTTAAAAGAAGGGGAAAGAGTCCCAAGGGTGGAGCACCTTCACGCCAGGGCTTGTGCTTTATCTGTTGAATGCATCAGGGAACTGATTTTGCACTTGAGGAGGGTCCTAGTTCTTTAAACGGTTTTTTAAAAACATTCTGCAAAGCACCCACATCGTCAGAAAAAATAAAATTAGTATTTAGTGTGCCTCAGCAAAGAGACCTGTAGAAACGCTCTAGGTTTATAGATGAAGGCATTTGCCTTTCTTGACAGCAAACTTGAGTTACCTCTCTGAGGGGATCACTCCTGGATCTCTGCCTGCTTCCCACAGTACACCTGCCAGCCTATGTGACCCGTGACATGATTGGAGGGTCTAAAGGAATTGACATGCCTTCTAACCAATTACAGCGTCATTGTTGGGTGGGAAGACTGTCGGGGAACACCCTTCCACCTTCCCTTTTCCTACTCTATATAAGTTTGTGCTTGCTTTAAAATGAACAGACATGCTCAATCAGACTGTCACCAGTGGTTCTTGTAGCCAAAGAACACTGTTGTCTCACCCTCTCACTGGTCTCAGGCCCCTGCTGGCAGGAAAACCCCCCAAGACCTCTCAACTGGGAGAACCAGCAACCCTAGCACTCCAATAGCTTAAACAGGCCCCTTATGTCATTAACCTACCAAAAAAAGTCATGTAGGGGAAGAAGAGAGATGAGCAAAACATCAGTACAAACAGTGTCACATGGAAGTATCCTCTGTCACCTTGTCCCATGGGGATTTTTTTTAAGATTTATTTATTTTTATTGGAAAGGCAGATTTACTGAGAGGAGAGACAGGAAGCTCTTCCATCCACTGGTTCACTCCCCAAATGGCTGCAATGATCAGAGCAGAGCTGAGCCAATCTGAAGCCAGGAGCCTCTTCCTGGTCTCCCAGTGGATGGGGGAGCCCACGGTTTTGGCCAACCTCCGCTATATTCCCAGGTCATAAACCCAGAGCTGGATGGGAATTGGAACAGCCAGGACATGAACCAGGACCCAATGGGATACTGGTGCTTGAAGGTGGAGCACTGCTCTGTGGCATTTACCCAACCTTCTTTTAAGGGACCCTGCTAGTTAACGGTTGGAGCAGATTGTAGAAAAGTTGGGTGACAAAAGCAGCTGAGTCGAGGCTGCAGCTGCTTCCAGAGGACCCTGTCGCAGTGTTGCCAGGTCCCCTGAGGGAGAGCCACCAGCCCCACACCCAGTAGTATTCAGTCAGAGCTGCAGACGGCTCCCTACAAAACAGCAGTCAGACAACCTGGCACCAGAGACATCGCCAACTGACTGCTGGACACGCGTTTCTGGTTACAGCCTGTCAGTTCCAAGGAACCCTGTTATAGAAAGTCACAGCATCCGGATGTGTCAGTCTATTTCATCCTAGTCATCTTTGTAACACGCACAGCCTCCGGGTCATCTGATGGTCAGCCATTATCCATAGACAAGTACCCGAGGTGGGGAAGCAGACAGCTCTTCCCAGAACAGTTCAGATCCAGGATCTACTGGGATCTTGCTGATCCTCAAAGCCCCTGGGTGGGGCTCCTTCAATAAGGACAGGGAAGCTCACAAGCCAGAGAGAGAAAGGGTGGAACTGATGGCTGGTGGAGAAAAAGATCCAAGGCTTGGGCAACAGGGTTTCAGAACTCTCAGCCTGCTGCTGGCTCCTGGACCACAGCATCGCTTCTGTGCACAGATTAGCACTTCTCCCACTGCACCTGTACTGGAGTACAGGTCTTCCATCATGCCTCATGTTCTTGCACAGACAAATACTCTTCAGAGCATGCCTTGGTGACCACTACATCTGAAGCCACCGCCCCAACATGCTGTGCCTAGGCAGGGGCTTCCTTGAAGACCCCCACGGAGGGTCTATTTCAATGTCTCTTCCAGTAAGGAGTAACTCCATGCCCAGCTCTCATCTCTGTTTACAGAGCACTGTTCCCACAGTGCACCTGTGCCCCAGGGCTGTCTCCCTGCAGGCGCCGACAGGGAAAAGGACAGCGCTCTGTGGACTCAGCACTGCCCAATACCTGGCACTGTCCCTAAGCACCTTCTGCATCTGCCCTCCAATCTGACCCAGCCCAGGCAACTTGGCACTCATCTCCTCCCCAGCTAAAGTACCTGCTTTCATAGGAGCGATGCCTGGACAGTTTTCAGAGTGGACTTGGCAGCAATGATCATTAATGGTCAATACAAGGACTCTGTCTTGGGGTTTCCACCATGACAGCTACACAAGAACTTGGAAATATTTTTTAAAATCATAAAGAAAGACAATACTGACCCCGAGAGATCCATCAGGACATGAACTCTTAGGTGATGTTGCTGGATGAGAACGTCTAGATAGGACTGGGCCAATGTCCTGCACAGATCCCCAGTTTCTCACAATAGGACTCCTCCACAGCCAGGGGCCAATCAATGGTGGCGCGACTCGCTAACCAGGGGCAGTCATTCCAGGGAATCAGGACATCTCACGCTCGACACTTTCTGACTCCAGAGGCCAGAGACTTTGCAGCTCTCATTTTTCTGTTTGTTGACAAGATGCTCAGCTGTCTGCAAATCATCAGTGAAGAATCCCACTGGAATTTGGCAGCCACATCAGAGCAAGGGAGCGCTTTCTGAGCGATCAGAATGAAAAGGTACAGCTTCAGCTTTCTAATACCACGCATTCACAGCAGAGTCCTTGGGGAGTGAGTCATCGCCGAGCGCATTAGTGAGGAAAGACCGAGGCTCAGCCAGAGGTATTTGGATCTCAGTACGGTAACATATAAAGGCCAAGGGCAGCCCTCCCAGGGCACACACGGAAGAGATGAAGAGGAAAATGAAGCTTGATGAGGGCCGGTGCACTAGTTCAACTGGTTAATCCGCTACCCTGCAGCGCCAGCACCCCACATGGGCACCAGTTCCTGTCCCAGCTGCCCCCTGCTTATGGCCTGGGGAAGCAGTGGAGGATGGTCTAAGTTCTTGGGACCCTGTACCCACATGGGAGACCCAGAAGAAGCTCCTGGCTCCTGGCTTCAGATTGGCTCTACTCCAGCTCTTGTAGCTATTCTCTCTGTAAATAAAAATAAATAAATCCTTTAAAAAGAAAAATGAAGGCTGATAGCCAATGCCTTGACCCTCTGGTTCTGAGGTTCTCCTCCCACACTTGCCACAGAGAAATGGGCACTCAGACCCTCTGAGCCCCACATGCATCTCCTGTAGAAGAGCCACTGGACAGGTCAGTCCAAGGGCAAAGTCATCTTGCCTTAGAATTGGACAATGCAGGACTATGACCTAGCGAAAAAGCATAGAGGGAACTTCAACAGTCTGTGCGAGGTGACCCTCAGCCTGGGAGGAGCCAGGAGCCCTAGTCCTTGGCCCCAGGTCAAAACCTCCTTTGTCAGCAGGGCCGCAGGTTGAGGCGGAGCACAACCTGGACCTTACAGCTAGGTGAGGCCGAAGTGCCCGATACTCAGTTCAGGGAGCCCGTCGTCCCCGGTGCCCCGATTTCAGCACTGCCACCTTCACTTCTGAGCTCATTGCTAGCCAGCTATGAAAGTCAGGAAGCTGGCTGTGCAGCACTCCCTAAGCGACCCTCTGAGAGCCCCCGGGACACCTGCTCCTCGAGACACGCTTCCCACCCTGCACCTGCACGCACGGTACTGATGGAGGAATCCAGGCTGTGCCACGGAACTGTTGACGGCTCCTCTCTAGACTCCGAGTCGATAACGGAATCGGAAAGGGCCATGCATCGCTTTCCCGTGTACCAAGGCAGGTCAGCACTGAGCTGGGAGCTCCAGGCTGCTCTGTGGCATCAGGCGGCGCAGTGCCTTCGCCGGGGCTCACCACTTAACTGGTTATGCGACAGGCACACTGGGCCCTCTCACAGAGCCCTCATGAGGAGGAAATGAGATCATCCTTGTAGCTTTGTTGCTAACTGAATAGATGTTCTTTGGCCTGTTACTACAATTCATTCTTCTTGCTCCAGCTGCCAGACGGCTGGGAGGTAAGGCACATGTCACCTGCCTCTTTGTTTACAAGCTGGCTTATTCTCAGTTTCCCCTTTTCCTGGCTGAAGCAAGCGGCTGCTGGCCCGTGCCTGGCACCCACACCTTCTTTGGGGTGGGTGCCTGGTGTCAGGCCCCTCGTGGCAGGCCTGCATTCTTGGGAGCTGGATTTTGTGCCCACAGTGGCTGCACTCCCAACAACTACATCAGTAGGGGAGCAGGGCCAGGCAGAGTCCAAGCATCTCCCCAGCAGGAGGCTAGGGGTAGCAGTACTGGGAAGCAGGAAGGGGAAGCAGCACTCAAACACAGATAAGCCACCACTACCCCACCCATAGGACAGTAGGTCGACCGCCCACCCTGTTCCTGTCCCAAGCTGCCTAGGAGCAGACAGAGCTCTCCTGAAAACGATGAGCTCCTCCTGCCCACCCCGAACACACACAATTGCTTTCCCCAAACCAGGCACTGTTCCTCTTGGAGAATGAACGTTTATGACTTGGAACTTCAAGCTCAAAGCCACAGGATACACACTGCATTGCAGTCTCCTCAAAGCTCCCGAGAGTCCCCACTCCCAAGTAAGCTGCCTTTGCCCTCACAAGTCACTCACCCGCATGGTGCCTTCTCCAATGCCACAGGGCCTGAAATTCGGAGCGTGGGGCTTGTCTGTGCTGGGCCCCCTCTCCAGCGTGGTCTGGCCTGCTGGAAAGGGCTCACACCAGGTATCCGGCTGCAGCTGATGCTGCGGCCCCAGCATGCTCCGGGCTGCTAATGCGCCTGCTTTCTGCAGCCAAGTCAGGTAGAAATTTCCCAGCAGGTGTCGTGCATTCTGGGGTGGGGGGAGGCCTCGTGCCTCTTAATGACTTTCAGGTGGGCCAGGTGGGCTTCTCCTGTGCCCTCCCCCCCTTGGCTGCCGTGGCCCCAGGGCCCTCACAGTCACCACCATCAGCTCACAACTCAGGGCACAGAATGAGACACTCGATAGTGCCAGGTGAACTGAGAGCTTGGGCTAGAATACAAGGTGGGTCTCGACGTGGAGAGGTCAGGGACTCAAACCCCAACAAGCCAAGAGTGCTCAGCTGCCATCTGCAGAATGTGCTGCTGGCTTGCTTTAAGCTTCCACAAAACCCAACAGCTTGATCTTGTCACATTGAAATCAATGCTTTGCACACCTGTGGGTGTGGTCGCCAGCTCCACCATGGACCTCTCACCCCACCACTGCTTCTGGGACCCAGGGATCTTGTGGTTGGTCTCGCTGCAGTAAGACAGGGTGCCAGGTCCCCGCAAGGCTGCCCTTGGAGCCGTCTGGTTCTCACCCAAGACTTCTCCACCTCTGTGGGGCCAGCCTGCCCATGGGGAGCCCTAAAAAGCACATAGTGCCCTTGGCCTACACCAAGGGCAGGGGGTCACCCAGAACTGGAGCGTCTAGCAGCACCCCCTAACCTGTGGCTTAGCCCTGATGCCCTCTTTCTCTGAAATAGCCCTGCCATCAGATTCAATTTGTCTCCTCTCCTAAGTAAACACCAAAGCCAAGGCAGTGTCTCCCAAGCAAGAAAAGATTTTCATTGGGCAAGAATGATTGTCCCACCATCAGCATTCATTCCTATCCTTTCTATTGTTTTTATATAAAATCAACTATGGTCCTTTGGACAATTTGATGCTTGGAATTCAAATAATCCTGAGGCATCACAATAATTTGAAAACAGCAGCAACTTTTCCACTCTTGGCACAGAGCCGCCGTCTGCCCTACCAGGGAGCTGCTCTTGGCGTGGAAAGAGTCACATGGCCCTGGATAAGAGACTAGCAGCTTCTACCCTGGGTCTAAAATGAGAGATCAGAGGAAGCTCTGTAGTTCTTTCTTTAAAAAAAAAAAAATAGCATCGGGCCCGGCGGTGTGGCCCGGCGGCTGAAGTCTTCGCCTTGAATGCCCCGGGATTCCCTGTGGGCGCTGGTTCTAATCCCAGCAGCTCCACTTCCCATCCAGCTCCCTGCTTGTGGCCTGGGAAAGCAGTTGAGGACGGCCCAATGCTGGACCCTGCACCCGTGTGGGAGACCCGGAAGAGGTTCCTGGCTTCAGATCGGCACAGAGCCAGCCGTTGCGCTCTCTTGGGGAGTGAATCATCGGACGAAGATCTTCCTCTCTGTCTCTCTTTCTCTCTTTATATCTGACTTCGTAATAAAAATAAATAAATCTTTTTAAAAAATAGCATCTATTTTTAAAAGTTGGCACTACAGAGATTTTCCATCTGTTGGTTCACTTCACAGACAGCAACAGCCAGGCCAGGCTGAAGCCAGGAGCCAGGAGCTTCATCTGGGTCTCCTAGTGGGTGGCAGGGCACAAGCGCTTGGACCATCTTCTGCTTTCCTATGACATGTAGGGTGGATGCAGCCCAGTGGCTAAAATGAACACACCTCACTCCCGCTGCTCACCCAGCTGCCTGCGGGGCAGCAGTGAGGCCCGAATTCCTGGGTTCCTCTCGCCCCACATGGACATTACAATGCCTAAGTCAAGGCCAGCTTAGCAAATGACACAGCTGCAACTCCTATCCTGGCATCCTGTTTTCCCTCTTAAGAAAAGGGAAGGTATAGAATTCTCCAAGAATAAGAAGAGAACAAGTCACCACAGGATGAGAATGGCATTGAAACAGACACAGTGCTCTGCACACACTAACCACACAGGCTACCTCTGGCCCAGCTAAGCAGGCAGTTCCCTGCAAGGCAAGGGTGTCCTCCCACCAGGGGAGGCCCAGGGATGTGCCACGATCAGGCCTCAGACAGCCAGGATCATGGCTGGAGTGCCACGCAAGGGAAGCATGAAGAGGAGCGTGCCCCCCACCAAGCCCTGTGTGGCCACAGCAGAAGCACAACGGACAAAGGTGAGAAGCCCGAGAACATGGAGGAAAAGTAGCTCATTTGGCCCTGAGGGTCTTGTGTTTGTTTCTTGGACAGTCCCTGCTGTTCACATGTGTGGCCCCGTGGTTAGACACCTGCCCCAGACTAGAATCCCTGGCTACAGGTCCAGCTCCACTGACCCTTCCAGCCTCCTGGGCCGCATGGCCTTGGAGGGAACAGGTTGGTAGATTCCTGCCACCCGCTTGGGAAGGACTACTTTTCAGGCTCCTGATACAGCCTGGCCCAGCTCCAGGTATCTGGGGAATAAACCAAGGGATGGGAGATTTCTCTGTCTCGCTCTCTCCCTCACTCCCTGCTTCTGAGTAAATAGATAAATAAATATAATTTGTGGGGCCAATGTTGTGGTGCAGTGAGCTAGACCTCCGCCTGCGGAGCCACATCCCATATGGATACCAGTTCTAGTCCCAGCTGCTCCATTTCCAATTCAGCTCCCTGCTTATGACTTGGGAAAAAAGTGGAAGATGGCCAAACCCACATGGGAGACTTGGAGGAGGCTTCTGGTTCCTGGCTTCAGATCAGCCCAGCTCCAACTGTTGCTGTCATTTGGTGGGATGAGAAGACCTTTCCCTCTCAGTATCTCCTCGTTTCAGTAATTCTGCCTTTCCAATAAAAATAGAACACCTTCTCTTAAACAATTTTTAAAGATTTATTTATTTTTATTGAAAAGGCAGATTTACAGACAGAGAAAAATCTGTCTGCTGGTTCCCTCCCCAAGTGGCCTCAATGACCAGAGCTGAGCCAATCTGCAGCCAGGAGCCGGAGCCTCTTCTGGGTCTCCCACTTGCATGCAGGATCGCAAGGCTTTGGCCCATCCTCTACTGCTTCCCCAGGCCACAAGCAGGGAGCTGGATGGGAAGCGGAGCTGCAGGGATACAAATTGGCACCTACATAGGATCCCGGCTCATGCAAGGCGAGGATCTCAGCCACTAGGCTACCGTGCTGGGCCCCAAACTTTTTTTTAATAAATAAATAAATAAAATTTGTGAAGCTAAGACTAGGATGCCATCATGGGAATTTTCTTTTTTTTTTTTTTTTACTTTGGATTACTTAAATGCGTTTTTTAATTAATTTATTCATTAATTTCATTGTATTACGTGACACAGTTTCATAGGTACTGGGATTCTCCTCACCCCTCCCCAAACCCTCCCCCCATGGTGGATTCCTCCACCTTGTTGCATAACCACGGCTCAAGTTCAGTTGAGATTCCCTCATTGCAAGCATGTACCAAACATAGAGTCCAGCATCCTATTGTCCAGTCAAGTTCAACAGCTTCTTAGGGAGACCCTCTCTGGTCTGAGGGCAGAGCCAGCAGAGTATCATCCCGATCCATTAAAAGCTCCAACATACCATCAGCAACAATCCAGGTACAATGAGGCTGGTGCAGAGTCCACTGATTGACACAGTCCATCATAGAGTCTCCATCGTGGGAATTTTCAACAAATGCAGATCAAACCTTGAGGGCTGTCACAGATAGTCCACAGAACAAACTTTGACTTATCTATTGTAAATCCCTCGGAGTCCCTTACAGGAAAAAATATTCTTTTCATAATAAATTTATTTTTTTTAAGTTGTTTACATAGTTGAGGAGGAAAATATTCTTTTCCTTGCAAAGCGAAGCTTGCATATATGCGTTGTCGATTGCCTCCCTCTAGTGGCCGGATGTGGTAACTACCGCGAAAGGCCACGGGTGGAGGCGGACAGCCGCTTAGGGGCTGAAGGCTCACCTTGCTCCTTTGACCGAGTATAGCACTGCATGCTCCTCCAGGTGCTTCCACCGGCTCAGCTCGCGAGGCCGAGCCATCTGGGGCGTGGACAGCACATGTTCTTGCGCCAAAGCAGCTTATTCTGACACTGCCTTGGAGCCTAGTCATCAAACACTTGGAGAGTGAGCCAACAGATCCAAGATGTTTGTCTCCTCTACGTAAATCTATCCTTCCAATAAAAATAAAAACAGAGAAAAAAGGAAACAGCCCCGGGGTTTGCAGTGAGGCTTCATGTGCCCTCTGCGGTTTGTGCTCAGTGGTTTGAACTCCGAGTCTTGGCTTCTATTCATATTGAAAGGGCATGAGACTGCATGGGTCGTGGCAATGCGACAGGGTTGGAGCCACTTCCGAGTGCCATGCCTGGTGTGGGGCATGCGGCTGCCCCTGTGAAAGCCCATTTCTGACCTCTGAGCACCCTGGGGAAGTGACGCCTCCCTGTAAATGAAGGACATGTTGCTGTAACGACATAGCAACTGCATCCTCCTGTTCCTCTCCTTTCTCAGCCTGGCCTGGCCCTGCCTCCCAGTTTGTATCACAGAAGCCTTTCCCAAGCCTTGCGTCCTCATCCTAGGAGCCTTCTCTATCGCTTCTGGCTGTTAGCTAAGACCAAGCGTGGTCACTCAGGCCGGGCTTAGCCCGGGACAGTTCTCTTCCCCCAAAGATGAGAGCCCCTGGGTGTCCAAGAGGAGCTTATGGTCGTAAGAACAGGTGAAAACTCCAGTGAGAAGTTTACTAAGCCTCTGAATCAGGCTCATTGTCACTAGGAAAGCAGATGACTGACATTTGTGCCCAGAGACGGAGGGAGGAGAGGAAGGGAGGGAGAAAAGACTGCAGTTACAGACTGGCAGCTTGGGGATGCTGGAGAGTAATTCCTGAAGTCGGTTACCAAAAACAGCCCCAGCACCTGGCCCTGGATTGTGCAGGCATCAGGGGGAGGAGCCAAGCAGCTTGTTCCCCAGCAGGCACCTCAGCCACAGCCAAGCACCTCAGGCCAAGCTGCCAGCCTCTCTCCACATCCCAGAGCAGTCCACACTCATCCACATCCCTCCGGTGCGGCAGGAGAGAAGGCACAGGGTCCTGGGCTGGGCTGGTAACTTCCTATGCTGGGACGAGAGGCGTTGGCCACATGACGCAACCTGCTGAGCTTACAGAACTCAGGCCCCAGGCTCAGTCCTGCCCCAGCTTTGGGTCTGCTCTGCGAGGTTCCACCAAGGACACACAACATTGTAACACACCAAGCACCTGCTCTGCAGATCCCGTCTCTGGAGCCAGGGACCCTTGGAAACCATTTCACCGTACTTGGCATCATGCCTGAACTTCAACTCCATTATACTACCAGATACCCTGTGTACCAACATGTACAGGACCATGGATGGTGCGGAGGCATAGTGAGTTAAGCTGCCACTCCCAGGACTCAGCAGGGTCCCATTTATCACAGCACTAGTTCAAGTTCCAGCTACTCCACTTCTGATCCAGCTTCCTGCCAATGAAAAGTGGCAGATGACCCATATACTCAAGCTGCTGCCAACCCATGTGGGAGACTAAGATGGAATTTCTGGATCCTATTTTTGACTGGGCTCAGTCCTGGCTGTAGTAGCCATTTGGGACACAAACCAGCAGATGGAAGATCTGTCTTTCTCGCTCCATCTCTCTCTGACTCTGTGCCTTTCATATACATAAATCCTTAAAACAAAAATTCAAGGAGGAAAAAGTGATGCTGTGTGAGAGGAATATCCATTGAGCACTTTCTCTGTGCCAGGCCCTGTCTCACACTTTGCCCTTCATCTTCAGTCATCCTGAGGAAAGTGCTAGAATCCCTGCTGTGCAGATGGTGCTGCTCAGCAAAGGACGGGAAAGAGCAGAGGAAGCAGGCCTCCAGAGGTGCTGGGCTGGCGGTGCTGGGCGCCAGGCCTCAATCCCTCCATGTGAAATGGGCTGTGGACGGCAGGTGGTTTAGTAGGGGTCAATCCTGCTTAACCGGACCTGGCATGCAGGGAAAGGGTTCCCTGTGCGTTCTCGGCTGCCCCGTCCATCATCACCGTCCATCAGCACTATGAGAGCCTGCAAAGCATGGTGACAGGGTAGTCACATCCTTGCTGATAACCCTTTTATTGTAACCAAGACTACATATGCTTTTTCTGGGTGTAGTTGGTTTCTTCCTTCCGAAGTCTCCACACATTCAGGAAATTTAAGTCATTCGGGTCATGTTCACTTGTCCAACAATTGGAAGACAATCCTTTAGCAAATCCACAGAAGTGAAGCATATAAAACAAATACTGCCCAAAATTACACCAAAAAACCTCTCTGAAAGGAACTTAAAATGAAATCTAACATTTCTATAAACTGGCGACAACCTGAGTGTCCCTTAGCAGAACTGTTGCACGTAAGGTATACCATAGCTTCACAGGTCAGGAGGAATGAACGGGTGTGAACTGTAAGCTCCTTTGAGGTAAAGCTGCACCAGGCTCGTGGCTACACCCACAGGCATCAGGTGTGAACTGCCAAGGACAAAGCCCAGGGTCAGGACAGCGGCTGCATCCGGAGGAGGGCGCAGGAGCAGCGGGGGCTACTCAGGACACGCACCAGTGCCTCACTTCTACCGGAACCCTTGGCATGACAAAACACCAGTAACTGGGAGGAAGATGGAGGGTGCACAGGCTTTCGTCTTACTTCCTACACTTTTTTTGTTGGAAATAGTCATTTAAAAAAAAAAGACTGAAAGATAATTTTTAAAAAAATATTCACACATACTAGGAGGTTAAAATACCAATGTATGTGGATGTATTTGCATACAGTTCTCGGGAGGAACAGCTCTGACAGGAGAGTAACTGGGGGAGCTTGTGTTTCGGTTATTTCCTCTGGTTTTCATGACTCACTGTGGCCCGGCCCCGGAACTGCTTAGTTCTGTCAGAGCCCTGCCCATCCCAACGCGCAGGGCTGCTCTGGGTGTCCGCTGTGTCAGTGAACGACTTCACAAAGGGTGTGAGAAAGGGAAAGAGGCGAGAGGCTGCCAACACCGTTTGGCCCACAGATGAATATCCGGACCAGGCATGACGAGCCAGAGGCCCCAGCCAGCCCGTACCAGCCATCCGTCTCTGCCTGCCCTGTGTGCTGTGAACATGGCCAGGTAGCAGGCGACCCGTGAACACATTCTGAGCTCTAACAGTGAATTCCATCCCTAGAGCACAACAAAGTGTTGGGCGTTTTCTCCGTGTGCAGCAAACAGAGCACCAAAGAGAAGACCCCATGTGCTCACAGAGCTGACACTGTGGTGCAAGGAGGAGTGACCCAGCCCAGGGCAGCTCTAGGTGCTGGACAAATAGCAGCTGCCATGAGCTCTGCTGAGGCCTGCCGGGCACAGCCTACTCAGCAGCACAAGGGATTGTTAACAGTAATTAAGAAAAAAAACTGTCAAGAGAGAAGGTTACAGATGTTGACTCCGTAACATTCTGCCTGAAAAGGAAATGGAAAAGCTGATTCCTACAGAAGAACAACAGAAAGTTTATTCCTACTAAAGAAACAATAGCAAAAACAAAGCAGCCTTGGTCTTCCTGCGGCGCTCTGTAACCTACAGTGGGCACAGGCAGACCTCCCCGACACAGGAGGGAGACCCTGGGCTCAGGGAGAGAACCAAGCAAGGCCGTCCGCTTAGAACCTTGGCAACTACAAGGGACAAGTCAGTGTTGATCTGGAGCAGGAATGAAATCCACAGTCAGTCAAGTCTGAATAAGAAGCATCCCTTTATTTGCTGCCATTACAAAAACAGATTACATTAGCAACAAAAAAGTGTTTCTTGAGTTGAAGTCAGAGGAGTTGCTCCTCCAAATGTTAAGTAAAACAGTGTACAACATCAGTATTAAAATGTTAAACTTTACATGGTCTTTACCACTTTGATCTTCTGAACAATTTTACTGAGCAAAATAAAAGATAAACATGTTTATTTTATCTTCAGGAATGTAAAGGTCTAATTATTCAAACAGTTTTTATTATAAAACTAAACTCTGAAGGTGTCTACAGAGTTGGCTTTTTAGATTTTCCTCTTGAAATCAGTAGTCTAACAAGGGTTAGAAAAGACAAAGCTCTGTTCAGTGTTTCTGACGAAGTAGAAAGGGTGGAAACATAAATAAGGCTTTAATTTGGCAAAATATAATACAATGCCTTCTGTTATCCTCCAATGAACAGTTTCCCAATTACTTCATTCTGCAAAAGATCAGAAAGAAATCCATTTTAACAACAAAGCAACTAAAAGCAACCAGAAGACAACTGTCTTGTATTTATTCCATTTGGTCTAATGGGGCCCTTTTAACTAGATGCAAACTAATTCATACAACGGCAATCAAAACAAAACAAAACAAAGAGCAGTATTCAGAACAGAGAAGTTTGTACGCAGACATTTAAAGATTAATTTACTTGATACGTAAAGTGATAGAGGTCTTGCTCCCAATGATTCACTCCCGAGATGGCCACAACAGCCAGGGTTGGTCCAGGCAAACACAGGAGCTTGGAACTGCATCCTGGGCTCCAGCTTCAGTGGAAGAGGCCCAATCTTTCAGCCATCCTGTAAATTTCCCAGGTTCATTACCAGGAAGCTGAGCAGCCAGGGATCCAATCAGTGCTCCAATGAGATGCCTGTGTGCCACAACATTGGCCCCTCTATGCAGACATTTCAACATGTGAGCCTGAAGGCCCCACTGGGAATTCCTTTTCATTAGTCTTACTCCAGGGAATGTAAAGATGACGAAGGCAGGCACGCCTGAGAAGGGAAGACGCTGAAATTTAAGTAGGACTCTGACATCATGTGTTTCCTAGCTCAGATGACTGGAAGAACTGAAACTTTAAAATAATTAGAGAAAATAAAGTGACTTATTAATCAAACACAAGATTTCAATTTGGATACTGGCTGCAGGAAAATCACCAAAAAGCAATTCTGATTGCAACCAGAGAAACTTGAATGTGAAAACAGTACTGGGTATTGGGGGAGGGAAGAACCCCCAACCTATAAAACTCGTGATAAATGATAAGCAGGAATAATCATAAACGAATACTGTTTAACCTTGTTGGCTATGATGACGACACTATGGATTTCAAAGAGAATGCCCTGGTTCTGAGTTCCTCAGAGGCGCCATGAAGACCCAAAATCACCTACAAATGCTTTCACATCAGCAAAATACTCAGGGCCAGACATACGCAGAGTTCAGGAGTCACACTATTCTGTCAGCTCAGGCAGTGCCCCCATTGGCTGGTTCACTTTCCGACTGCCCACCACGACCGGAAGCCAGGAACTCACTCCAGGCCTTCCCCCAGGTGGGGAGCAGCAGGCCTTGGGCCACCGCAGAGCTCTCCAGGAGCAGGAGCAGGTCACTGGCATTCAGATGCAGAACACAGCTCTCCCAAAGCACAGCTCAACAAGGAGCCCAAGAGCTGCCCCTACTCTTTCAGCTTGACGTGTGAAAATTTTCAAGATAAAAAGTAGAGAGGAAAGCAGCAATTAGATGTTTAAAAAGCAGTCAGCACCAGCTGTTGCTGATGAGAGAGTCTACACAGACCAGTGGTTCATTAAACTCTGAAACCCTACATAAACACATTACAATAACATGAGGCCTGACTCGTGGAAAGCCGAGCATTAGGTATGGAGATAGCAGCTCTTCTCCATCTGTAATACTAACTCTCATACTTCAGCAAGAGGATGACGGCATCCTGCAAGAATCTACTTGTCAAAGGAGGCAGGAACAAACACACACACAAACACACACACACAGCCTCACCTCCATTTTTTACGGCTAATATTGTGGGTCTCCCCATTTCACCAATGACAAACCAAGTATCGACTCAAGGAAAAAGAATTAACTGAAATGACTCTTAAGAGGCTGGCACCAAGAAATTAGAACATAGGAAAAAGAAAACAAAGATAAAAGGCACCAGGAAACAGTGTGCTTGAGACAGGGAAGGGGCAAGCCCAGCCAAGAGCAGGGACCACAGCACAACCCTGACAGCTGCCAGCCTGATGCAGAGTGACCACACGCATGTTTCAAGCATGCTGGGCTCACCGGCACACCCACCAAGGGCCAGAGGCTGCACCCACCCTTCTCCCTCTCACGACTCCACAGACCGGGTCCAACGGGAGGGAAGCTAGGACAGTAAAGTTCCCAGATTTGGTCAGAAATACAACCAGGACACTCAGAAAGCAGGCTAATGTAAACAAGGAGAAACAGCTCTCTGGGAACACACGTAGTACATAATAAATAGCACTGTCGTCAATGCATAAATCCTAACCAATCCCTGTCACTCGACAGAGAGGGATGAAGCAGCCGTAGGAAATGGAGAAGACAACTTCCAAAAGGAAAACAAAGTTTAAGATTTTTACAAGTTACACACTAAACACATCTAACTCCTATAGCAATCCAAAATCCTAAGTAAACGTGTATCTGGGCTGTCATCATGGCAGAGGAAGCCAAGCCTTTGCCCGTGGCACCAGCTTTCCACATGGGCATGGTTCGCTCCAGCTGCTCCACTTCTGATCCAGTTCCCTGCTAACCGGCCTGGGAAGCAGCAGAGGAAGGCTGCTGCAAAGGAGGCTCCTGGCTCTGGATCCAGATCAGCTCAGCTCCGGCCACTGTGGCCATTTGGCGACTCTTTCTTGTCTCTTCTTCTCTCTGTAAATCTGATTTTCAAATAAAAACACATCTTTAAAAAATCTAAATTATTGGGCCCAGAGCTGTGGTCTAGCGCCTTAAGTCCTCACTTTGAATGTGCCAGGATCCCATATGGGCACCAGTTCTTATGCTGGAGGCTCCACTTCCCATCCAGCTCCCTGCTTGTGGCCTGGGAAAGCAGCAGAGGATGGCCCAAAGCCTTGGGATCCTGCAACTGCATGGGAGACCCAGGAGAAGCTCCTAGCTCCCGGCTTCAGATTGGCTCAGCTCCAGCTATTGCAGTTACTTGGGGAGTGAATCATCAGACGGAAGATCTTCCTCACTGTCTCTCCTCTTCTCTGTATCTCTCTCTGACTTTGCAATAAAAAAATAAATAAATCTTAAAAAAATTTTAAATTACAGTGTCTATTTTCATTTCAAACATTTTTCTTTATTGAACATGTACAGAACAATCCTGAATAAGTCATGCTTGTTTGAAGTGTGTATTAAAAAAGGTTTCTGTGGGGTCAGTGTTGTGACATAACATGTAAAGGCAACAACCTCCAAGGCTGGCAACCCATATGGACACCAGTTCGAGTCCCAGGTGCTCCATTCTCATCTAGCTACCTACTACTATGCCTGGGAAAGCAATGAAGTGCTTGGGACTCTGTATCCTTGTGGAGACCTGGAAGAAGCTCCTGGCCTCTAGTTTTGGCCCAACCTGGCCATTGCGGTCATTTGGGGAGTGACCCAGCGGATGGAAACGTCCTCTCTTTCAAATAAATAAAAAGATCTTTCTTTAAAAATACAAAGGCTTCTAAACATCAGATATAAACTCTTCTCTACATCATGAGGATGAACACATCTTATTCTTAGGACTTGCTACGGCACCGCTTGGGATGCCGGCATCCCACAACACAGTGTCGGTTCAAGTCCTAGCCACTCTGTTTCTGCTCCAGCACCCTCCACTGCACACCCTGGGAAGGTCTGTGCCACTCACACAACAGACCCAGATGGAGTTCTCGACTCCTAACTCCAGCATGGCCCAAGTTGCTTGTCAGGAGATATTTAGGCGAGTGAAACAAAAGATGGGACATCCCTGTCTCTCTCTCCAACCATTCAAATAAATAAATCTCAAAAAAAGATCACACAAAGCATTTTCAATTTAATCATCTGATGTCAGTTTTAAAAGCATACACAAAAAGATGAATTCACCATCAGTTTAAGATAAGGTCAACATATAAGGAAAAAGAATAATTATGTAGCCCACTGCATACAAACATAAGGAATTACCATTGTCAGGACTGGCTGGAACCTAACGAAGGAGAGCCCTTGGGGCTCAGCACAGCTCTGTTCTCACCCCGTCCATCACATCACTCATAGCACACCACTGTTAGCCATCCTGCCACTTGTCACATTTGGATTTACATTTGTAAGCTGGGAAAGTTGCTATGTTTTCACTTAGGGAAGCTGCCTGTCAACCATCTAGGTCATCAAGACTGATGTGATAATGTTAACAAATTATTGTGACTTCATAAATACAGAATTTTAAAAATACTGTTATCAAAGAAAAGTGTTGTAGTTTCTAGTACAATACTATTAAAGCAAATGTGAAAATATGCAAATGAAAAAGGTTCACAAGACTTAAAATAAACAGACCATCACAGCAAAATAAAATCGCTCAAGGCCATCTATGGGGCCAACTCCAAATTCAAGCAGCCTCATAACCCCCTGAGTTCTCCTCCACTGAAATCAAGGCCCACTAACCAACTTCAGAGCACTTGTCAACACATTTCCTAACCGCCCTGAGTCTCTCATCACAGGCTCAGGATCTCTTATCTGAAATGTTTGGGAGCAAAAGTGTTTTAGGTCTGAGAAGTTTTTTTTCAGGTTTTGGAAAATTTCCATAGTTTAACAGTTGAGAACCCCAAACCAGAAACCGGAACTATAGAAAGCTTCAAAATCTAAAATGGTGAGCATTATTTCAGTGTTGCAAAGTTTCAGGCTTTGGAGCACTTTGAGGTTCAGTGCACTTTGGTTAAGGGACACTCAATTTGCAAACATAGAGGAACAGCCTGATAAGTTACAGCAATTCGGGAATCCCAGGTGACAACAGCAGCCCTTCAGATGGCCCTACCAAACCCACCTGCTCATGCTACTTGTCCTGGGTGAGCTGCTGGTTCACTCTCTGAAGCAACTGCTGCAGCTGCGTCACAATCTGATTCAGACTGGCAGACACTGTCTCCTTCTCAGAAGACCCCTGCAAAGAGGCAAGTGAAGGAGACCTCCACACAGTGGGAAGAGGACCTGGTAGCCAAAAACTAGAAAACACCAACATCAACCTCAAAAAGAACTTAAAAATCAAAATTACTGAAAACCACAGAGAAATGCTGTTTGCTAACTAGAGGTGTAAACTTGCTAGCAACAAAGAACACTATCCTATACACGTTGTTACTTGGCCACAGAGGGAAAACCCTAATGTCTATGAACAATGGAAATACGCATCACTACTCCATAATTACCTCTGTACACAAATCTTCAAATCCACACAAAGTGAAAACGACAATAAAATCACTGCATTTTTATTAAAAATAAGATGAAAAAAAGATAACCTTCATGAAGAGTGCAACATAACTTATAGAACACATTTTACCTGTCCGAGATGGATCTATCTCTATTTTTTATGCTTCAAACAGTTTATAGGGTAATTAACCCAGAAATTTGAAGTTAAAATGCATACCATTTCTGGGGAAATATCCCTGTTCTCAATAATGGTAGTGTCTTCAGCAACTTTAACTATTTTCGACTGGATTAGTTCCAGTAACTTTTGGGCCTGTAAAGAAAGCAAAACAGCAGCTACTGAACAGAACACCTGTTAAACAAATACAAGTACATAAAGTTGTTTCACTACATATTTGGGAAAAATCAGTTTCTCTCAAAATACAAAGTTTCTTGGAAATAGTCCCCACTCCCCATCAGAATATACATACACATATTCATTTTTTTTAAGAATTTAAAATGATAGAAATTGTGTATCACTGCTTATATTTTAGGGGAATGCTGGTCTAGAACAGGAGTCAGCCTAATGTGGCCCCAATCTGTGTACAGCTCACAAGCAGCTATTACATCTTTAAAAGTTTATGTCAAAGAAAGAAAGGAACGGAGGAGAGAAAGAGAAAGAGAGAAAGAAAGAGAGAAAAAGAAAGAGAGAGAGAGAGAGAGAAAGAGAGAGAGGGAGGGAGAGCGAGGGAGAGAGAGGGAGGGAGGGAGGAGAAGAGAGGGGAGGGGAGAGGAGGGGAGAGAACAGAAACCCCACATGGCTCACAACCCCTAAGACAGTGCGTCGGCTGACCTCTATTCCAGCCGCCTCTCTAGGCTCACATGCTTATTAAAAAAATCAGCACAAAGTTTCATAGAAACAGGCTGCTTTATATTTGCCTGTTTCACAAAGCATTTGCTAACCCTTTTTGGTCAATAAATATTTATGTGCATCTCATATTGAATATTACACAGTATTTCTACTGTGTAAATGGAGGACAGTTAACTATTACCTATCGTTACTATTTTAGCAATCATAAATAACATCACAAGTTTATATCTTTGAACATCTATTTTATATCATTAAAGTATTTTTAGAAATTACATTGCCAAACTAAAACTGTGCTTTGCATTTTAATCCAGATGTCAAAATTTAAAATGACTTATCAAAGTAAAAAGACATCCTGAACTTTTGACCATGTAAACTACAAGTAAAGTGTTATGGTCCGAAACTTCAAGTCCACATGTACACTGAAACAACCAAAAGTACTTCTGGATTCCTAGACTTTCGCATTGCAATAGTTACAAGCTATTAGCAATGGGAAACAACAAAAAATGTTTCGTTCAATTTATTAAGAGGTGATTATCCCAAAAGAATTTTAATTCTAAAAAACAACCGATAAAAATGTCAATATTGAAATGTATAACAATATTCAGTACTGGTTAGGACACACGGAAACAGATACCATCACACACTGTGCTATGGGGTAGCTGATGGTGGAGTCTCTAAGACAGCGGAGACACAAGCATACCTGAGTTGGACTAAAGCATTTCCAACCATACAACAAATAACCTGTCACCTTAAAACAAAGAGTAACACATGAAACCCTAAATATCACACATGTGTATGAGATGAAGAAAAAAGTGGCTGTATAAAGAGTAAATAGTCGGAACACGGTCTCAAATATGAGAAACATGCCCTTTTTGGTTCCATTTTTGCTTTTTTTGTAACTATTAGTTTTAACCAAAATACTCTTCATGAATGGCAACAAAAACCATAATTTAACCAGATTTTAAAGAATAACTCCAATTAAATTTAAAATTTCACTGTTAGAAAGTTTAGTTTCAAAAAACTATAACTGCCCAAACTCATAAACAAGTTAATACAACGATGCCAAGGAACTGAGGCACAATGCAGCCCCGGGCGCTGCAGCTCCAGGACAAGCCAGCGTCATCATACCTTATGGAGATCACCAGCTACTTTCTTTGTTTCATTTTGCTCAGTTTTAAGTTTTGTGTGTGTTTCATTTAACTGTGTCTTCAACTGTAAAAATAAAGCAACGCCACAATTAGCTTCACTTGCATCCTTCTTCAATTATGCTGACACTTCTAGCACTGGAAATGAAAGTAAGAGAATGAAACCACCAACAGTTCCTATGCACAGTGGATTAGCCGACACGCTGCACCAGGCGTATAGAGAAGCCAAGCAGTGAAGGGTCCCCGTCTGTAAAGCTAAAGGTAAGAAAGCTACAGAAATGAATTCAAGTTTAGAGCAGAAAAGTGCAAGTCTAAAAACAGAATCATTAAATAGCAAGTAAACCAAATTAAAAAAAAAACTGTTCATAAAATACTTATTGAAATTATTCCAAATTAAAAGGCAAACAGAAATTTTACCAATTCTCAAAGGTTTTCTTCATTTACTTCAGTTATAGTCAATTTGGTAATGTTTTTTAAAGACACTGACCGGGCCCGGCAGCGTGGCCTAGCGGCTAAAGTCCTCGCCTTGAACGCCCCGGGATCCCATATGGGTGCCGGTTCTAATCCCGGCAGCTCCACTTCCCATCCAGCTCCCTGCTTGTGGCCTGGGAAAGCAGTCGAGGACAGCCCAAAGCCTTGGGACCCTGCACCCGTGTGGGAGACCCAGAAGAGGTTCCTGGTTCCCGGCTTCGGATCGGCGCACACCGGCCTGTTGAGGCTCACTTGGGGAGTGCATCATCAGACGGAAGTTCTTCCTCTCTGTCTGTCCTCCTCTCTGTATATCTGACTTTGTAATAAACTGAATAAATCTTTAAAAAAAAGAAGAAAAAAAAAAGAAAAGAACTTTTTTGTTTTATTAAACTTGTTAAGTCGATTGCTTTTGTCCTCTGACCAATAGATACAACTTTCCAGATAGTTCTGGCAATCCAAAAAGGAAAATAAGTCATTTAAACTGAAGAAAGGGTCCATCGCTGTTGCCTAGTGGCTACATTCTCGCCTTGCACCTGCCAGGATCTCATATGAGCACCAACCAGTTCATGTCCCAGCTGCTGCACTTCCCATCCAGCTCCCTGCTTGTGGCCTGGGAAAGCATTCGAGGACAGCCAAACACTTGGGACCCTGCACCTGCACAGGAACCCTGGAAGAATTTCTGGCTCCTGGTTTCAGATCAGCTCAGCTCCAGCCGTTTTATCTGTTTAGGGGGTGAACCACCAAACAGAAGATCTTTCTATAACTCTTTAGTATATATGCTTTCTCAATAAAAATAATTTTTAGAAAACTTAATGGGGGACATTTCACATGTAAATTTCATTTGACAAACTCATTTAAATATCCCAATGGTAGTTTAATTCTGTATGTCAAGGAGGTTGGCTAATCTTCTGGACCAAAAGCACACCACGTATGTACAGAAAGACAAAATTATCTTAAAATGTGGCAACAGCTATCCTGAGCAAAGGAATGGACTAAAAAAAGGATTCCAAACCTTCAAGGTCAAACATAAAAAAATGCCCCTAACAAATAAAAAATCCAAACAATTACCACTGAAAATGCCCTCTTCACAGACAAACAAAAACCACAAATCAGAGTTTTGAGTCAACACGGAGATATAAGAATAGCCCTGTGAGTTCGATGGTACTTCTTAGAAAACAGAGTTGCGTGAACCTGGCTCTGTGTGTGTTTCATGCGGTACTCCTTAAGCACTGATCACCCCAATACAGACCAACACTACAGATGAACGAGAGGTTCTCCTTAGCACACACAAGTCCAAGCTGTGGAAGCAAATTTAAGTAATCTTCCCAGAGCTTATTTTGATACTTTTTAAAAAAATCTAATCATTGGGCCCGGCGGCGTGGCCTAGCAGCTAAAGTCCTCGCCTTGAACGCCCCGGGATCCCAGATGGGCGCCAGTTCTAATCCCAGCAGCTCCACTTCTCATCCAGCTCCCTGCCTGTGGCCTGGGAAAGCAGTCGAGGACGGCCCAAAGCTTTGGGGCTCTGCACCCGCGTGGGAGACCCGGAAGAGGTTGCTGGTTCCCGGCTTCGGATCGGCACGCACCGGCCCATTGTGGCTCACTTGGGGAGTGAATCATCGGACGGAAGATCTTCCTCTCTGTCTCTCCTCCTCTGTGTATATCTGGCTGTAATAAAATGAATAAATATTTAAAAAAAAAAAATCTAACCATTTGTTGTTAACAATTTTAAGTCACAGGAAGACATGGTTACTTAAAACAGAGACCGAAACAGCCATACCTGTGTCACAGTTACATACGCTACATGAGTGCAAGCATTCAGAAAGCTGAAGAACTCGAATAGAGGGCTTTGTGTATCTTGAGACATGTAGCTAACTCCAAGTCCACATTTTTAGGATTAAAGAATTTTATAAGCTTGTCATTTATAACTTATAAAAGCTACTGAGAGATAACTAAAAAAGTTGTATAAATGCCCTTGATCGAAGGGCAGAGTGTTCAGCCTTCAATCACCTCCTATTAAGGCAGTAAGAAGGCCTGGCCAACTGCAACAGTCTGTACTGTGAGCAACCTGAACCAATCACCACACTTCTGAATTTTCTTGCCCAGCAGCATCCTATCTACTGACTCCAAGAGGGATTCTTTGGGTTTGTAAGTAGCTCTAACACTAAGTATGCATTACAAGTAATCTTCACAATTCAGCCAATCTTTGTTCTGTTTCAGCCACTGAAAATAACATCATCGCTCAAAAAATCAGGCTTTAGAAAACAGAGAACATCTGAAAAGGAATTGGAAGCCAAACATGCCATTGTTAGGAGCTGGGAAGAGAAGGATCATCTCAGGAGTCAAGCAAAGAAGGCTCATCATGGGAGTCACAACAGAAAGAGTATCTGAAACTTCCAGAAGGCCAAGCTAAGGTTAGCAAGGGACAGTACGGCTGGTGTCTCCACAGGTCAGCACGAGTGCTGTCAGAGCCTACTTGGTGCCCCATGGAGAACAAGCTGCTTACCAAAGTTAGCTCTTCATTCTGTCTTACTGCTTCAGAATATGAATCATCAAGTTTTTTCTGCAATTCAGTCAACAGATCTTTCAGCTGCAATGAAGTTTAGAGTTTAAGATTGATCTCCTTGTTATCCCATGTTTTGTAGCTACTTGGAAGCTCTGCCACAGACACTTTACACTGAGCTGAAGTAACATTCTGATATAAACTTAATATGCCCACAGAGGCAAGGATGAGCAATTCTGGTGTTAAGTACCTCTCTGACTTCCGTCACGTAAGTAGCTCGCTCCATTTCTGCCTTCTCTAGTTCCATTTCCAAATGCTCTCGCTCTCTTCTCAGCTGGCAATGCAACAAAGAAGGAAAAGTTAACATATTTAAGATTTCTTCTCATGTTTCCCCACAATGCAAAGCTATGGTTTTATATTCTTAAATATCATATTAACTCAAACTGAAATATTAAGAGCATAATCACAACACTAGATGCAAGTAACCTTAACATATAGATCTTCAGACAACCCCTACTGTTAAAAAGGAGTTCACAGAGTACAAGCCCAATCAATGACATACATACATTTTCAATATCTTTATTTTCTCTTCTTAATCGCTCTAATTCTTGTTCTGACGAGGTGAGTGACAACTGCATCTGAAACGTACAACAGTTTCAGGACCAAGGAAAACGACCCAAAAGGCCAAGCTTCTGCTTCATTTCAGACGTTTCAAAACCTGTCTCATTACAAGTCAAACTACATTGCTAAAAGGCCATAAAACTGAGAGATTCACATGCTACTTGATTAAAACTGTGGTCAAAACCTACTTCATTTGCATGATGTTTTAATTAGGCCGATTTAAAATACATAAGTTTTTGTTAATAATTAACAAATACTCTAACACATGTAATCCCAAAGTAGTAACATGAAGTAACAGCAGCTCTAAATTCTGCACAGATTGGCCTGAGAATGTAACAGATGGCACCATTTACTACATTCAAGTAAATGGGAGAAAAATGAAGACTACACAGTAACATTCAAGTCACACAAACAGAAAAATGACTAGTTTTTCTTGAATACTGTAGCAGAGATTAAATATGAATATTTTTAAAAACTAGTTTGGATCTAAAATTTGTTTTGATGTTGCTTCATTATTATTATTATTATTCATGATGCAGTTCCATGGACACAGAGAATACCTCCTCCACTCTCCTTCTCCCCGCCACCATTAACCTGATGTTATCACATACTCATTCTAGAACTACAAAGTCCTTCCTATTCTGTGAGTCTTACTCTAAGCCTCAGAGGTTTCCAGCCCAGGAGAGAAGGCACAGGAGAAGCACCCAGAGACCTCAGCAGCACGCCGACCGCTGCCCTCCAGCCTCCTCCTCTCTGGGTGTGCTTCACCCGGGGTGTTGGTGCTGGGTCAACACTTATACCCTGAAACCCTCTGCACTAACCTCTCATCAAAATACCTGTTTAATAGTCTTCTGTGATTCATCGACCTTAACTTTCCATTTGTTTTCTTCTTGCTCTACACTTCTTTGTAGCTTCTGTAAAATTCCTTCCTACAAAAAAAAAGGTGTTTTGAAAAATCCACATTCTAAGGCCAAATAGACTTATTTCAAACATGAAAAAAGTTACAAATTTTTTAAAAACCAAAAATGTAGATTAAAACCCATTTCCTACTGTTTCTGCGAGTACAGATTTGTATTTTTCACACTCTAGCTGTAACAACGTGTGCATTTCATCAGCTTCTTTCAACTTGTGCTCTAGAACCTGCAAAGAATGAAATAAAGTTCTGTAATTTGTAACCTCGGAGTTTTGTGTTTCAAATTTGGTTCAATACCTAATGACTTATTACAATAAATAGTTTCAAAATGTTTTACAATGGAGCTCTAAATTTCAACCCTTCTAAGTACCAATGAAATTCCATGATCTTTTGGGCATTTGGTTCTCAACTAATGATACACTCACCACAAAATATTAATACACAATTCTAGAACAAATAGGCTTGTTACGTTTTAGTCAGATCATAAAATCAAAGCAGATCCACATGTGAAGGCCATAGTCTCTAAGCTAAACACACAGTAAAGGAGATTTCACTCAGACCACTTAAGATACAGGAATCCATAATAACAAATCCTCTAGCTTTAGTAGTTAAGAATAAAAACCGACTCAGTTTCTCAATAGTCATAATGATTATCTGTAGATGCTTCGGCAAGCCAATGAGAGACTGCCACCTTATTTAAACTGCTCTGTACTTTTTACAATAAAGCTAAAAAGAGAATACACAACAATTAGGCATTCGGGTTTTGGAAAGGATTACTACAGAGTTGACTATAGAACTGGTAAAACATTTGCCATGCAAATAAATGCAAGGCAGAGTCACAGGATTCCTCCAGAGATCGTCATGTTACCAACAATGGATCACTGTCTTTCCCAAGCACACAGCAGCCAGCTGCAGCTCCCTCCTCCTTTCTGTTTGGTTGCAACACTGAGAGCTCCACTCCTGAACCAACCTTGACCTCCTCCGCCCCTGAAGCTCTAGCCACACACTCCTTCGCCGCCTTCTCGAATCCACGCAACCACTCACTGTAGCTCTGTGGAGGAAAACAGTTAAAGCTGTCAATTTCCAAATGTATATGAATATGTATATACATGAAATAGATTAAACATTCAAAAATAACAAATCACTCAATTATGAAAGAAACCTACAAACGCAAGGCACCATTTTACCAGAAATTTCAGAAAAGTGCTGCACAAATTGTACTTAACTAGATTTTCAAAATAGACACTAAAAACTGACCAATATGATACCATCAAAATTAAAATGTTTATCCTAACCAAGAATGATGACAATTGAATGTTGGACTCAGAAATAAAAGACCTGAGTTTAAATATGGGCTCTACCAATCACTAGCGTCAGAACTAACATATTCAATCTTTCAACATAGAAAACCCAGAATGGCTAATTTTTTAAAAATTTTTCTCTAAGCAAAATAGTTCTTGAAAGCTAAATGTTTCAAATTTATAAACTCAGAGTTCAAGTGAAGATATTTGATTAAGAAGATTCAAATCTCTGTGAAGGTGCTCCAAGGATTATTCCTTCAAGTTAAGAAACTTGGAGCCAGCATTATGGCACAGTGGATAAAGCTGCCACCTACCCATATGGGTGCCAACTGGTCTCCCTACCACTCCCTTTCCAATTCAGCTCCTGCTCACAGCCTGGAAGAAGCAGGGGAAGATGGTCCAATTGTCTGGGTCCCTGCCAGCCTGGGGTGGGAGGGGGATGCAGAAGAACCCTCTGGCTTCAGCCTGGCTGAGCACTGACTGGTGCAGCCAACTGGGAAGTGAATCAGCAAACAGCAGATCTGTGACTCTCTCTGTCTCTGTAACTCAAAATTCAGAATAAGTAAAGCTTTAAACAAAATTTCATGAATTATATTTAAGATCATGAGACATATGTAGATACTTACATAAATGTAACAAAACTTATGCAGAAAAGTTAGCCAGTGTAAATAATACATAATACACTTTTAATCATATTCTAAATTTTTAAAAAAGATTTACTTTATTTCTGTTGCAAAGTCAGATATAATACAGAGAGGAGGAGAGACAGAGAATAATTGATTTCACCCCCTAAGCGGCCACAACAGCTGGAGATGAACTGATCCAAAGCCAGGAGCCAGGAGCCTCTTCCAGGTCTCCCATGTGAGTGCAGGGTCCCAAGGCTTTGGGCCGTCCTCAATTGCTTTCCTAGGCCACAAGCAGGGAGCTGGACGGGAAGCGCGGCTGCTGGGATTAGGACAGGCGCCCATATGGGATACTAGCATGCTCAAGGCGAGGACTTTGGGTGCTAGGCTACCATGGTGAGCTCCATATTCTAAATTTTAAAAATTTGATACTTCTTGCCTGAATTTTAAATTTGGATGAGGAGTGTTTGTCCATTTCTTCAAATAGCATTTTCTCTTATTCCTCCTAGGTCACCAATTTAGTTTTAAGAGAAAAGAACTCCTATGATTTCTACTGACTCTGTATGGGATTCAATCAAGATTCACAGTAAACTACCAAAATCAAGTGAAAATAGAAAACAGAATTGGAGGCTGAACAGGCCCAGCTGGGCAGCTAAGGGGATACTCTTCCTGGGTTGAGTTTCCCACCAATGAGCACATGGGCTGTAAATGGGGCTGCGTTCCAATCAGGGTACGAGTGTAATCCCACTTGGCACAAGTGTGGACTGGGAATGGAAGCACCAAGCCGGGCCAGACTCCAACACCATCTGGTGCTCTGGAGGACCAGGGGAAATGTATGATAGACTAGGCTAGGTCTCAGCCCTTACTGAACCATGTGTAAGCTGTATGGAGGTATGGAAGAGCCATGGCTGGGTTGAAACATCCAACAATAAGAACCAGATTGGGTTGAAGAACATTCAGGAAACACCACTGTTCCTGCTAGGACAGGAGGTGAACTGACCAGGGCTGGCTCATGGACCCACTGGTATGCGCAAAACCTGGCACTGGGAGAGTTTCTGATGGAGGAGCCTGGGAAACTCCTCTGGCAGGACGCAGTCCCTGCAGGTAAGCGCAAGAAGCACAATAGGAAACAGCCCAGAACAGGCTACGGAAATTATCCCACTGGTATACACATGGCATGGATTGGGGGCAGACCAGGCTGAACCTGTTCACATCACCCGCTGGTGAGTCCAAGCACCAGAACAGAGTGTGGGTCGAACCAGGTTTGGTTGCGACACATACTAGTACACAATAAGGAATGTCAAGGTGAGATGAGCCATACCAGATGTGGTTGCAGCGCCCAAACAGCACATGTGATAATCAGGGGGAGGAGGCAAAGCCGACACGGGAATATGGGCTCCCCTGCTGGACAACTACTTCCATTGGAAAGCGTGGGTCGGGATGGGGGCAGATCAGAATAGGCAGGGCTGTTACACCTGTGGGCCTCATGTGAGCTAGATAAGGGAAAAGCCAGGCTGGGCTGATTATTCCTGTGGGTGCAAGCAAAAACTAGAGTGGGTGAGGGTTGGTTGGGCTAGCCGCAGTACTAGCTGGCAGAGGCTGGCACTTGGAGCTAATGCTGTCAAGTCTAATGCCAGACCTACCTGGAGAGTGCATAATCTGGGAGTGAGTGTGGCCTAGAAGGGAAATAGTGGGCACCTCCTTCGAGGCTACCACTCTCATTGGACAGCACGAACACCAGGACAGGGGCAGGGGTGGCTGGACAGAAGGGCACCTGCCAGTAGGTGTGTGGGCTGGATAGTAGGTTGGTTGGGTTGAGCTGGGCTTCAATGCCCATCGACACATGCAAGAGCTAAACAGGATGCGGGACAGGCTTGACAAGCCTGCGGTGTGTACTGGCAACCATGGGAACCAAGGTAGGGGGCAGAACTGGTGGGGGTTATGGGGAGTCGCCTCAACTAGGCTGCAACTCCAACTGGTTTGCGTGAGGACCAAGTATGAAGTGGACAGGATCGAACTGGACTACAACACCTGTTGGTTCACGAGGAAGACAGGGCTGGAAACAGAACGAACCCAGTAATCCCAACGACCAGCATGAGCATAAGCTGATTGGTGTGACGGATGGTTTCGGACTCTGTACTAGCAAACTCGTGCAAGAATCAGGCCTGGGATCATCTCAGACGAAGTTTCTTTGGATATCCCTCCAACTGAACTGCTGATCTTATAACCCCAACCATGAAGAGACTGTTAGCCAGTGGATTCTGAATAGGGCTCATTGCGATTGGAACTGAGATATTGGCAGCAATCCAGAAATGATCAAAACTGTATGAGCAGGACCCTCAGAGCACGCCTCCCGTTGGGGATCTGGTATGGGTGGGAGGTTGGGTGGGGCTTTTCCCTTTGTTTTTTTCCCTGACCCTAGATACAGGGTAAAATGAAAAAAAAAAAAAAAAAAAAAAAAGAATCGGAGTAACCAGATTCAGACAGGCACTCTGATATTGAATGTCTGGAGTAACAAGCAATGATGTAATCTATCTTATCACAATACTTGTCCTTAATAGTTCTTTTGTAGTCCTCGGAATATTATTTTGATAACGTCTCTGTTTTTTCTTCCTGGTAAGAAACTAGTTTCAATTTTTTCCTTTTTTAACAATATAAGTTTTTAAACTTTAAAAAAAAAAAGAATTGGAGGCTGAGATCACTCTATGATGCAATATCTCTAGTATCAAATTTGTTTCTAGAATCTGTTCTTTTATAAGAACTGTTTTCTCATTAAGTTTGAGTCAGACTAATTGAATACTATTGAAATCCTACTTAACTGCTTCAAATACTGGCATCTAACATAAATTAAAATACAGTGAAAACTGATATAGTTGTTTAGAGTCAGTAAACTTCCCTCTAACTCTTACAGTTCGTATCTCTTCTATGCTCATCTGCTTAGGCAAAAAGGAATAGCAAATACACACACAAAAAACTTATTTCATACATACAAGTTCCTTTATTTTTAATGACTGTTCACTTATGTTAATTAATCTTACTTTTATTATGGTTTACTAGCCTTCATATGTTCAAAACTGAAAATGCTAGGTTGTAGCACATAGGAAGTTCAACATATTTTCTTAAATACTTATTTGAAAGACAAAGTCAAAGAGACGGAGGGAGGAAGCGAGCAAGCAAGAGAGATTAACTCTATCCATTGACTCTTTCCCCAAATGGCCACAACAGCTGAAGCTGGGCTGATCTCAGGCCTGGAATCAGGAACTAGGAGCTTCGTCCAGGCCGCCCACGTGACTGGCAGGGACGCAAGGCCTTGGGCCATCCTCTGCTGCTCTCCCAGGCAGGTCAGCAGGTGAGACTTGAACTGGTGCACATACAGGATGCCAGTATCATAAGCAGCGGCTTTACTTGCCATACCACAATGCTGGGCACTAACACATTCCTTAATTTTGGATACATGCAGAAATATTCAAACAATGTATGCATAAAAATCAGATAATACCTATTACTTATGATATTTAGTCAAAAAGATTTGGTTCTTAACAGCAGGTTGTATGCCATTAAAAAGGAATGCTATGGCCAGCGTGGTGGCAGTCAGTTCACTTTTTGCCTGAGATCCCAGCATCCCATGAGTGTGGTTCAAGTCCCAGCTGTTCCACTTCCAATCCAGCTGCCCATTAGTTCATCTGGAAAAGTAGATTTTTCAATCCAGCTCCCTGCTAATTCATCTGAAAAAAGTAGCAGAAGATGGCCCAAGTAGCTGACAGATATGAGGGAATCTCATGGAGAATTTTTACTCTTTCAATTCCATTTTTCCATAAATTTCTTGACACTCCCACATAAAAATTAAGGGCATTTTTAAAAACACAATATTAGTATTTTTAAAAAGAGATTTTAACATTTTTTAAAAATAAAAATTATTTATTTGAGAAGTAGAGAATCTTCTATTCACTGGTTTACTTCCTGCTTTTTAGAAACACACACTGAGGGTAGGCATTGGGGCAGCAGTAAAAACGCAGCTTGGGATGCGCACAGCCTTTATCAGTGAACTCAACTCCTCTTTTGAGCCACTTTCCACACTAACGTGCACACTTCAAGTTAGCATGCTGGGTCTTTGCTGTGCATGTAGGAGACCAGAATGGTACTCCCAACTCCTGGCTGCAGCCACGCTCAGCCCTTAAAGCCACTTGGGGCACTAAGCTCTGCCTTTCAAATAAATGAAAATAATTTTTTAAAATTTTGAAGGAATAAGTACTAAAATATTTACAAAGAAAACACTGATGTTTGAACTTCAGAATAAGCCAAGAAGTATGTCATGGAAGGTAAAATAAGATTCTATGTATGTCATATTTCAGATACTGAAAATGCTGAAGTGGACCCCTCTTTCTGCAATTCTATATTCGAAAATAAACACAATTTTGCATTAAAGTAAAAAAAAAACCTACCATTTTAGGAAACTCATATGCCTACTCATTGACTTTACTGTAAACTTCAAACTTTACCATATTAAAGTTTTTTGAACAAAACTTTTTTCTTCCACTTAAAACATGACAATCTTAAATAAGCAAAGCAAGCTGTTCTATATTATCTTCTCCTTTTTTTAAGATTTAGTTATCGATTTAAAAGTCAGAGTTCCTAGAAAGAGAGATAGAAAAGATATCTTCTAACTGCTGATTCACTCCCCAAATGGTCAAAACAGTCAGGCTGAGACTGCTGCTTGAAGAAGCTAATAAATAACAAACATTTTCAGTTTGGAAATGGAAAAATCCCAATTCACAGTACCGAATGTATAAAGAAATAAAGCACTCTTAAAACTAAGACACAACCACTTAAAATGAAATCCTACTTTGAATACAGCCAGTAAGAACATTATAGATTTCATTAACAATTCAGAAACACTTCTTTCCCAAATGTGACCTTAATAGGCTTTGTAAGATGTCTGATATGTAAAACTTAAGGAACATAATAAAAGCATCATAAGAACAAACAGAATTTTAAATCCAGTTACTTATCATAACCACTGGAAAGCAGTCCCACATTAATAGTGGAAAGGATTAAAGAACCAGTAGATTAGTGAAACCAAGCACAGGATGCAAATGCTGCTTATTCACAACTTTCTTAATAATGACAAGAAAACATCAAGAAAAATGAGTTAATCTTACCAAACTGGAAGGCACAGACACTTTTGGAAACAATTTTTTGAGAACTTCTTTAGCCTCCAACTCAACAGCTGCCACATGTTGTTGTCTTTCCTAAAGCAGAAGATGAACCAAATCAAGCCTATAAAATCACAAAATTTTCCAAAAGAGCTATGGACTTTTAACAAGAGAAGAAAGAAGAAACTATTTAATAGTGACAAATGTTAACATTTCCTATTTTTAGATATTAAAATGTTTCAGAAAAAATCTGCAAAATCTCTAAAGCATCCTAAACAGAAAATAATGTCTTAGACGGTAACCAAGTCAAAAGAATATTTGACAATAAGGATGTTTCCCTTGGTATTAAAAAAAATCAAATGAAGTGTCTCTCTAGCAACAATTCAAAAACAAACATCCATGCAATGCACCTCTTTCCCAACCCCAAATAAATCACAAAATAAAACATACACAAACCATTTTCTACAACTTTATAAGCTACAATCCAAAAACTATGCACCTGAGCCTAACAGGTCCCTGACTACAATAAGCCCCTACCAAAAACAAAACAAAAAAAACAAACAAAACACAACAATCACTAATGAATTGCAACACCATGGTAATTCAACAGTAACTTTCACTAGTTCCAGCTAAAAGGGCAAGTGCAGCTACTCATGATAAACAAAGCAAAAAGGACCATCAACATTTGATGGGTGACAGAATGGGAAGAAGAGCAAGGAAAAATCATCACTGCCTAACACTGAACATCAAAATAAAACAATTCTCATATTTGCCTGCAGTCTCCATCAGTCACACATTTAAAGACATGTATTCCCAATGTGTATGTCTAACTTGGCTGATTGTAAACCAAAGTCTAAAGGATATCAATTACAAACTCAAAACTAGGGTTTGCCAAAAATAGGATGATTTGATCTCACAGCAAAAGAAAAAAAATCTATTCAACCTATCTGTGCAACATTAAAAAATATATACCACTATAAAATGTGCATCTAAGCCACACCAGGAATAGCATGTCTAAACAAAACCATCAAGCTCCATAGGTGACAAAAGTGCACACAGACCAGCACAAAGGCAATTACATCTTCACACCACCATTTAGATGTGATCTGTAAAGCTATTACCAATTTAAGGCACATCAATTTCAATTTAAGAAAATCTAATTACATAAAAATCCATGGCAGTACAAGGCCAGATTTCATCATATTCTACAAACAAAATGTTATTACATTTTTAAACAGGTGTTTTAATGGAGTATTTTCAATAATTCAATAAAGTCCCCTAACTTTCAGAAATATACCTAACCACATAAGCTGAGTTACATTAATTGAAAGAAAATAATTAGCTACTATTTCAGAGACAATGAAGAGCTCATTTTTATTATCTAACCAGAGAAATGTTAGATAAATCTTTCAAGGGAATCAGTCTGGAAAATAGACGCCGTGGAACAGAAAACGACTGAAAACTTCCCACGATAAAACAATTCAACTAAAGGAGATAATCTGTATTTACGAGCCACGGAAAGAGAAGTGACTTCTGTTGTATCACACAGTTTCAGCTTCAAGGTTATAGTTTGACAAGGTAGTTTGTATTATAACAACAGTTTTTATTCTAACCACTAGAAAAGATCTAATACTATAATTCCTTACTATCTTTAATTAAAATAAAAATATCTTGTATGCAAGCCTATCAATTATAGTAGACGTTCTAGAGCATTCACTATCACAAAAATCATCGGGGAACAGCAACGTATCACCTTCTGCTACATTTTAGGTAAACGGAACACTAGAGGCTACAAGTAGAGCAGCCAGGACTGCATCAAGCACTCCAATACTGGTAGCATCACAAGCAGATCCTCAACTCGTATGGCACAATACCTGGGAAGGCAGTGGAAGATGGGCCAAGTGTCTGGGCCCTGCCACCCATCTGGGAGACAAGGAGAAAGTTCCTGGCTTCTGGCTTCGTCTGGCCCAGCTATGGCTGTTATGGCCATTTGGGGAGTGAACCATCAGCTGGAAGATCATTCTTTTTGATATAGTGTCTTCTAAATTCTTTTAATTATGTATCATAAAATACTAGAAGTATTTTACATAATTCCTTTTCTAACACATTTTTTGATACTGAATCAGTCAACATCACTTGATGCCTATGCTCTCTAAGGAGTGTCCAAATTGTGCTGAGATCAAATGTTATGAGATAAAATACTATGAATTCTGTCTGTGTAGATCATGACCTACACAAGATGCCTTCAAGCGCATAAATCTAGTTTTCTTTTGGAATCATAACATGCAAGAGTGCCAAGAGCAGGTGGTAAAATATTCACAGCTAACACTTCCAATATAAAATCTCATTAACAAAATAATCATAAAGGCATCTTATAACAATTAAATCAGTAATAGGAATAACCAGAAACCACACACAATAACTACAGAAAGGACTGCACAATCATGACTACTCAAAATTAAACATCCTACTTGATCTGATTACCACAGCACACAAAATAGAGAAAGTTTATCTCAGTCATACAGCATCTTCATTAGATCTGCAAAACACAATATTCCTTTTCCACATTTATTTTTTATGTGAATTGATACATTCAATTCCTTCCATTTTTTTCTTTTTGCTTAAGGCTAACTTGTTTTTTAAAGATTCACTTATTTTTACTGGAAACACAGATTTTACAGAGATAGAGTGCCAGTGAAAAAGATTTTCCACAGCTGGTTCACTCCCCAAATGGCCATAGTGGCTGCAGCTCATCTGAAGTCAGAAGCTTCTTCTGGGTCTCCCACGTGCGTGCAGAGGCCCAAGGACTTGAGCCATCTTCCACTGCTTTTCCCACGCCATAAGCAGGGAGCTGGATCGGAAGCGGAGCAGCCAGGACACAAACCTGCACCCAAGTGGCATGCTGGCGCTTACAGGTAGAGGATTAGTTTGACACGCCAATTCCTTGAATCTATAATATCAACTTTCCCACAACAACTCACTGAAAATTTTAACAGTCAATGGAATGACTTAAGCTCAAAGAGACAGAGTCATGTGTTAGAAGTGATTTACATACTCTGGTCAATAGAATATTCCGTTGCTACTAACACTGCACACTATCTAAGTCCACTCCCTCTAGGGCACTATCACCAGTAGTCTTCTCAGAACTGACCACTCTCCTGTATTAAAGACTTCTAATTTTTCTACCTTGTGTGACTCTTCTCACATGCTCCCCAAAAACCTAGCTAACCGTGCCTAAATCTTCGGTTCTCCAACATGCCTGTTCTACCTGTGACTGGCGGCTGACACTGCAGTTCTGAACAACAAGCAGGTGCACTTCCTTCTGACTAGGGACTAAGGGGTTTCACACATCCTCTGTAACTCATCAGCTTCCAGTAGTGCTCACCAAAGCTCAAGCAATTAGGTAACCACAACAAATCAGCATGCCCACAATCCAAGAATCTGGGAGCAGATGGGAAAAAAAGCAGAGATGACAGAAATGATAAATGCAGATGATAAGGAGATTTGATATTTAAATTGCAGTAAAATCAATGCTTTAGTCTGATTTTATGACACGCTGCAGATTTTCTCTGTTAATGGACTATTTCTAGGAATCAGCATTACAACCTTGGAAGTCTTGTTCACTTTGTCCTGCAGCATTTTTTCAGTTGAGGCCAATGCTTCCATTGCTTCCCAGTTTTTCTCCCGAAGGTCCTAATCATTTTTAGAAAGAATGATTTCAGTTTATCCATTATTAAAAGATTTTTGCTTTTTACTTCATCAGTATTTTGCACTGCATTTAAATGCTGGTTACTGCAAAATTATTTCAATGGGAAAATATGCATATTAGCCAAAAAATAAAGAGCAATGTTTTAGAAGTTTGAATGAGAAAATAAAGATGCCCATTTCCATGTTTTAGTACACACCAAAATGCCAACTTTTAAAATAATTAGTTTGCACACGTGACAGGGAAGAATGCCTTCAGAAGTAAACACACACAGCGAGATTACCAACATGATTCAGGTGCACTGAATTGAGAATTGAAGACACCAACACTGGAGAAGCTTTTCACGTGATTTTTAAAAGCCCAGGATCACTCTGGGGTCAATCCTCCACAGCACCCCGGTTTGCGTGGCCAGTTCAGTGTAATTAACACACTTCACATCCACCAGGAGCAACGCAGCAGCAGCTCACTGTGCTCTGCGTCTTTCTCCACATGGTCATAAAGATCAAACTGCCAGGAATTGCAGGACCGAGGTGACAAGGCAAAGAGGGAGGCCAGCGAGCTAGCAAACATGTTCTCTCTTCTAAGAAACAGAGGCCCCCGGAAACTGAAAGGCCTACATTCTAATAACATTTCATTAGCAAAAATAAAGGCACTCTACTACAGTCCAGTCTTGCTTCACAATGAGAACCCTAAACATAAAAAGCAAAAAAGGCAATAGTCACCATGTACTGAATGCTGAATTAAGTGCCAGACCCCGCACCTGAGGCACCACAAGCTCCCATGAATCCTTACAACCAGCCAGCGAAGAAGCTGTTTGCATTTTACAGATGCGGAAACCATAGCTTGGGCCAAGTATACAGTGAAAGAAGGGCAGAACTAGAAGAGAGAAGTGCTCCAGGCTACCGGCCTCATGAGTCCTGGCTCTTCCCTCATGCTATCATGCTTCCAATACTACTGTTGTCCTAGACTGGCATCACACTTTCCTCCTCAAAACCCCAATAATGAAACATATGTTAAGATGTTAGCAATTTCTCAGCAAGTTCACCTCAAGTTCTATGGCCAGCAATGCTGTTAGTGATGCTACCCAACACACAAAAGGGCAATGCATGACCTAATTTTGACAAACTCAGAGGTGCAAGAAAATAAAGTGTTAAAATTTAACATTGCTTTGAAAATATTTCACATTATAAAAGATACATCCTGCTTACTAAATATATTCCCTCAGATTTTAGTAACATTTAAGTTCTGCTCAAGTCATCATAATCATAATTTTGCACGCGAAAATTCTCTGTGGCAAGAATGTCTGGGATTTACCTGTACGTGTTACCTCTAGTAAGAAAGAAAGTGAGGAATTCACTCAAATTTTCTATTTGTGAATTCAGTAAAAGCATTAGGACCTTTATTTCTTAACGTACCTTCTTTCCCACACTAATAACTATAAGCAGATTCTAAACCCTCTAACACATTTAATCGCCAGTATTTGCACTCTCAGTTTAAAGGTTTCAGAAACCTTCAAAAATTAATGAGCATACTTGGTGTGGATACTAACATTATATTCAGTCTTCAAAAATGGCTAGCATAGTCTATCAGGAAATATATTTGATTTTAAGTAGTAGGTTGTAAAAGTTATTTGCCCTAATAAAAGCTCAACAAAAACTCAACTGCATTTTTTATTAAAAAGAACAAAAAAAAAAATACTAAAGGTATACTTTAACATCAACGTCTAATATGAAATTCATGTGTAAAAACTGACCTGTTCACTTATTTTTAAAAATCTACTGTGCAATGAAATAATGAATACTGTCCTCTCTCCAAAAGCCACACACAGCCTCAGAAATCTAAAGCAAAGGTAGATTCAAAGAAGGATTCCCGAACTGTATTTCAGTGGTGAAATAACAAAACAAAAGCCTGACTGTGACCCAGATCTGCTTACGTTGTTTTTCTTCCTCTGGTGTTCCACAGCATCCTTCAGGGATTCTAACTTGCTCTGGAGATCAGCTATTTCTTTTTCTCTTTCCGAAATTCTAAGCCAAAACATTAATACATACAGCAGGAGTTTAGGGCAAAAGCTAATACACTTTAATAACCAGTACCAACATTTGTTACTCTAAGTGACCAACAGATAAATGATGTTTTGAAAAAAATGCACTAATTTAACAACTAAGCTACTAGCATTGCCACAAAAATCCCCACCTCTTGAGTTCTCAGTTTCAGAAATTATGTTTAAACTATGCTTTTACATGAGATGTTGAGGTATATGCTAATGGGAAATCTCAACCCCTAGGAAACATCGTGAATGAAAACTGTACAGCTGTAGTTACTTCTTTTTTCAGCTGGGTCAATGCAGTAGCTATTTTCAGAGCAGTGAAAATGATATAGAAAGTCAGTTTCTGTGTGTGCTAAGACTTTATATGGCTAATCCACAGCAAAAAAAAAAAAAAATATTACTGTGACTAAGTGTCCTCTTGCCATGCTTACACATCTTAGGATTTAGTCGTTTTCTGGTCTTGACCAACAATTAGATATTTCCAAGAAATGCAAAATTCAATGGCAAAGATTCACAATGCAGTTTTCTTACAATTGATAATAAGTTGGGGTAAAAACTAAATTACAAATAGCTATTTCCTAAGAATAAGGAGTCTAGCCCAAAATCTGTTTTATAACGTTCAAAGTAAGGTCAGTTTATTGTATAAAGTTCTTCAAGGATTATTCTAAGTAAAAAGTAACAGATATATGTTGCCCCACAAACTTTAAAATATATACTATTAAACATTTAGCAGCAAATGTTTATTGGCCTTGGCTTCATATAGTCAAATTCAAGACTTCATTTAATAATCACAATTCTAACCTAGTAACATTTACTTATAGATAAGTCAACAAGGAAAACATTTAGACTGTTTTTATAGCCTACTGACATGCCTAGTAGACATTAAACTTCTTAAAACATACAATTTCTCTGAAATGATCTTAATTAAATGTAGCTTCATAGACAAACTACAAACTGGCAAGAAAAACATTTTTCAGTACAAAAATAAATTCTCCTTAATATAGCAACCACACAATTTATGCATTTCCTAAAATACCAAAGTTAAACAGAAGTTTGCATAATTCAATTCCACAATAATATCCAGAAGACAGGACTCAGGAGAACAACTGAGATAACCAAGTTAGCAAAGACTCCAAAGAACAGTATACTTTGAGTGAATGTTTTCTGAATGTCTGAGAAAAGCAGCAAGACCAAGAACCTCGTTCAAAACAAAGAAATTCATGTACACTTTAACAAGGAGAATGAGCCAGCCAAAGGAACATTTATATTCTAGTGACTTGTAGTTCAAGATATTCAAACAGAACTAGAAGAAATTTCTACATCACCACTTGCAGTTACATTCACTGCTTACCTGAAAACCGACAGAACATAAAAATAATTACCACTTCCCAAACTGTGAATCAAGCTTATTACTTACACTTTTAATAATTCTTCATGAGGGGGAAAAGATGATGTCTGTTAAAAAAAAAAAAAAAGCAATATTTCAAAACAATGCTTTCTAGAAGATTTTAAACAATTAAATTCTTAGATATAAACTAAGACAATGCCAAAGGTAAAAATATCACATGCTAGAGCCTTATCTTTAATCAATAAAAATAAGTACAAATACATGTATATACACAAATCTAGAAGCTGTGCTAACTGCTAAATCCAATCTTGTCACTACATAGTTAATAAGTATTAACCAATTTTTTGTGTAAAGTACTGAGATATTTTAAGTTTTTACACTCTACAATTCATATTTGACTACAAGCACTTGAATTCCGGATTTCCAGATACTTCCAAGTCTATTCATCAATTAATTTGAAGGAAACTGTGGATAATGTATCTTGAAACACACATTTTCATTGCTTTTCACAAAATAGAATTATCATTGAAAAGGTTATTTTAAATAGTGTCAAAGTACTACTACAATACTAACCATTTTTTACTTTCCCGTCAATCACTGTTCTTTAAGCAAAGGGCTGATCGGGTACACTGAAATTGATCATTATAAGATTTTCACTGACTTGCTAAGAGAAGCACTCAAAGGGGTCAGAAACTCATACATACAAAGCAGAGCTAGAGAATAGACTGCAATATTGCTGTGCATTTTAGAAATCACAGAATTGTCTTCAGTGGAGACAGAGCACATTCCCATCTACTGTTTTACTCCTCAGATGCCAAGTCAGAGAACCAGGAATCTAATTCAAGTATGGCACACACGTGGCAGGAGTCCACACTGAGCTGTCACCAGGTCTCTCAAAGCTGCCTTTTCCAGGATGCTGTAGTCAAAACTTACACGTGGACATCAAAATAAGCTGCAGGCAGGAGTTGCGGCATAGCCAGTTAAGTTTCTGCCAAAAATGCAAGCATCCCATATATCAGAGTGCCAGTTCAAGTTGTAGCCATTCTACTTCCCATCCAGCTTCCTGCTAGTACACTTGGAAAGGTAAGAAATAAAGACTCAAGTTCTTGGGCCTCTGCTATCCATTCGAAGAGCAGCATGGAGTTCCACTGTCATGGTCCAGATCTGATGTTACAGCTATTTGAAGAATGAAGGTTGAAGATCTCTCTCTTACTGTGTCTCTCCTTTTCTCTCTGGGGCTCTGCCTTTCCAATAAATAGGTTTTAAAAAGTAAAAAAAAAAAAAAAAAAAAATCGGGTACTCAGACATGGAAAATGGGTTTCTTAGCTAGCCTCATAACTATTAACCCAAATCTATGCCCAAAATTATAAACTGTTTTATAATGGCTATGGCATAACTTTCATAAAAGACATCGATAAAAACATCACACTTCATTCTCAATGAAAATGAAAGTGACAACAATACCTACAAACAGAAACTGGTTAATAATTTATTACATAAATAAAAGGCAAGATATCTAATAGTACCTACCTCTTGATAGGTCTGTTCTTTAAGCTGTTCAATTTGGGACTTCAACAATTTGTTTTCACTCTGCACTTCCTATGTAAACAAAAACTAACCATGAATGCCTCAACAGAATTTTATTTTCCATACAAACTTTTGAAAAGTTCCAAAATATGACTTTCGAAGGTGAAATAGGCCCTATTAAAATACACTGTACAAACAAAGCAATCATATTTAGTACAAGTCTGGGAGTGGGCATGTTGCAATGGAACATGTTGCAAACAGAATCCAAAAACAGATCCAAACACCTGCAGGAATCTAGTGTAAGATGACACTTCAAATCACCAGCAGAGCTAGGCTTCTCAGGTGTGATACTTGTGGCAGTTTATGTGAAACGTTTCCTTGTTATGACGCACTATCCTGCAGGACATCTAACAGCATCCATGCTCTCTACCTGCCAGATGCAGAACCTTCTTCCCCGCTGGGACCAGCAAAGATGTCCCTTGGGGAGGACTACTGTGATAATAATTAATTATTTAGCAACATGGCAAGCCCTTTTCTAAAATAAATAGGAAGTTACAACATTATGATACAATTGAAATAGATTACATAAATAAAACACTTAGGCAAACAACAATTGTCAACATATTAGAAGAAAGCATGTGAAAAGACGTTTATGGCCAGAGTGAACAATACCTTTCTTCCCAAGACTTAAACCAGGTAACTACTTACATTTGAGTATAAACTTGAACAGAAAACTACCAAATGAAGAGAAAAGCCATAATGAAGCCAAAATAATTCACTTCACACAATAAAGGCTAATCTCTTACTATTTAAAAAGAATCTTATAAATGAATATGGGAAATGAAGGAAACAAGAAGAATGATTCACACATAAATGGCTTAAACATAGGAAGAGCGCACAGCTCCTCTCACAGTCAAAAGCAAATCACGGCAACCCCAACAGATGGCAATGGCTCAAGTGCTGGGGTCCTTGCCAACCACAGGGGAGACCTGGATGGAGTTCCAGGCCACTGAATCCTGGCTTGGCTCAGCCTGGCTGTTGAGGACATTTGGAAAGTGAACTGGTACATAGAGAATCAATCTTTCTCTCTCTTTCTGTCTTTCAAGTTGGAAATAAACATTTCAAACAACAAACACCCTACCATCATTTTAGGCATAACATCAAATATTCACATCTTCATCACAGTTCAAGAGAAAAAAGGTATGGCTCTCTGCTGCCCAGAGTGTAAGCCAGAACACTTCTGGAGGGCAGCTGAGTATTACTCAATCCCCTAGAGACTAAGGCATTTGGGACAGGCAACTAAGACATCACGTGGAACACCTTCATCCCATCTGTCTGTCTTCCAACAAAAGTATACAACTTATACACACACCTGTTTGGGAGTAAGAGGAAGTATGACATCATAGCCCCTGGAAGGTGAGATGGGAGCAAACCCAGTAAATACGTAGCAGTAGAAGCACCCACAAACCAGCTGTCCCCCAACCCCATTTCCCTACGTATCTTAAACACTAGATGCGGTTCGGGCCTTGGGTCTGGGGGCAAGTGCCGCTCCTCACAGTGTGGCAGCTGTGGGGGGTGCCCCTGCCAGGTCAGACCCAATGCTGGGGGCTCACGCCAAAGACACTGCTGCAAGGCAGTGAACGAGTCCTCGGCCTCACCCAGGACCCAAGAGAGCACTTTCCTCAGGGTAAGTACGCCATGAGGGAACTTGGGAACTGGGTTAAAATTCCTAGCTCCGCCCAGCTGCTAATATCTTGTGGCTAGGTGAGTTTGGGAGGGGTTCGAGCCTTGGGTTTGGGGGCAAGTGCCACTCCTCACAGTGTGGCAGCTGTGGGGGGTGCCCCGGCCAGGTCAGACCCAATGCTGGGGGCTCACGCCAAAGACACTGCCACAAGGCAGTGAACGAGTCCTCAGCCTCAACTAGGACCCAAGAGAGCTCCTTCCTCAGGGTAAGTACGCCATGAGGGAACTTGGGAACTGGGTTAAAATTCCGAGCTCCGCCCAGCTGCTAATATCTTGTGGCTAGGTGAACTTGGGTGAGGTTCAGGCCTTGGGTTTGGGGGCAAGTGCCGCTCCTCACAGTGTGGCAGCTGTGGGGGGTGCCCCTGCCGGGTCGGACCCAATGCTGGGGGCTCACGCCAAAGACACTGCCACAAGGCAGTGAACGAGTCCTCGGCCTCAACTAGGGCGGCCAGTGCACCATGTGTTGCCAGGCTTTGCCTGCTGGCCGCCCGGTGGCCTGCTCTGGGGTTTTTTAAGATATGTTCGCTGCCTGGGGACACCCATGACTAAGTCCAATTTTAGTGTAGGTGAGTAGTGAATCTTGGGTGATACCCAGTGACAGGGTCATGGAAGGTTTAGGCATGCGTGGGGACTGAAACCTGGTGGTTTGGAGGGAAGTACCCAGGAGACAATTACAGTTAGTCAGATACACCAACCCAATTCGGAATACAGAAATGGCCTGTTTGCCTAGAACATCACTGATCGTCACACACCAGCCCACACCAATACTATGGATGGGGGCCTCTTTGGCAGTGATGGGTACCATTACCCAACTGTTTGGTGGAGTGGTGGAGTGGTGGAGTGGTCACATTTGGCAGGGTCAAGACTGTATCCAGCACTCAAGAGAACTTGGTCTGGGGGTAGACTCTATGGGGTTGTGTGGGCCCAACCCTGTGGAAATACAAGTTCCCCTAGTTGGACACCCTAACAGGGTTAAGGTTCCCACCAAGGGGCACATGTGCTGGAATGGGGGCTGCATGGCTGGGCTGAAACATCCAACAAGAACCAGAATGGGGTGAAAGCCAGCCAGGAAAACCCACTGTTCCTGCTAGGACAGGACGTGAACTGAGTAGGGTTGGCTCAAGGACCCCCTGGTATGCGCAAAATCTGGCATTGGGAGGGGTTCTGATGGAGGAGCCTGGGCAACTCCTCTGGCAGGACACAGTCCCTGCAAGTAAGCGCAAGAAGCATGATAGGAAACAGCCCAGAATAGGCCATGGAAAGTTTCCCACTGGAACACATTCGGCATGGGTCAGGAGAAGACCAGGCTGAATCAGTTCATGTCATCCCCTGGCAAATCCGAACACCAGAACAGAGTGTGGGTTGAGCCGGGTTTGGTTGTGACAAAACCAGTACACATTATGGAATGCCAGGGTGAGGTTGCCTGTACTGGATGTGACCGCAGCACCCAACCAGCACACGTGATATCCAGGAAAGGAGGGGCAGAGCTGGCAGGGGGATTGAGGGGCTGGTCCCCTTGCCGGACAGCTACTCCCACTGGAGAGCGTGGGCTGGGATGGGGCAGACCAGACTAAGCAAGGCTGCAACACCTGTGCAGTGAATGTGGACTAGATCAGGGAAAAGTCAGGCTGGGCTGATTATTCCTGTGGTTGAAAGCATAAATTAGAGCAGGTGAGGGATGTTTGGGCTTGCCCACAGCATCAGCGGGCAGAAGCTGGCACTGGGGACTAATTCTGTCAAGTCAAATCACAGAACCACCCGAAGAGTGTATAAACCGGGACTGAGAGAGACCTTGGAGGGAAAAAGTGGGTTCCCCCTTCCTGGGTCACTACTCCCGCGGGAGGGCATGAAAAGTAGGATGGGGGCTGGGGTGGCTAGACAGAGAGGCACTCAACAACATCTGTGAGGGCTGGATGGTTGAGTTGGTTAGATGGAACTAAGCTTTAATACCCATTGACAAGTACAAGAGCCAAATGGGATGGGGGACAGACTGGTCTACTGCTACACATACTGGCAAACCAGGGTAGGGGGTGGGCCTGATGGGGGTTATTGTGGGTCGCCCCGACTAGGCTGCAGCTCCCACTGGTTGATGTAAGGGCCGAGCATGTGCTGGGCAGAACCAGACTGGACTGCAACACCCATTGGTTCCAGTGCAACTCGGGACTGAAAACAGAACCAACCCAGCAATTGAAACCACCAGCTGATCGGGGTGATGGACTGTGCCAGGCCCTGTGCTTGCTAGAACATACAAGAATCTAGTCTGGGAATACCTCAAGGTTTCTTTGGAGAACTCCCCTAATCGAATTGCTGGACTCAGAACTCTAACCAAGAAAAGACAGAAGACAGAACAGGTCAATCATTCATCTCAGCTATATGTTGGCAGCGAAATATGGGGCAAACGGTGACTTTATGATGGACCATATCAATCAGTGGACCACCTCATCGAACGAAAATGGCAGCGATTCATAACTGGAGAACTATTAAAACCACTTGAGCAAATATCTCAGAGCATGCCCCACATCCGGGACTTGGGGTGGGCAGGAAACCGGGTGGGGCTTCTCCCTCAATACCCCCTTTACCTCAGATACATGATGGAAACAATATGGACATAATAGTATTACCCATTTCCCTATATCCCCTGAACCTTTTTTTTTCTAACCGCAATTAACTATGTAAAGATTGTCAACAACAATACAATAAAATAAATTAAAAAAGAAATAAAAGAAATAAAAGAAAAAAAAAGGAAAAAAAAAAAAACACTAGATGCTTGAAAGGGGGGGGTGATACCAATTTTCCGAGATAAATTATTTCATTCTTCAAAAAAATAAATACAAACACCTCCATATGCCTTTGAGCCAGAATTCACTTTATATATCCACTTACACATTATGTACTTAAAGGATTTTATAATAGAGATTCCAGAAAAAATTATCAAAACATGTGTGTAAAAAATATTAGCTGCAACATTTTTGTTATACAAAAATAACCCAAAATAATCTAGGTATCCATCAACTAGACTGCTATATAAATGATGATAAATCACAGTGCCATGATGCTAGTAAAAATTAAAGGTAGAAATGTGCTTACAGAGAAAAGATCACGAAGGCATTGTAACTTTGGGAGGAAACCAAATAAGTGTGGATATAATTACAGTATGTTTTTAAAGTTAGTCTAAACCTGTGCACTTATTTGATGCACAAATACTTTCTCAAAAGCCATATCAACAATTGATATACTATCTCCCAGGAATAATACCCAAGATAAAAACCTCTGTATTTTTTTTCCTTTTGTAGCAGTTAAATTTCTGTTTATAAACATGCAATGGTGGCAATTTACACAATAACTTGAAGTAAACATATTCACCTGTAACAGCACTGTTTTGCTGGAAAGTTCATTCTCCCTCTCTTTTAGCGTAGTTTCTACTCTCTTCAGTTCATTTTCTTTTTCTTTCAACCTAAATTTTTGACAAAGAACTTATATTACTAATGCACATACAAAAAAGAAAACTATATTCCAACATCACTCCTAAGTAAAAATCTAATACAAACAATACCTTCCAGCTCCTTCTCTCCACATTACACTAACTTAGCCTTTTGTATAAAGATAGTACATCTAGGATCACTAATCAAAGCCAAGTACATTCTAAATTGTTATGGCTGACTTATTTTTTACGCAAATATGGCCTTATCTAAGAAGAAACTCTAAAATAAGGGCTAAGAACAAACCTGTATGTCAATGCATCATAAAAATTACCACTGAAAAGAAGTGTTGGCCCAGAGTTGGGTTGAGCTGTTAAGAGGCTTATAAAAGACTGCCAGCCAAGTTGCAGTCTCTGATCCCTTTCTGATTCTTGCTCCCACCTAATGTACAGCCTGAACAAGCCAACAGCTAATCGCAGATGTACTTGGGACCTGTCATCCACATTGTTGCAGACTTGGACTGAGTTTCCAGTTTCTAGCTCCGGCATGGCCTGGTTCTAACTGTTGCAGATAGCTACAGAGTGAACTGGCAGCTGGGGGCACATGTGTGTGTTTTTCCTTTTTCTCTACGTGTGTGCATATGCACACTCAGACACACATCTCAATCTCTGTCCCACCAATAAATTTAAAAAGAAATCAGTTTTGATCCCAAAAATCTTAGCCAAAATTCATTGGTTCTGGAAATTACAACAGCCTAATCAAGTAAGCTAAAGTGATGCTGTATGTATTACACCCTGGTTCTTCCTTATGCAGGCTAAATATAAATAACCTGTCAAACCCAAGTGAGTGCTGTCTGCAACCCTAAGCAAGAGACCTCCACTAGAATAAACCTGACACTATCAAAGTGATCTGCTGAAGTATTTCTTCAGGGCAGGAAATCATCTTACGCTTTTCAGCATACCCAGGATCAGAATTCACATCCTAGACTCTCAAGCATTTGCTAAGTTCAATTCTAGTTCTATCCCACACAGGAGTGCCTGTATACTTCTCTCAAGTTTTCCTGTAAGTATACAAATACTCCTTTCAAAATAGTCAGTTAGTTTTAAAATGAAAAAGAAAGGGCAAAGGAAATCCGTTCCTCCATGATCTATAAACATACTACCAGGAAACCACAAGCTTCTAAGGTTCTTAGTGGCAAATGAGAAGTTTAGTACCTCAATATTTACACAAAGGGATAAGCGATAAACACCATTTTCACAAACTTGCAATCCTGGTGCCAAGAATAGAGCTGCCTACTTTGTTGCTAAAAAAAGAAACGATCTAGTAGCTATCTTTAATATTTCACTTTGAAAAACACAATTTCAAATAGGCACTAAGACCAACAAGCACTAGATCAAAGAAAACACCCTTGCAAGTGATTTTACAGGGAGCCCAAAGGTAAGGTCCAGATACCCTTCATCACCACTGCAAACAGGTTCTACAGATAAAATATCTTCTATTACTACCATCCACAACGACAGACATTTCCTGTACTCATCAAACTGGACAGGATAACTGATAGAACAAATTCTATTTTTCTTATAAGCAAGTTACTATTACAAAAAGGTTAGTCATTATCAAGACAACAGCTAAGATTATCATCTTCTAATTACTTCATAAATATTGTTCTTTAAAATACTAACGTGGCTTTTAACTTGAAATAAATTTAATCTCTCTTTATAACTTCATTTTCTTTAAAAAAAAACAAACAGATGACCATTTTATATCTGGAAAGGATAAAGTTTCTGGTACTTAAAAGCATTTGAAGTATCTGTTTTATTATTACAAAGAGATTTAGCTTATTTGTCTCCACACAATAACTCATATTTAAAATCAACATAATGACTTAGAACAAACTGATTTCAATACTTAAGCAAATTCTGGAAACCAAGGAAAAGTTCTTCATCAAAATGCTGGATAAAAACATACTTACACAATCTCAAGTTCTTCTAACTGTGATGCAGAACACGCCTAAGAAACAGATTTGCATTTTTAATACCAATATCAAAGAAAAACAGAATACAAATAAAGGCTCACCAATTAAGTAAAAACATAATATACGTAAACTTATGACTGAGCCACATATGAAACAGAACAAGAAGATACTCTGTAAATTTTAGGATCCATTTCTTAAAGGACTATTAGACCAACGCACTGCTTAAACAGACCTTCAACGATGAGCTTACACAGCTCATGCTAAAACATAAGGACAAAGAAATACACTTAGATTGACAAATGAACTATGACTGGGTCATATAAAAGTTAACCTGCATTTAGTAATAACAAAGCTACGGTACGAGATCATTTTCTGGCTCAGAATCCCACACCACGTTCCTGCCTGCCTTCCCAGCAGTACGCTGGCCATCTGGTTCTACCATACCTCTTTCAGGTTACGCTGTGTTACCTCTTCAATATGAGCCTTTAAAGATTCGTTTTCTTCCTGAAGATCCTTAAACAAAATACACATGAGTTTAATTAGCATTCAAATGCCAAAACGTGGCATTTTTATATTTATTTTGTCCTCTCACCTGTATCCACTTCCCTCTGTCGGCCAGGTCTCTCTGCTTCTCTTCTAAAACTGCCTTCATTGTATTCATCTGTTCCTCCTTTCCTTTTAACCTAACAATAAATTACAAACAGTAAATGAAAATGCTACAACCTTAAAAAAGCAACAATGCTGACATTAAGAACAAAAATACTATATGAGAGTAACACTCAGAACCAAAGCTAACTAAAATAAACTAAAAAATATTTTGTTATAAAAGTATACAAAATTACGAAAAATAATCAGATTGGTAAGTATGAACAAAGAAAATCACTCTAAGATTATTAAAATTGTTCCATCACTGATGATCTAAAAATAAAAAACATCAGGATAGCTCCACTATCTCCGTAACACCCTTCTTCAGTCAAGATAAACCACTGCAGACATTTTATTATGACCAGCTTTGGCAAAGACAGACGTATCTAAACTTAAGGTCATATTCAGATTATAAATTATAAAAAGACTTTCCATCAAAAAACTGATTATGTTCAAGAATAATGAAAAACCTAAAGACTATAAAGCCTTTTGAAATAATTTGGTATTTTCTACAACTACTACTTGAAATCAAATAGAATTATGTTAGCATTCAACTTGTGGAAGAGAGCGGTCAAGGGAATGAGAGCAGCAGTACTTACAAGTGCCGAGGCTCCTGACTTTGGGAAGTGAGAGATAACTGAAACACAAAACGGAAATGCAAGCGATGCATGAGCCACTCAGTTAGCCTAACTAAGCTTTATGATAAAAAACTGTCCACAACAAGTACATTTCAAAGTACACAGACTCTATGGGAATTTTTCATGCCAAAATGGGATGTGTTTTGATTTCATCTTCCTCTGATTGCAATGTCCATAAAAGTAACAAACTAAATACATAAGAGGCACTGAGAATAAGGAAGACAGTAATGAGTAAGTCCAAATAATGGTATATTTCTACAGTTGTAAAAATCAGAAATATTAACTAGCCATACATATCTCCCCATCATGTCACAATTCTCCACAGAAGGCTTCAAGGCCAGTTACTCTTCAGTACTCTACAGTGACCATTTTTAACCTCCTCATTCTTAATCACACAGTCCAAGAGTAGCTGTGATCCCCAACTCTCATCTCATAGCCTCTTCAATTTCAGTTCCTCTGAGGAGCCTTTTTTGAACTCTCTCCTACTCTGTTACACAAGTATGATCATTCATTATGCCGCATTTCATTCACACATTATCTTTAATCTATAGCACAGAGTTTTGACAATGTGCACTGCACGACTGAATCATCTCTTACATGGAATTACACCTTTTTTTTAACCTTATCAAAACAGATTCACCAAAATCTATCCATTTTCAGAGGTTATCACATACACCTCTGAAATCCCAAAACAGAATTTGTACTTGATGTTCAACACACAGAAGTTAAGCAACACAACATTTTGGCTCACTTGGTTTTTTAAAAAAAAAGAAAAAAAAAATCACCAAGTGTTGTGTTTTCAAAAGTTGGCAAAGTAAAATACATCATTAATAAAAAAGAATTTCTAGGAAACCGCTTCAAAGCTCAATATTTAAAGATAAATGGATGAGAATATCAAGAACATAAATTTAGGTATAAATAAATAAAAATCACATAACCCAACAAACCTACAGCACACCACTAAAGAGTTTTCCTGAGAACTAAAAAAAAAAAAATCTCATAAACACATACTAATAAATCTGTCATGCCACGGCTCTGGGATGTTTACCTGTTGAGCCTTTTCAAGCTGGATATTTCCTATTTCTTCTTTTAGAGTCTCTATTTCCTGTTTCAAATCCTTGACAATGACAAAACAGACAAGATTGGACAATGGAAACACAGAAATTTCACATAAAATGCAATGCACAGACAAACACATGAAATTCAATGATATTAACTGAAATTGATAGACAAAAATGAAATTTACAGCTCCCTCTCTCCTAATACCTGAACTATTTTCTCCTTATTGGCTACTTTCAGAAGTTCAGCTTCCAGAAGTTCTTCCACAGACTTGATCTTTCCATCTTTCTCATGGATCCTAAAATGAAGAAATGCAGTATTATGCTGCATAGAAATCAATAAGACATACCAACTTAGAAACAGCACACAGAATAATGAAGGCTTGCCTCCGTCTTTCCATTTAAAGTAAAATAGCAGTATCTTTTTCAAAATTCTATTTATTTGAAAATCAGAATTATATAGAGAGAAGACAGAGTGATCTTCTATCAATTGGTTCTTCCCAAAACAGCCAGAATGGCCAGGGAAACCAACACCCATGAGCTTCCTCAAGGTTTCCACATGGGTAATGGGGTCCAAGAAATTGAGCCATTTTCTGCTGCTCTTCTCAGGACACTAGCAGGTTGCTGGATCAAAGTGAAACAGGCAGGACATGAACCAGTGCCTATATGGGATGCTGGCTTTGCAGGAGGTGGCTTTTACTTACTATACCACAATATCATACCTTGGCACAATGGGAGGAGGGAAAGAGACTAAAACTTCTCCTAAATGGGAATTAATCCACAAGTACCAGAAGGCTAAAGTTCATGTGCCCAAGGAATTGGTGATATGCTTAAAAAGCACACGGGGTATATATGATTTGCATTCCACAGAACATACTTTAGTAAGTTCCACTTAACAATACTGGCTTCCAAGGCTCTGAAAGCTACGGCAGAACTGACAATTACGGCAGCTAACTTCATAGAAGTCTCTTTAAAAAACCACGGACGGTTAAAAAAAAAAAACCCACGGACGGAAAATCTTCCTCTCTGTATCTCCTCTCTGTATATCTCACTTTCCAATAAAAATAAATCTTTAAAAAGAAAACAACATTATCTGCTCTTTAACAGTTCTCACAGCAGAGTCAGAAAATCAGCCATTAGATGCCATTAAAAGATAAATAAAATGATGGAAAACAATTTTATTATGTGAGAAGCAGAGGGAGAGAGAGGCAGAGACAAAGACCCTGGCCACTAGCACATCCCTTGGGTTCCCAAGTGGCCAACGAGCCATTCAGTTCTCCCAAGGGGCAACAGGGGTCCAACTGTGCGCGTCATCGCCTGACATCCTCCAGGGTCTACACAGCAGAAAGCTGACCAGGATTCACACCAAAAATATGGGTGACCCACACAAGGAGCATAACTATTAGGTCGAACAGATGCTCCTAGAGATAGACGATTTTCTAAAATCATTTTAAACTTGTGTAATCATAGCCAAGCTCCCTTATCACATCAATGGAAAATTCTAGTGAGTTAAACTAATGTACATTGGCGATCCCAATTACACAATAAAACAAAACTTGTAAGCACTAAAAAATAATGAATCAAACGAGAAGGACCAGTTTTAGTAACATTATTACTACTTACACTTTCTTAAGTTCTTCAACTAGAGTTGCAAAGGAAACCTAGAAACACAAAGATACTGTTCTTTAGTCACATGGTCAAAATACAAATGAGTCAGAAATAGAAGAACACGCCATTGTTAAATTTTCCTCTGTATGAAAATCCAAATTTGAAAAAAAATGTATTCGTTATAGATTTAATGAAGAAAACAATCCATTTTGAAAGTAAAAAGCTTTCGGGCTACTTATAAAAATAGACCAAAGGAAAATAATTCTATCCATATAAAAGAAAACTAAGAAGCTGTCTAACTTCAGGCAGCCTCTTTCACTATCGGAAATAGCTGTCACCTGCCTTTATAGAGTACGCTACACCTGCCTGGCAAACAGCCAGTACTCAATCAACTGAAGTTTCTATTACTTATACTCGGAGTCCCACAATCAACAAGATGTTCCCCAGAAGAAGGAAGATGGATGAACAGCAGATTGGTCACACTCTAATGCAATGGGCTTGTTGCTGGTTAAAGAGCAGCTACGGGATCTCCCATATATATTACCTGATCATTTTGCTTAGCCTTTAAGTCTTGCACTTCTTTCGTGAGAGACGAATGTTCTGTTCTTATTGCCTTTTTCAAAAACATACAAGCACAACACATTTACTTCCTATATCAAAACAGATCACTCCTCACTTTTCCTTAGCTGCTACTTTTCCTCCCGAGAAGACCTGAAAGCTCCGCTTGTTCTGCAATTCTCTATTTTCTATAGATATCGAAATGAATTACTAGTTTAATTATCCCCCACAAGTATTTTTCCCTGTATTTTCAAAATCTCAAATGCACTTATCACGTTGACTATTAACAGGCTCGCTTTAACATACTCTCCCAGCAAACATATCTTAGTTATGGCTAATGATAGCCATAAGACAATTGCAATCTCTTCTTTCTCTGGCTTTCATTTGATGACCTGGGGCACCCACCAGTTATCATTATGTGATAATTAGGACATGGATTCAAGCAGAAACATATGCTGCTCCACTTGACTAAGCACCTTTATATTTTTATTTCTAAAGAATCTTTAAAATAATGAAAGATTGGGCCCGGCGGCGTGGCCTAGTGGCTAAAGTCCTCGCCTTAAAAAAAAAAAAGCCCCGGGATCCCATATGGGCGCCGGTTCTAATCCCGGCAGCTCCACTTCCCATCCAGCTCCCTGCTTGTGGCCTGGGAAGGCAGTCCAGGACAGCCCAATGCATTGGGACCCTGCACCCGCATGGGAGACCCGGAAGAGGTTCCTGGTTCCCGGCATCGGATTGGCGTGCATCGGCCCATTGCGGCTCACTTTGGGAGTGAATCATCGGACGGAAGATCTTCCTCTCTGTCTCTCCTCCTCTGTGTATATCTGGCTGTAATAAAATGAATAAATCTTTAAAAAAAAAAAAAATAATGAAAGATTATTTAAATCCATTAAAATGTGAATAACAGAATTTAAAAATGATAAGAAAAACCACCCCTTCATGTTCACTGAATAACCCCACAAAAAAGGAGGCCGTAAAATGCTTTACATTCAGTTCTTCCTCCTTAGTGGCCACCTGAATAAGTCCAGTTTCAAGTAATTCTTCTACAGTCTTTAACTTCTCATCTTTTTCTTGGATGCTGAAAATTATAAAATAAAACAAATGTGTCTGAGATGAAAATGATAATCACCACACTACAGAAACCCTCCAACACATGTATAAATTACTCCCCAAAGTCAATGATGTCATTTCAAAGTACTGTACAAGGAAGAGCTCCCTTCTTCATCATCCTTTACCGGCTTTGATTTCTAGAAAAGTTTGTGGGGATCACGGCTCCTGGCCTGCTCTCTTACCATTACCAAAGTGTGTTCCAACGCTGCCTGTCACACAGCAGCCTAAACAAGTGAAACACTGCACCAGAGGCGCCCACAAACTGGACTGTGGCCTCAGAGCATCAGTAGCACATATTTTCCTCCAGTACAAAGAGAATTTTAAGAATCGATATTATTGTAGTTAATAATTTTACTTAAAATTTGATACGAATCAGTCATCCAAATATTAAAAGAAAATTTAAAAACCTTACCATTTTTCCATTTGTTCCAAAACATCTTTACTAGGCTGAAATAAAAATAACAAAAAGTTTACTTTTAATAAATTTGAATGAGGTAAAACAAGCTGAGAAACAAAATTCTATTTAAAAAAATGCTTAGGGATTTGAATAATTTCCAAAATCAAGGAAAATGGCCCTATTTGATGGTTGCTAATGGTTGCTGAATTATGTAACTGAAAAAACACAAGAAATGCATCTTTACAAAGGACACACAAAAAGGAGCATATAATCAGGCAAAATGAGTTAGTAACACAAACAATTTTTTGGACATAAATTTCTTAAATATTTACATTGCACTTGAAGGGCAGAAAGAAAAAGAGATCTGACTCCCCAAAATACCAGCAGCTGGGGCTAGACCAGGCCAAAGCCAAGGGTCTAGAAACCAACATCTAGATCTCCAGAGGAGACCTACGCACTTGACTTACCAACTGAGCCTCCCAGGGTGCACATTAGCACGAAACTACATCAAAAGTGAAGTGGGGCCAGCACCATGGCACAGCACATTAAGTCTCAACCTGTGGTGCCAGCATCCCATGTGGGCCCTGGTTCCTGTCCTGCCTATTCCACCTCTCATCCAGCTCCAAGTTTATGACCTGGGACAGCAGCAAAAAACAGTCCAAATGCTTGAGCCCCTACACCATGAGGGACACCAGGAAAAATTTCCTATTTCTTGGCTTCCCACTAGCCCAGCTCCTGCTATTGTGGCCATTTCGGGAGTGAATCAGCAGATAAAAGATCATTCTCTCTCTCTCTCGCTCACTCTCTCCCTTTCTCACACTGTAAACATGCTTTTCAAATGAAAATAAATAAATAGCGCAGCTGGCACAGTGGCATAGCACATTAATCCTCTGCCTACGGCGTCAGCATCCCATATGGGCACCAGTTCCAGTCCTGGCTATTCTACTTCAGCTCCCTGGAAAAGCAGTGAAGGGTGGCTTCCCTGCACCCACTTGGGAGACCCAAAAGAAGCTCTAGACAAGCTCAACTCTGCCCACTGCAGCCATTTGAGGAGTCAATCAGTAGATGGAAGATTCATATTCTCTATCTGTCTCTGTCTCTCTCTCTCTGTCGTTCCCTATCTCTTGTAACTCTTACAAGTAAAAACAAATAATAAATCCTCAAATGAAAAACTTTATAGAAATGTGGCCTCACAGCACTTTGATACAGAATACAAGCATGCCAAGTGCCAACTCAATGTCTCTGCCCCAATACTCTCCTCTGAATAATTATTTAATCATTACTATATATCACCAGTTAATATATCAGTTTAGATTAATACAATCATTCAAAAATAGTGATTTCAAGACTTTAGAGCCTCACAAGTAAGAGGCAGTCATTTACTTTCTCAGACTGTATTACATTTACACGGGTAAGTGCAGCTCAGTGCAGGTGTAGCTGTTACATAAGCACCATCCAGACCAAAATAGAGAATCCTTGAAAACTGAAGGTAAACTACAAAGTAACCACAAACAGCTTCTCTTATAAAGCAGGAAAACATGAAATGGAAGCTGGCTCCCCAACACACCCCGACACTTCTCACCACATCCCTTTAAACACGCTCAAGTCCACATTGCTAGGGTTTATTTGATCCAGTGCAGCTTCCCCCTCAGCACTCCCAGACACAGGACAGCTGCAGGTTGACAACAGGAGTTGGGAGTTTTTACCCTCTCCCCGCCTCAACCCACTCTTCCAAATCTATCTTCTTAATTTTGTCCCATTCTTGTGGTAAACATGTTTCACAAATAAATTTTTCCACTGCCAAATCCAAAAATTCCACTTTCCACTTATTTCTAAAATAAACCTCTTCTCTTCAATGCCTAAGTTTAACTCCTTTGCCTTACCTCATCTCAGACAGCAAGAACCCTTAATTTCTTTCCTTCCCACTAGTTCATATGGAAGGTAGGAAAACATAAGAACTTCCACCAGGAAAAGTGTCTTACTGTCACTATCAGAAGGGAGACAGAATTGTCAAAAATAAATCAGATTGATTGAGAAAAACAAATCATATAGTAAGCTTATATAAATGTTTCATGAACTTGGTTTTTGTTCATCTTTATTTCTGATTAATGCTTTCCCACAAACAGATTTAATGCTTCTATTTATTTATTTTTTTTTTTTAACAAATTCAATTGTTCTCCTTTTAGTAGACTGACACACATGGAGAATTCCCATTCACTGGTTCACTGTTCAATTGCCCACAACACCTAGCACTGCAGCCACAGCTGGGAGTGGAATGCAGAGCAGGTCGCCCAACAAGGCTGCAGGAACCCACTCAACGCTGGCCATCGCAGCTGCCTGTGAGGGGGAACATGGGCATGAAGCTAGAGTTAGCAGCTGGGAAGGCTACTGCTCAACTTCAATGTGGAGGCATGGGTTGCCATGATCTAATACTATGAAGCGCAAGTTTTCTGTACTTATACATTCAGTTATATTATGTCTTTAGTCAGTCCTATTCATAAAAAGCCAAACATCTCTTTTTTAGCAGAGTTTCTAAAATGTTACACTAAATGGTCATGCATCATTGTGATACCATTTTGTGGCAGCCTAGCTCAACTTCATGATGTCCACATGAAACACAAAATCCTTTATACTCGGGCATTAGCAAATATTTTTCTACCTCTAACACCTTGTGCTTTGTATTTCTGCACTAAAAACCGCAATTTTGCCACAAACTAACGTGACTGCATTCCCTAAGACTGGACTGCCTCTTCACTATTTGGCAAATTCAAGACCATTTTTCAAAATCAGGTTTAGTTTTCCCCTCTGCTGCCCCTCTCGCTTCCTTGAACAGAACACATTATTTCTTCCTTTAAAGTGGTACATATAATTTAGGAATCCTCATCATACTTTTTGGCTTTATACACCTATCTCGAAATTGAGTCACTCATGCCACAGCCTCAGTATGTAGTTAGTCAGGCACAGATATACTCAGTAAACAAACATGTCCAGAATTCCCTTCAATGATGTTAAGGTTTAAACAGTTCTTCTTATAAGTTCTTCATCAAATATTTAAATTCAGCAAAACTGACCCAGCTTAGCATCTACCCAGCATTTCTACTTTATTTCCTTCTTTAAGAGTCTAACCTGATTCTACTGTCGGTTCTTTAATTGATGTTCAGAACTACATCTCAGACAAGGGCAAATTCTTCTGCAACACAAACATGACAAAGCAGCAGCACAACGAGCATAGGAGTCCTCGCCAGTCAATCTCCACAATCTACTGGAGCAAGAATAAAAACCCATGCTGTTCTCTGCTAAAAAGTCAAGAGGCATATCTCCTCACCCCAGTGTTTCACATTATCCTAAGTAAATAAAATCCTCGCAACAGATTTGTCCACACTATCATAGCTTGCCTTATCTGCTGCCTCTTGTCTTTCTTTGTCCTCACTGACTTCTGCTTCGTGAAGCTCAAGATAAAAATCCTGAGGATCTCTCAACTGTCACTCAGAATTCTGACCATGAAGGAAGCAATTAAAGAACGGTAGAGGGCCCGGCGGCGTGGCCTAGCAGCTAAAGTCCTTGCCTTGAAAGCCCCGGGATCCCATATGGGCGCCGGTTCTAATCCCGGCAGCTCCACTTCCCATCCAGCTCCCTGCCTGTGGCCTGGGAAAGCAGTCGAGGACGGCCCAATGCATTGGGACCCTGCACCCACGTGGGAGACCTGGAAGAAGTTCCAGGTCCCGGCTTCGGATCGGCGCGTACCGACCCGTTGCGGCTCACTTGGGGAGTGAAACATCGGATGGAAGATCTTCCTCTCTGTCTCTCCTCCTCTCTGTATATCCGGCTTTCCAATAATAATAAAATCTTAAAAAAAAAAAAAAAAGAAAGAAAAAAGAAAAGTAGAAATGAAAGAAATTAAAACTTAATGAATGTTTAGGTCTTCTTTCACTAGTAACAGCAATAAAAATAGAGAACAAAACCAAAAGGATGGTTCCTTGGACTGACAGGATGACAGAAATGTCACAACTATGACAAAGTCAAGTGCTTTTCTAACAATCAAGGGAGGAAAACAAAGATTTCAGAAACAGAAGAACAACTCTAAGAATTATCTACAACACATCTTCAACTAATATCACAAAACTGATCTCCCTTATCAATTATCAAAATGTGGCTCTAAAATTTTATTCTGTGACAAAGCAAAAATCCATCTCTTGTTGGAAACAGTCACTTAGTGGAACATGTGAAGTATACAAAGAGGTTGGAATTTGACATAGTGGCTGAGCTGTCATTTGGGACACCCGTAACCAGAGGCTTAGGGGTTGGGGTGGGGTCTTAGTTCTCTGACTCCACCTTCCTGGCTAATTCATAATGTGGGAAGCCGAGGTGATGTTTCGAACACCTGGGCCCCTCCCACTCTGAAGAGAGACCCAGACTGAGTTCTAGGCTCCTGCATTCAGACTGGCTCCATCCCAGTTGCAGCAGATATTTCAAGAATGAGGGGAGAACTCTGCCTCTCACTGTCTTTCAAACAAAATAACAAAAACAAATTTATGTGCACAGAAAAATTATAATAAATAGGTGGCTGATACTAAGATAAGGCAGCTGAAAAACAATTTTAATATTAACTTCCACAAATTTAACATGGAATTAAATCTAGCATAACAGAATGACAATTCTCAAGCCCTTATATATTTCTCAAAGGTAAACCAAATTTCAAAGCTGATGTCCTCACTCTAGTCTAATTATGGAGAACAAGAAAAGAAGTAAAGAGATTTTAAAGATTAAGGGCCTAGACCCGGCACGGTAGCCTCAAGTCCTCATCTTGCACATGCCAGGATCCCATATGGGCACCAGTTCTAATCCCAGCAGCCCCATTTTCCATCCAGCTTCCTGCTAGTGGCCTGGAAAAGCAGTCAAGAACAGCCCAAAGCTTGGGATCCTGCACCCACGTGGGAGACCTGGAGAAGGCTCCTGACTCCTGGTTTCGCATGGGCTCAGTTCCAGCCATTGCGGCCACTTGGGGAGTGATTCAGAAGATCCTCCTCTCTGTCTCTCCTCATCTCTGTATATCTGACTTTGCAATAAAAATAAAACAAGTCTTAAAAACAAAACAAAAAAAAAAACATTAAGATCTACTGTTTCAACCTGCGGAAGAGCTGCCAGCACATGGATAACACTGGAATACTGGGACTCTGGGACAGATTCAGAAGCTTCTAGACATTAATTTTATCTTCATGAAGTTTATAAAAATTAAAACTTTATACATTGAAACATGTATTTCAAATAAGCAATATGTAAAAACAACATTCTCTCTTTCATAATAAGAACTAAGAACAAAAACTATTGTATTCTATCTAATCCAAGTCAAAGTGTTACATGTCACAGCAGGCATTTTACGTAACACCTGAAAGTTTAAATGTCATCAATTAAGAGCGACAACAGAGAAACTTAGATATGATGAAATATCCATTCTTTCATAATTTATAGCCTAACAAAAGGAGAAAAGATCTATGAACGGATCAGTTCTTGACAATACACAGTGACAAAACACTTGCAGTGGCACAGCTACTCACACCAATTCAACCCGCTTAAATACAAATTTAAAATAAGAAGAATGCATGCATTTCCTGTAACAAGTGCAACCAATTGCTATAGCTTACAATAAAACTACAGCAATGTTAGGGAAACATGCAACCTTTTCTTATAACAGCAAAAGTCTAAAGTACTTTGCAAAACTGTGTAGAAAGGCGATTCAGAAATAGCCAGAGAACAAATACCACTAAGCTCCAATTCATGAAGCCAAGACTATCTGAAGCTTCCGTAGTTAGGATAACTTGCTAAAATGTGTAAGAAAGAAAAGTGATGACATAGGGTAGAGATGAGATAGAAAAAGCAAATACTAAAGGAAAAGGAATAAAACAATGTTAGAAGCTTCTAGAAGTATTCTATAAGCATATTCTAGAAGCTTCAACTTAACCTAATACAACTTAAAAGATGCAAGTACTATCTCAGTGTGAAGTATCAAAATGTGGAGCAATTTGATCAAAAGCACTCTGTTTTTCCAGTGCTGATTACATATCTTAAGTTCATTCTCTTTTTTAAGAGAACATGCTGCCTGAAAAAGAAAACTGAGGCTCCAGAAGTCTAAGGTAGAACTTGCAGTCTGAGAGCCAAACATGCCAAAATGGCTTCAAGAAACCCTTCTTCATCTCAGGAAAGGAGATTTCCCTTAATTTAGATACTTGATAAACACAAGAGGAACATAACTCGATTAAAAGACAAATCTAAGCTCCAGCAAAATTTCTCATGAGTAGATAATTAAGAAGAAATCCAGTCATGTTAAACAATAAATATTTCTCCTTTCTAATTCTTGAAAACTTTTACCTGTTCAGAAATAATCGTCTGCAGCTTCTGAACTTCCAATTTTAAAGTTTTGTTTTGGTCATTTAGGATCTGGAAGAAAGAATTTACCGACTGTTAAGGACAAGGTAAAAAGTAACCATCTGAAAGGGTTCTTAGACAATCAAACCCTTATTATTGGTTTAAGTTCTCATAAAAAGGTACATTATACTCAGGCATAAGAACTCAAATCTAGGGCCCAGCACAATAACCTAGTGGCTAAAGTCCTCGCCTTGTAACGGCTGGCATACTAAATGGGCGCCGGTTCATGTCCCGGCAGCTCCACCTCCCATCCAGCTCCCTGCATGTGGCCAGGAAAAGCAGTAGAGGACGGCCCAAAGCCTTGGGACCCTGCACCCATAGTGGGAGTCCTGGAAGAGGCTCCTGGCTCCTGGCTTTGGATTGGCTTAGCTCTGGCCATTGCAGCCAGTGGAGAAGTAAACCAGCAGATGAAAGATCTTTCTCTGTGTCTCCTTTCCTCTGTATGTCTGCTTTCCAATAAAAAATAAATAAATCTTCAAAACACTCATATAATGGATACACTGTCAAACCAGTTGGCTCTGAACAGACTAGTACTGCAGCAAGATGGAGAAAGGCCAAACAGTCACAAACACAAATCAGCAGCTGAAAGCTCAGGGAACACGTACAAGCACATCTCAGACGCCTATCTTAAGAACAGAATCTGCTGGGAAAAACAGGTTTACTATAAAAAGCCTATCTGCAGACACCCCAAAATGAGGTACTGAACCACTGTTTCAGAGCGACTTCTCCTATGAGGAACACGTCAGAGTTTATGGAGGAGTGGGCCCACATCCCAAATCACAGTGCCTGGACTCAAGTCAACCTCTGCTTCGTTCCACCCTCCTGCTAATGTACCTGGGAGGCAAAGTTGATGGGCCAAAGCCCTGATTTCTGCTATGCTAAATGGAGGACCTAATGCAAGTTTCAGGCTCCTGGCTTTGGTCTGACCCAGCCTCAGCTTTGGGAGCATTTGGCATGTGAACTACAAGGATGTGAGATCTCTTTCCCTTTTGGGCACTCTGCTTTCCAAATAAATAAATAAATGTATTTTGCTTTAAATATCATGAGGAAGACACATTTATTTAAGTAGAACAAAGTTTTGAAATCTAAACACATCTAGAAAAACTAACATTTCGAGATTCACGTCAATCAAAAATTGCAAAAAATTATTCTAAGGAAGCTGAGTTCACAAGCGTTAATCACATACCTTGAATTCTTCCATTCTGTTTGAAATTTCACGTTGTAGCTGTTCTTCAAGCAATCGTATTTTATCATCTTTTACATGAATGCTATAAGAGAAAAACATCAATTAAAATAGTTTACACATTCAGAAATTTTTACAAATCACATACATTAACTGTCAGTTATATACAGTAATATTTTCTATAACAGTTAACTTAAGCATGTTTTAATGGCTTTATATGAAGCTTTCATCACCTTTTCTGCATCTTCTCCAATTCATGAGCAGCAGCAGCCTGTGTCAGAAATAAGAACTGTATCATTTCTTAGGAAGTACTTAAAATTATTCTTCCATTTATTTTTACATATTAAAGTTGTTCTCTTAGATTTGGAATAACTTACAAGAATAAAACATATTTGTGTTGCTGTCTGATTTTTATTTCTCACTAGTCAATTCTTATCCCAATAAAACATGTCTCCTTTTCAGATTCAACAGCAAAAGCAAAAACAATTCAGCCCATGAACAGTTTAAGACTCCTCTGTAAACACAGAAGTGACAGCTCCCTGAACCAAACATTATGTCAGCATAAAACAACACTATCAATGAAAATAAGAATAAATGAGAACTCTGAAGTAAGTGCTCAAAGCAATGAACATCCACCTGCTCAGCTGCCAGGGCCTGTAATTTCTGCACTTCAGCTTTTAGTAAGAAGTTCATATTCTGTATACCCTACAAGAAAAAAAGAATACCCTGTTAAAACTGCTATGACCAAATTTAAAGCTGTAATTCATCTTAAGAGCTTCAAATTACAAATTTCTTAAATCAGAAACAGAAACCATCAATTCTCATTAGTCTTTTCCTCAGGTTATTGTGAATTACATCACGTAAGAAATCCTTTTTTCCTTCTTAGTAAACTAGAGAATGGTGCAGTTCAGCAGAGATACACCTTCCAAACTGGTTCTAAGGGTTTTTTTTCCATTTCTCACATGTACGTGTTCACCTACAATATACACATGTGTAACTTAATTTCATCTTGTAAACTACTGAGCTTTTATATAAACTACCGTACCTTAAGTTCCTCCTCTTTACTTGCTAAATGATCATGTTCATTTGCTAAAGAATCTTCAGTCTGTTTTATCTGCTTATCCTTTTCTGCAATCCTTTAAAAGGAAATATATTTGTACATTCAATAACAATCAAAAGTCAAATCACAAATAAAAGGTTAAAAGTCTTAAATAGCATTATCCTTAAATAGCTCCTCACAAAACTGTGCCTTCTTTCTATCGTCCTAATAAATACAATGTATTAACACTACTACTTCAAATACATACTTCTATTTTAAAACTCAAAAAGGTTCATTAACTTAAGTTCAGAAGGCTGGCAATATCAAAAACAGATTTCAGGTTCCAAATTTCTGAATTCTAGTAATCTATAAAAAACCATACATGACATCCAGACACACACAACCATAGGACCTTGTTTTAGGTACATAACCACATAGTTAAACCCAGAAAGACTACAACTACTTACTAGATACAAAAATGAATTTACTTGCACTACTCAAATGCAATGACCTCTTCTACACAGCTGCTAACAACCTCAATGAAATAAAGTTTCCCTTTTCTTGTAATGAATACACAGTAACAGAATATATAACGTGTAAGGAACCAACTTACTAAAAGGGGGAAAAAAAAAGGCAAGAAAAGAAGTTGGTCCAAATCTAGCTCACAGAGTTTTCCAAATGGGACAGAGTATCAAGCTGGTGGTAAGCACTAAACCTCGCAAGGAGCAGTTAGTGGCGACCATATGATTGTAAGAGAAGTGTGGGAAGGTAGGCTTACACTTTGTGTAATTCCTCTGCAAGAGCTGAAGCGGAGTTCTAAGAAAGAAAACAGTGTCAACATACAACCTTTTGAGAGAAAGCTTAAAATTTGCATAATAATCGTAACAGAGCTTCAAAAAATACAACAAATTAGTCTACAAAGTTGTCAGGAGACACATTGTGAGTGTTCAACAAAGATGAGCTACCATTCCGAAAGCATGTCTGACTACCAACAGCCAGTATCAGGGAATTAGCTATAAGACATTTAGACCGGAAGCTGACAGGCCTGGGAACTATTTAAATGACAAGAAACGAATTTATAGGAAAAATAGCCACAAAAGCATTTCATTTGATCCCTGGGCAGCTTGACTCTTAACTAACAACTTCCAATAATGAATGATCTACTTCATGAATAAGATCATTAAGTAGCCTGGTAAAGCACATCATCATCTTTATTTTCAAAAGGCATTTATAGCATTCTTAAATTAACTGGTTCCTGAGCTTTCTAAAGCTATCTCACTGCAGATCACTAAAGCCCTCAGTCCAGGGTAACTTGATAATACACCCATGTTTTCCACACCCACACCTTTGTCCCCTAGTACGTCACCTACAGTTTCTATCAACAACTCAATTTAAACAAACAAACAAAGATTTGCTTCTCACCCAAAACTTTGAGAATCTGAACTTGTCTGAACTTTAACTTTCAGACTTCTAAACTAAACTTAGGCTACAAACAATGGCTAGAATTTTTGAAATTTAAATTCATGGTACATATACAATGAAAACAAGTACTTCTTGGAGGTTTTTACCTTTTTCCTAATGTTACTTACATTCTAAATAACAGATGAATGTTACCAAAGAACAGCACATCTTACAACACACGTGGAACACTTCAGAAAGTTCACCAGTTACTACGGGATAACTATCCCCTTTTGCAAGCAAAATCTCGGGATGGTTACACTGTGAGGCTTTAACTTAGTGGATATTTTAGTGCATAAACTACTGTTCTAGACACCATTTGGCCAACTCCCTATTTTATGACAAGACACAGACAACTGTTCATCATATGGTAAAAGCTCTCTAACACTTTCCTTTCCTGTCAATTGGATTTTAATTTCTTTCTTCCATGTTCTCCCCAAGCCTGTGCTTTTATCAGAGCATCATCACTTTCTGATTCACTAACTAGTGTCTCTACTACTAACCTAGACTTCAACACTCCACAAGCATACAAATGCCTTTTAAATACTTGTGAACCTATTATTAACGATAAGCAGTAAGAAAGCACCATTTACCTGGGCTGCAATCTGGGAATGGAATTGTTGAATTTGAGCTTTCAAAGCCTCATTCTGCTCCAAAATATCCTTTAGAAATTTCAATCAAAAACATAAAGTATGTTATTAATAAATATCTCAATGTATATAAACATAATGAGTTACATCTATTCATCTTCAAAGAGGCATGCTTAGATTCCAAAAGGCATCACTATCAACAACTAGGAATTGTATTCAGGGTCCACTGTTAGAAATTAAGGGTATGCAGCGTAAGCTTTTTCGTCTGATCTCGGAAGCTAAGCAGGGTTGGGCCTGGTTAGTACTTGGATGGCAGAAATTAAGGGTATGTTATGCCCTTCCTAATCTAATACAAGGAGCATAATGAGCACAGCTGCAGGCACACTGGACAGTGCTCAAAGGTTAGGCAATCGTCCATCAGTACTCCAGAATGAGGGTGAGGCATACCATGCTCTCACCTATGCTCAATCCACCTTTGTGTTTTGTTTTTTTTTAAAGAAACAGAAAGAAATACCTGAACTTGCATTTGTAGAGATTCTTCTTTGTTCACCCTTTTCTGCTCTGACTCCATTAACTGCATTAGTCTTTGCTCCAATTGTTGTTTTGAAACCAAGTTATCTGTAAGCTTGCTATGCAGACTCTGTACTTCATTTTCTTTGGCCACAAGTTTACTTTGCAAATCTGTAAAGAAGTATCACCTTTTCATAAAAGGTCATAAATTAACTCCTAGTTACTCCTAAGGAATCTTTATGATAGACATTATTTCCTCTAGAAACTCTAATCCAAGCACCTGCCACACTGTACTAATCTCCTGTCCTAGGGAGCAAGCATCTTGAAATCAGACACGGCCTTTTTTCGGTATCGAAGACTGTCTGTATATTCAATAATTATGTATTAAAAACCTGAATAGTACACACTAAAATGAAATAATACATAAAAACTATCTTCTGTTTCCCAAAAGAGCTCTGTCTACGGCCATACCACCCTGAATGCGCCCGATCTCGTCTGATCTCGGAAGCTAAGCAGGGTCGGGCCTGGTTAGCACTTGGATGGGAGCCCAAAAAGAGCTCTGACAAAGTCACTCTTTACGTTCCCTGCAAATTCCTTGAACTTCTCCTGCCTGGAAACATCTAATACTCAACAACATCAAAAAAATGCTAGAAAATAATCCCATTATCTACAGATACACAAATGTTCCAATTAAAATGTTGTTATTTTTCTATCTTTAATGAGCCCAAACAAGAAGGAAAGCAGGAAACAAACACAAATTATGTTCACGCAATCAGAAAATAAATTTAAGACATAAACACAGTAAGTAAGACAAACTAAATAGTGATGATGACTAATTTGGCAATAAAAAATGAGAAAGTGTTCCAAAAAGTTATCAGCTATTTATTGTAAGAATAGCCTCGTTGCCTTATAAAACAAATTAAAAACTGAGAGTTAGTGGTGAGGGCAATAGGGAAGATGTATGAGAGATCAACACCAATGACAGAAAGACAATGCAGGAAAGAAGAGAAAATGTGTGTGCACCTGTGTGTGTCTCTCTCAAAATGTGCTTGTTATCTCTATACAAGACACTAACAGCAATAAAATCCAATAAAGAACTCCTAAAACTTAAAACACAAATGGTGATAAAATTCAGATGACAAGAATTCATATGAGCAGAATATTTAACACTAAAAAAGTTAAAACATAACAAATAATTTTGAAGATATTAATACAGACCGAAAGTTCTATATCCAACCAAAAAGTGTGAAGGCAGAAATAAAAGCATTTTCAGATACACAAAATACAACTCAACAAATGTACCTCAAGGCATACTCTCATGAAGTTACAGGAAAATGTGCTCTATTAAATGAATGAGGAAATCAAGAAAGATAGCAATACACAGGACCAATCAAATAGGGCACAGCGACAAAAAACAAAATTGAAGAGACAGCCATGAAATCAATCTAGCAAGCAACATGTGCTAGGGTAGAACAGAAGACTGTGAGGGAGATCATCAGGAGAAGCTGACAGACTCCCTACCTTGTGTTTATGATGCTGAGATGGGTGAGTGGGTGGATATGGCAGTGTCTAGATCTCAAAGGGCGTTAACCACAGGTAAAATAATACACAGTAAGACAAAAGATCAAACAGGTGGAAAAGTAAAGCAGAGATTAGCTCTAGAAAGTAATCAGTAGTTCAAGGAACAGGGAAGAGATTCCTCGATGGGCACAAAGTCACAGACTACAGGAGGTATGAGTTCTGGTGTCCTATTACACAGCAGTGTGATCACAAGCAATGCACTGTACTGTGCAGCTCTCAGTAACTAAAAGGGAACACCATGAACTACCTCATCACAGAGAAATCATGAATGTCTGGGATGGTGAATAACCTAAATATCCTGGAATCGACTGCTACCCAATGCGTAAACACACCAAGATAGCGCGCTGAACCCTACAAAGATGTCAACAAAACATTTTAAGGAAAAAAAAATCAGTTCTTATGTTTATCTTGGCTCAGCAATAAATTAGTATCATAATGATATAAACAAACAACAAAGATTTAATGAGTAAGTCTGTGTAATCAAGAAATGAGTAGAACAAATGGTGTGAGAGTGTTAAGGCCTCATTTCCTGCAGCAAAGGTGGATGACTATCAAACAGTATGTGTGTGAACACTGCATTTGTTTAGAAATGCAAAATACAACACTGAAAGCAAAAGGCAAAATTCTAGAGCAATTCCTTCTGGTAAAAGGAAGATATCATCTCTATAGTCATATATAGCTCATCAAAGAAAATCTTTATTCTTTATTGATGAGATATAAAATATTAGATGTAGGGGCTGCTGCGATGGTTTCATAAGCTAAGCCTCCTCTTGCAGCACAGGCATCCCAATCCAGCTCCCTGTTTATGGCCTGGGAAGACAGGAAAGATGGCTCAAGTCCTTATACCCCTGCGCCCACGTGGGAGACTGGAAAAAGCTCTTGGGCTTCCGATCAGCTCAGCTCTAGCCATTGCAGCCACTGCGGGAGTGAACCAGTAGATGGAAGGTTCTCTCTCTGTAGCTCTGCCTTTCAAATAAAAACAGATTTTCCATTGCTTTAAAGCAAAACATTAATTTAAATATCAATTTTTTAAAAAATAAGCTAATGTTTTTCAATAAAAAATTACATAAAGAGAAATGGGTCCTCAAGTATATTGGATGCATTGAATTATTTCAATCAGAGGTTTATTCCTGAGGTGGGAGACAGAGGCAGAGGTCAAAGGAGCCAAAATTGTGCATGGTCTATCCTTTCACCTGGTACTATATTCTACCAGCTCACTCTTTCATAGGGAAAAACAGAGCACCAGACACATAAATGTAAACAGCATGAACCCCATTGTCTCCCACATGGAGCTACCAAATCACAAGTGAGTAGTAAGTTAGTATTTATTAAGCAGGCACAGGTTTAAGTAAAATGCTAGGACTGGTAATAGTCTATTTTTCTCTTCATCACATAAAATAGAGTCTTTTCTTAGAAATGAAAAATAAAATAAAGAACTATCAAGGAACAAAGGGAATAACTACATAAAGACAGCACACAATCAATGATCCTATCATTTTATTATGTTCTATAATTTTACCTACAAACTACTGCTTCAGTCTCCAAAGCTAACAGGTTGATTACAAAATGCTAACAAATGTCAAAAGAAATAAAGATTTTGGGGGAAGTATAAAATCCACTTTTCTTGCACTATAACCACAACACCCTACTGCACTTTGTTCACAGAGGGAAAGGGAGAACTCTCCTCCCAGTTCTCTACCCCGCTGACATGTTACCTTGCTGTGCAGCATCATGCTCTGCGGTTCTCTTCCTGATGTAGCTCTGAACGTCTTCCCACCTTCTCTCAGCTTCTTGTAGTTGAACCTTAATGTTTAAAGGGAGGGTGGCAAGGACAGGGAGGGTGGCAAGGGTGGGAAAGACAAGGTAGCATAAACTCAAAGGCTCAAATCTAAAAAGAAAAAAAATCTTCTACCGCTAGTTGAGTCTTAAAACTGCCTACTGCAATGAGCTTCCCATGTTTTATCGTAATAAACACGATAATAAGCTTCAAAGGCTTATTTAGCAGCCACAGTCATCATGCAACCTACTATACAAGACATACAGATTAGAGATTAGTTCACACACTCAGTATTTTCAGAATTGGAGCAAAATGCCTAGCTATTCCAGTGTACAAATTTGATACACTTAGCTATGACCTGTTTTCCACTGGTCTTCCAGCTGATATGTTTCTAAAAAATGTGACAGTGCCTACTAAACCTCAGCAAGTCCCTAAATTTGTATTTTGAGGTACATGTATTTTAAGCACAACACTCCAATTACGACTATAGTCTTTAAAACCATTATCTGCTTATCCACATTCATATAGAATTACTTCCGTCCTTAAACACCAGCAACAAATCTGCCAGCAGGATTAACATGAAACAAAAGGGCATTTAATGTTTGTCAGTTTCATGTAGTAACCAAGAAAACACCAAGAAATGTTAAGTTCACTATTTTCCACTCAATAATTCTCAAAATCCTTTTAAACCATGCTACTCTGCAACTGGCAAACACAGTGAGGTTATACTGAACCTACACAAATCAACTTTGCTTTCTACAATTCCTTTCCTCAATAAAAGAATGGATAATTTTCTATCGTCTCATGCGATGTGCACACAGTCCAGAGTGCATGCAAAATGATACAGTAATGTGCTTCTCCCTCAGCTGCTCTAAGCAACCCTACTTTTCTCCTTCGAGTATCAGCATCTCACTGAGCCAAACACCACTTTGCTGGCTAAAGATCCAGTGAAGCAATTTTTTGTATATCACTCTCAAGCATGAGTCACTGGAACATTCTCTGGTCTTCTACACAAGCAAAGCAAAGCTACTTATCCAACAGTGAAAGAAAATTAGACTTTACTGGACTTAACTTATTAGACTTTTTGCATTTACAGATGATAAAATGGATGTTAAAGGTAATTTTACATTTTTTTATTTACACATATAGAACACTAATCCCACTTATAAGATGAAATTCTATTACTTACACTGATCAATCAGGTAATTTTATTTTTTAAAAAAGAAATATTTATATGAAAGGGAGAGTGACAGAGAAAGAGATATATCTTCCATTTTGCTGATTCACTACCCAAGGACCACAGCAGCCAAGGCTGGCGCAGGACACAGCCAGAAGTTCAAAGATTCATCCAGGTCTCCCACATGAGTAAAAGGGGCCCAAGAACTTGAGCCATCCTCTTCTGCCTTCCCAGGAGCATGAGCTTCAGGAAGCTGGATCAGAAGCAGAGCAGCCAGGACTTGGGCCAGCACTCCAGTGGAGAATGTCACCATTACAGGGGACAGGGTGTGTCACTGAGCTGTAATACCAGCCCGTAATTTATTTTATACCTAGTCTTTAACTTCAAATACAAGTGCACGCACAATTCTTTCATCATAGTACGCATTTTTTCAGCCCCAAAAAGCTACAAACTATGCTTCTCAAGCCTATACACATACACATGCAGGTCACTGAACTACATGTCAACATTATCCGTGAAATAATAAATACATGTGGCGATCTATCACCTTCAACTGAGTGACCGCTTGCTCAGCATTCTTCTTCTGCACTTCCTCTTGCTGGAGCTTTCCCGTCTTCTCAGTCAGCTCATTCACCAACCTCGCATAATCCTGGCGCAGTTTATTTAGTTCTGCAGCCTGCCTAAAAACAGTAACTAGATTAGGAATTTCCCAGTATTAGAAACACATACAAGGAACAAATAAAATGGTTCTGCTGAGCTAGTAATTCCATTTACAGTCAAGTGAAAAAGAACATAATAACAACTAGCAATAAAGGGTGAGTATAATTCCTGAGTAAGTGTAGCATTTACATAAATTATGTAAATATATATATATATATATATATATATATATATATAAAAAGAATGGATGACCACAAACTCATGAGCATGAATAAACAGTGCATCAAAGAGTCTTCTGAAAACCTATTAAAATCAACCAGAGTACTGACTCTGGGTAAGCAAAGTATTAGACTCTCGCACGGACTGCTAAGCACGGCTCCAGAACTAACCACACCACTATCACAGAGAACGTGCCTTAACATGCAGGTTCCCAGGCTCCACCACATGGCCACTAGAGCACACTGGACTAGAGACAGGATGCAACATGCTTTTTCAACTAACATGACAGATGCTTTTACAGGATAAGGAAGGTTGAAAACCACTGCTGCAAGGGGTAGATGATTTAAAATTTGTAAATTCTGTCTCATAAATTCATACGCTGTTCCACTGGTAGGACTAGTATTTTTTTAAAAGTTTAAATATAATATATAAATACATCTATGTAAATATGTAATTTTTCACATAAAATGTAAATACATAGAATTTTTATACAGCTAAAGTTCTTCACATGGAGAATTATTTTTGAAAAACAAATCACTCTAGAAACAAATTGTAAGAAACAAGACCAGCCGGGCCCGGCGGTGTGGCCTAGTGGCTAAAGTCCTCGCCTCGAATGCCCCGGGATCCAGGGTGGGCGCTGGTTCTAATCCCAGCAGCTCCACTTCCCATCCAGCTCCCTGCTTGTGGCCTGGGAAAGCAGTCGAGGACGGCCCAAAGCTTTGGGACCCTGCACCCGCGTGGGAGACCCGGAAGAGGTTCCAGGTTCCCAGCTTCGGATTGGCACAGCACCGGCCATTGCACTCACTTGGGGAGTGAATCATCAGATGGAAGATCTTCCTCTCTGTCTCTCCTCCTCTCTGTATATCCAGCTTTCCAATAATAATAAAAATAAATCTTAAAAAAAAATACATTTTAAGGAAACAAGACCAGCCAATTACTATCAAACACTACTTTGAGAATTCAAGAAAATGACTCCGCCGCTCAGTTAAAAAGTTGAGCAGTTAGAAGCGTACTTGCTCTCCAACTGGTTCGTCGTGTTGCTGACGGCATCCCTCAGAATACCATTCTCCTGCTTCAGGTGAGCTATCTCGGCTTCCATCTGTTCACGAACCTGCTGAAACTAATTGTTTTACACACGTGAGATTTTAAAAAACAAAGATGGCCAAAGCTACCTTTTAAAAATCTTATTTGATAAGATTGTGAAAAACACCCTCAGAATGAAATTTTAAATCATTTTTCCAATTAAAAACAAATCTGAAGAATTATATTTTTAGCAATGAATGCAAAGTAAATATAAAGTATATATAACATAAAATGAGGTGCACAAATGTGCAGTTCAGTGCTACTCCTCCGGCTGTACAACCATGACTATATCACCTGCACACCTTTGTCCACCTTTTAATACAAACCCCAGAAGCAGTCTTGCAGTGAAGTTACCCACATTTAAGACAGAGGGCCTGGGCTGCACTTGAGGCTCAACTTCCTGATAATGAAAACCACGGGACGTAGCAGGTGATGGCTCAGCTAATTAGGCTGCTTCACTCAGATCTAGCATGCATTCCCACTTCTGGTTCCAGAGTTTGTAAACCAGCAGACAGAAGAGAAGCGTGCTCTTTTTCTGCTTTTCAAATGAGTAGATAGTTTTAAAAGAAAACCTCTGTTAAAAGCAATCACTTTCCATTTTTCCCTCTTCCAGTCCCTGGTAACCACCATTCTCACTATTCTCCTGACCACTAATGTGGATTTCAGAATTACATCATAAGATAAAGAATAGTGACTCTTACTTCCGTGTGTAATTATTTTAGAGAAATGAGTAGAAGCCTGCATGACTTGCAACAGCAGCATCACACACCGGAGCAACAGCCTGGTCCCCACCACTCTACTTCCACTCCAGCTCACAACAGCACCCAGGCAAAGCAGCGGAAAACGGCCCATGTACTTGTGCCCTGCAATCCACATGGGAACCCAGATGGAGTTCCTGGCTCCTGTCTAAGCCTGCCCCGGCCCTGGCTATTGCAGCCATTTCAGGAATCAAACAGCACGTAAATATCTTGTTCATTTTTTTCTCTGTCATTTTTTTTTAAAAATTTTTAATTGGAAAGGCAGATTTACAGAGAGGAAAGACAAAGAGAAAGATCCTCTATCCACTTGTTCACGGGCCCAAATGGACACAAGAGCCAAAGCTGAGACAATCTGAAGCCAGGAGCCAGGAGTTTCTCCTGGTCTCAAGGCTTTTAATCCTCCTCTGCTCTCCATGGCATAAGCAGTGAGCCAGAAGTGGAGCAGCCAGGACACAAACCAGCACCTACATGGGATGCCAGCGCTGGCAGGGAAAGGACTAGCCGATTGAGCCATAGCACTGGTCCCCACTTCTCTGTCATTCTTTCAAGTAAACATTAAAAAAAGAAAGAAAGAAATAGCTACTGATAATCTTATTAATAACTCAATTAAGAAACTAGTTTTTCCAGAGAACTTCTGCAGAATTTACAATCTATCCTCCATAAGCAATCAAATTAATGATGAATCCCTCGACTATTTTTCACGTTCCATAAAAGATGGTGCTACATGTATCTGACTGATTTTCAAAAGGGCAATAAATAGGAACCACGAAGCGCTCACTTGAGGCTAGTACAGCCAGCTGCACGAGAGCATAGCAGATGGCAGAGAGGACAGCTCGAGTGGCAGACAAGGAGCAGCTGGCAGTGTGCGTGACAAGGGGCACGGCGGAGGCATCACTTTTTAAATTTTTTGTTTGTTTTTGGTAGCAGTAGTATTTTAATGGAAAACTCTGATAACTGCAATACCATAACACTGATGAATCATTTTAAACTTTGTAACAGACTAAAGTAACTATCTAATGAATAGTTTTATCAAAAAATAATTATAATACCCAGTAAGGAGCTACAATTATCCTAAGATGAAATAACACACTAAGAAGCAATCTAAGCACTGATTTTAAGAATAATCAAAAATAAAATCTCTTTAACATTTCAGACCAAATTATAGACTGTGCAAGAGAGAACAAAGGCAAAGGATTCAAACTAGCTCATCATACTGGAAAATAAAAACAACCTGAATCACAGACAAGACTGAGTTCTGACTAGTATTAAATTAGAGGTAATGGCAGGCGTTCCAATTTGAAGTATATACTAACAGATGAATAATCATTTCAATAAAACACTAGTCCAGAAAGCCCAATTAAGGAGAGCATATACACTCACTTGGCAAGCACATCTAAGTCATGATCTTCAATAGCCTCTTTATCACTAACAAAAAAATACAAATTCACTGATCCAGTCCTACCTAGATTCACAGGACAGTAAGAACTGAAGCTCCCAAAAAAGTGATGGAAGGCAGATCAGCGAGTATAGACAGACAGTCGCTTAACCCAAAGCCCTGAAGACCTGCTTCACCGACACCTCTCTCCTCTCACACCAAGCTCTGTTTAGTTCTCATGTCATACTTAAACTCATCCCCTCACTGACCACACATGATTCCAGGGCCTTATTCCATGACTTGAACTCCTGCAAAACCTTCCTTTTCCCACCTTCCTTTGCCTTATTCCACTCTCCACACTGTTGTCACAGTAATAACTTAAAACACTAATATAATCACATGGCTGGGTTACTTAAATTTCTCATCTGGCTCCAGTCTTCCAGCACCTGAGGCCCTTTAAGAGGGATCCCTTATTTCTTTCTCCAGATCTATTCTCAATGCCAGTCCTGATTCCCAAATACTACATTTTTTAAAGAACTACTTATTTATCTGAAAGGCAGAGTTACAAAGAGAGAAGGAGAAATCAAGAGCTATTTTCTATCCATTGGTTCATTCCCCAATTGGCCACAATAACCAGGGCTCAGCAAGGCTGAAGCCAGGAGCCTAAAGCTTCTTCAGGGTCTCCTACAAGTGTAAGGCACAAGCTCTTGGGCCACCTTCCACACCTTTTCCAGGAACATTGGCAGGGAGCTGGATTAGAAGTGAAATAGCCGGACTCAAACCTGGATCCATATGGGATGCCAGCATCACAGGCAGTCGCTTTACCTGCTGTGTCACAATGCCAGTCCCCAACTACCACCTCTCTCACAGCATTTCTCACAAACTGTTGACACTGCACAACCTGCAGCAGAAATGCCTAAAGCACATTCTTCAGGTACCCACCACACTGAGCCATCGTCTCTAGGGACAGAACTAAGGAATCCCACCAAATAACTTTAAGACACAGTGCCTATTTCTTAACTACCTTGCTTAACCACACCTAATTGTTTCAAAAGGTTCTACATAACCGCCCTCCAATACCACACTGCTTCCAAGTACCCAACATTGTGCTTAATTGTCATGGTCTACTTGGGTTACTGCTTCCAGCCTCCCCAGCTTATCCTTACCCACAAAAAGCAGCGTTCTTCAGGAAAAGGAGTTAATTTGCCATTAGGTGTTAATGGCAGAGCACAGAGTCTTGCACATACAAGGCATTTAAAAGTGTGCTAATTCAAAATGAAACTATACCTTTATCTGCATTTGTTGAGCCTCCTGGTAACTGACACGCATTTTGTTTTGAAACACATTATGTTCCTTTTCTAGTGTTCCAATCCGATCTTTCATCCTTGCAATAACCACATTGCTTCGTTCTTTCTCTGTCATTATCTCCTGGGAGAGCAAATCAGAAAATAATTATGAAAATCTGGCTAGCAAAATAATCAGCTTTCAACAATAAGAACATTTTAATATCAATAAAATGATCATGAATGCAGAACCATTAAGTGCATACCTAAAAAGCCAAAAGTTAAAAAATTCTACACATATCACCTGCTCTTCACCCCAGTTCCATTCAGAGCCACTGTATCATGCTGTTTCCTATTATTTCAAATGTACTACCTGGTTTAAGAGTTACATGCCACGTACTTAGAACACATCTGCATTCTAACTGGATTATAAGAAAGAACACTTTAGGGCCCGGTGTGGTGGCCTAGTGGCTAAAGTCCTCACCTTGAACACGCTGGGATCCCATATGGGCGCCAGTTCTAATCCCAGTAGCTCCACTTCCCATCCAGCTCCCTGCTTGTGGCCTGGGAAAGCACTCGAGGACAGCCCAAAGCCTTGGGACCCTGAACCCATGTGGGAGACCTGGAGGAGGTTCCTGGCTCCTGGCTCCTGGCTTCAGATCAGCTCAGCTCCAGCCATTTTGCTCACTTGGGGAGTGAATCATCAGATGAAAGATCTTCCTCTCTATCTCTCCTCCTCTCTGTATATCTGACTTTGTAATAAAAATAAGGAAATCTTTAAAAAAAAAAAAAAAAAAGAACACCATCTAATTCTCTATTACTCCCAGTGTCAGTCCTTTATAAAGTAAGGGAAAGGTCTTGGAAAAAGGTCAAGAAAGGCAAAACAGAAGTATTTTTCCCAGAGGAAAAGACTGGGACCAGTCTATGGTGGAATAAAAGCTTGCAATAAGGGCTAGTAAAAACCAAAAAGAAAATTTTTATCATCTTCCCAAGCACTGCAAACTCCTGGAACACTAATCATCACTGCACATAAAAACCAAGCAGCTTTAAAATGACTTGCAGTGACAGTTAGTCCACGTCTCTGCTCTAAGAAAATGTGTAAGAAAACTTCAAACTTTCAGTAACTTATGACTATCCGTGTTAATATAGACATTTATATGGCTATATTAATGCATCTTTACATTGATATAATACATATCTTAAAAAAAGAAATGAGTTACCTCAAAGAAAACAGTTCATCTATTTCCTTTTTTTTTTCGGGAGGGGGAGTTAATTTTTCTCATCTCAGGCAGAACCACAGAGAGAATGATTCCGCAAAAAAGCACAAGAGCCCGTCCGCCCAAAGGTTCACTCCTCAAAAGCCTGCAAGAGTTAGTGCTGGAGAAGCCAGAGGTCTGGAGCTCCATGCAGGTCTCCTAAGCAGGCAGCAGAGGTCTACATACTCGAGCCATCTTTTGCTACCTGCCAGGATGCATTAGCAGGAAGCTGGACTGGAAGCAGAGCAGTGGAGATGCCCAAAAGCCACTACTACGTGGGATGTGTTCACCCCAGCAACAGCTTCACCCCCACCTCATATTCACCTACTCCTAATTTTTTAATTGCAGACAAAAAGTAAGAGCTACATAATTGTAAGGGACACTTACTTTCATTAGCAGCTCTGATCTTAATCTAATCAGGTAATTCCAATGACTTTATTTAGCTTCAAAATCACAGAAATCATTTACCTTCAAATAAAGTCACTCTCTGAAGTCATCACCAGCTAAGTGAATGACTCATAAAGTGTCTTTACTATTTCTAATCTCTAAAAAGGAGAAATAGGCAGTTCAAGAAGAACGTGATCACATTTTCTCTAGTTATCAGGGTATAGGACATTACAAAATGTCTTTAAAAACAAAAACCGGGAATGCTGGTTTGAATCCCCACTATTCCACCTGTGATCCAGCTGCCTGCAAACGCACCTACAAAGGCAGCAGGAGACAGCCCAGGTCCCTGGGTACCTGCACTCACCTGGGAAAACCCAAAGAAACTCTTGGCTCCTGGCTTCAGTCCAACCAGGCATTGGCCATTACTACCATTTGAGGAATGAACCAGCAAATGGAAGAACTCTCTCCCAAAATAAGCCTTTCACATAAATCTCCAAAGAAACAAAAAAGTAACTTTAAAATCCTCTCAGACGAAAACTTCTTAGAAAAACTTGATCACAAGGACCTCTGCATAAAGTATCTGTGCACAAGTCTCACATTTATCCTATAATGAAGATTTAAACAAGATCCCACCAAGTTTTGTGCTGCCACGGAGAACAGATTTAGGTCAGAGCCAATTAAACTCCCGCACATCTGAACAGAATGCCTCTGCTATTTTGAAAGTAGGATATCTATAAGTACTGTTATCCTAAATTCATAACTCCACAATAGGATAGAATATCATGTCAGAATGAGACACATCCCTTCCCTCCAAAAATTCCAAAAGTGGTTTTGTAGAGCACAGGCTTCTTATTCAGGTAATTAAATCAGGAATTGTGGACAGTTTCCAAGATGTTTCACAGCCCGATCAGCAGGTGTCTGGAGCAGCAAGGTCCTCACCTGTGCCAACTGTTTACACCGATCCTTGGTGGCAGCAGCATCCTCCTTCACAGCCACCAGTAACTTGTCCTTTTCCTGAAGCTGATGTACAAGTGCAGTCAATTCGCCCTTACTGGACTACAATTTAAAAAGGAATTGTAGAATTCGTGAACAAGAGCTAATGAAACTAAATGCAGTATCTGACATCAAGTTGTGGGCCAATAAAATGATCATGAAATACTATAACATTATTTATTCTGTTTGGCAAAATATATTCTGAAATTATCGATCAGAAACAGAGTTTTACAAAGAATTACAGAACTTGAAATTCTAAATCCAGAGTCAAGACCATGATTTCCCCTAATTTTGTCCTAGCAGGCGAGAAGACAAACTATCAAACAAATGGAAACTTTCATCAATGCAGCTGTCTTCAGTCACCTCCAGGTGTAACATCAGGAAAGAGCTAAACTGTGAAGTTCAAGCAAAGTTTTACAAAACTATATCTGTAGTGATACTGATATATAGACATTTCCTCTCCCTTATTTTTGATTGTTTTTATTTTATTTTAAAATTTTATCTCCCAAATGCAACAACATGCAGTGTTTGTCTTCAGGGGTCTGGCTTATTTCACTCCATGGAATAAGTTCACTCCAGTTGAGTTCATTTGGCCGCAAACGGTAGAATCCCATTCTTTATTATAGCTAATAGTCCACTGTGTATATACACATTTTCTCTTCATCCATTTATCTGACGATTGACACTTGGGTTGATTCCAAATTTTGTCTACTATGAAGAGTGCTACTATAAACATGGTGGTGTAGAGATCTCCTTGATTCGTTGTCCTTTTGGTATATACTCATTAGTGGACTTACTGGATCATACAGCAAGACTTTTCGGTTCCTAAAACAATCTCCAAACCATTTTCCACGGTAACTTCACTAACTTTATGCACGTGAACAGTATGTAAGTGTTCCCCTTTCTCCACATTCTTGCCTGCATTTATCACTCTGTGTTTTGGATTTTGACCACTCCAACAGGGGTGAGGTGATACCTCACTGTGGATTTCATTTGCATTTCCCTAACAGCTGGTGATGCTGAGCATTTCTCCGTGTATTTGTTGGCCACCTGTATGTCTCCTTCTGAAAAGCTACTTAAGTGCTTTGCCCATTTCTCAACTGTATTGGTTGTTTCCTCCATTGTTGAGTTAAACCCACTTTTTCCATTCTTCTCTTTCTTGTCCCCTTTACACAAGACCACAAGTGACCTTTCTGCCCATCCCTCCTAGTCCCTGGACTCTGTGTCTTGCCAACTCCTAGCATTTCCCCTCCTTCCCTCCTCAGCATCCCTTGCAGTGATGTTCCTAGCTGTCCAGCTGCTGGCACTGCCCAGGATCCCTTCCTCCTCAGCATCCCTTGCAGTGACATTTCTAGACCTCCAACAGCTGGTATTGCCCAGGATTCCTTTCTGAGCATCCTTCTCACCAGTCACTGGACTGACCCTGCTCCACACTCGACAGCTGTCTTTACTAAGCAAGGGAATCCACTCACACCTGGACTTTGCAATCTACTGAAAAAATATGGACATGATTCAGTTTCTATGGCAGGAAGAGGAAGAAATTAAACTCCACTAGGTTTCCTCAGATACAGGAACACTCGAAGGCAGAGTTGCTTGAGCAGAGAACAGAATCAGCCTGCTAGAAACCAAGAACAAGATTTTAAACAACTCTAAGGACAAGAGAAAATGGGAACAGTTTCAGAAACACTGGATCTGTTTCACTCACTCTTCACAGACCTGAGCTGCTTAGGTCTGTCTCATTTACCACTCAGTCTCTGGAACTCAAAGCTGTCTCAAACAACGAAGGACTACTCTTGCCCCCTGGGCCACTAGCAACACCCTTAGTCAGGAGACACTTCAACGATTTTTCTTTTTTATTTTAAAAGCAATGATTTTCAACACCTAGATAGTAATATATTAACTTCAGCAAGAGAATTTTTTCCTCCTAGGAGTGTTTCCCAATTTTCAAAATAAATAGCTAACAATTCTTTTTAGATAGGTGCTCACCAAATTTCAATAAAATGAGCCAAAGGACAGATTCTTCACTCAAGAAAGTACTTTGGAACAGAACAATCGGACTGTGTACTCAAAGTCATATAGAATTATCAATTTACTCTCTGAGTACCCTCAAACTCCTTGTTTAATCCAGTCAGGCACCACTGGAGGCTGTCTGACAAGCATAGTACATTACAAAATGCCATGGATTTCTAAAGCACACTGTTAACAGACACTTGGAAGTAAAGACAGATTTATGCTGCTATGAAAAGAAAAGTCCAAACAGTTGCAAGACAAAACAGCAGGAAGAACAATTTGGACTGTGAATTCATGTTTGCCTTATGGAAGCAAAAAGATGGTTCTGTGACACCATCCCAGGTCCAAAGCAGGACCTGTGGCAGTGGTCATTCGATTGATTGGTAGGCAGGTGGCAGACACATGCAATGGGGGAGATGTGCTTCCAACTCTAAACCAGTGATCTAGCTGACCCATTTCAATCCCTCCTTAAAAATTCCTGACCCTTAATCTTAAGGGTTGCTGAAACATGCAGACTCATCACATCTTCTATAGTTACTTATTGCTGATTAGCAGCATAGGGCTTATGCATCCTGGATTCGGAAATATCTCTCCCTCTAATGGATCCTTCTCATAAGCCAGAAAATTTCCTACCAGTGTCAATGGTTGTATACCCGGCATCATTATCATCATTGCTCTGAGAAATTGTTGACTTCTTTGCACGTGGTCAGCAGCGAAAGTGGCCCAATCAAGGAACGTGTGAACCAAGGCCAGACCACACATCCACAGACTCTAGTCATTGAGACTGATGATCCTGACAAGCCTGAGGACAGCACAACTTGAAAGCATGGGCCGCTTGCAGACACCAAAAGCCATTATTGCCCCTGGCACTAGCAGGTGCTGTGGCCTGGACCAGGGAGCCTCGATGCACCAGACTATCAGGATCTCACACTTGCTGATGGATGCAGCAGCCTGACCCAGACAGGCCGCTGGTGCCAGCTCTGCCAGCATCAACAGCCCTCAGTGAACATCACCCCAGCCTACCTCCCTATTCCAAAATGACCCCAGCCCAGGCTCAGATTATGTCTTCTTAAGTACAAAGAGAAAGTCACAAAGATTAATTTTTAAAGTAGTGAGTAATGAAACTTGCTTTATCTGTTAAAGTCACTTTATAGTTATGTGAAAAAAAAAAATGAAAGTTAAAAGGAAACATGAATCTGAATCTGGAAGCACAGAGGCAATAGGTAGGATTACAGCAGTCTGTATGTTGAGGGAACGAAAAACCAAATCACTGAAGCTTTCACAGCAGGTAAATGATTATAGGGTGGAATGGGGCCTAAGGGTGTGTCCACTACACCTCAGATAAAGAACAGTTAAGTCAATCATCTAATACTAAATACTGCATACCATGTCACCTTATCTTAAGTAATACTAGAAACCTTATCACCTTTCCCAGCATTTAAATAACAAGTGGCATTACAGTGAGCATGACTCATAAGAACAGTGATGTTAGCCTCAGGGGATTTTTTTTGAGATATTTTACAAATTTTTCATTATAGTAGTGATTCTGCCATCTAAAAATCATTTCTTTTAAAATGATACTATTACAATCACACACATACACACACACCAAACAACAATCCTTAGGGTTTTTAATGTGCTATCTTCAATCACAAAAACATTCCACAGATATTATTCAGATACCACCTGACCTTGACATTAGTCCTTCAGTCAGAGCAAAGCAAGTTATACAATGTCCAACTGCCAAAGGCACACATCTTCTCACTTAAAGCAATGACTCAAAAGACACTTGATTCAACTACAGTAGTATACTTATTAGGTGAGACATGTGAAATAATTTCTGAAGTCCTATGGAACCTCTAGGTGTAATTACATGCTTTGAGGCATTAGGGATGAGAGCAGACTACGATCCCTCCGGCAGAAGTTGCTTGATGAACTTGTAATTACTGCTCACAAATACAATCAACAAACACGGTTACCTTCTTCAAAGCCTCTTGTATCACACCAGACTTCTCCTTCAGCAGGTCCACAACACAGACGGCCTCATCTTCAGAAAACATCATAGTCTTCAAGGACAGAAGAAAATCTTTAAATTTCACTTCAGCATTTTCTTAATTAAGAAAAAAAACAGGGAGTTGACATTTTAAAAGACTTAAGTAGTGACTTCAACAAAGGTAAGCACTAAGAATTTCCGGCCCAGGAAGTCATTATCAACAGAAAGTACATTTATGTTTCTGGTCAAATAATAAATGCTCAAATCAAGAGCAGGAGAAAGTGTTTATCACCTATAACGTGGAATAATTACATTTATCAAAATGCCAGAATGCCTTCACTTAAAAATGTTAAGTATATAACATATGCTAGTATCTACACTAGATATATAACAATAGTCTCAAATAAACCTGAGACATTTAAACCAAATTACATGGATGAGAAAATAAACTCTAAGATACTGGTAACAAATCTGATTCTAAAAAGATTAAATACATACATACAAACATGCATTCACACACATACACACAATCCTGACAATAAAATCCTTGGGGAGGGCACTGTGGCACAGCTGGTTCCACTTTTACTTGGGACACCCACATCTTCCAATCCAGCTCCCTGCTAATACAATCTAAAGAGACCGCCACCCCTCAAACCAAAACACATCAGCTGCATCATAAGCTATAAAAGCCTGCTGGATGCATGCGTGAAGAATGGAAGCACATAATTTTATGTCATCCTAAAAGAGCTTTAAAAAAAATCATGCTTTTCAAAATAGATGAAGGCAGTTGTGAGTGACCAAAAATCTCACAGGAGTCAGGCAGAGAAAAGTCCCCCCAGACAGCCAAGCAGCTGGGGGATCCTGTGCTCCACGCCTCGCCAGAGTCCTTCAGCGCCGGGATTCCAGCAGTATGCGCCATGCATTGCTGGAAAGTGAAGATGTACTTGCCCTCTCAGAAGTCAAGTGTTTCAAAAGCTTCCCATTCTTTAATTACCTTTGTCCGTCTCTGTCTTCAGTTTTTTAGCCCCAGGTTTCTGGATCCCTTCTACATGGTCAGCTTTAATCAGATCAATAACCTCTCTCTTATCCATCCCAGGATTTGAGTTAGCATTGTCCATCAAAGGAACATAAGTGGTTGCATGAATAAGGGGTTCATCTATCAAGACTGCAATTTAAGTTCAACAAAACCATAATAAGAATTTTTAAGAACCAAAGAACCAAACAACATGCAAGAAAATGGTATATGCATTTTTTCAAAGTCTAACACTAGCCATTTTAAGTTCCTATTTCATCATTTAACAAAGCAAAGCATTTCCAACTAAGCAGTATCAGCTTAATATTTTAAAGTAACGTTAAAATTTTAATAATAAAAAATGTGTACTATCTCCCCTCTAATAGTATTTAAAGTCTTCTTTCATTTCTTTAAGTTTTGTTTTAATGGAAGTATCAATTCACATTCAATCAGTGTTCAAAAAAACAAATTTTTATCTGTGTTGGTACTTTGCTTAATCCTTCATGCTCTTAAGGAACTTATTAAGTTCCTTTTAATTACTAACTACAAAGGTCACAGTCACTGTTTCTTGAAAATATCTTTTCATTTCTCACAATCATGCTTCTAATTCCAGAGGTACTTCTTACTATATCTGCCAAAACTTCCAGAACAATATTAAAAGCAAAGGAAGGAAGTCTAATTATTTTATTCCTGAAAAACTTCCAAACCTGATGTTTCTTGGTTAGAGATTCGAATTTCCAGGCCTAGAAGCAAATCTCTACATCCTACCTTTTCAGAGACAGCTTTGGTGTGCATATAATTCTCTCATATAAAATTAAATACATCAAACACTTGTGGCACAGTGAGTTAAACCACTGTTTGCAATGCCCATGTACACATCCAAGCCAGGTTGAAGCCCTGGCTGCTTCTGATCCTGTTTCCTGCTAATGTAGCTGGAAAAGGAGCAGAGAATGGGCCAAGTACTCGGGCTCGTACTACCCAAGTCAGAGACCAAAATGAAGTCCTGGGCTTCTCGCTTCAGCCCAACCCTTTAGCCATTTAGTGAGTGTGACACAGTAAATGGAAGATTTCTCCTTCTGTAGTCTATCTTTCAAATAAACAGATCTTCTTTTTTAATTTAAATATTGGGACTGGTGCCTCAGCGTAATGACCAAAGCTGCCTCCTGCTGCACAACATCTCATTTGGACATCGGTTCAAGTCCTGGCTACTCCACTTTCAATCTAGTTCCCTGATAAAGCACCTGGGAAGGCAGCTGAAGATGATCCAAGTACTTGGACTCCTGTCCCCATGTGAGACTCAAAGAAGTGCCTGGCTTCAGATGGGCCCAGTTCCAACCTTTACAGCCATTTGGGGAGGCTGACCACTGAAGGGAAAATCTTCAATCTTTCTACTTCTAACAAATAAATAAATCTTTAAAAATGTTCACTACTTAAGGACAGGCATTTGGCACAGCAGATATGGTATCTGCTGGAACACCCCATCTCATATTGGCAATATGTCTGGTTCCGGGTTCCACCTCCCCTTCCTGTGACAGCTTCCTGCTACTGAAAGCAGGTGACAACAGAAGTCACTGGGTCCCTGCTACTTCTGTACCACAGCTGGACTGAGTTCTCAACTCCAAGCACTGGCATGGCCCAAGTCCCGGATGTTGTAGACATACTGGGAGTGAACATGTGGCTGAGAAAACTGTTCCTTTGCCTTCAAGAATAATTTTTTACTGTTTTAATTAAATGTTAACAGCTTTCTCAAATATATTCAGATAATGTTTCTTACAGACCTGTTTTACAAATCATAACTTTAATGCAAGCAATAATATTTCACTTTTCCTCTTTCCAAATTTAGTGTTTCTAACACTGGTTGAAACCACAGTCCAGTAATATCTGAAAATTACTGCTTTCTTTAGAAAATTCCTAACAAAAAAGACTGTTCCATTACTGTTACATTAGATGCTAACTATAAAGATGCATACCTTTCTTAGGAAATAGCAGAGAATGCAGAGTAATCCAGTTAACATCCTCAAGTATAACATTTGAGTGGTATTTAAAGGTAAAAATATGCAGAGACTTTTTCTTATGTATAGTTTGCATGCTACTCACATTTTTTGGAAAAAAAAAAAAACTGATGCATTTAATTTAAAAACCAGTGAAGCGAAGAGGCAGAAAGAGAGCGTTTCCACTTGCTGGCTCACTCTCCAAATGGCTGCGACAGTCTGGGCTGCCAGGCTGAAGTCAGGAGCCTGGTCTCATAGCAGGGACCCAAAGACTCGGGACATCTGCTGCTGCTTCCCCAGGAATACTGCCAGGGACCCGGACTGGGAAATGGAGCAGTCACAACTCAACCAGTGTTCATTCAGGATGCCAGGACCGCAAGCAGCAACTTAACCTCAGTTTTCTAAAACTGGTTAAAAATGAATATAGTTATAAAGGTTTGGCACTTTTTAGATTTCAAATAATCTTTCCATCACTAATTTACACTCTGCCCATCTGTGAAAGCACTACAAAGCCTCCATGCTTTGGATTGTACATTACAATTAGCTGCTACAGTACAGATTATTGGAATGCCTAAGTCACGGCTGTACTGCCCTTCTAGGTTCATCCTAGGGCAGACCCAGGGACCTGGCAGGTGGTGGTTCAAATAGCTGGGCACCCACAGCTCACATGGTACTGAACTCTCAGCTCCTACTTTCACCCTGGTCCTGCCCTGCATACTGCAGGCACCTGGGGAGTATACCAGCACATACAGGATCGACCTCTGTGCTATCTGTTCATGTCTCGAAGTAAATACTGAGGTCTCCACAAGCCCTGTCCTACCATATTTTTCTAAAATTAGCATTTATAAAACAAATATCTACACATTTTCACCATTTTCTGTCTTCTGCTTCTTTGATGAAACTTTCTTCTTCGCCGTTATGATTTCTTGCTTAGTCTCTGGATGGGGGGGTAACACTTCTTGTTTTTTTGAAGGTGACATGACAGCTTCCACCTTTTTTTCCTGGTCATCTTCAGCAAACAAAAATGGAAACAATCATCATAGCAAACCATGAACACAGCACAAAACATGCAATTATTAATAAATCTCAGAATGCTTTATCACTACAATTTTAAGCTCTGACATATAACATTCACCAACAACTTACATTCTAAATTTTTTCTTACTCTACTACATCACTTCTTCCATGTAACTGCCCTTCTTTTATAAATCACCCCAAAGCCACTTACAGCCCAATTCAGCCAACAAGTCTAAAAAATAAAAACTCCCCCATCTTGTTATCCCTGGCTGCCAACACCCTGGTCTGCACTCTTTCAATCAATCACTTCTCAATTACTGAAACCTTATTTTTATCTCTTACAGTATATAAAAGGATGAACTCAGAACCCTCATGTTCCAAATACCAATACTCTGCAAATAAATCTCATGAATCCTTACCAGACTGATCATTAACATTTCTTTCTATTGGTCTCTACCTCTTAAAATTCTCTCCTCCCCATATGCTAAGTGAAATAAACCAGTAATACGAGAGTAAATAATGCATGTTTTAATGAACCTCCTACAGGACGGGATTCATGAAGTCAGAAAGTAAAGTGGTATTTGCCAGGGGCGGAGAAAAGGGGAATGAGGAAGTAGTGTTAACTAGTGAACATAAAGTTTCATTCAGGGAAGCTGAGTTCAGAAGACAGCAGGAGGTGGCAACTAAGCAAGCATGTGAATGAACAGGCCACTTCAGGGAAAATCGAGGCAGGCATTTGATGCAATCGTTAACATGCCTAATGATACATCCACATGTCCATAACAGAATGTCTGGGTTCCAGTCTGGCCTCAGATCCCTCTTGTAAACTCTAGGAGGCAGCTCTTACAGCTCCAACAGCTGCAGCCAATGTGGGAGGTCCAGATTCAGTGCTCTGCATCGTCCCTCACCTGGCTGCTTTGGGTACTTGCGGGGGTAAACAAGTAGGTGACAAACCCCTGTCCTATCTGCTTTTCAATTAAATATTTTTTTAATGATTAAAATGGTAATATGCCATGTTTTCTTTATCTTCCACAAGAAAACACAAAATCCCCTATCAGCTCCCCTGAGAATGCTACACGGAATATTCCTTCGCAGCCTCCCAAGAACTGCCCCTACAGAACATCTCATATCCTCATTCCCTTGGAGGATCTTATCCACACTCACAAGTACAACTCCCTTTATGTTAAGGCCTCTGAATATACACTGTGGCCTTAGGACTCTGCCCAACCTATCCTATCCTTGTAGCTCTCCAAGTAGATGGTCCCAAAGGCACTTGGAAGACAAACTGAAAGCATTCTCTTCCACAAACACATTTAGCCTTTAATAGCCCCTAAGCTAGTGTTTGCTGCAACCAGGGATTGCCAAGGGCTTTTTTCTGTAAAGGTATACAGAATGAGAAGGTTAGGCTCTGTGGGCCACACAGACTCTGCCACAGCTATTCAAGTTGACATTGCAGGGTGAAAGCCCTCACAGATGGATGTACTTGGAACAACTGCTGCAGCACACAATAAACTTCATGAGGACAGGCATCTTGTCCAGCTATCAAGACATTCGTCAAGATGCCCACGTCCCACATCCAAGGGGCTATCTGCAATGGCCAGCTCCTGTTCCTGACTCCAGCTCCCTGCTAGTGAGGGTCCTGGGAGGCAGTGGTAACAGCTCGAGCGGTTGGGTTTTTGCCATCCTCCCGGGTCCTCTGAGTCGGGTTCCCAGTTTCCAGCTCCATCTCCAACTTCTCAGTTGTAGGTAACTGAGGAGTGAATCCGCATATGAAAATGGTTTAGTTCTTCCTCTTGGCCTCTCAAATAAATTTTAAAAATAAAAATTTAAAAAATTACAGAGGTTTGACTCAGAATTTCCACATTTCTCCAAATATTCTTTTGTTCTTTGTTTACCAACAACTTAAAATGTAAAAGCTATTCTCATTTCACAGGCCACTGAAAAAAAGAGAGGCTGGCCAGATTTGACTTGCAGATTCCAATTTACCAACCTTGACCTTATGTCTTTAATTGCCATATTATACATAATGAGGTTAACCATATGATTTTCCCTTTGTATGCCTAATTCGTATTTTTTAGGTCTACATCCTAACTTTGGGCAACTATAATTATCTCTTAAGTGGTTAACCTATATCAAATAATGCCCCATGAAAACTATCCTCACAAGTTTTCTGACAAGGAAAAGACACAAATATGCTTGGAAATATAAACATGGCTACAACCTCTAAATCCCAGCGCCTTAATACAATATACAAAAACCATGAACTAGCCACTGCTACCTTTTCCGTTTTATTCCCTACCACTCTTCACACTTGCTCTTAGCCATTTTACATGGCTCAGTAACACCATACTGCATTATCTTTGCACTTTCACTCAATGCAAAATAAGACCCCACTGTTTGCATGATGAAGAGATTCAATCTTAATGACCCAACTCAGGCACTATCCCTGTAAGGGATAGCTGCTTTGGCTTCTCTGTTACTCCTCTACTGTGTACGTCTCTTATATAAATCACATTTTATTAATGTCTTTCATGTCCTATTACCCCACTAAAACACAGGGTGCTTACTTTTGCATCTGTATTGCCATGCCTTGGTTATGGCTGGCAAGCCAATATCTAAAATTCAATACACCTAATTTTCACACTCCCCAGCTTGACAGTAAGTTCTTTCATACAAGGCCCACACATCACAGCACCACTTCTCAAGCCCTTTCTACTGTATAGTTGTCCCTTGGAATATTAGTCTCAGGAATCCCTTACCCCAGGACATCAAAACCCACAGGTTTTGAAGTCCCTTATATAAAAGCATCTAGAATTTACACAGAACCTACATCCATCCTTCCATATACTTTAAATCATCTCTACCATTACCTTGAGCACCTAATACAACGTGAACGCCAATGGTGGTTTTACTGTATTGCTTAGGAAATAATGACAAAAAAGAGAAGAGTTTGCACACATTCAGTATAACACTTTTTTCCCCTAATAAAAATATTTCCCCTAATTAAAAATATTTTTAATCTTGGCTTGACTGATTCCAACAACGTAGAATCTCATGGATTCAGAGTGATGACTAAAAAAAGAAAATTAGCTCATACTTGAGCAAAATCTAAAATTACTTTTAGATAGTCCATACTCTAACTGGGTACCTCGAAATTCTTATATTGATGCAGACAAACCTAGATCATGATACTAAATGCTTTCTATTACAATGACCTATGTTTGTGTCTACATACCATTACCTTTATAGTCATAATATCTAGCATACTGCCTGCCATAAAATAATTACATGACAAATGCTTGTAAAGTGAAATCAAAGAAACTATGACTTATCTTTTCATCTTTAATTCTAATTACATTGATTAAAAATTGTTGGTTGAAATAAATAGACTTTTAGCTTACTGATATTTACAGGTCCTTGGTAGCTTTAGTAAAATCAGCTAAGCTATATTTTATAGCATTTCATTAAGAGCTTTCTTTATATTTACAATATAAAGTTTAGTTTTAAATGCTGTTTTGTAAGCAATACTAATTTCTACCACTAATTAATATAAACGAGAACGGTGAAAAGAATAATCCTTATTTCAGACTCCAACATGCTCATTTCACCAAGTGTCTAAATTGCAAAGACCTAAAGTTATTAACAGAAACAGAATCATGTAGTAAAGTCAAACAGATTCTAATACCGCTTCCATTTTTAGACTTCTTCTGCCCTGGTTTCTTCTTGAAGATGGCAGCTTCAGAGGGCGGGGTGGGCTGCTTAGTAACTGGGACGGGCTCTGCTTTTTTACCAGGATTCTTCGAGGCATCTCCTTCTTTGATGACCTGCTCTTCAAGGACAGGCTTTGCTTTCTTTTCCTTCTTTTTTCTTTCCCTAACACTAGAAGTTTCAACCACATTCAATGGAGCAGGTACAACCTGCTCATCTTCTACAGCCAAAGCATCAGATAATTTAAAGTCTCGAGCCACACTCTCAGAATCGGACTCATGGAGGTTTCCATTTTGTATTTCTTTCTTTTTATTTTTCTTCTTTTCTGCTTTCTTTTTATCTGTTTTGGTAGGAATAAGCTTTTGTTCTCTCTTCTGTTTTGCAAGAACTTCATCATACAGTGTTTCTTTCATGAAAAGCCAGAAGAAGAGGAAAATTACTGTAATAACAACTGAAGGAATAAGGACAATAAAATATGTTGACTCATAAAACTCCATGGTGTTTTCGTTACCGTGATCCGATAAAACCTAAATGGGGGGGGGGGGTTGGAGACAAAAAACAGAAAAATCTCAATCTTTGAAAAAACAAATTCACAAATTATTTGCTCTTTTAAAGTAGAGTTTCAGAAATACCTGCCTAATCTACAAATATACACAGGCTAGCAGTTGTTTAAGCCACATACTTCATCGTGCCGTCGATTACAACTCAAATCACTATGAAAGAAATATGAATATGAGTGGTAACTAGAAAGAGTAATTTTAACAAGCCCTTCCATTTTCAAGTTATGTGAAAAGACCTTAGTAGAAAGAAACGAAATTTAAATGTTCATTATCCCCACCAAATATCCATTTTTGGTTGGAGTATTTAGCTTTTTCCTTTTACTCCATAATGATGATAAATACAACACATGAAAATAAAGAGGGATTAAGTATTATCAACATCTATGTAGTCATCAGAAATACCTACTCTTAAAGGCAAACACAAAATAGGTAGTTCATTCCTTCACTAACAGATTTAAGACTACTCACAAACAAGTAATGACTAGATAAAGAAATCAAATTCCACTTAAACAGAGAAACATTATTCAAAGAATTATTTTAGGCCTTCTAAAACACTTGCTTTTTAAGTTGCATAAATCTGTGTTTGTACATTATAAACTTTACCAGAACTCATGAATTTTAACAGAACTCATGAATTTTATAAGACAAATAAAACTACTGTCACTTGTCTGTTAACAACCAAGACAGTGTTAACATTATGAACTTGAACTTACTAAACCTTGTCTTTCAATTAATTTATATCTCATTGAAAAATGTGTAGCATACTTGATTCAAACTATAACAGCAATGATCCAACTCTGAAGTCAGTCAGGAAAGGAACTTGAGAGCAACAGTTCTCAACAAGTGTATTATTGAACTTAGTGTTTGCACTGTCATTTAACAGTCTATAGTTCCCTACACAATTTCTATAATAGCATTAATATATCCTGAACTTACTAAGCCAAGCTGAAGAGGGAATCATGTGCTAATAAAATGCTAAAAAAAACCCTCACTCAACATTGTTCTTCTCTGCTGATTCGTGTTATTTAATACAAACTATCCAGGTTTCACATTGATTAAACATATTTACAGCACCTAGTTAAGTACTACTGGTCAACAGAAATGCTTTTTTTTTCTTTTTAAGAATTACTGAATTGTTTTGGGGGCTGTTTGTTTGTTTGTTTGTTTTTTACAAAGAGATTGTTCCAATTTGACAAGGGAGGAAAAGGTGAGAACAGTGAGTTATTCCAAATTTTTGCTTTAAAGAAACAGAAGGCTAAAGCAGTCAGAGAAGAGGGGCAGGTCAAGCCAGAGCTAGAAAAGCATGATGAGTAACAGCAAGCTATATCCCCAGGGGCTTAAGAACAGACTCCAGGATCAAGCTGAACAGAGAAAAGTCTAGGATAATACAGGCCACAGAACACATGAACCCTGAGACCAGAATTCCTCAAATGTTCTAACGGTTTTCTACTTCACTTTGTAGGTGCCACACAGGACTGGTGGGATCAAGCTTTCTGTCTTGATCCTTCATGAGATTCCCCTCACAAAATCTAACTTACTCCTAGGCTCACCCAAGTCGCTTCCTGCAGAGAAGCCTAACCCAAATGCCAAAGCATGAAGACAGAAAATGTCTTTATTCCTATGTCACGATAATCCCGATTCTTTATCCCAACAGCATGGCTTATGAAAAAAAGCACATAAAGTTGTTTAGAGCAACATTATACTCAAAATTGAACCTACATAAACAATACATTAAATTTACAAATATCAATTCATAATAAACATCAGAAAAATTAGAAACACTAAGACTTTGTTAAATTCAGTGTTGCTAAAAGTCAATAACGACCTTTCTTACATGATCAAAACATATTTAATAAGTTCAATAACCTAAAAGTTAATAGAGTTGTGCCAGAAGCAAGTGTATGGTCTCACCTGCCTTAAAATTTGGTTTAAACTGTTAAACAGAAATGCCTAAAACATTCCATTCTTTTTTTAAAATGCCAACTATTAGGTTGTTACACCTGCTAGCATACATAAGACCCAGAATGGGTGTGGGTCAGCTGGGCTGGGCCACAGCACCAACTGGTAAGTGCCAGGACTGGGTGGGAGTCAAGTCAGGCTGGACCATAGTGTGTCCAGGTGGGTACAAGATCCAAAACTGAGAGCATGCCTGGTAGGAGAACTATGGGCACTCCCCTGTTAGACTGTAACTACCACTGGTGAGAATGAGAGACAAAGCTGGGTGCAGGCCACAATGGACAGGACTGGGTCTGGGGGCAGGTCAGCATACATGAGGACTGGGTCAGCATACATGAGGACTGGGTCTGGGGGCAGGTCAGTTAACTCTCAGCACCCACAGATATGCATGAAAACCAAGTGGGATGCAGGTTGGATTAGGCTGAGCTGGGCTGGGGTAGGCTGGGATGGGCTATAGCATGTGCAAAATTCAGGGCTGAGGGTGGGCTTGGTGGAAGTTAGTAGAGGCCACCCCGACTAGGCCGTGGCACCTGCTAAAATGCGTGAGGACTGAGTCTGCAGCAGGCTGACTAGACTAGGCCACAGCACCCATCAGTTCACGTGAAATACGGGGCTGGGGCAGAATTGACCAGGCAGTTGCATGCACCTGTATGTGCACTGGTTGTTGCAAGTGATAAACCAAATCTGACCTTGTACTGGCTATTGCACACCAGAGTCAAGTCTGACATAAGCCCAAGCAAGATTTCCTGGGAGATTCAACTAGACTGCTGGACTCAGACCCCAGCCACAGGGAAAATTACAGGATGTGTGCTCCAACCTTGGAGTGCAAGTGTCAGCACTGGGCCTCCTCAGTTGCTGATGCCTGTACAGTGCACAACAGGCCCAGATGCGCATGAGGGACATGACGGCCAGCTCATCTAGGCCAGCAGGGAACGTCAACTGCCCCATCAGAAGATGGAGGGTAGAACAAGTTGGATAATTCTCATGGTTAAGTTTTGTAGCATGTTCCTGGGCCTGTAGCTGCACTAAAGGTGGAACCGGTCAGCCAACAGACTGGGAAGGATTTCCTCAACCCTGCAGTGATGAAGCCGACAACTAACACGACTACTCAAGTAGACGCTCGGAACACTGCTCCCCACACCATGCTCTCCCAAGTGTCATCAAATGCCCGTCTCCCATCCCTAGCTTCTGATGTTGTCTGACAGCAAGGAGCAACCCCCAACCCTTTCCCCTGTGGATCAGTGAGGAAAAAAATATTGAAACATTTATCCCACCCACCTTTCTCCATACCTGACACTCTCCACCCTAATCAGAGGCCCCCATGGGCATGCACTCCTCTCAACTATGCAAGCAATTTTAAAAATAAAAGATAACCCAAGAAATAGCAAAGTGACTGCTTAAGGCTTAGTGGATAAATACGGTATCAATTAATATATCTGCATGATTAATCATGGGATCAGAGTATTTTAAAGAGAAAAAAAGAGAAGGCGAAAGGACTGAGAACAAAATTAGGAGAATTCTCTGAGGGGCAAATACAGCAAGATATTTAACAGTACAAAAGCAAAGAAAAAACAAAAGGAAGAGGAAAGAGCAGTAGAAGCAAAGTCAATTTAGTTCTAAGTATAGCAACTAACATACCAACTTTCTCCTAAGTCCACAGTAGACTGTGCTATATTGTTTAACTGACAAAAGTGAAAACCCACAGAGATGTAGCTTTTAAGATGAAAATAAGTGAAACTCTTCATAATTTCTCCCACATTATCACACATCCTTTGTTTCAATACTATCTTTTTATATTTAATCACATCTAAAGCTTAGTAGATTCCAATGTGGATAAACAGACAATGTTGGTAAAAGGGATTTCTCTGTCAAATGCAGCAGGAGGGCCCGGCAGCGTGGCCTAGCGGCTAATGTCCTCGCCTTGAAAGCCCCGGGATCCCATATGGGCACCGGTTCTAATCCCGGCAGCTCCACTTCCCATCCAGCTCCCTGCTTCTGGCCTGGGAAAGCAGTTGAGGACGGCCCAGAGCTGTGGGACACTGCACCCGCGTGGGAAACCCGGAAGAGGTTCCAGGTTCCGGGCTTCGGACTGGCGCGCATCGGGCCGTTGCGGCTCACTTGGGGAGTGAACCATCAGACGGAAGATCTTCCTCTCTGTCTCTCCTTCTTTGTGTATATCTGGCTGTAATAAAAAAATGAATAAATCTTTAAAAAAAAATGCAGCAGGAGTAAAATATCCTGGGATGAGTGATCAAGCCCAAACTACTCTCAAACCGTATTCAAGATACCAGCGACTTCCATCTTCTACTCCTAAATTCTTTAAGCAATCAATGAAAGACACAGACCCGTTTTTTGCAAAGATTAAATGTATACACACTGCCTCCGGTTTGCACATAATCACAAGCTCTGGATTTACTAGAGAGGCTTAAGTTAAAAGCCCTACTCTAAGAATAAGCATTAGTTCTCCCCCTGCCCCAAGCTTAAGGAAATCCAGTAAGTCAACAGAATGGGGGAGAAAAAAGTTGCATGTTAACAGTATTATTATGAATGCTAATCAAATGGGTTTAAAATTCTTAGGTAGGGATTGTGGCACAGTAAGTTAAGCACCTTAAGCTAGCATCCCATATCAGTACACTGGTTCAACACAAACAGCTCTATTTCCAATCCAGCTCCCTGCTACAGTGCCTGGGAAAATAGTGAATGCCAGCTAGCCCAAGTACTTGTATCTCAATAAGTCACCCAAAAGAAGTTCCTGGCTTGAACCTGGCACAATCCCAGTTGATGCAACTATCTGAAGAATGAAACAGTATATGGAAGATCCATCTCTCCCTCTCTTTCTGTGTCACTCTACCTTTCAAAAAATAAAAACATTTAAAAAATTATTCGCCCACCTGTAACTTACAATTGTTCATACAAAACTCATACTACATCACTGAATTATGTAAACTGCTCAGAAGGAGCAACAATCTGTTCCTATTAATAAAACAAATCTGTGAAATCTAAAATCTAATATGTAAATCTTAGGCGCAGAGCCCAGCGTAACCACTCAATGGCTAAATCTTCACTTTGCATGCGCCAGGACCCCGTATGGGTGTCAGTTGATGTCCCAGCTGCTCCACTTCCCTTCCAGCTCCCTGCTTACAGACTGGGAAAGCTCCTGGCTTCAGACTCCTCAGTCCGGCCATTGCAGTCATTTGGGGAAGATCTCTCTGGCTCTCCTTCTCTTCATATATCTAATCTGCCTTTCCAATAAAAATAAATATATCTTTCAAAAAAATTTTAGGGGCAATTATTAAATTCAATCACCTGCTTAACCAAGAAGGATAAAACATAAAGGCTATTTTATAAAGGTAAAAAAAATGAAGTATTACAGTGTAGGACACAGAAATAGTACACAATATAGACTAATTCAGCAACAGATAATACAGAATTAAAAAGCTAAATTATTTTATGATGAGCATAATTATATATATAGTATAAAATCACATAAAAAGATGAGAAGTACATTCACATGCTGGTAATTGCTCAACTTTTTAGATGCCTTTCACACAAAAAGAATTTTAATTAATCCCTAAGTGCATGTTACACTTCTAAAATTTTAAATATAAGAGAGACAGTTCATGTCCCAGCTGCTCTACATCCAGCTCCCCGCTTCTGGCCTGGGAAAGCAGCAGAGGATGGCCCAAGCGTCTGAGCCCTGCACCCACACGGGAGACCAGGAAGAAACTCCTGGCTCCTGGCTTCAAATCAGCTCAGCTTTGGCCACTGCAGCCATTTAGGGAGTGAACCAGCAGATGAAACATCTTTCTCTTTCTGCCTCTCCTCTCCATAAATCTGCCTTTAAATAAAAATAAATAAATCTCTTTTTTTTAAGTTTAAATATAAAAAGTTCAAATATAAAAGCTAAGAACTACTGCTTACATATTACAAATAAAAAAGATCAGTTTCTTACACATTAAAGGAAAAACCTGAAGGTTTATTTAATATGCTGTTAAATGTCAAGCAACTATAAGAATGTATATTCTATTTTCTCACTACTGGAATGCTTCCAATGCTCGTTGCTTTTAAGAAAAAGCACTGACGGGGCCAGCACTGTGGCATACGGGGTCAAACTACTGCTTGCAGTGCCTGCATCCCACATTGGCACCAAATGCTCCACATCTCATACACCTGGGAAAAGCATCTGCACATGGCCCACTTACCTGGGCCACTGCCACCCGCAGGGGAGACCTGAATGAAGCTCCTGGCTCCGGGCTATGTGGCCAAATTGGGGTGCATCAGAGGACAGAAAATCTCTCTCTCTCTCTGTCTCTCCTAACTTTTAATAAATAAATCTTTATAAAAAATATTATTTACAACAGAAGATATACAAACTAATTTTATAAATCTTTCGATCCTTCCATTGAAAAAACTCTGTTTTCACTCTCTTATTAGGACAAGCTTAACAATTCAAAACGCAAGACTGCAAGCCAGTCTTTTTCCACTTATGTACAAACAGCCTCTAAGCACTCAGGCACAGCAGCAAACAGATGGAGGGAAAAAAGTTTGCAACCTAGGAAAACGCATAATCACATAAAAGTTCTTGTAAAACAGTAACACACTGCTGGCCAAATGAAAACACATTTTAAAAGATATAAAGGCTTGCAGACTCATCTACAAGAGCTTTATTCAATATCCCATAAGTTAAAATATTACTAAGGCTTTGAAATCTAAGTTGAATGCTATTGTAACATGTTCTTTGTTTAAAAAAAAAAAACCTTGAAAAGCCTATTAAAAGGGAAGGATCCTTGTAATCTGATCACCTGGAACTAGATATTTTGCATTCCAAACATGCCATTAATCAAACCAAATTTCCCTTCCTTTAAATCGAAAAAGAAAAAAAATTGTATGTTGCTTTTTTTACTGTAAATAGGCAAGTTGATCTTTTTTTTCATGATTTATTTAATGGGCAGAGTCTACAGTAGTAAAGTCTATAATTGGAGGCCAAGTATCATTTACTCAGATTCTCATTGTCTCTCAGAATTCAGCAGTGTTTTATGAACTCCTCTTGCTAAAATTAAAGATGAAGCATTGAATCGCTGCTAACCTTCAAACAGAGTTCATGCTATCTATTCCAGATACATCCTAAACAAAAATAAACAAAAGACTGGTAAATAGCAAGATAACAAAGCACTAAAATCAAAGTCAACAGTCGTGGGGTTTGGTCAAATTTTGCCTTTGCTCAGGGTCTTCCCTAATATTTGGTGCCCGAAGATTTCTTCTTACGCGATGTTAAGGCCCAAACTGTTTTCACCCTCTTGGTAAAATCCTCCCTCCTTAAGCCAGGATCCTCCAGACTTTCAAAGATTGTTATTATCCAGACTGCATGCCCAGCCAAGTGAGAGCATACACTCGAAGTCACCATGATTTAAGAGGCAACTGAGCAAGCTAAAGAACTGGATCCCCAAAGACTCAAGATGCTAGAATTAACAACTACAGATTACAACAAACATACATAAACAGACAAGAAAGTACGGGGAATAGTTGTTTAATGAAGCTATTAATATGGCAGTTGGCATATAACATGGCAATACGGCACACTGACATGCCTGGATTTGGGCAACCGGGTTCTCCATCCAGCTTCCTGCTGATGCACACCCTGAGAAGTAACAAATGACATTCCAAGCACCCATGGGAGATATCAACAAATTCCTGGTTCTGGTTTTGACTTAGCCTAGCCCTGGAGGTTACGGCTGGAGGATGAACCAATAGGCAGGAGATGAGTATTTGGTTTTCAGTCTACTGCCTTCAAACAGAAAAAAATTTACAAAAGAATTGGAAAAATAAGCAAAGAGACAGGCCAGATCTAAATGAGGACACTCACAAATAAAAAATAATAATAAACAACATAAAACCCAATAGATAAATCAAAACCAAGTGAAACCAATTAAACTGGCTTTCCATGATTTACATATATTTAATGAAACAATATTCGTGTGGGACAACTAACAAGAAAGGCAACAACCTAAGAGTGAGAAATTTGATAATGCCCACATTTCTAGCTTGGAAGACTTCCATAACGATGAAATTACTTGATCTGGGAAAGCATCGGAGGATGGCTCAAGTCCCTGGGCCCCTTTAGGTTTCCACGTGGGAAACCTAAAGATGCTCCCAGCTCCCATTTGGGGTGTAAGCCAGCAACTGGAAGATCTCTCTCTCTCTCTCTCTCTAACTCTTTCAAGTAAAATAAATGAATCTTCAAAAAAATAACAAAGATGTCAGAGGCTTAAAGGAAAACAAAAAATAACAGAAAAAAACAAGCAAAATCATTTTAGTCAAATCCAGACATGGTCACTAACTAAAAAATGTAGGTACATCAAAACTCATCCACCATAAATCAGTAAATATGAAAAAGCTATCCGACTTCTTTTTTAAATAAAAAGATTATTAAATCAGAAAAACCCAATGCACAATACATAACATCTGATTTTGGCAGAACAAATATAAAGCAGGACATCTTTGGAGACAAAATAGCTAACACCTGAACACTGAATAACACAAACTGGAAAGCATTCTATAGCTTAGACAGTCATAACCCAAAGTTGTCACTTAATGGTTTAGAAAGCATCTTAATCATGTATCAAAAAGCTCAACATGTTCATTTCCTCCAGTTCCTGCACCCGTCCAGAAGCCCAGAAGAAGCTCCTGGTTCCTGGCTGTGGATCAGCTCAACTCTGGCCGTCGCAGCCACTTGCAGAAGATCTTTGTCTCTCCTTCTCTGTAAATCTGACTTTCCAATAAAATAAATCTTTTTTTAAGAAAATGAATCCTAGTCAATAAACAAATGATTTTCAAACTTCACACAAAAACCAGTAAGAGTGCAGATGACAATGGATACCAGTCCTACTCCTTAAAAGAAAAAAAAAAAAGCCTACTCATCTTGAGTTGGACTAGCGACTTTCAGACTGGAGAAACATGAGTGAGATCAACTTGCACCAACAAGCAGCACTTAAAGCCTGAACGATACTAGTCACACTCATAAATCAGTGTGCTACTAGAATCAGATTTCCTCAAGAGTTAAATAACATCTAACAAGATTTTAAAAGGACACATTTGACCGAAAGAAGGAAATGACATTACCCAGGATGTAGCAAGCTGAGCTTCAAGAACAATACAGATAGAAATGAAGATGAAAAAACTTCAAGTATCCTTCTATGCCAACACTTAATGATTGCATGAAACATTACAATTATTTAAAAGATGGCTCAACTCAAAAGTAAGATAAAAAAAGGAGATGGATCAGAAATGTACTAAAAAAAAAAATATCAACGCAGTAATACAAGCCTATATTGAAACACAAGAAAGAACTGACATAAAAACTGAATACTGGCTTTGCAAAGAGAACGGACTGTTGGCAAGCCAGAGGTACAGCTCCTGAAGACAACCAGGCTCACTGCGTGACACTAAGTGCTGAAGGTGGGGCATGTGGACAGCAAACATAGGAAAGCAGGGCTGGCACTGTGACAGTCTCTGTGGCTTTCCCAGGCCATTAGCAGAGTGCTGGATGAGAAGTGGAAACAGCTGGGACTCAGCCCAGGGCCCTTAAGGAATGCCAGCAGCACAGGCAAACAGTTTAACGTGCTGTGCCACGGCACCAGCCCCACGTTCTTTATCGTTCTTTGACTATTGCTGTCTAACTTTACCTCTACTTAACTATTCAGTTCTTGGAAATCAGAGCTTTGGAATGGAGGATAGGGTTAGTCCTCTAGTTTCCAGTCTGAATTTTTATTATTATTATTTATTTGCTGTATTCAGCTAACAGACAAAAAGGACTCCCCTCTGCTACTTCACTACCCAGATGCCCTCAACAGACAGGGCTGGGCCAAGCCAAGCAAGACCCAGGTCTTCCATTTAGACGGCAGAGAATCAACTCCTTGGGTCATCACCTGCCACTTCCCAGAGTGTGCGTTTGGAATAGGGAGGGAGGAAGGACTAAAAATCAGGCTCTCAGATACAAGAGACAGGCATCTTAAGTGGCTTCTTAATTGGTAAATATCACCCCCAAATCTCAATTTTTTTAAAGATTTATTTATTTTTATTACAAAGATATAGAGAGGAGAAAAGACAGAGAGGAAGATCTTCCATCCGATGACTCAGTTCCTAAGTGACCACCAATCTGGAGCTGAGCCAATCTGAAGCCAGGAGCTAGGAGCCTCTTCCAGGTCTCCCACGCGGTACAGGGTCCCAAGGCCTTGGCCGTCCTGGACTGCTTTCCCAGGCCACAAGCAGGGAGTTGGATGGGAAATGGAGCTGCTGGGATTAGAACTGGCGCCCACATGGGATCCCAGGCGCGATCAAAAACCTTAGTCACTAAGCCACTGCACTGGGCCCCAAATCTCAATTTTATTAATGACATACCAGTAATGCTTAACAAGTGTTGCCATTTTTTTCTATCTGCTTTCAATTGCTACTTAGGCTTGCAGACTCCATCAAATGCCTGGGTTTTGATTAGGGAACAGACCTAAAGTAGAGCTGGTGTGTCATCCTTCCATACAGAAATACACCACGTTGGATCTGTGGTGTTACCAACTAATGCTCACCTTGACCAGAAATCATTCCTTAGGAGTTTGAAATGGTGATTTTGCTTATTTATTTTTATTTGAAAAGCAGGTTTCACACAGAGAAGGAGAGATGGAGACAGGTTTTCCGTCACTTCTTTTCACTTCCCAAATGGCTAAAACAGCCAGAGCTACCTAAATCAAAACCAGGAACCAGGAGCTCCTTCTGGGTCCCCCACCTGGGTGCAGTGTCCCAAGGACTTGAACCATCCACAGTTGTGTTCCCAGATCATAAGCAGAAAGCTGGATTAGAAGTGGAGCAGCCAGGACTCAAACCACTTTCCACATGGAATACGTGTCATAGGTCAGAGGATTAATCTGTTGTGTCACCTCAGCTTTTTTATAATCTATGTATTTATCTAAAAGGCAAAGCAACAACGAGGGAGTGAGACAGAGATCTCTTTTATGCTCTGATACACTCAGCAAACACAATACCTATTAGCACAATGCTTTAGATCTGACCAGGGCACACGATGGTCACATTTTTACATCATATACATGCCTTATAAATGCTTTTATTTATTTTTATTGGAAAGGCAGATCAGATTTATGGAAAGATGGAGATACAGAGATAAAGAGCTTCGACCCACTGGTTCACTTCCCCAAATGGCCTCAACAGCCAGAATTAAGCAAATCCAAAACCAGAAGCCAGGAGCTTCTTCTGGATCTCCAACACAGGTGCAGGGTCCCAAGGCTCTGAGCCGTCCTCTATTGTCTTCCCAGGCCACAAGCAAGGAGTTAGATGGGAGGTGGAGCAGCCAAGACATGAACCGAGGCCCATATGGGATCCCAGCTCACACCAAATGACAATTTAACCATTGAGACATTGTGCCTAACCCATAAATGCTCCATTTAAACTTAAAAAAATTAAAGCTAAGAGAAACACAGACTGATGCATAACACACAAGTACTCATATTTAATCTTTAAACTATATATGAACAATGATGGATATCTATTTTTATATATGAATCTTTTGAAGATTAATTTTATTTAAAAGGTGGAGGTAGAGAGAGAAAGAGAGAATCTTCCATCTGCTGGCTCACCCCCAAATAGCCACAATGACAGGAGCAAGGTCAGCCTGAAGCCAGGAGCTTCATCTGGGTTTCCCACACTGAGTGCAGGGTCCCAAATCCTGAAGCCATCTTCCATTGTTTTCTCGGCATATAGTAGGGAGCTGGATGAGAAGTGGGACGAACAGCCAGGACTGAAACCCATGTCCATAAGGGATGCTGGCTTTGCAAGTAGGGGACTTACCCAATATCCCACAGTGCCAGTCCCTGAATCATATATTTTTAATATTTATTCATTCAAAAGAGTTACAGAGAAAGGGAGACAGAAATCTTCAATCCACTGATTCACACCCCAATGACTGTAGCGGCTGGACCAGGCCAAAGCCAAGAACTTACCACAAGTTTACCACATGGGTCCAGCACCCAAGCTCACTGGCCATCCTTTGCCTGCTTTCCCAGGAACATAAGCAGGGAGCAGCCTTGAACCAGTGCCCAAATGGGATGCCAGAATTGCAAGCAGCAGCTTAACTTACCATACCAAAATGACTGAAACATTTAATATTTAACATTCAACAAAATTGTAAAGGCAAGTAGGAAAAGATAAATGTAAATTAAAGAAGGTAGAGAGTCATAAACTTCATCCCTAATTTATACCTTTACAATACTGAATACTCCTAGACTTTGGAACAAATTTCTCCTCCCAAAAAAGAAATAAAATACTTAAAGAAATCCATAATAAAATTTTTTACAGAAACTCCTTGGGTTTATATCAATGGTACAAAGCAGTTTTAAGAAACTGGATGAAGGGGCCAGTGCTGTGGTTCAACGAGCTAATCCTCCACCTGCAGGTGCCAGCATCACACACGGGCACCAGTTTGTGTTCCAACTGTCCCATTTCCCATCCAGCTTCCTACTGTGACCTGGGAAACCAACACGATGGCCCAGGTCCTAGAGGGTCCTGGTTCCTAGCTTCAGATCAGCTCAGAACTGGCCACTGGCAGCCATTTGGGGAGTGAAACAGCAGAGATCTTTCTCTCTCCATCTCTCCTTCTCTCTTGTAAACCTGTCTTTGAATAAAAATAAAATAAATCTTTTTTAAAATTTTTAAAAAATAAATCGGATTAACTATGTTATTTTAAATGTTGTTTGGATTTTGTTTTTGTTTAAAAAGCTTATTTTTTTCTTCCTGTTGTTGATTTTGTTTTGTGGCTTTTCATTTAAGGGGATGTATAGTAACTCTGTAATGGAGTCTATCATATCCAGATGTGAGGATACAATGCAGTATGCATCTCTACTTCCAGATCAAAAATGAATTCCCAATGAAACTGCTTACTATATCTTGACAATAGGATGCTGGACTCTCTGCCATTGTCCATGCCCACAATAATGGACATATGACTGTGTATAAAAAATTATACTATAGTAATGATATAGGGGAACTCAGTGAGGGGGGAGGGAATTGCAGAGGGGATAAGGGAAAACCCAGGGCCTACGGTACCCTATCATAAAATGATAATAACAAAAAGAAGTTTAAAAAAAAAAGCTCAGATTAACACTGGGGGAATAGGGATACCTATTCGAGCCAAATAATCTGCACTAAAAGAGCGGGCGGGGAATTAAGCCACTGCCTGACACCAGGATCCCAAATGAGTGGAGTTCAAGTTGCCTGCTCCACTTCCAGCCCCTCTACTTCCAATGCAACTGAGAAAGCTGCAGAAGATAACATGGGCCCTTGCCACCCAGACGGGAGACCCGGATGGAGCTCCATGCCCTTGCTTTTGGCCTGGTCCAGTCCTGGTCTTCACTGCCATTTGGGGAGTGAACCAGCAGATAGGCAATCTCCCTCTCTGTAATTCAGCCTTTCAAATGAAAAGAAATAAGCAAAAAAAAATTTTTTTTAAACAGCAAGGATTCAGCTTGCACCTTTTATAACTAATTTACACTTATTAATTATTTCTCTCCTCCAAATCCAGACAATGTAAATGCATGGGCTATATTTTACACATAATTCCAATTTGTAAATATATGCTTTACTTGAAAAGTGTTACAAAAATTTCAAGCTCTGAAACACTGTTTCTAAGTCAAAATTCAACTAAAGTTGGTCCCCTAAAGAATTAGGCCATTTTTACAAAGGGTCCAGGTTAAACTTAAAATTAGTGTTAACACCCAAGTCAAACTGGAAGCTATTTGGTTAATGACACCTCACTCATATCAGCAATAGTGCGTCAGTCACAAAGATTCCACAGCGCAGTGCCTGAAATGACACCTAGAACTAAAAAATGAGAGCACTAATAACGACAGCCTCAAGAAGCACACTTGAGGGCCCAGCATCACAGCCTGGTGGCTAAATCCTAGCCTTGCACATACCAGTATCCCATGTGGGCACTGGTTCATGTCCCAGGTGCTCCACTTCCCTTCCAGCTCCCTGCCTGTGGCCTGGGAAAGCAGTAGAGGATGGCCCAAAGCCTTGAGACTCTGTACCCTTAAGGGAGACCCATTGGATGCTCCTAGCTTTGGATCAGCTCAGCTCCAGCCATTGCAGCCATTTGGGGAGTAAACCAGCAAGTGGAAGATACTTCCCTCTGCCTCTCCTTTCCTCCTCCCCACCCACAGATCTGATCTACTTTCCCAATAAAAACACATAAAAATACATATATTTTTTTTAAAGTCAGATATACAGAGAGGAGGAGAGACAGAGAGGAAGATCTTCCATCCGATAATTCACTCCCCAAGTGAGCCGCAAGGGCCAGTGCACGCCAATCCGAAGCCAGGAACCAGGAGCCTCTTCCGGGTCTCCCACACGGGTGCAGGGTCCCAAAGCTTTGGGCCGTCCTCTTACTGCTTTCCCAGGCCACAAGCAGGGAGCTGGATGAGAAGTGGAGCTGCCGGGATTACAACCGGCGTCCATATGGGATCCCGGGGCATTCCAGGCGAGGACTTTAGCCACTAGGCCACGCCGCCGGGCCCATAAATGTATTTTTAAAAAGCGCTGCTTGGAGTGCCTAGGTTTGAGTCCTACATCCACTTCCAATTCCAGCTTCCTGCTAATGCCCTACTCCATAGGCAGCAGGTGAGGAACCAGAATGGGCATCCGGGATTAGGTTCTGGGTTCCTGGCATCAGGCTGACCCAACTGGCTGTTTTGGATATTTGGAAACTGAAGAAACAGATGGGGGATGTTTCTCTTACCCCCTTCAAATTAATAAATAGGAGAACTTAAAACATTTTATAGCATTTGTTTTATATAGTTGTTACTATTTTCCCCATTTGGAACTCAAGTCTCCCAATTTTAGTTATGACTAAACATTTAATCTTCTAACTTCAGGAGGAAAATCTTATAAATTTAATTTATAAGATCACACATACAACAAGTGGTACTAAATATGAAGGCCAAATTCAAACTCCCAAGGACCGACACATGTTATATAATCAAAGAACTAAATAATAACTAACTTGCATAAGAGGCCACTGCAGTGGTAAATCAGGTTAATCCTCCACTTGTGGTGCCTGCATCCCATATAGGTGCCAGTGCAAGTCTAAGCTGCTCCACTTCCCATCCAGCTCCCTGCTTGCAGCCTAGGAGAACAGCAAAGTATGGCTTAAGTCCTTGGAACCCTGTGAGAGACCCAGAAAGAAAGTTCCAGGCTCCTGGCTTCAAACTGGCTCAGCTCCAGCTATTGCAGTTATTGGCGAGCAAACCAGCAGATGGAAGATCTGTCTCTCCTCTCTGTAAATCTGCCTTTCAAATAAAAATAAGTAAATACTTTTTAAAATAATTTGCATAAAGTCATAGAGTTAACAAGACCCAAGACCTATAGGTCACCCAGCTACTGACTTCACTACACCAAATCAGATCGTTTCGTTGGCAATTCAAATGACTCATAAGTAAGAAAAACAACTGTCCCACATTTCCCTGTGAGAATGTAGCCAATTGTAACATCTCTTGATCAACAACATACTTAAAGCTCATGTAAATTCTGATAATCTAATTGCACTTGAAAATATTATTCAGGGCCCGGCGGCGTGGCCTAGCGGCTAAAGTCCTCACCTTTAAAGCCCCGGGATCCCATATGGGCGCCGGTTCTAATCCCGGTGGCTCCACTTCCCATCCAGCTCCCTGCTTGTGGCCTGGGAAAGCAGTCGAGGACGGCCCAAAGCTTTGGGACCCTGCACCCACATGGGAGACCCGGAAGAGGCTCCTGGTTTCCGGGATCGGATTGGCGCGTACCGGCCCGTTGCAGCTCACTTGGGGAGTGAAACATCGGATGGAAGATCTTCCTCTCTGTCTCTCCTCCTCTCTGTATGTCTGGCTTTCCAATAACAATAAAATCTTAAAAAAGAAAAAAAAAAGAAAAGAAAATATTATTCAGTCAAAACAAAAGAGTAAATGGCATTCTCATATTCTGCTTAAATCCTATGGCCCCTATGGAGTTCATTCAAAGGAGAAGCTACCTAAAGGATCTCTCCTACTTTGCAAAAATGGGCGTATCTACAGAAAGCTGTTTCTAGCTAACAGCGTGCTCTACTGCAGTTAAGTGTACACTGACTTATGTAAATAAGCTAAATAGGAAAGGAATGCCAAAAGGTGTTATTTCTAAGAAAATTAAGCTAAATCCTAAGGAAGACCTTAATGAAGATCGGTAGAATCTAGAAAGATTCTGTACCTAGTTTCCCAGGGCCTACATTTTCATCCCACTTTCAAGAAACCAATACTAGATACCACTGGCAATGCCTCTGGCATACAATTTATGGAAAGATGATCAGGAAACTCCACGATCAAAGAAAGAGATGGGGCCAGCGTCAGGTGACAGCAAGTGAAACCGCCATCTGTAGTGCCCGCATCCCAGAGCGCCACCTGAAGTCCCAGCTGCTCCACTGCCACTCCAGCTCCCCGCTAATGTACCTGGGAAAGCAGGAGAAGATGGCCCAAGTACTTGGGTCCTTGGCACCCAATTCCAGATAAAGCTCCTGGCTTTGGCATGGCCCAGCCTCTGCCATTACAACCATCTGAGGAGTGAGCCACAGTGGAGGACCTCTGATTCTCCTTCTCTCTGTAACTCTGCTTTTCAAATAAATGTATCTTTAAGAGAAAGAAAGAGCAGGAGGGAGGAAGAACGATTGGTCCAAATAAAAAGACAATCAAATAAAAATAAAATTGAGTGTATTAGGTAAAAAACCACTTAAGGCACTCATGTATTTTGAGTCCTTATGAACTGAGGTGCTAATCACGTAAGGTGGTAACAAGGATCTCAACCCCACTTGCAGCCACACTCTGCTGGAAAGAAGCAGAATGAAAACTCTGCATCCAAGAATGAGGCATCTCTCAAGGAACTGCAGGGCAGGAATGCACGCAACAAATCCTTACTGGCCATCTACTCCTAAACCCTCCATGCATCCTAAACAAAAATTCCTGCCCTCACAGAGGTTGCATGATAGTGTTTGGGATTAGGGAAAGAGACCACACAGTAAGGAAATTATACTATGAGAAAAGGTAGCAGCAAGTGCTATGGAGAAAACAGCAGTGCCCAAAGATTGAAAGGGGAGGGGATGCAGTTGTATTTAAGAGTCAGGAAGAACTTCATGACAGTGACATTCAAAGAAGCAAGAATGAAAGCTAACAGGAGAGTCAACCACGCAAGAATCTTGGGGGTCTGGGAAAGGGGCAGGGGCAGGCTGGAGGGAAACAAGCAGGGGAGACTAGCTTGTTAACTTGAGTAATCCAGGAAGATGGGAATAGTGGGATCTGGCAAGCTTCTACAGCCATAGCACTTGTCTTTATTCTGCAGGAGGAAGCGACTGCGGGAGTTTGAGGACAGGATGATTTGATCCGCCTGCTGTGCTGAGAAGACAGTAGAATGCCAGGACAGAAGCAGGACGATCAGTCAAGAAGCTAAATAGGATTGGGCATTAAGCCCAGCAGCAAAGGCACCAGTTAGGAAGTTCAAGATCCCCATCTAGTGCCTGGGTGTCCCTGCCCAGACTCCCACCTTCAGCTCCCTGCTAAAGCAGAAGGGGGAAAGCAACAGTGGTGGTTCAGATAGCTGGGTTCCTACTGTCCACCTTGGAAAACTCAACTAAGTTTCCAGCTCCCAGCTTTGGCCTTGGTCCAGTCCTGGACATCACAGGCATTTGGGAAGTGAAACAGCAAGTGATAGCTAGTGCTGCTGCCAGCACATGTGCTAATAGTGTTCTTAAAAACTGGCTACCTGGAAAATTTTAATCAAGACACAAAGAATGCCTTGCACCAGGGTAGTGAATAATGGAGGCAGTTAAGATCTGACCGGATTCTGGATTTGTTTTCAAGAAGAGAAAAAGCAGACTCCTACTTTTGAGGGAGTGCTGAACAGAGCTGCCATAAGATACAACCGTTAGACCACACCTAAGTTTTAAGACAAATTTGGAAGTTTGGGTTGACAACTGTTCATTCAGCTGGACAGATTCAGCAGGCTTTAAGAAGTGACACAGGAGGAGATGGCCAGAGAAAAATAATGCCATATTTTTCTCAGATACCATACCAGAGCACCTGAGCTCTGGCTCCAGCTTCGCATTAATGCAGTCAAGATGACTCAAGTGACTGGCTTCCTACTTCCTCAAGGAATACCCAGCTGGAATTCCCACCTCCAGCCCACCCAGCCTCGGCCACTGCAGGCCTCTGGGACTAGACCAGCAGATAGGAGCGCTGCTCTGTCATCTGTGACACCAGCATCCCATAGCAGCACAGGTCAGAATCGCAGCTGATTCACTTCCAATCTAGCTCCCTGCAAATGGCATGGGAACGCTGAAAATAGTCTGAGTATTTGGACCTCCACAGGATGGAGGTCCCAAGCCAGGTCCAGCTCCAGTCACCGTGATTATTTGCAAAGTGAACCAGCAGATTGAAGGTATATCTCTATCTGTCCCTTGCCCCCACCCAATAAAATACCAAAAACTCTATATGGGGTTTGCAGGGGCAGCAAGACAGCTCAATTGGTTAATCCTCCATCAGCATCCCATGCAGGTGCCAGTTCATGTTCCAGCTGTTCCACTTCCCATCCAGCTCCCTGCCTGTGGCCTGGGAAGGAGACGAGGGCAGCACAAAGCCTTGGGACCCTGCACCCGTGTGGGAGACCTGGAAGAAGCTCCTGGCTCCTGACTTCAGATTGGCTCAACTTGGGGCATTGTGGCCATTTGAAGAGTGAACCAGCAAACTGAAGAGCTTTCTCTGTGTCTTTCCTTCTCTCTATAAACCTGCCTATCCAAAAAAGGAAGAACTCCACATGGTAATGTATCAATAATGGCGCTCCTTATATACATACATAAATGCATATATTTATATGAATACAATGGGAAACTAATGGGTCTTTTATTAATACTGCCACCTAATCTTCATGAAAGGGTTAAACACTTGGAATCCTTAGCAATTTTGAAGAGTTTAACATACTTAAGAAAAATGTTCAGATACAAAATGTTTAGTCTGTGACATGTTAAGTCACAGTGCAAGATGAATGCAACATTACATCTCAGAAAGGTAAATGTAACACTATATTCTGATAACTGTGGTTGACAACTGAGAAACCGTTAGCTCTGCTACTAGCCACACAACTAGAGGAAATTTCTGGGTCAACGTCAGGATGGTGTGGTAATGCATTTAGAATCTACAAAAACATGTTTACCCATTTCAGCAGTGTCTTTCAACTAAAAAGGGGGAAGAAAAAGCTTTTATCAGAGAACACATCCAATATGAAAGTCTATGCAAGGCACCTCTACCAAAAAAAAAAAAAAAAAAAATTCAGCTGTAGGCAAGTTTAGCTCAAGTCTCAGGTGACTTGTCTTGAGCCACACTGAAGCTGCTGCTGCCGCAAGTCTACTAGGTGAGGTTGTGAGAACAAGTGCCACCTAATTCAGCCAAGTTCAAACATACAAGTGAACGCCCACACCCTTTCGAGGGTGGAGTCGACCCGAGGAGCTTATCTCTGGCAGGCTACTGGACAGCCGCATTTCTCAAGGCGTCCCACAAAGCACCTCAAAAAAAAACCCACAACTTCCAACACTTCATGTCAAGATTAGGTCGCTCTGCACAGTCTGCAGGCAGCGCTCCTTCAAGCAGCAGCTCAGGAATCCGCTCCCGGTACAGGCCCCACAGTTAGGAATCCGCTCCCTCCCTCCTCCCGGAAGGGATGGCTACCAAGGGAGCGCCCCCTTCCAGCCCCTTCCAGGTGCAGCAGGGCGAGGTTAGGACGCCACGCCCGCGTGGCGTCTCCAGCGCACCCCGTCCCCCTCTGCCACCCAGCCTCCCCCAAGCCGCGCCGCACGTTCCACACCAGCTCCGATGGCCCGGTACAAGGCTCTGAGCTGCCCATTTGGTTTTGTGGCCCAGGTCCCCAACACCAAACATCCCATTGTTGGGCGCAGAGGGGGAGGGGACGCCCGAAGAGGACACACCCCTCGGGGAGAGGAAGGCTAACTTGGTCCGTCACGCCGGGCCGTCCACTCATTTTTTTTTCCCCAACTCTTCCCATCACGCTGCTCTGCCTGCCACAGCGAGCCCTGCTGTGCACGGGGCAGGAAGGGCCAGGGAGAAAGGCCAATGCCCCCCAAGGACCCGGAGGGCGCGGCGAAGAGCGAAATTCCAGCATGGCGCAAGCGTGGCCCAGCTCTCCAGCCGCCCCAGCCACGGGACACGCACGCCCTCGGGCCCCAGGCGGAGCAGGCGGTAATCCGCCTTCTCTCCCGGGGGCCCTCGGGCCTAGCTAAAAATAGGCGCCTCGGTCACCCCGGGGCCCTCTCCCGACCTCGCCCTCAGGAGCCGTGCCCGCGAAGAGTCCCCGGCCACGATCCCTGACGCCGCGGCAGAACGGGGGTCGGGCCCAGCGAGGCCCACGCGGCCCCCGCCAAGCCCGCTCGCCAAGGCGGCCCGGCGTGGGCGGGAGCCCGCCGGCGGCTCCGAGACGCCCAAGGCCTAGCCGGCGGCCGCCGGTGCTCCGGCTCATGACCGGGCCGCGCCCCCCACCCCTGCCCGGCACGGCCCGGCCGTCCCGGGTCGCCCCCACGCCCAGCCCCGGGCGGAGCAGCCCTCCCTCCGGGAACCCCGCGCCCAGGCCCCGCGCGGCCTGCTCACCCTCACCGTGAGCGGCTGAGGAAGGAGATCGAGAAGAAGCGGCGGCGCCGGCTCCGCAGCCCGAGATGCCTGCTCGAGGCGCCGCCGCCGCCGCCGCTGCAGTCGCTCAGGTGCCGCCGAGCCGCCCCGCAGGAAACAGGCGGCTTCGGGGCGGGGCGGCTCCCGCACGTCCCGGCGTCTGGGCCGGCGCTGCCGGGAGACCAGCCCCTTAAAGGAACAGGCGCCCGCCGCCTTGGGGGGACACCCTGCGTCGCCCGCCTTGCTCCCGCACCCGGGACGTGGGCCGCCTCGTGGCCCCGCGTTCTCCTCACGGCGAGTCCACAGCCCTCAAGGGGAGGACTGAGGAAACCGGAGGCTCGGCAGTCTGCTCGTCTCTCCTGTTCCTGAGGCCGGCTTGGTCTCACGCCGCCCTGTCCCCGGAGCAGACCTGGCCCTCCACACCGGGTGATTTCCTTCAGCCGAGGGCCCCGTCAGGCTTTCTCCACAGAAATCACTAAAAACCGTAAATCCTCCGCCGTCCTCCAGTTGCTCTTAAAGTTCTCCTTCCGGCAGAGAGGGAAAAAAAGAAACCGACACAGAGAAAGTGTGCAATATGAGGGCGGCGGTCCTCCCGGCTGATTGCCATCCCAGGCTTCCTGCACGGGAGACCGCGCGGCCCTGCCCCAGGGCTGCGATGACCCGCGGGGCCCCACGCGCTCCCAGAGCGCGGCTGAGGAGCCAGACCGAGGTGGACCAAGTGCGGACGGACCAGAGCGGCCCAGAAGTTTCTACAGTTTGAAAGGGGCTGCTGTACTATGCACTTGCACTCTGTGGTAATTGTCGTCTGAGTTTCCAGGAGCACCTGCAAAGTGCTAATAAAGACTGAGCCATATGTAGTGGCAGCCCCCGAATTGCTGAGTGGACTGCCCATCTCTGTCACTGTATTCTCCAGAGAGTCTTTGTGGTTGAAACTCCACCAGCTGCCTCCTTTTCCGTTCTCGTCAGGATCACTCAGGATCACTCAGGATCACTCAGGGATCCACGGGCTGCGTTCCAGCGGGTGCCATGAAACCCGCTTAGTTGCAAGGGAAGCCACCAGATTCTGAACCCAAAGGGATAACAGCATTTCTTCAGTAGAGTTCAGGGCTTACAACCAACCGTGTCATGTCCTCAGGTTAGTACTTAAAAGCACCTTTTGACTTCAATGCACACACACACACAATGTAATTTCAGAGATGGTTAGTATTTAGATACAAGTAAGTCAAAGATCACTTACTTCTGCATTTCACACTTTGAAATAATGGCTACAAATGTGTCAACTACAAGAGCACTTCCAACATTTCATGTAAAACTAATCAAAGAGGCTGGCACAATAGCTTAGTGACTTAAGTACTTGCCTTGCATGCACCAGGATCCCATAAGGGCACCAGTTCGTATCCCAGCTTCGCACTTCCCATCCAGCTCCCTGCTTGTGGCCTAGAAAAGCAGAAAAGGATGGCCCAAGGATTTGGGATCCTGCCACCAAAATGGGATACCTGGCTTCAGACTGGCTTGGCTCCAGCCATTGTGGCCGCCTTGGGGCGTGAACCAGTAGATGCAAGATCTTTGTCTCTGTCTCTTCATCTCTCTGTAAATCTTGCTTTCCAAGAAAAATGAACAAATATTTCAAAAAGAGAAACTGGGATTGAAAGATAAACTGGTTTTTGTGTAAAGGAAACGTTTTAATCCAGGCATATTTATTCCATGATAAACATTTTTCATGAAACTTTCAAAGACCTGTCTGCTATGGTTGAAAGAGAATATGGTCCCTGAAATAAGGCAGACTTTGGGAAGTTTGAACCCCAGGGTTTTGGTGGATGGTGCTGGGAAGGGGAAGACCCTCCAGGTGGATGGTTGAAACAATTGGGCTGTTGGTAGGCCTTAGGGCACTGAAGCACTCCTTAGTCAGGTGGCCTTCCTGGAGGGAGGGCCTTAGGGCTCTGAAGCATTCCTTGGTCAGGTGGTCTCCCTAGAGGGGTCTCTGAGGGCCTGCCCAGTTGTCCTCTGATTCCTGGTTCACCCTGTGACCCTTCCTCTCTCTGCACAGGCCTCATGTAGCCATGTTGGGCTTCATCAGACAGATTGCTGAGTCCATGAGGACCACTAATCTTGGACTGTGAATCTTCAAAACCGTGAGCCAAAATCAACCTCTTTCATCCATAAGTAGCTTGTCTTAGGTATTTATACTGAGGAAAAGCTAACTCTTTGGTCCTGCAGCTTTTCTGGGTGAGCAAACTTTGACTTTTAAGAAAAAGTGCTTGGTTGCCTTGCTGTTTGTAGGCTTTCTGTTTATTCATATCAGAACAAAAAGATTTTCTAGACATTCTCTACATGGCAAGCCTCATTAGATATTAAGAAAAACCTCTAAGTTTTGAAGTATAGTATAATGTAATATAATTAGCTGCAATTAATATGTGATTAACCTAAGATATAATTAGTTTGGCTACTGTTTACTGCTCTCCAATGTCATTGAAATCAGTAACTAATTGTTCAAAAGATTAGCACATCTGGCATCTGAGCTCTCATTGCAATAGCTAATAACATTAAATTTTATTGAAAAGTATAAAATACGACACCTTTACTTAAAAAGTGCCCATCTCTCTTCTTTAAAATGTAACAAAAGTGAACTTCTTTCTGTGTTTTGGGAAAGTTTAGAGGAAAGCAAATGAAAAGAAAGCAACCTACTCCTGTGTGCCTGCAGATTTCCCCGAAGTGCTGGGTTATAGAGCAATTTCATTAGTACATGAGTAATAGATTGTATCTCCTGGCTCTACCACATCAGGGCTGAGCAGAGAAGCTACTCTCAGAGTTAGATGTGCAAGGAAGACTCCAGGTATGCCTTGTCTTCACTCATGGCATGAGGAGGCTCATATTTTCTCCCACGGCAGACCTAAAAGTGATTAGCTGTTTTAACAGAATATCTGGTGCATGAAAGGTTTCCCTTGTGCCCCTTTGGTAGATTCTTCAAATATGTTGCATTCAATTGTGTTTGTATCAGGTTAGAAATGATGAGGAATGATTTGTGCTATGCTCATGAAGTGAAGGGATCTATGTCCCCTACTTGTGAATCTGGAAGTGCTGGGTGATTGCTGTGACCCATAGGATATAATAGAAGTTGTGGGCTGAAAGAGATAGGCAGTTCCACTTCCTGTGTCTTAGAACCACCATGAAAAAGTTCCAATACCTTACCTCTCCACACGGGAGAGGCCCTGAGACTGCCTGAGGAGGAAGAAGGCATGGCCGAACCCAGCCTTCCACCTGTCTTCACTAAGAGCCAGATAGATGAATGAGGCCGTTGTGGACCTCAGACCAACTACACCACAAGTTACCTCCTGCCAGGTGACCACACAAAATACCAGAGTATAAAAATCACTAACCAAACCCTGTTGGAATCTCTGGCTTAGTTGATACAAGATAATTTTTGTGATTTTAGGTGGTCATGCAGTCATAGATAAATGAAACAGTTTTCTTCCAGTTCTCTACAGAGGTGCAAGCAATCTCCCACAATCAGGAAAAAATTTTTGCTTTGTTTATATGACCTCAAGACATCACTGGAACCTGCCAGGGAAATATGAGCAGGAGTGGATGGGTAAAGTTAGAATGTGGCGTAATTTAGCATGATTGGAATCGCCTTAATGCCTGCTCTCTTCAAAGGCTGCCTGATGAGTTGGAAATGGGTGGGTTAAATGGGGAGAGAAGAGCCAGCCCGTGCTTTCTGTGTAGAAACACTGAGTCAGTGTGTAATGTATGATAGCTCACCTAGTGTGTTATAGTAAAAGCAGCGTATAGAATAACTGAGTAATGCCAGGACACATGGCTGGCATAATAACACTTGAACCCAGATCTGTTTAACTCCCAAACAGATATGCCATGGCCATGTTTTAACACCTACATGTAAACTACTGGCATGTGAATATATACATTTTTACTTATTCATGATATCTTTGTCATTACCACAGTAAGATATATAACATGAAATCCAATCTACAGTGTTACTTCAATAACTAGCAGATAACATAAACTCTGTTGGCTGAATGTAATGCTGAAATGTGTACCTTTTTGTCTAAGTACCCCTAGCAACTGAAAGAAATAATAAACTAATAGATAGAGGAAGATAGCACCACTTGTTGAGTCTAAGACATAAGTGTATAACTGTGCATTACATGGTTATTCAACCTTTCTGTGCTTGAAATTTTTCATGATTAAATACTGAGGGGAAAAGTCCAGAAGAAACTCATTACTACTATGTAACACTTGCAGAAAACAAAAAAGAAAACATATGGACAAAAACAAGTGTTGTTGTCTGCTTTTTATCTTGTATGATGGTCACATTTCTTAGTGAATAGAGTTTGTGAAAATAAACCTTACAGTATTTTTTTCTCTAATGCAATTGCTCACAAGTCTTCCTTTTCCAGTTCTCAACTCTCCTTTGGGGTCCTGTCATAACCAATTGTTATGGCTCTTTTATTTGTGGGCGCTATCCTTTTACTAGTAGGATGTATGGCCTGGGGAGTAATGGAAAATTGCTGCAGCATTCTTTCATCCTCACATCATAAGTTGTCTGTTTGATAGGTTTTATCAGTTTTGATTGTTTACCATTAGGTCTTCAGTAAGGCTTAAATAAAAAATATGGTCACCATGTGAGCTGCTAAGTGTCCCAAAGCCTTCATGCTGACCATCCCTGCTGCAGCTATGACACATGGTTTACAGATTCAGGCAAGAGGATATGAATGGGTCAGCACAACCTATCACCACTGTTACTCAAGTAACTGTTAAGAATATGACCTTATAGGCCCAATGTGGTAGCATTGTGGCTAAAGTCCTCATCTTGAACACGCCAGGATCCCACATGGGTGCCAGTTCTAATCCCAACAGGCCCGCTTCCCATCGATCTCCCTGCTTGTGACCTAGGAAAGCAAATGAGGACGGCCCAAAGCCTTGGGACTCTGCACCTGCTTGGGAGACCTGGAAGAGGCTCCTGGCTTCAGATTGGCTCAGCCCTGGCCATGGAGGCCACTTGGGGAGTGAATTAACAGACAGAAGATCTTCCTCTCTGTCTCTCCTCCTCCTTTCTGTATATCAGACTTTCCAATAAAAATAAAATAAATTTAAAAAAGAAAAACCTCTCCTAGTGGTGGAGAGAGAAGAGAGCAGATGGTGTGGTGCTAGCTGAGCCTAGGGTAGAACAAGCATTTAAAATTTTCATTTGAACTTTGAGTATTGGTTGTTAGGATGTATCACAGAAACCAGAACCAAAGGAGGGAGTATGCTGCCAGAAGAACCTCAAGGAAAACTACCACAAACATTAGAAGTAGCGTGCTGTAAAAGAAAGGGTGGAGACATTCAACCAGTTAGTATGAGAGTTGGAAATAAAGTTCTACCAGAATATGGAACCAGGTAAGTAGTCCTGGAGAAAAAGAATTGGTTTTATATTTAGAAATGGAGACATTTGGGGAAAATATGTAGATGGAAATCTATTGGAATGGTATCACATGAAGCTGCTCATCCACTGAAGTTCTGAAATCTTTCATCATGTAAATAATTTGCGTTTCTTTTCTAATAAACAAATGCTGTCTAAAAGTAGAATAAAATAGACTATGTTCTGATGAGGGCAGACCCATAGCAGCAAGTCAAAAATCCAATCAGTAAATATTCCATCATACTAAATGTTGCAATAGAAATGTATACTTAAAATTTTTATTCTTCAAGATTATGTTCTCTTATTTTTATTTGGAAGACAGGGAGACAGAGAGACAGAAAGCAAGTATCGTCAGTAGCATCCTACCTGTTGCGCCAAACACCACCCCTTCTTCCCTGTGCTCGCTTGTTCAACCATGCTTAGGTTTGTTGGCTCTTGTTCAGTTCTTCTACGCTAACTCCTGGAACCAGACAGTCCTTGCCCACCATTTTTCTCCCTGTGGTACAACCCCACGATTCACCTTTGTAAGCTCTGTTCCCTTGACATCTGACTATAGTTATAATTTGCCACTTCCTTTCCATCTGGGCCAACAATTTTTTAAAAGCTAACTTTTAGTACATCTGCATGTTGTTTGGTAAATTTCATATTTGTGAAAACAAGTAAACAGACTTCAAGTTCTGTGACAACCTGTTATTCTATGAAAGCTCTAGAATAATTTCTCTGAGTGCCAAGTAACATGACTCAGAGCACTGGATGGCAGTGCTCTCGGCCTCCCCAGGGACGTCACCCATCAGCAGCAATGGCCTTCTTGTCTATCTCCAACCCTTTGTTCTCTCTCTCTCTGACAGCCTTGAGTGCATCCAGGACTCTCTCTACTTAATGGGAAAAAATGTTCCTTCAAACGTCAGACCTCATCTATCTACTTCATCTCCTATAAAGACATGTTTTCACTTGGTTGATGGGCTAGCTAATAGACGTTCATTTGACTGTATTTTCACTACTCCTTCAAGCCTATGATAATCTGCTTTTACATCTACAACTTGGTCCTGAAACATTTCTTACCACACTTACCCGTGACATGCTTGCTGCTAACTCCAGCAAAATGTTTCAGTGTTTCGTAGAATTCCTCTGTTGCACATGACACCACTGATTACTGCTTGAAAAGCTTCTCTTCCCTTGATTTCAGTAACATCACCCACAGGGTTCCCCTGAAATGCTGGGCAAAATTGCCTCTGACAAGGGAACTCGTTCTACAGCAGAAAGCGTGCAGCAATGAGTTAAGGCCTAAAGGACTCAGCAAAAGTAGCAGACACCACAGAATGGCTGGGATGGCTATCCAGATTGAATTGAGGTGACAAAAGAGAGACCAAAGTAATGCTTACTAAGATGAGAATGTTGTTCTACCAGAGGCAATACAGGCCACAAGTTAGCTCCCCATACCTAGACAGAATCTATAGGTACAGACACCAAGAGGAAAAGTAAGAATGCTTCCTCCCAGTGTTATGCCCAATGATCTACTTAAAATTTTTTGGCTTCTGATTGCTGCAGATTTCAAGGTCTTCGTTCTCAAGGGAAGAATGCTTCTAGCAGGAGACATAGTCCTATTTGAACTGAGGGTTGAGGCTTCCATCTGGCCATTGTGTGCGTCCATTTCTCACACAACTGAAGAGTAAGACAGCAGTGGATTGAACTGCTGCTTACTTCCCTCACAATGAGGGTAACAAACTTGTGCCAGTTTGCCTGAGATTTTTCCTGTTTAATCATTCAAAGTCTCACATCTCAGGAAATGCCTCAGTCAGACCCTGGCAAGTAGGGTCACTAAACCAGTTTTCCCAAGTCCTTGAAATTACTCAGTGGAAAATACTCAGTAAACTTACTTCCAGTGGATCTTACAACAGGCAGAGTCTGTCCCCAGACTCCCAAAATACATCCTTCAGGACACTCAAGCTTTCTTTGTATCCCAAAGAGAAATTTGTGGTATTAGTACTAACTTCACTTTTGTTGTCAGACAACATCTTCAGGGGCTTGGGTGTATCTGAGACAGTGATGCCCTTGACAAATTGGAGGGAAAGGGCAGAAGTGCTGGCTAACACACACTTCAGTTCATTCTTTGTGATATACTCCTATTGTCCAGAAATGATGTGCTGCCTTGATCTTTACCCTTCTAATTAATTCTCATTCATCTGATCTTCCCAGCAGTACAAAAAAGTTTTTGTCCTAGAGGGACTGTAGAAATCATCTAGTCCAACCCAAATATTTCATTTTTACTTGTAAATGTTCTTTTTTTAACTTTTTAGAATTTTTCTAATTTAATTTTTAAGTCATTAATGAAAACATAAACATGTGTGCATTTAAGGGCTACCATGTGGTACCTTGACACACGTACAAATAACATAACTCTGTCCTTAAACATGCATAGTTTTTTATGGTAAGAACATTTTAAATCCTTTTCTTAAGCTTTTGAAAGATGTATTCAGTATATTGTCATAATCCATAATTACTCCATGCTATTGTTTGTTTGTTTGTTTGTTTGTTTGTTTGAAAAGCAGAACAACACACAGAGATGTTTATGTGCTGGTTCACCCTGCTGTGCCATAGAACACCAAAGCTTATTCTGTGATCTATCACTTAATACTTATTAGTCAGCCTTTCTCCTCTACTCCATTATTGCCCTATAATTATGGCTTGGGTTTGTGATTTGTCATTTTTCCCAGGCATTTATTTCCTCAACTGACCAAAAATTACACTTGGAAATTTAACCCACTGATTATTTTCACGTCTGTACTGGTTTTGAACTTCAGCTTTCACAACCACAGTGTTCTCTAGCATCTCGTAAAAATCACTAGTCAATGAGAGCCTGTTGAGGACGGACCATGATCGTGTAAGTACTGTACATTAGTCTCATTTTCTATTGTGTCTTCGTAATGAGATCTGTGATTGTCAAAAGATCTGCTTCCATATGGGCTGGGCTTACGGCGCCAAACACGGAGTAGAACTCAAAAATCACGATTAAGATGCATTTCATTTCAGAAGAGAAACAACTGTGATAAAACAAAGCCCTCCCACAAAATTTCCACTTATTTGGTGCTACTGTTCACCAAATAATAGGGGAAATAGACCACTGGTCTTACATTCCATTCTTATGAACCAAGGACAACAGTAAAGAGAGAAGAAATTGTCAGAAACAATCAGCTATAGTTTTAAATACTGTGGAACCAAGAAATAATCACTATGCCTAAAATCTCATGTTAGTTTGTTAGGATCTACCTTTCATGAACTTGCCAGGACAAAAAGGGGGGGCGGATTTCTAAAGAGAGATTTATTTCTTAAAGATTTATTTGTTTGTTTTTTATTGGAAAAGCAAACTTAGAAAGAGAAGGCGAGACAGAGAGAAATATCTTCCATTCGCTGGTTCCTTTCCAAAGTGGTCACAATGGCTGACACTGAGCTGATCAGAAGCCAGGAGCCAGGAATTTCCTCCAGGTCTCCCAGGCGGATGCAAGGTCCCAAGACTTTGTGCCATCCTCTGCTGCTTTTCCAGGTCACAAGCAGGGAGCTAGAAGGAAAGTGTAGCAACCAGGATACAAACTCACACCACACTCATATGAGATCCAAGTGCTTGCAAGGTAAGGATTTAGCCATTGAGCCAATCATGTCAGACCCTAAAGAGAGATTTTTTTAAAACCATTTTTTTCCTCCTTTGACTTTTAAAGTCACTATTTTATGCTTGTACTTCTCCTATTGCATGCATTAGGCTTGCTATAGGAGACCTCAATTCTCATTGGCTCAGGAGCTTGTAAAGAAAACAAGTCGAGAAATGCAAATGTCAGCAGCAGCTAATTCCTTTCAGCTTCTAGCCCAAGAGTAGAATATACAATGCCAATGTAAAAGCCTCCATCCCAGCATTAATGCTGCACCAAGATCTTCTACAAATACTTTCATTTGAAAGTTATTTAGTATTGAGAAAGGAAAACTAAAAGATATTTCTGAAAGGGGGAAAAATGAATTAAGAAGAGTTTGAGAATGTGGAGAAGAAATTGGAATTCATGTGCATTGTTAGTGAGAGTATAACATGATGCAGCCTCTGGAAAATGATGATGCCATAAAAATTAAACATTAAATTACCACATATTCAAACATTTCTACTTCTGAGTCTATGCTTGAAAAGATAGAATGCAGAAACTGAAATAGAATATGTGTAACCAGTGTTCATAGCAGCATTATTTGTAAGAGGCTCAGAATTACAGAGAAGGGAAGAGAGAGAGAGATCTTCATCTGCTGGTTTAATCCCTAGATGACTACAAAGAACCAGGACTGGACCATGCCAATGTCAGGAGTGTAGAGCTTCTTCCAGGTCTCCTATGTGGGTTCCTGGGACCCAGGTAGTTGAGCCATCTTTATCTGTTTTCACAGGCCATTAGCAAGAGGCTGGATTGGAAGTGGAGTATCAGGCTAAGATACAGGCGCTAAGAGTCTGATGGGAAGGGAGCTCCCCACTTGGAGATACTGTAAAGGGAGCCTTATTACATTCTGCTGGTGCCCTTGAGCACTTTGCTGCATGCTCCAGCTAGCATTTCAAAAAAGTGGCAAGCACCTGGGTCAGAGATTGGCTCAGATGATTGTACCCTCAATCTTGGCATGAGATTTCTACTGCCCACTCCCTCCCTGTTTTTGTCCAGAGGCCTCATAATATATAGCACTGGGCCCACAGTCTTGTATTGTGGCTTTTTATCATATTGAAAAATTATGCTGAACAAGAAAGAGTCATGTTCAGCTCACTGGAAAGTTGTGTTCCCAAGAGTGAGTGTGGTTGGAAAGATGAATCAAAGGTCTGTATTTTGGTTTGTGGCTCTGGTCGGTGCTTGCCTCTGTACCACTCAAGCTGCTCATTTCAGTGCAAAGTAATCAGTGTTTCCCAGACTGTACGTGCCAGCGTGCTGTACGTGCAGCTGCTGCCTTCCATCCATCACAGCCTAACTCACCCCGTTCCAAATTCCAGGTCAGCATTTCCTGATTGCATTCCTTGTCCCCGTTATGCTTCAAGCTGCCCTACTTCTAGCCATTCATCATCCTGCAATTGTTGCTGTTAGCTTTCTTGCATGGCCAGTCCTGAAAAGTGTGCCAGAGAGGAATGCTGTATGCTAGGATGGCACCCAGGATCTGTCAGTGATCTGAAGCGTCACAGATAAATGCCACTGGTGAAATCTGTGCTGAAGCTACATGCAACATCCAAGGACATTGAATGCTCAGTTTCATCTCCACAGAAGCAGAAAGTATCCTTGCTTCCAACTCCTGTGATGGAGTAGTGGTTAAACATCCAGGCTTTCAAGTCAGACTGCAGGGGGCCTGGCACACAGTTGAGAAGTTAATTCAACTTTCCTCTGTTAAGCACCTCTTGCAGTCATTCCCAGAACTGGAGGAATTAATGCAAATAAAATAATTAGGGGATGCCTATCACATTGGTGTTTGCAATTGCATTTTTCTGCTCACTCTGCTTACCTATGCTTCGGCTGACCATATCAGATCACTTATTTGTTTCTTCAATCAATATTTACTGAGTGGCTGTGATGTTCCAGGCACTGTGGTAGGGATCCATCTGCTTTACGGTAAAGCCTTGACGTAGTCATCAGGGAGACCCCCTTCCCATTCAGGGCTGTGCTATGTGAGAGGCAGTAAGAAGGAATCCTGGGCAAGCTCTCAGATCAGGTAGAAGAGTCAGAAAGGAGAATGCAAGGTACCACATCCGTCTGCCTAGATGTGCATCATCTGCCTCCTGGAGCCTTGACATACTCCTAGGCAGAGGGAAGCTTGGAGGAAGGATGGAGCTGATGGAAGGGGAGGTGCACCAATGACTAAGCTTAACTTTCTAGCCAGTGTGCCAAGGTAGAGGTTCAAAATAGAGTTAAATTGATTTAGAGAAAATTACTAAAGTGAAGCATATGAAATAGTGGATATTTGAATGTTTTGGACAGGCAAAAATATCAAATTCATATAACTCAACATCCAAACTGTGTTATTTCTTGCACCCCTGAATTTTTAGACTATATTCAAAGATGCCACACCTGCTTTAAATTGCCTGAGAAAATTTTCAACACAAGAATCCTTATCAGGAGCCTTTGATGTTAAAAATCAAAGACAAGCCTGATTCATGTCCCAGCAACCCTGCTTCCCATCCAGCTCTCTGCTTATTGCCCGGGAAAGCAATCGAGGATGGCTACCTGCCTGGGAGACCCAGAAGAAGCTCCTGGCTCCTGGTTTCAGATTGACTCAGCTCTGGCCATTGAGGTCACTTGGGAAGTGAATCATCAGACAGAAGATCTTCCTCTCTGTCTCTCCTCCTCTCTGTATATCTAACTTTCCAATAAAAATAATAAATCTTTGGGAAAAAAAAGCAAAGATAAACTGGATGACATGTCCACCTGTGTGAAGAATTTAATAAGAGCTGACCTGTAGGGAGGCTTGTTTATTTGGTGCTATAAACCAGCATCTACTGAACAGATTTTCTTCCAACTTTTTACCTGGATAATATTTCTTCACAAAACAGATTTATTAAAAGCTGAGGTTTCTAAAACTTTTGAAATATCACAATACCTGGTGGTCTGTATTCCTTGCCAACTTCCTTATCCTTGATAGATCCTTTAAATATATCCTCATCTGGTTGGATCTAGGGTACAGATTACACATTTTGGAAACAATGACTTTCAGTATTATGAGGATCATATGTAGTTGATCTGAAATGAATGTCAAAACATGTATCACGTATCTCTCAAGCAAGTGTACTCAAAGCACTAGAAAACTCTCTTTATAAAAACTTATTTAAAAAAAAAGATAAAGGTATACATAGGTATTTAGGTGCAAAGGTTAAACCAGTTAGAGAATAATGGTCACGCTCGAAATAAGATGCATGAGGTCCAACGGTGTGGGGGAGTTTCAGGAAGACCACAGGGATGATGTAGGTACCCAGGGCTAACAGCAGCAGCAGTAGAACTGGTCTCACCATTAGGCCCAAAAGAAAAGGACCAAGAAGGGTCCAGACCAAATGCAGCTAGAAGCCACAGGCATAAGAGCCTGAGAAAGTGGCAGAGCAAGGAAGTAGAGGATGTATCTGAGAAGGAGAACCACATTTTAAGACTCCTGGATTCTTTTTCTCTTGAGGCTAGGGCTGGTTTAGTAGACTGTTTTCAGCTTGCTGTTAAAGACAATGAATTAAGCAGGCCCAGCACGGTAGCTTATGGCTAAAGTCCTCACCTTGAACGCCCGGGATCCCATATGGGCGCCAGTTCTAATCCCTGTAGCCCAGCTTCCCATCCAGCTCCCTGCTTCTGGCGTAGGAAAGCAATCGAGGATGGCCCAAAGCCTTGGGATCCTGCACTTGCATGGGAGACCTGGAGGAAGCTCCTGGCTCCTTGTTTCTGCCTTCAGATTGGCTCAGCTCTAGCCGTTGTGGCTGCTTGGGGAGTGAATCAATGGACGGAAGATCTTCTCTGTCTCTCCTCCTCTCTATATATCTGACTTTCCAATAAAAATAAATATCTTTTTAAAAAAGATAATGAATTAAGCAACAAACAAAAACTCAAAGTAATAATACACGTTGCAATGAGATTGCTTCACATATGATGCAGCTGTTGCTTGTTTTCCATTATCCATTCAGCCCTAATTCTCCAATCGCGCTAAAATTCTTATCTCCCGCAGAATCGTATGGCAATAACAGGCAGACAAAATAGAAACTATGTACAATTCCAATCTCTGAAGTCTCTGAATCCACAGTATATTCTTGGACTGTGGATTAATCCATCCAAATTGTGCCAACCAACCCAGAGATGCCTCGTGCCTCACCAGCTGTTCCAGCAGCTGCAGCCAGACACAGTGTTGTCCCCACAATATTTATGTCAGTGAACTGCCACCAGGTGACATCAAACTCCAGCAGGGACAATGACAAATTGAATGGCAGAGCTAAAGTCTTAGCACGCTCAGCAGTCCTGTTTGTGACTTACCCTCTGTCAGCTTACTAACCAATCAGTAATAAAAAGTCATCTTTCACTGCTTGGGGCGCCACAACTTAAAGGGATGACATTTAGTGTTTCAAATCTAAAATAACCATTTGTGACAAATATCTTTCAACATCTAACTTGTCTCTCATTCTCAACCCTGGATGGCCATAATGCCAAAAAAGAAAAAAAAAAAGTTGCTTCTCTTTTGAACTTTATGAAACAGCAGAAGTGCTGACAATAGCAGAACCAGCACATGGCCTGAAACACCACACCCAAACTTGTTCACATTCACAGTGCGTTATCTGTGTTACAGGGAGAGTAAGATTCCCTCTAAAAACATCCAGTTCCCCTGGAGTGAGAACCTTCTAGAGACAATGACATGAGTGACTGTGGAGTCTGCTCTGGTCTCCTTGTCACCTGGGGCTGTCTAACCTGTCATGCCTCCTTTCATGTAGATCTGCAGGCACAAGGCCATCATTTTTTGGTATCTTTGGCCCTTTGCAGGAACTCTCAAATTTTGACTGTTTCCAGTTCGTCTTGAAGAAGGCTGCAGGAACTCAAAAGACACCTACTCCTCTCTCTGCTCGTGGCCTAGGAGCTCTCTCTGCTCTCACACAAGAGCTCAGTTCTCTCTGGTCACCCATAAGAATATGCTCTTGTTTCAGTTCCTTTCTTTCTGCCCAGAATGTGAGCCTCCACAGGGTTAACTTGTGGAAAGAAAAATTTCCTGATTGATCTCTGAGTTGAAACCAAGTGCCTATTTGGGCAGGGACTCGTGTTATGTGACCTTTGAAGTTCAACACTTCAACATTTTTCCTGGCTGCTAAAGCTTGAGTTATTTTTAATTTTTTATTTTTAAACATGCATACAGTAAAGTTTACCTCCCCTGGTATGCAGTTTTATGGCTTTAACAAACACAAGAATGTTTAAGCCACCATCACAGTCAAGATTCAGAAGTTTGTCACTCCAAAATAATTCCTTTCGGCTACTCCAGGGCGACCACCTGGTGGCCCTGATGACCACCAGTCTGTTCTTTTTCCCTGTACACCTTACTTGCAAGAATGCCACATAAATGAAACCAGACAGTGTGTGGCCTGTGCATCTGATTTGTTTCACAAAGCACCTGTATCTGTGACTCATTTGCATTGCTGTGTACCACCTGATCGTTCCTTTTCATCCTGTATGGAATATTAGTATCCTATTTCTGCTGTTACAAATTACCACAAACATGGTGGCATAAAGCAACAGGAATGTATTCACCTCTGGGGAAGTCAGACATCCTCTGCTGGGTCAAAGTCAAGGTGTGAGCTGGGACCCTAGATCCTCAAGGGCAAAGCCCTTTCTTGTCTCTTCCATTCCTTGGCTTAGAGCCACATCATCTGCCTCTGAGGGGCAGCGCCTCCTCTCCGGTCTGCTTAGAATTAGAATGGCATTTATCCTCCTCAGAAGGACAAATGCGAGTCTCCCCATTCTAAGGTTCTTAGCAGTACTTCATCAGAATAGGCTTTTGTTTGTTTTGTTTTGCTGTGTATCAGTGCTGTAACTGTTGTACAGCTTCTTCTTCAGGCTTCAATGTGCATATACTACAGAGAACATCCATTCTCCCACACAAGATACTTGGGATAGTTATATAAAAACTGAAATGAATATTTGTATTTGCAATTTTTAAGAATGTCAGTTTTCATTTCTCTTGGGTAAAAACCTGAGAGTTATATTGCTGGGTCAGAAACTAACATGAAAGTTCATGAAAAAAATAAAGAATTGAGTTTATTTTGGTGCAAACAAAAGTTTGAAATGCATGCCTACAGGTCAGAAAGTTCACAAAAATGAGTATCATGAAAATCTGCATGGATTCTAAACAATTTAGGACTAAAATAAGCTTATCTCTTAATCTCATTTTCCAAAAGTGAAACACATGCAATGCATGTTCAACTTCGTAAATTGTCAAACTGTTTAACCAATATTATATGAGAATATTAATTCTTCCCGCAGCCTGGTCAATAGTTACATTGTCAAGTAACTGAGATTTTTTTCTTTTGTTTTAGACCTTCTAGTAAGTGTATTTTCTTTGTGGTTTTAATTTGCATTTCCTAATATGATTGAGCAATTTTTCATGTGCTAAAATTTTAATGTTGCATCATTTCATGTCCTCTCTAACTTGGCTATTGTTTTAGTTAGCTGCTTATTTGCATAGTTATTGCTTAGAAACAATTAACCACTGAGTAGGTGAAACACTTAGAGTTATTAGCTTTTCTTTTTTTTTTTTTCCTTAATATTCATTTATTCATTAATTACATTGCATTACATGACACAATTTCATAGGTACTGGAATTCCCCCCCCTTCACCCCAAACCCTTCCCCCATCATGAATTCCTTCACCTTGATGCATAACCACAGCTCAAGTTCCGTTGAGATTCCCTAATTAAAAGTTTACACCATACAGAGTCCAGCATCCCACTTGTCCAGTTCAAGTTCAACGGCCTCTTAGGGAGGCCCTCTCAGGTTTGTAGGCAGAGCCAGCAGAGCGTCACCTCGATCAATTAGAAGCTCCAACATATCATCAGCAACAGTCCAGGTATGATGAGGCTGGTGCAGAGTCCACTGATTGACATAGTCCATCTTAGGGTTTCCCCTTGTCCAGTTTTCCGCTGGAAGCATAAAGCTGAGGTGGTTGATTGATCTACTCCATTTTCCATCTTTTCTTGGTTAATGCTTTGATTCCTCCATTTTGTTCAGGGGAATCCCCCTAAAAAAAAACTTTGAGGCATTCCCAGTCCAGGCTCCTACATGTACTACTAGTAAGCACAGTACTCGCCACCGTCCATCACTCCGATCAGCTGATGGTTTTAACCCTTGGGTTGGTTCTCTTCTGAGCCCCGACCTCTATTGGAACCAATGAGTATCGCATCTCTCCCCGGCTCTGCCCATCACACTCTCGTCCCTCACCTAAACCAGTGGGAGGAGTGCTGGTCGGGTGTTGCATTCCCTACTAGCACAGGCCATTTCACCTTGGCATTTTGTGTTTTGTACTTTTTTTTTTTTATCGCAACCAAACCCGGCCAGGCCCCCACACAGTTTCAGCACTTGGGCTTGCCAGTGGATGACATGAACCGACTCAGCCTGGTCTGCCCCAACCCGAGCCAAGTGTATTCCAGTGGGTCACATTCCAAAGCCTCTTCTGGGTTATTTACCTCCATGCTTCTTGCGTTTATTTGTAGAGTCAGTGTCCTGTCAGAGGAACTGTTCAGGTTCCTCCCTCCGACTCCTTCATGGTGTCGGGCTTCACGCATTCCAGCAGGTCCTTCGGCCAGCTCCGCTCTTCAATCCATTCTGGTTCCTGCTGTTGAGAGTTTCAGCCCAGCTACGGCTCGTCCATACCCACGCGTATCTCATATATGGCTCAGATGGGGTTGAGGCCTAGCCGAGCCCGTCCAACGTCTATCCTGGTCCTCCGGAGCACCAAACTGTGCTGTGGTCTAATCCGGCATGGTGCGTCAAAGCCGAATTGATATTTGTGCCAAGGGATTACAACTGTGACCCGACCAGAACTCAGCCTCCCTCCAGTTCCTGTGCCCCTTAGTGGTAGGCTCCACGCAGCCAAGGCCTCCACCACGCTCTCCAACCAGGCCTGTTGCCAGCCACTGTTAACTATGCCAGAGGTTGCTCTGGTCAGCCCAGAGCATCCTATAGACTGTCATGCCTCCTGCATAGACTCCACCGGCCCTTCTAAACCGTCCAATGGGGTCAGGGTGTCAGGGGATTGGTCCACGCATGCCTCACACATTTTAGCCCCGAGTATGGTTCTTGAATGCCAGTCAGTGTCATAGTAATGCCTTCTGTGACCCCTCTGCTGATCCCTCATCCTATCAGGTAATGGGGCATCCTGCTGGACGAGTTATTAGCTTTTCATTAAGTTAAAACTATTGACTAACTTTCTTTTAAAAAGAATGTATTTATTTGATTGGAAAGTCAGATTTACAGAGAGAAGGAAACACAGAAAGATCTTGTATCCGCTGATTACTTCCTGAACTGGCCACAATGGCCAGAGCTAAGCCAATCTAAAGCCAGAAGCCAGGAGCTTCTTCTGGGTCTCCCATGCGGGTGCAGGGTCCCAAGGCTTTGGGCCATCCTCGACTGCTTTCCCAGGTGACAAGCAGGGAGCTAGATGGGAAGTATAGCAACTGGGACACAAACCAGCGCCCATAAGGGATCCTGGTGCATGCAAAGTGAGGACTTAGGCCACTGAGCCATCACACCAGGCCCTAAGTAACTTTCAACATAGAGAAATTTTAACTGTCAAAATCAGCTGCCATGATATTCATAAACTATACCTCAGGTGAGTGTTTAGTGTAAGGCGGTTAATAATATTGGCGAATATGTTTGCAAAGCACATGTGTGCTTTTACTTCCTTGCGAACCTTTTCGATTAACAATCTAGTTCCACCAAAATAATTTAAGGAATTTTTCCTTCAAAAAATGTAGGTGTAATGTGATATCTCTCAATCAGGAAGTCCATGTAATTAGATCTTTGGGGCATGCACAGGCCTGAAGTCCAACAAAGTAAGTTCTCTTAGCAAGTTTCTTAACCGTGGGAATACTGCCCCGAAACTGCCAGGAATTCTAAATGTCAGCAGTTTTTCTGAGACAGCAAGCAGTAATGAGAGCCATTTGAATAAGAATCCCCTTCCCTGGAATGCCAGATCTCCCACTGACTGGTGGCTGGTACTCACACTCCCGCTCTCAGGCTTCCTGTAGCTCCAAGCAAAAATCCTGTGCCAAGTTCACAAAGACAGGTTCATTGCATGAGGAGACCTGAAGACAGAGAGGACAGCCTTGGTGCAAAGGATCAAGTGTAAGAATCCACTCTTCTTTAAGAAAAAAAAAAAAAACTTCAGAATACTTTAAGTAGCAGAAATCATGTTTGTGAACTCTAGTGATATATATATGTTGATAAAGATAATTATAGAGGCCAGTGCAGTGGCATAACAAAATAATCCTCCACCTATGTTTCTGGTATCCCATATGAGCACTGGTTTGAGTCCTAGATGTCCCACTTCTGATCCAGCCCCCTGCTAATGGCCTGAGAAAGCAGCAGAAGATGGCTCAAATCCTTGTGCCCCTGTACCCATGTTGGAGACCTGAAGGAAGCTCCTGGCTTTTGACTGGCCCAGCTCCAGTTGTTGCAGCCATTTGGGTAGTGAACCAACTGATGGAAAACCCTCTCTCTCTCCTTCTCTCCCTCATCCCCTCTCCAACAGTAACTACTATTCAAATAAATACATAAATCTTTTTAAATAGTAATTGTTATTATAGTAACTGTATTTTATTGGGTGTTCACACCATTAAGCCAACAGCTTGAAGCCAACATTATAAGTAGTTCAGAAGCTTGTCAGCTGGTGGGGCTTGTGTACCTGAGTCATGACCGGACCGACCACAGAACTTCTCAAAGCTGTGATTCTCAGGTTTTGTGCCGGGACTCTGGTTCCATCAGTCTGTGTTCTGAATTGCTTCTGTGGATTCCCCAGGTGATTCTGAACATTGACTGAGTTGTCCACATCAGCCTTCTTTCTCATTTAGCTGTGCTGTTTGGATGGTTGTTAAGCTTAGTTTCTCCTTAAGAAGATGAGGGGTTAGGACTATGTATATTCCAGAAATGCACATGGGATTTGTCATAAGCAGGTGCCTAATTCTTGTAAAAATCTCAAATGCAATGAGCAGGAGTCAGAAGAATATTTCGCTTGCATGCAGCATCTCTCATACCTGGATTCATCTCCTGTTACAATGAGTTTTGTTATGTATAGTGTTCACCTATATTCCTTTAATAAGATAATCTCATTTACTCTTATGGTTCCCCCAAATACCAGTGATGATCACATTTATATTTCTATGCCAGACTATGAGCCCCTGGCCTGATTATCAAATCACATATTGGACTTTCTTCCTGCAAGCAGTTCAACTAAACAAGTCTGAAACTGATCCACCCCACCCCAGCCAAACCTGTTACTTCTCCTACATTCCCTTTCTTGGTGATTGGCCGTGCCACCCACTCAGGAACACCTGCCAGAATGCCAGGAGTCATTTGGATTCCACTCCCTCACCTTCTTCATGGACTGTTCCATGACCCAGGCATTACCTCCTTCCTGTTTCTCACGGCCTCCCTATTCCCACAGCCATGGCACCCCTTGCCACGCCCTGGTGGTGGTCTTCCAGCTCACTGTTCTCAGGCTGCATTGCTGAGAAAGCACTTTTTCTTTTCATCCTTTCTCTTTTTTATAGGACATATGGACTTTTGGATTCGAACTTCTCAAAAATGTTATATTCAAATATACATTTAGGTGTGGAGAATAATAAGCAAGTGTTTTCTGACCGCTAGTTTTTATCAGTCTTCACTTGATCATAGCCAAAAGGCTGAAAAGCAGTGATTTTGTCAGTCATAACATTGTTGGAATTGCCTTAAAAAAAATAGACAGAGGCCTAGGTTGCTAATAGCAGGTAAAGCCACTACTTGTTGACACACTACCTGTTGACACAGTCCTTGATATCCCAGCTGCTCCACTTCCTATCCAGCTCCTTATTAATGGCATTGGAAGGCAGTAGAAGATGTCCCAAGCACCTAGACCGCTACAATCCATGTAGGAGACCCAGATGAAGCTCCTGGCTCCCGGCTTTGGCCTGAGTCAGTACTGGCCTTTGTGGCCATCTGGGGAGTGAACCAGCAGGTGGAAGAATCTTTCCCCATTTCTCCCTCTTTCTGTAATTCCTTCAAATAAATGAATACAACCTTCTAAAAAAGAAATGTAGACATATGAAATATATAACATATTAACACAAATTATGCTTAAGCCCACCTTGGCTGGCCTGGCTCCTACATCAAGTCCCTGTGTCCCAGCCTCCCTCACGAATTTGCTGTCATTCACCCTGCATATTCTTTGTTATCTCTAGATATTTATATAGCCATAAAATAATTTAAAGCCTTGCTTTTAAGATTTAACACTTTACCAAAAAAGGACATCATAGAGAGCATATCCTCTAAAACCTTTCCTAATTTCTTCTTCCTCTTGACACATGTTGCTCTAACACAAGCATCTCAACACCATATGGTGTTCTATCACGGGTCTGAACTACAACTGACCTACATACTCTGTGTTGAAGGGCGTGTAGCACTTTCTGTGAGCACAGTGTGGCACGGCTCTCTCTGAGCAGGTGTCTGACACATTCTCTGGGCTGCACTCTCTGGAGTGGCCTGACCATCTCAGTCTCCTGAGCTGGGCAGACACATAGCTTTCCTGCCTGTCTTGCTTTAGCCCACATTGCTGCCATATATCATTCTGAGAGATACATTGGATCTTGTCCCTCCTGGGTTTGAGTGCTTCTGATGAGAGAAGCCCACAGTCTGGTGCTCTAGCTCCTGCCCCCTCCTCCACGGCTGTGTCCCCCCAGGACTGCTCGTGGCTTCCCTGGGGATCCTGTGTTCCATCCCCTGGCATATTCTTTCCTCTTTCAGGAATGCCCTACCCCTTCCACCTCCCCTACAGGAAGCATCCTGTTGTTTTTCATGGGTCGTCTTCTCACTGGCATGCTCTCAACTGTTTGAATCCCAGTGCCACTATTTACTATAATTTGGGGAAATCCTTAAACTTCCCTGAGCCCAGTGTCTTCATCTATAGAAGGAGGTTGATACTAATCCACCTATCTCACATGCCTGACATGACAGTTCAAATTGCTGATACTGACTTGGGTTATCGAACATGATCTTTGACCTAGAATACTTCACCTAGTGCTTAACAGTATAAGTCAGCTTTTGTGCATTCATCTACTAAAACATTTTTCACAATTACTTTGCTGTTGTTAAATATTTCTTTTATATATTTCTCTCCCTGTGCTAGCAGGAAGTTCTTCAAAGTCAGGGACCACATCTAATTCACAGGTACCTCACCAGTCTAGGAAAAGCACATAAAACCAATGTTGGGTAAATCAAGGGATGATTTCTGGGAGCTCTCAGAGTTATTAGTTAAAAAAATTAAAAAAAAAAAGATGTCATACTTTGTTATATAGATGGCACTATATTTCTGTAACAAATGCTAACTTTGAGGAACATTGTACTTATTTCCCCTTCTACAGTCAAAACTTTCTTTCAAATGGGATTTCTTTTTAGGTTGGTAATGATGCAAGCCTATTGCTAAACAGTATCCGAAGAATTGAGGTTGTCATTTGGCTATTTTGCTTTAAAAAACAACAAAAGCATTATGGTAAATTTGGCTTTGTTGCTGACTTACAATCTTATTGAGGCGTGAATTAGTACCTAGAATTGCCATGAAAAAGCAGGACTGGGGCTCGGCAGCGTGGCCTAGTGGCTAAGGTCCTCGCCTTGATCCCATATGGCCACTGGTTCTAATCCCGGCAGCTCCACTTCCTCTCTATCTCTCCTCTTCTCAGTATATCTGACTTTGTAATAAAAATAAAATAAATCTTTAAAAAAAAAAAAAAAAGCAGGACTGGGGTAGTAATTTATCCTAGTGGTTAAGACACCTACATCCCACCTCTGATAGCCAATGTTCAACAACCCAGCTCTGGCTCCTGACTCCAACTTCCTGTTAATGCAGACCCTGGAAGGCAGCGGTGGTTCTGCAAGCAGGTGGATTACTTGTACTCACATGAGTGACAAGGAGTGAGTTCCTGGCTCCTGACTTTGGCTTGGCCTGGCCCTGGCCATTGCAAGCACTTAGGTAGGCAGTAAGCCAGTGGACAGGAATGTGTTCTTGCTTGCTCTGTCTCTTAAATCAATATTTAAAAATCCCAGGGACCATTTCTGACATTGAAACTCTATGAGTAATGTAGATTCACTGGTAGAAAATATACATAAAATGCTTCTGGCCTAACAGGGAGCGTGATTGGAAAAGAGAAACAGGAGTTGGAAGACAGCATGTTTGTAGACTTGCTGCCTTTGTCCCAGCTCCTTTGGTACTTGACATCCAGGGCCCAAACCCCAAGACTAAATCTTGCAAGGCTCTTCACATAGTCTGTGCTACCAGGCCAGCTGAAATTCACCCTGACTCTCTGCTCAGCAGCCCTGTGCTAGCACGCTGCTGTCTTCCTGCAGCCTGAAGCCCAATCTGCACCCCATGAGAGCAGAGGCCAGCTGGCAATGTCTGCTGACTGCCTTCCTCAAGCTGCCACTGCCCCTGCTCCACTAAGCAATGCCTGCCACTGTGACTTCTGCGCCTGCTGCCCCACTGTCCCGTCATGCTGGGTCTCCTGGGACTAATGACTGTGGAACTTGCCAGAGGTGCTCTCTGCTTACTGTTCAGGGAGGCCTCCCTGGATCTCTGCACTCTCCCCATGCCAGCTCCTGGGGCAAGAGTGGTGTCCAGGCAGGGTACTCCTGCTCAGTGTCCTTCTCCCTTTTGCCCAAGTGGCTAAATCATAATACATGGTGTCCCCACTACTGCTACTGTCACTTCTTATCTATCATATTTCTTTCTTCTTTTTTTTTTTTAACAAAAAGTGTTTTTTTTTAAATATAGGACACCTAGTTTCATATTATATTATGTTATATTATACACACATATATATATCACATCTAGTTAAAATCAAATTTCAGATAAACAATACATTACTTTACTATAAGTATGTGTCACTTAATATTCAGGACATTCTAAAAACTATGTAGTATTTATTTGAAAGTTGGGTTTAACTGAACATCCTGTTTTATCTGATAACCAAAGTTCCGTGTCTAATCTAAGCTTAGTGCTAGAACATGATTTGGATCAATAGTTAGTTATTCCTTCAGCATTAGGTAGCACATGGTTACCTCTGCAGTAGCTACCTCATTGTTCTAACAAAGTCAAAAACATGTTTTTATTTTAAGTCCTTTTTAAATACAAAGCTTACAAAACTATGTGGGTAATAATGTTAAGTATCTATATCTTTTTGTAAAGTTGCTCAATCTTTGTGTGAGGACTGCTAAAATTTAATATTCTCAAAAATCAGACTCACACCTGGTGAGCACTGAGATACTTTTATACTGGTTGGGTGAAAACATAACTTAGACCTGCTCAGAAACCTGTTACAAGGGCCTGGGCAGAGTCGGATGTTAATTTAAAATAAATAAGACTGCAAATGCTAAATTCAAAACATACCCACTATTATTTCATTGACTAAGTATTCATGATAACCTTTGCTCTCATACCTGTGGGCACAGATTGAGTTTCTTAGCAAAGTTAACCAACTGAAGTTAACTCCAGAGTTAAGATATTTTTAAAACTTTTTATTGATAATTTTCTCTGAAAGATTAGTGTTTTTTTAACTGGAAAGGCAGATTTATGGAGAGAAGGAGAGACAGAGAGAGAAAGAACTTCTATCCACTTCACACTCCCCAAGCATACCCAATCAGCCAGAGCCGAGCTGATCTGAAGAAAGGAGCCAGGAGCCTTCTTTGAGTCTCCCACAGGGCTGCAGGGTCCCAAGACTTTGGGTCGTCCTTGACTGCTTTCCCAGGCCACAAGCAGGGAGCTGGAAGAGAAATGGAGCAGCCAGGATTAGAACCAGCACCAATATGGGATTCTGGCACATGCAAGGTGAGGATTTAGTCAGGAGGCTACAGTGCTGGGCCCACTTTTTTTTTTTTTTAAGATTATTTATTTGAAGGAGTCCAGTTAAGTCTAGGCAGAGGTGCAGATGTTTGAATTTCTTTTTTTTTAAAGATTTATTTATTTTATTACAGTCAGATATACAGAGAGGAGTAGAGACAGAGAGGAAGATCTTCCATCCGATGATTCACTCCCCAAGTGAGCCGCAACGGCTGGTGCTGCGCTGATCCGAAGCTGGAAACCTCTTCCAGGTCTCCCACATAGGTGCAGGGTCCCAAGGCTTTGGGCCGTCCTCGACTGCTTTCCCAGGCCACAAGCAGGGAACTGGATGGGAAGTGGAACTGCCATATGGGATCCCGGCGCGTTCAAGGCGAGGACTTTAGCCACTAGGCCACGCCGCTGGGCCCTAGATGTCTGAATTTCCTAGCCATGTGGCTGGGGAAATCCGCCCCGCGCCAGGCTTCCTGCTGGCGATCCTAACTCCCTATCCACCGTTACCAGGCGGTGGGCAAACCCTGAGCTTGTCCAGCCTAAGATCCAAGAATCTGCTTCATCCACAGCAATCATGCTGTGGGTGGATCTTGGATGGCTCTGAGCATGCTCAGGACCGTGGCTCCCCCCACCATCACCATGTTGGTGGCCAGAATCCAAGTAAGTCTGGGCAGAGGCATGGGTGTCTAAATCTCCCAGCCACGTGGCTGTGGCTGGGGCAGTCTGCACTGGGCCAGGCTTCCTGCTGGGGATCCTAGCTTCCTGTCTACTGCTGCCAGGTGGTGGGCAAATCTTGAGCTTGCAGCCAGCCAGAGCGTCAATGGCATCTGGCTTTGCCCACTGGTCGCCTGACAGTGAGCTCTGGAGTATTGAGGTGGAATTATGACCTAGGGACATTCATGGATGAGGCCACTGTACATGTAGGTAAGGAATGAATCCAGAGGGACATCCAAAGACAGGGCCATTGTGCTTGCAGGTAAGCGAGGGGACTGAGACCTGGTGGTTTGGAGGAGAGAGACCTGAAGATCTGTAGGGGTCAGACTGATGTATCAGCCCACATGGGAGTCCTGAGAAGGGCTTGTTAGCATAGAACATGGCTGACTACCAAACATTAGTATATGCGGAAACTAGGCCTGGGGCCTGTCTAGAGGGACTAGATCCCAGTCCTGACTGAATGTCAGGGCCATGACACTAACCAGCATGTGAGAGAACCAGGTCTGGGGGTAGATTCTGTGGGGGATATGTGAACCAAGCCCTGTGAAAATATAAGTCCTGCTGGTTAGCTCAAGAGTTGGGATGGTAAGGTAGTCTGCATCAGCCAGTGGATTCTGGAGAGATTTAATCGTGTTTGGAATGGCAAGATTGGCAGCAATCCAGAACTGTTGAACTATCAAAACCACTTGAACAGGACCCTCAGAGCATGCCCCATGTCGGGGACCTGGGATGGGTGGGAGGATGGGTGGGGTTTCTCCCTTTATTCTCCCCTTACTCCAGATCTAGAAAAAAATAATAATAATGTGGAAACAATGATCTTACCCACTTTCCTGTAGCCCTTGACCCTTTAACTATAAAGATTATTTTAAAAAAAATAGTTGGGATGTTGATGGGCTGAGCCAGTGTGACCATGGAACATGCCAACACTCATGGTTACAGAGACTGATAATAGTCTGGACAGGTTCAGGCTGCAGCACCCACATATATGTCCTAAAACTGGGTGTGGGGCAGGCCAGGCTGCAATATTCACCAGCTCATACAAGGCCAAGATGGAGGGGCAGGATATGCCGGGTATGGGCATTGCACCACTGGCAAGCATAAGATCTGGGTCTAGGAGTGGGCCAAGTAGGGGAATTTGGGAAACTCTCCTAATGGGACATAACTCCTGCTGGTGATCACATGGTCCAAGCCTGGGGGTTGGGAAAGCTGGGCAAGGTAGTTCCAACTGTTGGCAAAGGTGTGGGTTGGTTTTGGAAGGGGGTGGACCGGACAGGGCCAAGCAAACCTTAGCTCACTGGCAAGTGCAGAAATCAGGCTGGAGTGCAGGTCGTGCTGGGCTAGGCTGTCACACCTGCCAGTTTGCATGAGCCAGGGATGGGAGCAGACTGAGCAGAGCCAGGTTGCAGCACCCACCAGTGAGATTTGGGACTGGGAATGGGTTTGGTCAGGCCAGGCTGTAGCATCCAGAGCAACCACTGGGACACACAAGATCTATGACTGGGAACAACCTGGTTGGGGAGCAAAGGTCATACCCTGGCTGGGTTACGGTTCCCACTGATGAGTGTGAGGGCTGGAGTTGGGGGCTGCTGTCTGGTCTGGACATGCTATCTGGTCTGGACATGGCTGCAGCACAAGTGTGAATTGGGTCTGGGTTGAGCCAGACTGGGCTAGACTCCAGCACCCACTGGTGCTCATGAGAACCAAGGTAGATGTAGGACAGGCTGTGCTAGGTCTCTGCCCTGCTGAGCCATGTGTGAGCTGTGTCTGGGTGTAGACCAGGCTTGGCTAGGTTATAACATACAACCATTAAAAGAACGATAGGTGAAGGCTGGAAAAGGCCACTGTTCCTGCTAGGATAGGATGTGGACTAAGTAGGCCTGGCCCATGGACCCACTGGTGTGTGCAACATCTGGCATTGGGAGAGGTTCTGGTGGAGGAGCTTGGGAAACTCCTCTGTTGGGACACAGTCCCTGCAGGTGAGCACAAGAACCAAGAAAAGCAGCAGCCCAGACCAGACCAGAAGGGTGCCCACTGGCATACATTTGGCATAGGTCGGGGGCTACCAGGCTGGGCCAGTTCATATAACCCGCTGGCAAATCCAACCACCAGAATGAAGTGTGAGTCAGGTCGGGTTGGGCCACAGCACAAGCCAGTTCACATGAGGACCGGGACTAGGGACTGGCTGGGTTGGACTAGGCTGTAAGCCGCACAGACATTGGTGGGGCTAGAATTGGGGCTGGGCTACACAAATGCCGAAGTGAGGCGGACCATGCCAGACTGGGCCTCAGCACCCAACTAGCACACGAGAGACCCAGAGAAGATAGGTGAACCTGGTATGGGGTTGCATGGGGTTCCCTTGCTGGACCACCACTCCCACTGGTGAGCGTGAGACTTGGGATGAAGGCAGACCAGGCTGGACAGGGCTACAACACCTGTGGGCCTCACATGAGCTGGATCAGGAGGAGCCAGGCTGGATTGACTGTGCCTTCTGGTGCAAGCATAAGTCAGAGTGGGTATGGGTTGGTAGGGCTTTGCCATAGCATCAGCTGGCAGATGCTAGCATGGGGGGCAAATTCTGTCAAGTTCAACTGCAGAAACACTTGGAGAGTATAAGATCCAGGAGTGAGAGTAAGCCCAGTAGGGAAACCTTCCTCTTGGGTTACCACTCTCACTGGTGAGCAGCAGAACCAGGACTAGGGCAGGCATGACTAGACAGAGAGTGGTACCTGCTGGCATGTGTATGGACTGGATAGTGAGGCTGATTGGGTTCAACTAAGCTTCAATGTCCATTGACATGTATGAGAGCTGAATAGGATGTGGGATAGACTGGACCAGTCAGCTGTACATACTGGCAAGCTCGGGAACCAGAGCAGGGTACGGACATGATGGGAGTTATTGTGGATTGCTCCAGCTAGGCTGCAGCTCCCACTGGTTTGCGTGAGGGCCAGTATATGGTGGACAGGATCAGGCTGCGCTGCAACACATATTAGTTTGCGTAGAAACAGGGCTGGAGACAGAACTGACCCAACAATTGTAATCATCAGCATGTGCATAAGTTGATTGGGACGCCAGACTGTGTCAGACCCTGTATGGGCAAGCATACACAGGAACCAGATCTGAGATCACCTCAGATGAAATTTCTTTGGGAATCCCCCCAACCGAACCGCTGGACTCAGAACCCCAACCATGAAGAGAAGTGCATGTTTCATGGTCTGACCGTGGAGTGCATGTGTCAGGGCTTGGCCGCCTCAGTGGCTTAGATGGAGCAATGGACAGCATATCCAGGTGCACATGGAGGATATGGCAGTGCATTGGAGTCTGCAGAGGACACCTGGTACCACAACACAGGACAGACGATAGAACAAATCAATCAACTATTCCAGCCAAGTGTTGACAGTGAATATCTGGGCAAATGGAGACTCTAAGGTGGACTATGTCAGTCAGTGGATTCTGGAGAAATTTCACCGTGTTTGGAGTGGCAAGATCAGCAGTGATTCAGAACTGTTGAACTATCAAAACTTCTTGAGTAGGACCCTCAGAGCATGCTCCACTTTGGGGATCCTGGGTTGGTGTCAGGTGGCTGTCCTCCATCCCAGGGTACAGAGGTGCTTGGTAGGCTAGATGTGACTTCTCCCCTTATTTCCCATTCCCCCATATACAAGAAGGAAAAAAAATGTGGAAATAATGGTCTCACCCACCTTCTTATAGCCCTTGACCATTATTACCCTAATCAACTATGTAAAAATCATCAAAAATAAAAATAATTACCGTAAAAATTAAGATTATTTATTTGAAAGTCAAAACTATAGAGATAGAGAAGTCTTCCATCCCTGTTCATTCCCCAAATGGTCAGAACAGCCAGCGCTGAGCCAATCCAAAGCCAGAGCTTCTTTCAGGTCCTCCACATAGGTAAAAAAGGCCCAAGCACCTGGGCCACCGTCCGCTGCTTTCCAAGCATCATTAGCAGTGAACTGGATAGAAAATGGAACAGCCAGGATTCAGTTAGTATCCATATGGAATGCCAAAGCTGCAGGTGGTGGCTTTACCCACTAGGCCATAGCACTTGCTCTTCTAATGCAGATTTTTGTTAGTGACTGCTGTTATCTCTAAAGATTTATGGTCTAACTCAACAATGTGTAGGCACTCATGATGCATTATTTAAAGCAGATCAACTGAAACGACAGTTTTAATCTCTCATGATTATTAAGTAGTAGTAAAACAAAGTCATCATAGGAGAAGTCCATGGCCATGTAAAGAACATCAACAAAAAAAGAAAAATAGAAATTTCTCAGAGGTGCAATAGAGGACTTTTAAATGTGCCTCCTGATTTTGACTAACAGTCTTCCAGTATCTAGGGAAGTTTGTCTATAATGAACACTCAGGACTTTCCTTCAATAGTAAGAGCAAAGTTTGTAGTACATAGTCCCCACCTACAAAGTTCACCTTGAAAGCTTCTGTAACCTTGTGATATGGTGCACCTGGTCAGTTATTGAAAGTGTAGGTGAACTGAAACTCTGTTCCCCTGCAAAGTAATGTTTACCTCTGACAGTAGGCTTCATAAATCCACACGCCCAGGTTGCACCCATCTCATGCAGATCAGGCTGCAGGCTAAGACCTCACCCTGTTGTGTAGCTGGTGGACAGGATCACTAGCCCTTACTTCATAAAAAGAGGTGGAGAGCAGGAGAGAGTTCTTTTCACCACTGACCATTGCTCTCGTTTGCTCTCTTTCACAGGCAACCATCTGGCCTCCTCCTGTTAAGTAATCATCCATGTGGGGTGGCAGGCCACACTCAAATAGGAAATCCTGTTCCTATTTGCTTACATTGCTGGTCTCCACATAGATGTTTTATCTCTGTGTGGATTGGAAATTAATGCCCATGCCCAGATCATTTGTCTGGATTCTTTGCTCTTGAAGTTTTTAAATTACCCATGGCATCTTTATCTCTTGCTTTTGACTCTTTTGAGTGCCTTACTCACAGCATGTCCTAATTACCTTATTCTCCTAAAATTCATACTTTTTAGACATGCACCCTCTTCATGAAGGAGCACATATCCATGTCATTTTACCAGGGAGACTTAAATGTCATCCCAGAATATTCTTTAGACAATCTTTGATCATTCATCCCTTTTTTAAACTTTTTTTTTGCTTGCTTATTTATTTGGAAGACAAAGTTACACAGAGACAAGACATAGCAATAGAGATCTGCTGTCTGATGATTCACTTCCCACATGGCACAACAGCCAGGACTGGGCTAGGTTGAAGCCAACGCCAGGAGCATCATCTGGGTCTCACATGTGTGCCAGGGATCCAAACTCTTAGGTCCTGCTCTGCTGCTCTTTGCAGGCCACTAGCAAGGAGCTTGATCAGAAGTGAAGGAGCTTTACTCACTGTGTCACAATGCCAGCCCTTCATTCCTTATTTTCAAAAAAGATTAACTTTATTTGAAAGTCAGGGTGACAGTAAAAAGGGAAGAGACTGAGAAAAAGATCTAACCACTAGTTCACTACAGAAATGGCTGCAATGGCCAGGTTTGGGCAAGATAGAAACCAGCAACCTATAACTCATCTGGCTCTCTCAAGTGCCCAATAGGTGCCCAAATCCTTGGGTCATCTTTCACTGCCTTCACAGGAGCATTAGCAGGGATCTGCATCAGAAGTGGAGCAGCAGAAACTCTAGCAGCCACATTGCCATCATTCCTCATTTTTAAAAAAGATTTGCTTATTTTTATTGGAAAGACAGATTTACAGAGAGAAGGAGAGACAGAGAGGGAGATCTTCTTTCCACTGGTTCACTCCCCAAATGGCTGGAACTGAACCAATCTGAAACCAGGAGCCAGGAGCTTCTTTTGGATCTCCTATGGTGATGCAGGGTCCCAAGGCTTTGGGCCATCCTATATTGTTTTCTTAGGCCATTAGCAGAAAGCTGAATTGGAGGTGGAACAGTTAGGACATGAACCAACACCTCTGTGCGATGTAAGTGACTGAAGGTAGATTAGCCAGTTGATCCATTGTGCCAGCCTCGTTATTATTACTCATTTTAGCAACAAAGGCACAGTGATCAATGACCTTCTGTCACCAGAACAATGATGGAGGGGAGAGTAATGGAGGAAAGCAATCTTTGTGGCACTTTCAGTAAGTGATGTTAAAAATAATATGAGATATGATGGGGAAGGTTTCGTAGCACAACAGTTAAAACTTAACTTGGGATGCCCACATCCCATATCAGAGTAACTGGGTTTGAGTCTTGACTCTGCTTTCAATGGGAACCTCCTGCGTTAGTGCCCAGGAAGCAGCAGATGAATGGTTGCCCACATGGGGACCCAGTTGGAGCTCTAGCCTCCTGGCCTTGGCCTGGCCCAGCCCCATCCATTGTAGACATCTGAAGAGTGAACCAGTGAGTGAGAGACACTTGTGTGTCTCTCTGCCCTTAAAGTAAAATGAAAAATAAATGAATAAATCTGTTTTAAAGGAGATCAAGCCATTCGATTTTCCTGGAAATAGCCCATAAGGGTATTTGCATGGTTTGGGATAAGGCAGGATGAAGGCTGGCATAGTGTTTCTATGCTTATAAAAGATGCCTACCATCTGAAAATGTGCTGACTTGGTATACTGACTGCTTTAGGCTGGAAATGACTTGAGGAACTGTAACTGCAGGAAGGGCTATTTGTTCTGTCCTTGGCTACATTCATAAAACAGAAGGCTTCTTGGGGAAGGCATGTGCTCCCCTTAGTAGAGCCAGAGGACGAGCCTGAGCCCCAGACTGGTTACTGCACTGCATGAGCCTCACAAAACTCTGAGAAGTCACCTGATCCCCCATTCACTTCTATACCCTTCCCATCTCTTATGGCATCCCTAGAATGGATCACCCTGGTAAAGAGATCCGTTGGTTCTGTCACTCCTTTACAAATGTGTTGTTCTTCCCCCAACCTCTGCAGGCACAAGAGGGAGAGCTAAAACATTGATCTCACCCTCCTTCCTTGCCAACCTCCACCCTCTCCATTGTAATCAGGGGCTCACATGGGTCTGTGACCCACTCCCCTTTGTAATAAATATTACAATTTTTTTTAAATGTATTGTTCTTTGTTTAAGAAGTATAAAAGCATCATGCTTTGGTGATTTCTTCACATTTCACTCTCTTGAAGACTCCATGTACATATAAATCTAATAAAGTAATTGTGCTTTTCCTCATTAATTTTATCTTCCTCTGGCTCCTGGATCCAGCCAGAGAGACCACATAATAATTAACAATAGATCAGCTCGGCAGCATGGCCTAGTGGCTAAGGTCCTCGCCTTGATCCCACATGGCTGCTGGTTCTAATCCTGGCAGCTCCACTTCCTCTCTATCTCTCCTCCTCTCAGTATATCTGACTTTGTAATAAAAATAAAATAAATCTTTTAAAAAAAAAACAGTAGAGGGGTTCTTTCTCCCCTACAAATAATATAAGATTCACTTCTTATCCATTTATAAGTGCACTGGTAGTGTTAAATATGTTCATATTGTTACACAGCTATCTTTAAAAATATTTTATCTTGCGGTGGGTATTGTGGCACCATGGATGGGCAATGTGACCCCAGAGTTCCCATGCAGCTGACAGGTGCACCTCTGAAGTCAGGATGACACCAAAACCCAACTGCAGCTGCTACATTGTATGCCTCAGTTCAGGGTGTGGAAGGAAATCATCCACTGCTCGGTTATGAATTATTAAATTGCACACTGTGGAACTACCAAGATTTGCCCGATTTGACAAAACAGCCCTTCCACATCATTCCACATCATACATTTATACTCTGTCATATGTCAGAGTATAAATGCATTCCTCTCTTATAACAGAAATCTTACCTTAACAGTGAAGAGTACCAGTAACAGATTCAAAAAGACCTCGAATGAAGCCTGGCTCTGTTTCTCTGTAGATGTGTGGATTGGTGGCAGTTTTTGCACATTCTTCCTCTCCCTACCTACTTTATAGTGAAGTAAGAATAGTGCCTTCCTTGGAGGGTTGTTGTAACAACCACTGGGACAGATAAGAGAGAGAAGCATTTAGTTCAATGTATAGCATGTAATCCTCACTCAGTTAATGCTGCTTGTTACTCTCATCACAATAAAAAAAAAAAACTGAAAAGTTTCACAGATCATGGTAATGATGATTGAACTCAATTCCCCAACTCTTGCATGGCTGGGATGAGAAACATTGAATTCAGAGCAGAGCACAGCAAGGCCCTGCTTCAAGCTAATTTTCCCAGCCCTCTCACTGGCCTCCTTTCTGGAGTGTGTATCCTTTGGGATGTAGGTGCGGGACTGGCATGTTAGTGCCAGCTTTCTACATGCTGACATGAGAAGGATGTGGAGTGGAAGGCAGGAGCGACTCTGTTGCAGCTTTCAGGTCTTCTCTTTTTGTGGAAGTCAGCTGGCTTCTACATGTTGGGCACCATCCAATACAAAATGAAATACCCTGCTGGGATCCAAACATTCAGCATATCTCAGAGGGCCCGTATACCCCGTGCCTGGCAATGTGTAACAGACAACCCAGGGCCAACCCCAAGGACCCACAGCAGCCTGCAGCCTCTCCAGGATCAGAGCTAATGTAGGTGAATCACAGATCACGTTCACTTAGCTTCATGTACTCCATGGGAGGGGAGCAAGCACCAGGATGCTTCAAACTGTTCATGGAAAAATGAATTACAACACAGTACACATATTCCATGGATTTCTTGAAGGCCTCTTGTATTTTCTTATCAGGGCCTTTCATGCTAGCATGACCCCCATCTTAGTATTTTGCAGGGTGGAGAAGGCTATGAGCCAGTGAGCTGACAGGCAGAGTCTCTCTGGCCACCCAGCTCTGATTTGGATGCACCGTGCATTTACTGCATTACTCTTTGCCAGGTTCCTTGCCCTGCCTCTCCCTCTGTCTCCTTAGCTATAACTGGAGGTGATAATAGTAGCTGTGCTATGGCAGGGTTGGAAACATTGAACAAATGCAGACCAAGCCCTGAGAAAAGATCCAGAGTCTGGAGTGTTTATCACTGCTGTTACTAAAATTTACATTGTGAATTTATTTTAAAGATGGATTTATTTGAAAGAATTGCAAAGAGAGACAGAAAAAGAAATCTCCCTTCCACTGATTCACTCCCCAGATGGTCACCAGGCAGGAGCCAGGAACATTCGCTGAGTCTCATACAGGTGCATGAGTCCGTCTTGGGCAATCTTCTGATGCTTTCCCAGGCACATTAGTGGGAAACTAAACTGAAAGTGGAGCAGCCAGGACTCAAATTGTAGCCCATATGGGATGCCAGTATCACAGGTAGTGGATTCACTTGCTATGCCACAAAGCTGGCCTTTTATAATATGGGGGTAAATTAGTCAGATCCAAATGTAAATAATACTATTTTATGGATTTTTTTTTCTGGTGAAAATATGCTCATGATCAGTGGCTCAGACGGAGCAGAGGACAGCATATCCAAATGTACATGGAGGATAGGGCAGTACATCAGAGCCTCCAGAGGACACCTGGTACCATGGCAGAGGACGGAGGACAGAACAAATTGATCAACTACCCCAGCCAATCATTGGCAGTGAAGATCTGGCCAGACGGAGACACTAAGGTGGACTGTAGCAGCCAGTGGATTCGGGAGAGATTTCATCATGATTGGAGTGGTGGGTTCGCCAGCGATTCAGGACTGTTGAATCATCAAAGCCTCTTGAGAAATTCATGGCATTGTAAATTTCTATTTTTCTTCCTGTTGTTGATTTTGTAGTGTGGCTTTTCATTTAAGAGGGATGTGTGGTGACTGTGTAATGGAGACTCTCATGTCCAGATGTGAGGATGCAGTGCAGTGTGCATCTCTACTTCCAGGTCAAAGATGGACTAATGAAACTATTAGCTGTATCTTGACATTCGGACTCTGCCATTGTCCATGTCCGCAATGATGAACATGTGACTGAAGAGCTATGCTATAGTAATAATATAGAGGAATTTGGTGTGGGGAGGGAACTTGGGGAGTGGGCAGGGGAAATAAAAATATATAAATAATTAATTTGAAAAGAAAAGCCAAAGCCACAGTGTCTGAATTCCCAGGCAGCATCCGAGATTTATGAGGATTCAACAGGCAGCACTTTTGAACTCCTCAGACAAAACTGTGTATTGATGAAGAACTCAGAGAGGCAAGCAATAATTCAATGACACGAGTAGTAGGAATTAGAACAAACAATGACTGGCCCACTCAGTGAGGCACTGCTCTAAATGCTTTACACTGAGTCCTCACCAACAGTCCTAGCAAGTAGCCAGACAAGCAGTGATTGTGCCAAGTAAAAACTCAGGTATAAATGTGTACAGCGGGTCAGCATTGTGGAATAGTGGGCAAAGCTGCAGCTTGAACACTGCCATCCCATATGGGTGTCAGCTCAAGGCCTTGGTTGCTCCATTTCTGATCCAGCTGCCTGATGATATGCCAGAGAAAAATGACTGAAAGAAAGTGACTGAGAATGTCAAATGCTAGTGAACATTCATGTATTGCCAGGGTGGGAGGGGACCAAATGTTATGGTCACTTGAGAAAATAGTTTGCCAACAGCCCAATAAGTCAAACATGCCAGCACATTTACCATAGCACCTAGTAGTCACACTGGGAGAAGTAATTAATTTTTTTTATTCGCAAGAAATAAAAACATATGTCCACATGAAAACCAATTACTGATAATAGTATATTCATAATTACCCCAAACTGGGAACAACACAATGTCTTCCCACCGGTGAATCGATAGCATGGAACATCACTCAGCCACTAAAGCCAAAAACAGATTCAGACATGAGGCAAGAATCCAAACTGAGCCCAGTCTTTGAGTCATCCCAGCTCAGTCAAAGGACAGCCAAGTAAAGAAGCTACCAGATTAACTCCAATCCCCAGCGAGTGAGTTCCAGCCAAGGCCACCAACACCACTGTTCGGAAACAAGCCTTTTCCCTCACCCACAGCACCTGCATGCATCATACAAAACTTCACATTACTAAGAAAGGGGTGGTGTGTTACACAGTAGTGTGTAAATTCTACACATAACAAACAACTAAATCAGGTCCTTGAGAATCCAGGTAGTAGTCATTGGATTTAGAGGTTTTTTCTGGTTTATATTTCCCAATTTAGACCAGATAACATTTTAGAAATAATTTCAAGAAGAAAACTTTGAGGATATTGTCTTCTGACTGATTCTCTACTTCTTATCCAAGTTCTCAATTCTGAACCAAGACTGGATAAACAGTACAGTCAATTCTGAATTGCCCAATGCCTATGAGAGTTGCTTTTCACCTACATGTCATTACTTCCTTTTATTTTAGATCCCAAATGATTAAACTTGTTTTTTTGAAAATTTTTAAAAATACAAAGATTAAAATAGGTAACTCCTACTGCATACACAGAAAGAAGAAAATTATAAAGGTACATTTGGCACAGTAAATGCCATCAATTAATTATGCAAACAAGTTAGGACACGCCTCAACTTCTGTGAGGAATGTGTACAAGCTTGTAAACTGTCTTTAATCACCATCCAAACTGTCCCAAAGGGAGAATTAGTACATCAGTCTTGGAGCAAGAGCTTGGCAGATGTTTTTTGATACTTAAAAATAAGTTTTACTTGTTAACTACTGAGCAATTTAAAGATTACTTTTCTGTGTCTATCACATTTAAGCCTCACAATACAGGTGCATGCATTATAAATGTTACCTTAGAGGGCCCAGTGCCAGAGCTCAGTGGCTGAAGTCCTTGCCTTGCATACACTGAGATCCCATATGGGCACTAGGTCATGTCCCGGCTGCTCCACTTCCCATCTAGCTCCCTGTTTGTGACCTGGGAAAGCAGTTGAGAACAGCCCAAAACCTTAGAACCCTGCACCCATGTAGGAGACCCAGACAAAGCTCCTGGCTCCTGGCTCCTGGCTTCAGATTCACTCAGCTCTGGCAGTTGCAACCACTTAGGGAGTGAAGCAGTGGACAGAAGATCTTTTTCTCTGTCTCTGCTTCTCTCTGTAAATCTACCTTTCCAAGAAAAATAAATACATCTTTTAAAAAAAAGTTACCTTAGAGACTTTTAAAGAGTTGGCCAACATTATACAGTAGCAAGTAATGACATAAAACAACAAATTTAAGTAATCTGACCTGGAAGAGGGAGATGGTTCTTATCAGATTTCCCATGCAGACAGCTTTCCACAGCACCTGCAGATGTCAGACTCCATCCAAGGTGGAAAGGAATGTTTCCCGCCCCCACCTGTTAAGACTGAAAAGTAAAAGTCATCTGTTGTACTTCAGGCAAGGACTGTCAGAAGCAGAAGTTTCTCTCTCTCTCTCTCTCTCTCTCTCTCTCTCTCTCTCTCTCTCTCTCTCTCTCTCTCTCTCTCTCTCTCTTATTTTTGTTGGAAAGCCAGATATACAGAGAGGAAGTTCTGTTGATTCACTCTCCAAGTGGCATCAATGGCAGGAGCTGAGCCAATCCCCAGGCCACAAGTAGGGAGCTGGATGGGAAGTGGGCCCACTGGAATTAGAACCGGCACCCATATGGGATCCCAGCGCATGCAATGCAAGGACTTTAGCTGCTGGGCTACCGCGCTAGGCCCAAGAAGAGGCTTAATTAAGTAGGAGCAGAAATCTGTACGGGAGAAATCAGCTCTCTGATGGAATCTTTGGAAGGCCATGAAGCAGACCTGGAACTGCTCAAGTTAAGCAGCCCACATGTGAAAATTCAAAACGCTCTGAATCCAAAAGCTTTTGAGAGGCAACCTAATGCCACAAGTGGAAAACTCCACACATGACCTCACAGGATGGATCCCAGACACAACGCAGGTGCACTGAAAACACCTTATACCATTACTCTCTATTGAAGTGTGTAAGGTGTCTATAAGGCATCGTGCATTTCAATATTTAGTTTTTGGGTTTCATTCCCAGGATATCTCATTAGATAAATGCAAGTATTCCAAAATGTAATAATAATAATGATCACCAAAGATGCTGCTTTTGTGCCTCCAAACAGCTATCAGAAACACTTCTGGTGTCCACAATGGCGCAATGACTAAATCCTCACCTTGTAAGCGCCAGGATACCGTATGGGTGCTGGTTCCTGTCCCAGCTGCTCCACTTCTCTTTCAGCCCCCTGCTTATAGCCTAGGAAAGCAGTAGAGGATGGCCACAACCTTAGAACTCTGCACTGCACCCACCTGGGAGACCCAGGAGAGGCTCCTAGCTTCAGATTGGCTCAGCTCTGACCATTACAGTTACTCTGGGAGTGAACCAGCTGATGGGAGATCTGTCTCTCTGTCTCTGCTTCTCTCTGTAAATCTGATCTGTCTTTCCAATAAAAGGAAATCTTAAAAAGAGAAGAAGAAGAGGAGAAGAAAGAAGAAGAGGAGGAGAAGAAATAAAGGAAGAAGGAAGCATTCTTCTTTGTGGCATTCATTTTCAGTTTGACATCTTGAACGCGTGTTCTGACTGATAGGCATTGTGCCTCTGCCCTGCCGCAAAATAGACTGGAGATCGCCTACGCATACACTTACACCTGAATTCTCTTTATAAAAAGGTTGCCGGGCTCATTATCATTCCCAGCTTCCCTTACAGTTGTGTCAATCAGCTCTGGCTGCCTAACAACTAAGTCCTAAAACTAGGTGGCTTTCCACAGCACAGCAGCAGACTTGAAGGTGAGGTGCACCACTCAGACCTCTCCTGGAGGGAGAGCTCTGCTGGGCAGCCAGCAGTACAGTTAGCTGACAGCTTCTGCAGTCAGTCTTTCTCATCTTTAGGGAGTCCCTAGCCAAGAACTGAGAGAGGCAATGGTACAGGGGCCTGGCCATTTCTACCCAGTGTCGGACTCTTTGATGGAGTTTAGGATGCGCTACTGAAAAGATAGCACCTTGCTATTTGAAAAAAAAAAAAAAAAAAAAAAAAAACAGCAGAAGCAGAACGGTCTCTGACCTTCTCCCACTCTTCCCCCGTTGACGCAGATCATAAAAGGATTCTCTGACCTTCTTCCTCTGCAGCAGGTCAAACCCCTCTCTAGTTCTTAATAGGAAAAGCTACAAATTCACATGAAAAAGGGCAGAATGAAGGACTGTGGCCAATGTGCAAATTACTACATCAGACGCATTTGATCAAGTTGTCACCAAAAAAATATTAGCAGAAGTGAAGTGTTCATTTATGAGCACTGGTCTGGTAACAGCTGTGTGTCCTCCATGCCTGCCCCTTCCCCCTGGAATTCATCTGCATTTGTTCAGCAGATGAGGTCAGTGCAGAGTGTTGCCTTCCAAAGAACCTGGGTCAGAGCTGTCTTGATGACCAGGAGCATTTATATCCTGGCTGTTGAAAGAGCACTTTTTCTTTCAAACTACTGCATTTTCAGCCTCTGTTATAGAGCCTTTGCATTCCCTTAACAAATGCCTAAATAAATTAATGTAGGTATTGAAATGAGAATGGGGAGTGAAAATGCCTAAGGGAGACTTTTACTATTTTTTAACTATCTGAGAGACAGCTAGGCAGGCAAAGGTCCTAGCAACTGGTTCACTCCCCAAATGCATGTCATAGCTGGATTTAGGTCATGACCAAAGCCAGGAGTCAGGAACACAATCCAGGCTTCCCATGCGGGGAGCAGAGATGAAGCTGCCTGAGCTATAACCAGGAATCAGACCCATGCACTCCAGTGTGGGGCGTAGATGTCTTGGCAGCTAATCTGAATGTCCATTCCTAAAGAAGAGTTCTAGAAAAACTTGTTTCTGCGAGTAACCTTCAGTCAAGGTCTTTATTATTTTCCATGCAGATTTTGGCACATCCCGCCCCCCCCGCCCCGAAATGTCAGTATCCTGGAGCTGAATCTTAAATAAGCTTGGGATAATTCAGCACAGCCTGTTTGCATGTGGGTTACAGGATTATTACTGCATTTTCAGTTAGGGAAATTGAAGTTACACAGCAGATAAGTGATGAAAACAGGATTCCAGTCCTGACTGGCGCAAGCCCATTTCTCAGCTAACCACCGATTAGATTTACTTTTTTTTTTTATCTTTTTTTTATTTTATTATTATATTGTTGACAATCTTTACATAGTTAAATATGGTATAAAGGTTCAGGGGATATAGGGAAGTGGGTAAGACTTTTATGTCCATATTGTTTCCTTCATGTATCTGAGGTAAAGGGGGATATTGAGGGAGAAGCCCCACCCAGTTTCCCACCCACCCAAAGTCCCGGATGTGGAGCATGCACTGAGATACTTGCTCAAGTGGTTTTAATAGTTCTCCAGTTATGGATCGCTGCCAATCTCGCCACTCCCAGCTCGATGAGGTCATTGAAGAACCACTGATTGTCACAGTCCATCATAGAGTTTTTTTTTTTTTAAAGATCTTTTCATTATTATTGGAAAGCCGAATATACATAGAGAGGAGGAGAGACAGAGAGGAAGATCTTCCATCCGATGTTTCACTCCCCAAGTGAGCCGCAACGGGCCGGTACGCGCCAATCCGAAGCCGGGAACCTGGAACCTCTTCCGGGTCTCCCACGCGGGTGCAGGGTCCCAATGCATTGGGCCGTCCTCGACTGCTTTCCCAGGCCACAAGCAGGGAGCTGGATGGGAAGTGGAGCTGCCGGGATTAGAACCGGCGCCCATATGGGATCCCGGGGCTTTAAAGGTGAGGACTTTAGCTGCTAGGCCACGCCGCCGGGCCCAATCATCATAGAGTCTTAATTTGCCCAGTATTCACTGCCTAACATATAGCTGAGGTGGTTGATTGATTTGTTCTGTCTTTTCTTGGCTAGGGTTCTGAGTCCAGCAGTTCAATTGGGGAGATCTCCAAAGAAACTTTGAGGTATTCCCAGATCAGATTCTCATAAGTTCTAGTAAGCACCGGGCCCTGCACAGTCCATCGCTACGATCAGCTGAGATTTACTTTTCAAACAGATGAGGATAGCAGAGGCTTTATTCCTGGCCTTATCATCTTTAGAGAGAGAAGGAAAATCTCCCACTCTGCCTGTGTCAGGCAGCAGGCCACTGGGAAGCAATCCAGCTATGTGGACAGGAATCCAAGACCAGTATCCTCTTTGGAGAAAGACAAGTGAGAGGGTTCAGCCAAGTCATCCTAACTATTTGGATCAAATTATGCCTCATTTGAAATCCTTATTAATTAATGTGATGAAGGAAGCACTGGGCTGAAGCCATCTCTGTACAATGATGAAAGTGGCCCATGCTTCAGCCAGAGCTCCAAAGAAGAATGGGAACAGGTTTACAATGGACACGGTGTTGCAGTATGCTGTCTCCAAAGGCTGTGTTTCAACCCAAATCTGTGTTACATTTCACACTATTAGCATATCCCTTCATATGATATATGGATGCACATGCACAGAGGGTTATATAAACTAGGTAACATTTTATAACTGTAGTACTAGGCCGAGGTTTTTAGTATTTTATTTTCTTTTGCAGCTGAGAAGGAAAAGAGGGAAAAAAATCAAATGCCTGACACTAAATTTTGCTTTCAAGTCCCAAATAGCAGTTTTAAATCTTAGGGGCCTACACAGCAATGTATTAAAAACAGAAATTTATATGCATAATTAACCACGTAACTGATTAGACTTGCCTGAATAAACACTTGATTAGTGTAGTCTACCTCGAGTATATTAGTTTCTAAGCTGCAATACATGTGGTGAATTGAAACAGGAATAGGGCCCGGCGGCGTGGCCTAGTGGCTAAAGTCCTCGCCTTGAAAGCCCCGGGATCCCATATGGGCGCCGGTTCTAATCCCGGCAGCTCCACTTCCCATCCAGCTCCCTGCTTGTGGCCTGGGAAAGCAGTCGAGGATGGCCCAAGGCTTTGGGACCCTGCACCCGTGTGGGAGGCCCTGAAGAGGTTCCAGGTTCCCGGCTTCGGATCGGCGCGTACCGGCCCGTTGCGGCTCACTTGGGGAGTGAAACATCGGATGGAAGATCTTCCTCTCTGTCTCTCCTCCTCTCTGTATATCTGACTTTGTAATAAAATGAATAAATCTTTAAAAAAAAAAAAAGAAACAGGAATAAAGAATAAAAAATCACTGACAATTAAAATAAGCTTTTGTAAACATCTTCCTTTAATTCAAGCCTACATTCACAGAAGTAATTCTTTTCATTTTCTGCGAAGCACTTGAAGCAAGGATGCTGGCAGAAATATTTCTCCTAGACCAACACCAAAGTTAGTGTTGATTAATACTTAAAGCTGGGAAGTAAGTGTCTTGAAGCATTCATGATATGTAGCCCAGCTCATCATATTCACAAGGAAGAAGCTGAAACTCAGAAAGCACAACTGATCAATCTAGGATTATTGGTTTTCTCACCAACCCTTATAATCTTATCTATCTATCTTTAGTTCTTTGATTTCAACATTTTCTTAACTAGTTACTGAAATAAAAAGGAGAAATGAACTCTAGAGGCAGAAATGATCTCAGAGGCATAACGTGCCTATACCGTTAAGAATATTTAATACAAGTTCTTTTCACCTGCAGGTTTTTAGCTGTGCCTGCCACACAGCAAATTCTGAACAACGAACAAATTCCTCCCAGCTGAAGGAAAAAAAAAAAAAGGAAAGGAAAGGAAATTCAATCTTCCCAGCCTATGGTTTCAAGTCTCGGTCTAAAATAAGTCATTGCTCTAAGAAAGCCATTGCCATCCCAGTCCCCAATCCCAAAACTAAGGCAATTGTTCTTCACAGCATGAGTCACAAATTCATTTTAATTATGTCCCTGTATGTATACATCATACATTGCTTCACAATGAGTTAATTTCTGAGAAATGCTCCATTAGGTGATTGTGTCATTGTGGGAACACCATCGAGTGTTCTTACATGACCCTAGATAGTGTATACCATAAACTGTCTGGTGTATACCATCATGTATGCTGTCCATATATACTGCCTTGCCTGGAGGTGTTTAAAAAACAATGGTCAAAGACACTTTTAAAAATCACAATGGAGCTCTGAAACACTGAGTCTCAGATCTGGTGAGTACAGCCAGAATTGTAATGAGGAAATAAATGGTTCTAAGGCAGCATATCCAGAAAAATATGACTCTGGTAGGACATTGAAAAAAACAGCTGCATTTCCCACAATAAAAAGGAATAGGCATCTTTCAGGCAAGCATAACAATGGTGAAGCAGTGAAAACCCCACACAGCAAGCGCACAGAGTCTCAGGACAGGCCTTACATTGAGCAGTTAAGACCATGTGTCCCACATTGGAGTTCCTGGATTTGGTATCTGATTTGACTTCTGCCTGCAGATTCACACTCAGGCTGACCCTGGAAGGCAAGGGGGATGGCTCCCGCACAGGTGCCTGCCTCCCACACAGAAGGCTGAGTTCCCAGCTTTCGGCTTTGCTTCAGCCAGTTATAGGCACTTGGGAAGTGAACCAGTGGATGTTTTGTCTCTGTCTTCTTCTCTCTTAAATAAGTAAATAAATAAATAAATAGTTTTTAAGGAAAGTCTTGGGTACATTTTCCTTCATCCTCTGTGTTGACAGCCTCTACAGAAATCAAAGAGGGTCAAGAACAATTTGAAATTAGGTTTTAAAGGCTTTAAGGCAAACCGTTGTTGAAAAACCTCCGTAGCTACTCAGTTGACTTATTGGTTGGTACCCAGGAGTGAATTCAACCTCATAACTGTATCCATAATAAGAAATGAGACAAGAAATAGGAAACAGCTTGTTAAAGGGAGGCCAAAAGCTTCCCAAGTAAAAAGGGAGCTCTAAGCCAAAAATTAAAGGCTTTGACAGTGAACAAAACCAAGCTGACTGTTCTTTCATGAACTACAAAAATAAACAAAAGGAAGCAGCTTACAATGGTTTGTATACACTCTTCAACACAGACCTTGAAACAGGAAGAATAGAGATCAAGCAGAGGAAATTTATAGACAGAATGGAAGTTTTCTCATCAAAGCCCGAAGCAGGCTCGTTTTATCAAGGCTTTTAGAGGCAGGGATCAAAGAGAGAATCCCCAAATAAAGGTCCCTCATTATGTCATCAAAAGGAGCATTATCTGAGAAGACAGGTTTCAAAAAGCAGCATAGGAGTTGACATTGCACATAAGATGCTTGCATGCCCCCCGGGAGTGCCTGAGTCCAGCTCTCTGCTCAGGTCTGTGCTAATGTGGACCCTGGGAAGCAGCAGTAAGGGCTCCAGTAATGGGGTTCCTGCCACCCACAGGGGAGACCCAGGGAGCTCCTGAACCCCACTTTCATCTCGGCTCAGGCTCAGCCCTCATCTATCCAGGGCACTTGTGAAACAAACCAGTGGGTAGTACTGTTTCTCTCTCTCTCTCTCTCCCCCTTCATACCTGTTTCTCCATTAGCCTTGCTACATCTCAAATTGTCTTTTACAAGATGAAGTTATTGTAATAACCTACTGAGAAATGCTAAATAATGAAAAAGTTTATAGTTTGTTTTTCAATGTTTAGGATATTTGTTGTAGTGGGAATGAAGAGAGAAAAAAAAGAGGGAGAAAAAGCACCTGGCAACCAGGAAATACAAACTTCAATCTAGATCTAGTGAAGTGTCATCATGCTCTGCTCTGGTTGACGTTATGCTTCCAAAAAAAGTTCACTTTCTTTGTAGTTTATATATTCTTCCAAACTCTACGTAAGACATCAGTGACTTACTGGAACTCTGGAAGTAGCCAAAAAGAAAGCCGTCTATTTTATTATTTTAACATATCGCTTTAAAAAGACATTTATCTATATTTATTTATTGAAAAGGCAGAGCGTTAGAGATAGAAAGAGAAAGATCTTCCATCCACTGGTTTACTCCCTACAGGACTGCCATGGCTGAGACTGAACTAGGTCAAATCAAGGAGCCAGGAGGCAAGAACTCCACTCCAGTCTCCCACATGGGCGTCAGGGGCCCAAGCATTTATCTTCCTGCTGCCTTCCCAGGTGAATTAGCAAGAAGCTGGATCTGAAGCAGAGCAGCTGCTCTGATATGGGATGCTGATGTCTCCACTGGCAGCTTGACCCACTGTGCCACAGCACTAACCTCAAAAGAGAAAAAAAAAATCTTTAAAATGTGTTTGTTTATTTGAAAAACAGAGTTACAAAGAGATAGGAAAAGATAGAGAGAGCACTTCCATATGCTAGTTCATTCTCAAATGGTCAAAATGACCTTGTCCAGCCAGGTGAAAGCCTGGAGCCAGCAGCTTAATCCAGGTTTCCCACATGATTGGTAGTGGCCCAAGCAATTGGGCCATTTTTCACAGATTCTCAAAGAACATTAGCAGGGAGCCAGATCAGAAGTGGGGCATGTGAGCTAGGAATTGGTATACATGTTGGATGTCAACTTGCAAGCAGAGGCTTAATCCACTGTACCACAAGGCCAACCCCAAGAGAACCCTATAAAAAAGAAGAATTTACCTTAAAAAATAAATAAAATTGAGACACCACTCCTAATACTCTAATTCAGAACAGCCCTAGTCTAAATTTCCCTGCATGTCCAGATGACCAACAAACAAACCAGCATGATGCTTTGTTTTCATAAAGCTGATTTCTTTAAGTGTTAAAGATCATCCTATATGGTCCCAGTGCAGTAAACTAGTGGCTTAAGTTCTCACCTTGCACACACTAGGATCCAAGGTGGGCGCTGGTTCATGTCCTAGCTGCTCCACTTCCCGTCCAGCTCCGTGCTTGTGGCCTGGGAAAGCAGTCAAGGACACCCCAAAGCCTTGGGACCCTGCACCCACGTGGGAGACCTGGAGGAAGTTCCTGGCTTCAGATCAGCTCAGATCCAGTCATTGCAGCCACTTGGGAAATGAACCAGCAGATGGATGCCTTTGTGTGCAAGTTATTGAGGAATGGCTTAAGCAATAAAGGCACTTGCTTCATATGTGGGAAGTCTGCAAGTTCCCTTTCACCACCACGCTGTAATCCTCAGCATGTTGGCTTGTCCCCTACAGCTGCCTTGCCACACAGTCCCAAGATGGCTGCCAAGGTTCAGTGTAACAACCAAGACAACAACATACAAAAGTAGAAAGGCTGCAGAGACTGGTATACCATGACACCGAAGAGCGTAAGCCTTAGAACCCTCACTAACACAGGTTCCTCCCAAGGGGCAAGCCAGTTCAGCAAGGGGCAGGGAAAACCCTAGCAATGCATTCACCTGAGAGAGAGAAAACATGTGCTCCCACCTGCTGATTCATTCCCCCAAGTGCCTGCAACCACCAGTGCTGGGCCAGGCCAAGGGTAATAGCTGGGAACTCCATCTGCATCTCTCAAATGGGCAGCAAGGACCCAAGCGCTTGACCCATCACCGCTGCCTCTCAGGGTGCCCATTGGCAAAAAGCCTGGCATCCGTAGCAGAGCTGAGGCTCAGGTTCAGCCCCTCCCAAACACTGCACCCAATGCCCAGTGTGTCTGTCTTTCTACGCAGAAAACTGCTGCATCATATCTCATTGGCTGAAACGGAGCCTTGACTCACTGCTAAGTAAGTCATTGGCAAGGGGGGCTGGGCTTCACCTCTTGCTGCAGGAGAATAGCCCTGCTGAGCCTGAAGCTTTTGGCTTCCTGAGACCCACACAAAACTGGGATTCTGTGATCAACAAAGAAGAGCATGAAGTTTTAATACACTACTAATGGCATTTTCGCTAACCCCATATTCGGCCTCAAATCCCTTTTTTAACTTCACTGACCCATGAAATTAAAAACTCCAGGAACCTTCAGGCAAGTCAATGAAAAGAACAAGCATCACTAAATATTTTTCAGGAGATTTTCAGGTCAGTGTGCTCCACATGTGCTCCCACCATCCCAGGGTCTGGTGACCTAGAAGTAGACCTGGGATGAGGCTGGTGGATCATTCACTAAACAGAAGGAACCTGCAGGGAGAAGCATGATGGGATGGACAAGAGCAAATGCCAAACCAAATACAGTTGCAAGTAGAGTTTGGGTTCAAGTCTGGTTCAAATCAAGGAGTCTGAGGGTGTGTCTCACACCACACCAGAGCTAATCCTCCACCTTGAGACAAGAGGACCTGAACTTTCCTTCCCCCATCGGTCAGTCAGTTAATGGTTGGACAAGAGGAAGTTGCTAGTAATTGCCCAGCTACCACCAGTAGTTCTCTAGGCAAGGGTTCAACTATGAGTGTTTTGCAGTGTACAAGGCCCCCGGGGCAGAGGTCCAGCAGCCCAGCAAAGCTAGGCTGGGAAAGACTCTAGCAGTCTCATGGTCTGTCCTGCTGTAAAGTGGATTCTGGGGGTTAGATTCAGCAGGAAAAATGATGCAGCTGGTTGTTTGTTTGTTTATTTGCTTTCCACAGATAACACCTGGTATGCTGAACAAGCTGCTCTCATGATCTATAATCATAAGGCAATGTGATTCTGTTGTGGGGCCAGTACTGCCTCCGAATCCCATTCAGTGACTCTTCTGGTCAGGTCCAAGAAATACCATTCCTATTATGATTCAAACTTCAGTGGGAAAGGGACTGTTTGGGCTCACATACTCTTTACTTTGTTGGTTTCATTGGCAATGCAGAAGCTTTTTAGTTTGATGCAATCCCAGTTTTTAATATTTGCTTTCATTGCCTGCACCTCTGGGGTGTTTTCCTAAGAAGTCTTTGCCTACTCTTATGTCTTATGTACATATACATAAAGTATATGTACCCTAGGTTTTTCTAGAGTAATTTGATGGTATCATGTCATAGATTTTTAGATGCTTGATCCATTTAGATTTGATTTTGTATAAGCAATCTTCTTTCACACTTCTGCTCACATAGAAATGATTTTCCCAGCACCATGTGTTGAAAACACTGTCCTTTCTCCCTGGATTGGTTTTGGTTCCCCTGGCAAAATTTTTGGCTGCAGATGAATTACTACATTCTTAATGTTGTAAATATAATATAAAATGGCTTAGGTCATTTTACTTCAGCTTACATTCTATTTATGTAGTATAACTTAGAGAGCATGTTTGCATGTCATTTAAATAGTAACTGTATGCATTGAATAGGCATTTTTTAAATTACTCATTATCACAATCTATGTCCAAATCACAAAGATAAAACATTAGCTTAAAAGTGGTTCTATGCAGTGTAAATGTAGCAATGTAAGCAGTAATGTAAATATTAAAATAGAAAACAACACTACAAATATAAAAACTGAGCAAGGATCCAAAGCAAATACAATACGTTAGTCTATTCATGCCAGGACAAGTTGATATGTGAAGCCTTCCAGTTTCCTGCAAGTCATGAAGAATGAAACGTGTGAACAGAAATCATGATGAGTTGTTGAGATTGACTGCTACTCATTCATCAGCCTTTTTCGCTCCAGTTCTGCTTGTGATGTGTGCTTCCAGCGGTTGCAGACATCTTGGGAAATACTGAATCTTGGGAAATACTCAAATGAAGCACAATGACCACCTCCGTGAACCAATCATCCATTTTATTCTAAAACAAACAAAAGCTAAATCCCCCATTATGAAAGCAATGGAATTTGCTACTAGACTGAGACAATGTTTATCACTCATCCTGAGTCCCATAAAAAGTAGGTGCATGTCATGATATTGCAAAGCAAATAATAATCACATTCAGAGGAATGATACAAAGAATTATAGGCAAAAATCCTCAAGTAAATCAGTAACCATTGTAGAATAAATTCAGATATCATTGCATATCACTCACTGTGCAAGTTGTTCTATTAACAGCACAAAGTTTGCTGAGATCAGCCTTGACAAACTGCCAGTTAGCTATATAGCCAAGATGGTATTGGGGCCAACATTGTGTGGTGGGTAAAGCTACCACTTGCAGTGCGGGCATCCAAAATGGGCACCAGTTTGTATCCTAACTGCTCTACTTCCAACCCAACTCTCTGTTAATGGCCTGGGAAAGCAGAAAAAGATGGCCCAAGTGTTGGGGTCCCTGCCATCTCCTCAGGAGGGCCAGTGAAGTGCCTGTCTCCTTGTTCTGGCCTGGCCCAGCACTGGCCATTGCAACCGACTGGAGAGTAAACCAGTGGATGCAAGATCTATTTCTGCCTCTCCTTTTTCTCTGTAACTCTGACTTCCAAGTAAGTAAATTAATCTTTAAGAAAAAGTGCAGGAATGGAATTCACATAAAAGAGGATGTTCCTGAGTTCTGAACATGCTGTAGTGTTGCCACATCGGCCATTCTAGCTTCTTCTTGTTGTTTATCTGGAACTCCTACTCCTGTAGCAGAAACCTGGCCAACAAGTCCCATTTTAAAGTCACAAATCCTTTGCTCACATGGTACAACTCAGTAGTTTGTTTGTTTTTTAATTATCCTGGGGGCATCAAAACATCATGGAAATACACGTTGTCTTTTGCTTCAATTTTTCCACAAAGTTCTGAAACCCCTTTATATCAAAAAGTCCTTTTCTTAGTGAAGTCTCTAGAAAACAGTCACACACAAGGACTAAACATGTGTGTTTGGGAGGGAATAAAACATAGGGCAGGACCCAGTGCGGCAGCCTAGTGACTAAATCCTCGCCTTGTCTTCACTGGGATCCCAAATGGGCGCCAGTTGTGTCCTGGCTAGGATCCCGGCTGCCCCACTTCCCTTCCAGCTCCCTGCTTATGGCCCAGGAAAACAGTTGAGGATGGCCCAAAGCCTTGGGACCCTGCACCCTCATGGGAGACCCAGAAGCTCCTGGCTCCTGGCTTTGGTTTGGCTCAGCTCCAGCCATTGCATCCACTTGGGGAGTGAACTAGTGAATGGAAGCTCTTTTTCTCTGTATCTCCTTCTTTCTGTAAATCTGACTTTCCAATAAAAAAAATTCAATAAACCTTAAAAAAAAGAAAGAACAGAAAAGAAAACCCAGGGCAAGTGAATTAGGGAAGCCCAGGATCAGGATAAAGAGATGGGTGATTGTGCTGGCTATTGCCTCCTCAGGGGTCATAAGCCTCCTGCCAGGATCCTGTGTTGAGGCAATTGAAAGCCCCCACAGAGACCTCAAAGCACAGGACATACACGGGAGAAAGCAGAAGGGCCCTGCCTTGCCGGTCTTCAGACTCCTGCTCCCCATTGTCTAAGTTTGTTCTATGAAGTTATGCCCTCTGAACTTTTAGTTTGCATTAGTCAACCCTGTGATGGTTAACCTAATGGATAACATGATAGACCAAGCATTTGAGCAAACATCATTCTGTGACATTTTTGGTTGCAAGTGGGATGGGATGGCATTAACATTTAAGTCAGGCCTGGCACAATGGCCAAATGACTAAACACTATTCTTGCATGCACCAGTATCCCATTTGGGTGCTGGTTCGTATCCTGGCTGCACCACTTCCCATCCAGCTCCCTGATTGTGGCCTAGAAAAACAGTATACCCCATGCAGAAGACCAGAAAGAAGCTCCTGGCTCCTGGCTTCAGATTGGCTTAGCTCCAAAGGCAGATCTGAGCCCTGTGGTGCAGCATTTGTCCAGCTCCAGCCGTGCTAGGAAGAGCAGGACTGCTAGGCACACAATTAGTCTGGATGCAGGATGGCAGTGCAGACATGCTGCTGAGTGTTCAGGGAGGGGTCAGAGAGACCCAGGGAGCAGAGCCATGTGGGCTCCTGGGGAAGTGGAGACTTTAGCTGTAACTGAGTTAGAGTGAATGGCTGTAGGTGCAAGCGTAGCATTTAAGGAAATCTTGGGAGAAACACAAGATGTCTTTAGCCTTACCGAAGCAAAGGTTGGACACCAATTATTTGGATCTTTCATACTGAGGATTCATCAAGATTTCTTCAAACAGATTGTGTACAAATGGCTCTATCACTAAGACCTTAAATTCTTTTTACTAACGCAGGACCAGTGCAGTAGCCTAATGGCTAAAGTCCTCGCCTTGCACACACCAGGATCCTATATGGGTGTCGGTTCTAATCCCAGGGGCCCCACTTCCCATCCCAGGCTCCTTCCTTGTGGCCAGGGAAAGCAATCAAGGATGGCCTAAAGCCTTGGGGCCCTGCATGCGCTGGGAGGCTCCAGACTCTGGGGTTCAGATCGGTACACCTCTGGCCATTGCCGTCACTTGGGGAGTGAATCTCTGTCTCTCCTCCTCTCTGTATATCTGACTTTCCAATTAAAAAAAAAAAATAGTTAAAAAAAAGAAAAAAATTTTTACTAACTCTTGATGTCTCATCAGACATCTGGGATGTAAATTAGGGATGCATTATTCAGATATTATAAATTATATCCTAAGACTGCAACACTGAAGTAAGTTTCCCAAATCCACTGTGACCAAGGATGAATTAAAAATCCTGTCATCCAGGGCAAGAACAATAGTCTAGTGACTAAAGTCCTCGCCTTGCAAGCACTGGGATCCCATATGGGCACTGGTTCATGTCCCAGCTGCTCCACTTCCCTTCCAGCTCCCTGCTTGTGACCTGGGAAAGCAATAGAGGATGGCCCAAAGCCTGGGAACCCTGCACCCACATGGGAGACCCAGAGGAAGTTCCTGGCTCCTGACTTCAGATCAGCTCAGCTCTAGCCACTACAGCCACTTAGGGAATGAACCAGCAGATGGAAGATCTTTCTCTGTCTCTCCTTCCCTCTGTATGTCTGCTTTCCAATAAAAACAATTTTTAAATTATAAAGAAAATAAAAAAGAATCCACTCAACCTCTCTTCTAACCTTACACATTCGGTTTCTGCACCTGGGAGAGCCCTGAAACTGCTGTATTTCTTTAATAACAACTCCACATTTTGTGTCTGAAAGCACAGCCTTCTTTATCTGCTAATGATCCTGGGATCCAGACAGGGCAAGGTTGGGACAGCTCATCTCCGAGCCACTTGCTGTTGGTTAGGATGACTGCCCCCTGGGTTCGACTCCCTGAGCACAGCTTCCTTCCTGTGCCTGGAGGTTGGTATTAGCTGTGGAAGATGGCCCAAGTGTTTGGGACCCAGGAGCTTCACCCAGATGAAACTCTTGGCTTCTGACTTCAGCTTGATTCAGCACTAGCCATTGAGGTTATCTGGGGAGTAAACCAGTGAATGGAAGACCTCACTCTCTTGTCTCTCACTCGCTTTCTAATTCTGACTTTTATAATAAATAAAGTAAATCATATATTTTTTTAAAAGTTGGTAAGAGATACAAGCCATTGCTATCAGATTGCCAATTTATGTTCCCAGTGGTCTCAAAATCTAAATGTAATATCTAGACAATTATAGGAATTACAATTAAAAATTCAAAAATTCATAACACAGCAAATTGGCCAGGGGATGCAGACAGTGATACTCACAGTGGCCCAACATGCATTGAAGGTTGACTATGTTCTAAGCTCTATACCAAATAATTTCCTGTTGAGCATATTCTGGCCCTGCAAGATAGGAATCATTATTCCCAGGTAACAAAGGAGGAAACTGACAGGACTAAAAGTTGGATGAACGGCCCAGACAGATGCGTGAGACTTCCATCAGCCCAAATGGAGTAGGTCCCATTCCAAGGTCAAACCTCAGCGCAATGCTGCAAACACAGGCCTCCGTTAGGGACTGCATGTCATGCTGCCACAAGGAAGGGAACAGATAAACTCAGAGGAGGGAGGAAACGGTCAAACCAACAAGACGTCTGCAGTTGGGACTGACGAACATGCAGGGCAGAGCTGGTTTCTTTGATGGCAAGAGAAAAGGAGCCCTGAGGGGAAACCGAGCGAGATCCCCACTGTCCGAATGCCAAGCAGGGAGGCGAGGAGGATGGGCTCAGGTTAATTCAACCGACTGCTCCCAAACGCCTTGCGGAAGATTGGGTTTCCAGACCCACATTCTCTTAGGAATGCTGGGAGTCAAGGTTGCTCCATCTCCGTCATTTTATGTAAGATTAATTTCATAGGAATTTGGGTCAATTACAATTAGTACAGGAAATACAAGCCTCTTCCTCGGCTGCGTTCCTAATGGAAAAATATCTGGGCCTTGCTGAACTCTATGCTGGTGGGGTGGGAACTCTGTGCTGTCACAGATGGCTGGGAAGTTCACAGCTCAGCACAACAGCATGCATGACTCTAACAGGGAATAAGAGCGTTTAAGCTAGGATCCTGCTGCATGTGGCCATCTCCGTTCCAGTATGTCAGCTGAATTCACTTATAATAATCCTAAATTATCTTAAATTGCTAAATATCTAACCAAAGAATTCATAAAATGCTTCTGCTGATTATTTCTAAGAGTTACCGTAATCTTCTAAAATTAAAAATTTAATGAATCTTATGAAATAAGCTTCTTATTGAATCAATTTTCCAGAATAATTTGCATTGAATTGTCCTGAAAATGATGTACATCTGTTTTCTTTATCTGAACCATATTTGAAATGACTCCATCTGTTGCTTAGGAAATACTCAGATTTGTCTGGATTTTTAGATTTTTTTTTTTTAGTTAAGTTTAACAAATTACATTTTTCTAGTTTTCTTCATATTTTGTTTTAAACTTTATTGTCATAAAGCTTTTATCTTCATGTATTTTTAGTTTCCCCTGCTCCATGAATTGTGTTCCAATTTTTTCATAGCATGCATTTTCCACAAATTTGTGTGCTTATGTGTATATTAGCCATAAGCATGTTGATTAAAAACTCTGTATACCTTTAGAAAAAAATTTTTAAAGATTTATTTATTTCCATTGGAAAGACAAATATACAGAGAGGAAGAAAGACAGAGAGGAAGATCTTCCATCCGTTGATTCACTCCTCAAGCAGCCACAATGGCTTGAGCTGAGCCGTTCCAAAGCCCAGAGCCTGGAGCCTCTTCTGGGTCTCCTATGAGGGTGCAGGGTCCCAAGGCTTTGGGCCAGCCTCAAGTGCTTTCCCTGGCCACAAGCAGGGAGCCAGGGATGGAAAGTGGGGCCACTGGGATTAGAACTGGTGCCCATGTGAGATCTGGCACATGTAAGATGAGGACTTTAGCCACCAGGCTATTGTGCCGGGCCCAGCTTTAAAATTTAAGAATCAAAAATTGAGACCTACAAAAAGAAATAGATAAATCTCTTATCCTAGTGGAAAAATTTAACTCATCACACCCAATATCTTCCAGACCCAAATAACAAACAAAACAAAACAAAAAAACACTAAAAAGGTAAAAAAAAAAAAAAAAAAAGCTGTAGAAAGATAAGAGCTAAAAATGATAATTAAAAGGGCCCATCATGATAGCTCTGCCTATAAGCACCGGGATCTGACATGGCAGCAGATTGCATCCCGGAGGCTCCACTTCTTGTGGCCTGGGAAAGCAAAGCAAGATAGTCTAAAACCTTGGCACCCTGGACCCATGTGGGAGACCCAGAAGAATCTCCTGGCTCCTGGCTCTGGATTGACTCAGTGCTGGCTGTTGCAATCATTTAGGGAGTGAGTCAGTGGATGGAAGATCTTTCTCTCTGTCTCTGCTTTTTTCTGTCAATCTGCCTTCCCAATAATAATAATCTCACACTAGATTTATTTTATTTTTGATGATGTTGAGAAGGATATCTGTCCATGTGGACCACCCATTAGGGTGGGAGGAGTCAAGGAATACAGGATAGTGGATGAGACTACTGCTGCTTCTTTCTGTTCTTCCTGTTTGTGGGGGAAGTACCTGAGGATGTGAAATGGCCGCTCGATGTCATGCTAGGGTCCCCGAAGTGGAGCATGTTCCAAGGTACTGCTTAAGTGGTTTGGATAGTTCTGAGATGCTGTTCAGGGCTCCAGGGTTGATGGAATCCCACCGCTGTCCATTGGCTGCCTTAGTCCACCTCAGAGTCTTGACTTGCCCAGATGCCTGCTGTCGAAGCTCGGCCAGGAGCGTTGTTCATTTTGATCTGCCCTCCATGGTATTAGACGTCCTCTGCAGGCCTCAGTGACCTTCATGTCCCCCATGTGCCTCTAGAAATGGTATCCACTGCACAGGCTTCAGCAACTGAGGATTCCTAGCTGTGACACATGCACTCCATGCTCAGACCACAGATCCTGCGATTTTGCCCATGATTGGAATTCTGTGTCCAGCAGTCCAGTCAGAGGATCCCCAAAGAAACCTCATTTGAGGTGACCCCAGACCTGATTCCTGTGTGTGTCACCCAGTGCAGGGTCCAGTTCAGTCCATCACTCACAGAGATCTTTCTGTCTGTCTCTACAAATCTGTCTTTCCTATAAAATTTTTTTTAAAAGATTTATTCATTTTATTACAGCCAGATATACAGAGAGGAGTAGAGACAGAGAGGAAGATCTTCCATCCGATGATTCACTCCCCAAGTGAGCCGCAACAGGCCAATGCGTGCCGATCCGAAGCCGGGAACCTGGAACCTCTTCCGGGTCTCCCACACGGGTGCAGGGTCCCAATGCATTGGGCCGTCCTCGACTGCTTTCCCAGGCCACAAGCAGGGAGCTGGATGGGAAGTGGAGCTGTCGGGATTAGAACCGGCGCCCATATGGGATCCCGGGGCTTTCAAGGTGAGGACTCTAGCCGCTAGGCCACGCTGCCAGGCCCTATAAAAAAATTTTTTAAGTAAAAAGAAAAGAGCATCTCTCCCATCTCATAAAATTAGTACTTCTTTAAAAAGGGGGCAAAATAAGATAAGGATAAGGACATGTTTAAACAGACAGAGAAATATTACCCAGTGTGAAACAGAAAGGGCACATTCCAGGAAATAGAAGAGGACAGAATAACAGCAGAGGGGTACCTAGAGACTGACAGACACAGGAAAGCAGCAAAGCAGCAGACACAACAGTGTGGTGTTGCAGTGACTGATACCCCAGCAACATTCAGCAAATGGCGATCTGAACTCCACCAGCAACCAGGTGGGAAGGGACGTTCATAGCGAGTTCAGGAGGTGAACCCAGACAAAGAACTGCCAGCCCTGCTGGTCTGTCTGATTTGACCAGGCGCAGAGACAGAATGGCAGATCCCAGACAGGTGGGGCAGGAACAGGGTGGATTTCATAGCCAGTTCCACCTCCTAGAGTCATATCGGGCATCATTTTGTTTAAGAAGGCAAGGGCTATGGGGCTGGACTGCACATGCAGTGAGCTGGGAGTGAACTCATTTCTGACTCAGTGAACTGCAACAACATGGCATCCTATAGGTTCCACCCAAGACAGGTCTGGGTAACCCTCAGACCTGATGGCCAGCAGATCAAGAACTCTAGTAGTGGTACGTCAGGTGCCATTTCTTACAATGTGGCAAAGAATTTAAGACTGCAAGGAACAACAGTGAGCTGCACATGCACTGAGCTCAACAAGAACTCACTGAGCTCAGAGCTTTGCACTGGTCCCACAGGAAAATAATACCAACTGTGGCATCGTATGGGTCAAAATAGGTCCAGGTGGCCCTCAGACCTAACATCCAACAGGCTCTGTCAAGATCATCACCACCAACAATCTAGCTATATAGGACACCTGGTGTCTCCCTAACCCTGGGACCTACTGCAACTGCAAGTGGGAGAAAGGTTGTACAGACAACGGTGCAGCCTCAGCAAGGAATCACAGACTGGTGAGCCAGGAGCTGGGGCTACGAGGACCATGGTGGGACTCTAACATAAGAACGCAGACCTGGAGGGAATGGTACAAGTGACTGCAAACAGAGAATCGTGCACAAACCAGAATAAGTAAAATCAAACTGTAGACCTGTGGGTGACAGAGCTTAGAAACCTGCCCCAAGGAGAAGACTCTGCTAACCAGAAGTACAATAACCAAGACCAAAAGAAGAGACAGAGGCACAGGAATATTACTGAAGACTCCCCTGCAAAGGAGCAAAAGCCTTTGCCAACCTCAGAATTCACTGAGAAAGACATTGAGAAAATGGGGATACAGAATTCAAAACCCTTGTTACAAAACTTCTTTTCAACAACGAGAAGCATGTAAAGCAGGCATTCAAGAAATTTAAGGAATATGTCACACTGGAAATGAATCAAATGAAAGCTGATATATCAGAAAATGAAGAATACAGTGGAGCAAACTTAAAGTACAGTGGAGTCTCCAAAATAGAATGAAGGAGTCAGAAGAAACAATCTCAAAATTAGAAGATATTTCCTGTCACCAGGGGAAAACAAATAAAAAGCTGGAAGCAGAGCTGGATCAGGCTAAAAAAAGTATTCAAGAATGGAAAGACACTATTAAAAGACCAAATATAAGAGTTGTGGGAGTCCCAGAAGGTACAGAAAGAGAAGCTGTGTTTAAGAATGTATTTAATGAAATCATAAGGGAAATTTTCCCTAATCTAGAGAAAGAATTGGGAGACAAGTTCCAGGAGGGGCACAGAACTCCCAACAGGGTTGATCAAAAATGATCTTCACCAAGACACATGATAACCAAGCTCTCTTCAATAGAACATAAGGAAAAGATCCTTAAATGTGCACGTGAAAAAAAATCAATTGACATATAAAGGAATGCCAATTAAACTCACAGGAGATCTCTCACAGGAAACGCTACAAGCCAGAAGAGAATGGAGTGACATATTCCAGATTCTAAAAGAAAAAAATTGTCGGCCTAGGATAACATATCCAGCAAAGCTTTCTTTTGTCTTTGAAAATGAAATAAAATTCTTCCACAGTAAATAAAAGCTAAAGGAATTTGCCTCTTCCAAACCTGCCCTACAAATGATACTTCAAGATGTTCTCTTCACAGAGAAAAAGGAATAGTAGCCACCAAAACCAAAGGCAAATGTGAAGAACATCCCAGTAAAGTAACAACAGAAAACAAAATCAATGAACAACCCATTGCTAAAATGACAGGACCAAAGTACCACCCATTCTTATTAACCCTGAATGTAAATGGCTTAAACTCATCAATCAAATGTCATAGATTTGTTGACTGGATTAAAAAAAATAAAATCCCTCTATTTATTGCCTACAGAAGACATATATCTCACCAACAAAGATAAGCAAAAACCATATCTCATGAATTTTTATTTTTTTTATTTTGTTTCATCTCTTCAAAATACTTTTTCTTGTTAAATTCTTCACTGACTCATAGACCACACAATAGCATCATTTTCTTCAAGGAGGTTTTTTATTTTTTTCATTTCTTCAGTCACACATTAGTCATTCAGTAGCATTTATTTAACTTCATGGTGTTGTTAATTTCTTCTTTCTGTTATTGATTTTGTATTGTGGCTTTTTATTTAAGGGGATGTATTATAACTGTGTAATGAAGACTGTCATATCCAGTGACATGTTATTTAACTTCACGGTGTTGTAAATTTCTACTTTTTCTTCCTGTTGTTGATTTTGTATTGTGGCTTTTCATTTAAAGGAATGTATAGTAACTGAAATGGAGACTGTCATATCCAGATGTGAGGATACAATACAGTATGCATCTCTACTTCCAGATGAAAGATGGGCTCTGAATGAATCTGTTTACTATATCTTGACAATAGGATGCTGGATTCTCTGCCATTGTCCATGCTTGCAATGATGGACATATGACTGTGTATGAAGAACTATACTATAGTAATGACAAAGGGGAAGTCAGTGAAGGGGGGAGCGAATTGGGGAGGAGATAAGGGAAATCTCAGGGCCTATGGAACTGTATCATAAAATGATAATAATAAAAATGAGTAAAATTTTGAAAAAAAAAAAGAAAGTAGAGCAGCTGGAACTGGAACCAGCATCCATGTGGGATGCCAGCATCACAGGAGGCAATTTCACCTGCTACACCACCATAATGCTGGCCCCTGGGGGTGGGCTTTTGACACAAGGGTTAACATGCTACTTGGGACACACACTCCCATGCTATTTCAGAGTGCTTAGGTCAAATACCAACTCTTTCTCAATTAACTCTCTGCTAATGTGCACCCTGAGAGGCAGTGGGTGCTGGTTCTAGTGATTAGGTTCCTGTTACCCATAGGGAGATCTTGATTGAGTTCTAGGCTCTTGGCTTCAGCCTGGCCCAGCCCCAGCTGTTACACGCATTTGGAAAGTAAACTAGCCAATGGAAGATATTCTCTCTCTCTCTCTCTCTCTCTCTCTCTCTCTCTCTCTTCTTATAAAACAAAATGAAAATATTTTTTAAAAATTCAAAATTGGACCAGGGCAATGGCTCGATGGTTAGATCCTTACCTTGCAAGTGCCAGAACCCCATGTGGGCACCAGTTCATGTCCCAGCTGTTCTGCTTCCCATCCAGCCCCTGCTTATGGCCTGGGAAGACAGTGGAGAATGACACAAAGCTTTGAGACCCTGTACCTGTGTGGGAGGGGAGGCTCCTGGCTTCAGATCAGCTCAGCCCGGCCTTTGCAGCCATTTGGGGAATGAACTAACAGACTGAAGATCTTTCTTTCTGTCTCTCCTTCTCTCTGTAAATATGATCTGCCTTTCCAATAAAAAAGAAGTAAATCTAAAAAAAATTGAAAACAAAAGATTCATATATTCAAGGGCCCTGGTAAGATCACTGGTGGTGAGTTTAAAGACCCAGACAGATTGAATTTGAGTCACGTCTTTGTGCAGCCTTAAACACTCTATTTAAGGTCTCTATACCTAAGTTACCTCCTTATAAAATAATTGAACTTCGGTCTTAAGCTTTTCTAAGGCTTAATTTGAATCACGTGTGTCATGCACTTAGCACACTGTCTGGTACAGGGAAATAAATAGACATGAGTAATATAGATGTTAGTTAATAGTGTATATTAAGAAATAAAGCTGGAGAATCAAGATGGCGGAATAGGGTAAGGACACGTTTATACAGACAGAAAAACATTCAATCAGGATGAAGCAGAGAGGACATATTTCAGGTTGTAGGAAAGGACAGAACAACAGCAGAGGGGTACCTGGAGACTGACCGACACAGGAAAGCAGTGGACACAATGGTGTGGTGTTGCAGAGACTGATACTCCAGCAACCAGGTGGGAAGGGACTTTCACTGGGAGCTTGGGAGGTGAACCCAGACAAAAAACTGTCTGTTCTGCTGGTCCATTTGATTTGACCAGGAGCAGAGACAGAGCAGCAGATCTCAGACGGGCAGTATGAGAACAGAGTGGATTTCACAGCCCAGTCAGCCCCCTAGAGCTGAATTGGGTGCCATTTTGTGTAAAGAGGAAAGGGCAAGGGAAAGGACGGAGCATGTGCTGAGCTGGGAGTGAGCTCATTTCTGTCTCAGTGAACTGCAACGACGTGGCATTCTACGGGTTCCACCCAGGGCAGGTCTGGGATAGCCCTCAGATCTGACGGCCAGCAAATCAAGAACCTTAGTGGTTGTACATCAGGCACCATTTTGGGCACTGTGGCAATAGCTTTGGGACTGCAGGGGACAATAATGAACTGCGCATGTGCTGATCTTGCGAGAACTTGCTGAGGTCCATGATTGCACTGGTCCCGCAGGAAAATAATACCGACTGTGGCATCGTACCAGCCAAAATAGGTCCATGTGGCACCCAGACCTAACGTCCAACAGGTTCAGACAAGATCAGCACCACCAACAACCTAATTATATAGGACACCTGGTGTCTCTCTAATCCTGGGACCTAATCCAACAGAAAGTGGGAGAAAGGTTGCAGAGACAACAGTGAAGCCTCAGCACGGTATCACAGGAGGTGGAGAGTGGTGAGCCAAGAACTGGGGCTATGGAGACCACGGTGGAAATCTGACGTAAGAACCCAAACCTGGAACTCGCTGGAGGTTGTAGCACAAGTGGCTGCAAGCAAAAAGGTGTGTACCAACTGCAATAAGTAAAATTGCATTGTAGACCTGTGGGTGACACAGCTTAGAAACCTACCCCAAGGAGAAGACTCTGCTAACCAGAAGTACAATGATCAAGAGCAAAAGAAGAGACAAAGGCACAAGGAATATTCCCAAAAACTCCCCTGCAAGGGAGCAAAACCCTATGCCAACCTCAGAGTTAACTGAGGAAGACATTGAGAAAATGGGACACACAGAATACATAAGACTCATTTTAAAGATTCTGATTAACAATGAGAAGCTCATGCAAGAGTTCAAAGAATTTAAGGAAGCAATAAAGCAAATCAAGGCTGGTAGATCAGAAATCAAGAACACAGTAGACAAATTAAGAGTACAGTGGAGAGTCTCCAAAACAGAATGAAGCAAGCAGAAGAAAGAATCTCAGAATTGGAAGATATTTCCTGTCATCAAGGGGAAGCAAAAAAAAAGCTGGAAGCAGAGCTGGATCAGGCCAAAAAAAGTATTCAAGAATGGAAAGACACTATTAAGAGGCCAAATATAAGACTTATGGGAGTCCCAGAAGGTGCAGAAAGAGAAGCTGAGTTTAAGAATGTATTTAATGAAATAATAAAGGAAAATTTCCCTAATCTGGAGAAAGAATTGGGAGACAAGTTCCAGGAGGGGCACAGAACTCCCAACAGGGTTGATCAAAAATGATCTTCACCACGACATATGATCTTCAAGCTCTCTTCAATTGAACATAAGGAAAAAATCCTTAAATGTGCACGTGATGGGCTCGGCAGCGTGGCCTAGTGGCTAAGGTCCTTGCCTTGATCCCATATAGCCACTGGTTCTAATCCCAGCAGTTCCACTTCCTCTCTATCTTTCCTCCTCTCAGTATATCTGACTTTGCCATAAAAATAAAATAAATCTAAAAAAAAAAATGTGCACGTGAAAAAAAATCAATTGACATATAAAGGAATGCCAATTAAACTCACAGGAGATCTCTCACAGGAAACGCTACAAGCCAGAAGAGAATGGAGTGACATATTCCAGATTCTAAAAGAAAAAAATTGTCGGCCTAGGATAACATATCCAGCAAAGCTTTCTTTTGTCTTTGAAAATGAAATAAAATTCTTCCACAGTAAATAAAAGCTAAAGGAATTTGCCTCTTCCAAACCTGCCCTACAAATGATACTTCAAGATGTTCTCTTCACAGAAAAGAGGAATAGCACTTACCAAAACCAAAGGCAAATGTGAAGAACATCCCACTAAAATGACAACAGAAAACAAAATCAATGAACAACCCATTGCTAAAATGACAGAACCAAAGTACCACCCATTCATATTAAACTCTGAATGTAAATGGCTTAAGCTCAATCAAACGTCATAGATTAGTACACTGGATTAAAAATCAAAACCCATCTATTTATTGTCTGGAGGAGACTCACTTCAACAAAGATCAGCAGAAACTATATCACACGGGTTTTGTTGTTTTCTGTCAATTTCATCTCTTCAAAACACTTCCTTCTGATTAAATCATTCAATGACTCGTAGATCATGCAGTGGCATCATTTTCTTCAAGAAGGTTCTTGATTTTCGTTTCTTCAGTCACACATTAGTCATTTAATAACATGTTTTTTAACTTCTTGATGTTGTTAATTTCTTTTTTCTCCCAGATGTTGATTTTGTTTTTTTTTTTTTTAAAGATTTATTCATTTTATTACAGCCAGATATACACAGAGGAGGAGAGACAGAGAGGAAGATCTTCCGTCCGATGATTCACTCCCCAAGTGAGCCGCAACGGGCCGGTACGCGCCGATCCGAAGCCGGGAACCTGGAACCTCTTCCGGGTCTCCCACACGGGTGCAGGGTCCCAATGCATTGGGCCGTCCTCAACTGCTTTCCCAGGCCACAGGCAGGGAGCTGGATGGGAAGTGGAGCCACCGGGATTAGAACCGGCGCCCATATGGGATCCCGGGGCGTTCAAGGCGAGGACTTTAGCCGCTAGGCCATGCTGCCGGGCCCATTGATTTTGTTTTGTGGCTCTTCATTTAAGGGGATGTATAGTAGCTGTGTAATGGAGACTGTCATATCTAGTAACATGTCATTTAACTACAGGCATTGTAAAGTTGATTTTGAATCATGACTTTTCATTTAAGGGGATGCATGGTAGCTGTGAAATGGAGACTAACATTCAGATGTGAGGATGTAGTGTGGCATGCATTTCTACTTTCAGACAAAGATGGACTTACAATGAAAACTGTTTACTATATCTTGACAATAGGATTCTGGACTCTCTGCCATTGTCCGTGCCCGCAATGATGGACATATGACTGAGTATGAAGAACTTTATGTTAGTAATGATATAGCGGAACTGGGGGGGAGGGAACTGGGGAGGAGATAAGGGAATATGAAACTGTATTATAAAATAATAACAATAATAAAAAATGTATTAAAAAAAGAAATAAAGCTAAGCATTAACAATATGATATTATGCACTCTAAAACTCATTTGGAGGGTAGGATTCATGGTAAGTGTTATTCCACAAAAACATGAGAAGAGACAGGACACATTTGGGATGTGCCAGATCTGTCACCGCAAGTATAGAAATGGTACTGTGGTGTGTCCATACATTCAGAGTCAACAAATTGGACATTTTCAATTTGGACAGTTGAACCTCCATAAAGCTGCATTTAAAGAAAGAAGGCCAAGGGACTTATCATTAGCACAAACCAGAATATTATGTTCCTTCTTAGAATCTTAGCTGGAAAGGTTGAACCTCAGAAGCTACAAAGCTAATGTGAGACGGCTCCAGTGAGGACAAGCCTATCACCAAGGCCGTGCCTCAGAGATGCAGTGTGTGATACCTCGAGTGGATGGCACTCTTGCACCTGCTGCTCCTGAACCTGGATCTTACGGCAGGGACCTCAGGAAGAGTGCACCTGACTGGTGAGTCTCGATCACCAGCCTCGCAGAGAAGCACCGCCACTCCAAGCGCAAGGGAAGCTGGGATGGAGCGTTCCTTCAGCTTTGGCCGTGGCAGGTGGACTACCTCCTGCCCAGATCATGTGAAGGAGGATCTCCTCAACCACGGGATTCGGATGCTAGGCACCCTAAAAGAATGCCGAATCACTTCTGCACTAAAATGAGGCAATACAGCTCAGGGAGATCTTGGTCAGGGTCCTGTATCAGTCCACTTGAGACTAGGGACTTTATAATGAAAAGAAGTTTACGTAGCACACAGTTGGGGAGGTTATACATCAAAGATTGGGCATGTCCATCAGCTTGACTTCTCATAGGTCCCTGGGCTGAGTCACAACACAGTCTCTGGCATCATGATGGGGTACATGCCAGAGGGAGAGGTCTCATGACAAGACAGGAAGGGAGAGTGGGACAGGCCAGGCTTGATCTTTCTGTAACAGCACACACTTGGAAGACCAGAGGCCCCTTTCCTGAGGGCGTGCACCCCCCATCACCCAATCACCTTCCAGCAGGCCCGCCTCTTCAAGGGCCTACCCCCTCCACACCACCTCCCTGAGGATCAGGCTTCCCACACATGAGCCCGTTGGGGAAATCAGCAATTCCAAATCCCAGCAGCCCTGTGCACTCAATACTTTGGTATAAAAACTCTGCATTACGGCCAAGTGCCTTAAGCTTCAACAACCGAAGATTCTCCCTTTAGTGGAAATAATAATAGGTCCTCCCTCACAGGCTGCCGTGGGGATGGAATGAGGTAATTCATGTCAAGCACACATAAAGTATTGGAAATTAAAGTGATTGTAATTCCATCACATCCTTCACTGCCCAGGGTCAGTCTTTTTTGCACCTAAATATGATCTCCAAAGTGCTGTCATCTAATAACTAAACTAAATAATAACTAAATTATCCCTTTGCAAACAAAAACATACTCACCCTTCCTTTTAAAATCACAAAACCTAACAATCACTACATCCAGCTTGAAGAGTCAGGCTCTTTAAGAGACCATAGACTATATCAATATTTTGTAATAATAAATGATACTTTAAGTTAACTACCCTAGATAGTCCTTATGTATAACCGTGGGGACAGGAATCCTTGTGGTTTGATTTGAATTTTAGTGTACTACATTTGTTCACAGGCTCTTTAAATACCTCTCTTGCAGTCTTCTGTCTCTTTTGGTAGTTCAACAAACATTTATTGAGTACTCTCTACCAAACCAAGGGATTCTAAACACCCCTCTGTCTTACAGCTCACAATCTTATGGGTGTGCAGACAAGTGGGAAGAACTAAGTGATAGTGGTGGGGTCCAGCATTGTGCATAGCAGGTCTGTGATGCTACCATCCTACATGGGTGATGGTCCAAGAGAGGACTGCCCCACCCTCCACTCCAGCTCCCTGCTGGTGTACCTGGATAAACAGGGGAAGTTGGCCCAAGTGCATGGGCCCCTGCACCCACGTGGAAGACCTAGGAGAAGCTCTTGGCTCCTGGCTTCAGCTTGGACCAACCTTGACTGATGCAGCATCTGGGGAGTAAAACAGCAGATGGAAGATTTGTGTGTGTGTATGTGTGTGTGTGTGTGTGTGTGTGTCCCTCTTGCTGTAACCCTGCTTGTCAAAGAAATAAACAAGTCTTTTTTTTTTAAAGTGATAGTGTTGCCCAGACATCTGCATGCCCATGTGAGGGCAGTCAGGGAAGATGGTCCAGTGATGTGTTGCTCAAGACAAGGAGCAAGGCTGTGCAGGAAACAGCAGAGAATCGCTTTCATCACTCCTTCCCAATGTCCCCCTTGCATGTGCCTCGAGTGTGTCCTGCAAGAACGTGAGCACATGGCTTCCTTTCACCCCTGCCACACACACTGTCCACACACATCCAGCCCCTGCTGAGAGAGTCATTTGATCATTTGGGTTAGATCAACTTCAATACCGTCATTATGGTGGTAATGTAATTGTGATTTGTAGCTGTGCTATTGATATACCATGATCATTTCTCCTTTCTTTATTTGCCACTTTTTTCATTCACTCTATTTTTAGTTACAAACTGTCCCTAAATCTCCATCCAAAATTTTTAAGCTACCAAGGTTTTTTTTTAAGGTTTATTTATTTATCTGAAAGGCCGAGTGACAAACAGTAGGGGAGACAAAGAGAGATAGAGATCTTCCATCCACTGGTTCACTCCCCAGATGTTCACCACAGTTAGGACTGTGCCATGCCAAGGCCAGGAGCCTGCTACTCCATCTGGGTTTCTCACATGGGTGGCCCGGGAACACACCCCTGGGCCATCTTCCAGCATTTTTCCCAGGTGTATTAGCAGAACACTAAATGGGAAGGGGAAAAGTGGAATAGCCGAGACTTGAACTGGCACTCTGATGTAGGAGGGTAGTGTCTCAGGCAGAGGCTTAGCTCACTGCATCACCACAACAGCTCCAATCATCAAGCTTTGAGTTGATTTATCTTGTCCTCCATGCTGACGCCACCACTATAGATCACCATTGTGCCCCATACCATTGTCTCAGGGCTGGAACCCCTTCACTGGCATGCTGAGGACACAGCTTTTCCTTCCCTTCTAGGCTCACTGACTGACTTTCTTCTTAAATGTACTTGGTCATCATGGGAGGTATCCCCTGCTATCTCAGGAAAAAGTGTATGAGGAGTAACAACTTTGAGGGTTCCCATGTTAGAGGGTGCACTGTAGAGGGAAGAACAGATTACCAAGGAGTAGAAGATCATTTTGAGGAGGGCCAGTGCTGTGGCATACTAGGCCAAGCCTCAGCCTACAATACCATATGTTGCCCTTATGGGATGCCAACATCAGAGGTGGGGATCTTCCTCTCTACCACGCCAGCCCTGAGACAGGTACGCTCATATAATACTGGTGGAAAAGCAAAATAGCACAGGCTCTGGGGAGAGGAATTTGACAATACTTAGCTAAGTTACAAATGTATTAATCTTTGGCCCAATAATCTGCACCACGTATACATGTGTATGGTACAAACATACATATATACATATACGTATATACACATATCATGCACACATACATACATACTCATTGATGCATTGCGATGCATACAAAACCTCGCTAAGCTACAAGTTTAAGATTACTGTGTTTTTCTATAGGAATGTGTTACATCAAAATAATTTTTAAGACTAGATGCAAGAATATGACAGAATGAGTGGGAGGGGAGGAAATAGGGATATTGAGAATTCTGGCTATGGAAAGGCAGCACTAACTAAAATAGAACACAAAGTTGAGAGAGTTTCCTTTTTTCTTTTTTTCTTCCTCTCTTTCCTTCCTTCCTTTATTTTTGCAATAACAAAGACTTGGGCATATTGAACAGTTAGTGGCTGGTAAGCAAGAACATTTGAAGAGTAAGACTGAGTCTGTTCAAGGGGGGAGAGTAGAATCAATAGTGTGAGGTACTTGGAAACTTAGAGGAGTCTGAGGACCATCGTCCAGGGAAAGTTACCCTTGGATGGGGATAGACAGGAAGCTAGGACGGGGCCACCTACACGGGCTTGCAGGACTGGGAACACGAGGCTCAGCTCACTGTGCAAAGGCGGTATGAGGTGGCTAGAACATGCTGCGGGTGGAGAGGGAGTTGTAGAACTCCTAAAGTAGAGAAGGAGTGAAACACGGCAGGGAGTAGAAAAGCTGATCTGAACAGGGATTGTCAGATTTAGGGCCTGCTTGAAGTCAGTGATCTTGTGACCTTCTCCAAGTGGAAGCAGAAAGTTGGATCCGTCCCCAGGTGGGTTTTACTAAGAGGTATGCAAGGAAGCATCTCTAGGGCTGGCTCAATACCACAGTGGCTAAATCCTCGCCTTACACGTGCCAGGATCCCATATGGGCACAGGCTCATATCTTGACTGCTCCACTTCCCATCCAGCTCCCTGCCCGTGACCTGGGAAAACAGTAGAGGATGGCCCAAAGTCTTGGGACCCTATGCCCACATGGGAGACCCAGAAGAAGCTCCTGGCTCCTGGCTTCAGATCAGGTCAGCTCCGGCTGTTTTAGGCACTTAGGGAGTGAACCAGTGGACAGAAGATCTTTCTCTTTGTCTCTCTTTCTCTCTCTGGTTCTGTTTTTCCAATAAAAATAAATAATTTTTTTTTAAAAAGGAAAGCGTTTCTAGAGGACCGACTAAACTGGCATAACAGGGAATCTAAGGAATATGAACAGAGAAGGAAGCAAAGCAGCGGGCTGTCAGATTAAAGGGCGATCAAAGGCTTGGAGGATCTGAGTTGTCGCGAGAAGGGTTTACCAGGCCTTATTATGGGCAGAGGAGCAGGGCAGGAGGACGTGATCACGACAGGAGTGCCTCAGTGGGCCACTTAGGGTCTGCAGGCTGTGACAGCATCTGGCACATGGCCACGGGTTTGAAAGACTGAGCCGAAGCAGAAGCCCACAACACACACAGATGACAGGCCGCTCGTCAACCTTGCCCGCGGTGTGTTCTGGAAGACATTCCCTGATGAAGGACTCCTGTCGTCACCATGCATTGTTAAGGTCCTGGTGCATCTTATTTCCCACAAGCCTCTTTGCTGTGTTTAACGAAGCTTTCCTGAAACTCCTGAATTGCTGTGCCTTTTTCAGTGTGCTATCGAGTATCATGCTTCTTAGCTAATGCTCTCCCAGATGCACCTCAGCAACTCTGTCCTGTCTGCCTTAACGAAATGAGCTAACATCACAGCACAGGATATTTTAAGAATGTTTGCTTTAATGCGGCACGGAATGAAAGTAATTTGCCTATCAAAGATATGTTTAAGACTACAGCCTATTTTAAAAACCTAAATGGGATATGTTTCATTAGGTTAATACAGTTAGGTTCACTTTACTTCGCTATGAAGATAAACAAAAAAACATGGTTACGTTAGATAATTAAATTTAGGATTTAACCACTAAGATGATTATTTTGATCTGCGTTAATACACTTCATTTTGACCACTAAGCGGCCTTCTGTTAAAACTAATTACTTTCCTGCTGTGAAAAAGACATCCGAGTAATAAAGGTTCTGGTGTTAATCACATTGAATATGCATTTCTAGTCTTTAAATTTCATAATAAGAATTCTGCTACTCTGGTAAGGAAAGTGAAGAGCAACCATTAAAAACTGGTAGATAAGGCCCGGTACCATGGCCTAGCGGCTAAAGTCCTCACCTTAAATGCTCTGGGATCCCATATGGATGTCGGTTCTAATCCCAGCAGCCCTGCTTCCCATCCAGCTCCCTGCCTGTGGCCTGGGAAAGCAGTCAAGGACGGCCCACCCTGCACCCACATGGGAGACCCAAAAGAGGCTCCAGGCTCCTGGCATTTGAATCAGCGCGCATCGGCCTGTTGCGGCTCACTTGTGGAGTATCTCAGAGCATGAACTGGCGATGTGGCAGATAGAGTCAGGATGAAGTCATCCTGGAGTGTTTAGCCTAAGCAGTGAAGACATCCATGTCTCACCCCAGAGCACCTGAGTTCAACATCCAGATCCACTCGCAATTCCAGCTGCCTGCTAATGCAGACTTGTTCCTGCCACCCATGTGGGAGACCTGGCTGGGGTTCCTGGCTCTGGGCTTCAGATGTAGCCCAACCCTGGCTGACGACACTGGTGTTTAGCATGTGGACTAGGAGATGGGAGCTTTTCCTCTCCCTCTTTCTCTTGCTTTCTCTGTCTCTCTAAGCTTTACTCATAGTGACTACAGTCCTATGACCAGGGGACACGTGGCACTGGCCAAGCACCAGGTGAAGATCAGGAGTAATGCTGCTCCAAACCAAAGAACTTGCAGGCGCTGGAGGAGAGGCGTGGAAGTGATCTTCCCAAACACCCTCCTGTGAGACAACCAGCTAATGGCACTTCCATCTCAGACTTCCAGCTTCCAGAACTGTGACACAATGAGGCAGTCAACCTCTGTTGGTTAAGGCCAGAGCTGAGTTGATCCAAAGGCTGGAGCCAGGGGCTTCTTTGAGTCTCCAGCATGGGTGCAGGATTCCAAGGCTTTGGGTCACGCTCCACTGCTTTTCCAGACCCCAGCCAGGGAGCTGAATGGGAAGTGGAGCAGCCAGGATATGAGCCTGTGCCCATATGGGATGCCAGTGCTTAAAGGGGGAGGATTAGCCTATTGAGTCATCACGGCCCAGTTTGTGTTACTTGTTTATGGCAGCTCTAGGAAATTCTCAAGCATCCCCTCTCCTTTGTCCCAGTCCTCACTAGGATCTGTTCCACACGCCTAGCCGCAGAGACTTGGGGATCATCAAGGAGTAGCGCTGGCTCTGCAAAGTCCAGTATGCTATGCAAAGGGGCAAGCCAGGCAGGAGGGAAGCCAGTGCCAGCCAAGACCATCAGCCCCTTCCACGGACCTCATGAACAAGAATCAGCCGAGCAACTGGGGAAGCATTTAGGCTAGCTCACCAGCCTATGGCTGCTGATTTGAGGCCATCTGTACCGAATTATCAGGCCCAGAGGAGCTCCGCAAGCTGGAGAACCCTGGAACATTCAGTGGCTGCCATCTGCCTCACTCTACTCATGCCATCAAGAGGCTGCCTCTGACTCACAGGCAGTGAGTAGGACAAGCATGGAGCTACTGACGGCAAAACAGCACACTGCCCTGGCCCTGGGAGAAGCAGACCAGCCCGCACTGCCCTGGATCTGATGCTATTCATGCTCTGTGCAGCAGTGGTTAAGTTTGCTGCCTTGGGTGCTTTGAGAGAAAAGAAGCAGGTGCACCCCCTCCTCTGCACAGCGTTGCCACTCCCAATCCCCACCCTGCCCTAACCCCAGTGCAAACCTAGCAACTGCTCAAAGCAAGGGTTAGATTCCTAGTGACAGGGCTGGCATGGGGCGAGGCTGCCTATCTCACGTTAGGCATGAACTGTCGACTCCCCTGGGAGTGCAGTCCAGAAGGGTGTGTAAACAAAGAAATATGGGACAAGGTGAAATGGAACACACGCCAGTGGAGCTCAAGCAACATGGCACAGGCAAAACTGTGCCTAACCCGTGTGTGGGGAGCAGACACAGAGGTGGCTTGAAAGCCAGGAAGGTGGGGGCTGGGAAAGGGCCCTCCCTGCCGAGGGAAGTGACGCAGTAGTGGTGTTCAGAGCGTTTTCAGCATGGGAGTGTCATTTGCAAACTGAAGATGGAGAGGTTTCTTGTTGTAATTTCATGCTTCAGAATTTGTATTCTAAATGCAACAGGCAAGAAAATGTAGATTTTGTGATGGGTTGGAGTAAACTTGCCCCTTAAGCAAGGTAACCTTTGTTCTAGAAGTGTGTCTGTCTGTAACCGCCAGAGCCCCAGCACTAACTCCCAAGCCCGTGCTCGGAGCCACAGCATCCCTTTCTCCCAGGAGCTAGTGTCTTACGAGGCACATGGAAAGGTAAGGTTAGAAGCAGGTTCTGGGTGTAGCAGTTGTGATGCGTCTTGGAGGTGTCCACATCACATATCAGAGTGCCTGGCGTCAAGCTCCTGTTCTGCTCCTGACTCCAGCTTCCAGCTCATGCAGACCTTGGGAGGCAGCAGGTGGCGACTCAAGTACTTGGATCCCTGCCACTTATGTGGGATACTCAGATGGAGTTGCTGGCTCCCAGCTTCTGTCTGGCCAGCCCTGGCTATTGTACACATCTTGAAAGTGATCCAGTGATAGGAAATCTTTCTCTCTCTCTCTCTCTCTCTCTCTCTCTCTCTCCCTCTCCCTCTCCCTCTCCCTCCCTCTCCCTCTCATAAACTAAATAAATACATAAATAAAACTTTAAGAAAACAGGTGTATATGTTGTTGTAGAAATCACATTATTGCTTAAAGGTTTATTTATTTGAAAGCACATCAGGGAGAAAGAGAGACCTTTTGTGTGCAAATTTCCTCACCATGTACCTGCAGCAGCCCTGGTGGGCCAAGCTGAAGCCAGGAACTCAGTCTATGTCTCCTACAGGTATGGCAGGGGCCCGGGCACTTGAACCATTATCCTCTGACTTAGCAGGGAGCTGGACTAGACACCTGTGGCCAGGACTCCACCCAGCACTGCAACATAAGATGACAAAGTTGCAAATGGTGGCTGTACTTGCTACCATAAATGCTGGCTCCAGTATGTATTGTTTTAAAAATGCACAATTTCAAATTTTTGTGTCAAGATGAACTTATCTTTTAATTCTATTTTCCGTAAACTTGTTGGTGTACCCTGATGTGATTTTTGTAAAATATTCCGTTTTTGCAAAAAGTGAAATATAAATGTTCATGGTAGGAAACTGGGAGAATACCAATGTTCAAAAAAGAAATGAAACATACCTTTAAGCTCACTACCCAGAAATACCCTCTATGCTGTTGTTTTATTTTCCTCTGGGAGTTCATGGGATTTTCTTGTTTGCAGCTTGGGAGCCCTTCAGTTCGGCTGCCTTTTCTGAGGCTGTGAATGTAATAGGCTGGTCTCAATCAATAACCAATGCTCTTGTTATGAGCCCAACACTCTGACAGGCATGATGAGGGCAGAAGGAAGATCTTGCTCCCCACTGTAAAAGTCGACAATGAAAGAGAATATGCGTGGGGGAGGAATCGGTGGGCTGAGAAAAGATTCTAGAAGAGTGAGGCTTGGGGGAGTGAGGGAACTGGACCAGCCAAGAGCAAGGTTGGGTTCAGGGTTGCAGAAAGAAGGACACACACGCTGGGATTGAGCAGGAGGGGCGGGGGTTGAAAGGCTGGCAGGACACAGGCTTGGGTTCCTGAGCTGCTGCTGCAGGTTAGGGGTGAAGGGTATACCCTGAGGCCTTACCATCACAGCTTTTGCAGGTTTTCCCACCCCTAGCCATGCAGACATCAAGGCTTCCTATGAAGACCCTCTCATTTGCACTTTCCCATACAGCCCACTCTAGGGATGGGACCATCTGACACCAAAGCTGGGCTTTTGGGCCTTTGAGAAGCAGCACGAGTTTGTAAGCCTGGGGAGTCCTCAAATGTGTCTGCTATTGATGTCTGGAAAGCAGTGCCTGTACTGTGGGAGGACCCGCAGGAGACACGGAAAGCACAAAGTCATGACACAGAGTCCAATGGCAGCTTGCACCAGGCAGGTCCTGAATTCTGCAGCCTCAGTAGCACTGGGGGCAAGCGGTAGGGTCTCCACCCAGAGAAGCATCCAGAGAAGTGGTAAGGTGTCTGGGAAAGCTCAGGATTGGACCCTGACAGTTCCAGTCCCTATGGGATCCTTACCACAGGATCTGTGCCAGGAAGCTGGAGTGAGGCCGGTGCAGCAGCCCTGCTGCCATGCCCTCTGCCCCAGCGCAGGCAGGATGGGTGCCCAGGAGAGGGCTCTCTGGGCCCTGCGACAAGTCTCCACTGGTTCAGCGCACACAGGGGCAATAAAGATGCAGAAGGCCAAAGCACTGCCCAAGATTCAGGAAAGTTCCCTAGCCGCCAGGAAGCCCAGACAATTGGTCAAGTTAATAATTGGACCTGACAGCTGGCCAAACAGCTCAGGGCAGCCTGTGTGCCCTGTGGGCGTTACTCAGCTCAGGAGAGGAAAGCCGTGTAACCAAGAGCAGGTGGAATCTGACTCAGGCTACTTAGCAGGCTGGGCTGAGACTCTGACATGCCAGGGCTCCTGGATCCCCTCAAGGTGCTCTTTTCTGTTGCTTTTCTTGGTTGCCGCTGGTCCTGCCTGGACCAAGCATCACCTCTCAGTATCTCAGAGGTGTGTTAGTTTCCTCAATATGCAACTCCAGTTCCTCACTGCTCATGTAAAAAAATAAATAAATAAACATCTTCTGCTGACATTCAAACCCTGCACAACATACTCCCCATCCTGAACAACCCATTCCCTGCCAGGCCCCCTGTGCCTCAGGCAGACCCAGGCTCACAAGCCCCACACCTCATGGTTTTCTGAGTCAGTGTCTTGGCTCCAGCTTCTGTCTCCCAGCCACCCTGAGGCACCCTTTGGACCCGTTTCTCAGGAACTGCCATCACAAATTACCACACACTAGACAGCTTAAGACAACAGAAACCCGTTTGCTCAGAGCTCTACAGGCTGTGAGTCCAAAATCCAGATGTCAGCAGAGCCAGTCCTTTTGGGAGGTTCAAGGCGGCCAGGCTTCCTCCCTCCCGGCTGGGGGCTTCCAGCGAGCCAGGGCACCATTTGGCCCCTGCCACTGCCCAGGCCTGATCTTCTCTCTGCTTTTCAGAATCTCCGGTCTCTCTCTGCAGTGGCTCTTGGTTGTTGTTGTTGTTGTTTTAAAAATTTATTTATTTTTATTTGAAAGTCAGATTTACAGAGAGAAGAAAGATCTTCCATCTGCTGGTTCACTCTCCAAGTGGCTACAATGGCCAGAGCTGAGCCGATTCAAAGTCAGGAAGCTTCTTCCGGATCTCCCACTTGAGTGCAGGGTCCCAAGTAGGGAACTAAAAGGGAAAGTGGAGCATCCAAGACACAAACCAGCACCCATATGGATCCCAGTGCATGCAAGGCGAGGACGTTAGCCGTAGGCACCATGGCGTGCAGTGGATCTTGACAGCGGATCCAGGATCTACATTAAGTCCACAGAGTCATCTCATCTTAAAAATCTACTTTAACTTTTTTCTTTGAAAGGCACAGGGAGAGACAACACTAACTTCATCCTCAGATTTACTCACCAACTGTCCACCATGGCTGGGACTGGGTCAGGCACAATCAGGGAGTCAAGAATTCAGTCCAGGTCTTCCACGTGAGCGACAGGGACTCAGTCACCAGAGCCCTCGCTGCTGCCTCCCGGGGTCCACTCCAGCAGGAAGCTGGAGTCAGGAACCAGAGACGGGCATGGAACCCAGGCACTCTGATATGGGATGCTGGCGTCCTTATCGGCCTTGTAATCACTAGACTAAATACGCACCACTCTTCTCAAGATTCTCAATTACATCTGTGCAGTCCCTCTTTTTAAACAAGATCACATTCTCAGGTTCAGGATGCACATGTTATTTGGGGAGCCACAATTAGTCCACTGCTCTATGAGGCCCAAGCTGTATTGCTGACTTTCTGGGAAATAAATCCAACACCCAGCGGCAGGCAGTAATCTCTGCCACCTATACTTCACTAAATGGACTGTGTGTGGTTGGTGTTTGTGTGCAAGGCTTATCTCTTAGGGACTTGATGAGCCTTGGTTTACTCATTTTTGAAACTGAGATGATTTAGGGGCTGACACAGTGGATCAATTGGATAATCTACCTGCAAGTTCCAGAAATCTGTATGGGCACCAGTTCATGTCCTGGCTGCTCCACTCCTCATCTAACCCCTTATCATGGGAGAAAGCAATTGAGGACGGCACAAAGCCTTGGGCCCCTGCACTAGGTGGGAGACCTGGAAGAAGCTCCTGGCTCCTGGCTTTGGATCGGCTCGGCTCTGCTACGACGATTTGGGGAGTGAACCAGCGAATGGAAGATCTTTGCCTCTGTCTATCTATGAATTTACCTTTCCAATAAGAATAAATACATATTTTAAGGATTTTAATTTTATTTGAAAGTTAGATATATAGAGAGGAAGAGAGACAGAGAGGAAGATCTTCCATCCATTGATTCACCCCAAATGGCCACAATGGCTGAAGCTGCCCCAATTCGAAGCCAGGAGCCCAAACCTCTTCTGGGTCTCTGACAGGGGTACAGGATCTCAAGGCTTTGGGCCATCATCTTCTGATTTCCTAAGCCACAAGCAGGGAGCTGCATGGGAAACAGTGCTGCCGGGATTAGAACTGGTGCCCATGTGGGATCCCAGCATGTGCTTGGTAAGGACTTACAGCTGGGCCCAAGAATAAATAAATCTTTAACAAGAAGAGGTAAGGGACTTAGAACAATGCCTAGCCACGGTAAGACACCAGTGCCGACTGTTATTTTCACTCTCTGACCCTACATCTTCACTGTGGTTGCGAATTCCTTAAAGACAGGCATCTCTTAGTCCCATGGCACATAAAGAGGATCTAACCCAGAACAGTAGATGGGAGACAGGAGGAGAATGATGGGGAAGTCATTTTGAAATAGAGAATATGCGGCTGGACCTGCCAGAGGAGGGCTGCGTCTCCTCTCTCCAGGCCTCCACCCGCGGAGAAAAGATGGAGAGCCTTTTATCAATCATGAGCAAAACAGTTCTCCCAACAGATCCTCCCTGTGACTCACAGCTGGACACCTGCCACTCCATGGCCCTCCTGGGCAAACACTGCACACCCAAGGAAAACTCGCGCATGCCAGAACGCGGTGGCTGATTCGTCACCACAGTGATTAGATTTCATTATTCCTGTCATCGTGCCTCTTGGCACCAACTTGGTTCCAAAATAGAAGGGAAGGGAGGGGTCTGACTCCTGGCTTAAGGGAACAATGACTCAGCAGCTGTGGGGGCTGGGGAATGGGATAGGTGTGCTGACTCACCGCAGCCTGGGCCTCCCCCACCCCAGGGGGGTGGCGGTGGGGGCTCTTTCTCAAGGACACTTCAGGAGCTGTGGAAGCCTTGGATGGTGCCACAGCCCGTTTTCTCCACACCCATATCTTCCTCCATACCATCCCATAAGCTGGCTTGTAAAGCTACCTTCTAGTGCCTGCCATTGTGGTATAGCAAGTTAAGCTATTACATGCAATGCCTGTGTCCCATATGGGTGCCAGTTTGAGTTCTGGCTGCTCCACTTCTGATCCAGCTCCCTGCCAATGCATCTGGGTAAGCACCAAAAGATGATCCAAGTGTTTGGGCACCTGTACCCATGAGTACGGGAAGGGGAAGCTCCTGGCTCCTGGTTTCTTTCTTTTTTTTTAAGACTTATTTTTTTTATTGAAAAGTCATATACAGAGAGGAGGAGAGTCAAGAGAGGAAGATCCTCTATCCAATGATTTACCCCGCAAGAGCTGCGCCGATCCAAAGCCAAGAGACAGGAGCTTCTTCTGGGTCTCCCAGGTGGCTGCAGGGTCCCAAAGCCTTGGGCCATCCTCAACTGCTTTCCCAGGCCACAAGCAGGGAGCTGGATGGGAAGCAAGGCCACCTGGATTAGAATCGGCACCCATATGGATCCCGGTGTGTGCAATGCAAGGACTTTAGCTGCTAGACTACCATGCCGAGTTCATTGGCTCCTGGTTTCTATCTGAACCAACCCTGGTGTTGCAGCTGTTGGGGAAGTGAACCAGTAGATGGAATCTCTCTCTCTTTCTCTCTCTCTCTCTCCCTTCCTTCCTTCCTCCCTCCCTCTCTAACAGAGCCTTTCAAATAAGTAATGTTTTTAAGCTGCCTTCTAGAAAGCTGGCACACTCTAGGCCAGGGGTAGGGAACTTTTAATTCTGCCCAGAACTGTTTGGATATTTAAAACACCACTTTCAGGCCACAAAATTATCAGCTACTATATATTTATTGAATTTTGAGGCCTGCCTGCAGTTGCCTTGGAAGGGCCAGACCAAAAGACTTTATGGGCCTTATATGGCCCACGGGATGGTTATTCCCCACCCGTGTTCTAGACAGATGATACACTCCTGAGTTTTTCTAGGAATTTCACTGGTGGAAGTGAAGGGTTAGGGTAAGACACCTTTAGCTCCTATCAGAGTGTGTGAGCCGGACCCCTGATTCCAGCCACCTGCTAATGCAGACCCTGGGAGGCAGCGGGGAGTGGCTCAAGTAGTTAAATCCCTGCCACCCGTGTGGAGGACCTGGCTGGAGTTCCTGATTTCCAGCATCCACCAGGCCCAGCTGCAACCACTGCAGGCACTGGGGGATTGAACCGAAGGCTGTGTGCTGCCTCTCGGTGGTGAGGGAGGAGGAACGAAAATATGGAGGGCTAGCAGCCACGCCCACCAGCAGATAGTCGCCCTTGTGAGCTGTCACCCTGTGTGGACACTCTGGTGTCCAGGCCCTGTCCTGTGTGTGCCACTGACGATCTGACAGAGTTCTGGTGACAATGATAGAGACCGAGTAGGAGCTGCACATCACTGGGGAGCACCAAAGCTCCAGATGTTCAGTGACTTGCCTAAAGCCACAATCCTGTGTGCTGCTAAGCAAGACTTCCGGCCGAGTTCTAAGATCTAGATTGTTACCCTCTGCACCCTGCATCTCCTGAGCTGCTTCCACGCCTGGGAAAGGCACCCATGCTTGCTCCATGACTGCAAAACTGGGGTCCACTTGATACCCAAGTCACGACTCAAAGGCCTGTCCATTTTTTTAAAAGATTTATTTCTTTATTTTTATTGCAAAGTTGGATATACAAAGAGGAGGAGAGACAGAGAGGAAGATCTTCCATCCGATGGTTCACTCCCCAAGTGAGCGCAATGGCCGGTGCTGTGCCGATCCGAAGCCAGGAGCCAGGAACTTCCTTCAGGTCTCCCACGCGGGTGCAGGGTCCCAAGGTTTTGGACCATCCTCGACTGCTTTCCCAGGCAACAAGCAGGGAGCTGGATGGGAAGCAGGGCAGCTGGGATTAGAACCGGTGCCCATATGGATCCTTGGCATGTTCAAGGTGAGGACTTTAGCTGCTGGGCCACAGTGCCGGGCCTAGGCTTGTCCTTTTTCTGTCTCCCAAGTTCAAAAACACCCAGGGCAGACACTTCACAGATGAGCAAAGCACAATAAATGTGAATGTCCATCAGAACCAGCTTGGTTTCGGACGTGGGAGAGAGCAGGTTGGACATTTCTGGTTTCACCCGGGTTATCCAAAGGCAGGTACATGCCCACATCTGTTTTGGAGTGAGACACACACAATGGAAAGGTCACTGAGAAGGCAGAACGTGGACTCCTTCTAGGTACTTTTCCAGGCAAACATTATAAAACCTGCTTGTGCCAGTGTGCATGCAAGAGGACAGGCAGCCACTCTCTGGGCTCCCATTCCCCAGAGATGCATGAGTGTTTGGCCTTAGTTCAACTCCTGACTCTAGCTTCTGCCCCTGCTAGTGCAGAGCCTGGAAGAGCAGTGACAGCTCAAAGCGCTGGATTTCTGCCACCCAACCGGGAGACTCGGGTTGAGTTCCTGGCTCCTGGCTTCATTCAGCCTTGGCCCCATCCCAGCTGTCTTGGGTATTTGGAGAGCCAAGAAGAGGATGGGAATTCTGTCTGTCTCATAGCAGGAAGATCCAGAGAGACAGAGTCAAATCCATGGTGTGCTTGCTAACATAAAGCAACTCCATCCTACCCCCAATCTGCACTGATTGATTTGGTTCTATGCCATGGAGCAAGCTGCCAGAACGATGTGCAGAAATAACACTTCCCAGTGATGGCTTCCAGCATCTTGCTTTCTTTGTGCTGGAACCTCTCTGATGGGAAAGGTTCACAAGGAGAGCAGAGCAGTGCTTAGTCACGAGGGAAAAAAAGAAACTTTGGAGATTTTCATCTTTGTTTTCAGTTTCATAGGAAAGCAAGCCATCATCTTGGGAAAATTCAAAGACAATAGCAGGCCGTGCCAAGGGGGTGCCATGCGGAAGGACAGCCATGGCACGCTGGGGCAGGGACTGTGGCCTTTCTGCAGGTTGAGGTTGGTGAACCCAGACGGTGGAGATGGGAAGGTGGTGTATGCTGTGCTTTGCCTCCTCCGTGGTGGATGCCCACTCAGCTGCCTCCTGAAAGCTGAGCTCTGCGCCCACAGACACCGTCAAAGTGGGAAGGATGACTTTCCGGGGTTACTGTGATTTCAGGCGCTTCCTAGAAGAACAAGAACGCAGCACATTTTGATCACATAAAGCCCTTCGGGCAGCGCTCAGATCTGCCTTCGTATCCTTGTGAATTAATTCACCGTCTGCAAGCTGACAGCTCGGTGTGGCCATCAGTCACAGCCAGCAACTGCACTTCCTATGTCTCGCCAAAGTGCCACTGGATTCAATTATGTTCTCTCTTAACATGACCTCAAGAAACCTAATCCTGGGCCCAGCACAGTAGCCTAGTGGCTAAAGTCCTCACCTTGCACACGCCAGGATCCCATATAGGCACCGGTTCTAATCCCGGGGACCCCACTTCCCATCCAGCTCCCTGCTTGTGCCTGGGAAAGCAGTTGAGGACGGTCCAAAGCCTTGAGACCCTGCATCCATGTGGGAGACCTAGAAGAGGTTCCTGGCTCCTGGCTTCAGGTTGGCTCAGCTCTGGTTGCGGCCACTTAGGGAGTGAACCATCAGACGGAAGATCTTCCTCTCTGTCTCTCCTCCTCTCTGTGTATCTGACTTTGCAATAAAAACAAATAAATCTTTTTAAAAAAGAGTAATCCCAGGCATGCAAATGTTCACTTTTCTTTTTTTTTTTTAAAGATTTATTTTATTTTTATTACAAAGTCAGATATAGTGAGAGGAGGAGAGACAGAGAGGAAGTGGAGCTGCCGGGATTAGAACCAGCGGCCATATGGGATCAAGGAGAGGACCTTAGCCACTAGGCCACGCTGCCAGCCCCCACTTTTCTTTTTTTAAAAACATATTTTATTTTGTTTTATGATAAAGTTCCATAGGTTCTGGAGTTGCCTGTGCCTTTCCCCAAGGTTCCCCCTACACACATTGATTTCCCCTCTAGTTATACAATGGATGTCATTCATGAACAGTCACATTGTTGTCCAATGCAGACACGGACATTGTCTGAGAGACCATCATCTTACTGTGAGGATGTATTCAGTTCTTTTACTGGGAGTCCATCTCTGGTCTCTATGTATAGAGACACACAGCACTTTGTCTCCTCCATATCTGAACATATCAGTCCCACTGAACTTCCATTCTGTGTCCCCTAAAATGCAGAACTACAGAGCACAGTCCATATTGGTGTGAAAATAATAAGTTTTCATCAATATGAAGTTAACAACTATGCAACACGAGAGTGGTGAAAACAGGAATGAAAAACCTTCTTGTAGGACTAGCTGCCAGCGCAAACTACAACCCGAAACTATGAGCAATGCATTTTCAGAATTTCGTATTTCATCTTTTTTTCTAAGTCTCTGCTCCGGCCTGCTTAGTTTCCAATCTGAACAAATACAATTTGAAGAGAAAAGCGTATTTCAGTGTATTTCCACTCTGTTCCCCACAGACCTGGCATGACATATGGGTCATGAGATGAAACACACACGCCCATTGGAATTGAGACACCCTGTTTGTATGTGGTGCTCGTCTGTTTACAATGCACTTTCGCATTTTGGTTCTGGTGAGCGATCTTCTGAGAGTGACAGGAGACCACAAGCATTCGCAGGAAACAGGTTCATAGCGCTAACATGGTGGCCCCCTGCTCTGGTTCTCGTGCTCCTACAAGCACTTCTGATGGAACAACCATAAACAGACTCTCCTTTTGTAAAATGTACAGGCGTACAAGTGCACAACTCTTACAAGCCAGAACGTCTTCAGGATGCCTGTATACCTTTGTGCTCTCATGGGAGCTGCCTGCCCCACAGACCAAGTCCTTTGTGGAAAGGAAGGAGCGCCCCCTAGTGCAGCATGGTTTCTCAACATTCCTTCAGCACCAGACTTCCGCTACAGTTGACTTTTTATTTTCAGTTGAAGCATAATGGTACTCGTGCATACACTATAGTGTGGTGATTATCAAATGCCTCATTTCACATCTATCATTTCTGCTTGGAGAAATACTGAACATTCTCTTTTTCTCAGGGCTGTGAAATGCACCGTACCTTATTAACTACGGTCCCCCTAGTGCACAATGGAACAGAACGTTCCCTCCTGTCCACCTTGCCGCTGTGCAGCCATTGGCCAACCATTCCACTCTCCTGCAGAGCGTCTCTTCAGGTTCCCACTACAAGGTGACTGCCTTTGCCGGTCTGTGGCCTGGAACTTTTTAAAGGATCAATAAAATAACTTGAGAGCTGAGAAAATCTATTAGCTCCTCCATTTTAAAGAAAATTCCAAAACTGGAACTAATAAGTTTAATCAAACAACACAAACCATCAACTAGTCACAATTCAACTCTTAAATCAGTTATATTGGGCCAAGCATGATGCCTAGTGGTTAAATCCTCACCTTGCATGTTCCAGGATCCCATATGGGCACCTCGTTTGCTGCACTTCCCATCCAGCTCCCTGCTTGTGGCCCAGGAAAGCTGCAGAGGATGGCCCAAAGTCTTGGGATCCTGCACCTGCATGTGAGACTTGGAGGAAGCTGCTGGCTCCTAATTTCAGATCAGCTTAGCTCCAGCCATTTTAGGCACTTGGGGAGTGAACCATCAGATGGAATATCTTTGTCTCTCCTCTCTGTAAATCTACCTTTCCAATAAAAATAAATAAATCTTTAAAAAAAACAGTTACACTGAAATTTTGTTTAATGTGGAATGTAGGCTGATTTTAATACTTCAGAGGTGGGTCAAAGAGTCAAAGGCATTTTGGGGTCAGTATTGTGGTGTTAATGGTTAAACTACCTGTGGCACTAGCATCACATAAGGGCACAGGTTCAAGTCCCAGATGTTCCATTTCACACCCAACTCCCTGCTAATGTGCCTGAGAACACAGTAGAGGATATCCCACGTGCTTGGGCCCCTGCCTCACATGGGAGACATGGAAGAAGCTCCTGGCTTTGGCCTGGCCCAGCCCTGGTCATTTTGGCCATTTGGGGAGTGAGCCAGTGGATAGAAGATTTCTAAGATCTCTCTCTCTCTCTCTCTCTCTCTCGCTCTCTCTTTCCCTCCCTCCTTCCCGCCCTCTGTAACTCTGCCTTTCTAATAAATAAATCTTCAAATGATTAAAAATTAATTTTTAAGGAAAATCAGACCTTTTTGACAGAGTTGACTATTGACATAGCGCACCTAAGCCTTGGTGACAGAGTAGACTATTGACATAGCACACCTAAGCCTTGGTGACAGAGTAGACTATTGACATAGCGCACCTAAGCCTTGGTGACAGAGTAGACTATTGACATAGCGCACCTAAGCCTTGGTGACAGAGTAGACTATTGACATAGCGCACCTAAGCCTTGGTGACAGAGTAGACTATTGACATAGCGCACCTAAGCCTTGGTGACAGAGTAGACTATTGACATAGCGCACCTAAGCCTTGGTGACAGAGTAGACTATTGACATAGCGCACCTAAGCCTTGGTGACAGAGTAGACTATTGACATAGCGCACCTAAGCCTTGGTGACAGAGTAGACTATTGACATAGCGCACCTAAGCCTTGGTGACAGAGTAGACTATTGACATAGCACACCTAAGCCTTGGTGACAGAGTAGACTATTGACATAGCACACCTAAGCCTTGGTGACAGAGTAGACTATTGACATAGCGCACCTAAGCCTTGGTGACAGAGTAGACTATTGACATAGCGCACCTAAGCCTTGGTGACAGAGTAGACTATTGACATAGCGCACCTAAGCCTTGGTGACAGAGTAGACTATTGACATAGCACACCTAAGCCTTGGTGACAGAGTAGACTATTGACATAGCACACCTAAGCCTTGGTGACAGAGTAGACTATTGACATAGCACACCTAAGCCTTGGTGACAGAGTAGACTATTGACATAGCACACCTAAGCCTTGGCAGTGCTCTCATTCATATCTACAATTACATATTAACACGGGGTAGGCACTGGGTACAGTACTTAAGGTGCTGTGTGGGACACCCACCTCCCATAACGCGTGCCTGGTTCAAGGCCCAGCTCTGCTGCTGGTGCAGCCTCCTGGCCCATGTACTTGAGTCTCTGCTACCCATGTAGGATACCCATATGCAGTTCCAGGCTCATGACTTTGGCCTGGCATTAGTAGGGACTTGACTCTGAACCAACACCTAAATGGGTTGCTGGTGTCACAGGTGACAACTTAACTTGCTACACCACAATAAATACCCAGATAATTGTTTTTTAATTTTCATAAAACAGATTTTCATTTTGAAACTTATAATTTCAAACTTACAAAAAGTTACAAAAGCAAAAATAGTACACTTTAAGGAATACTCCTATACCAATTTTGACAGAAGTGTTATTGTTAGCATTTTATTCCTTTGCTTTATCATTGGTGCTACAAATCTGTGTATTTGTTACGCATCATCTATGATGTATTCATTTTCTATTGTAAAATGACAGTTTCTGACATATTTAGCTCCTTAGAGTCACCCATTAAGAGGGTGACTGCTGTGTAAGTCAGAAGTCTAGAAATGGTGTGACCAAGTTCTCTGCTCAGGTGAAAATCAAGGGCTGACCACACTGCGCTGCTTTATAAACACTGAACCCAGTACCTTCCAGTCACAGGGCTAAGCCCGCATTTCTTTGCTGACTGTCAAAGAGAGCCCCTCTCAGGCTCTGGAGGTCACCCCCATTCCTGGCCACATGTCCCCACACATCCTCAAACCAGCGATGCTCAGTCTGCCTCGCGGCCAATCCTTCGCACTTTGCATCTCCCTCCCTAAGATCCAGCATCTTAGTTAAGGGCTCCCCTGGTTAGGTCAGGCTCAGCCAAGATAATCTTGCTGCCTTAGAAGTCAACTGACTTGGGGCCTTAATGCCATGTGAGCATCCAGGTGAGTGTGGGAAGATCCAGGAGAAGGCATGTGTACATTCTGAGCAGGGGCTCGGGGGCAGCTCTGCATTTTGTCTCCCCCTGCCCCATGCAGGCTGAGGCACTGTTCAGATCCATGGGCCACTCAGCCAGGATGGCACAACAGAGTATACGGACTGCATAACACAAACAGCAGAAACAGTTCTTGCCCCAGGGACGGAAGTGGAGGGGTCGAAGGTCTGAGGTCTCCCGAGGCCTCTCTGCTTCACCTGCAGGTGCCCCCTTCTCCCTGTGTCTTAACCTGGCTTTCCTCTCCATGGGCACACAAACCCAGTGTCTCTTCATGTGCCCAAATATCCTCTTCTTTTTTTTTTTTTTTTTTTTTTTGGTTTTCTTTTGTTTAAAGATTTATTTAAATACAGCAGCTTGGACTCAAATGAGTGTCCTATGGGATACCAGCAAAAGTTCCTCTTCTTATAGGTCCTCTTGCTATAGTGCTGGATTAGAACTTCAGCACATGAATAAAGAAAAAAAAACTTCAACACATGAGGGGCTGGTACAGTGGCATAGCATGCTGATCCTCCACCTGTGGTACACGCATCCCATATGGGCATTGGTTCAAGTCCCGGCTGTTCCACTTCTGATCCAGCTCCCTTCTAATGGCCAGGGAAAGCAGTAGAGGATGTTCCAAGTCCTTGGGATGGGAGACCCAGAGGAAACTCAGCTGTGACTGTTGCAGCCATTTGGGGAGTGAATCAGAGGATGGCAAATATTTCTCTGCCTCTCTCAAACTCTGATGTTCAAGTTAAATAAATAAATATTTGAGGAAAAAAAAGAACTTCAATACCAACACATGAATGCAGCTGTCACAGCTCAGTTCAAAACAGTCTAACAACAAAATTAAGAGCTACTATTTTCTGAGCTATTCATCAGGTGCTATGCTAAATATTTAATAGGAAAGCTTAAAAATAAATTTTATACCACTTAATGAGATAACATTTTATCAAAATAGTTCCTTCATCCTTTTTTAAAACACTTATTTACTATTTATTTGAAAGATTTTACGGAGAGAGAAGGTCTTCCACATGGCCCCAATGGCCAGAACTGAGTTGATCCAAAGCTGAGATGCTGAAGTTTCTTCTGGGTTTCTTATGAGCAACCAGCACACACCTAGGATGCTGGCATCACAGGGCAGAGTGTTAGCTTGCTGAGCCACCATGCCAGTCTGACGTCATAGTCCTGAGCTGGGCCTGGCTGAAGCCAGAGCCTACAACTCTGTCTGGATCTCCTAAATCAGGGTCCCAATCACGTGAGCCCTCACTCGCTGCCTCCCAGGACGTGCAACATCAGGAACCAGGACTCCAAAGCAGGCAGCGGGATATGCGGTGTGGGCACCCCAGGCAGCATCCTAACCGCCACTCTGCTCACCCACTCCCGTGCTGTCCACTACCCTTGGTTAGAAATTCTGTAAGATGTCTCATGATCGGATTCTTTCTGCAGTCTCTTTCTACTGCAGTGTACCCCACATATTCCAGCTCAAGACTTCCCTCCACACATCAACTCTTATTGAGATGAGTTTAGCAGTTATGAGGCCACATAATTTAAACTCCTGCTCTCTGTATAATCAAGTGAGAAAGATGCATTTTATATATGTGTATGTCCATGTACATTTTGAAATAGCCCACCTAAAAACTGCTAATTATATTCCTAGAACTACTCTGCATGGTTAAATTCTTTTGAAAGTAAAGGATTTGAAAGTGAAAAGAATGATCAAGAAAGAGAAAAGTCTCTATGAATATTTGGTTTTGCATAATCTTCTCAATGGCCCTCAACCTCAACTGCAGCTCCGCTTGTGTAGGTGGTTTTAGATGAATTCTCTTGAAGAAAAATCCCCTCGGGTTTGTGACAGTCCATGCCTCAAACTGCCCTCATTCCCTTGGGTATGTCCCTTGGGTAGGTGGAGAGGGGGAGCGGGCACCCCAGCACTACCGTGGCATAGCATGTTGATTTTCCATCTGCAGTCAGTCCTGGTTCAGGTCCTTGCTTCTGATCCAACTCCCTGCTTATGACCTGGGAAAGCAGTGAAGGATGTCCCAACTTTTTGGGCCCCTACAACCACATGGGAGATGCAGAGGAGGCTCCTGGCTTCTGGCTTCAGATCAGCTCAGCTCTGGCCAAAATGTATGGAAGATTTTTCTACATCTCGGTGTAATTTTGCCTTTCAAATGAAACTTAAAAATAAATGTGGGGGACCCAGAGCAATGGCTCAGAAATCTTCACCTGCAAACAATGGGATCCCATATAAATGCTGGTTCATGTCCTGACTGCTCCACTTCCCAACCAGCTCCCTGCTTGAGGCCTAGGAAAGCAGCCAAGAATGGTCCAAAGCCTTGGGATTCTGCACTCATGTGGGAGACCTGGAAGAGACTCCTGGCTTCAGTCAGCTTAGCTCTGGCCACTGCAGCTATTTGGGGAGTGAGTAGTTACATGGAAGTAGATGGAAGATCTTTCTCTCTGTATCTCCTTCTCTTTGTAAATTTGCCTTTCCAATAAAAATAAAATAAATCTTTTCTTTTTTTTTTTTAATGTGAGGAAAGGGAAAGATATTTAACCTAGCTGTTAAGCCACAAGTTGGGATTTTGGCATTCCAGATTGGAGGGCGTGGGTTCAAGTCCCACGGCCACTGCTGATTCTAGTTTCCTATTAAGGCACACCCTGGGAGGCGGTTGATGATGGTTCAAGCACTCAGGCCCCTTGCCACCCAGGTGGGAGACCCAGACGCAACCCTTGCTGTTGCAGACATTGGGAAATTAACCTATGGATGAACTCTCTCTTGCTCTCTCTCAATAAATTTTTCACAAAACCCACTTCGTTGTTTTCTCGTATGCAGAGAACTCAGGTTGACTCTCCTTACGTAGTTTCATTCCAGAAGCAAGGCCTGCACGTCCTGAAGAGTAACACCCCCACCCCCTCACCCGTCGCCCCCCACGGCCCGCTGGCCTCAGCTCACGCTGCTGGCCACGCCTCTCCCAGCCCAAACTGCGGCACCTGTGCCTCCTCATGCCCTGGGCCCCCGCCCGGCCCCAAGGAGATGATAAGTGGCCTCTGCACCTGGATGTGGACAGCTTCCGTAGCTGCTTGTCGGAGTCGCAGTGTACCTGCCCCCACCAGCGGGACCTCTACCCATGGAGGAGGACACATACCTGGAGCTTTACCTGGACCGGTGTGCCGCCCAGGTGAGCCTGGAAGCCGCCGCTACTGGCCCAGAATCGGGGTCCGCGCCGCTGGACTAGTTTCTGAGTGCTAAGTCCTGTGTTCCAAGGGCTTTGCCTCGGTCATGACTCTTATAGTTCATGGCCACACTAAGGGGTGGGCTCGGTTACCCGTCCTTTCAGCGTGTTAGAGGGCGGAAACCTGCCTCCGGTAGCGATGCCCAACTGCAGCCCGCTCTGGTGTGCTTCTAGAGCCAGATTAGACCGGTCGTTCCTCCTCCGTTAAAAAAAAAAAAAAAAAAAAAAAAAAAGGGCATCTTTGGGGGACTGACGCTGCCCTTTGAGGGGTGGCAGCCTGAGAGGCCTCCAGAAACCAACTACCTAGTACAACTGGTGGTCACGGGCTTTGCCAGCAGGCAGAGACAGCTGAGGCTTCTTTCAGCTAATTACCCTTAGAGGGTTCCCCCACCCACCCCCTTGGAAGGGGTCAGAGAAACAGATCTCACCTGCACAGGTTTGCTCCGCAAATGCTCGCAATGACAGAGGTGTGGGGAGCTAACAGCTCAATCCCAATCTCCCTCATGGGCGGCAGGGACTCAACCACTAGACCCATGACCTCTTGCCTCCCAGGGTGCCTATTAGCAGGATCGGGAGCCAGAGCTGGAACTGAAACCTAAGATTCCAATTAGAACAGGTGCTGTAACCTGCACCTTCCTACTATGTTTAACAACTGCTTGAAGTCTGTGTGTGTGTGTGTGTGTAAGAGTCAATTGTGGTAAAGGAAGAAGTACTAGAAAGGGGGGCGGGCTGGCACAATGGCTCAACAGGATAATCCTCAGCCTGCAGCACCAGCATCCCACATAGGCACTGGTTCTAGTCCTGGCTGCTCCACTTCCTGTCTAGCTCTCTGCTTATGGGCTGGAAAAGTAGCGGAGGAAGGCTCAAGTTCTTGGGACCCTGCGCCAACATGGGAGACCTGGAAGAAGCTCCTGGCTTCAGATCAGCTCAGCTCCAGCTATTGCAGTCATTAGAGAAGTGAGCCAGTGTGGATGGAAGATAACCCCCTTTTCCGCTCTCTCCCTCTCTTCCCTTCTTCCTTTCTCTTTCTGAAAAAATAAAAAGAGTTATTTACTTAATTATTTAGAGTCAGTTGCAGCATGAGGGACAGACCTTCCATCTGCTGATTCATTCCTCAGATGGTCCCAACAGCTTCTTCCAGGTTTGTCATTTGGATGGCAGGTGCCCACACATTTGGGCCATCTTCCTCTGCTTTCCCAGGCACATTAGCAGGGAGCTGGATTGGAAAGTGGAGCATCTGGGACTGAAACCAGAGCCTATATGGGATGACACCATTACAGGCAGTGGCTTTACATGCTGTGCCACAATGCCTGCCCTTGGAGGAAAAAAAAAGGCAGGTGAGCAACTCTTCCTGCGGGTACTTTTTGAAGACAATGACGGCAGTCTGTAGCATTTAACACAGATTTAATGCAGAAAGGCTCTGGGAAAGATGACGATTCTGAAAAACCTGACAAAAAAAGATGTTTCTGGGGCTGGCATTTTGGCACAGCAAGTTAAGCTGCCACTTGTCATGCAAACACCCCCTATTAGTATCCCTTCAAGAGCTGTCTGCTGTAGTTCTGATCCAGCTCCCAGCTCCTGTGCCTGTCCTGGGTCCCTACCATCCAAGCGGGAGACCTGGATGCATCTCCAGGCTCTTTTAACATTTTTTCTTAGACTCAAGTCCAAGGAGGTAGCGACCACAGTAAACCTAACTGCTCCCAGTATACTCCTGTACGTGACCCGCACAGGACTGTCCAGGCTCTGGGACTAGTGAACATCTTACTGAACTGTGGCCTCCTTGGTGAGAGCTTTAATGCCCTAAGGAGAGTCCTTCTGGGCCAGGACCCCAAAAAGCCAGAGGAACTGTGGAGGGGGATCAGAACCCACAGTCACGGTCCCCACTCCACTTTCCTTAGGGTCCTCCAGGGGATTGTAAAATTCAAAATGAAATTGAAATCTTAAAGCAATCTTATTCCAAGAGAACAGTTTCATTTTTCTAGGTGTTTCTGGGAACAGTTAGTCGCCTCTGCCATCTGCTGGATTTACAGGAACAGAACAATTCCGTAGGACCCAGCCAGACAGGCTGCAGGGGCATCTCAAGGTGACGGGAAACAGAACTAGAAGATGCATTTGGGTGCAAGACCCTTTTGAAATCTGTGCTTAGTGTTTTCGTGAAATTTATTTTTCATGAACTTTTCATATGCGTGGATTTTAAGGTTTTTGTTTGTTATACCCAAATTTTAAAATTCCATTTCCAGGAACTTTTTGAGGCACATGAATTTTGTCTAATGTATATAGCCAAGGTCAATAGGAAAGTGGAATGTGGCATATCTGTGACAAGTTACCAGGAACAAGATCATCTAAAGGACCAGATAAGTGGAAAGCAGTGTGTAAAAGCTGGAATCCAAGCCTGCAAACTGGGCAGAACAAGTGGTCATGCGTGTGCCAAGTTCTAGGTCTTTCCAGAATGAAGTCCATGAACTTCACCATAGCTGCTGCCCCAGGAGCTGGGTAACAGGCTATGAGCAGGGCTGGAAATACAGTACATGGATGTATTCAACTTTCTTGGCCATTTAAATTTCTATAACTTTGCCTATCATAATTTTTAAACATGTCTCATTGCTTTTGTCTTATGACTTTTTATGACTTTTTAAAAAAAAATTATTTGTGGGCCCGACGGCGTGGCCCAGCGGCTAAAGTCCTTGCCTTGAAAGCCCCGGGATCCCAGATGGGCACCGGTTCTAATCCCGGTAGCTCCATTTCCCATCCAGCTCCCTGCCTGTGGCCTGGGAAAGCAGTCGAGGACGGCCCAATGCATTGGGACCCTGTGCCCGCGTGGGAGACCCGGAAGAGGTTCCAGGTTCCCGGCTTAGGATCAGCGTGCACCGGCCCGTTGCGGCTCACTTGGGGAGTGAAACATCGGATGGAAGATCTTCCTCTCTGTCTCTCCTCCTCTCTGTATATCTGGCTGTAATAAAATGAATAAATCTTTAAAAAAAAAAGTTTGGAGGGCAGAGTGAAAAGAAAAAAAGACATATCTTCTATCCACTCATAATCCACAAATGGTCACAATGACCAGGATTGGACTAAATTGAAGGCACATGGGTGGCAGGAACCCAAGGACTTGGCCATTCTGATACTTTTCCAGGCCATTCATAGGGAGCTGGATTGGAAGAAGGGCAACTGGAACTTGAACCAATAGCCGTATGGGCACTGGCCACTTCTATCAAGAATTTGCATACCTAGAACATCTTAACCTCTCCTTTTTCTGAAAGGAATAACCATGGGTTATTACCAAATCTAATCAAGACTATCTTAAATTGCCTTCACTTGTTCTTTGAAGTATGAATTTAAACAATAAGAATTGCTTAAACCAATTAAGTTGCACAGGAAATCCATTCTTTTCTAAGTATACTCAGTCATGACTGCTCAATGCTTCTGTTGGGTTTAGAGAGTGCAAATGATAAGAGATCTAACTGAAGTAGGAAAGACACTTTGTAAATGTCTTTCAGGAGAATTTCCAGAAATACTGTCCAAGGTACTGTAAACCTGTTCTAGAATCTTTTTTTTTTTTAAGATTTATTTATTTGAAAGGCTGTGGGGGTGGGGAGGAAGAGAAGGAAAGTGATTTGCTGGTTCTCTCCCTCAAATGTCCAAAACAGTGGGAGCTAGCTTGATCCAAAGCCAGAAACTGGAGCAGCTGGGACTTGAACCAGGGCTAATATGGGATGCCAGCACTACAGGAAGTGACTTTACCCTCTGTATCACAGCAGTGGCCACATTCACTAGCATCTTATCAATACTTTATAGAAAAAGGCAGGGCATAAACATGAAAGGCCTTCAGAGAGTTCACAGGAAATGTGTTCTGAAAACATGACACATGGATTTTTAACACTTTTGTCCCCAAATGCATCTTTAATCCAATGTTGTTCTTGGTCTTTTTGACATAGTCTCAAATAAGGATTCTTGAATTGTCCATCACACTGAGCACAATGCCCATTTGCCACTGTAGCCCCTTGGGTGTAACTTGATTATTTTTGTTTGAAAGGCAGATTTACACAGAGATAGGTCTTTATCCAATAGTTCAATCCCCAAATGGCCACAGTGCCAGGAGCTTCATTCAGGTCGTCCACATGGATGCAGGGTTCTGAGGACTTGGATCATTCTCCACTGCTTTCCCAGGCCATAAGTAGGGAGCTGGATTGGAAGTGGAGCAACTAGGACACGAACCAGCTGCCCATATTGGATACTAACACCACAGGGTGGAGGATTAGCCTGTTGAGCCACAGTGCCGGCCCCATAACCTGCTGTTCTGTTTGTTTTATTCTCTGTGTATGTGTGTGTTTGGGAACTGCCCAGGATGGCCTCATCCCTGTCATGGCTCCCCCATTCAGCCCAGTGGTACCTTACGATGTGTACGTACCCAACCCATCCAATCCAGAGGCTGCCTTCCACCTGCATCCTGAAGATTGCGAAGAAGCAGCTGAGAACTTTCCCTCTGTGGATCTTAGCTTCTTACCAGATGAACTGACCCAAGACAATGAAGGCCAGTCAGTCATTCCAAGCAAGCTGGAAATGGAAGAAAGTTGTGAAAATCAACAGCCAGGCAGGTTGCCGTCACCCAGTGAGCAGGGTGCTCGTCTAGGTCCCGAGAGCCACCGTTTGCTGGCTCCCCACACACAGCTGCTGCAGGTTGGTGGGACTGACTCCCACCATCCCTCTCCTGAGAAACCTGGCTCCGACCCCTTGCCTTTGGCATCCATAACTCCCATGATGCCGATGACCCCTGTCACAGAATGTTCTGGAATTGTGCCTCAACTACAGTAAGTTGAGTTTCATTTCTTTTGTTTTAAATGGAATGAAGCTTTGGGGTGTCAACTAATTCCAAGATAGGAATGTAGGGGACAGAATTTTTGCTTTCATTATTCTTTATTCGTTCTTGACAGACTGGGAGTTTAGACATTCTTGCTTCCCCTAAGATGAGGTTTAGGATTAATAGATACGTTCTTGGAGCATTGTATTGTTTTTAGTAACTCAGTGAATTGGCTGAAAATTGTGGTTAGGGTTAGATAAACACAAAGAATAGAAAGATGGAAAATTGAATTCAGTGTGAAAATTGGTTCAAAATTATGGTTTCTATTTCCAGGCATAGTTTTAGAAGCAATTTAAACCATAACTTGAGTCACCCAGTTGTGAAACTTTAGTGAAAAGCCATTTGAGTATTTCAGGTTGGGATTCTCACGTCTTACCAGGGCCCAAGTCTCTGCGTGTTCCCACCATGGAGATAGCACCCAATCCCCCCTCCACCCCCACCCTGGGAATTGCTAAGGGATAACTTATAAAGTGAGGAGCTCAGGTGGTTGTTTTGTCTTCTTAATTCTTTACATCTAAGCTGACTTGTTCTGTCAGGAATATAGTTTCCACTGTCAACCTGGCCTGTAAATTGGATCTGAAGAAAATAGCTTTGCATGCAAAAAATGCAGAATATAACCCAAAGGTAAGACTTGTCAACACTTTGTTCAATGGCTAGCTGCTCCTTAGATTGACTTAGCTTCATCTGCTCATGAGACTGACCCGTTCTTTTGTGATTTTGCTTTTTAAATGTAGGCAGAAAAGCTTTGGGTATCTCAAAGTCTTCACTATGGTGCCACTGTTTTGAAGTTACAAAAATAATTTCATTCTCTAAGATGAATAAAGCAATTGTTGCTGAATAGTTCATGGAAGTGAAGAGCTTTTCCTAGTGATTCAAAAACCTTTTTCAGTGTGACTGCTTGTAGCCTGCCTAATGGGATCTTCACTTTCTTAAAATGCCATTCCTATTTTTAGAAAAAAAAAAAGAGCTTTTTCTAAATGTGTTCCCACCTAGCTAGTATTTGTATATTTTTCCATTTGCAATTTCTCTTATCTGAGATGGCTGACTTGAAAAAAAAAACCACAATGTGAAATTCAAGCTTCTACTAATTGTAAGGTTTTAACAAAATCCATTCTCTCTATGTCCCATCAAGGCCAAGTAAAGCTTGTGACCTAGAGGGACTGGATTTGTCAATCCAATCAACATGTAATGATTTGCCAGCCTCTGCCCTTAGGAGTGCAAAGATGAGTGAAGATGTGCCCTCTACTGCAATAAAGTGCATGGGGCTTAGGTGGTGGAGGACTTAGGAGTGAGTCTTAAAAGGGCCACTTTAATAGGAACCCAAAGTCTTTGCATGTATGGATTAAGTGTTTACCTCTGACAGTTCTGGGAAACATCAGTTAATGTTGGTGCAAAAACTTCCTGAAGCCATGCATAGTTCTTTCATGACAGACAACTTTCAAAATGGAAGAGAAAGGCGGAGAGAGACTCTTCCATTCACTGGTTAACTCCCTGAATGGCCACAACAGCCAGAACTGAACCAAGCCAAAGCCAGGAGCTTCTTCTGGGTCTCCCAAGTGGGTAGCAGGGACCCAAGGATTTGAGCCATCCTCCACTACTCTTCCAAGCACATTAACAGGGAACTGGGTAAGAAGTGGAGCAATTGGAACTTGAACTGGTGCCCATACATCACTGTGCTGATCCCCTCAAGAACGATTTTATGGTTGACCCCTCAACTAGGAAACATGCCTGTCTGGCTTTGAGGTGAGCTGTGGCACAGTCCCAGCCTGGGTCATCTCTCATGGTACCCAGCCCACAGTCCTTCTCAGCTTAGTTGGGGAAGGGGCTTGGGGAAGAAGAGCAGGGGAACCAGGAAGAGGGAGGGGACCAGGAGGAAAAGCAGGTCATGAATGCCTGTGGTAGACCAATCCTTTCCCTCCTAGAGCTCATCAGTATCACCTGGGTGGCTTTCCACACTACTGTTAAGGGATTGTCCTTTGAGACCCCCCCAAAGGGCCTGTGTTATGGTGCAGTGGGTCTGAGTGGAGTCCTGGCAGCTGTACTTCTGACCCAGCTCACTGACAATTTACAAGGGAAGGCAGGCAGAAAGTAACCCAAGTGCTTGAGTCCTACCCATGTGGGAGACCTGCATGAAGTTCCTGGCTTCAACCTGGTCCAGTCCAGACAGGATCATTGGGGAGGGTGAACCAAGTGCGCAAGTGCCAATGAGCTCCATCTACTGCTTCACTCCCCCAGCTGATTGCAGTGTTAGACCAGCCTGAAGCTGGGAGTCAGGAGCGCCTTCAGAATCTGTCTCTTGGGTGGCAGGAACCCATGTGTGGGTCATCTTCCACTGCTTTCCCAGTTTGCATTAGTAGGGAGCTGGATGGGAAGCCGAGGAGTCAAGCAGGACCTGACATGGAGCACTAGCATCAGAGGCTTCACCACATTGCCAGTCCCATAACTATTTGTCACTCACTGAGGAAGGACTAGACCCAGAAGTGATGCTCTCCCATCCAGCCTCGATGTCCATGATCGCTTTCATTTCCAGCACGTTTTCCCGACCGGAAGAGAGGTAAGCCCCGGCCAAGGCTGACTGTGCTCTTGGCTCTCTGTATCCAGAGGTTTGCCGCAGTGATCATGAGGATCCGAGAGCCCAGGACGACAGCCCTCATATTTAGCTCCGGGAAAATGGTCTGCACGGGCGCCAAAAGGTATGAGGAGCCTCCCTCCATGCTTGCCCCACAGGCCTGTGTGGAAACCAGGGAGTGCGGTTAGCGTGCTACCGTGCGCAGCACGCAGAGCCCAAGGCTCTCCCTTGCCACGGAGTTGACTTCATCAGATGCCAGTCCTGGGAGAAAAACCCTCAGTCCTCACAAGTTTGAGTTACACCCCACATTTCACAGGCGGCTCGCCCCACTACACCCAAGAGACTTGGCTGCTGCCGTTTGTTTTTAAGAAAAAAGGCCATGCGCCTGGGGAAGAAGTCGCTGTGGGCGGGACTTTGGAAAGAAGGGATGTTGGATGCCTCTTGGCCTTGCGCGTGTGCCTTCAGGGGGTGCCCCGGAAGGCTGGCTCTCCATGCAGCTGCATAAGGAGGCCCTGTGCCCACGGCAAGTGTGGCCTTTCTCCGACAAGCAAGGGTCAGAACCTCCACTCTCTGAGTCCTAATGACAGGGAGCAAACTGTCCTGAAAGGCTCTGCCAGTTGCTTTATTTTTTTTTAAGACTTTTGTTTGTTTTATTTGAAATAGAGTGAGATAGTTCTTCATTCTGTTCAGTCCTTGAGTGGCTAGAATAGTCAAAGCTTACTCATGCTGAAGCCAGGGGCTTTTTCTGAGTTTCCCACGTTGAGTATGGGGGGTCCAGGCACTTAGGCCATCTGCTGCTGCTTTCCCAGCCTATCACCACAGAGCTAGATTGGAAGGGGGGCATCCAGAACTCCAACTGATGAGCGTGTAGATTGCCAGAGCTGCAGAAGGGGGCTTAACACACTATGCCACAACGCTGATCCCCTTTGCTCTTGAGATTTCCCGAGTGTCTGTTTTCTCTTAGGAACACCAGCTGGCAACATATTCTTTTCCACATTTGCTGAAATAATTGGCAAAGAAAAAAGTTGTTTCATTTTCTAGTGAGATTGAGTAGCTGTTCGTAAGCATGCAAATTGCTGACTGGTTTTTTTTTTTTTTTTTTTGCCTAATATCCTATGGAGATATTTGCCTCTTGTTGATCATCTTTTGTATTTTAACTATTTTCCCCATGCTATACTGTAAAATTTTTCAGGTTATTTTTTATGCTGTTTTGTGTTTTTTAAAGAGATTTTAAATGTTTTTGTGTTAATTCCATCTAGAGCATTTTTTCATGGTTTTTGGCGTCTCATGCTTAGGAAGGCATTCCCTGTCCATGATATTATGCAAATGGTGACTTCCATGTATTTTTTTTCTGATTTTTTCAGGTCTTCCTTAGTAATAGGGAAAGGACAGTTGGCATTTTGAAGCATCTAGATCTTTCTATAAATGATTGACATATTCAGCGTGTGACTGAAGGACTGAGTCTGTAATTCAAATGGACAAATGGGGTCTCAAGTTTGATTTTGCTATAATTACTTTGATTAGTCCATGCCCTGGTACATTTATGGAAAAATCTATTCTTGTCCCAGTTCCCCACATGTTTCTACATATCAAATTTGGCTCTGTTGTTGTGTCATCTATGACTAAGTATGTTTCTGTACTTCTATGAGTTGGTGAATCCCTGGTTCCAGAAGCCTTCATGTTTAAGTGACTATTAGACACTTGGATGAGAAGTCTGAAAGGTGTGTGTTTCCGCATTATCTAAATCAAGGAAAGTGAAGTTAAGCATTTACCAATAGGACTTTAATTTTAAGTCACAAAGTAAAATTGCACTAGTAACATACACAAATGTTGAATTGCAAGGATGATCACATTACATTATGTTGGAGTATGGAAAGTAAATGAACTGTAGGCTTATTGTCCAATTTTCATGAAAAATATGCTTATATCACTCATTCATCGATATCTTAACTTGCTTGAATCTATTTTGCTCCTAGAATTTAGTAGTAAGAACTTGAACAGTGAATTCAGAAAATGAGGTACTTACTGTCCAAACATACATCAGTCTTTTGAGTCTGCAAAAGTGAGTTGTGAAAATTTGAGATTTATTTATTTTTATTGGAAAGCAAGATTTACAGAGAGAAGGAGAGACAGAAATAAAGATCTTCCATCCTCTGGTTCACTCCCCCAAGTGACCACAATGGCAAGAGCTGAGACAATCTGAAGCCAGGAGCCAGCAATTTCTTCCAGGTCTCCCATATGGGTGCAGGGTCCCAAAGCTTTGGGCCATCTTCTGCTGCTTTCCCAGGCCACAAGCATGCAGCTGAACGGGAAGTGGAGCAGCAGGGACATGAACCAGCACCTATATGGGATCCTGGAGCTTGAAGGGAGAGGATTGGCCAACTGAGGCATTGCACGAGGCCCCATTATGAAAATTTGGTTAGTAAAAGAGATAGTAATATTATCTCCAAAAATGTATAAAAAATGATCCTCTTTGGTTGTAATATGAAAGTAAAGAATAGCTGTGTTTGCATAGCAAAAACGTGGAAGGTCCAACTTCAGTGATTACCATCACTAGTAATGAGGCTTCAGGGGTTTTTACTTTTCTAATGTTTGCACACTGAACACATTTGGATTATTAGTGAAGCTTCTGCGTGATAATCGGAGCTTCTATTCCAGGGAACTACAGGACTACACATGGTCTCAAAATTCACTTACTAAAATTATGGGAAAGATAATGGATCATTTAAGCAAAATGTAGTTATTAAAAATGAAAACTGTTTCATTGCTCACTCAGCAACATGGCTTTGCTGGAAAGGACATTTCTGTGGTTAGAAGTGGGTAGGGAGAATCAAATGTTCCAGGAAGTCAGTAATAAAGTAATTACTGCAGGAACAGTGTTAGGGAAGGAGCTATATACATAGAACCAGACACTTCTTTGGTTCAAGCCAGCAAGTCCAAGCTGGCCTGGCTTTTGAGAGTATGTTGTTTATAGCACTGATTCATTCAAAAGGCAGTGAGCTCTCCTGTTTGCTGGACACTCCCCACATAGCTGCAATAGCCAGAGATGGGCCAGATTGGGCCAAATCAAAACCAGGAGCCTGGAATTCCATCTAGGGCTCCCATATGGCTGCAAGGGCCCAAGCAGTTGGGCCATGTTGTGCTCTCCCAGGAGCACTATTAGGGAGCTGACTTGGAAGTGGAGCAGACAGGACTGAACTAGCACTCTTGTATGGGGTGCTGGCATGGCCTTAACCAACTCTGAACTACAATGCCAACCCTGCTGTCAGGTAGTTGGAATTTTACTACTCAGAAGTGGGGATGACCTGATTCCTTCCCTAGGTGTCACCCCTGCCCACTCACTGTTTCATTTTGTGGGGCACAAAAGGACATTTTTTTTAAAGATTTATTCATTTTATTACAGCCAGATATACACAGAGGAGGAGAGACAGAGAGGAAGATCCTCCGTCCGATGATTCACTCCCCAAGTGAGCCGCAACAGGCCAATGCGCGCCGATCCGAATCCGGGAACCTGGAACCTCCTCCGGGTCTCCCACGCGGGTGCAGGGTCCCAATGCATTGGGCCGTCCTCAACTGCTTTCCCAGGCCACAAGCAGGGAGCTGGATGGGAAGTGGAGCTTCTGGGATTAGAACCAGTGCCCATCTGGGATCCCGGGGCTTTCAAGGCGAGAACTTTAGCCGCTAGGCCATGCCGCTGGGCCCAAAAGGACGTTTTATAGGACACAAAATGGGTGCCCATATAGGATCCCAGAGCTTCAGGGGGAGGATTAACAAATGGAGCCATTGTGCTGGGACCTGTTTGATTTTGGCTGAAACAGTTAAAGAAAAGAAAAATGACAAAACGAAGCCCTGAGTCTCCGGACTTTATTCTCTGACATGGATATAGGGTTGGAAAAGGACAGATGGGAGACACAACTACATAGCTGGATGAGTTTCCTTCTGGGTTGGGCTGGATGTAAGGTGTGTGAGAAACTCTGAGTAAAATCTGGCAGGTTGTCTTTTTGGAGCACTGTCCCTTAAAGACCTCAGCCCCTGACAGTAGGTCTGTGCTACTTAGCACATATCTGTGTTCCTGGCTGTGCTTTTTGGATGTGTCTGAGTTAGTCTTGAGGTCTTTCCCACCTAAATAGTGTGTCATTAAGATCAGATGGCTGGTTCTCAAACTTGGTGAATTTTGGGAACTTCCTCTGGAAGGCTGGTTAAATAAGTTGTCTCCCCTAACCCAGAGCAGTACTGAAAATTTACGTAGCACTTAAAAGGCAGAAATAGGGGCCAGCATGTTGGTTCAGTTGGCTAATCCTCTCTATCCAAGTGCAGGCTCCTTTATGGACACAGATTCATGTCCCAGCTGTTCCACTTCCCATCTAGCTCCCTGCTTGTGGCCTGGGAAAGCAGCAGAGGATGGCCCAAAGCTTTGGGACACTGCGTCCATGTGGGAGACCTAGAAGAAGCTCCTGGCTCCTGGCTTTGGATCAGCTCAGCTCCGGCTATTGGGGCTACTTGGGGAGTAAACCAGCAGACAGAAGATCTTTCTGTCTCTCCTCTCTGTAAATCTGCCATTCCAAGAAAATTAATAAAACCTTAAATAATAAGAGGCAATGTACCTCCCGTGTGGGGAGTGACAAACTGAGACAAACTCATTTCCAGTTCAATTCCACAAGTGCCCCTTGTAGGAGACTGCGCCAGGCGTTCAAGAAGGTGCAGCCTTTTCCTCACACACTCTTGCGGTATGAGAGGGAAAAGTTGAGTTGAGAAGCATGTGAGTACCACATGAGCAGTAAGAAGGGCCCAGGGTTTGGGATGCCTGTCAACGTTATGTGTCCCTTCCCAGCGAGGAGCAGTCTAGACTTGCAGCAAGGAAGTATGCCCGCGTGGTGCAGAAGCTCGGGTACCCTGCCAGATTCCTCGACTTTAAAATCCAGAACATGGTCGGGAGCTGCGACGTGCGATTTCCCATCCGGCTGGAGGGCTTGGTGCTAACCCATCAGCAGTTCAGTAGGTATGGTGGCTGCAGGGGTCGAGCTTTGCAGCACGTTAGCTTTGGGCCCCCCAAGCTGCATGTGGATCTTACAGAGCAGGTGTGGCTGCTCACAGGTGGGGCAGGGCAGGAACACAGAAAACACACAGACTAACATCTTGTGCCCCTGTCCTCACTGGGTGATGCTATAGGAACACTTTGGAAATAGCAGCTTTGAAACTGAAATTGTATAGTAATGACCTGGATAGCATGAGAAACGTTGGAGGACTTTCTTGAGTTTGCAGTACTAAAACACTTGCAGGGAATGTCAGTGTTGCTGGCCAGAGGCCTACATGCTGACCTATAGATTTGGGAAAAAGACTGTGATGATGATGGGGAAAGAAGGAAAGGAACATGAGAATGGGTTAGGTGAGTAGGAAAAGGCTGCAAAGATTGAAAAGCAATAAGAATGACCATCACCTGCTCTCTGAAAGCCTATGTTGATTCTGCCTTTTTTGGCTGGAAGTTTGTTGTTTGTGTGCAGTTATAATCCCTGTCACAGTGAGGGAGACTGACTGATCTCTCCCTCTTCTGGAATACACTTCTGGCGGAAGGCACTGGACCAAGGAGAAGCCCAGGTGCTCTCAAATTCCATCTCTGTAAAATATGGATTTCTTTATTTGAAAAGCAGAGGTACATAGTGAGCGGGAGAGACAGTGTTCATTTCCCAGGTGGCTACAAGAGCCAAGGCTGAGCCAGGCTGAAGAGTCTGGAACTCTGTGTGAGTTACAAAGGCCCAAGCACTTGGGCCATCCCACTGCTTTCCCAGGCACATTATCAGGGAGTCGAGCAGAAGCAGAGCAGCTGGGACGTGACCAGTATTTCCAGTAAGGGATTCTTGTGTGCCAGACCCGAGTTTAACTGGCTGCACCACAATGCCAAGTTCTTGGATCTTTTTGTTCAAACTTGAGCTTGAGTCATTTATTTCCTTCTGATAGTTTTACCTTCTCTCAACCACAGAGCAGTCTTTAGGCTTAATATCCAGGGATGGACCTATGGACCTGTATTTCCTTTTACCTTGGATCTGAACAGAAGTCAAAAGTCATTTTGCAATTTTTCTGCCAAAAATTCTTAGTTGATTTCTTACCTTTTAGGATATGCATGAGGGAACATTTATGTTTCTTAGTTACATTTTCTTTTCCTCATTTGCATTCCTTTTCCCCCCAACATGTGCTTATTGAATGCCTAGAATATGCCCCCATCTTACAAAACTGAGATCTTTTTCTTCAATCTTGAGCTAATTTGTAGAGTGGCAGTAAACCTTCCATCCTTGAGAGTCTCTCAATACTTGGCCATCTTATTTTCCTGATGCCCAGGCCATGGCCCTCCAGCACCCCCAACCCCCTTTTGTTTGTTTCTGAACAGATTTTTTTCCTAAGCCAAGGAAGGAGCTTTGCCTGAAATCCAAGGTGTGTGTCTTAGTCAAAGGCTGACAGAGTTCTGCTTTCTGGCCGGCTGAGGGTGATGCGTGCAATGCCCTGAGTCTCCTTTCACTTCTTTTCTACCAGTGACGTTGTCTTGAGTCCAGAGTAGAAGTGCTTCTTGCCACTACTGCCACCTTCAGAAAGAGAAAATGACCATTAGGGCGGGATAAGAATTCATCATCAAATGCGCTGTTTTACACTGGCTAAAGTGGGCCTGTCCAGTCTTATCTATCTTTTGGGTCAATTTTATAACCTCCAACTTCTTTTACTATTTTTTTTTAAATTTGCAATTTCTTTATTTCAAAGGCAGCATGAACTAGGAAAGGAGGAGAGAGAGATCCATGCCCTGGTTAGCTCCCCAAATGGCCACAATAGCCAGAAGTTTTACCAAGGTCTCCCTTTGGACCATCATCTGATCCCCAGGCACATTAGCAGGAAGCTGGATCAGAAGCGGGACAGGACTCAAGTCAGCACTCTGACATGAGTAAGTCCTAAGCAGCAACTTGAGCTCATTGTGCCACAATACTAGCCCCTCAGGTAGCTTTTTACTTACTTACTTTAACCCGGTCAGGAAGCTTGCTTTGTATATTCTGTTTCTAGCCTCATTCTTGTCTCCCCTAATGCTTTCCTTGGGACCTTTGTCCTCAGGTGATGGATTAGGACTTCGATGCACATGGTGTTGATATTGGGAGCATTCAAGCACCTCTTTCGCAGTAGGCTTTTATCTTTAATTCGAGGCCTCTCTTTAGTTGCCTATAGCTCTGTGGAAAGCCATGGCCCAGGTCAGTTACAGTTCCCTGGACCCATGCACCTTGTGTGAAAACCAGAAGTTCACCTAGGGCCACAGATTCTGCAAATGTACATTAACATCTAAAAATAAGTGTGTTAATAGTGACAAGTGTTAGCCTTGTGTTGCCCAGCACCTTCTCTTTCTATGCCGTAATCACCTTCACGGTTTTCTGTGAGCATTTTTTTTCTCATTCCCCTTAAATCTTTAATTTAAAAATCACCTGATAATACATATTGCCTAAATGAATAAAATCTAGGTGACTACCGAGTAGCAGATGCTAGGGCGATGATCATTAGTGATAAAGCACAGTCCCTTGCTCATACAGAGCTTGCTGTCTGATAGAAACTAATCAACTATAGTCATGAGAGAGGACAGGTATCATGTTAAAGCCCCTCAAGGTGTTGTAGAACCAACAGGGTATTTACTAAAACTGGGGGCAGGTGAAGATCAAGGAAGGCTCCCTGGGAGAAGTAACACCTTGATTCAAAGAATGAGTTAAAATTAAATTGGCCAGGCAACTGGCAAACATTTGATAGTCTCCATCCCTAACCAAACTACTCTTTTCCCTACCTCAACCTTTATTTCAAATGAAGCAGAAAATAATTTTTTAAAAATCTCTTTAATTGGGGAGCTTATTATGCTGGTAACCTTAAAGTTTCATGTTTTCTGGAACCGAAACACCATTCACCATTTATACCCTAGAGTCTTTTTTCCATCTAGGTTGAGCTGGAAGGTCAAGTGAAAGTCTTCTCCCTTCATGCCAGCCTGCATTTTCTTGACCTTTGCCCTTTGAGGGCATTACTGCCAATCCACAAATTAGCCCAAAAGAGGTTTCACCTCTGCTGGTGGTGAGGGTTGGGGAGATCTTACTTATTGCAGAACCGAATGAAGCTTTGCCTCGTGGACTCTGCCCACTGAACTGCAAAGACCCACAGGCACCACAGCGCTCCATTGTTCCTTCAGCTGTTGCTTGGAGAAGCATTTTCTTTCCACTCCCCAGCTGCTGCTACATTCCTCCCGGCTTGTGTTCAGTCTGTCCCCCTCCTCTTTCCAGATTCTGCCTCCTCCTTTGGCCTCAGGGGTGCAAAAGCAACTCTTACGTTCCATCACCCTTTGCTCCATGGAGAAACAGCTTCCAATTGGGAGCAAACACCAGCGGACTACTATTCACAGGAACAAATCCTGAGTTTAAAAAGCTGGGGGTTTAGTTTTCTTTCTTTGTACAGCACCTATCCTAACACCAAGAGCAGTCATCAAAAACTGCTTTAGAGCTATCTGTGAAGCAAACATCGAAGCGTTTATAATGTATTCAAAATGGACTTGTTATTGCAACTTGGAAAATCCAGAAAAACATGTGCACACACTCTTGCTGGTAGACTTTCCTAGCCTAAGGAAGATAAAGAACATTCATCTGACAAGATCTTAACACAGTCAATATGATGCCCTGAGCTTCCTTAATTTGCAATAATTTAGGAAAGCTTGCTTTTGAAAGGAAATGATAACCCCAAATTATCATTCACTAGTACAAAACTTTACATAAGACACTTGAGATCCTACTTTTATCAAGTTAGCTGAAAGGTTTTTGGTAAAATTAACACTGACTTGAAACTGCTTGGTAGGCAGCTTAACATTCTGGGTCTTGAGTGTTATAGAAAACTAAATGAATGGTACTATTGTTAACATTTTCCTTTTGTGTATTAACAGTTATGAACCTGAACTGTTTCCTGGCCTTATTTACAGAATGGTGAAACCAAGAATTGTGTTGCTTATCTTTGTGTCTGGGAAAGTTGTGTTGACAGGTAAGGTGTAAGATTATCTTCTGACCTTCATAAAATTAAGTATGTTCCATGTGTACTTTGCGTTTCCTTAGCTTTGTCCAGCCAATACCTAAAACAGCAACCTTTTTGGGGTTTTTTTTGGCATTCATCTCTCCATTTTCGTATTAGCAGCTATGACACACCCAGCTTAACACATTGCTATGAACTCTTCTTCAAGGCGTCTAATGCCCGCACAATGTTCTAAGATGAAAGTCATACATACTTTAGGCTTTGTGGATTGCATCTATCACAATGCAACTCTGACAGCATGGTGTGAGAGCGGCTCTGAACATTAGCTTGTCCTAGCACCCTCTGGCAACCACTTTGTAGAATTTTCTCTTGCAGGTTAGTGAGTGGGTTGGCCTTGTTCAGCACTCCTATGTTTGCTGACCCCTATTCTAACGTGGTAGTGAGTCAGACTTGTTCTTATGTAGTCAGATCCCGTCAATGTTCCTTGCTTATTCACCACTTATAAATGCCACTGACCTTCGCTTATTTTTGATGTGATAATTATTTTTTTATTTGGATGCTCAGGAACGTTTAAGAATATGACTGCTTTGGGCTTGGCAGCATGGCCTAGTGGCTAAGGTCCTTGCCTTGATCCCATATGGCTGCTGGTTCTAGTCCCAGCAGCTCCACTTCCTCTCTGTCTCTCCTCTCAGTATATCTGACTTTGTAATAAAAAATAAAAAATAAATCTTTAAAAAAAAAAAAAGAATATGACTGCTTTAAGGTCCGATTTTTTCTTAGTACAAATTGCCTAATCCAAAAACAATTGCCTAATCCATTTAAAGAATTATACAATATAATTCTAGATCATGCATTCCTACTCAAAATGCATTTGAGTATCCTTTACCAAATCCTCAGCCTTCAAGATAAAATGACACAAACGGGCCTGGCGGCGTGGCCTAACGGCCTAAGTCCTCGCCTTGAAAGCCCCGGGATCCCAGATGAGGACCGGTTCTAATCCTGGCAGCTCCACTTCCCATCCAGCTCCCTGCCTGTGGCCTGGGAAAGCAGTCGAGGATGGCCCAAAGCTTTGGGACCCTGCACCCACGTGGGAGACCTGGAGGAGGTTCCTGGTTCCCAGCTTCGGATCGGCGCGCATCGGCCCGTTGCAGCTCACTTGGGGAGTGAATCATCGGATGGAAGATCTTCCTCTCTGTCTCTCCTCCTCTCTGTATATTCGACTTATGTAATAAAAATAATAAATCTTTAAAAAAAAATAAAATGACACGCAAAAAAGCTTCAAGTGTACAAGTGAAGATTATCTTATTTCTTTAAACTCAGTGATAGTCAGAAATAGAAATCTAGCACTTTTTAAAGTTTATTTTTATTGGAAAGTCAGATATACAGAGAAGAGGAGAGAGAGGAAGATCTTCAGTCTGCTGATTCACTCCCCAAGTGACCCCAACGGCCGGAGCTGAGCCAATCCAAAGCCAGAAGCCCGGAGCCTCTTCTGGATCTCCCACGCGGGTACAGGGTCCCAGGGCTTTGGGCTGTCCTGGACTGCTGTCCCAGGCCACAAGCAGGGAACTGTAATGGAAGCAGGGCTGATTGGATTAGAATCAGCGCCCAAATGGGATTCTGGCGCATTGAAGGTGAGGACTTTAGCCAGTAGGATACCACGCCAGGCCCCTATCACTTTTTTTTTTAAGATTTGAGTTACTGAAAGAGATTCTTTTTTTTTTTTAAGATTTTTTTTTTTTTTATTATGAAGTCAGATATACAGAGAGGAGGAGAGACAGAGAGGAAGAACTTCCGTCCGATGATTCACTCCCCAAGTGAGCCGCAATGGCCAGTGCTTGCCAATCCGAAGCCGGGAACCAGGAACCTCTTCCAGGTCCCCCCACGGGGGTGCAGGATCCCAAAGCTTTGGGCCATCCTCGACTGCTTTCCCAGGCCACAAGCAGGGAGCTGGATGGGAAGTGGAGCTGGATGGGACTAGAACCACCACCCATATGGGATCCCGGAGTGTTCAAGGTGAGGACTTAAGCCGCTAGGCCACGCCGCCGGGCCCCCTGAAAGAGAGATTCTGAGAGAGATCTAATCTGCTGGTTCATTCTCCAAATGGTTGCAATGACCAGAGCTGGGTCAGTCTGAAACCAGGAGCCAGGTGTTCCTTCTAGATCTCCTGTGTGGGCACAGGACCTAACTTGGGCCATCTGCTTTCCCAGGTTCATTAGCAGGGAATTAAATAGCAAGTGGAGCAGCCAGGTCTTGAACCACTGCCCATATGGGATGCTGGCCCTGCAGGCGGCAGCTTTACTTACTATGCCACAGTGCCAGCCTCCCAAATCTATCATGTTTTTAAGGTAACCAGTAAATAGCATTTAATCTTTTGTGAATAATGTGTATAAAAACTTTTTTGCCCCTTTGGTTTTTGATTTATCAATTTGGCTGAGTCTGCTGAAATCTTAAAGATGATTACTCTGCTGGATCACTGACTTATTAAAACTGACTCTAATTGTACATATTTATAGAGTTCAATGTGATCACTCAAAATGTATACTCAGTGGTTAAGGTTCAAGTCAGGTTAGTCCTGTGACTTTGGGATCTTCTCTGGAAACTCAGTTTGGTTGATTCCACATCTCCAGTGTTGTGACCAGCACAGCAGTAAACGCGAGGGTGTAGGTACCACTTCGGTTTGCTGATTTCATTACTTTATATAAACTGCCTGAAGCATGACAGATCAGTCCCACAGTAGATGCACTGTTGGTTTCCTGTAATGTCTGTGTTCTTTTCTGTTCTCGCCACAGGGCCTCGGAGCTTCTGCATCCCCATCAGCATCTGCTATTGTTCTCTGTTTTGATGATAGCCAGTCTGACTAGGGGAAGGTGAAGCTCCATTTTGTTTTTAGTGGAATGGCAAAGAGAGAGAACATGAAAATGAATCCTTTCCGTCCCCTGGTTCACTTCCCACACAGGCATCACAGTCAGGTCTGGGCCAGGTTAAGGCAAGCAGGAACTGCAGCCTGGTTTCTGAGAGGCCCAGACTCTCGGGCTGTCATCTGCTGATACACTCCCAGGCACATTAGCTGGAAGATGGATTGAAAGCAGACAGGACTCTGTGCAGCCACTCCCATGTGGAATGAAGGTGCCACACACGGCAGCTTAACACACTGTGCTACAACAACCTCCCTTTGTCATGGCTGGATTTGTAGTTCTCTGCCAGCTGATGGTGGAGAGTATTTTCTCACCATGTCTTGACCATGTGACTGTCTTTTTGTGAGGGGTCTTGTCATCTCATTGGCCTATTTGGTTGAGTTTGGGGAGTTCCTTCTACATTCTGGGTATCAGTCCTGACTCTGCCATTGTGCCTTCACTCTGTTGATTGTTTCTTTGCTGTGGAGAGGCTCCTTAGTCCAACATAATCAGTCTTACTAAAAGTGCAATTTGCGAAGCACAGGCTAAGCTTCTGTTAGGGGTTTGCTTTAAAATCCTCAGATAAGATCAGCATTTCTACTTACCCTGATTAAAAACAAAACAAAATATTTCAGGCCACATTTGCTAGAAGTTTCAAATGACCACAGCAAGGGATTATTGTTGCTGCAAAATTGGGAATGCTATGCAATATGTCTTCTGAAAATGGGTATTAATCACCCAGAATAGGTAGATCTCAATTTCTTCATTCTTACAAGTTGTGGATTGCCCTTTCTGTGGATGAGGGGCCTGATTCGGCTTCTGCTGCGGAGGAGACTACTGAAGTGAGGAATAATCGTTATTGTGGGTGCTGTTATCTGTTTACGCCACATTGCCTTAAACTGCATCACACAGAGCTATATAGAGTACGTCCTTTTTAAAAATAAATTCATTTGTTTATTTCAAAGTCAGAGGGAGAGACAGACCTATCAACTGATTTCATTCCCCAGATGGCTGTGACAGCTAGGACAAAGCCAGGAGCCACTTCCAGGTCTCCCACATGGTGGCAGGGGCCCAAAGACGTGGGCCATCTTTCACTGCTTTCCCCAGGCCACTAACATGAATGCATGCATTTTCAAACATGTGTCACACTCAAATCAACTGTTGGTCCCATTTTCCACCAGCTTTCTGAATTAGCCTTGCTTGCTTGCTTGCTAGCCCTGTCATGTCCTACTGTCAACTAAAAGGCTGCTCCAGACAGATGTGTCCAGAAGCCACAGAAGCCAGTAAACACAAAGGCAGGTTTTTTCACGATGGCCCTTCCATGACTGGCTCCCCCAGCTCACTGCTTGGTCCCTGTACAACAATCTTAGCATTTTGGGGCTGCAATGAAGCTGTGCCAAGGCTCGGGGTTTCTGCATACTCCTCCCCACCAAACAGCACCAGACTTCTGGGGTGTATGATTCACCTTCCTCCCACTCCGCTATTTGAGTGGAGGACTCCATGTTTGATTTGTTACTATATTTTACACATATGATTAAATACTATCATTTAATTATTTAATTATAAATATTAAAATATATAATATTACTACTTTTTTTTTAACTTGAGGTGGTATTCATATGATAAAGGTATACCCATTTTAGAGTTCAACAGCACTGTGGCCCATTTCTAGCATTGTGTGTTGGGAACCCTCCACAATTTAGTTCTAGAACATTCCACACTCCCAAATAAAACCGCAGTGCTGGTAAGCAGTTTCCCTGCAGTCCCCTCACTGTGGACTGACGTGTTCTGGATGTTTCTTGTCCATGGCATCACAGGCGAGGTGGTGGTTTTCTATGTCTAAATGCTCTCCTTGGTCTGTTTCTAAGGTTTGTCCATGTGGCAACATGTGTCTGTCCTGACTCTCGGCTCAGAGTATGCTTTGTGTGGACATACCACATGTTCTGCATTGCTCTCTCAGCTGAGCAGCGCTCCACCATGGTCTGGCTATCGCACGTGGCAGGTGTGATTTCAGCACCGATTTTTTTTTTTAAGATTTTATTATTATTATTGGAAAGCCGGATATACAGAGAGGAGGAGAGACAGAGAGGAAGATCTTCCATCCGATGATTCACTCCCCAAGTGAGCCGCAACGGGCCGGTGTGTGCCGATCCTAAGCCGGGAACCAGGAACCTCTTCCAGGTCTCCCACGCGGGTGCAAGGTCCCAAGGCATTGGGCCGTCCTCGATTGCTTTCCCAGGCCACAGGCAGGGAGCTGGATGGGAAGTGGAGCTGCCAGGATGAGAACCGGTGCCCATCTGGGATCCCGGGGCTTTCAAGGCGAGGACTTTAGCTGCTAGGCCACGCTGGCGGGCCCATCAGCACCAATTTTTAACCTGGAGGAGTGTTTACCCAGAAGCGGATGGGTGGGTCATGATACCTGTCTGAGGTGTTGTGCGTGGCAGCCTAACCACTTTACACCAGCGACACACAAGGGCTCTGATTTCTCCTTATTCTTGCTCAGTTTTTTTTTCCTTTACGACAAAGTTTGACCCCAAATCCTGATTTCCATCTTCTTTTCTAACCTGCTGGTCCTGCTGTCGAATTTCTTCTTCCCAGTCCCATAATTAAGCCAGGGACAATTTTCTTCTCTCCCTAATGCCTCCCTCCCTTCTAACTTGACAGCTCTTGGGAACATCAATGGAAGCAACTTTTCATTTCTCTTCAGATTAGCAATTCTTACATTAGTCTCACTAACCTCTTTTTTTCCTGCTTCTCACTGGCGAAGGTGGCAGGTGAGTGTCCTATAGTTGATGCTGCAGAGAGTCCTCAGGGGACCAGCCCATGGCCTGAAGGTGGCAGCTGATGACAAGCCATGAATGGGCACAGACTGATAAGGTTTCCCCAGAGCAGAGACTTGTCTGAGTCATGCTGTAGCCTTCTAAATTCTACAACTTATTATGATTTACTTAGATCCCTTGAAATCTGTGAAGTATGACGGTGATACAATTTTTGCCCCTAATAATCTATACATTGAAAATTCCAGAAAAGTTTTCTCCATATTGTCTCAATCTGTAGTCACTATGAGGGGTGGGGACCTCAAGCTGGCCACCAGAGATGAGTGGGCAGCAGGAAGTGCTGCTGGCTCATTGCTAGGGGCTCCCCAGGCGCTGAGGGAGTCACTCTGGGACCCTGTCCCTGGCACACTTCCAGATAAACATTCCCTGTTCCCACTGAGCACTGTGCGGCTGGAGGCCACACCCACACCTTGGGATTCCCAGAGACCCCTCTGCTCCAGGGTGCGGGTTTTGTGAGAATACAGCTGAGGTTGCCAAATTCTATACCCAAAGAAAAGTTCATCTCTCAGGTACAGTTAGAGGGGCATTCCTATGGAAACCCATCGGAGGCGCAGGCAGCTGGCCTGGTGGATATGCTGCTGGTTCAGACTTCCACTGCCCACATCAGAGCACCCGAGCTTGATAACCCACCTCCACTTCGTGCTCTAACCTGCTGCTAACCCAGATCCTGAGAGGCAATGGCGAATGGGTCAAGTGCCTGGGTTCCAACCACCACACAAGAGTCCTGCATTTTGTGGGCATCTGGTGGGGATGGAACCAGAACATGGGGAGGTCTCTCTTGCTGTGTGTCTCCCAAGTAAATAAAAAAAAAAAAAAATCGAAAATGACCCAAGAAAAAAATCTCAGTATTATGAACAGTTTGGCATTTTTACATTAGATTGTGTAAACTAGGGATTTTTTTTTTTTTGTAGGTGCCAAAGAACGTTCTGAAATCTATGAAGCATTTGAAAACATCTATCCTATTCTGAAAGGCTTTAAGAAAGCCTGAGGCTACTGTTCATTGCCTCTCGCGAAGCTGGCTTGAAAGTGTGCACGAGCCCAGCATAGGAACAGCTGGAATTGTACCTGTAACTGTAGATGCTCCAAGTACATTTTGACCTAAAGGATAATTCCTTGTGAGTGACAATCCTTAAATGAAGAAAACATGACGTCAAATGCCTCCTGCGTGCTATTTTTAAAAGTAAGCAAGGCAACTATTCAGAATTTGAGAAATGAGGGCCTAGCCAGAATGATACTGTGGTGTGTTTAACATCCAATGCTTTGTTCTTGATCAATGTCATACGCTAAGATGTGTCCTCTGAAACGCACAGCAACAGGCAGAAATTTCAAGGAGCTTCAGAAACTAACATATAGCAGAAGAATGAATGGGTCTGAAGTTTTGCCTTCTAAAATATTCAGCAAATGGTCTTGTTGGGTGCCAGGCACTGTGCTGGGTGCATTGGGGACTCAAATGAAAGTCACCTACCTGAAAGTTCTTTTTGGTTGGAAGTTTTCAAGAATATGATTTCTCTCAAAAATAAATCCTAAACTTTGGGGCACCATTCAGGTATGACAGAAGGTCTATTTTGAAAGCAATAAAGGAGGTTTTTCCTTGCTTTTTTTTTTTTTAAAGATTTATTTTTTTATTTTTATTACAAAGTCAGATATACTGAGAGGAGGAGAGACAGAGAGGAAGTGGAGCTGCCAGGATTAGAACCAGCGGCCATATGGGATCAAGGCGAGGACCTTAGCCACCAGGCCACGCTGCCAAGCTCTTTCCTTGCTTTTCTAATCCTATTTGACTATGTTAAAACTGACTGGATAAGACCAAGTGAAAGGGCCCAGAGCGGTAGCCTAGTGGCTAAAGTCCTCACCTTTCACATGCCAGGATCTCATATGGGCACTGGTCCTTTTTTTTTTTTTTTTTAATCCATTTTATTGTATTGTTGTTGACAATCTTTACATAGTTAACTATAGTTGAAGGAAAAACAAGAAAAAGAAAAAAAAAAGGTTCAGGGGGATAGGGAGGTGGGCAATGCTATTATGTCCATATTGTTTCCATCATGTATCTGAGGTAAAGGGGGATATTGAGGGAGAAGCCCCACCTGGTTTCCCGCCCACCCCAAGTCCCGGATGTGGGGCATGCTCTGAGATATGTGCTCAAGTGGAGTTAATAGTTCTCCAGTTATGAGTCACTGCCAGTTTCGCTCGATGAGGTGGTCCACTGATTGATATGGTCCATCATGAAGTCTCCATTTGTCCCATATTTCGCTGCCAACATGTAGCTGAGATGAATGATTGTCCTATTCTGTCTTCTGTCTTTTCTTGGTTAGAATTCTGAGTCCAGCAGTTCAAGTGGGGAGATCTCCAAAGGTACTTTGAGGTATTCCCAGATTAGTTTCTTGTATGTTCTAGCAAGCACAGGGCCCGGCACAGTCCATCACCCTGATCAGCTGGTGGTTGCAATTGCTGTGTTGGTTCTGTTTTCAGTCCCGAGTTGCACTGGAACCAATGGGTGTTGCAGTCCAGTCTGGTTCGGCCCTTACATCAACCAGTGGGAGCTGCAGCCTAGTTGGGGCGACCCACAATAACCCCCACCAGACCGCCCCCTACCCTGGTTTGCCAGTATGTGTAGCAGAAGACCAATCTGTCCCCCATCCCATTTGGCTCTGGTACTTGTCAATGGGTATTAAAGCTTAGTTTTATCTAACCAACTCAACCATCCAGCCCTCACAGATATTGTTGAGTACCTCTCTATCTAGCCATCCCAGCCCCCGTCCTAGTTTTCATGCCCTCCCACGGGAATAGTGACCCAAGAAGGGGGAACCCACTTTTTCCCTCCCAGGTCTCTCTGTCCCGGTTTATGCACTCTTTAGGTGGTCCTGTGATTTGACTCGACAGAATTAGTCCCCAGTGCCAGCTTCTGCCAGCTGATGCTGCGGCCCTGATCTAGTCCACATGCAGCGCACAGGTGTTGTAGCCTTGCTTAGTCGTGTCTGTCTCTATCCCAGCCCACGCTCTCCAGTGGGGCACTGGTTCTAATCCCGGTGGCCCCGCTTCCCATCCAGCTCCCTGCTTGCGGCTTGGGAAAGCAGTCGAGGACGGTCCAAAGCCTTGGGACCCTGCACCCATGTGGGAGACCTGGAGGAGGTTCCTGGCTCCTGGCTTCAGATCGGCACAGTACCGACCAACCATTGGGATCACTTGGGGAGTGAATCATCAGACGGAAGATATTTCTGTCTCTCCTCTCTATATCTGACTCTCCAATAAAGGACCACATGAGAGCATGCAGATGCCGCCTCGGGCTCCTGGGCCTAGGTGGGCAGTGGTAACACCCTTTGTCAAGGTAAGGAAAGAGGTTTGTGGAAAGGTAGACTTGTGTTTCCAACACCACCAGGGAACGGGATTATGGCTACATCGCCCAGAAGGCGTTATGAATCCCAAGGGGCAGAGAAAATTCTGGGCCATCATTAGCCCATTACATTAGCCAATACAACCCCTGGATCAGGTGACTTATGTAGGAATCTACTTTGGTTCTTTCCTTCCGTGGTTTTTAAAAGCCTTAACACCAATTTCTGTAATGCCCTCCTCCCACCCCCTAATTTGAGTTCCTCCCTTCTCCCTGCCCACAGAGAAGATTGACACATGGAATGCAAATTCCCAAGGCAGTGGGGGCAGGGGCCAGCCTTCAGAAAGCTAGAGCTGGACTTGAATTTTCATTACAATTTTCTTTTTGTTTTTCTGTTTGACATTTTGTTGAAAAGCTGGATTTACAAAGAGAAGTGAAGGGTATTCCCTCTGCTGGTTCACTTGCTAAGTAGCTGCAAAGGCCAGAGCTGAGCTGATCCGAAAGCCGGAGCTTCTTTCAAGTCTCCTACTTGGTTTCAGGGTCCCAAGGTTTTGGGCCGTCCTCGACTGCTTTCCCAGGCCACAAGCAGGGAGCTGGATGGGAAGTGGAGCAGCCGAGATTAGAACCAGCGCCTGGATCCCAGCGGTTGCAAGACGAGGATTTAGCCAGTAGGCTATCGCCCCCAAGTATTTTTTGACTATTATTAAATGTATTTCTTAACCCTGATAGTGGTAGGCATGTACCGTAATTACATCCTTCGAACATGAGAAAAGGGACACAAAGACGTTAAGAATCTGTCCCAAGTCCCCAGACTCTCAGACCCGGGCTGATGGTTGCAATTTTACCCAAAAACATCTCAGGGAATCGAACTGATCCCTTTCACGTGGTCTCATTCTGAGATCTTTAGGGAGTCGCCTCGCCATTTGTTGCTGCTGCTGTTGGAGCCAGAGGCGCCAACGCGTAGCCTGGGGCTGACAGAGCCCCGGCGTGCCCGGGTGGGATCACGGTCCCTGCCAGAACGCCTGCGCCGAGCTCCACGCCGCCAGGGTCCCCGCGCCCCGCCCCGGCCCCGCCCCCGGCCCGCCCCCACGCCCAGGATGCACCCGGTTGAAAACAAAATCCCACGTGACTGGCTCTGCTCTCAGACCATCATGGCGTCTCCCAGTGGGAAGGGATCCCGGGGGCCGGAGGCTCCGACCTGCGGGCCCCGGTCGCTCGCCGGGGATCTGGTGGACTCCGTGGACGACGCGGAGGGGCTGTACGTGGCGGTCGAGCGGTGTCCGCTGTGCAACACCACCCGCCGACGGCTGACCTGCGCCAAATGCATCCAAAGCGGCGATTTCGTCTACTTCGACGGCCGCGACCGGGAAAGGTACGGCGGCCGCCAGGGTCCTATTGTTTCTCGGTGTCTCCTCCTGCCGAGCGACCGAAGGCTGGAGCACGGGGTCCCGAAGCCCGGCGAGAGGGAGGGTAATGGCTTTGCCTGAGCGCCTCGCTGCCTGAGGACGGGATTAGGGTCGGGGCCAGAGCGGTTGGTTACCTGAGAGTAGCTGGTCCCACGCCGCTCTGAGGTGCCAGGGGGAGAAAAAAATAGATGGCGACTCTGGAGAAGTCGTCTTGTGGCTGTCGTGGAGTTGGGTCCCCGTTTGTTGTACTCGACTCAGAAGCTTGTTTTAACCTGTCTCTTCAAAAAAAACACGCAAGTAATGATTTTCTGGAGGGAAGACCCGAAAGGAACGCGTTAACTGGTGAGGAGGAATTAGGCCTGAGCGTTTGTATTACAGGTGGCCCTTGTTATTGGGCACGCTAGGACTAACTAGCTACTTGCTTTGTTTCGTCTCTATCTCCAAAGATTGCTTGGGATGCTGAGAATTTAAGGATGTATTTTGGTTTTGCTTTGTAGTTCACCCTGGGAATTGGAAGTCTTTAGTTGATAAAGTTGCCTTTAGGAATGTGATTTGGCTTCGTTTGGAATCTAAACAGGTAAATCTTTGATCAAGAAATGTGAAAACCCGGTGTAACTGCAGGATCTCCAATTCCATACTTCGACTGCAATCGTTTGGTGTCAGTGATAGTAAGGTAGCTAGCTCACTGTAAGAGTGCTGAGGTTCAGATGTCATTCCTCTCTGACAACCCAGTAAGTCCTTTCTCCCAGCTTGCTCCTGGGGAAATTGAATAGTAAGAGTGCCTTCCCTTCGGACATGCTGATAAATGTAGGAACCAGAATTGAGTTTGAGACAGCCTGAACCTGTAGGTGCATGCACTGAAATGCTAGAGTGGATCACTCCTCTGTGTGGGAGCGTTTGAAGTTACTTGTGTTCCTGTTATCGATGGAATTCCTTCCCTTGAGGGAGTTTGTGTGACAGAATCTGTCTAATCGATACACTAAATGGCTTTGACATGTGATGGCTGTGACCGTTAAGCCAGTTATTACAAAAATACCAGGTGTATCCAAATGAGGGATCTCAAGCTTGTTTATATTTTTGCTAGCGCCATTGCTATGTTCGTGTGCTAAAGATGGCGCTTGTGTCTCCTTCCAAGCTGTGTATCTCTAGGCTCCAGGAAACAACTGCTTGGGTTTGTCATCGGTAGTCTCAGTGTGACCTACTCTGCCGGTTTTCCATGATTTCTTCCTCACAAATTCATCCCAGCCCAGGAAATGGTAGTCTCACACTTTCTCTGACACAGGCCACGATCCTTTCCAGGCCTCGCTCTGACTCCCCTACCATGGCTGATCTCACAGACATAGAATCCTGCCGTTGGGCTCTGCATCCCAGCTCTGCTCAATCTGGCCAAGCCAAAGCTCTGTCCTCTGGCGGATTGTTGAGCGTCCTCTGGTGGGATCCAGAGGAGGGTAATCGCCTCTTGTGTCTGCTTCCACCCTGCTCTTTTTCCGTGTTACAGTCAGCAGTGTTGTGTTATGGGGTGCAGCCCGTGATAGCCAGCACCCATTGACAGTGGGCAAATGAAATTTGGCTGTGTTCCCTACCCTCAGTCCTGAAGGTGTGTCCTAACAGCAATGGAATGTTAATCCCATCCTCAACCATTTCCCCCCTTCTCATTTAGCCAGGAAATTGGATGCAGATAAGTCCAATTAGTCTAGGTGTTTTTAGCTACCAGCCCAGTTCCTGTTCCTGCCCATCCCAAGAGCACTAATCAACTCCTTAACCCACAACACTTAGGTGAGTCACAGGTGGGCAAAAGCAAATACCTGTCAACTGAGAGGGGATGGTATTGCATTGTTGTGTAACCACTCCCCTCACAAACCCCTTTAAAAGGCCGGTGAAGCCGCGGTTCTCTCTCTGGTCAGGTGCTTCCGTTACTCTGGCAGCTCAACCCTTAGCTGACCCAGGACAGATAATCCCCTGAGCATGATCCCTGTGTACTGCTTAGATTGGGCAATGGATATAGTAATGTTTCTGGTTTGTGTGCTGTCAGGAGTTCCAGGAGATGTGAGGCCTAGCAGTAGTAGAATGTGGGCAGAGAAGCCAGGGAAAGGTGAATGTCTGCAGCTTTGTGTTTCCAGGTTATTTGTTGCATGTCTCTTGGGATAACATATTGTTGGGGAAGCTAGGACATAGATCTTCAGCTTAATGGATGGATTTAAGGATAATGACCATTTGTTCCCCTTTGGATTATGTTTGGTTGGATTATGATCGGTTGGATTGCCATATGGACTTGTGATTTGCTATTTCTAGTATGTTCTATTATCACCAAGATTGGTTAATAAAGACTCCTTAATAAACCTTAGACATGTCTGGTGTGATCTCGCTCACACCCCGCAACAGTTGATCTCAACTTCAGGTTCCTGTCTTGCTAAAAAAAAAAATAATGACTAAAAGCCAGTGTTGTGTATTATGTGTTCTCTGTTCTCATCTCACCATTTTCTACCTTATGATGTACTTTGCCATCCTCGGCCTCCTCAGCCCTCATACAACGAGCGATGCTGTGTCTTTCTGACCCACGGTACCCACTGTCCTGCCTCACCTGCTTCGTTGCCTTCCATAGCACCTGCCACCATTTCATGGCTTACTGCTATTTTGTCTACTCCGCATGTGGTAGAAACTAAAGATTTGATGAATTTTTACTAAAATTTTATTTAAAAAAAACAGATACTGATTTTAAAAAGCAGAGATATTGATTTGATTTGCTTTCAGTTAGTTCACTCCCCAAATGCTCCCAAGGCTGGCCAAGGCCAGAGCCAGGAGCCAGGGACTCAGTCAGGTGTGCCACTTGGATGCACATTAGCAGGAAGCTGGAATGGGAAGTAGAAAAGCCAGGACTTGAACCCATGCACACCAATATGGGTTGCAGGTGACCTCAGTTACATTTGAACTGATAGGCCAAACACCCTTCCATCCTTTATTAAAGTTTTTAATGAGTCTATCCCTCCCCTCTGAACTTAGTTTCTGAGCCATTTCATTATTAACCATCATGATGCACCTGCTAGAAAAGCCAGCTTCTGAGTTATCCTAGACTTTTTCTCGTATTCCCCACATCCAAACCATCAGCCACTTCAGTCAGTCTGCTGCCATAGGTGCCCTGAGTTTGCTGCTCCCAGTGCGGGCCGCCACCCCGCTTTCTCTCCTCGCTTGTACTCAACTCCTCCCCACGTGGTAGTGAGACCAAAGTGTAAATCGGCATGTCCCTGTTTTCCTGCAGGCTTTCAGTGACTTTCCACTTCTCTTTTCTTTTTAAGATTTATTTTACTTTTATTGGAAAGTCAGATATATATATAGAGAGAAAGATCTTCTGTCTGATGATTTGCCACCCACCCCCCAACGGCCGGAGCTGAGTCGATTTAGAGCCAGGAGCCAGGAGCTTCTTCTGGGTGCAGGGTCCCAAAGCTTTGGGCTGTCCTCGACTGCTTTCCAAGGCCATAGGCAAGGAACTAGAAAGGAAGTTGAGCATCCAGGACACAACCAGCACTTGAATGGGATCCCAGCACGTGCAAGGCGAGGACTTTAGCCACTAGGCTACCGTGCCAGGCCCTCCACTTCTTTTAAAACTTAATCTCCTGACTGCAGTGTGTGAAGCCCCATGGGTTTTGGCCACTGCTTAGGTCTCTGATATTGGGGTAGGGCTAAAGAAATGTGGACTTTTGAGTTGTACCCAAATACCTTATCTCGCTCTAATTTTGGAAGAAATTCTTAATTTCTCTCCTACACGTGTTTATTTCATTTTGAAATGTTGAGGTATTTTGTAGGTTTCTGAAAGTGATTAATTAAGAGCATTAATTAAAAGTACCTAGCATGGTATCTAGCGTATATTAAGCACCCAGGAAATAAAGCCATGCCATGCTTGTTCTCACTGCTCCGCAGTCACGACCCTTCTCTCAGATCCTCCACTCGGGGAAAGAGGACACTTGATCTCTTACTGCTTCCTTTGCATGGAAGACTTTTCTTGTTTGGTGCCTTGCCCTTCATCCGTCAGCTGAAGCATCTCTTCCTCAGTGACGCCTCCCTGTTCTCCCTCACTGTCGGGTTCCCTCGCCATCTCTGCCCTATTTGTGGTGCCAGCATTGCTTCCTGCATGGTACTAAGCGTGGTGTATGGTGTCACAGGTTTGTGGAAGGTGGCTGCCTATGGAGTGTAGTACACGAAGGCCTAAGTTCTGGTTTTGTTCCCCATGTCACCAGCCTTCAGGATCTGGGAAAAATTTTCTGTGCTTGCTTTCAGACTGCTTTTAACTTGCTTTTTCTTTTTCTTTCTCTTTCTCTTTCTTTCCTTCCTTTTCTTTCTTTCTTTCTCTTCCTTCCTTCCTTCCTTTCTCTTTTTTAAGATAATTTATTGGAAGTAGTTGCAGAGAGAGGCAGTTAAGTCGAGAGTGATCTTGCATGTGCTGGTTCATTTCCCAGATGGCCGCACCGTTAGGAGCAAGTCTGATGCAGAGCCGGGAGCTGCTGCTTTCAGGTCTCGTGTAGTTTCAGGGGCCTAAGAACTTGGGTCATCTTCCATTGCTTTCTCAGGCCATTTAAGCTGGATTGGAAGTGGAACAGCCAGGACTTGAAACCATGCCCATATGATGCCAGTGCCATGGGCAGCAGCCTTACCCTCTGCTACAGTTCCAGCCCCTTTGTTTTTTTAAAAGTCCCTTGTTAATTGTGGGAGACTACTGTAAATAAATAGTACCTCATAGCATAGTTGAAAAACCCCTGCTTTAACCTAATTGAGTAAATTAGCAAAATTAGCTGTGCCTGTGTACATGTTAAATGTGAGTGGTTCTTGAGTGTGATAATGTTTATCACAGTTCTTAGAAATGTACGTGGAGTTTTTCAGATTGCCTTAACAGAGAAGTGGAGATTATTGGCTTTTAATGGCTTAGCAGTTCAGGGAGAATTGACTGTTAGTGAAGTAAATCAGACCTACCTCACAGTTACACAAGACCACATGTCTTTGTTCTCACGAACAATATGCATTCATTTGTGAACTCATGGCTTTTGTTGTTCAAGGGGAAGACTTTATAATTCTAGGGTTCTCAGCTCGTTTTATCTCCCAAATTCCCCAGACTGTCACTGTCAACCTTTGGCCCATGCAACACAAAACCTCTTAGCATCCAGTGGCTCTCCAGTGTGAATTAGCAAGAACATGCTATTCAGTGGTCTTGCCTTTGGAGGTCCTTGCATGTGGCTGCACTGTCCATTTCTGGACGGAAGTTTACCGGCCTTACTGTTTGATTATGACCTTCAGGAACCGTCTGAGCTGCCATCCATTGCAGCTTGTCACTTGGGTTCCCACCACAGATGCAGATTTGCTAAGGAAATGTAACTGGTTTTCAGTTGGTTATTGCTGGCTATTTCTGCCCTTATATGTTGTGGATTTCATGAAAGTGTTTTGTGATTTCTGTCTCGGGTGGTCTCCGCCGCAGCCCCCTGAGTTCATTAACCCATTTTAAAGCTTATTTAAAAAGTCATTATAGCTGACTTACACCTGGACCATGCTAATTCTTTCAGGTATTGAACTATATATACAAACGTGTATATGATGTATGTATCAATATATAGATACATATAGATTGCGTGTGTGTGTGTGTAACAGTGTCAGAAAAGGAAAATTTCCTGCCCTTTGACAGCTTGCGATCTATCTTGGAAGATCAGGTGTGCTCTAATGAACTACGTGCCCATGTGCCCTCCCACTCTGGGAAGATTCCTCAAGTGCCTGGATTCCCTCCCTTTCAGTGGTTGCCATCTGCTGCCGGCTAGGTTCTGAGAGTCCCCAGGCCCAGCATGCTCGAGAGCCTCTCCAGGCCCAGGAGAGCTGTTCTGGGAAGGTTCCTGAAGTAGCTGGAATCCCTCCCCTGCAGGCAGCTGCTGCCTGCTGCTGGCTGGGTTCTGAGAGTCCCCAGGCCCAGGAGAGCTGCACTAAGGGTTTTCAGGGCCTCTCACCATGTAAGTGTTTTCATAATCTAAAGCCTCCTACCCTGGACTTGCTACCTGCTGTTGATACAGGAGGGGCTAAGCTGACGTGATGATGATGCCAAGGACGCTTGCTGCCAGCGTACTGCCTGCCCAGGCATGGCCGAGCTCAGGGCTTGCGGTTGATAGTCAGAAATGTGCTGCTTTTCACAATCGGAGGAGAGTGCTTGGGGCAGACTTTGTGAGCGCTTCTGGAGATGGCTTATCTCAAGTAAACATTGTGACACCAGCTCATGTAAGTCACTTGGTGACCCTGTCCTTGGCAGATGGTAACTCTGGCAACTTTCTTCCTGTTAAAATTGGGAAAATATATTTTAAAGATTTTTTTATGGGAAGTCAAGATAGAGTGGAGGAAAGACAGAGAGGAAGATCTTCTGTCCGATGTTTCACTCCCCAAGCAGCTGCAACAGCTGGAGCTAACAGATCCAAAGCCAGGAGACAGGAGCCTCTTCCAGGTCTCCCACGCGGGTGCAGGGTCCCAAGACTTTGGGCTGTCCTTGATGCTTTCCCAGGCCACGAGCTGGATGGGAAGTGGAGCTGCTGGGATGAGAATCGGCGCCCATATGGGATCCTGGTATGTGCAAGGCGAGGACTTTAGCCACTAGGCTATTGCACCAAGCCTGGGGAAATATGCATTATTTAAAGATTTATTTTGGAGCTGGCCAAATTAATATTGTGGCCATTTTTTTTATTTGTATCATGACCTAGTAGGCTAAGCTGCTGGCTCATATCCCTTCTAAGTTCTGTTCCCAGTGCCAACTGCTCTTTTTGAACCCATTCCCTGCTAATGCCCTGGGAAAGCAGCAGAAGATGGCCGTGGTGCTTTGGCCCCAGCACCCACAGGGGAGACCCTGACAAGTCTCAGGTTTGTGGCTTTTACCTCTCCCAGCGCCAGCCACTTGGAGAGTGATCCAGTGGATAGAGGACGCTTCTGGTCTCTCGCTGTAGCTCTGCCTTTCTGTTTGCATGGGATGCTGGTGTTGCACAAGGTGGCTTGGCATGCTCGAGCCCGATGCTGATGGCCCTAGCCTCGCAAAACATTTTGATTTAGGATAATTTTCGTCTAACAAGATGCAGTTGAAGTGTTTCATATTTTTATAGTGACGAAAAATACAAATACCCTATTTCTTTTGAAGGAAGCTAAATATGGTATTTGAAACATCAGTATGTTTCACACAAATGCTGTGGAAATGTAAAGGGAAAATCTGGCACACCATGAAAGCAGCTGTCACACAGCAGGAGCCACCGCAGCGCTTTATCTCGGGGCTCATTCTGTGCTGCTGGGGGGATGACGTAACCCATGCTGCATGGCAAGCGCGTTTTCTTTGCACTTCTGTTACTAAACATGTTTCACATCAGTGTTGTCAGCATTGCTTTTTTTCTTCACAGTTAAGCTACCCATTTTTTTAAGGTTTTTTTTTTAAAGGCGTGTTTATTTGAGAGGCAGATTCACAGAGAAAAATGTAAACAAAGCCACCCTCTGGTTCACTCGCAAAGTGGCCACAACAGCTGGAGCTGAGCCAATCCGAAGCCAGGAGCCAGGAGATTCCTTCGGGTCTTCCATGCGGGTTCCAAGGCTTTGGACTGTCCTTGATTGCTTTCCCAGGCCACAGGCAGGGAGCTGTGTGGCAAATGGAGCTGCCAGTGCTAGAACTGGCACAATCCAATGCAGATGGAGGATTAGACTATTAAGCTTGTACACCAGCCCACAAAGGTTACCTTTTAAAATCATTTGCTTGATTGGGCCCAGCGGCGTGGCCTAGCGGCTTAAGTCCTCGCCTTGAACGCCCAGGGATCCCATATGGGCGCAGTAAGCATGCATCTTTCCCCAAGACAAACCATGTGCCAGGCCATAAGACTGTCCCAATTTAATGGAAACCTCTCAGCATTCTAGGATCACATCACACCAGAAGGGGATAAGAAGACAGAGTTACCTGGAAGTTAAACAATCTGGAAATCAACACTGTGCTTCTAAATAACATTTGAGTCAAAGAAGGATTTTATGGGAATGTTAGAAATTTCAAATCAAGTGGTAATGGGAGCACAGTATCTTAGGAGTCTTAAGCTGTGGCTGAGGCAATATTTAGAACTGACAACTGCATATGGTTATATTAAAAGTGGGGCCTGTGTTGTGGCTCAACAGGCTGATCCTCCACCCTGTGGCATTAGCATCCCATATGTGCACCAGTTCAAGTCCCGGTTGTTCCAATTCCAATCCTGGGAAAGCTGCAGAGGGTGGCCTGCACCCACATGGGAGACCTTTGGGAGAAGCTGCTGGCTTCAGATGAACTTAGCTCCGGACATTGCTGCCATTTGAGGGATGAAACAGAAGATGGAAGATCTTTTCTCAGTCAATCTGCCCTTCTAATAAAAGTAAATCTTTTTTTAAAAAATGAGAAAGCTGTTGAAATTGATGATCTAGGTTGTAGTTTAAACAACAACAACAAAAAAAGGTGAGAGGGCAAGCGAAACAAAAGTTCAAAAAATAAGAACAGGGATGGAAGTCTGACAGACATGGAGAAAATTATTTCCAATATGATAGTCCTTCCTTTTTGGTTCCTTATGTTAAGTAACTTGTTAGTCTGTAAAGAGTTAAAAGTACAATTGGGGGAAAATTCGCTTTTTTTTTTTTTTTTAAAGATTTATTTATTTTATTACAGTCAGATATACAGAGAGGAGAGACAGAGAGGAAGATCTTCCATCCGATGATTCACTCCCCAAGTGAGCCGCAACGGCCGGTGCTGTGCCGATCCGATGCTGGGAACCAGGAACTTCTTCCAGGTCTCCCACACGGGTGCAGGGTCCCAAAGCATTGGGCCGTCCTCAACTGCTTTCCCAGGCCACAAGCAGGGAGCTGGATGGGAAGTGGAGCTGCCGGGATTAGAACCGGCGCCCATCTGGGATCCCGGGGCGTTCAAGGTGAGGACTTTAGCTGCTAGGCCACGCCGCCGGGCCCAGAAAATTTGCTTTTAAAAAGACTGAGTTGGGGCCTCAGAAAATAGAGGAGGATGGCTAAAACTCTTGGAACCCTGTGCCTGTATAGGAGACCCAGAAGAAGCTCCTAACTCCTGGCTTCGGTTCAGCTCAGCTCTAGCTGTTACAGTGGATGGAAGATCTCTGTTTCTTCTCTCTGTAAACCTACCTTTCCAGTAGAAATAAATGAATCTTAAAAATAAATGGCGAGGGCCCGGTGGCGTGGCCTAGCGGCTAAAGTCCTCGCCTTGAACGCCCCGGGATCCCATATGGGCGCCGGTTCTAATCCCATATGGCAGCTCCACTTCCCATCCAGCTCCCTGCTTGTGGCCTGGGAAAGCAGTCGAGGACGGCCCAATGCATTGGGACCCTGCACCCGTGTGGGAGACCCGGAGGAGGTTCCTGGTTCCCAGCTTCGGATCGGCGTGCACCGGCCTGTTGCGGCTCACTTGGGGAGTGAATCATCGGATGGAAGATCTTCATCTCTGTCTCTCCTCTCTGTATATCTGACTTTGTAATAAAATAAATAAATAAATAAATGGTGAGTTGGACCCAGTATTGTAGCCCAGCAAGCCAAGCTACTGCCTGTACCTCCAGCATCCCATATTGGCTGCTCCACTTCCAGTCCAGCTCTCTGCTAATGCACTTGGAAGGAAGCATATCAAGGCCCGAGTTCTTGCATCCATGCCACTGACATTGGAGACCCAGGGTGGAGTCCAGGCTCCTTGCTTAAGCCTTATCCAGCCCTAGCTGTTGCAGCCATCGCGATAGTAAGCAAACAGGTGGAAGATGGATGGGTGTCTCTTGCTTGCTCACTCTCTTCCCTTCAGATAAATAAACCTTTTAAGAAAATTATAAGGAGTCAATTCATAGGCGAGGGTAGCTAATTAAGTGAAATGATTGAAATTGTTTTTATAACGAAACCTCAGTTTCTTTGAATTTATATCTGCTTCGTCTGATGTGCGTGTTTTGAAAATTTAACTTGGTGAGGAGGGAAAATCTGTAGAAAAGAATTCTGGACTTAGAACCAGTGTGTGTCGCTCTCCGGGCAGCGCGTTGCTGCAGGAGTCTGCAGGCTGAATCGGCTCTCAGAAATGTGCGTGTTACTGTTGAACTGGGAAGAAAAGCGAACGTTTAAATAAAACATTGAATTTTCTTTTTAGATTTATTGACAAGAAGGAAAGATTAAACCGACTTAAGAGCAAGCAAGAAGAATTTCAAAAAGAGTGAGTATTTTGGTTTTGCTTTTGAATTTGTGGAGATGGTTTTGTTGTCCCTTCGTCTCAGGGCTGTACGTGGCAGCAGATGGGTAAACAGTTGCTGTGTGTGAGACATTCTCCGAGTGGGTCTGAGCGGCTCCCAAGTCCACGGCGGTTGATAAACATGAGCGACTTAAATCTTCACAGCTCCCCTGCCTGTTAACTGAGCTGTCTCTAACTCCCATTGCTCTGTGGACTCTTCTCCAGAAGGCTGTGTCAGAGCTGCCGGCTTGTAGCATTTCCTCGGAAACCACCCATAGCACGTGGAGTTTTGGGCCACAAATTCTCTTAAAAGCTATCATTGCTGTTATGTCTTATGGAGATTAGTGTTATAGAAGACACAGACTAGGGCTGTCACGGACTGAGTGCGGGGTTGCTGGAGGCCCTCAGCTGTGGTACGAGTGCCGTAGGTACATGATGAGACAGACTCACAGTACAGGGATTTGAAAACACCTTGAAAGGCCAAGTCCACTTGGTAAAGCTAGCCATTTCTGATAACATTTTTATATATAAATTTATTTTTTTATAATGATTACATGGTGGATCAGGATGGGAAGGATTGAAGTTTAGGGAAAATTGTATGAATTCATTGCTTCCAAATTTGCTATTTCTTCTTGTTTCTGGGGGGAGGGGGAATGACAAAGGGGGAAACCACTCACAACTCTCCACGTCCCAGTGTCCAGGGATGAGGAACCGCCACCTCATATCAACCCAAAACAGGCAGCCTGAGCCCTGTTGGATCCCCGCCCCTGGGACTCACAAGCCCTACACCCACCTCACCAGGCAAGCCCCAGAACCTGGGCTAAGCGACCCGAGTCCCACCAGATTCCCCCACTCCTGGGGCAGACGAACTGGCACCCACCTAAAAGGTAGGCCCTAAGATCTGGGCTGGGCAACCCAAGCCCCACCAGTTCCCCTGTCCCCGGGGCTCAGGAACCCGGCCCCAACCACACAGGTGGACCTAAGCACTTGAGCCAAGCTACCTGAGCCGTGTCAGATCCCCCATCCCTGGGACTCAAGAACCCAGCCCCCCACTGGGCTCAGGCTGGCCTGACTCTCTTCACCTCGCCTTAGCGTCCGCATCTTATTGCACAACCTGGCCTTTTCTGGTCCGCCCCCTGTTCCAGCTCCTGCTGGTGGGTGCTGCAGCTTATCCCAGCCCAGCGTGATTGCTGTCCCAGTTCTAACGTGAACTGGCTGCTGTGGCCTGATATGGCTCCTCCTGCCCCTGCCCTGGTTCTCAGATCTACCAGTGGATGTTATGTGCTGGGCGAGACTGGCCTGTCGCCAGACCTGACCCACATGTATGCTGGTGGGTACTGTTTAACCTGGTGTCTGGGCTGTTCCTTGCCTTGCTTCTTGCACCTACCTGCAGGGACTGCGTCCCAGTGAAGGAGTTTCCCAAAGCTGCTCCATCAAGTCTCCGCCCAGTGGCAATTCTTGCGCACACCAGTGGATTGCTGGCCCAGGTTGACTTTGTCCACTTCCTGTCCTGGCAAGAGCAGTGGCCTTGCTCAACCTGCCACACCCATTCTGGTTCTTTTTGGTTGTTGCAGCCCAGCACTACCTGGTCTGCGCCCAGACACAGCTTTTATGTAGTACAGCGGAAGTTGACCTAGCCTGGCCCCTTCTACACCCAGCCTGGCTCTCACGAGTACCAGTGGGGGCTGGAGTCTAGCCCAGTCTGACCCTCCACCGTCGCAGTGCATACCACACCGGTGCAGGCTGTAGCCTTGTACAGCCACCCCTGCTGCTCTCAGTCCTACTCTCATTCTCACCAGTGGGAACCCCAACCCAGCTGGGGCGCCTCTTAGCTCCCCAGCAAGGCCTGACCCCATCCGCAGTTCTTGGGCAAACCAGCAGGGATTACTGCAGTTTCATAGGGGTGAGCCCACATCCGCCCCCCGATTCTGCTTTCAGACCCACTTTATTCACTCTTCTTCTCCCTCCAAACTAGTTTTCTGTCAGTCCCCTGGGACTGATATACACATGTCGTGGATTTGTCTGTGGAAGTCCCTCAGCTGTAATTCCTAACCTGGGCATAAAAACCTCATAAAATCTCTCACTGTCACCTGTGAGGTCCCATCATTCCCCTGTAAATCAACACCCTTCAAATCGTGAGGGTGTGCCACCTGGCAACCGAGGGGCTTCTTCACCCAGCAACTTGGCGCCCAGGCCTTTGGGAGGGAGCCACCGACCTGGCTATAGGCATTCATGAGGGTCAAAAAAAATTAACTTCCAGGATGGGGTGGTCCTGGAAGCCCACTTACCGTCCTTCCAGACCCACCCCCGCCGCCCCAGGGAGCCAGCATGCTCAGCTATACGTGGCTACCTGTTAGAAAAGCCTCCAAGGGCCCAGCACAGTAGCCTAGCAGCTAAAGTCCTCACCTAAAAAGAGAAAAGAAAAAAGGCTCCAAGCAGGGCATTCTGAAGGCCCGCTGTAAGAGCCCCTCCCCCAAAGCACCCACACGGCCCAGCTGTGAGAACTTGTTTTAAAGAGTTTAATTTTCAGGACTGGTGCAAAGGCGTAGCAGGCTAAGCCTCCACTCTAGCACCCACCAACCCGCGTGGGGACTGCTCCACTTCTGATCCAGCTTCCTGCTAACGGTCTGCGAAGGCGTGAAGGAGGCCCCAGCCCTGGAAGAAGCTCTGGCTTCTGGCTTCAGACCAACTCCAGTCACTTGGGGAGTGAGCCTACAAATGGAAAGGCTCTCTCTCTCTCTCTCTCTCTCTCTCTCTCTCTCTCTCTCTTCCTCCCTCCTTCTCTCCCCATAACTCTTGCATTTCAAATACAGCGTTTACAGATTGTTTTTAAACAATGTTTAATTTTCTGTCTCTTTTCCATACAGAGTGTCCAAAGCTATGGAAGGAAAATGGGCAGCAGATCAGTTGGTAAGTTAGCAGTGTCTGCAGGATACGAAACGTCAGTGTGAATTCAGATTTGTGTTTTATCGTCTTAGCTGTACTCTATTGAATTACATTTGTCGTGTGGGCTTCTCAGAGATTTCATCTGGCTGCCAAAAACAGGGCTGATGCTTATGGACCCTTCCTAAAGGAGGGTTAGGAAGTCTTGTTATTAATACAGAAGTAGTGTTTGGTCAGCAATGCCTTTCCCTCTGCACAGTCGCTCAGGGGAAGGTGGAGTGGGCTCGCAGCTCGTGTGCCTGGCGGGTCCTGTCCTCGGGCGCACGTGAATGCCAAGGGCCACAAAGCTGATGACACGGAAGCTAACGTGCAAACTATCTAGACCAAATGGTTGTCAGTCACCTTGATTTTAGTGGGATTAAAAATTATAGCATTCTAATTGATAAAGAGAATGGCTCCTCATCTATGCTGAAACGGGAAGATGGCCAAGATGCATGTTTAATGAACAAAGCGGGAAAAACAAGCTGAAGTTTGATCTTCCTAGCATGCAGTTTAAATGTAAAGACGCTCTAACATTTTTGAAAATATAAACATCAACTTTGAAGAAATGACCTAAGGAATGAGGCAGAGTTCGATACTCAGAGTTATGTGGTGTTTAGTTTTTCTGACAGCAAGCGTCAGTCATGATTTTGTATTGCATGTGAGTATCTGGACAGAAGTGTTTGTGCTGTGGATATCGTACATTGTCTTCTTTTTAAAAAAAATTATTTTTTTATTGGAAAGTCAGATATACAGAGAGGAGAAGAGACTGGAAGATCTTCCGTCCGATGATTCACTTCCCAAGTGACCACAATGACTGGTGCTGCACCAATATGAAACCAGGAGCCTGGAACCTCCTTCAGGTCTCCCACTTGGGTGCAGGAACCTAAGGCTTTGGGCTGTCCTCGACTACTTTCCCAGGCCACAAGCAGGGAGCTGGATGGGAAGTGGAGCTGCCGGGATTAGAACCGCGCCCACATGGGATCCCGGGGCGTTCAAGGCGAGGACTTCAGCTGCTAGGTCATCGCACCGGGCCCCGTACATTGTCTTCTAAGAGAGATTTTCCTAAGTCTGTTTTGTAGTGCTAGATTTCTAGTTTCTGAGCCCAGGAGTCCCTATGCAGCTGTTGTCCAGTGTTTCTGGCAGTTTGGCCCACTGTAACATCCCTATAATGAATCCAGCCTGTATCTTGTGCTACCAGCAGTGCAGACCCTAGATGCCGTTTTTACCAGTCCTTTGTTCATTTCACAGGTAGCAGTACCTAAATCCTGCCAATGTGAAGAGGCAGTTTTGTTTCATGTAATCTTTTTTTTTTTTTAATTTATTTTATTTTCATTACGAAGTCAGATATACTGAGAGGAGGAGAGATAGAGAGGAAGTGGAGCTGCCGGGATTAGAACCAGCGGCCATATGGGATCAAGGCGAGGACCTTAGCCACTAGGCCACGCTGCCGAGCCCTGTTTCATGTAATCTTGATGCTTTTCAGAAATTCTTGAGTTACCTACATTTTAAAAAGACTTGTGTTTTTTTCTGCAGTTCCTTAAATTGAATGTGGGGTGACATTCGTAGGCTCAACAGAAACCAGCAGTCAGTAGTACCGTATCTCAATGGAACTTTCTGGGCTAGTGCAGGTGTTCTGTGTCTACACTGCCCTGTGTGGCGGCCACTGGCCGCATGGGCTCACCGTTTGATATGTGGGTAGCGTAACGAATGGAGTAATTTTATGTGATTCTTAATTGAGTCTTAAGTTTTATGTATTTCGGAGGTAGATTAGAGAGCTCCAATCCACGAATTCACTGCCCCAGGTACCTGCAGTGGCACAGGCTAGGCCAACCGGAGCCTGGTACTGGGAACTCAGACCAGGTCTCCCACCAGGCTGACAGGGACCCATCAGGGACCAGGTTGACACAGCCATCACCTGCTGTCTCCCAAGGTCTGTATTAGCTGGAACTGGAAAGGCGGCTTGCATTGAACTCGGGGCCTTTAGTGTTGGGTGTGGGTGTCGCCCTCTAGGTGAGGCTCAGTCACTAGGCTGAATGCCCAGTGCTCATCCCTCAACAGAATATCTTTTAAAGATTTATTTTATTTTTCTTGGAAAGTCAGATTTTGATTCACTCCCCAAGCAGCCGCAGTGGCTGGAGCTGAGCTGATCTGAAGCTAGGAGCCCGGAGCCTCTTATGGGTCTCCCTCACAGACTCAGGGTCCCAAGGCCCTGGGCTACTCTCAGTTGCTTTTCCAGGCCACAGGCAGGCAGCTGGATGGGAAGTGGGGCCACCGGGATTAGAACTGGCACCCATATGGGATTCCTGTACATACTAGGTGAGGACTTCAGCTGCTAGACCACCACGCCGGGCCCCTTCATTGCACTTTCTAACTTAGACCTAGGAATAAGTAGTGATCTTGTTGCAGTCATTGGCATTGGTGATCAATATTTGTGATATCTGTTGCATACTTTTACAGAGATGGAAAATAATGTCATGCAAGATGCGGATTGAACAGCTGAAACAAACCATATGTAAAGGAAACGAGGAAATGAAGAAAAGTAAGTACATTGTGCCCTTCCCTTCAGCTGTACGCGAGGCTCGTGGCATTTCATGGGCTGAATCAGCGAATCCTGTTCAGCCGTTCGAGGTGGTTTGGACTGCCCCCATCAAGGCACCTCCAGGCAAACTGAGAGCTCTGTAAATGCATAGAGCAGGATGGTTTTTAAGTGATCGTTTTGTATGACCCACAAATGATGTTATAAATATGCAAGTGGCCTTTGGCAGATAAAAAGCTCCCCCCTCTGAGCCAGGGAGCCGCTGGAAGGAAAGTAGCAGGAGCAGCGTGCGGAGGTTTGGAGTATCTCCTGTGTGAAATGCTTGGGACCGAAAGAGTCTCAGCTTTCAGATTTTGCCCAAAGTGGGTAATATTCTCATACAGAAGGAGACACGTGGAGATGGGTGTTAGATTCGCCGACCACCAGGGAAAGAATAACAGCTGAATATACAAAAAGAATCTAGATGGCCTTTATTTCGGGGAACCATGGTCACGGGCTTCCCTTCCCCATGAGGCAGACAGACGTGAAATTGAAGTCTGCAGAGGCAGAAGAGAGCAGGAGAGATGGGGAAGGGCCTTTCTAAACTCCCCTTGACACGGAAGCCAAAACAGAGGTCGCTTCGGCCCTTATTTGGCGGGGTGATATGGGTTTGTGCCCCTCATTGGTGCAACAGTGGTTTCACAGCCTGGGGGGCCCGCCAGAATTCCACCGTCCTTTCTGGGTTTGGTTGGAAGCAAATCCCGCCCTCCCCCGGTTACCGTGGTAACCATCAATGGGCACCCAAGGCCAGATGCAGAGTTTATTCATGGTTTGTCGATGTATACCTTCTTCATGTAGCAGCCCTGTTTTTAGTACTCCTTCATGTTGGTTACAATGCATCACATGAGGTCACATGTGGAATTTTTTGCTCATCATGGCAGAGCTCAAAAAGTTTTAGATCTGATACGCACACAGTTAAAGAGATGTGAAAACCTGGATTCTTCTCAGTTCAGGTTGAGGAACTTCAGCCACCATCTACCAAGACTATCATATTTGCCTACAATTAGTAGCCTGTGTAGGAAGACAAACACTGGCTTTGTTCCTTTAATGAGTCTCCTGTATTTTCAAATTTGTGCAAGTTTTATATTTTTGTTCTTCATGGCTAATTGGGGTGGTTGTCAAAATTTAAAGAGACCTTGGAAATCCTGTGACCCTAGAAACCTGTGTTGAGAATGAGTCACCTTGTCCATTGGGACTTCCTCTCTCGTCTCATCAGTTTCAGAAGCAAGTGCTTTATGGAGGTCTGCGTGGTTTAAAAGCGTCGTTTGAATAGGTTTGTTCTCATAAAGTGCTCACAGGGTGTTCCCGGGATGAGTAGGCCCAGAAGAGGGCAGCGCAGGGAGGTGGGGTCGAGGCTCAGCAGTGTTTCAGGAACTAGTCATTGACCAGTGGCTCACCACCTTCCCCCATCCTCCCGTGCTGATTGGCCCAGGTTTACCAGCAGGCCATGAGCCGCTGAAGTCGCCAGGTTCACAGTTCTCAGATGGTCTGAGAAAAGCATGGTGAAAGCTTTTTTGTTTTGTTCTTTTGAGAAGGTTCCTAACCCCTAAAAGCAAAACCTTATACCACAGCGCGTGGAAGCATAGATTCAGTGCAGTGCCACTGCAACAGTGGTTTCCATCCCCAGCAAACATCCAAGTCACCTGGTGATGACACTAGGGTGAAGGGCTTCCATAGGGCACTGGGGATGCTGGCCAGTGTGGAAGGGGCCGTTGGGCTGCTTGTGATTAGGTGAGAACCACTGCGTGCTGACTGGTTTATTAAATCAAGCAAATGAATTTGAACCATGCTGGAACGAGGTAAAGGTTTGGGAGCTGACTAGTCCCGAGACATTGGGGATGGAAATGAAGATCTAGCATGAAGAATGGTCAGGAAGTTGGCTGTCAGGGCAGTGGACAGGTCACCAATAATCATCAAAATAGAGAAACTAACAAAAACTGTCTTGGAGGGTTTTTTGCAGAAATTCTGAATGTGGTTTTGAACTTGAGTATATGTGACTCCTGTCTGTCTCAAAAGTTTACAACTCGCTGCTGTTACTGACGTTTGAGCACAGCCCAGCTGCCTGTGCAGGTCTCAGGGTCTGGAACCGGTGGTGGCTTCCCCGAGAGGCCCGCCCTCAGTGTGAGGGGAGGAGGGCCGCTGGGAGCCTGTGCTGCGGAGGACTTCCAGATGGCAGCCCCTCCCCTGCTGCTCGCTGCTTGCTTCCGCTGTGACTTTCAGAGCTCTTGGGCCGCTGCTGTGGCTCATCCTTAGCTGTGAGATTATCCCCGGGTGCCCTGCTAATCCAGGGCATGCTGAGGAGGCTAAGTAGTAAGTGTAAATGAGATCTCTCTCCTAACCGGAGTGCTCTTGGTGCCCTGCTGGAAACGTCAGGTGCATCCTAACCGGAGTGCTCTTGGTGCCCTGCTGGAAATGTCAGGTGCATCCTAACCGGAGTGCTCTTGGTGCCCTGCTGGAAACGTCAGGTGCATCCTAACCGGCGTGCTCTTGGTGCCCTGCTGGAAACGTCAGGTGCATCCTAGGCTGAGGTTCAGACTCTTCTGAACCGCGATGATTGTGTCATGGCAGCAGTGGCTCCTGTGCCCTCCGCGAGGCCTGCTTGAGCCAGGCTCTCCATGTTTCCTGAGTGGGTTTTATGCAGATTTTGCTTTCAGTTCAAAGCTCGGAACACCTGAGATGTGACATGGCATCCTGTGGTGCCCAGGGACCGTTTGCTGAGGTAACTGTTGGCTGTGACTTGTCTTAGATTCTGAAGGCCTTCTGAAAACCAAGGAAAAGAATCAGAAGCTCTACAGCCGCGCCCAGCGGCACCAGGAGAAGAAGGAGAAGATCCAGAGGCACAACCGCAAGCTCGGCGACCTGGTGGAGAAGAAGGCCGCGGACCTGCGCAGCCACCACGAGCGCCTGGCCCGCCTGCGGCGGGAGCACATCCTGGAGCTCACGTCTGTCATCTTCCCCATGGAGGAAATCAAGACCACGGGGAGGTATGCTGAGCAGGCGTCGCAGCTGCAGGGCTAGAGCGAGTGGCAAACAATACCCTTCAAGGGTGCCAGCACCTCTCTTACTGGACCTCAAAGTGGGGTCATTAGATTTCCTGGAAATGAAACCAGTGTGTTCTCTGCTTGAGCAAACGAGAACCAGCGAGAGCTGGGGAGGCAGCCAGGCGAGGGGGGCTTGGCCTGGGCCCTGTCACCAGGCTGCCAGGTGTCCCACTGACTCACGCTCCAGGTGAGGAGCCATCTGATGGCTGCTGTCGGCCACAGTCCCAGCCAGGCTGTTTGTTACTTGTGTAATGTGTGACGCATGCACTTGAACCCAAGTCATATGTCCTTGTTGATTGAAAGGGGATTGGGAAATGACTAATTCACCCAGACATCCGTGTGAGCCAACAAGAGCAGGTGCCTCGGTCTGGAGGCAGCCGCGTGTGGGTGCCGCCCGCTGACAGGCCTGGTCCTGGCAGCTCCTTACCTGTGTCGGCCACTTCTGAGCACTGGATATTGTGACGTCAGTGCTAGCAGATGGCCTGAGCAGAGCATCAGGAGGAAGCGGGTTGGACAAGTGTCCCCCACCTGGCTCTTCTTCATAGTTACCCAGGGACTTGGCCAGTCCATCTCACAATCCTGGAGATGCACACTGCCACAGCCACTTTTCCTTTGCTCTCGGGCTAAATACCATGCTCACTTTTATGTGTGTGTGTGTGTTTTTTAATTTATTTGAGAGAGAGGGACAGTGGCTGGAAGATTTAGCTCTGTCTCTTCTGCTCTGTAACTCTTCCTTCCAAATAAATATTCATATTGAAAAAAGTTACATATTCAGGTCTTGTAAAAATTCATGGATATCTGTATTATCAAACATGTGCATGAACTTCAGTGTTTTGTAGCAAAGTAAACTTTTAATTCTGTGTTTATTTTTGTTGCACATGTATCTGAACACAGTCGTGTGACTTACGATGTTACAGTCAGCTACGTGCCAAATACATACTGACAGTCCCCTGAGATCACCTTGCCCAGTGACATCATAGTGGTGGTGGTGGTATGCTCAGGCAGCCTGTTGCTAAGCGGCGTGTGTGCGTGTGCATACGCGCACGCACTCATGCAGAAGATTTGCCTCTACTGGTGCTGTTCTGGAACTATCTTATCAGTGTACATTGATAGTGCAGGCAATACTTTTAGGTTGTTAGTTTCAAAGTCTTTGTTATAATATTTCTCATCCATTGCATTTCTTTGGACTTGCATGTGGAGGAGGAGGAGGTCGTCCCAGGCCCAGGCTGGGCCCTAGAACATTTGCATGGCTGGCTCAGGCCATGCTCAGCAAAACCTCTCCTGTCTTGACACACTTCAGAGCCAAAACTCCCAAGTGTGGCAATAACCATCACTAAACACCTTGCACTTGGAATTGAAAAAAATATGAATGAGTAATGTTTAAGAACGTCCATGACAAAGCAGTGAAAATTACTAATTTTGAGCAAAAGCCTGACTCCTGAGTGTGCATCTTTAATGTGTGCTTGGCTCCGGAGTGGCGGGTCCCCAGCTAAACTCGCTGCTTTGTTCATGGGAGGCTGCTCGATACTTAGTCTCTTTTGAGTTTACAAAATGTAAAAATACTGTTACTCTTCTACACATTTTCTTGCCCTGAAAAAGAGACGTGTTTCTTAACAGTATAGTATTAGGCTTAGTATTTTTCTTTTAATGAACTAGTTTCTACTTTCGCAGTTTCAATTTCTAATGCAGATAGAAAAATGATAATTAACCCAGATTAACAAATTTGGGGGCACTCTCAGGATTTGTTGGCGCATGTAGAAGGGTGTTAAGGCCAAATGGTCCAAGAGCCTAATGTTTGGGGCTCCCACGCGTGGGGCCGCCTTCTCCCACCTGGCTGGTCTCCTGTGCTGCAGCTGTTTGAGTCGGTTCAATCTTCATTTCTGATAACAGTTACTAAGCTCTGCCAGGTCACTTCAGAATACACGTGGAAAATGTGAAAATAAGGTTTTTTGGTACAGAATATTTTGAAAGCCACGCACAGGTTTTTCTTGATGCATTTTCATAAACCTGCAGGAGACCCTCCCCACCCCCGACACCTGTGCCCATTGCCTGGCACGCCTGGCAGATGCGTCTCCTGTTCTTAGAAGCTGCTCGCTCTCTGGTCTTCTGCTTTCTCAGAGATCCCGCGGACATGTCCTCCGAGAGCGACAGCGCCATGACCTCTAGCACTGTGAGCAAGCTGGCCGAAGCCCGGAGGACCACCTACCTGTCGGGCCGCTGGGTCTGCGATGACCACAATGGGGACACCAGCATTAGCATCACAGGGCCGTGGATCGGCCTCCCCAATAACGGCGACTACTCTGCTTACTACAATTGGGTGGAAGAAAAAAAGACAACGCAGGGGCCTGGTAAGGACGCAGTCTTTGAAATTACATCTAGTATGTATATGTTAAGGGTAACTTAGATAGCCAATGTAGCTTTCTACCGGGAACAGTTGAGTGGCTTGTAGTACGTTCACAGCACTGTAGCCAGAAACAGTCTGTAGCTTCAGAAACAGTCATCTCCCCAAACGGAAGCTCCCGGGCTTAAAAGTGTCACAGCCCCCAGCGCCGGGTGACCTGGCAGGCTTTCCGTCTGTAGCCTAGTCTGTCCTGAATGCCTGTCACTAGATGTGGCCTTTTGCTTCTAACGTTTGCTTAGCACGCCATTCACAGTCTGTCCATGTTGCAGGAGAATGGGTTCCTTTTGTGACTGAGTAACATTCCATCATCTTTTCACTCATTCACTTGAAAGCTGAAGACATCTTGGTAATAGTTCAGCCCTGAGGGTGAAAAGTGCTTTGATTTCTGTGAAAAGAGCTCACTGTTGAAAGAAGGGCTGTTAGCGCGTGTGTCCTACTCGGTGTCTCACCTTGCAACCTCCCTGTCATCGCAGTCCTCGGCGTGGCATCCTGACTGGGAGGGGACGTTCCTTTGGCGTTCAGCTGATGCTTAACACGTGCCTTGTGTCACGTGCAGAACGGGCCACTGGTGACGCAGCGGTGACCAGGATGGGTGTGGTTGTCCTCTGGGAAAGAGGCCAGGAACACAGTGCTTGGTGTCAGGCAGTGACGCTAGAGGAGCCCTCCAGGGGAGGTGGTACTGAGTCAGGTCCATGTCACTCTGACGACACAGCATCAACTCCAGTGGCCCAAACTTGAGCTTCTGCTGGCTCATCTAACCCACGTCAGCATGTGTTACATCCCAGCCAGCCAGGACACATCAGCACTCGACTTTTGAACCGGTGGTGCTCCCAGTAAGTCAGGAGGAGAACCTGCCTGTTGGTGATGTCATGGTAGATGTGCAGTTCGTGTAAGCTTGGTTCATGAATGTTTGGGGTGACATTGAAGGGGTGTGTGTGCTGTTTGATCCTCAGACATGGAGCACAGCACCCCCGCCTACACCATCAGTGCAGCATTGTGCTATGCTGCCCAGCTGGTCAACATCCTGTCCCACATCCTCGACGTGAACCTTCCTAAGAAACTGTGCAACAGGCAAGTCGGTGGGCCAGGCTAGAAGCACCATGGGGTCAGGGTGGGAACAGTCTGGCTGACGTACTAAGGGGGGCCTCCAGGGGCTCCCCCAGATGTTGATTCATCCTTTTCGAGTTGCACATGGAGTCTATGAGAAGACCACATATCCCCCATTTGAAAGCAGTAAGACAAAAGGAAAACCAGGATATTCCATACTCAGCGATACCTCCCCCAGATCCCGCTGAGCCCTGCCCACCACCCTTGGTCTTTGTGGGCCAAGTTCTACCGAGGAATCCTCGGTGTGAGTGCCACGTGGTGGTGGTGAGCCTGTTCCCCAAGAGGGAGGCGTCTGTCAGACCGGCAAGGGACAGGCTGGGAAGCGTGCCCTTCGAAGTGAAGCACGAAATCCAGAACGGCCTTAAAAACAAAGCAAAGCTGACTTTACCAATTGTCTGCTTATTTTACAGTGAATTTTGTGGAGAAAATCTCACCAAACAGAAATTTAATCGAGCAGTGAAGAAACTGAATACAAATATCCTTTATCTTTGTTTTTCTCAGGTACGGGAAGTGTGCTGAGCATGTATGTCACTGGGGCCATGATGGACAACAGTCACTGATTGTTTGTTGTTTTCCAGCATGTCAATCTGGATCAGTTACAGCCACTACACACCCTCAGGAATCTCATGTGCCTGGTCAGTTCCAGCTCTGAACACCTGGGCAGGTAAGGGCCACTCACAGCCTTCTCTGGGACAGCTCTTCCATCATGTGCCCAGTGATCAGCTAGTATGTTGAGACACTGCTGCACACTGGCCATCCCCTTCCTGCTTTCAGTCCTACCCTTACTGCCATGCTAAAAGGAGGATGGAAACTAGCGTAATCCGCTAACTCAAGGCCAGGGAATCTGCAGGGAACGGAGCAGGCCAGGCTCCCAGCACACACACTGGCTGACTCCAGAGAAGCGTCCTCTGCAGGAGTACCCAGTGCACGCTACAGCATCCTGTACCCAGCTAAAGAGGAAATTTAGGTCAACCTCAACAGGTGCCAGGAGAGAGAACTGAACGAAATGCAGCTCCCACTAAGGAAAAATTATATACAGCAAGTTAAAAATCAGATATTAATGCAGCCTGTGGGAGGGGTCCTTCATGACATCAGCACTGGAGGGACGCAGCCCTCACGGTCAGGAGGAAGCCACGAGGCTGGTGTCACGCTGTCACAAGGCAAAGCAGGGGGTATTGGGATTGGGAAGACTCAGTGGACATCACTGAACGTAGTTGTCCAAGTGACTCGCCAAGCAGAAGGGACTGCTAGGAGTGCTAGTTCCCTGTGCTGATGTCAGCAAGCAGTTCCTGTTGTATGTGCTAACAGCCAGTTAGAAAATGCAGTGAGGAAAACGACCCTCTGTTGCCATAGCAACAAAAGCTGCACATTCCATAGCAATAATCCTAATAAAAGATAGGCGGTGCTAGACTGTGCTCATGTGGGAGGCCCTGGATGAGACGGGTGAGAATGAAAGGCCTGAGATAGTGTGGCTTTCTGGGGGCCAAGCCTTCCTGTTAGAGATGCCCTGAAAGGAAAGCTCACCATTTCAACAGGTGCTTCTTAGAGCTTTGGCAAGCTGATTCTCAACTCCAGCTGGAGGCGCAGCGTGCGAGGAGATAGAAAGAGAATAGCAGTGCAAATTGGGGTGAGGGGTACAAGAAAGCACGGAGTTTGCCACAAGTCCTGGGGCGAGTGGGAATAGAACCCGCACTCGGGGTGGCCAGGGGACTTGGATGAGGGGAGCTCAGGGGGGCTTGGGCTGTGGGAAGGACTGGATTCATATCACAGTCCATACCCAAAAAATGTAAAAGTCCTTGCTTTACAAACTACAATCAGAAGCAGGGCAATGTTGTTTAATCCTAGGGTGGAGAGGCACTCCCCAAGCAAGCCAGGAAAACCACCCAGGAAAGTAGTTCATAGATTTTATTGCTCAGAAACTCTACATGACTCTGGATAACATTGACCAGCCTAGAAGACAGTCGATAGGTCTTTGTAACCTGCATGACAGACACTGGGTTAAAGTCAGACCTGACTCTGACAAAAGCAAGGACTAATGCCCGCTGGCTGGGAGCTTCTGGAGGGCAATGCCGGTGGAAGGTGGATCTGGGGGCAGTTTCTACAGGCTCTCCATGTGCAGCTCCTTCAGATAGAGGCCTCTGCCCAGCGGAAGTGCTCGTATGTTTGAGATCAGTATTAATGGAACCATGTGGGACGTAATAGTGAACAAAGCCGTCATCCACTGTTGGTGTTGCCTGTTTGTTTCCCATCTCTGCACTGTGTGGATGTGGATGTGTGCACAGGTTGTCTTCTCGAACCCTGAGGGTAAGGTACATTTGTTGTGGCTCTTGATCCCCCAAATACAGTGTTGGCGTGCTGCGGCATCCCAGGGTGTTCTGAAATAAGGTCTTTCTAAAGGCAGCACAGTCACGTTGTTGGCTCAGCTGATGAGAAAATGAAAATGCCAGTTTTTTAAATTTTGGGGGGAAATGTCAATTATTTAGCCAAACTATAAATTAGAGAAGCAATTTTATAGTCTAGCCTCCACAGACTTTAAAGGAGGATCATGAGTTCTGCGAGTTCATTCAATGTCTGTCTCTCCATTCGAGGGGTGGGGCCCAAGGTGTCCACTGGCATGGCCCAGGTGCCTCGGCCCAGGCGGACCCCTCCTGTGGCTTCTCAGGAATGAGACTGGGAACCACAGCTGGTCCACACCAGCCCCACTGGGGTTCCTCCCAGGGGATCCTTGCATGTCTTTGGGACTCAGCTGAAAACCTGCTCCATGCCAGCTAGTGTCTGCCCTGTGCTGTCCAAGCAGGGACCTGGAGTCCAGGGGCTCTTGGCAGGCGACTGGGACACTGCCTGCAGGAGGTTCTGGGTCCCTCCCGCCTATTTATTGGGAAAACCCAAAAAGGACATCTGTGGGCAGTGGCAGTGCCAGGCTGGGGAGGAGCCCAAGGCGCGGGGGAACAGAGCTAAAAGCTGAACCTGCAGAGCCAGCAGGGTAGCAAAGCTGAACAGATGGCCCCAAAGTCGGTGTAGAGGAAGGGAAGGCCCGGCAAGGTGTCTAAGCTCAGTGGGCGCAGCCAGGAGGCAGCTGGCAGCAGAAGGGGGTGCCGGTGGGTAGGGGGCCCTCTGGGGGATGGGAGGCTGGAGTCCCCACTGGCCACCATGCTGCAGGCTGGCTTACTCAGGTGTTAGAGGGCGAGGCCTAGAGGCTAGGGCAGCTGATGGAGGGGACCCAGAGAAGGGCGCAGAGGACTGCCTTGGGAGATAAGCCACATGAGGAAAGGGACAAGGACAAGCAGGGTCAGGAGCAGGCTGGGCTGAGAAGGTTCCCACTGCCATCACCCCATGCATAGCGCCTTCTCGCAGGGCTTAGGGGTGGGAGGAGGGAGAGTGGCTGGGGCTTGCCTTCCCCAGGGGACCAGGAGCGGATGCACGAGGAGCCAGGGACTTGGTGACTCTGTTACTGTGTCTGTTACTGTTCTGTCCTGAGGCCCAGGGCTCTATTGGGGCTGCAGCAGCGAAATGGCCTGCCAGAGTTGGAGGGGGGCACTGAAAAGCCTTGGGGAACAGTCCTGCAAAGGCGGGTTGCTGGGTGGGCCCACTCGGGAGCCTGTAGAGGACCTCCCATACTTGGCAGGCAGGTTAGCAGCAGGGGACCTTGGGAAAGTCAGGGGTTTTTCTGCAGGTGAGTGTTCTGGAGGGCTGGGTCCCTGTAGTACCAGCGGCCTGTTTCTGGGTACTCAGCTGTGGCTGCTGGCTCCCCTCTCTCCAGTCCCACAAGGTTCATGATCCAGGGCTTCTGGAAGGCAGTGAACATCTCAGTGTACCGTCCACTATTGTTGTACATCATTTCTGTCAGTCAGCTCACTGGAACATTGTGTGTTCACTCCGCACATGCTGTGGCCACTCGCTTGCGTGGACCATGGGCAGTGAATGGGTTTCCCCACGCAGGCCACACACAGTGGGCAGCCTGGAGGGATGGCGGTGTCTCCCGGGGAGAGCTGCCCACTTCCAGCCCAATGGCAGCTCGGCCCTGGGAGGCACTTGGGGGTCAGCCTAAGGGGCAGTTCGCTGTCTCCATGCAGGTCGGGACCCTTCGAAGTGCGAGCTGACCTCGAAGAATCCATGGAATTCGTGGACCCTGGTGTCGCTGGAGAGTCCGAGGAGAGCGGAGATGAACGTGTAAGTGATGAAGAGACAGACCTGGGCACAGACTGGGAGAACCTGCCCAGTCCCCGGTTTTGCGACATCCCCTCCCAGCCTGTGGAGGTGTCCCAGAGCCAGAGCACCCAGGTGTCCCCACCCATCGCCAGCAGCAGTGCGGGCGGCATGATCTCCTCCGCTGCTGCCTCGGTGACCTCGTGGTTCAAGGCTTACACCGGCCACCGCTAGTGTGCGTGCACCTGCCACGGCAGCCAGCCAGCTCCCAGCGTCGGCTCCCAGGCTCACAGTGCCCTGAGATGCTAAGTCGGCGTCTGCAACAGCAAGAGGTGGAACTGCTATTAGTTGTTTGAACCATGGACACACACAGGTTTGTCAGGTGATCCAGGAGGGTGACCCCAACTAGAACCCAGGGGTCAAAGGTCCCCCTCCTCTAGCTGCAGGCAACTGCTGCTGTTGTCCCCTGGGGCTTCCTCAGGCCCTGGTTGCTCAGACTGTTCCCCAACTCTTAAGTTGTAGACTTTGGTTGAACCACAGGAATTGGTTCTAACCGATTAGGACTTAAAAGATACAAACTGTTTATAGGGTTTATCTTTATTCCCTACAACTTTTGTTTTGTTTTTTGTTTTGTTTGTGCAGAGAACCAGCAGGCAGGTTCAGATATGTGCTTGGTTTGTCGTTTGGCTGTTTTGGTTGTTGGGTCAGGGTTTTGGTTAGGTTGGGCAGGGAGGGCTTTTGTGGTGGTTACAAATCATTTCACCTGCGCCGTTCTGGCGCAGCTCATCTGACATCCCCGCATTTCTGTCCCCCACGCACCAAAGAAATTCAGGCCTTTCCTTCTGGACAGCTCCACCGGCAGAAGGCCGAGCTGCAGTCATGTCCTGGAGGCCGTGCCCGAGTCTCCGGGCTTCTGAGTGCCCGCCGCTCATTCCTTGTTTGCAATGCACTGTGTGCATTTTGAAATTGATCTTATTTGAAATTAACCTTCAGTGATCCCAGAGCAAGCTAACCACCTGTCTGGGCACAAGTCATGCTCGGTGTCCCCGTTTGGCCACGGGGAGTTAGCAGGGGCGTGTTCGCAGGCAGAACCCCCAAGCTAGTCTGTTTCCTAGAGGTCTGGGGGGCTTCTAGAACATCACCTGTGCTCAGAAGCGCAGAGCAGGCCCTGGGGACAGCCGGGGACAAGAAATTTTCCCCTCATCAAGAGATCATTTCAGTTCATGTGTCGTCATTCTGTCAGTGACAATCTTACAAGGAAACTGAGAGGCATTATGTACAACTATGTAAGTAGATTTATTTTTTCATTTTCAAATAACTGCAAAAAAAAAAAAAAGTCCAATGTAACAACTACAAAAAGAAACCCCGTGGGAAATTCCTAACAGGCACTACTGCTCCCACCTTGTACCTCTCAGGAGCCTGGTGGCGCCCCAGACATGCCCGGGGCCCTGCTGGCCGCCTCCCTTCCCCAGAGGTGCTAACTAGCTTTCGCTGTAGCGTGGGGGAGGGGTCGTAGAAGAGATCAGTCATGTGTCGCAGGGAGCCCTGGGGTCCCGAGCTTTAGGGAATCCCCACACGGGGAGGCAGCAGGCTGTTGGCCTGGGGCTCTCTGGTGTCATCATTTGGAGGCAGCCTCACTGTCATGGCTGCCGCCTCCCGTTCCCCTGCCCAGTTCTGGCACCCGGAGAGCGGCTGTGCAGGCTGGACACAGGCCGGAGTTAGCCTCCCAGGGCGCCGTGCGCGTGGGGAAAACGGGTGTGTGGATGGAGAGTAACTCAGTCAGACTTACAAGGCTGAGGAAGTTCGGGGGGAGGGTGTATTTTGTTATTGATGTCAATTCGAGGCACTTTCTGTAGGGTTAGGCGAGCACCAGCATGCCGGCCTACACTGCTGAAGTATCTTGGGTTTCGTTCTTTTGCACTGGATGCACCCTGTAAATACTACATCCACATTTCAGCCACTGTGGTTTCTGCTGCTGCTCACTGAGCTCTGCCATGTAGGGCCGGAGCCGGATGGAAACGGATCTTGGGGACAAAAAGGAAGCTGGATTTTGTTTTTGTTTTTAAACAAAAAGCCATAGAACTTGGGTCGTGTTTTTCCATTTTAAAATGATTTCTTGAAACAAGGTAATACTAGTGAAAACCCACAGGTACCAAATAGCCTGCCTGAAAAGGTCTGCTAAAGGCCTTTTCCTGTGATGGACTGTAATGAAGTTTGCACGGCTGAAAGCCGAGCTGAGGGCATGAGGGTCCCGATTCACAGGCAGAGGAGTGTGGCGGGTGGCGCCACCCGAGCTGCGGGGACGGCCCTCCACTCTGCCACTTCCACTGGTTTGAGTCACATGTTTTCTAGATTTGAATTGTATTACTGCAATAAAACTTTTAACAGGATTTGGCTCATGCGTCCATCTTTTGCATTGTCCTGCTACACTACGGGACGCGCGAGGAGGAGATCTTACCATTTTCAAGAACATGCATTTATACCTTCGGGCGCTCATCCTACAGGGCAGGGAGGCATCACCAGACTCCGCGTGGCTTCTGAAGACAGCCGCCCAAGGACACATTTCCTCCCCTTTCTAGCAGGTTTCCTGGCAGGAAGATGGGTCTGCAGCATAAGCAACTAGCGTGACCCTCTGTTTTGGTTAAGATGGAAGTATTTTGGAAGAGACATGCCAGCCAAACCAAAGATAATTGACAGATTAAAGGAGCAATCTAACGGTTGCCTTCCAAGTTGGGTCCGTGCCTAGTACATACCCGGGGAACCCTGGCTTCTGTGGGGGCTTGGCCTTCAGCACCTGCATGTGTCCCCAGCTTTGCTGCTCAGTGCAGTGCATGCAGTTACAAAATTGGCCTCACGGGGGCGCTTGTTGGAAACAGGATTATAGAGTGACACCGCAAGATGATGACTGCCTGGGAGGCGCAGGTGCGGGTCACCCACTGAGTTAAGGAAGATGGGTGACCATGAGAAACACCGAGGATAGAAGAAGGCAGGTACTGCCCACATCACCTGTCCTCACTCCGTGCTGGGACAGTGCAGAGGCCTTACCTCCCACCTCGGGGAAGGGAGGGGAACGGAAGGGTGGACCTCACATATCAAACCCGGTTCCAGATGCGCCTGGACCAGCTTCACCCTACCGCACCGCTGCCGCACCCCCCACCACCACCTCTAGCAAACTGAGCAAGACTCGCCACCAGGGAGTACACTGGGAAAGAGCTTGAGGACTCGGCCTTGGCGCTAACCCAGCACCAGAGGCGTATTCCCTGAGGCCACTGCTTTCCATCGGAGCTATGGTGCCTCCCCAGGCATCCAGGGGAGACCTGCACCCGGGTGGGACAGATGCACTTTGCTATCACTGCCAGCTTCACACACACCTCACTGTATGTACCCCATGCCCCCAGCAGATTGGCCAGACTGGTGTCATCTGGGTCATGAAGGGACTGACCTAATCACCCCTCTGCCAATGATGGGCAGATCCATAGGAACCAGGGGACCATGTCTTGGCTGTCAGTACCAGGCTGGTCAGACCCAACACCGGTCAGATTCTGACTGTCCCTGCCCTGGGTCCGAGGACAGCTCCTCTCGGTCAGCCCCTAGCCCTGGATTCCAAGCAGCGCCCATCTTGGCAGCACGTTCTCAGCCCATGTGGGAGCTGCAGGCCCACCTGCCTTGTGCACTGATCTCGGTGGGCTGTGAATGCAGGGTTATGTAGTATTCTAGCATCAGGGGCCTGCTGGGGGAGACCACCCCTTCCCCCTTTTCAGAGAGGTCCCTAGTTCATTCCGAACACCACAGCAGTGAACAGCAAGGCACAACCATGGGTCCGTCTCATGCTGATAGGCCTGACCCCAGGCTCAGAGGAAAGAGAGAGCTTGAGATGTCTAGAAAAGACACCCCAACCAAAGCCAGATTACAAAAGCTGGACCAACTCGTTGCACAACCAACACTGCCAGCAAAGGCCAAGGACTTGCAGGCAACCTTGACCTCACGTAACCGTAAGATGCCAGCGGGCAACCAGAGCAGCAGATGATAGTTGAAACTTGAGGTGAAGGATGCAGAGTAGCTGTTTTAGGGAAAAGCACTGAACTGCACAGAGAAAGTATCTAGCATTCGAGTACATCTCACAACAAACTTGACAGATGGAAATACATTTTTTTAATCCAATAAAATTAATAGAAGAATTAATGAGCTAAGAGCCAGGCTATTTGAAGATGAAGTGGGGAGAAAGAAGCAATGAGGAGAGCTAACAGGAACACTGGGGATGCAAAACTAACTTCCTGAGAAGCAGAAGGGAGTGGGGGACTGCAGACTGGGCAGAAACCCAGCACATTCAAGGAAGAAACAGCAATCGCAGAATTCATAGAGTTGCCCTGGGTATGGGTCCGAGGTGACCGGTCAGAGTGACCTCAAGACAAAAGAACCCTGCGAAGCAAAACAGGATTCTCAAAGCAGTCACATACCCTGACAGTGAGGTCACCCCTTGCAAAGTCCATGAACACGCCACTTTATTTTTCTTTTATGAGTGATTGGTTAACTTGAAATGTAGAAAGGGAGAGAGGCTGAGAGCTCTTCCATCTGCTGGTTCACTCTCCAGATGGCCACAATGGCTGGGTCTGCACTAAACTGGAGCCCGCAGGCCAGCTTTCCCACGTGGGTACAGGGGCCCAAGCCCTCAGACCATCTGCCGCTGCTTTCCCAGGAGCCACAGCAGGGAGCGACACTGTGGCATAGCACATAAGGATGCTTCCAAGGGCATCAGCATTCCATTTGGGCACTGGTTCTAGTCCCAGCTGCTCCACTTTCTGTCCAGCTTCCTGTGCATAGCCTGGGAATACAGCAGAGGCAGCTCAGGTGCTTGGGCCCCTGTACCCATGTGGGAGAGCTCGAAGAAGCTCCTGGCTTTGGACCAACGCAGCTCGGGTTCTTGTCATTGGGAGAGCAAAGCCCTGGACAGAAAATCCCTGACTCTCCCTAACTCTGTCAGAGAAATAAGGCGAAAAGGGAGCAGCCATGACCTTCACCTATATGGGACGACTGTTCCTATTGTCAACTTATTTCAGAAGGCTTTTAAAAAATATTTTTATTAGAAGGACAGATTTACAGGACACACAGCAATTTTCCATCTGCTGGTTCACTCCCCTGATGGCTGCAAATGCTGGAACTGAGCCAATCCAAACCCAGGGCCAGGGTCTTCCATGTGGGCATAGGGTCCCAAGAATGTGAGCCATGCTGCACTTCTTTCCCAGACCTTAAGCAGGGAGCTGGATCACAAGTGAAGCAGCCAGGACATGAACTAGCACCCATATGGGATGCTGGCACCACAGGTGGAGTATTAGCCTGATAAGCCACTGCCCTGGTCCCTCCAGTAACGTTTTAAATAAAAGCAGGTCAGGTGCAGCTATGCAGTGGCTCAACTAGCTAATCCTCGGCCCGCAAGCACTGACATTGCCTACAGGCACTGGTTCACATCCCGGCTGCTCTGTTTCCCATCAGCTCCCTGCTTGTGGCCTGGGAAAGCAGTAGAAAATGGAACCCTGTACCCATGTGGGAGTTCCAGAAGAAGTTCCTTGCTCCTGCTTTCAGCTCAGATCTGACCATTACAGTCATATGAGGAGTGAACCAGTGAATGAAAGATCTTTGTATAAATTTGTCTTTCCAATTAAAAAAAAAGGTCGGGCCAGCTCTAGGCATAGATTAAGCAAAGTCTTATGGAATCCTGTATGATCTCTGGTTCATGTCCCAGTGGACCCACTTCCCATCCAGCTCCCTGCCTGTGACCTGGGACAACAGTCGAGGACAGCCCAAAACCTTGGGACCCTGCACCCGTGTGGGAGACCTGGGAAGAAGTTCCTGGCTCCTGGCTTTGGATCAGCATGGCTCTGGCCGTTGTGGCCACTTGGGGAGCGAATCAACAGACAGATCTTTCTGTCTCTCCTTCTCTGTATATCTGCCTTTCTAATAAAAATAAATCTTTTTTAAAAGTCTAAATTAGAGGGAAATAATTGAAAAGCACAAATAAAGACTTAAACCACTAAAAATCTCTCAAACCAGAGAGCTGATCCTTTGAAAAAGATAACAATCAACACTTTGAAATTTGCATGTCAGCTACAGTGAGCTGTCACTCCAGTCAGACTGGCTATTAACGGGAAAAAATTGCAAGTGCTGGCTGGGAGGTGGAGCCAGAGGAGCCTGGTGGTGCTCCAGCTCACCACTGTGGGACCCAGGCTGGGGGCTCTTCAAAAGGAAAGAAAAGCATAACTTCGGTCCAGCGCAATAGCATAGCAGCTAAAGTCCTCACCTTGAATGCACTGGGACCCCATATGGGCACCAGTTCTAATTCCGGCAACCCGCTTCCCATCCAGCTCCCTGCTTGTGGCCTGGGAAAGCAGTCGAGGATGGCCCAATGCTTTGGGACCCTGCACCCACGTGGGAGACCCAGAAGAAGCTCCTGATTCCTGGCTTCGGATTGACTCAGCTGTGGCCATTGTGGCCGCTTGGGGAGTGAACCAGCGGATGGAAGAGCTTCCTCTATGTCTCTCCTCTCTGTATATTTGCCTTTCCAATAAAAATAAATATTAAAAAAATAATAATAACTGTCACCCTGTGACTCCACAGTCCCACTACCAGCTAAGTGTCCACGGAAAACCAGTCTGCCCAAGAGACACGCGCGCTGCCAAAGTTTAGTACAGTGCTGGTCACAATAACCAAGAGATGCAAACAGCCAAACTGTCCATCAGCTGACAGAGGCATCAAAAACAAGTGACACATGCATATGATGTAATGCTACCTAGCCCCCCTTGTCACTGCCAGCAAGGTAAGTGGAACTGGAGGTTGGTATGTTAACCAGAAGGCACCAAGCATGACCTTCTTGGTGAAATCTCAAAAAAGGTAGCAGAGAAATGAAAGCGTTTGGACCAGCATGGTAGGATATGAGGTTAAGCCATTGCCTCCAATGCTGGCATCCCATGGTGCTGGTTCAAGTCTAGGCTACTCCACTTCCCATCCAGCTCCCTGCTAATGTGCCTGAGAGAGCAGAGGAGGATGACCCATGTCCTTGGCCCCCTGCACCCATGTGGGAGACCTGGAAGAAGTTTCTAGCTCCTGGCTTTGGCCTCACCCAACCCTGGCAGTTGCAGCCACCTGGGGATGGAAGATGGCGCTGTCTCTCCCTCTCTCCACAAGTCTGCCTTTCAGAATAAAGCTTAAAGAAATGAAGAGTGCAATGAAGCCAGCAGGGGCAAGGCAGGGATGAACTGGATCAGTGCTTAGCCAGAAAGAGCAAGATGCCCTGGTGTTAGAACTCTCAGATCCTGTGTGGGACAGCACAGGGGAGTGGCAGCCATGGGCACTTAGTGTGAAAATCAGGTGCCTGCTGGCCCTCACATTCCAGGCCAATGATGGCACCTTGGAAGGCAGCAAATGATAGGTACAGTGGCTGGGTCCCTGTTGGATGGCAGGGACGCCTGAACCAGTTCCTGGCTCCCTGACATAAGGGGGAATGCAACCAGGAGGAAGAGAGGATGCTGAATGCTTGCAACATGAAGAAACGTTTGGGAAACAGGTTTTCCTGATCAGACATTATCTCTTGGGTACTGGAACATCACTTAGTACCCTAGAAACACAGCTTTTCAGATGGCAGACATTTTAAACGTTCTAAGCCCCACCGCATCTTTGTCAAGGGAGCCCAGCAGGTGGGGCTAACACGACACGCCTGTGCAATTTCACATTCTCTACCAGCCTCCTTAAAAGCACAGACACCAACAGGTGTGACCTGCATTTTCATCCAGGCTGTCCCAAAGCGCTGTTTGACTGCGGGAGCAACTGAGATAAGCCATACCTGTTCTCTTGTGCGAGCTTCGCCTTGGACTGGCCAATGTCTGCCACTGGAGCCTGCCGGCCGTGAGCCCACGTGGGCGCTGAGGGGCGAGGGGTGTGGAGCGTTTTGAGAGCAGAAGCCAAGAAAGGGCACACTGCGGTAGTCTTGAGATGCTGTGGAAGGGCAGGGAAAGGTTACTGTCACAGCAGGGACTCCAGTCCCCCACCAGCCGCCTGTGGAGTCTCCCGCTGGTCCTCCGCCAGGCACTGGGAACCCTGTGGGTAGGCCTGCAGCTGGCCTGCACCTTGGAGTCTCAGCAGGGCCCAAGTTGGTCCTGCGTTAAGCCTGAGGCATGATGGGGCAGCTCCGTAGAGGGCAGGGAGCCGGGTGGGGGCTGCACGGGGATGGCTTACCCAGACTCTGGAGTGCTCAAAGTGGAGGGGCCTGAGGCCAAGACCCCTGGCTGCCCGTGGAAAGGTCAAAGGTTGTGTGTCCAGCCCACCTCATGGCTTAATGGAGAGGAGCCTGTGCCGTGCCATGATGTTAGGTTCTGTGCGCCAAGCGCACCCCCTCCAAAACTGCAAACCATGGACCGGGCCACAGGTGCCACAAATCCTGCGTTCTTCCCCTCCTCGGGCCACAGGTGCCACAAATCCTGCGTTCTTCCCCTCCTCAGGACTGGGGGTGGCCAGGAAACCATTTTGACTTTACTGAGGAATCTCCCGAACCTGATCCTTGCTGGCAACCACCTGGGCCCCTACAATGTCTCATGCCGCGGGGACAGTGGTGTGATGAAGGGTCCCTTCAATCATAGTACCCGTTGGCTAAGAGACAGATAGAAGGGGCTGCTCTTCCCCAAGCCAGGGAGCCCCTAGCCCCTGCAGATTCCTGGGCTGGGTAGTGGGCCCAGGGGAACTCAGAGCTAACTCCAGCCACCTGGCCCTCCTCCCCCACCTGCAAGTCACTGATCCCTGCTGTGCTTTATCCAGCCATCCAGAAAAAGCATGTAGCAGGATCTTCTAAAGTTGAACACTTCAGTAACCCACCTTAATTCAAAATGAATTTTAGAGGGACCAAAAACAAATTTGTTCTGGGACCTGATCTTTGCCAACTAATGAGTGGATACAGGTGTGATGCCACAGCATAGTGAGTTAAACTACCACCTGCAGTGCCGACATTCCCATACGGTGCAGGTGTTCATGTCCAGCAGCTCCACTCTCACTGCAGCTCCCTGCTGGGAGGAAGCTAGCAAAGGAGCAGAGGATGGCTCATCCATGGGCTCCTGCACCCACATGGGAGACCTGGAGGAAGCTTTTAGCTTCTGACTGGCCCAGCTTTGGTGATTGTGGCCACTGAAGAGTGAACCGATGGAAGATTCTTTTCCTCTGTAACTCTGCCTTTTAAATAAGAGTGAGTGTATGGATGGGAGGGGCCTGCAGAGACAAGGGAGGAACATTTTGTTTTGCTGCTGTTTCTAAATCATTTATTTGAAAAGAGACTTCCTGTCTCCTGGTTCACTCTGCAAATGCCTGCAACAGCTGGGACTGGGCCAGGCCACAGCCAGGAGCCAGGAGCTCCATCCGGGTCTCCCACAGAGCTGGTATCCACGCAGGAGCCGGTCCCTAAGGGCATTTGCTCATCCCATGAGGTCGTGCCAAGATCCACCAGCGGGAGGGACTGCCACATGTCTCCTTCCCTCAGGCACTCTGTTCAGGACACAGGCATTGCGACACCAGCTCAGACACACCCAAAGGAAAAACAGGACTGGAAATACTGCTTCCCTGAGGGCCAGACCCTGCCCAGGGAGAACACGGCCCAGGACCGGTCTTTCACCCGTGCAGGCTGCCCGAGATGGAGGAGGGGTGGTCCCACGGACTGCCTGCTGAGGGTGGAAGGGCGTGGAATTGCCACAGGATAGCCACACAAGCACAGCCCACAGAGCCTGGCACAAGGACTTGCCCAGCCCAAACTGCAGGGTGAGAGCATGGAGCCCAGGCCAGGGCCCACTGCCTCCCTCCACAACACCCCCCACTGCCCACACTGCCTCCCTCCACAACACCCCCCACTGCCCACACTGCCTCCCTCCACAACACCCCCCACTGCCCACACTGCCTCCCTCCACAACACCCCTCACTGCCCACACTGCCTCCCTCCACAACACCCCCCACTGCCCACACTGCCTCCCTCCACAACACCCCCCACTGCCCACACTGCCTCCCTCCACAACACCCCCCACTGCCCACACTGCCTCCCTCCACAACACCCCTCACTGCCCACACTGCCTCCCTCCACAACACCCCCCACTGCCCACACTGCCTCCCTCCACAACACCCCTCACTGCCCACACTGCCTCCCTCCACAACACCCCCCACTGCCCACACTGCCCATGCAAACCCAGCCGCACCATGCATGAGGGGTTCCCCAGCCAAGAGTGCCCCTCCTTCAGGCTCCTCCTAGGTAGGGAGTGTGGGAACCTGTAGTCCCACGGCCCAGGGTGCTGGGAGCCCCAGCGCGGTGCGGCCAGACAATCCCCGAGTTCCCGAGGTGCCCAGTCCTCCCCTAGCCATCTTAACGCTAAGGTCGGCTTCACAAGGCCTTTTAAAGGCACATATTCATCTTTTTGCCCTTTATCCATTTCCAGTTCTGTCTCCTTCCTTGACTTTTAGGCCTCATCACAGCCTGGCTACCCCACGGGACAGGACGACTGCCCATCTTGGCTTGTGTGTTTTGCTTCAAGTGGCTCACTCAGAGTGAAGGGGAAGTGGGCACACAGACCCACCCTGCCCCGGAGCAAAAACAAAAGCAGTCTTCCGAGTAGGAATGGGAAGGAGTGGGAGAGGCTGGGTCCCCTGGCAGGTGCATGTTTCCAGGCTGGCACTGGGGAGTCCCACAGCACGTTGTTCTGAGCACCTCCCACCCCCCACTGTGGTACTCTCCGCCAGGGCAGCCCCGCGCAGGACAGGTCCTCTGGGTCCCACACGCCTAGGGGTGCATGGTGGTCCTACCACACACTCTGCTTTGCACACGAGTTCCCCGTGGAAGCCAGCGCAGCAATAACTAACTCAAGAGCTGAGGCACCGGCCCCACCACGCCACTCCACATACCCTCTTCTACCCTGAAGCGCGAGTCCCACTGAACCCTCCCTTGGGCAGTCAGCCGGGCACACTCCCTTGGCTCAGACCACCTGCTCAGCATGGAGACGCCCCCTTCAGCTCCTGCACCCGCTGCTGCTGACGGTTCTGCAGTGGCAGCAGCAGGAACTCTCCGTGAAGCCACTCTGTCCCGACAGCCACTTTCTGGCTCAGTACTTCCCAGTCCCACCAGGCAACACAACAGGACCCCCTGGTCCGAGCAGTGGTTACTGTGCCTCTCCTCAAACAAACCTGGCTGAAGTGGGAATCCGAAAGGACCAAGGGAAGACGCGCCACACGCCTGGTCTGTTCACATCAATCAAGGAGGGGAAACTCTAGGCCCATTTAAAATGCATGTTTTTATTGAAGCTTAAAAAAAAATTGCAACCAAAGAATAAAGTAAACAAGAATGTTTATAATCTGACTATATAATTCTCTCATTCTTGGTGGATCACTAAAATATAACAGATTGTTCTCTATGCTAATTGGAAGGTTGTCCAGTTAAACCATCATTTGGTATCCTTTGAATAGGGTAACCCTTAGCTATTTAGTCTCTTCCCAGAAACATTCATAGATTACACAGGAAACATTCATAGTTTATTTAGGCAATATTCATATTTTATACAGAATGTACAAATTTGAGACAATAAAAAAAAATCACACAATTCGAGCCGCAACACTACCCTAGCCACTGTGGTGATTATGGTGTTCCGCTAGCATCCGTAATATACAGCGGGGCTCTCATCGCGTCACGTACGGAGGGCAAAGCACTCGTCTACAGGGGAAGGGAAAGGCGCCCGGGTTTAATGTGCACTTTCACAGCCCTAGGAAAACACAACCACTATATACACTGTAAACACCGCAGGGCACGACAGCCATCTCCCACCGCAAACACCACGCTCCCGGACCAGGCATACAGGGTTCAAAGGTAAGGTGCTGACTCTCCCCGGGCAAGCACACTGTCCAGCCAGGGTCCGCAGGCCCCCCAGGGGACATCATCCCATGACTTCAAGGACGCCACCGATGCTCTGACCCCTCCGAGGGGCCTGCCTGCAGAGTCTGCAGCAAATTCTCAGCAACGTCCTTGACAGCATCCGCCCCATCCTTGGAGGATGGGCAGCAGCTAGGAAGACAAGTTCACAGCCAAGTGCATCAAGCCGCGGGGCATCAGGCCGGCTCCACAGTGAGGCATCCCCAGGAGCAACACGACCACTTCTGTCCAACTTGTACGTAGATTCAGAAAATGCCTGCGTGCCAGAGGTCCCGGTCCCGGTCCCAGTGGACCTCTCCAGAGTGACACCTGGTCAGCAAGGCCCACAGTGGTTCCCGGCCGGGCCTTCGGCTGCCTCCCTGTGCTGCAAGTCAGTAGTCCTCCTCGGTGTCGGTGCCCTTGGCTTTCTTGTGAATCGCCCGGTTGAAGCTGTGGCAAGCAGGGACCCAGTGATTGTCATGGAGCCCCAGCTTACAACCAGGGAAGGCCTTCTGAGAACGGTGGCAGCACATCCAGTACCCGGGCCCATAGGGCAGGGCCTGGCAGTAGGGCTTGGGGTGCCACCGGCAGAGGGACACGTCCCCTTTCACATATTTCTTCTTGCATTGCTTGCAAGGATCCTCCCTGTAGCGTGGATCTCGGACCCAACGGGAATCCGCTGGCCGGATGTTGTAGTACTCGATGATGAACTTGAAGTAGCAGCAGGTACACTTAAGAGCTACGAGGCTCTTGGTGGGCAGTAACCTGAAGATTTTCACCATAATGTGGTGGGGCAGAAAAGCCATGTACTGCTGAGGCTCCAAAAGTTGCTGGATTTTGAACCTCGTCTCCAGAAAGTCATGGGACACCTGCTTCTTGCAAGCGGAGGCCTCCAGCACGGGCAGGGGCGGCTTGGCGGGAGAGGCCAGGGACACGCCGGGCTCAGCGGCAGTGCTCTGGCCTTCGGGGTCAGGGTCGGCATGCCCCTCGGTGGGGGTGTCAGGCTCTGTGGCTGCCGAGGGCTCTTGCATTGTGCTTTCGTTCGGCAGGGCACAGGGTGCCTGGTGCTGAGCAGGTGGCAGGAAGAAGAGCATCCCTGGAAGAGGGTCCTCGCAGGCGGCTAACGGAGAGGGCTGGCCGGCCTCCACCTTGGCCACGGTGATGCGAATGCACACAGACTCTTTCTTTCGCGGCTTGGGGCTCTGGCCACCCAGCGGCTCAAGCTCCCGACTCCCACACTCGCCAGCACCCTGGGCTGATTCGGCGGCTTGGGGGCAGGTGTGAGGAGGACACGGAGGCCTCAGGAGTTCCTCTGTCATTTCCACATCATACCTGTCGCTGCTCTTCACGGTACTTGGCTGGCCTGGCTCTAATCCTGGGCAGCTGGGGTGGAAGTTGCCACCCACGGGCAGTGGGGGGCAGCCCCGGGGGCCGCCATCCCATGCACGCTCCCCCACAGGGGAGCAGTGGTCCACGGACACAGAGCGTGCGGGACTCAGGCGGGTGCTGGGGGCCTCTGGGATGCCACGGCATGTCTTGGTATCCTCAGCTTGGGCACCAGTGGCTAGCAGCACCCTGCCCACGTGCCGGCGGAAGCTGTTGTTGCGCGAGAGGCTGCCGGCCTCACGCTGGCTCTGCTGTTTCAGGCACTCCGACTCCAGCCTAGCCACCATGTCCAGGACACGCACTGGTTCGCTCGGTGGCTCCCCAATCTCGGGGCTTCCCCTTCCCGCGGGTTCCTCACCAGCTCCTTGGGCCCCGCAGGGCTCTGAGGACAGGGTCCCGGTGCGGGGTTGGCCATTCGGCCTGGCGATGGCAGAGGAGCTACTGCAGGTCTTTGCACAGCTGGCCAGCAGGGCGCTGGCCCGCTGCTCCAGCAAGGCCACCATCTGGATGACAGAGAGCGGCCTGCTGGCCTGGCCACCCTCACTGCCATCACTCCCAGGTTGCAGGGTGCAGAGCTCAGCGCTACACGCACAAGGCTCAGGCGGGCAGCTCCTGCCGCTCACGTCCCGCATCCTTTCTAACTGGATCTTGGCCTTTTTAAGCTCCCCTGACTTTTTCCTTCTTTTAGTAGCTCGCCCATCGATATCCCAGGAGCTTTTGATTTTCATTGATCCTATCCGATTGCTGCACTGGTGGGCCGCGAAGAAGGCGATCTTCTCCTTGGTATTGCCCGGCCTCACAACAGCCCAGATATCGAGTGGCCCGTCGGCGGGCTCGCCCTGATGAATGGTTGTAGATGGCGCATTCTTCTTAGTCTTGACATCCAGGCCGTTCTCTACAGGGCTCTGCCCACTCATTCTGCACAGGACATTTGGGGGAAGGATCCCCAAAGGCTGGCGGGCCGAGGTGCTGGCAGGTGTATGCCAAGGGAAGGTTGGCTTCTGGCAGGCGGCTCTCTGTGGGGCTTCCTGGCCGGCCTTTGCAGGGCTCATAAGAGTCTCCAGCAGTTCCCTGCGGGCTTCCGGGGGGTGTTCTCCCTTCTGCGGTTTCCAATGTGGCTTCAGGTGCATACCAGAGGCCCTACAGGAAAGAAACACACACTTGATTAACAAACCAATTCTGCTCTGAGGAAAGCTCAAGAGGCCCAGGCAAGGCAGAGGAATCCTCTCTAGAGACTCATTAAGCCTTCGCCACCTCTCACTGCAGCCAGCTTTGAAGTATAAATCAAGAACAAACGCAAAATGATGAGTTGCAGTTTTGTACAGGAAGAATATATGCTGATTTTCAAGTATGGATTTACATTTTATACATCAAAACAATTCTTTAGGGGGGTCATGGTTGTGGCATAGCGGCTGAAGAGAATCCCATATAGACGTGGGTTGGGTCCTACTGCTCCACTTCCCACTGGCTCCCTGCTAAAGCAGCTGGGAAGTCAGCAGATGATGGGCTAGCTGCTCGGAGCCCTGCATCCATGTGGGAGTCCCAGGTTAAGCTCCTGGTTTCAGCCTGGCCCAGCCCTGACCATTGCGGCCATTTGGGGAGTGGGCCAGTGGATGGAAGCTCCGTCTCTTTCAAATAAAATAACAGACCATTACAACCAGCATTTTATTAGTTACAAGCAGTTTACCCAAAGTTGCTGCATTGCTCTTCCTACTGTTACGTATCTGTAGAAGGCCATGCATTTACACCCAGCCCATGGGCTCAAACCAGTGGAGTTTACACCACAGCGAGGGGGTCACTGACTGAGGTACTGAAAGCCACCCCCAAGGCCGTCACCCTGACTGGCTCACAGCAGCCTGGCCAGCCTTGTCTGCTGGCAACCTTGTCTGCTTGCACTGCTTGCTCGGCACCTCTCTGATCCACGAGCTGCCTAATTCAAATTTTTCGTTTTAGTCTTAATTTTTGAAACACAGTCATGTTTCCTACAACCACTGAAATCAAAATCAAATCAACGTGGAGCCATCTCACCCAGCTCAGGGAACAGGAGCCTGCTCCATGCCTGGCTGGAGTCAGGAGCGAGAACATGGTGGAGACCTGTGTGAGAGGCCCTGCATCTCACGAAGCAGCCAGACACGGCGCTGTTACCTTTCTGGCTCCGAGTTGGATTGTTAACTGAGGAAAAGCAATACCATAACTGAATGACTGTGTCAACCTACATGTCAAAATAGTCCACCGCCACCCAAAACATCCTGGGCTGAGAAGTGCTCTCTAGAGATAGCTGGTCTCCTGCAAACGAGTCTACAGTCCCAAATGAGAAGGGCATCAGAGGGTGGCAGAAGCCAGGGAACAGCACCTGCTGGGCCTGCCCGCTCCCCTCCCCTGGGTGGCAGGTTCAGACTCCACACTGGGTACCTCTGCCCATTTTCTTCTCATTTGCTCCACATCTTCCTCTCCGCCTGCCTGCAATGTGGCAGCCTCAGGGTAACTGCCTTCAGATGATCAGTTTCAGTTGTCAAGAGTGAAAGTGATCATCTGGAACCATCTACCTTTCATTCCAGCCTTTTCCCTCCTGGAGGGGCACACCAGGGACAGAGGGCCTCTGCATTTAAGGCAGGCACAGTTCCACCATCAAATTCTGTCATTTAATCTTTTTTTTTTTAGATTTATTATTATTATTTTTTAATTTTTATTACAAAGTCAGATATATTGAGAGGAGGAGAGATAGAGAGGAAGTGGAGCTGCCGGGATTAGAACCAGCAGCCATATGGGATCAAGGCAAGGACCTTAGCCACTAGGCCATGCTGCCGAGCCCCTGTCATTTAATCTTACAAAAAGTACCACCCACAATTTTTCAAGAACAAGGTGACATCTATAGGAATAAAAAAGACACATCCAGTGCTCTTGGTGCCAATTGCTCTGCGTTCTCATATCCGTTCAAACGCCCTAAGCAAGCAGAAACAAATGGAGTTTGTGGAGAAACCAACAAATTCTCATATAATGGTCTCATTACACAGTGTCAATAAATTTAAACTTCAGCAATGTGTGCACTGCTCTGCACTTACTGCGTGTTCTCTTCGCCCTCCTCCTCCACACATCATTTTAGGTTCTATTATTGATAGACAAGGACATGAAGAAGAAACTAAATGAGAGAAGGCCTTTGTTGGCAGTGCACCTATAAAGTGAGTCAGTTGGCACATGTGGTTGCAGCAACATGAAACAAGTGGTGACCCCAGTAAACAGAGATGCAGGAAGCAAAGTGTGATAGGAAATAAGAAAAGCCATTAAGGGCCATGACCAGGGGAGCAAGCCCTGGGAAGCAGGGCCAAGGCTGTTCAAGGACAACCGCTCTCCTTCCCTTGCCAGGCAGGAGACAAAAAGGAGCTGGCCAGCCATCGATGAGGCTGCAGAAATCTACACTTTGGCTGAAATTTGAGTTTTGGTGAACTAAGAGGATACGATTCCAGGCCCCAGGGCATCTGCTGCAGAAATCCATCATGTAAAAACTCAACCTCCCAGAGACTGCAGCAGATGCAGTTTCCCAACTCCACCTCACTGCCCCCACACGGGCCCCATGGAAACTTCCAGCCAAGTTTCCATGGTTGCCAACCTCTCCATTACAGCTTTACGTTAAAGTCTGTTACAACACAGTATTGCTCTTATGAAATTAACTGAAATGTGGATTTATAGCACATACACATCTGTGTTCCCTAGATGCTCAGAAAAAGATCCCCGGGCCCACGGAATCCCTGGGGTTTCTGTGTTCAGGTCCAGTGTCGATCTAAGAGGTAGCCAGACCTGAGGTTTGGGCTAGGGAACTGGCAACTAACAGGTGAGGTGGGACTGCCCGACAATGGTCCACAGGAAGCAGTTACTCCAACAGCCCCATAGCTTACGATGCTCATTCTAGGAAAGCACAATTCAGTCAGAGCCTTCTGACTGCTGAATCCTCCCTTCAACTCCAACTGCAACTCTTCAGAGTTGCTGTCAGCCCTGCCCACCAGACTTTCTGCTCCAGCCCTTGCACAAAGTTCCTCCGAATCCTCTCTCTGGACCACTACTCTTCTTAAAACAACTCCATGATTACATGTGGCTTTACCACTTGCATGCACACAACTCCCACTATCCGGCAGACACCTCAATGTCATCAAGAACCTACAAATGAAGCACCAGGTCCATCAGGGCAGGAGGGGCCCTTAGATCCCTGGCTCCTGGCCCCACACCCCATCACCAGCTCAGGAAAACATGCACAGCTTTCCAGCGTGTGCCCGGGTTCACACGGCGGCCTTATCTCTACCCCCTGGTGTGAGCCGAAGAAGGCCTCCCTCTATCATGCCCTGCCGGCTGCCTGGAGCCACCCCAGCCCCTATCTGCTCTACTTCTGCCTCACCCTTCCTACCTCACACTCCGGCAGCTGGGCCAGAAAAGGGGGTGGTCACAGCCAATCAAATCATAAGATACAATTTTAACACAACCAGAGCAGCCTCCAAACACTTTCTTACAAACATCCAGCACTGTATTCACTCAGTATCAGAAATTCACTAACGGCTCTGACCTGGATCTTCTGCTCAGCAGCTACCCTTAGGAAACAACAAAGTAAATGAATAATTACAGCACAGGTGATGTGTTGAGGGGAGAGGGCAGGAAGGTGCATGTGACAGGAGAGGGGGGTCACTAGTATCAAGCCTGGTCTCAGGGTGCAGGGTCAGATCAGAGAAGCTTTTGAGGCAAAACCATGATGCTAAAGGCTAAAGGCATAGGAGCCCAAAAGCTCACGATGCCACGGAACTTGGGGGGCAGCTGAGAAACACAGAGCATGAGGGAGTGCAGACTGCGGAGATGCTCAGACAACATGTGAACAAATAGCAAGAACCAGAGGAGCCCACGGAGTGACTTAAAATATAGAAGGAGGACACGCAGGGGGAGTGATGGGTCCCTTAGGAAGAGTACAGCCCCCTGCTCCGCCCAGGGGAGGGCAAGGTGGCCAGGCGGACCTCGAGTCGGGGAGCAGGGAAGAGCAGCCCCCAGAGAGGTTGTGAAGCCATGGTAAGATAGCAACCCAGCACCGCACTGTCCTGGGCCTCGCCAAGATCAACAGGGGAAGAGAAGGCAGCTGTACAGAGGTTCAACAAGCAGCAAGTTTCCTGGAATACAAGTCTGTCCAAGCTATTCCACGACTAGCATGTACTGCTTTTGTGACCAAGGCCACCTACACCATGTGCAGTCCTGAAGGGGGCTGTCTCGGGGTACATCTATGGCCCTAGAGCATGCCAGGAATGTGGTGAGAAGTAAAAACAAACCAATTAAAACACAATTTCACTCCAGTGGAAGCTGAAAGCTGGCTTCCAAGAATTTTGGTATTCCATTTGGACTCCAATGTCTAATTGCATTTCCAAAAATCTGGATAAACTCTCACCTACATAGTATTCAATCCCAATATAAACCAACAAAAGACAGCCAAATATAGACAGCCAAATATTATTTTCTTTTCTTAAAAAGCGGGGGTTATAAATGCTAGGCTAAAGAACAAGACTGACTCTCTCCATAGAGAGTGAACTTGACCCCTGAGGAGATAACTGGCAGCCTTTACTTAGCGGGATAGGCCATGGCTGCTGACAGACAGAGGCCTACTTGCTAACTTGTCACTCTTACTCTTCAGCCTTGCCGGTGAAAACAGGTTGGAAGATAAACCATTTCCTATTCTTCTGCTTCAGTAAAGGCACAGGAATTCTGATTCTAGAAGGGGTCCTTCATTAGCGTCTTAAGAACCAGAAGTCTGTAGCAAGCAAAGCCACCAGCTGCCACTTGACTGCTGTGTCACCTTCCAGAGCCTCCAGGCCCGTCAAAGGGTTTTCATCTTTCCAATTAGGTCCATTTTTTTTCTTTTTAAAATTTATTTTATTTTTATTGGAAAGTCAGATACACAGAGAGGAGGAGAGACAGAAAGGAAGATCTTCCATTCATTGATTCACTCCCCAAGCGGCCACAACAGCTGGAGCTGAGCTAATCTGAAGCCAGGACCAGAGTCTTTTCTGGGTCTCCCACGTGGGTGCAGGGTCCCAAGGCTTTGTGCCATCTTCGACTGCTTTCTGGGCTACAAGCAGGGAGCTGCATGGGAAGCAGGGCTGCCAGGATTAAAATCAATACTGGGGCCCATTTTTTCTTTTTAAAGATTTTTTTAAAATTTTTATTGGAAAGTCAGATTTACAGAGAAAAAGGACAGAGAGAGACAGAGATCTTCCATCTGCTGGTTCTTGCCCTAAATGGCCTTAATGACGGGAGATGAGCTGACCCGAAGCCAGGAGCCAGGAGTTCTAGGTCTCCCATGAGGGTGCAAGGTCCCAAGGCTTTGTACCATCTTCTACTGCCTTCCCAGGTCACAGGCAGGGAGCTGGATGGGAAGTGGAGCAGCCGGGACATGAACTGGTGCCACATGCGATCCCAGTGCAAGGAAAGGTGATTTAGCCACTAGGCTATTGCACCATTTTCTTAGAACACCATGTAAGCACCCTGCCCAACTCTCCGCAACAGTGACTTACGCAGCAGACCTGCCCCTCAGTGCTTTGTAGAAGCAGAGATTTCTTCCAGAGCCACTCTCCTGACCCAGGTGTCTACACCATACGCCTGGTGGAGTGCTGAGCAGGTACGCTCAATTCCAACAGAGCACCTAAAAAAGCCCAAGGAGGACTGTTTCTCAAACCAAGCTCCAAACTGCCAGGACAACTTTCTCAGGGCGAGAATTCACCTCTTTTGAAGGAATATTCTCAAGGGCCAGTCCACAGAACCTGTGATCTTCGCCTTAGGAAGCCTGGGCGGTTCTGCACAATAAAAACACCCCTGTGTCATCTGTGAACAGCAGCCAGTAACTCCTGTAACCACACACTCTTACACTCACAGCTGTCACCTCAGTGTACACAAGGATAAATACTGTGCCTACTTGATTCAAGGTTACTTAAAAGACCAAACAAAGCCACCTTCCAGAAAATAAACTAAGGTTTACCATTTGCTTAATGAGGGCAGAAAAATATTCAAAATATATTTTAAAAAGGAGTGTGACTAGCTTAGGACAGTCCCTGCGTTTGCCCTTTTACTGCAATCACAGTAGAAGCAACTTCCCAAAAGGTCCGACACTACGGCCAAACTCTGGAGTTGTGATACTATTCAATCTTACGTGTGTCTCCTTATGCCTCCCACCACCAATTTTTTGCAGTAGGGAGGAAAGCAGAGGGCATGGACACTGGCTCAGCCTGTTGAGACCTACTAACTCACAGTTCAGGGTGGAGACACGCTGAAGAACCACTTCTGGTCACCCTAACCACGCACACCCAAGTTACCCATTCAATCAAGGGGACCACTAAAAGTCCTTTCCTATTGCTCCTGTGACGTAATATTAACCCACCAAACCAGGACATCGCATTTACTGATACCTAAGCAGATGAGAAATTTGTATTTCCTACATGTCACTAAAATGAACATCCATAATCAAGAACCACTATTTTTATTGGAAAGACAGATTAGACTTATGGACAAAGGAGAGACAGAGTAAGATTTTCCAACCGCTGGTTTACTCCACAAGGGTGCAGTGGCCAAAACTGAGCCAATCCAAAGTCAGGAGCCAGGTACTTCCAGATCTCCTACACAGATGCAGGGTCCCAAGGTCTTCAGGCCATCCTCGACTGCTTTCCCAAGCAACAAGCTGGATGGGAAGTAGAGCAGCTGGGACACAAACTGGTGCCATACGGGATCCTGGTGCTTGAAAGGGGAATGCATTAGCCAGTTGAGCCATCATCTTCCCGATTCCCCCACCAAGGAAATACTGCCCAAGACTAAGGAGCAGACTGCACACGACTGAACAAGATACCTGCAAAAGTCAGTGCTGGGATGCACCGAGCACAGCTGCAACCTGCAATGCCACAATCTCATGGCTGTGTGTTTCTGATCCGGCTCCCTGCTAATGTGCCTGGAATGGGAGTGAATGATGGTATAAGTACTTGGGCGCCTGTCACATCCGAGGGAGATCGAGACTAAGAGCCAAGCTCCTGGCTTTTGCCTGGTGTACACCATCAGCCACTGTGGGCATCTGACAGTGAAACAACAGATGAAAGTTTTTCCCCTCCTCTCTGTCATGCTTTCAAATAAATACCATTTTTCAGAAAATTATTATATGAGCTACATAAAGGTGAAAAAGTAGCTGCTTTGGGTTCCATTTTTATAGCTTACCAAAGTAAATTTAAATTCTAGGGTTAAAAGTGATTACTAGAGGCGACCGGAGGGCTGCGGGAGAGGACGTCTAGCTCGAATCAAGACCCCAGCCCGCCATGAGCTCTTGGCTCATGGCGGGCTGGGCCGGACGTGCCTGGGTGCGAGGCCTGCTTCCTTCCGGGGTGAGTACGCTGAGGGGGGAGGCCTCCGTGGCTGGGCATGTCCGGGGCCCACCCACCGCCCTCATTGGGCAGTGAACGGGATTGGGGAGGGGCGCAACCTTGGGCCTGCAGGCTTGAACCTCCAGCTGCCAGAGGCGACCGGAGGGCTGCGGGAGAGGTTGTCTGGCTCGAATCCCGACCCCAGCCCGCCATGAGCTCTTGGCTCATGGCGGGCTGGGCCCGGGCGGCCAGTGCGTCATGTGGCGCCAGGCTGTGCCTGCTGGCCGCCCGGCCGGGGAGCTCTAGGGTAATGGATGTCTTAATAGCTGCTCAGATAGCTCTAGGCGGACCCCACTGTATCTGGGATCTGAGTCAATCCTATAGATTCCCAATACCAGTAACTCTTCCTTTGAAGAACTTCCAATCCCTTAATAATGCTGAGCTTTGAACACCTATCAAGTAAAAGATAAGCTCCGGCTTGTCTAGCAGACTAGCACCTAATGGTCCTCAGAGCAACCACGGGCAGGTGTGTGATTTACGGCTAGGAATAGGCTCAATATGGGAGGTAAGGGGACACCACAACTGGGATGAGTTCCCCACCAAGGGGTGTATGTGCTGGAATGGGGGCTGCGTTCTATCTAAGAAACAGTTGTAGTCACCTGAGGCACTAGTGTGGGCTGGGATTGGATGCACCAGGCCGGTTTAGATCCCAACACCATCTGGTGTTATGGAGAACCAGGACAGGTGTGGGACTGACTAGGCTGGGTCTCAACACCATTCTGAGCCATGTGTGAGCTGTATGTGGGTATGGACGAGCCATGGCCGGGCTGAAACATCCAACAAGAACCAGAATGGGGTGAAAGCCAGCCAGGAAAAGCCACTGTTCCTGCTAGGACAGGAGGTGAACTGAGTAGGGTTGGCTCAAGAACCCCCTGGCAAGCGCAAAATCTGGCACTGGGAGGGGTTCTGATGGAGGAGCCTGGGCAACTCCTCTGGCAGAACACAGTCCCTGCAAGTAAGCGCAAGAAGCATGATAGGAAACAGCCCAGAATAGGCCATGGAAAGTTTCCCACTGGCATGCATCCGGCATGGGTCAGGAGCAGACCAGGCTGAATCAGTCCATGTCATCCACTGGCAAATCCGATCACCAGAACAGGGTGTGGGATGGGCCGGGTTTGGTTGCGACAAAACCAGCACACATTATGGAATGCCAGGGCATGGTTGCCTGTACTGGATATGAATGCAGCACCCATCCAGCACACGTGAGATCCAGGAAGGAAGGGGCAGAGCTGGCGGGGGGATTAAGGGGCTGGTCCCCTCGCTGGACAGCTACTCCCACTGGAGAGCGTGGGCTGGGATAGAGACAGACACGACTAAGCAAGGCTACAACACCTGTGCGCTGCATGTGGACTAGATCAGGGCCGCAGCATCAGCTGGCAGAAGCTGGCACTGGGAACTAATTCTGTTGAGTCAAATCACAGGACCACCTAAAGAGTGCATAAACCGGGACAGAGAGACCTGGGAGGGAAAAGTGGGTTCCCCCCTCTTGGGTCACTACTCCCATGGGAGGGCATGAAAATTAGGACGGGGGCTGGGATGGCTAGATAGAAAGGCACTCAACCACATATGTGAGGGCTGGATGGTTGAGTTGGTTAGATAGAACTAAGCTTTAATACCCATTGACAAGTACCAGAGCCAAATGGGATATGGGACAGACTGGACTAGTCTGCTACACATACTGGCAAACCAGGGTAGGGGGCGGGCTTGGTGGGGGTTATTGTGGGTCGTCCCAACTAGGCTGCAGCTCCCACTGGTTGATGTAAGGGCCGAACCAGACTGGACTGCAACACCCATTGGTTCCAGTGCAACTCGGGACTGAAAACAAAACCAACACAGCAATTGCAACCACCAGCTGATCAGGGTGATGGACTGTGCCGGGCCCTGTGCTTGCTAGAACATACAAGAAACTAATCTGGGAATACCTCAAAGTATCTTGGGAGATCTCCCCAATCGAACTGCTGGACTCAGAACTCTAACCAAGAAAAGACAGAAGACAGAACAGGACAATCATCTCAGCTATATGTTGGCAGCGAAATATGGGGCAAACGGAGACTTTATGATGGACCATATCAATCAGTGGACGACCTCATCGAGCGAAACTGGCAGCGATTCATAACTGGAGAACTATTAACACCACTTGAGCACATATCTCAGAGCATGCCCCACATCCGGGACTTGGGGCGGGCGGGAAGCCAGGTGGGGCTTCTCCCTCAATATCCCCCTTTACCTCAGATACATGATGGAAACAATATTGACATAATAGCATTACCCACTTCCCTACCCCCCTGAACCTTTTTTTTTCTCTTTTTTTTCTTTCTTCTTTTTCCTTTAAGTGTAATTAACTATGTAAAGATTGTCAACAATACAATAAAATAGATTAAAAAAAAAAAAGATGCTAGTATCCCTGTCTCTCTCCCTAATACACATTCTCTCTTCTGTCTAAAAATGATGGCTAATGTACAAATACATAATAGCACTTTATGTAATTTTTACGTATTCTTTAACAAGCTTTTGACTAATACATCTTAAAATCCATGCAGTGTTTTTCATAATACACGTTTTCCATGAGCTTTTTTTGAGTACCCCTTGTGTACATGTATTTCAAAACATTTCTCACCAAAGTAAACTTAATTCTGTTTTCAAAAAAAAAAAAAAAAAGTGATTACTAGAGGTGGACACTGTAGTTTGGTGGGTAAAGCTGCTGTCTGCTGTGCTGGCGTCTCTTATGGACACCCTGACTCTGAGCTGCTCCACTTCCGATCCAGCTCCCTGCTAATTCCTCCTTGCAAATAGCATAAGATGGCCCAAGTGGTTGGGCTCCCCCACATCTGTGTGACAGACCGAAAAGAGGCTCCTGGATTTTGGCTGGCTCAGCCCTGACCATTGTTAACTATTTGGGGAGTGAACCAGCAGACTGAAGATCTCTCTCTCTCTCTCTAACTTTCTTTCAAATACACAAATAAATAAATCAACCTTAAAATCTACACTAGAGAAAAATCAATCATTAGGCACCCAAGAGCCCAACTGTAATGTTACCTGGTAATGCATATTGGATTTGTATTTCTTATGCCTCATATCAACCAATTTTTTGAGCACAGAGAGAAGACTGACTTTATCTGGTAGATACACAACCATCCCATCAGCAGAAATGGAACTTGGCATTCACTTCAAAGTCATACTATCAACAAGAATGGCTTTTAACAAGGAAAAACAGAACTCCTAATCTGGGAGCAAAACTGGTTACTACTGAGGCAGTTCTGCATAGATCCCTAAGCTGAGGGAAGGGCAATGACAGGAGCTTCTCAGGGCCTATTGCAGCTAAATTCCTGGCCGTAAATATGGTGTGCTACTAACAAGGCTGTAATCATGTTGTACAACACTGAACTTGGTCATCACAAGTACGTATTTTCCATGTTATTACATGATCTTCAAACCCATCATCTGGATAATGCGTAAGTGCAAGGCCTACAGTCACTGCTTCCAGCCCTAGACACGGTAATGTAACACCTCCAAGGATAATGGCTCTTGTGCATTAAGGACATGCCCTTAAAAAGGTTCTCAAGTGACTTCCTGAGTCAGAGTCTGAGTATTTTCCTGCCTAACGACTCACCAAATGGATAGTGCTTAATTTTCATGCTATCACAGACAAGTAGGCACAAAGAAATAAACCAAGGCAGAGCTAGAAATGCAAGACTCGAATAAGTGAGAATACAGCACCTTGTGCATTAGGCACTGTTCTACACTTAAAACGACCACAAAAATGGCCCTGAAAAGCATGTAGGAAACCAAAGCAGAGGAAGGCATTGGAACTTGCTCATCACAGAGTTTTCACATGCCCGCAGGTGGGGTCAAGGGCTCTGCTCTCAATACTCACAGTGTGCTAAGGTGAGTGCAGACATGGGTCCACGGTGAGGAGGAAGCAGAAGCGCCCTCTGACAGATCACTGGTACACAGGCAAGTCTACTGGGAAAGCGAGCAGAGCTTGGACAGTGGTTCCATTCTGGCTGCCTCTGGCTTAACGCTTTACTTAAAAGAATCTATTTGTTTATTAAATGTTTAATGTCCCTCTAACTATCAGCCATTGTGTTGGGCCATGGGGTTTGCGCAGGAAGGAAAACAGGAATTTCTGCCCCTTAAGGCAAACTGAGAAACACATGTTTATTCCTGAGCTTTTCATTCATTTCCTAACTTGGACTGTTCCAGTATACTGAAATCAACTTAGCAATAAAGCAGATATCAGACTATTCAGGTTGTGGCTTTGGCAAAGAGAAACTTTACAAACACAAGCTGATTCTGACAGTTTATGGCACAGGGCTGAAGGCAGGTGGGGACATGAAGCTAAGGGTGACCACAGGGAGCACCCACTGGAAAACACAGGGACACTGCGCTGGTGCCAGCGTATCTCTGTGTGTGCTAAATTAGGTCCACCAAATGAGGGGTGCCAAAGAACAGGAGCAAATGACACTACAATATAACCATAAGCAAAGAGGAAACTAAAATGCTAAACAAGAGTAAGACCCGTAAGAACAGGAAATAACATAGGAGTGACGATGAAGGCTATGTCTATCCTATCTCAACTTTCTAGTCCTACCAGCTCTTCCAAGGAATGCACCATGGACAGTATACCACACAACACTTTCCCATTCCCACAACAACAGACTGGGCAGACACACAGTCACCTTGGCGCTCTTGGACGCCTCCCAGTAGCACTCACTTGCTGCTCCCTCACAGGTGTGTTGGCGGGCCACGGCAAAAGGTCAAAGTCAAGACCTCAGTAGATTTGGCTGTTCCTTGGCTTCCAGCCAGCCCTTCCCCCCCCCCCCCTCGTGTACACAGCCCCCTCAGGTTACTCGTCTCCAAATCTGCCCTTAGAGGACAACAGCCAGCCTGCCTGGGGGCCCACCCTCCAGTGTTCTGTAGAAAAGGGTTTTACAGTAAGAATTGGAAGGAATATGCTTCTGCCCATCTAAATGAGGTAACCACAAGAACACACATTAGAAGTCTGCCTCTGCCAGATCACACAAATGAAGACCAGGATAAGTGCCATTTTGACATGAACTCTTACTCAAGTTGGCTCAAGAGAATCTTCCAATAATTTAAGAGCTTGATGTTTCTATATTACACCACATCAGTTTATTGTATTTTTTTATTGCAAAGTCAGATATACAGAAATGAGGAGAGATAGAGAAGATCTTCCATCCAATGGTTCACTCTCCAAGCGGCTGCAATGTCCAGAGCTGCGCCAATCCAAAGCCAGGAGCCAGGAGCCTCTTCCAGGTCTCCCATGTGGGTACAGAGTCCCAAAGTTTTGGCCCATCCTCGACTGCTTTCCCAGGCCATAAGCAGGGAACTGAATGGGAAGCGGGATCTGCCAGGATTAGAATCAGCACCCATATGGGATGCTAGCATGTGCAAGATGAGGACTTGAGCCGCTAGGCTACCGCACCGGGCCCCACACTACAATGTTTTAACTTATCTGCAACATGCTTATTCCTGTTAACTGTAATTCCAGTTCACAGAGGTACAGCAGTTATTTTACTTTTTCTTTTTTGCATTCACCAAGTCCTATAAAATTAGGATGCAAGAAAACAGTCCCTCATGGGACTGAAACAGTGGCTCAATACGCTAATCCTCTGCCTGCTAGTGCCAACATCCTATACCAGCACTGATTCTAGCCCAGGTGCTCCCCTTCCAATCCAGCAATCGGCTTATGGCCTGGGAAGGCAGCAGAGGATGACTCAAGTCCTTGGGCCCCGTGCACCTTCGTGGGAGCTCCTGGCTCCTGGCTTTGGATAAGCTTAGCTCCAGGGGAGGAGGCCATTTGGGGAGTGAACCAGCAGATGGAAGATCTCTCTCTGTCTCTCCTTCTTTCTGCAAATAGGCCTTTCAAATAAAAATAAATCTTTTTAAAATCTAAAAAGAAGAATAAAAAGAAAAGGCAACGGCCCTTCTGAGGACTAGGCACACATCTGTACTGTTTGGCCTTATTCTTTCAAGAGACGTGGACTGATGAGCTGTGCCAACCTCATCAGAGCCCACGAACTCAAGTTGAAGAACAGTGACCTAAATTAGGTCATTTGTTATCTAAGGTTATTTATTATCTAAGTTAAAAACTAAGTCTGGGGTATGGGCATCCTGGCACAAAGGGTTAAGTGCCTTCCAGTTCTTCAGCTTCCAATCCAGCCTCCTGCTACTGTCCCTGGGTGGCAGAGGACGATGGCCCCAGTCAGTAGGTCTCTGTCATCCTTGTGTGAGGCCCAGATGGCTCCTGCCCTGGCTCTGGGAAGTGGACAGTGAAGAGGAGATCTGTCGCATGTCTATCTCTTGGTGACACTGCCAAATAAAAAAATAAGTAAATACCAACTCTGTAGAAAAATGGAATACGACACTTCACATTAGCATGAAAAATAAAGGACACAGAGCAAAGATTGCTTACATCTAGCCACTTCCCAATCCAACAATTAGCTACCATCACCAACCCAACATCATCAAAATAATCTTAACTCTACAGCCCAAACTCATGACGATGATGAGAGAAGAAACAAAGGACCATTCTTTCAAGAGATACACAACTAGAGGCTGGCCCCAGCATCCCATCAACACTAGTCAAGTCCCAGCTGCGCCATTTCTGATCCAGTCTTCTGATTATAGCCTGGGAAAGTTGTGCAGGATGGCTCTAGTTCGTGGGTGCTTGCATCAACGTGGGGCTCCACGAAGAAGCTCCTGGCTCCCGGTTTCAGGTCAGCTTAACAGCAACAGTTGCAGTCACATGGGAAGTGAATCAGTGGATGGACGATATCTCTCTCCTTCTTTGTGTAACTCTACCTTTCAAATAAACTCTTTTAAATAATCTTTTTTAGAAAATAAGAAATATTATCTCAGAAAGCCTACTGCGATTCAGCATTAAAATGGCAGAAATCAGCAGGTTTCCAGCTACAAACCAAACTCACAGCCAACCAAGATAATATTATCTTGTGAAATTATAAATCCTAGCATGTACTCTGCTTGCCTCACATGAAACCATAATCTGACTCTCCTCAAAAAGCAACTCTGGAAATGTGCAGAGCACTAGGCAAAAAGAAAAGTATATAAAAATACATGGCATGCCTCTCCACTGCCTGGGGAGGTGTGTAGCTCTCTCCACCCGGAGACACGGAGACATATCACTATGACAGAGAGATCCGAGGACAGTGTTGACTGGCCTACCACGCCTGCTTCCAGCTTCAGTCAGAACACTCTTTAAATCTTCACTGAACCTCAACAATGATGTATTCTAGATGAGACATCCTTCATCTACAAGGGTATGACTCTAACTGACTATCCCTACTGTACAACGTACCTCCCCATCATGTGAGCTAACTTTCTGATGGACCCAAGCATATGTTAGTGGCAAGATGAAGTGATACAAAGTTAATCATTCATGAGACTAATCACACCATTCTTTTCTACAGTTATCTAAAAAAATGACCTGAAGACTCCTCTGACAAACCAATGAGAAATGTAAATTTTGTTTTAAAGTTTTATTTATTTGATAATCAATGTTAAAGAGAGGGGGGGACATACAGACTTTCACCCATTGCTTTACTCTGCAAACGACCATAAAGGCCAGGACCGGCCCAAGCCAAAGCCAAAGCCAAAGGCTTTGGTGTCTTCCAAGAGGCGTCCTCCCCTGGGCTCAAGCACTAGGGTCATTTCTGCAGCTTTCCCAGGGACACTAGCAGGGAGCTGGCAGGAAGTGGCAACTGTATGGGTTGCCAGCATCACAGGCAGAAGCTCCTTGTGCTATGTTACAATACTGGCTTCCAAGAGGCTTAAAATTTATCAGTTGATCTATCACTTTAATTTGCCTTCTATGCTTATGCACACAATCAATTTACAGGAAACAGACAAAACAGCAAAATCTAGAAGAGAAACTTTTTTCAAAAAATATTTTTATTCATTTGAATGGCAACATTATAAAGAGACAAAGGGAGACAGACAGAAGTATGTTCCATTCGCTGGTTTACTTCCCAAATAGCAGAGTCAGGCTCATGCCAGGAGCTTCCAAATCTCCCGTAAGAGTGCAGGGAGCTGGAGTGGAAGTGGAGCAATTGGGATGAACCACTGCCATGTGAGAGGATAGTGCTACAGGGACAGATTACCCAATACACACAGCACCGGCCCAAGAGGGATCTTTAAGAAGTCAAATCAATCAAATATAATATACACATAACATGTATGTTCCCTAAGTGAAACAGTCAAAAGAAAGGGAATACATTCATGAGACAGTATACAGGTATGAGTATGCATGCACACATTTCCAAGTCCTTATATCACAGAGAGGCATGTTAAAATATTTTTAGATCGAATAATATGGTATCTGGGATTTCCTCCAAAAGAACATGGGAGAAAAGAAACAGTAGGGAATAGCAGCCAGAGAACAGTGCTCACGAACTGATAAACTGCTGCAGCTGGTAAGGGGAGCTATTTTCTTCTTCCCTGACTCAGGTTTATTTATACAAATGGCACAGGAGGAGAGCAACCCAGGGGTTACACCCTTCTTCTGCCCCTGCAGTGAGGGGGAGTTATTTCTGAACATAGCTAATTTTTTCCATGATTTTTTTAAAAGATTTATTTTTTTTATTGGAAAGTCAGATGTACAGAGAGAAGAGACAGAGAGGAAGATGTTTCATCCAATGATTCACTCCTCAAGTGACTGCAACGGCCGGTGCTGCACCCATCTGAACCCAGGAGCCAGAAACTTCCTCCAGGTCTCCCACACGGGTGCAGGGTCCCAAGGCTTTGGGCCGTCCTCAACTGCTTTCCCAGGCTGCAAGCGGGAAGCTGGATGGGAAGTGGAGCTGCCGGGATTAGAACCGGCGCCCACATGGGATCCCGGCGTGTTCGGGGCTAGGACTTTAGCCACTAGGCCACGCCGCCAGGCCCTCCATAATTATTTTTAAAAACATTTGTTTACTGTTTGAAAGGCAGAGTGATACAGAAAGGGGACACAGGAGAAGGGAGAAACACTCTCCACCCACTTGTACACTCTCCAAAGTCCACAACAACCAGGCCTGACAAAGCCAGGAGCCAGGGACTCCCTCCAGGTCTCCCCCAGGGGTAGGAGAGACAGGGGTACTGAGCCATCAGCTGCTGCCTCCCAGATCTATTAGCAGGGAGCCGCTTAGGAAGCTGAGTCGTCAGGACTCAAAGCAGAACTCGGATAAAAAATACTAGTCTCACAAGTGTTAGCTTAACCTATCACATGAAAGTCCATTCTTGATTTCTAAGGATAAATTAGCAAATGGAAGCATTTTCAAAACCCCTGACGGGGGGCGGGGGGCAGGAATGGAGTGTAGCCATTTAAGCCACCGCCAGCAATGATGGCATCCCAAATGGGTGTCATCTGGGTCTCAGCTGCTCTGCCTGTAATCCAGCTCCCTGTGAAATGGCCTAGGAAGAGCAGCAGCAGTGATCCAAATGCATGGGTCCCTGCTACCCAGGTTGGGGGCCTCAAAGAAGCTTCAAACCCAGCAGCTGTGGACATGGAGGGGCGAGACAGCAAATGGAACATCTCTCCACATATGTAACTCAATCAAAATAATTAAAAAAACAAACCCACAACACTGGATGAAGGAGCTCTAACTGTTCACTGTGCACACATGGTGTGGAGCTGTGCAGCTGTGCACCACACAGCCCAGGTTGGGCGCTGTGGGACCAGGAGCGAGTCCTGAGATGGGGCAGCTCCACAGGAGCCAAGCCCCATCCCCCAAGCCCCATGCCATCAGCTGCATCTCCCCTTCCTGCTTCAGACTCCAGACACTGGCATAAGCTCTTGCCAAATTCTACTTGCATTACTGAAAATGGAACAGGAAATAAATAATAAAATAACTAAAAAGAAAAAGAACAGGAGACAAACACAGAGGAAGTCAAACAATAAAAAAGAATTGAATGACAATGGTGGTCCAGCCCTATCAAATCATTTAATTAAATATACGATTTTCAATCCCTTACTCTATAACCTAAACAAAGCAGTTTAGTAAGTTTATTGAATCTGCCTGTATAAAGGTCAACCTTCATAACTTCAAGATAATCACATACAAAGGAAACATTTAAACACATGGGAAACTTTGTTATTTAGAGAGATTTCATAAAGCCTTTTGTTAAAAGAAAAATGCACTTGAGCCAGCACCTGCTATTTCCAGGGTCCACCTCAGAAGGGGAGGAGCCAGGATTAGGTTCCAAAAAGGCATGCAACTCAAACCACCTCCTCAACAGCTGTACCTCAATGCTTTTGTAACAAGACAGACACCTCCCACATTCACCCAGAGAGAAAAAATAAGTCATCCTAAAGTCGGACTAATGAGGTAACCATCAATATTCACTGAGTACTTACCCAGTTTTATGCTGCTCTAAAGAGTTTCCCTATGCATGTGCATGTATGTGCCAATTTCATCTCAGGACACAACAGCTATTCCCATTTCACATTTGGCAACTGGTCCATGAAGGAGCAATGAATATTCTGAAATATTCTAAAAATATTCTAAAACTTGGAATAATCAGCTTTGGATCATTTTTAAACACGGATGCTCACAACTCAAATTCATGAGCACCTGGGATCAAGTCCTGCTTCTGCTTCAGGTCCAGCTTCCTGCTAATGTGCAACGACACGAGGCCCTGCCACATGGGAGACCCAGGTGGAGCTCCTGGCTTTGGCCTGATCTAGTCAGACTGCTGCAGTCCTCTGCAGCCTGAATCAGCAGACAGAAACACACACACACACACACACACACACTCACTCACTCACTCACTCACTGTTGCTTTGCCTTTCAAATAAATAAACTCTCTAACATCAATGGCTCTCTACTTATGAATCAGAGTTACAGAGAGAGGGCCAATCAGAGAGGTTTCATCTGCTGGTTCATTTTCCAGGTGGCCTACAAATCACCATGACCCAGCCTGGCTGAAGCCAAGAGTTCCACCCAAGTCTTCCACATGGGTGGCAGGGGCCCAAGCACTGAGTCATCTTCCACTGTTTTTCTCAGGCCATTAGCAGGGAGCAGCTGATACACAAGCTGGAACCCATATGGGATATCAGCAGCTGCATCACATGGCTGGCCCTTCCAACTGCTCTTAAACTGAAGTATGTCACAGACCAAGGTCTTTTCAAGGTCATTATGTTTTGAATTATTTTCTGAAAGGCAGAGACAGTGATATCTCCCATCAGCTGGTTCACTCCCCCAATGCCTGCAACAGCAGGTGGGGGTGGGGATTCGGGGGTGGTGAAAGCCGAGGACCTACAACTCAGTTCTACTTCTGGGTAGGTGCTCAAGCTCTCGAGCCATTGCCTGCTATTTCCCAAGATGAACAACAGCAGGAAGCTGTAATCAGGAACACAGCTGTGGCTCAAATCAGGGACTCAGGTGGGCCGTGGGCAGCCCCAGCAGAAACAAGCAGCATCTTTATATATATATATACTTTGAATTTTTGAATTATGTGGTACAATTTTGTATAGACTGGGATTCCTCCCCTCCAAACTCCCACCCCCCGACAGAATTTTCCCCATTTTGTCAAGCAGCGTATTACAGCTCTAAGGAAGGCCCACTACTCCTGTCCATTTGAATAAAAGCATTTCTCTTGGCTCATGGAAGCAGAAGGTAACTGACCTACACAGATCCAAAGGAAAGCCCCAGACAGATCTCTGGTGGACCGGCAACAGAACACTGACAGAAGTAAACACCAAAAACCAACTTCTCTGCAGCAGCAACTGAGCCTCCCACATGTTCATCAAACACCTACCCTTCACATGTCACCCAACAGATACCACAGATCAACGGAACTCACAGACTAGGAGATTCAGTGTAAAGAGCCAAGCCACTTCACAAACCCTATCCCCAAATGCCACCCTCCCTCCCCTGCTGTGGAAAAGCCTGCTCCACCATCCTCCTCCCCAGTCACCAGCCATCGGTCACTTAACACAGCCACTGCCCATCTTCTCTCCATGTGGATCCTTATCAGAGTCTGAGGAAAGGCTGGCATTTTATGCCCCCTAAAAAGGCAAAAGTGCACCCCTAAACAATTTTAACAGAACACGTGTGTGTGTATTTAGGGGGGAATCTCCACGCTTCTGCCAACTCCCGCCCTAGTTCTTTCATTTTGCCCTTCACTCTTCACCTGTCTCCGTTACCTGTTAACAGCTTTACATCCCCTTTCCCACTGAACTACCGAAGCACTAACTCGGCTGGGGCCCTCCCCGCACAGGCGCATCCAGGCCCCAGCACCACACCTCTATGTAAGTAAAGGCTCCTGCTTCCTCTCAACTCCAGCACTATGCCTTCCACGGCCACTCACCACCAGGCACCCTGTCTCTGAAGCAGACCATTGCTGTGTCCTTCCTACAGCACTCAGCCCAGGGCCTTGTGATGCCAGCGTGCACCAACCAGTGTCACACCTAAAGACTGCACACTATCAAGCAGCAGGAGTCTCCTAAGTGGAACATTAGGGGAGTCTGGCTAATCAACAGCAGGACAGTCTGGGAAGCCGACTGCCGTGACCCTTGCTTCTCTGAGATGAGAGGTGCAGGAAGTGGAGGAGATGAAGGCCCAGAGCACACACCCCAGGCCATGGCCACTCTTCATCTAGCTAACTTTTCTGCAATGCACAAAGTAGTCTGACTTGCATAGCAGCTTCCCACCCCCAGCACTCTAGTTATGCAACATCAGATTTTAAAGAAAATCCTACTCACCAGCCATGTGTAAACAAATACTTCCACAATAAAGTTATCTGACTGAATACTGTCAGTTTAACCAGAGTAAAAACAACTTTGTTGTCAATAACCTCTGGAACAGAAAACTCTAGACATACAAGCATACAGCATTCAGTTAGGCAACTTCATCTTCAAAGCCTAAGTGACATCCTTTAGATACTAACACATACAGACACTGCAAAGTCTCCCCATGGATCTTTACTTTATTAAACACAGCTGTCTAGGGTCATGTTTACACAGATTAAAAAAAAAAAAAAAGCCAGCCAGCATCAGCACTAATAAAATTTTTGATAAGCAGACTCCTACACACCCAAACTAGAAAGCAGGAAGACAGTAAGAAGCTTAAAAACATTTCCATGTTTAAGGTTTATGTTATAAAAAGATAATCAAGCTTTTTCCCATTATCATATTTTAGTTATTTATATGTATTTTTAAAGACACATACTTTCTTAGTTACTTCAATAGAAAATCTTAGCTTCCTGGATTCCATCTAAGTTAATTATAAAGTATGAACAGTTCACACCCAGAACCCTTAGGTACTTCAATTATTAACAAACCAAAACTAAACCACAAAGGAGAACTGGATACCCAAGATTATATTTTAGCACTCAGTTAACAGATGGTTCAAGTTCTTGGGCACCTGCCACCTACCTGGGCAGAGGTTCCTGGCTGTTACGGGCGTTAGGGGAGTGAACCAGTGTAGGGGAGAAGTCTGTTTCTCTGTGCCTTTCAAATAATAAGCACCTAAAAAACAATCTGTTAATAAACCTATTCTTCTGTTTCCAACTGCCAATTTTATGGCAAAGAACTATTAGTACAAGTAAATAATCGTAATCACAATTCACAAACTGCTTTCATTTATGACTTGCGGTCCAAATTTTTCCTCAGTCTTTTATACAGGATCCCTAGGCAAGAAGGCCTTGAAGCTAACCACAGAGAAAGCAAATGCATCTTCCCCAAGCCCAGCTGCATCTGAGATGTAAAATATGTTTTAGCATCCCTAACGCAGCTATCCACACGCCTCCGTGTCCTTCTTGCATTCTCAGGCTGCTGTCCCAGTCCCCAGTCAGCCTGGTCCTCCCACGCTCAAACAGTGACTCATCACCTTGGAACCTCATGACCTGCCCACTGCGCTGAAAAGGAGACATAAGCTCACAGAGTGCATCTTGCTCAACCTCACAGCACCCACAGATGCCATTGAGAGCAACATGTATAAAACATTAGAGGGGCCCGGCGGCGTGGCCTAGCAGCTAAAGTCCTCGCCTTGAAAGCCCCAGGATCCCATATGGGCGCCGGTTCTAATCCCGGCAGCTCCACTTCCCATCCAGCTCCCTGCTTGTGGCCTGGGAAAGCAGCTGAGGACGGCCCAAAGCTTTGGGACCCTGCACCCGCGTGGGAGACCCAGAAGAGGTTCCTGGTCCCAGCATCGGATTGGCGTGTACCGGCCCGTTGCGGCTCACCTGGGGAGTGAACCATCGGATGGAAGATCTTCCTCTCTGTCTCTCCTCCTCTCTGTATATCCAGCTTTCCAATAATAATAAAATCTTTAAAAAAAAACATTAGAGGAAGATTTGTAAAATATACATTTTGAGTTTTAATCATTTGATCCCCCGCTGTATGAAAACATTCAGCACTATATCCCATTAGGAGCTGATATATCATCCATCATGTATTAAGCAACATTTCCCTCCTAATTTTAGAGAGCAAAGTAAAAGGCAATCTGAGAAAAAGCGTTTAGTCCAAGATGACTTGTACGGTGATCAACAAGTAACATGACCCAGAGGCATACTAGAAGCTAATCTTCATTGTTCGGCAGGCTCATATTCCAGCAGATTCTCCTACCCTCAGATCCTTCTGGGTCTCACAAAAGAGCACTTTCAAGAAAAGTAGCATTTACTATCATTATTCCTGTTGCGAGTGAAACTGATGGGTGAGAAAACATTAAACACGCAAGAATAGTCACATAGGATGTTCTTTACTTCCTGAACTTACTAGGAAAACAGCTATAAATTTAACATCCCAATGTGCTAGGAAGCCATGATTAATGGAAGCAAAATGAGATACAAGGTGTGAAGAAAGGTTGCAGCAGCAGTCTCAATACAGAAAAATAACGCTTGTGCGTTATCACAGAATCCTAAAAAAGAGAGAGACAAGCCAGTGAGCAGGGCCAGTGTGGTGACCTGGCTGGCAAAGTCACCACCTGCAATACCAGACTCCCACATGGGTGCCAAACCATGTCCTGGCTTCCTCACTTCCAAACCAGCTCCCTGCTAAAGGCATGGGAAATGACCCAAGTGTTTGGGCGCCTGCGCCCCTGTGAGAGACCCAAGAGAAGCTCCTGGTTCCTGCTTTTAATTTGGCTCACTGCTACCTCATGCAGCCAACTGAGGAGTGAACAAGCACATGGAAGATCTCTACCTCTCCCTCTAGCCTATAACTTTCTCAAACAAAAGCTACATCTGTAAAAATCAAATCAAAACAAAAGACAAGCACAGAAGAATCTGCAGAGCAGGTATCAGCACTCTGCGCTCATCAATTTAGTTTTTTAAACTTCAAATATCAAATAATAATGAATTATAATATGTCCTTATTTGCTCTTTATAAACTGATACATATTTAACTGCATTATAACACACACAAAATAAGCAAATTTTATCCATGTTGAAGAACTTCAGTAAGTTTCTTCTTTAGATAAAAGGTGAAAGATCATACAGAGTATGCTTCCTCTTTTGGATACACAGAGCTCATATACTGCTCAAGTTTACAAAATACCACCCTAGATCAGAAATTACTTAGGGCTCAGCACTGTGATAAAAGTGCATTAAGCTGTTGCTCGCCATGCCAGCATTCTTTATGGGCACCGTTCCTGTCCCAGCTATTCCACTTCCAATTCAGTTCCTTAACTGTGCCTGGGAAGCAGCACAGGATGGCCCACAGGTTGGGGTACCACCTGGGAGACCTGGAAGAAACCACTGACTCCTAGCTTTGGCCTGGCCTGTAGGGCCATTTGGGCAGTGAACCAATGGATGAATCTCCCCTGCCCCCTCCAACTCTACTTTTCAAATAAATAAATCCTGAAAAAAAAAAATTCTTCAGGCTAGCAGAGGAAAAGAACAGCTTAGAGAAAGCTACTGACACGGTCACTCCCCAGAGGTTTAATACAAGCCCCCAAGATGGCAGAGACCTCTAGGCCCTGCCCTGACCAGATCCACACTGCTGGTAACCTGCTCAAACTAAAACCATCTCTGAGCAGAATGAGATAAGGTATCAAAGGCACACTCCTTAAACCAAGTGAATTTCCTTCCATTTCACAGAAGCACAGAATAATTTTCAGTTTCTCAGTTCAAGTTCAAGCAAATCACCTCTCCTGTTCAAATCCACAGACTGGAAGGTAAAGTAACAGATGAGTTGAGGGGAACTCAACCAATCTTTCACTCCTCAATGACTAGTTACTAAGCACCAAGCATGCTTTCAGAGACTGGGGAACAAATATCCAACCTTTACAAGTTTACATCATAGCTGGGAGATGGATTAATAAAGTACACACAATGCAGAAGGTCAAGCACGTTGGGGACAGCAGGAAGCAATGTAAGAGTGGCCAAACACAACTGATGGTTAGAGACTTACGATTTCATAAAGTTAGGCTAGAGCCAACCAGTCCCTATAAGTAAAACCTGTAAAAACAATGAGTGGGATGCTGTGCAGAGCACAGAGGGGCTCCTCTGCTCCCAATCCTGCCTCCTGCTGATGTGCCTGGTGGCCTTGGGAGACCTTGGACTCAGTCTAGCCAAGTGCTAGCTATTAAAGGCATTTGAAGAGTCAATCAGAGGATACACTCTGCCTTTCAAATAAAATGAAAACAAGGAAAAAAATTTAAAAGACATATTTATTATTGGAAGGACAGATTTACAGACAGAAGGGGGGAGGAAAAAAGAGAGACAGAGAGAGAGTAATCATCTCCCATCTGCTGGTTCACTCCCCAAATGGCCACAATGGCAGGAGCTGACTCGATCTGAAGTCAGGAGGCAGGGGCCTCTTCCAGGTCTTCCTCGTGGGTGCAGGGTCCCAAGGCTTAAGGCCATCTTCCGTTGCCTTCTCAGGCCACAGCAAGCAGCTGGACAGGAAGTAGACCAGTTGGAACGTGAACACACTCCCATATAGGATACTGGCACTTACAAGGGGAAGATTAGCCAATTGAGCCATGGTACCAGCCTGCTTAGCCTATGTGGAAGACCATAGGCACATGGCACACTGTGCCTCCAGGGGAACCCCCTGACAATGATTTCAGCTAACTGAGACCTATTCGCCGGGCATACAGTGAGAGTGGTGGGCTACACCCCAGTCTCTCTTTTCTGTCCTTGGATGTGCTGTGCTGGGACTTTCTTGATAAGCAACTCTAAGAAGTCAAACAAGACCCACAGCCTATTTGCCAGCCACATGTGGTGAATGTGACGGGAGGCACAGCTTCTAGATGTACGTATCTAACAAGACTTGTGACTTGGTTGGAGGGTCCAGAGATAGACATGCCTTCTAGCCAGTTGCAATGTCATTGCTGGGTAGAAGGACTGTCAGCGACGCCCTTCTGCTTTCTCCTTTCCTAGTCTGTGCAGGTCGTTCAACAGATGTGCCTGATCTTGTGGACTAAGACCGTCACCTCACACCCTCAGTGGTCTTGGGGGCCTGCTGACGGGAAAAACCACAGGAAAAATCCAGAAATGGGGTATTAAGTTATCAGGATAACAAGGAAACAAAACATCACAAAAAGTAAGGCAGTTTTTTTATTTGTTTGTTTGTTTTGTTTTCTGGAACTGGAAAAACTAAGCATTGAAGTAAGTTCTAGAATATTTATAGACCCCAAAATACTTAAAGGGACACAAAAACAATACAGAAAAAGAACACTCTGGAATCATGTTAAAAACCAATATTTTTTTTTTTAAAGATTTATTCGGTTTATTACAAAGTCAGATATACAGAGAGGAGGAGAGACAGAGAGGAAGATCTTCCATCCGATGTTTTCACTCCCCAAGTGAGCCGCAACGGGTCGGTGCGCGCCGATCCGATCCTGGGAACCTGGAACCTCTTCCAGGTCTCCCACGCGGGTGCAGGGTCCCAATGCATTGGGCCGTCCTCGACTGCTTTTCCCAGGCCACAAGCAGGGAGCTGGATGGGAAGTGGAGCTGCCGGGATGAGAACCAGCGCCCATATGGGATCCCGGGGCACATTCAGGGTGAGGACTTTAGCTGCTAGGCCACGCCACCGGGCCCACCAATAATTATTTTTTTAAGGCATTCTCTTTTAGCAATTGTATTTCCCAAGTTCATAACAGTTGATAATACTAACACTAAATCTGAATGAAAAGGTGGAGGATTAGCCTGTTGAGCAACTACACGGGTCCCAAAAAAAGATCTGTGGATGTTTTAATCCTATTCCACCACCAGATTTCTACCCAATTCCCACAAATACCAGAAACAAAGACAGATCAGTGATTCTCACAGATTCTATTGGGTAGAATTTTAAATCCTTAGAAAGGATGTTTTGGTGGCTGGTGTGGTGGTATATCGGCTAAACCTCCACCTGAAAGTACCTACTTCCCATGTGGGCGCTGGTGTGTATCCCAGCTGTTTTACTTCCTATCCAGCTCCCTGCATGTGGCCTGGGAAAGCAGCAGGACAGCTCACGTCCCTGTGACAGGCTGAGACGCTGCTCCCAGCTCCAGGCTTTGGGTAAGCTAAGCTCTGGCTGCTACCAGCCGTTTGGAGAGTGAATGAGTGGATGGTAGACCTCTCTTTCCTTCTCTCTCTGTAAAAATCTGCCTTTCAAACAGAAAGAATTCTTTAAAAACAAAAGGGGAAGTGACTGAAAAGTGTCAAGTAACATAAAACCTCTTAAAACTCCTTTTAGGCCATCCAATCAGCTTAGTAGATTTCTCTCAGCCTATACAACTGAATAGAGTTGCATAATTATAATTATTAAACTCTACTCTTCCAGACTTTCTCTGCTAGATGAAATTCTTAAGTGTTCATATTCTGAATTTGGATTTGGTCCCTTGATTCACTGATGTTCCTCCAAAAGGCTTCTCATCTCCTCCATCGTGCAATTCTCCCTAATCTTCTGAATCCTCTCAAAATTTGGTATCCACACTGAAGGAATCTATTTCATTCATTCTGGCAACAAGTATTAAAATTTATTCTGTGTTTTAGAAAGTTTGAAAGCAGATCAAGAGGGAGAGACCAAGAGTAGCCTGAGCAATCGCTTCATCTGCCATTCACGCCCCAAATACAACATCAGAACGAGACAAGGCATTCCATGTGGGTGGCAGGGGCACAAGCAGCTGGGCCATCTTCTATTGCCTTCCCAGGGACACTGTTACAGAGCTTTACCAGAGGTAGAGCAGCGGGGATTCAAAGCAGCACTCTGATGTGGGATTCCAGTGTACAAGTAGCGGCTTAACCTGCCAAAGCTTAATAATGACTGTAAAAATCATGCTTTGTTTTGGTCTTGCTTTTCATTTCTATATACTTGGAAGATAGACAGAGACCTTCCATTCACTGGTTCACTCCCTAAATGCTTCTGGCAACAGCTGGGTGGCTAGGCCCAAGCCAAGAACCCAGGAGCCAGGAACTCTAGGTGAGCCTTCCTGTGGGGTGGTGGCAGGGATCCAACCACTTGAGTCACCCCCTGCAGGAAGCTGGAATTGGAAGTGGAGCTGAGATCTGAACTCAGACATGCTAATACAGGATGTGGGTCACCCAAGTGCTTGCCAAATTCCCACTCCAACTTCTGTTGTATTTAATTCTCCACTCCTCCAGATTTTGTCTTCTAGGTGTCTTCAATGTGGAGTGAGGAGGGATGGAGGAATACAGCAAGCTACTTCACTACCCTCAGGCAGAAATGAAGCCTATGTTGATTGCTTCAGCCTTGGTAATGTGACAGGACTTCAGCTCAAGGGATTTTGCTTCTAAAACTATGTCATCTGTGCCTATGTATACTAAGAATGTTTAAACACACCTCAAGCAGCTCACACTGTCAACAAAAAAAGGTATCTGGATTATTTTAGATCCTTCTGAAAGCCACGGACCAGTATCTATCCCACTTCACAAGTCAGCTGGTGCCTGGTTTCCATGGTAATGAGCACCCCATGAACAGAGATAATTTGCTATTTGAGGGAGAATGGATGCATGCTGTGGCTTTGTTTTTTCTTTTTTTAAATCAGGAATGAGGTGGGAGGAAGAAAACGATTGTGGCTCAGATTTATAAACATGTAAAGAGTATGTTTCTTGACTCTGAATAACAAGATTTTATATTGCTTAGTTTACAGGAAAACATGAAAGGACTAAGAAGTCCAAAGAAAAATAGACATGTCAGATTGCGTTCTACTGTACACAGCCTTACACCCGTGCAAACTCAGCATCATGATCTTCCAGAACACATCAGAAGCTTTCAATCTGGTCACAAATACATGAGCAAATTAGAAAGCCTCTATGTCGAGAATCAAGATGGTGAAATAGGATGAGGAAAGGTTTAAACAGATGGAGAAACAAGCCAGGTTGAAGCAGAGACGGCACATTTCAGGAAATAAAAAAGGACAGAAGGACGGCATAGGGGCGCCTGGTGACTGATGGGCACGGGAAGTCAGCGGAAACAACAGGGCGGTGTTGCAATGATCAGATGTCCCAGTGGCAATCTGAACTCCACCAGCAGCCAGACTCCACCAGCAACCAAGTCAGAAGGGGAGTTTACCAGGAACTTGGGAGGTAAACCCAGACAAAGAACTGACCATCCTGCTGGTTGGTTTGATTTGACCAGGCTAGAGACAGAGCAGCAGATCCCAAACTGGCAGTGCCAGAACAGGGTGGATTTCACAGCCCAAACTCCCAGCAGAACCGAACTGGACACCATCTTGTGTAGGTAGGCAAAAGCTATGGGACAGAACTGCACATGCAATAAGCTGGGAGCAAATGAATTTCTGGCTCAAAGAATTGAAACAATGTGGCATTCTACAGGTTCTACCCAAAATAGGTCCAAGTAGCCCACAGACCTAATGGTCAGCAGATCAAGAACTCCATGAGTGCAACATCAAGCACCATTTTATACTATATGGCAAAGGTTTTTGAGACTGCAGGGACAACAGTGAGCTGCACATGCACTGAGCTGGGAGCAAACTCTCTGAGTTCAGTGCACTGCACTGGTCCGACAAGGAAACTAATACCGACTATGGCACTGTACGGGTCAAAATAGGTCTGTGTAGGCCTCAGAGCTAACGGCCAGCAGGTTCTGGCAAGATCAGCAATACCACCAACTTACCTATATAGGACTCCTAGTGTCTCCCTAATCATGGGAACTGAGTGAACCAGAAGTGAGAGAAAAGTTGTACAGACAACAGTGCCAACAACAGCACAGAATCATAGGATGTGGAGAGTGCTGAGCCAGGCGCTGGTACTAGAGACCATGGTGGAAGTCTAACATAAGAACCCAGACTAGAACTCCCTGGAGGGAGTGGCACAAGTGACTGCAAACAGAGAATCGTGCACAAACCACAATAAGTAAAATCGAATTACAGACCTGTGGATGACAGCTTAGAAACCTGCCCTAAGGAGAAGAATCTGCTAACCAGGTGGGAAGAATCCAAGTACCTATGAAACTGTGTCACATAATACAATGTAATTAATGAATTAAAAATAATAAATAAATTAAAAAAAAAAAAGAATCTGCTAACCAGAAGTACAATGACCAAGAACAAGAGAGACAAAAGTACAATGAATATTACTGAAGATTCCCCTGCAAAGGAGCAAAACCCTTTGCCAACTTCAGAGTTCACTGAGGAAGACATCGAGAAAATGGGGGATACAGAATTCAAAATAATTAGAAAGCTTATTAACAACAAGAAGCACGTAAAGCAGGCTTACAAGGAATAAGTAACACAGGCAATAGCAACACCAAAACAAAATCAAGCCAAATTATTGGAAATGAAGAGATAGAACAAATTAAAATTCAGTGGAAAGTCTCAATAATAGAATGAAGAGGCAGAAGAAAGAATCTCAGAATTGGAAGATACTTCTTGTCACATTGGAGCTGATCTCTCACAGGAAACTCTACAGGCCAGAAGAAAATGGAGTGATACATTCCAGATTCTAAAAGCAAAAAATTGTCAACCCAGAATAGTATAACCAGCAAAGCTCTCCTTTGTCTTTGAAAAGAAATAAAATTCTTCCACAATAAAGAAAAGGTACAAGAATATGGCTCTTCCAAACCTGCCCTACAAATACTTAAAGATGTTCTCTTGAGCTGGGAGCTGGATGGGAAGCGGGAACTCTGGGGACATGAATTGGCGTCCATATGGGATCCCAGCTGTGCAAGGTGAGGACTTTAGCCACCACGCTACTGTGCTGGGCCCGTATTTTTTTTCTTCATTTGAGAAAACAAGGTATGGTTGTACACAGGATCAGCTCCTTAATGACTACAATAGTAAAGGGTGAAAGAGTAAAACCAGGCAGCCAGGATCACAATCCAGCTCTCCCATGACAGTGGCAAGGACCCAATCGCCAAGCAGTGTTTGACAACCCACTAGACAGAAAGCTGAAAACTCTTATTGGCCCACCTACAAGTAACCACCTTATTCAGATTCTTTGACTTCAGAAAGTCAGAGTCCTAAAAATCTGCATAAGGGCCTGGTGTGGTATCCTAGCAGCTAAAGTCCTCACTTTGCACACACCGGAATCCCATATGGGTACCAGTTCTAATCCCAGTGGCCCAGCTTCCCACCCAGCTCCCGCCTGTGGCCTGAGAAAGCAGTCAGGATGGCCCAAAGCCTTGGGACCCTGCACCCATCTGGGGTTCAGGAAGAGGCTCCGGTCTCCTGGCTTCAGATCGAGCTCAGCTCTGGCCATTGTGGCCACTTGGGGAGTGAATCATCGGATGGAAGATCTTCGTCTCTGCCTCTCCTCCTCTCTGTATATATAACTTTCCAGTATACATAAATAAATAAATAAATAAATCTTTTTTAAAAATCTGTATGAAATTCCAAATGAACCCTTGGCTATTTTCTTTTTTCTTTGGTTTTATTAGAAGACAGAAGGAGCTAGCATGGTAGCTCAACAGGCTAATCTTCCCCCTGCAAGCACTGACACTTCACAAGGGCACTGGTTCGTGTCCCAGCTGCTCCATTTACCATCCAGGTCTCTGTTTATGGTCTGGGAAGGCAGCGGAGGATGGCCCAAAGACTTGAGCCACTGCACCCACAGGGGAGACCTGGAGAAGCTCCTGACTCCTGGCTTCAGCCTGCATAAGCCCGAGCCATTGCGGCCATTTAGGGACTGACAGAAGACCTTTTCTCTCTGTTTTTCCTTCTCTCTGTAAATCTGCCTTTCAAATAAAAGTAAAATAAATCTTAAAGAGAGACTAACAGGAACAATTCTAACATTAAAAGTTAATCTGAAGGAAAAATAATGTCATGACTCATGACGGTATTTTTAAGCATGCTTTTTTCACAGCTGACATGTTCCCATTTTACCACAGCCATCTGTAACTCCACAGTACACCCGTTTCTACATAAGTTTTAATAAAGACTATGACTAAACATTAAAACTTTGAAACTTATGAAAAAATTTTAAAACAACAACTGTAAGAAAGAAGGAGCCATCCTGGCGGCCCCACTTCCCATCCAGCCTCCTGCTTATGGCCTGGGAAGGAGTCGAGGATGGCCCAGAGTCTTGGGACCCTGCACCTGGTGGGAGACCTGGAGGAGTCTCCGGACTCCCGGCTTTGTATTGGCGCAGCTCTGGCCATTGCAGCCGCTTGGTGATATCATCATCGGACAGAAGATATTCTTCTCTGTGTCTCCTCCTCTCTGTGTATCTGATTTTCCAATAAAAATAAAATAAAAATCAAGGGAGTGAGGGAGGGAGAGAGGGAGGGAAGAAGGAAGGAAGGAAGGGAGGAAGGGAGGGAGGAAGGAAGGGAGGGAGGAAAGAACCAGCTGGAAAGTCTGAAAAAAGAAAATCACCCTGTCACTTAGCTTAGGGCATTGAAAAAAAAGTGATGGGAGAGGTACTAGCTCCTGGTTACATCACTACTCCTGGTGGCTGAACTCCACCCAGGCCTGAGAATTCACCAGCACCTTGACAAGGTTCAGCTGCCTTAGCAAGCTGTTCACAAAATCTACCATAATTCTTGTCATAGTGTGACAACACTGCTCCTCATTTTAAGATTTCCTTCCTACCTGAAGGGGCAGCTACCTATGATGCTGATTCCTGTGCAGGCGGCCAGCTCCTGTCCCCTCTGCTTCTGACTCAGCTCTTCACTCCTGCACCCGGGAACACAGCCGAACATAGGTCACATGGGCGACCTCACCTGGATGCAGTTCCTGGCTCCAGGCTGGCTCAGGCCTAGCCATTGCAGCCATTTGAGGAATGAACAGAGGGTGCAAGGTTCTCTCGCTGTTGCTCTCACTTTCAAATAAACAAATACTCCCTACTTCAAGCACAGGCTGTGAGCAAGACCAAGGCAGGTGCAGCTGAATTCTGAGGAAGTCTAGAAAGCACAGGTAAACTTCACATCAATTTATTCCTTTTTTTTTCTCTTAAGGAGGTCTGTTAAAGGTAAATTATTAGCTTGTACTTGATGTATTTTTCAGAGGAATAAGGTGCAGAGACACCATGTTGACTGTTGGTCCTGAGCATAATCATATGGAAAAAAAAGTGGCTAATCCTCCCACCCATTCTGCCCGTCTTCCCGGGACAATAACCAGAAACTACAAAGTAAATCAGTGGCAAAACACAGCCACTAGCTCATACAGAACCCAACCTACATCTTATCACATAAACTGAACATGACAGTGAGGAGAGAGAAGCTGAAAGGAGGACAGTAAGCAGTGGCCAACAAGCCCATTTTACTATTTTTGTACCTGGAATGTTTAGAAATACTTCATTACCACCTTCACAACTCTAAACAAGAAGGTTCCCCTGGACACAGTGTCAAAGACAACCCACAGAAGCCACATGTCACTGTCTTCAATATTTTAATGCAACTAAATGCATTCCTCAGTCAACAAGTCCGGGAGTCTAAGTACCTGGTGCAGCTACACCCCCTACTAGGGGATCACAAGCAGTTTTTCTAGTTAAGCTGCCACCTTGGTATCCTATTACCTCCAAATGTTAGTTATTTTAAAAAGATGGTAGAGTTCTAGTTCATACGATATTACGATATTATTACGCGCAGCTAATTCCCACAACCTGGTTCTTTACCGTGAGCTGAAACACACCAGACGCAACGAGGTATCTTTTGGAGGTTTTATTCCAACGGAGCAGGAATGGATAGAGGGGAACGGGAGAGCAAAGAAAAGCAAGAGAGAAGAGAGAGAGAGAGAAGAGAGGGGTAAGAACGGGGTAAGAGGGGGAGGGATAAGAGCCGGGAAAAAAGAGAGAGCCGCACCTGGGGGAGCCTTTTTGTCGGCCAGGTATAGGGGGTGGGGATTGGGAGGGATTGAGGGCAGGCCCCCAGGGGATTGGCGCCTGCAGGTGAATGCCTAGGGATGACTGGCAAGTGGGCGGAGTTGGGGAGGGGGCTGGAAGATTGGGAGGTGGGATTCAGGTGGAAAGCCAGGTTACATCCAATTGGTGGATAGCTAGGCCGGCGCGAACTTCATGAGCTGTGAGGAAGAAGGAATGGCGCCGGGTCCAGGGAAGGCTATTGGAATAACTCCTTACACCTGGTGCAGCTACACCCCCTACTAGGGGATCACAAGCAGTTTTTCTAGTTAAGCTGCCACCTTGGTATCCTATTACCTTCTATGCTGGACTTAAAGGTACCATCAATAAGCAGAAAGGCAGCCTAGCATGCAATTAAAGAAAGCCTAACCAACCAATCCCACAGAATCCCAGGAGCAAAACAAACAGAGAGGTACTTTCACTGGTTCACTTCCCAAATGGCTGCACTTGGCCAAGCTGGCCTGATCCGAAGCCAAGAGCCCAGAGCTTCTTCCTCAGTCTCCCATGTTTAGCTTACCTCAGCCTGGGCTACTGCAGTACCTGAGTGGTCAACTAAGCAGATGGAACAGAGCTCCCTCCCTCTGTCACTCCCCCTCCCTCCAGCCCACTTGTTCTTTGTCATTCTGCCTTTCAAACAGATAAATGAAACCTCAAAAAGTAGTTAAAATTGCAGCATGATGACTTAATTGGCTAATCCTCCCCTGACAAGTGCATCCTATATGGACACTGGTTTATGTCCCAGCTGCCTGCTTGTGGCCTAGGAAAGCAGTCAAGGACGGCCCAAAGCCTTGGGACCCTGCACCCGCATGGAAGACCTAGAGAAAGTTCCTGGCTCCCGGCTTTGGATTGGTGCAGCTCCAGCCATTGCGGTCACTTGGGGAGTGAATCATCGGATGGAAGATCTTCCTCTCTGTCTCTCCTCCTCTCTGTGTATCTGACTTTGCAATAAAAATAAATAAATCATTAAAAATAAAATAAAATAAACCTTTAAAAAAGTCTCAAACACACATCCTTTCTTAGGCAAGTTACTTGGAGATTTTGTTCCATCACAAAAGACTAAACCATGAAAAAAGAAATAGTCTATAAAGGGAGGAACCCAACCATGAAGAGGCAGAGTTACCAATCCCAACAGGATCCCGAGGAAGCCCCAGGTCTCCAGTTCTATGCAAAAAAGTGGACAGCAGCAGTCCACAGCGGGAGCCCTTCTTCAGAAACAGGAAGCTAATGCAAGACCCCAGTGCCTGAGCTTCCTGAAGAGATCTGGACAAACTGCAATGTAAACAAAATTAATGGCAAACTAAGAGCAAAGTAAACAATAAGGACAAATATTCAGGGAAGGCCCAAGGTTACAGGTAAGTAAATGCAGTAAAGTAAAAGTGGCTGCAAATCACTATAAAGCCTAACTGTGAACAGCACTTTCAGCCTTCAATCCAAGCAGCTATAATGCTCCTGAGTGAGAAAAAGAGCTGAACACATCTGACAGAACGGGAATTAAAAGGTAATATCTGAAGCTGAGAAATTAGAGTGTTAGAAAGCTATTAGCAATTGTCTGGTGAAAGCAATAGCAATAAGCTGCAAGAAATGGACTTACTGGGCCTGGCACAGTAGCCTGGTAGCTGAAGTCCTCATCTTGCACATGCTGGGATCTCATATGGGTGCCGGTTTGTGTCCTCGCTGCTCCATTTCCCATCTAGCTACCTTCTTGTGGCCTGGGAAAGCAGTTGAGCATGGCTGGTCCAAAGCCTTGGGACCCTGCACCCGCGTGGCAGACCCAGAAGAACCTCCTGGTTTCTGGCTTTGGATCAGCTCAGCTGTGGCCACTGCCACTCGGGGAGTGAATTAATGGATGGAAGATCTTCCTCTCTGTCTCTCCTTCTCTTTGCATATCTGACTTTCCAATAAATAAACAAATCATTAAAAAAAAAAAGAAAGAAATGGACATACTGATATGCAGGAGAGTGGTGGGAGCTAAACTGCAGCTTCTCAAAACAAGACTTAAACAGTGTTACTGACGCAACCACTTTACTATAAAAGTAATAAAATTAAAAATACAAAATAAAAACAACAGCAATAAAAAGTTCAAAGTATTTCAGTTCAGATTAAAAATGTACCCAAGAATCTTTCATTTGCTGCATTCTCCAATTTTTCTACAATAAAAAATGACTGCACCGCAAGCACATAATCACCTGACAGCCCCAACTGTGGGCATGTCCAGCATTCTCCTCCCACGCTCTGAGGTCACATGCCACACGACCTGGCTGCCTGGGGACAGGAGAGGCGGCTGCAGACCCTCCAGGAGTGAACACTGCGCTTTCACCGAGGCCTGTACCTGCTGACTCCCCGCCTAGTTCACACTGCTTTTCCCTGGGCAATCCTAGAATCAGGCCGTTTCCACTTTTGCCATGACAAATTCAAATTATAAAAATACCCTAAAATGGTGGTTACTTGATTTTTCTTCTCTTCACTATTCCCAATACCAAAACTTTTCAAGATGTGTATTTACATTGTGATGCACTGTTTATGCTCAGCACTGGTTTTTATTTTCTATCTCCACATGCCTATCAGGCTGATGCTTATCTGGCTAGAAACGCTCTTGGGGAGACTTCAGAAAACAGCTTCAGACAGCACACCCAGGCCCGTCTCCCGCTCACCTCTGGAATGGACAAGGACAGCGATGGGCACCACAGGACACTAGAGAAGGAATGTGCTTAGCCAGGAGGACGGAGCCCATCTGCAGACAGATGTGGTCCAGCACAGCAGTGCCACATGGTTTCACTTACTCCTCTAACAACAGTTTAGTTTGTTTGGATTTAGTATAGAGTTGTTTCTAGATTTAAGGAAAGTGAAACAAGTTTTACAGCTTGTTAAAATTCAACAGGGAGCCATGAAGAAACTCTAACCTATGGAAAGATTTTTTTGCACTTAAAATGGAGATAGGATAGACACACCTGAGGGCCTGGCCTCCAACTCATCTCCATTCTCTCTTATGATGCCAAAAACGATCTAATTTTTATTTAGTAAGGCCTGGTTTGTGTGGCTTGCAGATTCCCACTCCAAGCCCATAAAAGTTTTCTACTGATAGGAACTGCTACTTAAATTTCCCTCTAAACTGGCAAAAACAAAAAACAAAAACAAAGACAAAAGCCAAGTTACTACCTGAATATTTTTGTTAAAGTCAAATTAATTTTTCACTAATTTATACAGAGACATATTTCCAGATTAGTGGCTGCTGCCAGCTTAATCTTAGTCAAAACTTCATGTTTCCACAGCAAAATTCAACATAAATATTATCTCTGCCAGTCTCTATGTAGCTCAGACTTCAAAAAGCTCAGATGGTTTTTGCTGCCTACACCCACCCTCACGTCGCCCTTCCCCAAACAGCAGCCCAAGTGCTTTGCTTTGTTGTTGAAACAGCTTACTTTTTCCATCCAGAGTTTTCCCAAACTATTTCAGGGTCTGACAATTCCACCAATGACTAAACCCCTCCTGGGAACAGCGGCCTCATTACCACTATTGAAAACAGTCACTCCTAATACCGACTGATAAGGATCTGGAAACTCATTGTAACCGCGGGAATGCAATCCCGCCCTACCCAATCTAAAGACAAAATGCATTACAAATGGAATCAAGCATTACAAATGCAATCAAGCACCACTGCATAGCCCTGTCTTCATGTTTCAATCAAACCAGAGTCCGTGGCCTGGGAAAGCCCAAAGCCTCGGAACCCTGCACCCATGTGGGAGACACCCATGTGGGAGGACACTTTTGGCTCCTGGCTTTGGATTGGCGCAGCTCCGGAAATGGCGGCCACTTGTCTCTCCACCTCTCTGTGGATCTGTCTTTGCAATAAAAATAAATAAACCTTAAAAAAAAAAAAAACCCAGAGTCTTGTGTGTATTCCTAGTTCTTAACTGCTGTTAATAACATGTTACTCAGACTGATAGAATCATGACTCCTTATGAGGACTATACCATTGTAGCAACGTAGGGGAAATTGTCGGGGGGATGGGAGTTTGGTGGGGGCGGGGAATCTTAGTCCCTACGAAATTGTACCATAAAATTCAAAAATTAAAAATAAAGATTTAACAAACAAAAAATGTTATTATTTCTTTCTAGATGCAAAACAAGCAAAAAAAAAAAACTGGCAGTAAATACCCTAAAATTTCAAGATAATGCGGTCTTTCAACTCATCTTCCATGTCAGAAATACTCTGTACAGTACATGTGCTGTGTAGGTAACTTTTGTTGTTGGCAAGCTAGTTAGTCCTCCTGCTTGGAAAACCAGCAGCAATACACTCACATAAGAGGACTTTTCCTACATCCCATAAGAGGAACAAACGCCTAAAGCTTAATTCTTACAAAAACTATATGCAAAGTAGAATTACGGATGCAACCTAGGCCATTGTGGAAGCCCGTGTAATTTAATCCCTTCCGCACTGTATTATAGACCCCTTTGTTGAAAAAACAAAAATGTTTCATATTTTTATTTACTTGAGAAAGAGTTCTTTCTGCTGGTTTACTCCCCAAATAGCTGGGATGGGTCTGGTTAGAGCCAAGACCTGCCAACCAAACCCACACACACTGAGTGGCAGGAACCAGCTACTTAAGGTATCATTGGCTGCCTTGAATCCAGGCACTCCAATACTGGATGCACGCAGCATCTTAACCACTAAGCCAAACACCTACCCCTCTGAAAGTGTTTCAAGCAAAAAAAATTACACCAGCAATATATAATACTATATTTACACATAAAGATTAAATAAATACCCATCTTAAAATATTTTCAAACTATATTAAAAACTATCCAACATACTTCATTTCTAATATATGAGAAATAACAAGTTCTAATGACAAATTATTAAAATTATGATAATGTTCAAATTTTACTAAATAACTTATGCCTTCAAGATGTCTGCAACAACTACATTGCAGTAAGAAAATATCTATGCTTTTTAGTCCAAAACTGTAGCGTAATAGTTATGCCTGTGATTGACACTGGTGTTTCACATGGGAGCACTGGGTCAAAACCTGGCTCGTCTACTTCAGATCCAGCTTCCAGTTGCTGCGTCTAGAAAAGCAGCAGAGGATGGCTCAGGAGTTCTTGATCCCTTATCACCCACGTGAGAAACCTGGATGAAATCCCAGCTTCTAAGTTCTGACTAGAGGCTATTTGGGGTGTGAGTCAACTGATGGAAGATTGATTCTGTTTCCTCTACCTGCCATCCTCACACACTCAGCCTTTCAAACAAGTATCTTTAAAAAGTATCTGAGTTCAACTGATGGCAAGCTTAAAATTATTGCAAATATTGCTGTGGCTGGACAGGAATACCAAATTGTAGAAATTAGCAAAAACAAACACTTTTCCCTAATTTAAACCCAACGACTTTTACAATTTTTTTCTTTTTAAAGACTTATTTTTATTACAAAGGCAGATATACAGAGAGAAGAGACAGAAAGATTTTCCTTCCTTTGGTTCACTCCTCAAGTGGCCACAAAGGCTGGAGCTGAGTTAATCCAAAGCCAGGAGCCAGGAGCCAGGAGCCTCCTTGAAGTGTCCCACATGGGTACAGAGTCCCAAAGCCTTGAGCCATCCTCTACTGCTTTCTTAGAGCACAACAGGGAAACTGCTTGGGAAGTGGAGCAGCTAGAATACTATAAGGGATCCCGGAACATGCAAGGCAAGGATTTAGCCACTAGGCCATTGTACTGAGCCCAACCCCTTCAATTTTTAAAGCATAATCCATACTAGAGCATATGAAGAGATCATCTGGTACAATTCTTTCAATTTTAAAAATAAGGGAACTAAGGAGAAATTGATAATTCCTGCCTGAAGTATTCTGATTTCAAATCACTAGGTATTGTTTCCAGTAAATCACTGTTTCCTTCCAAAAGCCGGAATCTTACATATGTACCAATACCTAGCACTTCTGATGTAAATGTAAAGGACGTGTTTGGAGTGGGAGTTTGGTCTAACTGCTCAGCTGCTGGTGTCCTGTATCAAAAGCGCTGCTACGGGAGAAGGCAAGGACCAGTTAGGCTTGATGAGTTGTAGATACCTGCAAGCCACAAGCCCAGCCCCAGGTGTAGTATCACCTGTGCACTTGTCAATCAAGTAGCCCCTTCCCAGGATGTGTCTCCTTCACCTGAACCATGTAAATAGCCACTCTCTACTTCTACTCCCCTACCCCTTTTCTCCTTCTGGTCCTCTCCTCACCTGTTTGCTTCTGCATGTACATGTGTGTTTGCTTTCTTACATTTTGAGTAAAATTTACTTTAAATATGCCAGCATTAAGAATTCTTTATACAGATTCATAACTGGTGAACTATCAAAACCACTTGAGCAAGACCCTCGGAGTATGCCCCACATCAGGGACCTGGGATGGGTGGGAGACTGGGTGGGGATTCTCCCTTTATCTCCCCCTTTACCCCAGATACAGGAAAAAAACAATGTGGAAATAATAGTCTTACCCACTTTCCTGTAGCCCTTGAACCTTTGTGCCCTAATTAACTATGTAGATTGTCAAAAATATAGGGAAAAAATGAAAAAAAAAATTCTTTATGCAGGCCAAGAGCCTGGAAACACCAAGTGTTATAGCCTGGAACCGAGCCTTCACTCATTTGGGATGCTGTGTCGCAGGAAGAGACTTAGCCTGCCACATCACAGCAACAGACCCAGGAAACTTTTTTTTTTAAGATTTATTTATTTAGAGGGTTAAGCTACCATCTGCAGTGCCAGCACCTGGTTCTTGTGCCCTTCCAATCCAGCCCCTTGTTCATGTGCCTGGGAGAGCAGCAGAGTGCCTGAATCCTGGCACCTACATGAGAGGCCGAGAAGAAGCTCCTGGCTCCCAGCCAGCCCAGCTCAGGCCACTGCAGCCATTTGGGGAGTGAACCAATATATGGAAGTTACTTCTCTCTTTCTCTGTAATTCTGCCCTTCAAATAAATCTATTTATCTATATATTTATTTATTATTGGGAAGTTAGAGTTACAAGGAGAGGTAGAGACAGCAATCTTCGGGCTCACTCCCTACAAATCTGAGATAGACATTATTCAGGAGCCAGGAACTTCATCAGGGCATCCCACATCTTGCCAGGATCTAAGCACTTGAGCCATGTTTCATTGCTTTTCCCAAGTCATTAGGAGGGAGCTGGATGGCAGGGCGAACAGGTGAGAGAGCAAGTAGCAAATTCCTGGCAGTTTAACTGGACACATCACAGCACCAGCCCAACTGGAAACTCCAGATTTTTGCATTAGGGTATTTACTTTATCTTCCTATTTTTTTTTTAATTTTATTTTTTATTTTATTTTATTATTAACAATCTTTACATAGTTAATTACGGTGTAAAGGTTTAGGGGCTATAGGGATGTGGGTAAGCTTTTTATGTCCATATTGTTTCCTTCATGTACCTGAGGTAAAGGGGGATATTGAGGGAGAAGCCCCACCCAGTTTCCCACCCGCCCAAAGTCCCGGATTTGGTGCATACTCTGAGATGCCTGCTCAAGTGGTTGTAATAGATCTCCAGTTGTGAATCGCTGCCACTCTCGCCACTCCCAGCTCGATGATGTAACTGAAGAATCCATTGATTGTTATAGTCCATCATAGAGTCTTCATCCGCCCAGTATTTCGCTGCCCAACATATAGCTGAGGTGGTTGATTGACTTGTTCTGTCCTCTGTCTTTTCTTGGCTAGGGTTCTGAGTCCAGCAGTTCGGTTGGGGAGATCTGCAAAGAAACCTTGAGGTATTCCCAGACCAGATTCCCGTATGTTCTAGTAAGCACAGGGCCCGGCACAGTCCATCTCCACGATCAGCTGGTGGTTGCAATTGCTGGGTTGGTTCTGCTCTCAGTCCCGACTTGCACTGGAACCAATGGGTGCTGTAGTCCAGCCTGGTTCTGCCCAGCACGTACTCGACCCTTTTATCAACTAGTGGGAGCTGTAGCCCAGTGGGGGCGACCCACAATAACCCCCTCCAGCCCCGCCTCCCACCTTGGCCTGCCAATGTGCATAGCTGACTAGTCCAATCTATCCCGCATCCCATTTGGCTCCTATATCTATCAATGGGTATTAAAGCTTAGTTCCTTCTAACCTACTCAACTATCTAGCCCTCACGGATGTTGCTAAGTGCCTCTCCATCTAGCCACCCCAGCCCTCGTCCTAGTTCTGATGTCCTCCCGTGGGAGTAGTGACCCAAGAGGGGGGAACCCACCACTTCCTTAGACTGGTCTGTCCCCATCCCTGCCCATGCTATCTAGTGAGAGTAGCTGTCCGGCGAGGGGATCAGTCCCTCAATCCCTCCGCTGGCTCTGCCCTCTCCCTTTCTGGTTCTCACGTGTGCTGGTTGGGTGCTGCATTCAAATCCAGTACAGGTAACCGCACCTTGGCTTTCCGTCTTGTGCACTGGTTTTTGTCGCAACCAAACCCGGCCCGGCCCATACCCCGTTCTGGCGCCTGGGTTTGCCAGCGGATGACATGAACCGTTTCAGCCTGGTCCACCCATGACCCATGCCAAATGTGTCGGTGGGAAACTTTCCATGGCCTATTCTGGGCAGTTTCCTATCAAGCTTCTTGTGCTTATTTTGCACACACTAGGGGGTCCATGAGCCAGCCCTACTCAGTTCACCTTCTGTCCTAGCAGGGACAGTGGTTTTTTTTCTGGCTGGCTTTCACCCCGTTCTGGTTCTTGTTGGATGTATCGGCCCAGCCATGGCTCGTCCATACCCATGTATAGCTCACAGATGGCTCAGTAGGGGATTGAGACCTTGCCTAGTCAGTCCCACATCTACCCTGGTTCCCCAGGACACCAGTTGGTGTTGGTGTCTGGCCCGGCCCGGCGCAACCAATCCCAGCCATGCTAGTACCACGGGAGAGTACAACTGTTTCCTAGCCAGAATGCAGCCCCCATTCCAGCACACTTGCTCTTTAGTGGGAACCTCATCCCATTTAGGGTGTCCCCCCAGATCCCCAACTTGGCCTGTTCCTAACTGCAGATCATGCATCTTACAGTGGCTGCTCTGACTCAGCCTGTCTCATTCCCACACCTGTCCTGGCCTCTGCCCAAAACACTGTGGCCCCGCATCCCTGACTAAAGTAGACCTGCAGGTGTAAGCACAAAGTTACATGCCCCATTCACTGGCAATCGCCAGGAGTTCATGCTTCACCTATACAAAAGTTGGTCTAATTCATGAGTGTCCCTGAGCAGCTTTTACAATTTAAAAATACCCAGAGCTCGCCGCCGGGCGGCCAGCAGGCAGAGCCTGGCACCAATTGGTACACTGGCCGCCCAAAACCAAGGGCTCGTCCACCTCCTTGCGGGGTGTTTTGGCTAGAGCTCTTGGCCGGATCCCACTGAGCCGAGACGCCACCACACAGCTGCCACCCTGCAGAGTGGTTCAGTCCGTCCCCAGCCCTAAGAGAGGAATCCACCCTGATTGGTCCTGCCTCCATGGCGGCAGAACGGAGCCAGAATAGTCCAGCTCCCGATTTGCTCTCATGGCTGCAGCCTCTTCCTATTTTTTTAAATTTATTTTTATTGGAAAGGCAGATTTATAGAGAGAATGAAAGACAAAAAGATACAGAGAGAAAGAATCTTCTGCTCTTTCACCTCCCTAGTGGCTACAATGGCCAGAGCTGACAGAAACGAAGCCAGGAGCTTCCTTTGGGTCTCCCACGCAGGTGCAGGGTCCCAAGGCTTTGGGCCATCCTTGACTGTTTTCCCAGGCCACAAGCAGGGAGCTGGATGCTAGTGGAGCAGCCAGGACACAAACCAGTGCCCATATGGGATCCTGGTGCTTGCAGGCGAGGTGTAGCTACTGAGCCATTGTGCCAGGCCTGAATTATTTTCCTATATCATTTGATAGTTACTTAAAGTATGGAACAATTAAAATCTTTTCTCATACTAGCATAAATTCTCAGAAGTTTCAAGACAGAGTCACTCAAGCACCCATTTTTCCCCATAGAAATTTTTGTTTAAAAAGGAATCACAGTTATGATGTGCATTGAAAAGCCACAGGGAATAAAACCAAATTTCTAAGCCAGACAAAAGTAAATAATCATTTGGAGGAGGAACTGTCACACAACATAATTTAATGTCTTAAGTACATAAACATACAGGTGGGAAAACTGCCCTTAACGACAAGCAAACTCAACTTCTTCACACACATTTTATTTCACTTGCCTCCAGGAAAAGAATTCCAAGGGGTCGGCTACAGACCAGTTAACATTGTAGTAACAAATAATACAGACAGGCTCTAGTGACCGAGTTAACAAGGTACAGCAGGTAGTCCCAGGCACAGAAGGCCAGCAGTACAAAGCAGATTTGCCTAACACCAGCAGCAGAAAAAAAGAGCCATTATCTGTCATGCCCTCCTGTGGGCACCCTTTCATTGTAGCAGCAAGGGCAAGCTGTTTCAAAGACAATGGCAACCTTATTAAGGGTGCCTTCATGCTGTGCCAAAGCACACACACATAGCAATTTAGAACAATCAGTCTGACTTTCATGAGAGCAAAGGTTGCAGCCAAACAAAATGGGTGGATACCATATGAAACAATCTTGGAATCAGCTAATAGGATATAGGAAAAAATGATACTAACACACATGCTAAGTCCCTCCTTTACACCACAAAACATCATGCTATTTGAAAAACACTGCTCAAAGGGGCTTCTATTTACCAGAACCTAAACATGACTCATTTTTATAGACACAGATTTTACAAACTGTTTGCTTGTATATTTTGTAAACTTAAAGCATGCGCTCGGTAGATTTGACACGATTTTCAAAAGGATTCTGTGCAAAAACATTGTGGAAATTAAAAACAACAAAAAGTATCTACACTGCAACTCCAGAGAAAGCCTAATTCCCAAATATTTAACTTGGAAATGGAATGCAGGCAAAAAGGAGCAACCCAAAGCCTAATGCTTGGCTTGCAGTGGTTATTCTACTGTTTTTATTTCTCAAGAACAAATTACTCTCTCATATGGCTTTCCTGACTCCATTAATACAGCCCAAAACATTAAGCAACAATTTTTAAAAGTGAGTGTTTGCAATTCCATTTCACGGCCTACTTTCAAGCAGAGTATAAACTCAAATTGTCTTTTTTTTTTTTAATAAATCTTTTTTATTACAAAGTCAGATATACAGAGGAAGAGAGACAGACAGGAAGATCTTCCATCCGATGATTCACTCCCCAAGTGAGCCGCAACGACCGGTGCTGTGCCAATCTGAAGCCGGGAACCAGGAACCTCTTCCGGGTCTCCCACGCAGGTGGCAGGGTCCCAATGCACTGGGCCATCCTCGACTGCTTTCCCAGGCCACAAGCAGGGAGCTGGATGGGAAGTGGAGCTGCCAGGATTAGAACCCGCGCCCATATGGGATCCTGGGGCGTTCAAGGTGAGGACTTTAGCCACTAGGTCACGCCGCCGGGCCCTCAAATTGTCTTTTAAATGACTGATGTGTGAAAGAGGTGGTTTATGTATTATACACATACACATAGAGGCTTAAGTAGACCTTCCAGCTGGATGATAAAGTTCATTTAATAAAACCCTGAGCTGCTGTACTACTAAACCATACAGATTTAAAATACAGCACACTGGAGTCCGCAGGGTGTCACAGTAGGTTGATCCTATGCCCTGTAGGGTCAGCATTCCACATGGGCACTCCTTTGTACCCTGGCTGCTCCACTTCTGATCCAGCTCTGCTTACGGCCTGGGAAAGCAACGGAAGACTGTGCAATTGCTTGGAACCCTGAATCCAAATGGGAAATCGAATAAGCTCCTGGAGCCCAGCTTCGGATGGGCTCAGCTCTGACCACTGAGGCCATTTGGAGAGCAAACCAGCAGATGGGAGACCTTTCTTTCTCTCTCTCTCCTCTCTGTAAAATATGCCTTTCAAATAAATTTTAGGGGGTGGCACCGTGGCTCAACAGGCTAACCATCCACCTTCAAGTGACAGCATCACATGTGTACCTGTTCATGTCCTGGCTGCTCTGCTTCCCATCCAGCTCCCTGCTTAGAGCCTGGGAAAGCTGTGGAGGACGGCCCAAAGCCTTGGGACTTTGGCACCCATGTGGGAGACTTGCTAGAAGCTCCTAGCTCCTGGCTTTAGATCAGCTCAGCTCTGGCCACTGTAACCATTTGGGGAATGAACCAGCAGATAAATGATTTTCTTTCTTCCCTGTATAAATATGTTGTCCAATAAATAAATAAATAAATAAATCTTTTAAAAATCAAAATAAAAACAAATATTTACAAAAATGTAGCACATAATCCTTAACTATGGCTGGTCAACATTTCATTCAATGAATTCAAGTATGAATCACTTAAAGATCTGTTGACTGCTTTTAAAGCAAATATCAGAAGAGAATTGTAGAAGAGTTTCAACAATGATAAAGCCGGTCTTTATAACAGTATCAATGCAACCTTATACATACAGTCCTTGACAGAAAGGCTGGGGATAAAATTCAGGTACTGAACAAAACCCCATCATTCAACCAGTTCAGTGAAAATATAACAATTATTTGCTGACTTCACCAACTCATTTTTCAGTTGCAACTCTATTACCCTAATTAGAATTCACATTTTAAGTTAGTCACCTGCTAGTGGGAGAGAATCCTGTTCAAACCGAAAGGAAATTAAAATGGGAGTGGAAGGAGGAAATCTTCTCAGGTCACTTTCAAAAAGAACCACAAAGGGTTAAAGCACCTGGGCAGTTCTTGCTCTAGGCTCAACATCCACTGTTCCAATTTACCCCAAGAGCAGGAAGCAGTTATGATCATTTCCACCAAAAAAAAAAACCCTCACGAATATAAAATTTTTAAAATACATCACATTTTAAATAGTTTTTTTATGAAGTGTTTGTGAAAAACCATCTCATACAGCTTCAAACCAAGAAAACATGATTGAATGCAGGCTGGCCCCGTCAGGAGATCGCCTATTCCTGACGCCTGAAGCCTCTGAAAGCCACCCTGCAGATGAGGTGATGATGAAACCAGCAGTGCAGCCCCTGCCAAAAGCCCCGCAGCAGGAGGGAGAGAGGGAGAGAGAGAGAGAGACTCCCCGAACCCCCAAGGGCAACCCTGCACACTGACCTCAGCTTCTCTCCTCAGCACTAAAAGGGACTATATCCAAATCTTGGGAAGGCGGTGACAGGTCAACACGCAATGGCAAACATAGCACAAAGCAGTAATTTCTTCAATATACATTAACAAACCAAGAAAACACAAAACATCCAGCCTACTGGATCTACTCTGAACTTACTTAAAGCCCCACACAAAGCAGCGGCTTAGATGGCGTAGACGCAGTGAACAGAACAGAGCTGACATCATTCCTTTCCAACAAGCACCCACCTCACCCGCTGTACTCTGAACAACAGGAACTCTGCAGTCTGGGATGTTTCAAGGTTTTTTGTTGCTGTTGTGTTTTTGGTTCACTTGCTTATTTCTTTGCATTTTAATTGACTGCTATGTACCAAATAAAAGCAAAATCATCCAAAGAAAAAAAAGAACTCAAATTCGCAACAAACAAAATGGAACATGATGGTGATGAATGACACTGAAATGCAGAATTCACTCGCGGCCTCTACTATGGAAATGACAGGTAAGATGATGTCCAGTATATTCTCATGGATGAGATGATGGTGATGAGAATCAGTGAAGGAGCTCCTGCTGTAAGTACTGAACATAATCCTCTATTTCCACCATAAAAAGCATAGCACTTGATAGATGACAGATTTTTTTTACAGTTAATAACAAAATAAGGTTACCATAGCACGGCCCGGCGGCGTGGCCTAGCGGCTAAAGTCCTCACCTTGAAAGCCCCGGGATCCCATATGGGCGCCGGTTCTAATCCCGGCAGCTCTACTTCCCATCCAGCTCCCTGCTTGTGGCCTGGGAAAGCAGTTGAGGACGGCCCAATGCATTGGGACCCTGCACCCGCGTGGGAGACCCGGAAGAGGTTCCAGGTTCCCGGCTTCGGATCGGCGCGCATCGGCCCGTTGCGGCTCACTTGGGGAGTGAATCATCGGACGGAAGATCTTCCTCTCTGTCTCTCCTCCTCTGTGTATATCTGGCTGTAATAAAAATGAATAAAATCTTTAAAAAAAAAAAAAAAAGTTACCATAGCAAAAGCTACAATCCAAGCATAAACACAGACCTAAAGCCAGTGTCATTACAACTGAAACATACGCTAACTCACATTCAACAATGTCATCACTTCAGCAGTACAGATCTGTCGTTAGAATCTAGCAGTGAAAAAAAAAATCCAGCAGTAAATCCAAATAATGATTCTTCCCCTTGAGGATCCTTACAAAAGATCATATGGTTTACTTTCCTTGTAAAATTTTAAAACTTGGGCCCAGTGCAGTAGCCTAGTGGCTAATATCCTTGCTTTGCAAACACCAGGATCCCATACGGTCATCAGTTCATATCCCAGCTGCTCCACTTCCTATCCAGCTCCTTACTTGTGGACTGGGAAAGAAGTCAAAGATGGCCAAAAGTCTTGGGACCCTGCACCCGCGTGGGAGACCCAGAAGAAACTCCTGGTTCCTGGATTACGATTGGCTCAGCTCCACTGTTGCAGCCACACGGGGAGTGAACCAGCAGATGGAAGATCTTTCTCTCTGTAACCCTGACTTTGCAATAAAGATAAGTAAATCTTAAAAAAAAAAAAATCCTAAACTTGTTTAGCATATATACTCCCTAAAAATCAAAGTATGCTATTGAAGGATAGGCCGTTAGTCTAGTGAGTAAGACATCTGCAACATGGTTGTTGGGTCAGTGCTGTGGCCTAAAGAATAAAGCAAAGCCCTAGGTCAGCAGTGGCCTTCCAGCTGCCTGCTAAGGCCTGGGAAAAGCGGCAGAACACGGCCCACGCGGCCTCGGGCCCTGCCATTAACACGGCCGACCTGGATAAACCTCCTAAACCTCCTGGCTCCTGCTTTCAGCCTGCCCTTTTGTAGCCATCTAGGGAGTGAACCAGCAGATGAAGAGCTTTCCTTCAAATCAATCAATAAATCTTACAAGAACAAAAACACACTTGCATTTCATGTGTGATTTGACGCCAAGCTCTGGCTTCAGACTGTCTGCATCTTCCTGCAAATGAAAATGCTGAGAGGCAGCAGTGGCGGCCCTGGAGACCCGGGCTGAGGTCCTGCCTCCTAGCTGTGGCCAGGCTCAGCACCAGTCCCAGCCCACCAGGCATTTGCAGAGTGAACCAGCATACAGGGACATTCTCTCTCTCTCAAAATTAACCTTTTAAAAGATGTATTTATTTTTATTTAAGTAATTTTGGCTTTTATTTAAAAGGCAGAGTTTTCAGAGAGAGGAAAGAGAGGTGTTCCATCAGCTGGTTTATCCCCAAATGGCCACAAGGACTGAAGCCAGCAGCTTTTTTTTTAATTGGAAAGTCAGATACACAGAAAGGAGGAGACACGGAGAGGAAGGTCTTCCGTCCAATGATTCACTCCCCATGTGACCGCAACAGCTGCAGCTGAGCTGATCTGAAGCTAGGAGCTGGAGCCTCTTACAGGTCTCCCACGTGGGTGCAGGGTCCCAAGGCTTTGGGCCATCCTTTATTGCTTTCCCAGGCTACAAGCAAGGAGCTGGATGGGAGGTGAGGCTGCCGGGATTAGAACCGGCACCCATATGGGATCCTGGGAGTGCAAGGCGAGGACTTTAATCACCATGCTATCTTGCCAGGCCCTGAAATTACTTTATAAGAGAAACTCACTAACCACAAAACACTCTCTCAGTGAGGTAATTTATCCACAAATTAGTCATTATCAGTACACCAATTCTCCTTCTTGAAAGACTGAATACACAGGTTTATGGTAACAAAAATCTATTATTTCGGGACTGGCACAATAGCGTAGCAGTTAAGGTCCTCGCCTTGGACGCACCTGGGATCCCATATGGGCACCGGTTCTAATCCCAGCAGCCCCACTTCCCATCCAGCTCCCTGGCTCCTGGCTCAGGATTGGCGCAGCACCGGCCGTTGCGGCTCACTTGGGGAGTGAATCATCAGACGGAAGATCTTCCTCTCTGTCTCTCCTCCTCTCTGTACATCTGACTTTCCAATAAAAATTTTTTTAAAAATCTATTATTTCACTGTTCTTGAAAGAAAAATCACAACAATCAACATAAATACACATCAAAGCCTTCATTTCAAAATGCCACCTTAAACCCAAAGCAGTGTTACAGGAGGGAGTAACACTACCTATGACAGACAAATTCTACAAAATCCTCTTGATCAATGAAAATAATGAGAACATTGTCTTTCTAAACCCACCAGGGATACGCAGGCTCGTAGGCTCGTAGGCTCGCAGTTAAGCTGGCAGCCCATGTGGGTCTGACTCCCACCTAAGCCCCGGTTCCAGCTCCACTCTGATGCAGCACCCTCTCAAGTCACTGACTTCCCGACACACAAAAACGAGATCTGAGTTTCTGTCTTCCAGGACTAGTCCTGGCCCAGCCCCTCACACCCTTGCACCCCTCGTAAGCATTGGGGAGAGAACCAGGACAATGGTCCCCCCACCCTATCCCACCCTCTCCCTCTTCCCATTCTAGTTTTTTCACATAAATAGCAATAATTAAAACACACACACACACAGAGGAAGTGACATCAGAGTGCCTGTATGATGCATGAAACATACGACTTGCTCACTAGTTCATTCTTTAAAATCAGTGGTGAAGAATAGTAATAAAATCCCCCAAGCCTAAAAGCAAATGTGTTGTATACGCAGGCATGAAGCACCATTACATAAAGCTGTACAGAACAGGTTCCTGGAACTGACAACAATCACAAATAAGCACATTTATTTAAAGTCTCCTGGGGCTGGCAGGTGAGATAGTAGGTTAAGCCACCACTTGCAATACTAGTTCAAGTCCTGGCTGCTCCACTTCCAATCCAGCTCACTGCTAACGTGCCTGGGAAAGCAGAGAATGGCCCAAGAACCTAAGCCTCTGCCAGTCACATGGAACACGCGGATGGAGTCCCCAATGTCTGGGTCCAGCCTGACCCGGCCCTGGCTGCTTAGGTCATTTAGGGCATAAGCTAGCAGATTTGTGCTTTCTCTGTCACTCTGCCTTTCACACTTACTTGTATTTCAAATAAATGAATAAATAAATCTCTATAAAAAATAAAATCTCCTAAACTTAATCTGCAATTTAATCCAATTCCTGGCAACATTAACAAAATATTCAGTTCCTAGCTTTTAAAAACAGCCAGAGGAGGGGCATCTAGCCTGGTGGCTAAGAGGCATCGGGATGCCTATATGAAAAGGTGGGAGTGTCTCGGGCCCACACCAGCCCCCAGGTCCCAAGTTCCTACTGCTGCAGACTCTGGAAGAAAACATGAAGGGCTCCACTAACTGCATGGGACATCTGGATTGAATTCCCACTCCTGACTCTGGCCCATCCTACTCCAGGATAATGTGAGCTGGAAGTGAACTAGCAACTCTGCTTTCAGGCACTCTCTGGGTATCTCTTCTTCTCAAATAAAGAGAAAAAATTTTTAATGCAAACTAAAAAAGTAGACAAGTTGGGTGTTAAGGCTTCTTGAAAGCCTTCATAGACTCAGTCAGTACCTTTTGGTTATATCCCCTTGGGGAAATCACTTGTCCTTTTCAAAATCACCAATGATCCTAATAGCTCTTTGAGCTTTGAACAGCCATTTTCCCCATCTTACTCAAGTAGCAAGTGGTGATGCTGAAACTGGACCCCCACAATGTCTCTTGTCTGTCTCCCTGAGCCCAAGGTGTCCTTGCATGTCTTATATCAAAAGGAATTCACTGACTCAAGGGAGTAATCCAGCTGGCCTTACAAGATTCTAATCATTGCACTCAAGGAGTCATTTGCTTCTCCAAAAGGTAAGAATTTTGATGGTCAATGTTGTCACATCTGGGCAGAATGTAACCACCACCTGTATGTATCCCCCAGACCAACCAGAACCCACCTGGCCATCATAAATTCCCTAAAGAGCACAGTAACATTGGCCTGTCAAAGGAAGCTCACAAACTCCACTAACCAACCAGAAACATGAACTAGTCATGAACTAGTCATGTACCTCACAGTCCCAGTTTCTGTCTGTAAGAACTTTCATCCCTGCCTGACTTCTTCTGTGAAGCATAAACTGAAGCACCTGAGCTCAGATTACACATTTTACACTTAACCTTTAAACTCTGAAGTCATCAAGAAGGCTGGTCCCTTAAGAACAATCCCGAGAACTGAAACTTCGTGAAGCGTATCTCTGCTACACACTGACTTTAGGGCTGTGGCCAGGGTTGGGAGGAAGATCTACTCACTGTTATCACTGGGTTTTCTGTATGCATGTGTTTATATATAATCTGAGCCAGCACAGAACATGCCTAGAACTCACTGATATTTCTGTAAGACAAGACAAGGCTTAGCTTTCTCACCTGCATGTAAGGGTGGATGGATGGTACTAACTTTTACTCAGCCTAGGAAAGGGAGGTGGGGACAAATTTTTCCACTTGAGCTTTGAATAAACTGAGCCAGAACTATGAGAAACCAAAATCAAGATGAGCAACAAGCAGTTTGACCTAGTCACTAAGAACAATAGGTAAGCTGGGAAATTTGGCCATATAATGTGGCAACTGAATGCATGCAAATAAACTGACGGTATAAGGTGAAAACAGAGAAAGGCTTAAAATACTGTTTTTCACAGTTCAGCAGGCATCCCAGCAGGATGGAGGGAGGGTTTGCTCAAGCACAGGCAGCGGTTCCACCCAGAAAATTCCTCTTTAGGTGGGGCCTGAGCATCTTCCTTTCTAGTAAGTTCCCAGGTATCAGTGTGGAGTGTGGAGAACCATGCTCAGAGTCCTTAAACCAGACCAAACCCCAATAGAATTCCAACAGTTACAGGAAAGACTCATAAACTTACAAGAGGGGCCAAGAAACCCCAGAAAAACGTAGGAATACTCCAATCACTTTTACCAAAGCTACCAACAACCTCCTTAAGTTGAAAACTTATGATTCAGACTGAATATTGCTTGAAGTATTTGGTCAGCTCCTATGATAAGCCCCACAAGCTAGCCCTATCTCCCCTCTCCCCCCAGCATTATCTGCTGCTTTTTGGCACTTTGGTCTTCCTCTTGTTCTTCTACATTTCAAATATTTCATAGTCTTCAGGATTCTGGGTCCTGTCTCTCTGAGGGCAGTTTCACCCAATTCTGATACAGGAAGCCCCTGGAGGAAATTTCTGGAAGGCCAGGACACTCAGTCAAGTGGCTCCAAACATCTCTAGTTTGGTGATCACCTGGCCTGCTTAGTGATTCCTGCTTTCCACCAGGCCCAGCCCAGCACAGACCTGTTTAAGCACACTCCTAACTTCCAGATACAAGATAGAGCTCCCTGTTAGGCCACTGTTGTTCAGTTTTGGGTGAACTAATAACATGCAGACTCTGCCGACTCTGACTGAAATACACAGAACACCTAATTAGCATACACGGCAGTCAATCAGGTGAATGTCCTCTTTAGAAAACCATAAACTGCCTGCCAGGCAGTCCTGAACAGCAGCTCTTTTGGGGTAACCCCTGCTGGCTGCGGAAAGGCCTGCATTGTAGCACAGCGGGTTCAGCTACTGCCTGCAATTCTAGCAGCCCGTTTATAAGCACAAGCCGCACAAGTCCCAGTTGCTCTATGTCCCATCAGTTCCTGGCTGATGTAGCTGAAAGGCAGCTAAAGATGGCCCAAGTACTCAGACCACTGCTTCCCATGTGGGCAACCCCACTGGTGCTCCTAGCTCCTGGCTTCAGCCTGGCCAAGCCCCTTGGCTGCAGCCTTGTGAAGGAGTAAACACCAGCAGATGGAGATCTCTCTCTCTCATTCTACCTTTGAAATAATAAACATAAATTTTTAAGAACAACTTCCTTCACTTCTCTCACTCTTCCTTGTCCATGTGCCTCATTCTTTATACATATAATAAATTTATTTTTATTATATTTACATGAGAAGAATGCATGCCAATATGGACCACTGATTAGGGTGGGAAGGGTCAAGAAATGGGGTCAAGTGGATGAGACAATTGTTTCCATTATTTTTTCTTCCTGGAGCTTATGGAAGTGGGAGACAAGGGGAGAGGACTCATTCTTAAAGGTTACAGGATAGAGAACCAGGTGGAAACTGTGATACAGAAGATGGCAACACTCCAACAAACCGGACAGAGGGAAGCTGTGACCCCAAAAGAGAGGAGGGGCTATAACACAGAGCACTATACCACTGGCGCTGTCATGTCTAAGCAATCAGCCACATTTCCTAGGGACAAGACAAACCCAACCAGCTGGTGCTGCAAACTCCTGCCAAGCCTGCGACATTTCTAGTATAACTGTTCTAATCACATTCTAATATCACAGAATCTTCTGGCTCCCAATAATTCACCACCACATCACCTTCCGGAGAACCTGCTGCTGAGCTTTAGACTCTTTCCAACTGACACCACACATCACCCATCACGTCTCTTTCCACAGTTCCTCCTCAAACAACACAACTATTCACCAAGAGATCCAAACAGAAACCAAAGAATCCTCCTAATGCAACTGGCAACCTTAATTGCAAATCAGAACCTTCTAGGGCTCTTGGGGTGGGAGGGAGGGCAACATTAAAGACACTACTTGGCTTGGGAAAGCAGTCGAGCACGGCACAAACACTTGGGACTCTGTACCCGCATGGAAGACCTGGAAGAAGCTCCTGGCTCCTGACATTGGCTTGGCTCAGCCCCGGTCATCGCGGCCACTTGGAGAGTGAACCAGTGATGGAAGATCCTCTCTGTTTCTCCTCCTCTTTGTATATCTGCCTTTCCAATAAAAATGAATTTTTATATATATATATATATATATATATATATATATATATATATATATATATATATATATGAAGACACCACTTGGGATGCCCACAAGTCCCAGCTCCTTGAGCTTCCAGTCAAGCCTCCTGCCAATGTGCACCCTGGGAGGCAGATCAGGGCCCAGTTCCTTCTGTGGGAGATGGGGGCCCAGCCTCCTGGCTGTAGCCTGACCCAACCCTGGATACTGTGTGCATTTTGGGAGTGAAGCAGCAGATGCAAGATCTCTATCACTGGGGAGGGGTGGGGAGAATCCAAGTACCTATGAAACTGTGTCACATAATACAATGTAACTAATGAATTAAAAATAATAAATAAATAAATAAAAGATCTCTATCACTAGCTCTGCCTTTCAAACAACACTCAAAAAGAAAGAAATTTTTAAAGTGCCAACTCACTTGCAAGTCTAAAATGAAACCCATAATAGTTCTATGCCCTTAACACTCATGTATGCCAAGCACACAAGCAGGCAATCAAGGGGAGACCTTTATTTGAACCAAGAGCTCTTGGAGTTTTTCCAAAGTTATCCATATTAGATACACACTTCCTCAATCGGTTTCAAATTTATTCACAAGTAAAACTTCTCAAACCTAGTGTCAAACTCAGTCTTACCTTTTGCTAATATCAATGGTTGTGAATTTCAGCACCATTTTATAAAGCGAATAGTAAAAACTGTTAAATAAATACATCTCTGGAATCAGGAATTTCTTGTCAAAATCTGGTCACGGACAGAGATAACCCAACCAATGAGTGAGGTCCCATTGTTCACAGTGCTGCAGAGGACCTGGGGAGCCAGTAGGTACATTCAAACAAGCTAAGAGAAAAACGCTGTACAATAAAGTCTTCCCTAAGTGTTTGCAAATGTGACATTCAACTCTGCACTGGCATCAAAGCACCTCTGCATCAAGTTTTGAAACAGCTGCTATACTCCAAAGTATAATGCTTTGTTTGTGTCTCTTGTCCGGTGAAGTTAGCAAGTCTGCCTACTTTTTCTTGAAAAGGCATGCAGAGATGGGTAAATGCTAAGTTAGCAAGTTCATTTAAGGCTGACACATAAAATCCTACACCTTCTCTCCTATCCTAAATCAACCTGCCTTCAAAATACAGAGGGACTTAAAAGTTAGCAGCTGACCTGTCATCAATGAAAGAAATGTTGCTTATACATATACTACAATTTGGATGATGGTTTACACTCTCCCCCCCTCCTTTTTTTCTTAATTTATCTGGAAGCCAGAGTGACAGAAAAAAAGAAGAAATGGAGAGAGAAACCATTCCTTAAATGCACTGACTGGTTTGGTTCCAATTGGTTTCTAATTCTAAATCTTAAATTCCAAAAGAAAAAAAAAGATAGTTTATTAATACCATCACAGTATTAAACCCTGTTATTTCCAGGGTCTCAGTTTCACAGGGGCACCTGGAGAATATCACAACATCCAAGTCAGATGACACAACCAGAAAGTTGTCTTATGGGTCCACCTGGATTCATGCAGGGAAAGACAATGACAGCTTCAAAAATAACCAAGCCAAAACATGCAAATTTAATCAATTCATGTTTCCTATATATTTACTATGATAAATGGATCTCCAGATCACTCAAACATAAGAATCCTGGGGTTTTGTTGTTGTTGTTGTTCTGTTGTATGCACGAGGATCACTTTAGGAAGCTGTGGTCACCTGTAGCCCAACCACCAATACACAGTTTCTCTGATTATCAATTTCTTGCACTCCACTCTGTTCAGACATGTGCAACAGACTCGAAACCACCACTCAAAAATCACCACGACTCAAAAACAAATGAACAAAACACAAAATACATCTCACCCAGTTGGAGAACAAGCAGGGGCTTTGCAGTGAGTGTACTCAAACACTTCCTGATTACAGCAGCCCAGCGATCTGACACTGACTCTCGCACCCGACAGACTTCCTAGGGCACTTACTGTCTCAGATAGTTGCCCCTTACATACCTGTGCACACTGTAAATTCTGCCTCACTGGGACAGACTTGTTCTTGTCCCAACTTTACCCTTTAGACTGCATATGACTCCCCTGGCCTGATCGAAGAAAGTATTCCTGGGCCCGGTGCAATGGTTCAGTGACTAAACCCTCCTCACCTTGCACATGCCGTGATCCCATATGGGTACCAGTTCATGTCCTGCTGCTGCACATCCCTTCCAGCTCCCTGCTTGTGGCCTGGGAGACCAGTAAAGGACAGCCCAAAGCTTTGGGATCCTGCACCTGTGCGGAAGCTCCTGGATCCTGGCTTCAGATTAGCTCAGCTCTGTCTGGCCATTATGGCCACTTGGGGAGTGAACCAGCAGACAGAAAGTCCTTTCTCTCTGTATCTCCTTCTCTATGTAAATCTGACTTTCCAATAAAAATAAATGATAAATCTTTTTTTAAAAATTCACAATTATGACCATGCACAGAGAAAACCAACAAGAAGTGTCTCTTGTCACTTGCTCATTCAAGATCTGCCTAAGGTCACAGATGTAAATGAGGACACAGAGCAGAGGCACGTGTCCCCCGGTGCGTCCAAGGTGAGGACTTTAGGAGCTACTGTATCGCGGCAGGCCCTATCATGCACTTCTTTTTTTTTTTTTTTTAAAGATTTTATTATTATTGGAAAGTCGGATATACAGAGAGGAGGAGAGACAGAGAGGAAGATCTTCCATCCGATGATTCACTCCCCAAGTGAGCCGCAACGGGCCGGTGCGCGCCGATCCAAAGCCAGGAACCTGGAACCTCTTCTGGGTCTCCCACGCGGGTGCAGGGTCCCAAAGCTTTGGGCCGTCCTCGACTGCTTTCCCAGGCCACAAGCAGGGAGCTGGATGGGAAGTGGAGCTGCCGGGATTAGAACCAGCGCCCATATGGGATCCCGGGGCGTTCAAGGCGAGGACTTTAGCCACTAGGCCACGCCGCCGGGCCCTATCATGAACTTTTATAGTATTTAAAACAAATTCTACAATTTGTCTAAGAACTCTTTCTACTCCTATCTATGGAATTACGAGACAGTCTAATAGATCAAGGGTAATCCAACAGGCTAATGAAAACAGATCACTCATTCTACACACACTAACTGCCTGTGAGGAAGATACTAAAATAAGTTTTCATTATCACAGTCTTTTGAACCATTTAAAATATTTTTGTTTCCTTTTTATTTTTTGTTAAATCATTTAAAATTTTAACATGTGCATATATTATATATTCAGAAACCAAGTACACTTCAAGATTCAATTTCCAACATAAAGGAAATAGGACTTAACAGATGTTGAATTAAGCCACAGGAACACACACATTAAAATCCAGACTCAAGGGCAGACAACGTGACAAAGCAGGTGAACCTGCCACATGGAAGACAGCCCAAGTGCTTGGGCCCTCCTTGCACCCCCGTGGAAGACCTGGAGGAAGCTCCAAGCCCTGGAACAGCCCGGCTCTGGCTGTTGCAGCTATGTGGGGAGTGAATCAGCAGATAGAAGATCTTTCTCTCTCTCTCACTCTTTCAATTAAATAAATCTACCCACTGTCAATTTCTCCACTAAGTTACACAACTATACTTATCCTTTTTCTAGAGTCTAATTTCAAATAAGAGAAGCAGATAGATTCTTTCCCAGAGACACACTAAATACTTACTTTACATAAATCATCACTGATCAACATTACTGCTTCAATATCAGTAGTTTCATTCAATCTACTAAATCAAGGCGAGGTACAACAAATGAAATATAAAAGTTTCTTAGTGACATCAGTGTTCCATAAAGTCACTCTTTACCGCTCTGTCACTCGGCACTGTTCACTAGGGAAGGACTGTAAGCAGTGAAGCAAGCTTCTCCCAGATAGCACCCTGCCTGAACTTAACCAGTTTTGTCACTTAGAAGCTAGTTAAGATGCATTATCTGTTCAACTCGGTTCTCTACAATAAACAGGAAACAAAAGTACTTACCTCATAGATTTGTTCATAAAGATTAAAAGGGAGAACGTACATGCAGAAAGCCACTCTAGCTAAGAAAAATTCTAGCTATTAATATGGTCAATCATGTGGAATGCTTCCTCCAGGAGAAAAGCAATGTGGGAGAGGGGTTGGGTAGTTTGTTTTTTAATTATTCTTTTTCCAATTAACTCAATTACTACTGAGAACTATGAGCAGTCGTTTTACCAGAAGGACACCAGAGGCAGAATAGAAACTTCATTTTAGCAAGCTAACACTTAACCCCCTTCTCCACAACAGAAAACATCACCCCGTACCTTCAGTCCCAATGTGTTTCCCCAACAGTATCAAAGGATGAAAGTACTTTTCTCTTTCTATCTAAATGTCTTTATCAGGTGCAAATTAAGAGCTACTCTCTCATTATTCAGCCATGAAATAAACATATCAAATTGGGTCAACGGCAGGCATTTGGCTACCCAGTGAAGACACTGCATGAAATGTTCCACTTCCCTTATCTCTTACCAGAGAACCTGGGCTAGCACAGTGGAACAGCATGCAAAGCTACTACATGCATTGCTGGCAGCCCATGTGGGCAACAGTTTGTGTCCCAAATCCGGCTGCTCCACTTCCAATCCAGCTCCCTGCTAATGGCCAGGGAAAAAAAACAGCTGGAAATGCCCCAAGTGTTTAAGCCCTTGTACCCATGTGGACCTCAGAAGCTCCTGGCCCATGATTTGTCTGGCCCAACATCAGCCATTGTAGTCACCTGGGTAGTGAATTAGCAAACAGAGGATCTCTGTAACTTTAAAAACAAGTAAGTAAATAATTAAAAAAAGAAACTTAAAAAAGACTGAGTCCCTGGCCCCACTCCCACAGTTAGACTCCTGTGTGGTCCAGCTGTTCCCTGCCTCGGTGCACTAATGTGTGAGAGAATCAGAATCAACTCCAGGCTCCACTGCGCTGGTCTGGTCCAGCCCCAACTATTACAGCAAAGAAAGCCAGCACACAGTTCTGTCTATATGTCTCTCTGCTCTTCAAACAGATGAAAACGCTTTATTGGAACATCCACACCCCATACTGGAGTGCCTCAGATGGAGCCCAGGTTATGCTCCCTGCTAATGTGCAACTGGGAGGCAGCAGGTGATGGTTCAAGCACGTGGGTCTCTGCTATCCACCTGGGAGACCAGGACTGAATTCCTGACTTCTGGCTTCAGCTTGCCCAGGCCCGACTATAAATACATTAAAACAGTATCATCAAGGATATGAAAAAACAGGTGTACTCTTCAAATGCAAGCACTCTGATCCAGTTTAAGGAAATCTACCCATAAAACAGCTATGTACAAGCTATTTGCCCCAGAATTGCTTCTAATGGACTAACAAGACTGTAGAAATGGCACCTACCCTTCATCCTCCTCTACTTTCAGACACGGCCCTGACACAAGGTGCCAGTCAAGGAAACATGACTGGAAGGCCTATGAAGAGGAGGTTTCCAGAAGGCATCCTCTAAAAAAGCTGTATGGTGACCTTTCTCTCTTCTCCCAGCCTGCTGGTTGGAATGGGTGGCCACAGCTAGAAATCCATGAGTTCAGTGAAGATCCAGAAGACACCCTGAGCAGCAGCAATAACGGTCCAGTCCAGATGTCCAGAAGCTTCCCACCTCCACTGCAGCATTTGTCTCACACAAAACTTGACTGAATTGACCACTGAACACTTGGCCACAGTATTCTATACACTTTCATTTAAAAGGGGAAAGAGAAAAAGACCACCACGACCAGAAGTGCTAGGCCAACTCTGCACCTGATCATTTTTATAATGCAAAGAAGCTGTTTAAAAGCCAGTTACTTTGAGGCTTTCTGCATCACTAATAAACTCTGCATACACTATTATGCAAAAAAATGGAAAAATGTGTTAAGTACAAAAAGGCAAGGTAACTGACTGTACGCAGAGGATGTCCCTGCGTTTTTCTGATGAGGGAAGGTAGACTGTACACCGGAAACAGGTTGATTCCAAAGGGGGAAAGTGTGGCTGACGGGAAGGAAAGTCTTTCTATACCTTTGGTGTTTTCTTTTTTCTTTTTTAAGATTTATTTATTTTATTACAAAGTCAGATATACAGAGAGGAAGATCTTCCGTCCAATGATTCACTCCCCAAGTGACCACAACGGCTGGTGCTATGCCAAAATCCGGAGCCAGGAGCCAGGAACTTCCTCCAGGTCTCCCACACGGGTGCAGGGTCCCAAGGCTTTGGGCCGTCCTTGACTGCTTTCCCAGGCCACAAGCAGAGAGCTGGATGGGAAGTGGAGCAGCTGGGATTAAAACCGGCGCCCATATGGGATCCCGGCGCGTTCAAGGCGAGGACTTTAGCCGCTAGGCCACGCCGCCGGGCCCAATCAAATTGTTTAAAAAGAAAAAATGGGGGCTGATGTGGTGGCATGGAAGGCTAATGCACCACGTATAGTGCCAGCATCCCATATGAGCACCAGTTGATGCCCTGGCTGCTCTATTTCCCATCCAACTCCCTGCTTGTGACTTGGGAAAGCAGCAGATGGCGGCCCAGGTCCTTGGGTTCCTGCACCCACAAGGGAGACTTAAACAGAGCTCCTGGTTCCTGGTTTCAGACTGGCTGACCTTTGGTGCTTGCAGCCATATGGGGAGTAAACCAGCAAATTAAGACTTCTTTCTCTTCTTTCTTTCTCTTAAAGCCTTTATTTCAAATAAAAGGTTTTCTTAAGAAAAAAAAAAAAAAGTAAGCCTGTGGCACAGTGGTTAAGACACTGCTTGGGAGATCCACACTCCATACTGGAGTGCCTGGCTGGAGTCCAGCCTCCTTCAGTCCCTACCCAACTTTCTGCCAAAGCACAAACGGAGAGCCAGCAGGTGACAGCTTGGGCACCAGACGGAGTTCCACGATTGGTGCAGAAATTTGGGGAGTGAATCAGCAGATCAAAGATCACTGTCTCTACCTTTCGATTAAAATTAAAATAAAAAAGTTTTTCATTCTCACCAGCACCAGTTATTGGTCAGACTCAGCTTTCTCCAATGTAGGTTTTTGTCACTTTAATCAAAAACCAGTTGGCTACATGCGTGTGCATGAATTCCTGGATTCTTTATTCTGTTTCCTCAGTATTTGTGTCACTTTTTATGGCATTACCATGCTGTTTTACTTACTCTAGCTTTTTAGAATGTTTTGAAAATGGGTTTCATGATGACTCCAGCTTTTATTGCTAAGGATAAAATTGGCTATTTGGGTTTTTTATGCTTCCATATGAATTTTAGGGTTCTTCTGCCTAACTCTGTTAAGAATTTAGTAGGTGTTTTAACACAGATTGCGTTGGATTTGTAGGTTGCTTTAGGCAGCAATAATCGATATTAATCATTCCAATCCATGAACACAGAGTATGTTTCCATTTCTTACCTGTGTTCTTGATGATTACTTTCATTGGTGTATTAAACACCAATTATATTAAAATTTTCATTGTAGAGAGATCTCACTTTTTTGGCTAAATTTATTCCTAAATGTTTGATTTTGTAGTTCTTGTGAGTAGGTTTTTTTCTTGGTTTCTCTTTCAGAAAGATAATTACAAATATATAACAATTCTACTTTGCCAAGCATGCTGATTTTATATCCTACAAGTTTACTGAGTTGGATTATCGATTCTAGCAGTTTTGGTAGAGTGCACAAAATACATTTCCACAAACAGGTACATTTTAATTCCTTTCTAATTTTGTTACTCTTTATTTCTTTCACTTTCTTAATACTCTTGCTTATATTTCCAGTACTATGTCTCTACCTTTCAAATAAAAAACTTTTATAAAAGTCACTAGGCCACCATGCCAGACCCTCTGTCTCTCCTTCTAACTCTGTTTCAAATAAATCTTTAAAAAAATTAAGTTACAATTAATGGAATAAATAACTTCTTTAACTTTTCTGGAAAAAATAACTTACTCTAAAGAATAAATAAAATTCATTTAGACTTTGATAATTTTATTAATATTATTTGCCAAAAAAGGAGAAAATAATAAAGGGTGGTAAGAAAATAAGAGTAAGGGTCCAGCACTGTGGCCTCGCGGCTCAAGTCCTCACGTTGAAAGCGCTGGGATCCCATACGGGTGCCAGTTTGTGTCCCAGCGGCCCCACTTCCCATCCAGCTCCCTGCTTGTGGCCTGGGAAAACAGAAGAGGACGGCCCAATGCATTGGGACCTGCACCCGCATGGGAGACCCGGAAGAGGCTCCAAGCTCTTGGCTTCACATTGGCTCAGCTCTGGCTATTGCGGCCACCCAGGGAATGAACCATCAAACAGATTTTCCTCTTTGTCTCTCCTCCTCTCTGTATATCTGCCTTTCCAATAAAAATAAATTAACAAAAAAAAAAGTACCACATTAATAAAACTAAAACCTGGGCCTGGCGGCGTGACCTAGCAGCTAAAGTCCTCACCTTGAACGTGCCAGGATCCCACACGGGTGCCGGTTCTGATCCCAGCAGCTCCACTTCCCATCCAGCTCCCTGCTTGTGGCCTGGGAAAGCAGTCGAGGGCGGCCTAAAGCTTTGGGACCCTGCACCCACGTGGGAGACCTGGAAGAGGTTCCAGGTTCCTGGCTTCAGATCGGCGCAGCACCAGCCGTTGCGGCTCACTTGGGGAGTGAATCACCGGACGGAAGATCTTCCTCTCTGTCTCTCCTCCTCTCTGTATATCTGACTTTGTAATAAAAATAAATCAATCTTAAAAAATATATATAAAAACATAAAACTAAAACCTTACATAAGTATTGTCATTAAGCAACTATAAAATTCGTAAAGCAGAAATTAGCAATGTTAGTATAATGTTTAGCATTTAAAACACACTGTACTTTTTTTCAGTAAATAAGAGGCCTTGAAATTCCACAAGTGCCAGCCCAATTAGGAATTCAGAGATGGGCTGTTAGCATAGAACATCACTGATCGCCACACACCAGCCCACACCAAAGCTATGAATGGAGGCCTCTTTGGCAGTGTTGGGTACCATTACCTGACTGGGTAGTAGAGCGGTAGAGTGGTCACATTTGGCAGGGTCAAGACACTATCCAGCACGTGAGAGAACTTGGTCTGCGGGTAGACTCTGTGGGGTTGTGTGGGCCCAACCCTGTAGAAATACAAGTCCCCCAGGTTATCTCGCAAGCTGGGGTTGCAATGGACTAAGCTAGGTGTCACCATGCCACCTGCCATCACTCACAGGTAAAGGAACCCACAACAGTCAGGGCAGGTCAAGGCAGCAGCACCTGAATGTGCATCCTAAAACAGGATTTGGAGTGAGCCGGGCTGCCACTGGAAAGGGAAAGAATGGGCAAGGCCGAACAAACCTTAACTCACAAGAAATAACAGAAATCAGGTTGCAGCACAAGTCATGCCAAGTAGGTCCTTGCACCTACTTATCTGCATAAGATGCGGATGCTAAACCACAGCATCTAAAGGGCCAGCACAAGTGAGGGGCTCTGCCAAGATGAGTCAGAGCAACCACTGGCCTGCACATGATCTAAGGCTGGGAACAGGCCCAGTTGGGGAACTAAGGGGACACCCTAGCTGGGCTGAGTTTCCCACCAAGGAGCACATGGGCTGGAATTGGGGCTGCGTTCTGATCAGGACATGGTTGTAATCTCACTTGGCACAAGTGTGGACTGGGACTGGACACACCAAGCCGGGCCAGACTCCAACACCATCTGGTGCTCTGGAGGACCAGGGGAGATGTGTGACAGACTAGGCTAGGTTTCAGCCCTTACTGAACCATGTGTGAGTTGTATGGGGGTATGGAAGAGCCATGGCTGGGTTGAAACATCCAACAGTACGAACCAGATTGGGTTGAAGGCCAGTCAGGAAAAGCCACTGTTCCTGCTAGGACAGGAGGTAAACTGAGTAGGGCTGGCTCATGGACCCACTGGTATGAGCGAAATCTGGCACTGGGAGAGTTTCTGATGGAGGAGCCTGGACAACTTCTCTGGCAGGACACAGTCCCTGCAGGTAAGCGCAAGAAGCACAATAGGAAATAGCCCAGAACAGGCAATGAAAATTATCCCACTGGCATACACATGGTATGGGTTGAACCAGGCTGAACCTGTTCACATCACCCGCTGGCAAATCCAAGCACCAGAACAGAGTATGGGTAGAGCCAGGTTCAGTTGCGACACATACCAGTATACATTAAGGAATGCCAAGGTGAGATGAGCCATACCAGATGTGGTTGCAGCGCCCAAACAGCACATGTGATAATCAGGGGGAGGAGGCAAAGCCGACAGGGGAATGTGGGCTCCCCTGCTGGACAACTGCTTCCATTAGAAAGCGTGAGTCGGGATGGATGCAGATCAGGCTAGGCTGGGCTATAACACCTGTGGGCCTCATGTGAGCTAGATAAGGGAAGGGCCACGGTGGGCTGACTGTTCCGACTGGTGCAAACAAAAATTAAGAGTGGGTGAGGGTTGGATGGGCTTAGCCGCAGCATTACCTGGCAGAGGCTGGAACTTGGAGCTAATTCTGTCAAGTCAAATGCCAGAAACACCTGGAGAGTGCATAATCTGGGAGTGGGTGTGGCTTAGAAGGGAAATAGTGGGGACCTCCTTCGGGGTTACTACTCTCAGTGGACAGCACGAAAACCAGGACAGGGGCAGGGATGGCTGGACAGAAAGGCACCTGCCAGTAGGTGTATGGGCTGGATAGTAGATTGGTTGGGTTGAACTAGGCTTCAATGCCCATTGACATGTACAAGAGCTAAATGGGATGTGGGACAGACTGGACAAGCCTGCACTACATACTGGCAAGCACGGCAACCAGGGTAGGAGGCAGAGCTGGTGGGGGTTATGGGGAGTCACGCCAACTAGGCTGCAACTCCAACTGGTTTGTGTGAGGACTGAGTACGAAGTGGTAGGATCAGGCTGGACTACAACACCCGTTGGTTCACGAGGAAGACAGGGCTGGAAACAGAACAAACCCAGCAACCCCAATGACCAGCATGTGCATAAGCTGACTGGTGTGACGGACGGTGTGGAGTCTGTACTAGCAAACTCACGCAAGAATCAGGTCTGGGATCATCTCAGATGAAGTTTCTTCGGAGATCCTCCGAAACTACTGCTCTTAAAACCCCAACCATGAAGAGACTGTCAGCCAGTGGACTCTGAATAGGTTTCATTGCGATTAGAACAGCGAGATTGGCAGCAATCCAGAACTGATAAACTATCAAAACTGTTTGAGCAGGACCCTCGGAGCGCGCCTCCCGTTGGGCATCTAGGGTGGGTGGGAGGTTGGGTGGGGCTTTTCCCTTTGATTCTCCCCTAACCCCAGATACAGGGAAAAATTATATTAGTGTGGAAACAATGGTATTACCCACTTACACCCTGTAGCCCTTGACCCTTTGTACCTAATCAACTTCAACTAAGATTATTAAAAACTAATTAAAAAAAAAAGAAATTCCACAAGTGAAAATGCTGATTTTTTTATGAAGTTAATTATATAAATGCCAAATAAAAACAGAGAAACTATCAAATGAAATGTAATGACTAGTTATAGTTAAATCATAAAGCTCTAAGAGACTTATTTTCAGGTAAACTTTGTTGAGACCTCTTGTAGAACTACCAACAATCAAAAATGCAATGGTGGCGGAGGAGGAGGTGTGGAGGTGGTAAAGGCAGTGGTAGTGGAGGTAGTGGGGGAGGAGGTAGAGGAGGAGGAGGTGGAGGAGGAGGAGGTGGAGGAGGAGGTGGTGGAGGAGGAGGAGGTGGTGGAGGAGGTGGAGGAGGAGGAGGTGGTGGAGGAGGAGGTGGTGGAGGAGGAGGAGGTGGAGGAGGAGGAGGTGGTGGAGGAGGTGGAGGAGGAGGAGGTGGTGGAGGAGGAGGTGGTGGAGGAGGAGGTGGAGGAGGAGGACGTGGAGGTGGAGGAGGAGGAGGAGGAGGAGGTGGAGGAGGTGGAGGAGGAGGAGGTGGTGGAGGAGGTGGTGGAGGAGGTGGAGGAGGAGGAGGTGGTGGAGGAGGAGGTGGTGGAGGAGGAGGAGGTGGTGGAGGAGGAGGTGGTGGAGGAGGAGGTGGAGGAGGAGGACGTGGAGGTGGAGGAGGAGGAGGAGGAGGAGGTGGAGGAGGTGGAGGTGGAGGAGGTGGAGGTGGAGGAGGAGGAGGTGGAGGAGGAGGAGGTGGTGGAGGTGGAGGAGGAGGAGGTGGTGGAGGTGGAGGAGGAGGAGGTGGTGGAGGTGGAGGAGGAGGAGGTGGTGGAGGTGGAGGAGGAGGTGGTAGAGGAGGAGGAGGAGTAGGAGGAGGTGGAGGAGGTGGTGGAGGAGGTGGAGGAGGAGGTGGTGGAGGAGGTGGAGGAGGTGGAGGAGGTGGAGGAGGTGGAGGAGGTGGAGGAGGAGGTGGAGGAGGAGGAGGTGGAGGAGGTGGAGGAGGAGGTGGTGGAGGAGGTGGAGGAGGAGGTGGTGGAGGAGGTGGTGGAGGAGGTGGAGGAGGAGGTGGAGGAGGAGGTGGAGAAGGAGGTGGAGGAGGAGGTGGTAGAGGAGGAGGAGGAGGTGGTGGAGGAGGAGGAGGTGGAGGAGGAGGTGGAGGAGGAGGTGGTGGAGTCGGTGGTGGAGGAGGTGGAGAAGGAGGTGGAGAAGGAGGTGGAGGAGGAGGAGGTGGAGGAGGTGGAGGAGGTGGAGGTGGAGGAGGAGGTGGAGGAGGAGGACGTGGAGGAGGAGGAGGTGGAGGAGAAGGAGGTGAAGGAGGAGGAGGAGGTGAAGGAGGAGGAGATGAAGGAGGAGGAGGTGAAGGAGGAGGAGGAGGTGAAGGAGGAGGAGGACGTGGAGTAGGAGGAGGTGGAGGTGGAGGAGGTGGCGGAGGTGGTGAGGAGTAGGTAGTGGCAGCAGTGATGGTAGTGCTGGTGGTGGCAGAGGTGGTTGAGGTAGAGGTGGTGACGTGGAGTTCCTCAGCGAGGAAAGCCGCCAGGCTGAACTAGAGAGACCTGCTCCCTAGGTCTGGTGACTGGGGTTTGTAGAAAGTACTAAAACCCTCCAGGGAATCAGCATGGTGACTGAACCTGAAATAAAATCTCCTGTCCTACTTTAAAAACAAGTTTGCCTTCCTGGTTCCTGGACAACTGAGCAAATGTGTCTTCTGAGACTTCCTTATCAAACTCAATTTCATCTTCAGCACCCCAGCTAATCCATAACTCTTTTGCAGTTCCAACAGTGATTTCACAGCTTCAAATACAACTGACTTATCAGCACATTTTTAAATCTTCAAAAAGTAACACTTTAATATGGAAAACCTCCTACAACAGATCTGCTAAAAGGTGAAAACAATTTCAAAAAAATTTAAAGCTATAAATTTAAACAGCCCACTGTCCTTATTAAAGATAAGGAAAAGATAAGTTTCCAATTATGAGCCTACAATTTAGGGACATAGGATATGAAGTTTAAAACCTACTAGAGGGTGGAGCAGGCATTTGGCAAAATAGTTGCAAAACACTGGAGTGGGCCCAACACTGTAGCCTAGTGGTTAAAGTTCTTGCTTTGCAAGTGCTGGAATCCCATATGGGTGCTGGTTTGTGTCCTGGCTGCTTTACTTCCCCCTTCCAGCTCCCTGCTTGTGACCTGGGAAAACAATCAAGGACAGCCCAAAGCCTTGGGACCTTGCACCCATACTGCAGATATGGAAGAAGTTCCTGGCTCCTGGGTGCAGATCAGCTCAGCTCCGGCCACTGCAGCCACTTGGGGAGCAAACCAGTGGACAGTTCAAAAAGAAGCAGTTGCTTTCACTAATTTTTATTTAAAAACAAACAAAAAAAGAACAATATGTATGACATTTGGGCAGAAAAAAAATTACAAAGCCTTCCCTTTGTCACACTAAGGAAACAGGGAAGAGCGTTCAGTTTTTCAAACTGAGTGTAATGTGCTTCAATCAAGTTCTTACATGGACTTCCTGTTTATAAGTTGGACAGGCAAACACATTTCCCAGCTGGTTCAAAGATAAAACGTTTTGAGCAAGTACACATACCTATCTTTTTTTTTTTTTTTTTTTTTTATTGTTAATTATTTTGCATTATGTGACAGTTTCATAGGCTCTGGGTATCCCCCCCCTCCCTCCCCCTCCCCTCCCCCCGGTGGATTCCTCCACCTTGATGCAGTATTACAGTTCAAATTCAATCAAGATTCTTTCATTGCAAACATATACCAAGCATAGAGTCCAGCTACTTATTGTCCAGATTGGTTGAACAGTTTCTTGGGGAGACCTTTTCTGGTCTGAAGTTTGAGCTGGCAGAATATCATCACAGTCAATTAAGAGTCCCAATATAACATCAACAGCAATTTGCAATGTTATGGAGTTGACATGGTTTTGAGTAACCAGTACATACCTATCTTTTAAGACACAAGGGGCAGAAACAAATGACATGAAATGACACTTCTATCCAAGAAAGTCACACTTTCGCCAAACACAGCGGCAGCAGCCCCCTTAGCAGGTATGTCCACAGCAACACTCCTGGCACTGTTTCTAGAAGCTCAGTTTAAGCTGTCCACCCATTCCCCTGAAAGAACCTCTCTCTGAACAAATCTCATTTCCTAGGATTTAGAGATACTTACTTTCTTTTCTTTTCCTTTTTTTTTTTTTAAAGCAGAAAACCCAGACTGCTCACATTCAGTTGCTCATTCCCCTGTGACCTGTGACTCCTAACGGGAATCCATGGCAAGAGGCAGGAGCTTGGAACTCAATCCCGGCCTCCCAAGTGGAGGCAAAGGTCCATCTGGGCCATCTGCTGCTGCTTTCCCAGGCACATCAGCAGGAAGATGGACAAGAAGTGGAACTAGATGGACCTGACATGACACAAATACGAAAACACCAGTCACAGCTGTACCAAAACGCTGCCCGCCCCCCCCCCCCCGCCACAACTTGAAGTCACACAAAAAACATCTTCTCTGGGTCCTGAAAGGTCTTAGTCTGTTCAGGCTGTTACATAATGAAGTGTTCACACTAGGAAATTTATAAACACAGATGTTCACGGTGACAAAGGTTTGGCCAGGCCCTGTTTGCCAGGAACAGCACCCTACACCTTTGTGCTGCACCTTCCCACACACAAAGGGACAAAGGGTGCCTTCCAGCCTTTTATAAGGGCACTAATCCCATTCACAAGGGCCCTGCCTCTTGATGAAATCCCCTCCTAAAAGGCCCTACCCACCCATAACTTTATCACATTGGAGATCATGTCCCAACAAGATTTGGGGGGGAATATTAGCATTCAGACCATGGTATTCTGCTTCTAGCCCCCCAAATTCATACTCTTCTCACATGCAAAATTTATTCAATCTATAATTCCAATAGCCCCAAATGTCTTTTTTTAAAAAAAAAATCCATTTTTTTTAAGATTTATTTATTTTTATTGGAAAGGCAGATATACAGAAAGGAGGAAAGACAGAGGGGAAAATCCTCCATCTGATGATTCACTGCCCAAGTGAGCGCAACAGCCAGTGCTGCCCCCATCTGAACCCAGGAGCCAGGAACTTCCTCCAGGTCTCCCACGCAGGTACAGGGTCCCAAGGCTTTGGGCCGTCCTCGACTGCTTTCCCAGGCCACAAGCAGGGAGCTGGATGGGAAGTGGAGCTGCCGGGATTAGAGCCGGCGCCCATATGGGATCCTGGTGCTTTCAAGGCGATGACTCTAGCCACTAGGCCACAGCGCTGGGCCCCAAAAACATCTATTTGGAAGTCAGAGTTAACAGAAAGAAGAAAGGAGAAAGAGATCTTCTACCCACTGTTTCATGTTCCAAATGGCCCCCAACAGCCAGGGCTGGGCCAAGCCAAAGCCAGGAGTTTCTCCCAGGTCTCCCGCAGGGCACAAGGGCCATCCGCTGCTGCATTTCCTGGATATTAGCAGGGAGGCAGATCAGAAATGGAGCAGCCAAGACTCAAACCTGCATCCATATGGAACATCAGTGTTGCAGGTGGGGGCTTTATCCACTATGCAAAAGCACCAGCCCCACCCTCAAATGTCTTGACTAATTCCAGGACGGATTCCAGAGTCTCAACTAAATCAGATATATGAGAAACAAAGATGTGACTCATCCTGAGGCAAAGTCCCCTCCAGCTATGAGCCCATGAAACCAAACAAGTTTCGTGCTGCCCAGATAAAATGTCACAGGACAGATACTTCCATCAAGAAAGGGAGAAGCAATAAAACAGAAAGAGATACAGATCCCAGCCAAAACCCAAACCCAACACAGCAAACATTCAATCTATTTATTTCAAAGGCCGAACAATAGAAAAAGAGAGGGAGACAGGGAGTTCCATCTGCTGGTTCATGACCCAAACGGCTGCAACAGCCAGGACTGGAACCAAGAACCAGGTCAGGAGGCAGGAGCTCTAGCCTGGTAGCATATGGGTGGCAGGGGTCAATGCACTTGGGCCACTATTCACTGCCTTCCCAGTCATAGCAACTGGAAGCTGGATGGGACGCAGGACAGCCAGGATTCAAACTGTCACTCCAATACGGGATGATGATATCGCACACAGGTGCTGAACTCACTACACTACATGGCAGCCCCAAATGTCAAGTGATACGACTCCAGCCTCATCATCAGGCAGGCCTGTCTTGCAGACATGCAGGCTGAGGTCGGGCCTCCAGGGCTCCCGGCAGCCCATATCCATGGCTCTGCTAAGTACAGCTCTCAGAGGAGGAGTCGGCTGCCTGTGACGCTGAGGCCAGAGCTGTGCACTAGTGGCCCCCAGTTCTGAGGTGCTATGAACAGCGTTAACAGAGGGATATTTCTGCTCTGGCTACCTGTGGGACAGTTCTCTGCCTGGGCCCCAAGGCTCCTAGAGGAACCTTGTGACATCTGGTGGAGACATCAACAGCCCCCCACGGCTTGTAGGCTCTGTGCCCTGGTGGAGATGGCTCAGCTCTTAAAACGGTCACCCATGGAACCAAGTTCCAATATAGGAAGTAGGGGTGGCACTGACATTCAGAATAACAGCAAAAAACAAGGCCCACAGCAAGGAAGCGTTCTCTGAAGTTATGTAACATTTCTCGAGTCCTCTTCAGACACTCAGCCAAAACCCAAACGAAATTATAAGCTTAAATTATAGCAAGGGCTATGTCTGTTTCCTATATTCTAGACACCTAGAATAATGTGACACAGATGAACATAGGTCCTTTAAACAGTTTCCTGTAGAAACTAGTGGAAAGTAGCACTAAACTTTAAATACTAACCAAATTCACCTGGAAGGTACATGAACTTTTTGAGTTGATAGTAACATGTATCTTCATTACGGATATGGGTTACACTGATACATAAACTTGTCCAAATTAAGGGAATGGAATTCACATATTTTATTACAAGTGAATTTTACTTTAAAAAGTAAACAATTACTGAGAGTGCTTAAGGTCCAGGAGTAAATATCATGACTCTGAAGTATAACAAAAAATATATGATGAATGCCTTGAGGGTGAAGTGAAAAATAGCAAAGAAAAAAATTACAGAATCTAGACCCTAGCATTGTGGAACAGTATGTTAAACTGCCATCTGCAATATCAGCTTCTAGTTCAAGTCCCAGCTCCCCCACTTCCAATCCAGGTACCTGTTAATTTACCTGGGGAAGCAGTGAAAGGTAGCCCAATTCTTTGGGCCTTTGCCACCCACATGTGAAACTCAGATGCAACACCAGGCTCCCAGCCTCAGCCTGGCCCAGTTATCTGGAGAATGGACCAGCAGCCAGAAGATCTATCTCTATCTGCCTGCCCTCTGCCCGCTTTGTCACTCTGCCTTTTTTAAAAGTCACACAATCCAGAAGTGTATACTATGGCACATAATACACAAATCTTTCAACTCTTCCATGAAAACTAGAAATTTCCCACATATTCTCCCTTATTGTGGGATTTAAAATTAAAAACAAGAAAAAGAAACAGCCATATCTATCAGTTTTGTTACAAACACAATATTTGGTCAAACTTTGTTTAAATATTTGTTGAACAAATTGACAAAAATTATATACTACTAGAGTATGAATGATATTGAGACTATTTAAAATTTACTTTAGGGTCCGGCGCTGTAGTCTAGCACTGAAGTCCTCACCTTCCACACACTGGGATCCCATATGGGCACCAGTTTGTGTCCTTGTGGGCCCGTTCCCCATTCAGCTCCCTGCTTGTGGCCTGGGAAAGCAGTCAAGAACACCCCAAAGCCTTGGGACCCTGCGCCTGTGTGGGAGACCCGGAAAAGACTCTAGGCTACAGGCTTCAGATGAGCTCAGCTCCAGCCGTTGCGGCCACTTGGGAGTGAATCAACTGATGGAAGATCTTCTCTGTCTCTGCTTCTCTCTGTATATCTTTCCAATAAAAAATAAATCTTTAAAAAAATTAAAAATACTACTTCACCCCACAAAAAAATAAAAAGATAAAAGTTTTTACGCTAAAATGTTAGGGACTGAAGATTGGAAATAAAGGTGTGAACGCTCCTGCATTTGCCGAGTTTCTCCGTAAGAAGTGACTGTAGAGGGCCCGGCGGCATGGCCTAGCAGCTAAAGTCCTCACCTTGAACGCCCCGGGATCCCATATGGGTGCCGGTTCTAATCCCGGCAGCTCCACTTCCCATCCAGCTCCCTGCTTGTGGCCTGGGAAAGCAGTCGAGGACGGCCTAAAGCTTTGGGACCCTGCACCCGCGTGGGAGACCTGGAAGAGGTTCCAGGTTCCCGGCATCGGATTGGCGTGCACCGGCCTGTTGCGGCTCACTTGGGGAGTGAATCATCGGACAGAAGATCTTCCTCTCTGTCTCTCCTCCTCTCTGTATATCTGACTTTGTAAAAAAAAAAAAAAAAAAAAGTGACTGTAGAGACGGACGGGGCAGACGCTTTCCTGGCAAAGAGCTGTGTATAACCCACAAGTCGACCCTCGGATTCCCCTGGACACCCAGCCATTTGGGCTAATCATCTCCGGCAAAGCGAGCAAGCCTCCAAGAGCAGAGGCTGTGGGGATCTCATTCAGCACCTTATCTCTATTGCTCAGAAGAAGTGCTGGCAAGAGTAATTGCTTGGTTTGTCACAGGCATATTGAAGGTCCCACCATTCAATCACATGGCTGAGATGTAGATACTAGAAGACAAAGAGTTCCTGTCAAATGTGAGGATGCCATGGACACAGTTTCTGCCCTCCTGTATTATGACATGAAGATGTGAATGTGAAATTTCCAGTGCGCTGAGTTCCAAAATCCATGCTGCTGTGTCTTGGTGCACTCCCTAGTCCCGCTGGAATAAGACATCAACGCAGATGTGTGTTTAGCCCTGACAAGATCAACTGCATTCCAGACAAGGTTGATTGGTTCATTACTTGAGGGAATCTATCGTGACAATTTTTGTGTGTATGTGTGTGTGTATGAATGTATTCCTGACTTTCTCAAGTGTTCATTTGGTTTTCATCAGTTTTTTTGTAACATACAGTATCTGTCCTATGGAAAATAAACAGCGAAGGGCCAAAAAAAAAAAAAAAGAAGAAGTGACTGTAAGGAGACATGCACACACCTGCGGCGACAGCACAGCACAGAAGTCTGAGCTGACCCTCTTCTCCCTGTCTCTACTCAGACTGGCTCCACACTCTTGTCCTGGCGCCAGGTGCTCCTCATGCTCAAAGCTAAGTGCTAGCTCAACAAACTCTGCTCATTCCAGGACAATTCAAACCCACAGCCACTCGGCCCTTTGTCTGTCTGCAGCTAGGTACTAGGTAAACTATTCCCTGTGATTTATTCTTGAGTCTCTCACACCTCCTTAAACTGACCCTCAGATGGCACTTATGGCCAATCAGGCATTACATAAATAGTTGATCCTCTTGGCCCAACCCAAGCCTCTCAAACTCAAAGCCCTCCATGGCGAAGGAACACTAAAACCAAGGTCAAGAGTCCTAGAAGTACAGCTATTTCGTCAGTGTGGCACAGTCCCTGGCTAGGTGCACCCAGCGCAGGGGAGCTCAAAACTGACTGGAGTAATGAAACCCATGCCTGGTACTAACAGTCAGCACATACAGGGGCTTAGTTTCACATTTACATCTAAATTGTGTAAGAAACTTACATGCTTGTTTCAGAAGCTAAATGTCTACAAGGGAAGACTAGAGCCTCTGCCCTAGAAGGCTAACTAAAGGAGGAAACTGGGAAGGAAAGGCTGACAATGTGACCAGCACCAAGAAATACCTACATGTTGACTATAACGCTCTCCTGGAAAACACAGTATGTGCCTGCACTTCAATGTACCGCAAACATGAACTAAAGGGAAAACAAATTAGGCAAGTATAAGAAAGGACAAGAATTCAATTTCCAAATGACCCAAATGGATTTGGAGTTCATGTGTTTTCTGTTGTTGATGCCAAAGCACGGCAGATGACACGCTTGCTGAATTTGCCTCTGTCTCCCATGACCTAACAAGGAAGGCATTCATTGGACCCCAGTCGCTTCCCCCTGTGTCTGCCTCTGCACAGCTGCAAGTTCTGCAAGGTAACACCAAATGATGTCTCTACAGATAACGCTCCCCCCAGCAAACATTAAAGCAAGGTTAAAATTACCAAGAATATCAGCGCTGCACAAGTTAAATTAGCTGACCATTAATTAAGTTTAGGAAATAATAAAGCAAAAATGTTCATGAAATTTAAATTCTAAGTATATTATGTTAATAATGACCCAGTAAACATACTTTAAAGGATGATTTAGTTTCTTCAAATGTCGTAAATAACAAAATGTCTTAAAACAATCAGTCAAATCTCAAATAAACTTCCATAAAACCATTTACAAGAAGTAAAAGCTGCTTCTTAGACCCAAAACTGCAAAGCGTGGGTGAAACACACTCTGTCAAAAGTAGAAACAGACTGCAGGAATGTTTCGTAAGAATTATGGCTTCTTAAATATCTACACAACGTGACACATAGCTGCTTTTCTTAATACCTGTCATTGCTCCCAGTCACATCAGAACACACTAATTCTCCACCTATTAACTCATTTTCTACCTTCGGCTGCTAAGCCAAACAACAAAGACAGATACACTTCCAAAGCGTGCTTATTTAATGTCACCTGTAGGTCTGTCACCAGCCTACATTAAGGCTGACCTTCATAACTTCCCATTCACATCCATTGTTATCCACACAAAGCCAGGCAGCTTGCCCCAGAAGGGCTGCTGCTTGGGAAAGACACGCTCATGTCTCTTTGTACCTCCTTCAATTTATTTATTTATTTATTGGAAAAATGTGGGATTTTTTTTTTTTAAGATTTATTTATTTTTGGGCCCGGCGGCGTGGCCTAGCGGCTAAAGTCCTCGCCTTGAACGCCCCAGGATCCCAGATGGGAGCCGGTTCTAATCCCGGCAGCTTCATTTCCCATCCAGCTCCCTGCTTGTGGCCTGGGAAAGCAGTCAAGGACGGCCCAATGCATTGGGACCCTGCACCCATGTGGGAGACCCGGAAGAGGTTCCAGGTTCCCGGCTTCAGATCGGCGCGTACCGGCCCGTTGTGGCTCACTTGGGGAGTGAATCATCAGATGGAAGATCTTCCTCTGTCTCTCCTCCTCTGTGTATATCTGGCTGTAATAAAATGAATAAATCTTTAAAAAAAAAAAGATTTATTTATTTTATTGGAAAGTCCAACATACAGAGAGGAGGAGAAACAGAGAAAGATATTCCAACCACTGATTCACTCCCCAAGTGGCCGCAACAGCCGGAGCCATTCCGATCCGGAGCCAATCCGATCCGAAGCCAGGAGGCAGGAGCTTCTTCAGGGTCTCCCACACAGGTGCAGGGTCCCAAGGCTTTGGGCCATCCTCAACTGCCTTCCCAGGCTCCAAGCAGGGAGCTGGATTGAAGCAGAGCCACCGGGATTAGAACAGGCGCTAGGCCACTAGGCCTCCACGCCCAGGCCCAATTCCTTCAATTTCATTACACACTCTCTTGCCAACATGCTTTGGTCGTGAATAACAGAAGATTTAAAGCCTCCCACAGGGGCAGCTGCTGGGTGTGCTGACACTACACCACATAGCAGAGCTCCCGGGTCTGAGTCCTGGCTCTGCCTTGGATCCAGATTCCTGCCAGCATGCACACAGAGGCAGCTGGGGACAGCCTGCAGATGGGATCCGCACAATCTTCCTGGGCAGTCAGACCGGGGGTCTGACTTAGCCTGGCTGCTGTGTACTCTGCTCCCACACTGTCAACACAAACCCACCTGCAGGACCAGCAGTCCGATTTTCACTCAGCTATCTGTCAGTCTTTGACCAGTCATGGGGTCATATTTTAACCTCAGCACCTTCACACAATATTGTCATCACACAAGTCATGACTTCTGCTACAGATTTATTTTAGTTCTTTGAAAGCCACAGTAACAGAGAGATCAAGGTGTTCATTCACATATTCACTCTCAAGTGCCCACAATATCCAAGTCCAGGCCAGACTGCAGCCAGGAGCCAGGGAGTCTGCTGGGTCTCCCACAGCGTGTGAAGAACTCTAGTGCTTTCAGCCACTCCCCGCGGCTTCCCAGCTGCACGAGCAGGGAGCTGGGCGAGCAGCAGAGCAGCAGGGATTCAAAGCCACACTCCAATATGGAGGAGCTGGGCGAGCAGCAGAGCAGCAGGGATTCAAAGCCACACTCCAATATGGACCGAGATGTGCAGCGGGCAGCTGAACCCGCTGTGCCAATGGCTACATCACAATCTTTAATCCCTTCAAATGGGCTGAAAACAAACAGCACTTAGCAGTACAAACAATGCTACTGAATCCTAACACTGTGGTGAGAAAATAGAAAATTTACAGGAAAGCTTTATCTTGTGAACCTACAGTCAACTCCAATAAACAAGGTAAATTTCAGCTTTCACTTCCTGCATTAATGGGAATGGGCACTGTCTAACTTTCACCTACAATTTGCTGCAAAATCAACAGACACACCTTATCAATCATCTTTCAAGATCAAACAGAGAGCAGGAAGTATTGACCAAAAAATTTTAAAACTACACACACACACACACACACACACACAGAGAAAACACATACAATTCAAGGTCAGCCAGGAAGGAATGAGGACTCTAGCCCAAGTTTCCTGCCAAAGACACCAATTGTAGTCACGCTTCCATTTTAAACCAGCTACCTTTTAAAAACATGTATTTAAGAGGCAGAGAGACAGAGCAGCCATCCATGGATTCACTCCTCTAACCTGCAACAGTTGGAGCTGGGACCGACCAAGCCAAAACACCAAACGGAGCCTCAACCCAGGCTCCCCAACAGCTGCAGAACCTGGTTAGGTGTCTTCAGTACTGCCTCGCAAGTTGCCCATCAACAGGAAGCTGCAGCCAGAGGCAGAGCCCAGGATCCACCAGGCACCCCACGGCGCACCAGGCTGGCCATCCTAATCAGCTACCTTGGAGCCAGATTCTATTTACGTGACTGTACAGGAAGGAGGAAATGATGAACACACTGATACGCGGGGACATCGGAGGAGGGTCAGTGTGCAAGGTGACCAGCTCAGCTTCCAGTTTCACCTCTTGAAGCGACAGAAGAAAAATAATACAGCTAGATCCCTTTTAAAGCAAATTCTTCAATTTCATATTCAAAAGAAGCACAGACAAAATTTCAGTGACCTGCTCAGACAAGCAGTCTTGGAAGCATGTTATTACCCAAAGCCACAGCTCAACCTCTGTTAAAAAGCAAGGTGGAAAAGGTGGGTGCTGAGCTGGGCTCCAAAAATCCCTCAATTACCCACAGCAGTGAGGCTGGGGCAGGAAGCACTTGGGCAGATTTAAATCCTCACACAATTATTACTTAAGAAGGTTGCATTAATTTGCACAACACTTCCATAACACAAAATATTCTTCTAAAATTCACTATCAAACACACAAAGCCGTCAGGTAAAGTGCTGGAAGCACGGTCAAGGTCCCAGACCCCCTGGGAGTGGAGGGCGCCAAGCCCCCGAGACCCCTTCCACTCCCTACCTCAGCTTCCTGCTAGCAGCACCTGGCAGGCCCTGCATCCCTGCCACCCCCACGGCTCCGGGCTACGGCTTGGCGTGGCCCAGTCCTGCCTGTTACCAGCATCTGGAGACAAACCAGGGGATGGAAGGTTCCTGCCTGCCTGTCTTTCAAATAAAATGGAAATAACTTTTTTTTACTTTAAAAACAAAGTAATTTTTTTTAAAAAGTCCCTCTTTCTGGTCATTCTTTAACAAGAATAATAAGCCGATCGGCATTACACAGCAAAAAGAAGGCAAACTGAATTATCAACACTCCAATTGTTTTTTTTTTTTCTTAGCAAATGTGATCACAGACCATCAAACGTGAGGCACTGAGCCTACCCACCCCAATCACTCTCCCCTCCCCCCCAAAAAAACCCAGAAACCTCGTACCGTGATTTACATTTTCCTGAATCCAATGCCCGAACCTTGCTGACAACGCTTGTTGGAAATGAAGTTCAAGAACTTGACATCCATCATGTTCAAACTGTGAAACGCCGACATCAAACAAGTTTCGTTTCAAACCCGCTGCGATTCCAGGATGGACACAAAATGCCCCTTCCTTCTGCACCCCGGAGGATCCTTCAGCCGCTTCGGCGCGCCAAGGTCCCTGCCCGTGGCCCGCTGTGGCGTCACGGCCCACCCCCCCCCGGCAGCTCGTGACGTCACAGTCCCGCGGACTCGCCGCGTTATGACCTCATCGCCCACAAGGCCCAGCCGCGGTCGCCCTGCGCCGCCGTCCCGCCCTGTCCCCGAGGAAGGTGAGGGAAGGGCAAGCGCCAGCTCACCTGGGCTGGCCCAGGGACGGCCAAGGAGCGGCGCGGCGCGGCCCCACCCGGAGCCCGGCTTCCCCGCGGGACGCCGCGCCGGTGCCCGCGCACGGCCTATCCGCGATCTCCTCGGGGCCAAGCCCGGCCCCAGTCCGCGCTCCCGGCCGACGAGGTGGCCCGCGGGCGGGCAGGGGAGGGCCGCCCGGGAGGAGGTGCGGGCCGGTCGGCTCCGGGCCCTGGGACGCGCCGCGGCCAGCCGGGGGCCAGCCCGAGACCAGCCCGGGACCCGCGGGCCGCGCCCCCGCCCCCACCGCCCCCGGAGCGGCCACGGTGGCCACCGCAGGCCCCCGACCGCGCTGCCCTTCGCGCCACGCCCGGCCCGGCCCCGACCCACCTGTGCTCCTGCCCCGGCCGGGGCCGCAGCAGCCCGAGGCGGCGGCGGCGGGAGGCCTGGCTCGCTCCCCTCCGCTGAGGCGGACAGAGCGCCCAGCGCGGCGCGGCGCGGCGGAGCCCAACGCTCGCCCCGAAATCCATTTGTTTGGCTGGAACGCCGTGACGTCACGCGCCGGCCCAATCGACGGTTGGCCGGGGGCGGAGCCGGCGCGGCACGTCCCCCCCTGCCGGGCACTGGGAGTAGCACGCGGGGAAGGGGAAAGGAGAACCCGACCGCCAGGTGGTGAGGCAGCTGGCGGGGAGCGGTCCGCCGAGCAAGCCGGGGAGCTGGGGTTCGGCCTCACACAGGCGACAGGTTTATGGATGCTCGTGGGTGGGCCGGAAGCCATAAATGGAATTAGCCACTGCTGGGCCTGCCAGCGGATTCGGTCCCCTCCCAGCTCAGAGGACGAGCTGGGAGGACTCCCTGAGTCACCCCTTTCCAGACAGATGCTGGCGGGAAGTCCAGTGGGACGGCAGGTTGAGTCCCAGAGTCTGAGGCTGTTCGCATCTGTGGAACAGTGTAAGCTTTTCGGACCTTATAGTCACAGCAGAGGGCCAAAGGGGTTATTTTATCATTGACCTTTAGAATCACCATTTTTCATTATAAAAGTAAGTTCAACCACTTTGGACAATACGTACCTCTTTTTGAACGTGTGATGGGATACCATACCGAACATCTTTGCAGCCCAAACCATCCTTTTTTTTTCTTAATATGTGATCAATATGGTCCTAAGAACCTAAGACCTATTAAACTCAAAGTTATAAAACTTCAATGTGTCCTGACAGATTCATCTTAAATAATATTCTCTTGAAAACCTCATGATTCCGGGAATAAAAAGAAATTGGTTCCTCTAATTTTTTTCCCTCTTCCCTTAAGACCCTTGTTCTAGTTGACCTGATTGATCCTCTGTGCCCACTCTGTGTGTGGATTTAAATACCCCCTGCTGGACTCTAAGCCCTGCACAACAAGGGTCTGGTCCTTCCCTCCTGCTTAAATACAAGGAATCTTTGTAACCGGGCTCCTGACCTGCACCTTTCTCATGGCGACAAGTGAGGACAAAGTCTGCTTGCAAATGGCACTGATTGATGTCTGCTAATATCTGGCATTGATTGCATTCCCGATTATGATCCAGAGATTATAAGTGGCTTCTTTTAATGAGGAAAAGACCTCTGTCAGTGAGTAATATTGTTAGGAAGGATATAAAAACTATGTAGTATTTTCATAATCATTTCTTACAAACTTTTTAGAAGACCCTTTCTATGTATGGATTTCAAATTTTTGTCTTTTAATGCTGTGTTCCACGCTTTTTTTTTTGAAGTCCTCTTGTAGGATGCACAGTGGTGACCCTGAGAACCTGGCATTCACAATTATTGAACAACTAAAGAGAAACCAAGGAGCATGGCCCCAAACCTTCAGCGGACAGAAGCTGTCTCAGACCTGAGATGTCAGTTATGAGGGACATGGAGCTGAGTGTTAAAATCCACAGAATGCCAGCAAAGCAGAGTACTTGTCCTTCTTTTGCAATCGTGTGTCCCTATGAACATCTGATAAAAATCAACCAGTCAGGATTCACTCTCCTCAAAAGTAAAAGACACAGACTTATACAGAGACATTGTTTTGAAAATAATTTTAACTTCTTAGAAAGTTGCATTGGTCCACTTGCGTTTTGGTGATCTGCATGTCATAAAGGATAGTAGAGGACTCACATGGTGGTGGTGATAGCCTCCTGCAGGGAATGCCACCCCGAGCCTCAGGCAGGCTCTGGAGCCTCCTCTGCCCTTAGCAGACCCAGTGCTGGCAGGCAGGCAGGCAGGCAGGACCCTTCAGGTGGCAGCAGGTGGCTTGAGGAACACAGCCATTCCTGGCCATGTGTCTCACTTCTCGCCCAGGAGGAGGGGATTCCCTCCCTGCCATGGAGCTCTAAGTGAGGCTTAGATGAAAATCTTCACATTCTTTCCAGCCAAATGCTTGGGCAGATTCCGCTCCACTCCCAACCTCCCCTAACATTTGAGTTTTTAACTGGATGTCTAAGGTGTCTGGAGCAGTATGCTTCCAGCATCATCTTAGGTATTGACTAAAGGTCTCTTCAGAGCTAGAGGGTACCAGAATTTCTACTTAGGAGAGACGGTGGAGGGAAGGGGAGATAAACCCAAGAATTCAAAATACATTTATTGAACAAGCACAGATTTCAGTTTTTTGAGGTGCAGAGAGACACAGCTCCTAACTGCCGACTCACTTCCCAAACACCCTACAGGGCAGACAGGGACTGGTCAACCCAAGCTGAAGCTGTGAGCCAGGAACTCAATGCTCATCTCCCACCATCACTTGCTATCTCCTGGGGGCTTTGTTAGCAGGACACTGGCACACGGAGCCGGAGGTTGGTATGGAACACCAGTACTCCAATATGGAATGCAGACATCTTAACCGGCATCATGACTTCCGGATTAAAATGCCCCTTCTGCAATTACACTTTTTATTTGGGAAGGCAATTACATCCTTGTAATGTCAGGATTTCCCCAGCCAAAATTATGATCTTTTTCCTCATGACACTGTTTTTTATTTATTACACTTGTCTGTGGAGTGACAGCTTTGAGAAAATGGGGACTGAATTTAATCCATTGCCATAAACCAATGGCAAGCACAGCATCTGATACTAGAAGGTGGCAGATTTTTCTGCAAGGTCAACGGTAATCTATTTTAAGATTCACATAAGACCTACAGCTATGAGAAATAGGAGAAGTCTTTGAAAGGGAGACAAAAAAGAGGGTTTTTTTCTCTTGGAAGAGCCTTCTTAGTGAGGTTTTTCCTCACGAGACGTTCTCTCCAGAGTCAGTGGATAAAGACAAAAAGAGATAGTCCAGATGAGATCAAAGACCCTGCAGTCTGCAGCCACTCACATGAGAACATCATGTTCAAAGCCAGAGGCCGAGACGTCCTAAAAGACAAGGGGGTCTTTTGGAGATTAGAAGCCAAAATAAGGCTGCCTTCCTTAAAAAATAACCAGGGACAGGTGTTTGGTGTCACCATTGAGATGCCACCTGGGGAACTGGCACAGGGACATATCAGGCTAAGCCTCTCCCTTAGGGATATTGGCTCAAGTCTAGGCTGCTCCAGTTCAGATCCAGCTCTCTGCTTATGTCCTAGGAAAGCAGAGAGGATGGCCCAAGTTCTTGGGCCCCTGCATCTACATGAGAGATCTGGAAGAAGTTTCAGATCGCCCAGCTCTGGACATTGCAGCCATTTGGGGAGTGAACCAACAGAAGGAAGATCTCTTACTCTCCATCTCTTCTCTCTTTGCAACTCTGCCTTTCACATAAAAATAAACCTTATTTTTTAAAAAAGTTTTGTACATTAGGGCCCGGCACAGTGGCCTAGCGGCTAAAGTCCTCGCCTTAAATGCGCCAGGATCTCATAGGGGAACTGGTGAGATCTCATAATCCCGGTGGCCCCACTCCCCATCCAGCTCCCTGCTTGTGGCCTGGGAAAGCAGTCGAGGACAGCCCAAAGCTTTGGGACCCTGCACCCGTGTGGGAGACCTGGAAGAGCTCTTGGCTTCGGATTGGCACAGCACCAGCCATTGTGGTCACATGGGGAGTGAATCATCAGACGGAAGATCTTCCTGTCTCGCCTACTCTCTGTATATCTGACTTTGCAATAAAAATAAATCTTTAAAAAATGCATTGGGAAGGGTCCGGCAGCCTGGCCTAGTGGCTAAAGTCCTCGCCTTAAAAGCCCCAGGATCCCATATGGGCGCCGGTTCTAATCCCAGCAGCTCCACTTCCCATCCAGCTCCCTGCTTGTGGCCTGGGAGGGCAGTTGAGGACAGCCCAATGCATTGGGACACTGCATCCATGTGGGAGACCCGGAAGAGGTTCCAGGTTCCCGGCTTCGGATCGGCGCGCACCGGCCCGTTGTGGCTCACTTGGGGAGTGAATCATCGGACGGAGGATTTTCCTCTCTGTCTCTCCTCCTCTCTGTATATCTGGTTGTAATAAAATGAATAAATCTTTAAAAAAAAATGCATTGGGAAGTCTGCTGATATGTTTGGAAAAGCCTTTTTGAGTCTTTAAAAAGAGACATCTAGCAGCTGGGATTGTGGCACAGACAATGAAGCCACTGCCTAAGATGACAGCATCCCATAGAAGCATGCCAGTTCAAGTTCTGACTGCTCAGCTTTCAATCCAGATTCCTGCTAATACACCAGGGAAGGCATTAGAAATTGGCTCAAGTATTTGGGCCCTGCTACCCATGAGGGAGATCAGAATGGAGTTCCTAGCTCCTAGCTTCATATCAGTTCAGCTCCAGCTATTGCAGCCACTTGGGAAGTGAACCAGTAGATGAGGGATCTTTCTCTCTGTGTGTCTCCTTCTCTCCATAAATTTGCCCTTCAATAAAAATAAATAAATCTTTTAAAAAGAGGGAAAGAGAGAGAGAGATCCTCAATGAACTTCTGATCTAACCAAACTTGAACAGCTCTTCTAACATGAGATAATAAATCCCATTACTGTTTAGATCATGTATAGGGCTTCGAAAATTTTTTTGCAGCCAGAAACATGCCAACTGATACACATTTCATCTTCTTATTTTGTTTGATATGCTGAGTATAAAAATAAAATGTGGTGTGGAAATCACTAACTTACTCCTTTGGGAGCAAGTTCTACAGTTTTCTAATCATAAATTATTTTTGCTTTACTATGATTCCAGAATAATCTTAGACTAATGATACTAGAAGTTGATCAAATCACTCAGAAAAATTGTCTATTAATGCATAAGATTATATTCTCTGGGTGAGCAGAGATGCTCATGTGACATTTTTTCAAATTGTTAAAGAGTTTTCCCTTCGCCATCTTTCCTCTTCCAGGGGAGCCGCCTGAAGGTTGAACTCTGAAATTTCAGTGGGTACAAGATCTACCCCGGACACGGGCGGCGCTACGCCAGGACCGACGGGAAGGTTTTCCAGTTTCTTAATGCAAAATGCGAGCCTGCGTTTCTTTCCCAGAGGAATCTGCGGCAGATCAACTGGACTGTCCTCTACCGCAGGAAACACAAAAAGGGGCAGTCGGAAGAAATTCAAAAGAAAAGAACTCGTCACGCAGTCAAATTCCAGAGAGCCATCACTGATGCATCTCTTGCTGATACCATGGCCAAGAGAAGCCTGAAGTTAGCAAGGCTCAACGAGAACAAGCTATCAGGGCTGCCAAGGAAACCAAAAAGGCTAAGCAGGCATCTAAAAAGACAGCAGTGGCTGCTGCCAAGGCTCCTACAAAGGCAGCACCTAAGCAAAAGATTGTAAAGCCGGTGAAGGTTTCAGCTCCCCGAGTTGGTGGAAAATGCTAAATTGGCACATCGGCTTTTTAAATAAACATTGGAGTATATATAAAAAACAAATTGTTAAGAAAACAGCATTTTATTCCAGTTGTAGGCAACTGCCTAGGTTGCCTTGTACCAGGCAAGTGTTCCACTGCTGAGAAGCCAATAGCTGATGGGCATTCTATAATTGGTTAATGCCAAATTTGGGTTAACCACACCAGTGTGCCAATGGTTCTGGGGACAAGTTGGAGTGGGGACCACCCTGGCCACAGCGAAAACCACAGGATGTGTGGTCCAGCCTTGGTGTGCATGTATGAACACTGGTTCTCCTCAGTTGCTGATGCTTGTGCAATGGAAAGCATGCCCAGATGCACACAGGGGTCATGATGGCCTGCTCAGCTAGATAAACAGAGGACATTGTGTACCTCATCAGAGGATGGAAAGCAGAACAAACTGAACCACTCTCCTGGCCAAGCTTTGCAACATGTTCCTGGGTCTGTGGATGCACTAATGTGGATTTGGTCAGCCAAGAGACCTTGGAAGGATTTTCTCCATCCTAGTGCAACAAGGCCAAAAACCACTCACAACTATCAAAACCAGTTAAGTTACACCCTCAGAATACTGTCCTCCACATCAAGGTCTCTAAGTTGTCATCGAATGAGTGTCTCCCATCCTCAGGTGCTAATGTAGTCTACACAAGGAGCAAGCACCTCCTTTTCCCCCACTGCAAACATAGGGAAAAAATTTGTCCCACCTTCTACACCTTGACCCTCCACACTAATCTGAGGCCCACATGGACAGGCATCCCTCTCAACTACATAAAAATATGTTTAAAAATTTTTGAAGAAAATGGCATTTTCCAATCATTGACATTTGAGGTAGCTTGCAAAATGAGCAGAAAACTAGCTAGCCTGCTGTTATCTTCTTATGACCTTGCATACCTAATTCACAAGCACCTGCTATTGCAAAGGAAAAGCTAGCTGCCTGGTTAAAATAACCTTGTTACATCAGCTTACTAAAATGGTCAAGGGAATACATTTTACTCAGAATTGAGATCTGCTAAAAAGCCAGCAACAAATTCTACAGATTTAGGGCTTACTGATATCTTCTTACCAGGCATAACTATGCTTCTAATGCCAAGTCTTGTTTTGAAATACCAAATGCGGGTCCAGCGTAAAAGCCTAGCAGCTAAAGTCCTCACCTTGCATGCCTAGGATCCCATATGGGCGCCGGTTCATATCCCAGCTGCTCCACTTCCCATCCAGCTCCCTGTTTGTGGCCTGGGAAATCAGTTGAGGACGGCCCAAAGCTTTGGGACCCTGTACCCGCATGGGAGACTCAGAAGCTCCAGGCCCCTAGCTTCAGATTGGCTCAGCTCCTGCCGTTGTGGCCACTTGGGTAGTGAATCATCGGACAGAAGATCTTCCTCTCTGTCTCTCCTCCTCTCTGTATATCTGACTTTCCAATAAAAATAAAATAAAATAAATCTTTTTGAAAAAAACAGGATTTAAAAAAAAAACACTTTTCAAAAAGTACAGATTTCAAATATTGGCATTCGCTCACCAAAAAAACATGATAATAATTTGTCAATTGGTATTGATCCACAACTCTGGTTACCTTTAGAGATTTTCCTTGGCAAAGTTTATGGTAGTTTGGCTTCTTCTGAAGGCACCAGGTACAGACTCTGTGTTCCATGCCACTGTATTACAATTTCCTTTACCAGAGATTCACTATAACAGAGATTCCCACTGAACTCTAACCACACCTCATTCTTTGCCAGAGCTAAGTCTTCCTGTGGCTAAGGCTTCCTAGGACTGCTGGGCTGGAATTCTTTTTAAAAATTTATTTGAGGGGCCTGTGCAATGTCTCAATAGCTAAATCCTCACCTTGCACACGCCAGGATCCCATATGGGCAGCAGTTCATGCACTGACTGCTCCACTTCCCAACCAGCTCCCTGCTTATGGCCTGGGAAAGAAGTAGAGGATAGCCCAAAACCTTGGGACCCTGCACCTGCGTAGGGGGCCCGGAAGAAGCTCCTGACTGCTGGATTTGGACTGGCTCAGCTTGGCTGTTGTGACCACCTGAGGAGTGAAACAGTGAACAGAAAATCTTTGTCTCTTCTCTCTATAAATCTGCCTGTCCAACAAAAATATATCTTTTTTAATAAAAGATTTATTTGAAAAGTAAATGATACACCAGGAGAACAAATATCTTGCCCACTGGTTCATCCCCTAGATGTCCACAGCTATTGGGTCTGAGGTCGGGAATGAGGCAGGCTGAAAAGCAGGACTCCATATAGGTGACAGGACCTCAGGACTTGGGTCATCATCTATCCACTGCCTTCGCAGGTGTATTAGCAGAGAACCAGAGGAGCTGGGCTCAAACAGGAAATCCATTATGGGCTGCAGATATCCCAAACCACATGCATTGCAACATGCCTTCAGCAAGGCACAGTCTGAGTAGTAATACACACATGTATTGTTAAACGCTTTGAATGTCCCCCAGATTTCATATGTTGAAAACATATGCCCAGATTCTTATGTGGGTGGTATTTGGAGATGAGGCCTTTGTAAAGTGACTAGGGTTAGATAAAGTCAATAGTGTGGGGTCCCCATAATGCAACTGATAGCTTTATGAAAAGACTAGACAGGGGTCAGTACATTTTACAGAGAGAAGGAGACACAGAAAGATCATCCATCTGCTGGTTCACTTCCCAAATGGTCACAAAGCCGGAGCTGAGCTGATCCAAAGCCAGGAGCGTCTTCTGGGTCTTCCACGTGGATGCAGGGTCCCAAGGCCTCGGGCCATCCTTGACTGCTTTCCCAGGACACAAGCAGGGAGCTGGATGGGAAGCAACGCTGCCAGAATTAGAACTGGCACCAATATGGGATCCTGGTGCATGCAAGGCAAGGACTTTAGCCACTAGGTTACTGTGCTGGGCCCCCTCCAAGAACTTTTTAAAATGTCCTCAAACACTGTTTGTCCTTCTATATTAGGGGAAAAACTAGAAAAAAAAAGAAGATTTGAACAGATAGTGGATAACTGCTTACAGGAATAAATACAGTAGATTAATGACTACATTCATATAATGGAATAAGAAAGAACTGTTAAAATGAATGATCCAGACCTATGTGAGCCAACAAGCATAATTCTCAGAAATAATGGAACCATGGGGTAAAAGCAAACTGCAGAAATGATGTGCTGTATAGATGACCAAGTATATAAATCTTTTTTTTAAGATTTATTTGTTTTTATTGGAAAGTCAGATATACAGAGAGGAGGAGAGACAGAGAGGAAGATCTTTCATCCGATGATTCACTTCCCAAGTGGCCGCAACGCTGGAGCTGAGTCAATCCAAAGCCAGGAGCCAGGAACCTCTTCCGGGTCTCCCACACAGGTGCAGGGTACCAAAGCTTTGGGCTGTCCTTGACTGCTTTCCCAGGCCACAAGCAGGGAGCTGCATGGGAAGTTGAGCTGCCGGGATTAGAACCGGCCCCCATTTGGGATCCCGGGGCTTTCAAGGCGAGGACTTTAGCCGCTAGGCCACGCCGCCGGGCCCAAACTTTTTTTTTTTTTTTTTAAGATAAACATGTTTCTAAAATAAGAAAATGTGTAAACCAAATATGCCTGGCTAATTGTTAACATCTTTAAACATGTCAATGTTAAATGCAAAGATATCTGAAATTACTCTGACATTTCTATCATCTCAGATAACTTTTATGAATGTAATCAGTGAATGCAAAATTCTTATTTGAGGAGACAACACCGTGGTGGAGTAGGCTAAGCTCTTCTGTCTATGGCACTGGTATTCCAGCTTGGTGCCAGTTCATGTCCTAGCGACTCTACTTCCAGTCCAAGTCCCCGCTTACAGCCTGGGAAAGCTGAGAATGGCTCAAGTGGCTGGACCTCTGTACCCATGTGGGAGACCCAGAAGAAGCTCATGGCTCCTAGCTTTGGATTGGCTCAGCCCTGCCCCAGATATGTGGCCATTTGGGGAATAAGCCAGTGGATGGAATAACTCTCTCTTTTTTTCTCTCTCTCTCTCTGTTGTCTTCCGTTTTTGTGAATTTCCATTTCAAATAAAAATAATTTTTTTTAAAAAAAAGAGCTCTGGGCCCGGCGGCGTGGTCTAGCGGCTAAAGTCCTCGCCTTGAAAGCCCCGGGATCCCATATGGGCGCCGGTTCTAATCCCGGCAGCTCCACTTCCCATCCAGCTCCCTGCTTGTGGCCTGGGAAAGCAGTCGAGGACGGCCCAATGCTTTGGGACCCTGCACCCGCGTGGGAGACCCGGAAGAGGTTCCAGGTTCCCGGCATCGGATCGGCGCGCATCGGCCCATTGCGTCTCACTTGGGGAGTGAATCATCGGACGGAAGATCTTCCTCTGTCTCTCCTCCTCTGTGTATATCTGGCTGTAATAAAATGAATAAATCTTAAAAAAAAAATAAATAAATAAAAAATAAAAAAAAGAGCTCTGTCGCTGTCTTCTCCATCAAGCAAATAAAAAGGGTCTAGCACGAGAGCTTAGTGACTAAATCCTCACCTTGCATCAGCCGGGATCCCATGAGGCTCCCAGTTCTAATCCCGGCTGCTCCACTTCCCATCCAGCTCCCTGCTTGTGTCCTGGGAAGGCAGCAGAGGATGGCCTAAAGCCTTGGGACCCTGCACCCCGTCGGAGACCCAGAAGAAACTCCTGACTCCTGGCTTTGAATTGGCTCAGCTCTGGCCATTGTGGCCACTTGGGGAGTGAACCAGTGGATGAAGATCTTTCTCTCTGTCTTTCCTTCTCTCTGTCTATCTGCCTTTCCAATAAAAAAATAAATAAATAGATCTTTTAAAATTTTCAAGAAAAAAAATACTTCTTTGTTAAGTGAGAAAGTAGATCTAAGATCGAATTCTCCATTTACCCTGAATTACTGCTCTGGTGTTCTACTGAGAAGACAATGGCTCTCAGGCATTTCTAACTCCCAGGCATTTATAAGCCTCTTGGAATCTGAATTCCAGGAGCCAATATTTTTAATTCCAGGAAGATCAGACAGAGAAGTGGCAATGAGAATCGAATATAAAAATTCTCACCCTGAAATCTTCCTGCTAGCAGCCTCCTTTTTGGTTGGTTGACTCCATATCCTGCAGAAGTGCAAACAAATAAGGGAGAGAACTCCATGGCTAACCCATTAGAAAGCAGCAAGCTTCGATGGCCACACATACAAGAGGACCCAGGGAGCCCAGAGGGGCTGAGAGACCTACAGGCTTGAGAGATGTGAAGGCAGTGTCTGTGACTGCCTCACTCTGATTCATCACCTGCTATGCTGCTCATAAAATAAACTTCAGGCAAATGAGGGCTCTTCAGAAATATCATAGAAATACATATCATGAAAAAAAAACTATGCATGGATTTCAGATTTTTTGCACCAAATGAAACTATCTTTTAAATCCATTTAAATGCACTTTCTGAAGTATTCTTTTACTGTTAGGGCTAATGTAGCCTCAGTAAGCTTGAAACAGGAAATTCAATAGTCATTAAAAATTGCTTAGTTTTACCTAAAAGATTTAAAAATCTTATGGAAAAAAGAGAAAAGATTTCAGTTATTTAAGACACCTTAGTGCCAGAGACTAAAGTCAAAAACAGCTTCCAGCATAATGAAGTCATTCTCTGATGATGTTAGTTCTGTGATGCTCAGAGAGGTAGTAACACCAAAGTACACTCAGGAGGAATTTCCTGCTAAGAGAAACCTGGGCGCTGTGAAATACATTCCACCAAGTTGTCACGTCATGTTCTTTATTTGCCTCAGAGGAGACTGAGTGCCTTTCAGACAGAAATGAACTCACCACTCAATAAAGTAGCTTTAGGTTTTTTTCCCTTAAAGAAATATTCAGATAACATTTAAATATCTCTTCTACAACAAACAGATCAAAGGCACAGGACGAAACTGTTTACATTCAGTTCTCAGTTCTGGATACACGTTAGAATCTCCTGGGGTGCTTTTGAAAACTAACTGCCCCAGAGCAGTGGAATCAGAATCTGGGAGGCGGAGAGGAGACATCTGGGATTCTGACGGATTGTGGAGAATCACCACCATGGGGACAGGGCTGCGCTGGTAAAGTGGCTTTTGGGGCTGGGGACCAGCTATGCAAAGCTCTGATTTTCATAGCGGTTGCTCGTCTCATGGTATAAATGTGCCCATCATTGCCGATTTCAAGCCACTCAAGGGAAGACACACAATGTGGAACTAGGAAAGATGCACGCTATCGGATGGCACGGTCCCCAAGGGCTTCCTCCAGCAGAGCGCGGTCTGCTGAAGTCACAGCAAGGGGTAGAAAGCAATGGCTTGTGGCGTGCTTGGGCTTTGCTGTGTCCTGATAGGAGGATAAAAGAACCGTCTGGGCTGGTAGCTCCCAGTTCAGGGGACAATCTAAGTCAGGATCAGACTTGCACCTATGTCAGACTGAGGAATACTAGCAAATACTGTGGCCCCTGCACAGAAGTTGCATCAGGACAGAGCTGCCCTGATGGGGGAATCCTTGTCTGGAGATCCTAACCCTACGTGAGCAGCCTGTGGCCCTTTAAGGACACAAGTCCCTGGATCCCCATGACATCACAACTAGATGCTGCTGCTTTCTTCCAAAATCAGTTACCCAGAAGATTTCCCAGTGATCTTTTTTGGCTTCTGCCCAGTTGGAATGTCAGTAACACGAAGAACCCTTAATGTGTTTTTTCTCCCCCTCGGAAGATAAAGGTTTCTCTCAGCCAAAAGAGATCTCAAGTCACTATCAGATGCCCTTCGACTATGGGAATTAAATAGCTTTAACAACAGCAATTCTTCAAGTTTTTCTGAAATAACTTTGGTTTCTGTTTTACAGAAGTTTGCTCTTAACATGCTCTTTGCTTTTACTTTGCAAAGATTCTCCTCCATATCCACAGAGAAAATTGCTCTGTGTGTGTGTGTGTGTAGAAAATGGAGGAGTCCCCCCAAATTAGATCAGATAGACAGAGACCAATAAGGAAAGCTTAAAACCAGTCAGGAAACAGTCAGCTTGGACTCCCATATACCTTACTAGGTAGGACACAAAGATTAGTTACTCCTCACTAAGGTATTGAAGATTTCTCTGCACACCCCTCCTAAAACTGTTCTGCGCCTCAATTGTTAACATATGCCTTGTTAGAGTTATAAGCCGGTTTGGACTATCCTAAAATTCACCAAGTTCAATAAAAACTATGCTTCAATACTGTAAACTGCTAAATAAAAAAATGAAAATAGACATGAAACAGCTGAATAGTACCCTATAACCATTCTAAGGTATATAGCAGCCGGTTGTGTATAAACTGAAATTGAAAAGTCAATGAAATAGTAACAGGATATGGTTAAGAACTTGCATTTTTCTAACAAATTGGTCACTCATACCATGTCAATTAACTCCATAATTTTGTAAATCGTTGTTGATGTTATGTTGTGGATTTTCATTGGACGGGATGATATTCTGCCAGCTCTACTTTCAGACCAGAGATGGTCTCCCCGAGAAACTGTTGAATTTATCTGGACAATAAGATGCTGGGGGCCTGTTGTGAAAGCGTAACGGTTAAAGTCCTCGCCTTGAAAGTGCCTGGATCCCATATGGGCACCGGTTCTAATCCCAGCAGCTCCACTTCCCATTCAGTTCCCTGCTTGTGGCCTGGGAAAGCAATCGAGGACGGCCCAAAGCTTTGGGACCCTGCACTCACATGGGAGACCAGGAGGAAAGCTCCTGGAGGATCAGCTTAGCTCCAGCTGTTGCAGCCACCTGGGGAGTGAACCATCGGAGGGACCGAAGATCTTCCTCTCTGTTTCTCCTCCTCTCTGTATATCCGCCTTTCCAATTAAAATAAAGCAGATCTTTAAAAAAAATAAGATGCTGGGCTCTATGCATGGTACATGCTTACAATGAAGGAATCATGACTGGATTTGAACTGTACTACTGCAACAATGTGGAGGAATCCAACATGGGGGGAGGGCATGGGGAGAGATTGGGGGAATCCCAGAGCCTATGAAACTGTGTCATAAAACAAAATTAAATTTTAAAAAATTACCATAAAAAAAGGAGGGAGGGGAAGGAAGGAGGAAAATGAGGAAGAGAGAGGAGGAGGAGAGAAGGCAGGGTGGAGTACTCATTTGTTTGATCTGATTCTAAAGTAACTTAAAGCTTCTGCCAGAGTTTTGGTCTCTTCTTCCCTAGGTTTTTGGTCATTGCAAGCATACTCTTACTCATTTGGAGACTTTTACTATGTTTTAAGTGCATCCATTAATTTACTTTCTTCAGTTATTTTGTGTATATTTGGTTTGTTTTCGCTTCAAGAGGTTTTATTTATTTATTTTTTTGTTTTTTTTTGTTTTTTTTTGTTTTTTTTTTTTATGTATAATCCATTTTATTGTATTGTTGTTGACAATCTTTACATAGTTAACTATAGTTGAAGGAAAATCAAGAAAGAGAAGGAAAAAAAAAAAAAGGTTCAGGGGGATAGGGAGGTGGGCAATGCTATTATGTCCATATTGTTTCCATCATGTATCTGAGGTAAAAGGGGATATTGAGGGAGAAGGCCCACCCGGTTTCCCGCCCACCCCAAGTCCCATATGTGGGGCATGCTCTGAGATATGTGCTCAAGTGGAGTTAATAGTTCTCCAGTTATGAGTCACTGCCAGTTTCGCTCGATGAGGTGGTCCACTGATTGATATGGTCCATCATGAAGTCTCCATTTGTCCCATATTTCGCTGCCAACATGTAGCTGAGATGAATGATTGTCCTATTCTGTCTTCTGTCTTTTCTTGGTTAGAATTCTGAGTCCAGCAGTTCAAGTGGGGAGATCTCCAAAGATACTTTGAGGTATTCCCAGACCAGATTCTTGTATGTTCTAGCAAGCACAGGGCCCGGCACAGTCCATCACCCTGATCAGCTGGTGGTTGCAATTGCTGTGTTGGTTCTGTTTTCAGTCCCGAGTTGCACTGGAACCAATGGGTGTTGCAGTCCAGTCTGGTTCGGCCCTTACATCAACCAGTGGGAGCTGCAGCCTAGTCGGGGCGACCCACAATAACCCCCACCAAGCCTGCCCCCTACCCTGGTTTGCCAATTTGTGTAGCAGAAGACCAGTCTGTCCCCCATCCCATTTGGCTCTGGTACTTGTCAATGGGTATTAAAGCTTAGTTCTATCTAATCGACTCAACCATCCAGCCCTCACAGATGTTGTTGAGTGCCTCTGTCTAGCCATCCCAGCCCCCGTCCTAGTTTTCATGCCCTCCCACGGGAATAGTGACCCAAGAAGGGGGAACCCACTTTTTCCCTCCCAGGTCTCTCAGTCCCGGTTTATGCACTCTTTAGGTGGTCCTGTGATTTGACTCGACAGAATTAGTCCCCAGTGCCAGCTTCTGCCAGCTGATGCTGTGGCCCTGATCTTGTCCACATGCAGCGCACAGGTGTTGTAGCCTTGCTTAGTCGTGTCTGTCTCTATCCCAGCCAACACTCTCCAGTGGGAGTGGTTGTCTGGCGAGGGGACCAGCCCCTTAACCCCCCCGCCAGCTCTGCCCCTCCCTTCCTGGATCTCACGTGTGCTGGATGGGTGTTGCATTCATATCCAGTACAGGCAACCACGCCCTGGCGTTCCAGAATGTGTACTGGTTTTGTCGCAACCAAACCCGGCCCATTCCACACTCTGTTCTGGTGATCGGATTTGCCAGAGGATGACATGAACTGATTCAGCCTGGCCTGCTCCTGACCCATGCCGAATGCATGCCAGTGGGAAACTTTCCATGGCCTATTCTGGGCTGTTTCCAATCATGCTTCTCGCGCTTACCTGCAGGGACTGTGTCCTGCCAGAGGAGTTGCCCAGGCTCCTCCATCAGAACCCCTCCCAATGCCAGATTTTGCGCTTGCCAGGGGGTTCTTGAGCCAACCCTACTCAGTTCACCTCCTGTCCTAGCAGGAACAGTGGCTTTTCCTGGCTGGCTTTCACCCCATTCTGACTCTTGTTGTTGGATGTTTCAGCCCAGCCATGGCTCGTCCATACCCACATACAGCTCACACATGGCTCAGAAGGGGATTGAGACCCAGCCTAGTCAGTCCCACATCTACCCTGTTTCTCCATAACACCAGATGGTGCTGGGATCTGAACCGGCCTGGTGCATCCAATCCCAGCCCACACTAGTGCCTCGGGTGACTGCAACTGTTTCCTAGATAGAACGCAGCCCCCATTCCAGCACATACACCCCTTGGTGGGAACCTCATCCCAGCTGTGGCTTCCCAGATTGGGACCGTTCCTAGCTGTAAATCACACACCTGCACGTGGTTGCTCCGAGGACCATTAGGTGCCAGCCTGCTACACAAGCCGGAGCTTATCTTTTACTTGATAGGTGTTCAAAGCTCAGCATTGTTAAGGGATTGGAAGTTCTTCAAAGGAAGAGTTACTGGCATTGGGAATCTTTAGGATTGACTCAGATCCCAGAAACAGTGGGGTCACTCTAGAGCTATCTCAGCAGCGATTCAGATGTCCAATACCCCAGAGCTCCCCGGCCGGGCGGCCAGTAGGCACAGCCTGGCGCCAAATGGCGCACTGGCCGCCCTGGCCCAGCCCGCCATGAGCCATGGGCACATGGCGGACTGGGTTCGGGATCCGAGCTAGACGTCCTCTCCCGCAGCCCTCGGCTCGCCTCTGGCAGCCGGAAGTTAAATCCTGCAGGCCCGAGGTTGCGCCCCTCCCCAATCCCGTTCACCCACCACCCAATGAGGGTGTTGGGTGGGTCCCGGACATGCCCAGTCACGGAGGCCTCCCCCCTCGGCGTACTCACCCCAGAAGGAAGCAGGCCGCACCCAGGCATGTCCGGGCCCAGCCCGCCATGAGCCATGGGCACATGGCGGACTGGGTTCGGGATCCGAGCTAGACGTCCTCTCCCGCAGCCCTCGGCTCGCCTCTGGCAGCCGGAAGTTAAATCCTGCAGGCCCGAGGTTGCGCCCCTCCCCAATCCCGTTCACCCACCACCCAATGAGGGTGTTGGGTGGGTCCCGGACATGCCCAGTCACGGAGGCCTCCCCCCTCGGCGTACTCACCCCAGAAGGAAGCAGGCCGCACCCAGGCATGTCCGGGCCCAGCCCGCCATGAGCCATGGGCACATGGCGGACTGGGTTCGGGATCCGAGCTAGACGTCCTCTCCCGCAGCCCTCGGCTCGCCTCTGGCAGCCGGAAGTTAAATCCTGCAGGCCCGAGGTTGCGCCCCTCCCCAATCCCGTTCACCCACCACCCAATGAGGGTGTTGGGTGGGTCCCGGACATGCCCAGTCACGGAGGCCTCCCCCCTCGGCGTACTCACCCCAGAAGGAAGCAGGCCGCACCCAGGCATGTCCGGGCCCAGCCCGCCATGAGCCATGGGCACATGGCGGACTGGGTTCGGGATCCGAGCTAGACGTCCTCTCCCGCAGCCCTCGGCTCGCCTCTGGCAGCCGGAAGTTAAATCCTGCAGGCCCGAGGTTGCGCCCCTCCCCAATCCCGTTCACCCACCACCCAATGAGGGTGTTGGGTGGGTCCCGGACATGCCCAGTCACGGAGGCCTCCCCCCTCGGCGTACTCACCCCAGAAGGAAGCAGGCCGCACCCAGGCATGTCCGGGCCCAGCCCGCCATGAGCCATGGGCACATGGCGGACTGGGTTCGGGATCCGAGCTAGACGTCCTCTCCCGCAGCCCTCGGCTCGCCTCTGGCAGCCGGAAGTTAAATCCTGCAGGCCCGAGGTTGCGCCCCTCCCCAATCCCGTTCACCCACCACCCAATGAGGGTGTTGGGTGGGTCCCGGACATGCCCAGTCACGGAGGCCTCCCCCCTCGGCGTACTCACCCCAGAAGGAAGCAGGCCGCACCCAGGCATGTCCGGGCCCAGCCCGCCATGAGCCATGGGCACATGGCGGACTGGGTTCGGGATCCGAGCTAGACGTCCTCTCCCGCAGCCCTCGGCTCGCCTCTGGCAGCCGGAAGTTAAATCCTGCAGGCCCGAGGTTGCGCCCCTCCCCAATCCCGTTCACCCACCACCCAATGAGGGTGTTGGGTGGGTCCCGGACATGCCCAGTCACGGAGGCCTCCCCCCTCGGCGTACTCACCCCAGAAGGAAGCAGGCCGCACCCAGGCATGTCCGGGCCCAGCCCGCCATGAGCCATGGGCACATGGCGGACTGGGTTCGGGATCCGAGCTAGACGTCCTCTCCCGCAGCCCTCGGCTCGCCTCTGGCAGCCGGAAGTTAAATCCTGCAGGCCCGAGGTTGCGCCCCTCCCCAATCCCGTTCACCCACCACCCAATGAGGGTGTTGGGTGGGTCCCGGACATGCCCAGTCACGGAGGCCTCCCCCCTCGGCGTACTCACCCCAGAAGGAAGCAGGCCGCACCCAGGCATGTCCGGGCCCAGCCCGCCATGAGCCATGGGCACATGGCGGACTGGGTTCGGGATCCGAGCTAGACGTCCTCTCCCGCAGCCCTCGGCTCGCCTCTGGCAGCCGGAAGTTAAATCCTGCAGGCCCGAGGTTGCGCCCCTCCCCAATCCCGTTCACCCACCACCCAATGAGGGTGTTGGGTGGGTCCCGGACATGCCCAGTCACGGAGGCCTCCCCCCTCGGCGTACTCACCCCAGAAGGAAGCAGGCCGCACCCAGGCATGTCCGGGCCCAGCCCGCCATGAGCCATGGGCACATGGCGGACTGGGTTCGGGATCCGAGCTAGACGTCCTCTCCCGCAGCCCTCGGCTCGCCTCTGGCAGCCGGAAGTTAAATCCTGCAGGCCCGAGGTTGCGCCCCTCCCCAATCCCGTTCACCCACCACCCAATGAGGGTGTTGGGTGGGTCCCGGACATGCCCAGTCACGGAGGCCTCCCCCCTCGGCGTACTCACCCCAGAAGGAAGCAGGCCGCACCCAGGCATGTCCGGGCCCAGCCCGCCATGAGCCATGGGCACATGGCGGACTGGGTTCGGGATCCGAGCTAGACGTCCTCTCCCGCAGCCCTCGGCTCGCCTCTGGCAGCCGGAAGTTAAATCCTGCAGGCCCGAGGTTGCGCCCCTCCCCAATCCCGTTCACCCACCACCCAATGAGGGTGTTGGGTGGGTCCCGGACATGCCCAGTCACGGAGGCCTCCCCCCTCGGCGTACTCACCCCAGAAGGAAGCAGGCCGCACCCAGGCATGTCCGGGCCCAGCCCGCCATGAGCCATGGGCACATGGCGGACTGGGTTCGGGATCCGAGCTAGACGTCCTCTCCCGCAGCCCTCGGCTCGCCTCTGGCAGCCGGAAGTTAAATCCTGCAGGCCCGAGGTTGCGCCCCTCCCCAATCCCGTTCACCCACCACCCAATGAGGGTGTTGGGTGGGTCCCGGACATGCCCAGTCACGGAGGCCTCCCCCCTCGGCGTACTCACCCCAGAAGGAAGCAGGCCGCACCCAGGCATGTCCGGGCCCAGCCCGCCATGAGCCATGGGCACATGGCGGACTGGGTTCGGGATCCGAGCTAGACGTCCTCTCCCGCAGCCCTCGGCTCGCCTCTGGCAGCCGGAAGTTAAATCCTGCAGGCCCGAGGTTGCGCCCCTCCCCAATCCCGTTCACCCACCACCCAATGAGGGTGTTGGGTGGGTCCCGGACATGCCCAGTCACGGAGGCCTCCCCCCTCGGCGTACTCACCCCAGAAGGAAGCAGGCCGCACCCAGGCATGTCCGGGCCCAGCCCGCCATGAGCCATGGGCACATGGCGGACTGGGTTCGGGATCCGAGCTAGACGTCCTCTCCCGCAGCCCTCGGCTCGCCTCTGGCAGCCGGAAGTTAAATCCTGCAGGCCCGAGGTTGCGCCCCTCCCCAATCCCGTTCACCCACCACCCAATGAGGGTGTTGGGTGGGTCCCGGACATGCCCAGTCACGGAGGCCTCCCCCCTCGGCGTACTCACCCCAGAAGGAAGCAGGCCGCACCCAGGCATGTCCGGGCCCAGCCCGCCATGAGCCATGGGCACATGGCGGACTGGGTTCGGGATCCGAGCTAGACGTCCTCTCCCGCAGCCCTCGGCTCGCCTCTGGCAGCCGGAAGTTAAATCCTGCAGGCCCGAGGTTGCGCCCCTCCCCAATCCCGTTCACCCACCACCCAATGAGGGTGTTGGGTGGGTCCCGGACATGCCCAGTCACGGAGGCCTCCCCCCTCGGCGTACTCACCCCAGAAGGAAGCAGGCCGCACCCAGGCATGTCCGGGCCCAGCCCGCCATGAGCCATGGGCACATGGCGGACTGGGTTCGGGATCCGAGCTAGACGTCCTCTCCCGCAGCCCTCGGCTCGCCTCTGGCAGCCGGAAGTTAAATCCTGCAGGCCCGAGGTTGCGCCCCTCCCCAATCCCGTTCACCCACCACCCAATGAGGGTGTTGGGTGGGTCCCGGACATGCCCAGTCACGGAGGCCTCCCCCCTCGGCGTACTCACCCCAGAAGGAAGCAGGCCGCACCCAGGCATGTCCGGGCCCAGCCCGCCATGAGCCATGGGCACATGGCGGACTGGGTTCGGGATCCGAGCTAGACGTCCTCTCCCGCAGCCCTCGGCTCGCCTCTGGCAGCCGGAAGTTAAATCCTGCAGGCCCGAGGTTGCGCCCCTCCCCAATCCCGTTCACCCACCACCCAATGAGGGTGTTGGGTGGGTCCCGGACATGCCCAGTCACGGAGGCCTCCCCCCTCGGCGTACTCACCCCAGAAGGAAGCAGGCCGCACCCAGGCATGTCCGGGCCCAGCCCGCCATGAGCCATGGGCACATGGCGGACTGGGTTCGGGATCCGAGCTAGACGTCCTCTCCCGCAGCCCTCGGCTCGCCTCTGGCAGCCGGAAGTTAAATCCTGCAGGCCCGAGGTTGCGCCCCTCCCCAATCCCGTTCACCCACCACCCAATGAGGGTGTTGGGTGGGTCCCGGACATGCCCAGTCACGGAGGCCTCCCCCCTCGGCGTACTCACCCCAGAAGGAAGCAGGCCGCACCCAGGCATGTCCGGGCCCAGCCCGCCATGAGCCATGGGCACATGGCGGACTGGGTTCGGGATCCGAGCTAGACGTCCTCTCCCGCAGCCCTCGGCTCGCCTCTGGCAGCCGGAAGTTAAATCCTGCAGGCCCGAGGTTGCGCCCCTCCCCAATCCCGTTCACCCACCACCCAATGAGGGTGTTGGGTGGGTCCCGGACATGCCCAGTCACGGAGGCCTCCCCCCTCGGCGTACTCACCCCAGAAGGAAGCAGGCCGCACCCAGGCATGTCCGGGCCCAGCCCGCCATGAGCCATGGGCACATGGCGGACTGGGTTCGGGATCCGAGCTAGACGTCCTCTCCCGCAGCCCTCGGCTCGCCTCTGGCAGCCGGAAGTTAAATCCTGCAGGCCCGAGGTTGCGCCCCTCCCCAATCCCGTTCACCCACCACCCAATGAGGGTGTTGGGTGGGTCCCGGACATGCCCAGTCACGGAGGCCTCCCCCCTCGGCGTACTCACCCCAGAAGGAAGCAGGCCGCACCCAGGCATGTCCGGGCCCAGCCCGCCATGAGCCATGGGCACATGGCGGACTGGGTTCGGGATCCGAGCTAGACGTCCTCTCCCGCAGCCCTCGGCTCGCCTCTGGCAGCCGGAAGTTAAATCCTGCAGGCCCGAGGTTGCGCCCCTCCCCAATCCCGTTCACCCACCACCCAATGAGGGTGTTGGGTGGGTCCCGGACATGCCCAGTCACGGAGGCCTCCCCCCTCGGCGTACTCACCCCAGAAGGAAGCAGGCCGCACCCAGGCATGTCCGGGCCCAGCCCGCCATGAGCCATGGGCACATGGCGGACTGGGTTCGGGATCCGAGCTAGACGTCCTCTCCCGCAGCCCTCGGCTCGCCTCTGGCAGCCGGAAGTTAAATCCTGCAGGCCCGAGGTTGCGCCCCTCCCCAATCCCGTTCACCCACCACCCAATGAGGGTGTTGGGTGGGTCCCGGACATGCCCAGTCACGGAGGCCTCCCCCCTCGGCGTACTCACCCCAGAAGGAAGCAGGCCGCACCCAGGCATGTCCGGGCCCAGCCCGCCATGAGCCATGGGCACATGGCGGACTGGGTTCGGGATCCGAGCTAGACGTCCTCTCCCGCAGCCCTCGGCTCGCCTCTGGCAGCCGGAAGTTAAATCCTGCAGGCCCGAGGTTGCGCCCCTCCCCAATCCCGTTCACCCACCACCCAATGAGGGTGTTGGGTGGGTCCCGGACATGCCCAGTCACGGAGGCCTCCCCCCTCGGCGTACTCACCCCAGAAGGAAGCAGGCCGCACCCAGGCATGTCCGGGCCCAGCCCGCCATGAGCCATGGGCACATGGCGGACTGGGTTCGGGATCCGAGCTAGACGTCCTCTCCCGCAGCCCTCGGCTCGCCTCTGGCAGCCGGAAGTTAAATCCTGCAGGCCCGAGGTTGCGCCCCTCCCCAATCCCGTTCACCCACCACCCAATGAGGGTGTTGGGTGGGTCCCGGACATGCCCAGTCACGGAGGCCTCCCCCCTCGGCGTACTCACCCCAGAAGGAAGCAGGCCGCACCCAGGCATGTCCGGGCCCAGCCCGCCATGAGCCATGGGCACATGGCGGACTGGGTTCGGGATCCGAGCTAGACGTCCTCTCCCGCAGCCCTCGGCTCGCCTCTGGCAGCCGGAAGTTAAATCCTGCAGGCCCGAGGTTGCGCCCCTCCCCAATCCCGTTCACCCACCACCCAATGAGGGTGTTGGGTGGGTCCCGGACATGCCCAGTCACGGAGGCCTCCCCCCTCGGCGTACTCACCCCAGAAGGAAGCAGGCCGCACCCAGGCATGTCCGGGCCCAGCCCGCCATGAGCCATGGGCACATGGCGGACTGGGTTCGGGATCCGAGCTAGACGTCCTCTCCCGCAGCCCTCGGCTCGCCTCTGGCAGCCGGAAGTTAAATCCTGCAGGCCCGAGGTTGCGCCCCTCCCCAATCCCGTTCACCCACCACCCAATGAGGGTGTTGGGTGGGTCCCGGACATGCCCAGTCACGGAGGCCTCCCCCCTCGGCGTACTCACCCCAGAAGGAAGCAGGCCGCACCCAGGCATGTCCGGGCCCAGCCCGCCATGAGCCATGGGCACATGGCGGACTGGGTTCGGGATCCGAGCTAGACGTCCTCTCCCGCAGCCCTCGGCTCGCCTCTGGCAGCCGGAAGTTAAATCCTGCAGGCCCGAGGTTGCGCCCCTCCCCAATCCCGTTCACCCACCACCCAATGAGGGTGTTGGGTGGGTCCCGGACATGCCCAGTCACGGAGGCCTCCCCCCTCGGCGTACTCACCCCAGAAGGAAGCAGGCCGCACCCAGGCATGTCCGGGCCCAGCCCGCCATGAGCCATGGGCACATGGCGGACTGGGTTCGGGATCCGAGCTAGACGTCCTCTCCCGCAGCCCTCGGCTCGCCTCTGGCAGCCGGAAGTTAAATCCTGCAGGCCCGAGGTTGCGCCCCTCCCCAATCCCGTTCACCCACCACCCAATGAGGGTGTTGGGTGGGTCCCGGACATGCCCAGTCACGGAGGCCTCCCCCCTCGGCGTACTCACCCCAGAAGGAAGCAGGCCGCACCCAGGCATGTCCGGGCCCAGCCCGCCATGAGCCATGGGCACATGGCGGACTGGGTTCGGGATCCGAGCTAGACGTCCTCTCCCGCAGCCCTCGGCTCGCCTCTGGCAGCCGGAAGTTAAATCCTGCAGGCCCGAGGTTGCGCCCCTCCCCAATCCCGTTCACCCACCACCCAATGAGGGTGTTGGGTGGGTCCCGGACATGCCCAGTCACGGAGGCCTCCCCCCTCGGCGTACTCACCCCAGAAGGAAGCAGGCCGCACCCAGGCATGTCCGGGCCCAGCCCGCCATGAGCCATGGGCACATGGCGGACTGGGTTCGGGATCCGAGCTAGACGTCCTCTCCCGCAGCCCTCGGCTCGCCTCTGGCAGCCGGAAGTTAAATCCTGCAGGCCCGAGGTTGCGCCCCTCCCCAATCCCGTTCACCCACCACCCAATGAGGGTGTTGGGTGGGTCCCGGACATGCCCAGTCACGGAGGCCTCCCCCCTCGGCGTACTCACCCCAGAAGGAAGCAGGCCGCACCCAGGCATGTCCGGGCCCAGCCCGCCATGAGCCATGGGCACATGGCGGACTGGGTTCGGGATCCGAGCTAGACGTCCTCTCCCGCAGCCCTCGGCTCGCCTCTGGCAGCCGGAAGTTAAATCCTGCAGGCCCGAGGTTGCGCCCCTCCCCAATCCCGTTCACCCACCACCCAATGAGGGTGTTGGGTGGGTCCCGGACATGCCCAGTCACGGAGGCCTCCCCCCTCGGCGTACTCACCCCAGAAGGAAGCAGGCCGCACCCAGGCATGTCCGGGCCCAGCCCGCCATGAGCCATGGGCACATGGCGGACTGGGTCTTATTTTTTTTTTTTTTTTTTTTAAAGATTTATTTTATTTTTATTGGAAAGCCAGATATACAGAGAGGAGGAGACACAGAGAGGAAGATCTGTCCGATGATTCACTCCCCAAGTGACCGCAACGGCCAGTGCTGTGCCAATCCAAAGCCAGGAGCCAAGAACTTTCTCTAGGTCTCTCATGCGGGTACAGGGTCCCAAAGCTTTGGGCCGTCCTCAACTGCTTTCCCAGGCCACAAGCAGGGAACTGCAAGGGAAGTGGGGCTGCCAGGATTAGAACTGGTGCCCATATGGGATCCAGGCGCAGTTTTCATTTTTAATCCAATCTCCAGTCTTGCAATTGCTTGCTTTTATCCTCTTTTATTCTTTGTCTCTTCCCTCATTAGTGGTTAGCATAAACATGGAATGTTATTAACTAAATTATTCAAATACTATATCCTCACTTATTTGTATCTACTTTCAGAAATCAAAACAAAACATAAAGAAATGCTTTCTAAGTTATCTGGCCTCCCCAAATTCCTAAGCCGGATTGCAATTCACTAGTCACAGGTAATTTTAAAAAATATATTTATTTCTATTTATATTTGAAAGGCAGACTATGGAGAGAGAAGGAGAGGGAGGGAGAGAGAGAGAGAACGAATGAACGAACGAACTTCCATCTGCTGATTCACTCTCCAGATAACCACAACAGCCAGCCAGAGCTGGGCTGGGCTGGTGTGAAGCTGGGAACCAGGAGTTTCTTCCAGGTCTCCTACATGGGCCGCATGTAGAGGCCCAAGGATTTGAGCCATTCTTTACTGCTTTCCCAGGAGTAAGCCTGGACCTGGATCAGAAGTGGAGCCACCCATATGGGATGCTGGCACAGCAAGTAGAGGCTTAGCCACAGTGCTAGCCTGAAGTCACATACTCACAATGTAACTGGTTTTTATAATATAAAATATGAGAAGGGAGGAGCTGGTGCTATGGGGTAGCAGATTAAGATAACTGAGCCACCTTCTGCCTTGCCAGCTTCCATATGGGTGCCTGTTTCAATTCTGGCTGCTCCACTTCCCATCCAGTTTGCTACTAATGGCCTGGGAAAGCAATAGCATATGGCTCATGTCTTTGGTCCCCTGCACCCACATGGGAGACCAAATAGAAGCTCCTGATTCCTGGCTTCAGACTGACCCAGCTCCAACCATTGTAGCCATTTGGGTAGTGAACCAACCAATCAGTTCCCACTTTTCAGTTAGGTTGTTTCAATACTTCCTTAACTGCACATATTCTGTGACTAAAAATAAGACATGGCAGGATGCTTACTGGTTAACAGCCTCAGCTTCCCTTCTGCTCTTTACCTGGCTGTTTTGGAGTTGGTGCAGTAATTTACATGACTGGTAAGGATGAGAATATTAACTGAGCTTACTGTGTGCGTCTTCTCTTGCTGTTAGGAGTCAGCTACCTACAGCATGCATACCTTTGCGTGATCCCTTCACAGGCATGCCCCTTTCTGGTAAACAAAGTTGGCATCTGGTTTGAGAGCTGCTGTATCAGGGGCTAGGTCTGCTTCTTCTGGCGTTAGGAAGACCTAGGCTTTCAGCTAAGCCAAATGTTTGAACTCTAAATTTTGTCTGACATAAAGATGATATTTTGAGATGTTTTGAGTCATTTCTACTTTTTTTAAAAAAATTTTTTCAGTCTCAAGTTTTCTAGAAATCAGGTAGGGAACAGAGTACTTTCTATGTTTTACATTCTCCCCAGAGACTCTGACAGGTGTGGAGTCAGATCAGGGAACACATCAGAAGAGCAAATTGAGATGTGAATGTGGGGTATTGTGTTCTGTATATTTGTTTTTCTCCTGCGAAGGAGGCTTTACAAAAATGGAGAGGCCGTTTGAATACTGATATTTGATGAATTTATTCAACTCTACATTTTGTCTATTTATAGACCATAATACCATCTACCTATTCCTAATAATAAAATATTCCTCAATGTAACATTAAATTATTATTCATAGTTAAAATATTTATATATAAACAAGATATTTATATATCATTTAAATTACTTATATAAAATATTATTTATTTTGGGCCCGGCGGCATGGCCTAGCAGCTAAAGTCCTCGCCTTGAAGGCCCCGGGATCCCATATGGGCGCCGGTTCTAATCCCGGCAGCTCCACTTCCCATCCAGCTCCCTGCTTGTGGCCTGGGAAAGCAGTCGAGGATGGCCCAAAACTTTGGTACCCTGCACCTGCGTGGGAGACCCGGAAGAGGTTCCTGGTCCCGGCATCGGATTGGCGCGCACCGGCCGTCGCGGCGCACTTGGGGAGTGAAACATCGGATGGAAGATCTTCCTGTCTGTCTCTCCTCCTCTCTGTATATCCGGCTTTCCAATAATAATAAAAAATCTTTAAAAATATATTATTTATTAATATACAATAATAAAATTGTCCTCAAATAATAAAATATTAACTGGGCAGTAACTAATACATCATTTGTATATAACACCTTCAAAAGATGGCTTTTAAAAATAATTTACTTAATTTAGGAAGGAATTCTAGGTTTTATAGACTATTGAGTGGGAAGTACATAGAATTTTCATACACTCTTTTAGAATTTAAATTTTCCACCGCTTCCCCCACCCCCATTTCTCGCTAGCGTTTTATAGTGGAGCGGGATACTTTTTCAACTTGAGAAGCCAGTGGCAGGCTTAACACAGCAAGTTAAGCCATGAGATGGGATATCCACACCCCTGTTGGAGTGCCTGGATTGGCCTCCACTTCTAATCAGCTTCCTGTAAGTACACTTGGGAGGCCGTAAATGATGGCTCAAGTACTTGAGTTCCTGCCTCCCATATGGGAGACCCAGACTGGGATCCTAGTTCCTAGTTTTGGCTTAGTCCAACAGAGGCTATGAGAGCCATGTGAGGATTTAAATAACTGTCAGCCATTTGTTTTTCATACTCCTCTCTGTCTGTAATCAGGGAAGCAAATTTGGTTGGAGGCCTAATTTTATCAGGTCATGGGACGAAATGGAAGTATTTGTCTTGGCATTCAAATGGCAAAAATCTAAGCTTGCACGTCTGACTGAAGTGTAGCTGTATCTGTGTGTGCTGGAGGAAAAGGTGGTGTTACCTAAATATATCACATGCATTTTAGGTCTAACTTTTCAAAAAGTGAGTATATTAACTTCACATACCTACTGCAGTTTCTGTTTTAGTGGTTAGCATAAACATTCATGACCTCCTGGAAAATACCTGAGTAATTTTGCAGTTTTCATTTTTAATCCGATCTCCAGTCTTGCAATTGCTTGCTTTTACCCTGTTTTATTCTTTGTCTCTTCCCTCATTCACATTTCAAAAGCTTCAGCTGAAAGCCTCCATCATTTTATGACCCAGTTTCATGCAATGTCCTCTTAATCTTTGCCTTCCAAATCTACCTCTTACACTGCTTATTGTCACAGTGCATTTTATTAAAAGCATATATGCTGGTGCCATTACCCTCCATGAAAGCTGGCAATCAAAATTCTTCAGCACAGTAGAGGTGTCTTCATGATCCAAAACTCAGCTGCGCATTCCAGTTTTACCTTTGGTTACTTTCCCAGATTTACAATGTGCATCAGCTATAAATAACTGCTGATATTTCTTTGAGTGTTTTCATTCATCCTGGCCTGAAAAAAGCCCTGCTTTTTCTTTTCTTGGCTGAAGACTGAACTTCCTTATGAAGCTGTCTCTGAAAAGCATTCATCATCCCTGCACATTTCAAGGCTTCTCTGGGCCCTCGAGGCACTACCATATTTTTAAAGGATCCAATTATTTATTTGAAAATGAGAGATACAGTGAGAGAAGGAGAGAGAGATAGAGTGGGAGGGAGAGACACCTTGGAACTGAGCAGATTGGCTCAGTTCTAGCCTTTGTGGTGATTTGGGAAATGAACCAGCAGATGGAAGAGTTCTCTCTGTTTCTCCTTCTCTCTCTGTAAGATATGCCTTTCAAATGAAAATGAATAAATTTTACAATAATGTAATGCGGAGAAGCACAATTAAGCATGGCAAAAGACTCTGTTTACCCTGGCTAGATGTCACACAGGTATGATCAGGATATGTATGTTGTGAAGAGTCAAGCACTACAAACACAGCAAGAGACCTCAACATTAATTTGCAGAATCTGTAATTTTTCAGATATTAGCATTTCTTTATGTTTTGTTTTGATTTCTGAAAGTAGATACAAATAAGTGAGGATATAGTATTTGAATAATTTAATAATAACATTCCAGTTAGATCAGTTTTTAAACTCCCAGAAAAATTAAGTCAGAAATACAGGAGCTCCCATATGTGCTTGTCCCCACATATGTAGCACTCACTCCACTCTCTCCACTATCAATACCCCCCACTGGTATGGGCCTACTTGCACAAATCACTGTCACTCAGTGTGCAAGTTCACAGTAGGTCTCACTCTTGGTTGTACATGCCCTAGGTTTTGACAAGTATGTAATGAAAGGTGTCTCATCAGCCAGCAAAGTATTATATAGGCAAGTCTCACTGCTCAAAAAATTTTCCACACTCTGCCAATTCTTCTCTCCCACCCAGTCCTTGGCAACCACCACTCATCTTTTTATTGTCTACATAGTTTTGTCTTTTCCAGAATATCATATAGTTGGAACCTCTAAATTCTTTTTTTTTTAAAGATGTATTCATTTTTATTACAAAGTCAGATATACCGAGAGGAGAGACAGAGAGGAAGATCTTTCGTCCGATGATTCACCCCCCAAGTGAGCCGCAACGGCCAGTGCTGCACCGAGCCAAAGCCAGGAACTTGGAACCTCTTCCGGGTCTCCCACGCGGGTGGCAGGGTCCCAAAGCTTTGGGCCGTCCTCGACTGCTTTCCCAGGCCACAAGCAGGGAGCTGGATGGGAAGTGGAGCTGCCAGGATTAGAACCGGTGCCCATATGGGATGCCGGGGCATTCAAGGCGAGGACTTTAGCTGCTAGGCCACGCCGCCGGGCCCTGGAACCTCTAAATTCTTTTTGACTGAATCTGTTTGTCCAAAAATGTGATATTTTTCCCCAGAGATACTAATAGCCAATTCTTTGTTTCTAGTTGCATAAAGTAGACCATTAATAATCACCATGATCCTCTTCCCCCAACCCTCATAACTTCCCACAGCAATTCATGAAGATTTGGACCTGGGCTGAGGACCCTTAATCTGTGCTGCCACCACCAGGCATTGGTAGTCCCAAGACAGGTATGACATTGAACTTTACTATTACTATCACTCTGGACCTCATGGGCTGCCAAGCACACGAGACTGCAGAGAACATCAGTGAGCCTCCAGCCAGAACTCCACTGGGCAACGGCACTATAGTGGAGGTAGAGATGAGGGAGAGAGGCCCAGCACAACACTAGCTAACAGCGCTCCCTCTCTGTAGGGAGAAATAGTTCACTCTGACGTCTTAAAGACCATCCTGGCCACAATGGCCAATTTCATCTCCCTCCTTGGTTTTTTTCTGGCCTTTGCATACAAGTGGGGTTATGGAGTGCTTCTTTATTGACTTTTTTCCATTTTTTATTGTATTTTTGACAATCTTTAAATAGTTGATTAGGGTAAAAAGGTTCAAGGGCTATAGGAAAGTGGATAAGACTATTATTTCCATATTGTTTCCTTCATGTATCTGAGGTAAGGGGGATATTAAGGGAGAAACCCCACCCAGTCTCCCACCCACCCCAAGTCCCAGATGTGGAGCATGCTCGGAGATTCTTACTCAAGTGGTTTTGACAGTTCAACAGTTATGAATTGCTGCCAATCTCTCTGCTCTAAGCACAATGAGGTCGTTGAAGAATCCACTGATTGACATAGTCTATCTTAGAGTCTCCGTTTGCCCAGTATTTCGCTGCCAACATATAGTTGAGGTACTTGATTGACTTGATCTGTCTTCGGTCTTTTCATGGTTAGGGTTCTGAGTCCGGCATTTCAATTGGGGAGATCCCCAAAGAAACCTTGCCTGAGGTGTTCTCAGACCAAACTCTTGTATGTTCTAGCAAGTACAGGGCCCGGCACAGTCCATTGCCCCGATCAGCTGGCGGTTGCAAATGCTGGGTTGGTTCTGTTTTCAGCCCCGACTTCCACCGGTACCAATGGGTGTTGCAGTCCAGCCTGGTTCTGCCCAGCACATGCTCGGCCCTCACATAAACCAGTGGGAGCTGCAGCCTAGTCAGAGCGACCCACAATAACCCCAACCAGGCCTGCCCCCTACCCTGGTTTGCCAGTATGTGTAGCAGACTAGTTCATTCTGTCCCACATCCCATTCGGCTCTCGTACATGTCAATGGGTATTAAAGCTTAGTTCCATCTAACCAGCTCAACTATCCAGCCCTCACGGATGTAGGTGGGTGCCTCTGTCTAGCCACCCCAGCCCCTGTCGTAGTTTTCGTGCCCTCCCATGGGAGTGATAATCCAAGATGGAGGAGCCCACTATTTCCCTCCCAGGCCTCCCCCACTCCCAGATTATGCACTCTCCAGGTGTTTCTGGCATTTGACTTGACAGAATTAGCCCCCAGTGCCAGCTTCTGCCAGCTTCTGCTGCGGCTAAGCCCAGACAACCCTCACCCACTCTAATTTTGTTTGCACCAGTAGGAATAATCAGCCCAGCCTGGCTTTTCCCTGATCTAGTCCACATGAGGCGCACAGGTGTTGTAGCCCTGCTTAGTCTGGTCTGCCCCCATCCAGCTCACGCTCTCCAGTTCAAGTAGCTGTCCAGCAAGGGAACCCCCCCCCACCCATATTCACCTTGCCTGCTCCACCCCCTCCCTTCCTGGTTCTCACGTGTGCTGTTGGGTGCTGCGGTCACATTTGGTACAGGCAACCTCACCCTGGCATTCCGTATTGTGTATTGGTTTTTGTCGCGACCGTACCGGGCTCGACCCACACTCTGTTCTGGTGCTTGGATTTGCCAGTGGATGACGTGAACTGATTCAGCCTGGTCTGCCCCCATTCCATGCCAAATGTATGCCGGTGGGAAACTTTCCATGGCCTGTTCTGGGCTGTTTCCTATCATGCTTCTTGTGCTTACCTGCTGGGTCTGTGTCCTGCCAGAGGAGTTGCCCAGGCTCCTCCATCAGAATCCATCCCAATGCCAGATTTCGCTCATGCCAGTGGGTCCATTAGCTAGCATTACTCAGTTCACCTCCTGTTCTAGCAGGAACAGTGGCTTTCCCTGACTGGCGTTCAATCCAAGTTGATTCTTACTGCTGGATGTTTCAGCTCATCCATACCCACATACGGCTCACACATGGCTCAGTAGGGGCTGAAACCTAGCCTAGTCCGTCCCACAGCTACCCTGGTCCTCCAGAACACCAGATGGTGTTGGAGTCTGACCCGGCTTGGTGTGTCCAGTTCCAGTCCACACTTGTGCCAAGGGAGACTACAACCGTATCCTGATCAGAACGCAGCCCCCATTCCAGCCCATGCAACCCAGTTAGGGTGTCCCCTTAGCTCCCCAACCAGGCCTGTTCCCAGCCATAGATCATGCGCATGCCAGTGGTTGCTCTGACTCAGCTTGATTCAGCCCCTCACCTGTCCCAACCCTTGCCTTAGACACTGTGGCTTAGCGTCCCTGGCTCACCACAGACCAGTAGGGGCAAGAGCCTAGCTCGGCATGGCCTATGCTCCATCCTGGTTTCTAGTTTTGCTTATGGGCTAAGGTTTGCTCAGTCCTTCCCGGTACACCCTTTCCATTACCAATTCACACATTGGCCAGCCATTGGAGCTACTTTGCCCAGCTTCTCCGACCCCCAGGTCTGGACCACATGTTCACCAGCAGGAGCTATGACTCACCAGGGGAGTTTTCCAAGTTCCTCCACTTGATCTACTCCCAGACCCAGTTCTCATACATGCCATTGTGTTTTAGGCCAGTGTCCGGTGAAGTCTGGCCTTCTCTTTGGTCTTGTATGAGCTGGTGAATGTTGCAGCCCGGCCCACCCCACACCCTATTCAGGATGCACATTTGAGTGCTGCTACCTTGACCAGTCCAGACTGTTGTCGGTTCCTTTACCTGTGATTGATGGCAGGCTCCTTGGTCACACCTAGCTTAGACCATCACCACCCCAACTCTTGAGCTAACCAGTGGGGCTAGAATTTCCACAGGGTTTGGCCCACACAATCCCCACAGAATCTACCTCCAGATATGGTTCTCTCGAGTGCTAGTTAATGTCATGGCCCTGCCTAATGTGACCCGTCTCCTGATCCATCATCATGTCAGGTAATAGGATATGATCCTGATAGACAAGTCCCGAGCCTTAGCTTTTGCATGAACCGGTGTTCGGTGATCAGCATTGTTCAGTGATTACAAGTTCTTCAAAGGAAAAGTTACTCTGTCATTGGGAATCTTTAGGGTTGATTCACATCCCAAAAGCATAGTGGGTTCAACGTGGAGCTACCTAAGCAGCGATTCAAAGAATCAAAACCCCAGGGCTGCCAGCCGGGGACAGCTCACCACATGCACACAGTGGCTGGAGTCAGGGATCCGAGCATGGAGATGCCCCAGCCTGTCACCCACTCTTTATTGATTTGACCAAAGGGTTTCAATTTCATCTTTAAAAACTAACAAGGGCCTGATAAGATGGTTCAATTAGCTAGTTCTCCCCTTTTAAGTGCTGAGATCCCATATGGGTACCAGTTTATATCCCAGTTGTTCCACTTCCCACCCAGCTCCCTGTTTGTGGCCTGGGAAAGCAGTCGGGACAGCCCAAAGTCTTGGAACCCTGCATCCACGTGGGAGACCTGGAAGAAGCTTCTGGCTCAGTTCAGCACTTAGGAAATGAATTAACAGATGGAAGATTTTTCTGTCTCTCTTCTCTGTGGATCTTCCTTTCCAATAAAAATAAATAAATCTTAATAATAATTTTTAAAAAGAAACTAAGGACAAAGGAAGTGGTATTTATAAAATCTTCACATTTCAGGAATGTGCAGTTCAGCTATAAGTAAGGAAAACATTCTTTTTAAATGAATCCTGCATGTGGTGGTAAAATGGTTGATGACCAGGAAGCCTTTCAGGCTGCTGTTGCTCAGAATGACAATCTTAGAGTTGATAAGTGCTGTGATAACCCTGCTCACCAAACCAGGGAGATTCCACCATCACAACATCTCCTTATTGGGCAACCTGTTCCTAGAGCCATAAAAGTTTCAGGCTTTATATATATTTTTATCATATTTATATAGTTGAGAAGGATGCATGTGCATCTGGACCCCTGAAGGACTGGGGAATAAAGTGAATGAGGCCATTGTTTCCAATTCTCTTTTTCTTCTTCCTGTATCTGGGGAAAGTGCAGAGAAAAGGGGAGAAGCCACACCCAGCATGCTAACAGCATCAGTACCTGGAGACAGGGAACGGCCACCCGGTGCCATCCCATGGTCACTGATGTGGAGCATGCTCTGAGAGTTCTGCTCAAGTGCTTTGGATAGATCTGAAATGCTGTTGCTTTTGTTGCTCCAAGGATGAGGAAATCCTTCCAAGGTCCGTTGGCTGACACAGTCCACCTTAGTGTCTCTATTTACCAGGTACTTACTGTCAGTGCTTGGCTGGGAGAGTTGTCCAACTTGTTCTGGCCTTCATGGTACTAGATGCCCTATGCAGGCCTCAATGAACTGGTTGTCATGTCCTCCATGTGCATAAGCATGCTGTCCATTGTACCATCTTCAGCAGCTGAGGATGTCCAGTTCTGACACATGCACTCCACAGACAGACCACAGAGCCTGCAATTCTCCTCATGACTGGAGTTCTAAGTCCAGCGGTTCAGTTGGATGGTTCCCAAAGAACCCTCATCAGAGGTGACCCCAGACTTGACTCCTGTGTGTGCTTGCCAGTACAGGGTCCAGCTCAACCTGTCACCCACATCAGCCTACACACACACTGGTGGTCGCAGTTGCTGGCTCAGTTCTGTCTCCAGCTCCATCTCTTATGCAAATCAGTGAATGCTGTGGCCCAGCTCAACCCTGCCCACCACACACTCAGCCCTCACCAACACCAGTGGGAACTGCAGCCCAGTTGGAGTGACCCCCAATCACTCCCACCAGGCCTGCCCCCAGCTCTGATTCCTGTGCATGCTGGTATGCACAGCAGACTGGTCCACTCCCATTCAGCTTTTGTATACACCAATGGATTACTGCAGCTTAGCTCAGCCCAACCAACCTCCCTATCCACATCACACTTATGCTAGTGGGTGTCCAGCCAGGTCCACCCCCAGCCCTAGTTCTCATGCTAACCAGTGGGAGATGCAGCCCATCAAAGAGGTGCCTAGTTTCCCTACTAGATCCACTCCCAGCCCCAGATCTTGCACTTCCCAGGTGGTTATGCAGTCTAATTTGGCAGGACTTGCTCCCATTCCCAGCACTTGCCATCTGATGCTGTGACAAAGTCTGACCAGCCTATATTTATTCTGGCCTATGCATGCACCAGTAGATACACTTAGCCCAGTGTGGCTCTCCCCCTCAACCAGCTCACATTCAGGCCAACAAGTGTTAAAACCCTGCCATGCTGGTCTGCCCCTGGTCCCAGTTTTCATGCTTACCAGGAAGAGCAGTGGCCCAGCAGAGAAGTCCCTGCTGCCCCCTAGCAGTCTCTCCCCCATACACCTGGCTCTTACTTGTGACATGGGCTGACTCACCTTAACAGTTGCCAATGAATGCTGTAGTCTGGTGCGGCCCAGTCAGGCCACAGTTTTAGCTCATGCTGATGGGTGCTACGGCCTAGCGCAGCCTGGATTGCCCCAAGTCCCGGTCCTAATGTGAACTGCTGATGCTGTGGGCCAATCCTGCCTGTCCTGGTTCTCACATCTGTCAGTGAGTGCTACGAACTGGCCCAGCCTCGTCTGCCCCCAGACCTGACCCAATCATGGATGCTGGCATTGCAGGTGGTGTCCTAACCTATTGTGCCACTTTCCGGCCCTTAGAAATTATTTCTTAACTTGTATGCTGGCAGATACTGTAACCTGACCTGGTCTGGGCCGTTCCAACCCCAGGTTCTTGCACTCACCTACAGTTACTATGTCCCAAGCTCTTCCTCAGATCTCTTCCCAGTAGCAGATCTCACACATACTGGTGGTGCCTTGGCCCAGCTTGGCTTGGCCCACCTCCTTTCCTGGCACAAACAGTGGCCTTACCACACTGATCCACACCAATTCTGGCTCTTATTGTTGGGTATCACAGCCCAGCCACTCCTAGTCCACACCAGACCCAGCTCTTGTGTGGCTCAGTGGATGCCAAGACTTAACCCAGTCCATTCAACACCCACCCTGGCTCTTATGATTATCAGCGAGTATTGGAGCCTAGTCCAGGCTAGCACACTACAGACCCAGTCCACACCTATGCCGAGGGTGCGGTCATGTCCAGCTCAGTTAATCGCCCCCATTCAAATTGTTGTGCTCACCACAATCCAGCCTGGGTATCCCCTTAACTCCCCAACCAGGCCTGTTCCCAGCCACAGATCTTGTGTGTGCCAGTGATTGTTCTGACCCAGCTTGGCATAGCCCATCCCCCATCTTGACCTTTGCCATCGGATGCTGCAATCTGGCCTATTCCGGCCTGCCCCCAAACCCAATTCCCACTGGTGAGTGCTGCAGCCTATCCCTGCCCATTCTGCCCCCATCCCTGGCTTTCATGGAGACCAGTAGGAGTGTGATAGCCTAGCCCTGCATGGCCTAAACTTCATCATGGCTCCTGCACATGCCAGTATGCTAAGATTTGGCCAGGCCCTGCCCAGTCAGTCCCTTCGCCCCAGGATCAGCCCACATACTTGCTGACAAGTTAAGCAAGCTTGTCCAGCCTGACCAATACCTAGACCTAAATTACATGTTCACCAGCAGGAGCGCCAGTCCACCAGATCATGCCTAACTCAGCTCTTGAGCAAACCTGTGGATATTACAGTTCAACAGTGGGGAGCCCACATATCCCCCACATAATCTGCCCTCAGACCTGGTTCTCTCACATGCTGGTTAGTGTCATGGTTCAGTCAACATTTCCCTTCCCAGGCCCGGCACGGTGGCCAAGCGGCTAAAGTTCTCACCTTGAACGCACTTGAATTCCATATGGGCACTGGTTCTAATCCTGGCAGCTCCACTTCCCATCCAGCTCCCTGCTTGTGGCCTGGGAAAGCAGTAGAGAATGGGTCAAAGTCTTGGGACCATGCACCCACGTGGGAGACCCGGAAGAAGCTCCTTGCTCCTGGCTTCGAATTGGCACAGCACCGGCCATTGCAGTCACTTGGGGAGTGAATCATCGGATGGAAGATCTTTCTGTCTCTCCTCCTCTTTGTATATCTGACTTTCCAATAAAAAAAAGTAAAATAAATCTTTAAAAAAACAAAACATTTCCCTTCCTCCGTTCTGACTCTCACTGACAGGTACTGTGATTTAGCCCTGCCAGATAGGTCCTCAGCCCTTACTTTAGTGTGTACTAGTACGTGGTGGTCAGCAGTGGTTCCTGCTCAGCTCAGGTCTTCCACATGCATCAGTCTGACTCAGAAAGATCCTCCAGCTTCCCTCCTCCAAACTGCTCGGTCTCAACCCCCTCACTTACCTGCAAGTACAGTGGCCTTGTCAGTGGTAATCTCCCTGAAGTCATTCCTTACCTCAGTGGTCCTCCCTCCCACGCATCCCCATACTCCTTCCCTGAACAATCCACAGTCCCTGCGCCCAGGAGTGCATGGGTTTCCCAGCTTGGTCTTCCCAAACATAGTCTTTCATTGGGGGTGGTGTGCTGGCCTGTAGCTCTGCTTGTCCACCAGGAACCCAAGCTCCTGGCACGTGTGCTAGTTTGGAAACCTACCCTTCTATCTACCAAAGATCCAAGCATGTTCACAGTTCCCCAAGGCCAGTCTACCAGCACACCACTCCAGGATGCTAACCTAGGGTTCTCCCCTCCCTCCCTTCCTTCCTTCCTTCCCCATCTCCCATCAAGTACATGGAGGAATCCCCTAGGTTCACTCCCCACAATCCCCCACTGCATGCCTCAGGCCCCCTTCAAGTCTGTACCTCCAGGCCCCCATGAGCCCGCCTGAAGAAGCCAGGCAAAGGTCCAGGCTTTATCAGCTCAGTGAGAAGCTCAACTTCGTTAACCACACAACTGTGAGTTAGGTGGAGGCTGCTTGGTTTAATTGGGTAGAAATGAGTAGGCCTACTGACTCAGTGTGCATAAAAGGTCATCTGATCTGGGCTGGCCTAGGTGGTTCTGTTGAGCTTGGCAGGACTCACTCAGGTATCTTGGGGTCAGCTGCTCGGGGGAGGGTTGGGCTGGGCAAGCTCAGTGTATCTCTGAGTCAACTGGGAATCGGTTGATGTAGGTTGGCTCTGGCTATGCACTAACCTCTTCCCCACCTGCCTCTCATCTTCCCCCTAGAACAACAGGAAAGCACAGACACATCTTCCTTAGCAATGACAGAGGTGCACGAGAGCCTTTGGAGGACAAGCTGAAGTGGGAGATTTTGTTTCGACATTGAGAAGGCAGAGTTTCTACCACGAGGATAACCACACAGTAAATAATGGGGAGAGAATGATCAGAAGAGCTGGGGTAGACATGAGTGACACATGGTCATTACAAATGCCATATTTATCCCATGTATCTGACTATCCAGATCTATAGATTGAACATAGAATCAAACTTGTTGAGGTGACTTGTAAAAGAATTCTAGTAGAGAAATAATCCATGAATCTGAAACTCTCATACAAAGGGAGTCAGCAAAAAGCAGAGAAAGTTGGGCTACAAGAATGGCCAGCAAGAGCTAGATCCCAGTATCTGACTATGAATGTCAGAACACAAGGTCACACTATGCTGGGCCATAACATGAACCAGCACACAAGGGAACCAGGACTTGGGGTAGATCCTGTAAGGGATATGTGAGCCTAAACCTGTGGAAATACAAGTCCCACTGGTTAGCTCAATAGTTGAGGTGGGGAGGGGCTGAGCTAAGTGTGACCATGGAATCTGCCAATATTCACTGGTACTGGGGTTGGGAACAGGCTGGGCAGGTAAAGGCTATAGCACCTGCATGCGCAACCTAAAACAGGGTGTAGTGTGGGCCGGGTTGCATTATCTACCAACTCTTACAAAGGTTGGGCAGAGGGGGCAGGCTGTGCCAGGTGGGGGCCTGGCACCTGCTGGCATGTGCATGATCTAGGTCTGGGAGTAGCCAAGTGGGAGAACCTGGGCAACTCCCCATTGGGTAATAGCTCCATCTGGTGAACACATGGTCCAGGCCTGGGTGTCGGGCAGGCTGAGCAAGGTAGTTCTATCCATCAGCAAGTATGTGGGCTGGTTTTGGAAGGGAGTGGACTGGGCAGGGCTGAGCAGACCTTAACCCACTGGCAAGTGCAGAAACCAGGCTGAAATGCATGCAGGTCATTCTGGGCTAGGCTACCATACCTGCTGGGTTGTAAGAGCCAGGGATGAGAGCAGATTAAGCCAGGCCAGGCTGCAGTACCTGCCAGCCAGAGTTGGGACTGGGGACTGGCCAGGTCAAGCCAGGCTGTAGCATCCAAAGGCAAAAGCCAAGACAGGTGAGGGACTATGCCAAGCTGGGTCAGAGCAACCACTGCCATGTGCAAGATTTGTGGTTGTGAACAGGACAAGTTGGGGAGCTAAGGGGATGCCCTGGCTGGGTTGTGGGTCCCATTGGTGAGTGCAAGGGCCAGAGTGGGGGCTGCTATCTGGTCTGGACATGGCTGTAGGGTCACTTCACACAAGTGTGGGCTGGGTCTGTGGTGCACCAGACTAGGCTAGACTCCAGCACCCACTGGAGCACATGAGAACTAGGATGGATGTAGAATGGGCTGAGCTAGGTTTCTGTCCCTGCTGAGCCATGTGTGAGCTGTGTCTGGGTGTGGACCAGACTTGGCTGGGGTGTAGTACCCAACAGTAAGAACTGGAAAGGGTGAGAGTCGGTCAAGAAAGTTCACTGTACCTGCTAGGATGGAAGGTCGATTAAGTAGGGCTGGCCCTGGACCCACCAGAGTGTGCAAGATCTGGCATTGGGAGAGGTTCTGATGGAAGAGCTTGGGAAACTTTGTTATTACATACTCCCTGCTGGCAAGCACAAGAACTAAGACAGGGAGCAGTACAGACCAGGCCAGGTAATAGTACCCACCGACATACAATTTGGCTCAGGTCTGGGGTGAGGATTGGGGGCAAAATCGTATCACCTGTTGGCAAATCTGAGAACCAGAATAGTGTATGGGTCAGGCTGGGTCAGGCTGCAATGCCAGCCAGTTTCCATTAAGGTGGGGACTGGGGGCTGTCTGGGCTGAGTTGGGCTAGGCTATAGCCCCCACTGGCATGAGCTGGAACTGGAGGCGACTCCAGGCCAGGCCAGGCTACAGCACTCACTGGCAAATGCCAAAGTGAAGCAGACTATGTCAGACTGGACCGCAGAACCCAACCAGCACACGTGGGAATGAGGGAGGGAGGGGGCAAAGCCAGTAGGGCGACTGTGAGGGGCTCCCCTGCGAGACCACCACTCCCACTGGTGAGTGTGAGAGTTGGAATATGGGCAAACGAGGCCGGGCAGGGCTACAACATCTACTGGCCTGCATCTGAGCTGGATCAGGGAAAAGCCAGGCTGGGTTGACTGTTCCTACTGGTGCAAGTATAAGTCACAGTGGGTGTGGGTTGGTTGGGCTTTGCAGCAGTTTCAGTTGGCAGATGCTGGCATGGGAGGCAAATTCTGTCAAGTTCAACCGCAGAACCACCTGGAAACTACAAAATCCTGGAGTAAGAGTGGGCCCAGTAGGGAATTAGTGGCCACCTCTCTTTTGTTTTTCCACTCCAACTGGTGAGCATAAGAACCAGGACTGGGACAATGGTGGCTAGACACAGAACGGCACCCACCAGCACATGTGTGGGCTGGATAGTGAGGCTGGTTGAATTAGGTTTGAATGACCTTTAACAATGTATGAGAGCTGAATGGGATGTGGGACAGAGTGGACCAGTCAGCTGTACATACTGGCAAGCACAGGAATCCAAGGCAGGGGGTGGGCCTGCAGGTTGCTCCGATTAGGTTGCAGCTCCCATTGGCTTCCATGAGGGCTTAATGTGAGGTGAGGAGGATCAGGCTGTATGTAACACCCATTGGTTTGTGTAAAAGGCAGGGCAACCACCAGCATGTACATAAGCTGATTGGGAGGATGGATGTACCGGACCATGTATTGGCAAACACACGTAAGAGCCAGGTCTGGGATCACCTCAGATGAGGTTTTTTCCGGGATCCCTCCAATTGAACCGCTAGACTCAGAAACCCAACCATGGATAGAATTGCAGGTTCCATGGTCTGACAGTGGAACGTATGTGTCAGTGGCCTCCTCAGTGGCTTAGAGCAGTGGACAGCATATCCAGGTGTACATGGAGGATATGGCAGTGCATTGGAGTCTGCAGAAGATACCTGGTACAATAACAGAGATTGGAAGACAGAACAAACTACCCAGGCAAGTGTTGACAGTGAATATCTGGGCAAATGGAGACTCTAAGGTGGACTATGTCAATTAGTGGATTCTGGAGATCAGCAGTAATTCAGAACTATCAAAACCTCTTGAGCACGACCCTCAGAACATGCTTCATATTGGGGACTCTGGGATGGTTGGGTGACTGTCTTCCATCCCAGGGTGCAGAGGCATTTGGGAGGCTGGTTGTGGCTTCTCCTCCTATCTCCCCCCTTCCCCTAGATACAGGAAGGAAAAAAAAAGATAATGTGGAAATGATCTTACCCACCTTCCTGTAGCCCTTGACGCTTATCACCATAATTAACTATGTAAAAATCATCAAAAATAAATAAATAAATCTTAAAAAAACAGCCAACATACGTGAGCCCTGTGGCACAGCTGTTTAAGCTATTTTTTTTCTCTCTTTACATGCACATACACACTCTCTGTCACTCTGCTTTTCAAATAAATAAATATTGTTTAAAAAAAATACTGACAGGGGGCCTGGCAGCATGGCCTCGTGGCTAATGTCCTCGCCAGGATCCCATATGGTCGCCGGTTCTAATCCCGGCAGCTCCACTTCCTCTCTGTCTCTCCTCCTCTCTGTATATCTGACTTTGTAATAAAAGCAAAAATGAAAAATTAAAAAAAAATACTGACAGAAGCAGGGGATCATCTGATTCAGTAGCATTATTTATAAAAAACGAGGTTTGCCAGAGTACGTGGATTATGATTCTAGTTTTATATGCAGCCGGGCATAGACCTGAACACACCTCTGCTCCTGAGAAAGTCCAACCCCAGGCACTCACTAAAATAAGTAGTAACTCTTAGTGTTCAAATGTCACCCATCAGACTTGAACTCCTAAAGGTACCCATGTTGGATTAATGCGCACACAGCCTCCAGGACTTATGGGAAACACTCAGGAGATGTTTATTAAAAACTGAAATGAGGGAATAAGCAGTGATTTCTAATGACATTGAGACTATGGAACACCCACTGTTATAACCCCAGGGCATGACACATCTTGGGCTTCTGACCCCTGACCCATCATCTGCTGTCCCTGGGCTTTGTTTTTGGCCCTAGAATTTCCCCCAAAGATTAGATGCCCTGTGTTCCCTTGTCCTGTGGCTTTCCACTGGGAATGGCCAAATAGCAACCATGTTCCTGGTCACACAGGAAGGAGAGCGCTGAATTTCAATTTCCCATCACCCTATGTGGTCCCAGCATAGGGTGTGACGCTGTGGCCACAGCTCCTGCAGGACAGTCTCTTTTCCCCAGTTCCAGCTACTCAGGTCCCTGGTGACATGGTTTCCGTCCTTCATCTCTTCAGGCCCACAATGGTAATAGCTGTTAGCTGTTATAAATCCCTGGGTGGTTCTCCAGTCTCAGCTGGATCCCTTAACCCTGCCCATGCCTCTGAAAATAGGGCCTTTATTAAACTCTTCAGTGAAATCCATTAAGTGTGTCATCTATTTCCAGTTAGCACCATGATTAATGTTATATTTATATTCTAGCAAGAAGGGCCTGACTCTGTACTTGTCCCTAAGTTAGTTTTACTACTCATCTTATCAAGTAGGTCAAATCCCCATGGTCTAAAAAAACATACAACTGTTTAATTTTTTTAAGACTCCTTTACTTTCATTTGAGAGAATTACTCAAAGAGGAGAGAGAAGAAGGGAGGGAGAGAGAGATAGATCTTCCATCTGTTGATTTACTCCCCAAATGGCCATAACAGGCCAGAGTTGGGCTGATGGCCAGAACAACACCAGTGGTAGGAGCAGGAGCAGTTCAAAGCAGCGAGCCAGGAGCTTCTTCTGGATCTCTCACGTAGCTGCAGGTGCCCAAGGGTTTGAGGCCATCCTCCACTGCTTTTTCCAGGTCATAAGCAGGGAGCTGAAAATGAAGTGGAGCAGCTTTTTGGACTTGAACCAGAGCCCATATGGGATGCCAGCACTGCAGGCAAAGGATTAACCTGCATGCCATCGCACCGGCCCCACAACACAAACCTTTTTACAGATTCTAGCCTTGGAGAGACAGAGGTGACTCGTATGTTTCTACCATCAGTTTCTACTCCCCCAAATTCTCTCGCTAAGGTCAGGTCTCCATCCCTCCTTCCCAAGCTTCTTTAGCAGAAAATCCTCCCACCATGTAGAGAGCTTCTCTTTTTTTTAATCTCCCTTTCTCCTCACATCCAGGAACATTTGCTTCCTGTACACACTGACAGCCTGTTATGGTCCTCCATTTGGCCCTGGGTTTTCCAATTCTGGAGGCTGAAAGTAGAAAGAAGTGGAGAGAAAACTAGACTTTGTTGGTGATCTTTCCCCCAGGTAGTGGTACCTATAAAATAACTGGATTATTTATAGATGAAATTAATCCTCCTGCTAGAAAGTTTTCTGAAAGTGAGCATGTCCTCCACTGGGTTGGTCTGACATGTATCTGACTTTGGAAAGGGTAAGGGAAAAGGTGGAGAGAAGGGCTCGGCGCTCTGACCTATCAGCTAAAGGCCTCGCCTTACATGCACCAGGATCCCTTATGGGTGCCTGTTCTAATCCTAGCATCCCTGCTTCCCATCCAGCTCCCTGCTTGTGGCCTGGGAAAGCAGTCGAGGATGGCCCAAAGCTTTAGGACCCTGCACCCGTGTGGGAGACCTAGAAGAAGCTCCTGGCTTCGAATTGGCGCAGCTCCGGCCGTTGTGGTCACTTGGGGAGTGAACCAGTGAACGAAAGATCTTCCTCTCTGTCTCTCCTGCTCTGTATATCTGACTTTCCAACAAAAATAAATAAATCTTAAAAAAAAAAAAAAAAGGCGGAGAGAAGATCCCAAACTTATCACCCTATAAACCACTTCTTTGGAGTGATGATAGAAGCTGAACATAGCTTTGAGGGAGAGAGAATATTAAAGATATTCAAGAACAAAAACAGCATTTTAGGAATCAGGGAAGTGAACGAAGAAGATGAGGAAATGGCCTTTGGAAAGAAGAGAGCACACATCTTTGGCTGGTTGCAGGCAAGCACAGAGAGAAGGATTTGGAGAGTTGAATAAAAAAACTAGTATGGGAAGTCTGACACACCAAGCTGAGATTGCAAGGGTATTATTTTCAAGGTTCTTAGCAAACAGTATTTCGTAATTCACATTTGGAATGGGTTAGAACTGTGCAGAGAATGGTAAGGTGGGAAACACATTTGTGGAGTTGGAAGATTGTGGAGGGCTGTCTCAGGGCATGGTCCTCAAAACATTACAAGAGAAGAAACCAAACTTGTGCCAGAAAATGCAAAGTGGATAAAGAATATGACTTAAGAGTTTTGAAATTGAAAGAATGAGAGAATGATGTGCTAAGACAAGAATAGAAAAGCTTCTTAGAGAGCTAGTTTTGGATGAAAGATGAGTCCAAGTTTAGGTGTGCATTTAAGTAGGTACAGTGGCTCCTAAGGGAGGTGAAGATGGAGGTTGACATGGAAAGGTCACTGGGAAGATGATTATTTGCAGTTACAGAGAGGGAGGAGCACAATATCAAAGGGTCGATAACAAAGTACCAGCACTTGGGAAAAACATGGATGAACCTAGAAAGCATTACATTAAGTAAAATAAGCAGGTACAAATAAGCAGAGACAAATACCACTTGATTTCATATCTGAGATCCCAAAAAAGAGAGCTCACAAAAGCAGAGTAGAAAGGTGGTTGGCAGAGGCTAAAAGACACAAAACTTTGTTTGAACAAGAGTAAATTCAAGAGATCTACTGTACATCGATGACTGTGGTTGATAACAATGTCCAAAAGAGTAAATAAAGCGAGTGCTTAGTAACTAGGGAGACCAGCATCCTATATCCTATATCCTGCATCACAGTGCCTTGGGTTAAGTCCCAGCTTTGCCCCCATTCCAGCTTTCTGATAATATGCACGCACCCTATAGGTAGCAGGCGATGGCCCAAGTCATTGGGGTCCTGATACCTATATAAAAGTCATAGAACGAGTTCACACTCCTACTTTCTGTGAGGCTCATCCCCAGCTGCTGTGGGTATGTGGAAAATGAACCAGAAGAAGAGGGCAGTCTCCCTCTGCTTTTCCAATACATAAATAATTTAAAAATTAAAATTCACACAAAAATCACAATGTATTGTATACTTGGACATGCCTAAGGTAGTCTATCACAAAAAAAGGATGGATGCAATGCCAGTAGCGTGGAACAATGACACTTACACTGCAGGACTGATTATAAGGCTGAACGCTCTACCTATGATCAGGCTACCTGCTCACGCACCTTGGAAGGCAGCAATAGTTGGTCAAATTATTTAGGTCCCTTTCACTCGTGTGAAAGACGCTGATCAGAGTTCCTGCTCGGGCCCGGTGGCGTGGCCTAGCGGCTAAAGTCCTCGCCTTGAAAGCCCCGGGATCCCATATGGGCGCTGGTTCTAATCCCAGCAGCTCCACTTCCCATCCAGCTCCCTGCTTGTGGCCTGGGAAAGCAGTTGAGGACAGCCCAATGCATTGGGACACTGCACCCGCGTGGGAGACCCGGAAGAGGTTCCAGGTTCCTGGCTTCGGATCGGCATCAACCCGTTGCGGCTCACTTGGGAAGTGAATCATTGGATGGAAGATCTTCCTCTCTGTCTCTCCTCCTCTGTGTATATCTGGCTGTAATAAAATGAATAAAATCTTAAAAAAAAAAAAAAGAAAAAAAAAAAAAAGAGTTCCTGCTCCTGGGCTCAGCTCCTGGGTAGCTTTGTGGCTAAAGTCCTTGCTTTGAACGCGCCGGTATCACATGTAGGTACAGGTTCATATCCTGGTGACCCCGCTTCCCATTCAGCTCCCTGCTTGTGGCCTTGGGACCCTGCACCCATGTGAGAGACCCAGAAGAAGCTCCTGGCTTCAAATTAGCTCAGTTCCAGCCGTTGCAGTCACTTGGGAAGTGAATCACTGGACAGAAGATCTTCCTCTCTGTCTCTCCTCCTCTCTGTATATCTGACTTCCCAATAAAAATAAATGAATCTCAAAAAAAAAAAAAAAGAGTTCCTGATCCTGGTATCAGACTGACGTAGCCCTGGATGTTGTGAATATTTGGGGTGTGAATCAGCATATAGAGGGTCTCTCTCTCTCTCTCTCTCTCTCTCTCTCTCTCTCTCCTATGTCTCTTTATCTTTCTCTCTGCCATTCTGCCTTCAGTTAAGTAAATATTTTTAAAAGACAGAAGGGCCCCCGGAGCAACCCCCCCCAAACAAAACAAAACGAACAACAACCAAAAATTAGAATAAACAGAGAACAACAAGGAAAGCTTAGAAATAGACAGGAAACAATCAGTGGGGACTCACACATACCTTACTAGGTAGGACACGAAAATAAATTACTCCTAACTAGGGTGTGGAGGATTTCTCTGCACACCCCTCCCAACTGTGTTCTGTGCCTCAACTGGTGACATAGGCCTTGTTAAAGCTATAAGCCAGTTTAGACTATCCTAAAATCTGCCAAGTTCAGTAAAAATTATGCTTCAACACAATAACTGCTCAATACTAAAATGAAAATAGACATGAGACAGTTGAATAGTACCCTATAGCCATTTTAAAGTAGATAGAAGCCAGTTGTATACAAACTAAAATTGAAATGTTAATAAAGTAGTCACAGGATGTGGTTAAGAACTTGCATTTTCTAACATATCAGTCACTCAGTACAATGTCAATTAACTCCATAATGTTGTAAACTGTTGTTGATGTTATGTTATGACTTTTAATAGGTCAGAACGATATTCTGCCAGCTATGCCTTTAGACCAGAATTGGTTTCCCCAAGAAACTGTTGAGTTGAGCTGGACAATAAGATGTTGGACTCTATGCATGGCACATGCTTGCAATGAAAGAAACAAGACTGGATTTGAACTGTAACACTGCAATAAGGTGGAGCAATCCACCATGGGGGGAGGGCACGGGGAGGGGATGGGGGAACATCAGAGCCTATGAAACGATGTTATAAAATGCAATACAATAAAAAAAAAAAAAGGGCTGGCACCATAGTGTAGTAGGCTAAGCTTCTGCCCATAGCACCAACATTCCATACTAGCATTGATTTGTGCCCCAGCTGTTCCACTTCCCATGAAGTTCCCTGTTTATGGCTTGGAAAACAGCAGAGGATGGCTCAAGTTCTATGTCAGAGACCCAGAAGAACCTCCAGGCTCCTGGCTTCAGACTGGCCCAATTCTAGCTGTTGTAACCATTTGAGGAATGAGTCACTAGATGGAAGATGTCTCTCCTCTCTCTGTAACTCTGTCCTTCCAATAAAAATAAACTTTCTAAAAAAAGTTTAACCAGTGGCTATAAAATAATGTGTATATTAATTAGCTCAGTAAAATTAGTCCACAATGCTTACATATTTCAAAACTATTATGTTGGCCCCAGCATAATAGCCTAGTGTCTAAATCCTCACCTTGCATCCACCAGTATCCAACATGGGCGCTGGTTCATATCCCAGCTGCCCCACTTCCTATCCAGCTCCCTGCATGTGCCTGGAAAGCAGTCAATGATGGCCCAAAGGCTGTACCCATGTACCCATGTGGGAGACCTGGAAGAAGCTCCTGGCTTTGGATCAGTTCAGCTCAGGCAATTGTGGCCACTTGGGGAGTGAAACAGCAAACGAAAGATCTTTCTCTCTATTTCTTTCTCTCTGTAAGTCTACCTTCCCAATGAAAATAAATACATCTTTTTAAAAAGTAAAATCTAAAATAAAATAAAATTTTAAAAACTAAACCTTAGGATATTTCCATCTTTTGGGAGCTGAAGAAAAAGCACAGCCATGAAGTGTCAGTGCAGAAACAAAGGCAATATGGGCAAAAGAAAAAGATGCAGAAATGAGACAGCTTAGAAAAATACAAGCTGTGAATTTCTAAAAAGGGTAAGTTCCACATTTGAATATAAGCACATTCATCTCCACCTTTTAAAAATAAAACTTCATAATCTTGAGAATAAAGTTAGAGAATAAAGCAATGGGGTAAGCCATTGGAACAACTTGTATTAAACTGGAACCACTGTGGAAAAAACTTCCCTAGAAATATCAATCTACATTGTTAGACAAGAATGTGATCTGGGGCTTGGCGGCGTGGCCCAGTGGCTAAGGTCCTCGCCTTGATCCCATATGGCTCCTGGTTCTAATCCCGGCAGCTCCACTTCCTCTCTCTCTCCTCCTCCTCTCAGTATATCTGTCTTTGTAATGAAAATAAAATAAATCTTTAAAAAAAAATAGAAAAAAAAAACAAAGAATGTGATCTGGAATATGTCTCAGTTAAGATATCTTTGGATGCAATGATTGGGAAACCAAATTCAAATTAGCTTAAACAATATAACTGGATGCTTTTTGGCTCATTTTCCTTAAAAGACCACAAGTAGGGCAGGGTTTATAGTTGGTCCAACCTGAGGATACACACCCACAATTCTCCTGTTTCTACATTCCTCTACCAATTCATAAGATAGCTCTATGATCAATCTAGTTTCTCTAAAGCTATATGCTTGATATTTTCATTTGAAACTATCCCTTTTCCCAAATGGAGAGTGCCTTTCCCAAACCTGTCATGATGCTTTACAAGAACCAACCACAGGTAGACTAAGCCTCTACCTGTGGTGCTGACATCCCAGCTGCGCCACTTCCCATTCAGTTCTCTGCGTATGACCTGGAAAAGCAGCAGAGGACAGCCCAAGTCCTGGGGACCCTGCACCCTCATGGGAGACCCAGAAGAAGCTCCTGACTCCTTGCTTTGGATCAGCTCAGTTCTGGATATTGTGGTCATTTGGGTGTGAACCAGTGGATTAAAGATCTCTCTCTCTCTTTCTCTCTCTCTCTCTCTGTCCTCTCTCTGTAATTCTGACTTTAACATAAAAGTGAATAAATACTTTTAAAAAGAGAGGAAAGGAACCAACTACCAGGGTCAGGGAAAGCTATAAGCTGACTGACATAAGTACACAATGCTGAACTAATCACTATTCCACATGTTGTAATTTGGAGTATCCCTAATATGTGGCCTACCTCAAGTTGTGGCGTGTGTGGGCAGCCTCACTCAACTGTCAGACTGATTCATAATGGAAGAAGGCTTAAACGAATATAGGGGAGACAAGTAGAATCTGCAGACTTAGACTGAGTGTATGATTTTAATAATTAGAACATTGGTTTAACAAAATAATCAAAGCCAGTATCATATACCTGCTGACAAAATAACAGAAAGGGATCCAATCCAAGGCTGAAGAATCCTCTGGATCCAGCTGCTCCCGTCTAGAACAAACAGAGGACAGAGGAGCCTGTTGAACACTAACTCTCCTGAGTTCGCTGTCAGCAGCAGCCAAACTGTAAGAAACTCCATGTTTCAAACAGCAACTGAGTTCTACAACAGATAAATGGCATGGGGACAGGGGAGGAAGTATGAAAACTTGTAGACTACCAGAGACTTAAAATACAGAATGAGGTTGTTGATTCTTTTTTTTTTTTTTTCAAATGAAAGACCAAACTGTAATGTCTAGGGATATGCAGTTGAGTGGCAAAACCACAAAGAGGCAAGCAAGTGATTGCTTGTGGAAGTCAGATTAGACTCTGTTTATGAAGAGAGGGGGCTATGAATGACATGAGACCCAATGGATGACATGTGGGGTATTGAAAAACATAGATAGTTGCTATAAGAGTGTTCACCTTACAATAGGGTTAGTTCTACATTTGTTTTCGTTAGTCTTATACCTCCATTTTATAATAAAAACATTTAAGGTTATGTGGTGTAGCGAACTAAACCACCTCTTGCATCGCTAGCATCCACTATCAGAGCAATGGTTAAGTCCCTGCTCCTGTGCTTTGATCCACCTGGGATCCCAGCTGATGCACCTGCTAGTCCAAGTACTTGGGCCCCTGCCACCTGTCTTGGAGACAAGGCTAGTGTTCCAAGTTCCTGGCTTTGGCCAACTCAGACCTGACCATTACAAGTGAGTGAACTAATGGATGAAAAGTCTCTCTATGTCTCTTTCCCTTTTTTTCTGCTGTTCTGGCTTTCAAACATTCATTTATAAGGTTTTAAAACTTACGATATTTTAGACAAATCAATTTAAAGGATGATATGGAAAAAAACCCAGAAGACAATCATTATCATAAAGTTATTATATATTGGATAGTACAGGTCTGTTTATGTCTTTTAAGAATTAACCGCATAAAATAACAAAAACTGATACAGAATTATAAAAAGTGTGTATAGAGTTGTATGCATACATGTGTGTAAATCTGTATAATGCCAAGTGTTAGTGTACCTCGATATTTTCTAACAACTCCTTGGAATACTGATTCAATATGAGGTAAAGTACCAAAAGAGAAAAATTAAGCTTAAACAGTCAAGTAAGTTAGAAAAATAGAGCTAAAAAAAGTTTCTTTAGTATCTGGTAATATTGGAGTCTTTGGTAAGCTAATGTGTATTTTTGTTGTTGTTGTTGTTGTTACACATTTATTTAAGAAAGAGACAGAGAAAACTCCCATTTTCTGATTGAATCTAAACACCTGCAATGGCTGAGCCAAAGTTAAGAGTTGGGAACCCAATCCAGAGCTCTTCTGTGGGCACCAGGAATCCAGTGACTGCTTCCCGTACTCTGTTTTAACGGGAAGCTGAAGGCAGGAGCTGAGAGAAGACATCAAGCTCGGGCATTATGGTGTGAAATGTGGACTTCAGGGTGACAAAGATCTTCAATCTGCTGCTGTTCTGCCCCTAAAATGGCTGCAATGATCAGGGCTGGGCCAGGCTGAAACTAGGAGCCTAGAACTTCATTTGGGTCTCTCATACAAATGCAGGTGCCCTAGCACTTGAACCATCTTCTACTGCTTTCCCAGGCACACCAGTTACCCGGTGCTCATGTGTGATCACAATGTTTCAGGCAGCTGTGTTGGGAGCACTGACAATGCCCTGCCCTAAGATGGCGCCTGGACCCTACTTCCTCTTGGAGACAGGTTTCAGGAAGTGCCCTGTGATTGCCCCTTTACTGCTTGCCTCAGGCGTGTAAGCTGATTGGATAGGATTGAGAGATAAGCCAGGGGCCTTGGGGGGGAGGGGTGAAGAGGTTCTCTGCCTAACGGAAATAACGGAATTAACTGAATTAACTGAAGGCTTCTGGGTAACGGATTTAACGGATAGGATGGATATATAAGCCAGGGGCTTCTGCCCAAAAGGAAGGAACTGAAGGTTGGAATAAAAGTGCCTCTGAAACGCTCTCCAGTATCGGGTGATTTCTTCCGCGGGACGGGAGACACCGATACAGCTGCTTAACCCACTGGCTACAAATGCTACTCCAGCATGCAGGCATGTTAACTGGTGTCAACCAATGTGCTAAATATCTCCCCCTATTGTGCTTTTTTTTAAGCAATAAAAAGGCCATATAATTGCATTATTTCCCAAACTTGATCATTTTAAATGTTTCGTTTATTTATTAATTTATTTGAAAGAGACTAGAAGAGAGATAGACACACAGAGAGATCTTCCACTTGCTGGTTTATTTGCCAAATGCCTACTACAACAGCGAGTAAAGCCAGGAACCTAGAACTTGTGCTGGGTTTCCCGCAGATGGCAGGGACCCAACCACCTGAGCCACCACCCGTTGTCTCTTGGGGAGCACGTCAGCATTAAGCTGAGATTGTAAGATCCACAGCTTGAACCAGGCACTCTGATATGAAACACAGGGGACTCAAGCAGTGAAGTAATCATTGCACCAAATGCCCAGCCCTGACCATAAGCTTTTAGGGACACAAACATAACTACTACATCCAAAAGGAGATACATGGGTCCTAACGGCAGGAAAGGAGAGGCTCTATTCTATTTAGTATTTATAATGTGTTCTATTCAATGAGATCAGTAACTCTGTTCTATTTATCATTCTATTCCCAGTGTCTAAAACAGTGCCCAACAACAAATGCGCCCAGGGTTTAAAAACTTTTGCAGGAAATCTAAATCAAATTCACTTGTAGGAAATCAGAGTTGTGGCCTAATTAGCAGACAACAAAGTCTGTAAAATAATTCTTTACACTGTCATCTCCAGGCCACATTGTGGCTTAACATATATCTTTCACATAAAAACATTTCCAGCCATAAAACTACAGGATGGTTATTTAAAGAAATCTCTCAAACATTCAAGTGCTAAATTCAATTGCTTTAATGAATAATGTATAAATTAATCACTTCTGGAAAACTGACTAAACTTTGATTTCACTGTGTAAAAAAAAAATGTATCTTTGTACCTTACAGATGTGGGGAGCCAGTAAACTTCAGAGTTAATTAAGATCACAGGCTTCGGAGTTTTGCAGCGACACCTTATTCCACTTACTTCCTTCTATTCTTTTGGAGGAAATTTTAATACCACACATGCCATGACATCATGCTAGAAAAGGAACCAGAGGCTGTGGTTGATTCACACGAACCAAAGACTACCGCAGAAACTGTACTTCCTGGGGTCACAATTTTCTATTTATTTTACTTCAGCATTTTGACAGAGAAAAATGATCCCATGAGTACAAATGTGGATTAAAATTAGACTACTATATCCCATTTTCAGGTTACCTCCATTAAATCCTATTACCCCCAAAATTATTTAACCTACATTGCATTTATATTACTCATCTACAGCACTGACAAAATCTTAATCCCCTGGGAAGCAGATGAAATGAGGTAGCATATTAACTTCTGTGGGTTAGAAACTGCCTGCAAGATCTGGCTAGGATCCCTCCTAACTCCAAAATATGTGTAATTTCTAGTCACTGCGAATTGTACACACCTAAAGCATTCCTATCAATTGCTCCTTCTGTTGTCCCATGCTGAAGGCTTTGGGGGAGGTGACAAACTCCTCAATTTCTGAATTAACATGTACAGTACAGGGCAAAAATATGACACCAAGGATTGAGAAGAGATGACACACCATCATTACTATTAGGGAAGACTAGAACAGACAATTGACTTTTATCTGTGGGCAAATGGACTTCTTAAAACCCAACTTCACATTTTTTTTTTTTTAAGATTTATTTTATTTTCATTACAAAGTCAGATATACTGAGAGGAGGAGAGATAGAGAGTTAGTGGAGCTGCCGGGATTAGAACCAGCGGCCATATGGGATCAAGGAGAGGACCTTAGCCGCTAGGCCACGCCGCCAAGCCCCCCAACTTCACATTTAAAAAACAGTTTTGTCCATCCAGATCTGGACATTTCTAGGCTAATCCATCCCTCTTCACATGGACTCAGATATGAGTAAAATCCACGGGATGGAAGAGCAGGGAAAAGTGCAGACTCCCTGAAGAAAGTTCAGTCCAAGAAAAAGAAACACGTGGTGAAGGTGCATATGTCCATTTTTCTCCTCCAAGTTTTTCAGAGACAGCAAGTGAAGGTTAAACTAGCAATGAGTCTCTGAGGTGAGGCGCAAAGTGGCTGCCATTGATTTGACATGGAGCAGAATCCAGAGTCCTTTAATTCTGGACCAGATTCATGAGATAAATATCCCAGGTTCATAAAATAAATATTCAGATGAACCCTTCAGATCACTGGTTTCTATAACAGATTTCAACCAGAGTAATAGAACAAGTTAGTTAATTAGTTAGCCAGTTTGTTTCAAAAGAATTGGCTTATGTAATTGTGTGGCTGGCTGACCAAGCCTGCAGTCCAGAGAGCAGGCAGCCAGTGGGGAAGGTACTCCGTGGGAACAGGGCAGGGCTTGCTCACAGGCAGTCAGGAAGGAAGATCTAAACGGAGGAGGGAGGAATTGCAAACCCAGCTGCTGTTTAGTCGCTGAGCATTGGGAAGACATCAGTCCCCATTGCCCTATTAAAAATAACTGCTTTATTCACCTATAGCCCACATCCCCATATAGTTCACCTATTTGAGGTCTTCAACTCAATTAATTATAGCATATAATGAAAGTTGCAACTGTCATGAAAATCCATTTGTGTTTTCATCATCCCAGAAAGCTCTCCTAGACCCATTAGCATACCCTCCCCATTTCCTATTAATACCCTCCAAATCTCCATACCAAACCCAAAGCCATTACCTCCTGTGTCTGTAGATTTGCCTGCTCTGAACAATTCCTAAGATTATGTGGCCTTTTGTGTCTGGCTTCTTTCAATTAGCATAATATTTCCAACTTTTGTCCATGTCATAGCATATTTCAGGACTTAATACTTTTATTGAATAATATTCCATTGTGCAAACAAATCAATTTTTTAAAATGTATCATTCATCATTTGACAGAATGCTTTTGGTTGTTGTCCCTTCTGGGCTATTATAAATAAAGGTGCTATAAAATTTTATATAAAAGTTTTGTGTATCCACAATATATATATAAGATATATAACATGTTAATTCTATATCTAGTATTTTGAGAAATGCCAGACTTTCCCAAAGCAGCCATATTATTTTACATTTCTTCCAGCAGTGAATACTGCAATATCTCCATATCTTAGTCAACTTTATTACATATTTTTTTAAAATGGAAGCCATTCTAATGAACATAAGATAATATATCACTATGGTACTGGATCACCAGAGCCCAGGGCATTTCCTTTTGAAACAACAAACTAAATGCTTACAGGTGGAATTTGTTTTATAATACCCCTCTTGTAGGGAGAAGGAGACACGGGGGTGAAATTCAGATGGAGCATCATCAGCCACACACAAAAAGATAATTGCTTGATATTGAAGTTGGGTGATGTGTACTTGGGGTACTTTTCTTTCAAACTAAAAATATGCTCAAATTTACCATCAGTTGAAAGTGGGTTTTTTTTTTGTTGTTGTTGCTTTGTTTTTAATGATTGTGATTTTTCTTTGACACTTGGAAGCAAGGAGCACAGATAGGCTAATCTGAAACTGTTGTCTATGCTTTTTTTTTGTAAGGTTTATGTTATTCATTTGAAAGGCAGACTTATACAGAGCGAGATGCAGAGAGAAAGAGAGAGCAATGGCTGGGTCAGTCAGTCAGCAGACAGGAGCAACCACTTCAGTCATCTTCTACTGCTTTACAAAGTGCAATATCAGGGAGCTGAATTGGAAGTGGAACAGCCAGGACACAAACCTCTGCTTGCATGGGATGCTAGCAGGCATTGTAGGTGGCAGCTCCACTCTCTACCACAATGTGGCATGGTTGGAAGTTTTTTTTTTTAAAGATATGTGTTCTGCTTTTCTCATGTGTTATTACCTCATTTAATATTCAAAACCATCTTGTGAGGTAACAAGCGACTCCATCTGCAGGTGAGGAGTCCAAGGCTGAAAGGGAGAAAGTTCTCTGCCTGAGGTCACAGCGACAGCTTAGATCTGGACTTCAATTCAAGCACTCCAAATTCCACATTCCTCTATGCCTGTGTTTTATATTAGAAGCTAAGATATCATTATGGGCTGCTTCATGGAGGATAAGGTGAGAATAATAAGGAATAATAAGGAAAGTGGATTAAATGCCACTGCTCTCATTGAGAAGCATGTTTTGGTAGCGCGTGCTTCTCTGATTAGGAAGAGACTCCTGCTGACCACCAGCTGAGTTGGGTTTAGTCATGAGCAAAGAGAGTCTGAAACCAAACAGGGTTAATGTATAAATTCCAGATGTGAGAGATCTAACTACCATCAAAAACAGTACAAACAATCTAAAGGCATCACATTTATTGAGATTATTCTTCTCAAAAGTTATATTATGCTCCTTTTCCTTCAAAATATAGTAAATGTACACTGAGAGAGAAAATGTATCAGAAGATAGGAATGAGCTAATTCATTCTGGGATCTTGTTAACACATCTACTGTCACAGAAAGTGATTTTTAACTCCTCTGTAAGGATGCAGTTTCTGCAGGTGAGCTTAAGAATCAAGACTTGGGTCCCAGTGCCACGGCCTAGCAGCTAAAGTCCTCACACTGAATGTGCTAGGATCACATATGGGCGCTGGTTCTAATCCCGACAGCTCCATTTCCCATCCGGCTCCCTGCTTGTGGCCTGGGAAAGCAGTCGAGGACATCCCAAAGATGTGGGACCCTGCACCTATGTGGGAGACGTGATTCCTGGCTTTGGATTGGCATAGCACCAGCCATTGCGCTCACTTGGGGAGTGAACCATCAGACAGAAGATCTTCCTCCCTGTCTCTCTTCCTCTCTGTATATCTGACTTTGTAATGAAAATAAAATAAATCTTTAAAAAAAAAAAAAAGAATCAAGACTTGGAGCAGCCCAGACCAGCCCAGGTTACAGTAACTGCCAGCATATGTGTGGGTCAGGCTGCGTCAGTTCATAACACCCACTGGCAGATGTGAGAACCAGGAAGGGGTACAGGATAGGCTGGGTTGGGTTGCAACACCAGCCGGTTCATCCTAGGGCTGGGACTGGGGACTGGCTGAGCTGGGCTGGACTGGACTAGGCTAGGCTAGGCTAGAACACCCACCAGCATGAGTTGGAACTGGGGGCAGGCCCAGCCAGTCTACAGCACCCACTGGTGAGTCAGGCCAAGCTAGACGGGGCTGCAACACACACCAGCACAAGACCTGAGTCGGGCAGAGAGACTGCTAGGGGGCAGCAGAGACTTCTCTGCTGGGCCACTGCTCTTCCTGGTAAGCATGAAAACTGGGACCAGGGGCAGACCAGCATGGCAGGGTTTTAACACTTGTTGGCCTGAATGTGAGCTGGTTGAGGGGGAGAGCCACACTGGGCTAAGTGTATCCACTGGTGCATGCATAGACCAGAATAAATATAGGCTGGTCAGACTTTGTCACAGCATCAGATGGCAAGTGCTGGGAATGGGAGCAAGTCCTGCCAAATTAGACTGCACAACCACCTGGGAAGTGCAAGATCTGGGGCTGGGAGTGGATCTAGTAGGGAAACTAGGCACCTCTTTGATGGGCTGCATCTCCCACTGGTTAGCATGAGAACTAGGGCTAGGGGTGGACCTGGCTGGACACCCACTAGCATAAGTGTGATGTGGATAGGGAGGTTGGTTGGGCTGAGCTAAGCTGCAGTATCCATTGGTGTATATAAAAGCTGAATGGGAGTGGACCAGTCTGCTGCGCATACCAGCATGCACAGGAATCAGAGCTGGGGCAGGCCTGGTGGGAGTGATTGGGGGTCACTCCAACTGGGCTGCAGTTCCCACTGGTGTTGGTGAGGGCTGAGTGTGTGGTGGGCAGGGTTGAGCTGGGCCACAGCATTCACTGATTTGCATAAGAGATGGAGCTGGAGACAGAACTGAGCCAACAACTGCGACCACCAGTGTGTGTGTAGGCTGATGTGGGTGACAGGTTGAGCTGGACCCTGTACTGGCAAGCACACACAGGAGTCAAGTCTGGGGTCACCTCTGATGAGGGTTCTTTGGGAACCACCCAACTGAACCGCTGGACTTAGAACTCCAGTCATGGGGAGAATTGCAGGCTCTGTGGTCTGTCTGTGGAGTGCATGTGTCAGAACTGGACATCCTCAGCTGCTGAAGATGGTACAGTGGAGAGCATGCTTATGCACATGGAGGACATGACAACCAGTTCATTGAGGCCTGCATAGGGCATCTAGTACCATGAAGGCCAGAACAAGTTGGACAATTCTCCCAGCCAAGCACTGACAGTAAGTACCTGGTAAATAGACACTAAGGTGGACTGTGTCAGCCAACGGACCTTGGAAGGATTTCCTCATCCTTGGAGCAACAAAAGCAACAGCATTTCAGATCTATCAAAGCACTTGAGCAGAACTCTCAGAGCATGCTCCACATCAGTGACCATGGGATGGCACCGGGTGGCCGTTCCCTGTCTCCGGGTACTGATGCGGTTAGCATGTTGGGTGTGGCTTCTCCCCTTTTCTCTGCACTTTCCCCAGATACAGGAAGAAGGAAAAGAGAATTGGATACAAATCTCATCCCCATTCCTCTATTGTTCGACTCTTCCCACTCTAATCAGTGGCCCACATGGACATGCATCCTTCTTAACTATGTAAACATCATCAAAAATAAATTTTTTTTTCAAAAAGTGTTTTTTGCCTTGAATTGTTGTGACTTCTTTCTTTTTAAAGATTTATTTATTTTATTGCAAAGTCAGATATACAGAGAGCAGGAGAGACAGAAAGGAATATCTTCCATCCGATGATTCACTCCCCAAGTGGCCGCAATGGCCTGTGCTGCACCAATCCAAAGCCAGGAACCTGGAACCTCTTTTCCAGGTCTCCCACGTGGGAGCAGGGTCCCAAGGCCTTGGGCCGTCCTCGACTGCTCTCCCAGGCCACAAGCAGGGAGCTGGATGGGAAGTGGAGCTGCCGGGATTAGAACCAGCACCCAAATGCGATCCCAGCGCATTCAAGCTGAGTACCTTAACCATTACATTATCGCGCCGGGCCCTGTTGTGACTTCTTAAAAGACCTGTGCCTTTTGCATTTGATGGTACATTTATATTTCATCACAGAAGATTTCACAACAGAGACACAACTCAGCCAGTACTTGTGGCAAAAGTTTTCACTCCTTGGTGATTATAACACAGAGAAATAGCTTTGTTATGCTAATAAATCAACCACCTAATGTCCAATGAAAGATCTAAACCAGAGATATTACTATGCTAATTTTTACTTATTGTATCTGTAGTCTTAATCCACAGTATTCCTAGATGATACCCTACGCTATCAAACTCAGCAGTTTAAGAAACGATTAAATCTGGCTTATAAAGTTTATTCCAAAATTATTTGCAAACTTTTAGCAAGCTCTATTAAAATATGACAAAAAGGAAAAGAAACAATGAGCTAATAATGATGACGTCGAAGCCATGAGAAAAGCATGTTCTGAGGGATGGGTAGTATACGTCGGCATTTGGCACAGGCTAAAATGCTGCTTGGACGCCTGTGTCCCAAAACTGAATACTTGGGTTTCAGTCTGGCTTGGGCTCTTGACTCCAGCTTCTTGACTCCTGGTAACGCACACCCTGGGGGATCACAGATGATGATTCAAGTAGTTGAGTTCCCACCAATCACGTGGAAGACTGGACTAAGTTTCTAACTCCCAGCCTCAGAGTGGCCCAGTCCCTGCTGTTGTGGGCATTCAGAGAATGAACTAGCAGATGAGAGATCTCTGTCTCTCTGCCTCTCAAGATACATAAAACATACAATATTTAGTACATAAATATTGCTAATAAAAATTTTGTGAAATCAATGTTAAAAAACAAAACGAAGGGTCTAGTGTCATAGCCTAGTGGTGAAATCCTCACCTTGCACATGCCAGCAAACCATTTGGGTGGCATTCATGGCCTGGCTTCTCTACTTTTAATCCTGCTCCTTGCTTGTGGCCTGGGAAAGAAGCAGAGGATGACCTAGAGCCTTTGGACCCTGCACCCACACAGGAGACCCAAAAGAAGCTTGTCTCCTGGCTTTGGATTGGTTCAGCTGTGTCCATTGCAGCTACTTGAGAGTGAACCAATGGAAGAAAGATCTTCCTCGCTGTCTCTTCTCTATAAATTTGCCTTTCAATAAAAATAAATGAATCTTTTTAAAAAGTATCTATAGAATTTTATTTGATTTCTATGCTGAGAGGGTAATGGTCTTGAAGAACTTCAGGCTTCTTGTCCCGAACAGATGCCTGCTTCCCCGCAGTGTGTTCCCACTCCCAGTGTGAGTGTCCCCATCTTGCCTGAGAGCTGAAGTCGGAGGATAGGCTTCAGGGAAAGGGAATCTGGTAAAAGATAGGCAGGGATTTCAGTGAATTCCAACAAATCCAAGATACCACAACACAAATTAGAAGCAAGAGAGTCTTAGAGTTTGCTTGGAGAGAATACGATTTTGAACATAAAGCAAAATATGACTTTCCCATAAAGCTCTGTGAAGGCTTCATCAAGCATGGGTATATTGAGGGAAAACTTGTTTTTTATGAATTCTCTTCATTAAAAAAAAGTTAGGTCTAGCCAAAAGGATTCCATCGTGGAATACTGAAAACAAAATAACTATGCTTGTGTAAGATTTAAACTTTCCTAAAGTAGATGGACTCTCTCAAAGGAAATTGCATAAATAAACTCTAATTCTTCCAAAGAATACTTAAGGTAAAAAAAAAAAAAACAACTCTTCATTCTGGGACATACAGATGGTAAAAGAATGTAACCTCTACTACCACACCCAGAGATAGTATAAGAAGCTATTGTTAGATCTTACCCTCTCATGAAATGTATTTTACAAGAAGGGATGAATGCATCAATTAAGAAAACACCTCTGATTGTTTTAGAAGTAAACATACCATTAGTTTATGTCAAGAAGCCATTCCTGATTTACCACACCTGCTACATTCCTTCTCCGTCTGTAATGCATCGCTTATTTACACAGGACAGCTCAGCAGATGTCACATCTGGTTATGGTACAGGTTTGGAGTTTTAGTTTATTTTTAGGTAGGATGGTATGACAGAGTTAAACTCTGCCTTGGGTAAGGTTTCAAGGCAAAAATAGTTCTAGTCTAAACTATGTTATAGTTAGGATTTTCCAGCAACTTTAATCTGATAAGAAAAGGAAAGTCAAAACCATTTCAAAAGGAGGAAGAGGAAGATGAAGTGAATAAACAACAGTCCTGGAACCTATCAGATTAACTGTGTACTCTGGATCTGATACAATAATTAATGATGCACTAGATAACCCAGGTCAGTGCAATAAGGAAAACCTTGCAATAGGAATGTCCAGCTATTACTGGCCTATTACATACAATGTTTAGTTTCCTGAATTTAATTTGACTTTTCTTTGGCCCCAATTAATACATGGCAGGTGAAGTGTTATAGAATTGTGCTAAAGTCTTACAAGATTTTGAGACAAGTAGCACCGTTCTCTTAATTTCATCATTATGAAACAAGTTGTATTTGCAACTTAAATTGCAATAATCACTACCAAAACTGAATATTACAAACTATATATATATATATACATATATATATATATATCATAAAACAATCAGAAGACATAAGAAATAGCTTGGTAGAGTATGTTACTATCAAAATCATACTACCCCCGTACAAAACGCAGTCAGCACTCTGCATAGGAGTTCCACATATGCAGATTCAACCAACCACAGGCAGAAAATTAAAACAAAAAAACAAACAAAACCTACCAGGAGCAAGTGTTAGACCTACCAGTTAAGACACTGGATGTCCATATCAGAGTGCCTAGGGTCAAATCCTGGCTCCACTTGTGACCCTAGCTTCCTCTTTTCTTTTTTTTAAAAGATTTATTTTTATTTTTATTTCAAAGTCAGATATACACAGAGGAGGAGAGACAGAGAGGAAGATCTTCTGTCCAATGTTTCACTCCCCAAGTGAGCTGCAACGGCCGGTGTGCGCCAATCTGAAGCCGGGAACCTGGAACCTCCTCCAGGTCTCCCACGCGGGTGCAGGGTCCCAATGCATTGGGCCGTCCTCGACTGCTTTCCCAGGCCACAAGCAGGGAGCTGGATGGGAAGTGGATCTGCCGGGATCAGAACTGGCGCCCAACTGGGATCCCGGGGCTTTCAAGGCGAGGACTTTAGCCGCTAGGTCACGCCACCGGGCCCAACCCTAGCTTTCTCTTAATGTGCACCTTGGGACACAGCAGGTAACAGTTCAAGCGTCAAGTCCCTGACACCCACTTGTTCCTAGCTGTGGCCTGGCCCTAACCCAGCCCCAACCTTTCAAGGGTATTGGTACAGTGAAACAATGGATGGTAGCTCTCGTCTGTATATCTGTCTCAAGTAAATACTGGAACATATGTATTTTTCTTGTCACCATTCCCTACATGATTCAGATAACAACTATTAACATGGTGTTTACGTTGTATTAGGTATTACAAGTAGCCCAGGGATGATTTAACACATACAGAAGGATAGGTATATGTTATATGCAAATACCATGCCATTCGTGAGCTTCGAGGAATTGTACTGCTTATGAGATCCCTGGAGCCAATCAGCCAATCTCCCATGATTGCCAAAGGACAGCTGAACCGAGACAGAAAAAAAAATAGTAAGTAAATAGTAATTTTCATTCACTACTGACTGAATAAAAATTCCATTCTATAGCTGTTATGAAGAGTAATTTTGTAATATCCAGTAAAGACATGAATACCTTACATCCCAGCGATTTGTAGATGGATAACTCAGAGAAACTCTCACGTTAGCACAAAGAGACAATATTGCTAAAATCACTTTTTATAGATAATTATTGTGGCTTTTTTATTGATTACATTGCATTATGTGACACAGTTTTATGGGCACTGGGATTCCCCCCACCCCTCCCCACCTCCCCAAGGTGGATTCCTCCGCCTTGTTGCATTACCACAGTTTAAATTCAGTTGACATTCTTTCATTGCAAGCATCTATCAAGCATAAAGTCCAGCATCTTAATGTCCAGATAAGTTCAACGGTTTCTTGGGGAGACCATCTCTGGTCTGAAGGTAAAGCTGGTAGAGTATCATTCCGATCAATTAAAAGCCCCGACGTTACATCAGTAACAATTTATAACATTATGGAATTAGTTGACATGGTATTGAGTAACCAATATATTAAAAGAGAGAAAAAAAATAAAAGAATGCAAGTTCTGAACCACATCCTGTGACTTCTACATTGACATTTCAATTATTAGCTTATATACAATTTGGTTCTATACACCTTAAAATAGCTATAGATTACCATTCAGCAATCTCATGTCTATTTTAATTTTAGTATTTAAAAGTTCATAGCGTTGAAGCATGATTTTGCTGAACCTGGCTGTTTTTCGGGTAGTCTAACTCTATAACTCTAACAAGACATATGTCGACAGTTTAGGTGAACAGTTTTAGGAGGGGTGTGCACAGAAATCTTCAATACCCCAATGAGGAGTAACTAATCTTTGTGTCCCACCCAGTGAGTGATAAGTGCATCCCTGCTGACTGTTTCCTATTTCTAAACTTTCCTTGTTGTTCTCTATCTATTCTGTTTTTTTGTTTGTTTGCTTGCTTGCTTGCTTGTTTGTTATGAGGGGTTTCTGGAGCGATCCTGATAGTCATTACAAGAGAGAGTGGGGACCCAAAGTCGGAACCAGGCAAGGACCAGAGAAAGCTTCTCTCCCTAGTCCCGAAGGAACTTTACTGTTCCTCTGTTTCTGCGGACCGCTCAGTGCTCCTAGTTGTGGTTCCGATGACCTTGGATCCTGCAAGGCAGGATTTGGGCTTCTTCTATCCCATGTGGTAGATCCAGATGGGGGTGGGTGACCTCACAGTTCTTGGCCTCCGAATGCACTCCATTTCCCCTTGGTCTCCTTGGCAGTTGGGATGTAGTCCTTGGTGTCCAGACTGATAGTCCTTGGTGAGGATCTGGGAGTCTCCAGGACTGGAATACAAGCCTCCTCCTGTCCACCCGCTCCACTCTGGGGACCCCTCCCTGCTCTATGCATATGACCTCCTGTTAAGAAGTTGTCGGGATTGCTCCTGATTCCCCCCATATGCCTTTGTAGTTTTGCTATTGTCTAATGCTGATTCGGGTCTGTTGTCTATGAGTTACCAGTTATGATCCTAATAGGTTATACTTCCCGTCTTCCTCACACGCTTTTATTTTTTAATCTCCCTCCTTCATACATAAACAACAATTACAAAATAACCCCTGAGTAACCACCACCTACATGAAGAACCAGAGCAGAACAATACCAGGCTCTCCAGGGCGTCCCTTCAGCTTGTAGCTCAAGGCCAACCACCAGCCAGACCTGCGTGATAATCATTCTCTATGTGAACTTTCCTAAACAACATGCTTAATCTTCACCATTTTTTAACTTTATATAAAAATTTATTCATAAGTGAGCTTTGTGATTTTTCACCCAAAAAGGTGTCAATGAATTCATCTATATTGACAATATACAGCTGTGTTTCTATAATTCTTCCGTATGAACTTTCAGGAGGTGTTATATATTTATCGCTGCACTGTTGTGCTGCTGATGGTAGTTTTAATTTAAATTGACAACCTTTTTTTAAAGATTTATTTACTGATGTTAAAGGTGGAATTATAGGGGGAAAGGAGAGACAGATTTTTCCATCTGCTGGTTCATTCCAAATAGCTGCAATGGCAGAAGCTGGGCCAGCCTGAAAAAACCTGGAGCCGGGAGTTTCTTCCAGGTTTCCCACACAGGTGTAGGGGCCCAAGGACTTGGGACGCCCTCCGCTGCCTTCCCAGCCACATTGGCAGAAAGCTGGCTAGGAAGCAGAATAACACGAACTTTGAATCAGCACCCATACAGCTTTTACACGCTATGCTACAATGCTGGACCCTAAACTGGCCATTTAAATGTTTTAAATATATTGAAACATGGAGTGGCATTGTGACACGAAGCTCCTCACTCCTGGCTTCTGTTGCAGCCATCTGGGGAGTGAACCAGTAGATGGAAGATCTCACTGTCTGTCTGTCTCGTCCTCTCCCTCTGTAACTCTGTCAAATAAATAAATATTTAAATATACATACATACACATAGCCATAAACTAAAATAACTATCTTAAAATACTTTCAGAGGGCCTGGCAGGGTATCCTAGTGGCTAAAGTCCTTGTTTTGCATGTGCTGAGATGCCATATAGGTTCTGGTTTGTGTCCTGGCTACTCCACTTTCCATCCAGCTCCCTGCCTGTGGCCTGGGAAGGCAGCTGAGGACGGCCCAAAGCCTTGGGGCCCTGCACCCAGTGGGAGACCTGGAGGAGGTTCCTGGCTCCTGGTTTCAGCTCAGCTCAGCTCCAGCTGCTGCAGTCACTTGGGTAGTGAACCAGCAGATGGAAGACCTTTCTCTCTATCTCTACCTCTCTTTGTAAAATCTGACTTTCCAATAAAATAAATCTTAAAAAAAAAAAAAGCTTTCACAATATGAGAAATGGTAATATCTTATACTGCTTCTGAAATCCTTTGCTATTGTGTCTAACAAAAATCAAAGTTTAATACGGTTTATATAAAATGATTCTCATTAATAATCACAATCTTATTTTGAGGTACAATATACATATGCATATGGTAAAATGCACAGACCTTAAGTATATAGCTTGGTGAATGTTTGTATTATATATACATATGTAGTCATCACTTGGATCAAGATGTAGAACATTTCCAGCATTCTTTTTTTTTTTTTTTAAAGATTTATTCATTTTATTACAGCCAGATATACACAGAGGAGGAGAGACAGAGAGGAAGATCTTCCATCCGATGATTCACCCCCCAAGTGAGCCGCAACAGGCCGGTTCTGTGTCGATCCAAAGCCAGGAACCTGGAACCTCTTCCAGATCTCCCACAAGGGTGCAGGGTCCCAATGCATTGGGCCGTCCTCGACTGCTTTCCCAGGCCACAAGCAGGGAGCTGGATGGGAAGTGGAGCTTCCGGGACTAGAACCGGCACCCATATGGGATCCCGGGGCTTTCAAGGCGAAGACTTTAGCTGCTAGGCCACGCCGCCGGGCCCCCAGCATTCTTTTAATGCAATAGTCTTACAACTGTTTATTTCCTGTTGTTACCCATGGGATACCTATCTGCCTAAATTTTCCAACAAATTCCCTAATTCAGATCTGGGTGACACTGGAATCTGGGCTCGTGAGTGCCACCACATGGTGAGATTGCTGCACCGCTATCTGGTTTGTTTAAAGAAAAGTCTTAATAGATTTTCTTCTCTTCTCTTCCGCCTTTCCTTCCTTCCCTCCTCCATCTGTCCTTCCCTCCTTCCTTCCTTCCTCTTCTGTCCTTCCTTTCTCTTTTTTCCTCCCTCCTTCCTTTTCTCCCTCCCTCCTTTCTTTCTCTCTCTCTCTCTCTTTCTCTTTTTGTTTTCAGCTCAGTGCAATGGCCCCAGTGGTTACATCCTTGCCTTGCACATGCTGAAATCCCATGTGGGTGCTGGTTTGTGTCCCAACTGCTCCACTTCCCATCCAGCTCACCGCTTGTGGCCTGGGAAAGCAGTAAAGGATGGCCCAAAGCCTTGGGACCCTGAACCCACAAGGGGGGACCCTGAAGAAGCTCCTGGCTTTGGATTGGCTAAGCTCTGGCCATTGCAGCCAACTGGGGAGTCCACCAATATATTGAAGATCTTTATCTCTGTCTCTCCTTTTCTCTGTCAATCTGATCTACCTTTCCAATAAAAATGAATAAATCTTGAAAGAAAAGAAACAGAGACAGACACAGAAAGACAAACCTTTCTTATCCACTGGTTCACTCTCCATATACCACACTGCCTATAGGGCTAGACCCAGGAGCTGGGATCTCTGTCTCCCACGTTGGTGGCAAGACTCACCTACTTGAGCCGTCATCTACTGTTTCCCAAGGTTTTGCACCAGCAGGAAATTGGAGTTGGGAGTAAGAGCTGTGAAGCAAACCCAGCTACTCTGATGCGGGACTCAGGATTTTAACAGGCATCTTCTCTGCTAAACCAACCACCTGGTCCTGATTTTCTTTTTGTCTCTTTGTGGGTATATTAATGCTTTTTTAACTATATGATATTTGAATATTTCTACTTTACCACCAACAATTTTCTTCAATATTTCTGCAACTTACTAGAACCCTAAGAAATCTCCTAAGAAATGACCAGAAACCTTTGGCACATTAGAAGAGATGACAGATGGAGATTGAAGTGCTGGGAGGGACAGATGGGGCTGAATTCCTTTCACTTTCTAACGTATAAATGGTGAGTTGTTTGGCACTTTTGGTTTTGAAATTGATTACACCATCACCCTCCCTCACCAAGAAGACTGGAGAAAGAATTTGGTGGCACAAAAGGCTTTATAAAAATTGACATTTTAGAAATGAAAGGATTATTTTAATGGGAAATTTTAATAGTGCATAACTAGCTAACAAAATGAATGATTTATAATACATAAGTTTTAAAACATAGCTATATGGGCCCGGCGGCGTGGCCTAGCGGCTAAAGTCCTCGCCTTGAACGCCCCGGGATCCCAGATGGGCGCCGGTTCTAATCCCGGCAGCTCCACTTCCCATCCAGCTCCCTGCTTGTGGCCTGGGAAAACAGTTGAGGACGGCCCAAAGCATTGGGACACTGCACCCGTGTGGGAGACCGGAGCAGGTTTCTGGTTTCCGGCATCGGATCGGCGCGCACCAGCCCGTTGTGGCTCACTTGGGGAGTGAATCATCGGACGGAAGATCTTCCTCTCTGTCTCTCCTCCTCTCTGTATATCTGACTTTGCAATAAAATAAATAAATCTTTAAAAAAAAAACATAGTTATATGGCTACCAATGAAATATTTTCCTTTAAAGAAAGAAATGCTTTCTTACTAAGAGGAAAATATAACATTTAGCTCCCCAGGGATATATATTTGGAGAGAGATTCAGCACTTTGCAATCATTTTAAGCTATTGTTTATTAAGTTACCACAACCCTAGTAGAAACTGAAAAGCAAGAAAGGATCATCACAATCTTGCCACATCATGTTACAGTATGCCTGCATAACTTTTAAAATACAATCATCTGTCAATTTTACATTTACACATTTTCAGAAATGTTTTGGGAAGTGTATGCTGAAATTTTAGTGAGATTTTTAAAGTGCTTTTAAGAATATTTTATGAGGGCCTGGTGCGGAAGCCTAGCAGCCAAAGTCCTCATCTTACATGAGCCAGGATCCCATATGGGTGCTGGTTTGTGTCCTGGCCGTCCCACTTCCCATCCAGCTCCCTGCTCATGGCCTGGGAAAGCAGTTGAGGACGGCCCAAAGCCTTGAGACCCTGCATCCATGTGGAAGACCTGGAAGAAGCTCCTGGATTTGAATCAGTTTAGCTCCGGCCATTGCGGCCACTTGGGGAGTGAACTACTGGACGAAAGATCTTTGTCTCTGTATCTCCTTTTCTCTATATACCGGACTTTCCAATAAAAGTAAATAAATCTATAAAAATAATAATATTTTATGAGTTAACATAAAACAAGTATTTGTCGCTTTATATAAAACATCTTAATAATAAAAATATCAATCAAGATATTTAATTCAGTTCTGCTATTCGCTGACAGTTCCTGGGACAAGAATCACCAACAGCTCTTACTGCTTGGTGGAGGAAAACAGCTCCAAGTGGATGAAAAGAGAAACATGAGTGAGTTCTACTTTATTAAAATCTCACAATGAGCATCTGTGGGGGGCAAATGATATGTGTTGTAAATTATGTGAAATCTTACCACCCATCCAGGTCTCCTCATGGGTGATCACAATCCAAGTTCTTTAGCTGTGACCTGTTGCCTCCCATGGCTACCTCAGTAGGAAGCTGAATTGGGATCAGGGCTGAGACTTGAAAGTAGGTACTCTCATAAGGAATGCTGCATCCTAACAGCGAATCCTAACCACCGGGACAAACACTCACCCCTAATCTGGGTTTACTAATCACCTCGTGGACATCTTGGAAGGATCATATAAATAACACACTTAGAGAACAACACCTGCTTTATATAGTGAGGGTTTTTAAACTAATAACAATTACTGTTTCTAAGTATTTTTCCTTTTAAAAATGGGATTAAAACTATATTTTAGGGTCCACTGCAATAGCCTTGTATGCACCAGGATCCCATATGGGTGCTGTTTTGTATCCTGGCTGCTCTACTTCCCATCCCTCTCCCTGCTTAGGTCCTGGGAGTAGAGGCTGGCCCAAAGCCTTGGGACCCTGTTCCCATGTGGGAGACCCAGAAGCTCCTGGCTCCTGGCTTCATATCAGCTTAGCTTCAGAAGTTGTTGCTAGTGACCGAGCAGATGGAAGATCTTTCTCTCAATATTTCCTATCTATGTATCTGTCTTTCCAATAAAAATACAATAACTCTTAAAAAAAAAACCTATATTTCAATTTGATGTTTTACTTTTTGTTTTGTTTGTTTTGATGTTTTGCTTTAAAAGATTTGTTTATTTTTGTTTGAAAAGCAGATTTACAGATAAAAGGAGAGACACAAAGAGAGATCTTCCATTTGCTGTTTCATTCTCCAAATGGCCATAACATTAGGAACTGATCTGGAGCCAGGAACCACAAGCTGCTTCCAGGTTTCCCAGGGAGGTACAGAGGCCCAAAGACTTGAGCCACTCCCCATTGCTTTCCCAGGCCATAAGCAGAGAGCTGGATCAGAAGTGGAGTAGCCAAGACTTGAACCAGTGTCCATATCGGGCACCACAGGTGGTGACTCTAGCCACCACACCAAAGCACTGGCCCCCATATACATATTTTTTAAGGTATGATTACTTTGACAGCACTTTGCTACTTTCTTAATATTTTTCTTACATGAATATATTTCAGCATCATCGGTATAGCCATTGCTCTACATAGCAGAGTTCTTTTTGTGGAAGAACTATTAGGAGACATTTATGGAGGACACAATTCACTAGGATTCTAGTGAGACTGTACCCATTAGAAGATGTTTAGTATCTGGGCCCAGCGGCGTGGCCTAGCAGCTAAAGTCCTCGCCTTGAACGCAGGATCCCATGTGGACGCCTGTTCTAATCCCGGCAGCTCCACTTCCCATCCAGCTCCCTGCTTGTGGCCTGGGAAAGCAGTTGAGGACGGCCCAAAGCTTTGGGACCCTGCACCCGCGTGGGAGACCTGGAAGAGGCTCCTGGTTCCTGGCTTCGGATCAGCACAGCACTGGCCGTTGCGGCTCACTTGGGGAGTAAATCATCAGATGGAGGATCTTCCTCTCTGTCTCTCTTCCTCTCTGTATGTCTGACTTTGTAATAAAAAGAAATAAATCTTTTTTAAAAAAGATGTTTAGTATGAAATTTAAACACCATTATGATGTAAAAGACTGAAAATTGTGTACGGTTCTGAGGTTGTTAATGTTTATGAAAATTTCATTCATTTTGGTTAATAGTGGGCATTTAATAAGCAAGTGCCTGCTCAGAAAACAGAGTTGAAGGGCTGGCATTTTGCACAGGCCAACATCGAAGTTAGGTGCTCATTCAAATCTTGGCTGCTCTACTTCCTATCCATCTCCCTGCTAATGCCCCTGGAAAAGCAGCAGAAAATGGCCCCAGAACCAGGGTCCCTGCCACCCACAGGGGAGATCCTGATGGAGTTCCAGGTTGTTGCTGTAACACTGGCCTAGTCCAGCCATTGTGACCATCTAGAGAATGAGCCACCAAAGAGATCTTTCTCTTCATTGCTCTGTAACTTTGCTTAAAAAAAAAAAAATCTAAAAGAAAAAATAACCAAATTGATTAACACTAAATGGGGTCAAACTGGCTCCTCTGTAGGAGAGGTCTGCAAAACTTCATGGAAAATGCATATTATAGCGGGCCTGTGTGTTGGTTCAGCTGCCTAATCTTAGGCCTCCAATTGCCAGCATCCCATAAGGACGCTGCTTCCTGTCCAAGCTGTACCACTTCTCATCCAGCTCACTGCCTGTGGCCTGGGAAAACAGAGGAAATGGCCTAAAGCCCTGAGACCCTGCACCCATGTGGGAGACCCAGAAGAAGCTCCTGGCTCCTGGCTTTAGATCAGTTCAGCTCTGGCCATTGCAGTCATCTGGAGAACAAACCAGTGAAAAGTAGATCTTTGTCTCTCCTACTCTCTGTAAATCTGTCTTTCCAATAAAAATAAATAAATCTTTTTTTTAAATGCATATTATGCAAAGACTATGCTTGAACCTCAGATTTGAACCTGTAACTAAAGAAACTTAATCTTAAATTTTTTCAATTAATTTGTCAATTTGAGAATTAGAAAAGAGAGAGATGGAGAGAGTAAAGAAAAAAACAAACAAAAACCTCTTGGTTTATTCTTTAGATGCTTGTAATAGCCAGGGCTGGGTCGCACCAAAACTGGAAGCTGGGAGCCAAGTCTCCCACATGGGTGGTAGGCACCCAATTAGTTGAGTCAGCACTGCAGCCTCCCCAGGGTCTACACTAGCAGGAAGCTGAAATCCAAGCACTCTGGACAGGACATTGGAATTCCAACTCACTTCTCAATTGCTAGGCCAAATTAGCAGTAAGTAGATTTAATGGTTTACTTGAATGGCAGAGTGTCAGAGCAAGTGGTCAGAGAATCTTCCACCTGTTCTTCACTCCCCACATGGCCACATCTGGGGCCATGCTAAATCCAGGAGCCAGAAGTTCCATCCAGGACCCCCACTGTGTGGCAGGGGCCTTGCTATCTTCCCAGGGACATTAACAGAAAGCCGGATTGGAGGCAGGGCAGAAAGTACTCAAACCACCACTCCCACAGCGGATGCCACCATTGCAAGTAGTCACTTACCCTGTTTTGCCACAACCCTGGACCCTAAATGTACCTTTTTTTTTTTTTAAAGATTTATTTATTTTTATTGGAAAGACAGATATACAGAGGAGGAGAGATAGAGAGGAAGATCTTCCATCTGATGGTTCACCCCCCAAGGGATCGCAACGGCTGGAGCTGAGCCAATCCAAAGCCAGGGGCAAGCAGCTGTTCCAGGTCTCCCACGCAGATGCAGGGTCCCAAGGGTTTGGGCCATCCTCAACTGCTTTCCTGACCACAAGCAGGGAGCTGGATAGAAAGCAGGGCTGCCGGGATTAGAACCGACGACCACATGGGACCCCGGCACATGCAAGGCAAGGACTTTAGCCACTGTGCTATCGCACCGGGTCCCTAAACGTACCTTTTAATTCCATTTTTCCAGCAAGTTTCTTTTCTTTTTTTTTTTTTTAAAGATTTATTCACTTTATTACAGTCAGATATACAGAGAGGAGGAGAGACAGAAAGGAAGATCTTCCATCCAATGTTTCACTCCCCAAGTGAGCCGCAATGGCCGGTACGCGCCAGTCCGATGCCGGGAACCAGGAACCTCCTCCAGGTCTCCCACGCGGGTGCAGGGTCCCAAAGCATTGGGCTGTCCTTGACTGCTTTCCCAGGCCACAAGCAGGGAGCTGGATGGGAAGTGGAGCTGCCGGGACTAGAACCGGTGCCCATATGGGATTCCGGGGCTTTCAAGGCGAGGACTTTAGCCGCTAGGCCACACCGCCGGGCCCAACTTTCTTTTTTTTTTAAGATTTATTTATTTTTATTGCAAAGTCAGATATACAGAGAGGATCTCCCATCCGGGTGCAGCATCCCAAAGGCTTGGGCCGTACTCGACTGCCCTCCCAGGCCAGAAGCAGGGAGCTGGATGGGAAATGGGGCTGCCAGGATTAGAACCAGCACCCATGTGGAATCCCAGAGCGTTCAAGGCGAGGACTTTAGGCGCTAGGCCATTGCGCCAGGCTCTTTCCAGCAACTTTTGAAGTAGTCTCATGTTTACTTACAAGTTAGGCATTAAAACTGTAAGGGCAAAAAAAGTATCTGATACATTTGTGTTGTCTCTGATAGCACTTAGGAGGGCCTCAATGCCTGTTAACCTCCATAAAAAGACTATAGTATTAGACAATCAATTGTATAAAAATTGATAGGCATTCTGAGAAAAATATATACTTTATAGTGTTAGGCATTTAGTGTAGGAGTTCAAAAACCACCTGGATTACCAACATCCCATATTGGAGTACCTGAGTTCATGGCTTTGCCATGCTTCTGCTCATGTGCGCACTGGAGGGCAGCTGGTCATGGCTCAAGCACTTAGATCCCTGCTACCCACACGGGAAACCGGATTGAGTTCCTGGCTCCTGTTGCAACTTGGCCCAAGCATGACTATTGTGGGCAGTTGGGGAATAGACCAACACATGGAAGACTACTCTCTCCCAAATGAATGTTTGAAAAATAAAATAGATTTAAAAACACACATACATTATAGATGCATAAGTAAATTTAATACTTCAATTTGGTTAAGTTTGAGTTTTGGGGAACCCTCTATACATGCCAATAGCTGCTGTTGATCACTACATTAATATTCATTTTTAGAGAATCACACATGGTTATAGTAGGGATGGTGCTATGGCTCAATTGGCTAAGCTGCTGCCTGCACCGTGGCATCCCTCACGGACACTAGTTTGAATCTCAGCTGCTCCACTTCTGACCCAGCTCTCTACTAATGACTGAGAGAAAGCAACAGAAAATGGCCGAAGTCCTTGGGCTCCTGCCACCCATATGGTAGACCTAGAAGAAGCTCCTGGTTCCTGACTTCAGATAGGTTCAGCTCTGGCCATTGAAACCACTGAAGAGTGACCCAGTGGTTGGAAGACTGCTGTATATCCAGCTCTCCTTCTCTAATATTCTGCCTTTCAAAATATATAAATAAGCCTTTTTTTTTAACACTTTTTTAAAGAAAATTATTTGAAAGGCAAAGTTACAGAAAAAGGTGGTAATACAGAGAATCCTCCATGCTTTAGTTTGCTCCCCAAATGGCAGCAACAGCTGGAACTGGACCAGCAGCTCCTTCTGGGTCTTCTGTATGGGTGCAGGATCCCAAGGACTCAAGTCATCCTCCACTGCTCTCCCCAGCACACCAGCAGAAAAATGCATCAGAAATGGACAGCTGGGCCCAGCGGCGTGGCCTAGCGGCTAAAGTCCTCCCTCGCCTTGAGCGCCCCAGGATCCCACATGGGCGCCGGTTCTAATCCCGGCAGCTCCACTTCCCATCCAGCTCCCTGCTTGTGGCCTGGGAAAGCAGTCGAGGACGGCCCAATGCATTGGGACCCTGCACCCGCATGGGAGACCTGGAAGAGGTTCCTGGTTCCTGGCATCGGATCGGCGCGCACCGGCCCATTGCGGCTCACTTGGGGAGTGAAACATTGGATGGAAGATCTTCCTCTCTGTCTCTCCTCCTCTCTGTATATCTGGCTTTGTAATAAAAATAAATCTTTAAAAAAAAAAAAAGAAATGGACAGCTGGACTCAAAGGGGAGCAGCTGGCATCACAGGCAGAGGCTTAGCTTGCTATGCCACAATGTCAGCCCTTCAAATACACAAATAAAGCTTAACAACAAAAAATACTTCTCCTCCAAATGGTTAGAGCAATTGGTATATAAATAATATAAACACATTCAAATTTGTAATCTCTAAGCTTCCAAACGTCCACTGGAAACATCTAAAATTCATATTTAAGACTTGTATTCTGATAATAATTTCACGCAATTGTAAGTAGCAGCATCATATTATCAAATATTTTGAAGCAATTAAAAAGAGGAACATTTCCTCTAATTCCACCTTAATGCTGGTATTATAATTTCCAGTTCACTTTTTCCAAAATCAACAAAAATGTACTGCTCACTCAATACTATATCATATGCTTTGTACCATATTCACATTTGGTTTTCATAGTTATTATTTTTTAGTGATTGCATAATATGCCATCAAATAAATTAGTTTCTACTAAACATTCTCATTGTTGACATTTAAATTGCTTGCAGTTTTTCATTGTGAGAAAACTGGTGACCACCTTTAGTCATATGATTTTGTGGTAAATCATCAGATATGGCATTTTGGGGTCATGAGGCTCTAAAACTTTTATGGTTCTTGGCACATACTGCTAAAATTTTTCCTAAAAGTATTATATTATAGTGTCATTAGTTATATAAGAGTAACTCAGCATAAACACATATGACATTTAACCACAATTAAATGTTCTAAATATGATCTTGGTATAACTTCCCTGTCACAGAGAAATTGACAATTTATTGTATTTTAAATTTTATATACGCATATTGATTTTTTTCTAAAATATAGAAGTACTTCAAAAAGTTCCCTTTTATGTAAACATTTTTGAAATCCATGTACAGAAGATATCTTCAAAAAGTTCCTGGAAGATGAATATTATGAAAAAACTGCACAGATTTCAGTTCTGTTTCACAACCAAGTGAACTTTCTGAGGTTTCGTTTCCCGTGGCTTTTTGGAAGAACACACATACATACTAACGGAACAGTACATGTATCTTAGAGCAGTGCTATGACCCCTTTCCCAGTCTCTTTCTCATCGGTTTTTTATTTCAGGGTTTCCAGTTTCAGTAACTGTTAATCCATTAATTTTCAGTATTTAGGTCTCTCTCTTTTTTTAAAATTAATTACGTTGCATTATGTGACACAGTTTCATAGGCTCTGGGATTCCCCCAACCCCTCCCCGTGCCCTCCCCCCATGAGTACTTAGGTCTCATCCTGGTTTTCGGTCATCACTATTTTAAGTTAGGTTGTACCATTAATGCTCCATAGGTGGGGATAAAATAAGGACAAAAAACATTTGCAAACCTGTACTTACAGTGGCACTTTTAGATATACTGAACTTTCCGGTTTATGGAACATTTTATAAGTGTTATTTCCATTTTTCCCTTAGCCCAACAATTGGGTATGCCCATAGATATCCCTCTATGGTTTGCATTTTGGGAATATTGTGCTAAGAGCCAAAGATAAATAACTAATTAGTGGTACAGCCAGGACTGAAATCCAGTTTCAATTCCTGATGAGGAATTTTTTTGTTGTTGTTACAAAGAAAGGAACACTATCCATTTGAAACTTTCCACCTTAATGCTGTTACATTTTTCTCAATTGACTACTGATATTGTTATAATGAGGATAAGATTATCCTGTTTCAGTTTTAACAGTAAAATGGTTGTCTTTGAAATAGATTATCCTTCATATTCTACAGGCAGATTTCTGTCTGGAACTGTACAGACAATGGTAGATCTGTAGCTAGGTTTTGTTTATACTACAAAGAAACAGATTCAGGAAATGGGCTTATAAATAGGCCCAAAATATAAAAGGCATAAGAGACATCAGGGAAAATTATGGAAACTCTGTTTCTGGATTTCTTTCAGAATGTAACAAATCAGTCTTCTATACTTTTCACCTTAATAAATATCTAACCACAGAATAACAATGGGGCTTCCTTATGGAGCACTTAACACTGCCAAAGATGTTAGGAGATAAACTACTACTTTATTATTTTATTAAACATTACTTATTTCTTTGAAGGGCTTACTGACACAGTGCAAGGGAGAGAAAAAAGGAGAGAGACTGAGAGGGAAATTTTCTCTCCACTGGTTTATTCTCCAAATACCTGCACCAGCTGGGGCTGAGCCAGGTCAAAACCAGAAGTTCGGAATTCCAATCATATCTCCCACGTGGATGGGCAGGGATCCAACTATGTGAGCTATTATTGGTTTCTTCCCAGGCACAACAGCAGGGAACTGGTTCAGAAGCCAAGTAGCCGGGACCTCAACTGGCCCTCTCATGTGGAGTACTGGCAAGCCAGGGATCAGCTGAACCTGCTTAATCACACCTGCTACAAAATACTACTTAACGTGGGCAGTGAACCAGCAGACGGAAGATCTGTCTCTTCTCTCCATAAATCTGCCTTTCCCATTGAAATAATTTTTTTAAAAATACTACTTGAACATTAAAATAAATCTCACAGAATTCACATTTATATATATATATGAGGAGTTAATATGATTTTTAAAGAAAATGCTAACATTTTAACTTTGCATTTTTTAAAAAACTGTCTATGCCTTCTAATCAGACTGCTTTTTCATGGTTTCTCTTTTCTTTGGGTCTGTTTTCCTAATATTTGAGGAGGGACACACAGCTCATTAATGTGAAGGTGTTCTTTTTCAACAGAAGCATTTCAGGCTTGACCTTTCCCTCAAAGCTTCACTTTTGGCCTATCCTGCAAATTCCAAAGCAGTTTTGTTCCCATTATCACTTACCTCAGAAACTTTCAAGTTTCTATCACAATGGTTTCTTAAGCCCAAGAGTTATTTTAACATGAATTTTAAATATGTCTTGTCACACTTAAATCTAACTTAGCTGATTTTCTACTCTTTAATAGGTATCTTTGTGGTCTCATATGTGATCATTTGTATCTCTTCCTTTTCTGTCAGAGAAAAGTACATTGTCTCTGATATTTTGGTCAAGTTTTATTGTTTTGCTTCCATATATCCTTGCTAAATTTGTATCTGGTTACCTCATCAATAATGAAAGAAATGTGTTTAATTTCGTACAATAATGATATATTTTTCAATTTTGGTAGTTCTAGAAAGTTTGTTTTTTTTTTTTAAAGATTTATTCATTTTATGGGCCCGGCGGCGTGGCCTAGCGGCTAAAGTCCTCGCCTTGAAAGCCCCGGGATCCCATATGGGCGCCGGTTCTAATCCCGGCAGCTCCACTTCCCATCCAGCTCCCTGCTTGTGGCCTGGGAAAGCAGTTGAGGACGGCCCAATGCGTTGGGACACTGCACCCGCGTGGGAGACCCGGAAGAGGTTCCAGGTTTCCGGCATCGGATCGGCGCGCATCGGCCCGTTGCGGCTCACTTGGGGAGTGAATCATCGGACGGAAGATCTTCCTCTCTGTCTCTCCTCTGTATATATCTGGCTGTAATAAAATGAATAAATCTTTAAAAAAAAAAAAAAAAAGATTTATTCATTTTATTACAGCCAGATATACACAGAGGAGGAGAGACAGAGAGGAAGATCTTTAAAAAAAAAGATTTATTCATTTTATTACAGCCAGATATACACAGAGGAGGAGAGACAGAGAGGAAGATCTTCCGTCCGATGATTCACTCCCCAAGTGAGACGCAATGGGCCGGTGCGCGCCGATCCGAAGCCGGGAACCAGGAACCTCTTCCGGGTCTCCCACGCGGGTGCAGGGTCCCAACACATTGGGCCGTCCTCAACTGCTTTCCCAGGCCACAAGCAGGGAGCTGGATGGGAAGTGGAGCTGCCGGGATTAGAACCGGCTCCCATATGGGATCCCGGGGCTTTCAAGGCGAGGACTTTAGCTGCTAGGCCACGCTGCCGGGCCCAGTTCTAGAAAGTTTTGTCTCATCTGCTGTGAGCCTATGTTATTAGATGCATACATATTGGTGAGTTGCACCTTTTATCTTTGTGCCAAGATCTTCTTTAACAATTTAACTTTGTTCTTGTCAGTATTTACCAGACATAGTATGCATCATTCTGTTTCCTGCCCGTCTCTCCCCAATATATCTCTTGGTGCTTATATTTGGATTTTTTTTTAATGTGTCATTTATTTATTTATTTATTTAAGAGGGAGACACAATCTCCACTCACATCCACCTCAAATCCTAGCGTCAAGTCTTCCCTGCCATGGGTTGACAGCAGGCAAGTGGAAGGAGCCAGAGCCAGGAGCAAGCCTAGGTACTCATGGGACACGGGCACTTCAATTCAGCACAGACTCTGGGTCCTGCATATATATGTTGTAGGGTTTTTGAACCCTGAATACTGCAGCAACCTCAATTCTTGTTTCGCAGGAAAGAAGAATTTTCATGCGGACACAGTTTAGTTTTAAAGTAAGATTTATTAGAAATAGTTGAGAAAGTAGACTCCCATCCTAGTGATGGGAGGGGGCCTTGAGATCCTCTGCCATAGTGGCAGGGGGAAAGGCAAGAGAGAAAAACCCTAGTCTCCTGCCATAATGGCAGGAGGAAAAGCTAAGAGAGAAAAACCCGTATTAATGGTGGGAAAGTATCTTTTAAAGACTCCCCTCAACCATGTTTCTCCATAAACAAAGAAAATTCCTGGTTTCCATGGTACCTGGCCTTGGGACAAAAGGCCAGAAAGGTGTCACTGGCCAACTTCCTTGGTCCCTTTCTAATGATAAAGGGGCCAGTCTGAAGCCCTCCCCCTTGGCAATGGCTGGAGACAGAATTGGGCAGAGGCTTCAGGTGGGGAATAGATATGTTAATGTCACCCTTGTCTCCTGGGAAGCATTCCTGATAAGATATGAATTTGTCTTTGCGAGAGACGCGTTCTGGTGAATCCAAGACATGGTGGGGAAAATACCCCTTTATATGTGAGAAAAAAATGACTTGGGGACCCAGAAAACCCTAACTGCCTAATACCCAGTCTAACTCCTCCCATATATAGAATCCTATCTATTTTTTGACTTGTGAGTTTATGAAAATTCAGTTATTGCAGCCTTTTTAAAAATCACTTTAGAGCTTGGTGTGGTTGCCTAGCAGTTAAAGTCCTCACCTTGAACATGCCAGGATTCCATTTGGGTACTGGTTCTAATCCCAGCTGCTCCACTTCCCACCCAGCTTGGGAAAGCAGTCGAGGTTGGCCCAAAGCCTTGGCACCCTGCACCCATGTGGGAGACCCAGAAGAGCTCCTGGCTTCATACTGGCTCAGTTCTGGCCATTGTGGTTGCTTAGGGAGTGAATCATTGTAGAAGGGTATTCAGAATCTTTGCTACTGTGGGAGACAGTAGCCAGTTGAATCTCCCCTGAAGGGCCAGGAGCAATTGATAACGAAATGAATGAGCAGGATAAATCTTGGTTCACAGGTTTAGATAAAGAACCTGCTTAGCTGTGTTTTGGGGAACTGTACCTTGCTGTTGAGATGTAAATGACTTAAACCCCTCCTCCCTGGAGGCCTACCTGACAACGTTCCTTTAAAAGTCTGGTGCTGTTAATAAACTTCGGCTATGACCATCTGTCAGAATCCACAGGTGTTATTATAGGCTCCCTGCACCAAGTCCATCGCTGTAGAACAGAGACAAATCATTGGATGAAGATCTTCCTCTCTGTGTCTCCTTCTCTCTGTATATCTGACTTTATAATAAACACAAATAAATCTTTTTAAAAAAATTACTTTAGGGGGCCCGGCGGCGTGGCCTAGCGGCTAAAGTCCTTGTCTTGAACGCGCCTGGATCCCATATGGGCGCCGGTTCTAATCCCAGCAGCTCCACTTCCCATCCAGCTCCCTGCTTGTGGCCTGGGAAGGCAGTCGAGGACAGACCAATGCATTGGGACCCTGCACCCGCGTGGGAGACCTGGAGGAGGTTCCTGGTTCCCGGCATTGGATCGGCACAGCACTGGCCTGTTGCGTCTCACTTGGGGAGTGAATCATCGGACGGAAGATCTTCCTCTCTGTCTCTCCTCTCTGTATATTTGACTTTGTAATAAAAATAAATCTTTAAAAAAAAAATTACTTTAGGGCCCAGCGGCGTGGTCTAGCGGCTAAAGTCCTCGCTTTGAAAGCCCCGGGATCCCATATGGGCGCCAGTTCTGATCCCGGCAGCTCCACTTCCCATCCAGCTCCCTGCTTGTGGCCTGGGAAAGCAGTTGAGGACGGCCCAATGCATTGGGACCCTGCACCTGCGTGGGAGACCCGGAAGAAGTTCCTGGTTCCCGGCTTCGGACCGGCACGCATCGGCCCGTTTCGGCTCACTTGGGGAGTGAATCATCGGACGGAAGATCTTCCTCTCTGTCTCTTCTCCTCTATGTATATCTGGCTGTAATAAAATGAATAAATCTTTAAAAAAAAAATAAAAATTACTTTAACTTGTAACTTGATTCCATTTTTTCTTTCCTGCTTTTAAGCAATTATGTGTCTCTCTCCCTGTCTCCTTTGAGAGGCATCCCACCTCCCAGCTTTCTCTTGGGAGGTGCTTCCCCTTTCCTCCTCTTTCCCCACTCACCTGGTCCCTTTGTTAATAAACTTTTCTGAATGAAAAAAAAATTATATGTGTAAAAGACCCTAAGTAGACAACAACGTTAGTACATCCTCTCATCCCGTTTTCTCCTGGCTCACACTTTCCTCGTATTGCTGTTATCTATGGATTGTTCCTTCTAGGCTTTTGTAACTATATGTCATCTTTTCCCTTTGGTCTTAACAGTTTTTTTTATAAATGATATTGCTAAAGTATTTGCTTACCTTCAAATATTTCTATTTTTCTCTCTATCCTCAAGCAATCTTAGTTATAGATATAAAGGAACACGCACATCTTTTACCAAGCCCATGGCAAGGAGAAACAAAAATGAAACCACTCAACAATTCCTTTCCTAATTCACCCTCCCACTGACTCCTGCTCCCAGCCATACCTATCATCCCATAAACACCAGGTTAGAGCAGCCCCATTGCCGCAGAATTTTCTATTTCTTGATATTTTGGTGTTTATCACATAGCTTACCATTTCCCCCGCTTCTTCTGCTGATCTTGTTGGAGAAACTCAATAATTATATCATGTTAACATCTTAGTAGAAAGAAGAACCGGAACTAATTATTTCATTTCATCCTCCCAACGATCCTAGAGTGAATAAGAAAATGGAGATGCTAGAACTTGCCGATGTCCAGCAGTGATTTTAAGTCATATCTATTCAACACTAAAGCCTTTACTCTTTAATATTTTCAAACCAGTGTAGAAAAATCCATTTCTAGTCAGCAAGATGAAAAGACTTAAGTTTTGGTCCTGATCCTGCAACTCAGTTTGGGATCTAACCAAGTCACTTAATCTTCCAAGTCCTTTTCATCACTAAAACTCTTGAGTCCTTGATCACACTTGAATCTGTTTTAGTAATTTCCAAGGAATCTTTACTTCATTGTGATACGAAATAATATGAATTTATACCACTGTTATTCAGCTGACCCTGTTCTCATCAAGATTGCCATCACGTCCTTTTTTTTTTAACAGATTTTAAATTATTTTTATTGGAAAGGCAGATATACAGAATGGAGAAGAGACAGAGAGGAAGTTCTTCAATCCATTGATTCACTCCCCAAGTGGTCACAATGGCCTGTGCTGAGCCCATCCAAAGTCAGGGGCCAGGAGCCTCTTCTGGGGCTCCCACAGAGGTACAGCATCCCAAGGCTTTGGGCAATCCTCTGCTGCTTTCCCAAGCCACAGGCAGGAAGCTGAATGGGAAGTGGAGCAGCTGGGATTAGCATCAGTGCCCATATGGGATCCCGGCGTGTGTAAGGCAAGGACTTTAACTGCTAGACTATTGTGCCGGACCCCATCACATCCTTCCTTAAATAACTATGTAATGTTACATTATTCCTATATATCAAGCGTTTCCATATTTATTAATTCCATCAGGTATCAGTTTAACTTAGTCACCAGAAGTTGGTTTGTAGAGACAACTTTACTGACAAGCAGCCATACAAATCAATTTTTTTCCCCAAATACATGAAGAATGATCTTGTATTAAGCAAAGATGACTCTTAGAAAGCAAAGCACTAAGAATAAAAGAAAAAAAAATTGTATACTGGGCTTGAGCAAACTTAAAGCCAGCTACTAATCAGTGAAACATTATGAAAATGAAGGGGCAGAGGGTTTGGCATAGAGGTTTGCATTGCTCCTTGTGACTCCCACATCTCACAGCCTGGTGTGAGTTCTGGCTACTCTGCTTCCGCTTCAGCCTCCTGCTACTGCACTTGTAAACAGTGATGACGCCTTAAGTAATTCGGTTCCTACCACCCACACAGCAAAAACGTTACAGCGGGTAACACTTAAAAACACAAACTCAGGTGATTAATGTTAACAGTGAGGAACTGTTGATGATACATTCTATGGATGTGATGTGATGAAAATGGCATTTTTATTTTTATGGTCTTTCTTCCAAAACTCCATAATGCCAATGAAATCATGAGGAAAATCTTAGGCAAATTCCAATTTAAGGCATTCTACAAAAGAAGTCAATAGTTCTCCTCAAAATTGTCAAGGTCATCAATAATAACGTCTGAGAAACAGTCAAGAATTCTCGAAGGAATCTCGGAAAAGATGAGTTGGTAAAAAGGAAGAAAACGGAAGAAAGCATGGATCTGAGTGTCAGTTCAACCACTCTAACAAATGTTCCATCCTGAAGTTAATAGGAAGAAATGAGTGTGGGCATTTGGAATTTTAACTTTGCACCATTTCTGGGATTCTAAAATTAAACATTTTAATTTTTTAAAAGACCACCCATGTGCTTGGAGAATATATTGATCATATATATATCTGATAAGGACTTGTACCCTTTCCCCATAAGAGACAGAAGTGCTACAAATGTGTAACAACAATGAAACCCAAACAAAGAAACCCAAATTTTAAAACTGGGTAACTCCCAACTTTAACAAGGAATAAAGGCATTGATACTGTAGTGTAACTGGCTAAGGTGCTGCACTGCCTGTGTCATGGGCATCCCATGGGCACTAGCTGGAGTCCTGACTGCTCTACTTCCAATCCAGCCCCCAGCACCTGGGAGAGCAGCGTTAGATACACCGAGTCCTTGGACCCCTGCACCCACGTGGGACACCCAGAAGACGCTCTTGGATTCAGCCCTGGGCCTTACAGCCATCTTGGGTGTCAACCAGCCCATGGCAAATTTCTCTGTAATTTGCATTTCAAATAAAATAAAACTTTTAAAAAAGAGGTGAATGTGAGGAGCGATTCGAAGGTCATCACGGAGACTGATACCCTGGACCCGGCGCCATTCCTTCTTCCTCACAGCTCACGAAATTCCCGCCGGCCTAGCTGCCACCAATCAGATGTAACCTGGCATTCCACCTGAATCCCACCCCCCATCTTCCAGCCCCCTCCCCCAACCCCGCCCACTCACCAATCATCCCCAGGCACTAATCCCCTGGGGCCTGCCCTCAATCCCTCCCACTCCCCACCCCCTACACCTGGCTAACAAAAAGGCCCCCCCAGGTGCGGCTCTCTCTCTTATCTCTTCTCTCCCTCTCTCTTCCCTTTCTTTCCTGATCTTCACCACCCCTACCCTGTTCCTGCTCTGAACAAACATTTCACAAAATAAGACATAATAATAAGCATATGAGAAGATATTTATGACCATTGGTCACAGGAAAACTTGCAAAATTAAAACAAGTTGCCATTTCACACCCACTAGAAGGATTAGTCAGGCTAGCAACTCCAAATGTCGGAAAGCACGTGGAACAAGTGGAACTCGGATGCATAAATAGTTGGAATAAGTTCTTACATACCCAGAAATTCCACACTTGTATTTAAGACAAATAAGATACCTACAAAAATACCTGTACTACAAAATATTCAGTGGGGAATACATCTCAACAACAAAAGCTGTAAAGTGGATCCCAAATACATCGTGCTGACAAAGAAGGCTGACCTAAGAGAGCATCTACTATTTCCAGTCTTTAAATACAGTTTCTATTTTCAATCTTTGTTTGTGAGGCATACAGAGCTTTTTCCCTCTCCCAAACGCTCAAGCGGGAGGCAGGGAAATCCATCCTGCTTGGAGTGCCACCAGGGACCCAACGACCTGGCACCACCACTGCCTTCCGGGGTGCAACTGGCCAATGGATGCTTTTCGCTGAATGTCACTTTGCTTCCACCAAAAAAAAAAAAAAAAAAAACTGACCAGAGAAATAAACTTTAAAGACTGCCGGCAGTACCACTAAATGACGTAAAAGGGAAATCTGGTGTGGCAAGCCTAAACCTTTCAATGAAAGAATCCAGTACAGTCAGCTGCAGCTTTGTTGTTGTTTTGTGACTAAACGAGGACTTCCCAAAGCCCTACAAATTCTGAACCCCTTGGCAGGCTCCAGGGAGGCGGCTTCGCCTCAGCAGAGGGCCCGCCACGACCCCTGCTAAGGAAAGAGAGACGCTCAGGGGGGGTTCCCAGAGTCCGCGCCGGGTGCCTCCTCACCTCGGCGGCCCCGCCGCCCCTTCAGCCGGCCGCCCGAGCCCCGCAGCCCCACAGGCTCCTCAGCCAGCCGCCCGAGCCCCGCCGCCCCTTCAGCCGGCCGCCCGAGCCCCGCCGCCCCTTCAGCCGGCCGCCCGAGCCCCGCAGCCCCACAGGCTCCTCAGCCAGCCGCCCGAGCCCCGCCGCCCCTTCAGCCGGCCTCCCGAGCCCCGCAGCCCCACAGGCTCCTCAGCCAGCCGCCCGAGCCCCGCAGCCCCACAGGCTCCTCAGCCAGCCGCCCGAGCCCCGCAGCCCCACAGGCTCCTCAGCCAGCCGCCCGAGCCCCGCCGCCCCTTCAGCCGGCCTCCCGAGCCCCGCAGCCCCACAGGCTCCTCAGCCAGCCGCCCGAGCCCCGCAGCCCCACAGGCTCCTCAGCCGGCCGCCCGAGCCCCGCAGCCCCAGGCTCCTCAGCCAGCCGCCCGAGCCCCGCCGCCGCTTCAGCCGGCCGCCCGAGCCCCGCAGCCCCACAGGCTCCTCAGCCAGCCGCCCGAGCCCCGCAGCCCCACAGGCTCCTCAGCCAGCCGCCCGAGCCCCGCCGACTCCGCCGCTCAACCTCTCTTCATTTCCCGCCGTGCGCGTTCTTCTCTCACGCCCACCCTTTGAACCGCCCCCTCACCTTTCAATCAATTCAAAAGTCGCACGGCGAGAACCAATCGCAAGCTTCTTTGAAGGGGAAGGGGCGGGCACCTTTCTCGGAAGTGTGGGTTAAAATCCCTCCAATCAGCATCTTGGTGCGGGAAGTTTGAATTTTGCGGAGGTTCGGGAGAGTCAGCTGTTTGTGCTTCGGAGAAGGTAGAAGTGGGCCAGGCCGACTGGGTCGTTTTTTATTTCTCTCTAGAGGTTTCCCACTAGGCGGTTACTCAGGTAAGTGGAGACTGGGGAGGTTCGCGGGTTAGAGGACGCTCGCCCCGGCTTCCGGTATGTTCTAGAAGGGTCTGAACGCCGCTGGCTGGGAGGCTCCTTTGAGACCGCGGTACCTGGCTTCCGCGGTGGCAGATGACCCGGTCTCCCGGAATAGTAGAAGTGGCCCAGGTGGCCTCACTGGTCTTCGTGGCGGCCCTGTTTGTTAGCCGGTGGGAGCCGTGCGGCCGGGCTGGGACCGACCACCGCGCAGTTATTCCAAGGTGGGCTGTAAATTTATTTCACCTGTACAAGGGTGGTTCCAAAAGAAAAGGAGCTGCGTTTTAGGATTATGGTGATAAATAATGTTTACTGTTCTCTCTCTATGTCCCACTTCCCGTGGCTTGGTACTATTCTGTGTCTAACACATTCGTACGTTTTAGGGTTTTTTTTTATGTTTAACAAATTAGTACTTGCAGAAGGTAACAAATAACAGAAATCTTTAAAAAAAATCATAGAGAATTCTTGATGAAAGTCGCAGGCTGTCGGTGGTCACTTCCCTTGGGTTCTTAAGAATGGTACTGGAATCCGAGTGAGAGTGCCTTTTCTTGTACTTCATCAATTGCTCAAAATAATGTGAATTGTTAACAGTTGCATTTCATGGCCCGGTTTTTCTTCTGACTGAGGTTCTTGCAATGGAGTTTAATTATTCTTGGTGAAGGCTATGTTGTAATATTGAATACACAAACAGGCCTTTCTTGGCGTGGAATCTTGGCTATCTTTGAAGTGACAAGTCTCTGTGTGGTAGGGGGTTGAACGACGGCGATGACCAACAGCCTGTTGACAGCTTTGGAGGGATGCTGGCCACTGGAAAAAAAAATTGAAGTGGGACTAGAGGATTGGAATGTCAAGCCCCAGCTCGCCCAACCTTTAGGGCAGGAAGGGGGCAAAAAGGTAGCTGGCACAGCAGCACTTGGTTCCTTCAATCATGCCCATATAATAAAGTCCACATAAAATGCAGAGGAGCTTTCTGATGGCATCATGTGGAGCGGCGCTTGGCAGATGGCACGCTGAAGGGCGCCTGAAGCAGTTCCCTGACAGAGCCTGTCCTGCGTGTCTGCACCTCTGTCCTTGGCCATAACCTTTCCATAAGAGAGCAGTGAAGGTGAGAGTTTCTCTGAGTTCTGTCAACCACAAAGCAAATTCATCAGGCCCGAGGAGGGAGTTCTTGGCATGTTGATGGCCAGTGGTGCAGGTAAAGCAACCTGGACTTCTGACTGGAAAGAAGTTCAGAGCAGCCCTTAACCTATGGGATCTGATGCTATCTCCAAGTACACAGTGTCAGAACGGCCTTGCATTAGAGACTCTTACCTGGTACTCAGTGCTTGCTTGACCTGGGAGAAGACCTTCCGTACTCCTGATGTCATAAGTGGGTCAGGAGAATAAATGGGAGAGACCGAGACTTCGCATTTATCCCAGTGTTGTCAGGGTATGGAGCTTGTTGAGCCTCCTCTGGGAGGCTCCCTGGTTGCTTTGGCCTTTTTTGGGCTGCTGAGACCTTTCTCCCAGATTATCAGTCCTCCTTTTGCAATGTGACTTGGCAGAGCTCTGGATTCAGGAAGAATTCTGAGGTATGGGAGAAAGTGGATAAGGCCATTGCTTCCAGGTTTGTAAGAGGGCAGCTCCAGCAGCAGCAGCCTAGCAACATTAGTGCCTGGGATGTGGGACAGCCACTCAGTGTCATCCCAGGATCCCCGATGTGGAGCATGTTCTGAGGGTACTGCTTACATGGAAACCCTTTGTCTCAATCTTTGACAACCAACCGTCTGTTTATCCCTGTGTGTTTTGTAGGCAGTGGTAGGCTACCTACATTCAGCAGCAGGGGGAGATCATGGAACTTCCGCTTACAGACCTGTCCTTGCTTTCCCTCTTCCTGCCTCCCCTCTACCTTCTTTCTGCAGTGTTCTGTGCGGGAGTGCAGAGCTGCTTATGTGAATTTTGATTTCAGGAAGGGTAGCACGTGAGCTGGAATCTTGATTTTTTTTTTCAATAATGGAATGAAAATCCACGTAAGTTGGTGTCTCTCTTTTTCCTGACAGGATGTCTTCATCACTTTTTGCCAGTCGACACAGAAAGGATTTAAGTACTGAAATGATTAGAACTAAACTTGCTCATAGGAAATCATTGTCTCAAAAAGAAAACAGACATAAGGAATATGAACGAAATAGGCATTTTGGTTTGAAAGATGTCAACATTCCAATCTGGGAAGGTAGAACTCTCGTTGAGTTAGAAGAGTCTTCTCAAGATCTTGTTCCAGAAAAGTCCAGTGTGAAGCCAAGTAAGTAAAGGTCTGTTGTAATTTTAAGTACTTTGAAGAGTGAAGTAAGTTGGTTTAATGCCTGTGAGTAAAACAAAAAACCCTGGCCAAAAGAGTGGAATTTTGGAATATCATCCTGCATAATTTGGTATTTTCTGCAACTAAATATAGCTGACCTTCCATCTCTGTTGGTTCATCTGTGTTTTTTTGTTTGTTTTGCTTTTTTTTCCCTTAATTTTTATTGGAAAGTCAGATTTACAGAGAGAAGGAGAGACAAGAAACAGAAAATTCTTCTGTTCACTGGTTCACTCTAACCTGAAGATGATCTGAAACCAGGAGCTTCCTCCAGGTCTCCCACGCAGGTGCAGGGTCCCAAAGCTTTGGGCTGTTCTCTACTGCTTTCCCAGACCATAAGCAGGGAGCTGCTGCATGGGAAGTGGAGCAGTCAGAACACGAACGTTTGCCCAAATCTTGACACGTGTAAGACAAGGATTTAGCTATTTGAGCCATCACGTGAGGTCCTAGGATGGAGATTTTATAGAGGATGAAATGAGACGTCACATGGTTTAACTGTTCACAGCTTTAGTTTGATCATTTTCCCAGATCAGTGTAATGTGTAACACACAAGATATTTAATGTCTTCGAGGTTAATTGACTATGTCATGGGTTATGTTGGGCTAAAGATATCCAGATTTTTAATTTTTTATGTTTTTGAAAAAAAAGAATTGTAGGAAAGAGTGAGGTTCTTGTTTCTGTTATGGTTTAAACAATGTGGTTATTTGAAGGAATTGCAGATAGTTGAGAGAAAGAAAAGAATAACATCTCTTAGGTGGGAGGAAGTGAAGTGAGGGCATAGAATGGTATAAGATCTTAAAGAAAAACAAGAGTTTTCTGAGGAAAGTTTCTTAACCCTTAAGTGGTCAGTCGTCTTGCCTCTACTCCTATCCTCTCAAATTTAACCATATCAGTATGCTATTAAAATATATTTTATTTCCCATTTACAAAACTTGAGGCGAGAAGTGTGCCCAGTATGTTCTAGAGAAGCAAATGAGCAAGGTTGGAGAACTATCCAGAGAGGAGGCTGGCTCAGAGAGAGCCCTGGGGGTATTGGTACCAGGATGCTGGCTTTTAGGATGAAGCAAAGGCGATACCACTAATGGTACCACTAATGGTGATCATGTCATCTGATTTATATCTTAAAAAGGTCCAGATTACAGGACAGGGAGCATGGCTACAGGGACACCTGTAAGAAGGCATTAGTTGATTCATCTAGGTAATAGCAGCAAAGAAGTGATCACATTTTTTTTTTGTTGTTTTGTTTTGTTTTTAAAGATTTTATTATTATTGGAAAGCCAGATTACAGAGAGGAGGAGAGACAGAGAGGAAGATCTTCCATCCGATGTTTCACTCCTCAAGTGAGCGCAACGGCCGGTGCTGTGCTGATCCGAAGCCGGGAACCTGGAACCTCCTCCAGGTCTCCCACAAGGGTGCAGGGTCCCAATGGATTGGGCCGTCCTCAACTGCTTTCCCAGGCCACAAGCAGGGAGCTGGATGGGAAGTGGAGCTGCTGGGATTAGAACCGGCACCCATATGGGCTCCCGGGGCGTTCAAGGCGAGGACTTTAGCTGCTAGGCCAAGCCGCCGGGCCCCAGAAGTGATTACATTTTTAAGGTTCATTCAGTAGGATTTCCCATGGACTGGATGTGAGATTAGGGTAGAGAATTTAGCATGATTGAAGATTTTAAGCCTGAATGAGGTAAAGTTTTCAGAGGCCACTTTCTAAAGGATGAAAGGTTTTGGACAAATATAGTGAGATTAGAAAGTTCAGTTTGTGAGGCCAGCAGTGTGGCACACAAGTTAACTCACCACCTGTGATACCGGCATCTCCTATGGGTACCAGCTGCTGTGCTTTGAATCCAGCTCTCTTGCTTACATACCTGGGAAAGAAAGCTTTGGAACATGGCGCAAGTCCTTGGGCCTCTGTACCCATGTGAGAGACCCAGATAGCATTCTAAGCTCCTGGCTTTGGATTGCCCCCCCCCACCCCCCCGCCTATTGTGGCCATTTGAGGAATAAACCAGTGAACAAAAAAATCTCTCAGTCCCTCTCCTCCTTTCTCTGGAAGTCCACTTGCAAATAAGTAGCTCCTCAAAAGAGTTCAGTTTTGGGCTTGTGGATTTGTGATGCCTGTTAGACATGAAGAGAGGAGATGATGGAGACTGGATATACAAGATGATTTGGGGGAAAGTCTGCCTCAAGTTCAGGGGTTTATCTGCATTTCATGATGTGTGAAACTACAAGAAGGCTGTGGCTTCCAGAACTCAGGTGTGAAGGAAAGGGAGAGAGGAGAAGTGAGCACGTGAAGGAAGACAAGCAAAAAACAGGAGCTGGCCCAGTGCGGTAGCCTAGTGGCTTAATTCCTCGCCTTGAACACATCAGGATCCCATGTGGGTGCCGGCTCATGTCCCAGTGGCCCCGCTTCTCATCCAGCTTCCTGCTTGTGGCCTGGGGAAGCAGTAGAGAATGGCCCAAAGCCTTTGACCTGCACCCACGTGGGAGACCTGAAAGAGGCTCCAGGCTCCTGGCTTTGGATCTGCTAAGCTCCAGCTGCTGCAGCCCTTGGGGAGTGAGCCAGGAGATAGAGCTTCCTTTCTGTCTCTCCTCCTCTCTGTATATCTGACTTTCCAATTAAAAAAAAACTTAAAATAAATAAATAAATAAAAAAACAAAAAGGAGCTGAGAGGGCTCAAGGCCGTAGCCTAGCGGCTAAATCCTCACCTTGCACATGCCGGCATCCCATATGGGCACGGGTTTGTGTCCCAGCTGCTCCGCTTCCAATCCAGCTCCCTGCATGTGGCTTGGGAAGGCAGCCCAAAGGCCTTGGGACCCTGCACCTGTGTGGGAGACCCAGATGCTGAGCAAAGGCAGCTGAGGGGAGCCAGAAGAATGTGCTTCTAGACACCAAGCAGAAGGTACCTGAGTCCCCGTGTCAGTCAGTGCTGGGTAGGGCACGTGCAGCTCAGCCAGTGCTGCTCACAGCAAGGAATGTCAGAAGTGAGACACTCATATTCACTGCTGTGGACGGTGGGGTGATCCTGGGGAGGAGCTTTGATGAAGTGAATTGCATGCGGGGAAAGCCAGTGGGTCTGGTTCAAGAGCGAATGGCAGCTTAGGGCATATTCTTGCCTTAAAAGTCGAACCTTCAATATATTTGGGGATGGAATCTTATGAGTAGAATTTATTTCTGAAAACAAACACAGCAAAACGTTCATAGTTACTGAATCTGGATTATTTGGAGTTTAATTCTACTTTAGGATGCATTAGACAGTTTTCAGAATTTTGAAAATAGGGGAAAATGTAAGGCGAAATAGAAATAAATTTTTTACTAGACAAATTTGGCTATAAACAAGACTGGAAAAACAAGACAAGTAGCTTGAAGAGATGGGTTGGGTGAAGCAGCGCTGTGGTGTAGTGGGTAAAACCACCATCTGTAGGAGTGCTGCTTCATGTTCTTGCTCTACTTCTGATCCAGCTGCCTGCTGATGTGTCTGGGAAGGCAGTGGAGGATGTCTCCAGTGCTTGGGCCTCTGCGCGGAGTCCGGATGAAGCTTCCAGCTCCTGACTTCAGGCTTGGCCCACTTCTGGCTATCACAGACATTTAAGGAGTGAACCAGTAGATGGAAAATCTCTCTCTTACTGCCTTTCACATAAAGAAGTCTTTTTGTTACTGTCATTTTGTTGTTTTTAAAGACGTAAGGAGAAATCTTCCGCACACACTCCCGAAGCAGTTGCAACGATTGAAACTGAGCTGATCTGTAGCCAGGAGGCAGGAGCAGCTTCTGGGTCTCCCACATAGGTGCAGGGTCCCGAAGCTTTGAGCCATCCTCCTCTGCTTTCCCAAGCCACAAGTAAGGAGCAGGATTGGAAGTGAAGCTGCTAGGATATGAACCAGCGCCCATAAGGAATCCCAGCACATGAAAGGGAGGACTTTAGCCACTAGGCTACAGTACTGAGCCCTAAAATGTATAAATCTTAAAGAAGTGGGGGGAGGCAAATTCTTTAGACTACGTTCTCAAAGATTCACCATGACTACCATCTTCCAAATCATTCACCCAAATTCATGATCCACAAAACTCACATGAAATAATAAACATGTATTTTCTTAGTTTCTAAGCTTGAAGTAAACAATGTAACTCAAAAAATTATTACAATAGATGTATTCCATCCCTTTACACATATCCAAGACCCTTTCATTCACCTATATTTTTTCCTCTCTATTGAATGCTGCCATTAAGAAAACAGTGCAGGGGCCTGGCATGGTGGCCTAGCGACGGAAGTCATCGGCTTAAACACGCCAGCATGCCATATGGGCAGCTCCACTTCCCATCCAACTCCCTGCCTGTGGCCAGGGAAAGCAGTCAAGGACATCCCAAAGCCTTGGGACCCTGCACCCACGTGAGAGACCTGGAGGAGGAGGTCCCTGGCTCCTGGCATCAGATGGGCACAGCATTGGCCATTGCGGTCACTTGGGGACTGAAGATCTTCCTCTCTGTCTCTCCTCCTCTCTGTGTATCTGACTTTGCAGTAGAAAAATAAAATAAAATCTTAAAAAGAAAAAAAGGACAGTGCAGACTTTGTGGCACAGAATGTTAAGCCACTGCCTATGACAGGCAACCTATATGGGTACCAGTTTGCATCCCAGCTGCTCCACTTCTAATACAGCTCCATGTTAATATAGGAGATCTGGAGGAAGCTGCTCTCTGTTTCTCCTTCTCTTTGTATATCTCACTTTCTGATTAAAGAAAAAGAATTATTCAAAGATTTATTTTTATTGCAAAATCAGATATACAGAGAGGAGAGACAGAAGGAGATCTGTCCATTGATTCATTCCCCAGTGGCCGCAACGGCCAGAGTTGCACTGATCCAAAACCAGAAGGCAAGAGCTTCTTTTGTGTCTTTTATGCAGGTACAGCATCCCAAGGCTTTGGGCCGTCCTCAAGTGCTTTTCCATAAGCAGGGAGCTAGGTGGGAAGTGGGGCAGCCGGGCTCAAAAATAAATAATTTTTTTATAAGATTAATTTATTTTTATTGGAAAGGCAGATATACAGAGAGAAGGAGAGACAGAGAGGAAGATCTTCTGTCTGATGATTTACTCCCCAAGCAGCTGCAACAGCTGCAGCTGACATCCGAAGCCAGGAGCACAGACCCTCTTCTGGGTCTCCCATGTGGGTGCAGGGTTCCAAGGCTTTGGCCTGGCCTCAACTGCTTTCCCAGGCCGCAAGCTGGGCTGCTGGGATTAGAACTGGCTTCCATATGGGATCCTGGTGCATTCAAAGCGAGGACATTAGCTGCTAGGTCATGGTGTTGGGCCCAAAAATAAACAAATCTGAAAAAAAAAAAAACACTTATTAATTTTCATTTGAAAGGTAAATTTATCTATAGAAATACAAAGGATCTTCCTTCGGCTGGTTTACTCCTCAAATGGGCACAGTGGAGTTCTGGGATGCAAGAACTGAGCCATTCTCAGCTGCTTTTCCAGGCCATAAACAGGAAACTGAATCAGAAGTGGAGTTGCTGGGGCATAAACTGACACCCATATGGAATGCCAGTGCCACAGGTGGAGGATTAATGTGCAACACCAACACACCAGCCCCAGGTCATAGGCTTTGCTGAGACTGGAGAGTCTGCTTCTAAGACAACTGATGGACATGAGCAGCAGGACACTGCTGCCCTGTGCTGGAAGCCTTCGTTCCTTGTCCTAACAGCATCTCCATGGGGCTGCTCAGAGTATCCCTAGGACTTCATGGCCACTGACGTCCTCCAGAGCAAGTGGTCCCAGAGAGGCAGACACAACCTTAAATGGAGAATCTGTGTTTTTTAGTCATAAAAGTCAACACCCAGGCCTGACTGTTAGGGGATGCTGCCCAGGGTTCAGCGTGGAGCTGGAGGAACGGCGCTATGGATTCAGTGGCATGCTCTATTAGACTGTTGTGTTTCTGATCCAGCTTCCTGTTAATGCTCCTCAAAAGGCAGTAGGTAATAGTGCAGGTTCTCAGGCCCCTGACATCCCTGTGAGAGACCTCAGTGGAATTCCTGGCTTCAGCTCGGTCCAGCCTTTGCCATTATGACTGTTTGGGGAATGAACAAATCATCAAATGGAAGGTCACTCTCTGCATCTCTGTTACTCTGCCTTTCAAATAAATAAAACTGGGAATTGAGGTAACATGCTCAGAATGATAAGGAATTAAGTTGTTATATTTCTTAGAAGTAGTTGAAATTTGACCAAAAAAAAATTTTTTTAAATATTCACAAGGCTGCTTTATCTAAAATGTCTTATACTGTCTGCGGTTTGTTTTCTCCTGCTTAGGGTCAATGAAAACTATTCTAGGAGATCAACGTAAACAAATGCTCCAAAAATACAAAGAAGAAAAACAGCTTCAAAAATTGAAAGAGCAGAGAGAGAAAGCTAAACGAGGAGTATTTAAAGTAGGTCTTTATAGACCTGTTAACCCTGGTTTTCTTTCATCAAATCAGAGTGCTATGAAAACTGAGCCAAAAAAGGTAAATTTAATATCTTAATATAAAGGAAGTGTATTTTATCTGGAATTTTCTGTAAGAGAAAATGAAAATAATTGCTGTCTCTTAGTCCTTATCTGCACTTAACTAGTTGGTAAGACCTGGAGATGGCAATGGTCGCGTAGAAGGTGAAAATCCAGTTTCTAGAAAGAGCTATAAGTAGAATAGGTAAACCAGGATCAGTGCACTGGGTCAATTTGAAAGGAAAGAAATTCTTTTAAGGCATGTTAAGGACTAATATAGGGGAACAAGAAGGCAGGGATGAGATGATTTTAAAGCAATTAGTGTGAGCAGTTACACAAATTGTGCTACTACTAAAAGCCATGTGGAAGGTAAAACACAATTGTTAAGTGCATTTTTTTTTTTTTTTTTGAGGTATCTTAGGAGGTTTATTCCAATGGGGCAGGAACAGGTTAGAGGTGGTGGAGATAAGGAAAGAAGAGGAGATAAGAGAGAGGGAGGGGAGAGACTAGAGAGAGAGGAAAGACAGAAGAGGAGATGAGAGAGAGGGGGGAGAGACCAGAGAGCCAGCCGCACCTGGGGGGGCCTTTTGTCTGCCAGGTGTAGAGGGCCGGGAAGTGCATGTTAATAGCCTTTTATCCTCCCAGCTTTTGGGGAACATTTAGATAACGGGCAATTGAGAATAAAAATGGGAAAGCAGGATGGGGTAGATGCTATGTAGATATCTAGGATACAGTATTAGCAGTGTGGTTCTTGGGTTTAATCTGTAGGTCTTAATGGCAGGAGAACTGAAAGCAGAGGAAGGGAAAGGAGGGGTCATCTGAAAAGTAGGAACAGGTCTTGGGGTCTAAGGAGGAAATGGGAACAGAGGCAGGCAGATTGGATCTTATGTGGGCACTGGTGCTTGCTTTAGGAGATGTGTAACATTTTTTTTAATACGTTGAAAAAAATCTCATTGGTAGTATTAAAGTTCTTTAAAAAGTTTGTGGGGGCCTGGCGGCATGGCCTAGTGGCTAAAGTCCTCCCTTGAAAGCCCCGGGATCCCATATGGGCGCCAATTCTAATCCCGGCAGCTCCACTTCCCATCCAGCTCCCTGCTTGTGGCCTGGGAAAGCAGTTGAGGACGGCCCAAAGCCTTGGGACCCTGCACCTGCGTGGGAGACCCGGAAGAGGTTCCTGGTCCCGGCATCAGATTGGCGCTTACCGGCCCGTTGCGGCTCACTTGGGGAGTGAAACATCGGATGGAAGATCTTCCTCTCTGTCTCTCCTCCTCTCTGTATATCCAGCTTTCCAATAACAATTAAAAAAAAAAAATCTTTAAAAAAAAAAGTTTGTGGAAAACAGGTTATGAGGAAACGGCATGGATTGCAAATTTTTTTTGAATCAAGGTAAATCTATATGTAAGTTTATTTATTTTTCTTCATGGGTTTTTAAATGCACCGTCATAGCTTTTCCTGCCTTAAAGAAAGAATTAATAATAATAGACCTAAGTATTTCCCACTTTTTTAAGTTTCATGAATCTCCATTGATTTGATGATCTTTAATTGTTTACTTTGCAAATGACCTTAGGATAATTTAGTAGAGACAAAGCCAATAGAAAATACTTCATGGACAGAAAGCTATACATTTGTTCTACCTGATAAAGGAGGGAGAGGTGGTTTGCATCTGGCAGGAAAAGTAAGGAAGGCCTCTTGGAAGGGTTAGAATTAGGCTGACTCTTCGAGAATATGTAGGGTGCCGATCGTTCCGCGAACAGCTATTTAAAAGCTGCATACAGCTTTAAACAACTACAAGTGGGAGGAAAGAGTCATGATTCTGTTAATTATCAGATTCTGTGAGATTATTTTTTCTGATTTGGTAAGCATGTGTACTTTTTTTTTTTTAAAGATTTATTTTATTACAGCCAGATATACACAGAGGAGGAGAGACAGAGAGGAAGATCTTCCGTCCTATGTTTCACTCCCCAAGTGAGCCGCAACGGGCCGGTGCTGCGCCAATCTGATACCGGGAACCTGGAACCTCTTCCGGGTCTCCCACGCGGGTGCAGGGTCCCAGGCCACAAGCAGGGAGCTGGATGGGAAGTGGAGCTGCCGGGATTAGAACCGGCGCCCATATGGGATCCCAGGGCATTCAAGGCGAGGACTTTAGCCGCTAGGCCACGCCGCCGGGCCCAAGTGTGTGTACTGTTACGTGGTTTCTTTAGCACTGGATTTTCACTGAAATTTGGACACGCAAATGGTCTGTGATCTAGAGAAGTCTAAAAAATATTATCAGTTGGAAGACTATCTTATCACATTTTACTCCGTCTTGTTAAAATTTCCCCATATTTTGTGAAGAATTCTTTAATTTCCTGTTGATAATGGATGAGAACTTAATCATGAGATGTGAAAACAAGTATTAAAACTAGAAAAGTCTTCATTGCCATTCTGTAAAATAAAATGCATATCTACCTTATTTTCATAGCTAAGTATGTTAATGAGAATTCTAATACCTGAAATTTTTTCTCACTAAAAATTTTTTAAAATTTATTTATTTTTTAAAGTATTTTTTGACAATCTTTACATAGTTAATTATGGTAAAAAGGTTCAAGCGCTATAGGGAAGTGGGTAAGACTATTATTCCCATCTTGTTTCCTTGCTGCTTAAAGGGGGGTATTAAGGGAGAAGGCCCAATCACTAAAAATTTTTTGAATCTGTTAATTTTTTTTTTAAAGATTTTATTATTATTATTGGAAAGCTGGATATACAGAGAGGGGGAGAGACAGAGAGGAAGATCTTCCATCCGATGTTTCACTCCCCAAGTGAGCTGCAATGGGCCGGTACGCGCCAATCCGATGCCGGGACCAGGAACCTCTTCCGGGTCTCCCTCCCGGGTGCAGGGTCCCAAAGCTTTGGGCTGTCCTCAACTGCTTTCCCAGGCCACAAGCAGGGAGCTGGATGGGAAGTGGAGCTGCCAGGATTAGAACTGGCACCCATATGGGATCCCGGGGCTTTCAAGGGAGGACTTTAGCCACTAGGCCACGCCCCTGGGCCCCCCAGGGTTTATTTTTTAACTAGACGGTTATGGAGAAGGAAAGAGTGCTCAATTTCCCACCTGCTAGTTCATCCTCTAAATGATCATAAAGGCCAGGGGTACGCCAGACTGAAATCAAGAGCCAGGAACATCCTCCAGATCTCCCACATGGGTGGTAACCCCAACACTTGAGGCATCTTCTAAAGCTTTTCCAGAGCCCCTAGCATGGCACTGAGTCAGAAGTGGGGCAGCCAGGACATGAACCAGTGCCCATATGGGATGCTGGCATTGCAGACTGTGGCTTTACCTCCTATGTTTTTGCCATACACCAGCCCTGAAAGGCAGAGCAATAAAATGGGAGGGAGAGCTCTTAGATTCACTGGATCACTCTTAAAATGGCTGGAAGAGCCCAGTCTGGGCCTGGCCAGGCCAAGAACTTAGAAAAAAGAGGAAGTTAAGTAGACAATGTGTCTTTGCCATAAAGGATTAAGGATGAAGTTTAGCTTTAAAATTGGAACTTTAGGGCTGGTGTTGTGCTGTGGTGCATTGAACCACTCTGTGACTGTCTGGCTCCCTACTGATGTCCTGGGAGGGCAGTGAAGATAGCCCAAGTACTTAAGGCCCTATGCCCTCATGGAACCCAAAGGGAGTTCTGGCTCCCAGCTTCGGCTTCTCCCATCCCCAACCATGTGACCATCTGGGAATGAACTAGCAGACTTACGGTAGCTAATTGCCCTACTTTGTGTAAATAGGTAAAATACAAATAAAATGGGAAACGTAGTTTCATAATGAGACTTAGAAGTAAACTTTTGCCAGTTATCTTTAAACTTTGTCTGCTTTTGATTGTTTTAAGGCTGTTCCACCTTTGCGAATACCAAGGTTAAAGGCAAAAGACGAGATGGAGCAGCCTAAGGTATAGTTGATAATAATTGTTACTAAAATGACAAAATGTCCATTTTTTTTTCAGAGTAAGTAAATTCACTACTAATGTCAGCTCAAACATAGTGACTAATTTACTAGAGTTACCAAAGTCAGTCAGTTTTCACTTAAAATATTCTTTGTTCAAAAATCCTTTGAGGTCTATACCAAACTTTGTGCCACATTCTTTTGTTTATTGGGCTACTATCAGCATTCCTTGTTGTTTGCATTAAAAGTATGTGGGGTTCAGTGAGCAGGGTGGAGGCTGGCACCATGACGCAGTAGGTTAAGCCTCTACCTGTGCTGCCAGCATCCTATATGGACACTGGTTCAAGTCCCAACTGCTCTACTTCGAATCTACTCCCTGCACCCATGTAGAAGACACAGAAAAAATCTGTGGCTTTGGACTAGCCCATTCTAGCTATTGCAGCTATTTGGGGAGTGAACCAGTGAATGGAAGATTCCTCTGTCTCCCTCTCTCTCTAACTGCCTTTCAAATAAATAAATGAATCCTTATAAAAAATAAGGTCTTCAAAATACTCCTAGTAAGAGTTATGAAGTTAACTGAAAGTGAAGTTGCCACAGGGAGTAGTAAGCTTTATGAAACAAAGGAAGGTAAGTTTCATAAAGATTCAATAGACTTTGAGTCATGTTTCTGACACTATTTTTTTTGGGTAAACCGAACAACCAAAATTGCCTGTCTTAATTTCATGTAAGTTAAGCAGTGTTAGACAGGTATAAGTAGTATCTTGGGATATTAGCATTTTGTAGATTCTAGGATTCTAGAAAAAGAATAATAAGAAATTTTTAGGAGAGCTTCAAAATTTTATGGAAAATGTATATTATGAATAAGCTATGAATTAAAAAAAATTGTGCCAGAATTAATTTACCCTTTTGTAAATGTTTATTTATTTACTGTAAGTTTATATGTTTAATGATGTTTACATAGTTGGTTAGGGTGAGAAGGGTTGAGAATTAGGAGAAAGTGAATGAGACCATTGCTTCCAAATTTTCTTTTTCTTCTTCCTGCATCTGGGGGAAGTGGGGAGATAAGTAAAGAGGTCTATTTATTTTTATTTTTTTAAATTTTTTTTAAACATTTTATTATTGCTATCATTTTATGATACTGCTCCATATTGCCTTATCCCCTCCCCATTTCCCTCCCCCCCCACCTAGTTCCTCTTTATCATTACTGACATATAGTTCTTCATCCTCAGTCATATGTCCATCATTGCGGGCACGGAAAATGGCAGAGAGTCCAGAATCCTATTGTCAAGATAGAGTAAACAGTTTCATTGCAACTCCATCTTTGTCTGGAAATAGAGATGCATACCACACTACATCCTCACATCTGGATGTCAGTCTCCATTTCACAGCTACTGTACATCCCCTCAAATGAAAAGGCATGATACTAAATCAACAATAGAAAGAAAAATAGAAATTTACAATGCCATGAAGTTAAATGACATGTTATTAGGTATGACAGTTTCCATTACACAACTACTGTACATCACTTTAAATGAAAAGTCATGAAACAAAATCAACAATAGAAAGAAAAATAGAAATTTACCATGCCCTTAAGTTAAATGACATGTTACTAAATATGACAGTCTCCATTACACAGCTACTATACATCCCCTTAAATGAAGAACCACAAAACAAAATCAACATCCGGGAGAAAAAAATTAACAACACCAAGAAATTAAATACCGTGCTGTAATGTGTAGCTGAAGAAATGAAAATCAATAACCTTCTTGAAGAAAATGATGCCACTGCATGATCTACGAGTCATTGAATGATTTAATCAGAAGAAAGTGTTTTGAAGAGATGAAACTAACAGAAAACAAAAAATACATGTGATATAGTTTCCGCTGATCTTTGTTGAAATGTGTCTCCTCTAGACAATAATCAGATGGTTTTTTTTTTTTAATCCAGTCTACTAGTCTAGGACGTTTGATTGAGCTTAAGCCAATTATTTTCAGGGTTAATATGTATGGGTGATACTTTGGCCCTGTCATTTTAGGAATGGGTTGTTCATTGGTTTAGTCTTCTGTTGTCATTTTACTGGTCTGTTCTTCCCGTTTGCCTTTGGCTTTGGTAGGTGCTATTCCTCTTCTCTGTGAAAGAGAACATCTTGAAGTATCATTTGTAGAGCAGATTTGGAAGAGGCAAATTCTTTTAACTTTTCTTTACCGTGGAAGAATTTTATTTCATTTTCAAAGACGAAAGAAAGCTTTGCTGAATATGTTATCCTAGGTCGACAATTTTTTTCTTTTAGATTCTGGAATATGTCACTCCATTCTCTTCTGGCCTGTAGAGTTTCCTGTGAGAGATCTCCTGTGAGTTTAATTGGCATTCCTTTATATGTCAATTGATTTTTTTCACATGCACATTTAAGGATCTTTTCCTTATGTTCAATTGAAGAGAGCTTGATGATCGTATGTCTTGGTGAAGATCGCTTTTGATCAAGCCTGTTGGGAGTTCTGTACCCCTCCTGGATCTTGTTTCCCAATTCTTTCTCCAGATTAGGGAAATTTTCCTTTATTATTTCATTAAATACATTTGCTAACTCAGCTTCTCTTTCTGCACCTTCTGGGACTCCCATAACTCTTATATTAGGCCTCTTAATAGTGTCTTTCAATTCTTGAATACTTTTTTTGGCCTGATCCAGCTCTGCTTCCAGCTTTTTGTTCGCTTCCCCTCTTATGATAGGAAATACCTTCCAATTCTGAGATTCTTTCTTCTGCTTGCTTCATTCTCTTTTGGAGACTCTCCACTATACTTTTAATTTGCTCTACTGTGTTTTTCATTTCTGATATACCAGCCTTGATTTGCTTTGTTGCTTCCTTAAATTCTTTGAACTCTTGCATGAGCTTCTCATTTTTTTTTTAAAGATTTATTCATTTTATTACAGCCAGATATACACAGAGGAGGAGAGACAGAGAGGAAGATCTTCCGTCCTATGTTTCACTCCCCAAGTGAGCGCAACGGCCGGTGCTGTGCTGATCCGAAGCCGGGAACCTGGAACCTCTTCCGGGTCTCCCACATGGGTGCAGGGTCCCAATGCATTGGGCCGTCCTCAACTGCTTTCCCAGGCCACAAGCAGGGAGCTGGATGGGAAGTGGAGCTGCCGGGATTAGAACCGGCGCCCATATGGGATGCCAGGGCATTCAAGGCGAGGACTTTAGCCGCCAGGCCATGCCGCCGGGCCCGAGCTTCTCATTTTTGATCAGAATCTTTAAAATGAGTCTTAAGGATTCTGTGTCCCCCATTTTCTCGATGTCTTTCTCAGTTAACTCTGAGGTTGGCATAGGGTTTTGCTCCTTTGCAGGGGAGTTTTCAGGAATATTCCTTGTCCCTTTGTCTCTTCTTTTGCTCTTGGTCATTGTACTTCTGGTTAGCAGAGTCTTCTCCTTGGGGCAGGTTTCTAAGCTGTGTCACCCACAGGTCTATAGTTTAATTTTACTTATTGTGGTGGGTACATAGCGGTTTGCTTGCAGCCACTTGTGCCACAACCTCCAGCAAGTTCCAGGTCTGGGTTCTTATGTCAGATTTCCACCGTGGTCTCCACAGCCCAGCTCTTGCCTCACCATTCTCCACCTCCTGTGATACCGTGCTGAGGCTGCACCGTTGTCTCTGCAACCTTTTCCCACTTCTGGTTGGAGCAGGTCCCAGGATTAGAGAGACACCAGGTGTCCTATATAATTAGGTTGTTGGTGGTGCTGATTTTGTCTGAACCTGTTGGACGTTAGGTCTGGGTGCCACACAGACCTATTTTGACCTGTACGATGCCACAGTCAGTATTATTTTCCTGCAGGACCAGTGCCATCCACTGACGTCAGCGAGTTTTCATGAGCTCAGCACATGCGCAGTTCACTGTTGTTCCCTGCAGTCCTAAAGCTATTGCCACAGTGCGCAAAATGGCGCCTGACGTAGCACCACTACAGTTCTTGACCTGCTGGCTGTCAGATCCGAGGGCTACCCAGACCTGTCCCGGGTGGAACCCGCAGAATGCCACGTTATTGCAGTTCACTGAGTCAGAAATGAGCTCACTCCCAGCTCAGTGCATGCTCCGTCCTTTCCCTTGCCCTTTCCTCCTTACACAAAATGGCACCCAATTCAGCTTAAGGGGGCTTACTGGGCTGTGAAATCCACCCTGTTCTCACATTGCCCATCTGAGATCTGCTGCTCTGTCTCTGCTCCTGGTCAAATCAAACGGACCAGCAGGATGGACAGTTTTTTGTCTGGGTTTACCTCCCAAGCTCCCAGTGAAAGTCCCTTCCCACCTGGTTGCTGGTGGAGTTCTGGCTGCTGGTAGAGTTTAGATCGCTGTGCTGGAGTATCAGTCTCTGCAACACCACATTGCTGTGCCCGCTGCTTTTCTGTGTCTGTCAGTCTCCAGGTACCCCTCTGCTGTTGTTCTGTCCCCTCCTCTTTCCTGAAATATGTCCTCTCTGCTTAATCCTGATTAAATGTTTTTCTGTCCGTTTAAACGTGTCCTCACCCTATTCCGCCATCTTGATTCTCCTCGTCTATTTATTTTTAATTGAAAGACAGATTTATAGAGAGAGTAAGAGAGACAAAGAAAGATCATTCATCCAGCAACTCACTCTCCAAATAGCTGCAGTCTCCAGAGCTGGGCTGATTTGAAGACAGGAGCTAGTAGCTTCTCTGCATTGCCCACATGTGTCCGGCGGGGTCTAGGACTTGGTCCATCCTTCATTGCTTTCCCAGACCATTATCAGGGAGCTAGATCAGAAGTGAGGCAGCCTGTATGGAATACAGGCACTTCAGCTGAAGGATTAATGCTACACCACCATGGCAGCCTCTATCTTTTAATCTCATTTCCCATGAACTTTTTGAAGTACCTTTGGTGTAATGGAAGATGTATTTATTTATTTCATTCTATTTGGATACATGTGTTTTTGTTGTTCTTCATAATTATCAGTTTAGATGTGGGGTCAGTTTACAAATAAAAAAATGTGATAATTTGATTGTACAATTGTGTCACATGGTAACTCATTTCTTTATTAGATTGCTAATGGCAGTATTGCTCGGGCTGTTCAACCTGGTCAAAAGCCTGCTTCTGAAAAGAAAGTGCTGGACAAAGAGCGAGCAGGTAGGAGTAATAGCAATTATTTTTATAAATGCTAATGTTACCACAATAGTAACTTTGCAATTACAAAGAGCTTTTGTGTTTCCCCCCAGTTGTGCGGCCTGCCCTGCCCACATCAGTGAGGATGACACGGTCAGCCACTCGAGCAGCAAACCAGGTTGTCAAAACAGTCTCGGCCACCACAAGAAAGCCAGGTGCAAGAGCCACTAATGGTAAGAACTTTCCTTTGATCAGCGTCTCAACCAGAATGTTTGAGTCTTGAGGGGGATTTTTATGTTTTTAAAAATCAGTACAAACTTCATAGAATAAGAGTAGAAGAGGATGGACCTAGCGGTGTAGCCTAGTGGCTAAAGTCCTTGCCTTGAACGCACCAGGATCCCATATGGGCGCCGGTTCTAATCCCGACAGCTCCACTTCCCATCCAGCTCCCTGCTTGTGGCCTGGGAAGGCAGTCGAGGACGGCCCAATGCATTGGGACACTGCACCTGCATGGTTCCTGGTTCCCGGCTTTGGATTGGCGCAGCACCGGCCGTTGTGATCACTTGGGGAGTGAAACATCAGATGGAAGATCTTCCTCTCTGTCTCTCCTCCTCCCTGTATATCTCACTTTGTAATGATAAATAAATCTTTTTTTTTTCTAATTTTATTATTATTGGAAAGCCGGATCCCGGGGCATTCAAGGTGAGGACTTTAGCCGCTAGGCCACGCCGCTGGGCCCAAAATAAATAAATCTTTAAAAAAAAAAAGAGTGGAAAAGGAGGAGGGTTCTTCATGTAAGTTCTATGCCCTGGCATCTGGGTGGAGTTGGGTGAATACACAGATAATGGAACCACCACCCTTCCTATAAGGAGTGCTTCATAGTGACATATAAATTCATTTGCAGCAAAGCAGTGTAGCCACTAAAAATAATGTAAAAAAGAACACTTGATGACAGGACTCAGGTATACTAAAGGAAAAATATCGTCAAATTGTGAACGGTTCAGTCACATTTTTAAAAATAGTAAATGAATGTGTGAAACAGGCATGGGAAAAGACTTAAACATACCATGAAATATCAACTGAGTATTAGAATCTTGGATGACATGTATATAAGTATTAGTTGCTTTTATTGTGGTTTTTTTGTGTGTGCTATTCTCTGCTAATGTGTAATTACTTTTTACTTTCTGTTAAAAGAAAAAAAGGTAAAACACCATTTTGTTTTGAAAATGAAACAATACTTTGCCTGAACTGCAAAGCTTTTTGTTTTGTTTTTTTTGGAAGTCAGAGTTAGGGAGAGACGAAAAGATAGATCATCCATATGCTGGTTCACTCTCCAGATGGCCACAGCTACCAGTGCTGGGCAAGGCCGAAGCCAAAACCCAGCAGCCTGCTTTATCTGCTTTCCCATATATAAGGCAGGGGCCCTAACGCTGCAGTCATCTTGTGCTGCTTTGCCCAGGTCATTAACAGGTGGAACATCTGGGACATGAACCAGCTCCCATGCGGGATGCTGGTTTGCGGGCTGCAGCTTTACCTGCTGTGCCAGAATGCTGGCTCCATACATTTAGTTTTTACCCCATTTTATAACATAAAATCCTAAAAGTCCTTTAAGACATGTATTTCTGTTGCTGCCCTTTTTTTTTTAAAGATTTATTTTTATTACAAAGTCAGATATACAGAGAGGAGGAGAGACAGAGAGGAAGATCTTCCGTCCGATGTTTCACTCCTCAAGTGAGCACAACGGCCGGTTCTGTACCGATCCGAAGCCAGGAACCAGGAACCTCTTCCGGGTCTCCCACACGGGTGCAGGGTCCCAATGCGTTGGGCCGTCCTCGACTGCTTTCCCAGGCCACAAGCAGGGAGCTGGATGGGAAGTGGAGCTGCCGGGATTAGAACCGGCGCCCATATGGGATCCCGGGGCGTTCAGGTGAGGACTTTAGCTGCTAGGCCACGCCGCCGGGCCCCGATGCTGCCCTTTCTTTACAAATTACTAATGCCTTCAAATCAACATTTCTGTCTAGTCTGACTGCATATTTATTTTACTTTTGTTTTAGATAATGAACCAGAAAAAAAAGCACCAATTAAAGGAAGACCTGCTAAAAGTACAGAAACAAACCCTGGCACGGTAGAGTATAAACATCTTTTTCTGTATGTTTTAAGAATCTCATGTTGAAATTAAGCATGCAAATTTCAGGAAGCTAGCTTAACTTGCCTGTTAAAACTTCTTGAGCCATAAGGAAATGTTAAAAGAATTTATTATTGTCCTGCACCTTTTTTTTTGGGGGGGGCGGGGAGAGGATATCTGATTCTCAGATTCTCAGAGCTTTATTAATAGTGAAAGTATAATATTGTTAGCCAAAAGCAGTTGGAGGAAAAATGCAAAGTATAGCCAAAATAAGCTTTTATGTGGCAGTCTGCTGATAGGGTAAAGAATGGTAACATGTAGACATTGGAATAAATTAGACTTGAATTTGAATATTATCTCTCCTTATGTTTAGATGTGTAAGTAAGAACAAGCTATGCAATTCAGATTTTTTCCCCCGGCTCTAATACGGAATAGTATAAATCAAATTACCTCGCACTAGATCCTCAAAAAAAGAGATATTGTTCTGAGGACCCATTCCCTTAGTCTGCATTATTGACAGTCCTTATCCAAATTGGAAAATGTGGGAAAATGCCGTTAAAGTTTTGGTATTCTCAGTTCCAGTACTGACCAGCTACTCTGTTCTGTGTTAGTTTGTAGTGTTTGCTGTTTAAGACAGTGCTGGGGGAGTTAATTATGTGCAATAACAATTTACTACAGTGTGATTATGCTTCAAAAATATTACAACAAAGAGTAAAAGTCTTAGAATTTGCTAAATATCAATAATAGGTCATCCAAAGGAGACAGTAGAAGGTGACTCTTGAAGCCAGCTAGACCTCAGGGCTCCTTCCCTGGAGATCAGTCTCCCTTCAGGATTATCATTTTTATGTTCGCTGCCAAACTGGCTTCAGGAACAGTGTTATCACTTCAGCTCTTGTCCAAGTTGAAATACCTTGATCTGAATTCATATCATTAATAAGCAGCAACTTAGATGTCTCTAAAAATGCGTTTCAAAGCCAGGTGACAATGGTCTTGACTTGAAAAACATGCTTCATTTTTATGTGCTTCATCTTACTGTGTCACATTGAAAAGCACCACTCTTTTGATAAGATTATTTTTAGGGCTGGCCCATGATAATAGTAGACATCCAGTAAATATTAGATTTGTGATTCTCAAGGTATTATAATTATCAGCATAAAAGATTGATTTGTTGAGTGAATTTCTCCATCTGAGAATATGTTTGGTTTAGTGAAACTACATATAATTTTAGTATGTGTTTTGTTTTAACACTCGAGGTATCATTTAGTCCTTTAACACAGATTGATTCTTTGTCTTCCCTTACTGTAGCAGTGGTTCAGTGTGACTGGTCTTCTGATTACCTGTATGCATTAAATTATGTCTGTTTTTACCCTAAGGGGTTTTTCAGAAAGTTCATGGAAAACCCATACTTTGTAATCTGTGCATACTGCTGCACCAAATTAGGCACAGATTCTTTTGTAGCAAGATTAACTTAGTCTTTAATCCATTTACTCACCAGCTTTTTGAAGTACTCTCATATGTAACATGAATCTCAAAAATTGACCAAGTATGTCCCTGTAGGAAAATTTCTTACTTCACTCTGTCTACTTAAACCTAGGTCATTTATCTCAAAGTTGATAATGCAGAAAATACATTGGATGCACAAAACAGTACAACAAACGGAATGGACCAAGATGAAGTTTTGTCAAAAATGGAAAATGTACCCAAGACAAATCTTGCAAAAACAAAAAGGAAAGCTTCGTTTGCACCTAAAGATTTTATGTTCCAGCCGCTGGATGGCCTGCAGACTTACCAAATAAAACCCATGACTCCCAGAAGTGCTAATGCGTTCTTAACACCCAGTTACACCTGGACCCCTTTAGAAGGAAAAGTGTAAGAACAAAATCTTTAAATATGTAGTAATGCTAAGAGAAATTAATTTCTTTCTTAGGTTTTGCTTATGCTGTTTAAAAGTTTACTGTTTATTTGTTAGTGAAGCAACTTTACAAATCGTGAAAATTTGTTAAAATGTTCTTCAGAGGATGGTGTCATGCCACCGTGAGTTAAGCTGCTGCCTGAGATGCTGACATTCAGTTTGAGTGCTGGATTGCTTCTTGGCTACTCCACTTCTGAATGATACACTCCCAGGCCTCTGGCCTGGCCTGTCCTGGCTCCAGCTGTTGTACCACTTGGGGATTAAGTCAGCAAGTGAAAGATTTCTTTGTCCCAGTCTGTCTCTCTCTGTGAATCTGCCTTTAAGATGGTAATTAAAATCTAAGAAGGTTCTTCAGAAGCCTACCAGAATGCATTTGGCAGTTTTGATACTTAATATGCTTTGTTGTCATTATGAGCATTTTTTTAAAAGTTCATGCAAATACCGATATGAAAAAGCTATACAAGGATTTTAACTTTTTCTTTTTTCTTTTTCCTGAAACAAAAAGAAAGCTCCCAACCATTGACTAACCGATACCCCAACAAAAAGGTCTCCATGGAGCTGGGCTGAAGCTATGAGCTAGAACACAATCCAGGTCTCCCACATAGGTGGCAGGGACCATTGGCATTGAGCCATTCAATGCTGCCTCCCGGGGTCTGCATTACCAGAAAGCTCAAATCAGAAGCTGGATCCAAGATCCAGGCATCAAACACAGGTAGTCTGATATGGGACAGAGAAAGCTCTCTCTTCTTTGGTTAAAGTTTTTTTTTGTTGTTGTTGGTTTTTTTTTTGTTTGTTTGCTTATTTGTTTGTTTGAGCAAGACACTGAGAGATCTTCCATACACTGGTTCACTCCCCAACCCCCCAGATGACCACAGTGACCAGCACTGCAGCCAGGAGCTTCTTCTAGGTCTCTCATGAGGATGCAGAGGCAAAAATCTGGGCCACCTTCCACTGTTTTCTCAGGCATACTAGTGGGAAACTGGATTGGAAATTGAGCAGCCAGGGTTGCTGCAGCACTACAGGTAGAAGCTTAACCTACCATGCCACAGCATCCGCCCTGACAGAACTATCTTAACTCACATCTTTATTGTTATACTAGATATCTATCACAGGTTTTAAAAAGTTTTGCACCAAAATCAACATTTACTCCAATTACCATAAGTCTTTATCTTGCTATTCCTGCCATACAGTTATTGAGTATTTGGGGATTCTTGGGTTTTTTTAATTTGGCTTTGTTTTTTAATAAGTTATTTAGCTTGGGTCCGGTTAGTGGCTAAAGTCCTCGCCTTGAACGCACCAGGATCCCATATGGGTGCCAGTTCTAATCCCAACAGTTCCACTTCCCATCCAGCTCCCTGCTTGCGGCATGGGAGGGCAGTCGAGGACGGCCCCAAGCCTTGGGACCCTGCACCCACGTGGGAGACCTGGAGGAAGTTACAGGTTCCTGGCTTCGGATGGGTACAGCACTGGCCGTTGCGGCTCACTTGGGGAGTGAATCATCAGACGGAAAATCTTCCTCTCTATCTCTCCTCCTCTCTCTATATCTGATTTTGCGATAAAAAATAAATAAATCACTCTTAAGTTATTTAATTATAACACTTAGAAGTAGTTTTTAAAGGAGAAAATTAATGACTTCACTGTGACTCAGCTACACCTTTGCTTTTCTTCATAGTATTATTTTAAATACTTTTTTTTAAAGATTTATTTATTTTTATTGAAAAGTCAGATATACAGAGAGGAGGAAAAACAAAAAGGAATATCCTCCAACTGCTGATTCACTCCCCAAGTGGCCACAACGGCCAGAACTGAGCCAATCCAAAGACAGAAGCCTTCCATGTCTCCCACACAGATGCAGAGTCCCAAGGCTTTGGGCCATCCTCGACTGCTTTCCCAGGCCACAAGCAGGGAGCTGGATGGGAAGCAGGGCTACCACCGGATATGAACCTTTGCCCATGTGGGATCCCAGGCATGTAAGGCGAGGGCTACTGCGCTGGGCCCAATATTTTAGAAAAGCACCTCTGAAAATAAAATGATGAACTTGCAAAGTGGTGGAAAAGTCAATTGTAATCTTTAGCAGACGCATAAAAGTTATTTTCTAAAGCTTGGCCAGCAGCAGATATACAAAGACTGCTCAACAATATCCGAGACTATTAACTACTTCAGTTCTATTAAAATGTCTTCAGAATAACTGAATCTCACTACAAAAGTAACAATTTTGAAATCAATAAATTAAAGATGTATGGAGTTCTAAGTTAATGTGGTATATATATATATCTTTATTGCTTTTAGTGATAAAACTGAAGCAGCAAAAGAAAATTTGGCTCAAAAATGTGGAACTTGCTCAGTGAAGAGTGTACATCAAGATTCAGCTAGCTCTTGGCGTCCTTTAGGTTCTCTGACAGATTTGAATGAAGGTATAATGTTTTAATTACACTTTTACCTACTCTTCTAGATTAGGAGTTTTTAAAGGTTTGTATAGAAGTCCTTGTCACTATACAGTTTGGGGATGTGACCTCAGAGTCAGGAAAGATGGGCAAGACATCTGTGGAGAGTTGAGATGAAGAATACAGATTGGAGAGAAAGGGTATATAACTTAAATTTTAGAGGAGGAGAGATGAATGAAAACCATTTTTTGAAGATTTATTATTTTTATTGGAAAGGCAGATGAGATTTATAGAGAGAAGGAAAGAAAGATCTTCCATCCACTCGCTCACTCCCCAAGTGACTGCCACAGCCAGAACTGAGCATGTCTAGAGCCAGGAGCCTCTTCTGGGTCTCCCCCGCGGGTGCAGGGTTCCAGTGCTTTGCTCCCTCCTCCACTGCTTTCCCAGATCACAAGCAGGGAGCTGCTTGGGAAGTGGAGCAGCCGGGACACAAACTGGTGCCCATATGGAATCCCGGCACTTGAAAGGTGAGAATTTAGCCACTGAACCATCTTATTGGGACCTAGATGAATGAAATTTTTAAAGCAGATATTTGAAGATTTTTTTAAATTCAATATCGAAGAAGTGAAAGTTTTCTAAAATGTCCTTTATTCTAATGATTCATATGGATTATTTCAATTGATAGATCATGTCTCAAATCAAAAAGAAGCTACTACTGAAAATTCAAATGACCTTCCAATAAAAGATGTCTCATCGCTTGACATAAGTGATCATATATCTCAGCCACAGCATGACGTGCCATATTTCAGGTTTGTTTATTCCTGAAATTAAAATTTTGCATTAATATTTAAACATTTAAAAATCAAAATTAGAGTATTTGCTTAATTTAGTAGATGAGTAGATGAAAACTGATTTTGGGTGATTGTCACTTAGTTTTAGGCTTTTATTGCTGCCTTTGATCAAGTAAGCAGACTCTGTAAGGCCCTGTCACTGTATCCATCTTCAATTTCATCTTGGTGCTTTGACTGGCCTCAGTTCCAGGACAATAACAATCTGATAAAACCTCTGAAAAATGAAAACAGCGTACTAGAAATGTTAGCTTAAAAGCAGGTCCTTGTGAACACTTGCCCACCTAAGGGATAAACACAGTAACAACGTGCATATTTCTATGAAATAAGTTTATGCTGCATCTACCTTTTAAAGCTTCCTAATATCACACACGAAAATGTTATAACGCTGGTACTTAGAAACTAGGGTGAGAAGCACTTATACTAACATGTCATAATTTTAGAAATATCCTTCAGTCGGAAACTGAGAAATTAACATCACGCTGCCTTGAGTGGGACAGAAAGCTTGAATTGGAAATTCCAGAAGATGGTGAGGAAACATCTGTATTTTCTGATGTCTTTGTAATAAAAGAGATCATGTCTAGCTTAATAGCTTCCTGTGTCCACAAATGCTGTGTAATGTCTCTGTGCTAAAATTGGATGTGCCTAAAATACCTGTCACACCTTTGAGTTAGACCTTTCTATATTTATTAATTTGACATTTTGTTACTATGACATTGTGGGTGTTCGTATCTGGTATTGTTTAATTATGTAAAAGCATTCTGTGTAAAAATTGCCTAAACTGAGATGGAAAAGATTCCCTCAAGAACTTGTTAATCTTTTTTTTTTTTTTAAAGATTCATTCATTTTATTATAGCCAGATATAGACAGAGAGGAAGATCTTCTGTCCGATGATTCACTCCCCAAGTGAGCCACAACGGGCAGGTGCTGCGCCGATCCAATGCCGGGAACCTGGAACCTCTTCCGGGTCTCCCACGCGGGTGCAGTGTCCCAATGCATTGGGCCGTCCTCGACTGCTTTCCCAGGCCACAAGCAGGGAGCTGGATGGGAAGTGGAGCTGCTGGGATTAGAACCGGCGCCCATATGGGATCCCGGGGCTTTCAAGGCGAGGACTTTAGCCGCCAGGCCACTCCGCCGGGCCCAGATCTTGTTAATCTTACTTGAGGAAACCTATTGAGAAAAATAACCATTTGTGTGTTTGCTGTCAGTACAGAGTCCTTCTTAGATACTAGTGTGTAGTGAGTTAAGATTGCATTGTCACAAAATACGTGTAGAATGCTTTTAATTATGTAGTATATATATGAGTTAATATTACTAATTTTTAGCATGGAAGCAAATAGTTTGTTGGAAGCAATGGGAGTTTGTTTCCCTTCAGGTTAAGATTTAGTTCCATAAACTCTAGAGTATTTGGGGTAAAATGTTCACCAACTATCCACTCATTAGCTCACAGTAAAGGTCCTGTTTCATCCTTTAACTTTACAAACCCTGTGTTTCCTGTAGCTAAAGATCTTATTCGCACAACAGTTGGTCAGACAAGGCTGCTCATGAAGGAAAGGTTCAAGCAGTTTGAAGGACTGGTAAACGATTGTGAATATAAACGAGGGGAAAAGGAGACAACCTGTACAGACCTGGATGGGTTCTGGGATATGGTCAATTTTCAGGTATGTAAGTTGAGTGCTTTGAATATATTAACTTTTGTTATCTTTTTTGAATATACTAACTTTTTAAATTTAATTTTTAGTAGAGTAACTTGTAAAATGAGCCCATAGTGGCTTAGCTTACCTGTAATAGAGATATTAGAAAGCGCCTTTATGAACTGTCCATAAAAAGGACAGAAATAGGGTCTCCATGCTTTCCTAGTGGCCACAGTCCTTGCCTTGCATGTGCCAGGATCCGGTTCTAATCCCGGCAGCTCCACTTCCCATCCAGCTCCCTGCTTGTGGCCTGGGAAAGCAGTCCAGGACAGCCCATAGCCTTGGGATCCTGCAACCACATGGGAAACCCAGAATAAGCTCCTGGCTCCTGGCTTTGGATCAGTTCAGCTCCAGCCATTGTGGTCATCAGATGGAAGATCCTCCTCTCTGTCTCTCCTCCTCTATGTATATCTTCCTTTCAATAAAAATAAATAAATTTTTTAAAAGAGAAAGCAAAATGTAAATGACCAAGTATTTTTTTTTCTTTTTTTCTCCTCCCATGTTCTCTTTCTTGGAAAGTTGATAATGTAATTTATAAGAATAAGGAAATAAGCCAAGAAAAGGAGAAGTGTTTGTGACCTATCTCTATGAAGGGTCGAAGGGAACATGGTGTGTGAAGAAAGGATCAGGTAACTGCAGTGCAGCAAGCTTAGGAACCTAGAATTCAGATTGGAGTGCGGGGCATTTTGAATTTTGGTGAAGCTCTGCTTATCAGGGTTTTTTGTTGTTTTCTGTTTTGATTATGACATTATAGTTAAGAATAATGGCACAAGTAATTTTAAAGGTTGCTGTTTCAGCTCTTACATTAACTCTCTAATCCAGTTGGTTAATTTTTTTGTATGTTGTAGGTAAGTCTGAATTCATCTTTTTACTTGTGATAACCAATTTTCCTAGCACTGCTGGTTTGGAAGACTGTTTGCCTCATGAAGTTGCATTGGCAGTTACTCATAATTGATTAATCCTGAATCGTTTTTACTTACGTAAAAGGAAAAGCTTCAAAATTTCTGAGGCATTTTGTTTTTGTTGTATTTGAGAAGCAGAAAGGCAGAGATAGGCAGAGAACTGCTTTCTTTGGCTCCCTCTCCAAATGCCTCTGACTCCTAGATATAAGCCTGGGTCCTTCCGGAGTGGGAATGCCAGCTTTCACAGGTGGGTGACAGAACACAGGCACGGGCGTCACCTGTTGCATCAGGAGCTGAGCTGGGATCAAACTTAAGAGCTGTGCTGCAGGGTGTGGGAGTTTTAGCCCAAGTCTCACCCTTACAATAGAGCAAACACCTACCCCACCTGTAACCTGTTCTCTAGTGCTTTCCCAGGCCACAGGCAGGGAGTCAGAAGGGAAGTGGAGCAGCCAGGATACAGACCGGAGTCTGGATGAGATCCCAGTGCATGCAAAGCAAGGACTTTAGCACTTGGCTACTGTGCTGGGCCCACCTGGACATTTTTATAGCAGCTTTAGTCCTAATTGCTCAAACTTGATGCAATCAAAATGTCCTTCAGTGAGAGAAGAGATGAATAATAGTTAAGAAAAAAAAAGCAAAAAGAGTAGACAATTTCAGGAAGAAAAACATTGATAAACTTCTTAATAATACTTAAGTAATTGAGGAGAGTTTTTGTATATGACATTTTTCAGTGGTGGAAAGCCTGTTTTCTGCCAGTGGCTCTTTACATATTTGTAATATCATTCATGGGCTATACAGAATTAACAATCTAAAATTGTTTTTAAAGCTTCAGTTCATTAATTTGTAGTGTTAATGTAGTTAGCCATTAATTTCAGTAAATTTGTCCCTTGTTAACAGATAGAAGATGTAAACCAAAAATTTAATAATCTGACCAAACTGGAAGAATCTGGGTGGCAAAACACTAACAATAATGCAAGTAAAAAAGTCTCTCGGGTAAGTTCATGGCCTTTACACCAAAATTCCTGATCTTTTATTACAGTACAATTTTGTGGCTAAGTTTTAAAAATATGCAGCTTAAAATTTCTCATCAAAGTGAGCTTCATATATTATTGACGTTGAAGAAAGAGCAAAGAAATTATCACACAATTTAGGTGGTTATTTTGGGAAAAAGGAAAGTGAGCTAAGATTAAATCGGAGCATTTAGGGTGCCTAGTAGACTCTAGTGCCACAGGGATTCCATCCTAGTTTCATTTGTTAATCTGTACTTGAACAGTAGTAGATAATTTGCATAATGTTTTGTATGTGTCAGATATTATTCTGAGTATCCTCCTGTATTGATTTAGTAAGCTTCATGTAAATCCTGTGCAGTGGGTACTGTTTCTGTAGTGATCCTGGAGTTTAAATGTTTTTCCTTTAGGCAGATATTTGTCAAATGTTCAAATTCCGTTACTGGTTTTCTTTGTGATTTTAAAGAAACATCTGTAGTGATGAACTCAAGAGATCTAGATTGATACTTTATTATTGCTATGTAATTCAAATATTTATTAGGGATTTAAGGTGTTAAAATATTAAAAGAACTTTTTTCTAAAATTAATTTGCTGAGAGTTTCAGTAAGAATATCAGCAGTAGATGATGGCTGTCATCAGAGACTTGTAATTCTGTCGTTTGTCAGCAGGTGTCTCTGTTTTACTTTATGTTGTGGTCTACTTGAAATGATTGAGCTGAAACTGATATTTTACCCATGCTTTGGTACCACTGTCTCCCACTCCCATGTATTAAACCCCCATTCTGTCGGTTGTCCCTCCTCCCCTCTGCTCTCTAGCAACTTTTTGGCAGGTTTAAGTCTTTTACCTTTGAGTTTATTAAAACAAGCCAGCCCTGCTGTGGGGTTCACAGTTCCTTCGTTTTTGTACCTCTGTATTCCTGTCTTTTTCTAGTCTCAGAGATGATTCCTGAAAAGGCTGCCTTTACCCTTATCTTTACAATTTTGATTCCCGTTCATCTCTGCAACTCCTTGCAATTCATTGTCATCCCTAATGCATTTTAAATTCTTAGACATTACCTACTTAATTATGAAATGCAGCTCTTCTGCACAATTTAATATGGCTGCCTTAAAAGATAATAATAATTTTTATTTGAAAGGCAGATTAATAGAGAGGAGGAGAGACAGAGGTTGAGAGATCTTCCGACCATGGTTTACTGCCCAGGTGGATGCAGTGCCTGGAGCTTCTTCCTGGTCTCCCGTGTGGATGCAGGGACCCACAGACTCGAGCCATGCTGCTCTGCTTTTTGCAGTCCATAAACAGGAGCCTGAGTTGAAAATGTAGCAGCAGGGACTAAAACCATTGCTTCAGGCAGAGGATTAACTTTTTGAGCCACCACACCTGCCCCTGCTGCTCCCTTGAAATTACATTCCACTGATTTGCTCCCTGTTTCGCTGTTCATTCCTTAGTTATGTCTGCAAGTTTCTTTCTCTGTTTATCTCTTAAATGTTTTTAATATTTAAAATGTCTGCACCAGCCCTTTCTCCTGTGTTCTTCCTGTACAGTCCTGCCCACCTTGTGCTAATTCTCAGATCTGCACCTCAAAGCACACTTGCCACTCCACTCCGTTTCTGTATGCAGTCGGCCACCACACCTTGGGGTCCACAGCTACAGTCACTCACTCACAGATTAGATCAGTGCATTAGTTGTCTGAGCTGAATGTACACAAATATTTCTTTTGTCATTCCCTAAACAGCACAGTCTAGCAACGTATTAGATGTTATAAGCTGGAGATGGGAGAATGCATTCAAGTTAAATGTAAGTGCTACAACCACTTTATTGCAAAGCACTTGGATATCTATAACTGCTGGTTTTGTGGAGGTTCTTGCAACCAGTGCCCCGTGGGGTGACTGTACTGTGACTCAGAAGTGTGCCTTAGAAATCAGTATGTCCCACAGAAACACAAGTCTGTACGTACTCTTGTTTCTCTGCCACAGAGATAGGTATTGCCATTGCATCAGCTGTGCAGATAGGAAGGTGAGGCTCTCCTGTGGTCCTCCTTTCCCTGTGGTCCACCGTGTGCACCCTGTATGCCCAGCCAGTGAGTGTAAGTCTCTTGGTTGTCTCTCTTACATGCCCCTTGAATCTCTTCCCTTTGCCCGCTTTTCTTCCTCTTTTTCTGTCTGTTGCCAGTATCATTGCAATAGTTGCCTTCTTAATTGTTTATAAGCCCTGTAGTCCAATATCTAGGCTGTAGCCAGTAATCATTTGATAATATTAATTTCCTGTTGAAAATCCACCAGTGACTCTTTTTTTCTTTGTCTTCTGAATAAATGTAGCTTAAGAGAATTAGGTTGGAAATAGTCTAACTGTTGCTTCTCCCTGGCAGTTCCACCATGCTTTCCTTGCACTTTGGGCTTTGCAGACATTGTACTCACTAAATCAGTTCTTTTCTCTCTCTCATTCTTTAGCCTGCCTTATTGCGGTTATAGATAGCAGCGCTATTTCCCATAAGCCTTCCCTGATGTCTGAAGAGGAGTTAGGGTGTCCTGCTCACAGTCTGCCACGCTGAGAACTGTTGACTCATGGGACATCTGTCTTCCACCAGTGTCAACTCTTGGAGGGCAGAGACTTTGCCATTTACCTTTCAGCCCCCAGAATTTTTAACACATACTAGGAACGTGTTGAATAAATGATGGATATATGAAATGTATGAATGCCTTGTTTTTGTTTTTTAATTTAATTGGAAGGTAAAAATTGTGTTTTTCTTATAAGATCATAATATAAACCTTATTAAATACCAGAATTTCTCTTGCAGCAAAAAGCTGTCCCAAAAGTAACTGTTAAACCAAAACAAGATGATAGTGGAAAAATTGCAGCCAAAAATCGTCTAGCTGCCATAAAAAATGCAATGAGAGCACGAATTAAGCAAGCGGAACGTAGTGAGGCAACAGCCTCAGTGATACCAACAGAAGTTGACACAATTGTGTTTGATGCTGGATTTTTCAGAATTGAGAGCCCCGTTAAATCATTCTCAGGTTCGTTTTTTGTTATTGTTTCGTTTCTTCAAAGACTGCTCAAGAAATATTTGGACTCAGTAGGACTTATGTAAATTGTGGAAAAGTTTTCACATGAAGAGATAGAAGTTTTTTTTTCAGATTTATTTATTTTTATTGAAAGGTGGATAAATAGAGAGGAGGAGAGACAGAGAGGAAGATCTTCCGTCCGATGATTCACTCCCCAAGTGACCGCAACAGCTGGAGCTGAGCCAATCTGGAGCTAGGAGCTCTTCCAGGTCTCCCACCTTCCCAGGCCACAAGCAGGGAGCTGGATGGGAAGTGGAGCTGCCGGGATTAGAACTGGTGTCCATATGGGATCCCGGGTGTGCGGTGAGGACTTTAACCACTACGCCATCCCGCCGGACCCAAGATTTTTCATTTTAATGAAATACACTATGTGTTCTCATACACTTGCGGATCACATTTTGCTGGATGTAATCGGATTAGTTGAAGTGTAATGTGGCTTTTGTATCTGTTTAGTTTGTTATGAGAGGCAGAGAAAGTGTTGGTTAGAGTGTTCATATCTAGTCATCATTCCCAAACGCCCATAATGGTTGAGACTGGGCTGAGCTGAAACCAGGAGCCAGGAACTCAATCCAGGGCTGCCACACATGTCGCTACCATCTGCCAGTGTGTATGTTAGCAGGAAGGTGGAGCCTGCAGCCAAAGCCAGGATTACACCCAGGCTTTCTAATACAGGACATGGATATTTCTGCTGCTAGGCTGAACACCCACCTTTCTAAGTGAGTTTACATCTCTCACTACTTTGTTACCGCACAAGTCATTTAAAAGTTGGGCTTGAATTTAAGATGAAAAGGAAACCAGCATCAAACCAGCACGCTTTTCTAACTAGGCTTTAAAACGAATGCTTAAAGGAGGCAGTTGGTTTTTATTTTCATTTGTATTAAGACTTTGTTCAGTTGGCAACAGTGGGTGTAAGACTCTGCTTGTGACACTGCCATCCTGTAGTGCCAGTTGCTGGCCAGTGCACTCACCTCCTGCCAGCCGTCAGGGAGACCCTCATGGAGTTCATGGAGTTCTAGGATCCTGGTTTCCTCCTGGCCCAGAACTGGTTGTTGTGACCATTTCAGGAGTAGATCAGTGGATAAAAAAATCTTTGACTCTTACGTTTGCTTATTGTCCTTGCTGTTTGATTCTGTGTGCTGGAAGATTTCCTGGGCTTTCATGCTGGTGGTTCCTTATTGCTTGCTCCTGGTAAGGGTAAGGTGTGAAGTGCGGACTAGAAGCTCTGGGCTTGGGAGTAGGGCCTGTGCTGCAAAGTGCTTTCCCTCCTACCACACCACCTTGGTTTCCACAGTACTGCCTTTCCAAACAAAATAAAAATAAATCTTTTAGAGAAAAAAAAGATTTGCTTACTTATTTGAAAGTGTTACTGAGAGAGATGTTTTATTTGTTGATTTACTTCCCCATATGACTGCATAAGACAGCTGGCCCAGGCCAAAGCCAAGAGCTGGAACCTTCATCCTGGTTTCCCACATGGTTGCAAAGGTCCAAGTGCTTGAGCTATCTTCTGCTTTTCCAGGCCATTACCGGAGAGCTAATAGATTGGAAGTAGAGCAGCCAAGACACAACCAGTGTCCACATGGAATGCTGGTGCTGCAGATGGGTGCTTAACGCACTGTTCTAACAGCAGCCCCAGCCACTAGCGTTTCACATTAACAGACATTGCTTAATAGGAGAAAGGGGCTGCTTGTTGGGATTTACACTGTCTTCCTCATTATTAAAAAGACTTAAAGAAGTATTTGATGCTATAAAGGTGATTTCTTTTATCTTCTAGGACTTTCGATCTCTTCAGATCGGCATTCTGAAAGGCTGGGAACACCTAGATATGTCAGCAAAGCTGGGTCTCAGAGCTGGGCTGACACGAACCTTCTGACCCAGGATGTGTCCACGGAGGACAAAGCTTCTCAGGCCACCAGCCAAGATCATGCCGAAGAGAGGCATACTGTGTGTGCTGACGTTTCTGAAAGCAGGTATTGCTTTTTTTAAAAAAAAAATTTATTTGTATTGAAAAGGCAGATTTACAGAGAGGAGAGACGGAGAAAAGATCTCTCATTCGCTAGTTCATTCCTCAAATGGCCACAATGGCCAGAGCTGAGCCAGTCCAAAGCCTAGAGGCAGGAACTTGTTCCAGGTCTCCTACATGGGTGCAGGGTCCAAAGGACTTGAACCACCTGCCACTGATTTCTCAGTCCACAAGCAGAGGTAGCTGGTTAGGAAGTGGTACAGCCAGAACATGAACTGGCACCCATATGAAATGCTAGCATTTACAGGTTGAGGATTAGCCAATTAACCCATCATGCCTGCCCTAGCTATTTCTTTTAATGTGTTATTAGAAGTTTAATAGATGCTTACATTAAATGCCATTTTAAACTGTTAAGCTAGTAAAATGTGTCATATTTTTTTTGGATTTCACAATGACGCTGTAACATACAGGCTTTTTTTTTTTTTTTTTTTTTAAGATTTATTTTTACTTGAAAGATTAGCAGAAGGAGAGACAAGAAAGATCTTCCATCTGCCGGTTCATTCCTCCAGCTGGCTGCAACAGATGAAGCTAAGCCGATCTGAAGCCAGGAGCCTCCCCAGGTCTCCCACTTTGGGTGCAGGGTTCCCAGGCTTCGGACCATCCTCCACTGTTTTCCCAGACCACAGCAGGGAGCTGGAGGGGAAGTGGAGCAGCTGGGACCAGCATCCATATGGGACACCAGCACTTGCATTGCAGTAGGGAGGATACTGAGGCTTCTTCAGCACTAAGGAAAAGGATACAGTGCAGTATCCTTTGGTGCTCAACAGATCTGAGCTCAGAATCAGCTTCATAACTTAGGACCGTGCCACTCTGGGGCAAGTTAATTGACTCTTTTCAGCCTCTATGAAAAGCATTGCTGGGGCAGGTGTTTGATTTAGCAGCTCAGGTGCTGGTTGAGTTGCCCGTGTCTCCCATCTGAATCCCTGGATTTGCCTTCTGGCCCTGGGTCTGATTCCACCTTCCTGTATTAGCGACCGGGTTCCTGTCAAGCACGTGCAAGAGCTGGTTGAGCTCCTGACGTGGATTCCCTGGCCACTGGGTGCTTGGAGTGACCCACAGATGGGAGTTCTTTCTGTGCAGCTCTCTGCCTCTCAGCACAGAAGGCAGTTGTGATGGTTCCCTCCTGAGTCTTTGAGAAGTAGAGATTTGGGCTTGGCAGCGTGGCCTAGTGGCTAAGGTCCTTGCCTTGATCCCATGTGGCCGCTGGTTCTGATCCCGGCAGCTCCACTTCCTCTCTATCTCTCCTCCTCTCAGTATGTCTGACTTTGTGATAAAAATAAAAATAAATCTTTGAAAAAAAAAAAAAAAAAAGGAGAAGTAGGGATTTGATACTGTCCTTCTCGGAAAGTTCCTTGACATAGCCACTATGACAGATGGCAGAGCGTGGAGCTAGAGGAGCTAATGCATGCTGAATAACTGTTATGGGCCAGGCATGGTTTTAATAGTATCTAGTTTAATAGCAACCCTGTGAGGTACAAAATCCCCCCATCCACCCGCCCAGTTTTTAAGTGAGAAGCTTAAAGTTTGTAATTCAGTGTATTCACGTTTTAGTTAGTGAAACTGGACACTGGGCAGTCTTACACAGTGGTTCCTTTAACACAACTGCATCAAAATTACCTGAAGAGGTCCCATTTAGGCAACATGAATGTGTAGTAAATCTGATAGGAAGATGTGCTTCCACTCAGAAACAGCTTCATCTTGACCATTAAGGTTCAAAGTATGGCTGCGTTCGCCTCCAGAGTAGCCCGACGCCTGGGAAGCCATCCACTGCAACAGGAGTCCAGAGCCTCTCTCTCTGCGTCAGGCTGGGTCCTGGCATCATCTTTGTTCCGTTCCCAAGCTAATTCTCTCCATAAAAGATAAGCTGCAAACATCATAGATGGTAATAGAATATTTAATTATCTGAGCATAATGTTGCCTTTTTTTCTTTTTCAGAGACCAAGTAGTAGAAGATTCTCAGTGTCCCAGATCACAAGGTTTTGTTGAAATAAGCCATGTAAGTCCTGTCAGAGGAAGCTGTCTGTCACCTGTTGATCATTAAATAGACTGAACTAGCAAACAGCACCTAGAATCTCCATGGGAAGTCTAAACGACTGATACAGAATGCTGGCTCTTATTATAATGGCCTTGGATTGCTTGAAGCTACACTGTGGAATATTATGTAATACGTGCAGCCGTGTTTGCAGTGTACTGGTAAAGTTGAATAGTTTTCACACAAGACCCAGTGTCAAGCATAATATTTACTATTTTATTCACAGAAAATGTCAGTTGCTGAACTAAGGCTTAGTAACATACTAAGAAACTTGCCTTCAACCGTGATGTTTCTATAATAGTGTCTAAACTAATTATAAAACAAAAACATAAAATACATAATGTTCTTCAGCCTGTGTTTAAAATGTCACTCTTTTGGTATTTATAATTTATTATTAATTTATTATTTGTCTCAGTTTTAATAATGATATTGATGGTATTTTAATTTTCAGGATGTAAATAAGATAAATTTGGAGATGGATTGTTTATCCAGAGTAAGTTTGTCTCTTCATGTTGGTGAAGGAGCAGATGATATTAATGCGAATAGAAATGAAGAAATGAAAGTAAACGCTCCAGTGGTTCTACAGGACATTTTGATGACTAGCCCTGGAAAAATTATGCCATCATTAAATAACATGTCGCCAGAAGAAACTCAAGTTTCTCATTCAGGTAAGATTTTCCAAGTGTATTTAAGTGAGCCCTTGTTTAGGGAAATAAACCTGGACTAAGGTGTTAGCTCATCACAAATGCCTGTGAGTTTCAGTTCCGAAGATAAAGATTGTAAAGTTGGACATCCACTGTAAATGTCTTATAAATATTAGCTTGAATGATACTCCACTCTTCACCCAAGTTCTGAACTCTGGAGTCTATTACGAGCCACAACCAATGCTAGCCCGGTCTGGCTGTGAGAGGCACTATGCATCGTATAGTGGCTTGGGACACTTCAGTGTTAGTGAAAGCTCCGGAGAATATCCCTCAAATTTTAACGATTTAAACAGATACCTACAAACGTTCTTCAGCATCTTGTTTTTCCTCTTCCTCCTTCACAATCCCATTTTTCGTCCTTTTATCCTTAACAACTTTATTGGGATTGTTCTACAACTACAATAGGAAACAGCTCTTACATTTTTTTACGTATAGTGTATGCCAGATTTAGCGGGTGTTTGTTTGTTTTTAAGATTTTTTTTTTTTATTGTCAGATTTACAGAGAGAAGGAGAGACAAAAGATCTTCCATCTGCTGGTCCACAATATTTGGAACTAAGCCGATCCAAAGCCAGGAGCTTCTCCTAGGTTTCCCACATCAGTGCAGCGTCCCAAGGCTTTGGGCCATTCTCTACTGCTTTCCCAGGCCACAAATAGGGAGCTGGAATGGAAATGGAACAGGTGGGGTACAAACCAGTGCCTAGCATATGCAAAGGCAAGGACTTTAACCACTAGGCTGCCGCGCCGGGCCTTTACCTACTTTCTGGTGCTGACTTAGCTGGGGCCCAAGGAAAAAAAAAGTTACAACTATGGCCAGGTTGTTCAGCTGTTCATCTTGTTTTGGGTACCTTTATTGCTATAAGCATGAAATTTGTTTACAAGAAACTATTTTTAATGCTAAAATTAAGGATCAAAACTTTACCAAGAGCAGAGCTTGCATGTGGCACAGTTTGTTAAACTGCTACCTGCAATGTTGGCATCCCATATAATCGCCAGCTTGAAATCTGGCTACTCCACTTCTGTTCCAGCTCCAAGTGTTTCAATCACTGCCACCCACATAGGAGACCCAGCTGCAGATACTGACTCTTTTCTTAAAATCTGGCCCAGTCTCAGGGGCATTTGGAGATTGCATCAGTTGATGGAAGATTTCTTTCTGTGTATATGTCAAATAATTTAAATGAATAAATAGTTCTAAAAGGAACTTGTGCCAAAATTTTTACCTATGTTAAAAATAATTTTTCAGGGGTCTGGTGCGGTAACCTAGAGATTAAAGTCCTTGCATACCCCAGGATCCCATACAGGGCCAATTCTAATCCCAGCAGCCCCGCTTCCCATCCAGCTCCGTGCTTGTGGCCTGGGAAACCAGTAGAGAAAGGACCAAAGCCTTGGGGAGCGTGGGAAACCTGCAAGAGGCTTTTGGTTTCAGATTGGTTCAGCTGCAGCCATTGCAACCACTTGGGGAGTGAATCAACGGACAGAAGATCTTTCTGTCTCTCCTCCTCTCTGTATATCTGACTTTCCAGTAAAAATAATAACTTTAAAAAATAAATAAATAAAAAGTAACGGTAAGAACTGGTGTTGCATTCTAGAGGATTATATTTCCTGTGATGCTAGCATCCCATTTGGTGTCAGATCAAGTACTTGGGGAAGGTTCCTGACTCATGTTGGAGATGAAATTGCACACTCTTGGCTTTGACTGCCCAGCTGTGCTGGCCCTCTGGGGAATGAACCAGCAGTCAGAAGATCTCCTTCCTTCCTCTGTCTAGAATTACGCCTCTATTGTTTTTGTATTTGCCATGTGCAATTTTACCTTTTAGGGATTGGTTCACGTCTGCCAACACTTGACTGAGAATGTTTTTTAAAGCTAGGAATCACTAATTGTTTCTTTGTTTTTCAGTACTGTTTGATAATAGAAGTCTCACTACTGAACACTATCTTCTTAATTCAGTAAGTTTTCTAGCTTCATTTTGTAAGTTTCTTTATATTGTCACTTTGTTTTATAAAATGAATACTAATATTTCAGTTTGTATAAAAATTGAATTTTAATCTTGTCATTGCATTGCTTACTCTTGCATTATCATTTTCTGAGAGTGGAAAAAATCTCTCTATAAGCTGGTTTGCTTTTAAAGGTGTCATGTGTTAGTGTAAACCATGAAGATTTGTTTCCCAATATGATTTGTGTATCAAATTTGTTAGGACAGATTGATTGAATAATTGCAAGTCTAGTATGTGGCTTAGGTTATGCTGGCTATTAGCCACGAATGCAAGAAAAGTATAGGACAGGCTTACTGCCCCTCTGACAAACACAGTTGAGGAGAGGTAGACATCCCACCTTATGACATCATTGTTTTCTTTCTCTTTAATTATTTCAAAGTCAAATATACAGAGAGCAGAGACAGAGAGGAAGATCTCCGTCTATTGATTCACTCCCCAAGCGGCCACAATGGCCAGAGCTGAGCCAATTCAAAGCTAGGAGCTGGGAACTTCCTCTGCATCTCCCACACGGGTGCAGGGTCCCAAAGCTTTGGGCCATCCTCGACTGCTTTCCCAGGCTACAAGCAGCAAGCTGGATGGGAAACAGAGCCGCCGGGGTTAGAACCGGCACCCATATGGGATCTCAGACATGTAGGGCAAGAACTTTAGCTGCTAGGCTAATGTCTGACGTCATTGCTTCTTGCTTTCAAATTCTTTTTTTGCTTTGTTTTTATCTTAAGGTTTATTTATTTTTATTGGAAAGTCAGATATACAGAGAGGAAAATCTTCAATCCGATGATTCAGTCCCCCAAGTGGCTGCAATGACTAGAGCTGAGCCAATCTGAAGCCAGGAGCCAGGAGCCTCTTCTGAGTCTCCCATGCAGGCGCAGGGTCCCAAAACTGTGGGCCATCCTTGACTACTTTCCCAGGCCACAAGCAGGAACTAGATGGGAAGTGGGGCAGCCAGGATTAGAACCAGTGCCCATATGGGATCCCAGCTTGTACAAGGCGAGGACTTTAGCTGCTAGGCTACTACGCCAGGCCCTGCATTCTAATTCTTGAAGATTACTGTTTTTGTGGGCTGATTCTTTTTAAGAATTTATTTACTTTTATTTTTAAATTTTTATTGGAAAGTCAGATAGATAGAGAAGAAACAAAGAGGAAGATTTTCCATTCGTTGATTCACTCCCAAGCGGCCACAACAGCTGGAGCTGAGCTGATCCAAAGCCAGGAACCTGGAGCTTCTTCTGGGTCTCCCATGCATGTGCAGGCTCCCAAGGCTTTGGGCTTTCCTCCAGTGCTTTTCCAGGCCAGAAGCTGGATAGCAAGTGGAGCAGCTGAGACAGGAACTGGCATGCCTCTGGGATCCTGGTGCGCAAGGCTAGGACCCCAGGCACTTAGGTACCCAGCTGGGCCTGGCCTTCACCTTCTTTAAATGAATACAGACCTGGAGGGTCGGGGGCTTCAGCATAGGCCAACTTCTGTAACGAAGATTTGCTCCTGTTTTCTGGTCTAAATGTACATTGTTGATTGGTTCTCACCCTCTGTGATCTAGGTAAATGTAGAAATCAATGAATCTTGATATACTGTTTTTGTTATCAGTGACACAAATGTTTAATCTTTTAATCTTATGATTTAGCTTCACAGTATTTTTTCTTCCATTTCTGCATATCGTAAGATTTTAAAGGCTTCTTGTTTTTTTTTTTAATAAGTCCGTTGGTCTACTCTAAGCCCAGAGTTTAACTTGCCCCATAGCAGCATTTGAACATGGAGAAAATTCCCAGCAGACTCTCTTTGTAAAAAGCCCGTAGGTGCAGGATTTGTGGAGATGCATGTATGTCTCAACATCTGGTCTCAGTTGTATTTGTCCTGCATATGCTAAGACCATTGGATAATATTCACCTTCTTAAGTATATTTTCAATTAGAATATTTGAAAGTAGATCTGAAAAATGCCACCATTCTACCAGTAATTTTGTTAAAGCAAATAACATTTGTTATTGGCTTTCTAAATAACTATGTTAGTTACATATGTGATTAGTCATGTGAAGATTTAATTAGTCATTCCTGACAATTATGTAAGTAACATTTCTGGATTTGTTCTATAGCCAAGTGTGAACTGCAGCCATCCGTACACTCCGATAGAGAGGAGGCCTCTGGATCATGGCCGACACGTCTCCTTTGGGGGTAACCTGATTGCCTTTTCCCCTCTGAGGCCCGTCGGTGCTGAGCAGCCAGAGGAACTCTGAGTTCAAAAGTAAATCCGAACATTTTCCTTCACCTTATCAGTGCTGTGATATATTCTTCAATGATGAAAATTTGTAGAATATATATTTGTGTTTATTTCTGTTTGATTCACTATATAGTGTCAAATAATGGGTTAATATTCTGTATTTCTCAAACTGTGTTGTAGATATATTTCAGTGGATAGTGGAACATTTTATACATTAAACATGCAGAATAAAAAGTATTATGCATTGCCTCTTGTTTAACATGTCTAAGCTAAAAGTTAACTATACTCACTTAGAGCTTATATTTAGTTCAACTGAAATACTATATTAAACTTTGATAAAATTATTTATATTTGTTTATATATATATTTATTTTTATTGGAAAACAGATTTTCAGAGAGGAGGCGAGACAGAAAGATATTCCATCTGCTGTTTCACTCCCCAAGTGGCCACAGTTGCCAGAGCTGAGCCAATTCAAAGCCAGGGGCCAAGAACTTCTGTGTCTCCCAGGCCGGGTGCAGCTTCCCAAGGCTTTGGGCCATTCTGTACTGCTTTCCCAGGTCACAAGCAGGGAGCTGGATGGGAAATGGAGCAGCCAAGACACAAACTGGTGCTCATATGTGATACTAGCGTGTGCAAGGTGAGGATTTAACCACTAAGACATCATGCTGGGCTCAGGGTTATTTATATTATTTTTAGTGCTTAATTCTTAGTTTGAATTTTTAAATATATTGGCATGTAACAGGTTTGAATATTATATTTTTCTAGGGTATACTTATTTTCTTTACATGATGCATATTGTTACAATCACAGAAATCAAGGTTCAGGTAATTTAATTTTATAGAAATCAAGCAATCTCTTTTATGTGTTCTTCCATTTATTTATACAAGCAAGACAGTTGAGGTTAAGCGATTCACATAGTTATTGGAATATACACTGAGATGTACCGTCCCATCTCTTTAGACACTTAGAACTTCTTCACTGAAGTCATGCCATCATGGGCCAAGTGCGGGCCAGATACATGAATCCCAGGGACTGGGGATCTGACAGGACTTGGGTAGCTTGGCTCAGGTCATGGAGCCCACATGTGTGATGAGGGTAGGTTCCTGAGCCCCAGGAACAGGGGAACCAGTGGCAGGGGTGGGTCTCTGGGCCCAGATCCTGGGGCCTGCCTTCTAGGTGGGTGTTGGTTTCATGAACTCTGGGGTTGGGGATCTGGCAGGGCTTGGGTCTCCTGTCCCGGGCCCTGAGGCCCACCTACTAGGTGGATGTCGAGTTCATGTACCCCAGGGGTGGGGGGTCCAGCAATGCTTGGAACACCTGACACAGCTACTTGGACTCACCTGCAAGAACATGCCCCACCTATTGATAAGGCGGAGCAGTGGACACAGGCCCTGTTGTAAAAGGAGAATATGGCAGCTCATTTGGTGCTGTAGCAGAAGAAGACCAGAACTAACTGGACAACTACCCCAAACAAACGATGACAGCAAAAAATCTCGGTGAATGGAGCCGATGGACACTGGCAGGGTGACATCATCCTTGGATCAGTGAAATCAGCAGTATTTCAGAACTAACCAAACCACTTGGACAGAACCCCTCGGAATATGTGCACACTGAGACTCTGGGTTGATACGAGGTGGCGGTTCCTCATCCCTGAACACTGGGACGTGTGGAGAGTCATGAGTCATTCCCCCTGCCCCCAGAAACAACAAGAAGAAATAGCAAATCTCACACAATTTTCCCTAAACCTCGATCCTTCCCACTCTGATCAACCATGTAATTATTATTTAAAAAAAAAAAAAAAAACAACTCCTCACTGCTGAACAACATGGCAGGAAGCCCTCAGCTCTGCCCCTCTCCCCCTGCCCCCGTAGGAGTGCTGCCTCAGCTGGAGAAAGCTGCCTGGGCCAGTGGCACCGGCACCATGTTCCAGTTATCCTGGAGTCAGTGACCGAGCCTGATTGGGGGGGGGCCTGGCCCCTCTATGCCAAAGGGTCCTCCAAACCCAGAGTTCTCCCTCAAGCAGGCCCAGTTGTTGTGGCTCAACACTTTCTGCCCAATCACATGCTGTCCTGGCCCCACAGACGTTGAAACTGGAAATACCTTGCTTTCCTGACTATTGAGGTAAGAAAATGAAAGTGATTTCCTTGAAGCGTTTCCTGGTGCTTGTCATTTTGGGAGAGAAAGGACAAGAATGGAAAAATCTAGGAGACCCTAATACTGTTTAGTATCACTACCTACTTTGCTATAATAAGTGACATGAAGACAGGCAGCATAAGAATGTTTATTAAAAGGATGATCTACAAGAAGGATGCTGGTGAATAAATGTGAAGCCTGTCCCTCATAGTGAACATAAAGCTTTTAAACATAGGTTTAGATTGAATTTTACTTTTTGAAGCTGTCTGTCCCTTCCAGATTATATCATAGCATGTGAAGCACTGTTGAGGTTTATGTCACCGGAAATTCCCAGTTTGCCGATTTCCCTGAGGTGTCGCATGCGATGATTGTACTGCAACAGATGGGCGTCATTAACCGCGACCTTGAAGTGATCGGGTTCCACCAAGACTTGTATCTGAAATGGCACACACACTGTTAGTTGAAGTCTCGGGTATGTCGGAGACACATCATCTATATCTGTCAAATTTTATATGTAGAAATGAAATGCCAAATAATTTCAAGTTAGTCTGACCTGAGTTCAGAATGAGAAAAAAGTTTCACCCACTGGTTCAGTCCCCAGATGAGTCCAATAACTAGGACCAGGCTGGAGCCAGGAGCTGTATCTGGGCCTCCCACATCAGTGCAGGGGCCCAAGCACTTTGGGTATCTTCCAGTACTTTCCCATGCACATGAGCATAGAGCTCATAGGTCAGAATGGAGCTGCCAGGACTGAACCATCACCCACAAAGGATGCCAACTTTGCAGAATGCCCTTTCCTCATACCACAATGCTAGCCCCACAACAAAAAGGTGAAGCTGTATAAAACGGTGGTTATAGGTCAGCAGGTTGCAACCTTTGAGGGCATGAGAGGGCTAAATGATGGAAAACAATTAAAAATCTATAGATTGGGGCTCAGCAGTGTGGCCTAGTGGCTAAGGTCCTCGCCTTGATCCCATATGGCCGCTGGTTCTAATCCCGGCAGCTCTACTTCCTCTCTATCTCTCCTCCTCTCAGTATATCTGACTTTGTAATAAAAATAAAATAAATCTTTAAAAAAAATCTAAAGATTTTCTATTTCATAAACCCAATGTATTCATTCATTCTAGAGGTTTTTTTTTTTTTAAAGATTTATTTATTTTATTACAGAGTCAGATATACAGAGAGGAAGAGAGGAAGATCTTCCATCCGATGTTTCACTCCCCAAGTGAGCCGCAACGGCTGGTGCTGTGTCGATCCAATGCCGGGAACCAGGAACCTCTTCCAGGTCTCCCACGCGGGTGCAGGGTCCCAAAGCTTTGGGCCGTCCTCAACTGCTTTCCCAGGCCACAAGCAGGGAGCTGGATGGGAAGTGGAGCTATTGGGATTAGAACCAGCGCCCATATGGGATCCCGGGGCGTTGAAGGCGAGGACTTTAGCTGCTAGGCCACGGCTGCCGGGCCCCATGTCAACTATGTTTTAAGAAACTAAGTCTCAGGCCCAGCAGAGTAGCCTAGTGGCTTAAGTCCTCGCCTTGCACTTGCCGGGATCCCATATGGGCACCAGTTCTAATTCAGCTCTGGGAAGTTAGGAAAGGACAGCCCAAAGTCTTGAGACCCTGCACCTGTGTGGGAGACCCAGAAGAGGCTCCTGGCTTCAGATTGTCTCAGCTCCAGCTGTTGCGGCAACCTGGGGAGTGACCTTCCTTTCTGTCTCTGCTCCTCTCTACATCTGACTTTCCAATAAAGAAATAAATCTTTAAAAGAAAGAAATTAAGTCTCAATACAATTGTGCCATAAACGTGATTTTTTAAATTATTGAAAATACTGTCTTTCATTTCTGGAAAAGCTTGAACTTGGAGAGGTGGCACAGTGATGCTGAGGAGGCCACTGTAAGGAACTTTGCAGTGTGACACTCCTGACAATTGCTCTCAGCCTGGTGGGGAGACCAATGGCTTAGGTGCCCCAGGACCAGTGATAGAAATTCATGTTGGACCCGGCAGCCGTGGCCTAGCAGCTAAAGTCCTCGCCTTGAATGCCCCGGGATCCCATATGGATGCCGTTTCTAATTCCGGCAGCTCCACTTCCCATCCAGCTCCCTGCTTGTGGCCTGGGAAAGCAGTCGAGGACGCCCCAAAGCCTTGGGACCCTGCACCCGCTTGGGAGACCTGGAAGAGGTTCCTGGCTCCCGGCTCCGGATTGGCGCGCACCGGCCGTTGCGGCTCACTTGGGGAGTAAAACATCGGATGGAAGATCTTCCTCTCTTTCTCTCCTCCTCTCTGTATATCTGGCTTTCCAATAATAATTTTAAAAATTCTTTTAAAAAGAATAGTTTCATGTCAAGTACACTGGTACACTGCAGTTTTAGATTGCCCTTGAGAAATACATGTAATCAATGCAGAATAGCTGCAGTTACTTACCTTGAAGGGTTTACCAATTTCAAAGGGGAACGCCATGTGCCGCTCTTCCTTTCCCCAGTTGTTATCTGTCTTGGTGTTGCAGACAATGACTCTCCTGTTGTTCTCATTGAAGCGAGGATTAAAGTGGAAGGCAACATCCTGCCCTCTCTTGAAATCCAGAGCAAATCTGATTCAAACCAGAGACCACAGTGACTATGATGAGTGTGGTTTCCAACTGCAAATACACTGGGCCGACTAGTCTATGCTTGGCCATAAAGTCAGCAAGACTATGAACTAAATTGTTTTAAGTCTCTGTCTTGGGTCACACCGGTCTTATTCAGCTCTAATACCTTCCTTTCAGATTCCACTCATGCCAGCCCTTCAGGATTCCGTGGAGAGGGTTAGAACCAGGTAGAGGACCCTTTAAGCCTTATCGCAGATATTAATGGTTCTCTCTCTCCTGCCCTGCCCTGGTGCTTTCCGTGCCTGTCATGGGCAACTCCACAGTTAGCAGATAGCGGGCAAGGTATAAAGAAAGTCATGACAATAAAAATGTGCCGCTTTTTGAGCCTGTCGTTGGTTGATAACACACAGTCCCCTGTTAGAGGACTAGCCCGGGCTGATTTTCCCAGGTGTTGCTGGGGGACTAAACCAGAATCGGGGAGCTTCTTGCTCTAAAGCAAGGCCTGGGCAGGCCATCATGATGCAGCAGGTGAGGCCCCTGCTTGGGACATCCACTGCCTGTATAGAATACTTCGTTTCTTACCAGCCCCTTGCCACTGCGGCCTGGCGGGCAGCAGGTGATGACCCCTGCCACCGCCTTGGGCGATGTTGGTGGAGCTCTGCTCAACCAGCTTTGGCCTGGCCCAACCCAGATTGTTGCAGGTGACACCAGTGAACTGATTAACGAAGATTCTCAGGATGTTTTAATCTGCCCAGTAAGTTGTATCCTCAGACAATTAAATTGAGGAAAATGACAATAGGATTCCTTTGAACCAAAGAACCAATAGCCTCAATGTATTTTTTTTTTAGCCAAAACAAAATCTTCAATCCATTTTGCCAAGGACTTATAGTGCTTAGGTATATTTTTTTGTAACTTGCTGTCAAATATGCAGTGACAGAGGGTGCTTGGCGAAGCTCTCCAGGCTGTGCAGACAGAAGGGTGAGTTTAGGCTGTGGCATTGTGCAGGAGCATAGCGGGCTGCTGCAGAGCGAGTGTGAGTGCAGAATCAGCCCAGTAGCTGCAGGGTTCACCTTGTCAACCACGCTGTGTCTCCCCAATTGCCCAGGGGGCAATGCAGTGGACATTCCTAGGGCTCTTCATGGATTCTGGGATAAACCTGTGTGCATGGCTAGAGCTGAACCTTTTGTGCACTGGGTCATGAACTCCAGGGTCTGGCTCACTAGTGGCTTCAATGCGTTCTCCGCCTCCTCATACCATGTGTGAGTATAAGCAACCTACCTCACCTGCATACCAAGCCACAAGTCTCGGTGTGTTAATTTTAAAAGCCTAATAGGGGCAGGCATTTGGCAGTGGTTAAGTCACCCCGTAAAAGGCTCACACCCCATGTTAGGGTGCCGGGGTTTGGGTCCCTGCTCTGTTTCTGATTCCAGCCTCTGCTAATGAACTCCCTGGAAGGCAGCAAGCAGACCGGATTGAGATACTGACTCCAGGGTCACAGCCAGCCCCGGCTGTCGTGGGCATTTTGGGGGCTAGCGGGGGAGCCAGCAGATGATTCCCCCATGATCACCACTCTGCATTTCAAATACATACATCAAAGTTTTAAACTCAACACAGACCTTTCTTTTTGAAACAACCCAGCAGCAAATACCTGAGGCTTGCTAGTTCGGGCCTCTTTACCTGTTAGCATTGGGCTTCACCGAGCCCAGAATCGTTATCATCATGCGGGGCATGACTCCTCCAACCAGAGGCAGCTCATACGGCAGGGCCTGCAAGAGAGAAAGGCACGTGCATATTACAGTTAGGGGTCAGGTTTGCTGGGAAAAGAGAACAGTGGTGGTGTTGCAGCCCGGGCACTGTTACCGCAAGTGAGGAACACCCAACCCTCCCCAAAGCCACGTTTCCAGACTTCAAGGCCACCCTGCTCAGCGCCTGGGGACACGAGTTTGCCTATGAGGAAGCAGCTCCCTTGTGGAACACTGCCACCCTGATGACCTGGGCCATCCCCAGCTGTCGCTCCCATGGACTGTTTGGGGTAAGGTTTTAGCTAGGGTGCTTCGTGCCACTCTTAAGAGCCTATTCACAGCCTGGCTGTAACTGTTCTGCTCTCTGAGGGCAGGCACCCTGCTGCATACTGGGACTTTCCTACTTGTCAGGCACACGGTAGTTGTGGCCTGAACACTTTTTAGTTAGCACAGTTCATTCCACAAATGAGTGATTCTCTGTGTTCCCAGTCTGGGGCTATCCCCAAAACCCCATTGGTGGCCCTGTCTCCCTTTACAGTGTGTCCCCCACATTCAACTTGCACCCAAATGTCTCTAGCCCAGAGCCAGGTGACTCCTGCACATCCTCCTGTTGGTTTGCCACTAGTTCCTTCCAGCACAGCAGGGGTCTCTGTCACTCTGTCCCCCAAATTTTCCCTTCTGGAGTCCCCAATGTGAGGAGCTTCCTTGGAGTCCCAGAATGATCTGATCCCACTAAGTTATTTGGCACTTTTCTCACTCTATGCCTTAATGTTTGCACTGTCTTGGAGGGGAAGGGCCCCCTATGCCCCCAGGACTGGGCTTACATTCAGAATTCCCTTCTCAATTGTGTTGTAACGAAAACCCAGCCCTTGGATCATCACCATGTTGTCTTTCACAACTGGGTCACCTGGGTTCTTACTCTTACCATGACCCTGGGCCTGTTACCAAGGGAACTTCGGAGAGTTCATGAGCAAATGGAACATTTGCATACATTTTACTACTAGAAGGTTTTGAAACCCATGCATATTTTTTCCCATAAGACACATCTCCCATGAGCTTTAGGGAGGCATCTCCGAGAACAAGCCTCCTGCCAATTTCCTCAGATGAAAACCAGGCATAACCACAGCATCCTACAGGTGGATCTACTCTGTGCTGGCACCACTGCTGCACGTGTTAGGTACTGGGGGTGTTTGTTCCCCAGTCCTGTGGCCTTAATGCATCCTCTATGAAAGCAACCTTAGTGATGCCTGCAAAAGGTGCATCGCAGAGTCTTAGGAGTCAGGACACTAGGCAGCTAGGGTTTTTCTGCTCCCCAAGTTATTTTTTTTTAAATATAGAATTGTTTTTCTCCCCCATGTCTTAATTTCCCCAGACACGGGGTAGAATTAACATAGGAATTCACCATCTCAAAGTTTTAACAAAAGCAAGAAGTGACGCACCTAATCTCATCTCTGGCCACTGTCAGAGAGATGGTACCTGCGTGATCAGTTATCTTTAGATTGGGAGGAAGAAGTTAACCAGTCCCACCCCTATGAGGTTTGATTCGAAACCAGGTGCCCTTGTCCTTTGTAATAACTCCCCTGAGATGATTCATACAAGACACCATCTCCACCATCAACTTGAGTTTTTTCCTTCCTCCTGATACTGTGGCAGAGTTCTGGGATTTTTTCTCAGGACACATGGAGCCTCCTCCTGCCACCATGGCAGGAGCCCTTTTCCCCCTTTTTTCCTAAATAAATGCTGCTTTACCAACAGGAATTGTCCACATGAAAATTATTATTTCGTGTGAGACAAGAAATGAGGTTGCTGCCGTGTTTTTGCATCAGATATCCTACAACAGAAAAACATGTGGCAAATGCAATCTGAGCATGGACACCCACTGTGGCTGGGAGCAGCTCCCTGAAGGCCTCGATGTGGCAAGTACACGAAATGACCAGCTCCACCTTACCAGTGTTCCACCAGGGGTGCTGTAAGGGCCGGCGGCTGGGTAACCTCCAGCAGCACTTGGCTGTCCATGGGGTGGGGGTGGGTAGGCGCCAGGTCCACCTGGATGCCCGGGGAAGCCTCCAGGGCCAGGGTAGGGGCCAGGGGGTGCATGTCCAGGATAAGGTCCTGGGGGCCCATGCCCAGGGTAGGGTCCAGGATGGGGGCCCGCTGGGTAGCCTGGTGCACCATGCTGGTTCCCCCATTGGCCAGGATGTCCTTGGTGATTTGGTTGTCCAGGCCCAGACAGGGCATCATGGAGCTGGAAAGAAAGACATAAATAATTACAAAATAGGGAATAGTCACACAGTTTTTTGAAAATTAAAATGTGATGCACAAATTGAAAGGCTGTGGAGAGGTCTAAAACAGTAATAAGTTTTCCCCATCTCTTAATAGTCTAGAGTTCTCCAAACAAAACTCAGCTGATGAGATGGGACCTTTCCACTTTCTTCTTGGCTCCCTGCATTTCGGAGCAGAGAGGACTGTATTTGCATGGCCGGGAGCTAGCTCTCCTCGCCAAGCTCTCACTTGCCTATCAACAGGAGAGAAGCGCCTATCAACAGGAGAGAAGCGCCTATCAACAGGAGAGAAGCAGCTAGCAACACCCCTGCCCCCATTCCTGGGCCATTACAGAGGTTCCAGGCCCGCCTGTGCCTGGCTTTCTTCTGGAATCTGCACAGAGCCACAGGAAAACCACAGGCTAGGAGACTAGTAGACGAAGTCTCATGGTGGCCACGGGCAATGGGTGTTAGGGTGAGAAAGCAGGAGACACTCACCGAAAAACCATCAGCCATTTTCCTGTGAGGGAAGCAAAAAGAGACAGGTGAGTGAGTGAGGCTAGAAGGGAGCTTGTGGATTTCCTGCAAGCAACCTCACGGAGTCCACTGCCCAGCTGCAGTCCGTTTCCAGGCGCAACGCCTCACTTGGCAGTGAGGAGTCCAGGAACCTTCCTGGGGCGGAGGTGCCTGCCTGCCAGCTGGATTGCAGAACCTTATTTAACTCATAAACCGCAACTTGCAGCACACTACCCCGTGTTCTGACTCGTGCTGGGGAGGAGCCAGATGCAAGATGGAGAAGGAAGTAGGAAGGAGAAATCGCTGTCCCTATGCCAGGGGAAAAATGGTAAAATGGTGGTGGCCTCTTGCTTGGGCGCTCGCCACCTGCCATTAGCCGGGACCTCTCTAATGGCTTCAGTGGGTTTCAGTGGCCCGCCTGCCCTGTCTGCTGTTCTAGAACAGCAGTGTGGGTGGATTCCTACTGAGACACAAAACACAGTGATCTCCACGTAGACCTGCTTGCTGCCTGGTTATTTATTCCTTCACCAGCACACTCTGGTGCCACCCTGGGCCTGCCTGACACTGTCAGGGTCCTGCCTAAGTGAGAAGAGAGATGGTCAACGTATGGGTTGCCGAAAGGCTTCATGATCCACTAGAGAAGATGGGACCCACAAGTAGAAAAGGGATGTCTAGATCAGTGCAGTCAGCAGGTGCAGCAGGAATTTGAATCCTTATAGAAGCAAAGGGTCTCCAGAGTAAGAGTGATGAAAAAGCTATGTGTGCATTTCAAACAATCTGCCATCAAAATTAACCTATCTTTTAATTCCATTTTTGAAGTCCCCTGGTATGGACAACAGGCAGTGTGAACAGTAAGGCACCTGGGCCTGACTGAGCTGTTTCCAGATTCCAGATAGCCTGCTGTGACCCAAGTTAGCCAGATCTTGACATGCTCGGGGAGTCATGTTTCCTGATTTGCCCACTTGTGATATTTACTAAATCCTTTTAGGAAGTGACATTGTCCCCAAGAGATCAAATTAATGATGACAACCAGATAGGTCCCAAAGACTGTATGTATGTATTTCTATAAAAACTCAGAGTCCTTCCTGATAATTAACATGTGCGTCATTGACACACTCGATACTCTAGATGTCCCCGGGTATGTATTCACAACCACATGTTTCACTAGTATGTGTGACTCCTTGCTTGCTGCCAGCTTCAGAAAGGAAGTCACAGTGACCCCAGCACTTTCCTCACTGTCCACTCACTGCTTTTCCTACAGGATTTGACTTTCTAAAGACCAAGCTAGCAGCTCTGCCTGTGGCCCCATTTCCCAAAAGACTGCCACACTGCCACGCGAGACAATATGCTACTACAGCAAAAGGAAGTTGGGAGGGGAATTGTCATAGAAAGGGAAAGGAATGGAATGTCTCAGCCCAACAAATAAAGCCTCTCACTTTGAACACCAGTAATACTCGATCTTGAACTTCAAGGTAGGCAGAGAGTTTTGTTCTTTAGATGACACGTGCGCCTTCCAACCCTGGGGAAGCCCAGCAGAGCCCCAGCTCTAACCTGCTGTGCATTAGGTGCCCACTGTATAGGAGTTTGTTCTCAACCTGTCTGCTGACACTGCAGATGAATTGTGGACTGTGCGTCACTCAGAGTTCCTTCACAGCATTGGTGACTTTAACCCCAGGGGTGTCAAGAGCATGCCATCCTCAGACTTGTGCCAGCCAAGGATATGTTGCCAGATATGCCCTGCAGCAAAGATCAATGGTAAGAACCATCCATGGAGAGAACCACTCCTGTAGGCTGGTGAGCATGCGTATCCTGCATGGGTGTGTTTAGACAGGTCAACAGAGACCTGAAAGATCTCCGTGGTAACTACAAGCTATCTGTGTATCATTTGCTGCATACAGTTCTCCATTAAAGGGACTCAGTAAGATGTGCTTAAAGATAAACTACAACCCGAAACTATGAGCAATGCATTTTCAGAATTTCATATTTCATCTTTTTTTCTAAGTCTCTGCTCCGGCCTGCTTAGTTTCCAATCTGAACAAATATAATTTGAAGAGCAAAGCGTATTTCACTGTATTTCCACTATGTTCCCCACAGACCTGGCATGACATATGGGTCATGAGATGAAACACACACGCCCATTTGAATTGAGACACCCTGTTTGTATGTGGTTCTCGTCTGTTTACAATGCACTTTCGCATTTTAGTTCTGGCGAGCCATCTTCTGAGAGTGACAAGAGACCACGAGTATTCGCAGGAAACAGGTTCATAGCGCTAACATGGCGGCCCCAGATCACCCTGCCCACAGCAGCTCCAAGACCAGGGCCCCAGTCTGCGGACTCCTCACGCAGACTCCTTCTACATGAACACAAAACCTCACACTTGGCCGTGGTAAAGAATAGTTCTTCGCAAGTGTTCATGATGTTGTTGAGAAATGAGTTCTCTGATTTATTCACCCAGAAGTAACATGCTGAAGTGTAAACAAATTCAAAAGAAGATGGTGTTAGTAAAAAAAAAAAAAAAAAAAAAAAAAACTGGCTGACTCATTCCATGTAAGGCACCATTTGCTACAGTCACTTGGCTAATTGGAACCACATTTTTTAACCAATAAAGTGTACTTTTCCAGAGCTTTGGTAAGCTCTATTTGGGTCAGATGTATCTTCACCCCTCCCAACTCTTTTTCAAAGTGGGTTCAGTTATAACTGATGTATTTTTGAAATCAAAGTTGACAGCCTGAGAATTTTAGAGAAAAACAAGAAGACATCTCAAGATAAATAGTTCCTTAGCTGCCTGGAAGCTGTTTCTTGCCCTCTTTTTATTTTTTGATGTGCAGTTGACAAATAAGGATGCACCTAACCAAATGTAAACATATTTTCCCATTCTAAAGATTCTGTGACCATGCAAGCTCCACCCTGTTTTTCCTAGAATTTACAGAAATTAGAGAAGCCAGGAGAGGGGGAGGGAACTGGAGGGTGGAGACACTTCATCAAAAATAATGGGTAGAGACATTCTACCCATTTGGAATCATGTCCAGGAAATGGTCAGGTGTAACTTTGTAGTAGGGCACATAAACATGAGCTAGAATGTAGACCATTTTAACTGGCTGTTAGTTGCTAAGCATTCCCTTTCACGAAGAGCAGGTAGCCCTGCCACTATGCTATTCCAGGCCCACCCAGCAGTCACTCCCACTGTCCAGGTTCCCAGGGACAAGTTGGAAATCTCTGCTCAAAATCACTCCAGCTTTTATGCATCCGGACTCCTTCAGAGGACTCCATGGAAGCCCTTGGGATACTGTCCCCCCAACCTAGCTCCTCTCCAAAGAGCGCAGGAGAACTGAAACACGAAGCAGAGCCTAGGGGAAGTTGTTCCAGGGCCAAACAGCAGTGCCGAGTTGGGATCCAGGAGACTAGCTCCTTCCTAGGATTGCTTTCTCTTACTTGTTCTCCAGGATTAAGAAAGGTAGGTTTCTGGCCTTTTGTCCCCAAGGCCAGGTACCATGGAAACCAGGAATTTTCTTTGTTTATGGAGAAACATCTTTGAGGGGAACCTTTAAAAGATGCTTTCCCCCCCATTAATACGGGTTTTTTTCTCTTGCTTTTCCTCCTGCCACTGTGGCAAAGGATCTCGAGGCCCCCTCCCATCACTAGGATGGGAGTCTACTTTCTCAACTTTTTCTAATAAATCTTACTTTAAAACCAAAAAAAAAAAAAAAAGAAAGAAAGAAAGAAAGAAAGGTAGGGTTACCCTAAGTGGTTCGATTACCCATGTTTTTTCCCCCCTCTGGAAAAGCTACAGAGCAATCAAGCACAGACACGTGACGCTTAGTCACCAGCAAACGGGAGGAGGTTTTGGCAAGCCCTGTGCAGGCTGGCTCGTCGGTTACCCACACAGAATTTAACAGGAAGAACCAGTCCAGGTACCAAGAACCACCCAGACAGTGTCGGCCAAAACCTGTTTCCAAAGATCCCAAGAGAGAAGGGCAATGTTCTAGAACAGTCTCCAGGGGCTCCAGGGGACAGAAGATCTCATGCGGTCAGCGTGAGAATCTCAAGTGACCCGATACCAATATAGGTCTCTGCTGCAGAGAGAAAGAAGAGGCTGGCTACAATGGGGTCCAGGCAAAGCTATAATTGATATCTTAGACACGAGACCATTACTGGTCTCTTGGCCTCATTAGCAATAAGGGACAAGCTTTTAGAATGCACCCATGCACGTCTGAAGCACCCATTCCACTTGGGCACAGTCCCTCGAGCAGTACTCCTTACCCCTCCCCCTGCCACCTCTAAGCTCTGGCCATTTAAAGGCCTTCATCTAAATTCTCCCCAGAGCACAAGCTAAGAGCCAGTTTTTAATGGAATTCCCAAATCCTGTGACTCCAGGAAGCAAGTGCAGTCCTCTCCAGATCACAAGTGGCAATGACCATCCTGAGCCTGAAAAAGCCTCCACCAAGGAGCCAATGTCAAGGTCTGACAAGATCGGGGCAAGCATTGGGCATAGCAACCTGGCTGACCTCACGTGTGACTCCCAGCTCCACTCTGTTCCGGCTTCCTGCTCATAGTCTGTGGGAAGGTAGAGGGGGATGGCTCAAGTGGCTGGGTCTCTGCCAACTCCTGGGGAAGACCAGGTCTAGCTGGATTGAATTGTAGGCTGCTAGCTTTGGCCTGACCCAACCCTGGGTCTTGCAGGCATTTTCAGAATGAATCAGTGGATAGCAGCTCTCTCGCCTATTCAATCCAAAGACTATTGTTCTAGAAAAAGTACAATTTTCATATGAAACTGTAGCTTTTATGGAAATCCAATTTTCAAGTATAAATGGTTTATAAAAACAACTTGAGGCAAACAATTTCAGAATTCTGGAAGTTGGTGGAAGTGTTTGCTCTGTCTTGGGAGGGGAGAAGTGACCATTTCAATACCGTTTTCTGCACAAGTCGGTCACCTGAGCCTAGCTTCCTTCTATTCTCTTCCAGAATCCCAGAAACAGACGGGATCACTAAAACTGGGACATTCTCCTTGCCCTGCAACCCAACCGCCCAGGAGTCACTTTTCAAATATTCCACACTGTCTGGGATAGGAATCATTTACCTTGAAGGGTTTGGCCTAGGTCGTGGCCTTAGCAAGGTGCCTACCCCTTCTCTCTCCCCGCTAGAACAGGCTGCCAGCACTTTCCAGTTTTTCTGTGAGCAACTGGTCACGCAGCTCGGTCAAGCCCCAGCCGAGGCACTCCACAAAACTCCCCCTGCCCTGCCACACCCCTCATCTCCTCAACCCAAAGTCAGGCTTGTTGTTGCCAGGAAGCGCTAGGCCGGGCAGGAATGAGTCACGAGTCTGCAAACGCTTAGGGTACGCAGTTTGCTAGGCCGGGCTCCAGCCCTCTGAGGCCTGCGGCAGCGCCTTTTTCTGCGGGATCAGCGTTCGAAGGCAGCTACAGCCCTGGACCTCTTGCCGGACCCGAGCGAGCTTCTCACTCGCGCCCCTCCGAGCAAGATCGGCTAGGACTAAGACAGCATATTGCTCCACCATGGAGGCGCCCTAGAGACCACAGGCGTCCCGAGGATCCCGGCACCTAACACCAAGCTGGCAGGGTCGCTTGGGTCCACCCGCGACGAGGAAGCGGTTCGCCCTGGCCCGCCCTGCCGTCCGGCCGAGAGGCTGGCAGAGGGTGGTGCGTGCATGGTCCCGCCCGAGCACCTGCACGCGCCGGACTCTGCAGGCGCTGCCCGGTGCCCCGCACTGCAGCCCCACGGGAAGTCCGAGCCCAGACAGTCCCTGCGAAGCCAGGCTCCCCGGGCCTGCGCCCCGCGCCGCTCACCTCGCTTCGGATCACTTGCTCGGGAGGCTCCTGGCGAGGCGGTGCGGGCGCCGGCGGGGCGGCGGCTCTGCCCTCAAATACGCCCGGCCCCGCCCGGCCCGGCCCTCGCGGGGCGGTGCCCTGCCCGCTCGGCCTCGCCTCCACGACACCTGGCACCAGGCTGGACCTCCCCGAGGGCACAGAAGTCAGGGGGACAGGGATAGGTGGGACCGCGACGCAGGCAGTATAGGTGCTGAAGCCCTTGCCAGACCCCACGACGGTTCCCAGGACACATCCTCGCTCCGCGGGCGAAACTGCTGTCGGTGGGAGCTTGCTTGCCGGTTCTGCTCACCTGCTGGTCCTAACTGTGCGTCCTCACTTCTTGGACTTAACTCGACTGGAAGGAATCCAAGCGTACCACAGAAATGCACAGTGACTGGGGTCCCTGAGACCCCTGAGAGTGTGTGCGTGGAGGGAGTGGGGACACCTCCCAGTCTTAGCCCTCCTTCGGCTTGCTTCCCACTGCGCTGGTGCATACCTGGCTGTCAGGAGATAGTTGATGAACAATGCAGGAACAAATGGATGTTTGTGCAGATTCTGAAGAGACCTGCAGAACAGGGAACAGTTAAACAGGTGTCTATGATAGGGTATGCCTTTGGCCTAAAGCTGAGCCCACAACTTGGGGGCACCTGCAGCTTAGCACACCCTCATCCCGCCTCAGCGCCTGGGTTCCAGTGCCCTTATTGATTCCTGTTTCTGGTCAGTGCACCCCCGGGGAGGCAGTGGTGACGGCTTTAAGTACTTGTGTCCCTGACACCCATTTGGGAGACCTAGACTGAGCGCCTGCTCCCAGCATCAACCTGGTCAAGCTCCAGCTACTGCAGACATTGAGGAGTGAGCCAATAGATCCAAGTTCTTGCTTCATCTGTCTCGCTGCCTTTCAAGTTGAATGCATAAATAATAAGGCCCTTTTGATCAAGGCAGGATTAGGACAAACATGGTTATATGAACACTTGTTAGAATAAATTTCCAGGCTGTGAGAGAAGTGATATTTACCTGGTAGCATCTAGCTGCCTAAGAGCTGAATGCAATGGTTTAGGATATTCAAGACAGATACTCTTTTCAGATAACACCAGCTAGTACTCACCAAGCACAGACTGCATATCTTGCACCATGCCTAGTGTTTAACCTGCACGTGGAAGGTAGCTATTATTTTTATTTCCATTTAAGAGATGAAAAAGTGAGATGCAACCCAGATCATAATAGATATTAGGTTGGAAGTGAGTCAGAGTCTAAGTTTTTAGAAATGGGACATTTGCTATTGAATAGACGGAAATAGGAAACACAAGTCAAAAATGAGAGAGTGCAGATCCAATACTACTGGGCCACCAAAGATGGAAGATTGAGAAGTTGGAAGGGATCGTTCAGAAATGAAAGAAAAATTGCCCACAAATGGAATTACCTCTGAAAGAACTGAGGGGTGGAAGGGCTCATTCAAAAACAAAAGATTTATTTATTTTCATGTGATTTGAAAAGCAGATGTACACTCAGAGGCACACACATAGAGAGACAGGGAGCTCATCCACCTGTTGGTCCACTTTCCGATTGCCAGCAACATCCAGGGCTGCACCAGACCAAAGCCAGCAGCCTGGAGCTCCAGCCACGTCTCCCATGTGGGTGGCAGGAGTCCAGCTACTTGAGCCATCACCTGTACCTGTGGCATATCCAGGATCCAAACGATCTCTAGGCGTTCTAGGCAGTGATGCCAAACACCTGTGCCCAGAACTGCTATTTTGCCTCTGATGTTCCAATGTGGAGCAAGCAAGTTTCCCATCTCATGCTGGACTGTGTCTGCCTTCAAATGGGTGTGAGAAGAGCCCTGGGCCTGCCTGAGCCTATATATGTTGGAGCTTTGGAATTTGGGGCTGGGGAGGAAGGGGAGCAGAGAAAGGAGTGAGGACAAGGAACTGTCGCCACGGGTCTCTGTCTAGCCTCTGTGGCTTGGGTCCAGCCCCAGGGAGGAAGGAAGGGGCTGACTGTGCGAAGCTTGAAGGGGGAGGCCCTGGAAGCCTGGGTGACAGAATGCAGTGTGCAGGCGGGGGTAGCCCTTGCTCTCCCTTGTACACGATCACCAGGCTGGGCTGGCTCCTGGTGGATGTTCGGAGCCAGTCACCGTCCTGCTGTGGGGGGATGGCACTCTCAGCATGGAGGACTGCTGATGATGCCTTAGGGAGGCAATGGGACTGTCCTAAGGACACACGGCAGACCTTGTGACTGGCTGCTTTGTGAGCACAGGGCTGGGAGTAGGGGGACATTGAGCAGGAGAGGGACCATTGCAGGCGCAAAGACAGGGACTGTGGGAAGCCCAGGAGTAATCTCGTGGGACCAAGGAGGCCTGACTGGAACTGACCAGTGGGCGCTTGTACCTGAGCTTGTGATGTGTTACGCTTGCTCTATGTTTAAGGCAGTGGTTTGCTCAGAACCCACAATGGAAAAAGGAAGTATGATCTGATCTCACTGACACGATAGGACCCAAGGATGCTTCATGCAATGTCTGAAATGTGTGCTCCCATGGATACAGAATAAGGTGCATTCAGGCATCATGCAACAGCATCCATGCAGGGACTGGCTTATGCTGATGCTGTTCCCAAATAATTCTTACTTTCCCTGAAGCAGCAAGTATCTGGTCACATAAAAAATATGTATATATATTTTAACATTATTTCTTTAACTTTTGCACATGTGTGTGTCTTAAAGATTTATTTTGTTTTTACTGCAAAGTCAGATATACAGAGAAGAGACAGAGAGAGGAAGATCTTCCTTCCGATGATTCACTCCCCAAGTGGCCGCAACTGCTAGTGCTGCGCCGGTCTGAGGCCAGGAGCCAGGAACTTCCTCCAGGACTCCCACACAGTTGTAGGGTCCCAAGGCTCTGGGCCATCCTTGACATTTTCCAAGCCATAAGCAGAGAGCCAGATGGGAAGCGGGGCTGCCAGGATTAGAACTGATGCCCATATGGATTCCGGCACGTTCAAGGTGAGGACTTTAGCCGCTAGGCCACCACGCTGGGCCTCACATAAAAATATTTCATTTAGTCCCCCCACATGGCAGGAAGATGCCCAGATCTGGGCGTCCTCATGGAGAGCTCTGAAATGTTTTAGTGGCTGGCATGTTCCCTCATCATCATCCCCTCTGAACTGGCATGCACTAATTGCTGTGTGCCTGGGACATGATCAGAAAGATGCCAACTCTATCTGCAGAGGTGGCCTGGCCCCGTGCACCTGCTGGCTCATCTGCAGTACATGACTAATCTCTGAGCATCATAAAGGAGTTATCCATGAGAGTGCCCTTTGACTCTTAGGAAAATGCTGGAAATCTTACGACTTTGAGTCATGAGGCCACTTGACCAGGCGTGGCACCTCAGGGTTGGCTAACTAGTAATAAGAAAGACAGAGGGTCAACAGGGCTGCTATGGAAACAACGGATGAGTCACTCTCCTGCCTTTGCTTTTTACAATGGTTGGTCATTTCAAGGACAGATAAACCCCAGGCTCTTGCTAATTAGAGGGCTTCCCACACCGGATCTGAGGGGACATCTTGTTGGCTTCACTTCCTCGCTTGAACATCCCTGTGGAAACTTCGGTGCCAACTTCATGCCCGGGAAAGCTAACAAAAGGAACTTAGAATATGATCAGGGTGTGCCTAGGAATTTACAATCTGGATATACTCACTAAATGGCTCGTTCATACCCAACCCAAAGCCTATATATACGTTCTTCTAAAATAACTATAAAGAGCAGTATCATAAAGCCAATAAAAATATCACTGAGTAACTTTTATGTATGGATCACTATGCTATTCGAAATAAAGGACAAGGGCCCGGCGGCCGTGGCCTAGCAGCTGAAGTCCTCGCCTTGAACGCCCCGGGAGCCCATATGGGTGCCGGTTCTAATCCCAGCAGCTCCACTTCCCATCCAGCTCCCTGCTTGTGGCCTGGGAAAGCAGTCGAGGACGCCCCAAAGCCTTGGGACCCTGCACCCGTGTGGGAGACCCGGAAGAGGTTCCTGGTTCCCGGCTCCGGATCGGCGCGCACCGGCCCGTTGCGGCTCACTTGGGGAGTGAAACATCGGATGAAAGATCTTCCTCTCTGTCTCTCCTCCTCTGTGTATATCCGGCTTTCCAATAATAATAATAAATCTTAAAAAAAAAAAAAAAAAGAAAAGAAATAAAGGACAAGCCCATTACCCTTAACCAGGAAACAGGCTGACTTTTTTTTTTTTAAGTAGATTTTCTAGAGAGAAGGAGAGATAAAGATCTTCCATCTGTTGGTTCACTCCCCAAATGTCCACAACGACCGAACGCAAGCTGATCCAAAGCCAGGAGCTTCTTCTCTTCTCCCATATGGGCGCAGGATCCTAAGACTTTGGGCCATCCTCTGCTGCTGCTCCAGGCAACAAGTAGGGAGCTGGATGGGAAACGGAGCAGCTGGAACATGAACTAAAGCCCACATGGGATACTGACTCTGCAAGGCAGAGGATTACCCTGGTGAGCCACTGTGACAATCCCCAGTAGGCTAACTACTACGATATACCTGCCTTTTGATTCTGATAAAAAAAAAAAAAAAAAAAAAAAAAAAGGCAAGGATCCCAAGACAAGTGTCTCATGAGGAGGGAGAGGAAAACTTGGAAGAAATTGATGGAAGACAGAAAGGTCTATAAGGCAGGGGAACTTTGATTGGAGACGGCAATGCATAAAGAAGAGAATGTGGGGTCCATTGCAGTAGCCTAGCAGTAGCCTAGCAGCTGAAGTCCTTTCCTTGCACGCAATGAATACAACGAAAAGATCCCCAAGGGCAAGGAAAAAGGAAAAAGGAAACAATACATTGGAGGAGAAAGCAGAGCCAAAACTTTTGAGAGTCATTGTTTAAACAAGAAAATGGAACTAAAGAGGAAGAAGAGAAAACAAAGAGGAGTGAAATAGGAAAGGTATGAAGGCAGGCGTGCCCTATCGGAGGGCCTGGGCTTGCAACCTGGCTCTGCTCTCCCCACTCCCAGCGTCCCGCTCAGACGGAGGGCTGCTTTCCTGGCTTTGGTCCTGGCTTTGGCCTCTCCAGACCCTGGCTGTTGCAGGCAGTTGGGGAGTAAACCAGAATACGGAAGCTCTCTCTTTCTATCTTTCAGATAAAATGAAAAATACATAAAATAATAGTATCAGTTCTTCTGGAACAAGGCAGAAAAGAGATGAGAAATTTCTCAAGAAAGTAGCACAGCCATGGACTAAATAAAGCAAGCATGTCCTGGGAAAGATACAGCTTCCAGGGAATCTCAATCAAAACACACGGATGGCCTTATGATTGCAAGTGCAGGGAGACCTGGCAGAAGGAGAGCTGAGTTCTGTCCAGGTCCCTCCTTGGGCGCTGGAGAGCCATACAGCTGTGTGTCTGAACAGTGTTACATTGCCAGGTGACAGAGAGAAGTTGAGTCACAGCACAGGACACAGGACACGAGACCTCTCTGTGACAGCAACTGCTCCTGAGTTGGAAACCTGAAGCAAGGACTTGATGTCATGGGAACAATTTTTACGCTTTCAAGACAGCAACTTGTAGTTCCAGGACAAAACAATTAGGGTTGTTCGCTGATTCTACCCCAAGTTGTATGCTCGCATTCCCACGACATTAACAGGGACCTAATATCCACCTTAGCCATCAAATCACCCCCCATCATCTTAACCCACACTGAAGAGATGTGTTCATCAAAGCGTGGCTCACAGGTGCTGGCGCTGTGGCACAGTTGGTTAAGCTGCCATTTGGAATGCCCACATCCCATCGTGGAGTGCCTAGGATTGAGTCTCACCTCCACTTGCAATCCAGCTCCCCACTAATGCATCTGAAAAAGGAAGAGAAGGTGGCTCAAGTGGTCCGCGCGGGAGACCTGGGTGGGGTTCTAGGGCCTTGGCTTTGTGCTAGCTCAGACTGCAGGTCTTATGCAGCCTCCCTGGAAGCGGAGTGACTTGCAGAGGGCTCGGTCTTGCAGGTGCAACAGACAGAACTGGCATTCAGGGCTGTTGTCATGACTACTCTGCCGGGACTCATGTTCCAGGATTTTCCCCTAAAGCCTAGACTACCCATCCTGCGCTTGGGTGCAGTCACTTCAAGGAACTTGGTGTTGGGCTGCCCAGATCTGTGACTTTCTGACCTTCCACCCACCCAGTGTCCATGGCTCCAACTGCATCCTTGCAGAGCTCGCCATGACTCCCTGTCCACAGCTCATCAGGCCCTCAGCACATTCTGCTCTTCCCTCTTCTCTGCCTCCAAGTCAGGTTATATTCCCTGCAAGAGTGCGGGCTGGTATTGTAACACAGTTGGGTGAGTTCCTGCTTGTGATGCCAGCATCCCATGTCAGAGTGTTGGTTCATGTCCCGGCTGCTCCACTTCCCATACAGCTCCCTGCTAGTATAACAGGCAACAGAAGATGGCCCAAGTATTTGGGCCTTGCCACCCATATGGAGAGACTCTGATAATGTTCCTGGATTCTAGCTTTAGCCCGGCCCAGACCTGGCTGCTGTAGCCATTTGGAAAATGAATTAGTGGATTGAAAAACTTTCTTTCTCCTACCCTCTTCCCCTGTCTATTTCAAATAAACAAATCTTAAGTTCATGAAAAAGAGAAGTAAAATATATGTATCTTTTTTTTGGTGCAAAAACATTTGAAGGCCATGCATAATTTGTTTCATAATATGCATTTTCCAAGGTCTCTTGCAGGCTGGTTTGCTCTGACTTTGCCGCAGCTTTTATTTAACTAGAACAGTCAAAGCCCTCCCACTTGCCAGCCTGAGCACTGGGGCTGCTGGGAGTGCATCTACCTACTGATAAGCATCTCTTCTGTGTAGCCGACCTCCAGGGCTAACTGAGCCACAGGCCTGCCAGGCTGCAACAGGGTGGGGCTGAACAGGCCTGACACGACAGGCATCTGCTGGGAGGGGCTTCCCGTTCCGCACGTTACCAATGCACGGTGCACATTGTCACTGCCAGCAAGCAACTAAAACCACCAGCCTGGGACCCACCTTCCCAACCCACCACCCCATTCCCCACCTGCCGGGCAAATGTGGTTGGTGCAGAAAAATCCCAGGACGTGGAGGATTTCTGCTTGCTGCACTTTTGAAGGGCATGCCATAGACTCTGAATCCACAAGGGCAGCCCCAAGGTGACCATTGTCACAGAGAAGCCGGAAGCTGTAGGGAAGCTGACCTGGTTTGTTGTTAAGCATGGAAGTCTATTGACTACCACAGAACCTTCTAGGTTACAGCTTCAGGGTGAGGCAGCAAAGAGTGGCAGGAATTTTTTTTTTTTCAGCAGAGGACTGATACTTTATTATCCAAATTGTTCAAAGCTCTCCAAATACATTGCTGTTGCCAGCAGTCATGACATTCATGCTGGTGAAAACCTCCCACAGAGAGTCTGGTCAAGGGCCTTATTAATGCCGGATTGCGAGTGTCTGTAGGCCTGAACCCAGCCTAGCATAGACTTGGAGGTGGGGAATTCCATTGATGATGACAAGAATGAGCACAGAACCATAGACATGAATAACAAAGAAAAAGTCCCAGTTGCGTAGCTGATGCCTACTGATTGACCCGCATAAAGTCAGCATCCACCTGCTGGGTGTGGTGTTCCAGGAAGTACGCTGTGGAATTATATTGCCCTTGGAGATAAACCTTTGTGTCAATTAGAGCCATCATTCCTGGTCGGCCTCTGCTGCCCATTCATTCAGCCATTCCTCCACTCATTCGTGTCAGCGTTTGTAATTGTGTCTACTCTGCTGCAGGCACTCTGGCAGAAGCAGAAAGTCACATTGCCTGGCCTCAAGTGGACCCCTAACTGATGGATCACACCCACTCACCCCCCCCACACACATACGCACACACACACACATGAACACACACATTGCCATAGAACTTGACAGCCGCTGTAGTGGAGGAGCAGGACATAGGCTAGGGAGAACCAAGCAAGAAATCTTTTACTATCTTTGAAGAAGGGAGAACCTGGGCAGGGCTGATGGGAATGGCCTGACCAAAGCCACCCAGGGGTCAGGCTGGCAGGCGTGGCAGCAGTGATAAGAGAAAACATTGGCACTGGGTTTATTGTGTGCCTCGAAGAATTCTGGGCATTTTATCTCCTTTAACTCCTTCATAACAACCTTATAAGCTCAAGATGATCATTTTCCTTATTTTGTGAATGAGGAAACTTGGACACAGTAAAGCCAAATAACTTGGTCAAAGTCACACAACCAGTAGGTCAGGTTTGACACCAAGCATGGTGCAGGGAGGGCTCAGTCTGTGATGTAGACACCTCCTGCCCATGCTCTCCTGGGACCCAGGAAAGCAGGTCGGTGAATGATCTTTTGTGTTTTTTTCCGACCATGCTGGATTTGCCTTGGGTGGCACATGCAAGGACCGGATGGATGGATAATGGAGGGAGGGAGGCAGAGGAAAAGAGGAAGAAGTGAGAAGACCAATTAGAGCCGATTGTGTATCCAGGGCAGTGGCCATGGAGCAGGACATTAGGAAGGTTGAGAGCCGGTGGAAAACACCTGGCATGTGTCCTGTTGCCCTAGGCAGAACTGATAACTGACCACGGGCAGATTTCGCTTGCTGCAGAGGCTGCCTCCAAATCCTTCTCAACACAGTGCTCTGGGCAGCACTGGTACATCAGATTCCATCTATGTGCAATCCCGTGTTGAAGTAGTTATTTCAGGGACAGACTCTTACAGGATCTGTGGCACATAGGAAGCTTGAGTTGGGGGCAGGGATAATCTAATGTTTTCAGACTTGTCTGAATGGCAATGAACGCTGTGGATAACACCAGAAAGCAGAGGAGTGGGTCGGGAGAGACAGCTGGGAGTTTGGAGCTGGACGGGTTCGGATCTGCCTTCGGTTGGACAAAGCATCTGAAAGTGAACCCATGGCTGAACTCAGGAGAGACTCCACCTGGAGCTGGGACAGGGGAGTATCAGTGAACTTGGGAAGAAACTCATTCTGCAAAGGGAAAGAAGACAGAGAAGGCTGAGAAGGGAACTCTTGTTGGCCCCAGACCCTGAGTGGTGAAAGCAAAAGGAAGAACGTGCTGGTAGGGAAGCCCCATTCCAGATGCAGGTGGTTAGGGGCGCTGGATACTGCAGGGCTGTCAAGAACAACAGCGAAAGTGGCCACTGGGATCCAGTTTTGGAGAGAAGCTTATAAGCAATGTGCTTTTTTGTGTTTGTTTGTTTTGTTTTGCTTTGTTTTTTTGAAAAAAGAAATTGATTTATTTGAAAGCAAAATTAAAGAGAGAAAGAGAAATCTTCCATCCTCTGATTCACTCCCCAAATGGCAGTAACTTCCAGAATTAGGCCAGGCCAAAATCAGGAGCCTGGAACGCTGTCTGAATTTCCCATACAGGTGGAAGGGGCCCAAGCACTCGGACCATCCTCTGCTCCTTTCTCAGACACATTAGCAGGAAAAGGAGCAGCCAAGTTTCAAACTGATGCTTATATGGGATGCCGGTGCTGCAGGCTGGGCCTTAACCCACGATGCCACCTCACAAGGCCCCTGGAAGGCAATCCTGGGGAGCAATATGGTAGAACCCAGTAGGGGGACAGGGAAGGGGTGATGGCATGGGTTTGGGCATGAGCTTGTGTGGTTTGGTAACTGCAAAGATGATGGGGAGTAGGAAGCAATTCTTCCAGATGTTTGGAGGTAGGGTTCAGGGGGAAACCTAGCATGTGAATAGCTGTGAGGCAGGCATGGGGGTTCAGGAAAAGAAAGGCTCCCTTCAGGGAAGGGGAATTGAGGGCAGGAGAAGGCAAGGAGAGATGAACAGAGGAACAAGGAGGATTTCGTCTTGGAAGCAAGAGCAAAATGTCATGGGACTCTATGATTGTTGTTGTTTGGTTACTGTCTTGTCACTAGTGCCCAGCAAAACCCCAGCATTGACTGGGCAAGGCCCAGCAAGGGTTGAATGTCACCAAGAAAATGCTGAGACCCAGGAAGAGTCAGGAGGGCCAACGCTGCGGATGAGGGGGGTGGAGCCACCGATCTCAGCTGACGTTTAAGGCACATTGGAGGGTGGGTACAGTGGGGAGGGACTGCGGATCGATCTGATCTACCTGGAAGTCACAGAAACGCTCTTCTAAAGCAAAGAAAAGAAGGAAAGGCGGCTGTTGATATTCCATTGCAAACAGGAGCAGACTTCAAAAAGTTTGCGGAAAATACCATGCAACGGTCAGTTTATCTTAATATCAAAAGATGTTGAAATCTATGCATGCATACCAGGGATCTTTCAAAAATTCATGAAAATTGTGCACTGTGAAAAAATTACATCTGGATTTTGTGCTTTACAGTGGAATTCCATTTTGTATGGGTTTTGAAGTTCCCTAGTATATTCTAGAAGCCTTCTAGTCGAAGCTCACTAATTCATGAGTGCTGTGGTGCTCCGTTGTAATTTTCTCTCCTTTCATGAGCAGACACCCAAGGCGGCTACGAGGGAGCCAAGTCTACATCCTAGCATTTCTCTGCTGGGCTGAAGAGTTCAAAAAAGCTGTGTCACTTTTTTCAAAATGTGACCATGTCAGGAAGGCAGGGATATCGAGTTGCTTCTCCTTGTGTCTTTCTTCCCCTTGGGATTTCCCTTTTTTTTTTTTTTTTAATTTTTTTTCATTTGCTACAAGCCTGTGGGAAAAGCAAGCTACACCCCTGTTTGCCAAAGCCACACTAGCGGCAGCTACATCACATCCATGCCTCTTTATCATGAAGACAGTGTTGATATGGAAACATCATTCCCATCCTTCAGTGATATTAATGCTGAATCGTTCTGTTCCTTCACAATGGCACTCTGTTTGTCCAAAGGGCAGGTGTTTCTACAGTCAGCAATCCCTAGGCTGCAGAATTCCCTAGGTGGCTCTCTCCAGGAGTGTCCCTCGCAATCCCCTGCCACAATTTCATCTGTCCAACTAACCATGGACTCCAGCTAAGGAATATCAGGCCCCCTGCCAAAGACAGACCAGGCCCAGATTCCCCCTTTTAGTAGGGGTGGAACCCCTGTTTTTCATGGGGGACGTAAGAGATACATTCTGGCCTTCTTAAGGCCCTGAAAACAGATTTGGAATTCTGAGGAGAAAGGAAAACCCAAACTGGTGTTGTGGCAAAGCATATTGAGCCACTGGTTGCAACCATGGCACCCACATCACAGGGCTGGTTTGAGTCTGGCTGCTTCACTTGCAACTCAGTTCCCTGCTGATGCCCTTAAAAAAAAAAAAAAGACAATTCAGCAAGGTTTTGCCCTAGAAGTCAACTGGCCTCATGGGAACCCACAGTTCAGCGTCCCCCAACTCTTCAGGAAGCAGATTCCAAGGAAATCTCATGACCATCATTCCCCAAGCCATAGTCTTGTCGAGCACAGTGTCAGGAGCTAGCAGTTCCTTCTCTTATTGTGATAGAAATCAAAGCACGTGCTCTGTGTGCGGCCGTCATAGTCCCTCCTCCCGACTGCATGACTTTGGAGGCGTTTATCACGTTTCCAAGCCAGAGTACCCGGGGCCAGCGCCATGGCATAGTAGGCCAATCTTCTGCCTATGGCACTGGCATCCCACATGCATATCACTCCAGGTCATTGCTGCTTAGCAGTGCAGGATGGTTCAAAGCCTTGGGCCCCTGAACCCATGTGGGAGATCTGGAAAAAGCTCCTGGCTCCTGGCTTCAGATCAGCCCTGCTCTAGCCATTGCAGCTATTTGGAAGGTAAACCAGCAAATGGAAGATCTGTTTCTGCCCTTCCTTCTCTCAGCAGCACAGCCTTTCAAACATCTCTTCCTTCCCTGTTGTTACAGGTGCATGTCCCTAAGCATTTAAGCAACCATGTCCTCCCAGTTTTAGTGCATACAGAGAAACCGTCAAGGTAACCCAAGCCTCCGAGCATGGTTTATGGGCTGAGCTGGCAGTAAGGACTTTCGCAACCAGGAGACTTGCTTCAGATAGGATAGACTTGCATCAGGGTAGCAGGTCACATCTCCAGGGAGCCTCTGTGCTTGTAGGTGCCATAGGTGGCCCCTTGTTACTGGAAGTCACACTCACACCCCATGCCTGGGCTGATACAAGTTGGTGGTGGGCACTGGCAAGGAGGTAGGATGAGGGTGCAAGGGACCCAGTCCTCATTTCAGCAAATATCTCAAATGTGGACAGCCTGCAAATGGAGCCTTGAATGCAGTCACAAAGTTACACTTTCAGGAGGTGAAAGAGGAAACGGTGATCATACAAGTTCAATTTTAGAATCAAAAATTAAAGCCTACTCTAATTTTTTAAATCTGATTTAGTCATTTATAAATTTTAAACATTCTTCTGAGAATCTCACATTGAAGTTAGCTAATAGGAAAGTAATTGGAATTCAGCAAGACATGCTATGCCCCAGAACTGGCATAGAGTACTAAGACCCAAGAGTAGAGGAGGCGGCACCATTCAAGAAGAGAAGAGTTTGTTGGGGGAAACTGACACCCAGGAGTAGAGGGAGCAAGGAGGGAATACAGAAGCTGAGGCCAAACTTTTGCATGCAGCATGGCAGGTGGGAGAGAGAGAGGTACAAATCTCATCAGGCAGATGAGAGTAGACGTTCGTCTTCCAAACACCTCTCTGTAAGCTTTGTGTCTCCTCTCTGAGTGGATTTACTCCTCTGTTGGGCCCCTGGCAGGGCGGGAAAGACCTATCCATTCATCGTATCAGATGCTCCTCAACTTACCATGGCGCTGCGCCTCCATAAACCTACAGGTACTTGGAAAGACCCTAAGTTGAAAGGGTGTTGAACACACGTAAGCTGCAAAGCATCCTGGCAGAGCATCACGGAACATTTCAAAGAATTGCTGTGTTCCCCTCAAACATATTATAAAGTAAAAAAAAATATAACTTCACCACCGCAAATTGCGGAAGAACACGGATGAAAAGAGAAGTAATAGCAGAGCTAGTTTCTCCATCTGCGAGAGGAAACACATCTCATGGAGGAGAAGCAGGTGTTTGGGGCAGTGGCTGGACAGCTGATGGATCAGTGAGCCTTCTGCAAGTCCTGATTCTCAGCTACCAAGCCAGCTTCCACTAACGCACACCCTAGGGATGGGGAGCAACAGGTGACGGCCCCACATTGCTGTCAGCATGAGAGACCCAGAATCAGTTCTGGGCTCCTGCTTTTGGTCTGGTCCAGCACTGGCTGTTGCAGGCATTTTGGGGGAGGTAAGTAAACCAGTGACTGGAAGGTGGATTAGCAATGAACTGGATCAAAAGCAGAACAGCCAGTTCATGGATTATCTTCACGTGGGAAGCTGGTGTCGCAGGCATTTACCCTCTGCGTCATATCACTGGCCATTCAGGGACGTTAAAAATGTGGCCAATGTCACACAACTGCTCAGTGACAAAGTCACAATGTGAAGCCAGCCCATGCCACAACTTGATGGTCCATCATCTCCATGTATGGTAAAGAATGACGAAGGTGGCCAATGGCAGGGCAGTAAGCCCGCCGCAGCGAGGGAACCTCACCAGTGGCCTCGCAGTACTGAATCCTGCAAAGACTACCAGGAGCTTCCCTCTGCACAGGCATCGCCCACCTTCTTACCATGTGAGGGGCACGGGGGCTACTTCAGCCCACCCTGGAGTCAGATTGGCCTTGTTCCAGGATTCCTGTGGGGCCCCTTTTGCCCCTCACCCCCACCCCTGTCCCCACTCAGCTTGTGGACCTCTACCCTGTGCAGGAGGAAGCCAGCCTTGCCCAGGCACACCCGCAGCCCTGTGCTCTCAGCTGCTCCGCGATGACTCAGTGCCCTCACGCTCTGGCCTTCCGCCCCCGCTTCATCTCAGGAAATGACTTCCTTCCAGAATGCTTTGCTTGCTTTCTTTTCTTTCTTTCTTTCTTTCTTTCTTTCTTTCTTTCTTTCTTTCTTTCTTTCTTTCTTTCTTTCTTTCTTTCTTTCTTTCTTTCTTTCTTTCTTCCTTTCTTTCTTTCTTGCCAGATATACAGAGAGGAGGAGAGACAGAGAGGAAGATCTTCCCTCCGATGTTTCACTCCCCAAGTGAGCCGCAACGGGCTGGTAAACGCCAATCCGATGCCGGGAACCTGGAACCTCTTCCGGGTCTCCCAAGCAGGTGCAGAGTCCCAATGCATTGGGCCGTCCTCGACTGCTTTCCCAGGCCACAAGCAGGGAGCTGGATGGGAAGTGGAGCCACCGGGATTAGTACCGGCGCCCATATGGGATCCCGGGGGGTTCAAGGCGAGGACTTTTAGCCACTAGGCCATGCCGCCGGGCCCTCTTTATTTATTTTTTTTTAAATTTTTTTTTTATTTATTTTTATTTTTATTACAAAGTCAGATATACTGAGAGGAGGAAAGATAGAGAGGAAGTGGAGCTGCCGGGATTAGAACCAGCGGCCATATGGGATCAAGGCGAAGACCTTAGCCACTAGGCCACACTGCCAAGCCCTCTTTATTTATTTTTAAAGCGTTATTTATTTTTATTGGAAAGGCAGAGTTACAGAAAGGAGAGACAGAGAAAAAGCTCTCCCATCTGCTGGTTCATTCTCCAAGTGGCCGCAAAGTATGAAGCTGAGCCAATCTGAAACCAAGAGCCTGGAGCTTGCTCTGGGTCTCCTATGCAGGTGCAGGGTGCCTAGGCTTTGGACCATCCTCTGCACAAGCAGCGAGCTGGATGGGAAGTGGAGCTGCCGGGATAGAACCGGCGCCCATATGGGATCTCAGCTTGTGCAAGGCAAGGACTTTAGCTGCTAGGCCACTGCGCCAGGTCCTTCTCCTTAATTTTTCGAAAGAAATGTTAAAACTTCATGCAAGAGAGCCTGGCAGCGTGGCCTAGCGGCTGAAGTCCTCACCTTGAACCCCCCGGGATCCCATATGGGCGCCGGTTCTAATCCCGGCAGCTCCACTTCCCATCCAGCTCCCTGCTTGTGGCCTGGGAAAGCAGCCGAGGACAGCCCAAAGCTTTGGGACCCTGCACCCGCGTGGGAGACCCGGAGGAGGTTCCTGGCTCCTGGCTTTGGATTGGCGCAGCACCAGCCATTGCAGTCACTTGAGACGTGAATCATCGGAAATAAGATCTTCCTCTCTGTTTCTCCTCAGCTCTGCATATCTGACTTTGTAATAAAAATAAATAAATCTTTAAAACACACACACACACACACACACACACACACACACACACACACACTTCTATTTGAGAGGAGCAGAGAGAAGGGAGGGACAGCGCCCTTACACTGGTTCACTCCCCAAGTGCCTTTAACGGCTGAGACCAGGCCTGGCCAAGCTTGGAAGCAGGAAGCTCAGCACAGGCCTCGCACAGCATGGGAGGAACCCAGCCGCGTGAGCCATCAGGGCTGCCTCCCGCTGTCCGCAGAACTAGGATGTGGGAGTCAGGGGCTGCAGGCGTCAAAATCACTAAAGCAAACTGCCTGGCCTCAATCCAGAGCTGTTTTTGGCAAGCAGCAAAGCCCACATGGCAGGTGACACATCCATTCAGAATGCACCACTGAGCCATGACAAGAACGGGAGGCAAGCAGCCGCTTCTGAGCCGCAAGCAGCTGCTGACTAAGCTGGGCACATGGGAGTCCCGCAACAGCAACCCACCTGAGCACCCAGAGCAGATCTACAACCTTACACTAGGGATGAGAGGGTTGCTGGTGATGGGAAGAAGCTCAACAAAATTTTCTGGAATGCAGGACATGGGTTATATCTTGATAGGAACAGCAGTGGTATGTCAAAGGCAGATGTCAAAAAGGACAAGGAAATGATTTAAAAGGCACATTTAAAGGGCCCGGCACAGTAGCCTAGTGGCCAATGTCCTTGCCTTCTCTCCATACATCTGATTTGCCTTTCCAATAAAAATAAATAAATCTCTTTTAAATTATGAAAAATGGAATGAAAAAAAAGTAAGTTCTTTTTGGTGCATAAAGGTTTTGAAGTCAGAATCAAGATGGCAGAACAGAGAAAGGACACGTTTAAACAGATGGAAAAATAGGGCCCGGCGGCATGGCCTAGTGGCTAAAAGTCCTCGCCTTGAACCCCCCGGGAACCCATATGGGCGCCGGTACTAATCCCGGTGGCTCCACTTCCCATCCAGCTCCCTGCTTGTGGCCTGGGAAAGCAGTTGAGGACGGCCCAATGCATTGGGACACTGCACCCGCGTGGGAGACCCGGAAGAGGTTCCAGGTTCCCTGCATCGGATCGGCGCGCACCAGCCATTGCGGCTCACTTGGGGAGTGAATCATCGGCGGAAGATCTTCCTCTCTGTCTCTCCTCCTCTCTGTATATCTAACTTTGTAATAAAATAAATCTTTAAAAAAAACAGATGGAAAAGTGTCAGAGAGTGTGAAGCAGAGAGGGCACATTCCAGGAAATAGAAGAGGACAGAAAAGGTTTTTTTTTTTTTTTTTTAAAGATTGCTTTATTTATTGGAAAGAGTGATACACACACAGATTCAGAAGGGAGAAGGCAATCCACCCACAGGTTCACTCCCCAACTGGCCACAATGGCCTGGAGCTTTGCCAGACCAAAGCCAGAAGCCTGGGGGTCTATCAGGGACTCCTATGTAGGTGGGAAGAGCCTGAGTACTTATGTCATCTCTCTGCCTTTCAAAAAAAAAATCTTCAAAAAAAATTTTAAAAAGGACATGAGGAATTCATAGTTTGAAAATAGTATACCTGGTTTCAAAAGCGTTTACATGAATGTACCTTTTTAAAAAAGATTTATTTATTGGAAAGGCAGATAAACTGAAAGATCTTTCATTTGCTGGTTCACTCCCCAAAGGCTGCATTGGCCAGAGATGGGTTGATCCAAAGCCAGGAGCCAGGAGCTTCTTCCAGGTCTCCAGGCGGGTGCAGGGCCTGAAGACTTTAAGCCATCCTCCACTGCTTTCCCAGGCCACGAGCAGGGAGCAGGATGGGAAGTGGAGCAGTTGAGACTTAAATCCGCACCCATATAGGATCCTGGCGTATGCAAGGTAAGGATTTAGCCACTGAGCCCAAATTTTTAAAAGTCTCTCCATCCACAGATGTTAGAGATCGTGTGCCCAGTTTTTAGAAAGGCACTCCTTGGCGAAGGTGTTTAGTTGAGCAGCTGACACCTGTTGAGACACCTGTGTCCTCTACCACAGTGCTGAGGCCTCGGCCTGGTGCTCCTGCTGAAGGCAGCCCCAGGAGGAAGCTGGTGAAGGCTCAGGTGGTTGGGTCTCTGACATCCACCTGGAAGACCCAGCCCTGCCCATCTCTCCCTGCCATCTGCCTCTCAGATTAAAACAAGCAAACAACTCCACCCCTGTGAAAGGTATGCCTTTTCAATTCTTTTTTCAGAGCGAAAAAATGCATTCCTATCACGCCATCCACAGCTGTGCTCCTTGCTTGTAATTGGCAAAATGGTGCACAGGTCCCAGAAGAGACCTGCCCCACCTGCAAAGTGCTGGCTGTTCCTTATGGCAGAGGAAATGGCCTGAATACCAGTGGACAGGCCAGCCAGTTGGTGCCCAGATCCACAACTCCAGGGCAGGAACAGGAGTTCGTCCAACGGCAGGAGAATTCCTCATCTTCCTGGGTGCTTCCTTTCCTTTCTCTCCCACCATCTTGGATCTGCTGGAAGCCTTGACTGCTCATGGGAACCAGAAAGTGGTCTGTTCCCAGGGCCGGGAGGACCCCTGCAGGGCACTGTCTGGGGAACTGGTTTTAAGATTTGAGGAGGGCAAGCTAGGTGCCCTCAAACTGTGGTGGCTGCTGTCCATGCACTCCTGACTGCCTCCCCAGCATTGTTGATCCGTAACAAGCTGGAGTTATATTAACAGGCTAGTTCTTGCCTGTGGCACTGGTATCGCATATGGGCATTGGTTCACGTCCCAGCTGCTCCACTTCCCATCCAGCTCCCTGCCTGTGGCCTGGGAAAGTAGTAGAGGATGGCCCAGTCTTGGAACCCTGCACCCACTTGGGAGACCCGAAAGAAGTTCCTGACTCTTGACTTTGGATTGGCTCAGCTCTGGTTGTTGTGACCACTTGGAAAGTGAATTAGCAGATGGAAGATCTTTCTGTGTCTCCTCTCTGTAAATCTGCTTTTCCAATAAAAATAAGTCTTTTAAAAAATGCATTTGGAAACAAAATGTTAAGAATAAAGAATCTCACTCTAAAACACTTGAGTTGTGTCTTCTTGAGTCAGAACCCAAACCGATCATACCCTGAGAGCTGACCTCAGCCCCAGCCCAGCTGCCCCTGCCTTCACAAGTCCACTTGGTGGAAGTTCAAGGCCAACAGGACTAACACTTACTGAAGTTTTAGAACAGCAGAAGGCTTGGAGGAGGAGTGCTGATAGAGAGGTGGCTTCCCAGTTACACTGCCTGACAGTAAACTTTTTCATTCACCAAATCTGATGACCTGCCACCACCAGAGCCTTTAGATCCCAGAGAAGAGACCTCAAGGGGACAATCTAACTCCCTACAAAGTTGACTGCTGCCACTGGGGGCTGTGGGCAGACTCGGTTTTTATTTCTTCTCTCACTGCCGGCCTCAGAGAAGTGTCCTTGAATCACTGATGGGTTCTGCCTGTCCTGTCTTTTTGGTTGCTGGTTATGTCGCAAGAATGTGCCCCAACAGCCTCCACACCCAAATGAGTCAGCCCCAGCTTTAATGAGTTCGTGTTTTCTGGGCTCTTCCAGGGGAGGGGTTGCTCACTAACTCCAGCCAGGTGCTGCCAGGCAATGCAGGGTTTGGCCCTGGGTGAGCCGGAGTGGGAGCGAAAAGGGCTCCCCGCACGCACGAGGACAGAAGGACAAGGCAGGACTGCCACACCCCAGCAACTGTGCCCCCTGTGGCCCTTCTGAGCTGCAAGCAGCCCGCAGGAGGTCAGAGGTGGGAAAGAACTCCCATGTGGCGAGAGGACATTGGCTTCCCCCTGCTTCCTCTGACCTGACCTTGATAGATGGCCTCATACAAAAAAAATAAAAATAAAAAAAACTTTGGCCGTCATTGGCATTATAAGCCACCTCCTGCAATGCTGACATTCCAGTCCTGGCTGGCTGCTCCACTTCTGATCCAGTTCCCTGCTGATGTGCCTGGGAAGGCAGCAGAGATGGCCCAAGCGCTTGGGTTCTTACCAGCCACATGCGAGGCCCGAATGGAGTTCCAGGCTCTTGTCATTGGCCTGGCCCAGCCCAGAACTGGTTATGGAAAACCTCTCTCTCTCTCTCCCTGTAATTCTGCCCTTTTCAAATAAAATACATCTTAAGAAGAAAATAATTCAAGGCCTGGCACGGTACCCTAGTGGCTAAAGTCCTTGCCTTAAATGCGCCAGGATCTCATATGGGTGCCGGTTCATATTCCGGTGGCCCTTCTTCCCATCTGGCTCCCTGCCTGTGGCCAGGGCAAAGCATTTGAGGATGGCGCAATGCCTTGGGACCCTGCACCTGCATGGGAGATGCAGAAGAAGCTCCTGACTTCAGATGGGCTTCAGATCAGCTCAGCTCTGCCCATTGTGGCCACTTGGGGAGTGATTCAGCAAAGGAAAGATCTTCCTCTCTGTCTCTCTTACTCTATGTATATCTGACTTTCCAATTGAAAACAACAACAACAAAAAAAACATGCTTTATTAAAAAAAAAGGAAGAAACAAATTCAGACTTCCTTGCAAAAATGCATGCACCATGTGTTAAGAAATGGGCTTCAATAGCAAATTTGGGAACAATGATTTTGAAGAACCTAGGTGTTTTCTGCCTTTTGTGATTCTGCCTTAATTGATTGGCTGGGGGCTGTGTGAACTCCAGGCCTGATAGTCTACGTGACACCCAGCAGGACACCTGGCAGGACACCTGGCAGGTCACGTAGGCAGACCACTCCTCAGGAAGGAGGTACCCGGTGTTTGATAAGATCCACTGCCCTGGGCCCGGCGGTGTGGCCTAGCAGCTAAAGTCCTCCCCTTGAAAGCCCTGGAATCCCATATGGGCGCCGGTTCTAATCCCAGCAGCTCCACTTCCCATCCAGCTCCCTGCTTGTGGCCTGGGAAAGCAGCTGAGGACGGTCCAATGCATTGGGACACTGCACCCGCATGGGAGACCCGGAAGAGGTTCCTGGTTCCCGGCATTGGATCGGCACGCATCAGCCCATTGCGGCTCACTTGGGAAGTGAATCATCGGACAGAAGATCTTCCTCTCTGTCTCTCCTCCTCTGTGTATATCTGGCTGTAATAAAAATGAATAAATCTTTAAAAAAAAAAAAGATCCACTGCCCTATAGTTCATCAATTTGTACTTTGTGAAAGTTGCTTGCTTCAAACCCACCAACAGAAACCTGCTAAATCATGACTGTATAATTAATAGCCTAAAATGTATAAGAACCCCTGTGCTGTTCAAACGGGGGTGGGGAGAGCGCTCTCTCTCCTTCTCTTCCGCCCTCCCTGAGGATCCCGCAGCAGCCTCAGCTGGGGCTGCCCCTACCCCGCCCAGCCGTGCTGGGGGAGGTGGCTGGGAGACCTAGGTTAACCTGAATAAACCACCTTTATGCCTTAGCACCGACTTCAGACTTCATGATTTTTCTGGGGATTTCAAAATCTGGCACAACAATTTCACCCACTTTCCCCTAACCTTCGATCCTTCCACCCTGATCAACCATATAATCATCATGAAAAATAAAAGAAAGCAACAACAAAAAGAAAGAAAGAAAGACAGACAGACAGACAGACAAATGAGCTGCAACAGGAGCAGACTTCACAGTAAGTCCTGTTAGAAGAAGTGGTTTATGTGCACACACCGCCCACGCCCGCACCTCGGTGCTGCCTGAGGGCTGACTCATACCACCTGGAACAGCTGTGAGGCCTGCTGCTCCACCGACAGGCCTGGCTCCACCAGGCCCTGTGCCCCAGCTACAGCCTAGCGGACGTCAGAATCCACTCCTGACACATGCTAGCCAGGCAGCCAGGCCTAGCCTCCAGGCCGGTTCCCCTCCTGCTGGGCCCCAGGGAGCCACACTTGGGTCTGGTCTTGGCCCCCACAGAAAGTGCAGGCCAAGTGAAAGCCAGTGCCAGACAGTTCCTGGCTCCTGACCACACCCAAGTGTTGGTTTGCTTGGTTGGGGCAGGCTCTTAACGAATGTGATAGTTTCCACATTACAGAGACACCCCAAGGATAGTTCAGGAATTCCTCCCATCCTCCCTCCCCAGCTGCTAACTGTTGCATTTTTGCCTTCTTTGCTTTTGTTTTGTCATTCTCTGTCTCTGTTTCTGGCCCCTGCCCATGCTTTCTTTCCCTAAATCACGTGAAGGAAACTCACAGATATGATGCTCCTGAGCCGCTATATGTGTCAATGTATGTCTTTTTCACAAGCAAGAAATTCCTTTTTTATATAAAGATTTATTTTTTTATTGAAAATGCAGATTTACAGAGAGAAAAGAGAAAAATTTTCCATTCTATGGTTCACTCCCAAATGGCCACAAAGGCCAGAGTTGAGCCAATCCAAAGCCAGGAGCCTCTTCCAGGCCTCCCTTGTGGGTGCAGGGTCCTAGGGTTTGGGCTGTCCTCCACTGCTTTCCTAGGCTACAAACAGGGAACTGGGTGGAAAATGGAGCAGCTAGGACACGAACCAGCATCCATATGGGATGCTGTGCTTGGAGCAGGAGGATTAACCAGTAGAACTAAAACAATTTTTTAAAGAGAATTCTTTTTTTTTTTTAATAAAGCAAACATTTATTAAACTATAATAAAAACATTCCATCAAATTACAAAACCTGAGCAAGAAAAACAAACGGCACATGCTTGACTGTAGTTGACATTCAAATAAAATTTGCATTCCCAAAATATTATACAGTAATTAGAAAATACCAGCCAAAGTAATATTAGGATACTTTTACGTGCAATCTCAACAAATTTGAACAGAAGCAAATTTTAACAAAGGTAAATTTTACAGTGAAACATAGCAGTAGATTAAGGATCTTAACATGTTTATTTTACCGCTATTTGACACTATGATACAAAAATAAGAGGATTTACTTGACATTTTTAATAAATATCCCATGGGCTGTTGAGTGCCTTACTGGTGAAAAGATTTAACTGGCTAATCTCAGAATTCTGATGCAAAAAAATTGGAAACCTTGCATATTTGTTGGTAATCTATCTTCCCCATGAGCTTTTGAGGACCTTCATACTTCCGTTTTTAAGTGTTCTGTATTTGAAAGTCAGGGAGTGTGAGCAAGTGAGTGAGCTTATTCACTTCCTCAACACATGACATGTACCCGGTACTCGGGCCACCATCACCTACCTCCCACGGGGTTGCTAGCAAACTGCATCAGAAGCACAAGTTGGGCTCAAACCCAGGTACTCAGATATGGGGTACAGCCATGCTCAGGGGAGCAAACCCCCTTCCTCCTGTGCCCTCATATTCTGAAAGTGTGCTGGCCAGTTACTTGTAGCGTGTTTGGGTTTGCCTCCTGTTTGCTCCTAATTAGATTGAACATATGCATTTTTGCATGACTGTCAGAATTGGTGTTGGGTCTATAAATTGGAGGCACATGGGGCTGGGGTTAGCTGATACCAACACAGTGATATTAGCTTGACGGCTTCCTTAAGGGGCTGACACTGGCAAGTTCCTATTTCTCCCTTTGTAATCGGTAAGTGATTGTGGGAGCATACATTGCAACTGTGTTGTAGTCCTGTTCCTTACCAAACTTTTGCTCACCATTTTTTTTTCTAGCTTTCATTCATGATGTCATTTACTAATATTGAGAGGCAGACAGTTCTCATTGTCTGATTCACTCTCCAAATGTCCTCAAATCTCAGGTGTTTTTTTTTTTTCTGCCCAAGACCACCGAGGAGGTAAGGCCATGGTGTTCTGCAGTCGCAAGAACCACCTGGAACAGCTGATGGAGCATGTCCGTTTATCGTAAAGCAAGCACAACTTATATAGACTAGGATAGGCAGGAGGGCATCCCCTGACAGTTCTCGGACCCAACAATGACACTGTAACTGGCTAGAAGGCATGTCTATCTCTTTGGACCCGCCAACCAAGTCACAGGTTGTGTTAGACACAAAAGGCAGGTAGGCCTTGAGTCACTTCTAGCACATAAGCTAGCATATAAGCTGGAAGCTGTGCCTCAGGTCGCATTCGCCACATGAATAGGCTGTGGGTCACATTTGACTTCTTAGAGTTGCTTATCAAGGAAATCCCAGCACAGCACATCCAAGGTCAGAGAAGAGAGACTGGAGTGCAGCCTACCACTCTCACCTGCATGATGAGTGAATAGGCCAGGTTGAAGTCTCAGCAGAAACCATTGTCAGGGAGCTCCCCCAGGGACACAGTGTGCCATGTGTCTGTGACCTTACACATAGACTAAGCAGGCAGAGATCCAGGGGCGATTTCCCATCCTCAAGGCCAGTGCTGAGCTGGCTAGAGCTGGGAGCCGGGAGCCCCATCCATGTGAATGGCAGGGACCCAAATAAATACTCCAGCCTTGCCCTGTCGCCTCCCGGGGTCTGCATGAGCAGGAGGCTGCAGTCAGAAGTGGATTCCTCTCTGATGGGGGGTGCAGGTGTGGATTGCTGTGTTCAGTCACCATTGATGGCGTTTCACCTTCATCTTCCGTCTGTATTTCTGAGTTTCCCTTCATTGCCAGTTGTTTATGTCGGCACAGGTCCTCCTTGTGTTCACTGAGGCATTAGCCATGGCAAGCCTCATTTTTTTAAAAAGATTTATTAATTTTGGGCCCGGCGGCGTGGCCTAGCAGCTGAAGTCCTCGCCTTGAATGCCCCGGTATCCCATATGGGCGCCAGTTCTAATCCCGGCAGCTCCACTTCCCATCCAGCTCCCTGCTTGTGGCCTGGGAAAGCAGTTGAGAATGGCCCAGAGCTTTGAGATCCTGCACCCAAGTGGGAGACCTGGAAGAGGTTCCTGGTTCCCTGCTTCGGATTGGCACAGCACCGGCCATTGTGCTCACTTGGGGAGTGAACCATTGGACGGAAGATCTTCCTCTTTGTCTCTCCTCCTCTCTGTATATCTGACTTTGTAATAAAAAAATAAATCTTTAGAAAAATTTATTAATTTTTTTTTTTTTTTTTGCAAAGTGGATATACAGAGAGGAGGAGAGACAGAGAAGAAGATCTTCCACCCGATGGTTCACTCCCCAAGTGACCACAACGGCCGGAGCTGAGCCAATCCGAAGCCAGGAGTAAGGAGCTCTTCCAGGTCTCCCTCGCAGGTGCAGTGTCCCAATGCATGGGCCGTCCTCAACTGCTTTCCCAGGCCACAAGCAGGGAGCTGGATGGGAAGTGGAGCTGCCGGGATTAGAACCCGCGCCCATATGGGATCCCGGGGCGTGCAAAGCGAGGACTTTAGCCGCTAGGCCATCGCGCTGGACCCAGGCCTCGTTTTTCTTGATGCTTTAGTTGCCCGAAATGTGCCCAGTGGGAGCACCCACTCAAGTGGGTGTTGAGTTTTATTTGAGCACTTCCTATTTACCACAACAGATGTCTAAGTTCTTTCTCTGCTCTCCTTGTCCCAGATGTGGAAAGCAGCCATGTTTTAAAGTTCACTGATTCCTTTCCTGGGAAATGGTCTTAGGTATCAAGATCTGGCCTCTAAATCTCCTTCTTTCTGGTGTGTCTTCACTTCTAGACCGTCCCAGTAGACAGAATTAGGTAATATTATACACAGAGAGAAATAGGTAGCTATGGAGACACAGATGTATATTGGAAAACATGGATTCATACTACAATTTTTTCTTTTTAAAAATGTTATTTTATTGGAAATACAGATCAGTTATATGGAGAGAAGGAGAGACAGAGAGGAATATCTTTCATCTGCTGGTTTATTTCCCAAGTGGCTGCAATGGCTGGAGCTGAGCCAATCTGAAGCCAGAGCCAGAAGCTTCTTCCAGGTTTCCCGTGTGAGTACAGGGATGGGTTTGGGCTATCTTGCACTGCCTTCCCAGGCCACAAGCAGGGAGCTGGATGGGAAGTGGAGCAGCCAGGACACGAACCAGTGCCCATATGAAATCCCTGTGCTTGCAAGGTGAGGATTTAGCCATTGCACTGGGCCCCAGGCTACAATTAAAATGCAACACTCTTTCCATATTGCAACTTCTTTCCCCAACAGTGAGAAATCTGGCTTCCATGAATCTGAAATTCAGTAATACAGACTGCATGGGTGTATTTCCAAAAGTTCATGGAAGTACCAGGTACTTTTGTTTTGAAGCAAAAAAAATTGAAATAATGCATATGAAGGATTTTCAAGAAAGTTCATGGAAAATGCCTTTTATGAAAAAGGTATACTTATATTTCAAAAACTTTGCACTAAAGCGAATTTGCCTTTCAATTCAATTTTTCCACAGACTTTTGGAAGAACCCTTATGGTTTCCAAACTGCTAGTCTATAACACTGCCAAAATTAAACCTAAATAGAGTCCAATTTGTTTATGATATTTTAGGTAAAATTTACATGCACAAGTCCAAAACATAGAGTTTGATAGCTTTTGACAGAGAGAGAGAGAGAGAGAGAGAGAGAGAGAATGAGAAATGCATGGTTGTAACCCAGAGTTCTAAGACACAGTACATTGATTCTGTGTCTTCTCTGTGCCAATGGTGCTATTCCCAACCAACTCCCCCACACCAGAGGGAACCACCCTCCTAGCATGTTGATCTGTCTGCACATATTATCTGGCCGCCCTGGTGCCCAGCTCTGTGACACTGGTGCCCTAATCTGCACTCTCCCTGTCTGAAGCTCATTCTCCTCCATATCCAATCTTCAGTTTTCTTTTGTGTGTGTACTCCTAAGCTTACCCAGATTTGCCCTCTCTTTCTGCCACCCCAGACTCAGCCATCAGCCCAGACTGGGTGTCCCACATGGGTGGTAGAGACTTCAGTTCTCAAGCTGTTGCCTGATCTCTCCCACGGTATGTGTGAGCAGGAATCAGAAGTGGAGTGGGGACCTGAACCCAGGGTGCAAATGTCCCAAGCAGTGTCTTAGCCTCGGCACCAGGCACCCGCCCTTTTCCCTGCACTCCTGATGGAGCCCCAGCAGTTTTCTGGTCTGCAATGGACTTCCAGGAAACAGCACGTACCAATGACAGTTTGGTTGAAAGGCTTGGTCATCCCACCCTCTCTGGCGCTGCTTGCTGCCTGGAGTCAGGCCAGCCTGCTCCTACTTTCCCACATCTTGCCTCTTAACTGCAGTTTGGAGAAGGTCCCTGTCCTCTCCTCCCACTCAGGCCTGCCTCGGCACAGAGCTGGGGGAGGCGTCCTCACAAGGGGACCTTGTGAGCATGACTGTGACAGACAGAAACCATGTGTTTTGTTGGACCTTGAGTAAATGTGAAACTCCTCAGCCCACCCCCAAGACGTGGCCAGGGTCCAAGGTTGAGGGGAGAAGTGAAAAAAATGTGGGTGTGCATGTTTATGTAAACGCCCATAGACTGCTTATGAATAATTCCCTTTCAACAGCACTTGGACCTGCAAGAACGGGGCTTGGTGTAGGGCAGAAGCTAAGGGAGTGCTTAGAACCAGGAAACTGCAGTCCTGTTACTGTTTAGGAAATAGTGGGCTTGCAATAGCTTGTTTTCCAGGCATCCTGAAGAAAAGGGTTAGTTTGGCTCAATGATGAACACTTGTGGAAAGGCCTTTGACCCGGAGATACTTAGCTTGGCTCTGCATGTTGGCTCTGGACTGGCCTCGCAGTTGCTCGCTGAAGTCTGTATCTTTTGTGTGCTATCCTTTTTCCCGAAAATGAAGAAAGCTCCTGCAGGGAAGTGGCGGGGTCACACATGATCTCTTTTGCTTCTGTGTCAGTTTCAGCCCCTGATCAGTTCTGTCTTCATTACACTTGATCTTAGACAAAAGCCCAAGAAGCTGGCCTGGCACGGTAGTCTAGTGGCCAAAGTTCTGGCCTTGCATGCTCCAGGATCCTGTATGTGTGCAGTTCATATCCTGGTTGCTCCGCTTGCCATCCAGCTCCCTGCTTATGGCCTGAGAAGAGTCAAGAACAGCCCAAAATCCTGGGACCCTGCACCTGTGTGGGAGACCAGGAAGAAGCTCCTGGCTCCTCGTTTCGGATCAGCTCAGCTTCAGCTGCTGTGGCCACTTGGGGAGCACACCAACGCATGGAAAATCCTTCTCTCTGTAAAACGGCCCTTCCAATAAAAAAAAAATAATAATCTTTAAAACAAGCAAACAAACAAAAAGGCCAAGAAGCAATTCTGGCTTTCAGTCTGAGTTCCCAGCACAATACCAAACACAGAGAAGGCACTGAAACAGTTTGCTTAAATCATGAGCTAGTTCCCCAGACCATTATTGAGTCTCAGGAATATTCCTTTCAGAAGTCTTTTTTTTTTTTTTTTTTTTTTTTTTTTTGATGGACTGATTTGTAAGGGAGCGTTACAGAGAGGGAAAGGCAGAGGCAGAGAGAAAGAGAAATCTTCCATCTGCTGGTCCTTTCCCCAAATGGCTGCAATGGCCAAGGCTGGAACAGGCCCAAGCCAGGAGATAAGAATCAGGAGCCAGGAGCTTCAGCCAAGTCTCCCACATGGGTGCAAGGCTCCAAGCACCCAAGCCATCCTTCACTACTTCCCAGGCACATTAACAGAGAACTGGACCAAAAGTAGAGCAACTGGATTTCAAACTGGCACACATCTAGGATGCTGGTGTTGCAAACAGTGATTTCCTCTACTGCACTCCAGCTCCAAACCCAGGAGCCCACATCTTTATTTTTAAAACAATATTTGTTTTTATTGAGAAGGCAGAACAAATTTGCAAAAAGAAGGAGAATCAGAGAGAAAGATCTTCCATCCTCTGGGTCACTCCTCAAATAGCCACAGCAGCCAGAGCTGAGCCGAGAGCCAGCAGCTTCTTCCAGGTCTCCCGTGCAGGTACAGGATCCCAAGGCTTTGGGCCACCCTTGACTGCTTTCTCAGGCCACAAGCAGGAAGCTGGTTGGGAAGTAGAACAGCTGGAACAAAAACCAGCACCCATATGGAACCCCTATCCTTGCAAGGAGGGGATTTAGCCATTGAGCCTTTGTGCCAGAGGAGCCCACATTTTAAAAAGAAAGCAATAAATGGGAATGCTTCATTACTCAAGAGGACCTGTCCTGACCCAGTTCCAGCCCTTTCTCTCACCTGGATTATTCTGTTTTCTTCTTAATGTTTATTTTTATTGGAAAGGCATATTTACAGAAAGAAGGAGAAATGAAAATCTTCCATCTGGTGGTTCACTTCCCGCCCTCACCTCCATCCCCGTTCCTCTCCCCTCTCCTGCAATGGCCACAACAGCCAGAGCTGAACTGATCCAAAGCCAGGAGCCAGGAGCTTTTTCTGGACTCCCACGTAGGTGCAGGGGCCCAAGGACTTGGGCCATCCTGCGCTGCCCTTCCAGTCCACAAGCGGGGAGCTGGATCAGAAGTGGAACAAGTGGGTCATGAACTGGCATCTGTATGGGACACTAACACTTCAAGATGGAAAGGATTAGCCTGTTGAGCCACAGTGCTGTCCCCTCCCCAGGATTATTTTAACTGTCTCCTTCCTAATGAATCCCTGGTTGCTGGTTGTGGAAAGACAGAGAGCTAGCTGGCCTTGATCCCAAATTTGTGATTAGCCTCCTGTTGGGGCTACCACTCACCCCCTAAGTGCATGAGAAAGACAAGGAACTAGGCCAGGAACCAACCGTGAAGCATCGTCCTTGGAGATCTTTAGACCAACTGGGTTGGGAGGGTTCCTTTGGCCCCAGTAATGATGGCTATTTCTCAACCTTGACTTTCGTGAGAATCATCTGGGGAAACTTTCAAAAAAGTCCAACCCCACCCACTGAATGTCTGATTTAATTAGACTGGGAGGGGACCTAAACATGTGTGTTCCCTCCTCTGAGATGAACTTTCATATTAGGACAAAAGTATTTATGGGCCAAAAAATGTCCCAAGTTCACCATCAAGACATTTGTTACATATTATAGGTTTCCATTACCGTCTTAATTGTTCTGATATGTTCTGTGGAGTCAGCACTCATAGTTAACCATTCACCTGCCATTTGTTCAGCATTGGGTTTCCAGTCTGGTTCCTAGAAAGTTATAGTTCTTGGGAAGGGAACCATAAAGAAAACAATCATCACTTATGTTCTCCTTTTTTTTTTTTTTTTAGATTTATTTATTTTATTACAAAGTCAGATATACAGAGAGGAGGAGAGACAGAGAGGAAGATCTTCCGTCCAATGATTCACTCCCCAAGTGAGCCACAATGGCTGGTGTGCGCCGATACGAAGCCGGGAACCAGGAACCTCTTCTGGGTCTCCCACGCGGGTGCAGTGTCCCAATGTATTGGGCCGTCCTCGACTGCTTTCTCAGGACACAAGCAGGGAGCTGGATGGGAAGTGGAGCTGCCGGGGTTAGAACCGGCGCCCATATGGGATCCCAGTGCGTTCAAGGCGAGGACTTTAGCCGCTAGGCCACACCGCCGGGCCCCACCTATGTTCTCCTAATATGGGTGTTTAAAATGTCATTAGATGAAACTCTTAGTTGCTGAACAAGATAGTATGAAGATGCTTCAGACTTTTGATACAGTCAAGTTGCTTATCAAAAAGTTATATTTTATTCAGCCTTGGACATTTACTAACATAAAACAGTGTTGCTCCTATGGGTCCAGATACATGCTTGCAGTTGGGTTCCCCAGGCAATTCTGAGAGAAGACAGGGTAAAGAATGATAGGCAGCACTGAAAGTCAGCCTGGTGTTTTGCTTGCAGTGGAGCCTTTGCTTGGGGTGCCTGCACCCCATATGAAAGTGAACAGTCCGAGTTCCAGCTTCTCCACTTTCAGTCCATCTTCCTGCTAATACGCACCATGAAAGACAGCAGGTGATGGCTCAACTAGTTCCCATTGTAGTAACCCATGTGCATGGCCACAGTGGAGCTCTTGGCTTTCATGAGAATCATCATGGAGAACTTTTGGAAAAATAACCCATGTCCAGCCCCGTCCCCTGAATATCTCCCAGTCAGGCTGGCCCAGGCCTGGCTGTTGCAGACAATTGAAGGTGTGTCCAGGAACTCTTGGTTAATTAAGAAAATACGAGAAGCTCAAGTGGTGGTAGAAGCTCCTCAAAGCAGCAGAGGGCCCAAAGGGGTGTGTGCACGATGTGTGTGTCTGTGTGTGTGTGTGTGTGTGTGTCTGAAGGTCTGGACAAAATGTCTGGTCAATGAACAAAGCCAGCCAGTTTCTCTTTTAACACATTGGGAGCCTTTTCTGCCAAGGAATATTTGGATGCCTATAGCATCATTCTTGGGCGCCACACAACATCATCAACTTAAATATTAGCCTATTATAGACTTACAGAATTTTGAGTCCCACCTGAGGTAGCCTTGGCAGAGCCAGAGCAAATTTTTTAAAGGATTATTTATTTATTTATTTTAAGATTTATTTTATTTTTATTGCAAAGTCAGATATACAGAGAGGAGAAGAGACAGAAAGATCTTCCATCCAATGATTCACTCCCCAAGTGACTGCAACAACCGGTGCTGCGCCGATCCGAAGCCAGGAGCCAGGAACCTCTTCCAGGTCTCCCACATGGGTGCAGGGTCCCAAGGCTTTGGGACGTCCTCGACCACTTTCCCAGGCCACAAGCAGGGAGCTGGATGGGAAGTGGAGCTGCTGGGATTAGAACCGGCGCCTATATTGGATCCTGGCACGTTCAAGGCCGCTAGGCCATGGTGCCAGGCCCAAGGATTATTTATTTTTTGATTGGAAAAAAAGATTTTATAGAAAGAGGAGAGACAGAGAGAGGTCTTCCATCTGCTGTTTCACTTCCCAAATGGCCACAATAGCCGGAGCTGAGCCAATCCAAAAGCAGGAGTCAGGAATTTCTTCCTGGTCTCCCACATTTGGTGCAGGGAGCACCCAAGGCCTGGAGCCATCCTCCACTGCTTCCCCAGGCCAGAAGCAGGGAGCTGGATTGAAGTGGAGCAGCTTGGACTTGAACCTGTGCCCGTATGAGATGCCAGCACCACAGGCAGAGGATCAGTTTGCTGTATCACTGCTGGTGGTCCCCAAAACCTTAACGAGCCTTTTTCCTCAGCCCTGTTTTCAGGTTTCCAACCATGGTCCAGTGAGTTGCAAGGAACTGGTCTTACCTGGGGACTCAGAAACTTGGATCCTTCTGTGTCAGGGCTGGAGCCGTTTCAGTTTGCTGCTCTGCAGTTCACGGTCCTCTTGTTCGGAGGCAGTACCTGCCCCTTGGGGATAAGAGGTCATTTTCTTGCTTTCCCTGTCAAACACTGCAGGTGTGCTTGGCCATTCGCAGAGGAGCAGGCAGGGTGGCTCTGCACCGAGATGCCACCTCAGCTGCATTCGGCCTGCCCCTGTTCTGCTGGTTTCCAGACACCAGGAATGTGCATAAGTTCCTAGCACTGGAGACAGGGCATGAACTTGCTGCATGTATTTGGTCCCCATAAATGTCTTTTGGTGCCACAGATGCCACAGCAGATGCTGGCCTGCTCGGCCAACCCTGCGGAACCTCTGCTGGCGTGGCAGTGCCATCTCTCTGTCAGAGCAGGATCTGCTGCTCTTGAATTGGTGATGAGCTAGAGAGGCAGAACCAAAGCTCACTTGTGCAACAGGAAGTTGCCCAGATAAGCTGCTTTTTTTAAGCAACCTTTTACCTAAATATAACATCTACAGCATATGCCGGCAGTGACGCACAGTTACGTGTGCAGCGTGGAGGATGTGTACCAAGTTAACACACCCAGGTGACACTAGCTGGAGAAGAAATGGAACATTAGCGATGCGTGTTTGACCTAGAAGGTGGAGGTGCCCACATCATTGCAGAGAACCTGGGTTCAGCACCCAGCCGTGGCTGCTTGCTATGCTTTTCTTCTTCTTTTTCTTCTTTTTAAAAAAGATTTATTTAATTTTTATTGCAAAGTGAGAAATATGGAGAGGAGGAGAGACAGAGAGGAAGATCTTCTGTCCAATGATTCACTCCCCAAGTTACTGGAATGGAGCTGCGCCCATCCGAAGCCAGGAGCCAGGAACTTCTTCCAGGTCTCCCACGCAGGTGCAGGGTCCCAAGGCTTTGGGCCGTCCTCGACTGCTTTCCCAGGACACAAGCAGGGAGCTGGATGGGAAGCAGGGCCACCAGGGTATGTTCAAGCCAAGAACTTTAGCTGTTTGGCCACCACGCCGGACCTCTTCTTCTTCTAAAATAAAGCTTGATTTATTTATTTGCAACACACAATGATAAAGAGAAGAAAGAGAGCTTCCATCGAAGCTCACTCCCCTAATGGCCACAATAGCTGGAGCTAGGTGGATTGAAAGTCAGGAATCAGGAGCTTTTTTCCAGTCTCCCACGTGGGTACAGGAACCCAAGGGCTTTCAACCATCTTCTGCTGCTTTCCCAGGTCACTAGCAGGGAGCTGGATGGGAAGTGGAGCAGCCAGGACACGAACCGCTGCCTTACGGGATGCCAGCATTACCTACTCCATCACTGCATTGGCCTCCCAGCCTTGGCTTCTGCTCCAGCTTTCTGCTAAAGGAGCTCCGTGATGGCTCTGTGAACTGGCTGCCTCTGCCACCTGCACGAGTGCCCTGGCCTGGGCCTGGATCCAGGCTCAGCCTTGGCTATTGTTGGCATTTGGTGAGTGGATCATTAAATGGGAGCTCTGTCCCCTTGTCTCCAAATAAACCTTAATAAATAAAGATGAGTGCCACCTCACGACCGCTCCTCCCCGACAATCACCAGTCCCGTGGAGTTGAACTGCTAGCCTGACTTCCGTACCTGATGTTCATTTTGCCTGCTGCTCAACTTTCAAACAGCATGGCTTTATGCATGTGTGAAATGTATTTCCTTTACCTACAGATCTTGATCATTCATTCTCAATTCTGTGTATCCCTCTGTACTACATGGATATATAGAAATCCCCGCACTAGAAAGACTCCACATTTGAGTTACAAGGTCCGCAGGGATGCCATGTTGAGCTGCGTTCGAACAGGCTGTTTACTGCCCCCCAGGCCACAAGCAGGGAGCTGGATGGGAAGTAGAGCAGCTGGGACCTGAATGAGCACCCAAATGGGATCCTGGCGCTTGCAAGAAAAGGATTAGCCAATTAAGCCATCGTGCCAGGTCCAAGAAAGTAATTTCAGCAGGGGAGAGAACGCACCAATGAAACGAAACCCTAGTCTTCTGGCCCTTCCAGGCTTGGCTTTCAGACCCAAAGGAAGCCACTTTCCACATTCGTCTTCACACCTGCTCCTGTGCTTGTGGCGTGGTGGGAAAGCCCTGCCCCACTCACACTGAGCAACGGGAAGCTGTCGTTAGAGTGGAGAAGCCTAGGAGGCAGCTCCTGGTCCTGAGCTGGGGCCAGGAGCACAGCTACAGTCATGGGAGATTTCACCTCTGCAAAGGATGGGCAGATCAGACCTGCTACTCTGCATGACTGTCCTGCCGGAGAGATGGGTCATGCGAGGAGACTTCAGAATGTTTGTGGAAAAACAAATCAGACGGTGCACTCATTTCAGCATCACAAACAACCAGTATATAGAACTACTTGTCTTCCTGCCTTTCCAATACATTTTTTTTAAGATTTATTATTATTGGAAAGCCGGATATACAGACAGGAGGACAGACAGAGAGGAAAATCTTCCATCCGATGTTTCACTCCCCAAGTGAGCACAACGGGCCGGTGCGCGCCGATCCGATGCCGGGAACCAGAAACCTCTTCCAGGTCTCCCACGCAGGTGCAGGGTCCCAATGCATGGGCCGTCCTCGACTGCTTTCCCAGGCCACAAGCAGGGAGCTGGATGGGAAGTGGAGCTGCCAGGATTAGAACCGGCGCCCATATGAGATCCCGGGGGGTTCAAGGCGAGGACTTTAGCCTCTAGGCCACGCCGCCGGGCCCTCCAACACATTTTAAAAATACAAATAATAGCCGCCAGGGCCACGGTGTAGGCTAGACTTCCGTCTGTGGCACCAACACCCCATGTGGACGCCTGGCTGTTGCACTTCCACTCCAGCTCCCTGCTCACAGCCTGGGACAGCAGAAGATGGCTCAGGTCCTTGGAACTCTGAACGCACATGGGAGACAGCAGGTTAAGCCAGAAGAAGCTTCTGGCTCCTGACTTAGGATCAGTTTGGCAGTAGCTGCTGCAGCCACTTGGGAGTGAACCAGGGGATGGAAGATTTTTCTGTCTCTCCTTTTCTCTGTAATTCTACCTTTAACATAGAAAATAAAATAAATATTTTTTAAATGCAGACAATAAAACTGTTAGTGTCCTGATTCTCAATGAGACTGAAACTCTACAGACTTTTATTTTTCTAAGCGTTGACCAAGCACAATTGAATGTTGTGAGAAACGAAGAAAATGACAGTGTGCCCAGGTGGCCACACTAGCAGGAGGCAGCGCCCTCTTCTGGCCAATGCTGCCCTTGCATGGCTGTGTCTGAGCGAGTGGCCTGCTCTGGGCAGATCCGTGTTGAGGCTATTATAGGTCCTGATGAAATCATTTTAGGGCTCCATCCTCTCCTCTGTCAAAAAGAAAAATCACCCTGCAATGGATGACTGCATATATTAACAAGGTAATCTGTGGTGCTCAAGTACGTGGTCCAACACCAGGCTGAGTGCTGGTGAGAAGGTCTTTACATGAGGGCATGCACACTCTTGTGGGTGAGCTCCGGCTACCACAGACCACCCTCTGTCATGGGGGTAGGGCTTCGCATCACTTGAAAGCTTTAAGAATAAAGACTGGGAAAGACATAGTGGCAAAGCCAGTTAAGCCACCATTTGCCGTGCTGGCATCCCAACAGCACTGGTTTCAGTCCCAGCTGCTCTGCTTCCAGTCAAGCTCCCTGTTGATGTGTCTGGGAAAGCAACAGAAAATGGCCCAAGTGCCTGAGCAAAAGTTCTTTTTCTAAATATCAGACTTCTGTCCAATTTAACCCTTATCCTACCAGCTGTTAGCATCTTTTTTTTTTTTTAAGATTTATTTTTATTGGAAAGTCAGATATACAAAGAGGAAGAGAGACAGAGAGGAAGATCTTCCATCCACTGGTTCACTCCCCAGATGGCTGTAATGGAACTAAGTCATTAGAAACCAGGAGCCAGGAACTTTCTCCAGGTCTCTCACATGGGTGCAGGGTCTCAAGGTTTTGGCCTGTCCTCGACTGCTTTCCCAGGCCACAAGCAGGGAGCTGGATGGGAAGCAGGGTTGCTGAGATTAAACCAGCACCCATATGGGATCCCGGCACACTCAAGGCGAGAACCTTAGTCACTAGGCCACCGCACCAGGCCCTAGCATCTGTTTTATTTGCAGTTTTGTTGGGTTGGTTTGCAACAATGTAAAGGAACTTTTGCAAGATGATCTAGTTGGTCAAAACCTGTTGGTAAAACTCAACAAATCGTTATTTGTAGATGGAGAGGTTGGATTCCTTTATTTTCTTTTCTGGTGTTTGTATTTAATTCAGTGACTCACCAGGACAGGTGATCAGCTCACTGCTGTTTTTGTTACAAAGCAACTGGGACTTGATAAGCATCAATTGGGTCCAGAGGACTTCCAAAGTCCTTCCTTATCTGAAGTCACAGAAGAATACTCAGTAGTAATTACTCACGGGACAGGAGTGGAATGTCTTTATCTAAGGAAGCCTGTTTGAGTCATACAGTTCAAGGCTTTTTACAAGGCCAGTCACACGGGCAGATCTGCTATGCAACCAGCCATGGCAACCGAAACTGAGAGCTCAAGAAGGAAACCAGGTACACCTCTAAGCCCTGATGCTTGTGGAAAGCAAACAGGCAAACCGGAGTGGTGGCCCATTTCTCTGGATATCCAGAACAAGGGCATCGATCCGTAGCATAAAAACCACATTCCCAAGCTTGGCACGGTGACCTAGCAGCCAAAGTCCTCGCCTTGCATGAACCGGGATCCCATATGAGTGCCGATTCTAATCCCCGCTGCTCTATTCCCCATCCAGCTCCCTACCTGTGGCCTGGGAAAGCAGTTGAGGATGGCCCAAAGCTTTGGGACCCTGCACCCACATAAGAGACATGGAAGAGGCTCCAGGCTCCTGGCTTCAGATTGGCCCAGCTCTGGCCATTTTGGCCACTTGGGGAGTGAACCATCAAATGGAAGATCTTCCTCTCTGTCTCTCCTTCTCTCCATTTATCTGCCTTTCCAATCAAAATAAGTAAATCTCAAAAAGACACACACATTCTCGGTGACAGGATGATTAATAATGGACGCACAGGGTTGGGGGCAGACCAGGATGAATCAGTTCATGTCATCCACTGGCAAATCCGAACACCAGAACAGAGTGTGGGTCGAGCCAGGTTCAGTCGCGACAAAAACCAGTGCACAATATGGAATGCCAGGGTGAGGTTGCCTGTACTGGATGTGACTGCAGCACCCAACCAGCATGCGTGAAAACCAAGAAGGGAGGGGGCAGAGCCGGCAGGGGGATTGAGGGGCTGGTCCCCTCGCCGGACAGCTACTCCCACTGGAGAGCGTGGGCTGGGATGGGGACAGACCAGAATAAGCAGTGCTGCAACACCTGTGCGCCTTATGTGGACTAGATTAGGGAAAAGCCAGGCTGGGCGGATTATCCCTACTGGTGCAAGCATAAATTAGAGTGGGTGAGGGTTGTTCAGGCTTAGCCGCAGCATCAGCTGGCAGAAGCTGGCACTGGGGGCTAATTCTGTCAAGTCAAACCACAGAACCACCCGAAGAGTGCATAAATCGGGACTGAGAGAGACCTGGGAGAGAAATAGTGGGCTCCTCCCTCTTGGGTTACCACTCCCATGGGAGGGCATGAAAACTAGGACAGGGGCTGGGGTGGCTAGACAGAGAGGCACTCAAAAACATCTGTGAGGGCTGGATAGTTGAGCTGGTTAGATGGAACTAAGCTTCAATACCCATTGACATGTACGAGAGCCAAATGGGATGTGGGACAGACTGGACTAGTTTGCTACACATACTGGCAAACCAGGGTAGGGGGCGGGTCTGGTGGGGGTTATTGTGGGTCACTCTGACTAGGCTGCAGCTCACACTGGTTTATGTGAGGACCGAGCATGTGCTGGGCAGAAGCAGGCTGGACTGCAACACCCATTGGTTCCAGGGGAAGTCGGGACTGAAAACAGAACCAACCCAGCAATTGCAACCACCAGCTGATCGTGGGGGATGGACTGTGCAGGGCCCTGTGCTTGCTAGAACATACAAGAATCTGGCTTGGGTATAACTCAGAGTTTCTTTGGGGATCTCCCCAATTGAAATGGCGGACTCAGAACCCTAGCCAAGAAAAGACAGAAGAAAGAACCAGTCAATCAACCACCTCAGCTATATGTTGGCAGCGAAAAACTGGGCAAATGGAGACTCTAAGATGGACTATGTCAATCAGTGGATTCTTCAACGACCTCATTGTGCTTGGAGTGGCGAGACTGGCAGCGATTCATAAGTGGTGAACTATCAAAACCACTTGAGCAAGTATCTCAGAGCATGCTCCACATCTGGGATTTGGGGTGGGTGGGAAACTGGGTGGGGCTTCTCCCTCAATAACCCCCTTAACCTCAGATACATGAAGGAAACAATATGGAAATAATAGTCTTACCCACTTCCCTATAGCCCTTGAACCTTTTTACCGTAATTAACTATGTAAAGATTGCCAAAAATATAATAATAATAAAAAAGAAAAAAAATAATGGACCCACGGAACTGTGTAAGGTATAAGCAACCTGCACTGCTGCGTGATGCCTTCTGCAGTGTTTTCTAAAATGTCTATAATGCATCTGCTTTATTTCTGTATTCAAATAAGTAACTATTTAGAAAAAATATTTATTTATTTTTATTGCAAAGTCAGATATGCAGAGAGGAGGAGAGACAGAGAGGAAGATCTTCCATCCAATGATTCACTTCTCAAGTGGCTGCAATGGCCAGTCGCGCCGATCCAAAACCAGGAACCAGGAGCTCTTCTGGGTCTCCCACATGGGTGCAGGGTCCCAAATCCTTGGGCCATCCTCGACTGCTTTCCCAGGTCACAGGCAGGGAGCTGGATGGGAAGTGGAACTGCCAGGATTAGAACCGGTGCCCATATGGGATCCTGGCACACTCAAGGTGAGGACCTTAACCATTACGCTATCATGCCGGACCTAGAAAATCTTTCAAGATACCAAAGTCACACTATTAACTGAAAAGGAAAATCAGGAGCTGGCATTGTTGTGTAGCAGACAAAGCATTGCCAGCAGTACCAGCATCCATATGTGCACCAGTTTGTGTCCTGGCTGCTCCACTTGCCACCTCCCTACTAATAGCCTGGGAAGAGTAGTGGAGGATGGCCCGTCTGTCTTTATATCCTTCAGCGATGGGTCAGACAGAGGCTCAGGGAGAGTCATGGCAGCAGTAAGTTCAAGGTTATGTCTCAGGGATGAACACACAAAAACATGGAACAGAGAGAGAGCTCACCAAGGCTCTGAATCCTGCATTTTTCCATTCAAAGCATCTGGGGTCAAGCGTTTGCCTACTGGTTAAAACGCGAGCAGGATGCTGACATTGCCTGTTGGTGTGCATGCCCTGAGTCCCGCTCTGTTCCTGACCCCAGCTTCCTGCTCCTGGAGACCCTGGGAGGCAGCAGGGAGGACTAAGGTGGCAAAGTGCCTGCCACCCTGTGGGAGCCCTGGATTGAGTTTCCTACTACAGGATTTGGTTTCTGCTGGGAGACTATGGGCGTTTGGGGAGTAAACCAAGAACATACAAGCTCTGTCTCTCCTTATTCATCTCTCCTATGACTGAATTAAGGCCTGGAGCAATGGGTCAATGGCTAAAACCTTACCTTGCAAGTGCCAGGATCCCATATGGGTGCCGGTTCATTCCCTGGCTACTCCATTTCCCATCCAGCTCCCTGTTTGTGGCCAGAGAAAGCAACAGAGGATGGCCCGAAGCCTTGGGACTCTGCACCCTTGTGCAAGACCAGAAGAGGCTCCTGACTTTGGATCAAGCTTAGTTCTGGCTTGATCCAGAACTTAGTTCTGCAGTCACTTGGGGAGTGAATCAATGAATGGATCTTCCTCTTTGTTTCTCCTTCTCTCCGTATATCTGATTTTCCAATAAGAAAAAAATCTTAAAAAAAAGAGTACACAGTTCAGTAGTTTGCTTTTTTATTTTTTAAAGGTCTATTATTGGGGCCCGGCAGCGTGGACTAGCAGCTAAAGTCCTCGCTTTGAACGTGCCAGGATCCCATATGGGCGCCGGTTCTATCCCGGCTGCTCCACTTCCCATCCAGCTCCCTGCTTGTGGCCTGGGAAAGCAGTAGAGGATGGCCAAAGATTTGGGACCCTGCACCTGCATGGGAGACCCGGAAGAGGTTCCTGGTTCCCGGCTTCGGGTCGGCACAGCATTGTCTGTTGCAGTCACTTGGGGAGTGAATCATCAGACAGATGATCTTCTTCTCTGTCTCTCCTCCTCTCTGTATATCTGACTTTGTAATAAAAATAAATAAATATTTTTTCTAAAAATAAAGGTCTATTATTGATTTGAAAGGCAGAGTTACAGATAGGCAGAGGTACAGAGAGAGAGAGAGAGAGAGAAAGAGAAAGAGAGAGAGATCTTCTATTCATTGATTTACTATCCAAATGACTGCCAACAGCCAAGGCTGGCCAGGCTGGAACCAGAGCTTCATCTGGTCTCCCACAGAGTTGCAGGGTCCCATCTTCCTCTGCTTCCCTAGGTTAATAGCAGGGAGCTGGATGGGAAGCAGAGCGGCCCAGACTTGAAGCACTGCCCATAAGGAATGCCGGTGCTACCGGCAGTTGCTGCCACAGTACCAGCCCCTCACCAGCTTTCCTACAATATTCAGAGTGGTGCATCCATCACCACAAGCAAAGCTCATCAAAGCTGATAGCCTGGAAGGAATCCCTGGGTCCACCAGGGCTCTTTTGCTTTGGCCCCTGTCTCCCAAGGCCCTGAGCAAGTACCAAGCAGCTCTGAGGATTGCCTAATTCTGGTCATTCCACACGTTTTTGGTGCACTTTTGAATATTTGGTACCCAGATTCCCTTAGCTCATTATCATGTGTTCTCTTACTCTTCCTGTCCTTTCCCTCCATGCTAACACATACATGCTCTACATAGGAATTACTGATCTACACTTGACGTACCCAGTGAGTTCACCCATCTCATTCCCATGATCACCTTTAATAGAGTTGAGCAGTTTGCTACTTACTAAAGGCAGTCAACCTTCTCCCGCTGTTCTCCCACCTCCCTATGGCACCACATTTTGCACATAATGCTGCATTAACCTAACATTAAAATAATAATAATAATAATAATAATAATAATAATAATAATAGGAATGGCACAGTAGCTTAGTGGTTTAAGTCCTTGCCTTGCACATGCTGGGATTTCATATGGGAGCTGGTTCTAATCCCTGTGGCCCCACTTCCCATCCAGCTCCCTGGCTATAGCCTGAAAAAGCAGTCAAGGATGGCCCAAAACCTTGGGACCCTGCACCCACGTGGTACACCCAGAAGAAGCTCCTGGCTCCTGGCTTTGGATGGGCTCAGCTTCAGCCATTGTGGCCACTTGGGGAGTGAACCAGTGGATGGTTCTACCTCTCTGTATCTCCTTCTTTCTGTAAATCTGCCTTTCCAATAAGAATAAATAAATTCTAAAAAATCATAAAAGCCTTAAGAGTATCCGCATTATGATGCAGTGGGCTGAACAGCTGCCTGCAGTGCTGGCATCCCATACGGGTGCTGTTTTGAGACCTGGTTGCTCTGCTTCTCATTCAACTGCAGGCTACTGTGCCTGGAGAGGCAGTGAAAAATGACCCAAATATTTGGGCCCCTGCTGCCCATGTAGGATGCCCAGATGGAGTTCCCAGCCCCAGCTATTGGAGTCATTTGGGGAGTGAATCAACAGAAGCAAACTTGATCGCTCACACTTATGTTCACTGTCATTCTTTCAACCAAATAAATGAATTAAAAAAAAAAGGAACACAGCCTTTAGTGGTTTATTATGGAAATATACAGTCATGCAAACAAAAGTTTTGCGTGTTAAACACGTGGGGAATCTTGGGGGTTTTTACTGGTTAGGGGCCTAATACACGAATGGGTGGTTCCTCTCCATGAGTGGCTGTGACGTGCCGTGTCCTCCAACTTAGCAGGTCCTGGACTGTTTTATTCCGAGAGCAGCTCTAGGATGGAGCATTCTGCAGCGTACTCAGGAGTGCTGCCCCCGGGGCTGTCCCACCCAGGGCCTTCAGAGGGCTGGGAAGTGTAAATGTTTACCATGGCAGCCACCAACCGAGCAGCTGAAGTCTCCCTGTGTACCTATTGCAAGGTTTAAAAATCAGGTTCTTCTGAGTTAAGAAAAACCAAATTCTAACAAGCAGTAAGACAGGAAAATTGAAGCTACTTGTGATATGAACTGAGAAAATGATTCAACTCTAGGGTTTTCCTAACTTCTCCTTCAGGGTAAAGCCAGAACTGAAACCCCATGCCCTACTTGGCAGGTGCACTGGATTCTTTTGCCAGTGATTTTAACAGACTGTTGCCCCTTTATCTAAGCACTGTCCTGTCTTCCTTTATCCCAGGTCAAAGTCGCCTTTGTCCAAGGCTCAGCTCCTCCCACACTCAATTCTAAGGAACGCCTCTGTTATCTATGACCCATCAGGAGAATGGTTGATCACAGGCTAAAATCTTCTCATGTAAGGATGAGGAAGTTAATACTGACCTTTCCAGTGGGCCTGAGATCGTAACAAATAGGTTTTGTGTCTTCCCAAAACCCAGCAAAGAGGAACAGGACATCTGTGGGCATCCAAGAAACATGTACTAATCTCAGGTGGGCTCTGACGTCACTGTGGCTGACTCATGCCCAGCTGACCCAGGGTGGAGCCTTGCTCTGGAATGTCGGTTAGTCAGTGGCAGAACTGTCCCCACACAGACAAGCACTTGCCTACCACCCTTTGTCCCTTCCCGAATCTCACTCACATTTAGGCCTGAGGTTGGTGATTTCCCCAACGCCAACCCAAAGTGAAAATTTACCTACAGATTTGACTGGAAACACGGCCAGGAGGGGCAAAACAGCTTTAGGTGAGGACAGACTCACTCTTGTTCTCTCTCCCTCTGGGACAGGTCTTTCTCTGAGCTGCTTCGATGCATGGAGGGCACCAGACGTCAGCAAGGGGAAAGGACAGGCTTCCTCTGCTGACCTTGAATGCCACTCCTGGTGTGAAGTTGTGAGGACGTGGTGAGAATGTGATGAAAGCCCTTAGTCTGAGACATTGTTGTGTTCGCTAACGGTAGGTGCCTAGTTATTCAGTGACCCTAGGTCGTCCACAGAGTAACCATCATCTCTTGCAGCAGGAACATCACCCTGGATGGAAGTGGTCTGTAACACGTGGGCTTTTAGCCTCCTGGTTACGATGCATACATCCCACCTCTCAGTACTTGGGTACAAAGCCTCAGCTCCGACTCCAACCTCCTCTAATACAGGCCCGTCGAGGCAGCTCTGTTGGCTCAAGAAATCAGCTTCTTGCCACTCATGTGCGAACCCTGGATAGAGAACCTGTCTCCCATGTTTGGGCGACCTCACCATTGCAGGCATTTGGGAAGCAAACGGATGGATAGGGACTCCATTTCTTGAGGAAAGAACATTTGAGAAAATACAAAAAACAATGACTCATCTACTTCTGTTTCCTCTGCTAGACTGTAAGGCTCTTGTAGGTTCAATCCCTCTTGGTTGCCCTGGGTGAACTCACAGATGCCGTCAGGTACTGAGTGCTTTGCCTGGACCACAGTTAACTCGCATAACCTAGCGCAGTTGGGCCCGGCGCCGTGGCCTAGCAGCTAACGTCCTCGCCTTGCATGCGCTGGGATCCCATATGGGCACTGGTTCTAATCCTGGCATCCCTGCTTCCAATTCAGCTCCCTGCTTGTGGCCTGGGAAAGCAATAGAGGACGGCCCAATGCCTTGGGACCCTGCACCCACGTGGGAGACCTGGAGAAAGTTTCTGGCTCCTGGCTTTGGATTGACACAGCACTTGTCATTGTGATCACTTGAGAAGTGAATCATCAGACAGAAGATCCTCTCTGTCTCTCCTCCTCTCTGTATATCTGCCTTTGCAATGATAAACATTTTTAGGGCCCGGCGGCGTGGCCTAGTGGCAAAAGTCCTCGCCTTGAACATGCCGGGATTCCATATGGGCACCGGTTCTAATCCCAGCAGCTCCACTTCCCATCATCTCCCTGCTTGTGGCCTGGGAAAGTAGTCAAGGACGGCCCAAAGACTCCTGGCTTCGGATCGGCTCAGGACCAGCCATTGCGCTCACTTGGGGAGTGAATCATCAGACGGAAGATCTTCCTCTCTGTCTCTCCCCGTCTCTGTATATCTGACTTTGTAATAAAAAAAAAAAAAAAAAAAAAAAAAAAAAACACTCAAAAAGAAAGTCCTATGGAGTTAAGTCTCACTGCGATTCTCATTTTACAGCTGAATAAATGCAGACACCAAAAGGTTAAGTGACTCAGCCACGGCACTCCACCTCGGAAGCACAGGGGATTGGCTTTCAGAACTTGCTCCTCCTCCCCTCCGTTCCACACTGCCCTGACCCTCATTCAGCATTCTCCACTTACTAATACCACAGTGAAAGCTACCATTGCTGTTGTCTCATTATTTGTTCTGTGTTCTCTCTGTAGCGGCCCTATGCTATGGAGCTCTTTGCAACCATCTCCTCCCTTGTGTAGAGCTGGATTTGGCAAGCTGTCTATGACCCAATTATGCAACTTCACACAAAAAAATTTGGTGCTCATTGCCAGATTAGACCCTGTGTGGAATGGCCCCTGGGAAGACCCCACTTGCTTTTGTGGTTTTCATGACGGCTGCATGTTTCCTAAAGTAACAGATGCTGCAGCTATCAGCGTGAAGGAAAAACACTGCCACTACGTGTGGCCTCCCAGTGCTTTCCACGCCTCAGCCATGAGTCATCACTGCAGTCAGGCCTGTCCACCTCTTCGGGGGTTGGGAGTAAACTGGGGTTTCCTTTCGGAACTAGCAGCTCAGGGTCCCCCGCACGCTGAAGAACACCCACTCTGCTGGAGTGTTACGTCTTTGGAGTTGGGTGGACAGACTGAGCACTTGGCAGAGCATGACTGTGGCCTATCAAGTCCTCCACACACTCCTCCCTTTGACCCTTCCCCAGCAATGTCAGCAGGCTTTTCATTACATCCAGAGTGTAACTGCTAGAGTGGTAACCCAGCTGGGCAAGGCAGATGTGACCCCAAAGTACTTTGTTATGAAAGGCACAGAAGCAGATATTCAAGCGGGGTATTGAGGCTGCGCTTTCTATGCCAATGGATGCTGTCCTGAGCTGTTTCTAACGCTGCAATCAGTGTCCTGCAGTCCAATTCCATGTTGAGATGTCACCACTGCAGGCAATGTGCAGAATGAATTTTTGCCATAAATTGGGAAGATGTGTCTTTATTTAAAAAAAAAAAGTTATTTCATTTGAAGGACAGAGAAGGAAAAAGAGAGACCTCCCATCCTCTGGTTCTTTCTCAAATGTCTGCAGCAGGTAGGCAGGGATAGGATACAGTCAAGAGCCTGGAACTCCCATCTGGGGTTCCCACATGCATCCCAAGAATGTGGGCACCACCTGCTGCTCCCCAGGCACATGAGCAAAAAGCTGGCCCAGAAGCGGAACAGCCGGGACTTGAACCAGCGCCCAACTATGGAATACTGGCATCACCAGTAGTGACTTCAAGGTGCTGAGTGATAGCTGTTGCCTGTAACACACATGAACCTTGCAGGAAAACTGAAAGAACCTAGCTGTGGGCCCAGTGCAGTGTCCTAGCAGCTGAAGTCCTCACCTTGAATGCGCCAGGATCCCATATGGGCACCAGTTCTAATCCCGGCTGCTCAAAAAAATACATCCAGTTCCCTGCTTGTGGCCTGGGAAGGCAGCAGAGGACGGCCCCAAGCCTTGAGACCCTGCACTCGCGTGGGAGACCTGGAAGAAGCTCCTCCTGATCAGCACAGCTCCAGTCATTGTGATCACTTGGGGAGTGAACCAGTGGACAGAAGATCTTCCTCTCTGCCTCTCCTCCTCTCTGTATAACTGACTTTACAATAAAAATAAATCCTACCAAAAAAAAAAAAAAAAAAAAAACCTGGTTGTGGTGGCAGATAACCTACTTTAAGTGGCCGGCTCTGGCTACAAACTCTAGTATTCAAACACATGCCTCAACCTCCGAAGGCAGACAACGCTTCCTCCAGCCGTCCAGGCATCTCTCTAGTGTCTACCAGAAAACGACCCTTTCAAATCAAGACCTCACTGCCACCCCTTCCTTAGGTCCGTGAATTAGCAACATGTCACCCACAGCAGCAGCAAACTCAATGCAATTCTACTGCTAACTCCATAGCCATCAAGACAGCCCCTTAAACAGGACATAATTTCCCATGCTCCTCAATTGTGAGATTAAATTGGGGGAAAAAAAAAAAAACACTCGGAGCTTAAAGGCAAATTGCATTCCGATCTGGGGAGAAAGAGATCTATGACTGAGCCCTTGAAACTCTGGGAGAGATGCCCAGAAAAGCAGGCACCCTTACTCTCATGGCTCCTCCTCCTCTGATGAAGTCCCACCCCAGGGTCTAGAAAAGGCCATGGGAAATGGCATTAAAAGGTACATCTGTCATGCTGCAAAAAACCCTGAAATCCACACATATTCTTACAATACGCATCCCCCATAAACTTTTTGAAGTTCTTGCATATCTCAGCATGGAATGTGCGCTTCCTGTTGTAGCCATTTCCTGAAGATAATGCGGCTGCAATTTGGCAAACTGGGCATTTCTCTTGAGATGTGTAAGATGCAGCAGGAATAGAACCCTAAATAATACACCTTGGAAGTTTGTCGTGAAGCTTAAATGGGACAGAGCACAGCTTAGTGGTGTCAACCTCACTGCAAACACAGGCAGGATATTGGGGTGAAAAAAAATGAAATGCAAACAGAGCTACCATTACTAGTTCCCAGGCAATGAAGCTCTTTAACAAGTGGGGCAACACATGGAGCAGTGCAGTTCTGGCCTCTTCACCTGTAAAGTTAGTTCAGTGTTATCTCAGTTCTCCAATTTTTAAACTTACTTAGTAGTGCCCTTAAGAGAACAAGCCAAGTCTTGTGGAAAATGCAAAGGTCTTGGATTCAACAAAGAACCACACCAAAAGGTACTGAATACCTAAGCCAAATACAGCCTGACAACTTGGTCTGGATGACGCAGCACTGACGCCATCATTGGTGCTGTGTGATCCGAGCAATTTAATCTTTTAAACCTGGCTTTCTTATCTCTACTAAGAGGCTATTGTTTCACTATCTACCTATCTAAAGAATGCTAGTTTAAATAATTCCTGAGTTCTGACATAAACATGACTACAGTGAAAATCGAACAAAATGCCCAATGTATTTTTTTTTTAATATGATGCTAACAGTTGAGAATGATTTAGAATCCAAGATGGTTGGACAATCTAGTCATACTTAGAAACTTGCGATTATGACTTAAGCAAACCTTAACTAGCAAACGTAATCATCTATAATTCTTTTTCAAACTCAGAACCCCCGGCTTCACCCGCAATAGTCCCACCGAAGCAGGAGTGTGTGTCAGCTGCAATACAGCATAAAAGGAAACTGCTTCATCTACCCAAGTTAACAAAAACCTTTAGGTCTTCTTATAGTGGAATTCTATGGCACATCCTATTCAAAATCATTGGGCTAACACATTAGGATTCTATTTTGCTTTACAGATCTATTGTGAAAGGCCTGGGGCTAAAGGTAGTAATATGTTGTTAAAGATGGAACTGCCTGGAGGGAGCATCTGGTGCAGCAGTTAAGAACTGGCAATATCTGCATCCATATGGGGATGCCAGAATTGGAGTGACAGATGCATTCTCAATTTCAGTTTTCTGCAAATGGGTACACCAGGGAGACAGAGGCATGCTCCAGGTGTTTGGGTTCCTGCTTCTCCCATCAGGTGGAGACTGAACTCCGGGCTCCTGGTTTTGACCCCAGCCCAGCCTAGACTCACAGGAATTTGGACAGTAAGTTAACTTTATCTCTAACTTAAAAAACAGTCCTATCTTGGCCAGGTAACCCAGGACAGCATGCATGTACCAGAGGGGTATCTATCACTTCATCACAGGAAAAAAAGCCACAAAAAGTTGGCCCTGTTCCAGAATGGTCGTACAGTCATTATTTTACAGCTCCATTTTAGACAAGCGCTTTCAGAAGATAAGGAAAAAGATACCAAAAAACGATTTTTAACATTACAGTTGCATTTTGTTCAATTATAAGGCAAAAGGCAGAAAGTCCTTTTGCCAAAAGCATAAAGCGTTACGAACCTCCTGTGAGACGCAACGGTAACTACCACCAGGACAAACAATGGCGCTCTCAGTAAAGGCAGGGCAGGTGCAGTAAAAATAGAACCAGCTTTCCTAAAACAAAGTGGGGGAGGTTCCAGATAAGCTGCTGCTGAACGGCAGTCTCACCCTGGCAGGATGGCATCCACACGGGTACTGTGCTGCTGAGAGGTTGGCCGAGCCATCACGGGGTCTTTTTCCCACTTTCCTCACCACAACGAAGCTGTAGTTAATCAGGCTATGGGCTTAAGAATAGAGTATGTGAAAAAAAAAAATCGTGAAACCATGAAAATACATTTTTTAAAAAAAAGTTTTCAGATATAATACACAAAAGCAAACAAGTTTATCTTAAAAAATATCAAGTATCACATCCATAGCCTATTCCTAATCATAATTATTTCTTAAAGCAACATTTGTCTTTGTTTACAAATACAGCAGCAGGTGATAAAACCTAGTATCTCAAACAGATTTTTTTTTTTTACAGTTCATAATACAAATGTATATGTCTCAAATCACATTTTAGGCAATTTAACTTAAAATGCATAGACAATTACATACATTAAATTTGTCATCAAGTCAATGGAAAAATCACAATTTCAAGAAAAATTACAAAAACTTTTATAGAACACACGTTAAGAAGTCAAGTTTATTTAATGGCAACAAACCAGTTATCTGCTAAACAGTGACAGGCAGTGAAAGTGCCTCTATTGGGGAAAGTGATGAGGAAAACGTCCCATTGCTTTGCACACCTGAATAGTTGCAATGATCAACACTAGTCTTGAACATCATTCACTTTGCAGTTAAAAAAAAGTCAAAAGGTAGACCCCCGTTGTACCCTTTACAAACGCCGGAAGGCTGGTCTGGAATTCCTACCAGCAGGCCTACAATGTATATTATCTAGGTGAATAAGTGGTGTTTTCCGGGCGCCTGTAATGTCACTTCTAGGCTACGAGGCTCTTAAGGACGGGACTCTCTTTCACCTCTCGGTGATCTGGTGTAGCGCCTGTGTCAACAGTTCAGCAACTACTGAACCAATGTAGTCTTTCTGATGTTTTCCACAGCCGGAAGCTGGCATGGCATTTAACACTGATTTGTTTCCTGACAATTTTTGTTTTGCTTGGCAGAAATTCTGAATATGAAAAGAACAGCATCTGTCTTCCAACAATAAATATTGCTTTATTAATTTAACTAGTTGTCCCTGAAAGCCACCCACCACTTTGTATGCATAGTACAGGGTAGTCAGTGTGAGTCATGTGAATTTAGGCTTATGCTTTCAAAAACTTGGGAAGTTCTGTGCTGAAGTTCAATTGGCTAGAGTTTTAACTTCTACAGTCTACTATGCTGGCATCTGACAGAGCTTACATCACTCAGGGTGAGGGAGACATTGGCACTAACTGTTTAGAAGCATAGGCAACTGCTTGATATGCAAAACCAGGCACAGTCTTTCAGGGGAAGCTTTGGGCAGAGAGCTACTTCAATCTACAGTTTCAAAGGCTATATACATTTGAATACAACAGGTAGCACTATTCTGTTTTGTGGGAGAGGTTATCACCAGCACGCCGACTTCTCTAGAAAATATTCCAATAGCCATTATGGCAGTGTGACTGAGGACAAAAATTCACCCCCCTTTTCTCTTCTGCCTTGCTAAGCCCTCTCTTCTGAAGACAATCAACAGTAAAAAGAAAAAAAAAGGAAGGTCTTTGCTTAACTAAACAGTGGCAACTGCTTAATTCCTAAATATACAGCACATCACTTTATACAAAAACAGAGCCAAAAATAGTGTTTTCAAATGCACAGAGAGGTGGCAGTGGAGCTAACGTGGGGTACACTCTTCCACCAAGGAGCATTTGGTTCTTGACAACTTCATGTGAATGAGGACCTGAGCTCTGAGCTCTGTGTTTTATTAGTCAGTCATTTTGGGGATTCAGCATTTCAAGACTTAACATTCCAATTCAGAAATACTGTTTGCGAACACCTCTCAACTATCTACACTGTCAGCATACTCCAGAGTAACAGGCAGCCCTTCCTTAAACTGATCTCAGCCCAGCCTGAATGACCTTGACAGCACTGCAATTCTTTTGTACAAAGGGGAGAAAACCCCCGCCCTTGAGGCTTTCCCATTTATCCGGTGAAACCACTGCTTTCTTAATTCTATCCTGAATCTAATAACACTCGTGGCTCCCAGCACCCACAACAATTGAAGTTTCTTATTTTCACTCCTGGAGAAATGCTGTCTCATAAAACTAAAAAGAATATAAAAGTGAATTGTATTATCCCTTTGATTTACATCCTTGACACCGAAAAAAATCTACCAACTACCATTTGTAAGTCTTTGAAGCAAAGCGTTCGTCCAAATGGCAGTTAACATACAGAACAGAGCGCAGAATGGGCCACTAGCAATTTATTCTATTGTTGTGAGTTGTAATCTCAAAATCTGGTATTTACAGCCCTTCAAATCTTTTAGCAAGACATTTTTTCCTATCACTGGACTTCCCAGCTACAGACCTTACATACACTTGTCACCTCTTCTTAGTCAAAATAGAATCTTTCTAGTGTTATAGTATTGCATGTGAAGCCGGTACAGGGCAGCCACAATAACCACAGAAAGAAACCCCCACTGCTGCCTCACATCTTTCCTTCCATTCTGGTACTGGCTGCTGCTGTAGGGTGGCATACCCCAGGCTGCTGCCTCGTGTGCCAGAGGGCACTCTGACAACAGACTCCACCAGTTACCACCTGGCCTTGCAAAGTGAAAGAAACAAAGACACTCTTGCCACATTTTCTAATCTGGAAACAGTTAAATTAGTTCTTACTTCTGTTAGCCCTGAAAGCCTGAATCTACCAGCTCCCTAAAATAAATGAGGCTTGAATGCTCAAAGTGCCTCTCAAAAGTGACCATCTTGTTTTTAAAAGGAGGTAGCTAACAAAACATAAAGTTGGCAGCAGTTGGCATTCTTGATATTTTAATTATAGAAGAATTAAACTTGAGAATACTTTCTTTCTCAGGAAAAGCACAGTTCCAGCATAAATATTTCCTACACTGATCTGAAAACTTCCAAAATACACTTTAGAAATCCAATGATACATTCAAAATTTCAAAATATTCCTTGATACATAAGCTCAGGTCCATTGGAAATCTAGGAATCTGATTTCAAAGGTAAGGTGCCAAAATCAGTGTTGTTTTGAAGCTTTTAAACAATACTTCATATTTAAGCAACACAGTAACACTGCTTTAAATTCCCTTGCAGTGATCTAGAACTTCTTATGGTCAGCGTTAGGGCTAGATGTTGTTTTTTCTAAGATGGCACTTGTTTAACTTATGTACTTGTCAACAAACACAGAACTGAACTTTAGACTTAAGCACGTTACAAGCAGATCCAGGAAATTATGCAGGAGACAATGACACTGCTTAATCGGACAGATTTCTGATGCCCACTTGTAGGGAGCAGTCACCGTCAGTGTGTGTGACTCCAGGTTCTCCGAATGTAAGCCTGCTCTGTGTTCTCAGGACAGACTCATCTACTCCCGGAGTATGCAGGTAGGATGCCTTTCCAGTCAGGACTGAGGGATGGGGAGCTAGCAGCTCCACAGCAAAGCTGCCTCCGGTTCTGTAGAAGTGAGAAGTGTTCCCTGCAAGGAAGCCATTCTAGGGGTTATCTAGCTTGAGGTTCCAAACAGAAGGTAATGACGTCTGCCTTAAGCTCGTTCCAAAGCGTTATCTCACATCTCATAACCCATCCTAAAGCAATAAAGAGAGTATCCATTCTCTAAGAGCATCACCTACATACAAGTGGACTTGGATTAAGAAAAAAATTGTCATAAATGACAGATTTTAGTGCTGTATGACCCTCACGGTTAAAAATAAACCACAAGTCGGTGCTATAAGCTCAAAGGTAAAAATGAATACTGGCTGGCTATGCACTCAACATTCAACAGCAATCACTGACAGTCTTAAATGAATATCTAACACATAACCTCAAGATGACTACATTTATTTATCCTGTAGATAGGGCAGCTCTAAATGGTGAGTCATCATTTGTTTACATTAACATGACTGTTTCCAAGTTTACTTAGGGAGCAAAAGTGACTATAGAAAATACTTGAAATTTGCCAATGAGGTTGTAGGTTCTAACAATCCACATCATTTTAAATCTTTCAACTGCTTCATAATTCAAACAAATTGTATCAATGAATTAATATACTTAATCACTTTACATGAAAACCAAATAAAAATCACATCTGAATGATTGACTCGTCGTAGTATCTGATTGTTCCGTTTGATGCACTGCACATCCAAGTACTCTGAGAGGTGCACGTTGTTCCATCATGAATGCCCTCTAAGGATAATGAAACCAGCAAATGGCATACACGCATTCATGTGTCCGTATAGGTACTTCCAAGAGCAAAGCGTCATCTCTTCAGCCACTGTTAACTTAATGGTAAGACTGCAACAGAGAAAAGAAAGTCAACTTCTACATTTTATAAACAGAGTTTATTAACTCCTTACTGAAGCTTAAATTTACTGCTTAAACATCCGAACAGCATGTAATCGCATTTATTCTGGCAGACTTAGCAAAGAACACATTTTAGAGGCTTTATACACAGAGGGAGCATGTAGCTGCACCACAGAAAGGAGCAGTTCGGGGCACTTTAATCTTGCCTTTACAGCTGAGGGGCATGTTGTGATGAGTTAGCTAACGTGTTAAGAGCTAGCAGATCTTTCCACTCATGCAGCAGCTCAAGGCTGCATTATGGGTTCTCCTGTAGCTTACCTCCAAAGGCAAAGTGGGTGCTTTTCTAGTCAATCATATGCCCAAGACAAACTCTCACACTGAGAAGTCAATCCTACTTCAACTTGGCCGAGGTAAAGCACAAAGCATCACACACTAATCACCCTGGATTCTCAACCTCAAGACTAAGCCAAACAGAGACTGATGGTATTTGTGCTGTAACACTACCACAAAATGCCTAAACACCACATCAGGCAATGGTGAGCACCTCCGAGTTTACCTCAAGGACCCTGGTGAGGGTGTTGTTTATCACACTACAAACTGCTTGGGATCTTTAGGAAGCTTTTGTCCTTGGTTTTCAGTACTAGGAATGCTTAGCTTGTGCTTTACACCTTGCAAGGCTTCATATGAGGTTGTACAATTCACTACTTTTATATACACATCTCCCACCTCTGGCAAATTCTCAATCTGTTAGGTACGTGTACAACTATCAGTGTGTGTTGAGCAACAAACTGAACACTCACATGGGGGCCACCAGGCATTGGCGGAGCACCAGAAGGTCCTGAAGGCACTTGGAAAGGATTACTGGGCGAAGGATACAGTCCTGGTGTAGGATATGATCCTGCAGGGGCAGTATATGGTGCTGGCGGTCCCCAAGCTCCCGGCGGAACAGTACCCCATGGAACAGGTGGTGCTGCTCCTGGGGCTTGGGGAGGAGGAGCGGGATATGGCCCTGGGGACGGATATGGCATACTAGGGGTAGGATACTGCCCTCCCATTCCAGGTGCCCAGGGTCCAGAAGACATGGATCCCCATGGACCTAAAGGACCCGCTGCGGCTGGATCTGTGGGCGCACCATATGGTCTAGGTAGCTCTGGAAAGGGCATATTTGGTGTAGGATATGGCCCTGTGGGCCCAGGGCCTGGCACAGTTGGGGCTGGATATGGACCACCAGGTGGGGGGCATGATGGTCCAGAAGGAGGAAAGGGGGCTGGGGGCCCGGGAGGTGGTCCAGTGGGAGGCACAGCGGGATACATTCCTGTTGGTGCTGGTCCGAAAGGCACGGTGGAGGGTGTTGCACTTGGCGGGAGTCCCGATGGCACAGAAGGCGGAGCACTCGGGGTGTTCCAGGGACTGGAGCCCGGCCAGCCCTGTGCCTGGGCAGACTTGGTGCTGCTCACGGAGGTTTTGGCAGGAGAGTGCTCAGGCAGTGCATCTGCCAACTGCAATCCAAAGCAGACATGTCTTATCGCCTTGATTCAGGACAAGCCAGCCACACCAAGTACAACACTACAGTTAACTCAGGGACCATAAACCACAACATCTGCACAAGCTAAGCCTGCCATTTAAAAAAGCTACTTAATTTGATATAAAGCTTGAGGTTTTACCAAGACTACCAACTTCAGTGCAAATTCCTCAGAGAGTCAAGTCTTCCAAATACAAGTAAACACGCTGTATTTCACTTGTGCACTGTATTAATAGGAAAAACAATAATTAAAAGGACCAAATTTAGGGTCGAGATCTGGACTTCAATCTTGGGTTTACTCCAACCAAAACACATACAGTCTCTAAGCCTCAATTTTGTTTTTAAAAAGTTCCTAGCAGGGGCCCAGCACAATAGCGTAGCACTAAAGTCCTTGCCTTGAACACGCCAGCATCCCATATGGGCACTGGTTCTAATCCCAGCGGCCCCACTTCCCATCCAGCTTCCCGTCTGTGGCCTAGGACAGCAGCTGAGGATGGCTCAAAGCCTTGGGACCCTGCACCCTCGTGGGAGACCCGGAAGAGCTCCTGCTTCCTGGCTTCGGATGGGCTCAGCTCCAGCTGTTGCGGCTGCTTGGGGAGCAAATCAACGGACAGAAGATCTTCCTCTCTGTCTCTCCTCCTCTCTGTATATTTGCCTTTCCAATAAAAATAAATAAATCTTGCTCTCTCTTCTCTCTCCTTTGCCCGCTCTTCTTTGCTCTTCCCCTCTCCCTTCTTTCCTGATCTTCACCACCTCTACCATGTTCCTGCCCCGTTGGAATAAACCTCCTAAGATACCTCAAATAAATAAATAAATAAATAAATAAATAAATAAATAAATAAATCTTAATTAAAAAATAAATAAATAAAAGTTCCTCAGCGCCATCACTGTGAAGCAGGTTATGGTGCCAGAAAGCCAGTTCTAGTTCCAGCTGCGCTGTCCTGATGAAGTGCCCTGTCCAAGTGACTGGAAAGGCAGCAAAGGACAGCCTGAGAGTCCGGTCCCCTGCCACCCGCACGGAGACGCAGCTGCAGGTCCGGGCTCCTGGCCTTGGGGTGGCCCAGCCCTCACTGCTGTGGACACCGGGGGAGTGAACCAGCATAGGCAGGACGTTTTCTCTTCCTCATTAAAGCAACCCTGCTTTTCAAATAAACAACTATTTTTAAGAAGTTTTAAGCAAATAGACTAGACTTAACTTAGTGCCTACTATAATTTCAATAAATGTTGCTCACTAATGCTATTAGGGTAAACAAAAACAATGAAAGCAACACGTTAGAAGTTTCCACTTAAGGATTCATAAACACTAGAGGATATTCTCAATTATGTAATATCAGAGTAAACCAATGCAAATGACCTATCAAAATCATGACCAAAAAGCCCAAGAATCACAAAAAGCATCTCTTAAATTTCAACTTCATATGGTTTACAGGACTATACTGCCTTTCTTAAGAACAAACACTTGTCAAAAATGAATGTATCAACTTACCGAAAACTCTTCAGACATCTTCCTGAAAGAAAAAAAGAAACATTCAAAAATCACTGTTTATCATTTCCTGCGTTTTCTATATTCTGTACATACACTATTTTACTTATCAGGAACCTTCAGCAGTTATGTGCTTTCCTTTATTTAGGAAAATTTCCCATAACAGCTCATTATAGCGTCACCAGCTCCAGTCCCTTCAACAGTTGCATATAACACAACAATAACCTGTAATTTAGTTTACACACTCTTACTGTGACAGTCCACATTGTTGTAAACAACCATACAGGGAACATTTCTGTACAATCCCTTCTGTATGTGAAATCATGTCATCAGGAAAAGAAAAAAAAGCACCAGAAGTAGATTTAAGAGTCAAAAGATGATGTGTGGGGCCCAGCACGGTGGCCTAGTGGCAGCATCCCATATGGGCATCGGTTCTAATCCCAGCAGCTCCACTTCCCAACCAGCTCCCTGTTTGTAGCCTGGGAAAGCAGTCGAGGACGGCCCAAAGCCTTGGGACCCTGCACCTGTGTGGGAGACCTGGAGAGGTTCCTGGCTCCCGGCTTCGGATTGGCGCAACACGGGTTGTTGCGCTCACTTGAGGAGTGAATCATTGGACGGAAGATCTTCATCTCTGTCTCTCCTCCTCTTTGTATATCTGACTTTCCAATAAAAATAAAATAAAAATCAATCTTAAAAAAAAAACAAACAAACAGATGACATGTGCCTAAAATGTATCTGAAAAGCCAACACCAGCTGAAACAGTCACCCTTTTTTCCTAACTTCTTTCACCAGGGATATTGCTATATTTATAAATCACATTAAATTATGATTAAAAAAAACACTGGCAACTTGGGTCCAACATTGTGGCACAGTGGGTTGCGCCATGCCTGCCAAGCGAGCACCTTACAAGAGCAGCTGCTTCAGGTCATGGCTGCTCCACTTCCGATTCAGTGTAACCGGGAAAGTTGTAGATGGTAGTCGCAGTGCTTGAGCACCTGCTGCCCGGCCAATCCCCAGCCACGTGGCCCTCTGGAGAGTGAATCAGCAAACCCAAGATTTCTTTCTCTTTCGCTCTATCTTTCAAATGAATACATGTTTGTTTAAAATTGTAACTTTAGGGCCCGGCGTGATAGTGCAGTGATTAAAGTTCTCGCCTTGCATGTGCCGGGATCCGGTTCTAATAAGCTCGCCAGTTCTAATCCCGGCAGCCCTGCTTCCCATCCAGCTCCCTGTTTGTGGCCTGGGAAAGCAGTGGAGGACGGCCCAAAGCATTGGGACCCTGCACCCTCGTGGGAGACCTGGAAGAGTTCCTGGCTTTGGATTGGCTCAGCTCCAGCCGTTGCGGTCACTTGGGGAGTGAACCATTGGACAGAAGATCTTCCTCTCTGTCTTTCCTCCTCTCTGTATATTTGCCTTTCCAATAAAAATAAACAAATCTTTAAAAAAATAATAAAATTATAACTTTAAGTGGAAGGTAGACCATCTTTTAAACTGCACAGTCCAAGGCTATGGTTAGTACAGAAGCTTCATCCTCAGTGTGAAGATGCTAAGAGCTGGAGCCTTGCAGGAAATCTTTAGGTCTTGGGGCATGCTGTCATGAGAATGAATGAAGTTATTATTTTTTAATATATGTAGAATAGCTTATTCTAAGATTAACTTGAAAGATACATCCCAATAAAAATAAATAAATCTTAAAAGACAGATTTACAGAGGAGAGATAGACCTCAATCCACCAATTCATCCCCAAGTGGCTGCAACAGCTGGAGCTGAGCCCATCTGAAGCCAGGAGCCAGGAGCCTCTTCCAGGTCTCACAAGGGTGCAGGGTCCCAAGGGTTTGGGCCATCCTTGACTGCCTTCCCAGGCCACAGGCAGGGAGCAGGATGGGAAGTGCAATTGCTGGGACATGAACTGGAGCTCATATAGATGCCAGTGTGTGTACAAGGTGAGGATTTTAGCCACTAGATTACTGCGCTGGGCCCAAGTTCTGGTTTTATTACAAGTGTTAAATTTCACAGTCAGGGCCCGGCGGCGTGGCCTAGTGGCTAAAGTCCTCGCCTTGAAAGCCCCGGGAGCCCATATGGGCGCTGGTTCTAATCCCGACAGCTCCACTTCCCATCCAGCTCCCTGCTTGTGGCCTGGGAAAGCAGTTGAGGACGGCCCAAGGCTTTGGGACACTGCACCCGCGTGGGAGGCCCGGAAGAGGTTCCTGGTTCCCCTTCGGATCGGCGCGTACCGGCCCGTTGCGGCTCACTTGGGGAGTGAAACATCAGATGGAAGATATTCCTCTCTGTCTCTCCTCCTCTCTGTATATCCGGCTTTCCAATAATAATAATAATAATAATAAAATCTTTAAAAAAAAAAATTTCACAGTCAAAATTCTTCAATCTTTTACTTTGTTTCCTCTGAATTTTGAGATATATTCACAAAAAACTGCTCTGAGATTTAAACTGTTTTGAACTTACAGTATTTTTATGTTTTAACATCTTACTTACTTAAAATGTTTCAAGTCTTCCAAACAATAATTATTGAATAATCAACCTAACTGGTCACAAGTAACTGGACAAGGTATCCTCACCATTCCACTGCTTATGCACAGGACAATTTACAGACTACACATCACGGAGCAGGCACTGTAGTCCTTTTTCAATGACCGGTTCCAGAGCTCCATGACTCAAGTGTTTATATCACTTAAAGTTTACAGCTAGTGAAAAGGATTTTAACAAGTCACTATGTCTGAGGTCACAAAGCTAGTGACAAGCAGAGGTTCCCATCCAGGCACAGGACCTGGCACTGCAGCACAGCCATGGCTTCCAACCCACTCTCCACCAACGTGCCTGGGAAAGGGGTGGAACAGGACCCTTGCTTCCCATGGGAAGACCCGGATGGACTTCTGGGCTCCTGGCTTCACCTCAGTCAAGCCCCTGGCTATTGCAGCCATTTGGGGAAGGGACCAGCAGGTGCAAGATCACTGTTCTCCTGCTCTGCCTTTCAAATAATTAAATCCTTATCTTAAACAGACAAAAACAAAAACGGGACAGTCTGGCTCGAGAGCCTGGCTCTTCCAGGCAGGGTCTGTATCACTTCCTGCAGGTATATTGTGAGACTCGTTACTGCTCTGCACAATAGCAGTTCAACCCAACTCCAGCAGAAAGAGGCATAGACAGAGAAACATGTTAGCTCCACTGCTTTGCTCCCCAGATGACCACAAGGGCCAGCAGAGCTGGGCCAGGCCAGGGGCCAGGAGCTTGGGCACAAACTCTTGGGCCATCCTCTGCTGCTTCATCTAAGCCATCAGGAGGGTGCCGGATTAAAAGTGGAGCAGCCATGACTCAAACCAGCCTCCATTCAGAGTGCCAATATCATGGATGGCAGCAATACAAAGACTGAACTCCATAATGTATCAAACAAATTTTATTACCAGTTACTTCACTTTTTCTGAATATTTTCATTTTTTCCCCCCAGATCGTTTTGTATAAAGAAAAACATGAGGGCGATGGTGCTGTGGTGTAGTAAGCTAAGCTTCTGCCTGTGGAGCCAACATCCTATACAGGCACCGGTTCATCTCCCAAGTGTTCCACTTTTTTTTAAGGTTCATTTTATTTTTATTACAAAGTCAGATATACAGAAAGGAGAGATAGACAGGAAAATCTTCAAATTATGCTTCAATACAATAAACTGCTAAATACAAAAATGAAAATAGACACAAGACAACTGAATAGTATCCTATAGCCATTCTGAGGATAGAAGCCAGCTGTATATAAACTAAAATTGAAATGTCAATGAAGTAGTCACAGCATGTGGTTAAGAACTTGCATTTTCTAACATATCAGTCACTCAATACCGTGTCAATTAACTCCATAATGTTGGAAACTGTTGTTGAAATTATGTTATGGCTTTTAATTGGTCGGGATGATATTCTGCCAGCTCTGCTTTTGGACCAAAGATGATCTCTCCAAGAAACCGCTGAATTTATCTGGACAATAAGGTGCTGGACTCTGTGCATGGTACATGCTTGCAATGAAAGAGGCATGACTGGATTTGAACTGTAACACTGCAATAAGGTGGAGGAATCCACCATGGGGGAGGGTCCGGGGAGGGGTTGGGGGAACCTCAGAGCCTATGAAACGATGTCATAAAATGAAATGCAATTAAAATACAAAGTCAGATATACAGAAAGGAGGAGAGATAGAGAGGAAAATCTGTCTGTTGATTCACTCCCCAAGCGGCTGCAATCGCCTGCGTTGTGCCAATCCAAAGCCAGGAGCATGGAGCCTCTTCTGGGTCTCCCACATGAGTGCAGGATCCCAAGGCTTTGAACAGTCTTTGACTGCTTTCCCAGGCCACAGCAGGGTGCTGGATGAAAAGCAGGGCCACCAAGATTAGAACCGAGCCCATATGGGATCCTGGCATGTGCAAGGCAAGAACTTTAGCTGCTAGCTATTGCACGGGCCCTTCCCCCGCCCCAACGGTTCCACTTCTAATCCAGCTCTCTGCTCCTGGCCCGAGAAAGCAGTGGGAGATGGCTCAAGACCTTGGGCTGTTGCACTCCTGTGGGAGAGCAAGAAGAAGCTCCAGCCATCAGTTCAGCCCAGCTCTGGCCACAACAGCCATCTGGGGAGCAAACCAGCAGATACAGCTCTGTCCCTCCTCTCGGCAACTCCGCCTTTCCTCCACGGAAGGCAGATACACAGCTGCACTTCCGTGTGGAAGATGAAATTACTGACATTTTTTAAAAGCGATTCAAAATAACTGGATTATGCTAATTAAGATGAGCTTAACTGTAATCTTGAACTTAAAAAGGTACTTTATTCAAATTTTTTCCCCTTTACCTTTTTTACTTCTAAAATTTCCATTACCATTTAATGGCACTATCTACCAAACATAATAATAATAATAATAATAATAGTAATAAAAACATTATTTTCTGAGCAGTAAAACTAACAACTCCAAATCAGTAACAATTTCTTCTGACATTATCACAGGAAAGTAGAACAAAACGTTCTACTAATCCTGAGACATTTAAAGTAAACATGATACTTCGGTCAGGAAGTGTAAGCACTTGAACTCCACCAATGCCCAGTGCTGACAAGCTGTCCTTCACAAGGCCAGCGGCTGCCGCCAGGGAAACGCTGGGTTAGATCACAGCTGTGAGACGGGCACATCCATCCTTCCGCGTCTCTGAAAAAGGCAAGCTTCTAAACAGGAAACCATTGTGCCAACTGTGAAAGTTACAACACTTAGCTATCTTTACAGGTGATTAAGAATAACAATTATCTAGAAATGCAAAACACAGGTTAAGATGTTTATCAAGAAGCAGGGCATGGGGAGCTCAAGGGTAAGTTGAACCTCAGCTTGCAACGCCGGCATCCCATATGGATACTGGTTCAAGTCCCAGCTGCTCCACATTTAGTACAGCTTCCAACTGTGGAAAGCACAGCAAGATGGATTAGTCCTCAGGCCCCGGACCCAAGCAGAAGACCTGGAAGAAGCTCCAGGATCCTGGCTTCAGATGTGGCTATCTGGGAGTGAACCAACAGATGGAAGATCTTCCTGTATCTCTCCTTGTCTCCATAAATCTGCCTTTCAAATGAAAGTAAACAGATCTTTGAAATAATAAAAATAGAAAAAAGCAAAAAGGAGTATCAGAACTTTTGATTTCTCTAGTACGAAGATGTGGGGACAAGGATGGTCTGTACTACACGGAAGCTATAAAATCTGAATAAGGGTATATACTTTCTAATAAACGCTCATTTATCAGCTGATATGCAATGTGTTTTAGATGCTAATGAGAACAATCGTCCCAGGCATGATGCTGGACTATATGATCAGCAGTGGGATTGCCCACAAACTCCTGGGGAGTACTGTCTTCTGGCCAGAAGAACGAGGAAATCAGCGGGGAGAGAGGGAAAGGGCGGCTTCTAAGGTGAGGAGAAGCTGAAAGGCCTGAGAATCAGAATGGAGGGCCCGCGCAGAGGCCGGGATCTGGGAGTCTCAGACAGACCTCAGTGCTCAGCAAGTCACCTGAAGACACCTGGTTCTCCAAGAACCCAGACGGGGCCAGGAATGCTGTGTGCAGATGAGCGCCACAACAGTTCTGGGACAGCAACAGGTGGGCACCACACACACAACTCTTCCTCTCCCTTTGTGAGTGGAGAGAAAGGCCAGTGGCTCAGGTGCCGCACTGCTGCCTGGCTAGGCCGGCGGGTCCTCCCTGGCTGGCAGGACTCTGGGTAAGCTGCCTTTCCGGCCTCACAGGTGAGGGACGGCAGCAGTGGCACCCAGCTCGCAGACTGGCTCTGGGATGTAAACAAATCATGTATATGAGTCCTTGGTAAACAGGAAACACTCCACAAGAATGAGCGGTTAACATCAGTACAGGTGCACAAACCCGACTCTGCTGCTCAAGACACCAATCACTGGAAACGAAACTTTCCCAAATTTGGCACAAAACTTAGTCGGTGGCAGCATCTGAGGTTAGTTATGGCTTCTGTGAATCCCGGCCGAAGGAATATCCACACCCACAGCGGCACATTTACGTGGCTCCCAGCACTCCTCCCCGGCTCTGTTACCTCTGTCTATACAACGCGATCTCTAAATCAAGTGCAAAGATTGCTGAATGCAGCAAGACACCTGTTCCAAGGCTTCTGGTCGGAAAGCAGGTGGGGCGTCACCCACTCCTCCCCGAGAGAAGCGAAGCGCGTTCCCACACACCCGAGTCCACGCAGTGTCCAGGACTTTTTTCCAGGAGGTTGAGACACCTGCGGCCAGAACACTGTCCCTCCCTCCTGTCCCCCACCGCCAGCCCCACCCCGAGACTGAGCAAAGCAGCCCTGAGCGCTGGCCGAGGCCACCTCTGCCCGACACCGGCGCACGGGGTGGGCACGTCCCGGGCAGTGAGGCGACCATGTCGTGTCGCTCCCGTAGGTCTGCTGTGATGCTCCAACCCTGTGTGGGGAACGGTCCTCCCACGCAGAAGGTGCGCTCCCCACGGGGGCCACGAGGGTCCTCCGGGTCAGCGCCAGCACCGCCTCTCGAGGACGCAATGCGCGCCCCCCATCCCCATCCCCGGAGCTGGCCTCGCGCTCCCGCGCCCACCGGACATTAATGAATGGCGCCGGGAGCCCGAGGAGGAACAGGCTCACTGACCTTTGCGGGGCCGATCGAACAAAGGGAGTACGAGATCGACCGCAGCGACCCGGCCTCCGAGTGGGTCGCGCGGGCCCGGGATCGAGGGGGGGAAGGGCGGCCCCGCTGCCGCCCCGCCCCCAGCCGAACCTGACGTCAGGGTGCCCCGATACCTTCTCTCCCGGGGGGCGGGGAGGCACCCCGAAAACGGCGAGGCAGGCGGCCGGGACGCGCGCTTAGCGCGGATCCTCGCGGAGGGTGGGGGGACCGCGGCCCAAGAAGCCCCGACGGCGCCTCGAGGCAAGCCCGTGACGGCGAGCGCCTCCTGCTCGGGAGCAGCCTCACCTGGCCGGATTGGAGCGCCCAGCAGAGTCTAGAGTCGACGATGGGCCCGAGGGACCTGAAGGGTGACGAACGGAGCTCAGCCGGACTGACCACGGAGGAGACGACGGGAGCAGCGGCGGGACTAGCAGAGCGCGAGGCTCCTCCTGGCGCCGGAAGAGGAAGCGCGAGCGCGCCGTCCCCGCCCCCGCCCTGCGCGCCGTCCCCGCCCCCGCCCCGCGCGCCGTCCCCGCCCCCGCCCCCGCCCCGCCGGCGCTGGCCCGAGCGCGCCCCCTGCAGGCCGCCCGGGGCACTCCGGAGGGGGCGTCGCGGGGACCCCAGGCCAGGCGACCCCAGGCCAGGCGACCCCGAGCTCCGCCTGTGTTCCCGCAGGTAGACGGCGGGAAAACTGCCCGTGTGGACCGGACGAGAGCAATCGGGGCACACGCCCGCCGCGGAAAGGGCTAACAGGTTGCCCCGAGAGCAGGTTCTGCAATCCCTAAACGCAGCGGCTTTTAATCAAGCCTGGGATTCGCTTCCTGTGGGAGGAAAACAGATGAAGGATTGCAGCACCTCAGGGCAAGACTGGGGAAAACTCTACAATGAAGACGCTTACATGTGATACATTGATATTTGTTAAAAGATCATGTGTCTTTGCTGATACATACATATATATATAATTTATTTATTTTTTTTTTTTTTGAAAGCGAAAAAGGGAGAGCATCTTCCATTCACTGGCTCACTCCCCAAATGGCCACAACAGCAGTGGCCAGGTTGGGCGCCTAGAACTCCATCTGGGTCTTCCACTTGTCACGACAGCCCTTAGCTTTCTCAGGAACATTAGCAGAGAGCTGGATCAGAAAAGGAAGGGCAGGGACTGGAACCACTGCTCACAGGAGATGCCTGCACGACAGGGGACAGGCGGCAGCTGAACTTGCTGGTCCACGCGACGAGCCCCTGTAGATTTTCTGCAATGTGTCCGCCTCCTTTCATTCCTGCACACACACACACACACTCAAGTACTTACCTTGTCCAGCCAGATGACAGACACAGGTTCCAGCCATTAAAGAGCCTGCTAAATAGTAAAAGTGTCGTAATCTTTTATGCAAATATATACATTATGGGACACACGTATGCTATGTATCTATATAATGTATTATTTATATATACATGGAATTATTTATTTGAAAGAGTGATATAGAGCGACAGGGAGGTCTTCCATTGCTGATTCATTCCCCCCAAAGCCAGAAACTTCTTCTGGGTCTCCCATGTGGGTGAAAAATCCAAGGCTTTGGGCTGTCCTCCACTCGCTTGCCAGACTCCAAGCAGAGAACCGGATGGGAGGTGGAGTAGCTGAGACACAAACCAGCACCCAAATGGGATCCTGGCACTTGAAAGGAGAGGATTGGCCAATTGAGCCATTGCACTGGACCCTCTATTGGTATTTGAGGCAAAGTGAAACACCAGTGATTACGGGTTTTTTTTTTTTCTCCAAGATTAGGTGTTTTATTATTTGAATGGAGCAGCCAGGACTAGAACCAGCACCCATGTGGGATGCCAACACTGCAAGGCAGAGAACCAGCCTGTTGAGCCACCACACTAGTCCCAGGGATTACGTTTTGGTCTTGATGTAAATTTTATTTTGTTCATGGTAGTTGTTTCATACATTAACTGATTTTACATACTTCTTGAAATATTAAGCTCCTGATTAAGCTTTTTGATAAAAAAAAAAAGGTTCATACCCAGGTGGATCACCTGTCTTCCCCAGCGCTCAGGCTCTGTGACTCTAAGGGACAGTCCCCAACGTTCCCTGCCTACAGCAGGCCAGTCTGGAGCACCACGGGATTCTGAGGTCACTTTGCCCCAGAGGACTTGCCCAAATGCTGCCCTGCCTGGCTCATTTCTCATTTGGACTTCTTCAGGATGCTCTGCAATTCAAGGCCCACCCTAGCCAATCCCTTCTCGAACGTGTTTTTAGTATCAGACTGTAAGGTTTGAAGACTTCCCTACCTCCTCTGGCCCTCTTCCCTGTTAGCCTCCATAGGTGACTCCCTCCAGAGAAGTCTCTCCCAGATCTGTGGACAGCAGCTGCTTCCGGAAGACCCACACTGACACACTGAAGCCTAACGGTGTCATAATACATCCAAATGTGTTAGCATACATGCAAAGTTGCATGTATAATGTCAATATATACAACGTTTTCAAAATGAGACAAGAGCTTTGGATTTTACATATGAAGTTTAATGAAGAAGTGAAAATTTTCTGATCAACTTATGTGAATTCACATCCAAAAAAAAATTCAACTTCAGGATTAGAAATAACAAATGAAATCATTTATTTGCTTTGGGTAAGTAGTGGGTCATATAAGATTGGTAACAATTATAGCTACTACTTAAGCTATTTATTCAGGCATATATTCCTCATATTTGCTTTATACTGAATTTTTTCTCTAATAAAGCATAATTAGAGTAGATTCTCAGTATTACCATGGCTATCAAATCTGAAAGTTTATATTTGACTACAACCATGGTAAAAAGCGATCATCTCTATTTCCTACAAATTGTAGCAATTTTTAAAGATTTATTTATTTTGTTACAAAGTCAGATATACAGAGAGGAGGAAAAACAGAGAGGAAGATCTTCCGTCCGATGATTCACTCCCCAAGTGAGCCGCAACGGGCCGGTGCTGCGCCGATCCGAAGCCGGGAACCAGGAACCTCTTCTGGGTCTCCCATGCGGGTGCAGGGTCCCAACGCATTGGGCCGTCCTCGACTGCTTTCCCAGGCCACAAGCAGGGAGCTGGATGGGAAGTGGAGCTGTCGGGATTAGAACCGGCGCCCATATGGGATCCCAGTGCGTTCAAAGCGAGGACTTTAACTGCTAGGCCACGCCGCCGGGCCCAAATTGTAGCAATTTTTAAAGAAAAAAAATTTAATTTTTTTTGAAAGTCAAAGTTACAGATAGGGAGCGGAATGGACAGAGAATCTTCCATCTATCGCTTGTTCACTCACCAAATGGTCATAAGTGGGGCTGTGCCAGGCCAGAGCCAGGAGCCTGAGGCCTCTTCCAGGTTTCCCACATCGGGACAGCGCTATCCTTCATTACTTTCCCAGGTGCATTAGCAGGGAGCTGGATTGGAAGTAGAGCAGCCAGGATGCAAACCAAACCTGTGCCCATATGAGAGGCCGACACGACAGGTGGCAGTTTTACTGTGTGCTGCAGCACTGATCCCAGAAGCACTTTTATTTAAGACTTATTTTATTTGACAGGCAGAGTTACAGAGAAGAGAACATGGAAAAAGAGGTATTGTCCATCTAATGATTCATTCTCTACATGGTTGCAATGGCTAAGAGTGGGGTCAAGCAGAAACCGGAAGCCTGGAACTCTGTCCGGGTCTTCCTTATGGATGGTAGGGACCCATGTTCTTGGGCTTTCACTGCTTTGCCAGGCTCAATAGCAGGGAGTTGGGATCAGAACTGGAGCAGCAGGGACTTGAACCGGCACCCATAGGGGATGCTGGTATTGTAAGTAGCAGTCTGACCTGCTATACCTCAATACTGGCCCCAAATGGATTTTTTTTTTTTTAAGGAAAGTGAGGCAAAATGTCAATTTTATACAGACTCTAAAATGTTAGGAAGAAATGGCAAATGTTCATCTAGTTGTAGAACTACACTACAAATTCAAATTGTGTTGTTTTTGTCTGTTACCACAAGTGAATGTAGTAACACAGGGTCTACCATGAAGGATATTCTGAAAACCTATCATCGTGTTAGTCCTTGCGGTATATGTCCATTATTTTCCAGTGTGCTCCAAGGGTCACTTCTCACCGAAGGATTAACCTTCAGGAAGTCAAGCTTCTGGGAAATGGAGAGCAAAAGTAAACAGTGCACACTGTATCTCACCATCAAGTTCAAAACCCTTGTAAGCGATGGTACCAGACCTTCATCCTATCCTTCAAGAACTGATGATCTTAACAACTGAGCCACATCAGCATGGTCTTTTACTCACTAGTGACTGAAGAAAAATGGGTGCTCTTTAAAGATTTAAGGTTAAGAAAAAGAAGGGAGAAGCCAAAGCACTCCTGGGAAGGTGGGTGCTTAATGACAGCTCAAAAAAACTTTCACGAAATCACTCATGCTGGAAGAGAAGAATGAACAACAAGACTGCTGTGGTGAGAGGAGGCTCTCTGTTGAACTTCCTTGGAGCACTCTTATTCAAAGTAGATGCCATTTCCTCCAGAAACCCAACAAACAAAATGCCTTGAGCACTCTCCTGAAACTATTTCCATATCCAATACTCTTAACCAATGCACTTCCGCTTGATAGCCATTGCTTTGATTGTCTTTTGTTGTCAGAGTCATACTGGTTAAGCCAAATTTTACCTGCAGTTAGAACTCTTTGAAGGAGGATGATCTTGATCCTACTTGTTTGAAATTTCCACAGATAGTTCTAGTGTTGTATGCAGCTGATCCGGCTACGAGACTTTTGGCACATGTCAAGTGGAAAGTTTGCTCCACTTTAAAAATTTTCATTCAGGGTTATATAGTCCAAACAGTAGAGATATTGACGGTGTTGTCTCCTTCTGCTGTTACTTGCTGGTCCCTTTCATCATGGCAGGCATCAGATTACTTTTTATCCTCACAAATGGACGTAGATGGAGTGCAGCTGCGGAGTTCATCTTCGACGTCATCTCGCCCCTCCCTGAAGCGATTAATCCACTTGGAGACTGCTGATTTCTCCGGGGCATTGTCCCCATAGACCTTCCGTAAAGCATCCATGACTTCATCATTCTTCCACCCAAGCTTCACCATGAACTTGATGTTTCTTCTCATTTCAATCTTAACAGAATTCATGTTGCTCTGACGGACTTTCAAACCGATGTTTTGTCCTTTCACTGTCTCAAACCAGAGCCTGTTCAGAAATGTGGTAACAAGTTAGTACAAGTTATTTTGATGTAAGAAAAATCTTAAAACACATATATAATTTTCCACAATATACATAATCCATGCACTGTTTTTTTAGATATGTGTAATACACAGTAAATTAATCACAAAACAATATGAAACATAAATTATTCCACAAACTAATATTAAATTGATTCACAAGTCTGGATTCAAATTTTAAAATCAAAGTATGGAAGATACAAAAGTTACTAGAATTTTACAAAATAATGAGGATCTAACCAAAGAAACCAGAAACAAGTCCCTTCCTGTTCTACAGTGCTGCCTTAATACAGTAACCTTCACTCTATGCCTAGAATAAACAGAGTTCCTATTAATTGGAAACATTCAAATTTGTTCTTTGGGGATACTCTTGAAAAATAGAATTATATATCAACCATTTAAAAGTCTATTTGGGGCCCGGCGGCGTGGCCTAGCGGCTATAGTCCTTGCCTTGAATGTCCTGGGATCCCATATGGGCGCCGGTTCTAATCCCGGCAGCTCCACTTCCCATCCAGCTCCCTGCTTGTGGCCTGAGAAAGCAGTTGAGGACGGCCCAATGCATTGGGGACACTGCACCCACGTGGGAGACCTGGAGGAGGTTCCTGGTTCCCAGCTTCGGATCGGCGCGCACCGGCCCGTTGCGGCTCACTTGGGGAGTGAATCATCCAACGGATGGAAGATCTTCCTCTGTCTCTCCTCCTCTCTCTATATCTGACTTTGTAATAAAATAAATAAATCTTTAAAAAAAAAGTCTATTTGATTTATTTGAAAAACAGAGAGATCCTCCATTCACTAGCCCATTCCCTAAACATCTGTAACAGCTGAAGTTGGTGGCAGGTCAAAACCAAGAGCCTAGATATCCAAGGATCCAGGTCCCCAGCCATCTTCTGCTACTTCCCAGGCCCATCAGCAGGGAGCTGGATGGAAAGTGGAGCAGCTAGGACTTGGACCAGCTCTCATGTGGGATGCCAACATTGCAGGATCACGGGCTGCAGCTTAGCCTACTGTGCCCATTGAATATATATATGTCTTTCAATATGACCAATGTTGCAGAATGTAGAGACATTTTCACTTTATGAAAAACTTTTGTAAAACACCTGAATTATGCTAACTAATGAGATAAGGAAAATATAATCTTGGACTCTGTGTAAGCGGATTTTAATCAGAAATATTTTCATTTTACAATCAATCTAAAGTTATTTTTCCACAACTTTGCACTACTACTTTGTAGAATAATTTATTTTTAATCTAAAAATAATTGAGTAAGCATTAAAATTTCACACAAGAGTAAAAATTTTTATTGAAACACTAGACAAGTAAAACATTTTGGTAATTCCTACAGTGTTTACAGTGAAGACATTTCAATTATTACAAAGTGTAAGAAACTTGAACTCCACAAGTTACTAATCACTAATCATAAGCAATATGTCAGAGTGTCATGAAACTGAAGTGATAATTTTAGAATACAGTTATTAAACTTGGACATCAGTTCTTTTAACTGAGTCTTTTGATCAAAGTAAGCTTCTTAATAAGAAACTACCTCCCCTATGAAACAGATACAATTCAAAGCTCAAGGGATAAATGAAAGAAATACAGTCATCTAAAAACTGCCATGGGGGCCCAGCACGATTGCATAATGGTTAAAGTCCTTGCCTTGAGCATGCCTTTACCCCATATGAGCACCAGTTCTAATCCCGGCAGCTCCATTTCCCATCCAGCTCCCTGCTTGTGGCCTGGGAATACAGTTGAGGATGGCCCAAAACCTTGGGACCCTGCACCCGTGTGGGAGACCCGGAAGAGCTCCTGGCTCCTGGCTTCGGATTGGCTCCGCTCCAGCTGAGCTTCGGTCTCTGCAAGGATACAGAAAGGGCCAGCACGAAGTCGTGAGGGGCACAATACGACTCTGTCCACTCAAGTTTAACAGTCCTGGACAAGCAGCATGTGGGCAATGCACATCCAGCTGCTTTGTGTATGTGGGAACAAGGGTCAGAGTGCACGCTGCAGGCCCCCTGACTGGCTAAGGCTGCAGCTCTGTACTGCTTTGGCTGGGTTCTGGTCAAGCTTGGTGCTCCACCAAGAGCGGCAGCAAACTGTCGAAAAAGAAACTGTTCCCAGTTTGGCACAAGAGGTAGTGGGTGGCATCGTGTGACCTGAGCTAAAGGATTCCTATCAATCACGTTCCAATTAGTACTCGGACCCTGGGTGCAGCACACATAAACGTGGATTCCAGCCCCACCCCCACGCTCCTGATGGTGCCAGCTCCCTCAGTGTAACATCATCTTTCAGGAAGCACAAACATCCAGAGACATCTTTGATTCTGAAGCCCCAGAGGCTCCGGGGGTTGGTTAAAAAAAAAAAACAAAAACTAAGTAGTGGACCATTTGACATCACAGATGGAGTTTCAGTTCATATTCGGACCTTTCTCTCCCTTTCACTAAAAATTAGTAACGAAGGGCCGGGCGGGGCGCTGAGTTCTGAGTCAAAAGAGGTGAGGCCCAGGGAACAAAGGAGATCCGCGACCCAGGCGAGCCAAGGCCCCGCCGGGCGCAGGGAGAGAGGGTGCCGCGCGGCGCCCAGGCCTGCAGGCCACGGTGCCCAGCCTGGCGGTCGGGGGCGGCCACTGCCTGCCGACGCCTCCTAGAGTGACCGCGAGAACCGCCGAGCCCCAACCCCAGGGAGGCGACGGCGGCCGCAGCGCTTGGCGACTCCAGGCCCCGCCGCTCCAGCCTCCCGTGCGGCCACGCCCTCCAGCCCCGGGTCCCTCTCCACAACCCCTCCGGGGCCGAGGCAGCCTCACCTGGAGGGAGGGCCAGAAGCAGCGGCGACAGGCCCCAGAAGCGAGCTGCGCGGAACCGAGCGCCGCCTGAGCGACAGCAGCTGCGCCCGCGGGGCTCGGCGCACAGGAACAGGAAACGCCGAGCGCGCGCCCGCGCCCCCCGTGCCCGCCCGCGCCCCTGGGCCGCGTCCACCTCAGCGCCTGCGCGTCCACTCGCAGCCAGGCCTCACCGAACTCATCCTGCGGTCCCCACCGCTCTGAGGGCCGCGAGGCTGGTTCTTCGGGGCAGAACACCCGGCGCAGAGAGCCCGGTTTCTCAAAGGTTTCACGGTCTCCGAGGAAACACCTGTCGCAGCGGATGTTCCCGACAGCACAGCGAAAACTAGCAGATTGCAGAATCCGTGTGTTCAACGGTGTGTCAGGTCTGGACGCCTGCCTGGTTTTGTAGCTAAACAATGAGCAGTGTGCCCCAGAACCTAGGACCACGGTTGGGGCCCCTGCAGGAAAGGAAGACGTTCGCCCATGACTGACAGTTTGCTGATTTTTCCTGAACAGTGCCCCTTCTGCTGATATGTGTGTCTGCTGATATGTGCGTCTTTGGTCCAGATGATTGACATATGGCCCAGCCATCTAGCCACTTGCTAGCCCACAATGAAGACGTCATGACTGCTAATACTTACTTACTTACTTACACAGACACACACACACACACACACACACACACACACACACGTAATGAATATCCTTGTACTTAAAAATATAAAAAATGGGGCCCGCTGGCTGGACAGACGGTGGCACCCTCTGGCATGAGTGTGTGCTGGAGGGTGGAGTCAGTTGAGTTACACTTCAGTGCCCAATGATGTATACCAGATCCCAACAGGATGAGAAGCAGACAGGACCAGTCCACTGCACATGCTGGCAGGCACAGGAACCAGAACTGGGGGGCCTGTCCAGTGGGGGTTATTCGGGGTCACTCTGACTGGGCTGCAGCTCCCCCTGCGGTATGTCAGGGCCGAGCATGTGTTGGGCAGAGCTGGGCTGGGCCGCAGCACCCATAGGAAACTACCCCAATTGCTCAACTACCCCAATGAAACTTGACAGCAGATTTCTGGGCCCATGGAGGCTCGCAGGTGGACTAGGACAGCCAATCAACCTCAGAAAGATTTCCTCATCCGTGGAGCAGCAGTATTAGCAGCATTTCAGAACTACCGAAAACACATGCACAAAACCCTCAAAAAATGCTCCACAATGGGACCCTGAGATGACATCGGGTGGCAGTTCCCCAGTCCCTGGGGTAATGTGGTTGGGAAGCTGGGCGTTATTTCTCCTCTTGTAGGCCCTGTCCCCCATATACAGGAAGAAGATGAAAATGTATAAACAAGGGGCTCACCTACTAACCCCTAATCCTCGACCCTTCCCACCCAGCACAATAGCCTAGTGGCTAAGTCCTCGTCTTGTGTGCACGGGGATTCCATATGGGTGCTGGTTCGTATCCCAGCTGCTCCACTTACCATCGAGTTCCCTGCCTGCAGCCTGGGAAAGCAGTAGAGGATGACCCAGAGCCTTGGGACCCTACACCCGCGTGGGAGAGCTGGAGAAAGCTCCTGGCTTCAGGCCAGCTCAGTTCCAGCTGCTGCGGTGTATGGAAGATCTTTCTCTATAAATCTACCTTTCCAATAAAAATAAGTAAATCTTAAAAAAAGAATATTAATTTTACATAAAATGTTTTTAATATACACACAGTATACAATTAAATAGTGAAGGCATTCTATAAAAATATAAATAACTTCGTAAGATTAAGTTGACTTACAACTCTGGTTTTAATGCTTTTAAAGTCAGAGTTACAGAGAGAGAGAAGGAGAGATAAGATCTTCTGTCCACTGATTCACTCCCCAGATGGCCACAATGGCCAGAACTAGGCCAGGTTGAAGCCAGGAGCTTCATCTAGGTCTCCCATGTAGGTGGTATGGGCCCCACTCACTTGGGCCATCTGCTGGGTTTTTAGGAAACACTTCCATATGAGAAAGATAAAAATATAGACTTGGACATCAGTGTCTGAATATCAGCAAAGCTGCAGAATGTAAAATATGTTTGTTTCTATGCAGTTATTTCTAACTATTTAAATGATACTAATTATGGAGAGGAGATCAATGTATCTTTGAACTATTCGAAAAAGAATAATTGTAAAATTTTGGGTTTTGTTGTTCTTGTTGTTGAAAAAATCTAAAAGTATTACTGCCAAAGCTTTCCATTACCATTTTTTATGGCACAATCCATTCATTACTTTGAAAGACCAATTCTTACTCTCTGATTAGCAACAATAGCAGTTTCAAAAATAAATTAAACATTTCCTTTAACCTATGCTAGAAGAGTAAAACATAATATTTCTGAAACCCTTCTGGCCTTTAGATTACAAATAACACTTCAATCATTGAGAAATTGAAGTAAATTGAGCTTCATAAAACACTAGCAGCTACTAACAACCAGTATTTCAGACAGATGGGGTGATAGCAATTACACAATTATAAGACTTGCTATTTATGCACATGTCAGATAATTAAGAGAAACTGAGGGAAGCCAGGATGTTTGCATTGAGTTGGGCAGTATGATGGGATGTGCTGCACTAAACTAGAAGTTCTTATGTTTTTGAAAAATTTTATCAAGTTTATTTACTTGAAAGGCAGAGGGAGAGCGAGAGAGAGGCAGAGAGAGGCCCCATATCCTCTGGTTCATTCCCCAAATGTCCAGGGCAGCTGCACTAGACAAGGCTGAAACCAGGAACTCGGTCTAGGTCTCCCACATGTGGCAGGGCCCCAACTACTTGAACCAAGTTCTAGATCAGCATGAAATTGGAATCAGGGTTGGAGCCTACAACCCAGAAATTGCAACATGGAATTTGAGGATCTCCAGAGGAATTTTTTTTAAAGATTTATTTATTTTCTATTGCAAAGTTAGATATGCAGAGATGAGAAGAGACAGGGAAGCTCTTCCGTCTGATGGTTCACTCCCCAGGTGAGCACAACGGCCGGTGCTGTGCTGGTCCAAAGCCGGGAGCCATAGCTCCTCCAGGTCTCCCACATGGGTGCAGAATTCCAAGGCTTTAGACCATCCTCGACTGCTTTCCCAGGCCACAAGCAGTGAGCTGGATGGGAAGTGGAGCTGCCGGGATTAGAACTGGTGCCCATATGGGATTCCAGTGTATTCAAGGCAAGGAGTTTAGCCACTAGGCCACTGTGCCATCTTCAGAGAAATTTTTAACTGCCACATCAAACACTTGCCCTTGAAATTACAAATTCTGAAGAGCATAGATTTTAATATGGCCTAATTTGTAAGTTTACATGTCATTTTTTTCTTTACATTTGAGTGATTTAAGAAATAGGGGTTTGGGTCCGGCATGGTGAGACCCTGCACCCGCATGGGAGACCTGCAGGAAGTTCCTGGCTTCTGGCTTTGGATCGGCGTAGCACCAGCCGCTAAGGTCACTTGGGGAGTGAATCATTGGATGGAAGCTCTCCCTCTCTGTCTCTCCTCCTTTTTTGTGTATCTGACTTTCCAGTAAAAATAAATTTTAAAAAAGGAAAAAAAAAGAAATAGGGGTTTGATTTTTTTTTTTTTTGCAACATTTTAAGTCTCCAAAAATACATTTTGCATTTATTTAGAAACTCACTGGAATAATTGCACTAGGCACTGTGCTGGAAATCAGGGTATTACATGGAACTTTCTGAGCGATGATCTCTGCCCTCCAGAAGAAAAATGAGGAAAGAGCTGGGAGTAGAAGTGGGGAGGATGTGCCTTAGCGAAAGGAGTGTAGCTTGTGTAAAGGCTGGGAGGGAGGTGAGAGAATCAGCGGGGAGGGACAAGCAGCTGAGATTGGCCAGAATTTAGAGGGCCAAGGAAGGAATATGCAAATCTTAGAGTCTAGTGTTTGAGTCCTTGCTCCTCAGTCACCTGAATGATCTTCAGTTTCCCCAAAGATGCAAAAAAGGAGGTAATGTTGCAGTGGAATTCTGTCCTCTCCAGTGCCCCACTAGTTCTAGGTAAGCAGCAGGTAGACAATGAATAGAGAATTCCTGCCTTTGGTTTTGTGAGTGGACAGACAGCACACAGTTTATAGTGAACGCTACATTACCCTGTCTGCATGGAACTACTGCTTCACAAGCCTGCTGCTCCAACTCTTACCAGTTGACAAGGGCAGAAGTGGCCCAGCTTTGCTCTGAGGCTTACACAACGGATAAATGATTCTCAAGGTCACTACCTGCATAAAGCAAACACTCAACAAATGTTAGTTTTTTGATCACTATGATAGGTATGTAAGCCTTTTCTGCCCTCAATTCACAAACCTCTGAAGAGAAAAGAAACTTTCCGAGGTTTGGCACTAAACTTATTTGGTGACAAAATCTGACTAAAGGGCCTGGTATAATGGCTTAGTGGCTAAATCCTCACCTTGCACACATCAGGATCCCATAAGGGTGCCGATTTGTATCCTGGCTGTTCCACTTCCTATCTAGCTCCCTGCCTGTGGCCTGGGAAAAGCAGTCGAGGATGGCCCAAAGCCTTGGGACGGGACCCTGCACCCATCTGGGAGACCTGGAGGAAGTTCCTAGCTTCTGGCTTCAGACCAGCTCAGTCCTGGCTGTTGCAGCTACTTGGGGAGTGAACCAGCAAATAGAAGATCTTTCTCTCTGTCTCTTCTTCGCTCTGTAAATTTGCCTTTCTAATAATAAATAAATATTTTTTTAAAAATCTTATTAGAAACTCTTTATAATTATTTAAATTTCACTTGGGGTAAATACCCCCATTCACTGCTGCACGAATATGGAGCTGCTGTCCCCATTTCCATTGCTACAGATGTTATTGCTACAGAACTCATTATCCTCCTAAAACATAAAGACAAAATCCAGAAGCAAACTTCCAGTCTAACGGTTAAGATGCTGCATTTCCTATCAATGGAACCAAACATATCTTTATTTCTCCCACCCCCTTTTCTAAAAAAAAAAAGATTATTTTATTTTTTGTGGAAAGGCAGATTTAGAAAGAAGAAGCAGGGAGAAAGATCTTCTATCCATTGACTCATTTCTCAAGTTGTTGCAACAGCTGTAGTTGCAAATGGTTGGGCCAATCTAAAGCCAGGAGCCAGGAGCCTCCTCTGGGTCTTCCACAAGGGTGCAGGGTCCCAAGGCTATAGACCATCCTCTGCTGCCTTCCCAGGCTACAAGCAGGGAGCTGGATGGGAAATGGTTCAGCTGAGACACAAACTAGCATCTATACGGGGTGCCAGCATTTGCAGGTGGAGGATTAGCCCGTCAAGCCCCCCTTTTCATATTCTGATAAATAAAAGTGAAGTACTAATTCTGTGACTGACTGTTCAAACAGATAAATAAGTGCATGCCTGTGAATTTCAGAAACTGGCCTTGGGAAGCCAGCTGCAATTGCAACATAATCTCTTCCTCCCTTGTCAGCATGACCAGAGATTTAAATTTATTGTAACACAATACAAAGTGGTATGGATAACAAATGGCACAGAAAGCACCGGCTCCAGGCCAATTAATGGGAACACTGAAATCCCAATTAATGGGAACACTGAAATCTCTTAACACAATCCTCTGCCTCTTTCCAATCTCAGCCAGATAACATTTTCTAGCTACTCAGTTGCACAGATAATCCTGCTCTCGCTCCCTCCTGATAGAGCCACACTGTCCAGCCAGTTTCCCAGAGAACTGCCCTGGCAGCTGAGACACCCTGTTGTCAGACTTGCAACTGGCTTCAGCTGGTCTCAACAGCAAACTTCCTTTTTAAAATTGTTTAAAAGCTCCAGAATGTCCTCACCCTAACCAACAGACTGAGACATCAATATACCAACATCCTCATGTATCTATATAAATTTTCTCCTCAGTCTTGTTCTTGTAATTTTGATTCAGCACTGGGGCCGGGACTAAGCTTCCCATCCCAGTTCCAGCTCAATTCTTGTGTTCCTGGCAGTTGGGTACCTGCCACCCCATGTGGATGCCTTGGATTGAGTTCCTGGTTCCTGATTTTGGCCTGGTCTAGCCCTAGCTAGTAGGGTCTTTTGCGGAGCGGACCAGTGAATTGGATCTCTCTAGTTCTTTCTATTTCTCAGATGATTAAATAAATAATATACAAAATAAAGATGTTCGTGAATTCCAAAGTACAACTGGCCCCAAGGGCTTTGGTGACAAGACTGTGGATGGGTAGGATCACTTCCTTCCAGACAGAGGAAAAGGACATGCCTTTAGACCCCACCCAAGTTTCCGAAGCAAAGAAGTTTTGTGACTCAGGCTCAATGATGCCAACAGCAGTGTCACTACATGTTTCTTTTCTCATTTCTGAAGTATTCAATTTATACCGACAGTTCCTGATACAAGTCTACTAGAATGTTTTGACTACTAGTTGGAGCCCTTATGCTCAAGCTAGGTGGTCTCTTGGAGCTGTTTTCTCTATTTCCTTGATATTTTTTTATTGTGATTTTGTCAAAAGTTTCCAGTACATGGCGGTAAACCTCCAGAAATTGTTCCATCAGGACCCAAGGAAGGTGGACTTTCTGTAACGTCCACCCCTTAAGACTCTAGATTTGGGGAGGTGAAAGTAGCTTCAGATTTTGTATTCTTCTTCCTTGCTATTTCCTAGGAAATAATTCCTAATCAGATAGACCTCCTCCCTCTGTGTCATATATTGTACCCAAAACAATTCTCAAGCAGACAACAAAAAATAAACTTTAAAAAATGGCACCAATAGCAGTAACTATTCTTCCTGCTCAAAGACTAGTACCGGATAACAAATGCCTGAAGTGTTTTGGAATAGTCACCAAGAAGGGCAGGACTTAAGTCAGAGGGAGCCACTGCTTGCTTTGTAGGGACAGATCCAGCAAAACATGTCCTGCGACTTCACTCTCGGGGCAGGGGAGAGAGGGTGATCAGACCATCACAAACAAGGGAAGAAGCTGCAAGAAACCAGTCTGAGATTTCTGAAAATACAACATTTGAAGATGCATACTTCAAAAAGGAAGGACCCTCCCTCTATCAGTTCTCTAAGCCCTGGATACGCCCCCTGACCGTTAATATGAAAGGAGTAAGTTTTTGAAAAGATTCCTTGAGTAGCTATACCCCCTCACAGTCTCCTTTACTTGTCATAAGGAATGAAAGCTTTCCATTGAGCAGCACTCATCTGAGACTGGTTTTTGTGGCAACACCCCAAGGAAACAGGTTCCTTATGTCTTTCAACTGAAGGATATTTTGCCAGTAATGATTTTTATTCAAGATTCATTTACTCTTCAGAATCATGATGGTGGATTAGAGTGAGGACAGAGAAACATTAGCCAGGGTGAAGCAGAGAGGGCACATTTGAGGAAATAGGAGAAAACAGACCAGTGGCAGAGGGGCACCTGGAGACTGACAGACACAGGAAAAGAGCGGACACAACAGGGCGGTGTTGTAGTGATCAGACATCCCAGCAGCATTCAGCCAGTGGTGATCTTAACTGCACCGGTGGTCGGAACTCCACCAGCAACAAGGTGGGAAGGGGAATTCACCAGGAACTCAGGAGGTGAACCCAGGCAAAGAACTGCCCTTCCTGCTGGTTTGTTTGATTTGACCAGGAGCAGAGACAGAACAGCAAATCCCAAATTGGCCATGCAGAAACAGGGTGGATTTCAGAGCCTAAACCCCCAGTAGAGCTGAATCTGGTACCATCTTGTGCAGGGAAGCAAAGGCTATGGGACAGGACTGCACATGCACTAAACTGGGAGCACTCTAATTTCTGGCTCAGTGAATTGCAATGATGTGGCATCCTACAGGTTCCACCAAAATAGGTCTGGGTATCCCCCAGACCTAATGGCCAGCAGATCAAGAACTCCATGAGTGGCACATCAGGCAACATTTTGTACATTGTGACAAAAGCTTCGAGACTGCAGGGACAACAGTGAGCTGTACATGCAGTGAGTTGGGAGTGAACTCACTGAGCTCAGTGCATTGCACTGGTCCCACATTGAAAATAATACCGACTTTGGCATCTTACGACTCAAAATAGGTATGTGTGGCCCTCAGACCTAATGGCCAGCAGGTTCCAGCAAGATCAGCACTGCCAACATCCTAGCTAGTTAGGATACCTGGTGTTTCCCTATTCCTGGGAACTGAACATATCTGAAACTCACTGGAGGGAGTGGCACAGTGACTGCAAACAAAGAGCAAAACACAACAAGTAAAATCAAATTACAGACCTGTGGGTGACACAGCTTAGAAACCTGCCCTAAGGAGAAGAATGTACTAAGGAGAAGTACAATGACCAAGAGCAAAAGAAGAGACAAAGGCACAATGAATATTACCATAGATTCCCCTGCAAAGGAGCAAAAGCCTTTGCCAACCTCAGAGTTAGCTGAGGAATACATCGAGAAAATGGGAGATACAGAATTCAAAACACTTGTTATAACGCTACTTATCAACAATGAGAAGCATATGCAGGAATTTAAGGACTATGTCACACAGGAAATAGCAACACTAAACAAAATCAAGCCAAATTATTGGAAATGAGGAATGCATTAGAGCAAATTAAAAATTCAGTGGAAAGTCTCAATAACAGAATGAAAGAGGCAAAAGAAAGAATCTCAGAATTGGAAGGTATTTCTTCTCATAATGGGGAAACAATCAAAAAGCTGGAACCAGAGTTGAGTCAAGCTAAAAAAAAGTATTCAAGAATTAAAAGACTGAATATAGGAAAAAGGCCGAATATAAGAGTTATAGGAGCTCCAGAGGTGTAGAAACAGAAGCTGGGTTTAAAAATGTATTCAAAAAAATAATAAAGGAAAACTTCCCTAATCTGGAGGAAGAATGGGAAACATCCAGGAGGGGCATAGAATTCCCAAGAGGGTTGACCAAACGCGATCTTCACCGTGACACATGATAATCAAGCTCTCTTCAATAGAACATAAGGAAAAGATCCTTAAATGTGCTCGTGAAAAAAATCAATTGATCTCTGATGTTAATTGTTGTAGATGGTATATTAGTGCTTTTATTTGACCGGGAAGATACTCTGCTGACTCTGCCCTCAGACCAGAGAGGGTCTTCCCAATAAGTAGTTGGACTTGTCTGGACTATGGGATGTTGGACTCTATGCTTGGCAAATACTTGCAGGGAGGGAATTTCAACTAAAATTGAACTATGGTTATGCAGCGGGGTGGAGGGACCCACCATGGGGGGAAGGTGGGGGGGAGAATCCCAGATTCTATGTAATTACAACACAATGTAATTAATGAATAAATTTAATAAAAAAAAGTTAGAACTACTCAAAAAGTTCAAAAAAAAATCAATTGATCTCTAGAGAAATGGCAATTAAACTCACAGGAGACCTCTCACAGGAAACTCTACAGGCCAGAAGAGAATGGAGTGACATATTCCAGATTCTAAAAGCAAAAAACTGTAGACCCAGGATAATGTACCCAGCGAAGCTTTCTTTTGTCTTTGAAATGAAATAAAATTCTTCCACAGTACAGAAAATTAAAAGAACACACTTCTTTCAAACATACCACACAAATGATACTGAAAGATATTCTCTTGACAGAGAAAAGGAATAGAACCCACCAAAACCAAAGGCAAATGTGAAGAACATCCCAGTAAAATAATAATAGAAGACTAAATCAATGAACAGCCCATTGATAAATGACAGGACCATATTGCCACCCATTCATATTAACCCTGAATGTAAATGGCTTAAACCCATCAATCAAACCTCATAGATTAGTAGACTTGATTAAAAACACAAAATACATCTATTTGTTACCTACAGGAGATACATCTCACCAACAACGATCAGCAGAAACTGTATCTCATTGATTTTCATGTCTTTGTTTTTAGTTCATTTCTTCAAAACACTTCTGATTAAATTTTTCAATGACATACAGATCATACAGTAGCACCATTTAAAAAAATAATAGACCTTTCTTTTTTGTTAAGATTTATTTATTTCTTTATTGCAAAGGCAGATATACAGAGAGGAGGAGAGACAGAGGGAAAGATCTTCAGTCCGATGATTCACTCCCCAAGTGACCACAACGGCCGGTGCTGTGCTGATTTGGAGCCAGGAGCCAGGAACCTCCTCCAGGTCTCCCACGCGGGTGCAGAGTCCCAAGGCTTTGGGCCATCCTCAACTGCTTTCCCAGGTCATAAGCAGGGAGTTGGATGGGAAGTGGAGCTGCCGGGATTAGAACCAGCGCCCATATGGGATTCCAGTGTATTCAAGGCGAGGGCTTTAGCTGCTAGGCCACTGTGCTGGGCCCAGTAGCATCATTTTTTTCAAGAAGGTTCTTGATTAGTCATTCAGTAGCATGTTATTTACCTTCATGGCATTGCACATTTCTATTTTTCTTCCTGTTGTTGATTTTGCTTTATGGTTTTTCACTTGGTGGGGTATATAGTGACTTGCAGTGGAGACTGACATGTCCAGATGTGAGGATACAGTGTGCATCTCTACTTCCGGATCGAGAATGGACACCCAGTGAAACTGTTGGATGTGTCTTGTCAATGGGATGCTGGACTCTCTACCATTGTCCATGCCCTCAGTGATGAACTTGTGACTGTTTATGAGGAACAATGGTGTTGTAATGATATGGGAGAACTCAGTGTGTGTGTGGGGGGCAGGATTTGGGGCAAGGTAGGAGATATACCAGGGCCTGTGTAAATGTATCATAAATGATAATAACAATCATAATAAAATGAAAAATATATACAGTTATTGTGGGTATTAAGTAGATTACATTTAGAGTACATAATGCAAGTTGGTACATTTTCACATTTATTGAGTGATAGTTGTGCTTGTTATGGTTTGTTATAATCTGGGGGAAGAATTGCTGAAGTGTAGTGGAAAGCCACAGTTACATTGATCACAGGTTCCAACGAATGGTAGTGGAGGTTGGCAGAGCTGTTAGAAACTGAGAGACTCTGGCGTAGTGTGGTAGCCTAGCGGCTAAGGTCCTTGCCTTGCACGCACCAGGATCCGGTTCTAATCCCAGTGGTCCCTTTCCAACAAAATAGATAATTCTTAAAAAAAAAAAAAAAAAAGACCTTTTAAAAATGAACCATTGGGGGCCCGGCGGAGTGGCCTAGCAGCTAAAAGTCCTCGCCTTGAATGCACCAGGATCCCATATGGGCACCAGTTACAGTCCCAGCAGCTCCACTTCCTATCCAGCTTCCTGCTTGTGGCCTGGGAAAGCAGTCGAGGACGGCCCAGAGCTTTGGGACCCTGCACCTGCATGGGAGATCTGGAAGAGGTTCCTGGTTCCTGGCTTCGGATCGGCACAGTATCGGCCATTGCGCTCACTTGGGGAGTGAATCATCAGACGGAAGAGCTTCCTTTCTGTCTCTCCTCCTCTCTGTATATCTGACTTTGTAATAAAAATAAATAAATTAAAAAAAAAAAAAAAGAACCATGGGAGAGGGTAAGGGCATGCAATAGCCTAGTGGCTAAATCCTTGCTTTGCATGCACCAGAATCCAATAGGGGACGCTGGTTCATGTTCTGGCTGCTCCACTTCCCATCCAGCTCCCTGCTTGTGGCCTTGGAAAGCAATAGAGGATGGCCCAAAACCTTGGGACCCTACATCCACGTGGGACCCAGAAGAAGCTCTTGGCTCAGGATTGGCTCAACTCTGGCTCTTGTAGCTACCTGGGGAGTGAAGCAGTGGATGGAAGATCTTTCTGTCTCTCCTCTCTGTGAATCTATTTTTCTAATAAGAATAAATGAATCTTTTTTAAAAACAGGTTTTGACAATCACTACATGTATAACTGTGTATTGTTATGCTAGGAATACTAAAAAAATTTGTTCTTGAATGGGTCTAGTTTGATGCTTCATTATCAAACTACTACTACTTGTTCCTCCCTGCCCTACCCTTTAAACATATATTTATCTTTGAAAGGCCGAGTGACAAGAAAAGAAAGCAGAAAGAGAATGCCCATTCAGTGCCTCACTGGCCCACAGCAGCCAGAATTGGACCAGGTGAAAATCAGGAACTCCATCCACATCTCCAGTGTGGCTGGCAGGGACCCAACTCCTTGGGCCATCACCTGCTGCCCCCCTGGTGAATTAGCAGGAAACAGGACTAGAAGCAGAGGCAGGACTCAGTCCCTGTCTCTCTGACATGTGCAGGTGTTCCAAGTGGTGCCTTCATTATTGCACTACAACACCACTTGCTGCCACTGGGGTTTCAAGGTAGTGTAAAAAAATGGTTCACTTGTTTATGAGCTATCATACATAGTATTTGCGTCTTTTTCTTTTCTTTCTTTCTTTATTGATTGATAATCTTACATAGTTGATTAGGGTACAAAGAGTCAAGGGCTACTTGAAAGTGGGTAAGACCATTGTTTCCACACAAATATTGTAATTTTTTCCCCCTGTATTTGGGGTCAGGGGAGAAACAAAGGGAGAAGCCCCACCCAGCCTCCCACCCGTCCCATCCTCAATGTGGGGCATGACCCGAGTGTCCTGCTCAAGCAGTTTTGATAGTTCAGCAGTTCTGAATTGCTGCCAATCTCACCATTCCAAGCATGATGAAATCTCTTCAGAATCCGGGCCCAGCGGCGTGGCCTAGCAGCTAAGGTCCCCACCTTGAACGTCCTGGGATCCCATATGGGCGCCGGTTCTGATCCCGGCAGCTCCACTTCCTATCCAGCTTCCTGCTTGTGGCCTGTGTAAGCAGTTGAGGACGGCCCAATGCCTTGGGACTCTGCACCAATGTGGAGACCTGGAAGAAGCTCCTGGCTCCTGGCTTCAGATCGGCACAGCTCCAGCCGTTGCGGTCACTTGGGGAGTGAATCATCTGACAGAAGATCTTCCTCTCTGTCTCTCCTCCTCTCTGACTTTGCAATAAAAAAAAAAAAAAAATCTTTAAAAAAGAATAAAACAAAGCACACCATAAAAAGAAAAGCATAATATTTAGGAAACTCTTAGGGTATTTAGAACAAACATTGGAACTTCATCATTAGAAGTTTACAAAAGTTGAACTGCACAAAATACTAGTAACTATTGACAAGCAGTTTTCCAGAAGGTCATGACATTGTGATGCAGTAACAACCAGTATGAGATTATGCAGTTACAGCAGGCCTACATCACTTTCATGCGGCATTAGAAAAAGCAAGTTTCTTAACAAGAGATCATTTCGTCATTTGCAACACAGTCATAATTCTTACCTACTTCACAGCTGATTAAAAACAACACAGTCATAAGGTTCTCTTTTTTAAAAAAAGATTTGTTTATTCTTACTTGAAAGATAGATTTACAGAGAAAAGAAGAGAGAGATTTTCCATCCTTTGCTGCTTTCCCTGGCCACAAGAAGGGAGCTAGATGAGAAGCGGAGTAGCTGGAACTAGAAGCAGGGCCCATATAGGATGCTGATGCCTGCAGGTAGAGGATTAGTCTATTGAGCCATGGCACCAGCTCCAATAACAAGGTTCTATGTACATGCAAGGTGTTAATTAAAGAAACCAAGGGATAACGCCCGGCGGCATGGCCTAGTGGTTAAAGTCCTCTCCTTGAACGCCCCGGGATCCCATATGGGCCCCGGTTTTAGTCCCAGCAGTTCCACTTCCCATCCAGCTCCCTGCTTGTGGCCTGGGAAAGCAGTCAAGGATGGCCCAATGCATTGGGACCCTGCACCCATGTGGGAGACCCGGAAGAGGTTCCAGGTTCCTGGCTTCGGATCGGCGCGCACCGGCCCGTTGCGGCTCACTTGGGGAGTGAATCATCGGACGGAAGATCTTCCTCTCTGTCTCTCCTCCTCTCTGTATATCTGACTTTGTAATAAAATAAATAAATCTTTAAAAAAAAAAAAGAAACCAAGGGATATCAGAATTTTTGTACTGATGTGTTTAATACTAGGAAGGTGGAGGATGACAGTATGTGTTGTATTCAGACTATAAATTCTGAATTATACAGCTTTTACTAAAGGATTATTTACAAGATTACATATTATTTGTAACACGAGGGAAAAATCAAGAAATCAGAGTTTTGAAAGATTCTGAACATTTCAAATACATTTTACGTGGATTCAGATGTTAACTGCAGTGGGAACTGTGCTGTACTTTGTGGAAAGCAGTGGTCTCTGCTGGCCAGAAGAGGAATAAGCACTGGGAGTAGGGGCTGGAGGGCCTGGTTCTTTTTTTTTTTTTTTTTTTTTTTAAAGATTTATATGAGATATGCGTGGGTATGGACGAGCCGTGGCTGGGCTGAAACTCTCAACAACAGGAACCAGAATGGATTGAAGAGCGGAGCTGGCTGAAGGACCTGCTGGAATGCGTGAAGCCCGACACCATGAAGGAGTCGGAGGGAGGAACCTGAACAGATCCTCTGACAGGACACTGACTCTACAAATAAACGCAAGAAGCATGGAGGTAAATAACCCAGAAGAGGCTTTGGAATGTGACCCACTGGAATACACTTGGCTCGGTTTGGGGCAGACCAGGCTGAGTCGGTTCACGTTATCTACTGGCAAGCCCAAGTGCTGAAACTGTGTGGGGGCCTGGCCGGGTTTGGTTGCGATAAAAAAAAAAAAAAAAAAAAAGTATAAAACACAAAATGCCAAGGTGAAATGGCCTGTGCCAGTAGGGAATGCAACACCCGACCAGCACTCCTCCCACTGGTTTAGGTGAGGGACGAGAGTGTGATGGGCAGAGCCGGGGAGAGATGCGATACTCATTGGTTCCAATAGAGGTCGGGGCTCAGAAGAGAACCAACCCAGGGGTTAAAACCATCAGCTGATCGGAGTGATGGACGGTGGCGGGCACTGTGCTTACTAGTAGTACATGTAGGAGCCTGGACTGGGAATGCCTCAAAGTTTTTTTTAGGGGGATTCCCCTGAACAAAATGGAGGAATCAAAGCATTAATCAAAAAAAGATGGAAAATGGAGTAGATGAATCAACCACCTCAGCTTTATGCTTGCAGCGGAAAACTGGACAAGGGGAAACCCTAAGACGGACTATGTCAATCAGTGGACTCTGCACCAGCCTCATCGTACCTGGACTGTTGCTGATGATATGTTGGAGCTTCTAATTGATCGAGGTGACGCTCTGCTGGCTCTGCCTACAAACCTGAGAGGGCCTCCCTAAGAGGCCGTTGAACTTGAACTGGACAAGCGGGATGCTGGACTCTGTATGGTGTAAACTTTTAATTAGGGAATCTCAACGGAACTTGAGCTGTGGTTATGCATCAAGGTGAAGGAATTCATGATGGGGGAAGGGTTTAGGGTGAAGGGGGGGGGGAATCCCAGTCATGTAATGCAATGTAATTAATGAATAAATGAATATTAAAGAAAAAAAATAAACAGAAAAAATAAATAAATAAATGAACAAACTGCAAAAAAAAAAAAAAAAGATTTATTCATTTTATTACAGCCAGATATATACAGAGGAGAGACAGAGAGGAAGATCTTCCGTCCGATGATTCACTCCCCAAGTGAGCCGCAACGGGCCGATGCGCGCCGATCCGAAGCCGGGAACCTGGAACCTCTTCCGGGTCTCCCACGCGGGTGCAGTGTCCCAATGCATTGGGCCGTCCTCAACTGCTTTCCCAGGCCACAAGCAGGGAGCTGGATGGGAAGTGGAGCTGCCGGGACTAGAACCGGTGCCCATATGGGATCCCGGGGCTTTCAAGGCGAGGACTTTAGCTGCTAGGCCACGCCGCCGGGCCCAAGGAGGGCCTGGTTCTAAGGCAAGGAGTGCAGTGAGACGCTCGAGGACAGAGATCAGTGGGGAGGGTCCAGCAGCCGAGACTGGCTGCAGTGCAGTGTGCAGAGCCCGGGATCTGAAAGCCTCAGAGAAACCTTGGTTGTTCTCTGCTTGAAGAAACCCTGGTTCTCCAAGCACGCAGACGGGGCCAGGAATGCAGTGTGCAGATGAGCGCCACAACAGTTCTGGGACAGCAGCAGGTGGGCACCACATACTGAATTGTTTAGGTACAAAACTTGGTGGCAGCATCTGAGGTTAGTTATGGCTTCTGTGAATCCCGGCCGAAGGAATATCCACACCCACAGCGGCACATTTACGTGGCCCCCAGCACTCCTCCCCGGCTCTGTTACCTCTGTCTATACAATGCAATCTCTAAATCAAGTGCAAAGATTGCTGAATGCAGCAAGACACCTGTTCCAAGGCTTCTGGTCGGAAAGCAGGTGGGGCGTCACCCACTCCTCCCCGAGAGAAGCGAAGCGCGTTCCCACACACCCGAGTCCACGCAGTGTCCAGGACTTTTGTCCAGGAGGTTGAGACACCTGCGGCCAGAACACTGTCCCTCCCTCCTGTCCCCCACCGCCAGCCCCACCCCGAGACTGAGCAAAGCAGCCCTGAGCGCTGGCCGAGGCCACCTCTGCCCGCGACGCGGGTTCGCGTGACAGACACCGGTGCACGGGGTGGGCACGTCCCGGGCAGTGAGGCGACCATGTCGTGTCGCTCCAGTGGGCCTGCTGTGATGCTCCAACCCTGTGTGGGGAACGGTCCCCCCACGCAGAAGGTGCGCTCTCCACGGGGGCCACGAGGGTCCCCCGAGGCCACCACGCCTTTAGCGACCAGGGGGCAGCTCGCGTGGCAGGAAGCTGACCAAGGGAGGTCAGCGGTAGAGCACGGGAGGCGACCAGGACCCAAGCACCGGAGATGACTTGAGGTCCCCGCTGCCTCAGCTCCCCGATCCTTCTCCACGAGGCAGTCTCACCTGGCAAGACGTGGGCTCCGCGGCCCCTTTTCTGGGGGACAGCGCAGAGGGGCTGACGGCCGGCGAGTCCGAGTCGGCCAGCAGGGCCAGCCGCCCGGTACGCCCCCGGCGCCCGACCCGGGGCTCCCCGGAAGCCGCCTCGTTCGGCTCTCCGTTCTCTTTGGCGCCTCGCACCGCGCCCCCTGCAGGTGGCCCTGCGGCAGTGCCGCCGCCGACCCAGCTCAGGGGCAACCCGCCCCGAGGCCGGGTTCTCCTTGGAAAATTAAGGAGGAAACGCCTGTCGCGAGTCAGCAGGGCAGTAAACTGCTGAATGCAAATTCCCCTTGGGTCTTAGAGTCCGGCCTGGATGCTGCTTGGGGTACGCAGGCCGACTGCAGCGTGACTCCAGGATCAAGAAACTCGGCCAAAATTGGCAAGAACGAAAAGATCAATGCAGTACAGGCAAGTCCTTTGCAAACGCTCGAGAAATTGGTTTTGCCGATGTCATTTGGGGACAAAGCATTGTGTACCTATTTCGTCAGGCCCATATGATTGACACATGGCTCCATCTATCATGGAAATTGTTAACTCCTACTGAAGACATCAGGGTAAATGTATAATGTGTAGTATTTACAGGCATTATATGCGGGTGTTGTTTTTTTTTTTTTTATAGCAGCTTGTAGTGCTTCGGTTTTGCTTCAGGTGTAAGCAATTAGTGGGCCAGCGGGAGGACGTTTTCACTATGTATTCCGGGAAGCAAGACATCCCTGGATACGCTCCAGCAAAATTTTCATAATAAAAAGGAGCAACAGAGAATCTCCCAACGCCCAAGTCCAGGGGAGGCATACCTTTGGATGAAATCCTGTGGACAATGCCCTCAGGCAGTGTTTTTTGGGGCCCCAAGAACCGAGGCAACAGGAAGTTCGTGATGAGCCCCAATCTTGAATTTTACTTTGTTCATTGTGAACTGTGGGCATTAATTCTGGCTTTAGAATCTTGCTAAAACTTTAAGACGTTTTGTCAAAAAGTGTGCACCCTCAGGGTTGGCGTTGTGGCACAGTCGGTTAAGCCACTGCTCATGACCCTGCCCTGGCATTCCATTTTTTATCCAGCTTCCTGTGATGCACGTGCCAAGGTAGCCAGGATGGCTCAGGTGTTTGTCCTCCTTCTACCCATGTGGGAGACCAGGATGGAGTTCTTGGTTCAGGTCTTGCCCTGACACAGCTGATGCAGGTATCCACGGAATGACTCAGCAGATCAAAGTTCTTCCTGCTTTCACATAAAGTAAAAAAAGCATGTCCCAAAGGCAGTGACTTCCCCATCCGAGCCCTGGCTCTGCCAAAATGACCAACAGTGCCCAGCATTCCCTGCCCGCAAGAGGCCAGTAACAGTACTGACGGTGTCCTAGGGTCAGGCCGTTGTGGCCTTGTGAACACTTGCCTAACTGCCCCTCTTGCAGGGTCAGTCGCAGCTGCACTTTCCCAGAAGGCACTGCAGTATGAAGCCCTCCAGACTCAACCACTTCCAGCTCTCCACGGGTGACTGCAGGACGCTATGGATAGCCCTGCCTTCCCCTTTAACCTTCAGGCTGTTCTCTCATATTCCACCCTATGTTGACATAGCTTTTGGAAGACTGAAACCAATGCAACAAACAGTGCATTGCCGTACACTATCAGAAATTGTGCAAAACACATTTTAAAATTTTTCTTTCCTGGACCTTAGGTTTAATGTGTGAAGTAAGTAGACACAATGTTTCTTTAAATACAGAACACAAAACCTTTCGATTTTGCAGTTTTAATTCATTTAAAAAACATTCAACCTCAGGATTAAAAATAAACTGGGAAGTCTACTTGTTTTGGGGGCAGGAGAGGGTCTAACAGCCTGATTGACAAGCCATAGCTTGGTGAGGTTGACACTGAAACTCTGTATACGCAAGAATGTATCGTCCATGCTTGACTTAGAATTATTCAATTCTAGCACTCAGTATAATTTGAGAAAATCTTGTTGGATTTTGTACCATGGCTCTCAAGTCTGAAAACCAGATCTGATTATAACCACAGCAACGTGCTTATTGTACTCCTTGCCAAAATGTAGTTAACTTTTAAGATATCAACTTTACAAAGATTTTACAATGTCTAGGAAAAACAGCAGTTGTTCTAACTGCAGATGCTATGACATCAGTGCAAATTGTATCGATTTCTCTATTGTCAAGTCCTGCCCAGAAAGTCTCTTACAGAGTAACAAGAGAATAATTCTGCGAATTCCACCACAGAAATATTATGAAAATCTATGATCACACTAGTATTTTACAACTGTACAGCAATTATTTTCAAGTATGCTCCAAGGGTCACTTCTCACAAAATAACTATCCTTCAGAATTAAAAGGAGTAGTATGGTTACCTACATTTTTGGGATATAAAGACATTAAGATTGAGTAATCTAAAAAACATAACATAAATAAAAAATGACATTTACTTTTTTCAAATAGAATACATGTGTTCCAAATGCCTTTCTATTGGGTTATACTCACCATCTATATTTCTACTTACAAAGTCAGTTTAAAGTTACTTCCATTTGGTGTATCTAATCTTCTTGTATCAGCATAATAGGCTCATTTCCAACAGGCCATTAATAAAGAAAACCCTTTGTGCTTTCTGTCCTTGCCTTACAAACAAAAATTAATGTAAAATTATGTTTAAACAAAAATTATCAGTTTTTCCCAAAGCAGAAACAGCAATTTGCCCTAGTGGGGAATTAACTGGCCATGCATCACCCAGGCTATTTCACATTTAAACACCGTTTTCCTTGTTGTGTCTCCAGAATGTCTTCTAACTCATTCTACTTTCACGTGGAATTTTCTCTACCAGAATCAATACATAACCCATTTATTGGATTTTGATTACAACCACATGTGAGTATTTTGAATGAAAAACAAAGACTGCAAGAATGTTATCTTTTTTGTTTCATGGGAAGGAAGTTTTTGATCACATGGATCTATAAAATGATCTCAACTTCAGAGATAGAGAGTTGGTAACTTGATTTATTTCCTTAATGGCTTTGGCTCATGAATAACTGATAAGGATTAATTTTCTTGCGTCAAAAGAAATGAAAGTTGTGTAATGATATGACTTCTTTTTTGCCACAAGTGTCTTACTTTTGAAGAGAAGCTTCTAATTACTAAGCCATTCTTTCTATAATTTATAATAAAAAGCTAAAACTAACTGAAAGCCATCCTTTGGACAGAGCTGGCCATTAGCTGAAATCCAGCAAAGAACACAGGCTGATCACCAAATCAATAAATCTAGCCACAAGCTGACTAAGAGCTTCCTTTAAGTGTCTTCCGATTAGGTCCTCCTTTAAATTAAATCATCCTAATTATGAATTATAAATGAATGGCATGATTATGGGGGGAAAACTCACATGAATATTTATACAAAAATCCTCAAAGAGCCTACAAACACCATTCAATATATATCAGTTTTTATAATACGAACCAAGATGCTGTAGTTTATTTACTTTTTTATTTTTAAGGTGGGGGTATGTCCTGCGAAACTTCAAGAAAAAGTTCCAGTTTAGATCCTGATTAGCACGCAGTGATCCCCAAAGTGCAGTTAAGTGCCTGGTCCAGACTAGCTATTAGCAATTAAGCAACTCCCTTCCACTCAAGGCTTTTCCCTGAGCTAATGCGCAAACTGTTAATTTTAATATTTCGTTGTATTTCTGTTAGCTCCATTTTCTCACCAATATGCTCCCCACATTTCCACCATACTGAACGCTTTTTAACACTGCAATTCCCATTTTTCCACGTTCCAAGGGTTTAACACAGCCACAAAACATGTTTAGATTCATACCCAAGTATCACCATGTACTGTTCCTCTGAAGATATGCTCTTTTTCTATAATTCAATAAATGTAGTTTTAAACATTTTTAGGAGTTAGATTTTGAATACTGGATGCTCCTCCAAATGGATCTTCACAAAGTGATTACCATTCTAAATTTCAATTGCTTAATGGTTTAAAAATTAATCTTTTCCTACTCCTTTCCCTTCATGGTAAACAAGTCCCTTCTCACATCTTTATAGTTCTACTTTCAAATTTCTTTTCATTGCAGCAAGCACCAAAGAAAAACACCAACCATGTCAGAGCGAGTGTCTTTTCCCTATTCTCACTTTAGTAGCTACTTCAAGGCCACATATATGGCAGTATTTTGAAAACGTTAAGCTATTAATACCTTGAAGTTGAAAAAAAATATGAAAAGCCAGAGAAAATATATCACAAGCAATCAGTTGGAACTATATGAAAAGCTACTTTGACTTTAATATAAACACTAAGTTTTACTGCTATAAAAGACAACATAATTATATCTTATTTTGTTATAAAACTACTGTTTAACAGAATATTCATAAGCTAGTCGTTTTTTAGGTTTTCTGTACTGATAAAGTTATTTTTAAAAGGATATTTAAAATAATTGTTTCACAGAAACAGAAAGTCTTTTTATCAAAGTCTGATAAAAAACTATAATTGCGGGTGGAATTTTATCATACTGTTAATTTTCTGTTGCCAAAGGTGGGTTATTTAAGGAAATGCTGACTTGGCTAAGGTAAGTTGCTCAGTGATCTACAAAAGTGCTACAACAGAGGCAGTAGGAGACCCTCCCCTTCCTAAAAGGTAAGTATCTTTAAAATAGAATGACCTCCAACTGGGTGAGGATACTGGGGCCTCACTGCTCAGGGAAGGGCCCTGTGAGTGCTACCCCCTCACTGAGAACAGGAAATCTTGAGATCACTGAGAAAACAAACCAAAACCTGTAAGATAACGGAAACAGACACTCCTGGTTTCATTTTGCAATAACTGCTAAGTATTTTAAAGCTATTATTGAGAAATGCCACACTGATGTGATCAGCAGAAATGCAAGGAACGGTAAAGCTATCTCAACATAAAGTAACAATTAAGAAACACTTGGTCTCACTTGAGAACTTGAACTCTAGGTAGATGCAGTTCAATCATACAACCAAACTAACATCAAAAAAAAAATCAATTTTTTTACATTAAAAATGCCAATTTGTATAAAGGGTAGAAACCTTATCAGAAGAAAAACTGGGCAATCTGTAGATTTTATCAGCAACTGACTTCTTAAGAAGTTAGGACACCACTCCATGCAATTCGTTGGTTACCTTGGGCTCAGGTTTTAAAATGCTGCCCTGTTCTTCGTAATTTTAAGTGTTATCCTTTTGTCTTACTACTTAGTGTGACATAAGCCAGAGAGGTTTAGTTTGAAGCCACATTAAAAACATAAACCCTAAGGAGAATAATAGTTTGGAACTTGAAGATCAAAAGCATTAAGCTTTCTGAATTTTGAGCTCCCTGCTTACCTCTTGAATTTGCATTCAGGTTAAATTTAAAGGAACAAAAATCTTTGCAGGTACTCTTTGGTTACTATTAGAAACTTGTGGCCATTTATGAACTGTGGAATTCCCTTAAAGTGAACAGGCTCAAAGTTTTTATAAAAGGGCTAAGTAGAAGCAAGTTCATAATATAGAAAAACCCTATAGTTGCTTTAGTACTTAGTAACTACTAGCTGCAAACATATTATTATTTTTAAAGCTTCTGTAGAAAGGAATAAAATCCACGTTGTCAAGGTGGGTTAGCTCTTTCAGGCTGACAGATTATCAGCAGTAACAAACAGTCCTGCATTATTGAACAAACGCACCTCTGGAATGTAATGTTCTCACTTGAGTCTTACCGACTAGGTTCATCTTATTTAGAAATCCTGCTTTGTGGTTAACATATAACATGAAAAACATAACTTTTAAGTCATTTTGCTACCTTTAACATCCCCATTAGTAAATTACAAATGTCAATTCTGTTAGTACGAATAGTGAATAACAATACCCATATTATTGAAGAATTTTAAGACAACTCAAAGGAGAGGCAGATGGTGAACTATATGCTCTGTTTAAGAACACTGATGGCATAAATTAACAAAATATTTTACATTTAGAAACAAATATAATGATTTTAACAGTATGAGATACAGCATTTTCAAACGTGGCTTAGGAGACCTACCAAATATACCTGTATCATACACATAAGTTAAATAAAGAAAAAATATGTAGGGATACAATGCATACAAACAAAAAACCAGTTACCCGCTAAGGCACAACCTTAAGCAATCAGTGCATCACATGAAAAACCAACTAACCTGGAGGAAGAATCTGATCAGAGGACTGTTTTGGATGTCAACTGACTTTGAAAAAAATTCAAAATGGCCCAACGAAAAACCAAACCAAACCAAACCAAAACTAGTAAAAAATCCGCATCCAATTCTTCCCATGTTCCTGGCCTTTCCCTAGCACTGCTGTTGCGGTGCATCAATCCTGAGAACTCTAACTTTTGATTTATAGTGATATTCCTTCAGATACAATTTCATCGGAGAGGGTACTGGGAGGGCATCAATGCCATCGTAAGTTGTACAATTACAAATAACTGTTCTGCATATATGCTGCAGGGAAAAGGGGAATGTCCGCATCAAAGGAGTGGACAGAAGTGGTTCGAAAAACATACAGGCACTGGGATCTTTATAATGTTCTAGGAGGCCAGTGATGTCAGGGGAATGAAAGACACAGGGGTCATGGGCGTCGAAGCTGAAGTTGTGATTCCACTGTTCAATTCTAGCATGGAGAGAACGGCTGTAGCGTCTGAAGCTGACAGAGAATAAATAATCTTCCTGTGCTGAATCTCGAAGTAAAAAGGTGCCTTCAGGTTTTCCTTCTAACAGAGCTTCGGCTGCATATTTGTCCATAACTCCCCAGTAACATGGATTATTGTTAATCTGAAGGAGGTCCGGGACAAGGCAGTGGACGTAATCAATCTGCGTGTGGTACTTAGGAGGGGTTTCCAATTGCTGGAGTTCATCATCCATTTCCCATTTGGGTTTGTTTCTTTTCCTGGAACTTGTGCAAAGTGTTACAGATTCATCATCAGAATCCATATCGCTATCTTCTATGCTCTGGCTTGAAGCCAGGTTCATCACTGAGTCAGCCACAGGACTGACTGTACACAAAGCACCACTGGTTGTTATGACACAGGGTGGGACACTGGCATGTGAGAAACAGTCTACCTCTTCCATGTTCCTTCTCTGTTTTACGTGACCCTCCCGTGGTTCACTTGCAGACAAATCTGTGCTTACCCATTCATCCGATTTGGGATTTAAGGGAGTAGTGTGTCGTTTAATAAAATGCCACCTAAAGGCTAAATCTGATCGAGGTGGGAAAGGACACTTATCTAACATAAGTTCACTGATATGGATTTTTCTTTTGGATGGAAGCCCTGAAGAGTGCCGACCACTGCAATTCTTTATTGGAAAACACTGACCGACAGCGTCCTGTAGCTTCTGCTTCAGAGATCGGCCCAAAAACCTGTGCCCACAGGAATGGTCCAAGTCCAGCTCGATGGACGAGCAGCTGTGCTTCCGTTCTCGGCTCCTCAGAGGAATGTCAGCTTTCTCCACAGTGCTCAGTGTTGCAGCATCTGAACAGCTCTCACCCTTTTTGGACCAAGATAACTTTTTTCCACTCCACACATAACCATCTTTTCTGTCCGCACTTCTACTTCGGCTAGTTTTGGGCCTTACATCTACATTTTGACTATTGCTTTCACCACTTTCTGCCATTTTGAGAAATTATCCACAGATTCCAGGGTTATAAATGGTGCTTTTTCAGTTTTTCCAGTAGGATGTTTCTTCTGGGCACTTTCTGGATGTGTCTAAGCAGAGAGAGAGAAAAGTCATTAATTATTTGTTGTCTACTTTATATAGTTTATATTTTAAGACTCAATTAGATATGAGATGGGGAAAAAAGTTACAATTACTATATAAAAAAGACAGAGTACTAGAAACCTTGCAAGACAGTCCAAAGACACCATTCCTATTTCAATAAACTCCTCTAACACATGAATAACGTTAGAGTGCCACTTAGTTCTGAGTTTTTCTTTCCACAGCTAATTTTCAGAAAAAGCCAAGTCTCATCTCTCTATTGTAATATATGCTCAGATGTGAGTCATTTAGTTTCAATTTGATTGTACAGAAGGCTGAAGAAATTAAGACAGTCACAAATCTACATGTTGGTTTTAGAGACGACTACCATACCTTGCTCTAGCCCAGCCCTGGCTACTGGGGGCCTCTGAGGAATGAACCAATGGACGGAAGCTCTGCCTGCCCCATCCCCTGTGTTTTAAAACAAACACATATGTAAATTGAGGTTAATACTTAAAAAATTATTTATTTAGGGACAGAGGTCATGTCACCCTCCCTCTGCTGGCTCACTCCCTAAATGCGCACAATGGCCAGGCCAAAGCCAGAACGGGGAACTTAATCTTGGCCTCAACCTTGAGTGGCAAGAACCTAATTACTTGAGTTGTCACAACTACTTCTGAATTAATTATTTAATTTCTTTTTAAAGACTGATTTAAGTCGGAGAGAGATATTTTCCATTTATTATTTCCCTTCCTAAATGGCCACAAAAGCCAGGGCTGGGCCAGACCGAAGCTAGGAGCCAGGAGCTTCACCAGGGCCTCCCACGTGGGTGGCAGGGGCTCAAGTGTGGGGACCATCTTTTGTTGGTTCCCCAGGACATTTGCAGCAAGCTGTATGAAAAGTGAAGCAGCCATGACTTGAACAAGTACTTTTTTTTTTTTTAAAGACTTAGGAGAGACAGAGAAGAAGATCTTCTGTCTGTTGATTCACTCCCCACGTGGCCTCAATGACTGGAGCTGAGTCATTACAAAGCCAGGAGCCAGGAGCTTCTTCCAGGTCTCCCACGTGGGTGCAGGGCTGCAAGGTGTTGGGCCATCCTAGACTACTTTCCCAGGCCATAAGCAGGGAGCTGGATGGGAAGCATGGCCTCTGGAATTAGAGCTGGTGCCCATATGGGACCCCGGTGCGTGCAAGGCGAGGATTTAGCTGCGAGGTTACCACGCTGGGCCCTGAACCAGTACTCTTATGGGATGTTCCTGCCACAGGGGGTAGCTCTACCTGTTACGCTTACATCACAGTGCTGGCCCCACTGTTGTCTCTTAGGGGTTTCCTTAGCAGAAAGCTTGAGTTCAGCCATAGGCAGGAACTGAAGACAAGTACTGTGCACTTGACCTTAGTCAAAAGGCTGAGAAGTGATGAACACAGGTACTCTGGGATGGAATGTAGGAGTCTGAGCCACTAGACTAAAGCCTGTCACTGTAAGAATTTATTAAAAAAACAATCACCACCAGGTAGCATTCTTAATGCAGCCTTTGTCAATTCATCTTAACAACTTGTAAACTTCATGATCAGACTAAGTAGTTTGTAAAGAATATAGAATTAAAAAAACTGGCATTTTACACACACTGAAAACAAGTCAGTGGGGCCCGGCGGCGTGGCCTAGTGGTTAAAGTCCTCACCTTGAACGCCCCGGGATCCCATATGGGCCGGTTCTAATCCCGGCAGCTCCACTTCCCATCCAGCTCCCTGCCTGTGGCCTGGGAAAGCAGTCGAGGACGGCCCAATGCATTGGGACCCTGCAACCTTGTGGGAGACCTGGAAGAGGTTCCAGGTTCCCGGCATCAGATTGGCGCGCACCGGCCCGTTGCGGCTCACCTGGGGAGTGAATCATTGGACGGAAGATCTTCCTCTCTGTATATCTGACTTTGTAATAAAAATAAATAAATCTTTAAAAAAAAAAAAAAAAAAACAAGTCAGTACATTTCTTTTTTTTTTTTTTAAAGATTTATCTATTCTTATTGGAAAGGCGGATGTACAGAGAGGAAGATTTTCTGTCCAATGGTTCACTCCCTAAGCAGCCCCAATGGCTGGAGCTGAGCCAATCTGAAACCAGGAGCCAGGAGTTTCCTCCGGGTCTCCCATGTGGACACAGGGTCCCAAGGCTTTGGGCCATCAACTGCTTTCCCAGGCCACAGGCAGGGAGCTGGATGGGAAGTTGGGCTGCCGGGATTAAAACCGACAAGCCAGTATATTCTTTTTTCTTTTCTTTCTTTCTTTTTTTTTTTTTTTTAAAGATTTTTATTGTTATTGGAAAGCTGGATATACAGAGAGGAGGAGAGACAGAGAGGAAGATCTTCCATCCGATGTTTCACTCCCCAAGTGAGCCGCAACGGGCCGGTACACGCCAATCCGATGCTGGGAACCTGGAACCTCTTCCGGGTCTCCCACGCGGATGCAGGGTCCCACAGCTCTGGGCCGTCCTCGACTGCTTTCCCAGGCCACAAGCAGGGAGCTGGATGGGAAGTGGAGCTGCCGGGATTAGAACCGGCGCCCATATGGGCTCCCGGGGCTTTCAAGGCGAGGACTTTTAGCCGCTAGGCCACGCTGCCGGGCCCTTTTCTTTTCTTTTTTAAAGTGCAGAATTGATATTCTATTGTTCTTTATGATCAGATGGCAGTTGTGTATATAGTTCCCTATCTCCTACTTTTTTTTTAAGGATTTATTTATTTTTATTACAAAGTCAGATATATAGAGAGGAGAGACAGAGAGGAAGATCTTCTGTCCGATGAGCCCCTTCCCAAGTGAGCGCAATGGCTGGAGCTGCGCAGATCCGAAGCTGGGAACCAGGAACATCTTTCGGGTCTCCCACGCGGGTGCAGGGTCCCAAAGTTTTGGGCTGTCCTCAACTGCTTTCCCAGGCCACAAGCAGGAAGCTGGATGGGAAATGGAGCTGCCGGGATTAGAACCGGTGCCCATATGGGACCCCGGTGCCTTTAAGGTGAGGACTTTAGCGGCTAGGCCACGCCGCCGGGCCCTATCTCCTACTTTTTTATAAAAAAAAAAAAAAAAAAAAAAAATTAGAGGTCTTCAGCAGTTGAAGACTAGTCACGTTTCCAGAAAACAGTATTAGAGTAGTTCATTAAGGGTAGCTTCAAGTTTTTTCTTACTTGTTCCAGAACATTCACCCCACCTTCTGGCCCTTCTTAGAAAACTGGAAGGCTGGCATTCATTTGACTTCACAATCTGCAGCGACATCCTGGCAGTCATCCACATCTACTTCAAGAAACAGCACGCTGGAATGTTTGTCAGAGAGCGAATGAAAGAATGGCTTGATCATCGTGCAAGGTCCGCACCACGTGGCTGAGAAGTCAACCACAACAAGCTCATCTCTGCAGAGTCCAAGACTTCCTGAGAAGCAGACTTGCTCTCGATCTGCTTCACCATTTTGGCTGTTGGGGGCTAACGAGCGACCACAGGGACAGATGGAAACAGACGCAACGTGCTGAAGCAAGCTGTAGCCGGTACATTTCTATAGCGCAATATCTTTTCTATGAAAACAGACAAACTAGAAGTTTCAATGTAAAACAAGGAATGTCATGACAGCAGCAATGACAGAGCATCAGTGGAATTTAAGTATTCTGAAGTGGAATAAAATGTAACCCCAAATTGGAGGGTAGGGTCTCTATAATTCCAAATATTTTATAAATTAAATTCTGTGACTGGGGAAATCAATCAACATTCCAATAACATTTGATTATATCAGAGGAACACAGGGGAAAAAAAAAGAACAAAGCCAACACTTGGAATGGAAGTTTGGCATAGCAGTTAAGACAGATGCCATTTGGGATGCCCACAGCTCATACCCGAGCTGCTGGTGTTTGCTTCCGTTTTCAGCTCTGCCAGTGCTCGATCTGGAAAGGCGACAAGTGATGACTTAGGCACTTGGGTCTCTGCCCTAGACCTGGGAGCCTGGGGCTGCGTCCCCAGCTGCTGCTTCTGGCTGGGTCCAGATCTGAATGCCAATATTTTGGGCAGTGAAGCAGTGGACAGAAAATCAGTCTTGGCCACTCTGTCTTCCAAGGAAAATGAAATGGAGGGGAAAAAAACAGAAAAAAAAAGTAGTCAAGAAACTGTTTATCTCTAGACACTTTAACCTGTTTTGAAAACATTAGGATTGGAAACAACCATCTGTATTGGCAAATATGACTGGCAAGTACATGAAAGTGTGAACTAATGAGACTTGCCAAATAAAAGAGCTCCGATTCTAAATACTGAATAGCATTTGGTGATTATACTATTTTGACTTAGCACATGGGTATGTAATCATTTCAAAAACCTTAGGGAAAAACATTTCCGTTCTAATTTTCAAAGAAATATTACTCAGCACAGTCAAACTGTATTTAACAATATGTTCTGGCTGTTCACTGACTGCATTCCTGGAACACGGTAAGCCGGCAGAAGAACATGGAGAATTGTTGATGGAGTACACTCAGGCTCGGCAGCTGGCTGGCTGGCTGGCCGGCCGACTGACTTTACTCCTGCTCCCCAATCATGCCACCTTACCACTTTCATCATGGCGCTTCTTCCTTCATTTTTTTCCTCTTCTGGAGGGTGTGGTCATCTTTTCCTGGGGGCAATACTTTAACCTTTGAACTTTTCAAAACCTTCAAAAGGAACCACACAGTCTATAGAAGGGCAGATTTATAGAGAAAAGAGAGACAGAAATATCTTTCATCTGCTGGCTTACTCCCTAAAGGGAGCTGAGTCTATCTGCAGCCAGGAGCTTGGAGCCTCTTCCAGATCACCCATGCGGTACAGGGTGGTCTGTAAGCAGGGAGCCAGATGCAAAGTAGAGCAGTCAGGACACCCATTAAGATGATGGCATTTGCAAGTGGAGAATTAGCTAACTAAGCCACGGTTGGCTTACCTATAGGTGCAGGGTCTGAAGGCTTTAGGCCATCCTTGACTGCTTTCCTAGATCACCAGCAGGGAGCTGCATGGAAAGCTGGGCCACTGGGATTAGAAGCAGCATCCATATGGGATCCCAGTGCGTGCAAGGCAAGGACGTTAACTGCAAGGCTATGGCATCGGACCGCCACATTATCCCCCCTCCCCTTTTTATTGCAAAGTCAGATATACAGAGAGGAGGAGGAGCAGAGAGGAAGATCTTCCGTCCAAGGCTTCACTCCCTAACTGGCCGCAATGCTGGAGCTGAGCCAATCCAAAGCCAGGAGCCTCTTCCAGAGGTCTCCCACGTGGGTGCAGGGTCCCAAAGCTTTGGGCCATCCTCCACTGCTTTCCCAGGCCACAAGCAGGGAGCTGGATGGGGAGTTGAGCTGCCAGGATTAGAACTGGTGCCCATATGTGATCCCGGTGTGTTCAAGGTGAGGACTTAACTCACCAGGCTTCAGCGCTGGGCCTGCCACATTACCTTTAATTCAATTTTTCCCATAGGCTTTTAGAAGATCTCACATAGCACTTGACAAGGTCATAGAATACTTCTGTCTCTAATGCAGTTTACAATAAAGATATTTTGTAGGGAATATAATCATGAAGTTAACTAATTTTTCAAGGTGAAAAGTAATCACTGTATCAGATATAGCTGGAACTCAACAGATCTGGAACCTGCAGAACAATCTGATATTTTCCTTTGGAAAATCATCTCCAAGTTCTATACGTAAGTTGCATGTTAACCAAATAGGCTTCCTTTGGCACAGTTTACCAACTCGCATAGAATACATTATCAATCAATCAAGTGTCTCTGGATTTTAGGTTAAGTGTACTAATGTGTATTAATGTGGCAGGTGTCCATAATATAACCCATATTACTGACTCAGGTGAGTTTCCCATACAGTTGCCTGTACTCAAAGAGTTAATATAGCTGAAAATTTTCTTCCAACTAGTTACTGTGTCGTAGCTAAGAATGAATTTGAATTCACACTCAAGAAGTTTCACTTTTAAAAAATGTTGTCTTGACAAATTAATAAATGGTCTAGAATGTACTCTAATGTCAAAGTCTTCAAGCAGGAATAAAACTTAACTTTTAATTTGTAGTTGTCTAAAATTAAAACATGTGGGATGGGTGTTTGGCAGACAAGTGAAGCAGCTGCTTGGGATGCCTACTTCCTGTCTGGGAAGGCCTGGGTTTGAGGGCTGCCTCCACTTCTGACTGCAGTTTCCTGTTAATGTTAACTGGAGGCAGCCGGTGTCACCCAAGAGTAGGGTCCCCAGTACTGACGTGAGAGGCACTGGCTACGTCCCTGCACAAGGCTTTGGACTGGGCCTGACTATTGTGGCTGTCTGGGGAGTGAGCCAGTGACTAGATTAGCTGATCTTCCTCTTGTGGTCTGTCTGACTTTGAAATTGAAAAAAACAAATAAATAAAAGTGGCTGAAGGTTTATTACTATTGAAAACACAATTGAGAATGTTATCAACACTCTGTCAGATTCCTGAGGGAAATCTAGGAGTTCTAAAAGGCTTTTCCTACTTTTTAAAAAAAATATTTATTTATTCTTACTGGAAAGGCAGATATACAGAGAGGAAGAGTGACAGAGAAGATCTTCCATCCACTGGTTCACTCCCCAAGTGAACACAACACCCAGAGCTGAGCTGAACCGAAGCCAGGAGCCAGAAGCTCTTCCTGATCTCCCATATGGGTTCAGGGTCCTAAGGCTTTGGGCCATCCTCAACTGCTTTCCCAGGCCACAAGCAGGGAGCTGATGGAAAGTGGAGCTGCCAAGATTAGAACCGGTGCCCATATGGGATCTCGGCGCATTCAAGGCGAGAACTTTAGCCGCTATGCTATTGTGCCGGGCCCACTTTTCCTACTTCTTACTGACTTTCATTGCACTGTAGAGGCTTGCAAGTCACTGGAAGGGATTCATGGATCGTAGTATTTTAGTTAAAAAAATTTTTTTTTAGACTTAGTTATTTATCTGAAAGTCAGTTACAGAGATGTAGAAACAGATATCTTACACCTGCCTGTTCACTCCGCAGATGGCTGAAACCTTCCAGGCTGGAGCAGGTTGAAGCCAGGAGCCAGGAGCCTCATCCTAGTTTCCCACATGGGTGGCAGGGGCCCAGACACTTGAGGCAAGGCTGGTTGCTTTTCCCAGGTCAGTACGGAGCTGGGTCGGAAGTGGAGCAGCAGCACCAGCCAGTATTACAGGCGATACCCACTGTGCCCCTTCCTCAAGATCCTTACAAATAAAAAAATCAATCAAATGGTTATTATTGTATAAAGACTACAGATGAGTTTTTATAAAAGGTGCTTTGGCACTATTTACCTATATATGTAAAATCTGGATGGTAAAGAGTACAGGAATCATAGTACAGAAATCATAGATGCTACTTTGAGAGATGCTGTCCAATCAAAGGTCTAGTAGAGGCAAATTTCTAAGAGGGAAGTATGCACAAAAGCCTTCCAAGAAGCTAAGTTCCCAAGCCCAGGAGCCACTGCGAGAAAAGCTGTAACGGAGCACCAACTAGGATCATTCCATTAAAAAAAAGTCTTAGAATTCATTTGTCTTCTTTTTGTTGTTGGTTACAGTGACATTATTATACACAATTTAATTAATCACGGAAATCTTTATGTCTGAAATGCTGATAGATATCTGGCTAACTAAGGTGAGAGGCCAGTGCAGTAGCATAGCACATTAATCCTCTGCCTGTAGCTCTGGCATTCCACATGACAAATAATTTTGGGAAATATTTTTCCACTACTGGATTAAATGCATATTTAACAAATTACACAGAATGTCCTTTCATAAAGAAACTTCTATAAGCTATCTTCCTGCATAACTTAACACTAAAACCTTTTTTATGGAACAAATTTTGGGAAAATATTATTGAGATGATACTGAAATGAGCATTTACTTGGTAAGCTTACTAGCTAAAAATTACGGTTTAAAATCTAATCACTGAACATTAATTTAGAATGAAGAAGGAATGAAAAACTAAGAACTGGCAATACGAGGCTCAGAGATTTGTCCATTTAAAAAAAAGAATTATTTTTATTTGAAAGGCAGAGATAAGGAAAAAGAGAGAGACAGAGAGAGAGGCATCTTCCATCCAGGGGTTTACTCCCCAAGGGGTCACAGTGGTCAGAGCCGGGCTGATCTGAAGCCAGGAGCCAGGAGTTTCATCTGAGTCTCCCTTGTGGGCCCAGGAGCCCAAGAACTTGGGCCATCTTTTTCCTTTTTGCTGGATAGGAAGCAGAGCAGCTGGGATTCAAACCGGCACCCATCTAGGATGTCAGCACTGTAGGTGGAGGCTTAACTCTGCCCAATGATTATTTTTGAAAGTTAAAGTTACAGAGAAAAGAGGAAGAGACAGAGAGGGAGGTTTTCCACTGGCTAGTTCACTTCCCACCCCAATGGCCACATTGGCTTGGACTAGGTCAATGCCAGGAGCCAAGAGCTTCATCCCATGTGTGTGCAGTCTCCCACCATGTGTGGCAGGGACCTAAACACTAGCCACCTTCTGCTGCTTTTCCCAAACCACTGGCAGGAATCCGGATCAGAGTGGAGCAGCGGTGACACCAGTGAGCACCCATTTGGAATGTCTGCAAAGCCCATGGTGACTTTACCTGCTATGGTGTGGCACCTTCAATCTGTACTTCTTAATTCTAAAAATCATGAATCAGTACTCTCCTCATACATTACACTGAACATTCAGAAAGTTTTTAAAGAGGGTAAAAAGTTGTACATCTGTAACCTATAGGCAAGCAATTTTGACATTCTTGCCTATATTCATGAACTATTTTTTCCTATGAGATCAATTTGCTAAAAGAAAATTCCACCGGCCTGGCGCAGTAGCTTAGTGGCTAAAGTCCTTGCCTTGCATGTGCCAGGATCCCATTTGGGCACCAATTCATATTCCAGCTGCTCTACTTCCCACCCAGTTCCTGCAGGTGGCCTGGGAAAGCTGTGGAGGACAGCCCAAAGCCTTGGGACCCTGTACCCATGTGGGAGATCAGGAAGAGGCTCTTGGCTTCAGATCAGATCAGATCAGCTCCAGTCATTGTGGCCACTTGGGAGTGAACCAGTGGATAGAAGATCTTACTCTCTGTCTCTCCTTCTCTCTATAAACCCGACTTTCCAACAAAAATAAATAAATCTAAAGAAAAAGAAATTAAAAAATGCACAGACCTAAAATTTTTTCTACAATTTGTTACCCTCCTCTGAGAAGGCAGTAATGGGGTGGGGAAGAATTGTTTACACGATGTGGGAAGAACAAGACCACTGAAGTTATTTAAACAAAATTTACAATCATCAAAGTCCAAAAACAATTTCATTATCTGTACTCTATCATATTTAAAAGCTGACCGTGGTAATATGAAACAGCACGAGCTGCTAAGTCATCCAGTGTGGACTAAAACTCAGACTGCCACTCACCAGGACTGGTCTTTGATTAAAACCAACCCAAACCAAACCAAACCAAACCAAACCAAAACAAAAATCTCACTTACTCTAATGTTTCCATTGCAAAATCTGGCTAACTATAAGCTCCAAAGCCAGCCTGCTCAGGTTTCTGTGGATATACAACAACGTATGGGAACACCAGTCACTGATTGAGCCTAATGGAAATAAGAATTAGCTGCTTTCTACTATTACTCAGAATCTTTCACTTAGAAAAGCACATTTTTTAAAATGAGAGATGGGAAATGGCAAAATGAAGATAAATGGAAGAGGAATAGAGGCTATACACAGGCTAAGCCAACACCTGGAGCTGAGAAGGCTCTGGTGTCTCGGATATATCATAAAATACTCGACAGTATGCCTAATACGACACATGCTCCTTTAAAAACATCCTACAGTTTAAAAATCTTTGAAAATATGGGTGTAAAAAAAAAAAAAGAAAATATGGGTGTAAATAACCGAATTTTTAATTGCAAAAGATGTAGTCCCTTGCAACATAAATGAACAAATTGAAACAGAAATGGAAGGCAGCTTTTTACAAGGCTGATGATGAATTCTTTTCATCATTTTGTGACAATTACATGTGGATTTTAAGGTTGGATAACAAGTTTCAACCACAAACTAATAAAAGGTGACTAGGCTTAAATGAAATTGCTTTTATGTCCTTACATGTTTCATTAAATTCTAAGTTTTATGGTCTCAGCTATGATTTGGAGAAACAGTGTGGTGGGGCACCTTGGATTAGGTGGCCAACGTGGGCTCTGGCACTTACGTGTGTGTCTGTCAAGACTTAGTTTCTCCATCTATGAACATAGACAACAACAGGCATGATCTGGCATCAATTTAACACAAGAATCAAATACTGGTTTAGACAGGGGAACTGGGTGGCTGGGAGCAGGCAGCTTTTTCTTTATTAGAATCCCTTCAAGTTTGCACATGCCCAAAGTAACTTTTTTTCTTTTTAAGATTTATTTTACTTTTATTGCAAAGTCAGATATACAGAGAGGAGGAGAGACAGAGAGGAAGATCTTCCGTCCAAGGCTTCACTGCCCAAGTGACTGCAACGGCCGGAGCTGCGCTGATCTGAAGCCAAGAGCCAGGAACTTCCTCCAGGTCTCCCACACGGGTGCAGGGTCCCAAGGCTTTGGGCCGTCCTTGACTGCTTTCCCAGGCCACAAGCAGGGAGCTGGATGGGAAGTGGAGCTGCCGGGATTAGAACCAGCGCCCATATGGGATTCTCGCATGTTCAAGGGGAGGACTATAGCCGCTAGGCCAGCCACGCCACCGGGCCCCAAAGTAATTTTTTAACCCCAAAATAAACAGGCCAGTAAATTTCAGGATATATAAGATTAGGAGATATAAACATTTTCATCTCTCCAATCTAACTTTAATGCTATTTTTTCAATACTTCGTTGTCGGCCATTGCTACTCTTTCAGCCTTCTCTTTACAGGATTTACTGAAAAAACATTTTAGAAACTCCTTCTATAAGGCAACACTGATAAAACCATTTGGACAGATTCTCTAACATTATATGATAGTATTCATATAGCTAACACCACCAGTGATACTGCATCCATATTTCCTCACCACACTGCCCTTGAGACCAATAGTATTTTTAAGTCTAATACTACCCTGAGTGGTCACAACAAACTAACCCTTCCTGCAAGTACACCTGTGATCTTTGCATCATTTTCCACTGGCACCTCTGGCTGCCAGCTTACAGGAGCCACGGCTCTGTTAATAATGAATAACTCAATTAGGGAAAAGTTGACACCCTGTCGTTGACACAGCTGTATTGGTTTCTTCTACGTCATTTAAAATAACCAGACGATCTTGGGGCTATTTAGGTTACACTTTTCAGCATTTCACTATCATTTGGAGCATACTGTTTGAATGTTTATTTCTCTCAAAAAGACCACGAACCCATCAAAGGCATTCTTATTTACAAGCACTTAAAAAATTTAACTGGAGAATGAATGATTTAAACAAACCCATTGTAAACGAAGCTTTGACTCACAATACCTCATTCATTCATAATAACATGAAACAGTGAGAATATCCACTAATAATTTCTATGGACTTTTAAAATTCATTGGGGGTATGGTTTGCATTTTAGAGACGGGAATCCTACATTCAGGAAAATAAAATAAGCTTTTCAAGGTCACACAGTGTCTCAGTGTGAAAATTTAAACATTGGATGTCTGACTAAGCCATTGGATTCTCCCAATCCATGTGAAATTGGCAAAAGACATTTTTTTCTCTTAACCTGTGATCCAACTGCTTGCCTGCTGAGGCAGAGAAAGGACAGATGTAAGGACACCATGTAGTTTGGAAGCCACATGGTGCTAACAGTATCACCGTGAAGGTCTTTTCCAGATACAATTCTTGTTATGCCATTTGCAGATTCTCCTTTTGCTGGGCTCTGCATACTTCCTCACTGAAAATCTCATCATGATTTATTCAACACAGAGCCGGATGTTTCATCTTTAATCCATACTCCATCCAGCAATACTCAGATCAATCTATCTCAAAACAAATCATGTCCAATAAAATCAAGGCATGTGGAAAGCATCGTCTCGGGTGTTTTTGCTTTTGTGGAAAAACACAGCACTGATCTCAAAGTCTTCTTGAATCAATCACTTTCCCTCTTCATTCATGCACAAACCGAAGCCCTTTTTGCAGCTCTGGTATTAAAAAAAAAAAAAATGACGCCAAGGTGAATAACTCTGCTCACCGCTGCTTGTTAAAGGGCGCTTGCGACTTTCACAATGAAATTAGAAAGAGCAGCGAAATCCCTACCATGGAAAAACGTCTCATGAAAGTCATAAAATAAGTCTGATTGAAGTCAGAAGACAGATACCACAATACACGTGCACACACACACACACACACACACACTCCAGAAAGACTCTCAAACACGAATGTGAAGGTTTTCTTTAGGGAGCGGGCTGCCAACATGGAGAACGCGAAGACACAAGAAAAGCATGACCTCGCTGGCATGAACACCTGACGCACGCAGATGGCAAGGACGAAACCAAGACTTCAGCAACTCAGTTCCATCCCAAGACTTCTATCACGCACGGCCATGAACTTCACTGGGGTATCTGATTAGGGAAAAACAAGTTACCCTGTCCTGAAGGGATTTTTCCCGACACAGTTGGCCAGGAATAAGCGTTACCGGACGTGCCACACCTGTAGGAAGCGACAACAGCCACCAGGACCCGAAATTCGTGCCTCCTTCCTCTCTAGAGAGAAGACAAGGTGGCCGCACGAGGGATGCTCAGATTAAAGGCTCCACAGGGTCTGGCTTTCCTCTTCCTCCGGACAAGATATGTTTTCTAACTAGACCCTCCTTAGCAAAGGGCTCGATCCGATCAGGCACCCGGAGAGGTCTGTAGGCGAGGTGAGCCCGGGTGAGGCAAGGACAAGGCGCGGGGCCTCCCTGGTCCGGCAGCGGCCACCCTTCCCCGCCCCCACTCACCTCCCGGGGTGCAGCTGGACTGGGGCGGTCCGAGGCGCAGTCGCCATCACCATCACCATCACTGTGGGAGCTCGTCGAAGCGGAGGACAGGAGGCCCCAGCGCTCCTGCCCCTCGCTCGGGTTTTCCAAAGCGGGTTCTGCAGCCCGTCCCTCGGCGCGTGGGACCAGTCCGAGACCTCGCGGTCGCCGCCGCCGCCGCCGCCGCCGCCACCACTTCCGCGTCCGGCTCCCTCCCTGCTTCCCTCTCTCCCCGGCTCGGTCCCTCGCGCCGGGAGCGAGCGCGGTGACGCCACTACCCGGCGACCGCACCCGGCAGTGAAGCTGAGTTGGGCGTGGGCGGTCGGCGCAGGCGCAGCGGAGGCAGCGCGCCGGAGCGCGGGAAGCGGCTGTTCGGGCTTCTCTTCACCTCAGGCTCCGCGGCACGGTCACCCCGCGCCCACCCTGAAGAGGGCTGCCTCCTGGCTGGTGGCGGGGCTGCCTCCGCCCCTGGGGGAGACGGGGCTCCGGACAAGCGTCCCCTTCTGCCTCCGGCTTTCCTCCTCTTTGAAATAAAACTGGCTGAGATAGATAAAGGGAAAAGATGCCGGCCACTCAGAAACCGATGAGATACGGACATACAGAGGGACACACGGATGTCTGCTTTGATGATTCTGGGAGGTAAGGTTGGTTGAGGAACGATGTTTCGGGGGGCCAGCTCTGTCCGCGTGCTGTCAGCCGGGGGAGACGGGCAGATGAGGCGGGGGATCGGCTTGGAATCTGCAGGTTTCCTTCTTATTGTTGGATTCTGAGCGTCCTGGAAAAGTTACGATCTTAAATGCCAGACTCATGCCACGCCGGCGGCTTCCCCCCTTCTCCGTGCTTCGTGTTAGTAATCTGCTTACATCAGAGAGATTTTTCTTTTTTTTTTTTAGCCCGGAAATTAATTTTATTCTATATAATAACAATGCCTACAATATAGTTCAGGATAATTATTTTACAGTTTTGATATAACATATAGAGTAAATAGTGGTTCTTAATGAAATTCAAAAATTGAGAAATTGAAAATTAAATTTGAGCTCTGAAAAGAGAGATTTTTCTTTTAGCTTCTCAGGTGCCTGGCAAAATAACAAATTCGACTCACTGGTAGAATCCTGATGTTCGGAGCAGAAATGGTTAAATATTTCAGCGCTTCCCCCATATACACGCGCACACGCACACATATTTAAAATAAACTCTCTCCATTCAGAATGCCTTTCTTCAGAAATAGAATCCTCGGTATTTTTAATGACAGAATTCATATGGTTCCTTTGAGTCAAGATGGCTCTATTTCCCTTTGGCACAGCATGTAGATTTATTCAACTAAAAATAAAACTTCCAGCAAAAGTTTTTTTTCCCCCCCACGGGTTAAGGTATCCCAAACTGCATTTAAGGGAGTTTTGCCATGAAATAATTCACCTTTTCAGCGTTGTTGAATGCAGTTGGCACACTTCTTACCTGCTTTTGCAGGGACAGGTCTCAGTGTCTTCCCAGGACTCAACTTCGTTTTCATTAATTGCATTTCCCTAAAAATTTCGCATCTTACTATGAAAGATTCTTCATGTTTTGGACTAAACACAGTTAAGGTTGAGAGAACTTATTTCTTAGAATACTGGTGCTGTAGTTAATGTATAACATTCTTCAAAAGCTCAGAGGTGTAAAAAATAATTATTGATGGCCAGCAAAGAGAGAAAGCATTTTCTGTGATGGTAGTGTTTTTGTGTATTTCACACTTTTTTTTTTTTAAAGATTTATTTATTTTATTACAAAGTCAGATGTACAGAGAGGAAAAGAGACAGAGAGGAAGATCTTCCATCCAATGATTCACTCCCCAAATGAGCTGCAACGGGCCGGTGCGCGCCGATCCGAAGCTGGGAACCGGGAATCTCTTCTGGGTCTCCCACGCGGGTGCAGGGTCCCAATGCATTGGGCCGTCCTCAACTGCTTTCCCAGGCCACAAGCAGGGAGCTGGATGGGAAGTGGAGCTGCCGGGATTAGAACTGGCGCCCATATGGGATCCCGGGGCATTCAAGGCGAGGACTTTAGCCACTAGGCCATGCCGCTGGGCCCGTATTTCACTTTTTAAAAAATTATAATTTTAGAAAAAAAATTTTAAATTTATTTTTATTGTAAAGTCAGATTTACAGAGGAGGAAAGACAGAGAAAATTTGTCCATTCAATGATTCACTCCCCAAGCGGCGGCAATGGCTGGAGCTGAGCTCATCCAAAGCCAGGAGCCAGAAGCTACTTCCAGGTCTGTCATGCGGGTGCAGGAACCCAAGGCTTTGGGCCGTCCTCCACTGCTTTCCCAGGCCACAAGCAGGAAGCTGGATGGGAAGCAGGGCTGCTGGGTTACGAACCGGAGCCCAAGGACTTTGCCACTAGGCTACTGTTCCAGGTCCTCATATTGGTTTTTACAAATTTGAAATATGATTCCAAATACTTTTGTGTTTTAAAACATAAAATTTAATATAGTAAGGATATTGCTTTTTTCCCCCTGAAGTGTTCTAATATACCAAAATCTCTATTTGTATCACTATACTATCTATGAAAAATTAGGGCCCTGTATAATGCTTCAGTTGGTTGGTCCTAACCTTGCACATGGCAGTAATCCATGTGGTCACTGGCTCCTGTCCTGGCTGCTCCACTTCCCATCCAGCTCCCTGCTTATGGCCTGGGAAAGCAACAGAGGATGGTACAAACCTTGGGACCCTGCACATACATGAAAGAACTGGAAGAAACTCCTTGCTCCTGGCTTCAGATCAGCTCAGCTCCAGCCACTGGAGCCACTTGGAGAGTGAACCAGTGGACAGATGTTTTTCTCCGTTTCCTTCTCTCTGTAAAATCTGCCTTTCTGATAAAAATAAGTGTTTAAAAAAAAAAAAGCAATGTTGGGAAAGGTGTTAAAGCACTGCTAAGAAACCACTTAGGAAACCCATCTTGCATGTTGATTGCCTGCCTGGTTCAAGTCTGAGCTGCCCACTGCTGCCTGCTGCTGTGTCTAGGAGGCAGCAGATGATGGGTCAAGTGCTCCGGTTTCTGCCACCCCTGTGGAGGCCTGGGTGATGTTCCTGGCACTTGGTTTACTCCTACCCTAACCCTGGCTATCGTGGGCATTTGAGGGAGTAGCCCACTAGATGGAAGATCTTTCTCTGTTGCTTTGTCTTTCAAACAAATAAATAAATCTAAGAAGATATAATTTAGTGTTAAACTTAAAAAAAAAAAAAGAAAAGATTTATTTTTATTGGAAAGTCAGATTTACAGAGAGAAAGATATCTTCCATCCGTTGGTTCACTCCCCAAGTGGCCACAATGGCCAGAGCTGAGCCAATCTGAGTTCAGGAGCCAGGAGCTTCTTCCAGGTCCCCCATGCGGGTGCAGGATCCCAAGGCCTTGGGCCGTCCTCAGCTGTTTTCTCAGGCTACAAGTAGGGAGCTAAATGGAAGCGGGACAGCTGGGACAAGAACTGGTGAACTGGTGCCCATGTAGGATGATGGCACATTCAGGGCGAGGACTTTAAACCACTAGGCTACAGTGCCGGGCCCAGATTAACTTTTTTATTATTATCTCACTAATTTCATTATATGATTAGTCTATAATTTCCCACTGACCTTCCCAGCTGGCACCTGCCACTTTGTGCATCTCAGCATACCTACTGCCAGTAGTCCCTAGGAAGTGCAGATACTTTCCCAGTTACCCTTGGAAACTAAAAGAAGCAGCCGTTTCCTGGGACAAACTCATTTTTGCTTTTCAGCAGTGAATGCCTCAAATCTTGTGTTTGAAAGGATTTGTTTTCTAGGTTACAATAAGAAAGTGTTTGGAGGGCTCGGCGGCGTGGCCTAGAGGCTAGAGTCCTCGCCTTGAACGCCCCGGGATCCCATATGGGCGCCGGTTCTAATCCTGGCAGCTCCACTTCCCATCCAGCTCCCTGCTTGTGGCCTGGGAAAGCAGTCGAGGACGGCCCAATGCACTGGGACACTGCACCCGAGTGGGCGACCTGGAAGAGGTTCCTGGTTCCCGGCATCAGATCGGCACACACCGGCCCGTTGTGGCTCACTTGGGGAGTGAATCATCGGACAGAAGATCTTCCTCTCTGTCTCTCCTCCTCTCTGTATGTCTGACTTTGTAATAAAAATAAATCTTTTAAAAAAAAAAGTGTTTGGAAGGGAGAGATGGATTATAACCTTTTAGATAAATGGACCGGGCATCTATCCATTTATTCATTCACTAAAAGCTTGTTAAGGTTTCTGTCTGCACACTGTTCGATGCTGGGGAAGCAGTGGTGCGAGGTAGACAGGATTCCCGGTGCTGCAGAGGTGACGTACTCCTTTATTACGTTATTACAGAAAATTGATGCCAGACAAGAACTGCAGAAAGCATTTCACTGACGTGGTAAAGTTAACAGGCTGTATCATAGAAGATTGTATGTACAAGAAAAATATTGGCTAATACTTTGATTTTATTTCATTTAAAAGTGATAAATGAAAAGACAAAAAGTTTCATTGGAAGGTTAACAGGCCCACAGCTGGATACCTTGTTAATGGATGTGTTTCCTTCACAGTTACATTGTGACTTGTGGAAGTGATGGAGATGTGCGGATTTGGGAAGACTTGGATGATGATGATCCGAAGTCCATTAATGTTGGAGAAAAGGCGTATTCATGTGCTCTGAAGGTATTCAAAGTAGTTATGTCAGCCGATATGATTTTCATGCTGGGATAAAAATGATTTTTATAAGTTTTGAGTATGTGTGCTTTCTTTTAAAGATTTATTTGATTTATTTGAGAGCTATAGTTACAGAGAAAGAGCTCTTTGATCCGCTGCTTCACTCTGCACATGCCTGCAACGGCTGGGGGTAGGCCAGGGCAAAGTCAGGAGCCAAAAGCTCCTTCCAGGCCTGCCACGTGGGTATAGGCGGCCAAGGACTTAGGCCATCTTTCAAGTGCTTCCCAGGCACACTAGGGAGACTGAGCTTACACAACCTGGCATCCACATGGGATGCTGCATTTGCAGGTGAAGCATTCGCCTGTTGAGCCAACATACTGCTCCAAGTTAAATATATTTTTGAAATCTGACCTTTTAAAAAAAAAGTATTTTATTCATTTGAAAGAGTGACAGGAAGATTGTCTATCCTCTAGTTCATTCCCAAAAGACCAGAGCGGCTGGGGCTGGCACTCGAAGCTCCATCTCAGGATCCTGTGTTGGTGGCAGGGACCATCTTCCAGTGCTGTCCCAGGAACACTAGCAGGGAGCTGGTGTGGCAGTGGAGCTGGGACTTGTGCCAGTGCTCGGATGTGGGATGCTGGCATTAGAAGAAGTGGCTTAATATGTTGCAGTGCAACACCAGCCCACAATATTGCCACTTTAAAGTCTTATTACAAATTAAGGAAAAAAAATTGGGCCTGGCGTGATAGTATAGTGGTTTAAGTCCTCGCCTTGCACACACTGAGATCCCATATGGACGCCAATTCTAGTCCTGGCGGCCCCGCTTCCCATCAGCTCCCTGCTTGTGGCCTGGGAAAGCAGTTGAGGACGGCCCAAAGCCTTGGGACCCTGCAGCCGCTTGGGAGACCTGGAAGAAGTTCCTGGCTTTGGATTGGCTCAGCTCCAGCCAAATCATCGGACAGAAGATCTTCCTCTCTGTCTCTCCTCCTCTCTTTATATCTGCGTTTCCAATAAAAAGAAATAAGTAAATCTTAAAAAAGAAAAACAAAATAAAGAAAATAAAATTATTTATGAGCGAGGCGGTAGAACTCCCATTCATAGATTCACTCTCCAAATGCTTGCAATAGCCAGATGGTCCATGCTGGACCAGACCAAAGCCAGCAGCTGGGAAAATCTTTCTCTCTGTGAATCTGCCTTTCCAATAAAAATAAATAGATATATGTATTTTAAAAAGCATGAAGTTTGTGTTCATTGTCAACTTCAAGGTGAATTTCTTGCAGCCAGTGGCTGAGAAGGAAATAGGAATTTCAGCTTCAACTTGAAGCAGCTCCTCACATCTAAGGGACCATGATACTATTCAGAAAGATTTGTTTTTTTATTTTTTTTGAAAGATTTTTTTATTTTATTAGAAAGGGAGATGTACAGAGAGGAGGAGAGACAGAGAGGAAGATCTTCCATCTGATGGTTCACTCCCCAAGCGGCCGCAATGGCTGGAGCTGAGCCAATCCGAAGCCAGGAGCCAGGGGCTCTTCCAGGTCTCCCACACAGGTACAGGGTCCCAAGGCTTTGGGCCATCCTCTACTGCTTTCCCAGGCCACAAGCAGGAAGCTAATGGGAAGCGGGGCTGCCGGGATTAGAATCGGGACCGATATGGGATCCCGGCATGTTCAAGGCGAAGACCTTAACCACTATGCTATAGTGCCAGGCCCTCCGTGAACTTTTTGAAGCCTGCTTGCATGTGAAGAAGAAAAATTTGTGGCAGTTTGCTAATGCTGGTATTGCAAACCACCACCACTACTACTAGTACGGTTAACTGTTTCACAGGTCAAAAGGCAAGAAATCAGAGACCAAGGTTAGCAGCGGAGTTGGCTGTTGTCAAGGCTCCAGGGAAAGTCGGTTCCACACTGTCTTCTAGGTTGTGGCAATCCTCTCCGCCACTTTGCTGATGCACATCCCGCTATGTGCCATGGGATCTGTATTTAGACTGTGGTCTCCAAAAAGCCCTACAATGATTTTATTGTGAGAAGGTAGAACAGTGCTATGGTGATTACTGTGGCCTGCCTTCTGATGTTCTCTTTCCTCACTGAGACCACAACTAAGTGCAGAGTTCTATTGCATCTCCATTTTTATGATACCTATAATACTGTTCAAATATGTCTACATATTTTGTAAAGATTTGATAATTTTTTATTGGAAATTGCAGATCAGATTTACAAAGAGGAGAGATAGGAAGATCTTCTGTCCACTGGTTCACTCTCCATGTGAACACAATGGCCAGAGGTTAGCCAATCTGAAGTCGGGAGCTTCTTCCAGGTCTGTCACGTGGTTGCAGCGTCTTAAAGCTTTTGGGCCACTCTGCTGGATTCCCAGGTCATAAAGCGGAGAACTGGATGGAAAGTGGAGTGGCCAGGACATGAACCGACACCTGTAGTACTTGCAGGCAGAGTATTAACCAGTTGAGTCATTGCGCTGCCCCTAGAATGAAGGGGTTTGTTTGTTTATTTGTTTTTGTTCTTGTTTTTTAAGCAGATTTTTTCTGTGAGGGTGTATTTTAGGAAACTTGCACAATGATTTTTTTTTTTGAAAGATTTGTTTTATTTTTATTGGAAAGTCAGATATACAGAGAGGAGAGACAGAGAGGAATATCTTTCATCCGATGATTCACTCCCCAAGTGAACACAACGGCCGGTGCTGCGCCCATCCAAAGCCAGGATCCAGGAACTTCTTCCTGGTCTCCCACACGAGTGCAGGGTCCCAAGGCTTTGGGCCGTCCTCCACTGCTTTCCCAGGCCACAAGCAGGGAGCTGGATGGGAAGTGGAGCTGCCGGGACCAGAACTGGTGCCCATATGGGATCCTGGCGCATTCAGGGCGAGGACTTTAGACACTAGGCCATGCCGCCCGGCCCTGATTTTTTTTTCTTAACTTGATGTACATTTATAATTTTTTTCTTTTTATATGATTTTTAACTATGGAAAAGTTGTTATTGATTTGACTTTGTTGGTGTTCTTTCTTTTTCTTTTAGAATGGGAAATTGGTCACTGCAGTTTCTAATAATACTATTCAAGTCCATACATTTCCAGAAGGAGTTCCAGATGGTATACTGACTCGTTTCACTACGAATGCAAACCATGTGGTCTTTAATGCAGATGGTTCCAAAATTGCAGCTGGGTCTAGGTAAGACTTTTTGATATCAAATAAAAGGAAATAGTGTTTAATGCAATAAGGTTTATCCGTTTGTTTTGATAGTATTTTTAGAATGCTTGTTACCTCATTTTTCTAGGGCTGGGGTTACTTCATTTTTGTATTCATGTTTAGTAAAGGTCTTTTTTTGTTTTTCTGGATATATTTGAAAGGCAGAGAGATAGGATTGTTCCATCGTAGATGTCCGCAATAGCCAGGTTTGGGTTGGTCCAAAGCAGGAGCCTTGAGCTCAATTTGCGTCTAATCCATGGGTGCCAGGGAATCAGCTACATGAGCTGTCATTTGCTGTCTCTCAGGGCACACATTGGCAGGAAGCTGGGAACTCTACCCAGGTACTCTGAGAGGGATGTCACATCCAGATAGTGTCTTTTTTTTTTTTTTTAAGACATACTTTTTTTTGTGTTTTTTTTTTTCTATGATTTATGTTGTATTGGAAAGCCAGATATACAGAGAGGAGGAAACAGAGAGAGGAAGATCTTTCTGATGATTTACTCCCAAAGCAGATGCAGTGGCCAGAGCTGAGCTGATCCGAAGCCAGAAGCCAGGAGCCAGGAGCTTCTTCCAGGTCTCCCACATAGGTGCAGGGTCCCAAGGCTTTGTGCCATCCTCAACTGCTTTCCCAGGCCACAAGCAGGGAGCTGGATGGGAAATAGGGCCACTGGAATTAGATAGACACCCATATGGGATTCTAGTGCATTCAAGGCGAGGACTTCAGCTGCTAGGTCACCATGCCAAGCCCCAGATAGAGTCTTACCCTCTGCCCTAAACGCCCACCTGTAGTGAAGGTTTTTGAGCATAAGTTTGTGCTGCCTTACTATTTGAAATGTATTATTTTCCACACTATGCATTTGATAAATTTGGAAAAAGACTGGGGAAATGTGATGGCCTGATGTAATTTCTTAAAGTTATATTAGGCAAAACCTGGACTACAACAATTCAGGTTTTATACAGTTTTCCTTAGTGGTTGTCATAGGAAAAAAATGTAATTGGTTGAATTGTTGGGAGAGAAAGGCTTATTACTCTAAAAAATAGTTGCAGCTTAGATTAAATCAGCAAATAATAGAAGCTTAGCGTGTAACTAAAAATGCCATTTAGGGTGTGTTTATGTTTTAAAATGATGAAAATCTTGACTTCACAATTTTTATAGAGCCAAAGCTAAAGATAACTCATTAAATTTGGCTGCCAAAATTTACAAGTTGCTGTAAAGAAACTGTAGTATTTACTATTGATCTTGAACTATTTGGGGTGCAACTTTTGCTAGAGGTGTATGTATTCTCACTTATTCATGGGCATCGCTCTCATTATTCACAGTGACTTCCTAGTTAAAATTGTGGACGTGATGGATAGCAGCCAACAGAAAACATTTCGAGGACATGAGGCTCCTGTTTTAAGTCTCTCTTTTGATCCTAATGACGTCTTTCTGGTAATTTATGTGTTTTTAAATGTATTAAAAATTCTATGAGAGTTAATGGAAATGTCACTGAGGTGGTAAAAAGCTGTTAAATTGGTTGAACCAGCTTTCTTATGTTACTGTTACTTCCTGCAGGCATCATCCAGTTGTGATGGCTCTGTCAGAGTGTGGCAAATTTCAGATCAGGTAAGTTCATCAATAAAGTCAGCACTGTTTGCTCATTTCCATGCTATACTGAGTGTTACATTTTATCTTGGATCAAATTAGTACTTTTTTTCTTTAATTTTTATTATAAAATGTCACAGTAATCATTCTAATATAAATTGTTTTGTAACCAATCACAAAAGAAGCAATAGATTTTTCATTTTATTTTTAAGCTTTATAACTCAAGCAGTATGATTCAGTCATGAGAAATCTACAAGATAACTAGATGTGTGTTTGGTCTTGTAGTAGAATCAAGTATGGGCACTGTGCTTGGAAAGTCACATATATAACCTACTATAAGGTTGAGGGTTTAAAGGAGGTAGAAAGAACATGCTCCCTGGATCGGCAGAGGGAACAGAGAGAACTCAGCTGTTTAGAGATAATGTGGCTGACAAAGAATTCTCTCTCACGGTTATAGCTTAGTTCTTTCTTCTACACTGAACTGTATTGAAGAACTGACTTTGCCACCATAACATGGTATATAGCTTTTCAAGTTTTACATGTTTGTGTAGATGCATCAGTATAAAGTGTATATATATTTATCCAATGAGTATATTGCATGTTCTATACAGGAAATATTCTTATTTATTATCGCAATCTTCCACTTTTGTTCCTCTGAATGACTGCAAGCAATTTAGGTAAATCAGGTGTCATTACAACTAAATTAAAGTGCATTAAGTGGCTTTTTTATGAATGACATACCAATTTGAAGAAACTACCACTTAAATTACTGAGTTCTGCAATTTTTTTTTTCATTTTTAAAACCAGACATGTGCTGTAAGTTGGCCACTGCTACTAAAATGCAATGATGTGATACATGCAAAATCGATCTGCAGACTTGCTTGGCAGCCAAAAAGTGGGGAGGTAAGTGACTTAAATTTTCCAGTCTTTGCTATGGGGAGGTCTTTAACCTAACAGTTCAGATACTGGCTTAGGCATTTATGTCATAAACCTACTGGAGTGCTTAGTTCAGGGCGTTCCTCTAGCTCCTGACTGTGGTTTGCTGCTGAAGTATACCATGGGAGGTAGCAGTCCTGGCTTAAGTAGCTTGCTTCCTGTCACAACGTGGGGGCCTATATTGGGTTTTTGGCTCATGCTTTAGGCCTGATTCATTCCCAGCTGTTGAAGACATTTGTAGAGTGAACCAACAGATGAGAGCTAGTTAAAAATAATAGTATCTGCAGGCTGGTGTGGTAGCATTGCCTCCACCTGCAGTGCCAATGTTCCATACAGGCACCGGTCCGTGTCCTGGCTGCTGCACTGGTGCTCCAACTCCCTGCTTGTGGCCTAGGAAACCAGCTGAATATAGTCCAGGTTCCTGGGCTCCTGCACCCACATGGGAACCCCGGAAGACGTTCCTAGCTCCCAGCTTTGGCTGTAGCAGTCATTTGGGAAATGAATCAGCAGGTGCATGATGTCTCTGTTTCTCCCTCTGTAATTCTGACTTTCAAGTAAAGTAAAAAAATCGTGATAATGATAATAGGAACTATAAATTTCCCCCATTTTTCTTTCTTTTTGATGCAAACAGTAAACTGTTGTTACCCATAGTTTTGCTTCTTAAAATTCTCTCATTTTCTGTGTTGTGATAGTTGCCAATTAAAGTATCAATTTGCTTTTGTATTTTGTACATTTACCTAGATAAATTTTTTTTTTTTTTTGCCATTTTTCCTCTTTAAATTGAATTTAACATAGACTTTGGTTTACATTATCTCCTCTAATAGTTACTGGCAGTTCCTGTGGAAAAATCTGTTAAACTATACAGAAGAGAAACTTGGAGTAATCCTTTTGAGCTGTCAGATAATTTCATCTCTCAGGTAGGTTTTATAGGTGACTGTTTCAGTATGCTGTAGGGAGTGTTCACTGTGTGCTGGATGTAAGTTGCAGTTCAGTGTTTTTGGAAAGGCAGTACTTCCACACTACTGTGCACATTCCATCTTCTGTCCCTTCTGTCTTTCTTCATTTGACCTATAATTGGACACTAGATAGGTCTTTGCTAGGTCCTCTGTGATTCCTTTGTGAGATTTGATAAACAAATCTTAATTTACAAGAAGCCACATTTAACTAGCATAGTGTTAGAATAAGTTATTCTGCACTTATCAGCACCTGGCCTTTATTGTTAAGTGAATTTCAAGAAAACTGGTGAACCTAGGCTCTTGAATTTTGGAGCAAGAAAAGTTATTGATCTGTTTTTTTTTTCTTTCATACACTCATATGTACATATTTTGCAGTAAAAGAAACAATCCCAACAGTTTACCTGTGGCTTGCTAAGGTTCTGTTTGCTAGTTTTCTTTTCTTGGCAGTGAGTGCAGAGTGAATTCCTTGTATATTCTCTAGGAGAGTTTAACATTGTCTAAATTGTGTTTTTAATGTTGTGCTAGAATGTTTTTCTCATGGTAACCAAAGTAGAACTAAAGAAAAGATAGTTGAATTTTATTGAAAAATTTGAAAATAAGCAAATTTTGTCATTTGTCTCAAATATAATTAGAATATTATATAATAAGGATTTGAAGTTTTGATTTTGGCAATAAAATGAATATTTGGTTTCAAATTCTATTAAATTGTTGTTTAACAGTGTTTCTCTTTATAGACCCTCAATGTGGTTACCTGGTCTCCCTGTGGGCAATACTTAGCTGCAGGCAGTATTAATGGCTTAATTGTAGTTTGGAATGTGGAAACCAAAGACTGTGTGGAAAGGTATGATTGAGTGTTCTTTTTATCTCTTTGCTCATTCCTGTGAGTGTTTTTTGGTTTGTTTATTTATTTATTATTGGAAAATCATATGTACAGAGAGGAGGAGACACAGAGAGGAAGATCTTTTGTCTGCTGATTCACTCCTCAAGTGGCTGCAGTGGCTGGAACTGAGCTGATCCAGAGCCAGGAACTTCTCCTGGATCTCCTACATGAGTGCAGGGTCCCAAGGCTTTGGGCCGTCCTGACTGCTTTCCCAGGCCACAAGTAGGGAGCTGGATGGGAAGCGGGGGTGCCAGGCTTATATCTGGTGTCCATATGGGATCCGGGCGCATGCAAGGCAAGGACTTAAGCCACTATGCTACTGTGCCTGACCTTCTGTTGGTTTTTTTTTTCTAATTAGGAAATAGTTCAAGTTTTTAAGTGTTAAGATAGGATACACAGTTATAGGTATTCAGAAGTCATTTAACCTTCTCTTGCTAAAATTGACTTAAAGAAATATACACTTTATTTTTCCTTGACATTATTTTGAAAACCTGCTTCTAATTTTTAGGGTGAAGCATGAGAAAGGATATGCAATTTGTGGCCTGGCTTGGCATCCTACTTGTGGTCGAATATCCTATACTGATGCCGAGGGAAATCTCGGGCTCCTCGAGAATGTTTGTGACACCAGTGGGAAGGCACCAGTCAGTAAGGTAACAAGTAATGTGGTCGAATTTTTTTTTTACTATATTTATTTTATTTTTTTTATGGCATTTACATAGTTGAGAAGGATGTATACTCATGTGGACCACTAACGAGGATGGGGAGTCTACGGCCGTACCACCATGAACGTGTCCGATCTCTTCTAACGAGGATAGGGAAGGTTGGGGAATGGGGGAAAGTGGATGAGACAATTATTTTCAATTTTTTTTTTCTTTCTGTATCTGGGGGTGGAGGGGAGGGAAGAGGAGAGGGCCACTGCTACAACCTAACCACATGGGTACCTGGAGATGGGAGACTGCCACTTGTCATCCCAGGATCCCCCTTGTGGAGCATGTTCCTTTGGTACTGCCTAAGTGGTTTTGATAATTGAGATGGTATTGATTTCGTTGTTCCAAGATTCCAAGGTTCATTGGTTGGTATAGTCTACCCTAGAGTCTCCACTTGTTCTGATACTGCTGTCAAAACTTGGCTGAAAGATCTGTCCAGTTTGTCCTGCTGTCCATGGTATTTGATGTCCTCCGCAGGCCCCAGTGAGCTGTTGTATCTCCCATGAGCACCTGGGCATGCTGGCCACTACACAAAAGTGGAATATTTTCTTCAAAGATTAGGATGACATCACGTGCTACCTTATTTTCTTGTAAAATGACAGTTCATGTTACTATTGGATATTTAATAGTAAATCTGTAGTAAAGATAACTGCTTAAACTTGTTCAACCTAATGTTTCCCAAATGCATTTTACTAAGATTTCTGCCGTCCCTTCTTAAAGTGCCCCCTGCCCCCCGATAATGTTTGTTCAAAGACTATGCTATGTGAATGCTACTTTAATATGCTGGTGTTTTGTTGATTGTTAGGCAAATGTCTTATAGCTAAAACTTTTAAAGTTTGACCTATAAGCTTTTTCTACTCCAAGATAGCTTTAGCTTTCAAAGCTGCCTATTTACTTCCTCTGCTTGGTCATGCACCTTACTGAACTGTTTCAATGCACTACCTTGTTTTAAACCTCCTACCTTGGTTTACTGTTTAGCTTACATGGCATATGTACCTATTTCAAGTCTTAGTTTAGGTTTTCAGAGAATTGCTGACTTAAGGTAAGGATTTGTTCTGCTCTTCCTGAAACTATTAAAACGACACCAAAGGAATTTTTTAAAATTTGGAAGATTATAGAACAGAGTTGAAGTAGTGACAGTAATTACATTGTAGTGGGTAGAAAATGAAAGTATGATAGGAAACTGCCTTCTCAAAAATTTGAGTTCTGACACTTCATGGGTGAGGTTGAGGTGCAGTTTCAGGTGCCTGACTATCTTCCCAAAGATACAGGTTTCCATGGCACTAGATGCTGCAGGGCTGACAGGAAGATAGCTGTAATGAGCAAGTGCCTTCTTTGAGTCTTGATGCAGTAGATGCACTTAGGCAGCTGCCTTGTGTGTCCTCACGGACATTCAGGCAAGGTGTTGGAGATGTGTTCTCTAGAAAAGGTAAAACAGAGAATGTTTGTGTGTTAGTGTTCAGCACTTGAAATGCTGGGTACAGTGGAGTGGTACTGGTAAGAGATGAATAGGGAATTCTGTGCTGAAAACACAGGTTCAGATTAATAGAGGGTCCAATTAGAATGTAGCTACTTGAGAATTGAAATTCCCAGCTTGCTAGTACTTGATGCCCAGAACATTTTCAGCCAGCCTTAGACTTTTCTCGACAGTTTCTTTGAGGAATGTACCCAAGAGAAAAGACCTGACGAGAGGGAAGTTTTTTAAAGAAAGGAAAGAAGAAAGTTGTGAGAGAAAGGAAAAGTGATTATTATATATTCCATTTGTGAAATGGATGAGATGAATTACATAAAAGTAACTAGCACAATACTGTAGTGTGTTATTGGCTGTTATTTTTTGTCCAGTCATAAATAACACAAGATTATAACAAATTAAATAACTATGCTGATTGAACCAAGATGGGAGGCTTGGTATAGACAGTGTACACTTACCTGGGGGTGTGATGCCTGTAAAAAAAACCTCCAACGTGGTTAAACAGAGCTGTTAAGTAGAATGAATGAAATTGAAAAGTAGTACAAATATGGAAGAAGCAGCTAGAGCTGAAAAGATTTACTTTGCAAAGAAATAATTTGACAGCTCTGCTGAGGACTATTTGCATTTTCCAAGTGAACCATTTAAAATTGTTCAGCACATATATATGCGTGAGTAACACTGATACAAGGTAAGTCAAGAAAAAGTAATTCAGTTAAAAGGTTACCTCGTGTGAAATCTTCAGACTTCTCTATCCTAAATTGACCACTTTCCTTTTTTTTATGACATTTATTTTTGTTGGAAAGGACAGTTTATGGAGAGGAGATACATAAATAAAGATCTCCCTTCCACTGGCTCACTCCCCAAGTGGCTACAATGGCCGGAGCTGAGCTGATCTGAAGCCAGGAGCCAGGAGCTTCCTCTAGGTCACCCACACGGGTTCTTGTTCCCAAGGACTTGGGCCATCTTTGACTAATTTGCCAGAGAGAAATGAGACAGAGTGGTCTACTGTTTGTTGGTTTAGTCTCCAAAATCTGTAACGGCCATAGGTGAGATGATTCAAAGCTGGGAGTTTCTCTGCCTCCCATGGGTATAGGGTCCCAAGCACTGGTCCATCCAATACTACTTTCCCAGGCTGTCAGCACAGAGCTGGAAGGGAAATGGAGCAGCTGGGACATGAACCAGGGCCCATAGGAAATGCCAGTGCTTGTAGGAGGATGTTTGGTAGGCTGTTCCACTACTCAGGCCTGACCACTTTTCCTTTTTGCTTTTACCATTTATTTTTCTGCTACAATACCTACTAATGTGTTATGGCCGTCACCACAGACAAAGCTCTTGTTTTTCAATAAGGGAATTACAAAGCAACTTTTGGTGATTGCACACATGGGCTCTTAGTACTAAATGAGGAATGACAAAGAATCCTCTTGTGATTACTTATGAATTATTCCAATTGTGTGTTTAAATACACAAATTCAAAAATTTTATCAAACATAATTTTCTAGAATACAATCATGTTTCCTGCCATTTAAAAAATTTGTGACATTGCCCTTTTTAATCTATTGATGTTCGTGTTAGAATTTATATCAAGGGCCTGGGCATTTAATATAGGACTAAATATCTATCTATTTGAAAGTCAGACATACAGCGAGGAGCAGAGAGAGAGAGAAAGATCTTCTTTGTGGCCCCACGTGGCCACAATGGCTGAAATTGTACCATCCCAAAGCCAGGAGCCAGGAGCTTCTCAAGGTCTCCCACGTGGGTGCAGGGTCCCAAGGCCTTGGGCCATCCTCTACTGCTTCCCCGGGCCACAAGCAGGGAGCTGAATGGGTAGCGGTATTCCTGGGACACGAACCGTCACCCATATGGGATCTCAGTGCTTGCAAGGCGAGGACTTTAGCCACTCGGCTACCACACTGGCCCCAGGACTAGATCTTAATATAGAAATACAAATACAGACTTCATAAATGTATATACTAATTGTTCCTGGCAGACTTGGTAGGTATACATTTTAATATTGCTTTGAATATTTGAATTTTTCAAAATAGCTTATTAATGTCTGTTTTATGTTAATTTATTCAAGGTATCTAATAGAGTGGAAAAGGATTACGATGACCTCTTCGATGGAGACGACTCGAGTATCGCTGGTGATTTCCTCAGTGACAATGCGGTCGAGGTCCCTTTTTCAAAGAGGACTGTAAACAATGATGAGGATGCTGATGACTTCTTGCTGACTTCAGGGCGTCTTCGACAGCGAAGCCACGTCTTGGAAGATGATGACAACTCAGTTGGTAGGAATGTCATAGTCTACCCTGTTGATCATTTTTTTCTTTTTTTATTAAATATGTTATTTAAACTATTTTTTAAATGCCTAAAATATTGTAAAAATACAGTTTCTGCTTTAGCAAGCTGGAAAAAGCAATTAAATTCCAAACAGGCAAAAAAGAAGGAAGTAATGAAGGACAGAATTCATTGAAATTAACAGCAGAAAAGCTATAGAAAAAGTGAAAAAGATGTTATCACCATAGAGCTCATAGACTGATACTACCTTTTACAGTAGGCAGTGACCACATGAGGGCATTGAGCACCTGAAATGTGGCTGTTCCAAAGAGAAATGCATCGTTAAGTATCAAATGCAACCAGATTTTGAAGACTGGATAAAATGAGAGTGTAAGATATGCTTTTACCTTTTCTATGTTGAGTATATGTTGAAATGCTAGTATTTTTAATGCAGTGTCTTAGATTATTCATTTTAATGTATCGATACAAGAAAATTTAAAATTACGTATGGAATTGGTATTTCTATAAAAGCACTCTATTGATATCAAAGAGATAACAGGAGAATATTGTGAACAACTTTTCCCCATAAATATGCCGACTTTGATAGACAAACTCTTTGAAAGGCACAAACTACCAGTTTAACTCCAGAAGAAATAGGTTTCTCAGTATTATTGTATTTATTAAAGAAATAAAAATGATGATTTAAAACCTCTAAAGTGCAAATTGTAACAATTTAAATGATAAAACAGCACATTTGAATATAATCAAATAGATTACCAGTGTGAAATGGCAAATTGGGCTGTATGCATTAAAATAAAACTCATAAGATTTGTGGAGCAGTGGTTCCCAAATAAAACATACTGGATTTATAGAACAGTGATTCCCGAATATTTTGGTCTCAGGATGCCTTTACACGTTAAAAATTTTTTGAGGACTCCTAAGAATAATCTTTTAGCAACTTATTATGCATTGTTATTTATCATATTAGAAGTTAAAACTCATCTGCTTCTGGATTAAGTTCTTTTTTTTTAAAGATTTATTTATTTATTTAAGATTTATTTATTTTTTAAAATATCAGATATACAGAGAGGAGGAGAGACAGAGAGGAAGATCTTCTGTCTGATGATTTACTCCCCAAGTGAGCCACAACAGCCGGTGCTGTGCCATTCTGAAGCCAGGAGCCAGGAGCTTCTTCCAGGTCTTCGAAGCGGGTGCAGGGTCCCAAGGCTTTGGGCCATCCTTGGCTGCTCTCCCAGGACACAAGCAGGGAGCTGGATGGGAAGTGGAGCAGCCAGGATTAGAACCGGCGCTCATATGAGATCCCGGCACATTCAAGGCGAGGACCTTAACCATTATGCTATCATGCCGGGCCCAAGATTTTTTAATTGTTATTGGAAAGTCAGATTTGCAGAAAGGAGAGACAGAGAAAGATTTTCCATCCACCTGTTCACTGTCTAAGTGGGTACAATGGCCGGAGCTGAAGAGATTGAAGCCAGGAGCCCGGAACTTCCTCCAGGTCTCCCACACGGGTGCAGGGTCCAAGGCTTTGGGTCATCTTTTGCTGCTTTGCCAGGCCACAGGCAGGAAGCTGGAAGAGAAGTGGAGCTGGAGTGAACCAGCAGATAAAAGTTCTTTGTTTTCTCCCCTTCTTTCCATAAATCTGACTTTCCAATTAAAAAAAAAAAAAATCTTTAGAAACAGGATTACTTAGTATAAAATGGTTAGAAATTTTCTGAGTTTTTTCATAGTATGTGTTTTCCATGAACTTTTTAGGATCCCTTATATGTATGGACTTCAAAACTTTTTGCACCAAGTTACTTTTAATTCTATTTTCCGTGATATGTTAGAAGTATACATCTCCAAGTGTTGTTTTTATTTGAAGAATGCGGAGAAAATTGACTTATACAAATTTGACTTTCTTCAAAAAGTTCAGGGGAAAATCTTGTTGTGAAAGAACTGCATGGATTTTGAAATTTCTTGTACAAAATGAACTTGTAAAAACATCTGTTTCTACTAATTTTTTGAATCTGTTTTTTCACCAATTTTTAAAATCTAGTTTGGAAAATGAGTGTGCTAAAAACCTGTCCAGTTAATCGTGGATATTCATTGATGCTGTGCCAAAATTCAGCAGACGATATTATTTCAAGATTGCTTGCCGTGTGTATTCTGAAAATTTTGATGAACTCTTTCAACTCCTCAACATTAAAATCTGATGGTCTAAGTGAGACTTCCAGTGGATTTGTTTTTGCTGTGTTTGATTTTGCTACATATGCGATACTAATTTGGAGATGTTTCCAAACCTATGTAATATTGACAAATTTCATTATCCAGTATAAATTATTAGTAGTATCACCAATATTTTTGTAAGTTTTTAAATTTTAGTAAGTTGTCAAGTTCGTGGTGGTCAATTCAAATGTTTAATATTCCCTTGAAAATTCAAATTTAATCAGCGACAGCAAATTGTGTCAGCTACTTTTCTTATCCAATGGGTTTACTTTATTCGCATGAAAATGTTTGCCAGATAACCAAGTCTATGTTCTGTAAGAGGCATTTGTTTTTCAAGTAAAAGAGGTGTTTTTGAAAAAAATTGGTTCAACTTTTAATTTGCAACTGGAGAACTAAACAAGTTGTTTATTTTTGTAAAGGTGACTATTCTATTTTATGCATTCCTCTTTAACATGAAGAACTTTTCTAGAAAATTAAATAACAAAGATTTAAAGAAAATTAGTATTTTCAGTATAAGCAAATGATGGTTAACAGCGAATGACTTCAGCAGTTTTACTGCCATTGTTGTATCAGCTCTGTCTCTTTTAACAACATACATTGAAAAAGGCAAATAGCATGCTGCTATTTTTAAGTACAAATAGGAAGAAGATTTTAGATTCCACAAAGCTTTCCCCCAGGTCATTAGCATTTATGATTCTCTTTATTATCCTTTGTATTATAGATCTAACAATGCTGAAAACTGGTCTGCTCAAAGAGGAGGCAGGTGATGAACCGGCTGGCAGCTTTCATAATCAGCCTGTGGTCTCATCTCAGCAGCCGCTTTATGAAGGGCCCATGCCCACTCCCCGGCAGAAGCCCTTCCAGTCAGCTTCTACCCCTGTGCATCTCACACACAGATTCATGGTAAGCCTTGGATTGACACGTTTAGTTTGTTTTTAAGATTTATTAATTTTTATTTGAAAGGCACAGCTACAGAGAGAAAGAGAAAAAAAGATCTTCCATCTGCTGGTTTATTCCTCAAATGGCCACAATGGTTAGAGCTGGGGCAGACGGAAGCCAGGAGCCAAGATCTTCCTGGTGTCCAGTTGCAAGGGCCCACACGTTGGAGCCATCTTCCATCGCTTTTTCAGACATATTAGCAAGGAATGGAATCAGAAATGGAGCAGGTGGGACTTGAACTTTTACCCGTATGGGATGTTGGCACTATAGGGGCAGCTTAACCCACTACTCCACAGCACAGGCGCCAATATGCTTCTGAGTGGATTTTGAATATACTTTTTTTTTAAGATTTATTTTTATTGGAAAGCTGGATATACAGAGAGGAGGAGAGACAGAGAGGAAGATATTCCGTCCGATGATTCACTCCCCAAGTGGCCGCAATGGCTGGAGCTGAGCCAATCCGAAGCCAGGAGCCAGGAGCTTCTTCCAGGTCTCCCAAGCGGGTGCAGGGTCCCAAAGCATTGGGCCGTCCTCTACTGCTTTCCCAGGCCACAGGCAGGGAGCTGGATGGGAAGCAGGGCCACCGGGATTGGAACCGGCACCCATATGGGATCCCGGTGCATTCAAGGCGAGGACTTTAACTGCTACACTATCATGCCGGGTCCTGAATGTACTTGTTTAGCTTTTTACCTTAAGGTTGAGAGCTTAAAAACTTCAGTATTTCTGCTTACTTGTTGTGTGAGATTTTCTAGTATAAGGGCTTTCTTTGCTTGTTTACTTTTGAAAGATACAGGCCTTGCAGGACTTTTTATGTAATTATCAAGGGTAATATTTCAGAAAATAAGACTTTTTATTGCCATCAGTTGTGTTAATAGTTCCTAGTTTTTTGTTAGTGTCAATTTTTTGTGAATTAGTCTTTGTTTTGATATTACTGCTACTTGAGGCTATTTAGTTATAGGAGATATGGTAGCTTTCATAACCAAAACTTGATATAGACTGAATTATTCATGAATTTTTGCAAATTTAGTGTATTGATTTTAGGGTCTTTGGTTCTTTGGAGGCTTGTATTTGATCTTGTGTATTTGTAGGTGTGGAACTCCATTGGAATTATTCGCTGTTATAATGATGAAGAAGATAATGCCATAGATGTGGAATTCCATGATACTTCCATACACCATGCAACACACTTGTCAAACACTCTGAATTATACACTAGCAGATCTTTCCCACGAAGCTATTTTGTTGGCCTGTGAAAGCACTGATGAACTACCAAGGTAAATTGCAGACTATTGGAAATAATTTGGCACTCTCTGAAATTTTTTTTTTTATTAATTACATTGCATTATGTGACACAGTTTTATAGGTACTGGGATTCCCCCCACCCCTCCCCAGACCCTCCTCCCATGGTGGGTTCCTCCACCTTGTTGCATTACCACAGTTCAAGTTCACATGAGATTCTTTCATTGCAAGCATATACCAAGCATAGAGTCCTAGCAAGGTAAATTGAAGACTATTGGGAATAATTTGGCACTCTTAAACTGCTAGAAATAACTTGGAATTAAAGGTAAAAGTTAACAAAACAAAATTACTTCTTTTTTTTTTTTTTTTTAAGATTTATTCATTTTATTACAGCCAGATATACACAGAGGAGGAAAGACAGAGAGGAAGATCTTCCGTCCGATGATTCACTCCCCAAGTGAGCCGCAACGGGCCGGTGCGCGCCGATCCGAAGCCAGGAACCTGGAACCTCTTCCAGGTCTCCCACGCGGGTGCAGGGTCCCAATGCATTGGGGCGTCCTCGACTGCCCTCCCGGGCCACAAGCAGGGAGCTGGATGGGAAGTGGAGCTGCCGGGATTAGAACCGGCGCCCATATGGGATCCCAGGGCGTTCAAGGCGAGGACTTTAGCCGCTAGGCCACGCCACCGGGCCCCAAAATTACTTCTTTTGCGGTTTGAAATTTCGTAACGGCAGGTTTGGTATGAACACCAGCACACTCATAATACTTGAGAAAAGATGCCTGTTTTGATGTAATTATCCTCTTAATGCAATTTCCAACTTTATCTCAAAATACGTGACATAGTTTCTAATGCAAGGCAGATGGAACTTTTGTTTTATATTGTCAATGTGTATTATTGTTACGAGAGGAATACACATTCATGGATAGGGCTGTAGATGGGCAGCATGGAATTATTAGAAAATGAAAATTTCTCACAATTTCTAGAATCAGGGGTTACTACTATTAACAATCTGTGTATTTTTCTAGATTATTCTCTGTATAAAATCTACTTGTTTAAATTAAAGCTTAAGGACCAGCATTGTGATGCGGAGGATTAAGCTGCTGTTTGCCGTGCTGGTCTCCAATGTCAGAGTCCTGGCCTGCTGGAGTGCACCCTCGGATGCAGTGGGGGATGGCCTGAGTGCTTGGGCTCTGCTACCCCTCTGGGTTCTAGGGTTCGAGGAGTTCTAGGCTTCTGCCTTCAGCCTGAAAGGTATCAGAGGAGTAGACCAGCAGGTGGAAAATTTCTGTCTCTGAAAGGCTTAATTGTAAAGGTGACTGTACTCCTGGAAATCTGGAATCTACAAAGAGACACCTGCGTCCTATTATGAGCAAAGCTCTTTTTTCCTGAAAGACCAGAAGGCAGGCAGGAGACAGGGATAACCTTGGAGTTTTTGGATTTTCGGGAAAGACAGCTTCCTTTGAGGCATTTTTATTACTGTCTGCATTGAAGTGATATGATCAGGACCCCCAAGCCTATCGTTGTAAATTCCTATCACATGCTTTCAGTTTTGTGTCAGTATTAGCCCCTAATCATGTACTTGCTCACTGTCACGTAGCTTTTGATTCTCTTACTACAAAAACCCCATGATTATTTCGTTCAGGGCACTTCTTGCTTAGGGCAAGAGGTTGACCCTTGGACTAGATATTAAAATCATCTCACCTTGGAGTCTCGCTCGGGTTCATTGAACCCCAGTACTGTCCCAACTCTGTCATTCCTTCTCTCTCATTTCCATCTTCTCGTCCTTTCACTGTTACCTCCGTCTTCTAGGTAAATGAATGTATGTATTGAAAAAATTTTTAAAATACCTTATTGAAGTATCATTTATATGCTGTAAAATACACTCATTTTAGATGTATATTTTTACGCCTTGACAAACGTGGATGTATCCAGGTAGCTACTCTCATAATCAAAATACAGATTTTTTTTTTTAAAGATTTATTCATTTTATTACAGCCAGATATACACAGAGGAGGAGAGACAGAGAGGAAGATCTTCTGTCCGATGATTCACTCCCCAAGTGAGCTGCAACGGGCCGATGCGCGCCGATCCGATGCTGGGAACCTGGAACCTCTTCCAGGTCTCCCACGTGGGTGCAGGGTCCCAAAGCATTGGGCCGTCCTCGACTGCTTTCCCAGGCCACAAGCAGAGAGCTGGATGGGAAGTGGAGCTGTCGGGATTAGAACCGGCGCCCATATGGGATTCCGGGGCTTTCAAGCCGAGAACCTCAGCCCCTAGGCCATGCCGCTGGGCCCAGAATCTGCATTTTTAACAAGAGCCTCAGGGCCTGGCATAGCCTAGTGGCTAAAATCCTCCCTTGCTTGCACCAGGATCCCGTGTGGGCACTGGTTATAATCCTGCCAGCTCCCTGCTTGTGGCCTGGGAAGACAGTTGAGGATGGCCCATTGCCTTGGATTCCTGCACCCACGTGGCAGACCCCGAGGAAGCTCCAGGTTCCTTGCTTCAGATTGGCTCAGCTCCAACTGTTGCGATCACTTGGGGAGTGAATCGTCGGACAAAAGATCTTCCTCTCTGTCTCCTGTTTGTATATCTGCCTTTCCAAAAATATAAATAAACCTAAAAAAAAAAAGACCCTGAGGTGATTTAGTGTATATTTTAGTCATAATAGAACATTCTAACATCTTAATTCATCTCCTAATTTATACATTATAAAAATCAATTCAGTACTCCATTCTTTATTGAATTAAATCAATGTATAAATTGATGTTCACTCCCAGTACCTTTTACTTTGGAATATTTTGTATAATTAGAACATTTATTTGCATGTACAATTTTGGTTTTGGATATGCTGTGTTTTAAATGACACATTAAATTTACTGATTAGAAAATCATTACTGCCTGTTGACTTGCGGTATGTACATTCTGAAGCTTAGAATTGTGTTTAATAATAACATACATGCATGTACAACGAAAAAAAGGTGGAAAACATCTTTTTTAAGCCATGATGGTAATATGTGTAGTATTTTTTTGTTTTGTTTTTTCATATTAACATTTTAAAAGGTTTACGTATTTATTTGAAAGACATAGTGACAGAGAATAGGAAAGATAAAGATCTTTGCTGATACACATTGTACCCAGATGGCTACAATGGCTGGGGCCAGGCCAAGTCGAAGCTGGGAGCAGAGATTTCTTCCAGGTCTCCCAAATGGGGCACAGGCTGCCCTAAACACTTGGAGCATCTTCCACTGTTTTCTGAGGCACATTAAAGAAATCTGAATTAGAAGTGCAGTAGTTGGGACTCGAACTGGCATCCATAAGGAATGCTGGCATTGCAGGTGGTAGCTTTACCCATTTTTTTGGTACTAGTTGTGCATAATAGAATAATAAGCTGCTTGGTATGTCATTAGATATGATGATCATATATGTGTATAAAAATGTCACATGTGAAAGCTTGATTTTTTTTTTTCTATCTGATTTTAATTTTTAGCAAGCTTCACTGTCTGCACTTTAGTTCTTGGGATTCAAGCAAAGAGTGGATAGTGGACATGCCTCAGAATGAGGACATTGAAGCCATATGTCTCGGTCAGGGGTGGGTGGCCGCTGCCACGAGTGCCTTGCTCCTTCGTTTGTTCACTATTGGTGGCGTTCAGAAAGAGATCTTCAGCCTTCCTGGGCCAGTGGTGTCAATGGCAGGACACGGAGAACAGCTTTTCATTGTTTACCACAGAGGTAAAATTTTTTCCCAGTCATAACCTGAAGTAAAAGTAATATAACTTGAACCTTTTTTTTTAAAAAAATCATTTGTATAGTATTTATAACTGTATGATATTTGAGTGTAGTTTTGTTATATTTACCAACACAATGAAAATGAAAGCATTTTACTTATAGCAGAAGTATGTTGAGAATAGGTAGAATTTGGTTGATTAGTTCCATATCTAAATCTTATCTCTTGGTAAGCAAAGAGTTTTCAGGGTTTTCGTACTTCCAAAATAAACCAACTTCTAGGGAAGAGGGACCAAACCAACAGTGAAAAAACTGAAAAAGCTGCTCTCCAATTTTCCTCCTCTGCCTTCAGTCCCAACGACTGTGCTGAGACTGGCTGTATCACAGTTGCTGTTGGGCTCTTGATGCTGTTTTTGATGATTCTGTCAGAAACACTTCTCTTGGATTCTGAAACAGCAGCCTGCTGATTTTTTTCTCTTCCAGGCAGTTCCTGTCTGCCTCTTGCTGATCTGACTGGGGCATGGCCTCACTGTCATCTGCCAAGGCTCGGGGCCTTCAGTCTTTAGGCTGCCTAGCCACAGTGAGAAATAGCTGTTTCTTTACTCCTCTCTGCCTGTCTGCAAATGTGACTGAATTCAGTTTCCTGAACACCATCTATTCTTTATTTCATCGTTCTTTAATGCTAATTGCAACTCTAAATTGATCTGCATGGTTCGTATGTTAAACCACAAACTACTCTGCAGAATTTTATCAAGGCTCGTAGCTTGCAGAAACCTCTGTGCCTGTGACTTCTAGTTGGTATCATTGGGCCTGACTGCTTCTGTGGCTCTAGGCTCATATAGGTCCAGAAGTTTCTCTGAGAGCTCTGAAAAACGTATCAGTCTTCACTTGACCGTTCCATGACTGCTCCCCTTCCACTGCAGTGTTCTCTTCCCTCATGGCTGCATGACTGATTCCAGCTTGCAGTTGCTAGCTCAGTGTAAATTTTACATTTTCAAGGAAAGGAACTTGGCCTGCAAGTGCAGAGGCCCACACAGTACCTGTTTCAGAGTCTCAGCTCTGTGCCTGATTTTTTCTTTCTGCCGATGGAGATCCTGAGTAGCAACAGGTGATGGCTTGAGTAGGTGAGTCCTTGCCACCGACCCGGGAGACCCGAATTAAGCTTCTGGCTCCTGATCTGTCCTTGAGTCTAGTCTGAGCCATTTGTAGATGAAATAACTGGATGGGAGCTTTCTATAGATCTCTCAAGAAATAGTTAAAAATTAAAAAAAAAGATTTTATTTATTTTTAATGCAGATATACAGAGAGGAGGAGAGACAGAGGGGAACATCTTATGTCCGATATTTCACTCCTCAATTGGCCGCGATTGCTGGAGCTGGGCCTATCTGAAGCCAGGAACGCGAAACCTCTTCTGGGTCTCCCATGAGTGCAGGGTCCCAAGGCTTTGGGCCATACTCAACTGCTTTTCCAGGCCACAAGCAGGGAGCCAGATGGGAAGCAGGGCTGCCAGGATTAGAACTGGCACCCGTATGGGATCCTGGCTAGGACTTTAGCTGCTAGGCTATCGCGCCAGGCCCAGAAATAATAAAAAATTAAAGATAAAAAATAAAAGCTTTAAAAAAATTTTCTCAGAGAATGTACCTCTGACTATCCAATTAAAGTTTACTGCTTGATGTGCTTTCTGTATCATATTAAAATTTTTTTAAATGTTTATTTTCATCTTTTTTTTTTTTTTAGATTTATTTATTTTATTACAAAGTCAGATATACAGAGAGGAGGAGAGACAGAGAGGAAGATCTTCCATCTGATGATTCACTCCCCAAGTGAGCCACAACGGGCCGGTGCGCGCCAATCCAAAGCCGGGAACCTGGAACCTCTTCTGGGTCTCCTACGTGGGTGCAGGGTCCCAAAGCTTTGGGCCGTCCTCGACTGCCTTCCCAGACCACAAGCAGGGAGCTGGATGGGAAGTAGAGCTGCCGGGATTAGAACCGGCACCCATATGGGATTCCGGGGCGTTCAAGGCAAGGACTATAGCCGCTAGGCCATGCTGCCGGGCCCTATTTTCATCTTTTTCAAAGGTGGAGTAACAGAAAGAAATCTGTTGGATTACTCCCCAAATACCTGCCACAGCAAGGCCTGGGCCAGGCCAAATCAGAGAGCCAGGAACTCCATCTCGGTCTCCCTTGTGGACCAAACACAGGAGCCTTCAAGTGAGCAAGCCCTCCAGGGTTGGCCCAATACGGGCTTCCCAAGGAGTGCCTTGACACGCTGTGCCATAGTGCCTGATCATAGTTAATATTTTATTGCATTCTTTTGTTTTTGAATTTCTTTGTCTTGTCCTGAAATTGAATGTATACTGTGCCTCGGCTTAGCTCCAGTGCCTAGCACAGAGTAAACTCTTTGTGAATATTTCCTGAATGAATGAATGATCATTTATAACCACTTAATAATTTTTTGAATAGCCTGTATAAATTTTTAGCTTGTTTCTTCTTTTTAAGATTTATCTATTTTTACTGGAAAGGTGGTTTTACAGAGAAGAAGGTCTTTTATCTGCTGGCTCATTCTGCAGGTGGCCGCAATGGCTGGAGTGGAGCCGATCCAAAACTAGGAGCCAGGAGCTTCTTCTCTGTCCCACTGGGGATGCAGGGTCCTAAGGCCTCAGGCCATCTTTACTGCTTTCCCAGGCCACAAGCAGGGAGCTGGATAGGGAGCAGAGCCACCAGGACACTAACCAGCACCCATATGGGACCCCAGTGCCTGCAGTGTGAGGATTTAGCCACTTTGCAATCGTGCCAGGCCAGTATTAACTTGTTTCTAGTACCTGAATTATCCCTCAAGTGGTTTGCCTGTAACAAGTAACATGAGTTAGTCTCAGAATTTATCATAAAATCAATTTCTGGAAAATAGACTGTGTTATAGAATAATCTTTGATGAGTGATGTATATTTACATTTTCTCCCTAGGTACAGGATTTGATGGGGATCAGTGTCTTGGAGTTCAGCTGCTGGAGCTGGGGAAAAAGAAGAAGCAAATTCTGCATGGAGACCCTCTTCCTCTTACAAGGAAATCTTACCTTGCATGGGTTGGGTTTTCAGCTGAAGGCAAGACAAATCCGTTTATACCAATGAAATTTTCCAATAAGAAATTGTTGTGTTGTTTTATCTGTAATTAACTTAAAGATGAATTATCTTATACTTAATTTTTAAAATTTCAGTACATAAACAATACTGGAGAAAAATCGCTATTGTTAAGCAAGCTGTTGTTTAACATCTGAGAATACTTCTCGAGAATTTGTTAGATAGCAAGGATATATAAATCAGTGGTAATGTTGTGTCTTTTCCAGCAGATTCTATACAAAATATTAGGAATTTCCTAATTTGTGCTGTCCACTAGAGTAACTAATACCACATATGGCTACTGAGTGCTTGAAATGCAGCTATTCTGAATTGAGATGTGCTCCAAGCAGAGAATACTCTGAGTTTTGAAGATTTGGTAACAACAAATATGTAAAAGGTCTCTATTATTGATAATGTATGAATAATATTTTCAATAGTGTGGATTTAAAATATTCAAAATAAGTTTAAAAATATTTATTTATTTAAAAGGCAGAATAGCAGAGACAGAGTTCTTCTATCTGCTTTCCATTCCCTTAATGTATAACAGGCAGGACTGGGCCAGACCCAAGCTAGGAGCTGGAAAGTCCCATCTTGTCCTTCCTTGTGAGAGGCAGAGATTAAGGACTTGGGATGTCATCTGCTGCTTTCCCAGGAACGTTAGCAGGAAGAGAAAAAATGGAACAACTAGGGCCTGATGTGGTGGCCTAGTGGCTAAAGTCCTCACCTTGCACATGCTGGGATCCCATATGGGTGCCAGTTCTAATCCCAGCAGCCCTGCTTCCCATCCAGCTCCCTACTTGTGGCCTGGGAAGGCAGTCAGGATGGCCCAAAGCCTTGGGACCCTGCACTTGTGTGGGAGACCTGAAGAACTCCAGGCTCCTGGCTTTGGATCAGCACAGCTCTGGCTGTTGCGGTCACTTGGGGAGTGAATCATCAGACGGAAGATCTTTCTCTCTGTCTCTCCTCCATTCTATGTATGTCTGACTTTTTAAAATAAATCTTAAAAAAAAAAAAAAAAAGAAAATGGAACAACTAGAACTTGACCTGGCTCTTGCATGTGGGCTGCTGACCTAGTAAACCGTGGCTTAATTTCCTGCACCATCATTCTGACCCTCTACCCCCCACCTTGTTCTGGAAATAGGAATTTAAAAATAAATTTGTAACTCATGTTGTTCTTTGACAGTGTTGTTACAGATCCTTTCTTAGTGGCTTATGACAGATTTTTTTTTTTAGATTTATTTATTTTTAATGGAAAAGCATATATACAGAGAGAAGGAGAGACAGAAAAATCTTCCATCTGCTGGATCACTCCCCAAGTAGCCTTAACGACTGGAGCCAAGCTGATCTGAAGCCAGGAGCTTCTTCCAGGACTCTCACATGGGTACAAGTTCCAAGGCTTTGGGCCATCCTCGGCTGCTTTCCCAGGTCACAGGCAGGGAGCTGGAAGGGAAGTGGAGCAACCAAGATAGAAACTCACACCACAACCATATGGGATCCTGGCGCATGCAAGGTGAGGACTTTAGCCGCTAGGCTACAGATGTTTTGAAGGACACTGAGCAGTACTTTATTGTAAATCCCTGTCTCTAATATTTCTGTTATTAGAACTTTCTGGCCATTATTTATATCATTGTAAACTGCTGTTTGTTTTTTAAAATACCAGTCATTTCTGGGGCGGGCACTCTGGCTCAGTGGATTAAACCACTGTTTGGGATGCCTGAATGCTATGTCAAAGTGCCTGAAATCCAGTTCTGCCTTGATCCAACTCACTACTGATGTTCACTGTGGGAGCCGTGAGGTGGCAGTTCCAGTCCTTGGTCCTTGTGTCGCTGCCTCCCAGGTGGGAGACCCAGATGGAGCTTCAAGCTCCTGCTTGGCCTTCTTCATCCCTTGCTATTGTAGCCTTGGAGACAGCGAACTAGTGGATGCAGGAGTTTCTCTGTGTGTTGCTCTATACTTCGAATAAGCAGGGAAAAAATTGTTTCTGCATGTTTTCTATTGATGTTTTGGTAGTCATTTGAGTTTTTTTCAAAGATTTATTTATTTTTATTGAAAAGTCAGATATATAGAGAGGAGGAGAGACAGAGAGGAAGATCTTTCATCTGCTGATTCACTGCCCAAGTGGCCACAGTGGTTGGAGCTGAGCTAATCCGAACCTGGAGCCAGGAACTCTTCTGGGTCTCCCATGCGGATGCAGGGTCCCAAGGCTTTGGGCATCCTTAACTGCTTTCCCAGGCCACAGGCAGAGAGCTGGATGGGAAGTGGAGCTGCCGGGTTTAGAACCGGCGCGCATATGGGATCCCTGGGCTTTCAAGGCGAGGACTTCAGCCACTAGGCCACGCTGCCGGGCCCTAAGATTTATTTATTTTTGTTGCAAAGTTAGTTATACAGAGTGGAGGAGAGGCAGAGAGGAAGATTTTCTGTCCATTGATTCCCTCCCCAAGCGGCTGCAACAGCTGGAGCTGAGCCAGTCTGAAGCTGGGAGCCTGGAGACTCTTCAAGATCTCCACATGTGGGTGCAGGATCCCAAGGCTTTGGGCTCTCCTTAACTGCTTTCCCAGGCCACAAGTAGGGAGTTGGATGTATAGTGGAGCAGCCAGCATATGAACTTGCGCCCATATGGGATCCTTGCAGCATGCTGGGTTCATGTGGACATCTTTACTTTAAAGCTAAACACTCACCTGGTTAATGCTTTAATACTATGTATATCAATAGCTTTCATTTGCATAATTTAATTTTCTCTCTAAGAACCAGTCAGACTCATGTTCTAGAAATTGGTGCTTGCAGTGTGATAATGTATAACAGTGATTATGTAATTTGCCACTTTTTTCCTGAGATGGGAAAGAATAATGTTTACCTGATTCCTGTATATAATTGCTTAATTCGTGCTTGGGTTACAGAGTAGTGACAGGTACTAAAAAGAGAGTTTGAAACAAGAGCATCAAAGGCGTATTTCTTTATGTCACCACTTCATGTTGGGTGCTGATCATTTTTCTAAGTGTTAACTGGGTGCCTTCAGATTCTTTTTTGTTTTTTTAAATCAAAGTGACTTAAGGATTATTCTTGTTACAGTCCAGCAGATGGCATACTTTCACTGAAACTCAGGTTTTTCTCTTTATTTGTACCAGTTTCAATCATATTAGATACAATTTTTCTTTCTTAGGTCCTATTCTGTGTGATTAATGAAATGTTAAGAGAAATAATCTTATATTATTTACCTTTTGCTTTTGAAATGAATGCTGACAGACATTTCCAAGGGCTTCCTTTTTATGTTGGTGTCTAGGTACTCCGTGTTACGTGGACTCAGAAGGCTGTGTTCGAATGCTTAACAGAGGCCTCGCTGACACGTGGACTCCCGTATGTAACACCAGAGAGCACTGCAAAGGAAAATCTGATCACTATTGGGTAGTTGGCATCCATGAAAATCCCCAGCAGCTGAGGTGAGCACTCACAAATGTGTAAGGTTGATTGGGTTTTTTTATTTTTGTTGTTTTTAATATTTATTTAATTTTATTGATAAGGCAGATTTGTAGAGAGAAGGAGAGAGAGTAAGGAAGATCTTGCATTTGCTGGTTCATTCCGCAGCTGGCTGTAGTGGCCGGAGCTGAGGTAACCTGAGTCAGGAGGCGGGAGCTTCCTCTGCATCTCTTATTTTGGACTGTTCTGCACCACTTTCCCAGGCCACAAGCAACAAGCTGGAGAGAAGTGGAACAGCTGGGACACAAACCAGTGCCCATTTGGGAACTGGTGCTTGCAAGGCAAGGGTTTAGCTGCTGAGCCATCATACTGGGCCCAAGTTCATTGGTTTTAAAATGTGCTTTGAAATCTCTGTATGAGGCTTTTGAGTGTATTTGTCTTTCATTTACTCTGTTTACTAGCTTTACATCGTCACTAAATTGTAAGTGTATATATACTCACTTTGAACTTCAAGGTTTTGAACAAAATTGAAATTGAGTTCATTGGAGTGACTTTTGCTTCATTTGAGACAGAGAGCAGATATTCAGGCTTAACATGGTGTCCCATCGTTTGTGACAGTCTTATTTTCAGCTTTAACTTAGAATTAAAGGTGATAATTTTGCCGATTTTTCTTTTGAGAGTTTTTGTTTAGTTGTCACAACAGAGCAGAGAACAAGTAGAAAGTTAATAGTTGACTATAAGTGTAAACTTCACAGTCCATTTGGTTGCAATGTAGTTGTTGGTAGATTTTCCTCTTTTTTGATATGTGATATTTTCTTTTTTTAAAATTTATTTATTTTTATTGGAAAGTCAGCTATACAGAGAGGAGGATAAACAGAGAGGAAGATCTTCCATCCGATGGTTCACTCCCCAAGTGACCCCAACGGTTGGTCGGTAATGTGCCGATCTGAAGCCAGGAGCCAGGAGCTCTTCCGGGTCTCCCACGCGGGTGCAGGGTACCAAGGCTTTGGGCTGTCCTCGACTGCTTTCCCAGGCCACAAGCAGGGAGCTGGATGCGAAGCGGGGCCGCCAGGATTAGAACCAGTGCCCATATGGGATCCCGGTGCATGCAAGACGAGGACTTAAACCACTACGCTATTGCGCGGGGCCCAATATGTGATGTTTTCTTGATGTAAAACAGTGGTGGGAGAACTTTGTCAAAGGCTATTTGGTTATTTTTAAAATTCATGAGCAATACAAAATTATCGCCATAAACATCAGTCTACTAGAGATTTCTTGAATTCCAGGTCCCACCTGTGATTACCTTGGCAGGACCAGACCAGATGATTTCCTGGGCCTTATATGGCTTGTGGGCTAGCTGTCCTGTCCGTCCTTCCATGCCTTCGTCCCTCCCACTCAATCCCTGAATGACATGGACTAGACATGAATAAAGAGGAGTCCTCTGCTTTCCCAGGGTGAACTCTGGAGAATCAGAAAACAGAAGCAAGCTAATAGAATATTGCTTGGGGTAAATTCTGCTTTTTACTTTGACCAGATCCCCAATGCACAATAACAGAAGGATACTTTCCAGGTCAGTTGGTCATGCAAAATTTTGTTTAAGATTTATTTATTTGACAGGCAGAGTTCACCTGCTGGTTTGCTCCCCAAATGGCTGCTTTGGCCAGAACTGGGCCAGGAGCCAGGATGTTTCCTGCATGGATGCAGTTAGACCATCAGCTACTGCTTTCCCAGACATACTAGCAGGGAGCTGGATTGGAAGTGAAGTAGCCAAGACTCAAACCACCCCTTAAATGGGATGCTGGCATCACAGGTGATAGTTTTCCCGCCACACCACAATGCCAGCCCTCAGAAAACTTTTTTTTTTTTTCTTTTTGTATATTTCTTTTATTGAAAAGGTAGATTTATAGAGAGAAATAGAGTCAGAGAGAAAGCTCTTCCATCTACTGGTTCACTCCTCAAGTGGATGCAATGACTGAAGCTGAGCCAATCCATAGGCAGGAGCTGGGAGCCAGGAGCTTCTTCCAGGTCTCCCACTTGGGTGCAGGGTCCCAAGGCTTTGGGGCTGTCTTCTGCTGCTTTCCCAGGCTGTAAGTGGGGAGCTGGACAGGAAATGGAGCAGCCGGGACATGAACCGACTCCCATGTGGAATGCTGGCATTTGCAGGTGGAATATTACCTAGTTAAGCCATCACACTGGCCCGAAGAAAACTTTTCTTTTTTTAAAAAAATGTATTTTGTTTTTTATTGGAAAGACAGATTTACAGAGAGAAGGGGAGACAGAGGAAAATCTTTGTGCTGGTTCACTCCCCAGGTGGTTACAACGGCCAGAGCTGAGCTGATCCAAAGCCAGGAGCCAGGAGCTTCTTCTGGGCCTTCCACGCAGGTTCAGGACCCAAGGTTTTAGGCCATCCTGTACTGCTTTCCCAGGCCACAAGCAGGCAGCTGGGTGGGAAGTGGAGCCCCCAGGTTACGAACCAGTGCTCATATGGGATCCCGGCAGATGCACAACAAGGATTTAACCACTAGGCTATCACATTGGGCCCCAGAAAACTTTAATACATGTAACATTTAACATGAGACTTGAAGGTTGGAGAGTCTGTACTGGAGAAAGGGAGTGAAAAGTTGTCCATGCAGAGTAAACAGCACATACAAAAGTCCCGGGGTCAGAGAGAACTCAGGGATATACACATAGCTAGAGTACAAAAAGCAGTGGAGGACAATGGTCATAAAGCCCAAGATAATATCATGACGTCAGATACAGGCTGCCTGTATTAATTCTGGCAGAGAAGTTTGGATGTTGTTTGAAGTATATCAAGAAGCAATTCAAGTTTTTTATACAGAGGAATGATATAATCTGATTTATTATAAGAAAAATGTGTGTAAAGTGTACTATATGGACTACTAATGAGGTAGGGAAATCAGTTTTGAACTTGGAGATTTATCTTCTCTGGAGATACTTAGAAATGTGGGGTCTTGTGTTAGTATTGCAGTGACCAGTGGCCACTCTGGGAGTTTACATAGTTGGGGTCAAGGTGGTTGGACTTCCTGTTGACGGTGGTCCTGCTCAGCTACAGGCTGTGTTTCCCATGTGCTGTGTGCTTCCCTGAGAGCCGCTGAGCAGACCATCGCGGTCAGCTCCCTGAGCTCTGACTCTGGCTTAGCAGGGCTGTGGGGAGTCAACAGATGTTCGATACAAACAGTAGGCTTGCTCAGGGATTAGGAATTGAAAGCAGAAACAGGAGTTGATTAGAATACCCTGTTCCTAGTTTCACCAACTATATGGATTGTTGTACCACTTTACAGAAGAAGATTGGAAGGAATTTTTTCCTGGTGTCAAAGTTTAAAGTTCCTGAGAAATTTCCGAATGGAGGAACCAAAAATATTTTGGCTAATAAGATTGGAATCAGAGAAATTTTGACTGGAGAAAATGAATTTGGAAGTTACCAGAATAGAAAATATTTCATAATAATAAGTGAATCTTCTTATAGAACAGAAAAGGAAAAACACCTTAAAATGCCACTCTAAGAAATGTAAGCATAAGGCAGCCAGATATTAGAGAAGGGTCTTTTGAATTAGAAGAATGATAAAATAAGTAAATTATTTTTAAAAGATTTATATTATTTTCATTGGAAACTCAGATATACAGAAGGGAGGAGACACAAAGAGGAAGATCTTCAGTCTGCTGATTCACTCCCCAGGTGGCCGCAGTGGCCAGAGCTGAGCTGATCTGAAACCAGGAGCCAGGAGTCTCTTGCGAGTCTCCCATGAAGGTATAGGGTCCCAAGACTTTGAGCCGTCCTGGACTGCTTTCCCAGGCCACAAGCAAGGAGCTGGGTGGGAACGTGGGGCTGCTGGGATTGGAAATGGGAATGGGATCCCAGTGCATGTAAGATGAAGACTTCAGCTGCTAGGCTACTGCGCCGGGCCCTAAACTAAGTAAATTAAAAAAAAAAAAACATTATTTGGGTCCCAGTGTTATGACTTAGTGACTCAATCCTCACCTTTCACATCCTGGAATATCATATGGGCCCTGATTTGTGTTCTGTATGCTCCACCTTCAGTTTAGCTCCTTACTCCTAGCCTGGGAAAGCAGTGGAGGATGTGCCAAAGCCTTGGGACTCTGCACCCATGTGGGAGACCCAGAGGAAGCTCCTGACTCCTAGTTTCGGATAGGCGCAGCTCCAGCTATTGCAGCCACTTGGAGAGTGAATCAGTGGATGATAGATCTTTTCTGCGTAAAATCTGCCTTTCCAATAAAAAATAAATAAATGTTAAAAAATTACTTGAAGCTGTTTATGTCACAAACTGTAAGTTGAACAATGTCAAGAAAGAGACAGTATTCACTAAGGGAAATACAAATGGCGAGATAATGGAGAGATAATATATGGAGAGATAATTAGGATCATTGATTGTAAATATAAGTCAACGAAAAATAATTTTCTTCAATTGAAAGAAATTGAGAGCCAGAAAGAACGAGCAAGTTCCCATCCATTGGTTCATTTCTGAAATGCCCACAAGGGCCAGGCCAGGGCCAAAGCTGGAACTGGAAATTCCACCCAAGTCTTCTGAGTGGGTGACAGGAACCCCAGATACCTAAGCTGTCACCATTGCCTCCCAGAGTGCGCCTTATCAGGAAATTGGAATCAGGAAGGAGAGCTGGGAATTTAACACAGGTGCTGTAGTGTGAGATATGGGCATCATAATTACTAGGCTGAATTCTTGCCCCACAATTTTCTGTTTATTTATTCATTTTTACTTGAGAGTCAGAATTACAGAGAAAAAGGTCTTCCATGCACTTGCTTACTCCCCAGATGACCACCGTGACCAGAGCTGGGCATGTCTAGAGCTGTGAGCCAGGAGCTTCTTCTGGATCTCCCATGTGAGTGCAGGTTCCCAAAGACTTGGACCATCCTCTGCTGCTTTCCCAGGCTATAAGCAGGGAGCTGGATCAGAAGTGGAGGAATTGGGCTAGAGCGGTGGCCTAGCAAACTAACACTCTGTCTGTAGCATCGACATGCTAGATGGGTGCCTTTTCAAGTCCTGGCTGTTCTGTTGCGAAAAGCAGAGGAAATGGTACCGGGTCCTTGCACTGCTTTGGGAGACCTGGAAGAAGCTCCTGGCTTCAGATCCACCCTGCTGTGGCCATTGCAGCCCGTCGAGGAGTGAGCCCACACTTGGAAGATCTCTGAGTCTTTTTCTCTATATAACTCTGACTTTCAAGTAAAATAAATACATCTTTTAATAAATAAGTAAGTAAAAAGTGGAGAAGCTGAAATATGAACTAGTGCCCATATAGGAAGTCAACTCCACAGGCGGAGGATTAGCCTATACTGGCCTCCTTAGAATTTTATTTTCCCTGTCAGAAAAATCTGAAAGTTTGATGACAGTCTTCCTTGGTGAGGCTTTGAGGAAATAAACATGCTCATTCATTGCCTTTTGCAGTATAAACTGGCACAGTCCCTATGGAGAGTATTTTGTTAAGAGCTATCCAAAGTGGAAGTGTATATCTTTTTTTGCACTCAGTAACTAGACTGTGTCTCACAGATACCCTAGAACCAAGGTACAAAAGTTCGTGAAAAGTGGAACCAAAAGGTAATTTGCTTTGACACACATGAACACATTAAAATTATGCATGATTTTTCCATAATACACATTTTCCTTGGACTTTTAAAAGGTCACTCATACTTATTATTTTAAATATGATCCATGGCCTAGCAGCATCAGCGTTATCAGGTAGCTTGTTGCAAATGCTGAATCCTTGCTGCTGTCAGACCTACTGAATCAGAACCTGTCTTTTTACAAGATCCTGAGTGATTCGTGGGAGCATGAGCTTGGGAAGTACTGCTGCTAGCACGTGTGAGAAATGATATGTGGAGGAGATATTGTATGTGTGAAATTGCTAGTATTATCAAGAGACTGGAAATCTAAATTTCCAAGTATATGCCATGTACCTATACAGCAAATTACTATCTAGCTTGTTTTTTTAAGGTGAATAGTAGATGTGCTAAGTGACTTATAACTAGAGGATCCCAATCACTGCAGTTCAGAAAAAGACAACCCACTTCAAAGGTTTGCAAAAAGATACACACTGATAGGCATGAAATTTCATTACTCCTTAGAGAAATGCAAGTCAAAACTACTTATAGTCTTTCACACCCATTGGAATATAGGAGGACTTTACTGAAAAAGAGAGAGCAATGGGCCTTTGCTGTTAAAATAAGGCCACCAGTTGAAACGCCCAGAATTCATTTTAGAGTGCAGAGGTTCAAGTCCTAGCTCTTCCTGGTTCCAGCTTCCTCCTAATGTAGAACCCTGGTAGGCAGCAGGTGCTGGCTCAGGAAGTGGGGTCCTTATCACTTGGAAATCTGGAGTTAACAGGCAAACGAGACTTTTCTCTCCCCTTGCCTCTTCCTTTTCCCTTCTCTCCCTTCTTCCCGTCTCTCTTTGCCAACTCTTTTCCTCCTCCCTCAGCCTCCTCCTCCTCCCTCTCCCTCTCCTGTAGGCTATGAGAAAGTATGAAGTACTGATTATGCTACCACAGGGATGAATCTTGAAGACATCATGCTAAGTCTAGGAAACCAGATGCAAAAGGCCAGATTCTATATGACTCCGTTTGTGTGAAATGTCCAGAACAGGCTATCTTGAGAGAAAAAAAAAATGTAGATTAGTGTTTCCAGAAACTAGGGGCAGGGTGGGTATGGCGATCGGAGAATAGAGTTAGCTGTTTGTGGGTATGAGATTGTAGGTTCATGAGAGTGTTTGGAATTAGATAGTGAAGAAGGTGGCATATTCTGTCCGTAGCCTAAAGAATGCTTAACTCTGTACTCTGTCATGTGATATAACCGTAATAAAGTCTTTCCTTAAAAGACTGATTTATTTAGCAGAGTTGCAGACAGAGATGGAGATCGTCCATCTGCCAGTTTGCTTTCCAGATGGCCACACCAGCCCGTGCTGGGCCTGGCTGCAGCCAGTCGCCAGGAGCTTCTGCCAGCTGTCCAAGCCTGAGCACTTGAACCATGCATGTACAGGGCCTCCAACAAATTCATAAAACATGTATGTTATGAAAAAATATGCATAGATTTTAAAACTTTTTGTACCAAAATAAACTTATAAACTTATTTAAAATTCGTTTTTTTACAAGCTGTCTTTGAAGTACTGATTCTATGTGCTACACTATAAAAAAGTGAATAAGGCTTGTGACCTGGAAGAGGTAGGCTTGTAAAACTGTTGTCCTGTTCCTGAGTGAGGATCTTGGAGTAGAGGTGTGAACAAAGTCCCTGGAGTGAGAGAGCCAAATGTACACAAAGAGCAAAGTTTGCTGGCTACAGCTGAGTTGATCTGGACATTGGTCCCAGCCTTCTCCACCTAATGTTTTTCAACTCTTGCTTTGCTATAATAAAGGACAGATTTTATGATCACTTTGAAAAAGGTTGAAAGTGAAATTTTTTTCCTCCTTTGCAGATTATGTTTATTTTTCCCCCCACATTTTCTCAACCAAATGGTTTCTAGGAAGTCATTCATAGGCAAACCTACCAGATTTACAGTCAGAGTATATTTGTCTTTTCTTATAATTTCTCTAAGAGAGGTATAAATAACAGAAAAGTCTTTGTGGTTCAAATGTGTAAGGCTAAGAAGTGTAAATTGGTACTCTGTTTTGATGTAAATGTGAATTAGAATGTAGCAATAAAATAAAATCCTACTCAGTATTCCCTTTTTTTGTGATAATTGTTTGCTGTCTGTATATCAAAGTATTTGAGCTGTAACATATTTTTAAGCAAAGAAATAGAACTTGTGTTACAGAAAAGAGAATCTTGAATTGACATTGTTCTCACTATGCCTAGTTCTATTAATGTATGCATACTTATTTATTTATAATGGTACTTACTTTTATGAGTATACATGTTGTGTCTTTTTCATATAGCCAGACTAGTAAAAAGTGATTTTTGTGAATAGGTACATGACAGAATCATCACAGGAGAGTTTTCAAATCTGATTATTCCTGGGTGATTATAGTTTTAAAAAATGGAACTTTTTTTTGAAAGATTTTTAAAAATTGATTGGAAAGGCAGTGGCAGAGACAGATGGAAAGAGCAGAGAGCAATCTTCCTTATACTGGTTGTTCCCTAATGGCTGCAGCAGCTCAGGTTGGATCAGGCCAGAGTGTGGGTGCAGGAAGCCAGGTGCTTGGACCATCTTCTGCTGCTTTCTCAGGCCATCAGCAGACGGCTGGATCACAAGAGGAGCAGCTGGGTCATAAACTGGCACTGATATGGGAGGATGCAGGCATTGCAGATGGTGGTTTAACTGGCTACACCATGGCACTTTCCCCTGGAACTCTAAAAAACATGTCTGTATTTTAGTTATGCAGTTAAGAAAAGAAGGAAAGGTATTAAACATCTCATGAAAAAGATTCCTGAATACTGTCACTTTCACTGTTGCAGTGGGTGTTTAACAATGCTAGGAGGTGCTTATGAAAAGAACTTGAACCCAAGTGCCTAATTTTTGCCTAGTATTTCTCTATGTCCTACTGCCTAGACTCAAGAGCTTTATTCTTTTTTTTTTTTAAAAGATTTATTTATTTTTATTGCAAAGTCAGATATACAGAGAGGAGGAGAGACAGAGAGGAAGATCTTCCGTCTGATGATTCACTCCCCAAGTGAGTGCAACAGCTGGTGCTGTGCTGATTTGAAGCCAAAGCCAGGAGCTTCTTCCAGGTCTCCCACACAGGTACAGGGTCCCAAGGCTTTGGGCCGTCCTCAACTGCTTTCCCAGACCACAAGCAGGGAGCTGGATGGGAAGTGGAGCTGCCGGGATTAGAACCGGCACCCATATGAGATCCCAGCGCGTTCAACGCGAGGACTTTAGCTGCTAGGCCACCACACCGCTGGACCCGTCAAGAGCTTTATTCTAAGTTAAATGAATGCCTGTTAAGCATTACACAAGGTACTGTTTTAAAATTACTCAATGAAAATAGGAAATAACATTTACAGTTTACAATTGTGGTTTTACAGTAGTTTTGTAATGATTTTGAGGTTAAATAGTTCTTTTGTTAATTAATTCATTTTCATTGATAAATTGCGCTCCACGATGGGCCTCTGAATATTTTACTGAATTGGAAAAGTTGTAGACCAAGTCCATGCTTATGAAGTCAGAACCACAGAAAAACTGGGAGGTACATAGACAGTTCTTGCCCCAAATGCCCGCAACAGCTGGAGTTCGGCCATTCCAAAGCCAGGAGACCTGCATCCAGAATTCCCATGTTGGTGGCAGGGATCGAGTATTAGGGCTGTCATTCTCTGCCTTTCCAGGAGTGTTAGCAGGAATGCAGGCATCTAAAACTGTGGCTTAACCTGCTGAAACACAGCTTATGATCTTTTTTTAAAAATTAATTTGAGAGAGAATAGGCTCCCACCTGTTGGTTCATACCCAAATGTTCTCAATGGCTGAGATTGTTCCAGGCCAAAGACAGGATCCAGGACTCAGTCCAGATCACCCTTATGGTTGGTGGAAATTCGGTTAATATGGGTACTCAGGGGCCTGAGTAAATTGGACCATCTTCTCTCCTTTCGCAAGCACATTAGTGGGAAGCTGGATTGGAAGTGGGGATACAAACTGGTGCTCTAGCAATGTGATGCTGGCATTGCATGTAGCTGGACCTGTTGTGCCTTAACACCAGCCCCTAATGATTGTTATATAATACAACTAATGTGAGAGGAGACTTAACAAAATATTTTTCCTTATTTTTTAATTTGAAAGGCAGATTTACAGAGAGAGAAGGCCTTCTAACTGCTGATCACTGACCAAATGGCCACAGTGGCCAGTTCTTAGCTGACCCAAAGCCAGGAACTAACTTCAGGCCTCCAACATGGGTGCAGTTCTTAAAAATGTGGGGCTAGCATCATACATAGCAGGTTAAACTTCCCTGTGTAGCTCCAGCATCCCATACAGGTGCTGGTTTGTGTCCTGGCTGCTCCAGTGTGATCCAGCTCCCTGCTAATACCCTGGGAAAGCAGCAGAGAATGGGTTCAAGACCTTAGGCCCTTGCAAAGAGAGCTGGCTTCTGGCTTTGGTTGGCTCAGTTCTAGCCATTTGTGGCCATTTGGGGAGTGCACTAATGGTTGCAAGATCTCTGTCCTTCTTACTATAACCCTGCCTTTCAAATAAAATGTGTGTGTGTTTAAATTCTTAAAATCTGCAGAGGGACAATTTTTATGCCTAAAATAGTTTTTTTTAAAAAGCTTGTTGGGCCCGACATGGTAACGTAGTGGTTAAGGTCCTTGCCTTGCACGCGCCAAGATCCCATATGGGCACTGGTTCTAATCCCGGCAGCTCCACTTCCCATCCAGCTCCCTGCATGTGGCCTGGGAAAGCAGTTGAGGACAACCCAAAGCCTTGGTACCCTGCACCTGTGTGGGAGACCTGCAAGAGCTCCTGGCACCTGGCTTCGGATTGGCTCAGCTCCGGCCATTGCACTCACTTGGGGAGTGAATCATCGGACGGAAGATCTTTCTCTCTGTCTTTCCTCCTCTCTGTATATCTGCCTTTCCAATAAAAATACATAAACCTTAGAGAAAAAAAAAAGCTTTCATATTATTAAGCCAGTTGTTGGGCTGATACTACTTTTTCAAGTTTGGAAGATTTTTCATTGTAGCCATTTTCATAGCATGTAAGCTTTTTTTGTGTGTGTGATGATACTTGTTCTTTACTGACAGGTGCATTCCTTGCAAGGGTTCTCGATTTCCTCCAACCCTTCCACGTCCTGCTGTGGCAATATTACCCTTTAAGCTACCCTACTGCCAGACTGCGACAGAGAAAGGACAAATGGAGGTGGGTGCAGTCTTACCTCAAAGCTTTAAAATGCTGGTGTTAAGTAAGGAGTAGCAGTAGGGAGGGAGAAGGGTTCCTTGTTATCACTAGACCAACTGGTTGCCATCACTGCTCCTGAAGACTTTTTGAGACATTTGAGTATCTAGCTTGCATCATCCTAGTTCCAGCTCTAGTCATCAGAAATCGTGTGAAATCATGTCATCAGTTGCAAGAAAGAAATCAGCTGAAAACCTAGTTTTGCAGCGTAACTGTGATTGCTGTCCACATACTCACCCTTTTGTAAGGTTGGAAGGTGAGTTCAGCTATTCTGTCACATTGGAATTTGAAATAAAATAAAGAAGGATTTCATAAAATATTTAATTCAAAATGGAATTTATGATGAATATTTAAACACTTGCCTGGTGGTAAGGTGATAACCAAGCAATTTTACTCACTTTTGTAGGAACAATTTTGGCGTTCAATTATGTTTCACAACCACATTGATTATTTAGCTAAAAATGGTTATGAATATGAAGAGAGTACTAAAAATCAAGCAATCAAAGAACAACAGGAACTTTTAATGAAAATGCTTGCGGTAAGTAAAGTAAATATGCTGAAAAGCATTAAAGTTAAATGCTTTTCTATAGGTTCTGTTTTTTAAAGGTATGTGTTAGCACTAAGTTCCAACTTATGATCCTTTTTCTTTTTTTAACATTCTTTCATTTTAATTGGAAAGGCAAATTTACAGAGGGAAGGACAGTCAGAGACAAAGACCTTCCATCCACTGGTTCATTCCCCAAGTGCCTGCACGCCTGGAGCTGAGCTGATCTGAAGCCAGGAGCTTTTTCCGGGCTTTTCGTGTGGGTGCAGGTTGCTAAGATTTTGGGTGATCTTCCACTGTTTTCACAGGCTATAAGCAGGGAGCTGTGTAGGTAGTAGAGCAACTGGGATACAAACTGGTGCCCATGTGGATGACAGTGCTTGAAAGTGTTAAGTCATGGTGCTGGATCCAACTTGTTATTCCCAAGTGATGGTTTTCTCTATTAAAAGTTCCATTTCCCAATTGAGGTGTAGTTAAAATATTTGAAAATTGCCCTGTGTGTCATGATCACCATAGAAGTAAACTTTCCTCGTTGCTTCCTTCCTTTTGCTCATCAGTCTGTTTTTACCACAGTCTCCAGTTGATTCAAACAGTTTAAGACTCAGTGGGGGTTTAGGGCCTGGCACGGTAGTCTAGTGGCTAAATCCTCGCCTTGAATGCACCGAGATCCCATATGGATCCACTTCCCATCCAGCTCTCTACTTGTGGCCTGGGAAGGCAGTAGAGGATGACCCAAAGCCTTGGGGCCCTGCACTCACATTGGGAAACCCAGAACAAACTCCTGGCTCCTGGCTTCGGATCAGCTCAGCTCTGGCGATTGCAGCTGTTTGGGGAGTGAACCACTAGTCACAAGATCTCTCTGTCCCTCCTTTTCTCTGTATATCTGACTTTCCAATTAAAAGAAAAAAGTCACATGTTTAGCTTCTTTGAGTTAGGAAGCTATGTGTAGTTCCTTGGATATTTACATTGATCTTTGAAGCAGAATGTCTGGAAGCTCAGGTGTCTGTGCCCTCACTTAGGTTCTTTCCTACTCATTTTGTGCTAGACTTGTAAATCCTTGAGGGCAGTGAATGTGTGCTTATCACTGTGTGGGCCAGATGCTGACGTGGTCACTGGCAGTTTGATTATTGAAGAGAGAAAGTTCTGAGGGAACAGTGAGACTGCAAAGCAAATTGTGACTCCAGTTTGCACAAAGTAGTACTGATTACTTTCACCTCAATACAACAGTGCCTTGTGTTCAGTGTTAAGGAAACTTTATTGTGGAGTAACCTGTGCATTAACAACCTGTGCATTTTGTACAACAAATATATACAAACACATTTGTGTTTTTTGTGGTTGAGGCTTAGAAAAGCTCTTCTTTGTAGCAATATTTCTTGGATTTCTGGAGCAGAGGGCAAATACGATTAGCTTAACCAAATCTAGTTCAGCCTGATGTCTGTGAAAACCCAGCTACTGTTTCTTCATTTCCAACTGCCCCGAGGCATAGTTGCACCCTGATTAAGAAGTCCTACTTACCAGCACTGGCACTAAAGATCTTGAGAGGGGCTCCCCGGTATGGGTATCTCGGGCCTCTGCTCGTGGTCAGACATGGGATGTCTAATCCTTCAACCCCGTAAGTCATGAGACTCTTAGCAGTCTTCCAAGTAGCAATTTTTCTTATTTGAATTTGAGTTGTCTCCCTTTACATTGTCAAAGTTTATACCAATTGTAAAACAGTGTTTTCTAAATCATTATGTGAATGCCGTTTGTTTCATATTGTAAATATAAAGAAATAGAGCATGTAAAAGGGACTTTTTTTGTCAATTTGGCAGTTGTGTGGCTGTTTCTGGTAGTTGAAGATTGTAGGCAATTGCACTTTTAAATTAATGAATCAATCTACTGGTGCCACCCAAATTCACCTGATAGATTTCTTGCACTATTTCTGAGTGTTTACAATTGATTTCTTTACATTTCCTATCCTGTTGGAGTGGGAGGCACCTGGGAAACATAGAATCACATGTGAATTTTAAATAAATTTCCTACTTCCTGGCAGTTACTACCTTGAGATGCTGTGTTACATTTAATTGACTCTAAACTACCATTGGTTGTAAAATACACTGTTATTTTATTGACTTAAGTCACTGAGTTAGAGAAAAATGCTGTCGGTCAAACTGACCCACCATTCATGACAGCATGCTTTGCAGTTTCAGAAATGGTGACATTGCTCCTTAGGGTCAGATCTTTGCCTCTACGGCATCCAGACAGCCATTCCCTTGGGCTTTACTGAGTAGACGTGGTCTTTGAGAAGGTTTATGTAATGTAATTTGATTCTTTTTCTTTTTGAGCTAGCTTTCTTGTAAACTGGAGCGGGAATTCCGATGTGTGGAACTTGCTGATCTAATGACTCAAAATGCTGTGAATTTAGCCATTAAATATGCTTCTCGCTCTCGGAAATTGATACTGGCTCAAAAACTTAGTGAATTGGCTGTGGAGAAAGCATCAGAATTGGCAGTAACTCAAGTGGAAGAGGAGGAAGAAGAGGATTTCAGGAAAAAGCTGAATGCCGGGTAGGAAGTACTTGGTTGTTTGATTTTTTCCTTGGCCATCCTGAATCTTAAGTTGGCCTTTGCCTAGCTTTTAATGAAATTGTACTGTCTGTTAGTTACAGTAATACTGCTACAGAGTGGAAGCAGCCACAACTCAGAAACCAAGTGGAAGAAGATTCTGAGAACAATAAAGAAACTGATGAAACAGAACAAAACCCAGACCTACATCGGCATGGTGAGATTTATCTTTCAAGGCAATGAAAGATGACAGATGCTGTATCTGGCTTTTCCCTCTTTACCTGGCTGAGGGAGTCTGAATACCTGTACTCGTCTGAGACTTTCACTCTCTGATTGTGAGATAACCAGGATGACTTAATGCCCCACTTGTAATATGGTGTTTTATTTTCATTATACCATAGGACAGACATTGTTTCCCAAAAGTGCCAATTCCTCCAATGTGCCTGCTGTTAAGTCAGGTAAGGAATGTTTGTCAGTTTGTAGTATCAAGAACGTTTTGTGGCTAGTCTTTAAAGTGATATGTCTATTCAAATTCACCTTACCCTGTTGTAGGCTTTTTATTACTATTTCTTTTTTTTTTTTTTAAGATTTATTTTTATTGGAAAATCAGATATACAGAGAGAAAGAGAGACAGAGAGGAAGATCTTCCATCTGCTGATTCACTCCCCAAGTGGCTACAATGGCTGGAGCTGAGCTGATCAAAAGTCAGGAGACAGGAGCCTCTTCTGGGTCTTCCATGTGGGTACAGGGTCCCAAGGCTTTGGGCCATCTTTGACGGCTTTCCCAGGTCACAAGCAGGGATCTGGATAGGAAGCAGGGCTGCCAGGACAAGAATGGTGCCATTATGGAGTCCTGGTGCATGCAAGGCAAGGACTTTAGTCTCTAAGCTACCATGCCAGGTCTATTACTGTTTCTTGACCAGAAATATTTGTGGTCGTTTAACAAAACTGTTTTTAAAATGCATACTGTATGGGCCTGGCATGGTAGCCTAGCAGTTAAAGTCCTCGCCTTGCATGTGCCAGGATTCCATATGGGCGCCAGTTCAAATCCAGGCAGCCCCGCTTCCCACCCGGCTCCCTGTTTGTGGCAAGGGGAAGCAGTCGAGGACGGCCCAAGGCCTTGGGACCCTGCATCCAAGTGGAAGACCCAAAAGAGGCTCCTGGCTCCTGGCTACAGATCAGCACAGCTCCTGCTATTGCGGCCGCTTGGGAGTGAATCAACAGACAGAAGATCTGCCTCTTTGTATATCTGACTTTCCAATAAAATGAAATAAGTGAAAAGAAAAGTGCTTTTTGTGTGTCAGGCACTTACAGGGTGGGGGATATAAAACCCAATGTGACCTACATGGTTGATCTCTTAATACTGTTTCAGCCCAGCTGGGAAAAGAGCTATTGAGATCTGGGTAACACAAAAGAAACATTCAGAATGCAGAGGAAATAGTTTAAAGGTATTGAACCTTAGTTACCTTTAGGGAGTGGGACTAGGAGATAGAGAAAGTTGAAGCTGGGGGACTGTGATTTTTGTTGTCGTTTATTCTTAACCCTTGCAGTACTATTTGACTTTTTAAACTGTATCCCTGTATTACTTGAGTGCAAAAAAAAAAAAAACTTTAACATGTATGTAAAGGACTTATCATAAATGGCCATAACTTAGTCAGTGGTTGGAGATGGATAGAAACTCCAAGGAAGGCTTCATGGAGTGTTTAAAGCAGAGACTGAGTGGTAGGCCAGAGTTAGCTAAGCAAATGGGAATGGGGGCTGGAGCAGCGGAAAAGCAGTGGGACTTACGGACAGTGCATGTGAACTGTCAGGCTGGTGTGAGGAGCACAGTGGACAAAGAGGGAGTGTGGCTGAAATATTTTAGAGCACTGAGCAAGAGCAAAAGCCTGCAAATCCATGCAGGCCTTATTAAAGATTTTGACCTTTAAGGTTGCTGGGAAGCTGTTGTAGGTTGTAAACAGAGATGTGGTGTGGTACACCATGCTAAGCAGGATTGGATAGGGAAAGACTTCCATGGTGGTCTGAATGAAATTGGGCCAGGGTATGGATAAAAAGAGTGGGTTAATTGTAGACGTTTTCTTGGAGATGTTTATGTTCTGGGGTAAAGAATGAGTTTCAGCTTCTGAATGAATAGTGGTGTCATTTACTGACCAAGGAAGCACAAGGGAGAGACAGATGGAGACGGGAAGAAACTGCATCGCTATGGATGGAATAGGCATGTGGGCAACCGGGGTGGGGGTTAGGAGCTCAGGAAAGCAGTTATCTTAGTGCTATAAAGTGAAAACCTTTGGTCTAAGTCTAGTGGTTTAAATCTGAGGCATGTGTGAGTTGTCACTGGGAGAGATCGTAGAGTAAGATGTAAAATGAGGATAGATCTAGGGAATCCCCAGCTTTTAAAAGCTCTGGCAAAGGAGGGGAGGAGCTGTTGACGGAGAGCGATTCCACTGGTCCAGAGAGGGGGCGGTAACTTAGGGAATGAGATCTCTCCGAACACAAGAGGAGGAGTTGTAAAGAGAAAAGGTCGCTCAAGTATGTGGTATGCTGTTGAGAAGTCACATCAGATGACTGTGAAGTGCCTACCAGATTTGACTGCAGACGTTACAAGGGCTTTGCAAGTAGAGGCTCTGTAGAGTGACAGGTGCAAACTGAATTCAGCTGTCCAGAGAGACATGAGCAGTGAGACAGTAAGAATAATTGCATGAGCAGCTGCTGAAACATTTGGATATGGGAAGCATGAGAAAATGCAAGGAATGTGGGATAGACACTTGAGAATCCGCTGAAAAGGGAAAGTCAAAGGTAGAGGGGAGGTTAATAGGTCAAGGGCATTGACAAATAGGAGGGGGCGGTATCCTGAATGTGGGACAATCTAACCTTAACTAAATTAAAGGGCTGGGGCCCAGTACAATGGCCTAGTGGCTAGATCCTTGCCTTGTATGCACTGGGATTCTATATGGACAGCTGATCGAGTCCTGGCTGCTCCACTTTTCATCGAACTCCCTGCCTGTGGCCTGGGAAAGCAGTGGAGGATTGCCTAAAACCTTGGTACTCAGCATCCGCATAGGAGACCCAGCAAAAGCTCCTGGCTCCTGGCTTTGGATCGGCTTAGCACCAGCTGTTGCAGTGCTACTTGGCCATTTGCAGCAAATGGAAGATCTTTCGGTCTATATCTCCTCTCTGTATGTCTGTCTTTCCAATAGTAGATAGATAGATGGATAGATAGATAGGTCGATCTTTAAAATGAAGCGCTGTTCATCCTTGATGACATGATAAAATGATAGATCTGTGCATATTGTATGTTTCATAGTGGCAAGTTGGGCTGGTTACCTTCTAGTAGCTCTTACATGATTTTAGAAATAGGAGAAGAGTGTTCTACAGTTGTTAATAGTTTAGAAGTTGCGAAGTATATATTAAAGTAGACAGAAGTCATCTGTCGTTTTGCCCCAATATTCAGTGAGGTTTTTTTTTTTGTTTTTTTTTTTCTTATGAAAGGTGCGGTGACCTCTAACAGCCAAGGACGAGTAAACCCCTTCAAGGTAAACTCTTCCTGGTGATATTTTCTGTTATTGAAATGCATTTCCTTATGAAGAAATACTTTCAGATTACCTGATGACCCTCCCCAGACTGTGAGGCGTTAAGAGTAATCATTGTGAACAACACAGAGGAGAAAGCAGCATGCTAGTTTGTTCTTCCTGATCTTCTAAGTCTCCACGATTTGGAAACATGCTTCTGTTTTTCTTAGTACTGTTATGTTTGGGGTATGAATTGATCTTAGTTGGAATGTGTTACGTGAACTCATTTCCAAAGATGAGACTATAGTACAAACTTAACAAAAATTTAAGGGGAAAATAAAACGGTCTTTTTTCTTCATTAAACATTTGTTTAATGCCAACATTTGTTTGCTCCTTAGGTGTCAAGCAACTCTAAAGAACCAGCGATGTCAGTGAATTCACCACGTTCCACTACTATTTTAGACAGTATGAACAAATCCTCCAGGAAACCCACTGCACTCAATAGAGCCGCAAGTAGTAACGATAAGTCTCCAGTTATAAAACCTCTGCTCATCCCAAAGTCAAAGTCTAAGCAGGTACCATCTCAACTCCCATTTATGCAGTAAATAGTGTGATCTACTTGGCTGTTGTTTAATTCAGTATTTCGGGTAGAGGATGGGAGGTTCCAGTTGTTTATATTTTCTATTTACATGGTTTTATTACAAAATCACCTTTTTAAAAACGGTTTACTTATTTATTTGAAAGGCCCAGTTCATACAGACAGAGAGTCTTCCATCCTCTGTCAGACTCCCCAGATAGCCACAACAGCCTGGCCCAAGCGAGGAGCCCAGGGCTTCTTCTGGGTCTCCCCTGTGGGTGCAAAGACCCAAGCACTTGGGCCATATAATGTTGTTTTCCCAGGCACATTAGCAGGGAGCTAGATTAGAAGTGGAGCAAATAGACTAGAAACAGTACCCTTATGAGATGCTAATGTCATGCACAGCACCTTTACCTCCTGTTCCACAGCACCAACCTCACAAACTCAGTTTTCAAAAATATATGTATCCAGGGTATGGGGGGTGCGTTGGCTCAACTGGGTAATCCTCCACCTCAAGTGCCATGTCCCATATGGAGCTGATTCGTGCGCCAGCTGTTTCACTTCCCATCCAGCTCCCTGCTTGTAGCCTGGGAAGGCAGAGGAGGATAGCCTAATGCCTTAGGACCCTGCACCCACATGGGCAACCCACAGGAAGCTCTGGGCTTCTGGCTTTGGATCAGCTCAACTCTGACTGTTTTGGCCACTTGAGGAACAAACAAGTAAACAGAAAATCTTTCTCTTTGTTTCTCTTTCTAAATCTGCCTTTCCAATAAAAATAAATAAATGTTTTGAAATAATGTCCCCATCCCTAGGGACTCAGGCATCTGTCTATTTTTAAAAATAGCTTAGATGGTTTGGATACATATATCCTTATTTAGTAGTTAGTGGTGCAGTGTCAACACCTACTCATTTTTTATTTAATTGTTTTATGATACAGTTCATAGACTCTGGAATTTCCCCTGCCCTTCTCCTTAAGTCCCCTCCCCCCCACTGATTTCCGCTGTGTCACAAAGATATAGTCCTTCAAAAACAATCATAAGTCCATTATTCTGCTATTTTGCTATATCCTGACATTGTTGGTATAGACAATGGCAGGGAATACAGCATCCTATTATCAAGATATATTGAGTAGTTTCATTGGAAATCTGTCTTTGATTTGGAAGTAGAGATGCATACTGCTTTGTATCAAGTTTTCTATTCTGGTTTTTCTGTCTACTGTCAGAATCACTTCACCTCAGAAGTGTCATCAGCAAAATAGATATATGGTTAGTCTTTTCCATTTTGTGCAATTTATTGAGAAAATGTGAAATTTGAAGTATAGATTGTGTTTGTCCGTGAGTGCCTGTATATGTCTCAGCTGAGAACTAAGGCTTTAGTTGTTGGTATTAGAAGAATTCTGAATTATTAAAATATTTTTTTCACTTATTTCAGAACTTGTAATATATAAACTGCAACCAGATTTTGTTGCATTACTCAAATGTTTTTTCCAGGCATCTGCAGCATCCTATTTCCAAAAAAAATCTTCTCAGGCTGATACGACTGAGGAAGTGAAAGAAGAAGAAAATCCTAAAAATTCATCCTCTGAAAACTCAGCTCCGTGTCCTGACAACACTGAAAACCAAAGGTCAGTCCATGGGAGCACTGAGCATCAAGATGCAGTGTCCTTTAGTGACAAGCGCATAGTACCAGCAATGCACACTTGTATTTACTCATTTGCTTATTTATTTGAAAGGCAGGCTTACGGAGAGAGAGAGAAATTGTCCTTCTGCTGGTTCACTCCCCGAATGCCGGCTATGAGCTTTATCTCTGGATCTCCTGTGTGAGTCCAAGCACTTGGGCCGTCTTGCACTGCTTTCTCCAGCATAGTAGCAGGAAACTAGATTGGAGGTAGAACAGCCAAAACTCAAACTAGTACCCCTGTGGGATGCCAGGGTTGTAGGTAATGACTTAACCTGCTGTGCCATAGCTCCAACCCCTAACTTTTATTTATTTTTTTAAGATTTATTTATGTCTATTGGAAAGTCAGATATACAGAGAGGAGGAGAGACAGAGAGGAAGATCTGTCTGATGATTCACTCCCCAAGTGACCACATCAGCCAGAGCTGTGCCAGTCCAAAGCCAGGAGCCAGGAGCTTCCTTCGGGTCTCCCATGTGAGTGCAGGGTCCCAAGGCCCTGGGCCATGCCCAGCCGCCTTTCCCAGGCCACAAGCAGGGAGCTGGATGGGAAGTTGGGCCACTGGCATTAGAACTGACGCCCATATGGGATCCTGGCGTGTTCAAATCAAAGAGCTTAGCTGCTAGGCCACCATGCCAGGCCCTAACATTTCTTTATTTTTCTTTTTCTAATATTAAAATTACAATGAGGAAAGAAGAGGATGATGCATGAGTGTAAGCTTTCACATAAGCAGAAGTAGTTAAAAGATGGAATCTTGTAGGACTCAAGAGAATGTGTGCCTGCCCTTCAGTAGTATTGTGACGCTGTGTCTGATGTGTTCACCAATCCAGTGTGTTTCTGTGTTTCGTAGTATCTGCTATGTGCTGAATTTAGCTGAATTTTAAGTCAGTGTTTTCATTTTTAGCATTGTGTGTCTCTCCTGTTCTTTCTTTCTCTTTCCTTCCATTCTTTCATTCCTTCCATGCTTCCTTCTCCCCTCCCTCCCTTCCTTCCTTCCTTCCTTCCTTCCTTCCTTCCTTCCTTCCTTCCTTTTTCTTTCTCTTTCCTCTAAAATGTTTTAGGGGTCAGCATTGCAGAACATTGCGTTAAGCTGCAGCTTGCAGTGCCGTCCAGGTTGACGTCCTGGCTGCTGTGTTTCTGATCCCACTGCACGTTCATGCACCCGGGAGGGCAGTGGTGGTTCGAGTACTTGGGCCCTGTTTGCTGTGTGCCAAATCCTGAAGGAATTGTCGATCTGGGGCTTGAGTCTGTTTCAGACTGAACCAGCAAATGAACATCCCTCTCTCCTTGCTGTCTGTGTCACTGCCTTTCAAATAAATAAATAAGTGTAGAGAGAGAAAGAGAGAGATTGCTTGACCAGCTGTTGTCTCACTCTCGGATGCCCTAAAGCAAGCCGGCTGGAGCTGGAACCATAAGCGCACTCCAGGTCTCTGGAAGGCAGAGACCCTAGCGCTGGAGGTATCATTGCTGCATCCCATGCTCTGCGTTAGCAGGAAGCTAAGTCAGATGCCGGAGCTGGGAGTCAAACCCAGGCACTCCAGGGTGATACAAAGGCACCCTAACTGCTAGGCTGAGTGTGTCTTCCCTCATTGTTGTTATTGTCATTATTAATGTTAGCCAATTTAACTTAAGGGAGCAGCTGTTATCTAGATTTGTGACGTCCCAAGTATAATTTAAATGGATCATATTGTTTCTCACGATTTGTTCAGCATTGATTTTGTTTGTTTTGATCTGTCCTATACTTTTCAGCAAATAGAATTGCAGATTACTTAAAAATTGTGTATTTGCAGAAATTGGGCAAGTGGTTATTGTCACTTAAGTTTTTAAAATAAGTCTTTATCAAAATTGAAAGATTTAAACCAAAAAAAACATTTAATTATTTTTTGAAAAGGATTTTTATTTGAAAAGATTTTTTTTAAAAGATTTATTTTATTTTTATTGCAAAGTCAGATATACAGAGAGAAGGAAAGACAGACAAAGATCTTCCATCCATTGATTCCTTCCCTAAGTGGCTGCAATAGCTGGAACTGGGCTGAACCGATCTGAAGCCAGGAGCCCAGAGCCTCTTAGGGGTCTCCCATGCAGTTTCAGGGTCCCAAGGCTTTGGGCCTTCCTCAACTGCTTTCCCAGACCACAGCAAGGAGCTGAATGGGAAGCAGGGCCGCTGGGATTAGAACCGGCTCCCATATGGGATTCTGACACGTTCAAGATGAGGACATTAACTACTAGGCTACTGCACCAGGTCCTAATAACTCTTTTATAGATATATTTTTTTCTAATCTTTTCAATGAGTTAATTTTATAGCTTTTGTTTTTGTTTTTGTTTTTGGTAACAATCATTCTCCTGATATTTTCGACTTGGTATTCAGCTTCTACAGAGTGGTTGAACATGGGGTCTGGAGTCACACTTCCTGGCTGTTCAATCCCAGATTGGACTCGTTACCTCTGTCACCTGGGCGATGTTAATTCATCTCTGAGTCTTGATTCTTTCATCTACAGTATGAAGATTATACCTCTGTAATAGAATTTTTGCCATTTAAATGAAAGAGTACAGGTGATGTAGAGGTTGGTTGTGAAAGCCAGGGTAAGGTGAATGGAGCTGAAGAGGTTGTGGCGATGTTTTAAAGTTGATCTGTAAGATGGAGAAAGAGCCTGTGAAAGACAGGCGGGAAAAACCCAGCAGACCAGACGGAGACCTTGAGCTCGTCAGCATTCATCTTGAATGTGCAGAGCTGAAAGTGCAGAGTTCAGTTAGTGTGCTTTGGAAACACAGATGTGAGGAATCCTTCTGAAGGACCTTAAAAGGATATTTAGTTCATAAATCCTATAGTCTCCAGACAATTTGAAGTTATGTGAGTATTAACCGTGGTGGTTGTGTTTTGCTTACTTTAATACACATACAAAGGTTAATGAATGACTTGAACAATCATAAAGGTGCCTTAAATTTGTCTCAAGTATCATTTGTTTTTATTTAATTGCTATTTTAGGCCAAAGACTGGGTTCCAGATGTGGCTGGAAGAAAACAGAAGCAATATTTTGTCTGACAATCCTGACTTTTCAGATGAAGCAGACATAATAAAAGAGGGAATGATTCGATTTAGAGTACTGTCAACTGAAGAAAGAAAGGTAAGGGAGTTCTTCTATGTAAAGGAATACCCCAAGAACAGATATGTTAGTTATAAATCCAAAGGAAAATAATCATTCGTATTTTTGTAATACTCTTTAGGATCCTTGCAGGCACAATTTCTTTTTTAAAGATTTACTTACTTATTTAAAAGGGAGTGAGAAAATCTTCCATCCATTCACTCCTCAGATGGGCACAACGGCCAGTGCTGGTCAGGGTTGACCAAGCTGCAGCCAGAAGCCCAGAGTTTTTTTTTTTTTTTTTTAATTATTTATTATTTAACTTCATTAATTACATTGTATTATGTGACACAGTTACATAGATACTTGGGTTCTCCCCACCCCTCCCCAAACCCTCCCACCATGGTGGATTCCTCCACCTTGTTGCATAACCACAGCTCAAGTTCAGTTGAGATTCCCCCATTGCAAGCGTATACCAAACATAGAGTCCAACATCTTATTGTCCAGTCAAGTTCAACGGCTTCTTAGGTATACCCTCTCTGGTCTGAAGACAGAGCCAGCAGAGTATCATCCCAGTCAATTGAAAGCTCCAACATACCATCAGCAAAACTTTACATCATTATGGAATTAATTGACATAGTAATGAGTAACCAATATGTTAAAGATAAATGCGAGTTCCCAGCCACCTTCTGTGACCACCTCACCTATACTTCAATTTTAGTTTATACACAACATATAACATTCATAACATAACATGTTATACATAACATCATATCATCTTAAATTAAGGCAAACATGTGGTATTTAACCTTTTGGGATTGGCTCATTTCCCTTAGCATTATGGTTTCCAGTTTGGCCCATCAGAAGCCCAGAGTTTCATTTGTGTCTCACATGTAGGTGCAGAGGGCCCGAGTTTTGAACTGTCCTCTGCTGTTCTCCCAGGTGCATTAGCAGGGAGCTGGATTAGAACCCTTGTAGGGGGCTGATTCCACAGGCGTCAGCTTTACCTACTGTGCCACAGTGCTAGCCATACAAGCACAGTTTTGAAAAATGCCATTACTTAATGCATGGAGCAATAAAGAAGAACAATCCTGTTTAGAGGGGAGAAAAGCCTGTGTGCAACTTCTACCTTTTGCTTGGAGGTCAGGACAGGTGGTGGGCTGAGGTGTGAAGGAGGGGGCAGCCTGCAGATGCAGGGGAAGGGAATGTGTGTAGTCTGCCAATTGAATTATCAAGAATAGCATGTATTCCCTGGGTACCTACTGAAGTAGGACCTGATTGGATGAACTAGAGTTTGAATAAAGGGGTTGCATAATGAGGATGGTAGAAACTGGTATAACAACCTCTAACCTGATTTTGAATTCGTTAGCAATTGTGTGTTTATTTATTTATTTTTTTAAAGATTTATTTTTATTACAAAGTCAGATATACTGAGAGGAGGAGAGAGAGAGGAAGTGGAGCTGCCGGAATTAGAACCAGCAGCCATATGGGATCAAGGCGAGGACCTTAGCCACTAGGCCATGCTGCCGAGCCCCTTGTGTGTTTATTTTTATGAAGGGGTAAAAGATTCTAAAGAGTTAGATAAAATGGCATCTGAATGAAATCCTTTACTATATATGAATACTTGGCATTAGTTGTGATTTTGAGTGCTTTAAATGTGATCAGTAGGGTCTGGCATGGTGGCCTAGTGGCTAAAGTCCTCATCTTGCATGCGCCCTGATCCCATAAGCGTGCTGGTTCACGTCCTGGCTTCCCATCCAGCTCCCTGCTTGTGGCATGGGAAAGCAGTCAAGAACGGCCCAAAGACTTGGGACCCTGTATCCGCACAGGAAGGAAGCTCCTGCCTCCTGGCTCTGGATTGGCTGTTGCGGTCACGTGGGGAGTGAATCAGCAGACAGATCTTGTGTCTATCCTCCTCTCTGTATATCTGACTTTCCAATAAAAATAAATAAATCTTTGTTTTTTAAATGGGATCAGTGTTTATGATGGAAATTCTAAATATTTGTTTAAATCCATTTTTAAAAAGATTTATTTTATTTATTTGAAAGAAAGAAAAAAAAAAAGAGAGAGAGATTTTCCGTCCTCTGGTTCACTCCCCAAATTGCCATAATCGCTGGGGGCTGGGCGAGACTGAAGCCAGGAGTCTGGAGCTTTTTCTGGGTCCCCCATTCTGGTGCAAGGGCCCAAGCACTTGGGCCATTCTCTGCTGCTTCCCTGACACAGTAGCAAGGAGGGGGTTGAAAGTGGAGAAGACAGGTCTTGAACCATCACCAGTAAGAGGTTCTGATGTTGTAGGCAGCATTTTTATCTACTGTGCCACAGTGTCATTACTTAAGTCCATTGTTAAAATGGAAATTCTAGCTCAAAAGGCCTCTTCTTCAAGGAATAGATTACCAGGGAAATGAAATAGTAAAACCATTTAAAATTGAGATTCAAGAGGCAGATGAAACAGGTGGACTTTGTTAGGCTCTTGCTGAATAAAAACCAATCTCAGAAGAGCATATACTGTGCAATTCAATATGTATTATTCCTGAAATGACAGTGTGTTAAAGTTGAAGAATGGAGCAGTGAGTTTTCTTAGAGGTAGGGTTTGGAGAGCTGGGCAACAGGAGGAGGAATCCTTCTAGTGTAGGAACTATTATGTATTGTAAGCATGGCATTAGCTATGTAGTCCTACTGTAAAATTAAATGCATTCACACAAAAGAGTAGAAGTGAAACTCAGTGTTGTTAGTGTCAGTGTCCTAGTTATTGCAGTTGTCCTCCGGCTTGCTAAGAGGGTACCATCAGGGAAAACTGGGCAAAGGCAACGCTGGATCTTCCCACGTTATTTATTACTGTTGTATGTGAAAATGCAAACGTTCCATTTTATTAAAAATAAGAGCTGCTGCTACTGAGGTATTTTGCACTTTGGTTAAAAAGATCAGACTGAAATATTATGGAAGTATATTGAAAAATTTGTAATGTTCTCTATCATTAAGTAATAAAGGCTTGTTAACACCGAGAACCCTTGATGATTAATTCAGGTGCTAATTGTCCTGCTTCATATAAATATGAGCATTGCCTTAAAAAGAATTTTCCTCCTATTTTCTTTGTTTACCAAGGCATGGACTGATAAGGCCAAGGGTGGAAATGCTGCTGAGGGAGCTGAAGCAAAGAAACGAAAGCGTGTGGTCAGTGACGAGGAGACAGAAGACCACAAGGAAAAAGCCAAGGAGAATCTGAATGGGCCTAAGAAACAAAAACCTTTACATATTTCTACAAATCAGAAACTGTCAGCTTTTGCATTCAAGCAGGAATAAAGGTAGAAAGTGACCTGTGAAAAGTGGTAGACTTGCCACTCATTTTTGATGACTCTAGTATCTTGAAAAATGTTTAGTACACTCGTTTATTGCTAGAACAATTTATAGACAACTGTAAGATAATATGGTTGTATTGTTAAAGGTAACAGAGCATATATAGACCATTTATACAGGTTGCTCTGCTCCCAACTGAAGGGCCATTCAGAAACCTTGTGATTGTGGTTACTGACTTGAGGTCACCACCACGTCTCTCAGAAAGCCAGTTTAGTTTAGTTTGTTATCTTCAAAAGTCATCAAAGCCAAAGTCTTAAAACCTTTGCAAATTGCAGTACTTTCTAGGGATTTCCCTATCTGGTCATGTCCTGTGCAAGGTGGGAAGTCCTGCAGTAGTCTCTTCCAAGTGTGTTGGCATGCACTGCTTGCTCTGTGTCTATATTAGACCTTGGTAAAGGTGTTTTTTATTATGAGCCCTAAGCATGTAAATAGTCTTAGAGACAGGACTGTACCCTGTTTGTGTGCTTCAGAAATTTCTTTGTCTATCACTTTGACTTGTCTGCTTAGCTTGGGTTTCATTTTAGCAAAATAAAGATTTCTGATTTTCCTATTTGACTTCATATGGTCTTTACATTGTATTTCCATGAAATGGAACTATTTCTGGAAACTGAATATTTACTTTCATAATTTCTGCCACTCGCATCTTGCTCCATGCAATAGTCCAAGTGGAAAAGAACTGGAGGCGTAGTCTTGCTAGTATTGCCACCCAGGTCATACTGTGTTCCTGGCACAGTACTCGGTTATCAGCACTGGCAGTACTTGTCTGCGCGTCTTTGAGGGCTTGATAAGAGAGTAGAGTTAGACAAGGGTTTAATTCCTCCGTTAATTCGAAAAACAGGTTTAGTAAATGGTTTAGATTATTTTAAGCAAGAACTAAAAAAATTGAGTGCATAAGGGCAAAAGTACAGAGGGGGGGAAATGAAATCGTAAAATAGAATCAGCTCAAAATTGAGACTAGTTCATAGGTTAAAAGGATCAATATATTGGAAATGTAGACATACCAGGAGCCAAAGGTTATCCTTTAGCCCATGATGATCAAGGTGAGGAGAATATAAATTCCTAACTTACTAATTACTACCTAGTATTGAGAGACATTATAGCATAGTGGTCCAAAACACAGCTTCCAGAGCCAGGCTGTCCAGCCAGGTTTGAAGACCTATGCTGTTACCTTCCAGTTGGTTAACCTCAGGCAAATTCTGGTTTTCACCTATTCATCTGTAAGAACGGTATAAATAGGGCCCGGCGGCGTTGCCTAGCGGCTAAAGTCCTCGCCTTGAAAGCCCAGGGATCCCATATGGGTGCCGGTTCTAATCCTGGCAGCTCCATTTCCCATCCAGCTCCCTGCTTGTGGCCTGGGAAAGCAGTCGAGGACGGCCCAAAGCTTTGGGACCCTGCACCCGCGTGGGAGACCTGGAAGAGGTTCCTAGTCCCGGCATCGGATTGGCGCGTGCCGGCCCGTTGCGGCTCACTTTGAGAGTGAAACATCGGATGGAAGATCTTCCTCTCTGTCTCTCCTCCTCTCTGTATATCCATCTTTCCAATAATAATAAAATCTTTAAAAAAAAAAAAAAAGAACGGTATAAATAATATGTACTGTGTACAGTTGTCATGAGAATCAAATTAAACAACTTAGTTTGTGACACATGATATTGTTTTGCATATTAGATATTATTATTAAGCTCCTGGCTATTTCATTCTGCTTTGTCATTAGGTTTTTGTTTGTTTGTTTTTTAAGATTTATTTTATTTGGAAGGCAGAGTGACAAGGGGGAAAGAGACAAAGAGAAAGAAATCTTCCATGCTTTTTAATTTTTTAAAGATTTATTTATTTTTATTGGAAAGTCAGATATACAGAGAGGAGGAGAGACAGAGAGGAAGATCTTCCGTCCTATGGTTCACTCCCCAAGCAGCCACAACGGCTGGAGCTGAGCTGATCCAAAGCCAGGAGCCAGGAACCTCCTCCAGGTCTCCCACACGGGTGCAGATTCCCAAGGGTTTGGGCTGTCCTCGACTGCTTTCCCAGGCCACAAGCAGGGAGTTGGATGGGAATCGGGGTTGCCAGGATTAGAACAAGCACCCATAAGGGATCTCGGTACGTTCAAGGCGAGGACTTAAACCACTACACTATTGCGCCAGGCCGAAAGTCTTCCATGCTTTGATCCATTCCCTAAATGGTTACTACAGCCAGGGCTGGGCCAGACCAAAACTAGGAGCTTGGAACTCAAATCAGGGAGTGTCACTTTGGTGACTCCCCATCTTACACCGCTTTCCTCAGGTACATTAGTAGGGAATTAGACTGGAAGTGGAGCAGCTGGGGCTTAACAGGTACTAAGACATGGATACTGATATCTCAGGCAGTAATCTGCTATTAATTATGGCTAACACTTACTGGTTGTTACAAGTTTACTTATTTATTTTAAAAGATTTACTTATTTTGGGGCCTGGCATGATAGCCTAGTGGCTAAAGTCTTCACCTTACTGAGATCCCATATGGGCACTGATTCATATCCTGGCTGTTCCACTTCCCCTCCAGCTCCCTGGTTCCGGCCTGGGAACGCTGTGGAGGACGGCTGAAAACCTTGGGAGCCTGCACCTGCGTGGGAGACCTGAAAGAAGCTCCTGGCTTCAGATCGGCTCAGCACTGGCTGTTGCAGTCACCTGGGGAATAAACCAGTGAATGGAAGATCTTTCTCTCTGTATCTTCTTCTGTCTGTCAATCTGCCTTTCCAATGAAAATAAGTTTTAAAAAAATTTTTTTTAGATTTTTTTTTTTGGAAACTCAGATATGCAGAGGAGGATAAACAGAGAGGAAGATCTTCTATCCGTTGATTTATACCTGAAGTAACCACAGTGGCTGGAGCTGAGCCAATCCGAAGCCAGGAGCCCGGAGCCTCTTCCAGGTCTCATGTTGGTGCAGGGTCCCAAGGCTTTGGGCCATCTTCGACTACTTTTCCAGGCCACAAGCAAGGAGCTGGATGGGAAGTGGGGCCACCGGGATACAAATCAGCGTCCATATGGGATCCCGGGGTGTGCAAGGTGAGGACTTTTGCCAAGCCCGTAAATCTTTTTTCTTTTTTAAAGATTTACTTATTTTTATTGGAAAGTCAGGTGTATAGAGAAGAGGAGAGACAGAGAGGAAGATCTTCCATTCAATGGCTCATTCCCTAAGTGATCGCAACGGCTGGTACTGCGCCAATCTAAAGCCAGGAGCCAGGAACCTCCTCCAGGTCTTTCACACGGGTGCAGGGTCCCAAGGCTTTGGCCGTCCTCGACCGCTTTCCCAGGCCACAAGCAGGGAGCTGGATGGGAAGTGGAGCGGTTGGGATTAGAATGGCATCCATATGGAATCCTGGCGCGCTCAGGGAGAGGACTTTAGCCGCTAGGCCATGCCTCTGGGCCCTGTTAATAATTTTTTTAAAAAGATTTCTTTTCATTGGAATAATGCAATGGTTCACTGCTCAAGTAACCACAATGGCTGGAGGTAGGCCAATTTGAAACCAGGAGCCAGGAACCCCTTTTGGGTTTTCTTCTCAAGGTCAGGGTCCCAAGGTTTTGGACTGTCCTCTGCTTTCCCAGGCCACAAGCAGGGAGCTCAATGTGAAGTGAAGGATTAGCCAATTGAGCCACTGCACTGGGTCTAAAACACCAGAGCTTTTAAACTGTTACTTAGTACCCATTAATCAGTCTTTTTTTTTTTTAAAGATTTTATTATTATTGGAAAGCCGGAGATACAAAGAGGAGGAGAGACAGAGAGGAAGATCTTCTATCCGATGTTTCACTCCCCAAGTGAGCCACAACAGGCTGGTGCGCACCTTTCTGATGCCGGGAACCTGGAACCTCTTCTGGGTCTCCCACGCGGGTGCAGGGTCTCAAAGCTTTGGGCCATCCTCGACTGCTTTCCCAGGCCACAAGCAGGGAGCTGGATGGGAAATGGAGCTACCAGGATTAGAACCGGCACCCATATGGGATCCCAGTGCATTCAAAGCGAGGACTTTAGCTGCTAGGCCACGCTGCCGGGCCCCCCATTAATCAGTCTTAACCTTTCTTTCCATTCTCTCCCTAGCCTCAAGTAAGCGTCATCATTCTACTGTCTTTGATGAGATTCTACATGAGTGAGGTCATATGATATTTGTCATTGTGTTTGGCTTATTTCACTTGACATGGCCTCCAGTTCCACCTAAGTTGCAGATAATAGTATTTCATCTTTTCCTATGTGTGTATGTACTGTCTTTTTATTAATTCATCTGTTGCTGAACACTTAAGCTGCTTCCCTCTCTCGATTACTATGAAGAGCACTGCGGCAACCCCGGGAGTGCGGATGCCACTGTTCCACGCCTACTGAGCTCATCTCCTTCGGATATATACTCAGAGATGGGATTACTGGGTCACTGGTAGCTTTGTTAGTTTGTAATTAGAAAGGGAGAGCTTCAGATGGCTGTGGTGGTTGAGGCTGAGCCAGGCTGAAAACCAGGAGCCAGGAACACTATGAAGGTCTCAGGTGGGCTGATAGGAACCCAACCGTTTGACCCATCACCACTGTCTCCCAAGGGATTCCTTAACAGAAGGCTGGAGTCAGGAGTCAGGGCTGAAAATGGGACCCACGTACTGCAGTATGGGAGGCAAGCAGCTCAACTACTTGGCTCAATTCCCTCTGTAATTCTATGTTTAAGTTTTGCGGGGAGCTTCCCTGCTTTTGACAACAGTTAGGCTAGTTACATACCACCAGCTGTGTATGTGTTTACTTTTCTCCACATGCTTGTCAACATTTTCTACCTTTTGTCTTTTTGATAATAGCCTTTATACCTGGAATGAGGTGATATTGTTTTGATTGTTTTCCCTGATGATTAGTGGTGCTGAACATTCTTTGGTATTTCTAGCTACGCTTTTTGACCAGTTTAAAATCAGCTTGTGTTGAATTCAATGGAGTGCTATCTTGTGTTTCCTCCTTGTATATTCAAAATTCTGTCAGAATTTATGTGTCTGTTGTGATTTCCCCAAGAGATCCTAGCTGATTTCCCCTGAGACCGTAGTTTCTGAAAGCAGGAACCTCATTGGTGAGGTGATTAGCACAGTCAGTACTGTACGAGCTTTGTAGTTGGGTGGACGTGTGGTTTGTCTGCTGATTCTGTAGACACCACAGCTCGTGGCTCTGGGAAGCCACTTAACCTCTCTTTCCATGCTTCTAATCCTTGTTATAAAGATGACAGTTTCCTGCTTAGGTGGCGTGCACAGAGCACATACCCAAAGCAATGACCCTCATAGCCCTTGCCATCACTTCCCAAGGCCACAACTGCACTGGCTGTGCACAGCCGACTCCAGCAGAGGGGTAAGGGGGTGGGCAGAGGTTCCAGTGTCTCTCTCAGATATTTGAAATTTGGACCTGGAAGCAGAATCGTAATCCGTAAAACAAGACTGTGTGGTCTTTTCTTTCTTTCTTTCTTTCTTTCTTTCTTTCTTTCTTTCTTTCTTTCTTTCTTTCTTTCTTTCTTTCTTTCTTTCTTTCTTTCTTTCTTTCATTTTTACTTAAAGGCAGATATACAGAGAGGAGGAGAGACAGAGAGGAAATCTTCCATCCTATGGTTCACTCCCCAAGTGAGTGCAACGACCAGAGCTGAGCCGATCAGGAACCCGGAGCCTCTTCTGGCAGCCATATGGGATGCCCGTGCATTCAAGGCGAGGACTTTAGCCACTAGGCTACAATGTCAGGCCTGATTGTGTGGTCTTATAGAGGAAATGCTATAGCCATATCCTGGGAAAGCTTAAGCTGTGGGAAAGTGGAAAAGGCAAATTAGGGGAATGTGGAAAAATTAAAAACAGGAAAGTCACACTATCGTCAAAGCTACTTCTGTGGCTCTGATAATAAAAACCTAAGAGAAAGAAGGAAGAAGAACTGGCATTTTAATTCTAGAAGAACAGTATAGAGCAGATTAATTGCAAATGAAATGTTTGACCCATGGCTGGCACTGGTTGCCCAGTGTTAAAGACAGCTGGACTGGGATTGATAGAGATGGGTTTTCTAAAGAGGGAGGAGTATTAATGTGGTCCCATGAGATAGAGACGCTCATGATGTCATTTCCCCCTTCGAATTAAATGTTATGGCAGCTGATTAAGGTAGTAGCAGGGTGTATCTAAAATATATATAAAACTCTCAAACTTGAAAGGCAAAAACAGAAAACAGGCAATCGAGTTAGAAAATAAGCAGAAGAGTTCTAGCAGGATTGCCCACAATAAATCCTGCTTCTCTGTTCACTTCTATGAAAAAATGAGCACAAGAAGAAAAAGAAAAAAAAACAAAAAAATTGAGGACATGCACCTACATGACACATAATCACATACAAACATATTTTCTATCATTAGCCATTCCAGAAATGCACACTAAAACTAAAATATGCGGTAGAACATATCAAAATAACCAAGATGGAAAATAGAAGACCAAATGCCAGTGAGGATTACAAGGAAACTCGATCACTTGTGTATTGCCACAGGGACATAAATTTGTTCAACCATCCTAGAAAATAGTTCTGTTTCTTTGAAAGCCAAAATGGATTTACCACATGCCCCAACAATTCACCTCTTAGGCATGTGTCTGGAGAAATGGAAACTTTCACACTGGACCTTGTATGTGACTGTTCAAAGGAGCTTTTTTTCCTAATAGTCCACAGTTGTAAAATACCAAATGTCTTTCAGTCGATGAATGGTTAAATTGGTACATCCATTCCATTGTAAGCCGCTTAGCAATAAAATGGAATAAACTATTTTTAAAAAAGATTTGTTTGAAAGGTAGAGTAACAGAGAGAGGGGGAGATAGATCTTCCATCCACCATTTCTTTCCACTAGTGGCTGCAGCAACCTGTGTTGGACCAAACGAAAGCCAGGAGCCAGTAACTTCTGGATCTCACGCCTGGGGTGGCAAGAGCCCAAGCTTGAGCCATTTGCTGTATTCCCAGGTACATTAGCAGGGAACTGGGTTGGAAGTGGACCACCCAGGGCTCACCATTTGGGATGCTGGTACTGCAGGCTTTGGCTTAACCCTCTATGCCACAGTGCAGATGCCAGGAATAAACTGTTGACTCACACAACAACTTGGATCTCCCTCAAAAAATTAATGCCAAGTGAAAAGTCAATTTCAAAAAGATGCATGGGACATGATTCCATACATAAAGATAACATAGAAACAAGAGATAAGTGGTTACCAGTGTTAAAGATGAAAAAGGAAAAATGCATGTTTGGCTTAGTGGTTAAGTTACTGATTGAGATAGTGGAATTTCATAGTGGAGTGCCTGGGTCAGAGGAACTCCCAATCCAGCCTTCCCGGGAATACCGTGGGAGCCTAGCAGCTAAAGTCTTTGCCTTGCACGCACCAGGATCCCATATGGGTGCCAGTTCTAATCCTAGCAGCCCTGCTTCCCATCCAGCTCCCTGCTTGTGGTGTGAGAGCAGTCAAGAATGTGCTGGCTCCTGATTTCAGATTGGCTCAGCTCCAGCTGTTGTGGCCACGTGGGGAGTGAAAAAACGGATAGAAGATCTTCCTCTGTCTCTCCTCCTCTCTGTATATCTGCCTTTCCAACAAAACTGAATAAAAAAATTTTTTTAAATTAATTTTTAAAAATTGAAAAATTCTATGGATTGCACCAGTGTTAATTTCTTGGTTTTAATAATATGCTAGGGTTGTACAAGATATCAACGTTGGCAGAGGCCAGGGTGAGGTGCAGTTTGGGAATAATAACTAGAGCTATCCTACAACTGGCAATGAAAAAGCTTAAGTGACAATTCTAATTAATGGGAGGGAATTTTTTTCCCTTGACTCTTCAGCAAGGGGCAGTGGATTTGCCCCCAGTATTTACACTCTACATTCAGAGCTGCCACAGCCTTCAGTGTCCCAGTGTGGGGACACTGATGACAGGCTAAGAATGACCAAGTAGAAAGCTGACAATTTCTTCCTTAATGACATTACTAAGTGCCCAGGTCTTCAATGCCACTTCCAAACTTTTGGTGAAATGAAACAGTGCCGAAACTGGTAGTTCTCAGCATGGCTACACATCAGAACTCTTCTTCATTTTGTTTGTCTGTTTTTAAGATTTATTTTTATTGGAAAGGCAGGTTTAGAGAGAGAGAGAGAGAGAGAAAGATCTTCCATCCTCTTGTTCACTCCCCAAGTGACCCCAACGGCCGGAGCTGAGCCTGTCTGAAGCCAGTAGTTCTTCCAGGTCTCCCACATGGGTACAGGATCCCAAGGCTTTGGGCCGTCCTCAGCTGCTTTCCCAGGCCACAAGCATCTGGAAGGGAAGTGGAGCGACTGGGACATGAACTGGTGCCCATATGGGATCTGGCACAAGCAAGACCCATTGCTGTGGGCCCTTCTTTTTCATTTTTTAAAGATTTATTTGTTGGACCTGGCGCAATGGCTTAAGGGTTAGATACTTGCAAGTGCTGGCATCCCATATGAGCGTTGGTTCGTGTCCTGCTGCTCCACTTCTCATCCAGCTCCCTGCTTGAGGCCTGAAAAAGCAGTAGAGGATGGCCCAGAAGCCTTGGGACTCTGAACCTGTATGGAAGATGTGGAAAGTTCTGGCTGTAGTGGCCATTTGGGGAGTAAACTGGTGAAAGAAAGATCTTCCTCTATTTGAAAGGGAGAGTTACAGAGAGAGACACACACACACACACAACTTCCACAAACTGATTCACCCCCCAAAATGGCTGCAACAGCCAGGGCTGGGTCTCCCATGTGAGTGCAGGAGCCAAGTACTGGGCCATCATGCTCCACTGCTTTCCCAGGCACATTGTGAGGAAGTTGGATTGGAAGTGGAGCAGCCATGACATAAGCCACTTCTTATATAGTGATGCTGACACTGCAGGAGGTGGCTTAACCTACTCTGCCATAGCCTAAGCCCCATGAGAACCACTCTTTTTTTTTTTAAAGATTTATTTTTATTGCAAAGTCAGGCATACAGAGAGGAGGAGAGACAGAGAGGAAGATCTTCCATCCGATGATTCACTCCCCAAGTGAGCCGCAACGGGCCGGTGCGCGCCGATCCGAAGCCGGGAACCAGGAACCTCTTCCAGGTCTCCTACGTGGGTGCAGTGTCCCAATGCATTGGGCCATCCTTGACTGCTTTCCCAGGCCACAAGCAGGGAACTGGATGGGAAGTGGAGCTGCCGGGATTAGAACCGGCGCCCATATGGGATCCCAGCGGGTTCAAGGCGAGGACTTTAGCCACTAGGCCATGCCGCCAGGCCCGAGAACCACTCTTAATGCACAAGCTACGCCTCAAACCAATGAAAAACCAGACTCTCCAAGGAAGAGCCAGATTTCCGGGTGATTTCAAGGGGAGCCAACTTTGAGAACCCCTGGGTTAAGCCACTGTTTGTTGGCTATTCAACCACTTGTAGCATTTCTGATGGAAAACGTTTATTTTCTGTCCTGAAACTCAGGGCTCCAAAGTGGTGACAAGGCAGAACCAGTTTGTTTTCTCATCAGTTCTGGTGTATCCATCTGTGAAACTTTCAAAGCACTGCAACTAATTGGGCCACACACACTTGGCTGGCTGGCTGGCTGGCTGGGACCAATGTCCAGTAGCAGTTGTGCTAAAAATAAAAATACAGCCAGAGTCATGAAGAAATGTGATGAGGTCCCTTTCCCGTCAAATCTTCTGTTGCCTTTGTTCGTGCTGTGATTTCCAGTTGGCTTGTTGACAGCTGACATTTCTGCAAGCCTGTGGCAACTGGTCTTAGAGCAACAGCATTTCTGAGTCTCTCAGGTGTGAGCTAACCAACTGCAAGGCATCCAGTTTAACCCACCTGAGGACTTGTTCCGCTCAGATCATAAGCTGTCAACTTCTCAGTGTGTACTCTGAGAGAAGAATCGCCAAGTACAAACAAGTAGAGAAGATAAAATTTGGGTTACAATAACATGTTCTGTTACTCTTTTTTTAATTAATTAGTTTTTTTTTTTTTAACTTGGAAAGTCAGATCTACAGAGAGAAGGAGAGACAAATATCTTCCATCCTCTGGTTCACTCCCCAAATGGCCACAACAGCAGGAACTGAGCCGATCCAAAGCCAGAAGCCAGGAGCCTCCTCCAGGTCTCCCATGCGAGTGCAGGGTCCCAAGGCCTGGGGCATCCTCAACTGCTTTCCCAGGCCATAAGCAGGGAACTGGATGGGAATTGGAGCAACCGGGACACAAACTGGCGCCCATATGGCATCCCAGTGCATGCAAGACAAGGACTTTAGCCACTAGGCTACTGCACTGAGCCCTGCTACTGTACTTTGAAAACCTGTCTCTTGGGTAGGTATCTGGCACAGAGGTTAAACAAGATGCCAGTTGGAATGCTCACATCTCATACTGCAGTGCCTGGCCTCATGTTCTGATTCCACTAGTGAATAGTTTCCTGCCAGTATTCACCCTGGAATGCGAGGCAGCTGAAGTACATGAGTCCCTGTCATGCACAGGGGAAAGCCAGATTGGGTTCTAGGCTTCTGACTTCAACCCAGGATAGACACTGATATTACAGCGTGAGGCAGTGGTTGGGAGAGCAAGGTGTATCTTTCAAATAACTAAACGAACTGAAAAATAATGTGTCTTGTTGAACATGTGCAGGCTACACCAAGGGAAAAAGTTTGACAACTAGCTGAGGAAAGAAGGCTTCCCAATGAAGCAAGCCAGGGAAGCTACAGTAGGCAGTGGGGATAGGATCCACCTGGAATCTCAGTAAAAGGTCCCAGGTGGGGCTCAGTTGATGCTCCCCTGGCTATTCCGTCCGTGGATGTTGCATGGAAGCGAGGGAACCTTCCTTAGGAGGAACTGCGGCCACAGAAAAGCACAGCCTGCCCTGTGGAACCTGAGAGCTTCTCCCAACACAGGGCAGCAGTGTAGCATGGTTCCAAGCTTGGCGTTCCTGTGTTGGAAACCCACTTCTGGCAGAGGCCTGGACAGGAGAGCAGGGGAGCTGCCATTGCTGCTGCAGCCCACCTGTAGGCACAGACGGGCAGTATGCCACAGTGATCCCAGCTCCTGGGATTTTGAAAGAAATTTCAGAATCATGAAAGGTGTCTCAATTTTCTTGAATTCAACAAATGAGAAGGTTTGGCTGAAAGAAAACAAGCATGTTTTCTAGGGGGAACCAGAGCAGTCCCCATACTCCTGCTCACAAAGCCTGCCATGGAAAAGAGACCTGGGCGCCAGGACAGCGAGTCAACAGGTAGGACCCAGTGTTTGAAAAACCAGGAAGCTTTCTTACTTTCATGTCTAAGGATTTTTTTTGAAAGGTAGTTACACAGAGAGAAATAGATTAATCTTCATACTTTTAGTTCACTTCCAAAATGGTGGCCAGGTCAAAGCTGGGACCATCATTGAAATGTTCATGTTTGTCAACCTCCAAGAGGGAAAACCTGTAGGAAGAGCTGACGTTCCTGCCACTCTTGGAGTTGCTGCACAGCAAGCAGCTGCCGGGATCCCTCATTCTCTGGGGGACACCCAGTGGAGATGATTCTTTAGGCCACATTGAAATGAGAGTGTACCTTGACCTGCCTCACTTTCCTTTGGTCAAACTGCTTGTTGGAGGCTGGGATGGGGAGCACAGGGCTTTAAGCTCTAGCATGTGAGGTCTGCATCTCATGAGGAGCACCCATTTGGGTCCCAAGACTATGCCACTTTTGAGCAAGTTCCCTGCTAATACACCTGGGAAGACAACAAAAAATGACCCTAGTGCTTGGGCTCTGCTCCTCATGCGACTGTTCTACAAGGGAACTTCGAGAAGTCTGGAAATTAGAATTCAGGTGAGTTTATTTATTTATTTTTTTTTTTAAAGATTTATTTTATTTCCATTACAAAGTCAGATATACTGAGAGGAGGAGAGACAGAGAGGAAGTGGAGCCGCCGGGATTAGAACCAGCGGCCATATGGGATCAAGGCGAGGACCTTAGCCACTAGGCCACGCTGCCGAGCCCCATCAGGTGAGTTTATTTTGATGATGCAAACCACATTTTCAAACGTGCACAGAATTATTTCATAATGGCCGTTTTTCGTGAAGTTTTTGAAGACCTCTTGTATGTGTGAATTTCAAGGTTTTTTTTGGCATCTAAGGAAATTTACCTTTCCTATTTTTCTGGAAGTGTTTTGAAGTATCCTCTAGAACAGAACAAAAATACTACAAATTGGTGATGCAGAAGGAGAGAGGTAGCCTGCAGAAGCAGGGTCAAAGGTATGGAACTTGAGATAGGTAATGGGAGCTCTCAAGTCACTCTCTATCATGGCTGGGCCAAAAACTTAGATTTGCAGTTGTTGATTGAAAATCGTAGGAATGAAAAAAAAAAGTAGGACTGACGAGTAGGAAAACTAATAGTGACATTGGGGAGAGGAGTGAATGAGGCTAAATTTTTCTTCTTTCACTCTTTTCCTTTCCCTCTTTCCATTTTACTTGAAAGTTGTGGAGAGGGAGAGACAGAGAGATATTTCATCTCCTGGTTCACACTGGAAATGGAAGTGGCCACAGGGGCTAGAGCTGGGTCTGTCCAGACCCAGGAGCAGGGTCTCAGGGCCTTGGGCCATCCTTTGCTGCTTTCCCAGGCCGTTAGCCAGGAACCGGATCGGAAGTGGAGCAGCCTGCATACGAATGATCATCCATATTGGATGCCAGTGCCTGCAGGGGGAGGATTAGCTGGCAGTGCCAATGTGCTGGCCCTGTTTTTTTCCTTTCATATCAGCAGGCTAAAAGTAAATCCTGTTGGCATCAATATCTGAAATGAGAGTTAAAGAAGGGTAAACATCCTGCTGTCAGCAGGAAACCCTTTTGTCTGATGGGGCCTCCACAGAGTCAGGCCAGCTGAACCACCTGCCTGGGGGCACAGGGCCCACCCGGCCAGGCGCAGAGAGCAGCTGTGTCATCTGTCAGTGGCTCTGCCCCTGGCAAAGGCAGGCCTCACGCTGCTAGACCAGGAGATGACAATTTTGTGTGCAACTTGTATTTCTTGAGCTGCCCCGACGTGCTGCCCCAGAGCACATTGTAATTTGCTCCTCCATCTCTTCCTTTTTCATTGGTTTGGACTGGAAAGGAGTCTTGTTGAAAGCATACACCTCCTTGATGAGGGTATTGGTGATTGCTGGTCATGTGAGAGGCACTGATCTCAGGTTTTCTAAATTGGAATGATTGAACTATTATTATCGTCATTACACAGAAAAGCAAGGCTGTGTTTGGAGAGGCTAAGTAACTTAGCTTGTGCTATCCCTGTGTGTGTATGTGTTAAGTTTCCACAAGGGCAAACGAAGGAAAAGTGCCCTAAAAGCCAAGTCATTTGTTTATTTACACTAGGTACCGGTTTAAGACCCTGACCCAGGTCATCTTAGTTATTGTCGTTGAGCAACAGTTAATGATAAAGAAGGGTGCTATCTATGATCAGCAACAGATTATATCAAACTAGCTGGATAATGGCGCCCGTGTGGTGGCTCAGCAAGTGAAGCTGTCACTTGTGACGCCAGCATCCCTTATGGGCACCAGTTTGAGCCCTGACTTCCATTCCTGATAGAGCAACCTGCTCATAGCCTGGGAAAGGCAGTGGATGATGGCCCATGGACCCTGCCATCCATGTGGGAGATTCAGATGAAGCCCCTGGCTTTAGCCTGGTCCTGTCCTGGCCATTGGGGTCATCTGGGTAGTGAACCAGCAGAGGAAAGACCCCCTTTCTGTTTTCCCTCTCTGCCTCTTCCTTTCTTTTTTGTAACTCTGACTTTCAAATAAAGAAAAAGAAATTTTGAAGTTAGTTGATAGTAAGAAGGTATTTTTTTAAAGGTAGCTGTGATAATTTTGTTTTAACATTAATTTGTATAATACACTGTAATACTGGTAGAGTGGTTAAAGGGAAAAACCTAACACTGTCAAACAGGGGGCCAGTAAATGTGATAGGTTAAGCCACTGCCCATAGTGTCGGCATTCCATAGGGTCTTGTTTTGAGTCCCAGCTATACCGTGTATGACTAGCTCCCTGCTTGATGTTATATACCTGGGGAAGCAATGGAAGAAGACCCAAGTACTTAAGCCCTTGCACCCATCTGGGAGACCCACAGACGATTCTGGCTCTTGGCTTCAACTTGGAGTGCACAAAAGATCTCACGCTTTCCCCAAGCCCCCCATAATTCTGCCTGTCAAATAAAATGGATAAATTTTTTTTTAATTTTTTTTTTTCAATTTATTTTTACTGGAAAGGCAGATATACAGAGAGGAGAGAAAGAGAGGAAGATCTTCTGTCTGATGATTCACTCCCCAAGTAGACGCAATGGCTGGAGCTGAGCTGATCAGGAGCCAGGAACCAGGAGCCTCTTCTGGGTCTCCCACACAGATGCAGGATCCCAAGGCTTTGAGCCATCCTCGACTGCTTTCCCAGGCCACAGGCAGGGAGCTGGATGGGAAGCAGGGATGCCGGGATTAGAACTGATGCCTATATGGGATCCCAGTGTGTGCAAGGTGAGGACTTTAGCTGCTAGGCTACTATGCTGGGCCATGGATAAATCTTTTTTTAAAAAATGTAAAAATACACTGAGATAATTATAATCTTGTGGTAGGTACAATTATGCGAGCATTTAATTCTGTCAAATGTAATTTGTCAAACAAACTGCATACAATTTCAATGAGGCAAATAAAAATTAGAAGTCAAACATGAGACGCTTACTTAGCCATCCCCAAAACCCACCTAATGGATATCAAAGTAAATATCTGACCTGAAGGATTCAAACACAAATTTTTGTTTCTAAATATCAAGGATAAAGGGAATTTAAAAGAAAGAATATTTACACTTAACACACGGAAAATTCATACACTATTTGCTAAATGATTTGGCAATAACTTGACTGTCGTTTTGCCTGAAAGGTGCCTGCCAGTTGGCTCCTGGTGGGAGGAAAGAGAAAATATCAAGTTAGATCCTTGCATGGGAAATTCAGATGATTCCCTGGGTCTGTGTGATCCTCATGGTGATTGCTGAGGTTTCCGGTTGGAATCACTCCTTTTCCTGAAGAGCACAGGACCCTAAGGAGACATGTTCTTGGGCTCAATTTGCAGACCACCAAAGACATGTGGCCAACAGCCTGCAAAGCGATTGTGGCAGCCGCAGCAGACGGCACTTCGCTCAGCGTTATCAAATCTCAGGAGGAAGACAAGGTACAAACATAATATTTGCTCATTTCCCTCAAGCAGCAGACATAATACTAATATTTATGGAAGCCTACAAAGAGCCACTTGATGCGAGAGCCAAGTGGCCCTAAATGACAAAGGAAATTCACTTGAATTGGTTCAAGGTATGGGTTGCTGGGAAACTATGTCCAGAGGCAAATTACTATATTGATTCCCAGGAAATGGTGACACTAAGTAAGTGAACAGACAGGTGCAGCTATACAGGCACCATTTAGCCTTTTTTTCCCCCTATTCTCTTTAGATGAAAGCCTTATTCTTGTTTTATGTTAAAGCTAATGGAACATTTTTGCAGAAAGAGAATAAGGAGAATTGTTTGCTAGGATCATTTCAACAATTGTCACTTAGGTCTGTTTATGAGGTCTTTTGCACACATTGAGTAAGAGAGGGGAGACGGGAAAGAAGGAGAGAGAGAGACAGAGATCTTTTATCCAAAGGTTCACTCAGTGGTAGCAACAGCTGGGACTGGGCCAGGCCAAAGCCAGGAGTGTGGATCTTCATTTGAGTCTTCATATGGCAAGGGTCCAAGCACCCAGACCATCTCCCACTGCTTTCCCAGGTTCATCGGCACTGAGCTGGATTGGAAATGGTACATCCCAGGGCTTGATTGGTGTTCTATGGGATGCTGCTGTTATGAGGCAGCTTAACCAACTATGCCACAACTCTGGCATGTATTATTTCTTATTTTCAAGACTGCTCTTGCTCTTGTCAACTAGAGGGGAAGCATAGAAGCCTAGAGGAGCTAAATATTTCCACCAAGGTCACACAGTAAGGACAGAGCTGGAATTTAGAGTGCCTGCCTATTAGAGTTGACCCTGGGCTTTTATCCCCATAGCTGCCAAATGGCCATTTTCTTGTGATCAGGGGATAATACTAAAATGTAAACAGGGGGTTGGCAGTGTGGCACAGCAAGTTAACCTGCTGCTTGTGATGCCTGCCTTGCATATCTGAGGGCCTGTTCAAGTCCTGACGACTACAGTTCCAATCCAGCTTCCTGCCAAGACACGTGGGAAGACAGTAGAAGATGGCCCAAGTGCTGGAACCGCTACCATTCACCTAGGGGAACTGGACTGATTTCCAGGCTCTTGGCTTTAGCGGTACAAGCCCTAACCATTGCAGCTATTTGGGGAATAAATCAATGGGTGGGAGATCTCGCTGTCTCTCTTACTCTACTTTTCAAATAAATATATCTTGAAAAAAAAAAAAAAGGAAATTTGTTGGGATACAGGGCTGGTGAACGTGACTTTAGATTCTGTCTGGGAACTGTATATATGAGGGTACTTGAAAAAGTTTATGGACATGAAATTAAAAATAAGTATGTTTGGGCCCGGCGGCGTGGCCTAGCGGCTAAAGTCCTCGCCTTGAACGCACCGGGATCCCATATGGGCACCGGTTCTAATCCCGGCAGCTCCACTTCCCATCCAGCTCCCTGCTTGTGGCCTGGGAAAGCAGTCGAGGACAGCCCTAGGCTTTGGGACCCTGCACCTGCGTGGGAGACCTGGAAGAGGTTCCTGGTTCCCGGCATCGGATCAGTGCGCACCGGCCTGTTGCGGCTCACTTGGGGAGTGGATCATCGGATGGAAGATCTTCCTCTCTGTCTCTCCTCCTCTGTGTATATCTGACTTTGTAAAAATAAATAAATCTTAAAAAAAAATAAGTATGTTTGGTGCAATTTTTAAATCTATATAGGTTTTTATGATAATTTTCCATGAACTTGTTTTTAAAATATACTTATTCTTATTGGAAAGGCAGATTTACTGAGAGTAAGATGGTTCACTCTCCAAATGACCATAACAGCTAGAGCTGAACTGATCTGAAGCCAGGAGCTTTTACCAGATTTGTCACATGGGTGTAGGGTCCCAAGGCTTTGAGTCAACCTCTGTTGTTTTCCCAGCCATACGCAGGGAGCTGGATGGAAAGTGGAGCAGCCATGACACGAACCAGTGCCCATGTGGGATCCTAGTGCATGCAAGGGGAGGATTAACCAATTGAGTCATTACGCTGGACCCTTTCATGAAATTTTTGAAGACCCTTATATGATTGCATTTTTAAATATTGTACAGCATCTTTTAGTACCATTTTCCACAAACTTTTTGAAGTAACCACTTATTTTTGCTGACAACTTTCTTTTTTTAATGTTTCCTAATATGTAACAGGAGATGCTTTGCATCCCAGGTGGATCTCGAGTGTGGAGAGGGTGGGATCATGTCTCTGTGGTGTGCGTGACATCTGCTGCGGGAGTGACAAGGTTCCCAGCGGGAGAGCCAATGCAGTGTCATCTGGGGGGACCTTGGGGAGCTCCTTAGGCTGTCTGAGCTTCACAGGCATACAGGGAGCAGAGCACCCATGTCGCAGAGGGGTCTGAACTTGATGCTGCAATCCTAGGGAGAAGGGTCACATTATTTTTCTAGACCAAATGAAGCCTAGTTCCAACTCCCCAGGTCAGTCTGGACAAACTGTCCTTTGAGGAATTTACAAGGAGGGAGAGGTAGTGGGCTGCTTTTCTGAGCTGGGGGAAGAGAAGAAGGCATTTATTACCCAGCTAGGCTAATTGTCCCGGAGATGTCCTGGTGATGTGTATTGCCCAAGCAAGTTGAGCATGCTGCTTTGAGGGCCTGGGGAAGAAGAAAAGATATTTATTGCCCAGCTGTGCTGATAATCCTAACAGGCCATTGTCCTTGAGGTGTCCCTGATGCCTGTTAGAGTCAGCTGACACCATCCCCAAGTTAGTCCCTCCCTCTGACATTCAGAGCCACCTCTGGCTCAGGAGTGCTGTTAAGGCCATGGTCCTTCCAGGCCAGAGCTTTGCAGCTTTGCAGCACTTCTCAGGGAAGGGGCCCAGCAGAATTTTCTGCTAGAATTAGGTAATAAATGTGTATTAAGAATTGTGGGTAATATTAGTACTTTAAGTCCACTCTCTCCAGTTTCCTTTAAATAGTTGTTGAGTAAAAAGTGTCATTATTAAGTGAATAATAGGAACACTACCAGTAATAATACATATTACAAAAATCTGGAAGAGCCACAGGATTCCTGGGGTTTGGAACACATTTGTCTAGGCTGTCCAATAGAAATAGCAAGTGATCCATACGTGCAAGCTACCGATGCAATTCTTAATTTTCTAGCATTAAAATAATAAATAGTTGGGCCCGGCGGCGTGGCCTAGCGGCTAAAGTCCTCACCTTGAAAGCCCCGGGATCCCATATGGGCGCCGGTTCTAATCCCGGCAGCTCCACTTCCCATCCAGCTCCCTGCTTGTGGCCTGGGAAAGCAGTCAAGGATGGCCCAATGCATTGGGACACTGCACCCGCGTGGGAGACCCGGAAGAGGTTCCAGGTTCCCAGCTTCGGATCGGCGCGCACCGGCCCGTTGCGGCTCACTTGGGGAGTGAAACATCGGATGGAAGATCTTCCTCTCTGTCTCTCCTCCTCTGTGTATATCTGGCTGTAATAAAAAAATGAATAAAATCTTTAAAAAAAAAATAATAAATAGTTTAAAAATAAATGGGACTGGGCCCAGCACAGTAGCCTAGTAGCTAAAGTCCTTACCTTGTACACCAGGATCCCATATGGGTGCTGGTTCTAATCCCGGCAGCCCTGCTTCCCATCCAGCTCCCTGCTTGTGGCCTTTTCGCTTCCCCCCGGTAATCATCCCCATTTGTTTGAACTTAACTTTTTGCGTTTATCTCCTCTTTGCAGCTAATTCAAGAGATCACCTCTTACTTTTTCCCTGGCAGGGTGGGAGTGAGGGGTGGTGAGGGTAGGCTCAGCCAAATTAAGCTGATTTTCAGATTTTGCGTGAAGGTACATTTTGCTTATCTATGTAACTATCTTATTTTTATTTTCAACAGAAAGGTTTTGATCTAATTGTGATCCATTTGAAGGAGTCAATATGGGAACTTCAATTGGGGAATGAGAGCCTTCAGGGTGTTCCCCGTCCCCTTTCATGGAATCCACACTGACTGAAATCCAAATAGACACAGGCTCTAGTGGATGAAATCCTATCGCTAAGCTGATGAGAAAGCTGGGATAGTGAGAGAAAGCCATGCAAATGAGGATTTCATTTGAAATGTCTTCTATGGGTTGCAAAAACCAGGGTTGCTAAGCCAGGGTTTGCTGGGATCAGCAGGTTTTTGGCCAAGCTTTTCCAAGGGAGGATTTGTTTTGCACTTAGTGGAAACTCAGCTTTAGTTGTAAATTGACATATGAGACCTAAAGGGTGAGTGGATTCTGGAAGGGAAAGACTCCAAGACCTCTTCAATGGGACCCAAAACTAGGACTGCAAGCAAGTGACATCCGGGTCTAGGCTCTTGGATGTGAATTTTCATGTCTTCCACCCAACATTCTTTCTTTTTTTTTATTCTTTCTTTTATTTTTTAAAGATTTATTTTTATCACAAAGTCAGATATACACAGAGGAGGAGAGACAGAGAGGAAGATCTTCCGTCCGATGATTCACTCCCCAAGTGAGCCGCAACAGGCCGGTGCTGCACCAATCCGAAGCCGGGAACCAGGAACCTCTTCTGGGTCTCCCACGCAGGTGCAGTGTCCCAATGCATTGGGCCATCCTTGACTGCTTTCCCAGGCCACAAGCAGGGAGCTGGATGGGAAGTGGAGCTGCCGGAATTAGAACCGGCGCCCATATGGGATCCCGGGGCTTTCAAGGCGAGGACTTTAGCCGCGGGCCCCAACATTCTTTTTTTTTTTTTTTTTTTTTTTTTTTTTTTTTTAAAGATTTTATTTTATTTTTATTACAAAGTCAGATATACTGAGAGGAGGAGAGATAGAGAGGAAGTGGAGCTGCCGGGATTAGAACCAGCGGCCATATGGGATCAAGGCGAGGACCTTAGCCACTAGGCCACGCTGCCAAGCCCCCCAACATTCTTTCTTGATGTAGATAACAGTGTAGCTCCAATTGCTTTGCCAACCCCAACAATTCACAATCGTGTTAACAGCAGCACAAACCATTGAAAGTTTGAAAACTGGACTTCATTCTTAGTGATTTTTCAATTACATATCTTTCAACACCTTTTGAGACAAACAACTGTCATTCACTGAGCACATTAAAATCTATTGGGCACAGGGCCCGGTGGCGTGGCCTACCGGCTAAAGTCCTCACCTTGAACACCCTGGGATCCCATATGGGCTCCGGTTCTAATCCCAGCAGCTCCACTTCCCATCCAGCTCCCTGCTTGTGGCCTGGGAAAGCAGTCGAAGACGGCCCAATGCATTGGGACCCTGCACTGTGTGGGACACCCGGAAGAGGTTCCTGGTTCCTGGCTTCAGATCAGCACAGAACTGGCCGTTGTGCTCACTTTGGGGGTGAATCATCAGACGGAAGATTTTCCTCTCTGTCTCTCCTCCTCTCTGTATATCTGACTTTGTAATAAAAATAAATAAATCTTTAAAAAAAAAAATATCTATTGGGCACAGTGTTAACCCCCTTTCTACCTTGTTCCTTTTGACTTTAACAAAAATCCAAGTATATCTATTTACAGAAAATTGCCCAGGCCCTCCACGGTAGCCTAGGGATAAAGTCCTGGCCTTGCACAGGCCGGGATCCCATATATGCACTGCTTCGTGTCCCAGTGGCCCCACTTCCCATCCAGCTCCCTGCTTGTGGTCTGGCAAAGCAGTCCAGGCAGCCCAAAGCCTTGGGACCCTTCACCTGCTTGGGAGACCCAGAATTAAACTCCTGGTTCCTGGCTTTGGATTGGAACTCAGCTCCAGCCATTGTGGTCACTTGGGGAGTGAATCTGTAGACAGAAGATCTTCCTCTCTGTATATCTGACTTTCCAATAAATCTTTTTAAAAAAAAATTGCCCGGGCCCGGCGGCGTGGCCTAGCGGCTAAAGTCCTCGCCTTGAAAGCCCCGGGATCCCATATGGGCGCCGGTTCTAATCCCGGCAGCTCCACTTCCCATCCAGCTCCCTGCTTGTGGCCTGGGAAAGCAGTTGAGGACGGCCCAATGCATTGGGACACTGCACCTGCGTGGGAGACCCGGAAGAGGTTCCAGGTTCCCGGCTTCGGATCGGCGCGCATTGGCCCGTTGCGGCTCACTTGGGGAGTGAATCACCGGACGGAAGATCTTCCTCTCTGTCTCTCCTCTGTATATATCTGGCTGTAATAAAATGAATAAATCTTTAAAAAAAAAAAATTGCCCGGAATGTGTAAGTGGGAAATCATCACTTGCTGCCTCCTAGGATGTACATAGGTAGGAAGCTGAATCAGAAGTGGAGGAGCCTGGAATGCATTCAAGCACTGCCAACATGGAAGCTGTAAGTGGTAGCTTAACTGCTATGCCAACTACCTCTCCCTATGTCAGGTTATTCTTGCTCAAACTGTCCTAGCAGTTGTGGATATAAGACTACTAATGTGGTTGAGTTTGATTGGCTAATGAGATTCATTACAATTAGGCCTAACTTCATTTTCAGTCTCAATGTGTTTGACTTAATGAAAGGGCTTCAACTGCTGTGGGTCAGTAATATTTGTTCTTTTCTCTCTAAGTAGTAGTAGTTCCGAGGAATGTCATGCAGGTCTAGAATAGAGGCCCTGTTAATGATCCGAGGTTCAGGATCTTTCTTTTTGGTGAGTGGTTCTGAGCATATGCCCAGGGCCTCCTGGGCACAAGGTGGCTAATCTGTTGACATATGCTTTGTGTTCCTGACAAAGAAGGAATGTGAAAGAGAGAAGAGACTGTTAGCTGCCACCAGCCCGTCTCAAGGCCTCGCCCAGAAGTGCCATTCAGCAGCTTCTAATGAGAACTCATTGGCCAGAACTTTGTATGTGGTCAATGTAACTGCAGGGAACTTGCAGACTTGCTTGTTTTTAGGCTAAGTTCAGGTCCATTACCTCTCTGAACTAAATTGGACATCTCATACTGAAAGAAGACAGAAAGCATCCTCGGATTGTCCTCTGGTGTGATTGTCAGAAAGCAGTGCTCCAACTGGAGTTGGGCTTCACTTTGCTGTCGGGCATCCCTGGTGGGACCTCATGACTGGCCTCTAAGATTCTGCCTTACAAAGACTGGCAACATCAGATCTTTATAGATTCACATGCATCTTTCTAGACACATCTGGTAATAGAGATGTATTCAATTTATAGAGGATTCTTTGGTTATCGATCAAGTTAGTGGGATTTAAAAATGCATTAAAATTGCTTCAGATCCATCACTGTCATGAATGATGTTAGGAAATATTTGCCAGAAGCCAAACATTTGAACAGCTTTAACCGTAGTGTCAGAAAAATACTACAATTACATTCGAGAGAGAACAGCTCGATGTGTGACATTAAAATGCAGTTCCCCAGGCAACTGAGAGGAGAGCCATTCAATAACAACAGCTTTCCCGAACTGCTAGAATCTTACAGAATTCGTACCACCTTTTATTTATTTTTCAGTGGCAGTTAAATTACCACTTGGAAGTATCTGTTGACTAGAAAACAAATCTACTCTGGTAAGCTAGACACCCACCCAAAATGGCTACTGCCTAATTGAAGGAGGAATTGTGGGAGTAGGGATGAACAGGTGTGATCAGATTCTGCTGTGTTGGAAACGATGCTCAGCAGACATTAGATCTTCCTTGTCCCTGCGAGTAAAAGTGTGCCCCAGTATTCCCATTGCATCTAAACTTGACAAGCTTTCTTGCTGAGTTGTGCTAGTTCACGAGTCGTAGGTAAGCACTATGCAAGTGAACATTTAGTGGTGAATTCATTCATAGAAATATGTCTTTAGAGCTATAATTTTGCATGTACTTCCATGTCAGGTATTATAATAACTTCTGTGTAAAAATAACCAAATCCATAGTGTTGACTGTGTAATTTTAGCTCCCTTGTTGGAGTGTGCAAGTATTGCTGAAAGTCTTAAGTAATATCCTGCTGACTTATAATTTTAGAAATGTTTTGATTGATTCTGATTAATTTTCAGTCAATGATAAATAGTATTTTCACATTTTCTGTCCATTTTTAGATTCTTCAAATTAAATCAAGTTCCAAGGAAACTTTCTAGAACTAAAATACTCACTTTCTATTACAAATATTTTTGCTATTTTTTTTAAGATTTATTTTTTTTTATTGGAAAGTCAGATTTACACAGGGAAGAAGATACAAAGAGAAAGATCTTCCATCAGCTGGCTCATTCCGCAAGTAGCTGCAATAGCCAGAGCTGAGCAAATCTAAAGCCAGGAGCCAGGAACTTGCTCCAGGTCTCAAGGCTTTAGACTGTCCTCTACTGCTTTCCCAGGCCGTAAACAGGGTGCTGGATGGGAAGTAGAACAGCCAGGATAGGAACTGGCACTCATGTAGGATCCTGGTGCATGTAAGGTAAGAACTTTAGCCACTAGACTACCATGCTTTGCCCCGTTCTTGCTATTAATTATGGCTAAAACTTTCTGGTAAATTGTTACATATTTATATATTTATTGTAAAATTTTTGTTTATTTTAATAAAGATTTATTTATTTTTATTGGAAAGAGGCAGATTTATAGAGAAAAGGAGAGACAGAAAGATCTTCCATCTTCCTTTTTTTTAAGATTTATTTATTTTTATTGGAAAGTCAAATGTACAAAGAGGAGGAGAGACAGAGGAAGATCTTCCGTCTGATGATTCGCTCCTCAAGCAGCCACAGCTGGCGGTGCAGCACCGATCCAAAGCCAGGAGCCAGGAACTTCCTCCAGGTCTCCCGCGCGGGTGCAGGGTCCCAATGGTTTGGACCGTCCAAACCAGATTTGCTTTGTACATTCAGCTTAAGCAGATCCACTTGTTCCAGGTTCTATGAAGTGGACACTTAACATTTTTTTATTATTTGTTTTAAGATTTATTTATTTTTATTGGAAAGGTAGATTTACAGAAAGAAGGAGAGACAGAAAGATCTTTGATCCACTGGTTCAATCTCCAAGTGACCACAACAGGTGGAGCTGAGCCGATCCGAAACCAGGAGCCAGGAGCTTTTTCTCCAGGTCTCCCACACAGGTGCAGGGTCCCAAGGCTTTGGGCCATGCTCAACTGCTTTCCCAGGCCACAAGCAGGGAGCTGGATGGGAAGTGGAGCTGCCGGGATTAGAACCGACGCCCATATGGGATCCCGGCGCGTTCAAAGTGAGGACCTTAACCGCTAGGCTATAGCGCCATACCCTCATCTTCCTTTCATATGTCAACTTTCATTGTGTGCGCATGTGGTAGAAAGGATGTGGTAAAAGGGGCACACGAGCTCCATCAGGCTTCTTCCATATGGGCATGCATTCATTTTTTTCTTTTATTGGAAAGTCAGATATACAGAAAGGAGAGACAGGAGGAAGATTTTCCATCCTATGATTCACTCCCCAAGTGGCTGCAATGGCTGGAGCTGAGCCACAAGCAGCGAGCTGGATGGGAAGTGAGGTGGCTGGGATTAGAACTGGCGCCCATATGGGATCCTGGCACATGCAAAGCAAGGATTTTAGCTGCTAGGCTACCATGCCAGTATCTGGGCATTCTTTCTATTGGCAGGCCTCTACCATCCTGGCTTTCTTGCCTCCCAGATGCTGTGATTCTTAAAATTGCCATATTTTCGTGGTGGTGGTACAATGTTTAATTGATTAATCTTCCACCAACAAGGGCAAGTATCCCACATGGGCACTGGTTCGTGTTCCAGTAGCTCCGCTTCCCATCCAGCTCCCTGCTTATAGCCTGAGAGCAATGGAGAATGGTCCAAAGCCTTGGGATCCTAACCCATGTGGGAGACCCAGAAGCTCCTGGCTCCTGGCTTCAGATCAGCTCAGCTCTGGTAATTGAGATCACTTGGACAGTGAATCAGCAGATGGAAGCTTTATCTCTGTTTCCTTCTCTAAATCTGCCTTTCAAATAAAAGTAAATGAAAAGCTATAACACCATGAAGAGGTGTGAGTTGTTGATTTTTTTTCACTACTCTGGCTTAGCTTAAACAATGTCATTATCTCCACTGTGCCTGCTTCACTTCCACTTATTGATTTTGGCTACTTGCGTTCTTGTCCCGATTTGCATTGTTCTAATTCTCTGAAACAGTGACTTCTAGTTAGTATTGGTATTACAGTTAAATAGTTTTCTTTTTAAAAAAAGATTTTATTTTTATTTGAATAAATATCTGAAAAACAAATTTACAGAGAGAGGGAGAGACAAAGAGAGAAGTCTGTCTGCTGGCTCATTCCTCAAATGGCCACAACAACTGGAACTGAGTTGATCTGAAGCCAGGAGCTTCCTTCAGGTCCCCTGCACGGGTGTAGGGACACAAGCACTTGAGCCATCTTCTGTTGCTTTCCTTGACCATAAACAAGGAGCTGGATGGGAGGTGGAGCAATCGGGACTTGAACTGTCACTTATATGGGATGCCAGCACTTGCAGGCAATGGATTAATCCTTTGAGCCACCACGCCTGCCTTTTATTTAAATGTAACTTTCCAACTTGTTTTCTGTTTACACTGTTTATGTAATTATTTCATTTTTGAGTTCTTTTGATTCTCTCTTAACTAGTAAGCTGTCATGTTAAATGGTTTTCTCAGGGAGGACTGGTAGAGTAGTGTTTTCTGAGTCCATGCATGTTTGAGGTGGTCTACCTGTTACCTGCTTGTGTGGATGTGTTCTCTGATGGGTACCACACACTTCACACACTAGCAATAGATGCTGCTGTGGAGAATTTGGCACTGATCCCTCTCTGTACTCCTAGCCACCCTAGGGGGAATTTGAGTCTTTTTTCCTTTTTGAATGGTTTGATGCTTTATCCAGCTTTTTTTTTTTAGCATTCCATCTCAAAGAAAAAAAAAACCTCACAACACTTCATTCTGAAAGCTACTGTTTGCAAACTTTTACAAATTGTATTTTTAATGTTTAAGAGAGAAATTCTCTTGAGATAGAATTCCCATGCCACAAAATGCATTCTTTCACAGTGTGCAATTCAGTGTGTTTTAGTTTTTTCACAAAACTAAGTGAAAATTAAAAACTAATTTTTAGTTTTTTCACTGCCACCACTCTCTAATTCTATGAACGCGCATCAGCCCAAACAGAAGCTCTTGCCAATTAGGATTAGGATTCATTTCCTGTTCCCTGTTTCTTGTGGCCCTCAATAGTTGCATACATATACCTGTGTTTGCTTATTCTGAATATTTCACGATACAGTAGGTGACCTTTTGTCTGTAGCTTTCTAAAGCTTGTGTGTTTTTAAGGCTTATCCCTGCTGTGGGAGATGATAATGCTTCATTTGTTGTTATGGTAGAACAATATCCCACTGTATGTATAGATACACTTTGCCATCCATTCATCAGTTGATGGCCACATGAGCTCTTGGGTCGTTTTTGGCTAATGTGAATTATGCTGTTATGAATATCCATGCATGAGTTTTCATGTGGATGCACATTTTCTTTGTGGAATTGCTAGGTCACAGAGGAACTCTCTTGAATATTTTGAGGAACTGCCAGATTGTTTTCTTAAGTAAAGCAGTCGTATTATTTTGTATTCTCACAAGCAATGCATGCAAGTTTTGGTTTCTTTACATAGTCCCCTCCTTTTCCCATACAAACGGGTCATTTATTAAGATTGGTGCTGTTGGACATGTGGATTTTCAGCAAATGCACAGCAGTGGTTGAAGAGATGGCACAGAAAGCTCTGATCCACAGTAGGGAGCTCTACTTGCGCTTGCTCTTGTTGGAGCCCACTAGGTAGAAAAGCCTTTGGTGGGGCTTGACCTCCATGTCCAGCATCCACTTTGTCAGGGACGTATGGGCTGGGCCATACACAAGCTACTTCTCCCAGATCAGAACAAGGGCAGCAAAACCCAGGAAGGACAGGGTGGTGCCCACACTTGTCTCCCACTCGTTCCTGCCCCTGGTCATCTCAGCAAAGCTCTCAATGAACCCAAGGTGCCACAACTTGACATTCTCATTTCTGGTGAAGCAATTCCAGAGGCCTTCTTGTTCATGGCCTTCTGGTTGGCTGACAGATATTTCCCATGAATCACATCTGGCAACATCAGTCACACTGATCAGTGTAGCTTGGGAGAGCAATTGTCACTCTGCACAACACTGCCGAGCGCCAGCACACACATAGAGGTAAAAATTGTTCATTTGCCTATTGGGCTAAAACTCCCGGTGGCCATTGGTCTGCCACAGCTATCCCATGTTCACAGATTTAACAACTTTTTTTTTTTAAAGATTTATTCACTTTATTACAGCCAGATATACAGAGAGGAGGAGAGACAGAGAGGAAGATCTTCCATCTGATGATTCACTCCCTAAGTGAGCTACAACGGGCCGGTGCGCGCCCATCCGATGCCGGGAACCTGGAACCTCTTCCGGGTCTCCCACGCGGGTGCAGGGTCCCAATGCATTGGGCCATCCTTGACTGCTTTCCCAGGCCACAAGCAGGGAGCTGGATGGGAAGTGGAGCTGCCGGGATTAGAACCGGCGCCCATATGGGATCCCGGGGCTTTCAAGGCGAGGACTTTAGCTGCTAGGCCACGCCGCCGGGCCCCAGATTTAACAACTTTTGCTACTATCTGTCTTTTATTTTAAAAATTACCTGTGGTAGCCTAGTGGCTAAAGGCTTCACCATGCATGTGCCAGGATCGATCCCATATTGACACCGGTTCTAATCCCGGTGGCTCTGCTTCCCCTCCAGTTCCCTTCTGGCCTGTGAAAGCAGTTGAGGACAGCCAAATGCCTTGGGACCCTGCACATGCGTGGGAGATCTGGAAGAAGCTCCTGGTTCTTGGCTTCAGATCGGCTAAGTTCCGGCTGTTGCAGCCACTTGGGGAGTGAACCAACAGACAGAAGATCTTCCTCTCTGTCTTTACTTCTCTCTGTATATCTGACTTTCCAATTTAAAAAAAAAATCTTTAAAAAAAATTACATGGGGGAGAATCAAGATGGCAGAATAGGGTTAGGGCACATTTAAACGGACGGAAAAACATTTAATCTGGATGAAGCAGAGAGGACACATTCCAGGAAATAGGAGAGGACAGAACAACAGCAGAGGGGTACCTGGAGACTGACAGACACAGGAAAGCAGTAGAGAAAATGGTGTGGTGTTGCAGTGACTGATACTCCAGCAGCATTCAGCTAAGGGCGATCTGAACTCCACCAGCATCCGAAACTCCACCAGCAACCAGGTGGGAAGGGATTTTCACTGGGAGCTCGGGTGGTGAACCCAGACAAAGAGTTGTCTGTCCTGCTGGTCCATTTGATTTGACCAGGAGCAGAGACAGAGTAGCAGATCACAGATGGGCAGTGTGAGAACAGGTTAGCAGATCACAGCCCAGTCAGCCCCTTGGAGTCGAATTGGGCACCATTTTGCATAAGGAGGCAAAGGCATGGGGAAGGACTGAGCATACGCTGAACTGGGAGTGAACTCATTTCTGACTCAGTGAACTGCATCAACGTGGCATTCTACAGGTTCCACCCAAGACAGGTCTGGGTAGCCCTAAGATCTGACGGCCAGAGGATCAAGAACTCTAGTAGTGGTGTGTCGGGCGTCATTTTGTACACTGTGGCAAAAGCTTTAGGACTGCAGGGGACAACAGTGAACTACACATGTGCTGATCTTGCGAGAACTCATTGAGTTCAGTGGATTGCACTGGTCCTGCTGGAAAATAATGCCAACTGTGGCATCGTATGGGTCAAAATAGGTCCGTGTGGCACCCAGACCTAACGTCCAACAGGTTCCAGCAGGATCAGCACCACCAACAATCTAGCTGTATAGGATACCTGGTGTCTCTCTAATCCTGGGACCTGCTTCAACTGAAAGTGGGAGAAAGGTTGCAGGGACATGATGCAACCTCAGCAGGGTATCACAGGAGGTGGAGATTGGTGATCCAGAAGTTGGGGCTATGGAGTTCTTGGTGGAAATCTAACATAAGAACCCAGACCTGGAACTTGCTGGAGGGAGTGACACAATTGGCTCCAAGCAAAAAGTTGTGTACCAACTGCAATAAGTAAAATTGAACTGTAGACCTGTGGGTGACACAGCTGAGAAACCTGCCCCAAGGAGAAGACTCTGCTAACCAAAAGTACAATGACCAAGAGCAAAAGAAGAGACAAAGGCACAATGAATATTACTGAAAACTCCCCTGCAAAGGAGCAAAACCCTTTGCCAACCTCAGAGTTAACTGAGGAAGACATCGAAAAAATGGGGGAACACAAAATTCATTAAACTCATTTTAAAGCTTATGATCAACAATAAGAAGCACATACAAGAGTTCAAAGAATTTAAGGAAGCAATAAAGCGAATCAAGGCTGGTATATCATAAATTAAGAACACAGTAGAGCAAATTAAAAGTACAGTGGAGAGTCTCCAATGTAGAATAAAGAAAACAGAACAAAGAATCTCAGAATTGGCAGATATTTCCTGTCACCAGGGAGAAGCAAACAAAAAGCTGGAAGCAGAGCTGGATCAGGCCAAAAAAAGCATTCAAGAATTGAAAGACACTATTAAGAGGCCTAATATAAGAGTTATGGGAGTCCCAGAAGGTGCAGAAAAGAGAAACTGGTTTTACAAATATTTTTAATGAAATAATAAAGGAAAATTTCCCTAATCTAGAGAAAGAATTGGGAAACAACATCCAGGAGGGGCACAGAACTCCCAACAGGCTTGACCAAAAGAGATCTTCACCAAGACACATGATCATCAAGCTGTCTTCAGTTGAACATAAGGAAAAGATCTTTAAATGAGCACGTGAAAAAAATCAGTTGACATATAAAGGAATGCCAATTAAACTCACAGGAGATCTCTCACAGGAAACTCTACAGGTCAGAAGAGAATGGAGTGACATACTCCAGATTCTAAAAGAAAAAATTGTAGGCCTAGGATAACATACCCAGCAAAGCTTTCTTTTTTTTTTTTTTTTAAGATTTATTTATGTTATTACAAAGTCAGATATACAGAGAGGAGGAGAGATAGAGAGGAAGATCTTCCATCTGATGATTCACTCCCCAAGTGAGCCGCAACGGGCCGGTGCTGCACCAATCCGAAGCCAGGAACCAGGAACCTCTTCTGGGTCTCCCACGCAGGTTCAGGGTCCCAAAGCCTTGGGCCATCCTCGACTGCTTTCCCAGGCCACAAGCAGGGAGCTGGATGGGAAGTGGAGCAGCCGGGATTAGAACCGGCGCCCATATGGGATCCTGGGGTGTTCAAGGCGAGGACTTTAGCCACTAGGCCACGCCGCCAGGCCCCCCAGCAAAGCTTTCTTTTGTCTTTGAAAATGAAATAAAATTTTTCCACAGTAAAGAAAAGTTGAAAGAATATGCCTGTTCCAAACCTGCTCTATAAATGATACTTCAAGATGTTCTCTTGACAGAGAAGAGGAATAGCACCTACCAAAACCAAAGGCAAATGGGAAGAACATCCCAGTAAAATGACAACAAAAGACTAAACCAATGAACAACCCATTCCTAAAAGGACAGGACCAAAATACCACCCATACATTTTAACCCTGAATGTAAATGGCTTAAGCTCACTCAAACATCATAGATTAGTAGACTGGATTAAAAAACAAAACTCGTCTATTTGTTGTCTAGAAGAGACACACTTCACCAACAAAAATCAGTGAAAATTACATCTCATGGGATTTGATGTTCTCTGTTAATTTCATATCTTCAAAACACTTTCTTTTGATTAAATCATTCAATGACTCATAGATCATATAATAGCATCATTTTCTTCAAGAAGGTTCTTGATTTTCATTTCTTCAGCTACATGTTAGTCATTTAGTAGCATGTTATTTAACTTCTTGGTGTTAATTTCTTTTTTCTTCCTGATGTTGATTTTGTTTTGTGGTTTTTCATTTAAGGGGATTTATAGTAGCTGTGTAATGCAGACTGTCACATCTAGTAACATGTTATTTAACTTCATGGCATTGTAAATTTCTATTTTTCTTACTATTGTTGATTTTGTATTATGACTTTTTTTTTTTAATAATCTTACTTAGTTGATTAGGGAACAAAGTGTCAAGGGCAACAGGGTGAAAGTGGGTAATACCATTGTTTCCACATCAATATCATTTTACCCTGTATCTGGGGTCAGGGAAAAAAAACAAAAGGAAAAGCCCCACCCAATCTCCCACCCATCCCAGACCAACGGGAGGCGCGCTCCGAGGGTCCTGCTCATACAGTTTTGATAGTTCATCAGTTCTGGATTGCTGCTAATCTCTCAGTTCCAATCGCAATGAACCCTATTCAGAATCCACTGGCTGACAGTCTCTTCATGGTTGGGGTTCTAAGATCAGCAGTTCAGTTGGCAGGATCTCCAAAGAAGCTTCATCTGAGATGATCCCAGGCCTGATTCTTGCACGAGTTTGCCAGTACAGAGTCCGACACCGTCCATCACACCAGTCAGCTTATGCTCATGCTGGTCGTTGGGATTGCTGGGTTCGTTCTGTTTCCAGCCCTGTCTTCCTCGTGATCCAACGGGTGTTGTAGTCCAGTTTGATCCTGCCCACTTCATACTCGGTCCTCACGCAAACCGGTTGGAGCTGCAGCCTAGTTGGGGTGACTCCCCATAACCCCCACCAGTTCTGCCCCCTACCCTGGTTCCCATGCTAGCCAGTATGCACCGCAGGCTTGTCAAGTCTGTCCCACATCCTGTTTAGCTCTCGCACGTGTCGATGGGCATTGAAGCCCAGCTCAACCCAACCAACCTACTATCCAGCCCACATACCTACTGGCAGGTGCCCTTCTGTACAGCCACCCCTGCCCCTGTCCTGGTGTTCGTGCTGTCCAATGAGAGTGGTAGCCCCGAGGGAGGTGCCCACTATTTCCCTTCTACGCCACACTCACTCCCAGATTATGCACTCTCCAGGTAGTTCTGGCATTTGACTTGACAGAATTAGCTCCAAGTGCCAGCCTCTGCCAGCTAGTACTGCGGCTAGCCCAACCAACCCTCACCCACTCTAGTTTTTGCTTGCACCAGTAGGAACAGTCAGCCCACCGTGGCCCTTCCCTTATCTAGCTCACATGAGGCCCACAGGTGTAACAGCCCTGCCTATTCTGATCTGCCCCCATCCTGACTCACGCTTTCCAATGGAAGTAGTTGTCCAGCAGGGGAGCCCATATTCCCGTGTCGGCTTTGCCTCCTCCCCCTGATTATCACATGTGCTGTTTGGGCGCTGCAACCACATCTGGTACGGCTCATCTCACCTTGGCATTCCTTATTGTGTACTAGTATGTGTCGCAACCGAACCTGGTTTGACCCATACTCTGTTCTGGCACTCGGACTCACCAGCGGGTGATGTGAACAGGTTCAGCCTGGTCTGCCCCCAATCCATGCCATGTGTATACCAGTGGGATAATTTCCGTAGCCTGTTCTGGGCTGTTTCCTATTGTGCTTCTTGCGCTTACCTGCAGGGACTGTGTCCTGCCAGAGGAGTTGCCCAGGCTCCTCCATCAGAATCTCTCCCAGTGCCAGGTTTCACACATACCAGTGGGTCCATGAGCCAGCCCTGTTCAGTTCACCTCCTGTCCTAGCAGGAACAGTGGTGTTTCCTGACTGTTCTTCAACCCAATCTGGTTCTTATTGTTGGATGTTTCAACCCAGCCATGACTCTTCCATACCTTCATACAGCTTACACATGGTTCAGTAAGGGCTGAGACCTAGCCTAGTCTGTCATACATTTCCCCTGGTCCTCCAGAGCACCAGATGGTGTTGGAGTCTGGCCTGGCTTGGTGCTTCCATTCCCAGTCCACACTTGTGCCTAGTGGGATTACACTCGTATCCTGATAGGAACGCAGCCCCATTTACAGCCCATGCGCTCATTGGTGGGAAACTCAACCCAGGAAGAGTATCCCCTTAGCTGCCCAACCGGGCCTATTCCCAGCCTTAGATCTTGTGAAGGCCAGTGGTTGCTCTGATTCTACTTGGTAGAGCTCCTCTCTTGTCCTGTCCCCTTAGATGCTGTGGCTTAGCATCCCTGTCTTACGCAGATCAGTAGGTGCAAGGACCTACTTGGCATGACCTGTGCTCCAACCTGATTTCTGTTGTTTCTTGTGAGTTAACGTTTGTTCGGCCCTACCCATTCTGTCCCCTTCCAGCGGCAGCACGGCCCACCCCACATCCTGTTAAAGGATGCACTTTCAGGTGCTGCTGCCTTGACCTGCGCTGTTTTGGGTTCCTGCACCCGTGTGTGATGGCAGGTGGCATGGACACATCTAGCTTAGTCCGTCCCAACCCCAGCTTGCGAGCTAACCAGGGGAACTTGTATTTCCACAGGTTTGGGCCCACACAACCCCATAGAGTCTACCCCCAGACCAAGTTCTCTTGCGTGCTGGATAGAGTCTTGACTCTGCCAAATGTGACCACTCCACCACTCCACCACTCCACCAAACAGTTGGGTAATGGTACCCATCACTGCCAAAGAGGCCCCCATCCATAGCATTGGTGTGGGCTGGTGTGTGACTAACAGTGATGTTCTAGGCAAACAGGCCATTTCTGTATTCCGAATTGGGTTGGTGTATCTGACTAACCGTAATTGTCTCCATGGTTCTTCCCTCCAACCCACCAGATCTCAGTCCCCACGCATGCCTAAAACTTCTATGACCCTGTCACTGGGAATCACCCAAGATTCACTACTCACCTACACTAAAATTGGACTTAGTCATGGGTGTCCCCAGGCAGCAAACATATCTTAAAAAACCCCAGAGCAGGCCACCAGGCAGACAGCAGGCAAAGCCTGGCACCACATGGTGCACTGGCTGCCATGGGTGAGGCCGAGGACTCGTTCACTGCCTTGCGGCAGTGTCTTTGGCGTGAGCCCCCAGCATTGGGTCCGACCCAGCACGGGCACCCCCCACAGCCACCACACTGTGAGGAGCGGCACTTGCCCCCAAACCCAAGGCCCGAACCCCCATATTATGACTTTTCATTTGAGGGAATGTACAGTAGCTGTGAAACAGACTAACATCCAGATGTGAGGATACAATGCAGTATGCATGTCTACTTCCAGCCAAAGATGGACTTACAATGAAACTGTTTTACTATATCTTGACAATAGGATTCTGGACTGTGTGCCATTGCCCATGCCTGCAATGATGGACATATGACTGTGTATGAAGAACTGTACTTTAGTAATGATATAGTAATGATATAGAGGAATTAGACAGAGGGAGTGTGGGGGATGAGGCTGGGATAAGGGAAATACCACGGGCCTGTATCATAAAATGATAATAATAAGAAAATGTAAAAAAAAAAAAAGGGAAATTTAAAAAAAATTACTTGTGGGACCAAGATATTAGCTCAATTGGCTAATCCTTCACTTCTAAGCACAGCATCACATGGGGGTGCTGGTTCACGTCCCAGCTGTTCCACTTCCCATCCAGCTTCCTGCTTGTGTCCTGGGAAAGCAGGACCAGAGCCTTGGGACCCTGCACCTGCATGGGCAACCCAGAAGAGCCTCTTGGATCCTGGCTTTGCCGCAGCTCAGCTCTGGCCATTTTGGCCACTTGGGGAGTGAGTCACCAGATGAAAAATCTTTCTGTCTCTCCGCTCTGTAAATCTGACTTTCCAATAAAAATAATAAATAAATTTAAAAAATATTTATTTATTTAACTTGAAATAGGGAGATAGAGTCCACAAAACTACCATGCTTAATTCATTTTTCATGTCTATCTTATTAGCTTGACTCTTGCTTTATTGAATTTGTGTTTCTGTTAAGCTTTTATGTAGTATCAAAGGCTTCACGAGCTTTCTTCTGTGGCATAGGTTTGGTTTCTTCTCAGTTGCATTAAAAAAAAGAGTGACACAGAAGTGGGGGGACAGACAGAAATCTTACATCCACAAGTTCACTTCCCAAAGGACTGCAACAGCCAGCACAGAGCCAGGAGTTGAGTACCCCCTTCCTGTCTTCCCCAGGGGTGGCAGCACCTAAGCACCTGAGTCATCATCCACTGCTTTCCTGGGGGCACTGTGGAATGCCCGTGTCACAAGTGGTGAGTCACCCTCTGTGCCACTTTGCCAGCTCCCTCAGTGGCACTCTCCATCTTCCTGTCTCTGCTGTGGTTTGAATATGGTTTCTCCTCCCCCAAATCAATGTTGAGATTTTAGTCTTCAATGCAACAGTGTTGGGTGGCGGGGATGGTTGTGGCTCTCTGACTCAAAGGAGCAGATCCTTGGGAATGGGTCAGTGCTACCTTCTAGGAGTTGCTCTCCTGGGAAGGGGTTAGGGCTTAGGACCGTGGGTTGCCAGAACGTGGATGAGGCATCTTGGGCTCCTCCAACCTGCCATGCGACACCTCTTGGCTTACACCCATCTGCCTGTCAATAATGCAAAGTGGTTTGTTTTGATCAGGCAGTATCAGTGGACAGTGGGCATTTCAGTTATAGATAAAATATGTTGGAGGTTATTTTTTGTTCTTTCTTAATGTATTGGAAAGGGAGATTTACAGACAAGAGAGACAGAAAAAGATTTTTCATTCACTGGTTCATTCCTCAAATGGCCACAATGGCTGGAGTTGAGCCAGTCCAAAACCAGGAGCCCTTTCTCGGTTTCCCAGATGGGTGTAGTGTCCCAAGGCTTTGGGTCATCCTCCACTGCTCTCCCAGCCCACAAGCAGGGAATTGGATGGGAAGTAGAGCAGCTGGCACATGAACTGTATCATGGCACACTTGAAGGGGGAGGATTATCCAATGTAATCATTGTGCCAGGCCTTGCAGGGTTTTGCCAATGGAAAAATAACTTATAATAATATTTGGAGAGTGGCTTTCCCATTGGTATTAATATTTCTTGATTTATGTATTTTGGTACATAATATAAATATGAATTAAATGACGGTCTTCACAAACCCCCAGTGACATAAACATTTCTTGTGTGTGTGTGTTTTAAGCTCATTTTTATTTGAAAGGCAGAATTAGAAAGGAGAAACAGAGTTCTTCCATCTATTGGTTCTCTCCCTAAATGGCCACAATGTCCACAGTGGGTTGGTCAGAAGCCAGCATCCTGGAGCTGCTTCTTGGTCTCCCATGTGGTTGCAGGGGTCCAAAGACTTGGACCATCCTCTTCTGCTTTCTCAGGCCATAAGCAGGGAGCTGGATCAGAAGTAGAGCAGTAGGGACTTGAACTGGTGTCCATATGGGATGCTGGCACTGCACACAAAGGTTTAACTTACTATACCACAGCACCAGCACCACCATGGTTTTTTTTTAAGATTTATTTATTTTTATTACAAAGTCAGATATACAGAGAGGAAGAGAGACAGAGAGGAAGATTCTCCCTCCGATGATTCACTCCCCAAGTGACTGCCACGGCCGGTACTTGCCGATCTGAAGTCGGGAACCTGGAACCTCTTCCAGGTCTCCCACACGCTGCAGGGTCCCAAATCTTTGGGCCGTCCTCCACTGCTTTCCCAGGCCACAAGCAGAGAGCTGGATGGGAAGTGGAGCTGCTGGGATTAGAACCGGCACCCATGTGGGATCCCAGTGGGTTCAAGGCGAGGACTTTAGCTGCTAGGCCATGCTGCCGGGCCCTGTTTCTTTCTTTTTTTTTTTAAGATTTATTTTTATTGCAAAATCAGATATACAAATTGGGGGAGAGACAGAGAGGAAGATCTTCCGTCCGATGATTCACTCCCCAAGTGACCGCAGTTGAGGATGACCCAAAGCCTTGGGACCCTGGACCTGTGTGGGATACCTGGAAGAAGTTACTGGATCCTGGTTTCGGATCGGCGCAATACCCACCTTCTATTTTAACTTGAAGGTAGCTATGAAGGCTGCAGTGCCCATACTTCTTTCCTGAATGCTCAGCACAAGGTTATGTCCGGAACGGATATCCAACAAATACTAATTATTAATTATAGTGACAGAGCTATTTTGTTAGCAGAGAGTAATTCCAGGGGCTTCCCTTCTGGTTTGTCTCATTTGAAGCCCATTGATACCTGTTTATATGTTATAAATATTAGTATTATGAAGTCCCCAAAACAAATGATTGGATAAATATCTTAAAACTTATCATTGGCCTTCTTGTATCTATCGAGAAAAGAAAAAACCCATTTAGAATTGTATTTATTATTTATTAGAGTTTGATTCAGCTCCCACCTGCTGGTTTCACTCCCCAAATGTCCCATCATGGGCAGGGTTGGGGCAGGCTGGAGCCAGGAGCCAGACATTCCAAGCCGGCTTTCACATGGGTAGCAGGGGACCCTTGTCCATCACCTGCTCCAGTTGAGGGCATCGGTGCTAGATCAAATGCCGGCCTATTTTTTTTTTTTAAGTCTGAAAACAAAGCAGATGTCACAGGCTTAGAGTCCAGCCGATCAATAGCATTTCACAATTTGTACTAAGATCTGGGAAAAGTGACGTGTCCGTCACTTTTAATCGATCAGGCACCAAATTCCCACAATCACGCTTCCATTTTGAAATCAAGCCTTAATTCTTCAGATTTGCAGGTCAGTTTCTACAGGGACAAAGTTCCGGCCATCCCTAGTACTGTCCTCCTAGACGCAGGGACTCATCTCAGGGTCACTTGGTGTAGCCACTCACTGGCAGTGCGCATATTTGCTAGTTCCAAGCCACCATGTTCTCTTGCCTTAAAAGCGCAGGAGTTGATTAGCTGAGCGTCAGCTGTCCTCGACCTCATCCACCTGTTACCTCACCCTTCTCCGGGGCGCTTCGGACGCCGCGACCTCTTGCGCCTTACTCCCCTGACCCCGCGGTCCCAACTCCTGACGCCCGCTCCTTTTCACATTCCATTCATTCCTGGGTTCCAACCTGCTCCCAGCGCGCAAGGCTCACCTGTGCTCCGGCTGGGGTCCCCAGGCCCCGCCCAGGGCAGTGAGGAGGCGGGGCGAGCTCCATGACGCATGGCGGCTCCGGCCAATGGGAAGGCCTCCGCCGGGTCGGCGGAGCTGCCGGGCGATAAAAGCGGGGCGCTGCCGGCGCCTGTCCTGAGCTCGGAGCGCCTCCTACGACGGCGAGTACATCCCTCGCCCGAGGTCACCGGCAAAGTTCACCTGCAACTGGGAGGCGCCCCTGCGTCCCCCTGCCCGGTTCAGTCGATGGAAAAGGGTCCGGTGCGTGCCCCGGCGGAGATGCCGCGGGGTGCCCGGTGCAGTAATGGGTTTCCCGAACGGGAGTCGCCGCGAGCAGGAGCCAGCCGGCCAGCGGAAAAGCCCCCGCGGCCCGAGGTGGACGGCTGGAAGGGCGAGCGGCCGCGCCGCGAGGAGGATAATGAGCTGAGCCTCCCCAACCTGGCGTCCGCCTACGCGTCCATCCTGCGCTCGCTGGGCGAGGACCCGCAGCGGCAGGGGCTGCTCAAGACGCCCTGGAGGGCGGCCACGGCCATGCAGTTCTTCACCAAGGGCTACCAGGAGACCATCTCCGGTCAGTGCGTGGGGAGGCGGTTCTGGGAACTTCCCACAGTTGCCTCACTCCGGGGGAGGGAGGGCCCGAGCGCTGTCACCTTCCGAACCCCGCCCTGGCGGTCAGGACGCCCTGGCCCGGGTACTCCTCGTGGACTCTTCCGTCGTGTCGTCGACCGACAACCCCATCCCTGAGCGGAGATCACCCGAGTGCGCGGGGCGGGTAGCTCGGGGCACGCGCGCGCCAGTGGGGAACTCGGCGCTGGCGAGGGAGAAGTCTTCTTGGCTGGTGCCTTCTCAGGAGAAGTCCGTGTTTAGGACGGTCTGGGAGTGAAGCCCTGACTTGGAGTGCCTGGGGCAGCCGGGTAATCTTTTCCGCGTTCGCGGATTGTCCGGGGGACAATCCTACCGCCGCTTTCTGACCAAAGCAACTGAGTGATTGCGGCTGGGCTCCAGGCTCCATCCCTTCGCAATGCCTTGCCTATCCCTGTCCCACCCTTATCCCTTCCCCATCCCTCAGGCGAGAGCCCACCGCAGCTTCGGGGCAGGTGGAGGCGGGCAGTAGGTGACCGAGCTGCCTGTTGGTGCGGTGGGCTCTGGTAGTCTGCTTAGTTAGTTAGTTACTTGACAACCACAAAAATAACTTTCATTTTCGGATGTGACTGAAAGCATGGCTTTCTACTCTTGGTGATATTTGTTTGTTTATGAGGAATTTCCAAGAAGCTTTCTGTCTTCACCATTTCTCAAAAGAAAAACGAAAGCAGAACACCCCCCACCCCCTACCCCCGGAGCTGGCTGGTGCTCGCTCTCCTGAAAGAGGATGGAGCAACCCCACTGAAAGATCCTGGGAATGAAGCTATTTTTGCCCAGCTTTCCCCACCCCAGAGGAAGGGTGGGGAAACCTAGTGTGGGAGGGGCGGGGCCCCAAAAGGAAATACTCCCCATCCTGCGGCCAAGATTCGGGCCTCTGGTTCTGTGGCCAGGTTCCCTTTACTTATTCATCTAAGCCTGAAAAGCAGGATTTCAAAATGCAAGAACTGAAGAATCAACACAGAATCGGGTTTCTGTGAGTTCAGCTTTGTATTTGGAAAATTTTATTTCTGAATCTGAGAAGCAGAGACCCGGAGACGGAGACCTTTCATCCCCTGGCTCATTCCCCCAAAATGAAAAATCTGGGGTTGGGGCAGGTCGAAGCAGGCAACCTGGAATTCAAGCCTGCCTTTCCCAGGTGGGAGGTGGGGCCAGAGTACCAAAGCTGTCAGCTGCTGCCTTTCAGGGTGTACATCAGCAGGCCTGGAAATGAAGCTGGGAGTGAACTCGGGCATGCCAGCCCTGTACTGCATGCCTGCCCGGCTGTAAGGCCGACTTCAGAGGGCTGGTGGAGGTGTCTGGTGATGTTCCAGGATGGAACGCCCAAATGCCTTCCCAGGGCTGTCTGCAGGCACGGAGGTGACCTCTTCGGCAATGCCGGCCAGCCCCTGGGAATCTGGCCCTGCACCGGGGAGGGGGAGGTCTGTCATCATGCGTGTGCTCATTAGCTGAAGGGTTAGAGAGTTCTGGCCCAGAGACAGGGTCCAGAGGGCCTGAAGCACTTCACAGATGCACCTGAGAGATGGTTAGCACCTGTTGGTCTCATGCACCAAATTGAGCTAAAGGGGACTTGAGGATTTCAGGGGGCATGTTCTGCCTCCCTGGAACACTGTTGTGGTCTGGTACTAAGCTGTTAGCTAAACGAGGAGCGGCTCAATGGGGTAAGCCCACCTCTGCCATGTTAGGATCCCTTCTGTGAGTGCTGGTGGTTTGAGCCCCAGCTGCTTCATTTCTGAGGCACCTGGGAAACTGCAGAAGTATCCACCCCCATGGGAGACCAGGATGGAACTAGGAACATCTGGCTTGAGCCTGGACCAGTCTCAGCCGTAACAGCCATTTGGGTAGTGAATCGGGAGATGGAAGATCTCTCTGTGTGTCTGATATATGCTGCCTGGCAAATAATAAAAAATTTAAATAAAAATATTTAACCTGCAAACCTAGACCAGAGAAATCACCAGTAGGTGGGGAACCTTAGGAGTGTCTGCCTTGAGTTGAAGCTTCCTTTCGGGGAGGTGAAAGTGTTCTGGCATTAGAACATGCTTTCAGTCAGACATGCTGGGACTTTTTTTTTTTTTAAGATTATTTATTTTATTGGAAAGGCAGATTTACAGAGAGAAAGATCTTCCAACTGCTAGTTTACTCCCCAAGTGGCTGCAGCAGCCAGAGCTGAGCCATTCCAAAATCAGGAGCCAGGAGCTTCTTCTGAATCTCCCACGCATGTTCTGGGTCCAAAGGCTTTGGGTCATCCACTACTGCTTTCCCAGGCCACAAGCAGGGAGCTGGATAGGAAATGGAACAACTGGGACATAAACTGGCGCCCATATGGGATCATGGCGCATGCAAGGCAAGGATTTAGCCACTGAGCCATCATGCCGGCCCTATTGAGCACTTTAGAAATGGTTACAACCATGCCTTATTTATGTATCCCCACAGTACGCTTCTTTAACAAGTCCAGAGACCAGTGAAGATTATTAAGAGCATGAAGTGAATCTTTGGGGGTGTGGAGCATCAATGCTTTCTGTGACTGTCTTGGGAAGCCCTCCATTTGGAGGCCAACAGTATTCTCTGTGACAAGGAGACTGAGTTTGCAAGGGGTCATGTCAGGTAGCCAGCCTGGCTGTTGAGCTCTGACTACTTGTTTCCTGATGTTACAACATGGAGAGTTGATTCAGTGTGGCTTGGCTACCACACATTGCAAACTGGGACAAAATAAAGACAACAGGGTAGAATGGGCAATCAGTCTGTCATATGCAGTAAAAGGTAGCAAGGAGAGATGTTACGGGAACATTGGGGAACCCCTTGATAGGGGTTTTTAGTGTGCTGTGTATCCAGGTGTGACAGGTATTACCTTGCTGTGGAGTATAGACAAACATTTCAAAGCCTTCCTGCAGGGAATCGTGTTTAAAATGTGAATGCTCTTTTTGTTTTGTTTTTAAAGAGCTAATAATAAGAGGTGGAAGGGAGGGGAGGAGACAACAAGCATGATACCTTGGGGACAGCTGTGGACCTGACATGGTGGGGGTGTGTCTCAGGCCACCCTGAGTGGGAGAGAAGGGAGGCTACTGTGGGAGGGGGACGTCACAAGTGAGCTAAGTCTGGACTCTCCTGGAGAGTACCAAGGCAGAAATGGAGAAAGTAAACCTGCGTGGTCCCCAGTTTTTACTTGATGAAAGGGTGTAAGTTAACAACTACTGTGGATTATTTTCGGGTAGAAATAAAAACTTCTTTGGGACTTTTCCATGTTTGTAGAGAAGAGAGGATTTTCTATTTTCTGTGCTGTGTTCAGTGTATGAATCCTGTTTAAGTGGGACTGACTTGATTGCTATTTGAGATCAGTTGGTATTTTATATTCCCTCGATCTTTTTCTTTTTAAGCGATTTCTTCTCGTGTGGGTTGTGGCTAGTGTCTGGTTTGCTGGGGCGATGTGGGACTTTGTCCTGTATGGTGGTTCCTTGCTTGGGCTGTGTTTGGTGTGTCCCTTCCCTACCCCACCCCTTTCTAGTGCATGCCTTCCTGTGGGAGCATCTGGGCCCTGTGGAGAGGCTGTGCAAGTCTGCTGATCCCTGCTCACTGCTGAGCCATAGCTGGAAGAGATGCTGTCAGCTCTGCTACAAATTAGCTCTCACAAGCTAAGCTAAGCTTGGACCAGTTCTCATCAATTTTCCTGGTGCGTTGGTTTAGCCGTGACCTAGTTCTCTTACGTATTTAGGGTTTTTCCTTGCCAAGATTTTTCTGTGTTGGGCTCCTTTCCTATGTTTCTATTCTTTTAATCAGCACCTACAGTGGAGAAGGGCTGTCTGCTCCTACCCAAGGTCCCAGTAGCTGACTGTTCCTTTTCCAGGTCCTCTCCCAGGTGTAAATGGGACCCACCTGCTGGCATCATCTGCCACAGGTTAACTGGGTGACTTTTGTTCCACCTACAACCCTTTGTGTGAGTTTTTGGGAACAGATACGTCTTGCCGCCTTGTCACATTTCTATTTAAAATAGATCTCGTTGTCCTGCCCATGCAGCTTGGTCACGTTGACCGTGTCCTCAGTTTTGGGCAGAATGTGTGTAATTGATTGTTCAGAGATGGCACCGGAAGTGATTGACTTCTTGCTGTTTCCCCGGCAGGGCTGAGGAGGCCCAGACACCTGCAGTGAGTCATGTCCGGGCCTTGGCATTTTCACTGCAAGATTGGATCTGTTCTTGAAGGATAATGCGAGGCAATTAAAGACTTTGTTTACACAAAATGGATCACAGCCACTTCAGTCACACAAGGGTGTTTTTTTCTGAATCTGAAATCTCTGATTTATTAAATCAGACCGTTGTGGTGAACTAAGAATTATAGCAGCTTCTAAGGTGTGAAAGCACCAAAAAGCCAAATTACTTAAAATTGCTGCACAGTGGGGGCGGAGGAAGAAGAGTTGATACTACAGTTTATTAGCAGAAACTTCATCTCATTGTTCGGAGGTGCACTTGCATCCTGATTACCTAATACATATATTAAAGTTCATTTTTAAATCAACACTTCTGTAGGACTCAGTTCTTTTTATTGCCAGAAAAAATAAACAGCAGAAGTAATGAAACAGTTGGGACAACTTATGTTGGAATTTGGGTGTAGTGTAAGTGGATTAAAACTGTTGAGAAGGCACATTGTGAATGAAAGAGAAAAGCCCATATTACAAGTTTTTATTTTTTTAAAGAATATCTAAGTTAAGGCATCAAGGGATGTTAAACCTTGCTTTCCCTGACACAGAAGGAAAAGTCGCTGCATATAACTGGGAGATACCACACAGGGCTGTTGAATTGGTGCCTGTGTCTGCTTTCCAGAACTGACATCACCAGTGCCACGAAGCAGGTGGTTTTAATGGCACAAGTCACTTGTTTGACAGTTCTGAAATGCGGGTGCAAGCTGACCCACAATCCCTCTGATTCCTGCAGAGGTGGAATCCTTGCTGCCTTTTCCCAGATTCTGGGTTGATGGCCAGCAGTTCTTGGTGGTCCGTGGCTTGCCCCTATGTCTTGTCTTTTTTTTTTTTTTTTTTTTTTTTAAGATTTATTCATTTTATTACAGCCAGATACACACAGAGGAGGAGAGACAGAGAGGAAGATCCCCCGTCCGACGATTCACTCCCCAAATGAGCCGCAACGGGCCAATGTGCGCCGATCCGAAGCCGGGAACCTGGAACCTCCTCCGGGTCTCCCACGCGGGTGCAGTGTCCCAATGCATTGGGCCGTCCTCAACTGCTTTCCCAGGCCACAGGCAGGGAGCTGGACGGGAAGTGGAGCTGCCGGGATTAGAACCAGCGCCCATATGGGATCCCGGGGCTTTCAAGGCGAGGACTTTAGCCGCTAGGCCACGCCGCCGGGCACGCCCCTATGTTTTTTTCTAGTCTTTGACCTTTGTCTTTCCTCTCATTTTTTACTGTGTGTGTTCCTGGCTCAGACTGCAGTACTAAGGCTTACCAGGAGAGGGCAGCTGCCGGCTCATTGTATTAAAATGATTCAAAATCCTTGATGTTGATGCCTGGATTAAAGGAATGCCTGGTTGGGTGGGCCTGATGGGGGGTATTGTGGGTCGCCCCGACTAGGCTACAGCTCCCACTGGTTGATGTAAGGGCCGAGTATGTGCTGGGCAGAACCAGACTGGACTGCAACACCCATTGGTTCCAGTGCAACTCGGGACTGAAACAGAACCAACCCAGCAGTTGCAACCACCAGCTGATCGGGGTGATGGACTGTGCCGGGCCCTGTGCTTGCTAGAACATACAAGAATCTCGACTGGGAATACCTCAAGGTTTCTTTGGAGATCTCCCCAATCGAACTGCTGGACTCAGAACTCTAACCAAGAAAAGACAGAAGACAGAACAGGTCAATCATTCATCTCAGCTATATGTTGGCAGCGAAATATGGGGCAAACGGTGACTTTATGATGGACCATATCAACCAGTGGACGACCTCATCGAACGAAAATGGCAGCGAATCATAACTGGAGAACTATTAAAACCACTCAAGCAAATATCTCAGAGCATGCCCCACATCCGGGACTTGGGGTGGGTGGGAAACCGGGTGGGGCTTCACCCTCAATATCCCCCTTTACCTCAGATACATGATGGAAACAATATGGACATAATAGTATTACCCACTTCCCTATACCCCCTGAACCTTTTTTTTTTTAACCGCAATTAACTATGTAAATATGGTCAACAACAATACAATAAAATAAAAAAAAAACAAAAACAAAAAAAAGGAATGCCAGGTTACACTAGAAAATGTCTTTCCCTAGAGTTAACAATTCTCTGTTGAGGAGTGAGCCTTCATGGTACAGCGGGTTGAGCTGCAACATGAGATGTCACTATCCCATATCTGAGTCCCTGGTTCTGGTTGCTGTAATGCACCTGGGAAAGGAGTGGAAGATGACCCAAGTACTTGAGACCCTGCCACCCATTGGGGAGACCTGGGTGGAGCTGTGGACTCCTGGCTTTGGCCTGGTCTAGCTTTGGCTTTTGTGGGCTTGTTTGGGAATGAAGAAAAAGTGGATGGAAGATCTGACTCAACCTTCCTCCTCAGTCTGCCTTTCAAATAAATAAATAAGTCGATAAAAACATTTCTGTAGTGAGTATGTTTGTTGTTGTGGTTGGGGTGCTACTGGAGGTACCCGCCGCTCATACTAAAGTGCTTGGGTTCAAGTCCCACCTCCACTCCCAGTTGAAACGTCATGCTAATGTGCACCCCAAGAAGCAGCAGGTGGTGGTTTGAAATGGCTTTGAGAGTTTTTAGTACTGTAGCAACAAAGTATGTAAGAAGACTGGAAATGTGTGAAAAAAGAAAGCATTGAAGATGTAAGACAAATCTCAGGACAAACTAGAAAAGGACTTTTAAAAACTTGTTTTATTCCGGGCCCGGTGGCGTGGCCTAGCGGCTAAAGCCCTCGTCTTGAAAGCCCCGGGATCCCATATGGGCGCCAGTTCTTATCCCGGCAGCTCCACTTCCCATCCAGCTCCCTGCTTGTGGCCTGGGAAAGCAGTCGAGGACGGCCCAAAGCCTTGGGACCCTGCACCCGCATGGGAGACCCGGAAGAGGTTCCTGGTCCCAGCATCGGATCGGCGCGTACTGTCCCGTTGCGGCTCACTTGGGGAGTGAAACATCGGACAGAAGATCTTCCTCTCTGTCTCTCCTCCTCTCTGTATATCTGGCTTTCCAATAACAATAAAAAAATCTTTAAAAAAAAATTAAAAAAAAAATAAAAATAAACTTGTTTTATTCCTATTTTTTTATTTTTATTTTTATTGCAAAGTCAAATAGGAGAGACAGAGAGGAAGATCTTCCGTCCGATGATTCACTCCCCAAGTGACCACAAAGGCCGGTGCTATGCTGATCTGAAGCCACGAGCCAGGACCCTCCTCCAGGTCTCCCATCCAGGTGCAGGTTCCCAAGGCTTTGGGCCGTCCTTGACTGCCTTCCTAGGCCATAAGCAGGGAGCTGGATGGGAAGCAGAGCTGTTGGGATTAGAACCGGCGCTCATATGGGATCCTGGCACATGCAAGGCTACCATGCTGGTCCTAACTTTCTGATATTTAAAGGTGATGATGACATTACAAGTAGAGAAAGGAAAAAAAAATGATCATATATAATAATAGTGAAGTAAAATAAACATGAAAATCCTATTGTTTCTTTCATTACTAGTGAGTATAGACCCTTTCTTTATACAACAGTTAATTCCCAGGATGCTGATCACGCTCAAGGAGATGATGTTTATTGTGTTCTGCGTGTTAGTTGTCACAGATCAGGGAGAACAGATGATATGTGTCTTTTTGAGACTGAATTATCTCACAAGGACTTTTTTTTTAAAGATAATATGGCAATTGGGCCCGGCGGCGTGGCCTAGCGGCTAAAGTCCTCGCCTTGAAAGCCCCGGGATCCCATATGGGCGCCGATTCTAATCCCGGCAGCTCCACTTCCCGTCCAGCTCCCTGCTTGTGGCCTGGGAAAGCAGTTGAGGACGGCCCAATGCATTGGGACCCTGAACCTGCGTGGGAGACCTGGAAGAGGTTCCTGGTTCCTGGCTTCGGATCGGTGCGCACCGGCCGTTGCGGTTCACTTTGGGAGTGAATCAACAAAAAGATCTTCCTCTCTGTCTCTCCTCCTCTCTTTGCATATCTGACTTTTTTTTTTAAAGATTTATTTTTATTACAAAGATAATATGGCAATTATATTACTCTGAATGTTGGAATTTTTTTAGTATAGTTGTTTTATGTCTTCATTGAGTTTTTTTTTAATTTTGGTTTTTATGGTTTAATTCCATAGGGTCTGGGATTTCCTCCCCCGCCCCAAGTTCCACCCCCCCAACTGATTTCTCCCATATGATAACAATAATTTAGTCCTTCATAAGAAGTCATAATTCATCAATCTGTTATTTAAGTGTGTCCCAACATTGCTGGTACAATGTTAGACAGTCCAGCATCCCGTTGTTTAGATATGTCTAACAGTTTCACTGGGAGTCCGTCTTTGATTTGGAAATAGGGGTACATATTACATTGTATCTTCATGTCTGGATATGCGAGTCTGTACTACACCATCACTATACATTCCCTTAACTGAGAAGCCACGAAACAAAGCTAGCAGCAGGTGTGAAGTTAAAACAAACAAAAAATTTTACCACCATGGAGTCAAAAAAAGTGTCCCACTGAATAACCAACACATAGGTGATGAAAAAGAAAACAAAAAAGCCTCTTGGGTAAAATGATACCACCAAATAAACTATTTGGAAGAAATGAAAATGAAATGAAAAAACATCAAAACACATGGCACGCAGCAAAAACAACATGGAAAGGGTTATTGAACTTGCAATTTGCTTTATGGCTTCCTTACATTAGAGAGAACACATGATATTTGTCCTTTTGGGATTGACTTATTTTACTAAGCTTAATAATGGTCTCTAGTTGGGATCATCTAGTTGCAAATGGCATGATTTCATTTTTTTTAATGGTTGAGTAATATTCCATGGAGTAGATGTTATCCTAGGCCTACAATTTTTTCTTTTAGAATCTGGAGTATGTCACTCCATTCTCTTCTGGCCTGTAGAGTTTCCTGTGAGAGATCTCCTGTGAGTTTAATTGGCATTCCTTTATATGTCAACTGATTTTTTTCACGTGCTCATTTAAGGATCTTTTCCTTATGTTCAACTGAAGAGATCTTGATGATCATGTGTCTTGGTGAAGATCTCTTTTAGTCAAGCCTGTTGGGAGTTCTGTGCCCCTCCTGGATGTTGTTTCCCAATTTTTCTCTAGATTAGGGAAATTTCCCCTTATTTCATTGAATACACCTTTAATCACAGCTTCTCTTTCTGCTCCCATAATTCTTATATTTGGCATTTTAATAGTGTCTTTCAATTCTTGAATGCTTTTTTTAGCTTGACCAGCTCTGCTTCCAGCTTTTTTTGTTTGCTTCCCTCTGGTGACAGGAAATATCTTCCAATTCTGGGATTCTTTCTTCCTTCTATTTTGGAGACTCTCTATTGTCCTTTTAATTTGCTCAACTGTATTTTTTAAAAATTTATTTATTTTTATTGAAAATTCAGATATACAGAGAGGAGGAGAGACAGAGAGGAAGATCCTCTTATCTGATGATTCATTCCCCAAGTGACTGCAATGACCGGAGCCACGGCGACCTGAAGCCAGAAGCCAGGAGCTCCTCCAAGTCTGCCATGCAGGTGCAGGGTCCCAAGGTTTTGGGTCATCCTTGACTGCTTTCCCAGGCCACAAGCAGGGAGCTGGAAGGGAAGTGGGGCAGCTGGGATTAGAACCTGTGACGATATAGGATTCCAGTGCACTCAAGGCCAGGATCTTAGCTGCTAGGCCACTGTGTTGGGCCCTCCACTGTATTAATTTGTGGTATATCAGCTTTATTTTGATTCATTTCCTGTTTGACGTGTTCCTTAAATTTCTTGAACTCCTGAATTACGTGCTCCTCATTCTTGATAAGAAGCTTTATAACAAGTGTTGTGAATTCTGTGTCTCCCATTTTTTTGGTGTATTACTCAGTTAACTTTGAGGTTGGCAAAGGCTCCTTTGCAGGGGAATCTTCAGTAATATTCATTGTGCTTTTGTCTCTTCTTTTGCTCTTGGTCATTGTACTTCTGGTTATCAGAATCTTCTCTTTGGTGCAGGTTTCTAAGCTCTGTTACCCAGAGGTCTACAGTTCAATTTTACTTATTGTTGTGGGTGCATAGCTGTTTGCTTGCAGTCACTTGTACTGCTCCTTCCAGTGAGTTCAGGTCTGGATTCTTATGTTAGACATCCACTATGGTCTCTGTAGCCCCAGCCCCTGGCTCACCACTCTCCACCTCCTGTGATACCATGCTGTTATTGTACCGTTGTCTGTACAGTTTTTCTCCCACTTCCTGTTAGAGCAATTCCCAGGATTAGAGAGACACTAGGTGTCCTATGTAACTAGATTGTTGTTGCAGTGATCTTGCTGGAACCTGTTGGCCGTTAGGTCTGAGGGCCACATTTTAACCCATACGATACCAAAGTTGGTATTATTTTCCCTGTGGGCACTGAACTTGGTGAGTTCACTCCCAACTCAGTGCATGCGCAGCTCACTGTTGTCCTGAAGTCCTAAAGTTTTTCTACGCTGTACAAAATGGTGAGTGATATGCCACTACTAGTTCTTGATCTGCTGGCCATCAGGTCTGAGGGATACTGGGACCTATCTTGGGTTAAAATTGTAAGTTGCCACATTGTTGAGGCAGAAATGAGTTCACTCCTAGCTCAGTGAATGCATGGTCCTGTCCCATAGCCTTTGCCTCCTTATACAAAATGGCATCTGATTCACCTCTCAGGAAGTGACTGGGCTGTGAAATTTACGCTGTTTCTGCACTGCCCATCTGGGACCTGCCTCTCTGTTCCTGGTCAAATCAAACAAACCAGCAGGATGGGCAGTTCTTTGTCTGGGTTCACCTCCTGAGTTCCTGGTGAACACTCCTTCCCACCTTGTGACTGGTGGAGTTCCAGTTGTTGCTGCAGTTCAGATTGCTACTGGCTGAATGCTGCTAGGGTATTGGTCGCTGTAACACCACGCTGATGTGTCGTCTGCTTTCCTGTCGTCTGTCAGTCTCTGGGTACCCTTCTACTATTGTTCTGTCCTCTCCTATTTCCTGGAATGTGCCCTCTCTGCTTCACACTGTCTAATGTTTCTCCATTTGTTTAAATGTGTCCTTACCCTGTTCTGCCATATTGCTTCTGTTCATTGATTTCTTTGACACAAGAGTGTAGTATACTTTCTGAAAAAGGTTTCTAAAAGAAGTTAGGGTTAAAAGTGCTCAACATGAGTGTGGTGCGGTAGCTTAGCAACTAAAGTCCTCACTGTGCACATGCCAGGATCCCACATGGGAGCCAGTTCTAATCCCAGCGGCCCCACTTTCCATCCAGTTCCCTGCTTGTGACCTGGGAAAGCAATTGAGAATGGCTTAAAGCCTTGGGACCTTGTGCCTGCATGGGAGACCCAGAAGAAGCTCTGGGCACCTAGCTTAGAAATTGCACAGCTCTGGCTGTTGTGGGCACTTGGGGAGTGAATCAGCAGATGGAAGATCTTCTCTGTCTCTTCTCCTGTTTGGATATCTGACTTTGCAATAAAAATAAATCTTTGAAAAAAAGTGCTTGGCACATAAAGCATATTCATTCTAAAAAGTCTGAATATTCCTAAAAGGATAAATGATGTTTAAAACTTGTTTTCACGGGGGTGAATATTGTGGTACCATAGTTTTAGCTTCTGTTTGAGACACCTGTGTCTCATGTAGGAGTTCCTGGGATGGAGTCCCTACTCTACTTCTGGTCTAGCCTCCTGCGTGTGTACCTTGGAGGCTGCACGTGGTGGCACAAGACTTGAGTCCTTGACATCCACATGGGAGACTCTGATGGAGTTCTAAGCCCCTGGTTGAGCTTGGCCGAGCCCTGGCTGCTGTGGGCATTGGAGGAGTGAGTCAGCGGTTGAAAGATCGTTCTTTCACTTAACAAAATTTTTTTAAATTAAGGTTTAACAGGTGAGATACAATTACAAAAAAAAAAAAAAAAAACCCACATTGTTTAGAGCATTTGTCTGTATTCCCACTAAACTTCTTTTTGCTTTTTACTTGTTAAACTTCTTATTTGGAAAAGTATTAAGCTTTTTACTGTCGTGTTCATCTAAAATGGGTTATCTCAGAAGTTACAAAAGGAAAACAATGAAGGTAAAAAGAGAAAGGATGGAAAGGAGGAAAGGTAGGAGGAAGGGAAAGGAGGAAGAAGGGGAATGCCTTTTTGTCAGTTGTACTCCTAGAGTTAGACTTAAATAGTACTGCCCCTTGCCCCGAGAGCTTATACTCAGTCAAGAACACTTTCTGGGTACATGTGCTTCTGTGGGGAGGCATCCTCTGTGACATTGAGAGCAGTTGGCCTTAGGGGTCGTCAGCCTTATTTGTTCATTACAGTCCTTCTGCTTATTGGTTTGTTAGCCATTGATAGCTTACCTCAATCAGTGTTTATTAGACATTGCAAATCAATGAGGTTTGCCCTGTAAGTATTTTTGAACTTATTAGCTAGAGATCTGTTATTGCTGTTGTTGTTGTTTTTGAAGTTTGTTTTATTTGTTTGAAGGGCAGGAAGATAGGGAGAAACAGAGAGAGAAAGAGATGTTCCATCTGCTGCTCCACACGCAAATGACTGCAGCCAGGCCAAAACCAGGATGCTGGAAATCCATCCAGGTCTGCATGTGGGTGGTAGGGACCCAGGTCCTCGAGTCATCAGCCATGCTTTCTCAGCACATTAGCAGGAAACTTAATCAGAAGCTGAACAGCGGGACTGGAGCAGGTGCTCCCTTAGGGGATGCTGCTGATGTGGGCAGTGGCTTAACGTACAGCACCATGACATCAGCCCCGTAGATCGTTAGAGATGGTGTAAGGGGACTCTAGACAATCTGTGTAATTTTTTTGGTAAGTTTTAAAGTATTTGACACAGAGTTCAGAAATATATAAGGCTCTTTACTTGCTTTTTAAATTCTTTCAACAAAAGATTTATTTATTTTTATTGGAAGTCAGATTTATAGAGAGAAGGAGATAGAAAGATCTTCCATGTGCTGATTCACTTCCCAAATGGCTGCAGTGGCCACTTCTGAGCTGCTCCAAAGCCAGGAGCCAGGAGCCTCTTCTGGGTCTTCCACATGGGTGCAGGGTCCCAAGGGATTGGGCCATCTTCTACTGCTTTTCCAGGCTACAAGCAGGGAGCTGGAAGGGAATTGTAGCAGCTGGTGTGTGAACCAGCGCTCATATGGGATACTGGCGCATAAAAGGTGAGTACTTCAACAACTAGGCTACTGTGCCAGGCCCTCTTTTCTTGCTTAATCTTCCATTTTTCAATGTAGGGCTGTCTAATTCTAACTCATTCTGGAAGATATGGGAGGAGATGGTACTTCCACAGCATGAAAGTGAAGAGTGTTCACACGTCAAATAGCAATGAGATGACAAACTTGGAAAACATTTACAACTCATCTGCTATACAGCAGATTACTGCTGCTACACAATCCTAATTTAATGAGATGCTTGAAATGGGTGGGAGATGAGGCCAGCAACGCAGCTGAAAAGTGGCAAGACAGGAGAATAGATGGCTCTTTGGAAAGGAAATTTAAACAGGGCTTAAAAGATGGAAGGATGAGCAGCCCTAGTAAGAGGGATGCGCATAACCCACCTGAGATGTGGTTTTTTTCCTTGTTAAGTTGGCAAGCATCCAGAAATTTGTCACTGTGTGCTTTCCTAACGTTTTACAAAAAAAAAAAAATTACTGATGAGAATGATGTGGCATTTGACAGCGTCTCTCAATATGCGCACACACACACACACACAGAGAGAGAGAGAGAGAGAGAGATCGATCCTGCTTGGAAATCCTGAGAATTTCTCAGTTTCTTGTGGGAGTGTACCTGCACCCATGATAGAATCCATGCCCGTGCCTAGTTCCTATTGGCATTCTCTTAGGAAGTTTACAGGTTATAGCTGAGTTCCATTCTGTTGGAAAATGATAGGGCAGGGAGCCAGTGTTATTTGCATTATCATTCTGAAACTGGAGGGGAGGCCACAGGTCACCTGTCCCTTAGGAATATGAGCTGGGAGGGTGGCAACTAAGGGGAGGAGCCACAGTTCTCACTGTATTTCAGAATTTGTGGTTTTTCATGTGCATGCATGTATTTTCAACTAGATGCATTTAGAATATTGTGACTAAGTTGTTTCAAAGCTAGCAGTAAGCAAGATAGCTTCTGTGGCTAGCTAACCAGAAAAGCCTAGTTACTAAAAACCTTTGCCTTGAAATTAGCAAAAACAAATGTAGACAAAGTCGTGTGGCTCCTAAGAGTGCAGTCCATGTGCTACTACACAGAGGGTGATGTTCCCATTAACTATAATGGAACTCAAGACACTCCCCTTGCTGAGCAACCTGGTGGGCCACAGATGCATTGTAGGGCCACACATTTCTCATGAGCTTCAGGTGATCATCAAGAACGTTCTTGATTATCTTTTTCACTTCTTCAGCACCACGGTTAGTCATTCAGTAGCATGTTATTTAACTTCATGGAATTTTTAATTTCTTCTTTTCTTCCTATTGGTGATTTTGTTTTGTGGCTTTTCATTTAAGGGGATGTATAGTAACTGTGTAACAGAGACTGTCATATCCAGATGTGAGGATACAATGCAGTAGGCATCTCTACTTCCAGATCAAAGGTGGGCTCCAAATGAAACTGTTAACCATATCTTGACAATAGGATGCTGGACTCCGCCATTGTCCATGCCTGCAATGATGGACATATGACTGTTTATGAAGAACTACACTATAGTAATATAGGGTGGGGAAGGGGAGTTGAGGGGAGCAATCACAGGGCCTATGGAACTGTGTCATAAAATATAATAAAAATGATAGAAATAAAATAAAATTAAAAATGGTTGAATAAAAGTAGACTCATAGCTGGTGTGGTGGCTCAGTAGGCTAATCTTCCACCTGTAAGCACCAGCATCCCATATGGGCTCTGGTTTATGTTCCAGCTGCTCCACTGCCTATCCACCTCCCTGCTTATGGACTGGGAAAGGGAGTGGAGGGTGGCTCAAGGCCTTGGGCCCCTGTACTCATAAGGGAGAACTCGAAAAGGCTCCTGGCTCCTAGCTTCAGATCAGCTCAGCTCTGGCCATGGTAGTCATTTGGGGATTGAACCAGTGTATGGAAGATCTTTCTGTCTTTCCTTCTTTCTGTAAATCTGCTTTTTCAAAAAAAAATTTTAAAAACCCAAAATAGATACAAGTATATATAATGTTTGATAAAGAAAATACCTGGCTATGTCATTGGCTTGTGTATTTACAATGACTGTACTTTTATCATTATTTTAGAATGTATTTCTTCTACTATGTAAAAAGCTTACTAGCGACCAGACTTGTGGCATATCAAATAAAGCTGCCACCTGCAAAGCCAGAATCTCGTATGGGTGCTGGTTCGAGTCCTGCCTGCTTCACTTCTGATCCATCTCCCTGCTGATGTGTCTGGAAAAACAGTTAAAATTGGCCCAAGTTCTAGGGGTCCTGGGGAGTGAACCAGTGGGTAGGAGATACCTGCCTCTGTCTTTTCTCTTTCTCTCTCCATAACATTTTCGAAAGAGTTAATAAATACATAATTTTTTAAAAGGTGTACAGTAAAACAGTTTGCTGCATTATGCCAGAAGCCCCTTACAGCTTTTGTTTACTGTTTATCTTGACTGCATCATTATCTTCTCTTAATTAGTATATCTATATATATTTAAGTATTTTATCTTGTTGAAAGAGCTACAGAGAGGAGAGACAGAGAGAGAGGGCTGGTATCTACTGGTTCACTCCCAAGTGGCTGCAATGGCCACAGCCGAGGAAATCTGAAGCCAGGAGCCAGGAGCTCCCTCTGCTCTCCCACAGGGGTACAGGGATCCAAGGTCTTGGCCCATCCTACACTGATTTCCCAGGCCACGAACAGGGAGCTGAATCAAGTGGCACAGCCGGGACTTGAACCAACACCCATATGGGATGCTGGCACTGCAGGCAGAGCTTATCCTAGTACTCCATGGTGCCTACCCCCCTGTCTTGGCTTTAATCTCATTGTTGGTTTGTTCATCATGGTCTGGGTGTTTAGTAGGTTACACCAGCTGGGTGTGTAAGTGTACTCTGTGGTGGTCACACAGTGATTAAATTGTCTAGTGATGCATTTCTTGATGTTGATCCTGTTGAAACGCAGTATGTGACTTTTGTGTTTATAAGCCAGGTCTTTATGTATTGTGACATTTTTTTTTTTGCCCCTAGAGAGATTCTGGGCTTGCCTTGTGTTCTTTCCTTTAATTAGCTGTGCCTTTACTGTATGTCTCTAAACTTATTTTTGTTTTAAAGATTTATTCCTTTGAAAGGCAGAGTGACAGAGAGGGAAAGACAGATCTTCCATCCACTGGTTCACTTCCTAAATAGCCACAATAGCCAGAGCGAAGCCAATCCAAAGCCAGGATCCAGGATGTACAGCCTGGCTTGAGCCAGCCAAAGCCAAGAATCCAAGCTTCCGCATCTCCCCTGTGAGTGACAAGGATGCAGCACATGGGCTGGAAGTGTTTTGAGCCTGACTGGACACTGTGGAGCCCCAGCCACCATGTAAGAAGTCCAACCCCCTGAGGTTGTTATTCTCTAAAGGAACCTGGCCACAGGAGTGGCCACTCAATGGTGTTTGGGGCCTAGCTGAGGTCCCATCCAACGCCAGCCCTGCAAGTCACAACCGTGACAATTCCAGTCCACACCTGCCTAGAGCTTCCCAGGATTTCATGGAGGCCCAGAGGCCAGGCATATTGGTCTGACCTTTTATATTATATTTTGGCTTCCAGTTCTGGAGTGCAAGGTCTAAGTGCCTGATCATGGCCTTTTGCTGGCAGAGTCCCAGGGCGGCACAAACGTCCCAAACGCCAGGGAGTGAGTCAGTGTCTGTCTGTGACTAAAGCCGCTGTATTAATCATGGAAGCCCCACCCTAACTACCGTAGTTGGGTTAACTTTTCACCCTTTCAGTACCATTAAATTATGACTGTAGGGAATAGGCTGCTGCCTGAAACTAAGAGAAACCATTTCCAGACCGTAGCACCTGCCAGCTCCCAGTGCCCTGCCTCCACAATCCTTGATGTCTGACCATAATGTCTGAACACAGTTCCATGCTCCGATTTCTGGAGTGTCAGGCTATGCAGCTAAGGCAGCAGGAATAGAGTTTGAGATAAGAGTGGCTGAGTTTTACATTTGTGCAGAGGAAAAGGGGAGAGACTCAAATAGGTGTTAAGGCTGGAGAGTTATTCTCTAAAGAAGCCTGGCCACAGGAGTGGTCACACAATGGTCTTTGGGCCCTAGCTGAGGTCCCATCCAACGCCAGCCCTGCAAGTCACAGCCGTGGCAATTCCAACCCGCACCTGCCAGTGTGACGCTGGCTGGGGGAAACCAGGAGATGAGTGACCTAAACACGAGGAGATCTTGGCATTCAGATACCAAGAGGAGTAGGAGGAGACGCCCCTAGAGGCAGCCCTAATGGGCAAGGGGCACCAGGACCAAGGGCCCCCAGGGAGTACTTGTTGACAGGAAAGAGTTAAAAACAAAACAAAACATTACAAAAAACAAAACAAACAAACAAAAAACAACAACCCAAAGCTGTGGGTAGCATTGAGTCAGACTGCCAGGCTTTGGCTCTTGTGAGTTATGAGCTTTGTTACCAGCTATCTGGTAACGGTCTGTGAAATGAGGACATTAATAATGCTCACCCTTTCCTTAGTGTTACGGTGAGGATTCAACAAATGCGAACATAAAGTGCTCAGAAAGACACTTGCTGTATTCACTCAGAAAGTGGTCATTGTGCCCAGGGTTCATCTATGGGAAGAACAGGTTTTTTTTTATTATCATTTCTTTTTTATTTTTAAGAATTATCTATTTTATTTTTGTTGGAAAGTCAGACATACAGAGAAGAAGAGAGACAGGAATATCTTCTGTCCACTGGTTCAGTCCCTGGTCGGTGCTGAGCCAGTCTGAAGCCAGGAGCTTCTTCCAGGTCTCCCATGCGAGTGCAGGGTCCCAAGACTTTAGCCATCCCCTTGTCTTTCCAGGCCACAAGCGGGGAGCTGGATGGGAAGTGGAGCAGCCAGGAAACGAACCAGCATCCATGTGGGATCACGGCACATGCAAGATGAGGATTTTAACCACTGAGCCATCACACTGGGCTCTTCATTTACTTTGAAAGACACAGAGGCACAGACAGAAGTCTCTCAGCCGTTGGTTCACCTTTAAGCTTCCCATAACAGCCAGAACTGGGCCAGGCCAAAGCAAGGAGTCTGCAACTGCATCCAGGTCTCTTGCAAGGGTGGCAGGACACCGGGTACTTGAGCTGCCATGTGCCACATACCAGGCTGTGCATTAGCAGGTAGCTGGCTCAGAAGCAGCAGAGCCAGATCTTTCTACAGGCATTCCGGGATGGGAGGCATGTGATCCACACGACAACTTGTACAAAATGCTCACCTTGCTTGAGTTAGCAACTTAGTGCAGAAGTTTTGTAGCTTCTTAAATTTGTGCTACAGTTGTGTTTCGTTTATTTTAAGAGATATTTAGAATGAAAATGTGTGTGTGTCTGAGAGACAGAAGGAGGGAGTATACTTATCAATATACTTATGAATGATCCTATGCTGTTAACAGGGAAGTGAAGTAGGTTGGCTCAGTCTTAATCTTTAAGGAGCCAAAGACTCTGCTGTGCTGGGTAGGACAAAGAGGATTCAGTGTGGTCAGCAGGAAGGTGAGTGCTTCTGGTGCAGAGACTTCAAATCACAAGTGACTGTGGAGGTAGTGGCTTTTGTGCTTGATCCTAGAAGGAGAATATTCATTTTGGTCCTTTGTTTATGTAACAGCCAGTCCAGGTATAGAGGAGAACGTGGTGTAAGTGGGAATGAGAACACATGAACAGCCAGTTTTCTGTACCACCAAGTAGCCATGAAAGAATGTCTTCAAAACACTGAAGATGCTTTCAATGCTGTGAAGATCAGTGTGGAGCGCATTAGGTATAGGTGCTTTGGGGGACGTATTGATTTATTGATTGTTATTTATTTGAAAGACAGAGTGCTTGCATGCACTGGTTTTTCCTGAGTGCCAACACCCACTGGGACTGGACCTGGCTGATCCACATCTCCTGTATGCAGGGCAGAGACCCAAGTCAATGAGCCATGGCCTGCCCTCATTTGCTTCCCTGGGTGTGCCCTATCAGGAATCCAGGGTCAGAAACAGGGGTTGGATTCCAAGCCAGATGTTCTGAGATGGGGGCATTGGCACCCAAGTGGCATCTTAACTGTGCCAAGTGCTTGACCCCAAAGTCAACTTCTTCAATGGGTTTTATCTGTGCGTACAATCTTCCCCAGTCTAATCTTGATCACCTGGTTGGCTAGTTTTCTCCATAATGAGTCTTTTCCATCTGTCTGCTTGTGCTTGCTAGTCCTAATCTTCCTTTTCTTGCCTTTTGAATATCTCTAGAAGCCACCTTAGAGTGCTCCCGTGTGAATTGCAGTGGCTTCTTACCTGGAGCTTGTCCTGCTCAAATCCTTCAAGCCAATATGATTTCTCTGAAATTCAACAGGCTCCTTCCTTGCTATAAGTATATGACTGATTGAAGCAGAGTTAGAGAGCAGGGATGGAGGGAGGGACAGAGGGAGGGAGAGAGAGAGAGAGAGATTGATTGAGATCTTTCATCCTCTGGTTTACTCCCCAAATGGATACAACAGCCAAAGCTGGGCTGATTCTAAGCCAACAGCCAGGGACTTGCTCTGGGTCCCCTACATGGATGTAGGGACCCAAGGACTTGGGCTATCCTCTGCTGCTTTCCAAGGTTCATTAGCAGGGAGCTGGTTTGGAAGTTGAGCAGCCGGGACTCCTAGCAGCACCTCTGCGGAGCGGCAGCACCACAGGCCTTACCAGCAACATGGCGATTGTAATGTAGCTTGTCTGCATTCCCCCACCTCCCTGTAATGAGATCATTTTATTCCTGCATATTTTCTTTCATCACTGTCCCCTCAAAGGAGACAGGTTAGTACTTTACTGCATATTTAACCTGGAAAAACCACTCTGGTTCCCACACAGAAGCTGGGAGCCCAGGCAACTGCTCGGCTCACATTATTTGTTGTCTGATTTCTCCTGTCCTTTTTGTCTTCAGATATTAGAAAAGCAATGTGCACTAGGTTTAGGTGAGAAGATGGGCTATTGTTGAGTTCTGGGATGGAATTTTTTTTTTAAACCTCTGGTTGGTGCTCACGGTAATGAAGCATTGTGTTTCAAATGATTTTCATTTGTTCTAAGAAGGAATTGCCTGAAGTCCAGCACAACAGAAGCCATTGGCAGACCTCCCAAAAGATGCAGTCTTGCTAGATAGTGAAAGACACAAGCATACTGACACAGTTAAGTATAATTACATCTCTCTGACTTGCTGTAAGGTAGTTCCATCCTTAGCCTCGAGGCAGGGCTGCACCCGCCTGGGGTTCCAGTGAGAATCTCTTAACTTAGTGAGGACCTTGCCCATCTCCCAGTTGACCCTAAGGGAGAGATGCTGTAGATCGCGGCCCTACCATGAACCACCACCCTGCAAACACCCTCGGAACATGTGGGTGACCCTGCATACCTGCCGCCCTAGGTGCTCGCGTGAGACAAGCCAGCATTCAGCTGCAAGATGCAGGTGGCTGGGCGCCACCTTAGAGGTCATGCTCATTTCATATTGGCTGCTTCATTTTCGTATGTCTTCTTTCTCTCCTTTCTGTCCTCCAACAAGAACTGAATGTTGGGAGGCACGGAACCCTTTACGAATGGAGTCATTCCTAAGAGAGAGCTGCTGCACCCCCTGTTTAGTGTGCAGTGGTGCAATTCTGTTTCCTGGTCCGTAGTGTGTGACATTCTCCTGCTGCCATGGGAAGAACAGCTGGTCTGGGCTGGTCATCGCAGCATTCCTGACAACTCGCTTGTGACCCTGGTCAGGTCACAAGGCTGTTTGGGGTCTGGGAACGGTGGTTGGGTCAGGATCTCTGTCATTGCTGGAAGTCTGCTGCGCTGGCAGCTCCTCAGGGATGGATCAGGTCCCCGCCTGTGGACTTCCGGTGGCTGACAGGTGCAGCTCCAGGCCCCAGTATGCACATCATGATCCTCTCATTGCCAGGGGTACTATTTTCCCTGAAAACATTTGAGCCAAGCAAATAGTTTCTATGGCAACAGATTTCTTGCTTTTTCTTTTTACCTTGTGATTCACATTTTTGAAAAGGTTCCTTGACTGTGTCTTTCAGGGTCTTTGAACCTGTTGCCTTTTATCTAAAGATACACCTTCCCCCACACACACCAGGAATACTGTAGTCCCTTCCAAAAGAAATACCAGGTGCCAGTTTTATTAGCACCTGATAGGTTTCAGTATATTAAGAAAGGAACATTAAATTAAGAAGGCTTTAAGGGCCCAAAACAATGGCTCAACTAGCTAATCTTCCCCCCTGCAAGTGCCAGGACTCCATTTAGGTGCTAGTTCATATCCTGACTGCTCCATTTTTCATCCAGCTCTTGGATACTGTACCCACATGGGATACCTGGAAGAAGCTCCTGACTTCTAGCTCTGAGTCTCAGCTCTGGCTTTTGCAGCCATTTGGGGAGTGAATGAGCAGATGAAGTGCGGTCTCTTCCTTCTCTCTGTAAATAAACGTTTCAATGAAAATAAATAAGTCTTAAGAAAAAATGACTTCAAGCATAGTTGGGTTAGTTGCTAGAACAGTAATGCCAGGGAAACCAATATTCATTCTTAGGGTCATGTTTTGTTTCACTATTTTAAATCTCACTCTTATTTTTTATTATGTAAAATTTTTAAACATAAAATAAATTGACAAAATTAAATGGTGGACTGCCTGGGTTTCTTTTTTTTTTTAAATCGTTTTCATTGGAAAGTCAGATATACAGAGAGGAGGAGAGATAGGGAGATCTTCCATCTGCTAATTCACTCCCCAGGTGGCCGCAACAGTCAAAGCTGAGCTGATTTGAAGCCTGGAGCCAGGAGCCTCTTCCGGCTCTGCCACATGGGTGCAGGTCTCAAGGTCTTAGGCTGTCCTTGACTGCCTTCCCAGGCCACAGGCTGGGAGCTGGATGGGAGGTGAAGCAGAGCCACTGAGATTAGAACTGGCGCCCAAATGGGATCCAGTCGTGTTTAAAGTGCGAACTTTAGCCACTAGGTTATAACGCAGAACCCTACTGCCTGTGTTCCTAATAAACATTCTGACATATTGGTGTAGTCTATTTTATAATAAACCAGAGATACACTTTTCAAAGTGAAATATCATTTGGAAAAATGTTTCCTTTCTTAACCTCTTATGGTATTTTTAGTTCAATGAACCGTGGATCTCTACCTATCACTAATACCTCATTATATTCAGATTTGCCCAGTTGTCCTAAATGACTCTTAGTCATGACTTTCCAAACTGGGACCCACTTGAGGCTGTGCACTTGGAGGTGATTGTTGGGCTTGAATCTGGGTCATTTCCTGCTGCCCATCCTTACCCCAGCCTGGACCCCTACTTCCGGTGACACAGCGCCTTTGTGAGAAGGAAGTCTGGTCGTGTGAGGTGTTATACCTTTGTGATCTGTTTAGTGGTTGCTCTTTGTTTTCATTGAATGTAGTTCTCTATCCCTCATGTTCTGGGAAACTAGAAGCTCTGAAGTCTTGACTCAATTCAAGGAAAATGTTGTTGGCAAGAATACTGTGTACTGTGGCTTTGTGTGAGGTTACAGCCAGGAGACACAAAATATGTAGGTGCTAAAGATTTAAAGACCTCTAGTTGGTTTTTAAAAGATTTTTTTAATGCCTATTCTCATTTATTTAGAAGACAGAGGGGAGAGAGCAAGTCAGGCAGTGATCATCTGTGTGCTGGTTCACGCTTCAGATGCCCACCGCTGGGCTGGGTAAGGCTGAATCTAGGAGCCAGGAACTCAGCCTGTGCCTCTCCACGTCCCATCAGCAGGAAGTTGGCTCTGAAGCAGAGTGGCTGGAACTGGATCGAGGCACTGTGATACGGGATGCACGAATCTCAAGTGGCAGCTTAACGCACTGCACCTAGAAGAGATTCTTTACTGGTCTTCAGAATGAACTTTTCTAGAAGGTTCTGTTTCTTTTGTTTCCTTTTTTTTTTTTTTCTTTAAGCCTTTATGTTCGTTTGCAGATTTTGTGAGATTCTCCTTTCCCTTGAAACTGTCCTGGTTTGATTTCAAAAAGTAAAGGCCAAAGGAGCATTAAATTACTGCATTTTTCCTCAGAGAAGCCAAATGAATGGTTGGGACGGCAGGGTCTGGGCCTGATGGGCATCAGCGGGCTGCGGCTGTCCAGGGTGTGATGTTCTCTCTGCTCTGTCTCCCTGAGCTGATGGAGAGTAACCCTTGGCCCTTTCATATCCCTTAAACCTCAGTGTTGGACTAAGCCCAACCTTCATTTTTTTATTAAATGGGCTTGTTCCCTCCTCCCCTTTGCTGCATTAGCTCCAGGCCTTGGCCTCTCAGGGCCAGCTCCACCCACACCACTCCCACCTGGGGGTGGCAGGTTGGGTTCCAGGATTCTTCCCTTGGAGTGTGTAGTTGTGGTTAGCAGGGCAGGTGCAGCTGCGAACTGGGCTCCCGGGACATCTAGCTCCCTCACCAGCTGGGTAGCTGCTCTCTAAGCAGGCAGCATTTACAAATAACAGTTATCAGTTTCCTCATCTGTAAAATGGGCATTATAGCCTTGTGGCAGGACTTGAAAAAGATTATGTGTTAAGCCTGGGGATAAATATTTTCTCCATTCAAAAAAATACAATTTTTTATAACTCAGTGGATTTTTATTTTAAAGGGAAAGAGTGTGTGTGTGTTTCTCATTGGTTGGCTTATTTTCCAGAGGCCTGCAACAGCCAAGACTGATCTAGGAAGAGCCTGGAACAGGAACTCAGTCAAGCTCTCCCATGTGGGTATCCAGGAGCCCAAGCCCCACTGCCCCTCAGGGTGGCCATCAACAGGAACATCTGAAACATCTAGACATCTGGAACAGAGCTAGGTCTCTGACCCAGTAACCCCACCATTTGGGATGTCCCAAGTAGTGGCTTTTATTTGTAAAGATTAATTTACTTTGAATGGCAGAGTGATTGGGAGACAGGGAGAACAGAATTAGATTCTCCATCTGTTGGTTCATTCTGCAAATGGTCTCAGTGGCTCTGGTCAGAAGACAGGAGCCTAAAACACTAATTTGGTTCTCCCATTTGGGTAGCAGGGGCCCAAATACCTGGCAATCTTATGTTGTTCTCCCAGGTGCATCAGTAGGGAGCAGGATCCGAAGTGGGGCAGCTGGGCCTGGCGCAATAGCCTAGTGTCTAAATTCTCACCTGGAATGCACCACAATCCCATATGGCCACCAGTTCATATCCCGGCTGTTCCACTTCCCACCCAGCTCCCTGCTTGTGGCCTGGAAAGGCAGTCAAGGATGACCCAAAGTCTTGGGATCCTGTACCAGGATGAGAGACCTGCAGAAGCTCCGGCTCCTGACTTTGGATTGGTTTAGTTCTGGCCATTGGAGCCATCTGCTGGGAGTGAACCAGCAGATGGAAGATCTGTCTCTTTATTTCTCCTTTTCTCTGTAAATCTGACTTTCCGATAAAAATAAATAAGTCTTTAAAAAAAGTGGGGCAGCTGAACTCTAGCCAGTTCTACCCTATTGGATATGAGCATTATAGATAATAGCTTAACCTATTATGCCACAACGCCGCCCCCTTACCCCAAGTCATGTCTTAACTGGTACATGAAATTTCCACCCCATGGGGGTATATTTTAATCTTTAATGCAGTCATATTTTTTCTTTGAAATCTATAAATTTTTTTTAGGTAAGCTATCACTTTTATAAAATCAACTTCTAGGGGCTGGTGTTGCAACCATATGAATGTCAGTTCCATTCTTCTCTATCACGGATCTAGGTTCCTGCTGATGAACCTGGGAAGGCAGCTGAGGATGACCCAAGCCTTTGGGTCTCTGCACCCAGGTGGGAGATCCAGCTGGAGTTCCAGGTTCCTAGCTTTGGCCTGGATTACCCCAGGCTGTGGTGGCCATCTGGGTAACTTGCAGTGATTTCCCAGCCTGGATGCATTACCCTTGACCCTTGGAACCAACTTTGAGTGAGTTGGTGGTAGAACACATTGGCACCTTGACTAACTGATCTTTTTCAGGGTGGGCTGTGACTTTATTGCATGGAAACCACCTACCCTTTCTCCCTTAGTGTGCTGATTCTTGCTGCTGTGGATAATACGGCTCCAGCTTCACCCTTTTCTTCCGCTGTCGTGTTCTCTCCCTTGCTACGCTCTTTCCCAGCCGTGGATGTGGGCAGACCGCACAGGGTCCCGCAGGCACCACATCTGACATGGTGACTGTGGTGAGGCATTTTGGTGAGGGACTACCTGCTGTTCAGCCAAGCCAACGGGAAATTTGGCATGGGACAGGGTTTGTTTTCAGGCCCAGACCCTTCCTGGAGCCTATACTCCTACTCCACTCTGCGTCACGGTCTCTGGGGTTTTAAAAAACATGATTCTGGGTTCACGGCATGCCCAGGGAATCCACTTTTCTCAGGATAACTTGGGAAGCTGTGTTTTATTTATTTATTTGAATGGCAGAGTGCCAGAAAGGAAGAGACAGAGACTATGCTTGCATGGATTTCCTCCCCACATGGCCACAATGGCCAGGGCCACCCTGCACCAAAACCTGGAGCCTGGAACTCCATCAAGGTCTCTACCTGCTCCACCCACCCACATGGATGGTAGGGAACTAAGGACCAGGGTCATCTTTGGCCGCTTTTCTAGACACACAAGTAGGGAATTAGATTGGAAGCAGGACAACCAGGACTCAAAGTGGCACTGCAGTATTGGATGCTTGTATTGCAAGTGACTGGCGCAAGGCTTGCTGTGATTGGCTGTGTTTGGGACCTGCCAGCTGCAGGATGATGCCGTCACTGGTGATGGTAGCCAGCATGCTGTGCAAGGGGAATGACCAGGATGACAGAGTTCCGGAACAACTCTGAGCTGGGTAAGCGTGAGGAGGCATGAGCCCACCAGCGGCTCCTGAAGCGAGTGGATCGTGCTGTGAGCCAGGTCCGTGTGTTCGTTCCTCAGCCCTGCTGTGTTCCAGACCTTGTTATCACCATCCGTTTTGTAAGTCCCACCCTATTGTGAGAGACAGGCAGAGTTATCCAATGAGAAAATAATTTTGGCAAGTGTACTTTCTTTCTGTTTTCTTTTTTAAAGGGCTCCTGAAGACATTCTGTTACCCCCAGACTTCATATTTTGATCTACTAGAAATATTCAGAGCAATAAACCAAGATAGGAAGGCAGAGTTCTTCGGCTGGGATAACTTTGGGAGTTTGTAATGTGTATGATTGGCAGCCGTCTGTTTTATCTTGAATACATCTTGCGGTCTCTGGACTCCTTTCCCACATTCCTTCCGTTGTGTCATTTTGCTGCCTGAACCCCTGTGCCTTTGGTTTCCGCTGTGAGCTGATCGAGTGGCATGCTTGGGTTGGGAGATGAGGTGTGCTTCCATGTTCCCAAGTCTGTGTTTCTGTGTCCAGAAAGTTAACTACAATACTTTGTAGTTAACGACATTTTCATAGATGAAAGCTTGATCCTTGCTTTCATGGCAGGGCTTGCACTGGGACTGGCTTAACTTTGCAGTACTATGTGTGCTGAACAAAGCATGCCCATCAGGGCTGTTGTGAGAGCAGCCAAGAGGACCTGCGTCAATAGCCTTGATTTTGACCAATGCTGTAGCATAGTGTGTCAAGCTACTAGCTGCAACAGTGGTATCCTGAATGAGTGTCAATTCTCATCCTGACTGCTCCACTTCCAATTCAGTGCCTCTGAGTGTGTGGGAATGTCGTGGAAGATGGCCGAAGTGCATGGGCCCCTGTGTCCACATGGGAGACCCAGTTGGAGTTGTAGGCTCCTGTCTTCAGCCTGACCCAGCCCTGGCTGCTGTGGCCATCTGGGAAATAAACTAATGGATGGAGATCAAAGAGGCACTATTCCCCCTCTTTGACTTTTACCTTGCTCCTACCTGGAGCAAAAAACTTTTAAGCAAGAGTTAGAAAGCCAGAAATCCTCATTGCATACTCCAGGCAGAAGCTTTTGAGTGACATAGTGGGGTTTTTATAAAAGACTTAAATATATATAGTTTGAAAGGCAGAATTACAGAGATGGAGAATCAGAGAGAGAGAGAGAGAGAGATTTCCATCTGTTGATTCACTTCCCCAAAATGGCCACAGCAGCCAGGGACGGGCCAGGTCAAAGCCAGGAGCTTGGAGCTTCATCTGGGTCTCTGTGTGTGTGGCAGGTGTCCAAGTACTGAGGCCATCTGCCGCTGCTTTCCCAGGTACATAAGCAGGGAGGAGGACTCGAACCTTCACTCCTAAGGGATACCAGTGTAGCAGCTGGCTAGACGGCGGCTTACCCTTGCTGGCCCCCATGTAGTGTGGATTGGAGAGGGTTCTGAAGGGGTTTGCAAGGCTGGATGGAGCAGGCCAGGTCTTGCTATATACATCGTTTCCACCTTGCACCCCTTGAGCCAAGGTAGGCCACTCGCTTGATTTTCATTTTTGGAAAACAAGAAGATACCAGCATGCATATGAACATCTCAACTAGACAACCAACCCTTTTATCAATGAAATGCCTGAAGTAGATGAGACAAAGTGTGAAGAACTTGGTTTATCAAAATCTATCCAAAATCGTAACACAGCTCAACTTTTTTCTACACCTTTAAAAAGGTAAAGATAATATTTGTTTCCCGATTCTGTTACCATTTTGCGACAGAGATAACCACTATTCTTAATTTATTCTCTTGCATTTGTGGAATTTTTATACTTTCATTTTATGTGTAATATGTTCACAAACAGCATATATTATTTATCTGAATTTAAAAAATATTCTGCTGTACATTTTTGCTCATACATTTTTCGTTGAAAATCTTTGCAAGGATTTATAAGTTTATAGATGCAGCTCAAATTCTCATTGGCTGTTGTTGAGTCTCTGTTACCTGTTACATATAGCTCGACAAAACCGCGTAATCCTTCTCTTGACTAACAATTAAATGATCAAATTTTGCTGTTTCCAGAAGGGCTGTAGTGAAAAATTTTATGTTCTGTTGGTCTCATGAATTTAGCTGGAGTCCCTTCAATTTAACATCTATTTTAGCAAAATGAATCATAATAAAGATGGACATGTGAGTTAGCTAACCATAGATCTGTGTTTAGCTTGGCTTTGGGTATGGTGTTGCGGGGAGCACAGTGTGGGAACTCTGAAGTCTTAAGATATGGGGCTCATCCCATGGTAGCTCATAACCCATGGTAGCTCATAACACATTGGAGATGGGAGACATGAGCACAAATAACCTTGGTAATGAGAATTATGATGGGACAAGTGCTTTAATGCTGATAGAGGTGGCTCTGGTGCTGGAATGTGCACAGGGTTTGGGTTGGTAAACAGCTTTGCCAGGTCAGGGTAGGCTTGACAGCTTCAGTTAATTTAATTCTAGCACAGTGCTGATGCCTTAGGTGCCTCTCTATGTCTCTTCTCTCTTAATCTTAACACCAGTAGGCAGGCCCCGTTTTCTCTCTTCTGTCCCCAGGAGGGCTACACCGTCTCTAAGTCTTTTTCCGTGGTTCAACCCTATCTTCCTAGAAAGATGTGTCAGTGACCAATTCTGGCTTTCTCAGAGCCCTCCACAAAGTTCCTGCTGATGATCAAATGTCCTAAGTAATATTGACTCCCATACTGCTCACTGCAAAGGAACATTGTTGGATAGCACAGTTCTTTTGGGGAGGAATCTCTCCTGGAGGGTGGCCTGTGGCCTCTTTTGCGCTCTTCTCTCTACCAGACACAGGTATGTGTTTGTACTTTAACACAGGTCTGTAAGTTTGAGTAACTACAACCTGCAGGTGGGAGGAGTCTACAGAACAGCCAAAATGTAGCACACCTCCAGATGGGCTCTCCAAGTGGGATTTTCGTACCAGAATCATCACTGTCATCTAGCAAATTCAAAGGCCCATCCAGACCAGCTGACACACAGGCTCCTGCGGGTGGAGCCCGGCCACTTGTACTAACTGAACAGACCTCCACCCCCCATCCCAGCCTCCCACTTCCTGCCTTTCTTTAGAGGATGCTTAAATAGGCCCCCAAGGGCACCCCCGGGATAGGACCATGTCTTCTTTCGGGAACAGGTCTGACGTCCGCCTAGCAATGTGACTTGCTGTCACTGCTCATGAGAAAGGTCTGCTTTCAGGCTGCCACTGTGTGACGCACCCTGAAAACAGACCCTTGCCTCCTCGAGGCTGTGGCTACGTCGGCTCCCCTGGCGGAGATCGCCCATGGGGGCAGACAGAATGCCGCCAACCCTCGTCTCCACGGTTACCTTCCTGCTGCTGATAACAGACAGGAAATTAAAACAATCTGTGATAGTGTTTTCTTCTTCATCTCCACAGACAGCAGCGCTCAAATATGTAGGAGCAAAACACCAGTAAATACAGCTGGGAAACTTCATTATTGACAAAATGATGTAGCTGGGTCACGTTAGTAGTCTTAGTTCCTTTTAATGAAATGCAAGTCAGATTGTGCCTTTGTGTTCCATTGTCACATGGGGCATTAGGCTATATGGGATTACTGGCTTTTTGTTTCTGGGTTTAATTTTAAGTAGTAAAAACAGCACGATTTCAGTCATAACTTCATTGCAAGATACAAAGATGTCTTCCATCTGAGTTGCTTTTTTTTCGCAGTTCTTTATAGGTAGTCATTTTAGATTTGTTTATTTATCATTTGTTTTTTATTTGAAAGGCAGAGTTACAGAGACACAGAGAGGGAGTGAGAGAGATCTTTCATCTGCTGGTTCACTCTCCAGATGATCAATTTGGCCAGAGCTGGGCTGATCTGAAATCAGGAGCCAGGAGCTTCTTCCAGCTCTCCTATGCAGTTGAAGAGGTCCAAGCACTTAGGCCGTCCTCTACTGCCTTCCCGGGCCAAAGTAGGGAGCTGGAAGGGAAGTGGAGCAGCTGGGACATGAACCAGCACCTGTATGGGATGCTGGTGTTGCAGGCAGAGGCTTAGCTTGCTATGTTGAGATGCCAGCCCCTCATTTTGGAGTTTTTTTTTTAATTCGAAGGCAGATCAAGAAAGAGAGAGAGAAAATGTTCTTTGATCCACTGGTTCAATCCCTGAGTGGCTTCAATAGCCAAGTCTGAACCTGGTTAAAGCCAGGAACTGGGAACTGCATCCCAGTCCTCCTCATGGATGGCAGGGACCCACGGACTTGGGCCGAGTTCCACTGCCATTTTAGGTGCATGGCTCAGAAGTAGAAGACGTGGGACAGGAGCCGGCATGCTGGAGCCCCACGCTGCAGTTTAACTCATTGTGCCACACCATGATAAGGGCTGAATTTTAACATGTGCCCTGTAGTTTTTGTCATAAGAGCTTAGGATGAGGCTGATCTCTGCAAGAGAAAAGGAATCCTTCCAATGTTGGGTAATTCTCTGTTGTACTTTAAGAAGCATTTTCTGTTTGGCTTCACCTTGGTAATGGTGTCTTGTGTGACTAAAGCTTTCAGTGAAGTCATATATGGCAATAATGCTCTATTGAGGATCTTGGAAACCCATGCAAGGTTGGGCAACCCGAAGGGTCTGTTTTGGACTTTAAGGGGCAGAGCCTTCACAGTATAAACCTGCTTTGGGAGAAGGTCTCTCTCCTTCAAGAAGAATGTTGAGATTTTTCACTCCCTTGTTCTCTGAACTGCTTTTGGATGGGCTGGTGGCAGCGGCTGCCAGTGCATGTCTAAATAAACCCTTTGGGGGCCATTCTGCCTAGTACACTCATGACTTGCCCACATCACAGCCCAGAGTGCCTCAGAATAGCTCGCCTTGGGGCTGGTCACTGGTGCATGCGATGAGTCAGGAGCTGTGAGCCTGGGTTGGAGTGACAGGCCAGCCACTGAAGGTCAGCAGTGTGGGCAGGTTCTTGTCTATTTCCCTGTAAGTCACTCAGCAGCCTGCCTTCGATGGGAGGGATGAACGGGGGCTGCCGAGCTCACCCCGTCTGTGCCTAATCAGAGTGTGGAGGTGACATGTTCTTTGATCCTAGGAAATCACATCATCTTGATGTATCCCACCTGCCAGCTGTGCAGAAATCCATACAGGTGTTCACTCCTTATGCATCTGTTTTACAAAAGAGAGCTCATATCGTGCTTCTGTGTGTGTGTGTGTGTGTGTGTGAGACAATAGAACTGCAGTTTCCCAGGACACAAGGCGGTCCCCTATGGCATCCTCTGGGAACTCTTGGTGTCCAGCCCAGGATTCTCAGGTGACCACGAGGATTGTAGTTTGTTTCCTTCCCTCCCTCCTTAGCTTCTGGGCTAGGACGTGGCTGTAGTAGTTCCCTCAGGCTCTGTCTGGTTGACTTGGTTGACCAGGTTTACTTGGTTGACCTGGCTTGCCCGTGAGATAGTTGATTCTCACTCAATCCGGTTAAAAGAAATGCTGTTTGTTTTTAACTGTCAAAGGTATCTTAAGCCCCCTGACCCAGTTTCCACACTTTAAACAAGATAATATTCTGCTTCATCCCCGAAGCCTCCACAGTGGGCAGCCTGTGGGATTATTTCCCCAGAAGGGTGACTTGATACTTGCAAAATGACTTCATGTGTGTCAAAAATTATTTGGGGGAATTGAAAACAGAGGTCCAAGTTGCAGGTGCCTGGATCTGCTGCAGAAGTCAGAGGGCCAAGGATGAATCTTTTTTGTCACATGCAGTGTCTGCTTATCCATCACAGAGAGACACTGAGGATAAGGAACCCTAAGGAAGAAAGTGACACCGGCCCATTCTTGCCGCCAGAAGAACCCAGATTCATTTTGTCAGAATTCTTCCCTCCGTCTCTCCTTGAATTCCTCCTGCAGGTGTATTTGTAATCCCGCATTTTGTTTTGTTTTATCAACAGATATATTTTTTTCTGATGGTACCTAAAGTAAAATACTGCTACTTTGATAGGGAAAAATAACTTGCTTTGATGTCTGTATCCTAGTTTCATGAAGATTCTTTCCCTGTTGCCCATCTATTCATTTTTACCCCAAGTAGCTCTTCTGTTGTGGATTATTCTGTAAGACTGTGGCTAAACCAAGCCTCTGGTTTCAGATGTCCTGAACGATGCTATCTTTGATGAAGACCATGATGAGATGGTGATTGTGAAGGACATCGATATGTTTTCCATGTGTGAACATCATCTGGTTCCATTTGTTGGAAAGGTAAGGTTTTTTTTGTTGTTGTTGTTTCTTAATTTTTAAAAGCATAGTAAGAGTCTTCCAATAATGATGATGAAAATTGTCACCTTCTAGTTTCCTATATCCTGGGTACTCACAGCTAATGCAAAAATATTTATTCTATCATCCTGGCTGATCTCACTTTAGTGAAAAAATAAAACAAATCAACTTCAGAGGCAAGGCTTTCTGTTAAATATCAAGTTAATAGGTTAGGATAATAGGTTAAAATTGTGTCCTTTTAAAGGTAACTGCAGGCTCTGAAAATCTTTGCCGTTTATCGTGACTAATATTTGGTGCATGGATCTATGTATTGTGTATGGTGTGACATGAGCAGTGATGACAGTGGAATTATTTCCAGCCCCTGGTAGGAAAAATGAATCTACCTCAACCCACATTTATGAGAGTTTGTACGGTTAGGGTTGGGAGAGGTTTGGCTATGCCAAGACAGCCATAGACAGCACTTAAAATTGTATAAATCCACAGCAGGCTTTTATTTTTATTTTAAAGATTTATTTATTTTTATTGGAAAGGCAGATATACAGAGAGGAGGAGAGACAGAGAGGAAGATCTTCCATCCAATGATTCACTTCCCAACCGGCCACAACAGCTGGAGCTGAACCAATCCGAAGCCAGGAACCCGCAGCCTTTTCCGGGTCTCCCATGTGTGTGCAGGGTCCATGCTCGAATGTTGTCCCAGACCGAAGTAGAGAGTTGGATGGGAAGCAGGGCTGCCAGTATTAGAACTGGCGCCCATATGGGATCCTAGCGTGTGCAAGGTGAGGACTTTAACCGCTACACAATTGTACCGGGCCCCCAAGCTGACTTTTAAGTTGATGTTTCTGCACGGCCCTCAAATGATGTCATAGATGTCCAAATGGCTCCAGCATAGGAACTGTTTCCCATCCTACTCCTGCTGTCATTTTATTTTGACTTTTTAAAAATGATTTTCAAACAGAATTACAAGGAATAGTGTTATGAATACCTACAGTCCATCTAATCTGATGTTAGCATTTTTTTGATAAAGGATTTTTAAAATGTATAAAGAAACCCAAATTTGAAGCAGACACACATGCTCGACACCCTACAGATCAAGACCTAGAGCGTGATTATCATGTTGTTAAACCCTAACTTATCCCTTGGCCTTCAGCAAGATTGGTTTTGCTTTTCAGCTGTGTGTCGGTTAAGGCACATCTACTTTGTGTGGTCTTCTGTGCTTGGTTTCTTACCTTCCTCACTGCAGGCTTTTTTGAAGTCATTGCCTGGCACTCTGGTTAAAGGAGGCGGCTTTCCAAAGTTGATGGAAAAGGGGAACAAAAAGTTGACAGAAAGACTCAAGCTTTATTTCTTAGCACAAGCTCCACTGGGCCCAATACCTTTTTGTAAGCATCCAAATGAACCATTTAGTCCCTTCTTGAAGGCCTGGGATCCATGTCAATGCAGCTCTTTTTTTATTAGCTGGAGAAAAACGAGTGCCCTCCCTCAAGGCTGTTGTAAGATGAAGCAAAATTAAGCCAGAAGGAGCCACACCGGGCCTGTAAAGTGAATGCTAAATGGCTTTCCCTCCAAAGCTTCCACAAAGAGGAGCGAGTAGGTGTGTGGTTGTGAGGAGTAGGGCTCTCTAGTGAAGCTTCCAGGTTGTTCTGCTTACGCTTTGGGCTGGATTTGTCACAACTGTTCTTGGGCTCTCGGCAATGCCCTGACGGCTCCTGCACCTGTGGCTGTGACCTTTGCTCTTGATCCATCTGCTTCTGTTGTGGTTGGACTTACATGGCTGGAGTGTTTTGTCTTTACAGTCACACTCTGGTCTCCTGTTACAGCTTTTCCAAGAGATGGTGTGAGGCTGGTGCAATGGCTCACCTGAAAATCCTCTGCCTGAAACTACCAGCATCCCATTTGTTCCCGAGTTTGTTTTCCATCTATTCCATTTCTTTTAAAGATTTCTTTATTTCTATTGCAAAGTCAGACATGCAGAGAGGAGGAGACACAGAGAGGAAGATCTTCTGTCCGATGTTTCACTCCCCAAGTGACCACAACAGCGAGTGTTGCGCTGATCAAAAGCCAGGATCCAGGAACTTCCTCCACGTCTCCCATGCAGGTGCAGGGTCCCAAGGCTTTGGGCCGTCCTCGACTGCTTTCTCAGGCCACAAGCAGGGAGCTGGATGGGAAGTGGAGCTGCCGGGATTAGAACCGGTGCCCATATAAGGAGTTTAGCCGCTAGGCCACCACGCCAGGCCCCAACTGTTCCATTTCTTGTTTATGACCTGGGAAAGCAGTGGAGGATGGTCAGAAGCAATGGAGGATGGCCCAAAGCGTTGGGACCCTGCATCTACGTGTGAGACCCAGAAGAAGCTCCTGGCTGCTGCCTTCAGTTCAGTTATTGGGGATTAAACCAGCAGATGGAAGATTTTTCTCGCTGTCTCTCCTTCTCTCTGTAAATCTGCCTTCCCAATAAAAATAAATAAATCTTACAAGAAATATTGCAGAATCTTCATGCCCTTTCTTTCACATTTCCATTGGAATGCTTTGTTCTGTGCAGCTCAGCAGAGGCAACAATTGCGCCTCTTTAATTTTTCACACAGAACCAATAGAGATGTCTGTGGTGGCTGCATTTTTTAATGCTTTATTTGTCAGAAATCTTGGGAGAGACACAGAGGAAGAGGGAGAATAGGGAGAGATCTTCTATCTACTGGTTTACTCCTCAGGTGGCTGCAACAGCCAGAGCTGGGGCAGGCTGAAATCGGGAGGCAAGAGCTTTTTCCACATCTCCCACATGGGTAGAGGGGAACACTTGGACCATCTTCTGTTGCTTTTCTCAGTCCGTGAACAGGAAGCTGGATAAGAAGTGGAGTAGCTGCTGTGTCCGTACAGGTTGCTGGTGTGACAGATGGTGGGTTTAGCCGCTATTCTTTTTTTTTTAATTTTTCTTTTTTTAGCTGCTATTCTACAACACTGACCCTTGCTCTTGTTTTTTGCTGTCAGTCGCCTGCCTTGACTCTGTATGTACACACACACACACACACACACACACACACAGTCGTTCAGATATTTCTCCAGTATTTAATTTCACCAGAAGAGGCCACAGGGATTCCAAATTTGTCATGTGATTAATAGACTAATTCTTTCATGTTTTTCTTTTACTGTGTTTGTGTAATTCTAAATTACTTACGGAAGTGCCTCGTTGTCTAAATCGGAGGCCTCCAGATGTTTGAAACATGCACTGTCACTGTGATGCATGAGATATAAGTTACACTGTATTCCCCTCCCCCATTTTCTTTTTTATTGCAAACAGGCACTGTATTTATCCTCAGCTCACAAATACTGTTTTTTCTCTGAAGGTTCATATCGGTTATCTTCCTAACAAGCAAGTCCTCGGCCTTAGCAAGCTTGCCAGGTAAGGATGACCGAGTGATGGACAAGAAACGCAGGTGGAGAAGACCTGCATGTACATTGATCATCTCATCACTCCTTCCCGCTCCACTAGCATGGCTTCAACTCGGAGTTCAGGTGGCAAGTCAACTTGACAGTCACATGGGCAGACACACCCAGCAGGCCTGAAACACCAAGGCTGCCCTCCCTGCCCCACCCCTGCTCCCCTTCCCCCCATACATCTGAGCAATCCCACCTCACATCTTTCCTTCCTTCAGTCCAGCCGCATTCTCTGAGGGACAGGGGGCCGTAGCACATAGTGACAGTGGAAGAGGAACTGGGGGTGGAGTCCTACTGTGTGGCAGTGTTGTCAGTTTTCGGCCAAGCCGCCGTGTGAGGCCCCAGCCTCGCCTCACTGCCTTCCACTGGACCTGTCTCACTCTTGCTTGCTCCTGTCTTTTTGGTTTTTTATGTGGATTTCATGGGGATGAAGTGGTGCCCATGGGGCTTAGGTCAGTGTGGGTGTTAGTGGGCACACATCACTGATGGACCCCAGGCACCTGTATTTGATTACCCCCAATCTCCTTCTTCTATGGTTGTTGTAATGCCTTGGAGTAGACATGGTGAACCCTGGGTGGTGGCTTCGCAACTCTCTGGTGTCCTACGTTGTCCTCTCTGACCCTGGTTGGGGTTCACCAGGCCCTTGCCACAGGACCACACTCCTCTTCAATTCTGTGTTGGGATTGCTACCTGTCACCGCAGCAAGCTGAGTGTTGCCCTCCACATCTGGACCTTTGCTTTTACCCGTTTGCTCACTGAAGAGAAAGTATGTAGGAAAAATGTGTAGAAAAAAGCCTTTATTTAAAATATTTATTTATTGAAAGACAGAGTTACAGATAGCAAGAGAGAGAGAGATCTTCCATCTGCTGGTTCATTCCTCAGATGGCTATAATAGCCAAACCCGAGCTGATCCAAAGGCAGAAGCCAGGATTTTCTTCCAGGTCTCCCATGTGGGTGCCACAGACTTGAGCCATCCTCCACTGTTTTCCCAGACCATAAACATGGAGCTGGATGGAAAGTGGAACAGCCAGGACATGAACCAGGGCCCCTATGGGATGCCAGCACCACAGGCTGAGGCTTAGTGCACTATGCTGTGCAGGTCTTCTTTCTTTTCTTTCTTTTTTAATGATGCCCTTATTTATTTTTTTTGAAAGGTAAAGAATGAGAACAAGAGAGAGAGAGAAAGAGAGAGAGAGACAGAGAAGGAAGGAAGGAGAGACACACAGAAAGATCGTCCATCCACTGATTTACTCCTCAAATGATCACAATAGCCTGGGTTGCACCAGGCTTAAGCTTGTTCTGAGTCTTCTAAGAGCCTATTCTGGGTCTTCCAATCGGGTCAGGGTCCCAAGGACTTGAACTATTGCCTGCTGCTTCCCCAGGCACATTAACAGTGAGCTGGATTGGAGGTGAAGAAGCCTAGACTTGAACTGGCTCCCGTACGAGATGCTGGTATAGTATGCAGTGGCTTTGAGCTGTTCTGCGGTAGCACCAGTGCCAACGTCCCTATTTCTGACATCAGTGCACTGCAGTGGGGCTCTCAGCATAAATCCGGAACAGCCAGGCTTCTCACAATAGAAGTTGTGCCTACTGGTGACACAAGGGCTGCCTGGAAAGAGTGGGTGTTGGTAGAGTGAGTGGGAGTAATTGTTTCACTTGAATCTCTGTAAGCAACTTTCTGTCCACTGACTTATTCTCTTATGTGGTGATAAAGAAATTGAAGTTCAGATCATGTCCACTGTGACCAAATGTATCGGCATTGAGATTGGCCATTCTTAGCATTTGTACTCTATAGGCTAAGGCAAATTGCTCTGCTGTGTGCATAGGGATGCCGGCCCAGTGCCTTGTGTGTGACGTCCCTTCAGTGTGACCACCAGCCCTGCTGCCTCCCACTGAAACTTGTAGTGGCCTGTCCGTACTGAAAGGTGTAGTGAGTGCTGCTCCTTCCAGCTTGTGAAGAAGCCGGCAGACCCCTCAGGCCTTGGTCTGAATGGAAACGGACTTCTCCAGAAGATGCTACTCGTGGATGTGATGTGCACATAATGGGAGGTGGCTTCCAGAATGATCCCATGAGATCAAGGAATCAATGATAGTTTGAGGGGAGAAGGAATTAATCTTGATGATTTCCTTTCCCAGTGAAAGGAAAGGATCCTAAGGAATGAAGCGTTTATGAAACAATACAAAGAAGTTGATTATGATCATGGGGATTTGTCCTCAACACTAATCGGATTAGAATGCGAGAGTAAAATGGAACACTGCACCAAAGAACTGCCTGTGTGTTACTTTCAGATGTCTTAAACATCTGATTGAAGGGATTCTGAAACAGAAAAGACTAAGATTTTGTCTTGCTGCTTATCCCTTCTAAGAAGGATACATGTATTTAAGGAATAAATAGTAATAAGGAGGACTGACTGTCTTTGTGAAACTTCCTTTGCTCATTTTAACCTCGTCTGGAACGTTTGTTATATGCTTGTCTTTAAATGAATGACCTTTTAGTGTGCCAGTGAAGTCAAATATCAAACGATAAACCTTAAGTACCAAGAAAATGCCAGCTCTAGTAGAATTCTAGAATAAACTGAGTTTGAACAGAAGCTATGTGACTGAAAAGCTGTCGCAGCATCGAGTGAGTATAAAATTGAATCTCGAATTTAGCACTGCAGTCCTTAAGGGTAGCGTGGTTAATGTGCTAACTGAGACTCTACTGCAAAGATACCGTACCAGTGACTTGACATGCAGGAGGGGGCACGGGAAAGGGCAGGAGATGCCTGCTTTGCAGCATGCTTGAGAGGAGCCACAGTGTCTCTCTGTGGTGTGGTAGGGCTGAAGAGGCCCTAGAATGGAAGCATGAACAGAATTCCGAATGGACAAGAAGCTTCTCTAGGTATAGTTAATGCATGAGTGAAAGCAAGTAAGAGAGAGGAAAACAGGTATAGATCTGTGGTTGAGGACCAGCAGAAAATCTATCTGTATCTCCTCTCTGTAAATTTGTCTTTCCAGTAAAAAAATACATCTTTTAACAAATCTGAGTTCAAATTTAGGGTGAAAAGGCTAAATTTTTAAAGCAAAGATCCTCAGCATGAATTGTCACCCTGAAGTGGGTAATCTACCTGGTGGTCTTCATGTTGCAAATGAGGGACGTGAGGGGGAAGACCTGCCAGCTGACAGATTGTGGTTTGAGACCAGGAAGGAGGCTTGTATATTGGGGAGGTAAATCATGCTAAGTGCTTACACAAACCCATCTTGTAAAGAGAAGAGACATCAGAAGTCTAATCAGGTTTAATCTGATTATCCTAGTAGATTGAGCTGATGGGATGGTTGACCTCCCATTAATCAACAAATAGGCTTTTTATTTTTAACTTGAACTTTAAGCTATGGAAAAACAGTATGATTAGTTGGAACATGTCAGTCTTGGCTTTAAGATTGATTGATGACTTGGGAGCTTTAAAATTTTGTCATTCATCTTTGTGTTTTTTCTAAGTGGACACTTGGAGAGTCATTAACGTGTTTCTCTTTCTGCCTAAGGGAACACCATTCTATGTGCTGGCCGATGTTGTCCTTCAGGCCATGTTTCCCTGTGGGACTTGCCCTTTTCCGTCCTCTTGCCATTAGCATTATCCCTTGCCCACACACTGCTATTGTTTCAATCAAGGTCCACCCCTGCTCCCACCTTTTTAATTAGGAAGATATTACTTTTGCCTGAAAAACCTTGTTTTTATTTTTGAAAGGCAGAGAAAGAGAGATGGAAGTCCCTCATTGCTGGTTCATTTCCCAAATGCCTGCAACAGCCAGGGCTGGGGTAGGCCAATACCAGGAGGCAAGCCAGCAGCTCCATTCAGATTTTCCATATGCACTTGAGCCAGCCTCTGCTGCCTCCCAGGGTGTGCGTTAGCAGGAAGCTGGAATTGTAAACAGAGCCAGCTCCAGCCTAGGCACTCTGATACAGAATGTTGGCATTCCAAGCAATGTCTTAACCTCTGTGTCAGAATCCGAGTCTTCAAATAAATCATGATGCACTAAAGCAATTCTTTTTTCTTTTTTAGGATTGTAGAAATCTACAGTCGAAGACTACAAGGTAAACTTTTAAAATCTTCATTGATAGAAAGCGTTTTGCTTATGAAAGAATTTGTCTTAGAAGTATGATGAATATGACCTATAAAAATAAAAGCCTTGTAGAAGGATAAGAAAGATGGTCTTCTGTGTTTCAAGCCTGCAGGAGAAATCTCTGTTGCCTCTGTTCGTCATTTACTTTATCATGCCAGCACTGTTTTAATAACAGGTTAGCTCTACTGTATTTCATAAGGCCTACATTACTATGATTTGCTTCCCTTTCTTTTCCCTATACTTCTTGTCACTTAAAAATCTTAGGCGTCTCCCTCACATTCATGGTAGTACTTGGGATTCCAGAATGTGTGCCATGGCTGTATTCTGCTCTAAAGCCCATGCCAGCACCTATACCAATAGGCATCTGAGGATTTTGCCAGTTTTCAGGTAGATGAACTGCCACAGCAAACTCTCTTTTTAAAAAGGTTTGTTTTTATGTGAAAGGAAGATTTACAGAGAGGAGAGTCAGAGAGAAAGATCTTCCGTCTGTTGGTTCACTGGCCAAATGACTACAATGGCCAGAGCTGAGCTGATCTGAAGCCAGGAACCAGGAGCTTCTTCTGGGTCTCCCATGTGGGTGCAGGGGTCCCAAGACTTGAGCCACCTTCTGCTGCCTTCCCAGGCCATTAGCAGGGAGCTGGATGGGAAATGGAACAGCTGGAGTACATGCTGACACCCAAATGGGATGGTAGCACTAGAAGGGGGGATTTGCCAATAGAGCCATAGTGCTGGCCCCAAACCCTTTTGTATGTGTGTCAAACTAAAATGTTTTATTTAGCACAAGGACAGAATTATTTAACTTGTTGGTTTTCTTGAGGAGTTACACTGTTATACCTTTATTGGTATTATTATTTACAAGCTTTTTTTTTGAAGATTTGCTTATTTGAAAGGCAGAGTTATAGTGACACAGACCAGCCATCCACTCATGCACTACTAAAACGGCTGCAATGATCAGTTCTGTGCCAAGCTTAAGTATAACACCTAGAGTTCCATATGGCTCTCCCTCGTGGGTAGCCAGGACACAAGCCCTTGGGCCATCTTCCACTGCCTTCCCAGGTGTATTAGCAGGAAGCTGGACTGGAAGTGGAACAGCTGGGACTTCTGGCTGTCATGTGAGATGCCACAGTGGGGCTTAAGCTCCTGGGCCACTATGCCAGCACCAGGGATGCTTGTTCCTCAATATTCCACTGGTCTTTGGTCACAGGGAGACACAGTTGTCCTTGTACCCCCTTGCTCTTTGGTGCTGGGGATAAGGGAGGGATAGGTCCACAGGTTCCAGAGATCCCTTCAGCACCTGCACCCCAGGGGAGAGAGTTGAATTGAGGCCTCTTTATAGCTTCCAGTCAGCAACCAGAGAGAACTGGTGAAAACTGCTACATCTTGGCTACTCAGCCTCAACAGAAGTCTGCTTTCTGAAATATCAAATACTCTAGGAGGAGAAAAGTTCCCAGATGTCTGTGTGAGACTCTTACACTGAACTCCTTGTCCTACCCACAGTTCAAGAACGCCTTACTAAACAGATTGCCGTGGCCATCACAGAAGCGCTGCACCCTGCTGGAGTTGGGGTCGTGGTTGAAGCAACGTAAGTCCATACCTGCCTTTCACAGCCTCACGTTATTGTTATAACCACGCATGAGTTGCTCCTGTGGGTGGCAACAGAGACCTGGGTGCTTCATGAGAGTGTAACCTACACTAGTGTTGCTAAACAACACCCCCAAACTAGGTTTTGTTGTAGAATCCCCAAAACTGGGTCTGTTCACCAAAAGCACAGAAAGTCAACTACTGGCATTAGGGTGGAAGGAAATAGGTGCTTATTGCAATGTGCAGCGTGAGGAGCTGGGCAGCACAGTATGTCTGTACTTGCCTTTCACGGCCTCACATTGCTGAATTCCCCAGACTCCCCGAGCAGTCAGGGTTGAAGGTCCTTATAGACAGAAATTGGGAGGTATGTACTGCAAGTTTCCTGATTGGTCAGCAATGCCATGATATTTAAGGAATTTCTGATGGTTTGGTGGGTCCTAGCTGGTTTGTGGAGGTTAAATGACCATAGTTACATCTCTTTCAGGATTTCCCAGAAAGCAGATACTCGCCATTAAAGTTCTAATCTACTAACAATAGGAGACTCCTTGTGATTAGAACTTTGTAGTATCAGTTTGCCTTTCTTTGAGTTTAGTGAATTGCTTTTGATAAAGGGCAGGTAAAGACACCTTGTTCTAAGGGAGACAGACGGGGCACCTGGGCCTAGGGGAAAGGGCTAGGTCTGGGCCATGCTTTTACATCATCACGATTCAGTTTCACTACAAAGAAGCTTGTAAAAGGGTAGTAGGTAGCACCTGCATGAAATGTTGACACGCTAGGTGACAACTGTCTGAGAGGAATCTTGTGATGGGCTTTTTATTTGGAATCCCCTACACAAACTTTGCTGTCTTGTTTTGTAGACACATGTGCATGGTAATGCGAGGGGTGCAGAAAATGAACAGCAAAACTGTGACCAGCACCATGCTGGGTGTGTTCCGGGAGGACCCAAAGACCAGGGAAGAATTCCTAACTCTCATTAGGAGCTGAGCTTCTGCACGTGCCGCACGGCGAGCAGATCTTGTGGCATTGTTCGTCTCGTCTCCGTTCTTTGTATCTTTCATTGCCGCTGAAGTTTGTTCCCCATCCCCGATTGTATTTAAAGACTATTTATAGAAAGCCAAATAAAATAATTAACAAAGGGGTGAGTCCTCTACTTTGTTCTTGCCACCTTTTAGTGGCAACACTAAAGAGAATGGCCAATCATGTAAATCAAATGCACAAAACCATTCAGAGAGATGATGGGAGGGGGCCAGGGAAGAGGGTGTTTGCGTGCTGTGTTGATAGTGTTGGTGTGGGCAGAACTCTGAGGGCTCTGCTGCTGTTTCACCCTTGGATAAAAACTGTGCTGCCGGGAGTGCCGGAGGAATCTGGCACGGTGTGTGGCTCTGCGCTGTGAATTCAGAGTCTAAAGGTGATTTTACTGGTTGAACCACCAGGGACATTTTTCATATATATATATATATATATATATATATATATATATATATATGTTTTTTAATTTAACCTGTCCAGTTGTGATTCTAGTTACCCTGGAAGGTGATGGTGGTGGTGGAAGACCCATGTTTTTTATTTTACTGTGAGTTTGAAAGAAAAAAAAAGGCACGTGTCTACCTTTTTTCTGTGTAAATGCAGGTAAGGGGAATTTGTACCTGGCATTGTTTATGAGGCGTGATCTCGTGTCAACATACATGGATTTAGACATTGAACTCTCTGTGCCTTTGAGAATATCACACCATGGGAAGTGTAGATGCTAATGCCTTTTTTTGTATAAAAAGCCATTATTTTATAAGCCTTAGTCTTCCCCCTGCAAAGAACTGGTCTTTGTCATTTCACCTCTACTTGTCTCCCGTGAGCTTCTTTCAAGTTCCATGTAGGGTACCTCAAAGTGTTTAGCTTTTGATCTTAGGAAATGTTTCAGCTACTTCCTCAGGCTGCCCATCACTTTCAGTCTGCGGAAGCTGACACGAGGGCATAGCGTAGGGACCCGTGCCTACTGCTCTGGCATTGCCCCAGTCCAGGAACTCACCCCACCCTCTTGGCTTCTGCTGTGATGCACACACACACACGTCACAGGTCTGGAGTGTGATCTCACGCTGGTGGAATAGGATTTCAATCTGGGAAATCGTTGCCTTAGTCATGATTATCGTAAAGTTTCTTCTTCAGGGCAGCATGAACCAAATTAAAAGCCAGAACCCCAGCATCTCCGCAGAAACATGAACATGATAGTCCACAAGGAAGTCTCTCATGTGGCTGACTTGATGCCCCTCCAGTTATCCCAGTTCCTTCAAATGAATCAGTTGCTCTGCTGGTTTACCCTATGTAGTCCACCTGCCCATTTCGTGCCATTTAGCTCCTGATGGAACAAGATGGCAGAGGTTTTTATTTTATTTTATGTTCTTCCCTACTTCCACCATGTTATGGATTTTTCTACATTTGGAGTCTCGGTAGTACAGTGGTGATTTTTGAGTTGTTTTTTTTTTTTTTTTTAACAAATCTAAGCTGGTATGGACATTAGGCTGCTTAATATGTAGTCATTTATAGGTAGATTTCTAAGTGCTCGACTTGTGTTCAGTGTTTTAAAGTAAAAGCAAATATAACTCGGAGGACCAAAGAAACCATTAACTGTGAAATCATCTTTCTGAGGTCATTTGTATCTGTTTTAACGTCTTTGTCATTGTATTCCCTAGAAGTGTTGAAAAGGTCTGATGTCGCTACAGGCGCTTGTCCTGTTGGTTAGAGCAGCATCTGTTTCACTCTTGTCGATTGTACTTGACATTTTCACATCTGTGGCATTGAGTCCACTGGGGGGAATTTTTAAGAATGTAAATAACACTGTCCAAAGAAATTGTATTTCCTCTGTGTGTGTGTGTGTGTATGTATGTATATTCCTGAAATTGTCCAATTTAAATTATTAAAGTCTTGCAACTTTGTTCTGGTGAAGTAGTTTCTTTTCCAACCGCCAGTATAAACAGCATATGTCAATCCAGGTGATTGAATGAGATTTGCTTTAGCAAAGATTGCTGTTACACAGGCTTTTCCCAGGCACAAAGCTGTCAGAATGTAAACCTTCATGATAGCACAGAGTCCCCCAACTCTGGCTGTTTTTCTTTGCTGTTGAGTTCAAGTAGGACTCTCTTTGTCCTCTTGCTGGTTATGGAGAGGGGAGACCTGGCGTGGGAGATACCTGAGGGACTGTACTGTCAAGTCTTTCATTGAGGTCCCAGGATCCCACCTCCTGGGTGGGAGGTGTAGCCCTGGTCTCTCCTTGCCCTCCAGGTTCCTCCCCTTTTCTAGAAAGGGCCTGTTCTGGACAGTGCTTGAGCAGGTAGGTGCAGAAGGGTCTTACTGCCACCTCTCCCATGTCCAGAGACCCACATTCCAGCTTGTTGCTAACCTTCTCCCTCTTCTTGGTTCCCTCTGGTCCAAGGCTCTTGCTCCTGCTAGTGACAAGCATGTGCTGGGGCTGGGGCTGCAGAACAGGACCCTGCAGACTGGCAGGCAGCAAATCTCATCTCGCAGATGGGGAATGCTGACTGACTGAAGCTGCTTCTCCAGGGTGTCCACACACAGCCCAGCCCAAGACGCTGTTCCTGGAGATTGTTCAGCCTGGTTCTTACTTGATCACTTAGTGGAGGGGTGTTTGCAGGTCTTAAAGATGTATGTAATGGTAAGGCAGAGAGAGAGAGAGAGAGAGAGAGAGAGAGAGAGTATCTTATATCTGCTGATTCACTCCCCAAATGTCCTTAACAGCCAGGACTTGGCCAGGCTAAAATCAGGAGCCAGGAACTCCATCCGGGTCCTTGGGCCACCACTACTGCCTCCCAGGCACATTAGCAGGAAGCTCAATTGGAAGCAGAGGTGAGACTTGTTCCCAGGCACTCTGATGTGGGTGAAGGTATTCTGAGTGGCAGTTTGACTGCAGCACTCACCAGCCTGGTTTTGAGGAAGACTTTTTATCAGCACAGAACCACTTGGATTCAGCCTGAACTACCTGTTGCTGCGGAGCAGTGTCAAGAGTGGAGGTGACTCAACAAGAGTGTTCAAGGTGAAGTGTGGCTACCTAGCAATCCATTCCTCCCTCGGGCACCTGCTTATTTTATTTTTCTTGATGGAGAATAAGAGCTGTACCACAGTAAAAAGACTAGTACATGAACCCCATGCGCAGAATTTTTGCCCAGTTTAAAGAAATCATGGCATCCGGGTCCCTTGGTTGCATATGTCTCTCCCCCACCCCCATTACTGCGTAGCACATCCAGGGGCTTCATTTCATTCCTTAAAGTTTTGTGTTATTTCCATGAAATGAAATCGGGTTTTAAAAAAACCCCACATAAGTAAATGCATATAATGACCCTAAAAATGAGTTATTTAGTAACAAACATCTGATAGGTATTCACTTTATCCCCTGTGTCTCATAATTTTTCAAGTAGTTTATTTGAATCAAGGTGCACATGAGATTTGCACGTGACACTGTACTGTTAATTTCTTAAAAACCTTATGGATTCTGGCCGTGCTTCCTGAGTTCATTAGGTCCTTTTTGTTTGGAGAAGCCCTGCTTTTGACCTGGACAGTGTGCACCTGCTGGGTTGTCAGTGGCTGTCCCAGAAGGCCAGTTAAGGAGAATAGAAACTGGGTGATTTTCTGCCCCAGTCTCCTGATCCTTCAACTGCTACTCCAGAGACAGCTGGGCCTAGACTGATTCTGTCTGGCCCTTAGCTCTGACATAACTTGTTGCTTTGAAGTTAGGAGCTGTCCCCACCTCCCTCTGAGGTATGGTTCATAGTTCATGTTTTCTTTGTCAATCTGGTCTTTTCCGCGCTGGCTGTACTTCTACCTCCAATTGCCTATTTCCACGCCCTTTGAAATGAGGAAATTTTGCAAACATGAGGTGCCCACACTTGCCGGGGGAAGGAAATGACACCCTAGGTCTTGTCTTTAAGCAGCTCCCAACCCTTCCTAGAAGCCTGGCTAGGATTTGCTTACTGACGGCACAAGCATGTCCCTGCCCCTTCCCTCTGATTTCTCCACTCTTACGTTTGTTTTAGCAGTGTATTCACAGCTGTGACCTTTGGAGGAGTCTGAATTTCCAAACGGCCTGGCCTGCTCAGAGAAGCACAGTGGTCCTGCTGTTGGTAAGTGTGGGGGTGGGGAAAGCCAGGAACTGTCATTTTGGGAGTCCTGGGGAGATGTTTGAGGCTGTTGATTGCTCCCAGTTTTAGAGGGTGTCTTTCTTCTACTCCCCTCTGCCTGGATCTGCCTACAGTTGTAGGACAGAAGGGATACCCCTAATCCCAGCCTTATGTCGTCTTGTGGGATTTCCATTGTACAAGTGGTGATACTAATTTTAGTGTCATAGTCTATGCTATCTGCTAAATTGCTAGGAGAATGTTCTTTTCTTTTTCTTGGCAAGTCCATTTTACTTCTAAAATCCAGGGGTAAACAGAGCACAAAAAGGAAAGCTATTAATAGACATCCATTTAAAACCATCCTTAGTGTAGGGACCACATTGTTTTTTTATTGGGAAAGTACATGAGAGACCAAGTACCAATTGTCTCTGAAAAACTTTGTCCTGCAAAGTCTCATTTCTGGAAGTTGACCTGCTTGTGATGAAGGAGCGTGCGGACTTGAAGTCTCATCTTACTTGTCACTTAGTCAAAATCACCTCTTCGTGAGGGTGAAAGAACTGTGACTTCTTATGTCAGTGCGTGGATATTTGATAGCAGTAGCTTCCCATCAATTTAATATTAAAAAAAGGAAAAAGTACCTTGTGGCAGACAGGTCAACAATGAATCCTCAGGGCTGATGTAGCAGTGAGTGACACAACATGCTACTCCTCCACTCTGTGTCACCAACATCCCATATTGGTGCCGGTCCATGTCCTGGCTGCTCCACTTCCCATCCAGCTCCCTGCTTCTGGCCTGAGAAAGCAGTCGAGGACAGCCCAGAGCCTTGGGACCCTGCACCTGTGTGGGAGATCTAGAATAAACTCCTGGCTCCTGGCTTTTGATCAGCTGCCGCTGTCCCGCAGTGACACTAAAATGATGAGGCATACTCTGGGGGTCTGGGAAAAGCCGGAACCGTAATCGGACCCCTCATTGCCAAACATGGCTGCTTTTAAATCCTTATCTCCGCTGCTTCTGTTCCCATTGGTCTAAGCTTTCCTCTGCTGCTTCTCCAGCCCTCTTTCCGCCACCCTTCTTCCCATATTTCTTCCCGTACTTTCTGCTGTATTTCTCCGTTCTTGTCCCTGTCTCTCCATCCTGCTTTTACTGCTTCTGTCTGTATCCCTGTTTTACAGCTCTCTCTCCGGCACCCTTCTTCCTGCCCATCCTTCTCCCTCGTCCCGTCTTTCTCTGTCTGCCGTCAGTCCGTCTGTCCTTCCCTCACCTAGCTTTTACTGGCTACTTTTATATCGTTCTCCACCAATCACTTCTCCCTGTGGGTCCATGTGGTGCTACGTGATAGGCCAGTAATCACAGCGAGGGCATTAGCCTATCCCTGTGACTTCCTGTTTATCTGCTGGTGAGACCAACTCTGCCTCCTGGCCCTGGACAGCCGCCATCTTGCGACGGCTCCTCCTATCCTGGCTTTCCTATTCTGGGGAGCGGCTTCAGCACCCTGCTGCCCACAATCAGCTCGGCTCTGGCCACTGGGGCTAGCTGGGGAGTGAATCAGCAGATCTTTCTGTCTCTCCCTTTCTGTATTTCTGAGTTTCAAATAATAATAAATACATCTTGTAAAAAGTGATAAATTCTTGTTACCTTTTAAGTCAGAATACTGCGAGAGAGAGAGAGAAATTAGAATCAACATGCAACCCTGAGTCTTGAGAACTCATACTTTATTTTTCTGCATTTTAGGTTGTTTGGGTGAAAGAAAAAACTCATATATTTAATGGGATGGGTGTGTGTGTGTGTGTGTAACAGAGATATTGTTACAAGGAAGAATATATATATATTTTAAAAGATTTATTCATTTTATTACAGCCAGATATACACAGAGGAGGAGAGACAGAGAGGAAGATCTTCCGTCCGATGATTTACTCCCCAAGTGAGCTGCAACGGGCCGATGCTACGCCGATCTGATGCCGGGAACCTGGAACCTGGAACCTCCTCCGGGTCTCCCACGCAGGTGCAGTGTCCCAATGCATTGGGCCGTCCTCAACTGCTTTCCCAGGCCACAAGCAGGGAGCTGGATGGGAAGTGGAGCTGCCGGGATTAGAACCGGCGCCCATATGGGACCCCGGGGCTTACAAGGCGAGGACCTTAGCCGCTAGGCCACTGTGCCGGGCCCAAGGAAGAATATATTTTTAGAGGGTGATATTTCTTAAATTTTATTGATGTTGTCTTATTAGAATGGCAGCAAGATGGAGAGAGACAGAGAAAGATGTTCCATCCACTGTTTCACTTCCCAGATACCTGCAGCACCCAGAAGCCAGGAACTGGGAACTCCATGTGGATGATGGGGAAGCCACTGCTGGAACCACCACCTGCCACCTCTCCAGGTGCACGTTAGCAGGGAGCTGGAAGCTGAAGTGGAGCTGGGACTTGAATCCAGGCACTTGTGTGTGGGGTGTAAGCATCCAAATGCCTGCCCTGACTTGTCCATTTTCCAAGTGAGTAAGCCGGGATCACAAAGGATAAAGTGAGCCATCTTGCCACCAGGCTGAAGAGCCAAGGTTCCTACTCTGACTGCATGTGCTGATTTTTTTTAAGATTTATTTATTTTTATCAGAAAGGCAGAATGACAGAGAGGAAAGACAGACACATCTTCGTCTGCTGATTCACTCCCCAAGTTGCCACAATGGCCAGAGCCGAGCTGATCCAAAGCCAGTGTATCCAGGAGCTTCCTTTGGGTCTCCTGTGCAGGTACAGGGTCCCAAGGCTTTGGGTCAATTCCCACTGCACTTCCAGACCATAAACAGGGAGCTGGATGGGAAGTGGAGCAGCCAGGACAGGAACTAGCACCCGTGTGGGATCCCGACCTTTGCAAAGCAAACATTTAGCCACTGGGCTAGCACACCATGCCCATTTGCTGATCTTTCTGCTGCCACTGGTCCCAGGCTGTCAGCTCAACTCGTGGTCACTGCTACTGCTGTCCTGTCCTCTCCAGCTAACCCCATGTCCCTTCCCCCTACATTTTGGAAGCTGCATGTGATCAGCTTTGTGCTTTGAATGCAAAGGTACTATTCAGAATAACTTTATTTTTAATTTTTAAAATTTTATTTTAACTTCTTTTAAAATTATTATCATTCTATGATACAGTTTCATAGGCACTGGGATTTCCCCTGCCCCCTCCCTGCCCACCAAATTCCCCTATATTATTACTATAGCACAGTTGTTCATAAACAGTCACGTGTTCATCATTGCGGGCACGGACAATGGCAGAGTCCAGCCTCCCATTGTCAAGATACAGCTAATAGTCTTATTAGTAGTCCATCTTTGACCTGGAAGTAGAGATGCACACTGTACTGCATCCTCACATCTGGACATGAGAGTCTCCATTACACAGTCACCACACATCCCTCTTAAATGAAAAGCCACAATACAAAATCAACAACAGGAAGAAAAATAGAAATTTACAACGCCATGAATTTCTGAAGAGGTTCTGATAGTGCAATAGACCTAACTTGCTGGTAGTCACTCATCATGATGAAATCTCTCCCGAATTGACTATAGCAGTCAGAGTAACTTTAAATGCTCAAAATTTTTAGGTTTTTTTCCTAATAATTTATGTGCATAGCACACAATTCACCTAGCATAAAAAGGTGTTACAGAGAGGTTTGCCACTAGTCTCTGCTCCCAAGGGATCTGGGCACCTGCTAAACTAAGAAATGCCTTGTTTTACTATGTACAAACCAGAAGTGCTGGCTGACTTATATGTTTGTGGTTTCTAGAACTATCAGAGTGTGAGATCTGTGACATTTAATTCTCATGTTCTTTAATGTCATTAGATGCTTTCTTCGAAGTTTTTTTTTTTTTTAAACAAAACATCTGCAAAAAAAAAGTGTGTCCACTCGTGTTGGGTGCAGTACCCTAGTGGCTAAAGTTTCCTCTTGCACGCGCTGGAATCCCATATGGGCGTCGGTTCTAATCCCGGCAGCTCCACTTCCCATCCAGCTCCCTGCTTGTGGCCTGGGAAAGCAGTTGAGCATGGCCCAAAGCCTTGGGACCCTGCACCTGTGTGGGAAACCTGGAGAAAAAGCTCCTGGCTCCTAGCTTCGGATCAGCTCAGCTCCACCTGTTGTGGTCACTTGGAGATTGAACCAGTGGATCAAAGATCTTTCTGTCTCTCCTTCTTTCTGTAAATCTACCTTTCCAATAAAAATAAATAAATCTTAAAACAAATAATAAAAAAATGTTAAGTGTCCACTTCATAGAACCTGGAACAAGTGGATCTGCTTAAGCTGAATGTACAAAGCAATTCTGGTTTTTTTTAAAGATTTATTTTTATTTTAAAATCAGATACACAGAGAGGAGGATGCAGAGAGGAAGATCTTTCATCTGTTGACTCATTCCCTAAGTGGCTGCAATGGCCAGAACTGTGCTGATTTGGACCAGCCAGGATTAGAACCAGTGTCCATATGGAATCCTGGCACATGCAAGGTGAGGACTTTAGCCTCTAGGCTACTGTACTGGGCCCACAATCTGATTTTAAAATTTGGTTTCTGTTCCTTCCTTTATACTTTACTTGAATGGGTGATATGAAGCTACTTAAAAAAATCATGGAAAATTGAATTAATAAAAATTTATTTAGTGCGTAGATTTTTTTTCACAATACATTTTTTTCCATGCATGGTTTTCAAAAATTTGACTTGTACTAAAGTAGATTTTTTTGAGAGAGATTTATTTTTTATTTGAAAGGCAGAGTTAGAAAGAAGGAGAGACAAAGAAAAAGAAAAAGCTCATCTATCTGTTGGTTCACTCCCCAAATGGCTGCAGTGGCCGGAGCTGAACTGATCTGAAGCCAGGAGCTTCTTCCAGGTCTCCCGCACTGGTGCAGGGTCCCAAGGCTTTAGGCCATCCTTCACTGCTTTCCCAGGCCATTAACAGGGAGCTAGATTGTGAAGTGGGGTAACCAAGCCTCAAAGTGGTGCCCATGTGCGATGCAGGTGCCACAGGGCAGAGGACTAACTTGCTGTACCACTGCACTGGGCCCAAACATTTTTTGTTTTTAAGAAATTTTGAAGATTTGAGTTATAGAAAAACAGGGAGAGACAAAAAGAGATTGTACATTCACTGGTTTACTCCACAAGTGTCCTCAATAGTCAGGGCTGGACCAGGGTAAAGCCAGGGCAAAGCCAGGAGCCTCATCTGGATCTTCCATATGGGTGACAGGTGTCCAGGTACTTGGTCCATCCTCAGCTGGCTTCTCAGGCCATTAGCGGAGAGAGCTGGACTAAAAATGGAGCAGTTGTGACTTGAGCTGATGTCCAAATGGGATGTCAGAGTCGTAGCTTGTGGTTTTATTTGAAATATCCTCCTCTCTGCACTTAGTGTACTTTATAAAGCATGGATTTGTAGAGTACAGAATATCTCTCTGCCCCAAGCCACTCAGCTTCTTTCTCCAAAGCCAACAATCATCGCCTTCTTGACATAGACTTCTGAAAGATTTAAGGGATATATAAGCAAATTCACACGGGGAGGTATTTTATACACATGTGTTTATATGATTTAGGTATGAGCCACACATGTTTAAACCTGACCACACATGTTCATCCAAATCACCCAGAAAGTTTGGAAATGGTATGCCTGTACCCAGTCAATACCTGTTCAAAATCTGTCATTGTGTTATGAACAGAATGGCCCCCTTGTATGTAGAGACTCTCACTGCATGAACACTGTTAGCTCAGAACTCAACTCTTCAGAGGCAGGGGACCATGAGAGAGCCAGCAGCCTTGTGCCCAGACCCTGTGGGCAGCAGAGCAGCCAGAAGGTCACTGTGAAGAGTTGGAGCCAGCAGCTGCTTCGCTTGCTGATAAGTCTGAAAGGAAAGTGGCCCTTAAAAGGGCCTGGCTCCAGATTAATGTAATCAGCACTGCCATTATCCACGCATAAATCACTTACTCCTCTGCTCTGGTCTTTCTGGTCCTACCTTACTTTTGTGTTTCTCGTGTTTTTTAAAGCACTTCTCATCATAGGAAACTTAGAAAATGCAATAAAGCATGAAGAAAGACTGGTTATCCTGTTGTGAGGTTCAGAAACAACGACTGTAAACATTTTCAAAAATTCTCTTTAATTTCTCTTTTTTTTAAGTTTTTTTTTTTATTCTTATTGGAAAGTCAGATATACAGAGAGGAAGACAGACAGAGAGAAAGATCTTCCGTCTGATGATTCACTCCCCAAGTGACTGCATGGGCTGGAGCTGAGCCAATCTGAAGTCAGCAGTCAGAAACTTCTTCCTGGTCTCCCACGTGGTCCCAAGGCTTTGGGCAGTCCTCGACTACTTTCTCAGGCCACAAGCGGGGAGTTAGATGGGAAGCAGGGCAGCTAGGATTAGAACTGGTGCCCATATGGAATCCCAGTGCATTCAAGGCAAGGACTAGCCACTGGGCAACTGCGCCAGGCCCTAATTTCTCTTTTTAAAAACTTTTTTTTTTTAATGCAGAGTTACAGAGAGAGAAGTAGAGAGAGAGCTCTGTCTGCTGGTTCACTCCCCAAGTGGCCACAGTGGCTGGAGCTGTGGTGGTCTGAAGTGAGGAGCCGTCTCCTATGTGAGTGCTTGTCCAAGGCCTTCGGCCATCCTCTGCTGCTTTCCCAGACACAGCAGCAGGGAGCTGGATTGGAAGTGGAGTTTTTAGGACTCTTTTTTTTTTTTTTTTAATTTCTCTCTATTTTTATTCTAGATGATATTTACGTAGTTGATCAGGGTGAAAAGGATCTAGGGCTAGGGATAAGTGGGTGTTATCATTGTTTCCAAACTTTCTATTTCTGGGCCCAGCAGTGTGGCCTAGCAGCTCGCCTTGAATGTGCCGGGATCCCATATGGGCACCAGTTCTAATCCCGGCAGCTCCACTTCCCATCCAGCTCCCTGCTTGTGGTCTGGGAAAGCAGTTGAGGAAGGCCCAAAGCCTTGGGACCCTGCACCCATGTGGGAGACCTGGAGGAAGTTCCTGTATCCTGGCTTCGGATCGGCACAGCGCCAGCCATTGCGCTCACTTTGGGAGTGAATCAACAAAAAGAAGATCTTTCTATCTCTCCTCCTCTCTGTACATCTGACTTTCCAATAAAAATAAAATAAATATTAAAAAAAAACTTTCTATTTCTTCTTCCCATTTCTTGGGGAGGGGAGAGATAAGAGAATAGGCCATAGCCAACCTCCTCACCATCCCAGTACCCGAGGATGGTCAAAGGCCAAATAATATCAACCCAGGCACACAGTGGCACATTTTCCATAGGTTCTGCCCAAGTGGATTCAGTAGTTTCAAAATGCTGTCAATCTCACTGACCTATAGATGAGGAATTACTTCAATGTCCATTGACTGATACCATCGACCTTATAGTTTCCAATTGCCCAGATATTTGCCGTCATTGTTAGGCTTGTGTAGTTGTCCATATGTTCTGTTCTTCATTCTCTGCTATAGTACCAAACGTCCTCTGCAGGCTCCAGTGAGTTACCATGTCCTTCCATGTGCACCATGGTCTGCCATCCAGCACTCCATTCTCTACATTGAGGAGGACCAGTTCTCCTGGAATCCCCCCACCCCCTGGGTTCACAGATCCGACACCCACTATTTATGTAGGCCCTAGGACCTGGGCCAGGAGACCCAGGGTCAAGATGGACGCCCCCATCCCTGAGATTCACGGGTTCAGCACCCACTGTGGAGGTGGCCCAAGACCTGGGCCATGCAGCATGGGACTCGCTGGGCCCCTGACCCCAGGGGCTCATGGACCTGGTCCCCACCATGCAGGTAGGCTTGGTGACCTGAACCAGGAGACCCAGGCCCCTCTGGGTTCTCTATCCCTGGGGCTCACGGATCTAGCAATCACTGCACGAGCGGGCCCAAGGACCTGGTCAGGAGACCCAGTCCTTGCTTGACCTCTCACTCCTGGGTCTCATGGACCCAACCTCTACTATGTAGGTGGGCCCTGGAACCTGGAGCCAGGAGACCCAGAGTCAAGCCGGACTGCTCCCCTGCCCCAGGGCTCATGGACCCGACCCCCACCACCTGCAGACTGACATGGCACATCTTTCCTCGATATCTGCCAGTGGGTACTTCAGCTGCAGATCAGCCCCCAGTCCCGGCTTGAGTGTGAACTGGTTGGTGACATGGCCTGACATGGCCCCTCCTGCACCCCATCCTGATTCTTGGATCTGCCATTGGATGTTATGGATTGGCCCAGCCTGACACGTGCCCTGACCTGACCTACATGTATGCAAGCAGGTATGGTAACCTGGTCTGGGTTGGGCTGCTCCTTACCTTGGTTCGTGTACTTACCTGCAGGGACTGCAACTTGACAAAGGAGTTCACCAAACTCCTCTATCTGGTCTCCTCCCTTTGCAGATCTTGTGCATAATGGTGGGTCCCTGGCCCAGGTTGATTTTGTCCACCTGTTGTCCTGGCAGGGATGGTGTCCTTGCCCAGTTGGCCCATATTCTTTCTGGTTCTTACTGTTGGGTGTTGCAGCCCATCCACTGTGTCCATACCCAGACACAGCTATCACATGGCTCAGTGTGAGCTGAAACCAAGCCCAGATTGTCCTACACCCACCCTGACACTCATGAGTACCAGTGGGTGCTGGAGTCTAGCCCAGCCTGGCCATCCCCAGGCCAACCCATGCCAAGGGAGACTGAAGCCATGTTCAGTCAGGGTAATGCACTGATTCTGGCATTCTCCTTCACTGATGAATAACCTCAGTGTCCCCCTAGCTCCCCAACCAGGCCTATTCCCAGCCACAGTACTTGTGTGTACCAATGGATATTGTTGTTCCACAAGGGTAAGCCCACATATTGTCCTGCTGATTCTACCCCCAGACCTGATTCACTCACATATTTGTTGACTTCATGGCCCAGCCTCACAGAACCTGTTCCCTTTTCTGATACTCTAGTAAGTTCATGTTGTAGTCCTTCAAGTAGAGTGGCCTTGCCCATGGAAGTTCCAGAGAAGTCATTCCTCACCTGGACGTTACTGGTCCTTACTGATTCCTGCCTGTTCTATCTCTCACACCCCCAAGATCCCAGAGTGCATTGCTGGGTGACCTGTGGGCTTTGCCTGGCATCATTGATGCCCGGGCCACTCAGCCCGGGTTCCCCTGTTGCAGCCACATGGCTGGGAGAGTCTTGCACCTGTGCCTCCAGCTTCCCCTCACCAAGATGGTGACGGTGGGTGGAGCCAGGGTCCTCTTTCAGGACTTTGAACTGGTTCCCACATGGGTTACTAGTGCAACATGCAAAAGCTTAGCCTAGTACTCCACAGCACTGCTCCCATTTTTAAGCTATATAAATAATTTTTTGCCACTTCTGGAATAGCAAATGAAAATGCATCCAGAGGTTATACCATTTTTTCTGTCTTTACTTCAGTTTGTTTCACTCTTGGATAAAGGGGTGAGGAATTTTAAATAATTCACTATCATGCCCCCAGAATTCTAAAGGATTACTAGTATGTCATACTTGTTTGGTGTTGAACAAAGTTATTTCCAGTTTCTTTTTGTAGTTTATTATTATTCAGTTCACCTTTGCTCTTCCGATCTCTGCCCCTCTCCCTCACCAGTCCCTCATTCCAATGTGTAACTATTGAGAGGGTTGGAGAATCCAAAGTGCACATCAGCTTTCCTTCGCCTACCTTGGTATGTTGTACTGGTGTATCCTATCTTGCAGGCTTTAGAAATTGGTTCTGGGATATATTCCATGGTATAACTATAATGTATTGGTTATTTGTTTCCAGTGTATTGTTACTATAAGTATGCTGTGGTAGACATCTGGGCTTTCAAAGGAGTTAAGGGGATGGATTTATTGGGGAGGCATCACCCCCTTTCCTTCTTGCCCTTTGCTTCAGAAGGAGAATGGACAACCCGGAAGAGTTATTCCACTACCTTCAACCTCTGCCAGCTAGAGGAAACCTTTAATATCTTAGTTGCCTTGGTAGTTGTAATTTTTTATAGCCCACAAATTAATTTCCTCTCTTACCTAGAATGTCTTTGCACCTCATTTATCTTGGTGGGTTCACACTTTTTACCCTGAACATTTTATTTATTTATTATTTTTAATTCATTAATTACATTGTATTATGTGACACAGTTTCATAGGTACTTGAGTTCTCCCGACCCCTCCCCAAACCCTCCCACCATGGTGGATTCCTCCATCTTGTTGCATAACCACAGTTCAAGTTCAGTTGAGATTCCCCCATTGCAAGCATATGCCAAACATAGAGTCCAGCATCTTATTGTCCAGTCAAGTTCAATGGCTTCTTAGGTATACCCTCTGTGGTCTGAAGACAGAGCCAGCAGAGTATCATCCCGATCAATTAAAAGCTCCAACATACCATCAGCAAAACTTTACATCATTATGGAATTAATTGACATAGTAATGAGTAACCAATGTGTTAAAAGTAAATGCGAGTTCTTAACCACCTTCTGTGACCACCTCATTGACATTTCAATTTTAGTTTATACACAACATATAACATACATAACATAACATGTTATACATAACATCATATCATCTTAAATTAAGGCAAACATGTGGTATTTAACCTTTTGGGATTGGCTCATTTCCCTTAGCATTATGGTTTCCAGTTTGGCCCATTTGGCCACAAAGAACTGCATTTTGTTTTTTTTAATAGCTGAGTAGTATTCCATGGAGTAGATGAACCATAGCTTTCTTATCCAATCCTCTGCTGATGGGCATTTTGGCTGCTTCCATGTTTTTGCAATTACTGATTGTGCTGCTATGAACATAGGAGTGCATGTCGGTTTCTCATAAAACAAGTGTTCTGGATATATTCCTAGGAGTGCTATTGCTGGATCATACGGTATGTTGATTTTGAGTTGTTTGAATGTTCTCCATACTGATTTCCATAGAGGCTGTACCAGCCTGCAGCCCCACCAGCAGTGGAGTAGGGTTCCCTTTTCACCGCAACCTCGCCAACAAGTGTTGTTGGTGCTTTTATTCACGTGGGCCAGTCTTACTGGCGTTAGGTGGTACCTCATTGATGTTTTAATTTGGATTTCCCTTATTGCCAGGGAACTTGAGCATTTTTTCATATGTTTATTTGCCATTTGGGTTTGTTCCTTTGTGAAGTGTCTGCCCATTTCCCGTGCCCATTTCTTGAGTGGCTTGTTTGTTTTGACATTTTGGTTGTTTTGTAGCTCTTTGTATATTCTGGAGATTAGCCCTCTATCACCTACGTAGTGCGCGAAGATCTTCTCCCATTCTGTGGGTTGCCTTTTTACTTTGTTGATTGTTTCTTTAGCTGTACAGAAGCTTCTTAGTTTGATGAGGTCCCATTTGTTTATTCTGGTCTTGATTTCTATTGCTTTTGGTGTCCTTCTTAGGAAGTAGGGACCTACCCCTAGATCTTGCAGAGTATTTCCAACATTTTCTTCCAAAAGTTTGAAGGTTTCTGGATGTAGGTTTAGCTCTGTTATCCATTTAGATTTGATCTTAGTGTATGGTGAGAGATGTGGGTCTATCTTTTTGTTTCTGCAGGCTATATTTTTTTAAAAAAGATTTATTCATTTTATTACAGCCAGATATACGCAGAGGAGGAGAGACAGAGAGGAAGATCTTCAGTCCGATGATTCACTCCCCAAGTGAGCCGCAAAGGGCCAATGCGCGCCGATCCAAAGCTGGGAACTTGGAACCTCTTCCGGGTCTCCCACGAGGGTGCAGCGTCCCAATGCATTGGGCTGTCCTCGACTGCCCTCCCAGGCCACAAGCAGGGAGCTGGATGGGAAGTGGAGCTGCCGGGATTAGAACCGGTGCCCATATGGGATCCCAGGGCTTTCAAGGCGAGGACTTCAGCCGCTAGGCCACGCCGCCAGGCCCATTTCTGCAGGCTATTAACCAGTTGTCCCAACAGCATTTATTGAACAGACCTTCCCATTTGCCTGGATTGTTGTTTGTCTTTTTGTCAAAGATTATTTGGCTGTATCTGTGTGGGTTCCCTTCTGGTGTTTCTATTCTGCTCCATTGATCTTCCTCTCTATCTTTGTGCCAGTACGAGGCTGTTTTGATAACCACTGCCCTATAGTATGTCCAGAGGTCCGGAACTGTGATTCCCCCTGCTAACTTCCTGTTCTTCAGGATGGTTCTAGCTATCCGTGGTTTTTTGTGTTTCCAGATGAACCTTTGGATCATTGTTTCCAGTTCCATGAAGAATGTTTTGGGCAATTTGATTGGGATTGCGTTGAATGTATACATTGCTTTTGGCAGTATAGACATTTTAATGATATTGATTTTTCCTATCTAGGAGCATACCCTGAACATTTTATGAAGATAGTGGTAGGTTCATGTGCGTTGTAAGAAATACCACGCAGAATTCATGGGCATGCTTGCCACATTTTTCCCAGTGCTAGCATTTAGCAACACTATGATGTAATGTCATATCTGGGATACTGACCCAATGTAATCATTGATCTTATTCAGGCTTGGCCAGACTCCATTATCATTACTTGTGCTGTGTCCACTCACTTATGTTCTGTATGATGGTGGCTCCTGTGTGGGTTGATGTGTCTCCCAGCACAGCTGAGAGGACAAGCAGTTACCATACCACAGGGTTCTCTGTTGCTTATCACCTCCCACTCCATCTCAGCCCCTTCGCATTGAAAAATACCCCAGGTACACGTTGCAGCTCCTCTCCGAACAGGATGTTTTATAAATGGAACATATTAGTAGGTAAACAAAAGTTTCTGTGTCTAGCTTTATGTTAAAGTCTTTGAATACATTTGTTCTCAACCTTTGGTCTCCGAGGAGATGGCGCATAGTCTCCCAGAACAAATGGGACAGATATGATCTAACTGCTTGCCTAATCTTTCAAACTGTACCTTCAGTGACAATCAAACTTCCCAAGGTGCCCAATTCAGAAAGTGCCCAGAGGTCTGTGCCCAGCCAGATAGTAGTATGGGGTTTTCTTGCTAAGGAAAGATGGGAAGAGTTATTTGTAAGAGGAATCTAAGTCAAATGATGTTTAATTTTTCTAAAGACCATTTAATTAAAATAATTATATTTTCTCTAAGTGGAGGTAAGGTCTGGGAGCAGGTACTTGCCAATTTTCCCCTCAGAGTCAATGTTTGTTTTTGTTAATGATCAGTGTTGCATAAGTCATCCTGGCATGCAGGCTGGCTCCTCTTCTGGGATCAAAATTCCCTTACTGCCTGAAATCAGGGTGCGTGATAGAAGCTGGCATTTCTGCTAAAGGCAGAGCATTCCTAAAGCTGGACTTGAGGTTATAAACATGGGTGTGGAGAGTGACCTTGAACTAGAGGGTATGCAAGCAGTGGTGTGACGGAGGGAGGGAGGTGACAGGTGACTGCCCTTGGGCAAATAGAACATGAAGAGTTACTTTGGTCATGAATATAATTAATGATAAATCAACTCCCAGTTTGCCTGGGAAAATTAATTCACAAACAAGATGCAATTTACTTTTAGCCATATAGTTGTGCATATGTTGGATCTAGAAATCATGGGTGGAGTATCAACCAAGATCAGATTCTGAAATATCATTTTGGGTCTATGTATTTGCCACTTCATCAACAAATAGTGTTTATATACTTTGTTCCTACAATGCTACCTTTGTGTCTTCTGTATATTTGCACATATGTAAGAGTAAGGTTTTTCTATGAGGGTTTTCACTGTGGCATTATTTTTTCAAGTTTTAAATATTTATTTGATAGAGGGACAGAGAGGGGATCGTCCAAGTGCCTACAGCACTCAGGGTTGGACCAGGCTAGAGCCAGACCAAAGTTCCATCTGGTCTGCACGTGGGTGGCAGGAGCCCAAGTACTCGGGCCGTTATTTGCTGTCAGGTGCATTCATGAGAACCCCAACTGGAATGTGGAGGTGGGACTCTGTTGTGGGCAGTGGGCACCCCCAGGTGGTGCCTTGACCCTGTGTGCCGCAATACCTGTCCCTTTTACTGCATTGTTTGTAGTCAGAATACCTGTGTTACTAAGTTGAAAATAAACTCAAAGTGTGTGCACTGACCAAACTGGGTTTTGGTTTTTAGGAATTGTCAGATGAGATTCTGACTCCTCAGTGACCTTGATCTCTTGGGTTTCCGACATTGAGATTGGCCAGGAGCATGCAGCTGGTTCTCACTGAGATTGGCCAGGAGCTTGTAGCTGGTTCTCATTGATGCTCTTACTGAATTTGGTGGTCTTAGTCTGTAGCTATTGATCTAACTGGAGATTGCAGACTGGGGCCAGTGTCTGGTGAGGGCTTCCCTGCAGTGTCATGGCGGGACAGGAGGTAGTGTGTGTCAGCTCTGGTCTCTCTCCCACTCTTGATGCAGCCTCCTGTGGGCACCGCCCCCTCATGGCTTCAGCCCCTGCTGACCACCTCCCTAGAGGTCCCCCCTTTGCCTACCATTCAAGTATGAATGAAGTTTCCCGTACATGCAATCGGGGCGGGGGGGGGGGGGCATATTCAAACCACAGGAACAAGCACCTTGTTGAAAGCTTTGTGTGACCTGGAGTCGTGGGGGGGTCTGGGTTTGCATTTGGGAGAGTTTTTGTTTTGTGAACATGTTCTAGAAGGTGAAATGAAGGATGTCCACCCTTTTCTTCTTCCTCTTTCTCTTAGGGTTGGAGGCAAAAGGGCTGAGCTGGGCCTTCTGGGAAAGCTGCAGGGAAGCATTCAATGTGCAAAGGCAGTTCAGACTTGACTTTTATGTATTTTTATTGAGTCAGGAGCCAAGAGTTTCCTCCAGATCTGGGTAGATGCAGGGGCCCAAGGCCTTGAGCCATCCACCACAGCTTTCCCAGGCTATCAGTAGGGAGCTGAATTGGAAGTGAAATAGCTGGGACTCAGACTCACATCCATATCGAACCATGGGTAGGCTTAGCCCATGAGCAGTTTATTTTTAAAGTGACAGCTGTGCTTGGCCCAACGTGGTAGCCTAGTGGCTAAGGTCCTTGCCTTGCATGTGCCAGGATCCCATATGGACAGTGGTTCATATCCTGATCCCAGCTGCTCCACTTCCCATCCAACCGCCTGCTTGTGGCCTGGGAAAGGAGTAGAGAAGGACGGCTCAAAGTCTTGGGACCCCTGCACCTGTACGGGAGACAGAGAAGAAGCTCCTGGCTTCGGACTGGCTCAGCTCCAGCCATTGAGGCCACTTAGGGAACAAACCAGTGGATGGAAGATCTTTCTTTCAGTCTCTCCTTCTCTCTGTAAATCTGCCTTTCCAATTAAAAAAAAATTTTTTTTAAAGAAAAGTGACAACTGTGCTGCATAATCAGTGTTAGGAGCTTGTTAACTGTGCTGGCTATCCGCAGTGTGCTTGGCTAAGATTGTTATCGGAGAACTAGAGCTTCTAGGAGTTTTTAGATGCGGAGTTCCCTTTCTAAAGCTTTTAATACATGCAATGAAACAGAAGTACAAGTTAAAAGCACAACCATGAATTACCACTGGTCTTTGTGGTAAGAACTCTTCTCAAATTTTTAAATTTATTCGAAAGACAGGCAGAAACAAACAGGCACAGGGCTCTTCCCTTCACTGGTTCACTTGCCAAATGCTTGCAGCAGCCAAGGCTGGGCCAGGTTAGAGTGGGCGGCAGGTTCCCAGGTTTTAGGCCATCAAATTCTGCCTTTCAGGGCTGAGCGGGTGCAGGTGTCTGACACAACACCTTAACCACTATGCCAAGTGCCTGCACCTGTGGTGAGAAAGCCTCACATAGTCCTGGTGTAACTTGAGTTCACTGTCTGTGGGATTACGGCAACCTTGGCAGGTGTGAGTTAAAGGAAGCGCAATTCAAGTCAATTTTTAGGTAAGTAACTTCTGAAAAGAGCAGCCAGGAGACATTTTTTTTTAAAGGTTTTACTTCTTGAAAGGTAGAGGAAGATACAGACAGATCTTCCATCTGCTGGCTCACTCACAATGGCTAGAGGTGGGCAGATCAAAAGCCAGGAGCCAAGAGCTTCCTCTGGGTCTCCGATGTAAGTTCAGGGGTCCAAGGACTTGGACCATCCTCTGCCACTTTCCCAGAAACATCAACAGGGAACCAGTGACTGTACAGGATGCTAGTGTTACAGGTGACTTAGCCAGCTATTCAAGTGCTGGCCCTGAATTTTGAGTTTTTAACAAAATTAGCTGCTTGCATTCACTTAGTTGAAAGTGTAAACTGTATTAACACTCAGGGAGCAGCAAGGTTAAGTGTCAGCAACAGGGGCTGTCTGACTATTTGAAACGTTCTTGAGTGTTACAGTTTGTGTTCTGGCTGCTCTACTTCCTTTCCAGCTACCTGCCTGGGAAGCCAGTGGAGGATGGCTCAAATCTTTGGGCCCCTGCACTTGTGTGGAAGACCTGGAAGAAGCTCTTGGCTCCTGACTTTGGTTTGACTCAGCTCATTGTTGTAGTCACTTTGCCTCTCCTTTTCTCTGTAAATTTGCCCTTCCAATAAAAATAAGTAAATATTTTTTTAAAGAAAATATTAATCTGAAAGGCAGAATTAGAGAGGAGAGGCAGGAAATGAGATTTTCCATCTACTGATTCATTTCCCACACGGCCACAGTAGCCGGGCGTGAGACAGGCCAAAGCCAGGAGCTGGGACTCCATTCAAATCTCCTGCATGGGTAGCAGGGGCCCGAGCACTTGGCCCATCGCTGCTGCTTTCCCAGATGTATCTGCAGGGAACTAGATTGGAGGTGCAGCAGCCAAGATGCTGACCTCACAGATGGTGGCTTAACTTGCTGTGCCGCAAAGCTAGCCACTAGGGAGGACAGGGGAGGGGACAGTGTTTGCAAGCAGTGGTCAGTATCAATTCTTCTAGGGGACGGTGCCCTGGAGGGATTTCAGGGGCCTGTGAGCCTGAGAGTTAAACTGTGTTTCTGCATACACTCTCCCTTCCTCCGCCTCTTGGGTTTAACAATAGAAGTAGCTCTGTGAATGAAGCTCTATTGTGGTACACACTTCTTTACTAGAGATTTTACGACCTGGAATGGAAATTAGACAGGAGGTGCTAGATACACAGACTGGGCTTCCTTCCAGGAGAGTAGGATTGGGCATGTTGGCCCCAGGAGCTTCGGAGGGGGTTGGACCGAAAGGAAGCCTCATGGATGCTAAAGCCTGTCTCTACCTGGAGATGGGCAGCTCAGGGGAGCCTGGGAAGCGGGCTCCTGCACGCCCTGATAAGCTCGCCCAGCACGCAGCACTCAGGCCCGCATTTGCCATGAGTGGGAAGGATGCAAATCTCCCTTTACTAAGATTAGGTTTCGCTGTGCTGCGCATTGGACTATAAAGATGGAGACTGTCCCTGTCTTTGTCCGGATTGAAAGCACGTGGGATAATGAGCGCTCATGTGTGTGGATCCCACGGTGGAGAGGGAGAGTAGTGGTGAGAGAGGGATGAAGGGGTAGGCATTCCATTCTTGGAGGACTGCACCTGTTAGCTTTCCAGGGCTGGTCCGAAAGCCCTGTGAAGCTGCTGAAAGGCTCTCAAGCTAGGAATGGAATGAGACTTGGAGGATGCACAGTCAGCTGGGGGGGCAGGGGAGTAGGGACTATTACGTTCATTAAGGGGGATGACAAGGCCCTCAAAATGCAGTGATGGGGAGGTTAAGAAGTGGGGATGGTGCTTTAGGAAGTAGAAAGAACAGCTTGACCACAAGGGTGAAGGACAATGCCCAGTCTAGGTGCTTGGGTGTCTGGGGGTCATAGCAACTCTAGGTGTGGAGGTAATGTGACAGGAAGTGGCATCTGGAAGGAGGTGAGTGGGAAGGGCAGGCTGTGGACACTTCAGTGCCCAACAGGTTTGTTGAGGCTCTGTGGGACATGCAAGTGGAGGCGTCAAGGTTAGGGGAGAGGTCTAGGCTGGAGACAGCTATAGCTGACTCCTGCTCAGCTTGTACCTGGAGCCAATGTCAGCCAGCGAAAGGGAGAAGAAAGGGAGATGGATGTCTCTCCAGAGCCCATGAGACTGACCAATGTCAAGAGTAGCCCTTCCAGGAAGATAGGCGGGAGTTGAGGTGGAACCGTGGACACCTTGTGTTTCTGAGATATTTTTCCAGAGTTGTTCATGTTCGAAGGTTGAAGTCAATATTCAGCCACAGGGAATGAATTGTAGTATGTCCATGTGATGCAATCCCACATAACTTAAAATACAAAAAATGATTTATTAAGTGGAAACAGATTCATGATTTATTAGGTAGGCTGCAACTGTGAGGGTGTTATGATGGGGGGTGGAGACCAGGGAGAAACATCCAGAGCTGGTGTAGGGATGTCCCATGGCCAGGAGCACAGAGACACTCAGTGATGTGTGAGCATGGCTGTGGGGAAGAGTGAGATCTGTGTGCGAGGACACAGGAGCCCGCTAGACATAGGAGCACTTCCAGGTGGGAAGGCTTCGTGTCTGGGATTCACTGTCAAGTGCTCTGTTCCCAGGTGGGTGGCTGTGTTTGGAATTGATGAAATGATATTGGCTAGTTGCTGGAACTGTCTAATGGACAATTGCTGGGCAACTCTCAATACTTTGGGGAAAATTTGAAAAATTTACAACGTACCGGAAAAGGTCCTCCTCTTTCACCTCCTCCTCTTTGCCTTCATCTCGCTCTCCTCCCCTCCTACTTTTCTTTAAGATTTATTTATTTTTATTGGAAAATCAGATTTACAGAGAGAAGGGGAGAAAGAAAGATTTTCCATTAACCGATTCATTTCCTGAGTGGCCATGACTTGTGGAGCTGAGCCAATCCAAGGCCAGAAGCCAGGAACTTCTTCCAGGTCTCCCATGCGGGTGCAGAGTCCCGAGGCTTTGGGCCGTCCTTTAGTGCTTTCCCAGGCCACAGGCAGGGAGCTGGAAGGAAGTGGAGCAGCCAGGACACAAGCGCACCCATACGGCATGCCTGTGCTACAAGGCAGGGGATTAGCCAGTTGAGCCCTTATGTCAGCCATCAAGGACTTTCTTCTTACTCTGATTCTGTTCTTCCCCTGCCGCATACCATCTATTCTTTGGTTCTAGGAGGTTGGCTGTTTTAGCACTTTATTTAAGTGTAATGTTTGTCTTTCTGTGACTAGGTTCATCCGTATTGTAACGTGATAAAAAAAAATTCAGCTTTCTGGTGGCTGAATAGTATCCCGTTGTATGTATGAACATACACCTCCTTTTCTTTGTCCACTAATTTGTCAGTGAAAACTTGGTCCTACTAATGTGGATAATGCTGCAATGAGCATGGTAGCAGATACCTCTGGAAATTCCTATTCTTTTGGACAAATCCCCAAGGGTGGGATTGCCAGATCATATGGCAGTTACAGTGTTAATTTTTTGAGGATGTTTGCAAGGGATTCAGTTTCTCCCCATCCTCACCAGTGCTTGTCTAGCATGTTTTCCACAGTGGGCATCCTGGTAGTATGAGGTGACACCTCACGGTAGTTTTTCTTTACATTTCCCTGAGAATTTGTCACACTGATTTTTCATATACCTGTTGGCCAGTTCATCTATCTTAATATCTTGTTTTAAAGAAATGTCTATTTTTAAATCAGGGTTTTTTTTCTTTTTTTAATTACAAGGGTGCTTCAAAAACATTCTTGGAAAAATGGAATTAAAAGCATGAATTTATTATAATGAAAACAATTTTGAAATTAATCCCTGCCTTTTTAGTAATATTCATTTTCCCACATATTATGAAAAAAAACCCTTTTCTTTGCAGTAAGAAGTTGTTGAGCGGGTGAACACTTGGCCTGGTGGTTGACATGTTACTTGGAATGGCTGCTTTCACGGAAGAACCTATAGATTCAAGTCTTGACTCCACTTCTGAAATCAGCTTCCTGCAAATGCACACCTTGAAGCCACATATTTAATAAGAGATTCGTCTTTAAAATATATAAGCAACTCTTACACCTAAATAGGAATATACTTCAAAAGGTTCTTGGAAACTTGAATGGAAAGCATGAGTTTATTTTAGCATGCGTTTTATTTATTTATTTGTTTGTTTGTTTACTGGAAAGGCAGATGGGCCTGACACCATGGCTCAATGGGTAAATCCTCACCTTGCACATGCCAGAATCCCATTGGGATGCCGGTTTGTGTCCCAGCTGCTCTGCTTCCCATTCAGCTCCCTGCTTGTGGTCTGGGAAAGTAGTTGAGGCTGGTCCAAAGCCTTGAGACCCTGCACCCACGTGGAATGCCAGAAGAAGTTCCTGGCTCCCATAAACAGGGAACTGGACCAAAAGTGGAGCAGCTGGCACCAGATGGGTGCCAGCATCACCAGCAGAGGCTTCGGCTTACTGTGCCACAACCCTGTGAAGCATTTAATTTTGTATAATCCCATCTGTGTTGCCTTTACTTTCGGGTGTCTTATAGATGAAGTCATGTGAAGGTTTTCCACTATTTTTCTTTTAGGAGTTTCAGTTTTGGGTCTCTGATGATCTATTTTGAGGTTTCTTCTACTTTTCTCATGTGGCTATCCAGTTTTCCCCAACAGCACTTGCTGAAGACTGCTCATTCCACGGTTGTATGGTTTTGACCACCTCCCTGCAGATCAGTTAGTGGGTCCTGTAAGCATGGCTGTCTATTCTGTTTGTCTGGTCCACATTTGTACTGGCCTTTATGCCAGAACTTCGTCATTTTGCTTACTGTAGCTTTGCAATAATTTTCAAATCAGGAGGCTGGCTGTCTACAACTCCGTTCTTCATCAAGGCTGACCATCTGTTGTGGCTTGTGGTTCCAGAGGAAGGGTTTTTTTTTTTTTTTTTTCTGTAGAATACTTCAGGGATTTTGGTAGGGATTTCGCTGAATCTGTGGATTGCATTGAAAAGTACAAACATTATAACAATATTCAGACTTCCAGTCTGTGAATACATACGTACCTTTCCACTATTTTTTATTTCATTAATGTTTTATAGTTTTCACTAAGTTAGTCCTAGTTTTTTTGGTTTACTGAATAAAACTAGCTTATTCTAGTTTTACTTATTTATAGAACAAAACTGGTTTATTGTATTTTTTGTTTCTGTTGTAGTCAGGATTATTTTCCCAATTTCCCTTTCGGGTAGTTTGCTGTTTGTCAGTATATAGTATTGCTACTGCTCTTTGTGTATTGATTTGGGTGCCTCATGACTTGGCTGAATTTGTTTTAGCAATCTTCTGCATATTGTCCTTCCTGAAACAGGATGGTTCTGTTTCTTCCCTCTCCATTGAGTGTCTGTTATTTATTTAGTTAGTTTAAAAGATTTATATTTATTTTTATTGGAAAGTCAGATGTACAGAGAGGAGGAGAGACAGAGAGGAAGATCTTCCATCCGATGATTCACTCCCCAAGTGAACGCAACAGCTGGAGCTGAGCCAATCCGAAGCCGGGAGCCAGGAGTTTCTTCCAGGTCTCCCACGTGGGTGCAGGGTCCCAAAGCTTTGGACCATCCTTGACTGCTTTCCCAAGCTGAAGCAGGGAGCTGGATGGAAAGCAGGACAGCTGGGATTAGAACCGGAGCCAATATGGGATCCTGATGTGTTCAAGGCGAGGTCTTTAGCTGTTAGGCTTTGTGCGGGGCCTATTATTTATTTATTTATTTATTTACTTATTTATTTTTATTTACATATTTTGTTGTCTGATTGCTCAGGCTGGGACTTCCAGCATTATATTGAAGAGAAGCAGCATCCTTGCTTTGTTTCTGATCTTAGAGGAAAAAAAAAACGAGCTTTTAGCATTGAGTGTGGCGTTAGTTGTGGGTGTTGAATATTTGGGCTTTATTACGTTAAAATACTTTTAATTTGTTGAGGTTTCCTTTTTTGTCATGAAAGGGATGTAATAATTATACTTCATTCTGTTGATGTGGTGGATTGCAATAACTGATTTTCAAGAAACTTAAACATTTCCTTTTTGATTTGCTCTTTGCCCAAATGATTTCCCCACGTATTTGTAGATTTTCCAGTTTTCCTTTTGCTATTTATTTCTAGTTTGTCTGTTTGGGTCACATGTTGTGACCTAACATTTATCCTGTCCTAGAGAAAGCTTGCCCTGTGTGCTTGAGTAAAACATGGATTCTATTGCTATTGGGCAGAATGTTCTGTAGATGTCTGTGTTTTCTTGTTTATCTTCTGTTTTGATCTTCTATCTATTATTAAATTGGGGGTATGGAAGTCTATTACTGTCATTAATGTCGCTCTCCTTGGTTCTGTCAATGTTTATCTTAGATATTTAAGTACTTGGATGTTCCATGCATGTAATTGATGTGTCTTCCTGGTGAATGGACCATTTTATCACAATATATATGTCCTTCTTGTCTTTGGGAACAAGTGTCGAATTAGTCTATTTTTGTTTTATTTTTCAAACATTTTTGATTAATGTGTAATGTTTGAATACCTTTATGGGTCACAGTACAGCACTGCAACAGATTCATATGGTATAAACTGATGCAATCAGGCCTGAGGACTCCCTGCCATTCCTCCGTGTTTGGAGCCTTCCACCTCTTTTCCGTTTTTCTGTATAGCATATTATATGTTATTCTGATCCACAGGCTTAAATTATATTTTAAGTAACCACAGTCACTCGTGCTCTTTTTTGGTAATCATTTCCATGGCATCTCTCTCTGTGTATATCACTTTCTGTTTATCTGGATCCTTAAATGCAGAGTGACTTTCCTGTAGATAGGGTATAATTGGATCTGGCTATTTTATTCATTCAGGTACTCTGTGTCTTCTTTTATTGAAGAACTTAATTCATTTACATTTCAAGTAATTATTGAGAGGGCAGGATTTATTATTGCATTTGGTTCATTGTTGCCTGTTGTCCTTGCAGGGATTTTTGGTCTATTTCTTCTTTACCTGCTCTCTTCCTTTTGTGCTTTGCAGACTTTTTGTACTGATACATATGATGGTTAATTTTTATGTATCTACTTGTTGGGTGGTGGGATGCCCAGACTAAAGGTCATTTCTGGATGTGGTTGTGAGGCTGTTTATGAGTGTGGTTTCAGATGAAGGGGTGGACTCAGTAGCGTGGATTTCCCAGACTGGTTGGGCATCATTCAGTCTATTCATGGTCTGAATCTGTGTGCCTTTCTGTGTGTCTCTCTCTCTCTCTCTGTATGTGTCTGTCTTTCTGTCTCATACACACACACACACACACACACACACACACACACACACACGATCAAAGGATTGCAGCTGGCTGTTTTCAGTTGGAACATTTCACATCACCATCTGCCCTTACACTGGACTTAATCCCATCCGTTCCCCTGGCTCTCAGGCCTGGCGATTTGGATTGATTCCCACCCCTGGCTTTTCTGCGTCTGCAGCTTGAGGACGGCAGACCGTGGAACTTCTCCGCCCCTGTGACTGACTGTCATCTCACTTTCTCTCTGTCATCTTTTATTGGTGCTGGTTCTCTGAACTACTTGGACTGAAACAACATGCTTTGGTTCTTTTCTTCTTTATGTAACTTCTAGGTATTTTCTCAAAGTTTATATGAACTATCTTACAGTTTTTTTAAGATTTATTATTTTATTACAAAGTCAGATATACAAAGAGGAGGAGAGACAGAGAGGATCTTCCGTCCAATGATTCACTCCTCAAGTGAGCGCAATGGCCGGTTCTGTACCGATCCGAAGCCAGGAACCAGGAACCTCTTCCAGGTCTCCCACACGGGTGCAGGGTCCCAATGCATTGGGCCATCCTCGACTGCCTTCCCAGGCCACAAGCAGGGAGCTGGATGGGAAGCAGAGCTGTTGGGATTAGAACCGGCACCCATATGGGATCCCGGCGCATTCAAAGTGAGGATTGTAGCCGCTAGGCCACGCTGCCGGGCCCTATCTTACAGTTTTAACTATCTTTTGGAAGCTGCTAATTTAGGTTCAATGGCATATATACCCTCTTTACTTTAACCCCTTCTGCCATTTTATGTTATTGTTGCTACAATTTGTATCTATTTGTATAATGTGACTTTTGATATAGTTTTAATTATAATTATTATATATTTTTTAAAGATTTATTTTTACTTTCATTGCAAAGTCAGATATACAGAGAGGAGGAGAGACAGAGAGGAAGATCTTCCATCTGATGACTTACTCCCTAAGTGACCACAACAACCGGTGCTGCACCAATCCAAAGCCAGGAGCAAGGAACTTCCTCCAGGTCTCCCACGCGGGTGCAGGGTCCTAAGGATTTGGGCCATCCTCGACTGCTTTCCCAGGCCAGAAAGTAGGGAGCTGGATGGAAAGTGGGGCCATCGGGATTAGAATCTGCACCAATATGGGATCCTGTCACGTTCAAGGTGAGGACTTTAGTCACTAGGCCACCGCACTTAATCATTTTAAGGCTTTATTTTTAACTTCTGTGCTAGAATTAAAAGTAATCCCTCCACTACCATTGTAGCAATACAGCATTCTGTATTTGCTAGTTTCCTTCACTTTTTAAAATGAAACCTGTTATCCTCTTTGCGTCTGTCTCTATGGAGCAAATTCAAGGCTTGAGCCACGGAGTGTACCTCAGAAAGCCATGGGAAAATGAAATGAAACAATGTGTTTATTTTGGTGCAAAAATTTTGAAATCCACATATAATTTTTTCAAAGCACACATTGCCATGAACTTTCTGGAGCCTCTCTGTGATGGATTTCAATTTTTTTTAATACCAACATGAACTCACCTTGTGATTTAGTTGTCTATCAACTTTTAAAAGTACCTTCATTTCTACTTTGCTAGGATATAAAAATGTTCAAATAAATACAGAAAAAAAATATGGCCAAGATGTCAATACACAAAATCTGCTGATAGTTAAGTACATCACTTTGTATCCAGTCTCCTAATGAAGGTTTAGATTGCTTCACCACCATACAAAATCTTTCATGTCTCATCAAGACGAACTACAGAACTGATCATCACCTTGGCTGAATGATGGGTTGGTCCATCCATACGCCACAAGGTACAGATCCCAAGTGCTGTCACCTCAGGAGGGTGACAGCTGTGACAGTCCCCTGTCCCTTTGCAAGTAGTTCTTAAGCTGGCATCCCAGCAAGTCTTTCTTCTTAGGCCTGGTCATGGTGGAGGTGTGGGGTGAAGCTAGCTGCTGGGAAGGCTCCCAGTCCCCCAGGTGTCTTCAAGGCCAAGTTGCAAGCTGTGTGTGACCACTTAGAGGATGCAGTGGCCTGTCAGAAGGGACCAGTGTGTGGGCCATTCATTCTGTCACAAGTTTAGCATCTATGGATCGAAGTGTGGCTGAGTGTTATGCGTAGTTCTAGATATTGGGGACAGAGCAGAGAAGCAAGCAAAGCCCTTGCTTTTGGGAACATGCGTTCTAGTTGGAGGGTGCAGTCCACAGAGCAGCAGGTAGAAGTGACAGATAATTAGGACCAGCGAAAGGAGGAGATAGGGAGAATGCTATTTTGGAATAAATTCTCCAGGAAGATATTTCTAACTGGTTGAGGACAGCGAGGAGACACCAGGAGTGGAGAAGTTCTGTGGATGGGAGTCTGTGGATGGGAAGTCTGAGAAGTTCTGTGGATGGGAACAGTGAGTGTTCCAGTGCCTCAGCTTAGGGAAAACATAGAATGCAGCTTGAGCAATAGCCGAAAGGAGGTGGAGGCCCTGTAGTGCAGGGGGCAGGAGTAAGAGGTGGAAGCTGGTCCTTGTGGGCCACTCAGAGCACTGTGCTTCAGGGAATGAGAGGGGAGCCCATGGGTAGAGTTGAGCAGAGAAGTGCAGGATCTGGCTTAAGCTTTTCAGGAGCATCTAGAATGTTCCAGTGGTAATGGGGTAAAGAAGAAAGCAGGGATAGCTGACAGCTCACAGAATCCCGGCTCTGATGGCAGCTTAGACCAGGGTGGTCCTGGAGGTGGGAGTGTGAGAGATGGAGGGTTTGCGGGTAACATTAAAGACAAAGCAGAGAAGACCTGCTGACCCGCTGTGTGGGAGGCGCGAGAGAAGGAAGGTGCTGCGGATGACACTGAGCCTAAGTGACTGGGAGGTGGGCCACTGAGGCCTCAGAGGGTGACAGGAGATGGACAGGGACAATGAAGGGGTGAGGACTCCAGCCCAGAGAGACGATCAAGGGACTCGGACTCCAGCACCTACAGAAGCAAAGATGTAAAACCAAAGGGTACCACTGGGGGCTGCTTAAAAAGGGTGATTGAAAAGGCTGTCCAAAGATAAGTTTAGGGGCTGGTGTGATAGCTCAATTGGTTAACTCATTGCCTATAAGTGCTGGCATCCCTCAAGGGCACTGTTTCCTGTCCCAGCTGCCCAACTTCTGATCCAGCTCTCTGTTTAGGGCCTAGGAAAGCTGTGGAGGGTGCCCCAAGGCCTTGAGACACTTCACCCACATGGGAGACCGAGAAGAGGCTCCTGGGTTCGGATTGGCTCAGCTCTGGCCGTTGCAGCCATTTGGGGAGTGAGCCAGTAGATAGAAGATTTATGTCTCTTCTCTGTCAATCTGAGTTTCTAATAAAAATAAATAAATCTTAAAATTAAAAAAAGATTAGTTTATTCTGGTGCAAAATAATTTGAAATCCATGCAGTTTTTCTTTTTTGTCTATTTTCAAGAATAGTTGTATGTATGGAGTTCAAAACTTTTTATAACAAAATAGATTTATCTTTTAATTCCAGTTTCTGCTATGTTTTGGAAATGCCTTGTGTTTATTATGAACATATCTACTTTCTTTCTAAATCATATGAAGAGCTTTTAAAATTTTTACTGTGCCTGATTGAAGGAGAGATAGAAAAAGATTTTCTGCCCACCAGTTTACTTCCAAAATGCCCGTAACAGCTGGAGCTGGCCCAGGTCGAAGCCAGAGGCCTGAAATTCAACTCGGGTCTCCTTCATGCAGGGCCCAAGCATGTGGACCTCCCTTCTGGCTCCCCACTGCCTCCCAGGGTGCACATAGGTAGGAAGCTGTAATTGGGGGTACAGCTGGAACCTGAACCCAGGTACCCCAGAATGAAAGGGGGGATGCTCTATGTGGCAATTTGCCATCTTGCAAATCCCCACTCCAACCCTCCTTCTACTTGACCTAATGAGGAAAAGGCCCCAAGTCAATGGGCTGTCAGCTAAATCTGGCTGGTAAACATAGTGGGTTTGGTTCTCATCATGTATTAAACAACTGAATTTTTTGCTGTGGTTAGCACTTCATGGGATTTCACGTATGAATGTGAGTGTTCTGCCTCTAGGAAAGTGGAAGATCCAGCAGTGCTGTCTTCTACTGATGGACCTGGAGGCTGTTGGGCAGGACACGCCCCATTCCCATTTGGCAGGTGGCCAGGCCCCCTCCTGTCAGGCCCCAGCCAACTGCTACCCTTAACAACAGGAGTCATAGAGTGCACCTGCCTCCTGCCATTGAGAGGCAAACTAACGGAGATAATACACTTCCTAAGTTAGAATACTAAGTGTTCAGCCGTTTGGCTTGTCACTTTGTTGCTATTGTTAATGGCAGTATTCCCTCCACTGATCCTGCAGGGTTTCCACTGTGCACCTTTGGCCATGAGGATTTCCAAAAGCTGCAGGATGCTTCGAACAGGGGTTGAGAGGTGAGTGAAGCTGTTGGTCATGAATGAGGGCCCCCATATCCCAACGCAGAATGAAGGGGAGTGTGGCTCCTGGACACGTAGAAAACTGTATCCTGCCAGGACCATCAGTGCCCCCACTCCCACCTCAGAGTTCTTTTCTGTCCTTCAGCAGAGCTCTCCGCACAGCGGCCCAGGTCACCACGTGACTCATGTCACAGCCCCTCAAGCTGAGCAAGCTTGCGGCACATCACGAATTACATTTGCAGCCCTTCTTATCGGGCCAGCTAGGAAATTAAACCTAAGCGGCTACGGTGTTGCTAAGTAATACAGCTGTGTACACAGACACCTGCCATGGCCCCATTCAAGCGTCATTTCCCACTGTGGCTAATAAGGTTTGCAATCTTCTCAGGAAGCCTGCTGGCTTTTTTTTTTTTTTCCTTTAAGGCCAGAAAATGAGGTAACTTGTTTAGAGGCAAGAGAGAGAATTTCCCTTTCTAGAAGCTAGGGATGGTGTGTGTGGGGCGGTGTATGTGCCTGTGGGTGTGGGCGACTGTCCATTGGAGATCTCCAGTCTCGTAGGAATGTGAAGAAGATCCGAGAGGGGCATCCTGCCTGGATGGCTAGGCCTGGGTGAATCCATCTGCCTGCCCCCCACCTGGTCCTGGGGATGTGTGCTTGGCTTTTTTGAGCACAGCTCTGGCTTGTGAGGCAGTGGCTCTGTCTCCCTCCCACCCCCCTTGAGTAGTCCCACAGCGTGTATGTGGTCATCCTGTGGCCCTCCTTGAGGCAGCGAGATGAGTGTGGTGGATATCCTGGTACTGTGTATGGTCAGGGGCTGAGGGCTTGTGGAGCCCAGAGGTCTGACTCAGTCTGCCTCTCAGAAAGGGTATCTCAACCTTCTCTATTCTGGGCTCCTGGGATGGCTGGGGAAGGGGAAAAGTTCTCTTTTTAGTTTTCATTTTTTACGCATTTTTAAATTTGAAATACAAAGTTAAGAGAGAGTTAGAAGAGAGAGAGAGAGTGAGAAATAATTTCCATCTGCCATTTTATTCCCAAAATGGCTGTAACATCCAGGGCTAAGCCAGTTCCAAGGCAGAAGCCAGGAGCTTCTTCTAGGTCTCCCACATTGGTATAGAAAGGTCCAAACACTTGGGCCATCTTCCACTGCTTTCCCAGGCACAGTAGCAGGAAATTGGATTGGAAGTGGAGCAGCCAGGACTAGTACTAGTGCTCATATGGGATATAGAGATTTAGTATACTGTACCACAAGACTGAGCTCAGTCTCTCCTCTTTAAAAACGGTATTGATTAATTTTTATTTTGAGAGGCAGAGAGATCTTCCATGTGCTGATGCATCCCTCAAATGCCCACAACAGCCAGGGCTGTACCAGGCTGAAGCCACGTGCCTAGAACTCCACCTTGCTCACTGGGTGGATGGGAGGGCCCATGCACTAGTGCTACAATCTGCTGCTTTCAGGGTGTGCTTTTAGCAGAAATTGTAATTGGAAGCAGAGGAGCTGGGACTCGAACCCAGACACTCTGGATATGAAATGCAGCAGCTTAGCTAACTGCTGCCCCAAATGCTCCTCACCTCTCAGGGGGATTACTGCTCACATCTTACTGGAGATGTTGGAAATGATGTTTCCACACTCACACAGGTAGCATGGTAGCCTCTGAGTGATGTCTACAGTATGGGGTATGCAGTGTACCTGGCAGGAAACCTGCAACACCAAGTCACCTCCCCCATCTGTCCTTCAGGAACTCCTGGTGATGTGGCCCAGGCAGTCCTTGAATCCTCACAAACAGAAGAATGTGAGTAAGGGAGAATGCAAGGGCTCCCTCGGGTGTTTGCTGTGTGGTGGGAGGCCCAGCTGTCCCTAGAAGGCATGAGCACTTCACCTCGAAGTTCCTAGATCCAACTTTCCATGTCAAGAACGTTTTTTGCATGTTACAGCAGCCTGGGATCATCTCCCTGGTGAAGGGCTGGGAGCTGCTGGAAGTGAGCTGGTGTGTGTGTGTGTATACCAAGACTGGCCATTGGTCTGACTATATTTATTACATCCCAAGAGGCTGACACATATTGTTCCATGAAACATTTAGCTAAGCAGGGGCCAGATGCCAGTGTGCTGTTTTGTTTTAGCAAACAGTTGAGAGTAAATATTGGTGTTGAACTCTTAGGCCACCACCATGTCCCATTTTGTGGAGCCTTGCCAGTCTTGCATCGTGGTGAGCTGTGATTTGTTCCATGTGAGTGGGCCAGGCAGGTTGGGTCCACGGGATTAATTTCCTTAGGATTATTGTCCCCAAGCAGTTTTCACTATGATTTCTTATCCTTGGCCATTCAAGGGAATGCTTGCTGAACTTAAACAACACCCAACTGGCTACTCGGGAGGACTGTCCTTTGCTTGGTTGATTGTGATTTTTCTTGAACAACTCAAGGGACTCATGTTGGTCATGTGGTATTGCTCCAAGGATGAGTGAGCCCTGCTCTGAGAGTGCCCACGGCTCTGTTGGTTTCCTTCCGCACTGTGGGTGAGTGGCTGAGCACACACGCAACACATCTTCACAGAGTTTATGCAAAGTGTGTATTGTGAAAAGCTGGGCATGACCTTCAAAAGTGTGTGCACCCAAATCAACTTCTGTTTTAATTGTATTTCCCATGCACTGTTTGAAGTCTCCTGGTGTTTCTGTTGATGATGCACTTGCCCATTTGGAGACCCGATTTCAGCTGCATTGCTTGGGTTGGTGTGGGAATAGTTGGTTGCATTCTTGTAAGATCAGGGAGGCCACTGCCCTGCTGGCAGCCTCCCAGTACAGAATGCCGTGAGGCCAGCCTCGGAAGGCCACCATGGGGGCTCAGGGCACTGCTGCCTCCCTTGGAATTTGCTTCCATCCTTACCACTGCTGGAAAGTCCTGGCGGAGTCGAGAATACACACCCTTGCTACCTCTCCTTCAAATGAAGACTGGCAAGAACCTTAGATAAGCACCTGTAACGGTGAGAGGACTTCTGAAAACCAGAGCTTAAAATGCTGGTCGTAGATGGTTATATACACGTGGTGGGAAATGGTGACTATGTTGAATTACTTAGTGAATTTTAGATATTATTTAAATTATAAATATTATTTATTATTGTATTATATATCATTACTTATTATATATAAATATTATTTATTATTGTAGAGAGCCATTTGGGATACAAGTAGCCGAGTCAGCATCTGGGTGTACAGTAACCTTCCAGGGTCCATCTTAGCAGCCAGCAGGATCAGAAGCACAGGAGTTGAATATCCCGTGCAGCAACTTAACTGCTGAGCCCCATGTGTGCCCCATTTTGATTGCCTGTTATTGACAGTCACATCTTAATTTATTTAACCAATCTATTGTGACATCTTGACAGCAGTGTTTGTCTGGAGTCATATTTGTTCCTGTCAAGAACATCCTGGAAGTTTCCTCTTGTGTCCAAGTTCAGCACATGTCCAAAGCCTCAGTTGGTGTTGCTGAATCATCCTGCTGAGCCAACTAGCTATGTGTGGATTCCTTGTTTTGTAATGTACAATGAATTTGTCAGTTTGATGGGTGAAAAATGGACATGTCGTTGTTCATTTTAATGTCCTGCATTACGTGAGGTTCAGCATTCTCCTTGGGGCTCTTTGGCTGGCAGGACTCTCTGCTTCCTGTTTGCTTGCAGAGGAGTCTATGTGTGGTTATCATCACCTGGGAAGATGAAATTGGGGCGTGCTGCCAGCAAGCCGAGGACAGTTAAAGCAGTTGCTGCTAGCCTCCAGAGCCTGGAGCCAATCTCCCTAAGTGTCTGTTTTCAATCATCCTCAAGTGGCCTTCTAATCTCAGAGTGCTGTGCTGGTCCAGGCCTGCGGCAGGGCCAGGCAGGGTATGACGCCAGGCCTGGATGAACAGGTGTGGGGATAGCTGCAGGGTACTGTGTCTCGTCGACTCATGGGTTCTTTTCTTTCTTTTTAAAGGTTTGTTTATTTGGAGCCCAGCTGGTTACCCTAGTGGTGATGCCTAGTGCATGCTCTGGGACCCATATGGACCATGACCCATGTCCTGGCTGCTCTACTTCCCTTCCAGCTCCCTACTTATGGCCTGGGAAAGTAGTAGAGGCTGGTCCAGGTCCTTGGGACCCTGAACCCACATGGGAGACCCAGAAGAAACTCTTGGCTCCTGGTTTCTTCAGATCAGCTGCTCAACTCTGATTTGTTGTGACTGCTTGGGGAGTGAGGCCACAGATGGAAGATCTTTGTCTCTCCTTCTCTCTGTAGATGTGAAATGCCAATAAAAGCAAACAAACAAATAAATAATTTTAAGAAGTTGTTTATTTGAATAGTGGAAAGAGACAGAGACAGATAATTGAAGTTTTATATCCATCCAGTGGTTCACTGCCTGAGTGCCCACAACAGATGAGGCCAGAATTGAGAGCTAAAATTCCATCTGCATCTTCCACATGGGTGACAAGGGCCCTAACACTTGGAACATTATCTTCTGCTTCGCAGGGCAGGTGTCAGCAGGAAGCTGGAATAGGAAGTAGAACAGACATTCAAACCCAGGCATTCATAATACACAGGTGTCCTAGTGGCATATTAACCATGGTACCAAATACCTTTCCCATAGACTGATTTTTCTATACTTCCATTTTCCTTTATCTCCTATCTTGGATATAATAAAATAGCTATGTCTTTCCTTGTGTGTATATTTTGAAAAGATTGTATTCATTCATTCCCTCGTGCAAAAGGGAGAGAGAGAGAGAGAGAGAATGAATGAATCTTCTGGCTGCTAGTTAATTTCCCAGATGTCCTCAACATGCAGGGCTGGGCCAAGCCAAAGCCAGCAGCCAGAAACTCCATCTGGGACTCCCATGTGGTAGGCAAGGACCCAAGTACTTGAGCTATCGCCTGCTGCCCTCCCAGGCACATTAGCAGCAAGCTGTATTGGAAGCAGAAATTCCAAACCGGCACTCCAATAAGGGATGCCAGGCTCACAGGCAGTGTCTTAACCTGCTTCCCACATTGCTGGTCCCTTCTCCTGTGTTTGGTGCTGTCTGCTCCCTGTGAGAATGCAGTGTTGAAATTTCGAATCTGAGGTAGATGGATACCCCATGAAGTGGATGGGTCAGGACTATAAATTGGACCATAAATTCTGCACTCAAGCCTTCAGGTGCAGTGATAGGTCACAGTGGAGAAGCCAGCTGTGGGGAGGAATTAACTGGCAGGAGTGCGTGTGTGCTGAATCAGGCCTGTGACTATGCAGTGTTTTGGGAGGCCCAGCAGCTGCAAGACTACCAAACTGGGCTTAAAGGACATGCTAGGCTAAGATCCATGCTCCTCTCACTGCACCAAATGATCTTATTGCAACCCATGCAGGTAGGATGCATGGGGCTGGACAAAATCAGTTTGGAAGAATGGCTCCTGGGGGCCAAAGCAGCAGCGATGGGGAATGTTGGGGAAATGGAGACATCTGAGCAGACCCTGGCTTCCTTGCAGTTGGAGCAGGTGCTGGGAGCCGCTTCTGAAGGCCGGAATGGAATGGCTCTTGCATTCCTGGGAACCAGCAGGTGCACCTAGAAGAACTGCCAAGGCATTACAGTGGCGTTGTAACTTGAGGTGTGGAAAGGAGAGCGGAGACACCACAAGTCCAGCAAGTGCTGGCAACTGCCTGACTCCCTACACTCCCTCCACCCCACCACACCCTGACCCTGCATAGCATTGCAGCAACTCCCAGTTGCCACTTTCCCTTTGACTTTTGACTCTGAGGTAACTTGGCCAAGCTAACTGCGGGCCTTGGACACAGAGGGTCTGGGGAAGTGATGATGTGAAGCCCTGGAGATGAGGATGTGCATAGCGGAGAGCACCCCTCACTTCCCCAGGGGCTGGTTCCAACCCCTCCACAGCTTTTTGGGGGAGTTGACAGCCAAGAATCCACCAGGGGTTATGTCCACACTTTGACTGTGAAGGGATTTAGTGCCTTTTAGTGTTGAGTTTGCTGTGGAGACAAGGGAGAGGACTTGGGTTGTGTCCTGGTAAGGAGAGCTGTCTTCTGGAAGAGTCTATACCAAATGGAGGCATCTGGTATAACTTGGTAGTATGCCAGCAGTTATGATTAATTGTAGGGAAACTTTATGTTGTTCACAGTGCTTTTTCTACTTAAAAATATTTTTCTGGGGCTGACACGGTGGCAGAACAGGTTAATACTCTGCCAACATCCCATATGGGTGCTGGTTTGAGTCCCAGATGCTCCATTTCCAATTAAGTTCCCTGCTAATGAACTGGGAATACAGTAGAGGATGGCTCAAGTTCTTGGCACCCTGTTCTTGAGTGGCAGACCCCAGAAAGAAGCTCCTGGCTCTCCCAACTTCAGCTCAGCTCAGCTCCTGCTATTGCAGCCATTTGGGGGAATGAACCAGTGGATGGAAGATCTCTCTCTTTTTCAAATCTGCCTTTCAATTAAAATTAATTTTAAAAAATACTGTTTGAAAGTCAGAGCAACACACAGTCTTCCATGCCTGCAATGTCTGGGGTTGAGCCAGGCTTCAGCCAGGAGCTGAGAACACAAGCTGGTTCCTCCACATGGGTGGCAAGGACTGAGCCATCTGGGCCATCACCTGCTGCCTCCCAGAATATGCCTTAGCAAGTAGCTAGAATTAGAAGCAGAGCTGGGACTTGAACCCGTGGACTCTGTGTGGGATGTAAGCATCCCACGTGGTGTCTTAGCTGCTACCCTGACCACCCACCCTTTGTAGTGCTTTCTCATCACTCATCCTCATGGGAGGCTGTATCTGGGGGAAGAGGGGAGTCAGGAGAGAAGAAGGAGCCACACCCAGCCTCCCAAATGCCTCTGTACTCTGGGATGGAGGATAGCCACCCAACACCACCGCAGGATCCCTGATGTGGGGCATGCTCTGAGGGTCCTGCTCATGAGATTTAAGTAGTTCAGCAGTTCTGAATTACTGCCAATCTCACCACTCCAAGCACGATGAGCTCTCTCTAGAATCCACTGGTTGACATAGTTCACCCGAGAGTCTCCATTTGCCCAGATATTCACTGCCAAAACATGGCTGGGGTAGTTGATCTATTTGTTCTGTCATTCATCCTCTGTTATGGTACCAGGTGTCCACTGCAGACTCCAATGTACTGCTATATCCTCCATGTGCACCTGGATATGCTGTCCATTGCTCCAAGCCACTGAGGAGACCCAGCTTTGACACATGCACTCCATGGCCAAACCATGGAACCTGCCATTCTCTCCATGGTTGGGATTCTGAGTTCAGCAATTCAGTTGGGGGATCCACAAAGAAACTTCTGAGGTGATCCCAGACCTGATTTTTGTGTTTGCTTACCAATAGAGGGTCTGATACAGTCTGTCGCCCCAATCAGGTTGTGCCTATGCTGGTAATTGCAATTGCTGGGTCAGTTCTGTCTCCAGTCCCATCTTTAATATAAACCAATGGGTGTTGCAGCCTAGCCAGGTCCTACCCACCACACACTAGGCCTTCACAGAAACCAGTGGGAGCTGCAACCTAGTCAGAGTGACTTACAATAACTCTCACCAGGTCTACCCTCTGTCCTGGTTCCCATTTGTACCAGTATGTAAAGCTGACTGGTCCTGTCTGTCCCACATCCCATTCAGCTCTCATACATGTCAATAGGCATTGAAGCCTAGTTCAACCCAACCAGCCCCACTGTCCAAACCACACATATGCTGGTGGGTACCACTGTCTGTCCAACCATGCCTGCCCCAGTCCTGGTTCTCATGCTCCCCAGTGGGAGTGTAAACCCAAGAAGGAGGTGCCCACTATTTCCCTACTGGGTCCACTCCCATTCCCCGGATCTTGCACTCTCCAGGTGGGTGTTGCAGTTTAACTTGACAGAGTTTGCCTTCCATGCCAGCATCTCCCAGCTGATGCTGCAGCGAAGCCCAACCAACCCATACCCACTCTGGCTTATGCAGTAGGAACAGCCTGGGTTTCCCCAATCCAGCACATATGAAGCCGACAGGTATTGCTGCCCTGCGCAGCCTGGTCTGCCCCATCCCAACTCTCACGCTCACCAGTGGGAGTGGTGGTCCCGCAGGGGAGCCCCACACCAGCTTCTCCCCCTCCCCCTCAGGTTTCATGTGTGTTGGTTGGGTGCTGTGGTCCAATGTGGCATGGCCCACCTCACCTTGGCATTTGTTTGTGGGTGCTGTAACCTGGCTGGACCTGGCCCACCCCTAATTCCAGCTCATGCTGGTGCGGGAGGGCTACTTTAATTGTTTTTTAAAAATGGTGGTAATTTTATATATACATATATATATATACATATACACACACACACACACACACACACACACACACACACATATATATATATATATATATATATATATATATAGAGAGAGAGAGAGAGAGAGAGAGAAGGTTCAGAGTGACATTTCAGCACAGGCACAGTGTGCCTTGGTGAGATCAGGCATGTTTGTCACCTGACAGTCATCTCTTTGTGTTGGGAGTATCCAGAGACCTCCCTACTAGCCATGTTAAAACAATCATTTGTTGTTAAGCATGGTTATTGTACCACACGATAGAATAACAGAAGCTACTGCTCCAATTCACCTGCATCCTGTATCCTTCAACCATCAGGATGGGCTGCTGTTCTGTCTACTTTGGGAAGATGCTGCTGGCAGAATAACTAGGCTTTAGATTTTAGGCCAAAATGGGACATTAGGCCTTGGGAATTTCATTCACTTTTTCAATGACATCAAAGTCAGCATAACACAGCTTCAAAGAGTAAGTCCCTAGTTTGATCCGTGATTACCAGCTGTGTAACCAGGACCAGCTATTTAACCTCTTTGAGCCTCTGCTTCCTCAACTGCAAACATGACGAATATTTTATGTGGTTGTCGTGCTTAATCAATCAAATTACCTCAGTGATGAAGATGCTGGTTAGGATAACTATGATCACAGACCATAGCATCTGAATGTGAAGCTGGGCTGTGACTTCTGGCTGCAGCTTCCGGATAAGGCACACACTGGGAATCAGCAGGGATAACTCAAGTGCTGGGGAGAGCTGGATTGAGTTCCTGTGTGCTGACTCAGGTCTAAGCCATTCCTGGTCATTGTATGCATTTGGGGAGTGAACCAGGCATGGAAACACTTTCTCTAGTAAATAATATCAGATACTATTTCCACAGAGCTAGCAAGTTTAGCCTTTGGAATCAGGTGAAGCCCAGTGACGCTTGTTGTGAAGATCATGACATGTTATGGTTTGGAAGTGTGGTGCCCAGTGTGGCCATGATGAGACGTGGTGAGGTCTTTAAGAAGCAGAGCCCAGTGGAGTTTGTTAGGTCAGGATGGATGTTGCCCCTGGAAGGGACTGAGGTGCTCTTCATGGGATCCTGATTTCTCTTGTGAGGATTGTTCTGGAAGAGCAAGTCTGACCCCTCCCAGTCCTGGGCTGCTTTCTTGCCCTGTGGCTTCCCATATGCACAGCCACCACTGGGATCCCCTCTGCCTGTGGTGGTCCTCACCAGAGCTGAGCTGACGGTGGGCTTCTGTCCTTGGACTTCCAATACTGTGAAGAGGAAACCTCTTTTCTGGATAACCTGCAGGGTCTCAAGTATTTCGTTATAGAAGCAGAAGGTAGGTCTTTTTGTGCTTACCAAGTACAACTCAGGGAGCAGATGATTTGCATAGCAAGGCCTGTCCTGAAATGGTCTTCTCCTCCTCTTCCACCTAACCCAGAAAGATTCCCATCACAGCCCTAGCAGTTCCCCCTGCATGACTGGGCCTGCTGCCTCTGACCACAGTGGCTGCCCTGGGGAGGGCTGGGAGGATGTGGTGCCCACTGGTTGTACACTGGCTAGTCCAGGTCACCCTGTCACGGAGTGTGTCTTGCTACCCCAGGCACGGGGACTGATTTGTGGCTGCTCCCACATGAGGCAAGCTTTTGAGGATTTGGGTGGGGATCCAGACTCAGACCTTCCTTGTCACTGTCCACAATTCTCCTTCCTCGGCTTCTCACGATCATCTTCACCTTGTCCTTGGCCTCAGTGACTCTTGGCTGCTCCTGGTCTCCCTGGTGCAGCCACCTTGGTGTGCTGTGTTCTGTGTGCTCCCTGCACCTGCTGTTTCTGGACCCCCTTGCTCTGAGCATGGCACCCAGAGTCTGGGCTGAGCTGAGTTAGCAATGCATTCAGCTGTAACTAACAGGACTGTTGACACGTGGCAGGGTGGGGGCTGTGGGGGGCTCTTTCCACTCCCCCAGCGATGAGTCAGTCGGGACCTGATTGCTCGATGGGGCGTTTCTCTGTAGGCATCACATCTGTGTTCAAGGCGGGAGGAGGGAAGGAGGGAAGCACCATCTGCCTGTGTCCTTGTGAAAACTGGAGACAGCCGAGTTTCCCAGGCATCCCTAGTGCAGTCTCATCGACATCCATCAAGTCAAGAGTGTGTTATGCTTCTAATGCTGAAGGAAGTGAGGAAGACTAGCAGGTCTTGCCTTTTTCTAGCCTTCAAAATGGAGATGAAGGGAGCATGTTTGGCATAGTAGTTGAGATGCTCCCTGTGGATGCCTGCATCCCATAGGCAGTGCCTGGGTCTGAGCTCCTTCACCAGTGCTCCCAACAGCCAGGGTTAGGCTGGACTGAAGTTAGGAGCTGGGAAGTCAACCTGGGTCTCAGGGACCCAACCACACAAGCCATCACCTCCCGGGGTGAGGACAAGCGGGAAGCTGGTCAGGACTGGCACCAAGAGTTGGGCTGTGGGACCCCCAACCAGTGGCTTATCTGCTGGATCTAACACCTGCCCCCTGGTTGTACCCTGTGGCAGTGCTGCCAGCTTCCGTTGTCTGTCCTCCCTAGCTGTGCTCTGTTATTTCCCATGTATCCATGTCAGTGCTTTCTCAAACTTAGATTAAATATATATATATATACACACACACATACATACATATAAATTCTTTAAACCTCCCATGAGGGCTATGTGAACTGGGGAGACACAGAGACTGATCAGTTACAGCCAGGGTTGGGGTACAGGGTACCCCCTTCCCACCACTGCAGCATGTGACTCCAGCCTACTTGATCACCAAGACAAATGTCAGAAATGGGACTCCTGATAGAAACAACAACAACACATTGGGAACATTGCGTGCCAGAAAGATTTTAATAAAGATGCAGCAGGTCCCAGGCGTAGAGTCTGCGGTCGCCTTACTGTGATCTTGACAGTGATTCAGGCTGAGAATGAACGCAGGGAGCGGGAGGTAATTTGTATTCCTGGCGCCGTGGAGCCGGAAGTGGCCTCACCAAGGGCAGCCTTGCAGGCGCTGCTCAGGGGACCGCGTGGCCTCAGCCAACCTCCCAGCCCTGCTCTCAGCCTCTGAGCCCCTCCTGTCCGGCATCTCCCTTGTATGCCCCAGGGCAAGGGAGGTGGTGAGCCAAAGCAGCTTTCTGGGCCCTTGACCTTCATTCTTCAGCTGCTGGGCCCAGGGACCTCAGGAGCTATGTATGCCTTTAAGCTCTGTGCATCCTCTTCCTCCTCCTCTTTTTCTTTCTTTTTTTTTTTTTTTTTAAGATTTATGTATTTTTATTGGAAGGTCAGATGTACAGAGAGGAAGATCTTCTGTCCGATGATTCACTCCCCAAGCTGCTGCAACGGCCAGTACTGTGCCGATCCGAAGCCAGGAGCCAGGAACTTCTTTCTGGGTCTCCCATGCGGGTGCAGGGTCCCAAAGCTCTGGGCCATCCTCAACTGCTTTCCCAGGCCACAAGCAGGGAGCTGGATGGGAAGTGGAGCTGCTGGGATTAGAACCGGCGCCCATATGGGATCCCTGGTGCGTTCAAGGTGAGGACCTTAACCATTATGCTATTGTGCCAGGCCCCCCTCCTCTTTTTCTTCCTTTTTTTCTTTCCAAAACATTCAAGCAGGTACAAAGGAGGCAGAAGACTGATTAACTTGTGAACCTGGGCCTGGCATGGTAGCCTAGTGGCTAAAGTCTTTGCACATGCCAGAATCCTATATGGATGCCAGTTCTAATCCCAGCTGCCATGCTTCCCATCCAGCTCCCTGCTTGTGGCCTGGGAAAGCAGTCGAGGATGGGCAAATACCTTGGAACCCTGCACCCGCATGAGAGACCCAGAAGAAGCTCCTGGCTCCTGGCTTCAGATTGGCTCAGCTCTAGCCATTGCAGCTGCTTGGGGAGTGAATCATTGGATGGAAGATCTTTTCTGTCTGTCTTTAATTTTCTCTGTATGTGCAAGTTTCCATTTAAAAAAAAGCTTGTGACCCCACAGCCCCATTTCAATGTTACTGATCCACAATTCCCTCCATGAGACAGGTCAGTAGGAATGCCCAATGCTTAAGGGCTTTTGTCTTGCATGTTGCATTGTCTTATTAGTCCACCTAAGATGTAAGCTGTCATTTGTTTCTCGTGCATGGCCACGTGTGAGAACCTTGCCCAGCAGGGAGATGGTTGCTCTGACAGCAAGTGTGGATGTTCATTTAGGGAGAAAGCTTGCCGTGGGGTGGGGGAAATCTACACCCAATAGAGGACACCAGCTTCGAGTTAGGCTGGGCACTTATACTGCAGCCCTCCCCAACTCCTCACCAGTCTCAGGAGCCTAGTTGGGGTCTTGGAGTAGAGGCCAGCACAGGGCAGCCATTGAGATCCCTGGAGTGGGGGTGGGCAGTTTCAGTGTGGTCCTGCAGCAGGCTTTGGGACATGGGTCAGCATCCCAACTGTGTGGTCAGGAGTGAGTGTTGGACACACACCTGCACACTGTACCGAGGGCCTAGGTTTGAGTCTCAGCTCTTGTTTGGTTCCGCCTTCCTGCTGACACATGGTAGGTGACAGTGGAAGAAGGCTCAGGTCCCTGGGTCCCTGCTGTCCATGGGGGAGACCCAGATGTTGGTCTAATCCAGGTTGCTGTGGGCATCTGGGCAATGAACCAGTGGGCAGGAGGTCTCCTTGTTTCGGTCCTTTCCCATAAAACAGACATATCATAAAAAGAAACAACAAAACTCCAGGTATTTGGGTGTGGCCCATGACTCTGCAGGGCCGTGTAGCTTCAGTGCTGCTGGCTTACAAACAGGGCCCTGGACAGCATACCCGGCAACAGACTGTTCTGATGCTCCTGGAAGCTTCTCTTTGAGATCCATATGCACCTTCTCTTCCAAATGCTGAGCTTCCTGACACCCAGAACCCACCTGGAAGGGGGCATGGGAGCATACAGACTGACAGGCCCTGCTGGGACCCAGGCTTTGGCAGCCCCCTGGGGAGCTCTCTATGGCAGGTGGCTAGGTGCTCTGGGTTGCTGGTGACAGTGCCAACCCCAACTGTCCCGGTTCCCTCAGAACTCAGCTTGCTAACCAGGTGTCCCTGCATTTCCTGGAGGGACAGGGAGAACGGGAGCATTGCCTGCTGTCCCTCCTCCATGGTGGGGACCCAGGGAGGCAGCAGGGGCAGATGCAAATTTACTATATACTCTGTATGTGTTGGAGAGAGACCCTGTTGTGTTTGTTTATGGGCTGTGTAACAGAGTAAGCCACTCACCTTCTGCAAGCCTCCACTGTGAAGTCAGCTGAGAGAACAGCCCCATCGAGATGAGACAGGGTCCTGAGAACATGTGGGTGCCTTGGGGCAAAGGTGGCGTCCCTGACATCTTTGTCTTTCCCTGGCTGAAGCCCAGCAGTCACTGGTGGAACTGTCTCCTGGCGCGCGAGTGAGCAGACGCTGACCACCAGGGGGCACCAGCTGCCGCTTCGCTTCCCAGCTCGTTTCCGGAACCTCATCTTAGGTTGCCAGAATGGGACAGATTTGCCTTGCGAAATGCTTACATGATCTTTCCCCTCCTTGCTAAGGTCACGCAAGACATAGCTTAATGGGTTTACATTAGGCCTGGAGGGATTCACAGGTACCAAAACTGGGTGACGCACTGTATATAGGAGTGTGGTTCACATGTACAGGTGAGTGCGTGGGATGTGGTATGTGTTCATATCAGGATGCAGGATGTATGGGGGCACAGGTGGTATCTGTGTGTGTTGCATGCCTCAGGTGTGTGTGCAGGGACATACCCAGTGTACTCCTGTCCGTGGGCTTGTGTGAGTAACAGCCTGGGTTCTGAGTGCCAGGTCAGTTGGCCTCCACCCTGAGGGGGATTTTTCCCAGAAAAGGGAGCAGCCTTTGGCCCCATTTTCTGAGTGTTTTGCATTCCCAAGTAGCTCTAGCCCAGCCCGGCCCTCTGCCTGCAAGCCTGTGTGTGTGTGTGTGTGTGTGTGTGTGTGTGTGTGTGTGTGTGTGTGTCCCCGCTCCTCCAGGGCTTCTCACCTTGATGGACAAACACTCCCCCACCAGGAGGAAGTTGCACATCCCCAGGAGGAATTCTCCAGCCCAGGCTCAGCATCCTTCAAACGCTGTTCCCACTGTTCCCGACAGAGGGACCTGCCCCGCCCAGATCATCTGCCTCCACCTGTCCACTCCCAGCAGGCCGGGGGGTAGGGGTGCTAGAGGCTCTCAGCAACTCAAGCTGCCAGGTTCCGGATGTGACCTTGAAGCTGGATGCTGCTCCCCACAGTGGCGGGTTCCAAGAGGAGTGGAGAAGTGGCTTGTTTGCAGGCTGCCTGGTTTCTGCAGGTGCTTCCGGGCTGGAAATGACCTGGAGTTCTCCCTCTGTGGCTGCTGACCGTTGCCACTGACAGCCTGTAGAGCTTGGGGTCCTGACTGGCTGCTAACACCCAGTAGCATGCCCATGTCAAGGGCCATGTTCTAGGCACTTGGTGCGCCATTAGCCTATCTACTCTCATTTCATAGATGGGGAAACTGAGGCACAGAGAGTGAGAGCCTTTCACCAATCCACATACCAGTACTGGGAACTGCATGCAGGAAACTGGGTCCCATCACCTTGGTATTTGGGAGCAGGTCATCCTCACCCAGTACTACTTGTTGGGGAAGGAGAAAGCCCCATTTTAAAGGCAGAGGAAGCTGGGTCCCCAAATGGGCACAGGCCCCTGACTTCTGAGGTGTTTCTCCGGAATCCTGGGCTAAGTCTGCATTCTGCCTTTAAAATGGATCAGATGAAGTTGGGGCGGAGGGCTTTTTTTTAAGATTTATTTATTTTTACTGGGAAGTCAGACTTACAGAGGCAGAAATCTTCTATCTGCTGGTTCACTCCCCAAGTGGCTGCAACAGCCAGAGCTGAGTTGATCTGAAGCCAAGAGCCAGAAGCGTCTTCTGGGTCTCCCAAGCAGGTGCAGGGTCCCAGGGCTTTGGGCCGTCATCTACTGCTTTCTCAAGCCACAAGCAGGGAGCTGCTTGGGAAGTGGAGCAACACTGGGACACAAACTGGAACCCATATGGGATCCTGGCAATCGCAAGGTGAGGATTTAACTGCCTAACTGTCACACCAGACCCTGGGAGGCTCTTTTGGGGCTAAGAAGGGACTCTGCTGCTGGGAAGGCAGGGCACAGCAGGCAACCCCCCTCCAAAGGGGCTTTGAGGCTGCCAGTGGCTCTGCTTGGTTGCTGGGAGGGGTGAGCCGAGGCAGTCCCCACTCCCAGGCAGTTAGATCAAGTGAGTGGAAAGGCACCACTGCGGGGCAGGTTTGCAACTCTCTCATCTGTTTCTTTGTATTCTATTTTTTTAAGTCAGTCCCTCCAATGGCCAGGCTCACTGGCTTCCTGCTGGCTCTCCACCAAGCCCAGCCTTTGAAGCAGAGCCTGGGTCGGAGCAACTGCACAGGTGCAAGCCGCTGCTCCTGAGTGTGTTTTTCATGGCTCCGCACTCCCGGCACCTGGCTCTTTGAACCTGAGCAAGCCCAGGTCTCAAGCAGCTGCAGGTGGTGGATTAAAGAAATTGGCGTATGCGTGCAGGCATACAGATTCCGTGGGCACTCACAGAGGAGGAGAGTTGGTGAGAGATGAGGTCAGCCTGGGAGACTGGTCACTCCATGATGTGCAGGGTGTGTGACAGGCGGTGGCCTAGGACCCCATTTCATCTGAGGTTGCTACTTCAAGCCCACCCAGACTGAGGCTCTGCAGAGAGGCGACAGACACAGGTAAGGCAATCTGTGTTTATAGTGGTGAATGACCCCAGGGGCCCTGGAGTGGGGACAGACATGGGCCAGGCAGGAACCTGTCCCTGTTGCTGTCCTGGGCCATTCCTTTACTCTCCTGGGTGGCAGTGTGTGCACAGCACCCAGGTGGGAGCTGAGAATGCCTGCTGTCTAGCTCTGGCTGTGTCTGCATGCGGGCAGGCCAGGATTGCGTCCTCCCAGTCTCTGGAAGTTGGAGGTAGTTTCACTGCTGGCTCGGGCTGGTGGAGTGTGGGCAATGTTTATTTCCTATGAAAGCCGTGTATTTTCTACCCCCTGCTTGTGCAAATATGAACATTGCTGTTGGAGGCAGCCATGCCTGTCTGGGTGCTGAAGGGAGCCCAGTGGAGTTGAGGTCCCAGCTGAGCTGTGATGGATGTGTAGTGTAGTAAGAGAGAAGTCTTGGATGACTTGGGGCTGAGGAGGTTTGGGGGGTGTCTGGGAAATGCGGCAGTGTCCGACTGACATTGACAGGTGAGTGCATCATCAGGTGGCGAATTCAGCTCAGTGGCTTACTAATGTGCCATGCGTCTCAAGGGGGACAATTTGCTTGCTTAAAGGACACACAGTGTGCAAAACTGAGTGTTAGTAGTCGGCGCCGCAGGTCCCATCGATGGGGAAAATGCTGGGGATGTGGCGTGAGCCTGGTGAACCCCCCACTTCATCCCCTGTGCCCTCATCCCTCCCCACTGTCCTCTCCCCTGCTTCCTCTACCTCTTCCACCTGGCTTGTGGGCAGAGCAGCCAGGTAGGGAGGGTGCAGGTGCTCACTGTTAGTTCCCCAGTGATTCCCTGGAAGGTTCCACCTTTGAATCTCATTGGTCAAAGCTGCAGCAAGCGGGTTTCTGCATTGGAATCACCTGGCAATTACACCACCTACCCCTGGCCAAGACGTGTAGCCAGCTGAGAGTCTGGGGAAGGGCTCCAGGCATCCATCCCCCATGGATGATCCTGGTGAGGGGCCCAGATGGACAGGTACCTCTCTCTCCAACAGGGGCTGTGACTGAGCCAGTGGCTGGGCATGGCTGTTTTCACAGGCTTGTGCCCACAAGGAACCCTGAGTCATAGGTCATGGCAGGTTTCAGAGAGGAGAGATCTGGAGACCCGGCACAGCCTCCTTAGTCTGAAGGTTCCCGTGGGGTCCCTGCAGCCCCTCACAGCCAGCCGTGGTCCTTTGCGGTAGGTGGACCTGGACTTGAGGCTCTGGCTGGCCTTGTCACAGTTCTGTGACTTTTTGATAAACTGATGAGCATCTCTGAGCCTCAGATGATGCCAAATGTATTGGCCTGGAGCATTTGTCTCTGCATGATGCCAGGTTGTTGTTATTTCTTGTGGGTGACTTGTGTGGCCCATGAGGCAGGTCATGCTACGTAGCAAGTTCTGGCTGCTTTTTCCCCTGGCTCGCCTGCCCGGTGAATGGGCCTCAGCTTCCCCGCGGTCCAAGCCAGACCTTTGGGAGGCCTGATGGACTCCTCAGTGTTTTTGTTAGCCCTCATACCTGCTGTGTCTTCGGTCATGGTGACGTGAGCTTCCTAGAGACCCACAGCCCTGTCCTGTGGCTGCTGCCACATCCGGGTGTTTGGGAGATTGTCTGACCAAACACCTGACTTTGATGGGTCTCTGTCTTTCCACTTGAACTCTTCTCCAAATGTAATCAGAGTGAATGTTTAAAGATTTAAATTTTATTTCATTTTCAGTTTTCAAACTAGAACAGTTTCCAGGTCTTTCCTCCCTGACACCCACCATGACCTGAGACCCAGGGTTCCTCGTGGACAGAAGTCTGCAAAATGACCATGCCCAACCACTGAAAAATGGCTGCTCGTTTCTGTTGCCAATTTCTTAACAGGGTTCCTTGTTTTGCTGTTGTTGACTTTCTGAAGTTCTTTGTAAATCCTGGGGACTAGTCCGCTATCTGTTCTGTAATGTGCAAAGATTTTCTGTTCTGCTGATTGCCTCTTTGCTTGGTCGATCGCTGCTTTGTTGTACGGAAGCTGCTTATTTGGATGTCCTGTTGAACATGGCCTTGACTGCCTGTACCTTCGGTAACTTTGCTAAGAAGTCTGCCTACACCCATGTCTTGGAGGGTGCCTCCTATGTCTTCCTCTAATACTTTGTTGGTGTCTGGGTGCAAATTTAGGTCCTTGATCTATTTAGAGCTGATTGGTATATGACAGGTGGGTGTCTTATTGAAGAAACTAAACTTTGTTCTCTTGTCGAAGATTAGTTAGCTGTACACATGTGGGATCCCCCCGGGGTTTCTATTCTGTTCCGTTGATCTGTGTTTCTATACCAGTACCAGACTGTTTTGATGACCGTTGCCCCAAAGCATGTCTTGAAATCTGGAATTCTGATTCCTTCAGCTTTATTTTTATCCTTCAAGATAAATTTGGCTGTTTGTGGTTTCTTGTGTTTCCAGATTAATTTTTGTGTTATCTTTTCTATTTCTGAGAAGAATATTGTTGGGATTTTGATTGGGATCACACTGAATCTGTTACTTCAGTAATATGGATGATGTTGATTCTATTGATCCAGGAGTGTGATAAATTTCTCCATCATTTAATGTCTGCTATTGCTTGAAAAGAAATTTTTCATCTCTTGAAAAATGACTTTTAAATTGTGATTCAAAGTCCAAAAAAGGCTAAGACATTCAGCTGTATAGAAATTTTTAGAATGCTTATCTGTGACAAAAATTACTGTTGCTCAAATTGAAAGATAAATGGGGAAATATGCCCGTAACCCACATGACAACAGTTACCTGCCATAATGGGCAGAGCCTACAAATTAATAAGAAAAATGGTCAACCGCCCAATGGCCAAATGGGCTAGTGTGTGGACAGTTTAAAGGAAAACGTAAATGGCTACTAAGCAAATAAAAAATACTCAGCCTCAAGAGAAACGCAGGGTAAAAGGGTACTACTGATAGTGCTTGTCAATGTTTGGTAAATATAAGTTTGACAAATGAATTATCAATGGCAGAGGAAATAAAGCACTGTTATCTACTGATGCCAGAGGTATAAATATAGAATAATTCAACAGGGGGCTGGCCCTGTGGTGTGGCAAGTAAAGCCGCCACCTATGGCACTTGTATTGCTTATGGCCACCAGTTCCAGTCCTGGCTGCTCCACCTGTGATCCAACTCCCTGCCTGTGGCCTGGGAAAGCAGCAAAAGATGGCCCAAGTATTTGGGCCCCTGCATGTGGGAGACCCAGGTATAGCTCCTGGCATCGGCCTGGTCCGGCCTTGGTTGTTGGGGCCATTAGTGGAGTGAGCCAGTAGGTAGATCTCTGTCTCTCCCTCTCTCTGTAACTCTGCCTTTCAAATAAATAAAGACATAGCTTATTGCTGAATTCTTGTAATTCTTTCTGCGCAAAACAAACCAAGTGACATGTGTCAACTTGATGAGGCCTTCGTCCCCTGCCATTTGCTCTAACATGGGTCCAGGTGTTGCTGTACAGCTGCCTTCTCCATGTGGTGAACACCTGTAATCCCTTAACATTAAGCAGGTCACTCTTGGGGACCTTGGTTGGCCTTGTTTGATCAGTTGGTTTTGGGGCAAAAAGGGAAATTCTACCTCGAGATGGAAATGTTCCCTCTTGTCCTGGTTATCAGTCTATTTGCTGGTCACATAGATTCCCATGACTCAGCAGTTGAGTTCTTAAAGATACTGGTAGGCGGTGGGGTGGGAGGTAGGTCCCAGGGTTTTGTTTCCCTGGAAATCCTTGATGGATAGGCTTAACCCTGCAGTGCTACTCTCCCATAGGGACCCCTTTCACATATATGATGTGGCACTTGGACAATATCTTCCTGAGTACACACCAGGATGGGCTGGTGGGCCCCAGGGCAGTGCTCTAGGGTCAGCTTCCGGAGACACAAGGCTCTGACAGCCAAGAGAGTGCCAGTGTTTACCTGTGTGGCAGATGCTGCGGTACTTGGGATGTTCCAGGGAAATCTGAAGGTGCCTGAGATGCAATGTGCAAGAGGGACTCCCCACTTCCACCCTTCTGCCTTGCAAAACCAAGATGCTTGCAGTGTGTGTCCTGGGTGTAGCCACGGTTTGTCACCTGATCTGGAAGGTGCTAGAAGGCCTAGTCCTGCCCCTGCAGTGGCTGGGGCTCATGGGCTGGGGCACACACTCCCAGGATTCCAGCCTTTATTCCTCTCTGGACCATCACGATAGGTTCCTTCTGTGGTGAGCGGCTGTGACTTCCCTAGGGAACCCAAGGAGCAGCCAGGGCAGAGCATTGGGCACCAAGGGCATCCTGTGGGCATCCAGGACATCTGTGCCCTGTCCTGGGCAGAGGCCCCCCAGTCCTACTTCTCTTGTGCTCCGACAGATACGTGGGCTCATGGCTTTGACAATGCAGGACTGGAAGGGTAGTTCATGTGTTCTCAGGTGGCAATTCCAGCCTTTGTTACCCACTTCCTCTGGAAGGAGGTTGGCACTTGTGCCCTGTGGCATCCTTTGTGTCCTCACATTCAGCAGGTGTGCCAGGGATGCCTGGAAGCTTGGGGCCTGCCCTTGGAGACATGGTTGGGTATGGATGCCTCAGAAGCACCCCTGGATAAAGCCAGTGATCTGCAGGTGAATGAGGGCTTGGATTCTGTGTCTTAGGTGAGCCATGCCTAAGGGTGTAGGTTTAGACATGGAGCTGGCCAGACCCCCCGGGCCCAGGAACACCACCTGGGACTGAATGGGCACATGTGGCAGTCCGTGCTGGGCGGCATGGTTCCTGCTTGCAGGGATATGTTTTGGTTCTCTCCTCTTCAGCTGGCTGGCATGGCTTGAGTCCCGTCTGGGGTGACGGTCATAGGCTGGTGGCTGAAACAGACTTGGACCCTGGGAGAGACATGATCAGGCCGGAGTGGGGCCATTCAGATGGATGGATTTGGCTCAGGGACTTGTAGGTTCGCTGCCTTCCCTGGAATCTGTGAAGAGGTTTTGTGGCACAGAAAGCTGGGACTAGCTCCTGAGGATGCTGGAGAAAACCAAGGGACGCCCATGCTGCCTGGGTCTCCATGAGCCCCTTGCTGTCCCCAGGGCCCAGCAGCCCTGAAGGCTGGGGAGAGAACCATTCTGCTCCCCACAACCCCTGATTGTGTTTCTCTTGGATTGGCTCAAAAGACAAAAACAACCCACACAAAAATGCTAGAGCACACTTTAAAAAGCATGTCCTGAAAGTCAGCTGTCAAAGTGGGCTCTGTAGTAAACTTAGGGGATTTCTAAAGTTGCCAAACTTGGTCGGCTGGTTTGCAAAACTGAAGTTGAAACCTCTTGAATAGGAAAAAAAAAAAAATCCCACCGAGGAAGCGCTCAGACCCTGAGCTCCAGGGTTCCCATTTCGGAGAAGTGGTCATTCCATCTGTGGCCCCCAGCTTGGTGGGCAAGGCTGGCCAGGGGCCAAAGAGTGGGGACTAGGAGACAGGCTCGGCAGTGGGTATTGGGGGGCAGCGCTTCAGCTGAGCTCCTCCTAGATAATCACCATGGCACATCCAAGCTCAAACACATCCAAAGTATTTCAGGGCCCCACTTAGCCCATCCCACAGGCCCTGCTTGTATCCAAGTGTGGAGACGGACAGACCGCCCTCCCCATGGGAGCGGCCCTCCACTGGAGAGGGTGGCGGTACAGGAGGACCTCAGTCTGCGGGGATGGCTCTGGAAATAGCGCTCCTTCTATGCACGCATTTCTGGATTTCCAAGTCAGGGCCCCACCTCCCACTGCTGCAGGCAAGGTGGGGCCTGAATTCCTGCTCCAGGTCCTTGCCTTTTACCTAGAGAAGCGCTTTCAGGACAGGTACAGATGTGCCTGGAATGATAACTGATTTAAGAGGAACATACATATCTTCCATCCTCTTCAAATAGCCAATGTGGCTGGAGCTGAGCCGATCTGGAGCCAGGAGCTTCTTCCAGGTCTCTCAGGGATGTAAGCCTTTAGACATTCATCTGGTACCAGAAGATGGAGCAGAAGCAAGAACCAGGACTCACACGAGGCACTCGGACCTGTGTAAGTGGACATCCCTAGCATGGCTTGGCCTGCCATGCCACAGCACCCACCCCTGCTGTGAGCTCAGTCACAGGAGTCCTGGGTTGCTAAGGTGTAGCAGCAGTAACCTCTCTACCCTGGGTTTGGATTAAAGATTTAAAGACATAAGCTTTGACTATCATATAGGCCAAAAAACCCAACAAAACAACAAAACCCCCTAAGGCTCAGAGCGGCTAAATAACTTGTCTAAAGCCACACAGCCAGAATGCTGGAGCCAGAATTCATACTCAAATCTTATTCTCTCCAATGCTATGGGCAATTGACCCAGTACTTATAATTCACGTTGAGTGTCTGTAGTTCACTGGAATTGAGTTGTTAGAATGAGATTCAAGCCATGGTAGCCCACAAGCTGCTGTTTTTCTGCCTTGGTTAAAGCGTCGAATATTTCAGAGCTAGGAGGGAGGGGGCAATAAAACTATGTCCACTGGGTCAGCATTTGTATTTAGAAACATGCTCCCAGCACCCGGGAGGTGCATGTTGGCTCTTCTGGGCACAGATGAAATGGCATGCATACCTATACCCCTCTTCTTGTTTAAAAAGCCGCTAATGGGAACATAGCAAGTGGTACTGCAAGCCCATCCTCCACCTGAAGTGCCTGCATCCCATACGGGTGCTGGTTCGTGTCTTGTGGCTCCACTTCAGATCCAGCTCCCTGCTGAGGGCCCGGGAAAGCAGCGGAGATGGCTGAAAGCCTTGGGACCTTGCACCTATGTGGTTCTTGGTTTTGGATTGGCTCAGCTCCAGCCGTTAAGACCATCTGGGGAGTGAACCAGGAGATGGAAGCTCTGTCTATTCTGCTGTATGATTCTGCCTTTCAAACAAAACAATAAATCTTTAAAAAATAAATTTAGAAAGGCAGCTTACAGTACAGTTGAACTTTTAAATATATATTTGAAAGGCAGACTGTTGGTGGAGTTTGGGAGAAAGAGATTTTCCATCTGTTGATTCCCTCCCTAAATGGCTCATGATGGCTTGGGTGGACCCAGGCCAAAGCCAGGAGCCTGGAGCTCCAGCTGCGTCTCCACACACGCGTGGCCAGGACCCAACCACTGGGACTACCTCCTGCCACTTTTCCAGAGAGCTGCACAGTGGGAAGTGGAGCAGCCTGGACACGAACTGCCACTCTGACATGGGGTGCCGCCACGGCAGGCGGTGGTTTAATTTGCTGCATCCCAGCTCCACAAGAAGGCCTGTGCTGTGTAGCAGGGCCCAGCGGGAAGCTAGCAGGAATTTCTTGCTTGTTCTTCCTTGCTTGCTTGCTTGCTCCTGAGACGCAGGTCTTGTTTTCTAATAGATCAGGTTGAGAAAAAGCAAAATAAACAAACAAAAACCCACAGACACACACGTGTTACAAAACCTTGTATTAATCATTTCCCTTCACTTTCAATATAACATTGATATGAAATATAGCCATGGTTCTTTTTAGTTACATGGGAGGAAATGAGTAATAAATACATTGTAGCAAGTTGAAACCACAAGGGTGTCTCACTCACTGGTAACATTTGAAAACTGTACACTGGCAAAGAACAGCATCTTCAAACAGGAGTATCTGTCAGTAAAGCTTTGACATGTAACAAACATGCTCATTTCCATATAGGACAAATTTAAAAAATAGGCATTGCTTGGCAACATGAACTAGGCAAAAATATCTCTTTGTTCACTAAGTTTATACAGGAAACCAGGACGAAAGGGCATGCATGCACAATACAGATCTGCCTGCATGGGCATGTGACAGAAGGAAGCTTGCGGGAGGCACAAATACGGGGGGACGTCTATAGTAAAGAGGGAGGAAGTCTTTACGTTCCTGTTTTCTTCCTATTCCTCCCAGAGGAATACACATTCACCTTTAAGTAAAGATAAAGGAATTACAAAAAAATCACTTTGCAAACATCTCTGATGACTCGTTAAAAAAAAAAAAAATTAGTGTTATCACAGCCGCGGTGTGCAAACGGCCCCTCTGCAGGTTCTCCCGGTGACCCGGGGAAAATGCCCCTCTCTGGCCTCGCTTTCACACCAGCTCAGCCTCCCCCTCCCTGCCACAGGCTGGGCTCCCGGGGCGACTGCACATCCACATGCCTGGCACGGGCTGTAGCTACAAGAGGTTGTGCAAGGACCTGGGGCCCGGAGGAGGCTCCCATCTGTACAAGGCAGCCCAAGACCCCTCAAAAGAAAACCTTGTTTTCCTCAGAGTCTTTTCAGATGAATGGGAGCAGGGCAGGGAAGGTGGGGGGGGCAGGCAGCTATGGCTCCCATCCTGGGTGAGTCCTCCCACCTTCCCAAAAAGAAAAGGACACGCCAACATGCAGGACCCAGAGCCCCGTGCAAAACAGCCACGCTTGGCCGGCGGGCACACAGAAGCCAGCGTGTGGAAGGGAACTGTTAGCAGCAGCAATGTTTCGTGTCCTGTACACAGTTCGTGTGTTTCTCCCTACCATCCTGGGGAGGTGGACGGTATGGATGAAAAGCACCAATAAAACCGCAGGTGTGATGAGGAGAACGGAGACGGCCGCTGCCTCGGAGAGCAGCGAGAGGCCGAGGACACGCTGGGGAGCGCCGAGCGAGGGGGGCAGGAAACATGGAGCAAAATAGACTTCTTTGTTTTGTTTTAAATCATTTCCTATTGACTTAAATATAAAACAGTTGCATCTGAGGGTTCATGAGGTCAATACAAAAAGGCACTGCCGCTTGGTTATGGGGTCTCCGACTTCACAGACTTACATATGCAACTGTTTTCTTTTATAAATAAAACTCTTAGCTTCAGAATTTTTTTTTTAAAGATCGAGCTGTACGCCTGCAGTCAATACAGGACTCGTAAGAAGGTGGAAACAGGCTCCTCAAATTTATCCAAATAGTCAAAAGTTTAAAAAAGAAGATGCTAACACAGCAAAACACAATGAAGTGGATAAATCTATACAGTCAATGAAAAATAAGCTTTTTTTCTTTTTAAAAAAAACCTCATTCATAACAGGCTTTGTCATGGTTACCAGCCATAGCTAGTTAACAAGGAACATATCCAAAATAATTTCTCTAATAACCCGATAACCACTGTTGTCTCAGTTCAGTGAAGGAATAAATAGAAAACGCACATGGGGTAGACTTCCGGGCCTTCCCGGCCGGACGCGCTCACACCATGGTGTCCGCCGTCCGCTGTCTGCACAGCCCAGATCTGCATCCTCCATTCTTCACCAAGACCTGCGATGTCATTGTTTCTCCTTCTCTTTCGATTCACTTTCTCAGCATCCAGAAATCACATCCTCACACCCTCTCGTCTTACCGTTGGCCTTCAATGCCTTCTCCTTCCTGCCTTGCACGTGGTCATCCATTCTCCCACACGTGTGCCCAGCAACACGTGCTGTGTTTACCAAATGGGATGTGAAGGGTGAGTGTTAATAGCACTTGGTTACAAAAAATAAATTCTAAATCTCGCCTCTTTTCTACACACAGATTTGTACCAATAGAACTTGCACATGCAAGGAGTGATCTGAACTTTTTTTTTTTTTTTTTTAATGCAACATTATGAAAGAGCGAGTTCAAACCATTCCTTGATCACTCAAGGTGTCTGCGGTCAAGGTGCGCTGAGGCTGGGCGGGCCTTGGAGGCTGACTGGGCCGGGCATCTGTTTTCTATCCTCAAGGTGAAAGAACACCATGGTTGGGGTTTCGTTAAGGCCTGGGAACTCTGGATGCCTTGTCTGTAGCCTGTAGAGCCGTCAGCGAGAGCAGAGATGTTCATGGTCTGATCTCCAGTGAACAGACCCTCCAACCGTCTCCCTGAGCTGGCCTCCAACTGGTGCGGTGGTCCTGCCGTCAACTTGCACGGCCCAATTTCCTGGTGCCCGAGTGTGGCCCTTTTTGGCTTCCTCTAATCCGTTCCACTGCATCTAATGCCAAAGTGCAGGTTTTATTGTCCTTCAGAAACCTTTTGTGGCTGGTGGATCCTTGGGCATCTCACACGCTTTCTCCCTCTTCTGAGGGTAGATGGTTAAAACAGCCAGCACCACAGCTCATCTCTGGTTTCATCTGGATAGATGGAGCTGCTGTTTGCACCACAGCTCAGCCCTTCCTACATCTTGCACCACGGCCTACCCGGGCTGCATGTGCTCTGACACCTGTTAGGACCCTCTGTCCACAGCTGCCCAACCCGTTCTCATCTTCCTCTTCTGAGACTGGGATGGGGGGGATGGGAAGGCAATCCCAGACTCAGGTTCTTGCAAGCAGCCCTTCTGAGAGGGTTTCCAGTGTGTTCTGTTCTGTTCTCTGGGTAGGGGCTGTGGGGCATGGGAAGATAGTTGGTTTGGGTGAGACTGGTGTTTGCATAGCAGGGCTGGGGGTCACTGTGCAGGGTGGCTGGTGGGTGGGCTGCAGGATTGGTTGCTGGGATTGTCTGGGTGTCTCGGAGCTTGGCCTGAAGTCACAGGGTGTCCTGTTCTTTCCGATCATGTTCTTGTCTACCCATCTGCTCCTTCTGCCGAAGGGCTTGAGAGCTGGACCCCTCGAACCTCCTGGGCTGTGCCTATCATGCCAGGCTGCTCTTACAAAGAGGAAACAACCAACATCCCCCAGGGGGCAGATCGATCCCAGGAACCCTGTTAGGATAAGGAATTGTAGCCACACACAGCGGGCACTCTTACAACTGTCCTGTAAACAACACACAAATCAAAGTCGATGTGACATTTTGCTGGAGGGCACTTCTTCCTTCTGGCTGCCCTCACCAGCCCCCCTTCTGCCGCTGTGGTTCTATCTGAGGCAGGGGCCCTGGGGACAGCCAGTTGGGGCGGGAGTGGGGCTAGCTAGGAGCAGGGGGAGCCACCCTCTGGCTGTGGCCATGGGCACCCACACCCTCCTCCTGGGAGCTGGGCTTCGGAAGAAGGTTCTGTGGCACAACTTTGTCCATCTAGGAAGCCAGCTGCAGTTTCCCCGCCTCCCTCCCTGCCCCACAATTCCCTACGAGAGCCCTCCCTGTGGCTCACAGCAAACCATCCCATGACACAAACAAATGACAAAGGAATCGCTCCCAGGTCTACGGATATGTTTACAAGGATGACCTACGCTCTCACAAAATCAAAATGGGCGAGGGACCAGGGGCAAGAAGAGGCTGCACTCGGAGGATCCGGGGCAGCCCTGAAGATGGCTGACTCTGGGCCCGCAGCAGTCCACTTCACGGCCAGCGCGGTCACACTCATCTTCAGCTTCTAGATGGTGGAAGTCCGGTCGACCCCGTCTGGGAGAGAAAGCAGCACACAATGGGCATGTGTGGAGGGCGAGGTGCTGGTTAGGCCCCCTGGCCTGTGGGGGACAGAAGGGCTGTCTTTGTGCATTCCCATACCAGACCCACCTGCAATCTGCAAGGTGTAGACAAGCAAGAGGGGTGCTACAAGCAGAGCTGCTGTAATGCAGTGGCCACCAAGACAGCAGGGGCGAGACATTTTTTGCTTTCAAGGTTTTATTTGATTCAGTTGGAAGGTAGAGTTAGGGAGAGACAGACAAAAAAAAAAAAAAAAAAAAAAAAAAAAAAAAAAAAAAAAAAAGAAAGAAAAGAAAAGGCTGCAGTAGGGCAGAATGAAGATCTTTTACCTGCTACCTCATTTCCTAAATAGGCATCACTATTAGGACTGGGCCAAGCAGAAGCCCTCCGCAGGGTTCTCTCCACAATGGATGGCAGGGGCCCAGGGCCTTGTACTCGGTAGCTTTCCTGGGTGTATGAGCAGGGAGCTGGACTGGAAGTGGGGTAGCTGGAACTCAAACCAGCCCCTGGAGCAATGTTTTAGTTGGTCTTGGCAATCAAAGGCAATTTCACAGAGATGCAAAATGGCTTTTATAGCTGGTGCTGCAGGAACAAGGTCCTGCGTAGGCAGGAGAGGATGAGAGTGGGAGGGTGCATGGCAGCGTGAGCCAGGGCCTGCGGGCTCTGGCTCAAGAATGTGCTGGTTTTGGGGAGTGGGGCTCTGCTCGTGCGCATGCGGGGCCCCTCTGCTGTGTGTGTTGAATTGCTTGCTGAGCTCCCTCCCTCGTCTGCAGGACCATGATGCCCCCTCTTTATAGGTCCCTCCATGCCACTCGTGATGCCAGAATGTCACGGCTATCAATGCAGGGACCACTGGAGAGCCCAGGCTCCCCCTTGGGAACCGTGCAAGCCACACATTGCACAACTCCAGGGGGCGCTACTCCTGTGCAGCCCCTATGGCCACTGGGACAGAGTTCTGATAATGTCAACACAGCGCCCATGAGGGAGAGCCTTCCCCTAACTTGTGTGAAATCTCTGACTTGGCTTGCAGTGGGGATGGGGAGGACATGACGAGGATGGCCAAGGGATCACCGCATGCTCCCCGACAGCCTAGAGTGACCCTTCTCAGTGCACTGGCCTGGCAGGCTGTTCCTGGGACCTGCACAGTGCACCTGGATGGACCTTGATTTGTATTTCCATGTGAAGCACTGTACTTCCCCACCAGGGGGCACTGCTGAGAGAAAACACTGCTAGACCACCAGGTGGAGAGGATTAATGAATAAGATGGAAACTTGTGAAGAGAACGTTCAAGAAAGCTCTTCTGTGAAAACAGAAGGCTGGGCCAGAGTGATGAGGCTGCCTCTCCCAGGAAAAGCCTTCTTTGCCAGACAAGAGTGTTTGGCGTTCTCCAAGTGGGTGACAGTGGAGCTGTCAGCCTCCCTCTGTGGAAGTGAGGGTAGAGAAGTGGCGTGTTCACATATCCCTCCCCACCCTGTTTGGCATGAGGTCCTGTGATGTCACAGCTCGGAGACCTGGGATCTTCCCACCGACACTATGACTGTGGCAGGTGCCAGCCAAGACTCACTGTCTAGGCTGTGGGCCCAAGGCCTTCATTACTTTTTTTTTTTTCCAAGATTAATTTGAAAAGCTGAGTGACTGAGAGGTCCCCCATCTGCTGGGTCCTTCTCAAAGCTTGCAGTGGATAGGGCTGGGCCAGGCTAAAGTCTCCCTCATGGTTGGCAGGGAGCCAAGTACCTGCACCATCTGTCTGCCTTCCGGGCGTGTTAACAGAGAGCCGGGTAGAAAGCGGAGCAACCGGGAACTGTACTGGCATTTGCACATGGGAAGCCTCTGTTGCAAGCAGTGGTTTAACTTGATGTGCCAGCTCCCACTGCATTGCCTCTTGAGATAACACGTATACCATCAAGGTCACCTTCAGCAATATACATTTCAGAGGCTTTTCATATACTAACTAAAGAACATCATGACCTAATGCTAGAACATTTTGCCATCACCCAGAGAGATGGGCTTGTATGCAGTCACTTGGGACGCCCACCTGGCCTTGGCCCCTGATGACCACCTAAGGTCCTTTCTCTCTGTAGAGACGAGCCTATCTTGCACACACACAGGGCTAGAATCGTGTGCTGTATTGTCCTGGCTGGCTGGCTTGGTGTCATGTGTTCCTCTGTGCTATCGCATGTGTTGGAACATGCTTCCTGTTTAGACAGAGTGTCCTGGGTGGCTACATCACCTGTTATAGAGCCATACTCGTTTGTAGGTTCCCATTGGGCTTATTTCCTCACTAAGGTAGGGAATAGTGGCTAGTGCACCTGTTGCTGGGGGTACCAGGGATGGCCTAGTGGTGCTGCAAAGCTCCTTAGAAACTGTCCGGCCAAGAAAGAGTGCAGTGGTTTGCCAATGGGGTTACTTGGGACATGGAGGGGATGGTGTGAATCACAGGAGGGGGCTGTACCCTGGGGGGCCCTGCTGTTCCCTTCAGGGGCTGAGGTCAGACGGCTGAAAGCCCAGCTCTCTACACTGCTAAGGACAGGCTGTGTTTGCAGACCCCCAAAGCCTAAACCCTCCAGTCTGGAGGTCAAGGTCCCCTGGAACAGTGGTGGACTGCAGCCCACAGTCACCGCCACTGCCAGAAAGTGGGCATCTCCAGGGAGGGTGCAGACTTGATGCCGGCAGGCTGCTGGGGGCCACTGTGACGTAGCCATCAGTGTGTGGGCAGGCAGAGGAGAGCAGGCACCCACCCCTTCCTTCCAGAACACCACCCATGACCAGGCCTGCTCAAGTGCCCATGGTGTGGAAGCACAGTTGTGTCTAAGTGTCCCCAGGCTGTACTCTGCACACCACAGGCCTCGTCCCTAAAGCAAACGCCACCATCCCTGTCCCACCAGGTTCAGAACAACAGGGAAGCCATTTGTAACAGGGACACAGAAAAAGACAAACAGGGATTTTTGTTTCTGAAATTCTATTTCTAGAGCAAATTGAGCTGTTCTTGGCCTGCACTGGGTGACCAGGGCCGAGCAGGAAAGTGGCCAGTGCCACGGGGGGTGTTCCCACTGGAAGCAGGCTCTGGGTCCCTGACTCCTCTGGCTCCCGGCCTGGGGCTGGAGCTGGGACAGATGTTGCGGGGCTGAGCTTTGAGAGGGAGATATTGTGCGGATGGAGTGTAGTGTCAGTCTCCAGGCCCCCAGCTCACCTCCCAGAAGCGGAGAGGAGCTGGTCTCAGAGGCTGTGGGATGTGGCCCTCAGGATTTCATGCTGTCCCTTGTTGATCCCTCAGCCTCAGCCACTGGGGACCCGCAGAGCCCTCCCCGACACACGGGATTCTGAGAACACTCACCTCCCAGGGCGTGCTCGGTCATACTGAGGCATAACGACTCCAGCCTGTTATTGATGTCAGGTTCAGTCACGGGAAGTTGGAATTCTGCAGGGGGATAAAGCAGATTGTTGGCCACAGGGACTCAGAGGACAAGAGGATAGATAGTATGTGGGGCGCCACCCGATTCCACCTGCTCGGGGATGGGAGGGCTCCCAGGGCCAACATGGGGAGAGTGGGTTACACTCTGCTTCAGTCAACCTCTGAGGTCTCTCAGACACACAAGGGCCCAGGCGACCCTGTGTGGCTGGAAGTAACTCCATGATTAAAAATAGCCAGTTGCATTCATAGCGTGTGGCTCCTGCTCAGAGCCGGCCAGCGGCAGTCTGTCAGAGGGCAGGCCAACCCCCGGCCGGCCACAGCCTGCAAGGCGCCACCTGATCTGGTCCCAGGTCACCTCCCTGTACTTGCACAACTGCTCTCCTCACCTCTCCCTTCTGCCTCAGGGCCTTTGCACGGATGATCCCACTGCCTGGAATGCCATTCCCCAAGTGCTTCTCTCACTTCCCTTGGCTCATTCTCCCTCCTGGCCTTCACCCCAGAAAGCACTTCCCCGGAGACTATGAGCAACACCCTCCCTTCCCACTGTTTTGCTCAGTTGCTGCACTGCAGAGTGGAGTGTTTCGGAGTGGGATTGGCGCCGGCTGCTCTGTGCCTGCAGCCAGGCCTGGTACATTTCTGGTTCATTGTGAGGAGGCAGTACACACGCAGGGACAGTCACAGCATGGGTCAAACTGCTTCAGCTCTGCCCAGCCCAGCTCCCACATGGGGGCACAGAGAAGTGGAATGATTCCATAGGGGTGGCTGGCACCTTGAGGGGCTGCGCCGGGGCCCATGTCTGCCTCCAGGCTGGGCCTTCTGCATGCAATAGTGACTGCAGGTCACTCCAATGGACATCCTTCTAGCATCTGGACGTTTGTCATCCCCCCGGCTGCCTTCTGGCCCCCTGCGAGTGGCACCTGGCAGGTCCCCCAGCTGCCGGCTGTGCCCCTGGAAATGCCCTGCAGGGGGCGGTGACAAGCATCTCTCTCCCAGTTGAGACAGCCAGTGTGTGCCTTTGACACAGGCCCCTCATGTAGGTTTACTGAGCACCCCAAGAAGGTAAAGGGAGCTGACAGCTAAGAGTGATGTGATCCTACGGAGGGAGGCAGCAAAATGTCCCAGCATGGACAATGGCAGAGTGTGGGCATGGGTTCCTAGGGACTCTCACCTTGGGGAACCCTGAAAATTGTTCTCTTCTTTGAGTCTCAACTCCTCCTTGCTAAGTGGGGTCCAGTGTCAGGCCGTTTCTCTTCTGTTTCGTCGTTTCTTATAAGGCACACGGCCGAGCAAGCAAGCCAAGGGGCGAGGCTGGCGGCATGCAGACACGTGCTTGCCCAGCCGCCGGCCCAGCGGTTTCTCAGCAGACTGTGTTTGCAATCGCCAGTGAGCGCAGGGGCGGCCATGGTGGGCGCCACTTAGAATCCTCAAAGGTGAGGGAGGCTCTGAAGACAGGAGGGAGGCCCAGCAGGTGCTCCAGCAGGTGGCCAGGGGAGTGGGGAGCCACCTCACCTCCCCCACCACTGGCTCTCAGAGTAGGGCCAGGACAGTGAGGATTTTTACCATTTCCTCCATTCATGTGAAAATCACATGCGTGCAAAAATTAGCAGTCCTTGGGGTGTAAACTCTATGAAATAGAAACACCGTTTTATATATAGCCAGTTAGCAAATACGAAAAAAAAAAACTCAGCAATTATAGCCTTCCATATGCTCATTGTGAGATTTCGTTTACTCTCCAGCCCTCCCCTTTAAACAAACACTGTGGAGAGATTTGGATAAATAAAGATGCTCGGCATTTGGAGACGCTTTTCAGCTGCAGGATGCCTTGCCAGCACGTGGCACGAAGCCCGCTTCCAAGTTGTGGGATCGCCTGCTTAGGGAGCAGGGCTGGAGGCGTGCGGGGGCTCCCGGCTCCTGGGCCCCCGCCGCTTCGTGGCTGCTCTTTTAGGTGGCGTGGGGGTGGGCTAGCGTCTCCTGGCCCAGTCAGGTGCACTGTTGCCCCCGAGAGGGGGAGCCACGACCCACCATCGCCCTCAGAGCAGCTCCAAAAAAAAAAAAAATTCTGGGCCTTGGAAGAAGCCCATATGTTCCCACGGCAAAGTATCCTAATAAGTGTGACTTTTTAATTGTGTCTTTGATACAAACAGATCTGTGGCAGCAGATAAGATGGAAGAGAAAGCAGCTGGGGAGATGGCGGCTCCCAGCCCAGGCAAGGAGACTGCGCCACAGCATGGTGGCGATGGCAGAGTGCCCTAGGATGGAGCTGGAGGACTCGGGCAGCTCCTGCTGGCCCCATGGTTGCTGCCAGGACTAGCAGGCAGAGTTGCCACTCCTCAGAGGACCAAAGCAAGGGCTGGTGTTGAAGTGTAGTGAGTGAAGCCACTGCCTGTGATGCCAGCATCCCTTATGCCAGTCTGTCTGGGCTGTTTCACTTCCAATTCAGGTCCATGACAGTGGCCTAGGAAAGCAGCAGAGGGTGGCACAAGTGTCTGGGGCCTTGGGTCCATGTGCAAGACCCAGGTAAAGCTTCTGGCCTTGGGCTGGCTCAGCTCTGATCATTGTGGCCATTTGGGGAGTGAACCTGTAGATGGAACATACTTGTTGTCTATAACTCTGACTTTCAATAAATCTTTAAAAGGATGGAGAGTCCTTCCCGCAGTGGGCCAAGGCCCTGGCTAACCTGCGTGCAGGAACTCTCTTCCTCACACTTGGGTCAGTCTGGTTTCAGTGTTCCAAGCTCCAAAGGGTCTACATTCACTGGGGACTTTTGTGCCTTCCATGTACAGGCCCATAGTCATGAAGGTTCTAGAAGGATCCAACTCCCCATTTCTGAGAGGTGCTGTTGCTGCAGGGTCTATCTGGGGAGCCCATGTGGCTTGTCCCTGGCAGTGACTGGCTGTCCCTACTGGAGGTCACTCCCGTGGCCCTGTGGGCACACGCCTGCAGTGTCCTCTCCCTTTCCAAGGCCTTTGCAGCCAAGGCTAAGAAGCTGATTTTTTTTAAGGTCTCCCCAGAAGAAGAAACAAACCGGGCTGTTCTGGGGAGTTGCCCAGCCTCTCACTTGGCAAATGGGACTCCTCTGCTAAAGAGCCATTAGGGTTCTAAATGCAGCTAAGTGACAAGTGGGGTTGCCGGGAGGAGGCGGTGGTAGGGACGACAAGCTGCACAGGAAGGGGGCAGAGGACAGGGGTGGAAGCTGGACCACTGTCCAGACAATCTTCCACTTGTTTGCTTCCCAAATTGCCTTGAGACTGCGGCCAGGGTCCAGCCAGGCCGAGGTCAGCGGCTCCATATCCTCGCCTTGTGTGGCAGGGGTCTGACGACTTGGACCAGCTTCTGCTGCTTTCCCAGGTGCAGAAGCAGGGAGCTGGAAAGGCATGCTCTATGCAGTTTTCCAAGAGGATTTACCATTGGGAAAACGGCACGACCCTTCTTGCTGGCACCGCACCTGTTTGAATTCCTCTCCCTTCTTGGTTCTTCGCTTGCTCAGGAAGGCCAGCTTTGTGAGTCTTACTCATTCAGGGACCTCAGAGGGGGCAGTTTGCACTCAGGAGCTCTCCCAGCTGCTCCTGGGAGACGTCCAGAAACCCATACGTGCGAGACAGAAGCAAAAACCCCACCCAAAACGGGATCGGTCCCCTCCTGTAGGGGTGTGGACAATGACGCCCCACTCCGGCTGCCTCATCCTGCCAGCCCACATTTGATCAGCAAGGGCAGAGGTCACACTGGGAGTCACAAGCAAAGGGTTGAGGAGCAGCCAGCTGGTTGCCCTTGGCACAGCCCTTCAGTGAGGGTTCCTGGGGTCTGGCACTGTATTGTCACGCCCTTCACCTCCGGCGTGGTCCCCGGCATGGTGGGCAGGACTTGGAGTGGCTCCTGTCACCTGGCTCCCTGGTCTGCTGCTATAACCTGGGAGGCTCTGAGACGGCCTGGTGGCAGTGCAGGGACCAAGGTGTGGGGTCAGATCACGGCAGGTGCCAGGTCTCCTCAGGCACCTGGTGCTGTCACCGCTCGTGCCCTTCTGCAAATGTATCACACACAACTGTGTGTGGCACCAGGATGGGACTAAATGACCCCTGGCCAAGACCCTTGTATGACCCGCATCTCAGCATGTCTCCCGGGAAGAAAAAGAGCTGCTAAGTGTTGCAAGTTTTAAAACTAAAGGGAGCAAATTGCCACGTGCCCAGCTTTCTCCGTGGTGGTTTCCCTTCCCTCACTTTATCCTCCCCTAGCCGACCCTCTTGCCCTGGCTCCTACACACGCACTCCCACAAGACTGGCACTGGAGTCTCCTGTGACTGGCCAGGGTTGGAGCTTTTGGCTTTGGATCACAGCGCCCCCTCGTGGTCTGCAGCTTATAATTTTTTTGTAAGCACCTGGCTTCACTCTGCTACTCCAGGGTGTCCTGTGACATGGTAACCATAAGGTCGGCTGTCTGGAAGTCGGATCCCTCTCCCACAGTGCCACGGCTCTTCCTTGAACTCTATGGCACCTAACAGGCAGCGTTGCTACTACCTGGGGAAGTACTATTTCCCTATAGGTGGCCACACACCTCTGGTTTGCCCATCGGCAGGGTGTTTGTGGTGGTGGTCCAGATCAATGTGGCAACTGCTTGGGGGGAGCACAGTATGAGGGCAATTCCAAAAGCCCATGGAAAATGGAATGAAATAGAAAACTTGGGGGTACAAGAAACTTAACCCATGCACAATCTGTACTCCCCATGAAGTTTTTGGAAGCCCCTTCATAAGCACGGGCTTCAACATTTTCCTGTCCCCAAACACGTCTTTAATTCCATTTTCTACGAACTCGCTGGAGCACCCCTGCACAGCTCTGGGGGCCGCTGAGGCCCCTGCCCTGGGACGAGTGGAGGCGCTGCCTGGCAGCACGGACCTACCTGTAGGCTGGAACATGAGCATGTTCTGTGGAGAGGAGTGCACGGGCAGCGAGCGGGTCCTCTGCACCGAGCTGTGGCTGCGGCTGGGCATGCTGTTGCTGCCACCGGGGTTGGCGAACCATAGGTTCTGCTGGGAAGCATAGAAGAGAGGACCCCCGTTAACCCAGTCACCCTGTGGCGGGGCGATGGGAGTAGAGCCACTAGCCGAGATCCTGGGAGAAGATCCCATCCCTCCACCACACCGTGTGGGTACAGGCTGGCGCCACCATGTGCCTGCGCAGAGAGGGGGGCTGCCTCCTGCCACCAGCTTCACAGCCCTGTCCTCCAAACCCTCTTGATCACACTTGTTGCTTTTGCTTTTTTTTCCCTACCACTTTCCAGGAAATGGGGGAGGGGGGGGGAGTTCCAGAAATACCTGCGTTGAAGGACACACTTGAGCACTCATTGGATTGTCTTTGAGACTCTTGTCATAATCTACTCCCAAGCCCTGGACCAGAAACAGAACTTCCTGGCTGGCCAGGAGGTGGCCCAACTCTGCTCATGTGTTCCTCCAGAAACTTCGGAGTCCGTCTGGGGGCTGGGGACCATAGGTAGCGAGTCTGGGAGGGAATCCCATCTTGCTCTCTGTTGGAATCTCCTGTTGGAATCTGCACTGATTTGAAAGCTCTTGCACCCACTGCAACCGCCATGGCGGGGTCAGGGCCACAGCCAGGCGCTCCATGTGGCTGTCCCACGAGGATGGCAGGAACCTGAGCTTCCAGCACAGTATCAAGCAGTTGCACCTCCCCCCCATCCCACAGTGCACCTGGGACTCGACTCCAGGCATTGGGGTTCTACTGTTGTCCCCCACCCCACCCCAGTGTAACCCCCCTCGCCCAGCCCAGACCAACCTGCCTCCCTTGTTTCATGATGGTGGGGTTGGCTGCAGGGCTGCGCTGGTTGGAGCTTACGAATCCGCTGGTGCCCAGGAGGCCGAGGCGGGCGGAAGGGACATTCCGGGAGGGAATCTGGTACTGACGCGGGTTTCGCCGGCCCATGCCGCCGCCCACAGAGCCGGCCGTTGGCAGGGAGTTGGACTGCCCGAAGCCGCGGCTGGGAGAGGGGACAGAGAGGCCATTGGTCACGCCATGCGTCTGGGAGGGTCACGAACACATCTGGTGGCAGCTGCTCGCGTTGGGGTCTGTGGGGCCGGCGGGGACACACGGCGCTGGGCCCCGAACCCCTGGAAGGCTAATTAGGATGCCCTCTGCCGCCTCCCACCTTGGATGTGAGGAGGATGTCCTGGTCCTCACAGCAAGATGGCGGCAGAGCCAGGGCTTCAGCTGGGGGGTGACCAGGCCCTGGTGCCCTTTCTGTCCATCACTGGGTCTGTGGGGATGGCCTTGCAACAGCGGCCTGTGAATCCTACCCAGACTTGCTGAACAGGACAAATGCCAGGTCTGTCAGTCCGACATCTGAATTGGCTCCAGGGCTCCCTGAATGGATGGATGGATGTGGCTGTGCAATTGCAATGCTCACCCCAGACCAGAGATCTAGCCCCATCTGCGGGCCCTGACTGGAAGGGACACGGGAGCAGAAATGACGCCGTGTACATACAAGGGCCCAGCGGTCCTTGGTGCAGAGGGGGCCCTGCGAAGAAGGCTGGGGAAGCTCGGTGCTTTTCCCGGGTCGGGGTAGGGAGGCTGCTGCTGCCCCCTCGGGTCGGGTGATCTCAGCGCTGAGGAACTCAACGCGCCTCAGGTTCTGGGAGGTGAGGCAGCAGCCAGCGGGGTTTCAGGAACCAGCACATTCTTTCCAGCCGGAGTCAGCTCGAATTACTGGCTGGCCACGGTTGTGCTGGGTGTGCGGCCGCAGGCGGCCACGAGGGGGCGCAGCTTGCCTTCGTGGCCACGCTTCCTAGAGATCTGCAGACCAGACTGGAGAAGCTTGGGAGGCGAGCCACCTGCCACACAGTCATTTCCCAAGGTGGGAAATGAAGGGCCTTGGTCAACTGGGTCGCGCTGCAAGCGGCTCTCGGACCCCGGAAGATATGGCTCTATTCCTCAGGATCCCTAACTTTCTGAGGGAGGGAAGAGAATTCAAGGCTCGCTGTCCCCCCCCCCCCCCTTTGGACTTTTTCGGCCATGGTCAATTCTGGATTCCAGTCAGAAATGTGGTGACGAGGGGGGCCCACCCCGGTAGTTCTTGTTCTCTTTGCAAATCTTGTCCCTTCTCGGAAACTAAATGCCTTACCAACATGGGGATACCTGAAAAGTGAATTTTGAGCCTTCTCCCCACCCCCTTTCCCTAAATGATCGAAATTCTTGCTTTGAAAGAAAAAATCAGGGCAGGCCCAGGAAGGACTGTGGGCATATGACAGGGGGACCCCGACAGACGTTTCTGTTAAGCCATAAAACCCCATCTTTTGGGCTCCTCAGTTGGGTGTGCTGGCCACCTGGGAGAATTCAGCACTCAGCTAAGATTTTTCCTGATTGTACATCATTTTTTCTCAGTTGTTTTGGTCAGGTTTTTAAGAAAGTGTTTGAATGAGAGTTGCCCTAATAATCTGCATTTTGGCACTGTCTCATGGGTCCAGGATTATGTCTGGGGACACAGGGTCTGTGGGGGAAGTGAACAGGTTCCGGGGGTTCCTAGTGAAGCCATTGGTTGGTCACTAGGTGGCGGCCAGCTTGTCCAGGGGCTGTGGCTACAGACAGCGTACGTCAGCTGCTGGGTGGCTCAGGGTCTTGGCTGGCTGGAATATTCCTGCCTTCTTGTGGGCAGGGACCACAGCGGGCAGAGTCCACTTCCCTTTCTCATTCTCTGGCTCCTCCTGCCCACCTGTGTCTGTCCTCTGGCTTTCTCAAACCTGGTCTCATTATGTTGAGATGCATGACAAGCCTTTGATGAAATAGCATCAAGAAGGGCCAACAGTTCATTGAGGATCTGTGGTCATGTGCACAGCGGCCGGATACAGTGACCGTGGTATTGTTGGAGACGTGGGATTTCAAAGGAAACCCACAGTAGCACGTGATCCCAGAGCAGACCCAACAATACGCCACTGGACATCCACAGCTGATGACCAAGTTGATTCTTACTGAGTCAGTAACTTAGGGGTTAGCCCACTGTGGCTTTACTCAGGAGTGGAGAGAGGGGTCTGGGTGGGACTGTGATGTGCATATCTAGGACACAGCAGGCTGACAAGCCCCAGGGAGCAGGCCTGACCTTTTACCTGAATCACTGGACCCCTGAGGGGTGGGGTGGGCACAGGTGGTAGCCCCATCCTCCGAGGCTGTTGTTTTTGGAAGGCCTGGAGTTGGCAAGAAAGAGAGCTGCCATGTTTGACTTTACTGTCTAGTTTTTTATCCTTTTTTAAAACATACTTTATTCATGGGGCTGGTGTGGTGGTATATCAGGCTAATCCTCCATCTGCAACATCAGCATCCCATATAAGCACAGGCTCAAGTCCTGGCTGTTTCACGTCCAATCCAGCTCCCTGTTGATGGCCTAGGAAAGCAGTGGAGGATGTCCTAAGGCCTTGGGACTCTTTACTCTGTGGAGGATTCCTGGAGAAGCTCCTAATTGGCTCAGCTCTGGCCATCGTGGCCATTTGGGGAGTGAACCAGCAGTTGTAAGATGTCTGCCTTTCAAATAAAAATAAATCTTTGAAGAGACACTTTATCTGAAAGGCAGACACAGACCCAGCGATCCTTCCTCCCCACATGCTTGCCACAGCCAGGGCTGGGTCAGGGCTTAGGCCAGAAGCTCAGAACACAGCTCAGTCCTCCCACGTTGGTAGTAGGTACCCAGGCAGCTGAACTTCCCACCTGCTGCCTCCCAGAATTCACATCAGCAGTCAGGCAGTACTGAGCTTGGTTCCCCTGCCATGGATGCAGGTACCCCTGAGCTGCATTTTAATCCTTGCACTTGTCTGTTGCTAGACCATCCCTCTGCTCCTTCCATCATGAGACCATGAGAGATGGCTGGCCCCTGTTGTCGTGAAGAGCCCTGCTCTGGAGCTGGCCTGGGGGGTCCAGATCCTGGGTGGCCCTGCTCACCTGCACATTGGGATTAATACAAGGGAATATCAAAAAGTTTGTGGAAATGGCATTAAAAGATACTTGCTTTGGTTCAAAACCAACTTTGGAAAGCCATGCACATTTCCCTGGAGCCTAAGACCCCTTGAATGTACAGATCTCAAAAGTTTTTTGTTTTTTTTCTTTTTACACCAAAGTCAACCTGATCCTTTAATTCCATTTTCTATGAACTTTTCATAATAGCAGCCCTACCTTGTAAGGTTACTGCAAGAACAGGCATGCAGTAAGTGCCAAATAAATGTTTGCTTAATAAATGACAGTGCTGTATATGCTAAAATGGGATAATGCTTTGGCTTTAAAATTCAGCTTTCATGAATACTCCTCACAAACTCCAACAGGCCTTATCATCTTTAAATAATACAAAACAGTGATGTTTTTAAAGCGTACTTATGCAAATAAATGCCCAAAATCTTTCACAACACAGACAGAACCTTCTATATTTGCACTGAGAAATGGAATTCGGAGACTTTTTGGTGCCAGGGAAGAAATGATTATCTGCCCATGTTTTAGAATGTAAAGTAGAATGTTGATTCCCCCATCCCCAGGATGTTTGCATTATCATAAAACAATTCCCTATCATTGTTCAAGGCCTACCTCAACAGTCACCCACCCTTCCTTAATTTCTCCCCCAAAGTTCAGGTGAAATTCCCCTCTCCAAGGCAATTGGATTCCTTAACTGAAAACCCTCTTGATGGAAGGTTTCCCGAGGCCAAGCTGATTTTTTAGCTGCGTGCAGGTGGCTCAAAGGACCAAGGAAAGTCAAGAATGGTGTTGCTCTGCCATGACGGGCAGCGTGGACCGAAATAGACCAGTGTTGGGCGCTTCACCCTGCCACCCACTATAATTAGCTTGTCTGCAGCGAGAACGGAGGGAAAAATGTACACTCCACTGAAGCTATGGGGAGAGCAGCTGGCACTGTCCTTCCCAGAGCCCCTCCTTGGTGGGTAAACTGCCAGGCAGTCACCCCGTCCCCCTTGCTCTGCTCTTAGCTGCACAAATGAACCAATATCATCATTCTGGAAATGTCCATTGAATTACCACAGCTCTCCTAGGGATGCATGTTTTCCCTATGGCCTCTTCCAAACCCCACCTGCTTGAGGAATGGGATCATGACCAATGCCCAACACCATGTCCTCGGCCCCCATCGCGTCCCAACTTGCTTCTGGCCTCAGGAGTCCAGGTAGGCCACGAGGTACCCAAGGGATCCATTGCACATTACCAAAAAATCACAACGTACTTTCTTTGCTGTCGGTATCCTGATATGTCTAGAAGGGTTTTCCGAGGGAAAGACCGAAAGAGCTTCTGCACCTGCTGTTTCCATGACAACAATCTTTTTTTCTGTGTCTCTGTGAATGCCTGCAAAAACAAACAGGACTCTTATATGGATAGTGCAGCCTGGCACGAAGAGGAGAGATGTGTGATTAATAGGGGGGACACGTTGGAGTCCCCGAAATTGCCTTCCCTTCATCTGTTCCCATCCTGGTCCAAACAGTAGTCTATTTTAGTTTGGAAGTCACCTGTACTGAAAATTCAAGTTACCATCGGCGGTGCCCAAGAAGCTGTGCGCGGTAAGCTGCCACAACCCTTGTGTCAGGGTGTGGTTCCACCCGCACCCTGCTCTGGGACTCTGGACTCAAGCGTGGATTGTGAAACAGACTGTCAAATACTCTGGCTTTTGCAGGCTCCCTGTGTTTTTGTAATTAATGGAAATTTAAAACTCCAAAAAAAAAAAAAAAAAAAAAAACAATGTGCATGATGTGGTCACTATGGCTTCGAAGAACAGAGTTCATTCTCTGCTCTTCCGGACTCTGCTGAGAAGTCTCCAGCCCAGACACCTCCTGTGCACACCCGCCTGGACCTCAGGTTTAGGGAAATGAAGAAACTCGCTGCATTTCCACATCTGTCTTAAAAACTGGAAGTGTGGGGACACAGGGTTCTGGTGCGCAAGTGCAGACTCTCACCCCAAGAAAGCGATGGAATACAGCTAGTCTGTGTTTGCAGCGGGGCCTACTTTGGTGCTGTGCCATGGACTGAACATGCCTTCTCAGAGGCAAGGGCCCCAGGAAACACGTGGACCCCCTATGTTGAGCACCTGAGCACACACTGAGGGAAATCCATCAGCTAAGCCCAGTGATGCGGATGAGAAACCATTCCCAAGTATTTTCGTCAACAAGGCCGGACTCCGTTAGCAATAATATTTTACTTAGAGGAACAGACTCAATGACTAGTTTCCTCACAGGAAATAACCTTTTAGTGGGGGGAAAAAGCATCAGGAGAAGAAAATGAAGCTTAAATTCCACACACAGGGGAGCTCTATGGGCAAAAGCAAAGAGCCAGGACCATACTAGGCATCACGGTGTGACATCCTTCCTGGGTGACTCAGGTGGCAGCCAAGGAGGGTATGCATCGAGCAGGGCCAACAGGCCAAGTGTCGCCATCTGAGGAAGAGGTCAGAGCCCCTGCAGGTGTGAGATGGGTTGTCCCATGGCTCTCTGTCATCACCCCTCTCCTGTGTGATGGTTGACCAGTGTCCATCCACACTGGCAAAGGCAGGTGCTTCTTCCAGACTAGGTCAGGGAGGGAGGGAACAGACTCAGCTTCTGGCCAACCCATGAAATGATGAGGGTGGTATCTAGGACAGGAGAGTCCAGGGCCAGTGAGCTGGAGGAAGGTTCTGGATACAGATGGGCAGGGCTAGGTTGTGTGCACTCCCTTTTGCAAGTTCCTCCACCCAAGGCTCAGCTCCTTCTGGAGATAGAACACCCTCCTTTTCTGCCTGTCAAGGGACATTGTGAGGACCACACCGGCAAGGTGCTCTGAGAGTGTTGTAGCAGGTGCTTTGTTAATAACCAGCTGACTCCTGCAGCATCCAGGACACACAGCCTCTCCCACCGTGGTGGCAGTGAGGGTTGACGCCCCCAGAGAGATCAGCTCTCTCCCCTAGCACCTGTGGCAGCAGCTTCTGCCAGACAGGGCTGTGATGAGAGGAGCCGGCCCCTTCTGCAGGGTCATGCATGAGCTAGCAGCGAGCAAACTAGAGCTTGGTTGTGCCTGGCTCCAGGGGTTCCATGGTGGAGGAGCCGCTAGGAGTTGTATGTCTGGGATCTCAATGCAGGAACGTGCCGGGGCCTGGGGGAGGCTGTCTCGGAGGACTGGAGAGAAGGGAAAGAATCTAGCCTATGGATGGCCTGGGTTCAGCAGGCAGGCCCTTGGGAGTTTCCCATCTCCTTCCAGTCCATACCCATATCCACCCAAGGCCACATGGTTGCAAACGTCCCCCTGCTGTAGCTCAGAAGGCAAAGGCTGAGGAAGGGGGCTGGCACCTGGTTCACAGGACCACTGCAAGATGGCAAAGGATGCCTGGACCTGTGGTGCCTGTCCTAGCTTAGCTTGGAGCTTCTTGGCCCTGCTCCGAGGAGGAGGAGCTGGGACAACAGGGTGGCAGCTCAGCTTAGTCCACACCTCACCGGCTCAAGCCAGCTGGAGAAGGGCATGTAGCAGGCAGGCTCTGAAAGGCAGGCCTGTCCAGCTCAGGCTAGGCTAACCCCAGGATGGAGCCGCTGCCGGCTGTCTCAGCAGGGCCTCCCAGGGCGGGTGCGTTTGCCCACACGGAGCAACCCCAGGCGGTGGAAAATTATTCAGAGGCCTTTCCTCTTTCTCCCGCTACAATAATAAGAAGAGGCCTTGAACAACATTTTCCTTTGCATCCTGACGGGGAATTGGGTAGGCAGATGCGTCATGAGCTCTTTCCTGTCCATTACCTGCCCCCTCCACGGCCGCCAGCAGAGCAGACCACAAGGGGCCACCTTGGCCCTGTACCACGGGGGAAGAGGGGGTACTAGTGGGGAGGTTCAGACAGACCTGAGGTGCAGGGTGCCTGGGAGGGTTGGGGACATGCCAGGCCAAGGTATGGGGGCTGGGGTGGACCAGTGGGATGTTTGTGTGCAGTGCTGGAGGGGGTAGCCCGAGGATGACCTGTCGCCTTAATCTCCCAGGCTCAGTAGAGCCAAGGCCAAGTGGAAGGTCCCACGGCCCCACATGGAAGACTGGTGCTGAGAGTGGAGGAGGCCAGAGAGGAAGCAGAGTTCTTGGTTGCCTTTTTTGGGGGTAGGGTGGAGTGGAAGTTGTCCTCTGACCTGTCTGTCGCACCCCTTCCAACAACTGCCTGCTCAAAGTGTCCTGCTATGTAACCCAAGGTGGAGCCTTTTGCTGTCCCCACCCAGCCCAGGGTCATGCTCTACTTGGGTACCAGGCTGCCCCTCACTGACCAAGTCTTTCCTTTCCCCAGCCTCTAGTGGCTCTCCTAAGGGCTGCCCCAGTGCCCTGCAGCCTCTGTCCTGAGCCCTGGGCATTGTGGAGGGTGGCGTGTCTGTCTCAGCTGCTCCCCTCACACTGGAGCTGTGTAGCTAGGGCCCAGGCCCAGGAATCATGGTGGCTCACGGGATGGCAGTGTCCTTCTGCTGCGCCCTGCTATTCAGACACGTTCAGGGTCAGGATCCACAATAGAAGAGGCAAACCATGCTCCTCTCTTCCAGAAACAGTACTTGAACAAGCCCTTCAGTGGAGGCCTTTGGTGGGGTAGTGTGGCCCAAAGCCCAACCCTTCTCCCTCCACGTCCCTCAGGGCCAGCCATCAAGGCAAGTGCCACCTAGCTGGGCCCAGGGGGCTGTGCAGCTCTGCACATTAAGCCTGCACCTGCAGCGGTCCTTCCAGCCAACCTCAGTCCACCTCCAGTGGAATCCCTGCTATGAGAAATGCCAAGCAACAGACACCAGAGCAGCCCTCTGCCTGTCCCTTGCTCTCCGACTATACACTCCTTACCCACTCCCAGCAGTGTCCTTGCATGGAAAGGCCAAAGGTTTCAATACACAATTGTCAAGAGAGATTCAAACCCCTCCGTTTCCCCTGCCTTCCTGGGCTTCTGGTGTCAGGTGCTCACTACTACCTGCCAGGTCTGGGCCTGTGGCACCCTTGGGATGCTCTGTTAGGTGGCAGGCTGCCCTGGTTTAGTTCTGCCCCAGATGTTAGACTCAGCAATTGCCCACCCTATTTACCCCTGTCCCACCCTCACTGGCCACTGAGAAGATCACATCCCAAAAACTAACTGTAAGCCCTGGGGAGGAAGGCCGTGCTATGAGAGCCGTCCCACTCACCTCATGAATCAGACACTTGTCTATGAGCTGTAAATAGGAACTTATATTTTCCTCATCAGGCCTGCAGACCAGGAGTTGTGTGCACACTGCGAATGAGAGGGGAAGGATTAGAACGAGGCACACTCACGCCACCCGCTGAGCTCTGCCAGAGCTCTGTGTGCCCGCGGCTTTACGTCAGGTTCATGGTCAAGGCCAAGAGGCTCCTCATTCCCCGGAAGCCATGTCCCCACCCCCACCAGCCCCACATGCCATGGAGCCCTGCCCCAAGGAGCCCCTTGAGTTAATTCCAGGCATGCCGTACTATATTAAGCCTGCAGCAACCACTGCAGTGGGAGGGAGGAAGGAGGGCCATGAGCGTTGGCTCTGGCTTTGAAAGTGGCTTGGTGAGAACAGCCAGTGGAGTGTCAGGGACCATTGATGCCATCCCAGAGTCACAGGTAGCCCTCTGGTCAGGTGCAGGGCTGGGACATGTGTGTGGGCGGGCTAGCCCCTCTTTTGGACTGAGGCATGCATGAGAGCAGATAAACCTGTCCTCAAAGGGTGGCGCCCAGATAAACACACAGGAGTTGGTGTGTGGGTGCTGCTGATGCATGTCCTGGATTCCTCCTGACCACATTAGGGTGCCCATTCTCTTATCAGAGCCCTAGAGCCCTGGCGGTCTTTACCAGGAAGGAGCGGGTGGGTAGGGAGGCAGTTTGGGGAGAACAGGGCGCTCCCTGGCCGTCAAGCTGGAAGGGAAGCCAGGAATTCTCTGCTGGTATACTAGATTTGCATGACCTTAAGTCATGTTTGGAGGTGTATGTGTTTATGTGTTGGGGAGGGGCTGTTCCCACTGCAACTCAAAGGCTCAGACATCCATTTCTTTTGTTGACAACTTGGTTCCTCAAAATAATCTAGAATAGTGGACAGTACAGAAGAAAAGTTGGTTTCCCCTTCCCCAAGGAAAAGGGTCCGTATTTACAAAGTTTTTTAAAAATGGAGAGTTCCTGGGAGACAGCCATTAAGCTCTAGTTACTGTAGCATTGCCTGTTTCCAGAGGGGCACCTAACTCAGGGTCTGGGCCAAGTGGAGGGACCATGCTATAGCTTCCAACTTGCCCTGCAGGCAGGCAGCGGCCATGGAGTGCTTGACTAACCTGGGTTGGAGGCTAACTTTAGGTACTGGTGTCATCCTTCAGTTTGCGCACCAAATACTGGTCAAGCACCCAGCAGGAGCCAGGTAACATGCTACAGGAAGGTCATGCCGTGGCTAACAAAGTAGCTGGACAGTGCTGCAAATGAATGGAGAACCACAGGGGCTGTACACCTGTGAGGGGTCCCTTACCCCATGCAGGGGATTGGGCTGCCTTCGGGGAGAGTACGTGAGGACCCAGCCAAGATCTGATAGAGGCGGCATCATGGCACAGGTGCAAAGGATGGAGTGAGGAAGGCATTTTGGATGCCAGCCCGCCCGGGTGTTCAGGTTGTGCACTATACACACTCCCAGGTGAGAGCCTGCTGCATCTGTTGAGACTGGGTACCATTCTAGCAATTCCCACTGAGACTTCCCATGCAGGAGTGGCGGGGGTGGAGAGAGGGCTTGCTCCATCTTAAGCTCCTAAAAAAGCACAGACTGGCAGAGAGCCACCTGCTGGGTCAGCTCGGGGGGGTGGGCAACTCAGCCTGTGTGCCAGTTTCCTCCTCCTCCATGGAATGGAGCCACATGGAGGGTTAGAATAGAGATCCATGACCGGCATACCCAGTCACCATTCAGGAACCCCACTAGAGGTCCTGGACCATTTCTGGGATGCCAATAGCTGCAAAGAATCAGCACGTGGCAGTCAGGGAGAAGATTCTAGGCCCCGAGGGTCAAGAGGCCCTGCCCACAGGCCTGGCCCCTTCCACACAGTGGCTGGGGTCTGGGGGGTCGTCCAGGGCTCTGGACTGGTTTCCCACCTGCTTCTGTCTCCTGGTTTCTTGGGAGGGAGTGGCACCAGCCAAGGGGTTTGCTCCCAAGGTTATGGTTGTCAGAGTCCAGTTTTGCTTCCCCCAAGGTCATGGCTGACAGGAGAGAGAGAGCCAGAGCTTGGACTTTGATCTAGGTAACCCCCTCTGCCATCTCCCTCACTCCTGGCAGCTGCAATTTCTTTCTGGGTTAGGTAGGGATGTATGCTAGGCGGGGGTGTGGGTGGTGAGGGAGGACAGTACCTTTCCCCATGACACGTGTGAACTGCCCAGGGAGGTCCCCCTCTGGCAGGGGAGCAATGGCCAGCTCCCCATCACAGCTGCTCAGCTGGTGTGGCTGCAGCCCGCCGCTGGCCCCGGCTGAGGTGCTGGCAGAGGCACTGCCAGCCACGGCGCTGTCTTTGCAGTCAGGGCTCTGACTCTCCGGGCCCAGAAGTGAGGGCTGCTGTGAGGTTGGGGGTGACTCCCGGCGGCGAGCCTCTGGGGTGGCGCTCGGGGAGCTGTAGGCCTTGATGGGGGTCAGGATCATCTGGTGCAGCTCCTGGAGGGGGATGCGCAGGCTGCCCCCCTCAATGATGTCCTGCATAGCGAGAGGGAAAGGCTCCACGTTAGGCTCAGGAATTGGACGCAGCCCCCATTTCCCTGCAGCCCAGAGCTGCTCCCACATAGCAGCCATCAGCATCGTACTATTCTGAACTCAGCCCTGGGTCGGGGGAAAGCTTGGTGAATGCAGTGGAGACTCATGAGGCAGACACACAGGACCTGCAAATCACCTAGAGACATCAGCAGGCCAGGCCTGGCAGATCCTCGTTCCTGGCTTTGTCAGGCTGTGCTCAGGCTGAATGAGTGTGCCTTCCAGGATCAGGAGAAGGACACAGCCCTCCCAGCCCAGAACAGCTAGGACATCACTGTAGAAGCCGGATGCGAGGGTTCTTCCTGGGGACCTTCTGTGGCCAGGAACAACAGCTTGATGACGTCCCGGAATGCAATCACATGGAAGGCCATCATTTCCACCCCTGACACCTTGCCAGTCATACCCCCACTGGCCTCCCCGCCTCTTGCAGGAGGGGATGCTTGGGAGAGCCGTCGTGGAAGTTTGTTCCAATTCTGGGCTTCATAGGACACCAGCAGTCCCACCCTGCCCCTGGCAGGAGCCTGCTTTCTTGGGGGTGGGGTGGGGACCGGAAACAGCCTGGGGTTGAGCCTTGGCCCAGTTGGCAAGGAGGGCTTCTGAAGGAAGTCAATTCTAATTAGCCACGGGGATTGCTGTGGCCCTGGCCAGCGCCACTAGACAACCTATTTCAGGGAGGAAGAGAGTCCAGGCTTCTTTTAAAACAGAAGGGTGTGCAAGGGCCCCTGGTGGCAGCTGTGCCTGGATGGGAATAGGCACATGGCATGAGCTGGGCATGGCCTGCACCAACCCCTATTTCCCTGTGCCTAGCCATCAGCACGTACCTGGCTGCCTTGACCTTGGACCTGGAACCTGAGCAGAGCATGGTACTGGGACTCTAGGAGGCAATCTCGTTGGCCCTACACCAGGAGAGCAGCTACTGCCTTTCCTGACCCCGGGATTGCTGGGGTACAGACCTCACTGCCCTGCACATGACTGCAGAGGGGACTGAACACGGGAGAAAAGGCCTGGGGCTTCCCTGTGAAGTATGGACAAGCAGGGTTGAGATCGCAGCAATGTCCTACCCCAGCCAGAAGCAAGAGCCTCTGTGGTGGCCATGCAACCCTTGCTTCCATAGCTCAGGTGAGGGGGAGAGGATTTGGTTCGGCTGAGAGCTGAACTCCAGGAAACATGTGTCTTGTGTTCCAATCTTACCTATTCTCCTTAGCTGGGGCTACTACACTAAATGGCAAACTCTGAAGGTGGCATACGCACCAGGATTGGGGCTGGCCGCTTTCTGTAAACTCAGGGAGGGTGGTGGTGTTAACACTTGGCTCCCTGCCCATTTACTAGTCCCTGGCCTGTGTCCGCTGCCCTGGGAGCAGCACTGTTGCTGCCAGGGTCTGTCCTGACTCACTACAGTGGATTCCTGAATTTGGTGCCGAGTGTCCACGTGCAGGAGGCGGAGAAATGACCCAAGCAGAACTCAAAGGCGTGCCCCACGACCATGGGTGGTAGGAATGAGTTCTCCATGGTGACAGACAGGAAGACCCCTTGAGGCCCTACTACACGTGCACAGTGGGCCGCCAAGCTCCCAGCCGCTTGGAAAGCAGCCATTGATGTGGGGAATTGGGGGGTCCTGATCCTTGCTCACTGGAACAGCAGGAAACAGTCTTGTTCATCTTGCACAGTCCTTGGGTTTCAGGGGAAGCTGGGTCTCTTCCTTTCCTGGGGTGTGACACCAGCTGTGAACTGCTGAAACAGGGGTTCAGCTCAGCTGGAGAGTTCCCCTATGCTATGGGAGGCATCCCGAGTCCCACCCTTTCCCGGGGACTTCTCCCACAGCGGCCACTGAAGCCCATTCTTGGCTCCCTCCCCTGGCTCACCACCAGTCAGCCGTGGGGCTCTGCCATCATCAGCTGGGCACCTTCATGCACAACACACACAAAAGAAGCTGAACTCCTTGCCTTCAAGATGCCCATGGTGCCTGACGCCCTGGAGGGCAGCCGCTTTGGCACAGGGCGCTTCAGGCACATGAGAATGCCCCTGACTGCTACTGAGCCTGTGAAGGACAGCATTTCAGGAGGGGAATGGCACAAAGGTGACAGTGGGGACCAGAGCAGTGAGGGAGTTGCCTGGCAGGTGCGAATGCAGGTGTGTGTCTCCTTTTCCCAGGCCAGTGTTCCAAGCTCACTGATGGTTCACAGTCAGTTGGGGAGTGAGCTGAAGGGGCTAAACATCGGGAACTGACTGCATCACTCAAGGCGAGTGTTGAATAAGCTGCTTCAAACCCGTCTTTTTCTACCATATACTTTAAGGCACATAGATTTCCTTCCACCCCCACAGCCAAATTACCTAGGCCACAGGTTTTCGCTTCTGTCCCTTCCCTCCCACTGCCCTAAAACATCATTTTCATAGCTACTATTGGCCAGAGGGCTGGCTAGTTCCCGGGGACAGCTTCCCAGCACATGTGGCCCCTCCCTAGCACCTAACAGGATTTCTTGCTCCGACCCTTTGTACAGAGCTCTGCCCCAGTCACCGACATATATTTTGGGGAGAACCAGCTGGGCCCTTTAAGCCCTCATGGTGCTCAGGGACTCCAGACCTGTCCCCCTACCCCCTGACTGGCAAAAGTCCACCACATCTAACAACCACCTAACATTATTTCTCCTAGTAACTTCTACATTCTCTGTCTCCAGGTGCCACGACACCTAAGTTTAAACCACCAGACAACCATGGGACTTACTCCAAAGGCTCCGTCTCTTCCTCCTCACAACCTCACTGCCTCTGTTGGGGTTCCTGGTCCCATCAGGACGTGCTCTAGTCTCCTGACAAACGTCTTCCGGCCGGCATTCCACCTCCAAACCACAGTTGTGAGTTTCACACCAGGGAGATGTCCCTGCCTTGGTGACGACCCCCCACTGCCCTGGATTGGGAGATCATGCACGACTACGTCTCTGATCTGATGCACACCCTGGGCTCTCCAGCGGCGGGACAAAGATCACTCACGCTTAAGCTCCAGTGGACAAGGGTAAAACTGAGGCCAAGCTGGCTGCTCAGTCAGTGTCCAGGAACTGAATGGAGGGGCTGGGACATGACTCTCCTGCAGCTACACCCGATTATGAACTAGCTCGGGTGGGGTCCTAGTGATCTCCGGGTTCTGTGTGATGTAAGAATGCTGCCGGCCTGCAAGGGCATGGTGATGGCACCTCCATCATGGGCCGAGGGTCGTCCGAGATGCTTGGCATGTGACTGCTCTAGGTCTGCCTCTGGGAACTGCAGGTTACTGATGACCATGGCTCCCAGAGGCTGAGTACCTCACAAACCTGCCCCATCATCTCCTACAGGGCTGGTCCACAGAGATTGTGACCACTGCAGGCAGACACAGCTGGGTAAATGCAGCACAGTTTTTCTCTTGGCCACCAACTACCATCATGCCACGTGCAATGTCTGGCATCTCAACTTTTGCACTCCTGCGAGCCCAGGAGAGAGCAGTTTTGGGTAGAGTCTGTAGTATTCTTGGGGTGAAACCAGACACAGAGGATCTAGAAGTCAGGCACAGCAGGGCCACTGTGGGCAGAGATTTCAGCTCAGCACTCCAGGGAGAACGCACAACAGCTCCACCTGCTCTCCTGGGGGTGTGCCCCCGCACAGCCACAGAGGCTATGAAGGAAGTTGTGAAGGATGCCCTGGGAACCAGGGGCAAGGGAGCTGCTCTTTCACCACAAGGCTTAGCAAGAAATCCCTTAGGCACACCGGGGTACAGAAACATGAATAGACAAGAAGCCAATGGCTTTCTCTCCTCCAGAGAATGGTTTCTCATGTTCCAGACAGCCATAATCACTCTGCTACACAAGCTCTGTGGTAAAGGACTTGGCATAAAGCTTAGAACCACAGCCTTAAACTCAGGTTAGACCTCTCAGTTGCAATTTGTAACTCCATTTAGTTAGGAACAACAGAGGGGCAGGGGTGTAAGCTTCTGCCCTGTCTAGCTATCTGGAGCAGGCCTCTGACCTAGCAGCTGAAATGCCCGTGTTTCACACACCTGAGAGACTGGGGCCAATCCCTGGCTCTGGCTCCTGACTCTTACCCTCCTGCTAATGCAGACCCTGGAAGGCAGCGGTGATGGCTCAAGTACTGGGACCCTGCCACCCATGCTGGAGACCTGGATTGAATTCCTAGCTCCTGGCTGTTGCTGGCATTTGTGAACGAATCAGTGGTGTGGGGAGCTCTCTGCTCGATCTCATAAATATGTTTTTTTAAAAACTGTCCTAATAATTTAAATACATATAAGGGTACTTCAAAATGTTGGCCCAAAAATGGGATGAAAAGAATTTTCTGGGGCTGGCACATTGGCCCATATGGGTGCTGTTTCATGTCCCAGCTCCATGCCTGTGGCCTGCAAAAGTAATCAAGGATGGTCCAAAGCCTTGGGACCTTGTACCTGTGTGGGAGACCCAGAAGAAACGTCTGGCTCCTGGTTTCAGATAGGCTCAGCTTTGGCTATTGTGGCCATCTTTGGGGAGTGAATGAGTGAATAGAAGATCTTTCTCGCTTATCTCTCTGTAAATCTGATCTGCCTTTCCAATAATAAGAAATTGTAAAAAAATTTGTTTTGGTTAAAAATTTTGAAATACATGTTCATGAGAGATCTTCCAGCAGTTCATGGAAAATACACATTTTAAGAAAAGAGGAGGCATGGATATTTGCACCAAAATTAGTATCTTTACATTTCGGTTTCCCACAAGGGTTCTGAAGCACCCTTTTATATACTTATGAGTATAACTTCATATAGTGTGTTTCAATCTATATACACACATACACCTCTGTAAGCGAAAAATATTTCCACTCTATTAATAAGTGTATGTGTTGGACCAGTGCGATGGCCTATTAGGTTAAACATCTGCCTGGAGCACCAGCATTCCTTAGGGTGCCAATTCGTGTCCCAGTTATTCTACTTCCTATCCAGCTCCCTGCTGTGGCCTGCAGAAGTAGTGGAGAATGGCCCAAGACCATACACTCTTGCACTCACATGGGAGACCCCGAGGAAACTCCTGGCTCTTGGCTTTGGATCAGCTTAGCTCTAGCCAGTGTGGTCATTTGGGGGAGTGAATCAGTGATTATAAGACCTCTCTCTGTCTCTCCCTTCTATCTAACTCTACCTTTCAAATAAAAATGAATCTGTTAAAAAAAAAAAAAAACCTTTGTGCTATAAAACCTGCTGTGGGCCTCCTTCCTGCCATACTCTATCACCTTCCAAAGACTCCCTAAATTTCTTGAAGAGACAACCATTGAGCTCTGTAGGCTACAAATACCCAGGGCCCATAGCACTCACTGCCTGGGAGGTCCAACTTCAGAGTGGATACAACCCTGGGTCCCCTGTGCACAGTCCCCTTTGCACCCTAGGGGAAGTCATACCATCATCAAATGCTAAAAATTGCAGTCACCAAGATGATACAAACTCCGTGCAGGCAATATGGGTTAGCAAGTGGACTGAATGCTTTTGTTGAAACTCAGCACTTTTGCGACTGCTCCTGACCATTCCAGGCACCCATTCTGTTCAGGTATACCTGGAGACTGTTCGCCTGAGAGTCCACTATTGTGTCTGCTTTTGTGCACCTCGGGGTTGGACCCTGGTGTGCACCTGTCAGAGCTAGGGCCGTAGACACTCACTGTGGGGATGTCTGCAAGGAAGCACATCAGATAGTCCCTCAGCTGCTGGGTCAGGATTCCTGCCGGACTCTTGGGTGAACACCTCTCTAGTTTCCACAGAGATGGCCAAGGGGGAAGCTAATGGATAGGGAAAGGGTACCATGGATGGCAACACATCCCAGCACTGGGGTGACCGTCTGTCACAGGCAGCCTGGGACCATGGGGCATGGATGGGAACCCTTGCTTCCAAATCTGCCCTTGACATTCGATGGAGAACTCTCCTCGAGTCTGCTGGCACCTGCTGGAGGCAGGAACATTCCTTGCCCAGTGGGCACTTACCCTTTCCAATGACTTTAGGAGGTTCTGTCTCTCTTTGAGCTTTTGGATACTGATGACGATTTTGTGTCTCGCGCCTTTGGTGACATTCTGCAATGAAACACAGGTGACATTCCTGAAGCCCAGCTCTCCACAGTAGCTGGAGACCCTAAGAGGCTACTCAGAGCCATACTCGCCTCCTTGTTCCTAAACAGATGCTGCACGTCTATTTAGGTTTTTCCCTCAATCCCCCTAAACCCCTTCTCACCAAGTGTGCTACCTCCAGGGGGCTCCATTCAAGGCTACCTTTTGGCTCTGACCGACAGCAGCCACCAAGTGCATGAGCAATCACAGCCAGATATGTCCTTTAACAGATCATTTTTAGGTCACACACTCCTCTTCCTCACCAGACTTGGAGGCCCTAATCCCCCGTGGCCATCAGCTGCTCCCCTAGAGCATCACCATGTTTAACCCTCATGGGGTGACGTGAAGCCCAGTGTTTTCCACATGTGGCATCCTAGAGCGTGGAATGGATGCTAAGCAGTGGTTCCTTTTTCACTCCCCAAAGAAAAATGAGAAGAGGAGCTAAGCTGTGCCCACAATCCAGTCATCACTGCAGGCAAACGTTAATGAGTCTCTAGTGGAGACCCAAAGAATTTGAGTTCCACACTTGATGAGATGGAAAGCAAACTTCCCAGACACTTTTTAAAAATCAAATCTCTAATGCCTATTCCAGTGACTGCTAACTTGCAACTATTGCATAGAATTCAATGGTCCACCAGCGACATTTCCTTTACTTGGAAAAGTTAAGAATCAAGGGGCCAGTATTGTATAGGGAATTAGGCCTCCTGCCTATGACACTGGCATCTCCTATGGATGCCATATCTCAGCTGTGCCACTTCCAATGCAGCTCCCTGCTAATGCACCTGGGAAAGTAGCAGAGGATAGTCCTCCAAGTCCTTGGATCTCTGTCACCCATGTGGGAGACCAAGATGGAGTTCTGGGCTTCTGGCTTTGGCTGGGCCCAGCCCTGGCCATGTAACCATCTGGGACATAAAACATAAGATGGAAGATCTCCCCCCCTTCCTCCCTTCTTCCCTCTCTGGCTTTCAAATAAACAAACACATCTTAAAAAATAATAATAAAGACTGGAGTGGCCTTTGAACCCAAGATGAAGTCTGGGCTTACATTTCTATTAAACCTTAGCTTTGGGTCCCAGGAAATTAAATCCCTCTGAGAAGTTGGTGCTGGACTCTGATTTTGGCCTTGGGGTTAATTATTTCTTGTGGTGACACTGATTTTCTTCCTCCTCCAACTCTGACCCCAAAACACAGAAATGCTCTTAGAAATGGTCCTCATCAATTCCTGGGATTTTAAGCAGCTCCAGAGATCCAAAGAGCAGTGGGAGAACGTTAGCAAGCTGAAGTCGGTGCCTTTCATTCTTTGCCCAACCACAGTAACTCTGGGCTTTGTCTTGTCTCTCAATACTGGTATTCAGGCTGGCCTGCAGAGGTTAAGTGAGGGTACTGAAGGAGCCAAGAGAAGCCAGGGATCTGCGGAGCTATGCAAACATGCCAGCCACGCCCTGAATGCTACAGCCGCCTCTTCCTGCCGCGGGGTGGGTGGGGCGGAATATTATTAGCCAGGCCAGACCAGCAATTCTTTGCCACTGTGGCTCCAAGGAAGCCAAGGCCAGTGTGAAACATGCAAATAGCATCTTAACCGAGGGAAACAAAGACCCTGCCAGGGTCTGTTTCCTTGGGCACAGCGCAATAGGCAGCTTGGTTTGTTCCAGAGGTCCCACTGAGCGCTCTTTGGCAGCCACACTTAGGGGAGGAAGCCGCAGACGGAGGCAAGGCGGGACCCCGTGCAGTCATGGTGTGAAGACGCAAGGGAGAACGGAGACGTGGGGAGCTCATGTGCTTTGCCATGGCTGCATGCTGCTTGAGGCGGTTAGAAGAAACCAAACCTCCTGTGCATTTTACTGCCATCTCAATGAAGACCAGCCTGCATGTGTTTTTGGAAAAACATTGGGGCGGTCTGAAGCACCACCTGGGGCTTTCTACTCACTGGTCCTGTTAGAGGTCAATGGATTTGTAACCAACCTGGACAGCGAACCTCAGATCTGCCCCTCCTGACATAGCACGGGGTAGAGAGGGGACAGGGAGAGTGAGGAAGTGCCAAGCAGAGGTGCTCCCTCTGAGGTCTTGGGCTGCTGTTTGTTTCAGCACTGACCCTTCTCAGGTGTCCTGGAATATCTGGGTGCCCCTTGGTCGTACCTGTCTGTAGCATGCCAAGCTCCCTCTTGCTCCTCTGCTCTTCTCCCATCTCAAAGGTAAGAGCCCAGCCTTACTCACCTGGCAGTTCCTAGGACAAGGTGAGCTACTGGGTGAGGTTAGGCTTGGGCTCCACATAGCTTGTTCAGGCACATACCTGAGCCTCCAGCTGGCACTCGGTGAGGGCCATCATTTCCTCGTAGGTCATCTGGGAGAAAAGCGCAGCGTACTTGTGCAGGCGGAGGCTCTTGAGCCAGGCTGGAACATCTGCATTGCAAGATGTGCAAAAGACGGAGACAGAAGTGACCAGGAACAAGAAGATGACAAGAGATGTGGGGAGAGACAGCAGGAAAGAAGGTGATGGTCAGAGAGGAAAAAAAAAAAAAAGAAAACCATTTATATTACTACTTATTCAATTTTGGCAGCAAATACAGGACTTTGGCTGTCTCAAGCTAGCCCTGGCATTCCTGCTAGAGGGCTTCTTAACTACTTCCACTGGGGATTGCTAACTTGGAGTCAATGGGCTTCAGCACATATAAGCAGTCTCCACAATTATATCCTGGTTTGGAAGGAGAGTTGCCCACAGCTTCTCTAAGAATCCCAAGGATAGCAGGGATTGGTAGGGTGGGAGGCATTTAGCCCTGTGGTTAAGATATTTGCATCTCAGTGGATACTGGACTCATATGCCCAGCTCCATTCTTGGACCCAGCTTTCTGCTATTGTGCATCCTGGGAGGCAGTAGGGGATGGGTGAGGGGTGGAATGAGTTCCCAGCAGCTGTTGAAGGCATTTGAGGGAGCAAACCAGTGGATTAGAACACATGAACTCTCATAATACATTTTAAAAAGAATCTGAAAGGGCCTTCAGGACCAAAACTCAACAAAATAGCAAGGATCCACTGTCTGAGACCACTGACCTGACGACTGAAAATAAAATCAGCAATTAGGATGCCCTCTCAAGCCTCCAGATGATTTGTTAGACCAAGGCAGATCTGTACAGGCCACTTCCATGGTGACAGGGCAAGCAGGCAAGTGCTGTACCTCAGGAGTTACATCACTTATATTCCTAACCTAAACTATTTTTCTGCTTCTCTGTGCTCCAGTAGGAAAAAGGCAGCCCGAGCCCCAGAACCATCACATTTTTGAGACCACGTCTGTCAATCATTTCTCTAAGCTATGGAATACATCTGGATATTTCTTTAGACTCTTCTCTCCATAGTCAACCAAACATATACCACAATATGAAAGGTCAAAGGTTTGGTTGGACCACAGGACAGAAATTCTAAACACATCTGAGATAAGCCCCAAGTTGGGGGATGGTATGGTGAAGAAAATTCAATAGTGACCATATTAAAAATTCACAGAATGATTATCTTGCAAAGTACATCCAAATACAGTACCTACCTATCTTCCTTTAGGCCAGTTTTTTGACCAAAAATCTTGAAAGCATCCTTCTAGCAATATGTTCGGCTCATTCTACAGAGGGCAAAACTAAGGCATTAAATCTGGGACCACAGAGCCAGTATAGAGTGAAGTGGGAAGTAGAGCCCAAGTCCTGTGATTCCTAGCTCTTTCCTATTCTGTCTTACCTTCCATAAAATAAAGACCAAATAGCCCATTCAAGGTAGGGCTGAATCAACAGTGCCTGCAAAGGATTTGGAAATGTTAAGGCATTGAGGATAAGAAGTTCACATTTTCTATGGAGAATGAATCTGTTACCAAGATATTCTGAAATCAGGCCCTGCCTCCTGGGTCAAACTTGGGTTTAGGGAATGTGAGTAGAGGGTGAGAGTCCTGAAACTCAGAGCAGAAGAAGGGGTGGGAGGCCTGCTGAAGTTACTTCTTGAGTGATGGAGACTTGTACATTCAAGGGCATTTTAAGAATATGTTCAGACATCTCAGGCTAGAAACCACTTCAGCCTGTGCTTAGAAATCTTTCATGGCACCCTGGCAGGTACACAGTACCTCTCAGAACAACATAGGACTAACATGAACCATGGACAGACAAGGCTTCCCCAGGCACATGGCATTAACTCCTTAGCTACAAACACCACCAGACCAGGAATGTAAGGTGGGCCACCTCAGAAGCCTGACACACTCCCTCGTGGGACATGCTGGGGCTATTTTACCAGTTTAGCCTCTACTATGTTTCCATCTCTGTTGGGACAATGCTATAAGGCTTCTATGCAGTGAGTGCCAGTGACCGTAACAACAGCCCTGGCTTTCAGGCCCACTCCATGTTCCCACTTTGTCACCAGTTTCATGTTTTCTATTTGTAAAATTCCAAGTTGTTGCATGGAAATCTCAAAGGTTATGATTTAGAGAAATCTTAGTAGGTCAATACCACATTTGGGGCACAACTCATTGTAAGAACTTGGAATGACCTCTTGGACCAGACATCCACTGGGTGGTCCCCCAGCTGGATTGCCAAGCACACCAAGTGCTAAAACAGAATCCCGAGCCACTGAATCATGGTACAAGCTGGTATTTCACAAGCCAAGAGACAGGAAGAACAGGGTGCAAGTCTCAGAAGAGAGAGTCTCAGTTCAATTAGTATTCAGCCCTTTCTTTTATAAAGCTATTGTGACAAAGGGAATTTTCCTGGTGGGAGGCATGGGACAGCCTGCCTTAACCATTCAGTCCAAATGAGGGTCTTGGGAGTAGTTTTCCTAGAGAAGGTTCCCATGCAACTCGAGAACTCGATGAGCTAAGCCTTTCTCAAGTTATTTCTGGATACAGTCCTAGGAACTGTAAGTTCCTCTTGGCCATACATTCTTTGAGGCAGGTGCACATTAACTCTGCTTTGAGAGCATGCATCCTGGTACCTAGCTAAATGTCATATACCTATAGAGATTCCTCCCCTGCGCCCCCTTCCCCACACTGTGAACTGATGAACAAAGAAGAAATCCCAGTTCTTCTGAGCACAGCCTCCTAACCTTTCACTTCCCTGGTGGCAGCAAGGCATTTTTGCCTGGTCAGCGATGAAAACAAAACTCTATTACAAGCCCAACAAACCCAAGAATTGGGAGCTTCGATCATTTCATTGTCCCAAGTCAAGAATTCCAATGTCTTGGATGCTAGCCTCTGTAAGATGCTGACCAGGGATAAATACTTCCTACAGAGCCAAATCTTTTACGTTGGTCCAGATGCTCCATTGTTGGATACAATGCCAAGATCTTCCAATGTAAACTCGGGCCTCCCTCTCTCATTTTGGGAAGCTGTGGCTATGACTGGAAGACACAGATGCGGGGGTAGGGGGAGGGGGAGAAGCAGAGGTTCTTCTGGGAGGAACTGACAAATGATTGAGAGCCTGCAGGTTTCCTGGACTCCCAGCTCTGGTCAGCGCACAGCTGTTCAGCTTCCTCTAGGCTACTCTTGACAGAAGTATCAATGGAAGTTCCAAGCCAGAAAGTCATTTTTATTATGAAGGATGAGAAAGACCAAGATGCTCTTGCTATAAGGGTCTTCAAATAAGAAATGCATAGCAGGAGAAAAATGCATGGAATTCAAAATATTTTATACCTAAAAAACTCCTCTTTAAGTTCATTTTTTCCCATAAACATTTGGAAATACTTTTGTACATGCTAGGCTGAATTCCTTAAGTGTAGAAATCATGATTTGGTCATTCAGCATTTGCTAAACACCTACTCTGGGAAGGTGAAGACACACATGTGTCTACCTGTGAAGACACACCTGGCCATCAAGGTGACTAATACACAGTGACTAATACACATGCACACACATAATAGCCACACAATAAATGCTAAGAATATGCTAAGTTCTAGGGAGCTTGGAACATCTGGCACTGGGTTTCCTTTGGGAGTAAGGGATTGCTTCAGAGTAAAAGCAACTCAGAATGTATAGGGCAGACCATACTGAAGAGGTATTTCTAAAACCAAGAATGGTATAGAATTAAAGCAGAGTCAAGAGAGCATTCTTGGCAGAGTGAACATAGAGTGGTGGAGAATGGACACACACACACACACACTGGGCCAACCAGCAAGGTCAGATGGGAGAGATGGGTCTCTCATCACGTGGCTGTGGGGGAGGCTGCTGATATCTGCTCAGTTGAGGTTCCATTAGAACGGTTTGTTAAAAAGATGGCACCTCTCAGTGTTACGTCTGGGCTGATGGATGGCGTGTATGGAGGCCAGAACAAGAGCTGAAGATGGCTTGGGTAGCGTGGTGTAGTAAAAAGAAAGGCTATAACCTGATGGTACTTGCAGATCAGCAAAGAGCAGTGAGAGAGAGAGACCATATGTGAGGCTTTGGTGAGACAGAAAGCATGGATTCTGGGTGAGAAGCGACAGAATTGCTAAAATTCACCTGCATGTCACTGCCTTCAGGTCACCCATGGGGAGAAGTCAGCAACCATGATTTGGGAGATCTAAGCTGAAACTTCAGTAGGACATAGTGATGATTTTGGTCATAGAAGTGGAAGTGATCACTCAGGCAAAGCATATGGAGTCAAGAGCAGAAGTGAACCACCAGGTTAGCCCTGGAAGCAGCAGGCTTCTGTGGGAAGGTAGAGAAAGGGAAAGCTGACAGGAAGTTCCCACAATAAATCAGCACCAACCACATGCAGGACAGTGGGCCCCCATGCCCCAATCTTCATCCTTCATGAAGCTTCTTCAGATGTTGCTGTAGACCACATCAGTTTATCTTCCCACAGCCATGTTTAATAATGACACCACACTCATTTTTGTATGTTCCATAGGTACCTGCTGGTCATTTATTACCATTGGGATTCAATTTTAAATCATGCAATCTCCATTTTCCTTTTAGGAATATGGAAAAGTCAGCTACACAGAAGCCTCATGATGTCTACAATTGCTTGCACACAAGTTGGGCTCTGGTTAGATCTTGGGTCAGCAAGATACGCAGGACCCAATCTACATACAGGGATATCAGAGAAGAGGGGAAGATGGGACTGAATAGGGGAAGGGCTCGACGTGGGAAGCCCTATAATGGCAAGGAGTGAGGCATCCCTGGAAATAAGAAGCATGACAGAACCTCCTCGCAGAAGGGCTCACACCTTCAACTTCATTCACCAAAGAGCGAGGCTGATCTCAAAAAAGTTCTCCCTCTTCAAGGTAGATAAGACTGTTGAATTGGGAGGCAAAAGATTCAAGATTAAAGAGCAGAAATTTCATGACACCATCAAGATCACCCAAACCTGCCTTAACTTCTGGCCAGGGCAGAAGGAACACTAATTCTGTCTCAGAAAGGAGCAGCCTTGGTCTCTCAGAGCCTCTTGAACGAGCTCTCCGATCCTGGAGTGAATCTACAAAGTGCTCCACACTTGTGAGGAGGGCATACGCCAGGGCCTTTCAAAAGGTCATGGAGAATACATACTATGAAAAGAAACTATGCCTGGGTTATAACATATTTTTAGGTGAAATAATCCAGCTTGAAGTTCTAGCAACTATGGGTTTTTCAAGGCAATTAAATGGTGCTTTGGGGGTAAAATACCCACTTTGAAATGTCAGATGCAACAGAGGGACTATATTTCTCCAAGCAGTTGTCATTGGCTGTGACAGGTCGCTGTTCTGTAGCACTGCACAGAGGCCATGCTCCATACATGCACTGCCCACTGGGTGCCAGCATGGTCCTTAGAGAGAATGGGTCAAGGGCCAAATTCTGTAAGGAGCTGAGGGTAAAAAGTCTCAAGACCTTTACAATGGAGGGGGACCCTAGAGATTTGCTTTTTAGGCTCATCAGGGCTCCCATGTAAGAGTCAGCTGAACCCCAGGCCCATGCTGGCCCATGCATGTGTGTCACATGTTGGCTTCTGGGAATCAGAAAAAAATAAAGCAAATTTACAAAGTCCTAGCCTATCACTTTACCAGATTGAAGAAGCTAATGAAAGTTATGCAGAAAATGATGATTAGTTTTGATGACAGCCATGCTGGAATTTCCCAGAGCTGTGTCACTCTCATTCTGTCAAGCAGATCTCTCCAAACAGGTGCTATTTCCACAACCTCTTTTCACCCAGGTTTCAGACAGGTTTCTTTTTCTTTAAAAAAAAAAAAAATCTGACCTCTAAATGATTTTTCTAATCTCATTCTGAGACAGGCAGAAGTTCACAGGTCTATATTTCAGAAACAGTTGCAAACCCCAAGTTGCTGATTCTGGGGCAGACAATAAATTCCCTTTACCACAAACAGAAAAAATTTTACCTCGGATTCATCTGTGAAAGACTATTAAAAACAAAGTGAATATAATTTCACAGTCAATGGGCTCTCCGCTCTCATCTGCTACATTCCTACCAGGATTTCTGGAGCCAAGGATTTCTTTCTTCACTGTTTCTACATCCAAATCGTTCACCACTTTCCAATACTCCCATGTTTTTGTACTAATGCCACATATCACGGGCATATCCAGCCAGATTCATTCGCAGTGGTGAGGCTCCCATTCAGATGGAGAAAAACGAGTTGCTACCTCCACAGACAACTGCCACCAAGAAAGGGAAAAGAATCACCACTCTCCAGGTACCCACATCCATAGGTTTTCCACCCAGATATCTAGAATGGAGTCCTCTCATGGAATGCTGTCTCAGGTAAGCAGAATGCTGAGTGTGAGTGAGGAAAGGAGCCAGGGAAGCCCATTTGTACCAATGGGATCACTGAGAAGCTGTTACACCTCCATTGGGATATCCTATAGATACCCACACTCACCATGCCCCACACTGGCCACCTGTCCTATTTGTCCTCATACAAAATTTCTGCTGTTTTTGATAACAGCCTAGGCAGAAATGGAGGGCCTTATCCCCAGTTCCTCAAAGCCCATCACTGTCTGCATCCAGTTAGTTATCCAAGTCTTTTTAGTTCCTCTCATACTCACAAGTTCCATAAACACATTCCTGTGTCCCTGTTTTCAATGTCACTTGCCTTGGCCCAACTGCATTAGTGACACATCTTCCACCTCTCTGCTGGTCTCCAAAGCCAGATCTTTGCCTCCCAACTCCCTCCACTTAGATGAACTTTCTACACCACTGCCGGAGGCTGACTTCCGGGATGCAGATCTAAGTAGGGCATTCTGTGGTGGACATTCCAATGGCTTCCAGGTAAAAGCTAATCTCTTTCACAAGGCCTGGGGTTGGGCTTCTCCTTTCCAGACTTCCCTTCTCCCACATATCCTTAACAGCCAAACCACAGTAAGAACTTGGCTCTACCCATGCATTTATGCATGCCATACCCTCCACACCAAAGGTGCCTCCTTGACACCTTGTACTCAGTAGGCTTGTAATAAGGTTTGCAGATTCAGCTCTAGGTCTCGCTACCTCTAATAACTTTCCTTGACCTTCCTCCGCTTTGAATCAGGGCCCTGCTTGGTGCCTGCCTTGACCCAGGGCAAGCCTCTAAGACAACATATTTTCCAACCATATACCTGCAGCAGGGACCTGTTGCTTGCTCATGTGATAGTGATTTCTGGAGTCCAGAATGATTTGTCTCCCCAGAGCCTCTTTCAATAGATGCTCAAAACAGTCAAAATGGGGACAAAAGTGGCCCTGTGAGTTAGCCATTCTTCCTTTCTCATCATCAGCATCCCTGGAATTTTGACAAATCTTTAGGTGTTGGGTTTATATATCCTCTGTAAAAACAGGATGCTAACATGAGGGGCCCAAAGGTTTTGTGCAAGCAGAAGGTTAGGGAAAGCACTTCACTCAGGAGTCAACCAGGGAGACATTGAATCAAGAATTTTTCCTCTGGGATAAGTTTCAGAAAAGAAAAATGACATCTAAATTTAGAAACCCCAGGCAGCAATTTTAGTCCACAGGCACACATAGAATCAGTAGCCTCCACAGAGAATGGTCAAGGAGGACATTTTCACATTTCACTTCACTTGCCATTTCTCTTAGGTTACTTTGGAGTAACTGGTCCCATTTTGTTTTTCATTAATAGCCCAATGTCCCTACTCAAGGGACATTCAACCTGTGCTTTGCATCCAATTTAACCCAGTAGGGGGGTATTAATACAAGAAGGTACAAAGTAACCCACGTGGATGATGTCAACATAAAGGAGAGGGCTGGAGTGATGCACATGGAAATACAAACAGCAAGGTAGGTTCTGTGCATATTTGTGACCCAAGAGGCACAATAATAAGAGATGATTAGTTTCACACCCACTGGTTCATCTATCTAGATGGAACAGAAGGAAAGGATAAACAGGGTTTCAGCAAGGTAAGACAGCTGAGACCAGAGGGATGTCTCCACATGAAATCTAGTTCAGTTATGGGGACCCTTCTCTTTTCACAAGATGCAAGGTGCAGATGACACACATGCCCCAAAGATTTGGGAACTCATCTAAATTCTATGACAGGATTCTGATTCTCATGAATTGGATGTTTAAAAACTAGAGAAAGAGCAGCTAGACGATGGCATCTTTAGGTGGGCAGAAAGGGGCTGAAAAATGACTGGGGCATGAGTAACAAGAAAGGAAGAAATAGGCCCAGAAGAAGGTGCCAGTTCTTTCTAGAAGTAATTCATTTTTGATTTCACTCTTTTTCACCAAAAATCTGAATTAATTTGGAAATTAAAACTATCATCTCCTCATGGGTGGAAGGGCAAGCAATAACCTTAGGGAATGGGTAATCTAAGGCTTGCCTTTTGGTCATTCCTAGGAGGCCACCGTGAATAAGTGCCGATGGCAGAAGAGTCCTTGGGGCAAGGCAGCCACCTTGCAGCAGGGCTAAGGGCGGGGATGTCTGTGTTAAGTGAGTGTTGGCCTCCAACACCTGGGAATGTCAGCACTGTCACATGTGGACATTTCTAGTGTCTGACCCTGTGAATGCACTGTACTCACCCTGCAAACAGAACCTGCCTTCATCTATAATGCTGCTGAGTCTGGTATGATCTCCCACTCAACTGAACTCAGTAGGAGGGAGTCCAATCTGTCAACAGAAGATAGAAATACTCAGGAAAGGACTATCTGAGACACCCAAGCAGCCAATGACTAGTGCACCCTGCTTTGAAAGAAGACTAGAGTTCAAAGGTCTGTGTCAGTTTCTGAATGTGCTTGAGGGGACAAATCTCACCCATTCCAAGGAAAGAAATGGGAAAAAGAAATACACAACCTCTTTCTGGAACTTGGGAGTATCCTGGGTTTTACCCTAAAGTAGACATAAGACATCAGGTTCAACATTTCTTACTCATTTCCCCCCTTTTTTTTTAAGATAAAGTTTTTTTTATTTATTTTATTTTTATTACAAAGTCAGATATACTGAGAGGAGGAGAGATAGAGAGGAAGTGGAGCTGCCGGGATTAGAACCAACAGCCATTCTTACTCATTTCTCTTAAAGAAACATATCCTTAACCATTTCTCACCTGAGAATGCCAATATGCAAGGCACATATCTTTATCTCCTTTGGGAGAATGACTATGTGTGTCTGCATAAGGCCTCAAAAGAAAATGAAACAGAAAGTACAAGGAAGGAACAAAACCAATGTCCAAGCAGCTGACAGTGGAATGAGTGTACCTCTTACGAGGGTCATGGGGCAAGCTTTTAGCCCAGGGTCCTCCACACCCTTTAATACAAAGGCCAATGCCTCTGCCCTAGTTACTGACCAGTACTGTAGCACCAGCTTCTTGGATACATGTCACTCAGACACTCAACTCCACCTTTAAAGAAGCTAGTTGAAAGCAATGCCTCCCTTGCTCCTTAAGGTCCTTCCACGTGGGTGACGTATAGCAAGCCAGGCTTGCCTACAGCACTGTATAATAGCACCTGCCAGCCCTGTCCTCTGGGCTTTCAGCTGCTTGAATACACACATAGCTATGTAACATCAACCAAGAAATGCATATATTAGTGCTACAAAGTTATGATACATCCCCCAAAACTGTGAACGTCAAAGAGGACACACACCCTCCTTGTACCCCAAGACAAACATTTGCATCCCACTTGCTCCAAGTCACCAGCATAGGACCTGCCATGGGTGGGAAGGACCCCAAAGAAGGGCTCAGGGGAAGTGACAGGGGGTGGCTTCAAACCAGCCCCATGTCTCCAGTTGACATATTCTGCTCTTTAGCACAATGTTCTCTCATGACTGGCATGCAAGCAGGCCTGAGTATGCCCTCTGGGCCAGGCTTCCATTACAGAGGCTCCACCATCACCAGCAATCGTGTGCAGGAGAAAGACTGGAAAGAGCCTTAACCCAGGATGACTGACTGTGTAATTGCTAGCACAGGGCCTCCCTCAAAATCCTGTTCCCTGAAGCATGCCGGTTTACTGTCTCACCATCCAACAGTGTGATTTGTGCAACTCTGATGTGTATCTGCCTCAAAGGACTTCCCAGCTCTGGAACAACTAGAGTCTAAAAATACACGATGCATGCATCCTCTTTGAGCCTATCAGGGATTACTTGGAAACCATTCTCCCCCAAAGAGCATCTTTAGCAGAGGGTAGAGATTTATGGTGAAACATAGGAGTATGGATGTGCTGCACAAAAGGCCTGTATCACCTGTAGGCAAATATACTATTTTCATATCCCTTTCAACAGATGTGGAGAAAAGAGTCTCAAGGTTTCTGTGGCTATCAGAGAGGAAGGCAGCCAGAAAGGAAGCATGTCTGCTATCATGCATGAAGAGAGGAAGAAGAAAAGATCCTGCAGCAGTTTGTTTTTCGGAATTACTGACAGGAGCCTCGCTACAGCAGTGAAACAGTGGGTTGGAGCAGGCTAGCATCTCTGTGAGCAGAAGATCCTAACATCATAAGTTATGATGCACTTAACTGTCTGCAGGTCAGTACATTGCAAATACAAAGGGGACACTAACCTCTCTCACTTGGGGCTCCTATTTCCTGGGTTTGGGCAAGAAGCACAGAAAGGGGACCCAGAGCCCTTCCTGCTTTGGGCATCCCTGGAGTCCAGCCAGGAAAGGCTGGAGCAGCACACACAAAGCCCTGGGGCCGGGGGCTGGGCTCCTTGCTTTTGCTGGCTATCTCTCAGTACCAAATCCCAGTGGTTTCTTGCATAGTCACTCACCTTTCATACCACTACCTTCTTCTTGGAATGTGTTACGAGCAGCGGTCTGATCTTCTAAGTGTTCACTCCCACCACTTCCTGAAGAGGCTACACTGCTTTGTGGAGACAGGGGGGCATGATCGGATGGGAGGCACTGGGATCCTCTAGCTCGTAAGTCCTCATGAGACATCCATCCATGTCCTAGAGGCTGGTTTGGCACATTCATGGGTGGGGTAAGGGACACAGATCGTTTCAAAGGGCTGTGATGTGCCTGGCCTGAGAGAACTGGAAAAAAAAATAAAATGAAATAGGTTATTCCCCACCCCCCTTAATCTCGGGACACAGAAGAAGAACCCACAAAACCTCTTAACCTTGGGAGATACCACTGTCCTGTGACCCCATCCATAGGCATGGCTGGTGGAAGACAAGCCTGGCAGGGCCCTGATCTTTGGGTGGCTAAAAAGAATTCTGGGTAGGTTTGGTTTCTTCCAGCAGGCCAGACTTTTGAGTTTCCAGCTTGGCCTTGGCCTTCAAGGGTCTTGGTCTACACTTTGTTCCAATCCCATTTGAAAGCAGGATTCATCCATGGCATGGAGGGTAGGGGCACGCATTCTAGAAATCAGAGAAGGCTGGGCAGCTGGGCACAGTGGCAAGCACATCTGTTGGATGATCCTGGGTTTTGGAAACACAAAATCTGACATTACTCTCGTGGTTGGGGGTACTCTCCTGGATGGCAGGTAGGCCGGCCACCATTTGATATTTGCAGTTTGAAGGTGGTGGTGGGCTGGTCTTTCCAAATAGGAATCCAGGGGTGTTGAGCACGGGAGCTGTCCAGCCTGAAGGATGGCACAGGCTCCATGAGAGGCCTTGTACTAACACAACCTCAGGGTACAGGATGGCAGCAGCTATGGGTGAAAGGGCCTATTCATGGCCTTGGCCTCATGGGTTAAAGCCAAACTTGATATTACAAACACTTGGAGGTAACAAGGCTTCCTTTCAGAAGCCATGGGGTGCTCTGCTAAGCTGGGCCTGGGTTCTACCAGTATGTTCAGCCATTCCGCTCTACAGGCACCATTTGCACAGCCCCCATGCTTACTTTCTCTTCCAGAAAACTTAGGAAAAAGCAACAAGACTCATGTCACTAGCCAAATTAAATCCAAGTTGTTCAAGGGAGGGATTTAACCCAAATCAACATTGAGGGAGCCCATGTTACCCTTGGGTAATTTTTCCGGGTGTGTGAAGTGACAACATCACAAAGTTAGTCTATTCATAACATTTGCCTACACCGGTTGTTGGCAGGTCCAGTTTATTTTGACTGCTGCTACACTAACAGGGAATTGAGCCACATGTGTTTTTAAACATTTTTCAGGGAAGCCGTTTCATTCCATCTCAGGCTGTGTCCCCAGCAACGAGGCGTTTATTTTTCCAAGTCCACATCAGGACTTCTTCATTGGCCTTCACCTTCCTGTGTGTTGCAGGAGGTAGACCAGTCATCCCAAGGGGGCGGGGGGTCAAAACAGGTGAAACTCCATTTTTTGTGAGATCACACCTACTGAGACACCCAAGCAGCCGATGACTAGTGCACCCTGCTTTGAAAGAAGACTAGAGTTCAAAGGCTGGGTGTTTCCAATGGGGCAGTTGTAGTGTGAGGAGGCTGCAGCCAGTCCTGGGCGAGAACAAATCCCAGGAGCAAACTAGCTCATGCCTCCGTGGTCAAAGTTTCCGTGTGCCCTCATATGGCCAGAACGGTGGCCTTCCTTGGGTGTGAAGGCCTAGAAACATCTTCATGAATCAAAAGGGAGGCAAAAAGGGAGCTACTGAGTTGAACATCTATAACCCAAATTTTCAATTTTGAAAGATTCTGTCCCAGGCAAAGGACTTGTCATCTAACTTACACATGCAATGGGAACATGGTTCAAAAAAACACAACTGATGCTGATAGCCTAAAGGAATCCTCATGCTTATTAGGGTAGACTAGAAAGAAACAATTTTAAAAAGACTTCCTGGAAAATGCGTTGCTACCTGGTTGGATCAGAATCAGCAAGAGAAAAAGGGCAGAAAAAAGCAGAGAAGGGGGGAAAAAGGCAGCAGCAGCAGCAGCAACAATGAAGAAAGAAGCCAATGGGAAGGAAAGTCAGACATCCAGAAAATCCATTTCATGCCTGTCTAAGTATCTGCACAAAATCAGGCCGACCCGTTGAGGGCTACCCTGAGTGCTGGTACCTCCCTCCCAGCATAAACATCTTTGCTTTCTGGGACCTCTGCAGTGATTTCAATCTCTCTGGTGGATGCTCTGAACGGTGCCAGCTAGGTGTTCCCCCAGTGGAGGAGGGGATAGGCTTGGGCTGCACCTGAAACCACAGAAAGAAACCTTGCCCAAAGAGGGACACACAACTCAAGTGCCTGGGACGGTAGTGGTGTTGGGGCGACCATCAACACCTGCATTGATTCAGGGCAATCAGAGAACAGATAACTGATGGCCATGGAAGGTTGCTGCTAGGGCAGTGCCCTTCTCTGTGTGGCTATTGAAAACAGTGCAGTGTATCACTAGATTGGGCTCATTTCCTTCCTTTAATCTTCTTAAAGTCCACGCTAGACTCTCCTCTCCCCACCTGACGGGTACCCCTGGGGTAGGGGAGAAGCTGGCTGGATAGGAGGGCTCCATGGAGAGCTGTTGAGATTGGAACTAAGTATGGAACTTAATGGACTTACAGGGATTTGTACACAGAAACCTCTACCCCTTTCTTATTTTCTGAGCTGAATTCAAGTGAAAAGGGATATGGCAGGAACCCAACCTTTACCTTTAATGAAAAAAGCCAATCACACCTAAAGTGCAAGGACTTCATACTAAAGGCCCATGGCTGCTGTCCAGCTTAAGCTGTCTGCCACCAAGCATGATGACCAATGCCCAGCAGAGAGGACCAGGGGTGTAGAGCCACCCTGAACTGGCCACACCTAAATCACAGCAAAAGCTGCTGGACAAATGCCCACGTTTCTGCCGAGTGCCCAGGCTGGCTGGCAGTTCAGGCTCGTGTGCCCGTGGGGAGAAGACTGAAGTAGGTGACGGAGACCTGCCAGCAGTGCCAGGACAGGGAGAAGGCCCATCTGCAGATTTAAGCCATGGGATGGCCACAGAGCTGACTCTGCTGTTGTCTCTTGGGCTGCAGCACGTTGGCTGGCAAGAAGTAGCAGGGGAAGTCTCAGGCGCCACAGGCAGAGGCTGTGCAGTTCAGGCTGTGCTGTTGCCCAAGTCATCCCGTGATCAGTGGTAGGGTGCAAAGGTTGTTGCCTGTTTTGTTGAATTAAATCAGCTCAATGGAAGGGTGGACATCGGGGCCATGCCCACTGCTCTGCCCCAAATCTTAAACCTCTGCAATGAGCAGAGAGGCGAGAGCAGTACAAACAAGCTGTGAGAAGCTTGTCAGTCACCTTAGCTGACTCACAAGGAGTTCAGCCACAAGCCTTTGGAGTGTTTTTTCTGTCACCTGCTGTGCAGTGGCCAACAGTTCCTCCAGACTTCTGATGCCCCAAAGTCATACTCAAATGCTGCAAAATGAACTGCACCTTTAAAAAAAATGTGCCCGGTGTGGTAGCCTAGAGACTAAAGTCCTCACCTTGCACACACCGGGATTCTATATGGGTTCCAGTTCGTGTTCTGGCAGCTCCACTTCTCATCTAGCTCCCCCTTGTAGCCTGGGAAAGCAGTCTAGGACAGCCCAAAGCCTTGGAACCCTGCATCCATGTGAAAGACCTGGAAGAAGCTCCTGGCTTTAGAACAGCTTTGGCCGTTGTGGCCACTTGGGGAGTAAATCAGTGGACAGAAGACCTTTCTCTCTGTCTCTCCTCCTCTCTGTATATCTGACTATCCAATCAAAATAAATCTTTTTTAAAATTTTCACATAAATTAGGAATGGGTAGGGGCAGGCAGAATGGGGGGTGGTCCTCAATTTATACCATATTTGCTTATACTTTTAGGAACCTGTGCAAGAAATTTTGGGTCTGTGCACTGATCTACATAGAGAGGCATGCTGTACACATATGTGTATAAGGCAGTAGAATTTTTGGAGTATTTACAAATGCAAGTGAGCCCAAAATAATAAATACTGAGTAAGTCTAAGCTAACATATGAGGGGAGGGGAACAGCTAAAAATAATCTTGCCACAGCAGTCAACATCTGTGAAGGAAATACAGAGGGTCTTCTAATCTGCACTAAACTTGGTCACACCATTCAGAGCCATCCACTTTTCTCTGACCTCACCTAATCTTAGACTTCTTTTTCATCTTTAGGGAGATCCTTTCAACACCTTATTTAGGAGGAAATTTGATGCTATACATTCTTGTTCAGTGTTTTCTTAAGTCTGGAATTCAGATTTCTTTCCCACTGTCCTTTGACCAACCTTGACTTCAGCTCAACTTTTTTCTGATTGAAGTAAGATTCACATAGTGACTTTTTAAGGACACTGAGTATCTTTGTAAAAATTAAGTCAAACTACCTTTTCTGCCCTCTAACATGTGAGAACAGCATTTCTGGAGAGAGGAAGCTTTGATACTGGACTTGAGGATCAAGGAGAGAAAGCATTCTCAGAGACAGAGAGCCCAGATACTGAAGCTTGTCTCTTAGTCCAAAACTTTGAGATCTTCCAAATATATGTTAGGTATTTTAAACTCTCTATAACACACTAAGTGCATTTCTGCTTAACATTATTTCTGGGAGAGGCCGTTGGGGCAGGTGAAGCAGCCACCTACAACACTGCTATCCCATATTAGTACCACTTGGATTGCTGGCTGTCCTGCTTCCAATCCAGCTCCACGGTGATGCACCTAGGAAAGCAGAAGATGGCTCCAAGTACTTGGACCCCTGCCATCCATGTGGGAGACCTGGATGGGCTTTCTGGCTCCTTGTCTCAGCTTTTGCCTGGCCCAGGTCTTTGTAGCCATTTGGAGAGTCAGTCAGTGGATGGAAGATCTCTTTCTCCCACACACACTGCTTTTCAAATAAATACAGCAAAATTTCACGAACATAGTTTTGAGTTGGAATCCTGCTGAAAACCAATATACTAATTCCCAAACAGTGAGTTGTAGGCTACTGGACAGTGGAGAGATTTTAAATTCCCATGAGCACCAAATCTTGCCTGTAACTGAGGAGATGCTGTATAATTTTTATATGTATATAAACAATATTAAAATTAATGCACTATAAATTTTTTAGTTCTAAAAAACCCATGTTGAGTTCTGATCAGGAGAGATGAAACAGAATTGTAGTTTAAATGGGGACCCTCATTTTTAAAACCTTAGTAATAACTCACATGGTTCCTATTACTGCTGTTGTTCTAGTGTACGCTCCTTCAAAGGTGATGACTGCTGTACTGGGCTGTCCCTATCGAGTAAGGTATCCATGGGGTAATGAAAGTGAAGTGATGGACATATATGCCAGATGCCTTTCACAGTCATTCCAGCTTCCTCAATTCAAGCCAACCATCGCTTGTCTGTGCAATCACTACATCTTTCTACTTATTTCCAGGCTTTAGTGTTTGTTGGGTGCTGAAGCCAGGATTTCAGATGGCTGAAGCTGTCAGAAATTTAATTTCCTTTGGAACAAGAGCATTAAATACTCCTACATTCTTCAGACAAGTCTCTTCAACCAAAAAGAACCCGTGTTCTCAACCCAAGGCTGGGTCCCGTGTCTACATTATACCCTCCACGTCCAGCCACACAGATTGCACTTTCAACTTTCACCTTTTCCTGTGTCAGTTTTTTCATTTGAGAGCTTGCCCTTTTTACACAGGCAAAAATTGGCTTTGTTAAATTTTCAAATTTCTCAAGTCAAGTGCTAGCAGGACTAACCTCATAAAAGCAAGTCATTGAAATTTAAGGATTTCAGAAAGTAGAATGAGAAGACTAAGCATATCTGCATATTACTTTAAGAGGTAAACTTAAAACTTTTTACGATATTTAAAGACTGAAAAAACATCATGGCCAATTCCCTGTGATCTATGCCACCTGTGCACATACTTGTGACGAAGCAGGGCGGTGCTGTATTTACGGGATAGAAATATTTTCTGGACTCTTTCAAGTGAAATTCGAAAGTGTCATTAGACTCTGGCAACACCAATTTGCGGGTTCATAACTCTACAATGCTTACATTTTGAACAGGACATATTTTGACACTTGTTGGGCTTCAAGATAGAATGCGATTGTGTCATAGCAGTTGGGTACGGGGGAACATTCTATTGGGTCTAGGCCTGTTTATCTGGCATTTTTCAGGCTTCATCAAACAAATTTCTCCCAAGTACTCTGATTCCATCAACGAATGACCACTAGAGACTTAAAGACTTCTGGTTTTCAATGAATGGAGTTCTGTTGACAATACTTATGTGAATGCCTACAACCATTCACTTAAAACAAAAACAAAAAAAACCCAGCCAACATTTTAAGGAAGGCTCAGCGGTGAAGTGGCATTAGACCCTGGATTCCTCTTCTGTAGTTGGCTTTGTGGTATCACAGTAATCTCAGGCCCTGTGGTGGGAACCTTTAGGGGAGAAAAGATTAACAGTACTCCAAGAATACATTTTGAAAAATACAAAACCAGAATAGTATTTGATCAGTGACATCATGCAAAAAAACCAAAACAAAAACCAAACAAACAAAGAAAAAAACAAACAAAAAAACACCACCAGTTGCATTATAGCCACAAAACAGTTTTGTGTGAGTAGGGTGGAGGGTTGGGTAAAGGAAAGTATTCATTACTAAAGGTTAAAGTTAACATGCTCTGCCATCACGGCTACAGGGAAAGGATTAAAAGCAAATATAGAAGGTTAAAAGCCTCAACTCCACATGCTTGCTCTTTGCTTCCCGTACAAAGGTCTTGGAAAACCAGTGCCTACAACATCTGGATGCCACAAGATGGTTTCCTCACGCTGCATCCAGACTCCCATCTCATTCCAGAGGGAAGAGCAGAAAACTTGCTATAAGCCAAAGCTGTGGTTGGTGTTTCGCTACAAACCCAAGAAGGAAACCACACGCTTTCTGTGTCTACTCGCCTTTGCAAAACAGAACCAAATAAAACAAGAGAAAACCGCATAGACGTCACAAGATTGATAGATACACACAGATAACTAACTCTTACTCATGAAATCTCTTCACACTGGATGGAAATCAAAGTGTTCAGATACAGCTCAAGCCCTGGGAGGGGCCTAAGTAACAGCGTGAGGTCCCTGTTACAGTTGTCAGCTCCTCCCATCATTCTTAGCACAGAACAATCTGGGCAAAGACGTCTGCCTGATCACTTGAACACTGGGGTTTTATGAAATAAATTAGGACGGCTTTGGCAGACTTTTATTAGTGCATTCATCTTTTGGTACATTCCATTTGTCCTCTTTTGACAGTTTCTATGATGGCAAAACTGGTGCCATCCCACCAAAAATGTTTTAGATAATGGCTGTTTGACTTCATGTTGCCATTCTGTACAAAGTAAGTTTGACAAGCAGTCAATATATACTCTTTGCAGAAATCAGTAGAATCTCACCATTTACCTTCAGCTCAAACTGTCCTGAAAGGAACCTGCCCAAATCCTCATTTCTTTCTATCAGAACCAATGCAGTCAATGATGGAAGTGCTTTAACACCCTTGAAACAGATGTCTGGACCAATTCAAAGGACTGTGGGACCAACCAAGTTGTTTTGCAAAAATCTCGCATCTTGGGTTAACTCCTGGATTCATGAATTGCTTCTTTCCATGTATCCAGCCATGTCTACTCTGTGTATTTCATTCATAAGTCTGTCCATGAATTTCAATCCACATAGCAAATGCAGTAACATCCAGAATATGAGTTTAGACGGATCTATGGGTTTCATTCATTGTGTTTATGACACCCATCCAACAAAAGCAATGGAGTTAAGCAAGCGTCCAGCAGCACATGACAGCAGAAATTTCCTCTTCGGTTTTTCAGTGTAAGCCATCAATACAACTCAAATCATCATGTTTAAGGAAGTTGGTCGAGAAACTCAGGAAGATCACTGTTCAAAGAGGAAATTTCCTACATACTCCTTTTCTCCATAAGACAAACTAGGAAACTGCAACTGGAAATGTAATTGTGACATCAGCCCACAACATCCATTGTATGCTTCACAACCCCAAGACTGATGTAGGGACCAGCAAGTGCAGACATGCAAACAGCCAGAACTTCATGACTCAGTTGCAAAGCCTTGGCTGGAATTGCCATCCCCAGTGGTCACCACTTGGGATGCTTACCAAGAGAAGTGGATCAACAGCTTGAAAGGAGCACACAGCTCCACTCATCCCATCTCGAGCTGGGCTGCAGACAAGCACTTGGCTTCCACTACCTACTGTTGGAAGGTTCTCAGAGAGCAGAGAAAGGTGACTCTATCCTACTCCAGTGGGACCTAGTGCTTATGTAATTGCTCTTAACTACTAATCCTGGTCCTGAATAGACATGAATGGGCAGATGCCTAAATAGTAATGCCAACCAGACATTCACTCAGCAGAGGAATACATGACCGGAACTGGGATTCTCTGAACAGGAAATCCTAAATTTCTGCCTTCATCAGACAACTTGCTTCTTTTCTCTCCACTGCAAACAATTAGAAATTCATTATGTAGTCCATACTAATTCTTCACTTAACTCCTTGCTGAAGAGTGGGGGAGATTCTCAGCATGATGGCCAGGAGGGCAATTCACTGATGATGGAATTGGTTCTTCTTTTCACCAAACATTCAACCTAAATGTCAAATCTAACAAGCCACAGAAATGACCACTCAAAACAAAACGAAAAACCCACCCCACACAATTTGTGCTTATGCTGCTAATTATGTGGTTTTTCTTGTTGTTAGAGAAATTGGAAGGTGTAAGGCTCTTCTGGCCTCTTAATCACATTTGATTGAGTCACCATGTGATTCAAGGCAAGCTCTTGAGGCTTCATGCATTCCAATTCCCTCTTTCACTTTACCTTCAGCCTCTTCCTGAATTTGAAACCATCAGAAGCTGACCCAGTGGGTGGTGAAGGACAGCAAGGTGGGTACTGTGGAAGTACCACTGATTAAGTGTGGTCTGTAATTACCTGGAATGATTTGAATTTTTTGACTTGGTGCCGCTTTTTCTTTTTTTTTTTCAGTTAAACCGTTCTGTTCTGTTCTCTACTCCCAGAGAAATAATGTTTACATAACTGCTCTCAACTTAGCTACTTGGGCATTATAAATCTGTCCTGCAATAAAAGACTTCCAGGGACGCGGCAAGCTTGTGGTTCCTGGCATAACTCAGCCCCCAGGACTGTTCCAGTTTACAGACAGGAATGGGCGGGCATTTGTTTCTTATTGGGGTGCGGTAGAGAGGGCTACCTGGTGCCTAGGGCTGCGGCGACAAAGGGAACAGACCAGGTAGCCATCAGGAGGGTGGGATGGAGATTAGGCAACAGATGTGATCCAGAGACAGAATCTCTGTAACTCAGTCTCCTTGTGCAAACTGGTGTGTGTGTTTGTGCACACGCATATGTAGTATGTGTCTCAATCACCCACTATTTATAGATGGAATTCACCTACTTGGGAACCTTTATTTGCAGAGTGTTGTTTGGTCACTCACAGACATGAACAGAGTGACAGAGCTGAGTTGTTCCACCTACATGCTGCTAGCTGAGCTCCACGCAGGCAATGGACGGCCTTCTCCCTCCACCCGGCTTCCTGACAAGTGCTCCCTGCTGTGGTCTACTGTTGCCATGCCTTTTAATTCTTTGTACCTTTTGCTGGTAATTTCACTATTGAAATGGTCCCTGAGCGTGGTGTGCAAGTGATGCCTCATTTTCCCTGGTCTAAAAATTACCTTATCTGTGCTTTACACACTTCATTCAGGCACGTGCAAAGTGTTCTTGGTTACAAGCTCAATGTTAATGAATGGTGCATGTGGTTACTGCAATAAAGTTCAGGTAAAATGGAAGTACAAGTTGTTTTTTTGGTATTAAACTTTGAAACCCATGCTTAGTTTTTTTTTTCCCCATGAACTTTTTAAAGAGCACTGGTTATTAAACAAAACATCTTTAAACACAAACACTTAAAACAACGGTACATACTCATTGGGACATGAGCAGAGGCACATGGCAAACTAATGCTGTGTTTTATTTAGGGGCAACTATTCAATATTTGCCAATTTAACATCCACAGTAACTTCTCTAGAACTACTGTGAACAATGGGAATCAATTAACGCGTCTATACTTGTTCTGTTATACAAAACAAATGCATCATTCCACCTGCCACCCTGTGACACACATCTTTTCTCTTAGACCAACGGTTCTCAGTCTTGGATGCCCATTTCTCCCCTCTCAGGGCCTTAACAAAGTAATCAATTGCCTCAGGTTCTGCACCAGACCAAGTAGCTGAGAGTTCTGCGATTCAGTCAGAGAAGGCCTATTCTGAATGGATAGTCAAGGCTGAGAACCACTGAGTTGGGCAGTGTTCCTACCTCTGCTAACCATACACCAACGTTGTCTCACAGCCTGAACATTCCAAACCACCCCGTAAGAGCTGCTGTTTCTGCTGGCTCTTCTAAGATGTCCCCACGCCCCCTAAGTTGCTTTTTAGAGCATAAAATTCCAATCACTGCTTTTCCTGCCAACCAGTATCTTGTTTGCTTTGTTTTGGGCTGGAAGATTTTTGGATCTCATTGCAGATCTACTGGATCAGGATCTGCCTGTTAACAAGATCCCAGGAGAGTCATGTGCAACTTCAGGCTAAGATGCACTGACTCCTCCCCCAGCTCCACTGGTGTGGAGGGTAGGTATCAACCCAAACAGCTTCCTGAAGTGGGGGAAAAAAAAGGCTGGGATTTCAGTTGGAATTCAAATGATGCTTCTGTGCTTTAGTTTTCCCAGTAGAACTCAAAACCTACATTAAGAGATTGTTAAAAAAAAAAAAAACAAAAACAAAACCCTTAATGCACACCAGTGTTTTTGCAAATTTGTAACTGCTACAGAAATGTTGTCTGAGTAAGAATTGCCCCTAATATAAACCAACACTATTAATAGAAAAACAGCTCAAATTATGGGCTGATCTAATGACACATGGCAAGAAAAAAATGGCTCCGACTACACGGTGGTGGCTCACAGACAAGGGGTGAGCTTCGACCACGGGCTCTCAAAGAGAATGTCTACCTTCAGAATCCTTACCTACACCGACAAACTCGTCCCCACCTGCTCCACTAGCCTTTTCCCCCTGTACGCAGATTCAGTTTGGTCTTTCCCTCCTTCCCCCAAGTTTGCAGTGTCCACATTTCACGTCTATTTTCTGGAGGTAAATGGCTTGTCAATCACTCCTCTTCTCCCGGCACTTTGGTGACCAAAACACCTCGTGAGATTTTCTCTTCATCCCGACAGTTGTAAGCAATACGGATTGGCAGAAATCCTTACTGAAGACCTCTGATGTCAGAGGGCAACATTGGGTTCCTTGTATGCAAAATGAGGGGGTGGAGTAGGAGAGTTGATTCATTCATCAGACACTTGTCAAGTGCTCACCGTTGCTTGGGAAGTTGAGGGTGCAATGCTGAACAGCCAGCACAGCTCCTTCCAGAACCAATTTATAATGCTATAATCCTCATTTACACCCTAGTACCTTTACACAAGCTATTGATTTCCCCACATTATTTATGGTTTTTATTTACTTTCTATAGTTTGGAAAGTCTTCCTAACCAGTCAGGGTAACGGAGCTGCCAGCAGCTGCCCCAGGGGCTAGCTTCTAAAGGGAAGGCATACAGAGACATTGTTCCTCCCTGTTGCTAGTGGCTTGTCCCCATGTTTCTGTTTTTCCTACACGTTTCGATTCCCTCCAAAGGGTGACTGGATGAGTTCTGTCTGTCTACTCTGCTTCCTTTTTACTCATCTGGGCTGGGGACACTGTACTGTCATTTTCCGAAAAACAACCTGAAGACCCACATTGAGGATATCTCTCCTAGTTCCTCGCCCTCTGAAGAAGGGTCCGCATGGAAGCCACTCTACCCCAGCAGTCCCTCTCATCTGCCAGTGATATAGGTCACTTTCAACTTCATGTGTATACAGTGTTCTATGTAGTCTTCAATGAACATCACAAGACAGAATTGTTCACTGTGCTTCCTCTACCTTCATTTCACAGATGGGAAACTGGGATGCCAAGGAGACAAGGGGACTTGTCAGAGATCAGACAGCGAGGAGACAGTAAGAAGCAGAATTCACAACCCAAGCACTTGCAAGCTTGCTCTGAAGCCCAATGCCACACTGCTTCTCATGGCAGCAATATCAATGAAACAATCAGTATCTAAATCCCTGAGGGAGCCCACTAGCTTCTCAGGACCTTGATGGTCTCATTTGAAGCATACCCATCTGACCTAGCCCTGAGGGTTCCTGTGGGGTCAACAAGAGATGGATGCTCCCTGCATGATTCAGCCAGCCAGCATTTGTGGAGCATGTTCCTGCTGTGCTGGGCATATGCTTGGCACCAGGAAGGACAATGACGCAGGTCCACTAAGATGGCATACAGGAAGACATATTCTGAAATCTAATAATGTTAGTTGTTTAGCTTCCGGGGAAATGAGCCCAAGTTTATCTCCTTATTTATTTCTTCATTCAACAGACCATAAGCATCCCTCTGCCTAGGGTATAACGCTATTCACCAGGGCTGCAGACGGTGCTACATGGATACAAACAGCATCTTCTGTCGTTTATTAAGCCATCACCATCTATCACTGGGAAACACACAGCAGCTAGGTGCCTCAAGGCAGTGTTTATATTCCAAGCAACATTTTGCATGAAGGTGAAGAATTGTAGAAGGAAGGAAAGATTGTAAGGTGATTTCAATTTCAATTAATTTGCCAGAGCATCTTGAGAGCTAATGAGGGTTGCTTTTTTTTTTTTTTGTTAAGATTCATTTGGAAGACAGAGTTAGAGGAGGAGAGATCAGTGTGGGGAGAAAAAGAAAGTAGAGAGAAACAAAGAAGAGGGGGTAAAGGGAAGAGGGGGAGAGAAAAGTTACCTTTCATCTGCTGGTTCACTTCCCAAATGCCTACAGAGGCTGGAATTGGGCCAGGCCAAAGCTAGGAGCCTGGAATTCCATCCAGTTATTCCACATGGATACGGGGGTGGGGGGGTTGAGTCCAAGAATGTGGCCATTTTCCACCATCTGCCCAGGCACATTAGCAGAGAACTAGATGGGATATAGAGAAGCTGGGACTTGAATGGGTGCCCTTATGGGATGCCTGCATTGCAGGCAGAAGCTTAACTTGCTGTGCTGTAAGGCCAGACCCTAATGAGTCTTCTGAGGCAGCAGCAACCACAGAATGATGCCTCTCTGCATCCTGGCCTTTAGCACGGCGGAGTCAGAGGGACCCTGAGAAAGTCTGAGAAGCCGCTCTTACTTGCTCCCAAGTATGCATTGTAACCCCTCTGCAAATGGTTGCCCATGCAGTCATGCAGACTCCATGGCTCTGAGAAGCATCCAGATTCCCAATGACCGAATTAGAAATCACCTGCTCAACCACATGGCAAGCATCTCTATTCCATTTGGGCTTTCCCCAAATGGTTCACTAAGCGTATGGTTTTGGTCTTGTGTGGGTGTCCTGCGGGCAGAGTCAGGCAGGCATCTGCATAAAACAAAAACAAAACCAGAAAAGCCAAACCAGGATCTTTCCCTTTGAAATTAAAGTCTGGCAGCATAGCCAACTTGAAAACAGCCTAGATGATATTCCTTCCTTCACAAACATTGAGATAACACACTCTGCCCCCACCTCCCAGAGACAAAGCCGAGCATCGAGAATGGCTCCCCTGGCTTCAGCACTCTGCCTGACTCAAAGGTGCCAGATGGAGTTGGAATAGAGCCCTTCACTTCTGAACTGAGCCACTGAAGAGAGGCGGAGAGTGACGTCAGCATTTTATCCCAAAAGTGGCAGTGGTTACGCTGCCCCATTGAGTCAGTCCTGGTGGGACAGTGTTAAGGACAATGTCATTTATCTAGAGTTCTTCCTCCATGCACAGTGTTTTCGGAAGACTGAAAGGTGTCATGGGCCCAGCACGGTAGCCTAGTGGCTAAAGTCTTCATTTTGCATGCACCAGGATCCCATATGGGCACCAGTTCTAATCCTGGCGGCTCTGCTTCCCATCCAATTCCCTGCTTGTGGCCTGGAGAAGCAATGGGGGACGGTCCAATGCCTTGGGACCCTGCACCTGTGTGAGAGCCCTGGAAGAGGCTCCCGGTTCCTGCTTTGGATTGGTGCAGCACTGGCTACTGTGGCCACTTGGGGAGTGAATCATCACATGGAAGATCTTCCATTTCTCTTCTATGTATATCTGACTTTCTAATAAAAATATTTTTTTTTAAAAAAAGGTGTCGCTAACAGTACAATTTGTTCCCCTCATCTACTGATGCCTGAGCTACCTTAAAATTACAGAAAGGATCTCACAAGTGTAAAGATATGAATCCCACTTAGTCTACCCCCTCACCATCTTAACAGTGAAGGAATCTAAAGCCCAGACACACAGCAGGTTCCCAGAGTCACTCAATCAAGGTGATACTGAATTCAAGACAGAACCCCTCCAATGCTTTTGATCTTCATAGTTTGTATACATCAACGGTCTTTTCTAGCAACGTTACTGTGAGAGAGAAGCAGAAAACTGGGACTGGGACCTAAATCAAGTAACTCCTTGCTCAACAGCAGAGACAGACATCACAGGCCACTAACCTGCTGCTACAGGCTTCTCTCAACATGATAAAAAGAACCTTGGCCCAGCCCTCTGCCTCCCAGAACAATAAAAACACCCTGTCTATCACCGAGACCCTTCTAGAACTAGTGCCGTCAGATGCTCTCTAGGGCTGGAGTTTTCTAGGTCTGGCCCTCCCGTAGTACTGAGAGCCAAGCCAGCTGGTCAGACAGACTGCCACCTCTCATAAGAAGGCAGGTGTCATTATTGGGCTCTTTATCACAGATAATCGTCTCAATCAGTTTGGGTTATATTGATTTAATTATTTTTAATGAGCTTACATTTATGAAGCAGCACACAAACGGGCTGTCCATATGTATAGACCACTAGAAACCATCATTTATCTACCAAATTCCATATCTAATGACTTAGCCAACTGATTGCTTTAAGAGACTGGACATTTTAAGTGACAGGGGGTGTCATTAATGTGAGAAGTGGTCCTTACAAGTTTTTTTTCCTAAAGATTCATTTATTAGAAACGCAAGATGACTAGGGAACAGGGAGAAAGAGAGGGAGGGTAGAAGAGCTAGATAGATTTAGAGATTCTTAGATATTGATTCATGTCATGAATGCCTGTAACAGCCAGAGCCTGGACTGGGCCTAAGCCAGAGGATGCAAGCCTGTGGGCCATCCTCTGCTGCTTTCCCACACACATTAGCAGGAAGCTGGATCTGAAGTAGAGCAGCTGGGATTTGAACCTGCACACTGTGGTGTGGGATATAGCTGTCACAAACGGCTGCTTAACCCATTGTTCCATGACATCAACCCCTGTTTTTTGTTATTTTTTAAAAAATTTACTGCCACTTTAAAACTAAGCAGAATTGCAGATTCTGTCATCTTATAATCTGGAAAAAAATCTCATGAATCATTTAATTAAACTCTGTTCTCCCCAGCCAAGTTTCCCACATGAGACAACGGAAACCAAGGAGAGGCAGTTGTTGGGCTGAAGGTCCGGTTGGGAGAGAGAACCTTCTAGGTCTACTTTTACAGACAATGTAAACTCCACCAACCTCTTTCCTTTCAAACTCGGACCTCACTTTAATGGTTACAGACAGCCTACATCCCAGTTGTAAAGAAGTTATGGTGGGATGAAGAGGAAGCTGTGGTGAACATAAAGGTATTGCAGACACACCCCATCAGATACTTTTTTTGAGACATATTGATCCCCAATTTAAAATCAGTTCAGTTTCACCATCTATTACTCAAAGATTAAAATAATTATGGACAAGAAAGTTATCATTTAGGTAGGGGGAAGCTATAGGCATTGTATAAAGAGATCTACATCCATGTCACGCATCCACACACACACACTCAATTATACATTTGACAAGCATTTATTGATTATCTATGGCATGCCAGGCAGTGCTTTGGACAATAGGGGTAACTTTGGAGAACAAGATAAGGTTTCTGACCTCTTGGAATTTATATTCTAATCAGGCAAATAGACAGTAAACAAGTAAATGATTTAAAATACACAGCCAACTCCAGCTGTTATCTCCGTTCCTTCTGGAAACACTGAAATGACAGCAAGGGCATACACTGACAAGGGCAAAGAATGATAAGTGATGTTAAGGTTATCAGTAGACCATGGAAGTCAACAAAACATTGGAAACTGGAAAGAAGGACATGGGGGAATTGAGTCCAAGAAAGGTGACACATGCACCGATGGCAGGAGAAAGTGTGACAGTTTATACTGCAGGAACTCCAAAAAAGACTCAGGCCTTGGGGACCACTTATCTCCTCGGATGGGTCTAGCATTGTGGGCAAGGGCCAAAAACAGGTTCACTAGAAAGTATGTGTCCAAGCAATAGGGAGATTCTTGGGCTCTACCCTCAATCCCATATGAATGGCATCTTGGCATCTTTTTCTTGACAGCCCCCAGGGCCCCAACAGTCCGGATGTGTCTCCCAGAAGCAGGCTGCAGGATTCCCCTAGTGAAAATGAGTTAGTCCAGGAACAAGAATTACAGGCAGTGAAATGTGTGAACCTTCCCCAGAACAGCCAGGCTAGGCTCCAACCTGATCTTCCAGTGGTGAGACTGGCACACACACAAAGTTCTGGTGCCTTCCAAGGATCAACAAGTAGCTAACAACTGTTTCTTAAAGCAGGAAAGCAACTTCAAGGAGGCATGGAGGAAAACTGGGGAAAAAAAAAATCAAATGGAAAATTGTCATAGAGATTGAGACAAGATTTTTGCACCAATTAAATAAGAACAGAATGCAGCAGCAAAAGCAACACTCAAGGAGTAGAAAAGCACCTTAGAATTTGAAAATAGGACAGTAGGGAGTTGAAATCACATAGTGGGTTTAGAAGATAGTTCCAGGTATCACCCAGAGAGTAGAATAACTGAAAGTAGAAAAGTAACAACAGCAAAGAAATCAAGACAATCAGAAGGTATTAAAAGAGAACTGTTTTTTGATTTAAGGTGTTCTCGAAAGAAAAAAAGACGAGAAATGACTGCGAGGAAATTACTGTTTGACAAAATTTCCTAGAGCTGAGGCAGCCCAAATTTTCAGACTATAAGATTCCCTGAGGGTGCCTGGCATAGGTTTCACTAGGGCACAGAAGGTTCCAAGAAAGAGGTCTTTAAGAAAAAAGACTATACTTACACCAAGAGAAAACTTTCATAGCCATGCTTGAGTGGTACTGAGTAAATCAAGGTAGAGAAAGGCTGATCCATTTCTCCACGGTCACACAGCTAGCCATCGGAGGAACTGGCACTCCAAGCCAGGATGGGCTCATGCTAAAGTGCTTGCTCTGAACTGCACATTGTTATTATTGCCCAAGACATTTCTGGACTCTGATTTGGCTACCCAGTGTCTTAGGAATCCTACTGGATCTGGGCCATAGGCACACTCCTGATTGAACCACAGTATAACAATGAAAGGCTCTGTTAAGAGTTATGGGGTCACAGGTCCCGGCACAATACCATAGTGGTTAAAATCCTCGCCTTGCACACCCGGGATCCCATATGGTCACCGGTTCTAATCCCCACAGCCCTGCTTGCCACCCAGCTCCCTGTTTGTGGCCTGGGAAAGCAATTGAGGACAGGCCAAAGCCTTGGGACTCTGCACCCAAGGGAGACCCAGAAGAGCTCCTGGCTCCTGGCTTTGGATTGGCTCAGCTCCAGCCATTGTGGTCACTTGGGGAGTGAACCAACGGACGGAAGATCTTCCTCCCTGTCTCTCTTCTTCTCTGTATATCCGCCTTTCAATAAAAAGAAATCTTTCTTAAAAAAATGTTATGGGGGCCCGGTGGCACGGCCTAGCAGCTGAAGTCCTCGCCTTGAAAGCCCCGGGATCCCAAATGGGCACCGGTTCTAATTCCGGCAGTTCCACTTCCCATCCAGCTCCCTGCTTGTGGCCTGGGGAAGCAGTTGAGGACAGCCCAATGCATTGGGACCCTGCATCCACGTGGGACACCCGGAAGAGGTTCCAGGTTCCCGGCTTTGGATCGGTGCAGCACCGGCCTGTTGCAGCTCACTTGGGGAGTAAATCATTGGATGGAAGATCTTCCTCTCTGTATATCTGACTTTATAATAAAATAAATAAATCTTTTAAAAAAATGTTATGGGGTCACTTGTTGCAGCTCTTCCTTTGATTCCAGAAACTGGACCACCTTTGGCTTAGAACTCCGTGTTTGAGAGTTTAACCCCTGACCGTATAAAGAATCTTGTTCCCAAGCCATCGTAGGGGTAAGCCACAAATACAGGGTGTTGGTTACGGCCAAAGATGTATCTCTGTTCGTTGACATTTTGTGATTATTTTTCTAGGAGTGAAAACCCAAGAAGTACATGTAAAAATCTTTCTTTACCAAGATTTTTAGGAAAAAGTATTCCCATGCTGACCATTCTAAAAAGTTTGTTCATCCAACTGCAAAGGATGGAATGCAACTCACGTGCAGGCATAGAGATGTAAGGAGGAGATGGCCATGAGCATGACCTCAGTATTGAGCTAGCTCAGTTGAAAACTTAAAAAGAGCTTTTCTCTGGGCAACTGCTTCTGCAGCACCCCATAATTAGCCCATTCTCTTTACTGCATACAGATTGAGTGGTTTGGGGAAGAGGAGCAAGAGAAAAGCTCTAGAAACAAATACAAGGCAGCTGTCTGGTTACAGAGACCAAGATCACCAACAGCAGATAGGGGAAAGAATTGGGACCACACAGAACTTTACATTCTTGTTCACAAGTCTCACAGACTTGACAAGAAAGCCTCAAAGGCACACATCATTTGCTGGTTAGATGTCTACTTTTTCTGAGTACTTAAGACAAACACTCTTGCAATAAAAGTGAGTTGGCCAGCAAAGCTTACCTTGAGTTTAGGATCCACAGCAAGATCCCTCTTTAGCACCTGGTTTCCTTAGCCACACTGTCAGTCTCCTACCTTAAGCAGACACACTCTTGGAAATCAAGACCTCTCCCCCTTGATGGACAGCACAATGTGTTTCACATGGCCAGGGCAATGTGGAACTACAAACATGATCATTTTGACCTAAAGACATATCACTATTTGCAGTGGGCTCTGGATTTTAGGTTAAAACTTGTATGAGACTTTTGTTAAACCTAGCAGAGCTAATTCAACATCACAGGCATTACAGAATGGTTTCTTGAATGATGAACATATGGGAACAATACCCTTTCTTACAATCTAGCTCCCTAGGCCTAATGACTACCGTCAAATCCTTCCAACTCCCTCAGCCTGATGCAGTGTTGAGCAATCCCCCAGTGCTCCCAGTGCATTCAGGCCCAGGCAGTATTCTAGCTCAGCCCTCACAATCTTTCAAGCCCTGGATGCATCCAGGAATACCATTCTTCTCTACATATAAAAACTCACTAGCTTCAGATAAATGGAACTTGCTAAAGCCAACCAAAATCACCTGTTTAATCTTGACACACAGGACAATCAGAGGCCTGGTACACACACTGGAAAAAAAATCGCTAGCAGAAACCTTTTCAGTATTTCTTATTTTAAATACCTTATGGATGATCAACGTTGGGAGAGGCTCTCAGGAACTCGGGACGCTAACCTCAGCTTTTACTATTCCTGCCCAATTAGCAACGAAGACAATTCATTTCCAAAATCACTGTTTTAGTCAATGAGAAAATGATTTGATTCAAAAAACAGTCATTGCAGGCAACTTTTTAGGAATATACCTGCTGTGTTAAACGAGGCATCTCTACGGCATGCATTTTCTTTTGTCTGTTTCCCTGGGAACCACAGATTAAGAGTGCATTTGGTTTCCTAACAGTCAGCGGGTTCTGTAGCCATGGATTCAACCAAGGGTGGGTCAAAATAGGAAAAGGAAATTCAAGCTGCACCAGTACTGAACCCACTCAGGTTTCTTCCTTGTCCTTGCTCCAAATACTACAATATACAAACTGTCTACATAGAATTTATATTGTGTTTGGTGTGATAAGTAAGCTAGGAGAATGTGCATACTTTGTGTGCAAATACTACGCCATTTCACTTAAGGGACTTGGGTGTTCACAGGTTTGGGTACCTATAGGTGTTCCTGGAGCCAACCCCACGAATGTTACACCGAGGCCTGATTGCCCTGCCCTCTGTTCAACTCTTGTAAGAAATTTAATCTCCAGGCTCTATCAGACATTGGTGGGCACCTTAGTCACCCACTGACACTAGCCAGAGACCGTCTTGGCAAACTGTACCTGCGCATCCAACTTCATCTGAACTTGCCAGAGCAAAAAATTTTTGTATTTTAATGTAAAAAGGGTAGTAGGTTTTGAGACAGACCTGAAGTTGAGGTCCCTGCTTCTTTGAGAAAATATTTGACCTGGTGGCACAAGAGGAGGTCCGGTGACATGCAAATACTTCCCAGATCTCTTGAAACAGATAATTTCTACACAGCCCACTTTCCTTCTGAAAGAGTTTCATTATCAAATCACAGCCACAGGTCAAGGCTGGCACTCAAGGGGTCTGTCCTCTGATTCTTTTCCCCCTTAAGGTGGCAAGAACATATATGTGTGGAGTCCGCATTTATAATTGCAGCATGATCTAGAATTTCACCATCAGAGAGACCATAACAGGTATTTGTCAATTTTCTTTTTTGTCTCTATGGTTGAATAAAGTATTTCCCTATTAATAAATTTGAATATGTTTCTAAATTGTCAAACTCACTCCTTCTTTAGTAGTACTATTCCAGGATAAATCACCCTGGTTTTTCTTTGTTTCTTACTTTTAGGATATATTCTTTTCCTCTTGCCATTCATTAACATTTTAATCTTTTTTTCATTTTATATGTGCACATATTTAAAGAACTTATTTATTAGAAAGAAGAGAGGGGGTGGTGGGGGAAAAAGGGAAGAGATACAGATATTGTCCATCTGCTGATTGACTCCCCAAAACGGCACAAGCCAAAGCTGAACCAGGCTGAAACCTGCCAGAAACTCCATCCAGTCTCCCAGGTGGGAGGCAGGGGCTCAAGCTCTCAGGCCATCATCGGTGCGCACCACCAGATGGGAGCTGGATTAGAAGCAGAGAAGAGGGAGAATCAAGATGGCGGAATAGGGTAAGGACAGGTTTATGCGGACAGAAAAACATTTAATCAGGATGAAGCAGAGAACATTATTTCAGAAAATAGGAAGGGACAGAACAACAGCAGAGGGGTACCTGGAGACTGACAGACACAGGAAAGCAGCGGACACAGCAATGTGGTGTTGCAGTGACTGATACACCAGCACGGCGATCTGAACTCCACCAGCAACTGGGTGGGAAGGGACTTTCACTGGGAGCTCGGGTGGTGAACCCAGACAAAGAACTGTCCATCCTGCTGGTCCGTTTGATTTGACCAGGAGCAGAGACAGAGCAGCAGGTCCCAGGCGGACAGTGTGAGAACAGAGTGGATTTCACAGCCTAGTCAGCCACTTAGAGCTGAATTGGGTGCCATTTTGCATAAGGAGGAAAGGGCAAGGGAAGGGACGGAGGATGTGCTGAGCTGGGAGTGAGCTCATTTCTGTCTCAGTGAACTGCAACGATGTGGCATTCTACGGGTTCCACCCAGGGCAGGTCTGGATAGTCCTCAGATCTGACGGCCAGCAATCAAGAACTGTAGTGGTTGTATATCAGGTGCCATTTTGTGCACTGTGGCAATAGCTTTGGGACTGCAGGGGACAACGGTGAACTGTGCATGTGCTGATCTCGCGAGAACTTGCTGAGGTCTGTGATTGCACTGGTCCTGCAGGAAAATAATACTGACTGTGGCAGCCTACCGGCCAAAATAGGTCTGTGTGGCACCCAGACCTAAAGTCCAACAGGTTCCAGAAAAATCAGTGCCACCAACAACCTAATTATATAGGACACCTGGTGTCTCTCTAATCCTGGGATCTGCTCCAACCGGAAGTGGGAGAAAGGTTGCAGAGACAACAGTGCAGCCTCAGCACAGTATCACAGGAGGTGGAGAGTGGTGAGCCAAGAGCTGGGGCTGTGGAGACCATGGTGGAAATCTGACAGAAGAACCCAGACCTGGAACTCGCTGGAGGTTGTGGCACAAGTGGCTGCAAGGAAAAAGTTGTGTACCAACCGCAATAAGTAAAATCACATTGTAGGGCCCGGCGGCGTGGCCTAGTAGCTAAAGTCCTCGCCTTGAAAGCCCCGGGATCCCATATGGGCGCCGGTTCTAATCCTGGCAGCTCCACTTCCCATCCAGCTCCCTGCTTGTGGCCTGGGGAAACAGTCGAGGACGTCCCAATGCATTGGGACCCTGCACCCACGTGGGAGACCCGGAAGAGGTTCCAGGTTCCCGGCTTTGGATCGGTGCAGCACCGGCCTGTTGCAGCTCACTTGGGGAGTGAATCATTGGACGGAAGATCTTCCTCTCTGTCTCTCCTCCTCTCTGTATATCTGACTTTGTAATAAAATGAATAAATCTTAAAAAAAAATCGCATTGTAGACCTGTGGGTGACACAACTTAGAAACCTGCCCCAAGGAGAAGACTCTGCTAACCAGAAGTGCAATGACCAAGAGCAAAAGACGAGACAAAAGCACAATGAATATTACTGAAGACTCCCCTGCAAAGGAGCAAAACCCATTGCCAACCTCAGAGTTAACTGAGGTACACATCGAGAAAATGGGGGGCACAGAATCCTTAAGACTCATTTTAAAGATTCTGATCAACAATGAGAAGCTCATGCAAGAGTTCAAAGAATTTAAGGAAGCAATAAAGCAAATCAAGGCTGGTGTATCAGAAATTAAGAACACAGTAGAGCAAATTAAAAGTACAGTGGAGAGTCTCCAAAATAGAATGAAGCAAGCAGAAGAAAGAATCTCAGAATTGGAAGATATTTCCTGTCATCAGGGGGAAGCAAACAAAAAGCTGGAAGCAGAGCTGGATCAGGCCAAAATAAAGTATTCAAGAATTGAAAGACACTATTAAGAGGCCTAATATAAGAGTTATGGGAGTCCCAGAAGGTGCAGAAAGAGAAGCTGAGTTAGCAAATGTATTTAATGAAATAATAAAGGAAAATTTCCCTAATCTGGAGAAAGAATTGGGAAACAAGTTCCAGGAAGGGCACAGAACTCCCAACAGGCTTGATCAAAAGCGATCTTCAGCATGACATATGATCTTTAAGCTCTCTTCAATTGAACATAAGGAAAAAAACCTTAAATGTGCACGTGAAAAAAATCAATTGACATATAAAGGAATGCCAATTAAGCTCACAGGAGATCTCTCACAGGAAACTCTGCAGGCAAGAAGAGAATGGAGTGACATATTTCAGATTCTAAAAGAAAAAAATTGTTGGCCTAGGATAACATATCCAGCAAAGCTTGCTTTTGTCTTTGAAAATGAAATAAAATTCTTCCACAGTAAAGAAAAGCTGAAAGAATTTGCCTCTTCCAAACCTGGTCTACAAATGATACTTCAAGAAGTTCTCTTGGCAGAAAAGAGGAATAGCACCTACCAAAGCCAAAGGCAAATGGGAAGAAGATCCCAGTAAAATGACAACAGAAGACTAAGCCAATGTACAACGCATTCCTAAAATGACAGAACCAAAGTACCACCCATGTATATTAAACTCTGAATGTAAATGGCTTAAGCTCAATGAGACATCATAGATTAGTAGACTGGATTAGAAAACAAAACCCCATCTGCTTATTGTCTGGAGGAGAAACACTTCAACAAAGATCAGCGGAAACTATGTCACATGGGTTTTGTTATTTTCTGTTGTTTTCGTATCTTCAAAACACTTTCTTCTGATTAAATCATTCAATGACTCGTAGATCATGCAGTGGCATCATTTTCTTCAAGAAGGTTCTTGATTTTCATTTCTTCAGCTACGCATTAGTCATTTAGTAGCATGTTATTTAACTTCTTGGTGTTGTTAATTTCTTTTTTCTCCCTGATGCTGATTTTGTTCTGTGGTTCTTCATTTAAGCGGATGTATAGTAGCTGTGTAATGGAGACTGTCATACCTAGTAACATGTCATTTAACTTCAGGCATTGTAAATTTCTATTTTTCTTTCTATTGTTGATTTTGTATCATGACTTTTCTTTTCAGGGGATATATAGTAGTTGTGTTATGGAGACTGTCATATCTAGTAACATGTCATTTAACTTCATGGTATTGTAAATTTCTTCTTTTCTTTCTATTGTTGATTTTGAATCATGACTTTTCATTTAAGGAGATGTACAGTAGCTGTGAAATGGAGACTAGCATCCAGATGTGAGGATGTAGTGTGGTATGCATTTCTACTTCCAGACAAAGATAGACTTACAATGAAACTGTTTACTATATCTTGACAATAGGATTCTGGACTCTCTGCCATTGTCTATGCCCACAATGATGGACATAAGACTGAGTATGAAGAACTATATGTTAGTAATGATAGAGAGGAACTGGGGGGGGGGGATAAAGGAATATGAAACTGTATCATAAAATAACAACAACAATAATAAAATGTCTTTAAAAAAAAGAAGCAGAGAAGAGACCCAAGTGCTTGAACCATCAACCTCCCTAGAATGCACATTAACAGGAAGCTGGGTGGGAAGCAAAAGGAGTCAAAATTCAAATGAAACACTTTGATAGAAGATGCAGGTAACTCAAATGTCCTAAACTCTAAGCCATACACCCATCCCTCCTATGTATTTTAATAGGTAATCCATAGCACACATTCTGCTTAACCCCTCTCTGCTTAATTTGCTGGTTTCATATTTCTGGAAGCAGTTCTTGATTTTCATGTTCTTCTGTTTATAACAAGGAGACCAAAACCCTACCAGAGTTTCCACCGAGTGTGTAGCTAATGCCGAATATAGAGGAAAGATTGCTTTCCAGCTTTGATAAGCTCCATATCTCTCATTTTCCTCTCCGTGCCCCACACTCCTGGTATGATGACAACAAGCTCATATTCTTACCATCAGCACTCTTTGGGTTGCAGAGCTCTGACTTGGAAACTTGGAATGAAAGTGCTAAGAAAGATCCTCAGGGAACCTCCAACCCCATGCCTTCAAAAAGAAGGGCCCCGAGAGTTCAAGGTCATGCACTGAGTCAGAGGTGCAGTGAATTTGCTCACCCACTGCTTTTTTTCACCATGGCATGTTATTTTTCTTCCACTCACTACGCACTCTTGGGACCAACCACACTTCCCTGGCCGGCAACTTTGTGCAAAACTTCCTTTATCCCTACAAAGCCTCATTCTGTTCCTTACAAATCATTTCTAGAAATCTGATTACTATTCCTACACTTACTAATACTTTAAAAGATTGTTCCTGTTTGCAGGAACATTAACTTTTTAAAACTTTTTATTCTTAAGATTTGGTCCATTTTAAAGTACTTGTAAAATGTATCCCTGGAAAAGTCCTTTGAGGGGATATCCAGCATTTGTGGAGAGCTGGCTTTTCATGGAGCTGACTCAAGGCATCTTGATTTCAATTTGGCATATTGCTGTAGCTCTGCCCCAGACCCATCACAGGGATCCTATTCTACCATACTTAGTGGAGGAAAGAAGTGCCATCACAATAAGGTCCATTATTTGCTGAGCATCTCCTTCCTGTAGAGTGCTCTATGTACACCTCCCATTTAAATCCCACAATTGGCTGTCCCAATCGGAGATTTAGCCACTAGGCCAAATGCCCACAACCTCTACACTCACCTGAGTCAACTGACTGAATCAACCAGCACACTCCCCATTCCTGCAGAGGCCTTGGTGCTCATGGCTCACCAGCTCCCTCAGGACTGTGAGTTACTTGTGCCTCTGCTCCCACTCAGTGACTGGCAGGTGTATCAAGGGTGAGATGAATCTCTCTCCAAACCTGTTTCTATTGCTTGCGCTCATGGTAATTATTTATTTTTAGAAAGCCTGACAGAAACAATCAACTATCAGAAAACGTTCACTGCATGAAATCTTGGTTAAAATGCCTTAGAAATATTCATATTCATTAAATGTTTTTGCCTAAAAATCTGTTGAATTCAGTAAGGGGGAGAAAATAAGCTAAATTACAAAGAGAAAAAGCAGAATCTGCAAAGATTCTATGCTCTGATTGCTTTTGCAAATGTCTTCAAATTTCTGTTGTATTACTGAACAACCAGGGACAATCTTGCCCTAAGGAGATTTATGCAGGTCACACAGCAGCAACCAGCTAGGGACTCTAGCCTCCAAGAAACAGCCATCATGCCACACAAAGGATGCAAATGGGTGAAAAAATACACAATTTAAAATAATATGCTTAAGGTCTAAATGATTTTCTTCCTTAAACAACCATCAGCAATGAACATATCAACTACCCATCCTGAGCCAAGCAATCGAGGTGATATTCCGATATTGCTTCCCATTGTATAGATGAGAAAAGCAGATTTACAGGTCATGTAACTTGTCCATGACCATGTCACTAGGGACTGGGCTTTTTAAAAGTTTTGTTTCGTTTTTATTGGAAAGTCAGACATACAGAGAGAAGGAGAGAGAGTGGAAGATCTTCCATTAATTCACTCTCCAAGTGGCTGCAATGGCCAGAGCTGTACTAATCCGAAACCAGGAGCTTCTTTCTGGTCTCTGCCACAGGTGCAGGGTCCCAAGGCTTTGGTCTATCCTCAACTGCTTCCCTAGGCTACAAGCAGGGAGCAGGATGGGAAGCAGGGCCACTATGATTAGAACTGGCATCCATATTGGATCCTGGCACGTTCAAGGCGAGGACTTTAACTGCTAGGCTACCATGCAGAGTGCCTGGGACTGGACTTATAAAAATCCAGTTGTCTGATTACAAAGCCATGTTCTTGATCTTAGTCAAGTCCACCTTCTTGTTTTTAGCCCAAACTTGAATATTGAAAACACCATGCATAACCCTTTCTTTCCATTTGCACAGCCATGTCTTAACTGTACAAAGCCAAAGACTAAAGCATAAAATCATTTGTTATCAATTTATTAGCTCCAAACCAGCTAGGTTTAGCTCCCTGTCAGCTTGAAAGGATGCTTCTCCATGAGACAGTGAAAAAGACCTCTTGAGCACACACTGTGCTTCATGCTCTGGTTCTAGCCATGGAATTTGTTTATGGAAATGGTCAAGTGCTTTGACAGCCCAAAAGACGTTGGGAGATTTAGCCTTTCTCTAACCCTTAAAAAACTCTTCCGAATATTGTCCATATTTTGGAGCCCCCTGTCTGTCTTGCTCTCTCATTTCCACATCCTCTTCTGAGGTGACTCACGCCGAGATGTCCTGAATTCCCGTTCTCACCTAACACAATGCTGAGGGCTGATGGTGCTGACGGAATGGCAAGAATGGTATTCAGTGCTCCAGAGGTAGAGATTGGACCCCATCAGACAGGAACTGCTGGCACTAAGATCTACTCTCACTTTGGTTCTCAAGGCCAGGAAATTCAGGCATTTAATTTGCTTGAGATCAAAAAGATGTATAAGTGATACCTGGATCTCTTCTAAGTCTGTTTCTGTAAATTTTTTTTAAAGATTTATTTAGTTTTATTACAAAGTCAGATATACAAAGAGGAGGAGAGACAGAGAGGAAGGTCTTTTGTCTGATGATTCACTCCCCAAGTGACTGCAACGGCCGGTTCTATGCCGATCCGAAGCCGGGAACCAGGAACCTCCTCCAGGTCTCCCACGCGGGTGCAGGGTCCCAAAGTTTTGGGCCGTCCTCAACTGCTTTCCCAGGCCACAAGCAGGGAGCTGGATGGGAAGCAGGGCTGCCGGGATTAAAATCGGCGCCCACATGGGATCCCGGGGCGCATTCAAGGTGAGGACTTTAGCTACTAGGCCATGCCGCCGGGCCCTGTTTCTGTAAATCTTAAGTGAGAAAAGACATAAGTAGATATACTCAGAGTCTTTCCATGTGTTTGTATGCAGTCAGTGTTAGATGAAGAGTCCATATTTCATAAAATAAGAGAAATTCTAAGACTTACAAGGTTTGAGAAGCTTCAAGAAGCCATTTTATCTGCCCCTAACCCCTGTTCTCTTCCTGCCTAGTCCAACTGAAGCCATTAATTCCAGCCAGAATCCATCCTATTTTTAAAGCATGCTGAATGTGAACACAAGTGTCTTCTTCTGCCGCTAATCTGGTGTTTAAATAACCCTCACTGTCACTGAGGTCTAAAATAATCCTCCCACAGGGGGCCACAGGATGGCATAGCCTTCGAGACCCAAGGAATGTTTAGTCTGTGGAGGTCTTCGCTGTTTCCCAGGCGCTGGGATTTCCATGGTGCAAGAAACCATCAAGCTTCTTGCCTACAACAGCGCTGGCCCCAGAAAACAGGCACAAGGAGTGGTGAGGAAAGCAGTCCCAGAAAATGTCTCTGCTTGTTTTTGTTGTTGTTTGTTTTGTTTTGTTTTGCACAGTATGAGAAGGGTCCGTCTGTGGCTACATCAGGCCCTGCGAGGCCTCAGGAGCCATCCTGACAAAGCAGTGTGGGTTAGAAGGGCCCCTGCCTTTCTAAAAATGCTTCCCCCACCCCGCCAAAAGGGGAAGGAAGTTAATACTAAAAATACATCCGACCAGCTGTTACACATGCTTCTCTAAGGCAGCCAACCAACTATTTAATCAGCTATGTCTTTGAAGAGCACATAAGGGGTTAAGGAAATAATGAAAATTTTCAGTTACAGGGCCAAGGTGGTTAGATTTTGGGGAGGAAGAAAATTTCCACCAAGAAAGACTGTGGGTGAAAGACAAAATAATTCCACAGAAATTTAAAAGGAACTCAAAGCTATAGCAGTGAGGCTGAAGGCTTACAGAGGGATGGCTGTGGCTTGCAAGACAGAACTAGGGTCTACAGGCCCTCGCTTTTCCGCTCCAGGTTCCAAGAGGTCCCTAGAAAAGATCTCTGTTCTTGGAGGCTTTTCTAAAGCTGCTGCTGAGTCTTTTGCTTTCCCTTAAAAATCTGTGTTATGATTTTTTTTCAAACTCAAGCAAAGTGAGTTGAAGTAATTTGTTACCTTGTAAGGTGATAGGGAAGGAAAAGAGACAAGGAAGGACTTCTGAGCAAAACAGCCAAGTCTGAAAGGGAGAGGCCCTGAACCCCCCAGTTGGGGCCAAAGGAAATGGGGGAACTGTTTTAGCAGGGGTGGCCGACTACAGCCTCACTTACACAGCTCCCCTTGCTGCTGAATTTGTTTTGGATGCTGGCACTATAGGATCCAGCATAACGGATCCTTTCCATAAACAGGTGGCCTCTTCCACCAGTCAGGAAGGCCAAGACTACAAGGATTAACTGGCCAGCCACCCCCCCACCTCCAATTCACACTCTGCACAGCCTGGGAATTTGTTTTTCTTTTAACTTTGAAATAATCATACATTAATAAGAAAGTACAAAAATATGACATATCACATATGATCAGCTTCCCCCCAAATATCTTACTATGACTGACACCTCTAATCAAGATCACAGTCTGCTAGAATTGAAACTGATTTGGTAAAATGAGCCACAAAAGGAGCACTGGTAATACTAACAAACAATGTCACTGAAAAGATTGGGACAGAAGGCTAAGTGGTCCACATCATCACCAAATAGTCAGTGAATTCCTAGGCCCATTTTCCTGTTCATTTTGGAAATGCATCATTTTCATGGACATGGGTCCAGTGATCTCAGGAACTTACTAAGACCCTACCACTCAGTAAACATTTATGGTGGGGTGCACTGAAGGCTCGGGCTCACATGGCAGTCCTCACTGGTTACCGGAGCCACTGGGAGAGGTGTGTGCAGGAGGACTAGGAGGCCATACTTGGGTCTGGCAGCAGACGGCCCTGATCTAATAGACACTCACCCTTGGCGTGCACAGCCAAGTGCATGCCAAAGGTCCACCATCTCCAAAATCTGACAGCGATATGGGTGCCATGACAAGAGATAAAGACAACTATCTCTGACCCCAAAGAGTTTATTATCAGGCAAGGAAGGCTTGAACATGTCATTTCAAGTCTGAGACCCCAAACACCAAAGCAAGTGGAAGCACACTGGTCGGAGCAAAGCAAATATCTGAGGGGCCCTGTGCTTCAAGTAGTCAGTCAGGCAGTCAGAAGTAGCGACCTGGGCATGTCTAATGGCATTGTAGGGTGGAGGCCAACTCAAAATCAGAGAAAACCAAGAGTGTAGAGCTATTTATTGATCAAGCTCTGAGGACAGAATTAAAAGGCAGAAGAGACTTGACTGCCTGGGTTCAAATCCCACTTCAAACACATTACTTAACCTCTTTCTGCACTTCTGTTTTTCTCATCAACTAGGGCTAACAGTAATGGTCACATCATAAAGTGAGTTCATCGTTTAACAAAAGCTTTCCAACAGCATATAGTAAAGTCAACACTGTAGGTGTGTGCTATTACACTAACCTAATTTTTATGGTCTTTATGAATGAATCAAGATTAATAAAACAAATACTCATAACTGCACCACAAATTCGGAAAAGGAGACAGCTGAAAAAGAATTCTGGAAGCCAAAGTTTTTGACTTCTTGCCTTGCATTGGATTGGCAAAGGCCAGCTCATTTTCAAATCCCAAAGTAAAACATACTGAGAGAAATCAAGTATTGCGATTATTTGAGTAGAAACAGGTTCTTCTCAGTCGTGGCTGCAACATAGGAAGCTTCCACGTCTACTCCACCAATGGAGCGTGGAAAAGGGTCAGAAAGGCAAAGAGATGACACAACCTACCCTACAGGGGAATCAGGCAGGCTCTGGAGAGCCGAAAGTACTTAACTCTTTTCTGAAGAACTGAATTTTTCTACAGTGAATTTCAGACTGGAGGCAAATCCAAGGATGCTAAACTCTACACATTTCACATTCAGAATCACTGCGACAAAACTGAGCCCACCTTGGTCCTTTCTGGTCCAACAGACTCACAGTGAAGAACCATCATGTTCTCCATCTCTGCCATCAGACCCCTAAGTTACTGCACATGAGAAGGAGGTATACCTCTCAACTTATCACAAACCATTTTTTTATGTCATGGATGACAAGGCCCAACTCCAAGATCCTGGAGACCTCACTGGACTCTAGCTCTGCAATCAAGATGTTCTTCCTGCTGAACAGAAGAGGCTGAGTCTCAGATTAGGACTTGGTTTAGTTCCCACCTCTCAGCACCCCCTTCCTTCAAACACTCAGTGTGGCCCCATCACCTATATTTAATGCCTTCTAGTCATCATTTCCTCCACCTCAACATTTCAACAGCATCTCAAAGTCAAAACAACCAAAATCAAGCTTGTGGTTCGTCTGTCTTCCTATCTTACACCTGTAATCTCCTTGGAATCACCAACTCTGTTCATCTCTTAAATGTCTATCCCAGACTAAGTGCTCAATGTATCACAATCTTCCTCCTTGATAAACCCAATGGTCATTTTGTGATGGTTCTCTTGTTAGACCTATTTTTAATATTTTACTTGGTTTTCCCTTATGACATGTTCTTTATTTGCCGTGCAAGAAACATTCTCTTTGAGTTTTCTCCAACGTTAATGGTTTCTCCTCCACTTCCCTCCATTTTTTGTTGTTTTCTTTCTGCTACCTGCAGGCTGGAATGTCCAGCCTTGTGGTATTTGGTCATTTTTAGGTATGTCTCTCCCTCGGGGATCTTTAGTTTTAGGGCTTCAAGGACCACACCTGTGCTGGTCACCTCCAAGGGTGTACCTGAACACAGTCTTCTTTCCAAGACCACACAGTCACACATTTTACTTTCGTCTCTATCAAACCTTCCAAACTCATCATCCCACCGGACTCTCATCTCCCGATCTTAACCCAAACCTACTCTATTTGCTAAACACATTCCTCAATAAGGTCATCCGGCGGCGTGGCCTAGCGGCTAAAGTCCTCGCCTTGAAAGCCCCGGGATCCCATGTGGGCGCCGATTTTAATCCCGGCAGCTCCACTTCCCATCCAGCTCCCTGCTTGTGGCCTGGGAAAGTAGTCGAGGACGGCCCAATGCATTGGGACCCTGCACCCGCGTGGGAGACCTGGAAGAGGTTCCTGGTTCCCGGCTTTGGATCGGTGTGCATCGGCCCGTTGCGGCTCACTTGGGGAGTAAATCATTGGATGGAAGATCTTCCTCTCTGTCTCTCCTCCTCTGTGTATATCTGGCTGTAATAAAATGAATAAATCTTTTTAAAAAAAACTAAAAAAACCACTAAAGACACTAGAGTCATTCAGTTTTTGCAAGTGGTATCTTCTCCTTTTTAAATATTTGTATTTATCTGTTTGAAAGAGATAAATAGATTAAGAAAGAACTAGTAAGCCCATCTGTCAGTTCACTCCCTGAACACCCTTACCAAGAACTAAAGCTAAGTATCATGAACTCAATCTGGGGTGCCAGCGCTGTGATGAAGCATATTAAGCCTCTGCCTGCAGTGCCCACATCCCATAGGAGTGGCCGTTCAAGCCCCAGCCACTCTATTTTCAATCTAGCTCCCTGCTTGTGGCCTTCGAAAGCACTGGAGGCTAGCCTAAGTTCTTGGAGCCCTGCACTCACGTGGGAGACCAGGAAGAAGTTCCTGGGTCCTGGCTTGAGATCAGCCCAGCACTTGTTGTCAGGGTTATTTGGGTAATCCACCAGTGAATGGAAAATGTCTGTTTCTGTATAAATCTGCTTTTCAAATAAAAAAAAAAAATCCTTTAAAAAAAATCTCAATCTGGGCACAGAGATACTCAACAACTTGAGCCACTGCTTTGCATTAGGAGAAGGTTGGGGCAGGGCACTTGTATCCTCATGGGAGACGAGCATCTTCACCACCTGGTCAAATGCCTGTGCCTGGAGTGAATCTGTTCATAGCCCTTTATATTCTGTCAGGAAATCCTGTCAGCTCTACTTAAAAATATATCTAGACCTTAACTATTTTTCACTCTCCCACTGCAGTCATCTCAATTTGAGCCATCATTGTCTCATGCCGAGATTATTGCGAGAGCCATTTATGTGGTCGTCTTGTTTCTATCCCTGCCCTGATTCAATCTATGCTTTTGATAAGTTGATTAACATGTATTACGTGTTCATCTTCATGACAGTACAGTGCAGCATTTCCACAGCATTCTACAACATAAACTGATCAAAATTTCCATTTTCTTATCTTTTCTCTAGGGTTGGTGCTTTATCAGCTCCTCTTGGCACCACCTATTTTTAAAATAGCAGCCACAGAGATTTCTTTATAATGCGAGTCAGACCATATAACTCACCTGCCAAAATTCCTCCAACAGTTTTCCTGGTTAACCAAGGGCAAAGTCAAAGTCCCTCAATGAGGACAAACACTTAGAATAGCAGTTAAGATGCTTTAGGAAGCTGGTGTCAGGGTCTGGAGCTATAGCCTAGCAGCTAAAGTCCTCGCCTTGCACGTGCCAGGATCCCATATGGGCATTGGTTCATATCCTGGTAGCCCTGCTTCCCAGTCAGTTCCCTGCTTGTGGCCTGGGAAACCAGTCGATGGCCTTGGAAATGACCCTGCATCCAGAAAAGGCTCCTGGCTTCAGATCGCTGCAGCTGTGACCATTGCAGCCACTTGGGGAATGAATCAATGGATGGATTCTCCATTCTCTCCTCTCTGTATATCTGACTTTCCAATAAAATAAATAAATAAAACTTTAAAAAGAGAGAAAGAAGAAGAAGCTGTTCTCATACCTTGCTTGAAGTACCTAAATTTGATTCTTCTACTGCAGACCATGAAAAGCAGCAGTGATGCTCATGGCTTGAACTGCTGTGCTGAGCTAGCATTGGCTCAGCTCAGACCAGCTACTTGGGGCATTTGGGGAGTGAACCCATGTTGCACAGTTCTCTTGCTGTTAAACACTACCAATAAAAAAATGGTCCTTACCATAACATGCAATGCCCTGGAGTTTGTCCTTCTTCCCCTCTCTTTACAATATCCTATCATATTCTACCATCATGCATTGCTTTTCAGTCATCAGCCTTCTTGCATTCCCTCTGACAAGGCGGCCCTCATGTAATCTTGATGTCTGCACTAGCATCTCCTGTACCTAGTGATCTTTCTCCAAGAGAGTCACTAGTCTAACTCCCACAGCTCCACCAAGTTTTGGCTCATCTGTCACCTCTTTAGCAAGTAAACTCTGCCCTCCCTATTGCATACCATAACCACCTTACAATCTAGGCCTGATTTTCCCTTTTCTATGGTTTTGTTTTTATTTCCATGTCCCTTATCCACCATTACAGAACCATGTAATTTACTCACATACATCACTCCCTACTCACTAGACTGCCAGCTCTCTGTAGGAAGGAATCTTTGTCTTGCCCATGGATGTGTCGCAAGTGCCTCAAGCAGACAAGGTGAAAAATAGGTCCTTAGTAAATATTTTCAAAGTCAATGAACAAATAAGTATATCAATAACATGGGTCTGAGTCAATACCGAGTGCTAATAATTTCACCTAGGAACATTTTTAGAGCCTGTTCCTTCTGTGCTTTACATGCTTCTATCCCAACAATATTTCTGCTATTTCATAAACCTAAGTTTTTGAAGCTTGCCAACTCTGCACTTGCCCCTGGTATTCAGCTGGCTTGTCCACTCTGCCACACAGCATTGCTCGTGACACTCTCATGCCTACGCCTTTGCCAACAGTACATATCCACACCCCAAGAGCCTGCCTCCTGCCAATTCTTGTACCAGTCAGTCCAGCTCACTTCTCGTGTTCTCAGCTCAAGATTCCTCGACCTTCCAATCCACCAGGTCTTCCCTGTTCACAGTACCATAGTGTAGGGTCTACTACAATTTCAATGTGTATCCCCAAGTTCGTGTGTTGGAACCGTGAATGCAGCAATGTTGAGAGGCGAGACCTTGAGGTGATGATGTCACAAGGGCTATGTCCTCATGACAGAGGAATGACATGAGGGTGGAAGTGCGCATGGTATCATGAAAGAGGCTTTGCTGTAAAAGTGAGCCCAGCACTCTCCTGCTCTTACTCTCTTGCCGTGTGATGTCTTCTACTCAAATGTGGTCCCTAGATCTTGAACTTGCAGAGCCTCCAAAAGTTTGGGCCAAATAAATTTCTCACATTGAGAAGGTACATTTCACCTGTGCCATTCTGTTATAACAAAAGACAATGGACCAATTCAGACCTGCATTTAAATACCACCTAGCCCCATTTGCCTCCTGGATGCCCTGGGTATGAGGGTGGGGAACCTTTCTTCTGATAAGGATCATTCGGATACCTGTAACATCATCCGCGGGTCATACAACATTACAAACTTAAAAATTAGCCTACTGTATGTAGATTTATTGAATTTCAAGCATCGCCCCCCTGGAGTTGCTTGGGCAGGGCCAGCCCACATGACTCTGTAGGCATCCTGTAGCCCATGGACTGGACGTTTCCCATACACCTCTTAGAATATGATTTTGCTACATGCTTATAACTCATGACCATTTCATAAAATTTCTGTGGATAATAACCCTGAAAAAAGGTAATATTTAATTTAAATGTGGAACTGACAGATGTCTTTCCCTTCAACTATATTATAAAGTTCCTGAAAGCACAACTTCTTAAAGTTCTTTGTACGAGTTTCCTTGGAAAATCCACATGGTCTTAATTCCATCCTTCCAAGAGGTTTCTGAAGTCCCTTCAGATATCCCAGTCTCTGAATATCCCTTCAGATATTCACAGTCTCACTGATGGTGGGCACATGAGCAGAGTAGAGCTGAATGATTTGGAATCCCAAACAGGGAGAGGAAGTCAGGAATGCTAAGTGACTTTGCTGAAGGTACCAAGACCAAAAGAATGTAATATCATTGGCAAAAAAAAAAAAAAACAAGGCTAAAACCAGAATAAAAGCGTCAAAGGATGAATTTCTAGTTAGTCCTTATCAGCTCTCATCGATGTTGCCAGCAATTGGAAAACAGACACTACTAAGCAATTTCAGTTTTCATAATCATGACTTGGACAGCCATTCTTCCCTCCTTCAAAGAGGTAAGAAATGGAGCTCTTCAGTACAGTATTGCCAGTTAATCCAACTCATTTTCTATTGGGGTAGAATGACCCAAAGTCTTTGTTCAAGGATCCCTAGACTATAATTGGTCTCCAAGTTATGACGGTTCAACTTCACATCTCTTCAACTTTACGACAGTGTGGAAGGGCACCCATACAATCATTCTGCTCATCACTTCCAGTACTGCTTTCAGTAAACTACATAAGCTACTGAATAGTTTATTTGTAAAGTAGGTTTGTTTTAGATGACATTGTCCAGCTGTGAGCTAACGTGAGTGCTCTGAACATATTTAAGGAATGACGCTCTTCAGGTTAGGTATGGTAAGGGATTTTGACTTATGATACAACCCCATTGCAGAAGACCATGCGCTTTGGCAGGTGCATCTACCAGGTGACCATGAGAACTGAAAAATGAAGGTACAGAGTCTGGCTACCAGTGTTGCACTTTGCTCCTTGTGGTCTTTTTAAGTTTCCTTCACTTGCTCATCTAGCAAGATCCACTGTGTGCTTATTGCTGCTGCTCTGACCAGGGCAGTGCATTTTGCATAATAGTGTTTACCCTCACCTCAACCCTCAAAGGGGGGGGAATGGATGCTCGTACACAGTCAGTTGGCCAAGCCTTCAAGGCCCTTCCAGCTCAAGGATACCTGACTTTGAATCAGGGTTCAAAAATCAGGAAGACCACAACAACCATTTAAACATCCTCGCTTTGGTTGGGCTCTGAGGTGATAGCATGAGGTACGATTTTTTACTACAATCCGATCACCAAGCTCAAACCCTAATATGGCCAAGGCCAACCCTGAAGGTGCAAGTCAGCAGGTGGAAATTCCCAAACAAATGACAGAAAACATCAAACTGTGAGAGGGAAGGTGGCACAGAGCTCACACCTCTCTCGGTTATCAATTATTTGGAGACAATGACCAGATCTCATTGTTGACCTAAGATGTTGGGGCCAGGTTATTCCATCACCTGCTTGCCACTCCTGGTCCTTGGTAGAGCCTACTGCAAATTGCTCTTGGTCCAATTACTGGTTTAGGAAAGATATTGACTGTTGTATGAGCCTCTTACATAATTAACTCATGGTATCTTCATCCCCAAGCATTACCTGCACTTAAAAGTAGACAAGGAATTCAAGAAAAACCCATCATGATAATATCAGCAGAGTATCACCAGTATTTGATTGTGAAATCAGTTAGTGCAGTTATAATACAACTACCCTATGTGTCCACAGAAGCCAGCTCAAGAGGCACAGTAACTCATGGAGCCAGGGGGAAGGGGAGGCAAGGAGAACATTACTGCTAATTCTTCACTCCCTCCTCATTTAATTAGGGGCTTCTGCAAATTGGTGGGCACAGCAGGTATAATCACAGCAGCCCCTACCTCCTGAAAATTACCTCAGTAGTGACACTGTATTCATTGACACGTGCAATCTAGCATCCCAGAATACTGTTGGGGACAGGTCACTCTCACATGTCTGTTTTATATACAGGAATCCATGGCATGCTAATCTCTTGCCCTGTCGAAGTGGGGTGCCACAAAGGGGACTCCCAGCCCCAGGGCACAACTGTGGACACGGTACTTTGGCTTTCATGGTAGAGAGAAATGAGGTTGTCCTCTCCCACGCAGTTAGCATGGAGGGAGAGGCAGTTCCCAGCACTGACAGCAGGCCACAGTCTAGAGCAGCATCCTCTGCTACCCATCCTGCTTTCCCAGCTCAGGTGCTGACGTGGCCCTCATCGCTGGGGATGCCACTAGGAAATGCAAGGGGAGGGGCCTTTCCTGGGCGGCATTTAAAAAAAGAGGAGGAAGAAAATGTGCAAAGCCCAATGAGGCTGATTGGTTAAACATGGGTTAGAATTGAGTTTAGAGAACCACACAGTAACTCAGTGTCTGGACAAATCCAAACTCCTTGGGTGAAGATGTGAGCGAAAGGCATTTCTGTCTGTGGAAACAGGATGATTCCCTGTTTCTTTAGGTCAGTCTGCAGATCAAATCTGGACCCATCCATCACTTTAACATGCCCATGTATTTTCATCTTTCCAATGAATAACCAATATGGGGGGGTGTCTAAGGATCCCTTTCCCACAGCCAATGCCAATCAGCCCCATTCTCCCAGGGGTTCAGGATTCTCAGAGCAGACACTACCAGCAGAACATGCCACACACAGCAAGTCACCAAACCAGACCACGGGAGGGGTTGGTCGCAGCACTTACTTGTACTTGTGCTGGTTCCGATTGTATTGATTGTGGTGGGGACGGATGAGGAGGAGTAGAGGGGCACGTGGCCGTTCTCACACCCCAGGTTTTTGTCCTGCCAGTTGGAGGCACTGATGCAAATCCCAGAATCCCGCGAGTTCTGCCACCCATTGAGCTTGTCGTCGGAGTTCTGTCTTTGGTGATAGTAGCGCGTCTGCTCGTAATCCGCAGAGTCTGAGCGGCCTCGGGTCTGGCCACTGAAGCCAGCCGCTGTGCGGTCCTCCAAGTGGTTCAACCACATGGCCAGAGCACTGCGGTCCTCCAGTGAGGTGGCCGGGTGTATCAGAGCATAGGACAACAGCTGCCTGCTCTCCTCAATGTGCTGGTTGTGTTCAATAGAGTGCGCGAGGATCTGGGGCAGCAGTTTCATATACTCGACTTTTGCATCAAGGTTTCCTGGCTTCAGCAAAGGCAGGTGAGTTAACAGGAGGGAAATCACTTTATCCTTGGATTCCTGTTGCCATTGGTTAATGATTCCTGCAAAAGAAAATATGCAGAGCAAATAAGCAAACACACCCACAATGACATAAAACACCAAGCTCAAAAGAAGATTAAAGAGTGAATCTATGCATCCTGGCTCAATCATCTTAAAATGGCCTTGTCTATCAGACTGGTTAACTGACCTCAAGTGCTCCAGGGGCACAAGGACTTCCATAAAATGACAAGACCAAAATTATTAGGATGGCTGGGGTCTTAACCTAGCCCTCACGCATGTCTCCCATTTGGTTCAACCAAATAAGACATTCGGCCTCGCTGTATGTCTTAAAATAATCTAGCTCCAAGCTCAGCAAGATGAGGCTCAGACTGAGACATCCTCATAGCAAAGCAAGCGTGATGAGTGCTCACATCCCCTAGATGCGTGCTGAGAAACATCAATGACACAAAGGTATTTATGCAAAATTGGTCAAATTTCCTAGGTGGGGGAGCCTTCTGAGGTGCAAAGCCTGCATCTTTCTCCTAAGTGGCCAACTCCAAAGGTGAACCTTGGGCTCAAAGCCAGCATGAACAGTGCATGCAAGACTTGACTCCTGAGAATTGCCTGGTGATGTGCTATGCAAGCTTAGCACCAACGGAAATCTGGTGTTTTCTTTTTTAACTATTTAAAATAATGCAATATTGACCTCTTTAGCCATTTTTAAACATTCTGTTTAGTGGCATTAGACACGATCACAATGATGTGAAACTACCACTAGCTTCTATTTCAAGTTTGTGCATCTGCCCAAACTTAATACTAACTTCCTTCTTCCCTACTCTCCCCAGCACCCACCAGCCACCACTCTGTTTTCTGTCTGGGTAAGTCTAAGTATTGCAGAGAAGTGGAATCACACACCATGTGTCATTTCTTGGCTGTCGTATTTCCCCGAGCATGGTGTCCTCAAATTTCACCCATGTGAACATCTGTTTCTAACTCAGAGCATCCCTCCCATTCAAAACACAATGATGGTTGTCTTGACGGGGCTTTCAAAAACATATCTTGTTGTGGGGGGCTGAGCCACAGGCTGAGATAAGAAAGCAATCTTCCTTCCAGGAAAAAAAAAACAAAAAAAAACAAAAAAAACACCTCTCCCCAAATCCTGGAAACCTCCATTCTGGCTCACGAATGACCCCACCACGGCTAGGCTTGGCAGTCCTGTTGGTTTTTATACAGTGTCTACAGGGTGTAAAGCGGGTTTCTGGAATTAAGCGGAAGGACTTCATTCTTGTAGTTAGATACAAACATCACAGCACAAGCCCTAGGCTTGCAGTTGACCAGAAGTTACCAAGGCCCCAATTTGGACTTCAAGGCCTCTCAGGTCTACAGGAAAGAATGCTGTCAAAAGAGGAGCTTCCGCAGAGAAAGCAAGGGCTCGAATGAAAGGGCATGGGCTTTGAGCTCAGGCAAGCCTGGGCACAAATCCCAGATCTGCCACTTAATTTGTGGTGGAATCTTGGTAAGTCACTCTACTTCTCTGGGCTTTAAGTGCCTCCTTAGTCAAGAGTGGTACAAATAGCATCTGCCTCTCCTCCCACTGCTGGATTTGTAAGAGGCAGAGAGGGTCCATCCTATACTGGATGATGGAAGTTATCCCTTTCAGCTCTCTACAAGAGGTAGACCCACACAAGTAGCCCCACATGGGTGGATCTGGATAGCAAGTCATAAAAATCATATACAGAAACCAGAGCACACCTGGGAGACTGTTTAAAAGAAAATTACACATCAGTTGGAAATCAAATAGAAAGCCCAAAATGAAAGGGTTATTAAGCTGAGAGTAACAGGAGATGAACAGCTCTCTTCAAGTGGGGATTTTCTAAGGAGAGGCTGAAGAGTTGATATCAGAAACTGAGTTCTTCAAATGGAAGCACAAATGATTCAGATGAGATGAGCAAGAGAATTGGAAGATTAAAACAATCAAAGGCTTGGAGGCGCCACCAAGGAAGGCTATGAGCTCAACTCGGGAGCTTGAACAGAGCATCATGATCTGTAGCAGCACTGTCCAATGGTAACACAATGTTAGCCACATGGGAAGTTTGCAACTTACCAGTGGCCACACTGGGGAATGAAAAGAACAAGGTGAAGTCCATTTTAAAGTTATTTAACTCAATACATCAAAATATCATCATTTCAACATGTCATCAATATAAAATTGGTTCCAACATGGGATCCACAGAAAAACAGGAATCCTTGTGGAAAATGGGCTATTATAAAAGAAAGACTATGTGTGAGTTTTAAAAACTTGTTTGCCACTAAATCAACTTGTTTTTTGATGCCAGTTTTTACAAGTTTTTGAGAGAGGGAAATGAGGGGAAGAATGAAATAGAAGGGAGATGTAAGCGGGAAGAAAAGAGGGCAAGGGGGTTTTCACCCACTGGCTCATTCTCATGCCAATCTGAAACTGGCATCTGGAAACTAAATCCAGGTCGCCCACCTGAGTGGCACAGACCCAAATGCAAAAGCCATCCCTGCTGTTTCAAGGCCCACACTACCAGGAGGCTGGAGCCAGAGCTGGTACGGAATTCCGGTCCTCCAATAGGGCACGCAGGCATCCTCACAGGTAGGCCAAACACTCAGCCCTCTGAACTTTTAGAAATCCTCTGGTGAAGTTATGAATGAGGCCATGTACTTTATTTTGTTGTGTATCAAGTATTTGAAATCCGAGGTGTGTTCCTTCCCTGGGAGCACATCTAGCCACAGCTACAGGCTAGAACCAAGCTGGAAACACTGACAGGGAAGGCAGGCAGGAGGCGATGACCTCAGCAGGTGCCTCCCAGCAGCTCCCTGGCGCTAAATTTAGCTAATTGCCACCCAACGACGCGAGACAACCACCATGAATTCCAATAGGAATGGTCTCCCTCTTAAAGCAACTCCGATGGGAAGAAAATGCCAATCATAACTTCCTTAGCAACACATTTTCAGCAAACGCCAGGCATGTTCTAAATGGTGGATATGCTTCAGATGGAGACAAAAATCAATTCACTGAAGTCTGTGGGGCATTAGGAAGAGGCCAAAGGGGCCATGAGGAAGATCAACCCCATGCTACACACACACAGATCAGAGGTGGAGAGGGGATGCCCTCCAACAACTATGCTGAAATATGAAAACCTGGGAACAGCATTTAATTAAAGCACTTGCAACTGTGGAACTCCCTAGCTCTCTGCTAGGTCATTTCCCTGTTTGGATATCCTGCCATTCTGCAAAAGGTCAGCCTAAAAGAAAAAACAAAATAATAAAAAACACTGAAGAACGAAAACAAAATGTAAACAGGACTCAGAGTGCAGAGTAAACATGTTATCTCCAGGTAACCCTTCTCAGTCAGGGATTAAGGGAAGGACCAAGCAGCTAAGAGGAAGCAAAGTGAGGGGCGACCAGACAGCCAGGACTGAGCCCTTCTTTGTCCCGCCTGGGAGGCAGGGCTGTCCAGGGGGAAGGGCTGACACGACTGGCTGTTCGCAGTGTGCCAGACCCTGTGTGTCTGATGGCTTCTTCAATCCTCCCAAGCATCCATAAGGTTCAGGCATCCACCCTGGGATGCTGTTTTTTTTTTTTTTAGGATTTTATTTATTTTATTACAAAGTCAGATATACAGAGAGGAGGAGAGACAGAGAGGAAGATCTTCCATCCAGTGATTCACTCCCCAAGTGAGCCGCAACGGGCCAGTGCGCGCCAATCCGATGCTGGGAACCTGGAACCTCTTCCGGGTCTCCCACACGGGTGCAGTGTCCCAATGCATTGGGCAGTCCTCCACTGCTTTCCCAGGCCACAAGCAGGAAGTTGGATGGGAAGTGGAGCTGCCGGGATTAGAACCAGCACCCATATGAGATCCCGGGGCGTTCAAGGCGAGGACTTTAGCCGCTAGGCCATGCCGCCGGGCCTGGGATGCTGTTTGTTACAGAACAAACAGGTCTTCGAAAAGTTCATGCAAGTATTTATTCGGAAAAAACTGTGGAGTTCAGTATCTTTTTAAACACTAAATCAAATTCACCCTTATAGCCCTTTTTTTTTCTTTTCCATGAACTTTTGCAAGGCCCCTTGTAGCTGAAGACACCAAGGCACAGACTGGCAGAGTGACTTGTCCCGGCTCCCCTTGCTAGCAAGGTAACAACATGAAGGAAAGCTAGTGACCAGAAAAACACATAATAGCCACTGGGCTAGAGGGCTGTTAACACTTGTTAAATGTATTAATTATATAGAATGTACGAGGCCATGGCAAAAAGTTGTGGAAAAGCTAGACAAGTTTATTTTGGTGCAATTATATATCATTACTATAATTAAATAAAATGTGCTTAAGTATGTAATGGTCATAAACATAACTAGTAGACACTAAATATTAAAAATGAGAGTGCATGGTATTACAATATATGGGAAAACAGTGGAGGAGGGGATGGAAGGGGAAATCCTTGAGTCTAAAGAAGTGTATCATAAAAAATAAAGAACTGGAAAAATACGGTACATTGATCAGGAGAGGAGTCAAACATGGAAATGTGAAAAAAGGAGTTAGAGGGGTTGGTGCTGTGGCATAGCAAGTTAAGCTGCCACCTGTAGTTTTAGCATCCCATATGGGTACCAGTTCAAGTTCTAGCTGCTCCATTTCTTCCAGCTCCCTGCTTATGCACAGAGGACAACAGTTGGAATATGGCCCAAATGCCTGGGCAATTACACCCACTTGGGAGACCCAGATGAAGCTACTGGCTCCTAGCTTTCGCTTGGTCCAGCTCTAGCTGTTGAGACCATTTCAGGAGTGAACCAACAGATGGAAGATGTCTCTCTCTGCAACTCTTACCTCTCAAATAAAGCAAGTATCTTTGGAGGGAAAGGGGGCTAGAGACCATGCAGGTGAGACTTCCTGTGGTTCGAAACAGCTGCTCACAAACTTCGACATGTCCCTCTGGGCAGCACAGGTTTCTGTCCCTTGCCCTTCCCATTGAGAACAGGCTGCATGGAGTGAGTCCCAGCCACCAAGCAGCATGTAGCAGAAAGGACAGCATGATTTCACCGGTTAGCTTAGAAAAGGCATTGCAGGCTTTCCCTCCTTCTCTCCTGGGCTGGCTGACTCGCAGGGAAGCCAGCTGCTGAGCTAAAAGACAAGCTGCCCAGGAAAGAGGCCCTGAGAGGGAAGATCTGAGATCTCCAGCCTCTCCCAATGGCCCAGGGGTGGGAGGGGACCATGGGAACACATCCAACAACAGCTCTGCGGGCTCCTTCAGGGAGAGAAGGGGCATGAAGTATTCCAGAGTCAGTGGTGATGGTTCAAGTGCAGCTTAAGAAAGGGTTTCTGAGAGGCCAGCGGGATGGCATAGCAAGCTAATCCTCTACCTGCAGTGCTGGCATACCATATCAGTACCAATTTTAGTTCTGGCTGCTCCATTTCCAATCCAACTCCCTGCTGATAGCCTGGGAAAGCAGTGGAAGATGACCCAAAGCCTTAGGCCCCTGCTCCTCCTAGCTTCCAGCTTGGGACTAGCTCAGCTCTAGTTGATACAGACATTAGGGGAGTGAACCAATGGATGAAAGATCTCCCTCTCTGTCTCTCCCTCTCTCCTGCAACTCTGTCTTAGAAGTAAAATAAATTTTTTAAAAAGAAGAAAATAAATGGTTTCTGATTAAGATTTGGGTTGCAGGAGAACATGTGTCAATTTTATGGGCTTTGAGTATTCTCTCCAATGGTGGCTCTTGACGGCAAATTAACAAGTTTACATGGCAAGGTCTCCCTCCCTGCTTTCAAGGCAGTGCAGGTCAGGCTAAGAGGAGCATCCCAGGACACTGTTGGACATCTTCATCTGCACACAGGAGCCAGATCATCGGCAAGGTCCAGCTCAGCTGCCCCGGCCTGTTTGATGGCATCTCTCTCTTTCAGGCAGCACGGAATCCTTGATGCGATTTACATTCTATGGATTCTCCTCCTTCAAGAGGCTCGGGAGCACTCAACACTGTTAGTTCCTTTGTCAATTTTGTAGTCGCTACCACTTCCCACCCCTGTGTCATCCCATTCAGGGAATAGTCTACAGAACTGACGTCCACAAGCCAGCAGGCTTGGCGATTCCAGCTCCTCCTTTTTAAAAGTTTTTGGGGTGTGAAGGATGCATATGCATGCAGAGGCACAGCTTTGTAGGTTAAGCCTCCATCTGCAGTTCCAACATCACATATGGGCACCAGTTTATGTCCCAGCTGCTCCACTTCCCATGCAGCTCCCTGCCTGTGGTCTGGGAAAACAGTGGAGGATGGCCCAAAGCCTTGGGACCCTGCACCCACATGGGAGACCCAGAAGTTGTTCCTGGTTTCTGGCCTCAGAACAGCTCAGTACCGGCCATTGCTGCCACTTGGGGAATGAATTAGCGGATGGAAGGTGTCTCTCTCATCCTGTCCCTCCTCTCTGTAAATACACTTTTCTAATAAAAATAAACTAAATTTGAAAACGTATTCTCTGAGCATAGGCATTTGGCCTAGCGAGTGACGGCTGTGTCCCATAACGGAGGACTTGACTTTGATGCTCAGCTGGGTTGCTGACTCATTTCCTGCTAACACAGGTCCTGGGAGGCAGCAGGTGACAGCCTGCGCACTCTCCACCAGTGTAGAAGACCTGGATAGAGCTCCCGGCTCCCAATGTTCACCCCTAGTTGCTGCCTTGGTGAGGAATGAACCCTAGAACATACTCTTCTGAAATAAATGTTTAGGATTCAATTTAAATACAGCCTCTAAACACCTTCTCTACTATTTCTCTAAATAATGTGCAGGCATATATGAGTTTGCTGGATTTTTAATGTGAGTAAAGGTTAATGATTTACAATCTATAAACCAATAACATAAGACCATGTGGATTAGGAAAGTGTCCCAGTGCTTCTTGGAGTGACAAAGAGTGTGTTTAATTACCCAGGCTGGCATTATTATCCCACAATGGTATGTCACTATTTAAGGGCTCCAGTTGTTGGTAAATTACCCTTAAACTGCTATTTTATTATATCCTTATTTTCAGTTTAATAACATTTATTATAAACAGCTTTCTCACAAGTGCATGTAAACAATTTGCTCATATAATAAATGGCTGGAAATGAAGGGTCACATTCAAGTAATATTGGCTCAATAAATGTCTAAGAAGTCAGGAATACAAGTGGTCTTAAATGGTTAAGCACTCTTTATAAGACTTTCTATTACCAAACTTAATGCTAGACACATCATGTACTAAAGGCTTCTAAATTTAGCACAACTTTGCACAACTCTAAAACAGATCTTGCCACCACCACCACACACACAGTGCATCAGGCAGGACTGCGAGCTGAGCCAAGGCACCCGAAACATCAGCGAGGGAAATGGCAAAAAACAATGCGGCCAATAAGATTGCCGTGCTGGCTCCTGCCTTGCCCGAGGTCTCTTGCAACATAAGCTAGAGCCAAATGCTGATTAGAGAAGAATCCCTGTAATTGATAAAGCCCAGGGATTCAAGCAAATTGGACCTGTTAGGCAATCTGGAGATAACTCCACTCCTCAGTTCCACCGGAAACGGTGGCTGGCTTCTCTCGGTGGTCATGTCCCTGGCATGCTCCCCCTTCACTGATCAGAGCTGGACTTTGTGATCAACCGAGTGTGATGGAGGTATCCAGATATTAGGTCATATGGGTGTCACCTCTTCGGCCTTGTTGTCTTGGTGGGTCCCTATGGGGGAAAGCTAGCCACAGCAACTGTGAAGATACTCAAGCATTCCAGAAAGGAGGCCCACCCGGCAAAAAGCCCCTGAACCTCCTGTTCACAAGTCACCACCCCTGTGAAAGCGCCACCCCGGCAGGGGATATCTCCAGCTCCAGTCGGGTCCTGAGGGCAAGCTTGGGAAGAGAGGGAGTCAGAAGCACCAGCCACTCAGGCAGTTCTGAATTCCTGAGCCGCAGACAGCCAGGAGACCAACTTTCCTTGTGCTGAGACATTCATTTTTTGGAGCATGTTGTTACACAGTAATGGCCACCTAATACAGGAGCTTCATGCTGCTTGGTTTAAAAAAAATATCACTAAACAATGCTTGCTTCCCTGGAGAGATCGCTAAAAAAGGCAGGACCCTACACAGCAGATACCAAGGCCCACAGAAACCATCATCACATTCTCTGAACACAGGAAGGCTGGTCATCCATTAGGCACTTCACCATTCTATCAGCAAAACCCAGGTTTCTCTGGCCTTGGCAGAATCCACAGTGAGCTTGCCACATCTCCCATGGGAACTTTCCATCCATAACCATTTTTTCTGCCAGTCCTGGCAACAGCTGGGAGCTCCTTCATCCTTGAAGGGCCCAGGCTGGGTTGTGAACACCCTCTGAGGTCGGGATTTACCTTCAGGCTTCCAGCTTGGCTAGGGCCAACTCCTGTAGGACACAGGCCAGCTCCTTCCACCACCAGCCTGGGGACAGGCAAACAGCTCCCGTCTCCAGCCCAGCTTGCTATCCCAAGATCCAGGCTGTGGCCTCTACACCTATCTAGTGGGAGGGTGTCAAAGTTGAACCATCCCCACCGATACTTGCTCTCACACTCGCCTGACCTGCTCTGCTGCTCCTCTTCCCCAGCTCAGCATATGGCTTTTCCCGTTTCCCCTGGGCTCAGGTCAAAGCCTTGGGGTATCCTTGAAACCTTTTTCTCATATCCAGTATTTAATCTGTCAGCAAACCCTGTAGGCTGGATCTTCAGAACACATGAGAAAAATAACAACCTGACTGCCATTCTCCTTCCTTCTACAATCATCCAGATCATTCCCCCAGGAGTCTGTCAGTGGCTACAGCTCCCATTTGAGGAGAGTCATCTTTGAAAACTAGAAGACAGCTCCTGTTGCTCCCTGATCAAAGAAATGGACTTTCCATCCCTCTCAGAATGAAAGCCAAATCTGAGGTTGCTATGGAGGCATAGCATCCTTCACGTGTCATGTTGACATCTTACATGGGTGCTGGTTCGTATCCTGGCTGCTCCACTTCCATTCCAGCTCCCTGCTTGGGCCTGGGAGAGCAGCAGAGGATGATGGCCCAAAGTCTTGGGACACTGTCGTCAAGTGGGAGACCAAAAGAGGCTCCTGGCCCCTAACTTTGGATCGACTCAGCTTCAGTCGTTGCAACCATTTGGGGAGTGAACCAGTGGATGGAAGGCATCTCTCTGTGTCCCCCCTCTTGGTAGAATCTGCCTTTCCAATAAAAATTAAAAGCCAAACCAATGCAATGACCTATGATACTCTCAGACACAGTCACTATCCTACTACCAATCCTCTCATTCAGTCCATCCTGCTCTTGCTAACAGCTAGATATATGTATATCAGGGTCTTTCTCAAATAGTTCTTCCCCTAAAGACATATTTGACACCTCTCAGCTCCACCTTTGTGCTAATGCCATCATTATATTAGGATCCTCTCTGCTTACATGATTTTTTTTTTTAAAGATCTGTATTTGAAAGCCAGATTTAGAGAGGAGAGATAGAGAGAAAGAGCTTCCATCCACTGGTTCACTCTCCAAACGGCTGCAAAGGCCAGAACTGATCTGATCTGAAGTCAGGAGCCAGGTGCTTCTTTCTTGGTTCCCACAGCTTTATGCCCTCTTTTGCTGCTTTCCCAGGCCACAAACAGAGAGCTGCAAGGGAAATGGAGTAGTTGGGATATGAACTGGCACCCATGTGGGATCATGGCACTTGAAGAGAGAGGATTAACCAATTGAGTCACTGAGCTGGTCCTACAGGATTTTTAAAAAGATCTATTCATTTCTTTAAAATGAAGAGTTACAGAGAAATAGGAGAAACACACACACACGTTCAATCCATCAGTTCACTCCCAAAATGGCTGCAACAGCCATGGCTGGGCCAGGCTGCAGCCAGGAACCTGAAGCTTCATCTGGGTCTCCCACTTGGGTGCAGGGGATCAAGTTACTGGATCATCTCCTGCTGCTTCCCAGGTGCATTATCGGTGAGCTGGAAGAGAAGTGGAGCATCCAGGACTTGAACTGGTGCCCATATGGGATGTCGGCTTGACTTGCTATGCCACAACACCTGTCCACATGATTTTAAGCTGCCCACACCACTGCCTCAGCCCTGCTTTATTCTCTCCATGGCACTTATAACCACATGTCCTGCTCCATATGTGACTTATTTTCTGCCTCTCTCCACTAGAAGGGAAGCTTCATGAGAGTAGCGATATTTCCTTTGTCCCACATGTCTCCCTTGCCGTATGAAGCACATTTTTATGACGATATAAAATGATCCTATGGAATCTTATTTGATAGTGTGTTGCTTGACTTTTTCTTACTCCAAATGTTAGCTATTTCCCATAACTGTTCTTGACATGAGAACTGTCTATAAGTGCTAGTCACTGCCTGATATACCCAAACTGTCCATTCAACTCTCCTGTTAGGCTTCGCAGTATTCCAATTGTTTTTAGCTTTAAAGTCAAATGAAAAGTAGGAATGTGTTAAAGAGGAAAGCACAGTGATTTGCTCCATTTTTCACTACTATCAACAGTCCCCTTCTCAATATTCTGCGTAGGATGGAAAACAGCCCCACGTGTCAGGAAAGAATAGGAAAATGGGTGCTTTTCTGGTTGTAACTGACACCAATTAAAGCAATCTTCACAACAAAAATTGGAGAGGCTGAGGTAGCAGAATGAGGCATATCTAATACAACTATTTTGCAAACATCTGTTGAAAAAAATCAAAGAAACCTATAGAGTTATATGAAGACTATTGTGCGTTCCAAACTTGTTAGGTGCTAAGTAATTTTTCACTAAAACTCCTCACGCATTGGTCTCAAGGGAGTCCTAAAAATGAGGGTTGAAAAAAAGATGTTACCTTCCTGTTAACAAATACTTGTAAACCACATTCAGTTTTTTTTTTTTTTTTTTAAATGCTACAAATCTCTCCAGATTTGTTCTGGATGTTCTGGATGGAGGAAGCTTTCCCACTCACTGCTACCACTCACTGCTACCATCCTCACACTCCCAGCCCACCACTGCCTCAAACCCACACACCACCAAGTAACTCTGCAGGAACACATAATATAATGAATGAGTAACGCTCTGACCAGGCCAGAAGAAGTCATGCTTTGTGCAACATCATGAGAGCCCAACTGCAACAGTACCTGCTCAGTAAGAGCTCCAAGGCCAATGCCTTTGCTAATGTCAACACAAGCAGAGTACTTGGAGAAAACAAAAAGCGCCAATGGCAGGGGGGCTCAAGTCTGATTCGGTGGACTCAACTGAACAGCAGCCACTTCCTGTCACTCGTCCTTAAACCTTAGGGAGAATGGGAAGGCCCAGGGCCAACAAGTTCCACTCCAGACACCTGGGGACCATTCTCTGCCTTGCAACCACTCTGGGTCCCACACTGTCTAAAATAAACGAGGAAGTTGCTCAACAACTTACAGAACAAAATTTCCCATTTTGAGAGATGCAAATCCAAAGTGTGAATGTGACAGCCTCGTGGTATGTTGCATAATTATATAAATATTGTCACCAAGAAACAGCACAGAGGCCCAAAATAGACATGTTGAAAATTTTGATAGTAAAATTTATGCCTCACTCATTTAGGTTCGAAATCAGAAAGTCTTACGTGTATAGGGTTGTGGATGAGAGAATGGAATGATTTTGTGAAAGTGAGATATTGAGTGCATGGGCACAAATGAAGCAGGACTGTATTTGAGAAGAGAGGGCTGGCTAATGGCATGGGATGGAGTTCGTGACCCTGGAACAAATCCAGTCCTGTTTTCTGGTTATCCTTAGGTACAGCCCCGTAGAGAGGGTTAGAGGTACACGGCCTTCCAGGTTCAGCTCAGCTGTGCCAACTGGGGAGCTTAGTTTCACCTGTTACTTACACACCAAACTTGTTTTCAGGTTAGCAGGTCTATTAACCATTTTTTCTCTTGATAAGAGCAGCTACTTTCTCATTGATGAATTCCAAATGAGTAGCAAGAAGAAAAGGCAGGAAGGATAACAGTGAGAAGAGACGGTTCTCAGATTTATGAATGGGAATTTAGGGGCCATGTCTCTCTTTCTGGCTATCCCCCATAGACCCAGAGCACAGAGAAGTGAATCCACAGATAAATGGTTGGGCCAGAGCCAGGAGCCCAGACCCTCTGAGGATCTTTGGTTTCAGCTGACTTGGTAAGAATTTGCAGCACAGACAGGAGCTCAACGCCTGCAGGTGTAAGGTCTGTGGACACAGGCCTCTGGTCATCCTTCCAGAGTCTCCAACACACCCTAGGATTCTAGAACAATGAAAAACACCTAAGCATCTAAGGTTGGGGAAAGGCACGGAGGGACACAGGGGATGAAGAGCAACATACACAGCTAGTTGCTGGGAAGTTTTGTTCATGGAGAACAGGTGTGACAAGTGCCATGGTCTGCTATAATGGGGAGGACATACCTGGCGGGCCCCATTCCTGGAGACAGACTCCCTTAATCCTACAGAAGAAGGTAGATGGGAGCCAGGGGCCCCCCTGTGTGGGGATTTTGGCAACTGACCCCTGCATATCCTCTCTTCCTCATCCTTATTCCAGCGTTAAGAGGACACGGCCCCCGGATGGAGCCACCGCTGGTGCTAAGCCCAGGAGTGACAGGGTGACCTGCTGTTTTGGTGTGGCTTTACACCCCCATGTGGAGGCAGATGCATTTGTCAATTCATCAGATGTTTCTCTGCAGTCCTTATGGATGTAGATGGCCTGGAGCTAGGGTTTGTCCCTTGGAAGAGGATGCACAGTGCCAGAGAAAGCCGTGGGGAAAGCGTGTCTCCATAGAAACGTTTGTAACACAAAGGATTTGGGGAGAAGCTGAACAAACAGCAGGGTAGAGGAATACTTGAGAAGACCTCAATCTCTGTAACCAACCCATTTTCTACTATACCCCAAGCCCTTCCAGCCAGGATCTAACCTGCTATTTCACAGAAAAACACAAAAGTCTTTTGCTGTTCTCGCCAGACCACTGGAGACTCAGCAGTTTCCCGAGATGACTTTTGATCCTGGAATATTCCTGTTGTTGAAATACACCAAACACACCCCACTTTCCCCCTCCCCCATCGTCACCCATGATGGAGCCTGAGTCCACCCCCGCCCCAAATCCTGCTGATCTCTGGCCCTGCACCGCTTTCTCCCTACCACAGCTGTGCTCAATGACATGCGATGTGTGACACTGCCGTTTGTTTTTGCTACCAGACCATTAGCTTCCCAAGGCTGGGGTTGGTGCCTCCCCGTCCTGTGTCTCTTACTCCCTCCTACCCTGACCTCACAGGCTTCCTAGACAAGCTATGCCAAGAAGACATGCGTTTGTATCCCGCTGAGAAAAGATCATTTTCATGTACCTCTTTATCGCCTTCTGCTGCTCCTGAGGCAGGCGCTAAATGTTAATAGCAGGTACTTCTGGTTCGCAGCACCATGGTGAGGGGCAACAACGCCTTCAAAAGACCTCAGCCTAAAGATCACCACCCAGCCTCCCTTCTCGAACAGCTGCCCCAACACTCTCAACATCGGTGCTCTTGCTCGGCTCTCACAAGGGCACGTGCCCATGATCCACTCTCATGCCCACCCCGAGATTTGACTGCTCTGACTTGACCACGTGCACGTACACAGCTGGCGTGGCTTAGTCTCTGAGCCCAGGATGCTGGTGCTAATTATCCAAGATGGGCTTGATGGTGTGAGGGCCCATCAGGTGCTCTGAGTGATGGAGCAGGGAGGGGGGGATAAAAAGGAAGAGGATGAAATGCAGTGAGTGAATCAGAATGTGGGCTCCATCCACGTTGTCTGAATTAGGACACCTCAGGGATTTATCAGAGACACCTGACAGGATCGCACCTTAACCTACTAAGTTAGAAACTCTGTGTTTCCCCAGTCTCCCAGGTAATGTAAATCCAGCCTGAAGTTTGAGAACCACAGACAGAAGGAACCAAGGAAATCACGGCCTTCAGTTTCCAGTCACCAACAGGACCAACTAATGTGAGACTGAGCAGGGGAAAACCATTTCTTACCAGGAGAAGGGCTAGGAAGAACCAATTCCAAGAGTGGCAGGGATTCATTTTTAAAAGGAAGTTGTTGGATTAAAGAAAATCAAGTCACAGTGAACAAACATGCACAGGGTCACGGTGTTTCCAGGACACGGCTGATCTCCCCAATTGTCTGCTCATGGCAACCTTGTTAGTTAAAAGGGGAGCGACAACTCCTTAGAAAGACAAGGAAGCCACCGTTTGGGCCCGTTTGGATTTTGGCGCATCGGGTTAAGAACAAAGTCCGGCCAAGCAGGGATGGCTTGGGAACAAAATGAAGGTAAATTTTCAGTATTAAAACCTGGCAAAAAAAACACTTCTCCAAGGTGCCCAGTGCTCTGCGCAGGTGTCTGCAGGAAGCCCCCAGGAGCCCGCCCCTTGGTGGGAGGACGTTACCTCTAAATGGGTGCTCCAGAGAGGCGGCTGGTGAAGACGGAACAGCTCTCTGCTCGGCCCGTGGACCAGGAGATGCGCAGCAACAGGAATGAAAGTCTCTTGCTTACAGGACCATAATACTTTGCGGAGTTCAAGGGGAGGGCACAGACACTATCCAAGTTATACGGAACTAAGCACATTACAGTTGAACTAGATGTTACATGAAACACGTGTGTGTGGATGGAATGATCACATAAGGGGTTGCTCCATCTCCTCCCTCTCCACTTCACCCTCCTTTTCTTCCCTCCTCTGGTGTCCCCTAGGCACAGCGCATCATTATGGAGTGCCTGCTAAGCATTGTGATGTCAGAGGGTGACACTTAAGCAGGGACCAGCCACCAAGGCTTGCTCAGGGCCACATGGCCCACGCTGCCCACCATTCACCTGCCAACAGCTTTCATCACAAACAGCTCCTGCAGCTCTTCTCCCTCTCTCCTCTCAGACCCCTCATGGTACTCAGGGGGAAACCAAGGCAGGGATAAGCTTTCCCAAAGTCATGTAGCCCTATCTTGGGCACATCCCCCATGAACAGGGCTGGGGCTTCCCGTGCACTTGTCCACACCAGTCGGGCTGCCCTTTATAGAAAGTTTCCACACACTTTCTATTCCTAACCTGATCATACGCATCACTTGAGCACGTGCTTCTGCAGCCCGGGCCGACTGTGCCACGGGCTTAGTAACGCGCCCCATTTAGGGCCATGAGCACAACTTGTTTGCCCTGAGAATGAATGGACTGAATTCTAGACAGTCTTGTGGGGCTGCTATTTGGTTGTGATGACAAACTCTGGTTCACTGATCAGGGCTCATTTTTGATTCTTTAAGGCAAACCATCAGTTCACCCTCCCTGGCTCTCCCCAAAAGGCCTAGAACTTCTAAAGACTACAGTCTGCGACTAGTAAGGAGAGGATATTATGTTGGTAACTATTTCTGGTGGATGAAGGCTCCAGGTTATTTTGCTTGCTTTTTGTTTTTTGCAAGCTGACGAGATGACAGTAACCATGCTGAGGAAATGGAAAAGAATCTAAACTATGGCATTCATTTCACACACACGCAGTTTTCCAAGTCATTGGTCTTGACCTTGGCATCTAAAGTAGAGCTTTTGGAGGGAAAGGAAGCAGCCCCTTTTGACTAAGATTGGAAGGTGAAGGTGAAGAGCAGAGACTTAACCTTTAGCCTGTTCTGCTAATCATAGGCTAGATTCCAATGCCTAAATAAACCCCTAGAAAGCACCCACAATAGAAGACCCAGCTCATTTATGAAGCAAGCTGATAAGCCAGGATGGAGGACACTCCCCGGCCAATAAGGTGACTAACTCCTATTGTGCCCTGAGCATCTTGCCACCATAAAGTAAATGAAATACAAGTTCATTGTCGAGGAACCCCCAGGTCCCCTTGTGGTCTGCCTTTGCTGCCACCTCATGTGACCAGCCTCCCGATTTAGCGCGTAACCAACTCCCAATGACCTGTAATAACACTATTCCCAAATTAGAGCTCTCAATTTGACTTGGCTTTGGTCCCTCCCTCCAAGCAAAATAAAGCATCCGTTTTCTTCTTTTTCACATTCATAATACTCTCCTTTTTCGGTTGCCAATTCAAACCCTGTCCCAGTCAGATTGAGCCCTTCCTCTGTTTCCCGCCCCCCTGGTTAGCCAAAGAGCCCAATGGAAAAACACCAAGAGACAAAAACAAAAACAAAATCAGTCGAAAATTCCAACTAAGTGACATTCCACTGGAGAAGCTATGATTCACATGCAAATAAAAATCTCCCTGAATTCGCTACTCTATGACGCAAGCCCCTGGCTTGGACATAAAAAGGGCAGAATGAAATCACCCACAATTAAATTCACTCTGAAATACTGGCACTTTCTGGCTAGACCTTTCCAATCAATGATAAGAAAAAGGAAAGCTAATTGGCCAGGAGCTGGGGATAACCCTAACTTGGCTGAGACTCCCTAACTCCTAGATCCCAAACTCCCAGATCCAGTGCCCCTACCCTAACCCTGACAGGGCATCCCCGACAAGCTGTGCTGAGGCACCTGGCTCACCGCTCAGCTCCTAGAATGCAAGTTTTTCCCCAGAGCCAGGGCCAGACTTCCCCATGCCTACAAAGACCTTCATCTGTGGCTCCTGGTGCATCAGCCTCAGGTCTCCAGCCCACGTCCCCAGGAAACCCAGTGGCTCTGCCATCACTTTCTTCTTTTCAGCTGTTGCACTCAGAGTGCACATCCCATCTACCTGCTGATCATGGATTTTAGGAAGAGACTTCCTGGGCTCCCCTGCACCTGTTGTGTAAGCATCTCCACCACACAATTCCTCTTTGTGCTACTCCCAGCCGCAGGAAGGGCAGAGACTCTTCTGTCATCAAAGAGAGTTGGATTTTTTAAAGCCACCCTGGGCCTCTCTGTAACTTCTATTCACTCAGTGGAGGCCAGTTTTGCCTTTGACCACAGATACATCTGCAAAAACGCACAGAGCAATCTCCACAGTTGCCACAAGGTGGAGGCAGCCCAAGTGTCTACCACAAGGGAATATTATTCAGCCTTCACAAGGCAGCTGATTCTGACAACACAGAACCTTGAGGATATTATGCTAATGGATTCAGGCAGACACCACTGTGCAGCCCCACGAAAAGGAGGCACCTAGAAGATTCTGCCTCAAGACTGAAAGACTGGTGACTGCTGGCAGTAAGGAAAAGTAATAGTTACCAGTTAGTGTACACAGGCTTGCTTCTGTTTGGGATGATCAACAAGCTCCAGAAATGGATCAAGGTGTTAATTATATGACACCATCAGTGGGGTTAATGCCACTTCAAAATGGGGGCACTGGTAAAAAAAAATGTAAATGATGCATAGTTTACTATAATCAAAACGTAAGCCTTGGGCCTGGCACGAGAGCATACTGGTTAAAGTCCTCGCCATGAACGCGCCAGGATCCCATATGGGTGCCGGTTCTAATCCTGGAGGCCCCACTTCCCATTCAGCTCCCTGCCTGTGGTCTGGGAAGACAGTCAAGGACGGCCAAAAGCCTTGGGACCTTGCACCTGTGTGGGAGACCTGGAAGAAGCTCTGGGTTTTTGGCTCCTGGTGCCTGGCTCCTGACTTCAGATCAGCTCAGCTCCAGCCGTTAAGGCTGCTTGGGAAGTGAACCCTCTCTGTCTCCTCCTCTCTGCATATCTGGCCTTCCCAATAAAAATAAATAAGTGAATGCCTCAAATATATAACTTAAGCAAGCAAGCTACTTAAAAAAAATAAGTAAGCCTTTTATCCCATTCACAAAAGAGCCACTCTGCTAAATGTTCTGTTTCAGGCCTAAAAACAACTCGATGTTGTTCTGATAGTCTTCATGTGTCATGATTTTAGGCTCCTCCTAGCCTTGTGGCCATCTTCCTCCAGGGAACCTGACCTCTGCTATGAAGACTCAGAATTGAACAGGAGACTACTGCAGGTTCCACTCCAAGCCATCCCACTAAATCCCAGACCCCAATCACCCACTTGGTTACCAGGGCACAGATCCAGCAAGTCAGGTAGAATAATAATAATAATAACCTGCTCCCTACCCCAGTCAACCTGCTGGCACTTACTTTCCCCACTTGCCTCCATTTGTTTCCCAGATAGCAGTCGGCAGCTGTGGCCGGAAGTGAAACCAGCAAATGCAATAGGGGAGAAGGGGCTGCATCTCAAAAGAGGCCACTCTGCCCTGTCCAGAGAACTGTGCCACCTTGCGTGGGTGTCAGGTACATGACAACGGGGCAAACACACACTAGGGGATTCCTAGCATCACGTATGGAGCCATCATCGCGGTCTGAATGTGCGTATCTGCCCGAGTTGAGCCAGGCCCGTTGGACTCGATGCCATGCTCGCTCACCCCTCTTGAGCCATCTGGGAAAGATTTGGAAGTTTGAGGCAGGGCAAGTCCCATTTTGCATTTTAAAGTCTGATGAAATCCAGTGGCCTGGCCATTGGGCTCATTCCACAAGTGAGTAATCCACTTCCTGAAACTAATCTGCCAGGGGATTTGTGATATGGGGGGCATCTGAAGTCTCACTACTTGGTAAACATCCACTGGCACAGGTGTGAAGCTTTTCTAGGAATGCCAAGCCAAGGGCCAAATTAATGACATTGAAGGTAGTAGCATTCTTAGCATTGATTAATTCCTCTCTCCTGGTTGTGTGATTTTATGCCCAAAGCAGGAACAGAAGAGAGAGAGAGAGAGGGAGGTGTGTGTGTGTTGTATTTACTAGCTAGAATAACCACATAAAAATGAAAATCAGACCTAAGGAAAATCTCTACCTTCTTTCTTCCTTTTCTGGACTCCACATTAATACTCTATTAATATCTGCTCAATAATGGGTTGACTTTGGCAAACTCTCCTATTTATGCCAGTATTCTGCCTGGAGTAGCTCTCTTTTCTGTGAGTCTTTTGGCTCAGGAAGCTCAGACAAATGATCTCCTATGCCACAAGACTGTGCCCATAGGGCTACACCTGGAGATAGGTGCCAGGCTTTAGACTTCAATCCACTTGAAAAAGGTTTCTGTCTTGAGGAATAAGAATGTCATTTCTCTAAGGCTGAAACGATCCCTTCTTCCTTTCAAACAGGCTTCCTGGGCGGCCTTCTCCTCTTTGATGAAATAGGCGATCTGCAGGGAGAATCTAAGTGCTCTGATTGAAAATATGGAGATGGATGAGTGTTGTCAGGATTCGGTGTGTGTCTGGTGGGCTCTGCAGCAGGAATAAAGCAAGCTGAGATGGGATTCTCAATGAAGACTCAGGGAAGCCTGTGAATCGGGCCTAGAGAGGGTCATGCTCAATTTCCAACCTTGCTATCAACATTCCTCCTCTACCTTTCTTTGAGGTACCCATTTTGGTAAAGGAGTTAGGAACCCTGTGAGGTTGTGTGGGGCTTCAGGAATCACTGCTCCCCATGAGGGTCTTCTGAGACCCCTAATCTCATGACTGTCCCTGAAGCCAGGCATGGTTCTGGCCTCCCTCACAATGCCTTATGTATCTGTGTTGTCAACCATTTTGCAAGGACAAACTCAGGTCAGACCAGATGCCGTCCACCTGCTATGTCTTTCTTGTGCAGGGAAATGAGATGACTCTTTGACTCGTAGAATTACCAGACTGTGTGATGCTGGAACCCAGGCTCTGAAGCCAAGGCCAGCAGCACTCACACAGATCCCTGGAGAACAGGGTACTCACTGGATCTACAGCTGCCTGGGCAGGGCCCACCTCTGTCTGCACCGCAGGGTAGCTGATCCTTGAAGAAAGTCATACACTGGCTGCAGATGCCCAGAGGTGGCTAGCCAGGTGGCAGCAACAATGACACCAGCATTTGTCCCTATTCATTCACTTCCTTTTTTTTTTTTTTTTTTTCTGACAGGCCTGCTACTCACTAGGTAGGCAGCATTGCTCAACTACAAGTCATTGATCACCTTTAGAACTTAGGTCTCCAATTTTTTTTCTTTCTAGCTTTAATTTGGTGTGTATTTTCCTGCCACTACACAATCCTTTTCACTTGTTATCTTAAAGGAAGGCAGCTATAGCCAGAATGCAAATCTAGAGCACCATATCTTGGAGATACGATTACATGCTCAGTAACCTTTTCAGATACTGTTTGCAATAAGTTGGGAGTGGGGTCAGGGGGAGTGAGCAAAAAAATGTTTAAAATACAGGCAAAAGCTGCAGGCACTACCTGCTACCAGCAGGGTCACCAGAAACCAGGAAATGCCAGAGGGTGTGCCAGGAGGGACTGGCTGAGCATTTGGTGCTCAGATGTGCACAGACATGGCATGTGCTTTGTTACATGGCTGCTGGTGGTACCAGTGCTCCAGCGTCTCAGGGGAAGTCTGTAATTCACCCCCTCCCACACAGGCCCAGCCTGGGAAACCCCAAACACCACACATAGGAGAGAGAGTGGAATCAAACAGCCGGGACAGCAGGTCCACGTGGGACTGAGCCATCCTGGCTAACCTCTGCTGCTTTTGGTGTCCTGGGGACTAAGTGTGATTCTCAAACTCTCCCCCTCGTGCCTGGGGTTATTCCAAGCACATGGCAAGCTCTTACAACTCCAAAAGTCCCAGGCCATGGGGCAGGGGACCAACAGTATACTACCTCCTCCACAGAGTCCATGGAAGCCCACAGTGCTGGAATGGGACCCCCAGCTCAGAAACACTCTTGCATCATTTGACCCATGCTCCCTGTAAGGCCAGCCCTGTTAAGTACCCACTGCAAGCCATGATGGTGGATCTACTTCGTGGTCTCCCGAGTACCTCTGCAGCTGCTCTTGGAGTGGCAGGTTGTATCAGCCCAACATCTTCCTATCCAATAGAGTGCAGTCTGTCACATTCGTTCTACTGCTTGTCTTTGGGGGAAGATTTCCAATCCTGGCATTGTTTAAATGAAGAAATATCTACCCTAAACTAGTCTCCCTGTGTATTTCTCACCCAGGGCTCCGTCAAGAATTAATTAACAAAATCACCGCTGTACCCACACATACTCTAACCACACCAACATGAGAACACAGGCCTATGCAGCCTCTGACTTGGTTTCTGATTTATGAATCTGGGGAATATTTTTTTTTTCTAAAGGCAAAATTTCTTTCCAATCATGATCGCATCTCATTTGCAAAGCAAGTGTCAGTGGCAGGTGGTGAGGAAACTGACACGAATGATGGTGAACCAGCAGCCTGTCCAGAGTCATCTGCCCCCACCCTGGAGTCCCTGCCTCCTGCTGTGAAGCAAGCCTAACTTCTGGTCCTGGCAGGGGTGGTGTCCACAGCCTGGTCACTCGCTGCTCAGAGAGCCAATGCTGGGAGGAGGAGGGGTCAGCCCTGCAAGGCCTGATGGTTTCATTTATATTTTCATGGTTCTTCTTACAAAGGAATCTAAACCTTGACAGACATTAGAAACTAAGTAAGAGTTGAAGAAGCAGATCCCAGCATGTTTCCAAAGCCACAGAGTCAGACTCTGAAGTAAATAAGACACTGCTTTCTTCTTCTCTCCCTGGCTCCTACTGGCAGGGTGAAAGGGAACTGGGTGTGTCGAGCAGGCGAGGGGAGAAGAGACTCCAGAACATACCATTATGATTATCTAACAACAACAGCCCTCTCCCTGGCAGGGGCTTCGGAAAAGGCCCAAAGCATGAGGCTTCTCTCCCTCTAAACGGCAACAGGCTTCCCAAGTTAAAAAAAGAAAATAAATGAAAACATAAACTTGTTGCCTTAGCTAACAGGGATGTTCGCTTCTTTCTTAAAATTTTGGTGTTAAAAACTGAAAGAGAAGGTTTTCTGTGTCTTGTTTCAGCCTGGAATCACTTTCCGATTTTCTAGAAAACGATATCTGACCAAGGTAAGCACTCAGAAGGTTGAAGTCCCAATCTCCTTAAACTTACACACAACCTTGGGCCACAAGCCAGAAACACACTGCCCAATTCTGTGTCACAGACTTGATGGTGCCATCACCTGGGCAAGGGGCAAAGGCACAGCAGACACATTTAAAAAGCGAGTGGTAATCATCATGGCCCCACTCACCATGCTTGGTCAGAGTCATTTTGACTTTCTGGAAAGTAACTCTCATTTTCAAACAGATAATCTATCAATTTTAGTTACACTGATACTATGGCTTTTCCTTTATATAGTTATTACGCTACAGCCATAGACCGCCTAAGAGAGATTTTTGTATTTAAATCTAACAACAGCCCCCACACACATACAACACACAAATACAACTGCTTCAGACTAACCCTTGAGACTTTCCAGTAGACAAAAAGAATGAGTAGTGGGGAGTGAGCCTCTCATGATCTAAAGATAAGTGTGATCCCACGCTGGGTCCAGAGTCATTTTTCTTCCCAAGTCCTTCCAAACACTCTCTAATTGTGTCCTCTATCTTAGGTCCAAACGAGATTTTCTGGCCAAACCTTGGAGTTACCTCCAACAGAATGACCACTCATGCCATGCTCTGGGGTGGACTTGATAGGATAAGCAGATGGAAGGGTTACTGTGCAGATGTCAGTCACGTTTGAGGGCTTGGATGAACAGAGCTCATTCCCTGTTGCAGGGGGCAACTCGGGCACATCCCACAGGTTCTATGTCTGGGACCAGGGTCTCCAGAGCTTCGCAAAGAAAAGTAAATACAGACTGTTCCATCACCATTCCTAAGTAGGGCCCAGGAATGGGAGCTTGTGCATCTGGCCTAAGGACAGACGTTTCACTTGCAAAGTCCTTGTGCACAGATTTCTACCTCTAGATACTAAACTCTCCACTCCTGTCCAGGCCTCAGGATATCCGCTGAGTCCAGTTGTTGCCTGGCATCCTGCACCATCTGGAAAGGGAAGAAAGTATTTAAATATTCTTGGTTGCTGACGGATATTTTTAGCTTTTAGAAAAGATTAGGCTAGCTTTCATATCGTTCATTTCTCATAATATTAGCACTTGTGTCTTAAGAGCACGTAGCAGGGAGCTATTGTTAGAGAAGACAAGATCAGAATAAAGTGGCTGAGTTATAAGGGATTTTGTTCATTCTCTTCTTTAGCTGAAAATATCTTCTCAATGTCTAACTTCTAACTTTCCAAAGAGCTGTTCCAAAATAGTCTTTGTCCAATGGATGGCAGACAAAAATGATTTGGCAAAAGCCAACATGAAATATCTGACCTTCCAATCCAACTCCCAAAAATTTAGCTGTAGGTTTTCCCTGTGTCCTACAGGTGTGTCACACACACAAAATGCAAACCTGAGTCAGTGAAAAGGAAGCATTTAACTGTCCTCCTTGTTTCCTCTACTTTTACCTGTTGTCTGTCTCTTGGCCACTCACTATTTTTAAATCGTCCCTAGCAATGGAAAACAGATTGGCATTCAAAAGAAGTTTAGGAAGGGACAGGGTAGTGGCACAGAGGGTTAAGTTGCTCTACTTGTAATCCAGCTCCATGCTAAGGCAGCTTGGAAAGCAGTGGGCTTTTTTTTTTTTCTCATGTCACCCATGAGAGAGACCCAGATGGAGTTACTGGCTTCAAATCTGACCCACTTCTGGCTGTTGAAGCAATTTGGGGAATGAACCAGCAAATGCAAACTCTTTTTTTTTTTCTGTTTTTCTCTAACAGCTACTCTTTCAAATAAATAAAAAAGTTTAGGTTAGGAATAAGTTTGGACCAAGAAGAAGGTAACAGAAAATGGAAGACTATCTAGGGTTTGAATTATTCGTTCTCCCTCATAAGATCTTACACAATCCTCCCGCCCCAACACACACACACACACACACACACACACACACACACACACACACACACACCATGATGGGCAACAATTGCCTCAATATGGTCTCTGGGTACTGGTGGAAGCAGCAGAAGCAGAAAGGTCGCCCCACCTTCCCCTCACCCCTTCCCCCTGAAGCAGGTGGCACTCTTCATTGCACAGGCAGGAACACTGTCTACTGGGGAAAGAAATGTCCATATGCCCAGTGGAAGACATGTTGAGAAAAAGGTGAACAAACAGGACCACCCATTTATCGCCATGAAATCATGCCCTTTGCCCTCTAATCACACTTCTGCATGGCTGTCTGCTCTCCATCAAACACACACATACATTTTCCCTGTTTCCTTGCGTCTTCATTTCTGAAGACTTTCATGGCCTGCAAATCTTGTACTTCTGCAAACAGACAGACTTCTCTCCTGTTATAACCTATCTTTTATTATAGGAACTTCAGCTGTGATCCTAATGATGGGAAAGGTATTCATTTTCCTGTATGATCAACCAATCAGAAGGATGAATGGCAATTGACTGCAGGACTTAAGAGATGTTATTTTTAAAAAGCCATCAGATGCACGAGTAAACTATAAGAGATGAATTTAGTACATAAAATGTTCTTTGGCCAAGCAGTCCCAACCTATGAGAGGATTTTCTCCTTTCTCCAAAGCCAAATAGTTGGCCATGCTTTATAACACTAATTACAACAATATCATGGTATTCAAGCATGTGTGGGTTGTAGAGAGGAACAACACGCCCCCCACACTGTTACAGTTCTTAAAGCAGACATTGAATCCACAGTGAACCTTGGTGCAGGAATCTTGGAGATTCTTGCTGTTTCATTACTATTCACACATCCACTGGGGAAGAACTGCAGCCTGCAACTCCGATTTCCATTACAAAGCCTGCAAAATGCCAGGCGTGACTCACTGCTTGTGCAGGCGGGCAGTGATTCCCTGCATCCCTCCGGCATGCACGCTGACACACTGCGGAGGGAGCGGGGCTGAATGAGTCAGTGTCAGGGCTACACCACAGGAGAATACTACGTGCATGGAGGAGTGTGGAGTGGGGTGGGATGTGGGGACAACAGGACTGGGGTTTTGGTTGCTGTTACTGTTGTGTTCTCTTTCAACAGAAACGTTCATAAAATCCCTCTCTTCCGAGATGGCAAAAGACATACCTGTCCAATGATGGAGATCTTCCAACACGCTGAGAGAGTTGATTACTGAAACACTGTAAAGGGTGCTGCAGCTTGCCAGGATCAACGGCAACCCTGCAAGGACAACTCCAAAGAATGCTACCACTTCTGCTCTGGTTTCTTCTCTGGGTGTCTCCTATGGGCTGACTTCACGGAGAAATGGGAAGTCAGTACGTGGCAAATTACATTAGCCAAAAGAGGGAAACACAGACCTGAATTTAGGCAGCACCCATGCGCTATTTCAGCAGGGCCAACAGACCAGGCTGTGTGCAGGGAACACATGCCATGAGAGAGAATGTCAACTGGAGTAGGGAAGAGGGGCTGACTTTGGCATTCTGTCGGGTCCCTTCCATTGCTGCTCTGCAAGTCAGAGGCCAAACCTCTTCAGGCCTGTGGTTTCTGAGAGTTGCTTCATGTGGCCAAGAGCATCATCATCCTAGAGCAACCTTGGGACTTGCTGTCAAGTGGAATTAGCAGAGCTAACAGCAGCATTCTAGAACTTGAGATCTGAAGGTTGAAATCAGGACCCTAAGATAATTTGAAGACTCAACACAATTGTGAGAAATGGCACTATCAGAGTATGTGCAAGGCTTCTTTAGAGCCAAAATGAGAAGTTACTTTATGGGGGTGGTGCCTGGCAGCTGGCCACTCTCCTTTCTGACAAGGTCCTGAGGTAGGTGTTGGGGGGCTCCTTTGTCCAGGATCACACTCGGCTGTCCAGCACACACAGAACAATAGAGCAACTGAACTAAGTTAAGGAACCCTCCCTCCCATGGAAGGTTCTGTTTTAGCCTTCTGTATTTAGGTAACAGTTATGCCTGTGTAAGACAGGTAGGAAGAACTGGTTTCCTAAGCCTTGCAACAACTCTGATAGGAGCCTCCTACTAGGCTGCATGTTTGCTCAGAGGAGTTTCAGTGTCCCCATGACCCCGAGAAAGCCCAATGGAGATGACCTCACGCAGATGAGAGTGACTTTGGCCTCACTTTCAGAAATGCAGGGAGCACGTACTACTGTGTCGTCATCCAAGCTGCCAAAAATCCCTCCCTAGGCGAAACCGGATCCGATTTAATGTGATATGACAACTCTATTAAATTGCTACCAGAAGCAACCATTTTGATTAAATCAGAGTTCCTAACTCTCGCATTTAGTAGCAAACTCCGGACTTTGCCTCTTTTCACTGCTGAAACACGGGTTTTTGTGTTCTTCCACCATTGCTTAGTCAGACCTCAGGCCCGGTCAACGAGTAAGCTGAAAGTCTGGTCCTCCAGCAAAAACTGCAGGAAGAGTGCGTGCCTTCCTGGGTCCCTGGGTAAAGCTGCTCTCCATGGTAACACACTGTCTACCCACACAGTTGAGTATTGCATGAGCCTAACCTCTTGCCCCACTGCAGGAACCCAGACCTCCTTTGTGTAGATTTGCCTTGCCATGGAAAAGAAGGAGAAAACCTCACTTTCCTATGTGAACATTGCTCGTTGGTGTCAGGTGGGATGTGTGCATGGGGGTGAGGTGCCCCACGAGAGAAAGGAATGGGTTTTCATCACTCCGACCCCATGTAGCAGTAAGTGCACCCCAAGCCTGATTTCTTTAGATCTGGAGCGAGATCACCTGCTCAGACAGAGCTGCCAAGTGCACCGGAAAGGATGGAGGGGCAGCCTCCAGGGTGAAGGGCTGAGAAGGGAGCCAGTGCACATCCTCGGGCTGCGGTTTGAAGTTTGAGACTAATGGCCCTTGACTGTTTACACAGACACAAGACAGAAATTTGATCTCAACTTGGCTCAGACTGTATGATGACTGGGAGAAGGGTGATGCTATTTCTTCTCTGGCTTGGCTGGCCCAGGGCCCTGTGGCCAGCAGAGCTCCTCGGGCTGCTTCCCCTCCTTCTAAGGGCCTTGGAGCCCACTCAACCTCACCCAGGACCCAGAATTTTCATCATCTCATCTCAATGATGCCTGAGCTTGCCCAGTAGCAGGTGAGGGTTTTGTAGGCTTCCAGAGTGTTCCTTCTAAGCAGCTGAGAGGTTAAAAGAAACCTAGCACAGACTCCAAGTGCTAAAGGCAGCAGGCAGACCGCTCTGCTGACACTGTCACAAAACCCCTGGTCAAACACAAGACGGCTGCTATTTCTGCCAGGATCCTGAGCTGGCGTATGTTGTGTGTATTGTTTTCTCACTTTGGAAGCACCAAATAAGGATGACTCTTGGTTCAAGGTAGGAGCCACGGCTGTTTATATGACCTCACTCTGTCTTACATAATATATCCAAACAGGCCCCCTTTTGGGCCTAGTGTGAAAGAGCCAGATTCTGCCACCAGACAAGCACGCACCACTACCACTGAACTTGGGGTGATCTGGCCCTCGGCCATCATGGGGACAAACTTGACATTTCAACAAGAATGTGACGGGCAAGTGATGGCTTCCAAGCTTCGGAGGCAGACTCCAGAGAAGAGCCCTGGAAAAAGATGCCTTAAAAGTCCCCAATTTGCATATAGGTATTATTGCCCACGGAAGATGCTGGTCTACCTCCTAAGCCCTTTGAGAAAAAGCCTCTCACCATCTCCATGAAGACCATTTAAGATCTCTTCCAGCAAGCTTCTAATGCAGATGAAAAGCAGCATGGGCCAAGAAATCCTACTCCCAACCACTGAGACGGCGAGATGTCCATCCCAGGCATGGCGCAAGAAGCAGCAGTGCTACTTCCCAAGTAATGAATTACTCTGTGCTTCCTCCTTTCAAGATTCCCAGGCTACAGATAGATATCTTAAGGCACTTTATCTTGATTGGGGACCTATATAGAGTTACTTATACACTTATCTTGTTCCCACAAGAAATCTTAGGTGACTTACATGCATGCAGTCGTAGGAATTCGCCCATAACATTTAAAAATGGCATATAATTATCTCCTAATAACTTGGAGGATTTGTTATGAAATTGATGACCACTTTACCCAGCTTAAGTTGAACATGGTATTAAAACCCAGTGGTCAGGTCCTCAGATAGACAGACCTCTCAGGGACCATGGGGACTTGGGCCAGCACTTGTGCAAGTCCCACTGCTTCCCAGCTGTATGTGCCATGGGGGGTTGTGGGGAGGGTGCAGTGTGACAGGCTCCACATCTGGACAAAACAATGTGTCTACAGATGACTGTCTACAGATGACTGAAAACAGTTTCCAATGGGATTGGCCTTGTGGCAGGCAAAGCCACTGCCTGCAATGTTGACATCCCACACATGCACAACTTTGGGTTCCAGCTGCTCCACCTCTGACCCAGCTCCCTGCTAATGTGCCTGGGAAAAGCAGCAGAGGGTATCTCAAGGGCTTAGGCACCTGCACCTACAGGGAAGACCTGAAAGAAGCTCCTGGCTGCTGGCTTCCGCCCGGCCCTGTGCTGGTTGTTGTAGCCATCTGTGTAGCAAACCAGTGGATGAAAGATCTCTTACAATCTCTCCTTCTCTGAAACTTTTTCAAATAAATAACTCTTTGGAAAACAAAAAGTCACTTAAGTCATTTGCATTCCTCTTCATCTGAGGATTGGGAAACTTTGAAAAGTTTATGGAAAATGGTACTAAAAGTAAAACCATTTATTTGGGGGAAAACCAAGTAAATTTGTTAGAACCTAGGCAGAAGAAGAGCCTTCAAGAAATTCATGGAAAATGAGTTTGATGGAAAAAAATTACATGAATTAAAAAAAAACTGGGAAACCAAAATGTAGCCTCACATACCCACTGCTCTTAGGGAGAGTGGAGATACTGCCTGTAAGTAATCAGCATGCATCCCAAGGCTCACACAAAACATAAAAGCAGAACAGCTAACTATAGCCTGGAGAAAAACACCAGGAAAGGAAACAGCAGCAGGCGGGGGTACCATCTCCTTCTCCTCGTCCTTCCGTTTCACCTGCCATGCCTCCGCAGCACCTCCCACCCATCCTCTGCCCCTCCCCGAAATTTACCTCCTGGCTCAGCTTGCTGCACCTCTTCCCTGAGGTGTCACTTCAGGCCTGCATGTGATGCCCAGTTAATCCAAGCCTGAGTCTCATGCCTGCTGACATCTGGTTCATGGCCATGTTCACTGGAGCTGAGATATGGAAACATGCCCTGAGACAGGGACAGGCTCTGATCTCACACATACTGGCTACAGACTTGTAGAAGACAGCAATCCACATTCAACAACTACCCTGATCTGGTCCCAAGCTGCCCCTCTCACCTCTCACCGTCCCCACCTCATGCCTGCATTGATTCAGCCTATACCTTCATCTGCAGGAACACTACCCACCTGAGCTTGCAAAGTGCATCCATCCCTCCCTGTCTTCTGGCCAAGGTATTCAATAGACATCAGCAGTCACTACAGGACAGGCGCTGCTGCAGGCACTTTCTGCACCTCACTTGGAAGCACACCGTGTACTATCATTGTGTACTATCATCGTCCTAGCTTGAAAGATGGAGAAGCAGAGTTGTGACCGAGCTTGCTTGAGAACTGTACCGACAAGTGGTAGAGCCAGGGTGTCAGAGCCCAGCATCCCGCGTTCTTCACAACAATGACACTGGGTAGGAATTTCCATGAGATCTGCCAGTTCCATGTGGGGGTGAAATTCATTTCTCCTTGCTCTCACACTCCACAGCCCTGTGGCAGCATAGCTCTTGTGGCCACATCATTTTCCATTCCCCTTGCAAGGTATGTGTGGGGGATGGTCAGCAGCTTGAGGACAGAATTCATAGCTGACTCCAAGCAGGTCCCTACCACTCATTCCTGAGCCCTGCACATGTCCCGTGGGCACCTGTCAACATTTGTCAGGCACAAACTACAGGTAAAGCATTAAGAGGGGATGTACTCAGTGAAGAGGTCCCCTGCTGGTTGGGAGGACACATGGCAGTCTATGCCTTTCTCTCTTTGTGTTTGCCATCTTTATCTTTACCTTTGCTGTTCAAAAGCAGCAATTCAATCTGCCCAAGGTGAGAGATGCAGGTGATATCCAAAAAATAAAGTTATGTCTTGGGAGCACAAGAGGCAACAGAGGCCAAGTTCCCCCTCTGCTCTTCTATGTATAAGAGCTCCTTGTGGAGGTGGCAGAGGCAATAGTGATGATGACTATCAATTCTACAGCATGAGGCACTTTATATCCTGTATTGTGATCCTTTCCATAATCCTGTGAGCCAGGCCTTCCCAGCCTTCCACTATCTAGAGGAACTGCAATGATTCAGAAAGTTATATTCGACCGGAACACACTGGTAATGCTCACAGCATTGAGGCTGAATGCCTGCTGTGGGGCAACCTGGGCTGCTCTGGCTCCACCCACTACCCTCCCCACACCCCCAGCTGCGAAGTCACCTGCATCCATTCACTCTCTACTTCCGGAGTTCTCGGGCAGCTTGGCCTTTTCCGTGAAAAGCTGTGAGCAGTAACCTACTTTCACCCTGCTCAGACAACCCTCAGTGACGAAGGACAGATTGGACGGCAAGCCCAAGAATGTACCCAGAAGTTTACAAGAGGGTGGTGCAAAGTAGGGTGGGGGAGGCAGGCTGGGGCTGGACAGACTTATTCGGACTCACGCGCAGAGAGAGAGAGAGAGAGAGAGAGAGAGAGAGAGAGAGAGAGGGAGGGAGGGAGGGAGAGAGAACGCAATGTTCCATTTAGAAGAAAGAGTAAATCACTCTTCATTAATCTGCAGAGTTGTCCTGGATAAGCCACAACAAACACTCCACGCATTCACGACATGGCCACAAAAGCATTAGTGGGTGGCTGTAAACACTTCTTTCTCTACATCCGATGAGCATGGCTTTTCACCCCCTGTGGTGAGGGAAGGAGGGAATCCCTCAAAAAGCAGCACATACTTAACCATGACTCAGCTCTGACTCATGGGGTCTGGAACACTGTTCAATTCACTCTAGGACTCTGGGTGCAAAAGTGTTCCCTTTACACTGGTAAAATTGCTCCCATCCTGTAGACCACTATTTATTTGAAAGGCAAAGAGACAGACATCATTCCCCTGCACTGCTGCACTCTCCCAAATGCTCGCAACAGCTGCGACCGAGCCAGGCAGAAGTCAAGAGCCAAAAACTCAATCATGGCCTCCCATGTAGGCGGTAGGAACCCAAAGGTCTGAGCCACTACCTGCTACTTCCCAGGGTGCACGTTAGCAGGAAGCTGGAGTCACAAGTGAAGCTGGTACTCACTTGCAGGCACTCTGATATTTGGACACTGATGTTCTAAGTAGCATCTTAACTATCACACCAAATACCCATCCAGACCATTTTCTATAGACTGCTCTAAGGGCTGGTGCAGTGGCCTAGCATGTTGACCTCCCATGTGCAGTACTGTCATCCTACATGGACAACAGTTCCAGTCCTGGATGTCCACTTCTGATCCAGCTCCCTACTTAAGGCCTGAGAAAACAGCAATTCTTTGGGCCCCTGCACCTATGTGAGAGAACCAGAAGAAGCTCCTGACTCCTGGCTTTAGATCAGCTTAGCTCCAGCTGCGGCAGGCATTTGGGGAGTAAAACAGTGGATGGAAGACACCTCCATCTCTGCCACCCGCCCCACCACTGTCTTTCCCTCTGAACTCTGGCTTTCAAGTAAAAATAAACCAATCTTAAAATAATCTTCTCCTAAGCTCAGTCCAAGGCAGACTTCTCTGTGAGCACAGAAAGAGTGATATGCTCATGGGCAGACATACTCACGGTACGTGGAGGGCTACTTAAAAGCCAGCACTGGGGCAGGTGGTTGGCTGAGTTTACTATGCCTGCACAGGCTAGAGTGCCTGGGCTTGAGTCATGGCTCCAGCTTCAGCCTCCTGAAAATGCAGACCCCTGGAGGCAGCAGGTGAGGCCTGCCTTTGGCCTTGACTTAGCCCTGGCCATCGAAGCACGGCAAGGTGATCTAGCAGATTGGAGCTTTCTATCTCTTGTTCTCTGCCTGTTAAATTAAATCAGGATTAATAGTACACTAAATAGAAAAGGGTGCATCTGTAGACCAAAGCCCCCATTCGGGATTCTTTGTCAGCTGGTTTTTGCCTATTTGCCATATTTCTCAGCATAGGGGCTTCAAGCCTGTGGCTTCTGTCCTGGAAAGAGTATGATGTGGAAAGCACCTGCTCGTCCTGTGGGAACTCTTAGGATAACAGCCACCTTCCCCTTCTCTGTGGTTCTCTGACATGGGGATGTGTTAACTACAAGCAATCCTTGGCAAAGTCTCCTTTAATACAGAAAGCAAGGAAGAAATACACGGAGAACAGGTTCACAGAGCTTCAAGGTCACGTGCTGGGAACAACGACCCAGGGAACGGCCACCTTACCACAGTCCCTCCTCCCCAACAGAGGACACATACATGGAACTGCTTCTGAATTTAAAATCAAAGAAGGAGCTAATGTTGCAGCACATCCAGTTAACCTGCGACCTGCAATGCTGGCATCCTATATGGGCTATGGTTTGGGTTTTGGCTGCTCTACTTCTGATTCAGTTCCCTGCTAATGTACTTAGGAAAGCTGCACATGATGGACCAAGAACTTAGGCCCCTACCACTCACATGGGAGACCCAGACGACACTCCTAGCTTAGATCTGGACTCAGGCCTGGCTCAACCCAAGCTATTACAGTCATTTGAGGAAGGAATTCAGGGATGGAAGATCTGTCTGTCTCTCCTTCTTTCACTTTCCCTTTCAAATAAATAAACGCATCTTTTTAAAAATAAAAGACAAGGTATGGTACCCTAATCTAAATGTTCATTTCATTGCCTTGTGTTGGCCTTGTTTCTTACCCCTCCGTTTCCCCATCACTCCTTGACCGATGATATAAACCCTACATTGGGAAGCCACTGCCTGAGGTAGTTCCCCGACTCTGTCACTCACCAGCTCTGGGACCTGGGCACCTGCCTCAGCCACTTCACCCGTAAATCGGGATGCTCCTAACAGTGCTGGCCTTACCAGGATGTCCTAAGGAATGAACTAGAAAACAGATCAACCTAAAATAACAAAATGTCGCGGTCATCTTAGCTATTAGCACTTTATTTTTCTGACTTCTTCCCTTTGCTCTCAACATGGATTTATTGAAAATCCACTAGATGCTAACAGAGCCAGATCTAGACAGGCTCTATTCCTGGCATGCCAAAGAAGGACAGAGGTAAAAAGCTTTAGCAGGAAAAACAAACATTACTGTTGTGAGATTAGTGGAAACTAGATGCTAGTTCCAGCACTGTCACTTAGCTCATTATGGCTTTGTCACCCGTAAATGCTAAGACCTCTTAGAGATCCTGACATTGCACTGTCCCTTGCGTGTGACTACACAGATAGAGAACATGGCAGGGGAGTTGGGAGTGGGGGGAGTCCCTCTGCAGGACCCCTGAAGTGAAGGAGGCACTGGAGATGCAGCAGTGGAGGTGAAGACAGGCCGTTCAGTTACAAGGGAGAGAATACATGAGATGACACAGACGGCACAGGGAGCATTTGGGGACAGCAGGAGGAGAAACATCAAGTCAGTTTGGATGGACGTCTGTGGTGCAATGAAGCCACAAGTGGTCACTGAAGAGAAAGTCACAGAACAGCTATCTGGGGCCAAGATGAGGGCATTTCAAAAACAGTGGAAAACTGGAATTATGGGGTACATGCAAATTCCAATAGCCATGCAGAACTTTTCATGGCACACACCTTCATGAACAGCCCTGGCGCATGGATGGGAACCCATAGGAGGGGCCAGGAGGAAGGTGAACATGAGGAAGCTCGGTGAGGGGCCCAGTTCCTAACAACAGGAAGTCCTGTCATTCTCTCTGGGGACCGCCAGAACTCCCACAATCATCAGTGTTCTTGTTTAAAAGGAGGAGACAGAGCAGGCTCTTGGTAGAGGGGTTCAGATGCTGCTTAGGGCACCTGTATGCCACATGAGAGCACCTGGGTTTGAGTCCCAGCTCTGCTCCTGGTTCTAGCTCCCTGTTAATGTGCAACCTGTGAGGTACCAGGTGGTGGCTCAGGCACTTGGGTCCCTGCCACCCACGTGGGAGATGCAATGGGGAGTTCCTTTGACCTGGGTCAAGGAGTGCACCTTGTCTCTGTCTCTCCATCTCTTTGTCTCTGATTTTGAATAAACAGAGAACACAATAAAGTAGAAGCACAGTGTCTGACACAGTTAGGACTCAAGAGACATGAGCTAGAAAACAAAGTAGTACACGGGAGGAAAGTTGAGAATGAAGTACATGATTTACCCAGCAGTTAGTTACTGGTGAGACAGACAGCAGGCAAGACAGAATAGTGTCTGGCCCGGCAGCATGGCCTAGCAGCTAAAGTCCTTGCCTTGAACGCCCGGGAGCCCATATGGTCGGTGGTTCTAATCCCAGTGTCTCTGCTTCCCATCCAGATCCCTGCTTGTGGCCTGGGAAAGCAGTCGAGGACAGCCCAAGGCTTTGGGACCCTGCACCCGCGTGGGAGACCTGAAAGAGGTTCCTGGTTCCTGGTTCCCAGCATTGGATCAGCGCGCACCGGCCCGTTGCGGCTCACTTGGGGAGTGAAACATCGGATGGAAGATCTTCCTCTCTGTCTCTCCTCCTCTCTGTATATCCGGCTTTCCAATAATAATAAATCTTTAAAAAAAAAATCTTGTGCACCAAAACAAACTTATTTTTAAATTCTATTTTCTTGACCTTTTGGAATCATCCTTATGCTTCTTATGGGTCCCTCTTTTCCAGTATCTTGGCGGCCTTCTCCTCACCTCAGTAGTACAAAACACTTCAGGAGGCTTCTACAGTCATTTGCCTGTTCTGGTGCCTGTTCTATCATGGCGGGGGGGACTTCTAAATTGTACACTTGCTTAGTCAAGGGTAGTTGAGAGCTTCTTACTCCAACAATCCAAGCACCAAAAGATCTCTAACTTGCTCTTACCTGAACAACAGAGTAGAAACTATAGGTTTCTTAAGTGACCTCTGTACTTCATACACTGTCAACTCGCACGTCCTTATTAGCAGAGCAATCTATGCTTAATAAGCACAAAGAAAGCAAAACCTCAGGTTGAGATAATTTTTTTCTTTGAAAAGCCTGAAGCATCAGGCAAGTGGTTCCTTCAGTCTGTCTTGACTTCAGTCAGCACATTTTGGTTATTTGAGATCAAGAAAGTCCTTAAAAATCAGGGTTCATTAGGAAACATGGAGATGGATCCCCATCTCTAAGGAGCTGGTGAGGATGGAACAAGTCCAGCCATTTCACCCGGTGACCTCTGTGGCCATCCATCTTCTGCACCATCTGCTCTGAATTTGGAGCTACGCCCTGAGAAGCAGACGACAAATCCATCCATCTTAAGAAGTCCATCCAGGTGAAGTGCCATGAAATTGTGGTATTGTCTAGCACTGCAGAGAGGAATACTTCTTTCTGAGCTAATCTGGCAGCCATCAGTCACTCCCCATGAACTTTGGAGAAGCATCTGGTTTATGCTTGAGAATAAAACACCTTGCAATGTGTCCAAATGAAATCCCCATGAGCCACTCCTGAAATGAAGGCAGGGCTCTTGTCTGTCAGAGGTGGGTGGATTCCCGTTTTCCCACAGGGTTCAAGTTCTGGCACACTTATCTTAGGCATCTGCATTCCCTGGGTGAATAGGAATCCAATAATCATACCTGTCTTAGGATTTTAAGCATTCCATGTTAGCACAGATTCCAGCACATTCATATGGCTTTTATTGTTAAACATAACAATGGCCTCATCGTCAAATATTATTCTTCCCGAGGGTTCTCAAATCCCTCTGTGAACATGTTCCAGGATCCACAGGCATTCCCACGTTTCCCCCTGCAGTTCCTTGTGTTCTTGACAGACTCGAGACACAGCATGGAAACAGAGGGAGGTCTCTGCAAAATGTTTTCAGGAAAAAAAAGAGAAGAGAAAATGGCCCAGAACAAACTGGATTTTAGGTTGCTTCAAATAAGATTTCTTTGGCTACAGCCTGATCTCACTTCATGAGAAAAGTCAGCCATGTTTTAATCAATCAAACCTTTTTTTTTAAAAAAATTATTATTATTTTTAGGAATTCAGAGAGAAAGTTGACATCACACAGTTAAATTTGTTTAAAATTCTTTTGAAGTCAAAGATCCTGTTTTTCATGGAATGAGTACTTGGAAATACTCTCTACTGGGGCAAGGCATCTGCTTTAGCAGTTAAGATGCCAATGCTCCACATCAAGGTGTCTTGTTCTGGCTCCTGGCTCCAGCTTCCTGCTAATGTAGACTCTGGGGAGCAAATGATGGCTCCAGTGGTTGGGTCCCTGCCATTGGCATGAGAGTCCCAGAATGAGTTCCCTGCTGCTGCCTCTGGCCCCAGTCATTGTGGACATCTCGGGAGTAAACCGTTGGCTAAGAACTCTGTGTGTCGATATGTCTCCACCTCCTTAACAGATAAATACATTTTTAGAAAAGAAATTACACTCTGGTTGTTCAGCTTCAAATGGTTTTCCTTCCTGATTTAATTCAGAGTCACATCACAGGATCATTGAAGTTCCTCAAACTCATCCACATAGTGGAGGAAGCGAGAGAGGGAGCAAGTGTGCTTGGGAAGGCACGTGAAGAGGGTTCTGCTCCACTGCCCTTGGCCAACCTGCTCCCCAGAGGAGCCTGAGGAGGGAGGGGTGGGATCTTCCACCCGGCTCAGTTCTCCTGTGACTTGCCTAGTATATGCCTCTTGCTCATTAGGCATGTATGCTTTTATAGCACATGGTCAAGGCCACCACTACAAAAGAAACCCTCTAATGTGACATGATCAAGGATGGGTTGACAATGAATTAATCTTCAAACCAAACAAAAAAGCTACTGCAGCACCGAGTCACAAAAGTGATGTTCTACACCTTAAATGTACTTGTATCTGTGTATATGTTAACTTAGAATACAACTCCACACTCATTCACAAAGTTGGTGGAGAGGCAATACCTTGTTTTTGGAGATGTGGCCTGTCTGGAATTCCCCCACGGTCTTTCCTGTATAAATCAGGAAACTGGCTTTGTGTTTCAGGCTCAGGTTCTTTAAAGCAAAGCAAGAACTCAAAGGCAGCTGAAAAGCCATTGGACTGCGGAATCTCTAATCTTTTAGAGTTCATCTGGTTGATATCTAATTTGGGGCTCCTCTTTTTTTTTTAAGCAAATCATCATTAACAAGTCTTTCTAAGGCAACAGTGTCATCAACGGCTTGCCTTTGTCACATGTTATCTATTTGAATACTCTCTGGTGACATGCCTTAAACAGAGCAGGTACAGCTGGCACAAGCAAGATTGGGAATATACAGCTCTCAGTGGACTCCCAAATGATCTTATGGCATAAGAGGTGGGCTCACGGGCATGGGGCTGACTAACTCAATGTAACAGAGAGATCATCAAAAGCATGAGAGTGCAGTTCAGGTTAACTGGCATAAATGAATTCCATAAGCTTCTACTCCATCTCATCTGAGGCCCAACCTAACAATGAGTGAACAGCTTATTCCGATGCTGGAGGGGAAAATGACATAAGCAGGCACCCACTCTCACAAGGAGGATGCCTGCTTCCCCTATCAGAGGGCTTGGGTTCAATTCCCAGCTCAACCTCTTGTCTCTGGGTACCCAGCACTGCGGATTCTAGGAAGCATTAGGTGCTGGCTCAATTAATTCTCAGTTTCTGCCACCCATGTTGGAGACCTGGATTGTGAAACCAGCCCCTTGGCTCCAATGCCCCTTGGCTGGTTCAGGGCATTTTGGGGAATGAAGTAGTGGATGAGGGTCCTCTCTATATCCATTTCTCTGATTGTGAAAGAAGTGAGTAGGTATGTAAGCAATGGCCAGGTTATACACATGGAAGGACCTCAGGTTGGTCTCTAACCTGATACCTTTCTAAAGACCTGAGTAGTATTTTGTCTGTTTAAGGAAAAGATGTATTTTATTTATTTAAAAGTCAGGGAGGGAGGGAGGGGGAAAGAGAAAGAGAGAAAGAGAGAGAGGAAAGAGGTGTCTTCCACCATTGGTACATTCCCCATGTGACCAAAATGGTCAGCACCAGGCCAGGCCAAAGTCAAGAGTCAGTGGTCTCTTCTGGGTTTTCCAAGTGGGTACAGGGTCTCAATCAGGGAGGGGGCCGTCCTCTATTGGTTTCCCAGGTGCACTAGCAGGGAGCTGGATCAGAAGTGGAAAAGCAGCTGGGACTTGAAACAGTATCCATATGGGATGCTGGTGCTGCAGGCAGCAGCTTAACCCACCACGCCACAGTGCAGCTGCTCCATTTTTATCCTGTAAACCATCGGGTCAACCCCTACGTGAGAAGCAGTAGCACTGAGATCAACAGGACAGAGAGAAACAAAACGGCAGCTACACACTTATCTAACGGTGCTGGCACCATTTTGTGTGTGCCTTAAGATCCATCGATTAAATTCAGGTTGGGTTCACCTATCAGCTTAGTTGCCTCAGCTTACCACATCAGATTTCAGTCAGCATCTCACCCGCTAACCATACAGGGCTGGGATAAAAGTATTTGGACAAAAAGTATCTCAGGCTGGATCCAGTGTGAATGTCAAATTGATACCCACTAATTTCACCTTAAAGCATAGTTTGCAGCTGTGAGGAACAGTATAATTAAAGGGTCTTTATATAGCTCTTGAGCTTTATTTATTTATGATTTATTATTTACATTCTGTCTGTTTCCATGAAAAAAAAATCAAGGCAGCTTAGTTCTTCAGTCAAGCTCTTTCTTCATCAGTTCACTCATCTGGCATGCTGCTCCGTTCACTTCAATAGAGTGGCTGCCGCAGAATGATCAATTAACTCAGACCCCTGGGGTCTGGGCCCTCCCTTGAGCCACACAGATGGTGCCTCTGCAGAGTCTGACCTTTACTGTGCTGCCTGGCACAGGGAGCAGCCCCAGAAGCACAGGAATCCCTGGCAGAACCTCCTAGGGCATCCCCTCTGGTGCCCAAGACCCCTCTGGGGATGGCATGAGATGTGAGGACTGCCTGTGACCCACAGGGTTGATAGCAACTTGACCACAAGCACCCAGGAAACTGAGGGTGGTGGCAAGATCTTGCCCTCTATGAGGGATGTAGGATATCCGGAAATGGCCCATAGAGTAGGGGTCTCCACCAGCAGCTTCGTTATTTGTACACTCTTTGTGAAACAAAAGGAACAGTCAAGCTCCAACTCAGTAACTTGTGGCCCTCCACCTCTGCCATCTCTGACTACAGGGAACAATATAACCGGTCATTTCCTTAATCTGCCATTGAGCGTTCTAGGCTGAATGGGTCACCTAACTTAACCATGCTTGGGCTTCCTGTCTGTAACAGGAATGGAAACACCTGCCAGTTTCATACAAGACAAATGTCAAGAGACAGCTCAAAGACCCTTTGGGAGTCACTTGTGTTTGCCAAATCTGACTATCTTCTCCAATTCCCAAGCACTGGCTCTTAGCTCTTCCATGTGTGAATGGCAGCTCCAATCTCAATGCCTACTCAACTCCACTTTTCCCAGGTAGTGGATAAAGAATGGATATCACCTAAAGTGCATGCCTGCATTCAACACCTGCTCCATGGTTGTGACGGAAAAGGGTGGCTCCTCAGCCAGCAGGTGCTTCTGGCCATATGCAGAGGTTTTCCTACTAGGGGGACGGATCTTGAGTGAGCTGCACACTCTCTACCCAGTCTTCAGACATCTGGAATTCCCTTAGTGCAATCTCTGTGGTCGTGGAATGGTGTGAAATCAACTTGCATGCACAACGCATGAATCCATGGTTCATGTTAGGAACTTCAAGGATTCAGATTGATGCATAGACAGAAAACCCAAACCCCACCACTGACTAGGACAGGGTTCTTCTGGATACATTCCTCCAGGGTCTACTTTGGTGCTTTTAATCAGCACTCTGTTCTCACCACATGACAAACCAATCACACACAAATGGAAGACACACCAGGGATAGAGCTTCGAACTCCTCAGGAGCAAAAAAGGCATCCAAGAAGCCTATAAAATCCACATTATGTATCTGAACTACAGGTATAAAAAATAATTTTTTCCTCTATTTCATTTTCATCCACTCTACCCTGGCAAACGAATTTTCTTCCTTGTTCCAGCTATAAAAGCACACGGAGACTAGGAGACTTGACTCACACTTTCTATTTATAGATCATTTCCAAAATTTCTAGAACTACCACTGTTGTGACAACTTTCTTTGAAGGTTAAAGAAACTGATGTTCTGGGGGGAAAAGTGATTTGCATGAGGTCTGCAATTCTAACGTTTTGGCTTGATGTCTTTGATGCCTCTTGATATATTCTGTTCATATCATTTGTGAGATATGAGTTCCCAGGTCAATTCCAAAAAGAAGACCCTTATAGAAGCAAGAGGAGTTCTGAAGAGTGTATTAATCCGCAAGCCTTCCTCAGCTATCAATGTCTGCCCACAAAACTCAGATTTTAATAGGTAACTATTCCTGCAGCTCTAAGGATAGTAGGTATATGCTTGGGTATCAAGTCCACTATAAGCCAACCAAGGTTTTTGGTAGGAAATTGCGTGGAGCTGACCATAAAATGGCTTTCAAAACATGGTTTGAGGGGGCGGCTGTTACAAGATCCAGTGAGATTTTTCCACTACTTTGGAAAAGATTTACTTAAATATATTATTATCTCCACGTCTAATTTCCTGCTAATGTGTACCCTTGGAGGCAGCAGTGATGTGATGGCCTAAGTGCTTGGGTTGCTGCCACCCATATGGGAGACCTTGCTTGAGTTCTGGACTTCAGGGTTCAGCCTGGCCCAGCCCTGATTATTATAGATATTTAGAGAGTGTACCAACAAGTGGAAAAATCTCTTTTTCTTTCTCCTCCTTTCAAAGACAATGAAAATACATTAACTTTACTTTTAGAAAATAAACATCATGTCCACTTCCGCTGTTCCTTCAAAGGGAAAAGGAAACAAGGTAACTTGAGGAACAACACGGCGCCAACAAAGACATCTGAGAAATTCACTTTGCTAAGACACTGGGATGAGGGAATGAAGACTGACAAGGAGCTCTCCCGGTCTCCCCCTCACCCAAGGGAGGATGCCCCAGGAACCCGAACTCTGCATCCATGCCTTCTGTCACCCAGGACCACAGCAGGTGGTTTCCAAATGAAGTCTCCAGAGATCAGGCACGCCACTTGCTACAGGCATCCTGGACTCCTCATTTTTAGGTGACATATTCTACCTCATGATCACCAGCCCCTCAAAACTACAGAGCAGGACAGATCCCCTCCCAGCTTTGTTCCCCACAAGTACCCAGCAGAGCAGGATAAGGTTTAACTGGCTGATCACTCATGGTCCAGGCAAAGGAAAGGTTATCAAAGAACAAAACACAGGGAATGGTGATGTGGCACAGTATGTTAAGCTGCTGCCTGAGAAGTTGGCATCCCATTTAAGCACAGGTTACAGTCCTAGCTGCTCTACTTCTGATCCAGCTCCAGGTGTTTGGGCCCTTTGTTACCCAGGTGAGAGACCCGGGGGGAATTCTAGGCTCCTGGCTTCTGCCTGGCTCTTCTCTGGCCATTGGGGCCATTTGTGGGGATTAAATCAGAAAATGGAAGATTTATTTTCTTCTCATTGGAAAGTCAGATATACAGAGACGAGGAGAGACAGAAATCTTCTGTCCAATGATTCACTTCCCAAGGGGCTGCAACGGCCAGAGCTACACCTATCTAAAGCCAGGAGCCAGGAGCTTCTTCCACGTCTCCCATGTGGGTGCAGGGTCCCAAGGCTTTGGGCCATCCTCAACTGCTTTCCCAGGCCACAAGCAGGAAGCTGGATTGGAAGTACGGCTACCGAAATTAGAACCGGTAGCCATATGGGATCCTGGTGCATGCAAGGCAAGGACTTTGGCTGCTAGGCTACCACGCCGGGCCTGGAAGATTTCTCTAACTCTCCCTTTCTCTCTCTGTAACTAACTCTGTCTCTTAAACAAATAAGTTTTTTTATAAAAAGAGCAAAAAACAAATCTCAAAAAATAACTACCAAAAAAATTTTTCATTAAATCAAACAACAAGCAAAGTTAGTCCTGATAAACATGCATGGCTGGTGCCAGGTGTCCGGGACAGTGAGACTGGGCCACACCTGCCCCGCCATGCTGCATTCTGGGCGCATCACATGTCTGCACACAGACTCTGATCTCCTCCCCCCTCCAGCCCACCTCCCAGAACAGCTGGGATCAGCCAGGATGACTGGGTTGCCCCAGGCTGTGTAACAAATGTCAGCAGGTGCCTGGGCATGGAAACCACCAGGCGGAGCTCTGTGAGGGGACAGGAAACAGCCGCAGTAACACTGTGAGCAGAAACATATCCATTCTCTGCTTCAGACTGTGAGGGATATGAGTGGATGTCCACTAGTATGTATTATGGGATGTGTGTATCATGACAACACTGCACATGGAGCTCAGCTTTTTTCTGTATCAAAACAAACCTAACTTTTCTTCATGAACAATCGGCAAGTGAATCCTTTGCTTTTTCCTTCAGCGGACAGGGAGTAGGGTGCTTTGGGAGAACAAAGGTGGATAGGCAGCTAACTCTGAGAGTCTGAGAGACAGAGTCAGACAGGGTTGGGGTGTGGAAGGCAATGTTCATGAGGTGGAGATTTTCTCCACAAGAACCCAGGAAGACAGTCTTTTGGCTGTTCACTGGCTGATTGGAATGGTCCCTTACGAAGTTCTTGAATTTGCCCAAGTCATGACTGACTTCTTGCCAGCACTCGGCAGCTCCAAGGAAGGGGCCTGGAGGTCACGAGCCAAGGTCTGCACTTTGCAGAGAACACTCTAGCAGAAGCCTGGCATCACCTGAACTACAAAATCCAGCTAGAAGGAGGTGCATCCAGACAGCCTCCCCACCTCTCCCAGCAGTCTCCATATCACCTGCTTTCTGCACTGGCAATGACCAAACAAGACAAGCAACAGATGTCCTTACTCGCACTGCTGTGTTAATTCCAGTTGCCCTGGGAAGCGTGAAGGGAGTTGGGGAGGAAACACGTACTTAAGGGAATATGAAGGTACTGGGAGAGGAAAGGAATAGCAGTGTTATTCACAGGAGAGACGGTGTAACTGCTTCCCAGTGGAAACTGTGCATGACATCACAGACAGGGAGTGGTGAGAGGGGTTTCCGTCCAAGGCCAAGAGACCTGGAGTAGTTCATAGCAAAAGACAGTAATGGTCAATCCAAACTGTCAGCTATCCCTGTGGGTTTACTGAGGATGCTGACACCACAGGGTGGACAGATCTGCAGACGAGACACGACGCACATATTCCCACTACGTGCCACTACGGGCCAGCAGTCCTTTCTTGAAAATAGTGAGGTTTCTCATGAGGCTGGAGAACAGAAAGGACCAGATCGGTGACTGCACTGTCCCATGGGTGTGGTAAACTATGAGAAAGCATGGGAAGAAAGCAAGTTGCACAACCAGTTCAGCTATTTTTTGCTGCTCATATGGAGGAACATGTGTGTAAGTCTCCTAGCATCTCTCAGGTCACGATTGGCCTATAAAGAGCTAGAGGGCTTCTCCTATCGCCCCCAAATGAGTCAAAGTCCGAAGCCAAAGGGTCAAGGCCACAGAAATGGTAGCCCTGGGAAGTGAAGGTGGCAGGGGCACCCATACCAAGAACAGAAGCCTCTCGCAAGGTGAGATGACACAGATAGAGAAGCCTGTGCTACCTCAACTGAAGCCTCTCTCCACCTGCTCACAGCCAAGACTGGGACCATGTAGCTGAAATGACAGAGAGTAACAAACGCTAACCAAAGCAGAATGGACAGCTGAATTCTACAATAAGGAAGGTTTAATGGTGAGAATCCAACGAATTATGCCTGTCTGACGGTTATTACTTTTCCAAGGATGCCACGAAATTAGCTTCCTCACCAATATTGCAATATCAAAAAAGCACTCTCCTTGTATTAACTAATTCCTTTCTTCAGCAAAATGAACCTTGGAGGCAAGTGTTATGATTTCCCATTTTATAGATTACAAACTGAGGCATACAGTATTAAAAAAAAAAAAAACAGGGGACCTGTGCTGTGTTATAGCACACTAAGCCTCTGTTTGTGGCACCAGCATGCCATATGGGCACCAGTTCAATTTCCTGTTGCTCCACTAACAACCTGGGAAAATAGCAGAGGATGGCACAGATTCTTCAGCCCCTACACTCATGTGGGAGAAACAGAAGAAACTCCTGGCTCCTGGCTTCAGACAGACCCAGATCCAGCCATTGTGGCCATTTGGGAGAGTAAAGCAGCAGATAGAAGGCCTCTGTCTCTCCTTCTCTCCCTGTAATTCTGACTTTCAGATAGAAATAAATAAATCTTAACCACCCAACCAAAGAGCCTTTGGCTCTTTAAAAAGAAAAATCATAGAACTTGTAACAGAGAAAACTCTGGATTCACACTCAGGCCTCCTGGTTCTTGAATATACACCCTTAGCCACAATGCTCCACTGCCTCTCAACAAGGGAAAGAGAAAATACCAGAAATGTTGAGGAAGAACCCTTAACCTGTGGAATAAACCCAGTCCACCAACCCCACTGCTTTCAACATGGACACCATGGCCGCCATCCCAGCATCCATACCACCTTTCCTGTCCCTGGCTGTGGGAAGGGAGGATCTAAAGTTGGGAAGATCAACTCACAGATGTGGTCTTGCCAACAGCCTGTCCACTCCTTGCAAAGTCATGAGCTGGCCTTTCTGTTCCAGGGTCCGCCCTGTGAGCTGCCTTTCCAGCTCACCCCACAATGCCTGAGAGATGCAAATTAGAGCCCTGTGAGGCTGAACTCCAACCTGAGATAGCCGTTGATGCATGCTGTGTGCAGACTGCACAGCCCCCTATGAGGGCTGCCTTCCTTGGGTGCCTTCCTGCAGGGACTCACCAGCCAGAGTGAAGGCCATGAGGTCCCAAGTGTCACAGAGTGACATTACTTCTGCAGTAACACCTGTGCAAGCCTGCAGCTAAACAGGAAACAATTAGTATCTGTATGGACAAGGGCACCTTTTTGCTGAGATAGTCTTTTTGTAAAAGAATTATATATTCATATTTATCTTTTTTTTTAAGATTTATTTATTTTATTACAAAGTCAGATATACAGAGAGGAGGAGAGACAGAGAGGAAGATCTTCTGTCCGATGATTCACTCCCCAAGTGAGCCGCAACGGGCCAGTGCGCACTGATCCGAAGCCGGGAACCAGGAACCTCTTCCAGGTCTCCCACGCGGGTGCAGGGTCCCAAAGCATTGGGCCATCCTCAACTGCTTTCCTAGGCCACAAGCAGGGAACTGGATGGGAAGTGGAGCTGCCGGGATTAGAACCGGCGCCCATATGGGCTCCCGGGGCGTTGAAGGCGAGGACTTTAGCTGCTAGGCCATGCCACCGGGCCCCCATATTTATCTTTAAAAGGATGGAGAGAGTGAGAAAGAGAGACATTCCCTAAGCAGCCTCAATGGCCAGGTCTGGGGTCAGGCCAAAGCCAGAAGCCTGGAACTGCACCCCAGTCTCCCCCAATGGTGGCAGTGTTCCATGATGCACTTGGGCCATCCTCTGCTGCTTTCCCAGCATTAGCAAGGACCTCGATCAGAAGTGGAGCAGCCAGGACTCGAACCTGTTCTCTGATTTGGGAAACCAGTGTTGGAGGCTTATGATGTTGACATGTCTTTACTTTTAAGCAGGAATTACAATGCTGTATGACAACAATTTTAACATGGCTTTTTTTTAAATATCTTCACTTGTTAAGATAAAAGCTAATACTGTATTGACACACCACTGTTACGAACTTTTTTGTACATGGCTATTGGGTCACAACCTCCCATAGTGTGGCTTAGCTGGCCCAGGAAGCTAATAGCTGGGTTCTGTCTGAATTTGAGCAGGAAAGAACTGGAGAAGACAAAAGGAAAGCCCCAGAGAGGTGAGGGGTGGGGACTGCAGAGGTCCCAGCTGACCTTCCAGCTGACCTCCAGTTACTCCCTGAGTCCCCAGTGGCTGCTCCCAGTTAGGAATTCCCTGTCCTTCCTTGCCAAGCGCACATTCTGGGCAGAGTTCAGGACACAGCTTTACATGTGGTTTCCTGATGAAGAGGGAGACTCCGGCCAGACAGGAAGGAGCTCAAGCCGGAATATCCTCTGTCACCGTCATCACCCACCAGTTCTCAGGAATGGAAACATCAACAGAAATGACCTGGAGCAGGACAGCATTCCTGGGAAAATCCCCAACAACCCAGCACGAGACTCTCTGCTAGCCTCCTTCTCTGGTGTCCTTCTAGGCCATTAAGGGGCACCCTTAATGATCCCGTTCCTATAAAGGACTTTACCAAGACAGCAGGTGCTTGCAGGATGTCAATGCTAAGAGGAACCAGAGGCTGCATCTGGAAGACTTCTTGGGCCAAGCAACAGGGTATAGTGAGAAGAGAACCACAAAGCAGGAATCAGAGGCAGGTGGTTCCACCACTTCGGTTGCCTTCAATGCCCAGGGGAAAGTCCTTCTTGCACCTTCTGCTTCCTCATCTGTATGATGACCTGGGGATCTGATGCAGTGGTATATCAGGCTAATCCTCCACCTGCAATATTGGGATCCCATATGGGTAACAGTTCATGTCCCAGCTGTTCCACTTCCATTCCAGCTCTCCATCAGCAGAGGATGGCCCAAGTTCTTGGGTTCCTGCACCCTGCATGGGAGACTCAGAAGCAGCTCCTGATTCCCATTTCCAGACTGGTCCAGCTCTGGCCATTCTGGTCATTTGGGGAGTGAACCGCAGGGTGGAAGATAAGTCTCACTTTCTGTGTCTTCCTCTCTCTGTAATTCTGATTTTCAAGTAAAATAAATAAATAAAACAAAGTGATTTGGCTGGACACACTACTTTATAAGGTGCCCTGCCTCTCTGTACTCCTGGGGAGAAGGCAGGCACCTTCACAGGTCAAGAAAAACATGGAGAAACTGTAGGAAGAGACAGCCTGGAAAGCAGAATGGCCAGTTCCCTGAGGCCTGGCAAGTCCAGGAACCACCTCCCCTGGGGTCTCCCCAGGCTCACCTTGCAGCCAAAGCAATGGACTTGGCCTCTGCTGCTCCCAGCAAGATCAGAAATACGGAGAGAAGAGTGAAGGGAGGAAGCAGGAGTGAGAGAAACGCAGAAAAGGCCTAAATTAAGTGGGATCTCGAAGCATCAGAGAGCCCCTTAGAACTTGGGCAGGCAGTACGAGGTTCTCAGTACGAGAAGAAGAAGAGCAGAAGAAAGACTGGACAGATGAACCAAAAAGCAGAAAGACGTGTGGGCAATGGGGCCCAGCCCTGGCTGCTGTGGGTATTTGAGAAGTGAATCCGCAGGAGGTAGAAAATCTTTGGTTCTCTCTCTGTCTCTGCCCTTTAAGCAAGTAAGTAAATAGATGAGAAAAAAACAGGGGGGAAAATTAAAAAGAAGACGACAACCAGGGACATACCCCCAACTCCAACACTCATTGGAAACAGAAACAGGATCTCTTATCTCTCCCACCTTCCCAGAGAGGGGTCTCCCTGGCATCCCCCCACCAACTTCTCCCAGGGAAGAGTGTGAACTCAAGTGGAGAAAACCACCCTCTTTAAGAGGACATGCAGCCCACTCCCCACTGAGCAAACACATTTGCAGCCCATCTGTACGCAGGCATGGAAGCAAAGAGCCGCACAAAGCGGCCATAACCTTTAAAAAAAAAAAAAGACTCCAGGCTAAGCTAGCCAGAAATAGCCCATTTTGCTTACCAAATAAAAACTAGGTCAATAAGATAATGGACGTGATTTAAATGAAAATCACAGCATTTGTAATGGGCTAAAAATGGTATCAGTGTTACTGCAGAGAAAGAATATAATTAAATGTATTTTTAAACAGCAGCTCCCCGCCCCAGTCTTACAAACCGCGCCCCCCCACCCCCCCGCAAGTGTTCCTCCACCTCATCGGAGAGGAATGCGCCCTGCACTGGCAGGCCACAAGTGAGCCTGAAGAATGCACAGTTTCCGTACTACTTAGAGGATCCCAAGTGACGGTGGTGAGCTGCATTCTTTCTGGGGTACATCACTGTTATTCATTTATAAAGCAAAGGAATGGAAAACCAGGAGAGCTCACCGTCTCCTCCACTGACCATTTTCATTAGCTAGGCTGGACACTCGCAAATACAGCCCAAGTCCTTTGGACAAGGGACCAGCTCAGAGGCGCTCAGAGGCTGCAGCAAGTGGAATTCCGACAAAGGGCCCGAGTACTCCTTTCTGGTTTTCTTCCTACTGCTGGTGGTGGGGTGGGTCTGGAGATATTCTTAGAGTATAATTCATCTTCTCAACTCTAGGTCAGAAAACTCACACTTGGACAGGAGGCCCAGCCTTCTGAATGCTGTGTGCAATGACTAAAGGGGGCAAAGGAAGGGGGCTGTGACATTTCCTTGGTGTCTATGTGTCAGACCACATCCAAGGCAGCTGCTTCACTGTGATGTAACAGCACTGGGATGCCCTCAGTGGGCAAACAAGAATCAGTCACACAAGGCTGGGCAGTTGGCACAGCAGGGAGGCTACCAGAGCAAATACCCTCATCAAGGGGCCTGGGCTTGAGCTGCAGGTCTGCTTCAAATTTCAGCATTCTGCTACTGCACACCCTAGGAGGTGCCAGGTGATGGCTCAAGCACTGGAGTCCCTGCCACCTGCAGTTTACCACAGATGGTGGGAGACTCACTGAGGAAAGGGGCTACCGTGGGCATCTGGAGAAAGAACCAGTGGGTAGGAGATAGCTCTATATCTATGTCCCTTTATCACTTTCTATCTTTCAAATAAAAAAAATTAGGTATTACTCTATGATGAATATATTACTACTGTTGTAGCACATACAGGAAGTTAATTTTAAAATTTTGAGAAGAAATAGAACTAATACATAAGTTGTTTTGGTATAAATAATTCAGGAAAGCCACAAACAGCTTTTTCATAATATGCATTTTCCATAACTTTCTGAAGTACTCCCATAAATGCAGTATCCCTTTCTTAAAGGAAATTGCATCCACATCTATATCATGGAAATCTCAGAATAAGATTTTAGCAAAATACCAATCAATACTAGTCATTCATAGAGGCTACTTACAAGATGTCTCATGAGCAACACATGTTTACTAGTAAGCTTCTTTGAAACAATTAATTCTGTAATCTGTTTAAATTCTAACATGCCAGCAAAGCATCCATTCATCCTTAGGAATGGATTAAAGGCTAATGGAGACACAAACAAAAGAGAGCTAGGGACCTGACTTTGTGGAAGGATTTGAGCAACAGGTGAGTCTGTAACCGACTTGGTGCCAATTCCCTGTCCTCTTGTCTCAGTTCCATGCTGTCCTGGAGCCTGGCTTCAGCCCCCAGCTCTGGCTGCTGACTCCAGCTTCCTGTTACGGCAGACTCTGAAGATGGTGGAGATGACTCAAGTGACTGGGTCCCTCCCACTCCCATAGGAGACCAGGATTGTGGCCCTAGCTCACTACTTCGTCCTGGCCCCATGTCCTGTTGTGGGAATTCTGAGAAATCAACCACCAGGTGAGAACTCTTTGCCTCCGTCTTTCCTCTATTGCTATCTCTGTCTCTATCTCTCAGAACAAACAAAAAAGTGTTTTCAATCAATAGCAAGTGGATAAACACCATGACAAGTCCCTTCTGTCGCCGACAGTGATGTAAAACTTAAACCTCTAGTGTTTGGAATCAGTTGAGTCTGTGTACAACAGGTTTTGAGGAACCCCACACCAAAAGAGAAGTCCAAGAGGCCAAGCCCATCAGAGTTCACCCCAACACACCCAGGCTACTCGTATCTATAATTCTACCCTCTTACCAGGGCCTTTAAATCCTGATGCGAAAACACACACACACACACCAAAAAAATCCAACATGTGCAAGGTTCGTTGAAGACGAGGTAAACCTCTGGGAAAGATCCAGAAAGTGAAGTGCCCCATTTCCTGAAGGGCAGCTCTCAGCTGATTTATGTATTGTTTTCACTCTGACCTCTCGTGACCTCAGTGAGCAGATCCTGACAGGGATGAAAGAAAAGAATGAAAAGGTCAAGCAAGTAGAAAACATTAAAAAGAATGCTCTGAGTGAGCACGTGACACAGGGCTGCCTCTATTTTGTGGGGCCGCTGCGGGAAAAATAGATTATTATAGAGGCAGGGAAGCAAGATGACAAAATAAGCTCTTGACAAAGAAGATAAAAGCTTAGGTTGAGACAAGCCTGGTGGGAGGAAATGACATCAGAGTCACTCACACTGTCACAGGATAAACTTGATCGAACAGTGCTCCTTGGGCATATTTTGGCTTCTCAGCAAGGAAGAACCCATTGGGGGCTGGGCACACTGGTGTATTTGGAGAAGGGAGAACAGCTGTTGGAGCCTGCTTGTGGGCAGGAAGTCTTCTTCCCTACTGCCAGCCCACAGGGCAGAAGTCAGCCCTGTGTCGGAAGCTACTGTATGATGAGAGAGAACTGGCAATGTCATGCAAGTATGCCACAACTCAAGAGTGCCCTGAGGTCGCTGACAACGGGACCACTCCAGCAAACACAAGATAGGAAAACTCCAGCAGCCAGTAATCACGGCTCAAGGAAGAAATGAGAATAGTGTCTATTTAAACAACCGTGAGTTCCTCCATGTGTAGGAGCAGAAGACATAGGCAAACCTGTATGTGATGTAAAGGTTATCCATGAACAATATGTAGATTTCTATTCCAAGTCTTTGTCAGAATTGCTACGGAGCGATGAGTCTGACTGATTCAATTCATTTCCGTTGAGCTAGAAAGAGGCGGTCGATGGGTGACGAGAGAATTCTCCCTGGGGCGGTCATTCCTGGCATGAGACTTCTCCAGAGCCCCTTACACTGTCTAACCAGGATATTTAAGTCAGTAACAGTAAACGAAGATCTCAGTTTCTTCCAAGTAAACACGCTTATCGCAAAATGTCAAAGTGGTCTAGGAATGAGTAGCAAATATAACCAAACTGGACGTTGTAACATAAAAAAACCATGAACTACAACATATAAATAGAAAAACTATGTTCATAAAAGCAAGCATGCCAAATTCTCACAGGCAAATGAGAAAAAGCAAAAAAAGTCCAACCTTCTAATTTTTTTTTAAGATTTATTTTTATTGGAAAGTCAGATATACAGAGAGAAGGAAAGACAGAGAGGAAAGATCTTCCATCTGATGATTCACTCCCCAAGCAACCCCAATGACCAGGGCTGCTCCGATCCAAAGTCAAATGCCCAGAGCCTCCTCTAGATCTCCCATGCAGGTGCAGGGTCCCAAGGCTTTGGGCCTTCCTCGACTGCTTTCCCAGGCCACAAGCAGGAAGCTGGATGGGAAGCGGGGCCACTGGGACTAGAACCAGCGCCCATATGGGATTCTGGCACGTGCAAGGTGAAGACTTGTTAGGTTGGGCCCTTAAAGTCCCTTTCTAAAATAATCTAAAATAATCTTTTTTTCAGCACATAATTTCTCTAAATTCTGCCATTAAAGCTTGCTTGAAGAAACAATTTAAATCAACACTTCCCACTGTTATTCAACCCTGAAGCATGTAATTTTGATTAAATGGCCCCCAAATACTTTCACGCACAAGGAACAGGTTCCAACGGACTTATAACATAACCAAGTCACCATGCAGCTTGACTTCCACCCATCAAGTGCGGGGCCACCCCACAAAACCTCAAGTTCTCGATCACTCACTCTTCCTTTCCTCCTTTCCACCAAAGCCTCCTAGTGCGGGCTCTTCCCACCACCTGCTGTAGTCTTGGGGATTAGTGTGATGGCCCCTCCAAAGTCCACATATTAAAGGCTTCCCCCCCCCAGCTTTATGTTAATGAGTAATGGATTAAGAGATACTTAATCCACTTATGATTAATGTCTAGGAGGTAGTCCCAAGGGGAGGTGCTTGGTCCATGGGGTGTGTCTTAGGAAGGTAATTCTCATGGCTGCTCTTTCTCTTCTGGTCCATCCTTTTCTCTTCCATTTCTTTTACAACCTTAATAAGTCACAACTCACCAAATCATAAAACAACTCCAAGGTCATGTATCCACTGGTTCACTCCTAAAATACCCACAATGGCCAGGAGTAGGCTGGGATCAAGGCCAGGGCCCAGGAACTCAATGCAAGTCTCCTACATGGGAGGTGAGAACTGAGCCACTGGAGCTACCATGGCTGCCTCCCAGGTATTGGCTTAGAAGGAAGCTGGAGACAAAGCTGGGAAATGAGTCCAGGCACTTCCAAGTGAGATGTAAGTGTCTTCAATGCTAGGCTAAGTGCCTGTCATCTGTGCACATAGGTTAAATTCAACCTCTATGCAAATGCTAACTAAATCCACCTAGTAACCTGCTTCTATGAGATAGCCTCAGGAGTCTGTCCACAAGGCATTTCAAACCAGCTGTCCCTGTGCCAACACAGACTAGACACTGCAGAAATCTCTTTTTTATACAAAAAAATGTTTCAATGAGGATGATAACATACTGGGGAAATATTTAGGCTTTAGAGTCACCTAGCCAAGGGCTATTCCACCACTCACTTAGCCCAGGACTTGGAGTAAACTAATCCTTCATCGTATGCAACTTTAGCATCTGTACAAGAGGGAAAATATCTACTTACACAGTAGTAATAATTAATCAGGATCAAACCTGTAAATCCGTAGCAATAATAGACACATGAAGATCACTCATGAATGCTAGCTAAGGATAATGGCAAATTACATATCCATTATTTCATATAAACATAATGCAAACTTAAAATAATAAGGAAAGGTGGTTTAAAATAAGATGAAAATCTCATAACAGTTTGTCTCAGAGCTGAATGTCTTTAGATACAATTAATAGACATTAACTTAAATAACACATTTTGGAAATTATTTATCAGAGTAACGTAAATAAGGACATTTACACTGTGTCTCTTGCATAAATGTTGCACAGAGTTCCCAGTCTTTTGGAAAATTTGTCTCAAGGATGGTGGAACCCTTGCTTGACATGCTGAATAAATTCCCATCGGTTAAATGCAAGAAGGATGACTTCACTGTAAAAGTGAAATGTGGAAAGTGGTTAAATGGGCAGCAGATAACGAATTATACATGTGTTTTTGAAAATTTGGAAAACAAAACAATAACAAGGAGAAGTAAGGCATGCGACTAAAACCACACACACACATTATTTTGTATCGAGTGCTTCAATGTCCTTCACCCCAATGGACAAATGACATGGGCACACTCAGTCCACACACTGGGGGCAGGGGACTTCCCTAACCACCTTCGGAGGCAGCCAAGGAGGCTGTAGAGACCCAATGACCAAAAGCTAATACATCAATTCTGCCAAATCAAGCACCCAGGCCAACAGTTCTCAGAGTGTGCGCCCTGGACCAACTGCAGCAGCAGACTTGCAAACCTGCAAACTCATGGACCCCAGGACAACTGCATCAGGAACTCTGGGAGTGGGGAAGGTAGGGGTGAGCCACTGAAGTACCTGTGAAGAATCCTCCCAAGTGTTTCTCATGCTAGAGCATGAGCGAGGCATCCCTGCTACCTGTGCATCCCCTCACTGGCCCAGCTCCTGCAGAGAAGACATCTGGCCACATCGTGGACAGGCAGCATTGAAAATACCTTCTGCAGGCGGTTACCTGGACTGACGCAGACTGTTTTCAGCCTCCCTCTCTAAGACTGAGTCCTTGTTGTGAACATTAATGGAATCACCTTGGGAAGCATAGCTTCGGGGAAGTAGGAGCTCTGTGAACCCAAGGGAACCAAAGTTAGGCCATGCAGACAAAACTAACCCCAGAACCATGCGTTTTGCTTCCACATAGAACACAGCCAAAGAAAACTTGGCTCAAAAATCATCTGGTTTAATTGACTTGGCCCTTATAAAAAGAGTTACTGATCCATAATGAGAGCAAGCAATAATATAAAGGATGGAGTGTTCAGGTTAATTAAGGAAAACCCCTAATACTTTCAATCATTGTCAAAAGGAGAAGAGTCATAAAATTATATAACAAAATCCCACCCACCATATAAAAAACAAAGGAAAGAAACAGGAAACTTTCTTCAGATGTTTTTCGAGACATAACATTTCCTAGCAGTCAAAACTTCTGATTTTAGGCTTTAGAGTTACCCAGCCTCTGGGCAAACAGAGAAGGCCTCTGGTGCTCAATAACTTGAATAATCACATGTAAGTACTTATAAGCAAGAATGCCTTAAATGATTTTGCTGTCATTTTTTTTAAAGATCCAAAACAAAATGATGGGTTACTTTAATAGTTTGATGCTTCTAGAATACTGGCAGCTGTATTTTTGCCCGATTCATTTCTTTAGTGAAAGGAAATAAGATTCAGTTTGTACAAATTTAAAATCTTACGCTTTAAAAAAGACTATAAGGATCATATGCTCATATTATTTTTGTGATTAAGACAATTCAAAGAAACTAGTAGAGTCTTCCATAATTTTTCCATGAAAGATTGGTGGCTTAGTTATGACTCCAACTTCCAAAAAAGAGAAAACTTGATGTCTGGGTGATTGGATAGCTAGGAAAACAGAACTTAAGTCATTCGGTCTTCTTTCCAAATTCAAACACATTTAAAAACTGTACTTGTTAGAAATCAAACAAGCTAAGTTTAAAATATCATCTCCATAGCACAGGGGAACTAATCTCTGGTATCCATGATATTGACCTGTTGGCAGCGTCTTCAGTTAACCTGTTCTGAGCCCCGGTATGCCATCATCAGATGACAGCAGATTCTTCTCTAGGACAGCTCAGTCCCAGGCAAAAGAGGGCACAAGGAGGTGTCTGTGCCATCAAACCTCCTGATGCTGAAAGCAAAGCTCACCCTCAGCACCATGGTTTCTCCACGTCTGTTCTTTCTTGATGCTATCATGGTGCTTGGCACATGTTCCGGCACACCATTGACATTTCATCGAAGCTCTGAATCAGACTCATGAACTTCTTATGGTCTTGTAAAATCCTAAGTCCTTGAGAACGCAATGAAGCCTTGTCATCACACTCCACAGTCAAACATGGTCTCCGCTGAGTGCGAGTGTGGAGTAGGGGCAGCACCTGGGGATTTGGGAGTTTTCTGTCTGATTTTGATTTCTCCAGTGACTGAGATTGTGTGACAAAAGGCATATAACCTCTGTATGCCTTCTCTGTCTCATTTGTAATACGACAATAGAAAATACCTCTCTATCTGATCAAACTGTGAGGATTAAATGAAATAATTTACATTCAGTATGTAACCAAGGGCCTAGTACAAGGGAATCACTCAATACAACTTTGTTCTTATGAATCAACACTGAAATTAATTAAAGAAGCACAATTAGAACCTTCCTCACTAATGCTGCGCTATTAGGACTCTACTACAAATCTGAGCATCCTGCTCGAAGTGTGATGAGACATGCTCATCACCAAGCAGATCTGCCTTTGCTAATCCTTAGACCAGATTCACCCGCTGGGTCTCCTGGCCCCCAACAGTAAGGACTGAGCTGTTTAGACAGAGCAGAGAGGAGGCACTCTTGTTTGAATTACCAAACTTCCTAAACTAAAGCCAGGCTTAGCTTTGAGCTTACCCTGAATCATAAGGGGATGAATTATTCTCTAAACTTCTAAATGATCCAAAACACCTTTGACCTGTTCACTCAAGATCACTCTTGAGCCTTCCTCCTAGCCACCCACCCACTCACTGGCCTGCAGTGAACATGTTGCTGACAGGTCCCTCCTGGGCCTACCCAAGCCCTTTCTCCAGCACCACTTTTCTCATTTACCGTGGTGTAAAGGCATTTCAGCTCTAGATTGAAAGGATCCCGAGCCCCTGTGAGTCACTGCTTTTCCAACTGGAAGAAGGTCATTTTCCACTACTGTCTTCAGTAAAGGAGAACGAGTCAGATCCTGGCAGCCTCTTTCACAAAAACATTCTTTGAAGGCACCAACAGAATAAGCAATAACCGGCAATTTAAACATACCTGGAATACTTTGCCATGCATATTTCTCAAGTGTCTCATAATACCACAAAATTTCAAATCAGTGCCAACCGACTTAAATGGAAATCACTATCTCCAAGCCCATTGTTGGGGTTTGAGGGAATGAGGGATGGTGTAAGAAAAATGCCAACACGACCACACCCTGGAGAGCTTGAATTTTTTGGATCTAGAAGAAACTTCCCAAGTGAAGGCTGAAACTCCCATGAAAGGACTGACATGGGTCAGCGTCTGCCTTAGCAGCAAAACCAAGAGAACAGCTTGCTGTTTTGAACCCAAATAAGCAAGGAGTGTGAGGCATGCACCTGCTGTTATCAGCAGCCAGGTGGAGGAGATTTACAGTTAACTGATTTGTAGACTTAGACCAAGCAAGAGCTTGGTCAGAGAGTTCCATAGTTGGGACAAACTCCTTCCCCTAGAATGATTTTTCTTCAAGGTCAGGTCTGCCCATGAGAAGTAAAGGCAGTGAGACAGGAGGAGGTCCAGGAGCTGGGTTCTAATTTCCTTGTTCTTGGCCTGTTGTAATGATTTTTACAAAGTTCCTTGCTGACTGATGCAGCACATTCTTCTTCTGGAAGAACTGCTTCCCTAGCCAGATAAAGACGCAATTCAATCAGAAAAATCACTTAAGACCTCTGAGCCAAAGGAGTTCGTTTCCCTTACGATTCAGGATTTTCAAGCCCCGTAGCCCCTTATGTTGGGTTCAGCCCTGGAGTTCTCTGTGATTCTTGGGAATCAGTGACTGTGATGCATCTCCTGGTGTCTACTAACGCTCATAGCTAGTGGCACCAGAGCCAGTGTTGGCAGGTCTGGTGAAAGTGGCTTGCTTGGCCTTGTCCTGGAATGCTTTTCTCTTCATTTGACTTTGCCTTCCCTTCCCCATCACCCCCTTCTATCTGGGATGTTGGATCATGCCCCTAAAAGGAGCTTTCATCTCAGAGACTAACACAGTAGCAGGCACACAGCTGATAATGAACAAACGCCAAGTGAATGAATGAATGAATGAATGTATTCAGTGCTCAATGCTGCTATAATTTGGACAAGAGGGCAAAGATTTACAGGTACAGTCAGAAGCAGAAAGTCACAGAGCCAGATGAATTTTAAAGAACTGTTCCATGGAGAGCCAACACAAAGCCAGCTGAGAGCAGTGGTTCACATGTCTCCTCTAGTGCCCAGGGCACACCTGAAGAGAGCCCCTTTAAACAATACTCTCCTGCAACAATTTTTCCCACCCAAAGTGTGACATACCCATTGCCATCTGCCTTCAGTGAGGCACTAGGAAAGAATTCAGGCAAGTCCGTCTTGGTCAAAATGCTGGTAAAGGAATAGACATGTACAGGTTACAGAGAATCAGAAGTGATACTGGGGGCCAAGCACAATGGCTAAATCCTCACCTTACATGTGTCAGGATCCAATATGGGCACAGGTTCCTGCCCCTGCTCCACTTCCCTTCCAGCTCCTTTCTTGTGACCTGGAAAAGCAGTAGAGGACAGTCCAAAGCCTTAGGAAACTGCACCCATGTGGGAGACCCAGAAGAACCTTCTGGCTCTGGATCAGTTCAGCTCCAGCCATTGCAACCACTTGGGGAGTGAACTAGTAGACAGATTCTCTTCCTCTCTGTAATCTGCCTTTCCAATAAAAATGAAGAAGAAGAAGAAGAAGAAGTGATATTGGGGCCAGCGTTATAGCATACAGTATACTGTGTTCAGCCACCTGCAACACCAGCATCCTGCATGAATGCCAGTTCCTGTCTCAGCTTCTCCATTTCCGATCCAGATCTCTGCCACTGCATCCAGGAAAGCAGCAGAAAAATGCTCCAATTGCACTGAACCCATATGGGACACTTGGATGGAGTGCTGGGTTCCTGGCTTTGGCTTGGCCCCAGCCGTTATAGCCATCTGGGGAACGAATCAGTAGCAGGTTCTCTCTCATCCCTCTCCCTCCATAACTGTGCCTTTCACATAAATTTGCGAATCTTTTTTTTTTTTTTAAGAAGCTCTACTGACATTTTAGATACTTAAAACTTGACTTCTTGATAAAGTCCAAGAGAGAAAACTAAAGATCACTGGTCTTCCACAGAATGGTTCTACATGGGGGTTGCAGAACTCTACTGGACTTGGGGTCAGAGTCTTGGCCTTGAATCCTGGGTTTGCGTCCTGCAAGCAGGTTCTCTGAAGCACAATGTGATCCTTGCTCTGGTCTGAAATGTGACCACGTGAAGCAGGGGAAGTGTCACACCCCATGTCTCACAGTGCTGCAGATTCAACGCAATACAACATTTACACTGCTGCTCAGCTAGTGACCCAAAGGGTGTAGTGAGCACAGAAGATTATTTGTTGAAGAATCCAGAATGCCAGAGAGAAAGGGGAAATGGGTGCCACATCAAGTGAGTTTCGAGGGAGCCATGATGTGTAGCACCCAACATGTGATCAGAACACAGAGGACAGGAGTCCCCTAATTACAGGTGGAGCTGGTGTCTTCCTAGAGACCATGGTGATAAAGGAGATGCTGATAAGACTGTCTCCGCCAGGTGACAGCCATAACTGGCTGTTATTCTAAACAATCAATCTGCATTAACTTCTTCAACCTGACAGTGACCCACCCTCCCCTCCGGAGAGAGGGTACTCTTCTCCCCATTTTCCAGAGAAGAAACAAATTGAGTCCTTGAGAGTTCAATTGCCCATGAAGTGGAACTCCCTCTGAATACATATCTTTCTCCCCAGTGCACTGCTGAAGTTGAGGCTGAAAGCTCAGGTAGTAAAAGCCAGCCTGTCATCAGCAGGCCTGGAAAAGGGAGTGATCAGAAAAGGAACAGGCTCCAAAACCGGTTTCAATGAAGACATCGATGAGAACCTCAATGGGAAAGATCAGAAGGAATTGGAAAGACCATGGAAGACAAAGAGCCACCTACTTGGATATGGAAGGCCATCAAGGAGATGGGAACTATGGGAAATCAGCAGAGAATCATGGAGCATTTCCCCCACCCACAGCCTGCTGGGTGCCGGTGCAGCCAGCAAGCGATCAGCAGGGTCTTCCTATGTGGAGGCACAGCCTGCTGCAGTGACAATGGAGGACGGGGACAAAGAGGCCACTCACTGCCACACCTGAGGCCTCCCGGACCTCTGAGTATTCAGCACCATTCCTGCAAGCAAGGATGGTAGGAAGCAGGGACAGCAGGCTGTCACCACCAGATTGCTAATGAACGCCATGCTCACGTGCAAACAAGCCCAGCTCTGACACCCACGGGAGGCAGTGTGACAAAGGTGACCAAGGAGCCCCTTGCTCCGCTGTCACCACAGGGAACGGGTCTCCTTTGAGCACAAGTCACAGCCAGGGCTTTCACAGAAGAGCATCAGCCATGAGGAGACAGTGACATACCCACGATGCCCTGTGACTATGCACTGTCCCTCTGCTCAATTCATAAGTCATCGTTTCTGTGTTGGCTGGACCCTCTTACATTCCAAATCCAGCCAGCAGGGTTCAGCAATTAGCTGCAGATTTCCATGATTAGGAGGGGAATGTACAAAACCAGGGTGAAACACACATCAGCTGGCACAGAAATTCCAGGTAGTAGTGAGACCGAGAGAGGGGTCGGGGAGGTGGAGGAGCCAGAAATAAATGAGAAAAAGCATGTCTGAGGCAAGAGTGGAGGCAGTGGCTACAGGCTCAGGAAGCCCAGGACTGACCAAAGGCAGTCCTACCCTCTTGCACAACATAGTTGGGGGGCAATTTGCAGGTGACAAATTAAAGTCAGACTGCAACTAATACCCCAAGGTTATTTCTCACCAAACACCAATACTTTCCTTTCGGGAGCCAATCCCTACAGATTGCTTTTTTGGCCAGACATACCCTATTGGAAATAAGCAGAATAACAAGAATTTGGCACTTAAGGAGCATTTGTTTGTCAACAGGCCTCTTCTTTCTATCAGTGAGCCAAAGTAGAGCTCGTAACTGGCAGAGAGAGAGAGAGAGAGAGAATGTGTGTGTGTGTGTGTGTGTGTGTGTGTGTGTGTGTGTGTGTGTGTGTGTGTGTTTCGCTCAACACTGACTCGATATTCAGAACACACAGAGCTGGGGTAAGCAAGCAGCATCTGGGTATACACAGGCAGGATAATATGAGCTGCCCTGCCTAAAACCCCAAAGCCTACCAACACCAATACTGAACAAGGGATGCAGACTTCACAAGGAAACTCTGATTAAGTGTCTCACCTGGACAAAGCTAGCCTGAATGGGGAGAGGAACAGAACCTTGCTCTCACAGCACCTGGGCTGCCACAGCATCCTGTGACCCAGCTGCTGGTGGCTGCCAGGAGTGGTCCCCACCTATGAAGCTGTCTCCATCCCGCATCTGTTTTGTCACTCCAAGCCTGATGCCTCCACTCCCAGAGAAAGCTATGTGATGATGTTTTAGACTGAGCTGTGGGCCACACCAGAGGCAAAGATGCTGGGATATTTTGCCAAGGCCTCAAGCACCCTGGCATTATGTTGTCCCTGCCTGCAAGGAGAGCTGACAACGACAACCACAATAATAGCCGCTGTTTGTCCCTTGCACCCATGTAGCAGGCACTGTGCTGGGGGCTTCCTGCAAGACATTTAGTCCCCATGGGACTCTGGGATGCGTATTATTTACCCATCATGGGCATGACAAAACTGATGCGTGGAAGGATGAAAGTAATTGGCCAGGGTCATTAAGCCCAAGGTGACATGGTCCTCACATTTAAACCACGTTCCCTCCTTAGAGCAAGCCACCCTTGCTATGCATCTGATAAGACAGAGGGATTATGTCCCCTAAAGCAAAGAAACCTAAACCCAGCTTGACTTTACAAAATAATAAATTCACAAAGCAGCATCAGTCTGCTCAACCAAGGGAGGAACTTTCTTTGAGACACCACCTTTCAAGGAACTGCCAGATGTTCCTCCCTTCCCCCTACCCTCTCTCCAGGAGCATAAGCAGACACCGGGTCCAGATAACAAACTCAACTTCTCAATATCTCGCCTGGCTGGAAATTATGGTAAATTGCTTCCATGACAAGACGAATTTGGATTCCATTAGAACACAGAGCATCCTCCATCAGGAAACAAAAAGATGAATGCCGGTTTGATCTCTGAGAAAACCCTCTGTGTTGCTCAAAAATAGTTACAGGCATATAGATGAATCTGCCCTTAAACTGAAGACATACAGAAGAATACGCTTTTAGATTGGGGAATTTAACCGCCATCTTCTCTGGTCATTTCTCATCCCTCCTCTTTTCCCTTTTGTTGTTGCTTCCAGAGTGAGAATTTTCATAATTTTCAATGTCTGCAATGCCCATCACAAAATAGTCACCCTAGCATCCTATTGCCCTGGCTTGAGGCCCAATACTAACATATGCAGGAATTGGTATGGGATCAACAGAGCCAGCTCCACCTGACAGATGGGGGAATTCCACACATCATGTGGATGAGAAATAGAGGTTCAGTTTGCTACCGAGACCAGCTGCTCTATGTGCTATTGCTCCTGGGTCCACCCGCCCCCCCCCCCCACTGTCCTCCTGCCCCTCAACCTGCCATCAGTCACATAGTCTCACAGTTGCCCCAAACACCAAGTGGCCAGCTGAAGTAAAGACAGGACTTTTCTTCTGCTCCTGGAGAGTGGACATGCCATATGTCACTGCCATAATCTCCTTGGAGCAAAAATAGCCTCAGAGATTTGTATCACTTCCAGAAAGGACGGATGTATGGACAGGGACCATTTGGCAAGCTGTTAGCGAAGCTGGGCAAGAATTGACCCATTTGATGCCCGGCTTCTTCCTGAAATCAAGGGGGCCTCATGAGCACAGCAGGGCTTCAGAGACTGTGCACGCAGAGTGTATGAGGAATTCTTAATTAAAAGTCTAGAGTTCAAGTGGCACATGAAATGAAAGGGCAAGAAATTCCATTTGCTGAGGATTCTAGAAGGCCACTGAGGACCGATTTAACCGAACTTGTTGTAAGCAATGGTCATCTTCCCCTCCTACTCACCTCACCCTTGGGCGGAAGACACTTCTGTTTCCACCTGAGGGTGCTGGTGGAGAGTCCTGTATCCACGAGGCCTCTGTTCTGCCACCAGCTCCAGCTGGCCCCTTCTGCACGTCCCTCCAGCTTGACCTCAATACAACTTGAGACACAGGTCTCTTCCTTGGTGTCCCTTGGAGCTCCACACTGCCGGGCTTCTTGCCACCCTCACGGTGGCTCCCATCCTCTTCTGATGATTCCTTCACTTCCTTCTGTGTCTTCGTGTGGAAGTGAGTCAGTTATTAATTCTCATCTCTGCTCCGTCAACACTCAGTCCCCGGGTGAGCTCACATAACTGTGTGCTACCCAGACACTACTTCAAACAAGCGAATCCCTTCTCCAGCCTTGATTATTTGCTCTTGAACTCTAGACTTTTACAAAGAGAACTTTCGTAGAATATGGAATTCAAAGAGGAGTCATTCTGGTACCCTACCAAAAATAATTTGAAACCCATACAAGTTTTTGATACATGTATTTTCCATAAATTTTTGAAACATCTCTTAAATGCACAGATTTCAAAAGTTTTGTATCAAAATAAAGACATCTTTTAATTCCATTTCCCAGGAACTTTCTGAAGTACCCTTATATCCAACTGCCTACCTCAACACTGAGACTTGGGAAGTATAACAGAATTCCAAGCCAATATGTCCCAATGGAGTTTATGAACTTCACTTCCAAGCACAAACCCTCTCTGTTTCAACTGATGGTGTTTCCATCCCTCCAGTTTCTTATGCCAAAAATCTTGTGAGTAATCGCTGACTCTCCTTTTTTCCACCTTCCTGGTCTACCTTCATGACATTGATGCAGAGTTTGACCATTTCTCGCCAGCCACGCTGCTGTCAGCCAAGCATGAGCCACATCATCTCTCTTATTCTACCTTTCCCCTAACAGTTCTCCCCGCCCTCCTAAAGCTTATTGCCATCACAGAAACTGAAGTGTTCTGTAAGTCAAGGGGTAGGCATTTGATAGAGTGATAAAGAAGCTGCTTGGGACACTCATGTCTCACACTGGAAATTCTGAGTTCAAGTCCTGATTCTAGTTTCCTGCTAATACACACCCTTGGAGGCAGCAGGTGATGACCCAAGGATATGGTTCCTTGTCACTCACATGGGAGACTCGGATTGAGTTTCCAACTGTGGCCTTTATGAATATTTAAGGAGAGAACCAGCAGCTGGAAGCTCTTTGTTAATTAATTAATAAGGTGTGGGTCAGATCACTTCATTTTTAAGTGGTCAAAAGCTGCAATGTGTCCAAAATTCACCTGGAGTAGATGCCCAAGGCCTTACTATTGAGCCTACAAGGCCTCGTAGGATTCCCAGTGTTCTGTCCCACTCCACCACCACTCACCTGTTGGACTTCTCCATCTCCCTCCACCTCATCCCCAGGTTGCACCTTTGCTGCAAACCACTTAGCCCCAGTTACACCAGCCTCCTCATCCACCCCAACATGAGGGGGTTTGCACTATTTCCCATGTGTGGAGCAAACAGAAACTCCTTCAGTGCCTTCCCATCTCTGTTCAAACAGATCCTTCTCAATGGGGCACCTGCCGGGATATTTAAAAGCACAGTCCTCTGTACAACTCCAACCATTTCAGCTGGCCTGACGTTTTCTATTATTCTCAGCACTCACCAGCCCTGGCACCCTCCATGATTGACACTTTCTGCTGGGCACTGCCTGCATTTGTCTGTCTTCCCACATCTACCACGAGAATGTAAGCCTCGTTAAGGGAAGGGACCTTTGTTTTGTTAGTTGAAACACCCCCAGTGCCTACACCTGTGCCTGGCATGTAACAGTTGCTTGGTCATTATTTCCAAAATGAATGTGTGAATGCTTGGCTAGTGTGTACTAAAATAAGACCACTGTGGTTTCAGGTCGTGGTGGTTGAACTTGCACTTCTGATGTTATTTTTCTCATTGGTTAGCTAATTCTTGAGACGGTTTTAGTCTCCTAGGTTCTGCTTCTAATGATAGAAAATGTTTTCCTGCTATTAAGAAATGGGGTACATTTTTCTCTGTGAATGTTCTTGAATAGCAAGTTCATGGATTCAACTGACATGACCTATATGGGCAGAAGCACAGCACGGCACTGGGACCAAGAACTAAAGACCCGCAAACCTTAGTTCTTGGCTTTTAGTTCTGGGACCCAAACTCTAGAGAAAACTCTTATCCTCAGAGTGTTAGTACCAGCACAGGACTACATTCACATATTTGAAATATTTAATTTTTAACATATAAATAATGTGAGCCTATTTCACACTGTCCAAGAGCAAATATAAAGAATGTAAAACCTTCCATGTTAATCACCCTATCCCACCTATTAACCATCAATCCTATTCTGCTAATTTTTTATTTTAAAAATTTAATGATAAGTAACTGTGTGCCAAATACTGCTCCAAATACTAAGCATATGGGAATAAGTCAACAAGATTTCCACCCATTTTCCCCATCTCAGTGCATAACAGCTGATACTGAACATGGCCTTCCTCCACTCATTCATTTAGAAGCACCATATCGTTAGGCTGATAATAGTCTCTTCAGATTACAGATAAAGGAGAGGAGGAGAAATAATTGCCCAAAAGCATTGTTCTAGCCAACAGCATGACCCCTCAATCTCCCAGTCTCCTCCTTGCATTGTCTCCCAGTCCTCTGAAACCAACCCAACAGCAAAGCCACCAGCTTCTACCTCCTCCACTACCACAGCAGATACCCAAAGGCCACGCTACCCTGCGTGAGTTTTAGCAGGAGTGCCTAACTCATCTCCCTGCCTCCCTCCAGGCCAAATATCTGTTCTCTACACCTTGATCACAGCAATCTTAGCAACCAGCCTTTACACCTCCAGCTGCGTCTACCACACATGGAACATAATCCTAAGTAGGCTCTATAAGAACCCTGCCTCTTACTCCACTCACAGCCTTGCATGTTCCTGCTCTCCTGCCAGGCTTCCGCACACCAGCCTGCTTTCCAGTCTTTGAACGCACAAGGGCCATTTATGCCTTGGGGTCTACCCCCAGCTGTAGTGACCTCATCACACATAGCTGGCTAGGTACCATTATGATTTGATCTCAGTGTCCTCTTGGCACAGCAGCTGTCCTTAACCACCCAAACTTAGGCAGTCTCCTACCTCGAGACTACAGCTACACTTACACACTGCTGTTAGGACTGTGGATTGATACAGCCATTTTGTATAGCCAGTTGGCAGTAGCCATGAAAGCCGAAATGCAAAGACTTCACTATTGGATCCAGCAATTCAACTTCTAAGAATTTATCCTAAATAGAAGCTGGCACATATGTAAAATAATATATATTACAGTAATTTCCATTTCCTTGTCATTTTGTAGAGCAAAATGTTGGCAGCAACCTAAGTGTACATTATTTAGGGCCTCCTTCAATAAATTATTAAACGTGGCGAACAGCAAAATGCCTGGGGTGCTTTCTCTGTGCTTAACAACCATCTTAGCAGCTACATCTGATTATAAGGCCTATTTAAGACAAGAAAGCTAAGGCACAGCCAGTTTAAATCACTATGCCAACAGGCATGGTAAATAAATGGCCAGTGGAGGCTGCAGAGCCCAGGTGCTGCTTTCTATGTTATACTGCTTCCCAGTACACATTCCCACAGTGAAACACTACATCACCACCAAAAGCCATTACATGTGTCCAGTATGGGCTGATCTCCAAGACATGCAGTTAAGTGAAAAAAGCAAAGTACAAAACAAGTGAGTAGAGTTCAACCTCCTGGTGTTGTGAGGTTGTACATGAAAGCACATCTACACAAAAATGCGTAAGAAACAATGAGAAAACATTGACGTCACAGTGGTTCTTCTGCAAAGGGAAACCGCTCGACTAAGGGCAGGGGTGGGAGAAGATTTTCATTTCCCTGCATATTGTTTTGCATCATCTGACTTTCACTGTATTTATACACACACACACACTGCCTAGTCAAAGAACTAGACAATGAAAACCGGACAAATTGCTAGGTTGAGATTTTTTTTCCCAAGGAAAGGTGTATTTCCAAGTCACTATCATATATGCTGTTGTCTACCTAATTGCCAATGGTTTGTTTATCCACATGTTATCTTGTGATTCTACTACAAGTCATTGCCTGAAATGACTTGTCTGTCCTTTGCACAGAGATGTGAGGTATCTATATTTACCGTAACAGGAACGGAAGTTTGCCAGATCCCACAAGTTCCATGACAACAAGGACTGTGCTATAACTTAACACTGAACATACTACCTAGCGTGGAGTATACTGACTGAATGAAAAAGAATTAGCATCCCAGAATATAGGGCAGAGTAAAGCAGTAAGAACTGCCTTGATCAGACAAGCATAAAGCTTCCCATGCTTTAGACCAATGAGCAAGTCTCATTGTAAGAGAAATTCAGATCTCAGCTCAAAGAAAGCCCCTTCACTTTCAACACCAAGCATGGAGATTCTGAATAAGCAATACTCAGCAATGATAAGTACCAGGTTGCAAGAGCTTCCACCTAGACTCAAACAGGGTCAGAAGACGTGGAGCATGAGCAAGAAGTGGTGAGGTGATGACACTAAAAGGCAAGAGCTCAGGCCTTAACAAACAGAATTAGAAAAGCAACATGGACAACTACAAAGTTTTACTCACTGCTTAAGTCAATTGGAATTATTAAAATTATCACTGGCTTCAGTAAAGGGAAACTCCTTCAGTGAGGCTGGGCAATGCTGACCCAAGTCAGCCCCCTAGAGTTGCTCTGATGGTCATAGTTCATAATTCAAAAAGGGTCCAAAGAAAACCTAGAAGACCCAGAGGAAGGGCTTCCCTTTTAACTGATCACACCAAGACAGGAGAATATCATGTATCGGTTCTGTAATGATGCTTCATTTTATGTGTCAACTCCACTGGGTCATGGCATTCTCAGGTATTTGGTCAAACATTATTCTGGATGTTTTTATGAGCATGTTTCTGACTGAATAAGACTGATTGTTCTCCCTAATATGGGAGGGCAGTTGAGAACAAAAAGGTGGGTCCTCCCTCAAATAAGGACAAATTCCTCCTGCTTGACTGCTTTTTTGATTGGCTTTTTCCTGCCTTTTGGTGCAACTTGAAACATGAACTTTCCTGTGTCTTGGGCCATCAGCCTTTCAACCAGAGCTACACCATTGGCAGTCCCAGGTCTTTTGCTATTTGACTTGCACTGGCCCTTACATCTTCATCATCACATGGGCCAACTCCTTACGAGTATGTTATTTTTGTAACATACAAAAAGGGTCCTTTACAGGTATGTAGAAAACACATTGCAGAAAAACTATGTCTGGATTTCAAAATTATTTTGCACATGAAGAATATTATCATTTAATTCCATTTTCCCTGAACTTTTGGAAACCCTTTCTTTCTCTCTCATACATATTCTGTTGGGTCTGTTTCTCTGGAGAACCCTAATACTTGCTGCTTCGTGTTATGAAACTTTTTTTTTAAAGATTTATTTATTTTATTACAAAGTCAGATATACAGAGAGGAGGAGAGACAGAGAGGAAGATCTTCCATCCGATGTTTCACTCCCCAAGTGAGCTGCAACGGCCAGTGTTGCGCCGATCCAAAGCTGGGAACCAGGAACCTCCTCCAGGTCTCCCACACAGGTGCAGGGTCCCAAAGCATTGGGCCGTCCTCGACTGCTTTCCCAGGCCACAAGCAGAGAGCTGGATGGAAAGTGGAGCTGCCAGGATTAGAACCGGCGCCCATATGGGATCCTGGCGCGTTCAAGGCGAGGACTTTAGCTGCTAGGCCACGCCGCCAGGCCCGAAACTTTCTAGAATATTATAGCCCTTACTACAATCTGTCACTAGATGCTTGGGATGGAAAGACTACATCCCCCCTCCCACTAAAGCAAGTTCAGCTGGCATACAGACGTACAGAGATTAACGTTCAGAGCATATAAGGAACCAGAAGGCAAGGAGCTGGTAAGCTCCAAACACAAAGGAAATGAAAAGGAAATGGGAAAGGCTGATTGCCTGGCTTCAGTAGTTCACACTATGTGTAGGTGTGGAAATATGACACTGCGCCCCATAAAAATGTACCAATATTACATGTTCATCAATCACTTTTAAGTTAATTTTTGAAAAAGAATTCATGTAACTCAAGAAACAACAACATATGACTCTATTTGTAAAATGGGCAAAGGACTTGAACAGACATTTCCCCAAAGAAGACATACAAATGGGCAATAAGCACATGAAAAGATGTTCAACATTGCTCATCATGAGGGAGATGCAAATCAAACCACAACGACATCTCATCTCACATCCACTAGAACGACTAGTGCTAAAAAAACATAGTAAGACACAAACAGTTGGTGAGGCTGTGTGGCAGTCAGATTCCCTGTGCACTGCTGCTGGGGAAGAAAAACAACAGCATCATTATGGATAATCACACGACAAGTACTCAAAATATTTTTTTGAAAATTACCATATGACTTACCAATTCAATTTTGGGGTATAAACACAAAATAACTGAAAGCAAAATCTCTAAGAAATATTTGCTTTGTACCCTGCCCCACGATCACAACAACTCAAGGCCTATCAACAAATGAATGAATAAACAAAATGTGGTGAACACAGGCAGTGGAATAATATTCAGACTTACAAAGAAGGATGAAACTCAAGAATATTATGCTAAATAAAACACATCAGACATAGTAAGATATATACCGTGTGACTCCCCTTCCGAGCTCAGTGGGATGCCTGTCAATCCTTGGCATCCCTGGATTACAGCTGCATCACTGCAGCCCGTCACTACGGTCCCAGGATTCTCCTTTCACATGTCACTTTCCTCTTATAAGGACACTAGTCACGAGGGAGTGAGGCCCACTCTAATGACCTCATCTTGATGTCTTTGCAAAGACCCTACTTCCAAACAAGGATAGAGGGGAAGGTACAAATCAACCAGTAACTAAAAAGTCAAAAGCCATAGACAAACAGCCTGGAGTACTCTACTCAGGAGTCTTGGAGAGAAGAAGCCAAGATCCACTGGGGTCTGAACTGTGAGAATTTCGAGCCTGGAGCTGAGAGCCACACTCATCTCAGCCACTAACAAGTGACATCACTTAGAAAGTTCCTTAGCTCCTCTGTGCCTCCATTTCTTATCTGTATGACAACAGCATCTAGCTCTGGGGTTGTTAGGCAGATTCAGGGAGCTGAAAAGCCTGGTACCTCCCCAGTACCTAATCCACAAGAGTAAAAACCCCTGCTGAGACACTGTCTCTCCAACATCATAGACTCCCCTAGAAGCAGTCTGGGAGGCCCAGCACCTTTCCTTTTGTAGCACCTACTCAAGGCCATCTCTTTCTCTGCAGCTGCTGGCTGGCAGTCTCACCCTTGGCTTTCTGAGCAATTGCACCTGGTACAGAGTGACACAGCTGTATTCAACAGCTGTCACTGGTGCCAGATCCTACCACCCTCCCGGGTACAGCAACATCTGCAGGGCCTGTGTCTCTGTGTCTCTGGCCCTGTGTCTCTGGCTGGCCAGCAGTGTCTCAGAGCAGTGTAGCCTATGCCATCAGGGCAAAACGCCTGGCATTTCACAGGCAGCCCTGGGGAGGGGCGCGGAGCCGTCCTCGGCCTCAGGCCTGCCACTTTCTGTGATCCGGGACCCTATATTTGGATTCTGATCCCGGCCTGACTTGCTGCTAAATCTGTATCCAGTTAATCTTACAGGGCTGTGGGGGAGGAGTCAGGTCACTATGGCAACCCAACAACTCTGGGCAGAAGGAGCCGAGAGGAAATGGTATTTCAGGACTGGAGATCACCAATCGACCCAGAGAGACCCCATTTCTGTCTGTGGGTCTCAGAAATGAATGTTGATATGCTAACATAAACAGCTCTCTCTTCTCTTTCTCACAAATTTCCAACCATTGAGAAAAATCAAAGCCTGCTTATACCAGCGCTCTATTCACATGTCATTTCCTAACAGGACAGAAACTAAAACTCGCACTTCATTCAGCAAGTCAGGAAGTCAGCTGATTTCCTTTAGAAACCCTCTCTCGGCATGAAGCAAACAATTGTCCAGTCTGGATCTTGCACATAATATTACTTTCTGGTCTACAGTGTACAAATAAGCTAGCAGAGAGAAGCAAATAGAAGTTAGGCCGTAGTGAATCCCACAGGCATAAAGGAGTCAGGGGATGACAGAAATTGCCTGGTGATGCGGGGACCTCAAGCTGCAGTCATGGCAAGGCCAGAACACAGCAGCACCCTAGCAATGCATTTCCACATCTGCTTCCCCGTTTATGCTCTGGTGGGGCAGGCTTTTAAGGAAATCTAGCATGTAAGTAAGTCATTGTCAAAAACACACAGAAACCATAACCTGAAGGGAACATGAGTCTATGCTATCTGGGAGCCAGGACATCTAATGAACAGACCAAAAGAAATTTCTGTTTGCATGGTCCAGATTCGGGCCAGCTCTGAAAATTCCGTCTCAGTCAGACTTAGAGCTCCCATTGCAGGGTAGCATCGCTGTTGAGACTAACTTCATTTTAAAAATAAAATCACATTCACCTTTCCATCTGTTTCCTTTTACTTTCCATCTTTCTTTCTACCTCTTTTTCTGAGCCAGTTTTTCTGAGCTTCAGCTAGGATGCAGCAAGAACCAGAATAAAATTTGTTGACTCCAGGACCTGGGAGTTAGTTAGGCTTCAATTAATTTTTCTGGATTTTTAAGGGAATCACAAATGCTAGGAATTACACAGTCTTTATCCAGAGAGGCAGAGCAGAGAAACAAGATATAATTAGGAGAACTGTAGCAGGAGTCAGAAGACTCAAGTCCTTGACTTCGTTCTGACCCTTATCCAGTCAAGACATTTAATCTTGCTGGACTAGAGCTGCTTCCGCTCTAAAATGGGTCTAACACTTTCCTTGGCCCCCACCTCTATGTGGATCAGAGGCAGGACCTGTGTGAAGGTCTCCCCCAATTATGAGGTGCTGTGCCATGAACCTATCACTATTTATGCATGAATCTAGATTGATGGGGCACAGACAATACATGTTTCCAACACAGGAGTTTCTTTTCCCTAGGAGGAAAAAAATAAACATGCATCTGAAAACAAGTATGTGACAATCTAAACTATGACTAGGCTTTTAGACCACACGTTTGCAGACAGGTCTAGGGGACAGCTATGCAACTTGAAAATCAATTTTAGCTTATGCGCTGCCAAAGAGAGCACTCAACTTGAAAATCAAAGCATTTGGCCATCCCAGTAAGCAATCAACAATTGCATCCACAAGATATGGGACCTCTGGATAAAGCGTCTCTTCCCCAAAAAGGGCACCTGCATGATCTCACTAACTGTTGAGCAAGAAATAAGAAGTTTCAGTTCATAAAACTCCAGTCGGCTCCATGCCATGTCGCTGAGATTCTTACTCCATGTCCATGGCATTTAACTAGAAATTAGAACTAGTTACCATCTCAGTCGACAATTCAGAGGCCATCGGAATACAAATTTGCCTGAAAGAAATATAATATCCTGTGCAAAGTGAAATTCTGGTGGGGGAAGATAAACTCTAATATGTGACATCGAGTGTAGTAATGATCCTGTAACAGGTATCAAAATAATATATGATAATAATTAAAGTACGGGCACAACCTGTCCAGTTCCTTTGCACGCTAGAGATTAAAAGGACACAATGACACACATACACTCACAAACACACACATCTTCTCACCTACACACATATAAACACATACATACACACACCCCACCCCCGCTACCACCCCAGCAGCCAGGTTGCTACGCACAATCTTGGTCAATTCCAAGCCTTGGCCCTTGGTTAATTACAAGCCTAAGTCAGGTGCCAAGCACAAATTTTGCTTAGCTTGCTTCAGAACCAAATAAAAGTTTTTAAACAGAAGTCAATTCATCAACCTGGATTGGGATTAGGGCTGCAGATTACAGAGGAGTTGAAGCAGAAGAAAAAAATAGCAGCAACGATCGAGTGCACTCAACCTTCCCAATGAACAAAGTAGCACAGGACCATTCAAAGAATTTAGTGCTGAACAATTATTTTACTATAAAGCTCTATTCTATATGCACTTGCTTAGGACTTCTCATTTCAACTAAGGAACCACTGAACCATGGAATCTGTCTCCAACAAAACCTGAAAATACAACTGGAGTCAGAGATAATCAAGATGGCAGAATAGGGTAAGGACACAGACAATCACTAGCTAGGGCGAACCAGAGGGCACATTCCAGGAAATAGGAGAGGGCAAGGGCAGCCTGATGGCAGAGGGGCATCTGGAGACTGATGGACAAGGGGAAGCAACAGACACAATGGTGTGGTGTTGCAGGGACCAGATACCCCAGTGGCAGTCAGCAAGTGGTGATCTGAGCTTCGCCGCTGGCCAGAGCTCCACCAGTGCCAAGAGGGAAGGGGAGTTCATCGGGAGCTCAGGAGGTGAACGCAGGCAAATATCTGCCCATGCTGTTGATTTGTTTAATTTCACCAAGGGCAGAGACACAGCAATATATCCCAAACAGGTAGTGCAGCAACAGGGTGGATCTCACAGCCCAGACCCAAACAGATCCTTGTCGTATGCCATTTTCTGTAGGGACACAAAGGCTGTGGGATGGGATGGTGTGTGTACTGAGCAAAAACATTTATAGCTCAATGCATTGCACTGATGTGGCATCCTACAGGTTCCATCCAATAGATCCGAGAACCTGGCTAAATCCGCACCTTGCATGCGCCAGGATCCCATATGGGCACTAGTTTGTATCCCGGCTTCTCCACTTCCAATCCAGCTCCCTGCTTGTGGCCTGGGAAAGCAGTCAAGGATGGCCCAAAGCCTTGGGACCCTACATCCTCATGGGAGACCAGGAAGAAGCTCCTGGCTCCTGGCTTTGGATCAACTCAAACTCTGGCCATTATGGCCACTTCAGGAGAGAATCATAGGACGAAGACCTTCCTTTCTGTCTCTCCTCATCTGTGTATATCTGACTTTGCAATAAAAATAAATAAATCTTTTTAAAAATAAATAAATACATTAACAAACAAATAAATAAAAAACAAATTACATCCGGGTAGCCCCCAGACCTAACAGCCAGCAGATCAAGGACTCCACCAGTGGCACAGTGTGTACAGTGTGGCAAAGGCTTTGAGACTGGAGGGACAATAGTGAGCAGCACATGCCCTGAGCTGGGAGCAAACTCACTTCCAGCTCAATGCATTGCACTGGTCCCAAAGGGAAAATAATACCAAGTTTGGCATCTTATGGCTCAAAATAGGTCCATGTTTCCCTCAGATATAACAGCCAGAAGGTTCCAGCAAGATCAGCACCACCAAAAATTCAGTTATTTAGGATATCTAGCAAATCCCTAATTATGGGAACTGCTCAGACCGGAAGTGAGGGAAAGGTGGTACAGATAACGGTGGAACCACAGCATGGGATCACTGGAGGTGGAGAGTGGAGAGCAAGGAGCTGGGGCTATGGAGGGAGTCTGTGGTAGAAGCCTAACACAAAAGTCGAGACCTGAAACTCTCCTGAAGGAGTGGCACAAGTGACTGCAAACAAAGAACTGGGTACCAAATACAATAAGGAAAATCAAACAGTAAACCTGTGGATGACATAGCTTAGAAACCTGCCCTAGGTGTGGCAGCCTAACAGCTAAAGTTCTTGCCTTGAACACGCTGGGATCCCATATGGACGCTGGTTCTAATCCCAGCTGCCCCACATCCCATCCAGCTCCCTGCCTGTGGCCTGGGAAAGCAGTTGAGGATGGCCCAGTCTTGGTACCCTGCACCCATGTAAGAGACCCAGAAGAAGCTCCTGGCTTCAGATCGGCTCAGCTGTGGCTTTTGCAGCCACTTGGGTAGTAATTCATTGGATGGAAGATCTTCTTCTCTGTCTCTCCAACTTTCCAATAAAACCAAAATAAATCTTAAAAAAAAAGAAAAGAGGGCCTGGCGGCGTTGCCTAGCGGCTAAAGTCCTCGCCTTGAAAGCCCCAGGATCCCATATGGGCGCCGGTTCTAATCCCGGAAGCTCCACTTCCCATCCAGCTCCCTGCTTGTGGCCTGGGAAAGCAGTCAAGGACGGCCCAATGCATTGGGACACTACACCCACGTGGGAGACCCGGAAGAGGTTCCTGGTTCCCGGCTCCGGATCAGCGTGCACCGGCCCGTTGCGGCTCACTTGGGGAGTGAAACATCGGACAGAAGATCTTCCTCTCTGTCTCTCCTCCTCTCTGTATATCTGGCTGTAATAAAAAAAATGAATAAATCTTTAAAAAAAAAAAAGAAAAAAAGAAAAGAAAAGAAATCTGCCCTAAGGAGAAGAATCTGCTAAACAGAAGTACAATGACCAAGAGCAAAAGAAGCGAGGGGCACAATGAATATTACTGAAGACAACCTTGCAAAGGAGCAAAAGCCTTTGCCAACCTCAGAGTTAACTGAGAAATACATCAAGAAAATGAGGGATATAAAATTCAAAACACTTGTTATAAAGCTTGTCAACGAGAAGCACATACAGAAGTTCAAAGAATTTAAGGAATATGTCACACAGGAGACAGCAACACTGAAACAAAATCAAGCAGAATTATTAGAAATGAAGGACACAATGGAGAAATCAAAAATTCAGTGGAAAGTCTCCATAATAGAATGAAGGAGGCAAAAGAAATAATCTCAGAATTGGAAGACATTTCTTGCCACAATGGTGAAATAATCCAAAACCTGGAAGCAGAGCTGGGTCAAGGTAAGAAAAGTATTCAAGAACTATAGGACACTATTAAAAGGCCAAATATAAGAGTTATGTGAGTTCCAGAAGCTACATAAAGAGAAGCTGGGTTTAAAAATGCATTCAATGAAATAATAAAGGAAATTTTCCCTTACCTGAAGAAAGAATTGGGAAACAACATCCAGGAGGGGCACAGAACTCCCAACATGGTTGACCATAACCAAGCTTCACCATGACACATGATAATCAAGCTCTCTTCAGTTGAACACAAGGAAAATATCCTTAAATGTACACATGAAAAAAATATATAAATTCACATTTAGGGGAATGGCAATCAGACTCACAGCTGATCTCTCACAGGAAACTCAGCAGGCCAGAAGAGAATGGAAAGACATACTCCAGATGCTGAACAAAAAAACTGTCAGCCCAGAACAATGTACCCAGTAAAGCTTTCCACTGTCTTTGAAAATGAAATAGAATTATTCCAAAGTAAAGAAAAGCTCAAATATTCCTCTTCCAGACCTCTCCTACAAATGATACTTAAAGATGTTCTCTTGACAGATGAAAGGAATAGCACCCACCAAAACCAAAGGCAAACGTGAAGAATATCCCAGTAATATAACAACAGAAAACTAAATCAAACAATGAACAACCCATTGCTAAAATGACAAGACCAAATTATCACCCATGCATATAAACCCTGAATGCAAAAGGCTAAAATTCATCAATCACACGTCACAGATTAGCAGAATGGATCAAAAAAATCAAAGCCCATCTATCTGTTTCCTACAGGAGACACATCTCACCAACAGGAAGATTTCATGGACTGATGTGTTTGTTTTTATTTTCATTTCTCCAAAAACAGTTTTCTCATATTAAATTCTTCACTGACTCATAGGTCATACAATAGCATGATTTTCTTCAAGGAGGTTCCTGATTTTGGTTTTCATTTCTTCAGCAACACATTGGTCATGCAGTAGCATGTTATTTAATAATGTACATTTCTACTTTTCTTCCTGTTGTTGATTTTTTTGTGTGTGATTTTTCAATTAAGGGGATGTATAATAACTGGGTCATGGAGACTATCATATCCAGATGTGAGGATACAATGCAGTATTCATCTCTATTTCCAGATTCAAGATGGGCTCCCAATGAAATTGTTAACCATATCTTATTTTTTTAACTATATCTTGACAGTAAGATGCTGGAGTCTGCCATTGTCCATGCCCACAATGATAGAATTATGACTGTTTATGAAAAACTATACTATTGTAATAATATAAGGGAAATCAGTGTCTGAGGGGAGGAGAAATGGGGAGGGGCATGGGGAAATCCCAGAGCCTATGGAACTGTATCATAAAATAATAATAATAAGGAAAAAAGAATATATAAAAACTTGAAAATATGAAGGCAACTTTTTTTTTCCAGCAGAAAGTATTTCAGATTTCATTCTGGGAGCACTTCTGCGGGCTGCAAAGAACCCTCTGTTGTCCATGAAGAAGCCCCACGGGGTGCACAACCAACTCAGCCCTGCCTGTGAGTTCTGGAAGGAAACCTGTTCTTCCCAGTCTCACAGCTGAACTTCCAGACAATGTTTACATTACTTCCACTACAACCTCACCCCTAGAGGAGAAAAGACTAATGATAGAGAGTGGGGCTGCAGAACTGTGGAAGTAATTGCTCAGCAAGTCAGGGTGCCTGAGAGCTGTGTGTGACAGCAGGAAAGCCCATTACCCCAATTGCTGAAATTAAGCCTTGCCTGAGTCAGGGTTACAGAAATATTTATAGAATTGGCAAAATCCTATCTTTGGCAGTTTGGGGGATGCCTAGTCTCCTGAGACTCTTTTTTGGGGTGTGTGTGGGAGAGACTGCAGGGAAGGAAGGGGAAGGGACAAATCAATCCAGCTACCAAAAAAAAATACTGTGTTCAAAAGAAATTATTGGTTTTGTGGGGTTTTTTGTTTTGTTTTGCAGTAGCTCAATGATAATTTAAAAAGTTTGAGAAAATGAAATGCTTTGGGTACAAAAACCCATTAATCTTTTTTTTTTCATTTTACCCTTCCTTCATGAACTTCTAGATGAGCCCCTAGTATCACAAATTTCAAAGATTTTTTTTTTTACATGATAAGAACTCTTCTGTTAGTTACGGTTTTGCATGAACTTTTTGGAGTCTCCTTCTATGGAGAATGCCACAGGGCCCAAACCCATGTCATAGCCATCCTTAACAGCAAACAGGTGCCCATCAACTCCAGATATGTCCCAAAGACTTACCTCATCTGACAACACCCTTCCATCTGTAAAACAACTGAAATATCCATCTGATACTTAAAAAAAAATCACAGCCTAGCTTTGCTGCTCCCTTCAAGTTTCAGTCCTTTATGGACAGTTGACCCACAAAGATCTGTCTCCTCCTAGGTTGCCCTTCATTTCACAAAGGAATTGTGGGGCTCTACAACTGAACTCAGTCAGCAAGGACAACTACAGAGCCATGCGAGTGAAACCATTTTCTTTCTTGCCAGTTCTGTTGACTCACAGTCTACTAAGCACCAACGACAGACAAGGAAGACTGCATTTACTTTCTAGTGCCCAACTGTAGGCTTTTTACCAAACCTTGCTGCACGCATCATTTGTGCTCAGTTAAACTGGTTGTTGCTGAAATTTCCTGCTAGCACTGAAATAGATGTCAAGGCAGGTGGTACCTAGCAGATCTGAGGTCAGTTATGCACGGGTGCCCACTGGCACAGCTGGGGGGTCTTGGTAATAAGGGTCTATGGAGGTGGTTCCACAAGCAAAGTATGGTGTCTGATGCCTTTTTCCTTCTCACATCATACACCGATGGCTATATTATCTCTCATGTGATGGGAGAGCATGCACTAGAATTTAAATAGGAGCTGATGAAATCAAACCAGATGCTCTCTGATACCATGCATGGTCTGCTCACGCTTCATTCTTGTGAAAACAGAAACATGCTACTCATTTTCTTCCTGGTTAACTGGGAGAAGGAGCCCTAGGGGAGTCATAGCCCATTTCCTCGTAATGTTTCAGGGAGTCTGGAAAGAATGAGAACATTCCAGGTCAACAGACTCTGAGTGCAGTTTTGCTAATGATATGCAGAACTTCCATGTCACTACGTCCCAGCCCCCAACAGAGTTCAGAATTATTCCACATAAAGCCCACCCCTGCCTCAACTCCACCAAGTCAAACTCAATGCATTTCCCGAACAGCCAGTTCCCACCTTGCTTGTACTTTGCCAGCAGCTTTCTCTGTCATTTTTTCATGGCTAAAAATAGAGACTTGGTAGTGACCTCTTAGGCCTTTCCTCCTTGATCACTGATGCCCAAGCTATTTGATACCAGAGTAGTCTTTGCAGTTATGGTTCTACCAACAGGTTTGGATCCCCTACTCGTCCCCACGTTTACTGATCTGAATTAAACTGAGTGTGAACAAAGGTGCTCTCCCACCTGCTCAGGGTCTTTGAAGAAAACAAACACAGCAACCATGCCTTGAAAAGGTGTACAGAGCAGTAAAGTGCCCTAATGGGACCACAGAGCACCCACACAAGCAGAATTTCACAAGAGAAGGACCTGGGCGGATGCCTGGTCCAGCAACTAAGATAGAGGACCTGAGTTTGAGTCCAGATTGCTGTTAACACAGACCCTGGAAGGCAGCAGTGAGGGCTCCCACGTTTGGGCTCTAGTCTCCCATATGAGAGACCCAGGCTGTTTCCAGTTCCCAGCTTTGGCCTAGCCAGAATAGTTGTTGTCATCTGGGGAGTACATCCGCAGATAGGAGTGTTCTCTCTCTCTCTCCATCAGTTTCTCTCCTTCCTTCCTCCCTCCCTTCCTTCTCAACTGAAAAAAAAGGGGGGTGGGTGGGATCAGAAAGAGGCTGGATGCCTTAGGAACACAGAGCTAGAAAAGTGACGAGAGCAGCAACAGAAACATCAATGCTAACTTCACCTGGAATGGCGTGCTCAGAAAGACTGCAAGAACAGTGTGTGAGGAGTCAGACGGAATAGCAGACAGCTAGGGTTTTTCTGGTCCCCAGAGTTATATTTTTAAATATAAAATTGTATTAATCCCCCATGTCTTAACTTCCTCCAGAGCATGTTATTCAAGGACATCCTCTCTCCTTGAGGAAGGACAGAGGGGCAGAATTAACATCAATTCACCATCTAGAAGTGACCTACCTAATCTCATTTCCGGGCCACTGTCAAGGAGATAGTGCCTGAATGATCAGCTTAGCATTAGAAGCGGAATGAGGAAATTAAATGATCCCACCCTTCGGAGTCTCTTTGTTCTAGAGCCAGGTGCTATGGAGAACAAATTCTTTCCTCTGTCCTTTGAGTAACTCCCCTGAAATGGTGCATAAAAGACAGCATCTTCACCATTTTTTCCCTTCCACCTGCCACTATGGCAGGAGGTCTGGGGTTTTTCCTACCTTGGAGGCCCCTCCTTTCACTAAGATAGGAGCTCTCTTTCCCCTCTTTCCTAAATAAATCATACTTTGCAAACTAGAGTTTGTCTGCATGAAAATTCTTTCGTGTGAGACAAGGTACGAAGTTGCTGCTGTGTTCGTGTCAGATACTCTACCACAATATCCTACAATGGCGCTTACAGCTGAGCATGGAGACAGAAAGCCACTGATTCTGTGGGACACTGTTCCTTCCCACCGCCCAACTCCCCTCGTCTGACCCGATGGTCACCAAGCAACGCTCTGCTTGGGGCCCACCCTGTATCAGATCTGCCCATCTGTGAGGAAAGCCCTGTGGCAGCCCGATTTCCCACTGCAGGCCTCGATTCCCAGAGTCAGCCTCATGAGTTGGGATACCGTGCCTGCGCCTAAGAGAAGATTCCACTCCAGATGTGACGACCAAAGCCTGGGTCCAAGAGTTGTAGCATGTCCAGGGCAACTTCTTGTGCTGTCTCTTCTTTACAGACTCCAGAACCTACAGTAGGTGGATGGGCTCCTGGGCAATCATAACCACACTCAACAAATTCTGTACATGAAAAGTATATATCTGCCTTTCCAATAAAATAAATAAATCTTAAAAAAAAAAAGTGATTCTCAGAGTGCACACCCAAGTTTCTTGCAGACACATGGAGCCTGAGCCTGACCCTGCAGTGCTAGGATAGGACCTGAGTGTAGCGTTCTGGAGAGATGTCCTGGGGCTCCAGGGGGCGGGGGGAGCTTGTACATACAACAGGCTTTGAGGTGCATCCCAGCTGCACCACGGGCTAGGAGAATCATGGCCTTGAGATCTGAGGCCAGAAGCCTGTCACTCACATTCAAGCTGCAGAGTAAGACTGCTAGGGACAAGGGAGGGAGAGTGTTCCAGGTGCATTCCCAAGGCCAAGGTCTTCTCTCAAACCCAATGACTGTCATCTGCACTTGGGACCAAACCAGCAACAGGCTATCTGCAGAGGACTAGGCTACTCCACTTGGTAAACACTTCAATGCCAAGGCAGACGTCTTGAAACTGCAGCAAGTGTTATACATCTGAACTAACAAGTCAGCACTTCTAACACCACACAAACTTGAAGTACAAGATCATTAGAAGATTCCATTCCCAGCCTACATCCGAGGCCAAATCAGAGTCTGAAGTGACCTCATTAGACCTCCCTTATTAGGCCCAGAGCAGTTGCAGGATGTCTCTAAGAAAAACTAAGTAAGGAGAACACAAAACAGAAAATCAACCTTGTAACCATTCCTTTCTCTCAGTAACACCGATGCAGCAAAATAACAAACCTAGAATAATTAATTTTGAAGTACAAATTTAAATTAGAAATTGAACTTGAAATTAAAAATTCCTAATTTAAACCAAAACAACATGAATAAACAAAATATTTTTATTTCCTATTGATAAGACTTATCTTTATGTCACTGACACAAAACCATTCCTATTTAAAATTATTAGGATCAAATCACAGATCATAGCTAGGTTACACATTTATACACATGAAAAGTCAACAAGATATTCCCGTTCCTCCAAAGGAAAATTCTTACAGAAGCAATATTCATTCTTATGTTCTTGCATTTCCTAATACAAAAAATACATAATGAATTTTTTAAAATGTCTTAATCTAAGAGGCAAAGACAGAGATCCTATTGGCTGGCTTAACTCCCCCAGGAACCTGCAACATCTGGAGTTGGTCAGAACAAAGCTGGGGAGTCAATCCACCTCTCTCTGGTGGGTGACAGGAACCCAATGGCTTGGGTCATAAATGTTGCCTCCCAGGGTCTTGATCAAGAGGAACCTAGAGTCAGAAGCTGGAGCCTGGTATTCAACTCAGGAATTCTGACATGGGATGCAAGGTGTCATAACCTGCATCATACCTGCTAAGTCAGGTACCTGTTCCCCAAAGTTATTGTTATAGAAAGATGTATTTATTTATTTTATTTGAAAGGCAGAGTTAGAAAGGAAGAAAAATGAGAAAGTGACCTTCTATCCACTGGTTTACATCACACATGGCCACAATGGCCAGAGCTGAGCCAGTTTGAAGTCAGGATCCAGGAGCTTCTTCTAGGCTTCACAAGTGGGTGCAGCGGCCCAAGGATTTGGGACTTCCTTTGCTGCCTTCCCAAGCCATCAGCAGGAAGCTGGATGAGATGTGGAGCGGCCGGGACTTAAACAAGCACTCTTGTGGGATGCTGGTGCTGCAGGCTGAGGCTTGGCTAACTATGCCATAGTTCCTGTCCCCCAGAAATTACTTTAAAAGATGAATTGAGGACTGCCAATGTGGGGTGGCACGAGAAGCCAATGCCTAGGACCCTGATAACCCATGTGGGTGCTGGTTTGAGTATTGGCAGCTCCACTGCCAATCCAGGTCCCTGTTAATACACAAGGAAAAACAGAGAAATGTGGCCCAAGTCCTTGAGTCCCTGCACCCACATAAGAGGCCTGGATGGAGTTGTAAGCTTCTGGCTTTGGCCTGGTCCAGTCCCAGCTATTGTAGTCATTTAGGTAGGGAACCAGTAGAAGCCAAATCAATCTCTCTCTCTCTCTCTCTCTAATTCTTTCTTTCAAATAAAGAAATCCTTTTTTAAACAAATGATGAACTGCTTCTCCAGTAAACATTCTTTTCCTCAACTTTATTGGCACATGAGGAATACATCTAGCTATTTAGATACATTCACATGAGATGATATCCCCTTTTTTTCTCTTAAACACTACATTATAGCAAGCTTCAGCGCCCTGTAATTGTTAGGGGACAGATTCATTTTCTTCGTGTACAGGAGACAGAAAGGATCTAGTCACGAACTGGAATGCTCATGCTCAGCAGAGAGTAATCTGAAAGCAAAGCTGTGAACAGCCCTGGAACATTCTATGTGAGTCTTGCCTCCCCGAGTCCTCTGTGGGGAATGCCAGCAGGGAAAAGGCTGCTCTGTGACTGAGCTGAGTTCACAGTTGTTGTTTTAAAATTACACATAGGAGGGGGACAGCACAGTGGCTCAACTGGCTAAACCTCCTCCTGCAAGTGCCAGGATCCCATATGGGAGCCAGTTCACATCCTAACTACTCCACTTCCTATCCAGCTCACTCCAATGGCCTGGGAAAGCTGTCAAGAATGGCCCAAAGCCTTGGAATCCTGTACCCGTGTGGGAGACGCTGCAGAAGATCCTGGATCCTGGCTTCAGATTGGCTTAGCTTTGGTCATTGCAGCCACTTGGGAAGTGAATCAGCAGATGGAAGATCTCTCTCCCCGAATCTATCTCTCTGTATATCTGCCTTTGCAATAAAATTAAATTTTTTGTTATTGTTGTTGTTAAAGATTTATTTATTTTTATTGGAAAGTCAGATACACAGAAAGGAGGAGAGACAGAGAGGAAGATCTTTCATCCATTGATTCACTCCCCAAGCGGCCACAATGGCTGGAGCTGAGCCAATCCAAAGCTAGGAGCTGCTTCCACGCAGGTGCGGGATCCCAAGGCTTTGGGCTGTCTTTGCTTTCTCAGGCTACAAGCAAGGAGCTGGATGGGAAACAGAGCTGCTAGGATTAGAAGAAGTGGCGCCCATATGGGATCCTCGTGCACACAAGGTGAGGACTTTAGCCACTAGGCTACCATGCCAGGCCCAATAAAAACAAATCTGAAAAAGCAATCACACATGGGAAATCTGGGAGTTGACCCGTACCAAACCTTCACCTGAAGGTCACTCATAGCTGCAAAACAGCCTCAAGCACCAGCCCCTCTGCTCTCCTCCTGTCACTTGCCCACACCAGCAAACTCCAATGGCTCATGGACAAGAAGAGAAAGAACAGTGATCGTCTTAATCAGCTCAGGAAGGCCATAGCACTAACACCTATGGAGACTTTCTGTCCTACCTGATTCCATTCCAGTTCAAGGACAAGAAACTCAGGGACATGAAAGCCATGCAAACCTCTACACCTTCCACCTGGAGAAGCTGCCTTTACCTGGCAGGTGTTTGCTGGGGATCCTCTGGTTAGACCACAACCATGGACCAGGGAGGGAACACCCCTACTATTCTGCTCACGGGGCTTTTTATGCATGGCCTAACAGCACCAACTAAGGGACCACGCTGACATACCTTCAATGATGATGATGATGATGATGACCCTAAAGAGTTCAAGGTGCTTTCTGTTGCAGGTACTGGAAGATGTATTTTCCGTTTGCTTATTTGTTTATTCCTCAGAATAACCCTAAGAGTTGAGTCCTGGTTAGTTCTGTCTTTGCATCTACTAACTGAGAGATGAGAAACAGGCTGAACTCCCGAATCCTCTATTTCCACATGTGAAAAATGAGGATTATAACGATGTTAGCCTCATGAGACTATGTACACACGATTCACACAGGTCAGACATCTGTGTACCGCATACCTGAGGTTAGCCACAGGGATTAGCTGGATGCCTGAAGGAAGAAATTTAAGATCATCCAATTGACTGAGATCAATGAAAAAAGAAAAACACCTTCCAAGCCTAAGGGATAAAAGTACTTTTCAAGATTAGCTTGTCTTTTTTGTTTCATAATCCAAAAGAAAAAGATTACCCCTCACCAAAGTATGATCCCTTCCCTCATTTCTAATGTGCTCCACCTTACACGTGCTCCACCTTACACACACGCTCCACCTTACATGTGCTCCACCTTACACATGTTCCACCTTACACACACGCTCCACCTTACATATGTTCCACCTTACACGTGTTCCACCTTACACACATTTTCCACCTTATACATGACCCGCCTTATACATGCTTCAGGGTCAGGCCTTCACTTCAGGGGTTAGGACACTATCTGAGACAACTATATTCTATTTCCGGGTACCTGGGTTAGAGACCTGGCTCTGCTTCTAATCACTTTTTCCTGCTGAAGCACACTCTGGGTGGCAGAGGTGATGGCTCAGGAACTTGGATCCTTGTCACCATGTGGGAGACCCAGGCTGAGTTCTGGGATCCTGATGTTAGCTAGACCCAGCTCTGGCTGCTGTGACCTTTTCAGTAATGAACCAGTAGATGGAAAACTGTCTCTCTACCTTTCAATCGAAACTGATTACATTAAGAAACAAGTAGCAGTTGGGCCCTCTGAGATTGTTACATAGGGAGTAGGGAAACACAGCTGCTCTGTGAGATGAATTAAGTGGTGAATTACATCTGATGTACACAGCCAGGAAAGAAAAATGTAAATGAAAAGACGGATCTCAAGCTCACCCCTCCTGCCCCTAAGCAACAAATGAATTCTTAATATGCTTTAGGATAGCAAGGGGGGAAATTTGCTATCATTTTTTTAATCTTCATAAAAATAATTGAAATTGATTTTGATGAATTAACATTTTGACTTAATCACCTATTATATCAATAAGCAAATCATCATTGTTAGACATTTTGTCACTTATAATATTCTGTTTTAATCATTGTTAAAAATACCCTTGAGGGCAATTAAATTTGCACTAGAAGTTATTCTATAACTCTACTCTCAACACATGTTTTTCCTTAAATTGATGCATTTATTACGGTTGCGATTTGTGGGTACATTCTCCTGATTCCCTGTCTTAAGTCCCCTGGATGTTCTTATCTTGCCACACTTGTCTAAATCTAGTTCTGTTGGGCTGAAATGTTTGGTACTGGAATGTGAGGCATCTCTCAGGAAACAGAGCAGTCATGTGTACAATGAAATGCTTCAGAATTTATGAAACTTGCTGCACAATCCCACTAGAAATAGTCCTTCATTGTGCTTGAAGAAATGAAAGCTTCTGACTTTATGAAGACCAGAAAAAGGAAATATGTTAATTAGATACAACTGCTATATCATTAAAAAATAAACATGCATCTTCAATAGACATTTGTGACACACATGTTGCACAGCCTTTGGATGAGGCATAAAGTTCTAGGAATTATTGTCATGAAGTTTTGTGGGTTTTTTTCCTTATTTTTCATAAGGTCAACTCGCATGGTCATTTCTGTGATATTATGAAATTAGCTTTCAGGTCAACAAATAGTAGACACAAAATTGAGGGCAAGGCTTCAAAAGGTGATACAGGGGGAAGAAGCCAATTAGGAAAAAACAGAAGTTCCAACATTAAAACACATGATTAACATTAGGTAACATCAACTTAAACTTGGTGAATCAGGTCTCAAGAAGATCAGATACTCATTGCTTCTTTGTTCTATATCCAGTAACTTCATTGAACTTAATGTTGATCTTTCATTCCAAAAGCACCATGAAATGCTCAAGAAGGATCCTTTCCAGAACCGTTAAAAAGCATATGGAAGGCGACACAAGGATCATCTTCTCCTCCGTCAGGATCTAAATTCATCAGCTTATTTACCAAGAAAGATCCTCCATCTGCTGTTTCACTCCCCAATTGGCCGCAATGGCTGGAGCTGAGCCAATCCCGGGCAGAAGCCAGCAGCATCCTCCCAGTGTCCCACGTGGATGCAGAGTTCCAAGGGCTTAGGCCATCCTCGGCTGCTCTCCCAGGCCACAAGCAGGGGGCTGGATGGGAAGTGGAGCACCCGGGATATGGAATATGAACCACCACCCCTATGGGATCCCAGTGCATGCAAGGAGAAGATTCTAGCCACTAGGCTACTGTGCCATATGCTCAACACCTACTTAAAGTGACACATAATAAATAAAGAGATTCTTCCAAGTCTTATTTAAATCTATATATATATAGTTTTTCTGCATTTTTTATTTAAGACATGACATTTTATATGACACTAGCCCTATTATACAGTTAGCCTTAGGAAGAATAACTTTGCTTTATAGAGATCCAATAACTAGTGAAGTAAAAAATTTTTCTTTCTTACCAAAAGACATTTTTGAGTAAGTAATCTTCCAAAGGACAAATTCTAGCTTAAAAAAAAAAAGCAAACAGGATGGGCACTGGCACAGCCAGCGAGACGCTGCTGGGGATCCTTGCTTCCCACAATGTAGTGTCTTGGTTCGAGTCCACCTTCCAATGAACGTGCAGATGCAGAAAATGATAGCCTGGGTACTTGGATCCCTGACACCCACGTGGAAGACCCAGACTGAGTTACAGGCTCCAGGTGCTGGCCTGGCCCATTCCTGACTTTGGCTGGTATTTGGGGAAGTAAGCCAATGGATGGAAGATCTCTGTGTCTCTTGGTCCTTCAGATAAATAGAAAAGACAAAACATACAGGAAGGGACAAAATGGAGAAGATCCTTATGTAAGATGGAATAAGTCCTCTGGGTACCAGGCAAGGAGCCCCAAAGAAACAGCCCACAGTAAGTGTAGCAGGCTATCTCCAAAGTGGAAGAACAAATGTCTCCAAAAGGATCTATTAAACAAACACTGAATCAACATAAATTAATGATGACTTATAAATTCTAACCTCAGCTCAAATCTTCCTATGTTTTTTCAAGTTTGAAGGAGGGTTAAGACACTTAGATGGAGGCAGCGTGGTTAATTCCATGATTTCTCAAAGTCAAAAGTCCTACTTGATAATTTCTTTGGACTCATCTTCAGGAAATACTGCTAAATTTATATCAAACCTGCAAATGTATTGTCTCTTGGCTTTTAAGCAAAAGTGTGCTAGTGAAAAAAATGTTTCTGGGTCCGGTATGATAGCCTAACAGTTAAAGTCCTTGCCTTGCATGCACCGGGATCCCATCTAGGCACAAGTTCGTATCCCAGGTGCTCCTCTTCCCATCCAGCTCCCTGCTTGTGGCCTAGGAAAGCAGTCGAAGAAGGCCTAAAGTCTTGGGACCCTGATCTGCATGGGAGACCAGGAAGAAGCTCCTGGCTCCTGGCTTCGGATTGCTGCAACTCTGGCAATTACGGCCACTTGGGGAGTGAATCAGCGGAGGGAAGATCTTTTCCTGTCTCTCCTCCTCTCTGTATACCTGACTTTGACTTTGCAATAAAAACAAACAAATCCTAAAAAATGTTTCCACAAGTAATTCCTTAGGGAGGAAGGGGAAGGATCTGTATCAAGTGTCCATTTACTTGGTGTAAACGCCCCTAGCGTGGCTGATTTCAGAGTACCACGCCAGTGTTGCTGGAAAAACCTGCATGGTCAGTGCACAGCCGTGGTCCAAGATGTTTCTCACACACCACTGGAAACAGAGTACATCAGCAACGTGATTTTAAATCTGAGTTTACCGGAAGCCATCTCACCCAAGTTGAAAGCATGATATTTTTTTAATTCTTTCCATGTTTGTCACCAATGGTTTGATAAAACTTGGGCACAATCAATTGAAAATCACTTGGGGTGTAGGGGAGGGTCTGGATATGGTGATAAATGGAATCTATTCTTAAAAAACAAATTGTCAAGCTCATCTCCAAAAACTCAAGGAGAGGCCTAAAAGCTATTATCTAAATTGATGTCAAGATGGCTTTGAATACTCACAATGTGCTTTCCTTTTGGAAACAGAGTTTACATCATGGCTGAAATCAGGCATCCAAGTTTTCAAGAATTGTACAAACTAGGCATGTTTCAGATGACTCCTGTTGAGGGACCATTGCTACAACATAGGGGAAAACAGTGGACTAAACTACTATTACAATATAGGGGAAAACAGTGGGGGTTGGGGAAGGTGGGGGAGGGATGAGGGGAAATTCCTGAACCTAAGGAATAGTATCATGAAAAACAAAGAATCAAAAAAAAAAAAAAAAGAATTTCAGAGTAAAGACTTGTCATGGGAATGTTTGCATGTTTGCCAGGTCCAGTCTAAAGCTGTCATGGGAATGGGCTATTCATCCTACAGATGATGTGTGAGTAGAAGCAGTCGTAACTTCAACATACCTAGAAGCTGGATGGTCTCTTAACATCAATTATGAAATTGCATGACTCATCAAAGTGATGGCGTGCAATGTCAGTACATGAAATACCAGACATTTGTTCATCTTCCTGATTTCAAAGAAGCCAAAAATGTGAGGCTATTAGGGAAGTGGCCAAACCTAAAATATCTTCCTACATCACTTTGCTCTGGAAAAAATATGAAGGAATGCTTTCTTCCTTTCCCCCTTACATAATTCTACTAAACTAAATCTGAGCTCACATCCTATGGCGAACAAATGACTTTCAATGAAACTACTGCCATAGGAATTCGTATTCACATGTTCTTACAACATGTTATATTGATCTTTTCGGTATTTGCACTCATAGCTGCATTTACATGGTGTAAACATAGCTAGTGTTTGGTGAAACCACAACCTTTTCATGTGTAATCATGGAAGAAATAATATCCAGGTATAGTCTATGGAATATGTTATCTCAAGAAAACAAATGAGCCCTCCATCTTCTCTCCTTAATTCTTCTCTCCTTAATTCTCATGTGTGGAAAACAATGTATATTTAAATATTTAAAAAGTAACATTTAAATATTATCATGCCAGTTAAACAACTGTAAAACTCTGGAAAAATTCCCTGGCTTGTAAACACATATTTATCTTGAATACATTGCTTGACACAAGCAAAACAAAGATAAATTTTACCAACAAAGGTAACTTGGCTATAAGCAAACTGCAGCCCCCATGACTTCCTCAGCTTTCACTAGCTTACCTTCAAAATTTTCATGTTGCAACTAAAAAAAACTTTACTTCTTCACATCTAGAGGTAGATGTTGTGGCATAGAGAAGTGAGCCGCTACTTGAAACAGCTAAATCCTTAGTGGAGTGCCAGTTCAAGTACTAGTTGCTCTGCTTCCAATCTGGCTTCTTGCTAATGCATCCTGGTAGGCAGCAGATGATGGCTCAATTACCTGGGTCCCTGCTACCAATGTGGGAGACTTAGATGGAGTTCCAGACTCCTAGCTTTGGCCAGGTACAGCTCTATTACAGGCATTTGTGGAATGAACCACTGGATGGAAGACCTCAAAATCTTTCCCTCTTTCCAGCTCTGTCTTTCAGATAGATGGAAAGTAAAACATTGGGAATTCTGGAAATGTGTTATTGGTTCAGAAAGTTGAATAAACAACTACAAGGCTAGCGACAAAGTAGACATTAAAAGTCCCTGAATTGTCAAAACAAATAATTACATAAAAAGAATCCATGATATGGGCCTGACGTGGTGGCCTAGTGGCTAAAATCTTCAACTTGAATGTTCCAGGATTCCATATGTTCACCAGTTCTAATCCCGGCAATCCTGCTTCCCATCCAGATCCCTGCTTGTGGCCTGGGAAAGCAATTGAGGACAGGCCAAAGCCGTGGGATCCTGCATCCACCTGGGAGACCCAGAAGAAGGTCTGTGCTCCTGGCTTTGGATTAGTGCAGCTCTGATCGTCGAAGTCACTTGGGGAGTGAATCACCCAACAGAAGAGCTTCCTCTCTGTCTCTCCTCCTCTCTATATATCTGACTTTGCAATAAAAATAAATAAATCTTCAAAAAATTGATGATACCAGTCTTAGTTTGGGGAAAATGTAATTTAACCAAAGGAATTTACAACACTTAGGTTTTCATATTGTTAAGTGATGGAATGAGCCAAAAAGGATGAGAAGTAGGTTGACTATCTGGTTATCTAAAGACAGAACAACTTGTTTTGGATGATTTGGGAATATTCTCTTGCTAGGAACTTGGGGCCCTGACCAAGAGGAAAGCTTTAAATACCCAAATCTTAAGCTTTAACAACCAGAACCACCATACTTACACAGCTTCATTCAGTGGCACAAGACACTAGCTGGCTGAGTAGGCAAATAATGTATTAAGAATGCAACAAGACTAACATATTAGGATGTGATCACTCTTGTGGATATGCCTATTCATGAAACTCTTAAGAAGTGCTAAAGATCATGCATCCAAGAGTTAATCAATTTCCCATATTTTTCACTAACCCCCAGGCCCTCACCAATATTTGAAGTTTCATGTGATGGCATAGAATTTTGTGCTAAATTTTCATCAGTGTATTTCTATTTTGCACATCATCTTGATATAATTTATAAAGTGTTTCAATGACTATTTCTCTATGATAACAACCATAATGGTTACAATAAAAAAAATAATAAATTTCTACTTAATTCTTCACATTTTACCTTGCCACCCTTGTGTACCAGCTATTTCCCTTAGGGTCTTTTATTTACACTATTTCCAACATATGCATACATTTTGTGTATAAGTTAATTCTTATAATTTATATCTTCATAGATATTAAGTTTATTATTAAAAATCAAAATTTAGAGTACATTATGAAAAAAAGTCTTAAAGATCAAGAATTGTCACATAATAGTGGAAAAGTTCCCTCTTCCTGCATATCAGAAAAATATGGAGTAACACTCTAAGTCGTTTCAGAGAGAACAAAAAAGATATGAAATGTGCATGAGCAGAGAAACTAGGCATTTCCAATCTTTCCTATACAAAGATTTGTATTTTCATTCTTGAGGTGAAACATCTAGAGGCAACTAACTGCTTAATTATATTCTCTAGAAATAGTGTGTGATTTTAACAGTCACATGGGATATACCAGGAAATGCACAACCATTCAGAAATGCAAGAAGATTTTACTTAAAGGGGGCACAGTACAAAGAAATTATATTAATAACAAAAGAAATTTCTAATAACAGAATTTTCTGCCACTCACATCTAGTATATAATTAAATCTGCCTTCTGTGGAGACAGGGAAAACTCCCTGATGTAATAAAATGATGAAGCAATGCTTTATAAAATAGCATTCTTTAAAAAGCTATCATTTTCATGTTAAGTAGCAGTGTAATACTTAAAATATTAGTGACACCATCTGTCTCAAGGAGGTCATAAAGTAAAACCATGCAGATGAAAACACAGCACCAACGCTAAGCGCAGAGCTACGAACACTTTGTGCTCTAACAATTCATTTACGAATAGGTTGTTGTGTAGGACCTGGAACATACATATTTTTTAAGAAACAGGCTATAAAAGTGATCAGGGGCCTTGGGAAAGCCACAAATATCTACTTAGCATGCCATGTTCCTGAAACAACAAAGTACCACCACCTCCTAATAAGCACAGTAACAAGATTTCTACGTGAAATACTCAAGAGTTCCAACCAGAGGAATCAAATGTGTCTCACGTGCTCGGAACATAACCAGGAATACATCAACACATTCAGAGAGAAATGGAATTCAAAGCATGAGTTTATTTTGGTGCAAAAACAATTTTGAAACCCATGTATTTTAAAATAAACATTTTGGGGGTGGTGGGAGGGTTTGGGGAGGGGTGGGGAGAACTGGAGTACCTATGAAACTGTGTCACATAATACAGTGTAATTAATGAATTAAAAATAATAAATAAGTAAAACTAAAATAAAAGAAAAAAAGAAAACAAAACAAAAAAAAACATTTTGGGGGAATTATAAAAATACTTGAACCCACATCAACTTATAATTTTAAGGGCATTTTTCCAGGAGCTTCTTGAAGTGCCCTTGTATTTCTTATAGGCTCAGAGGCTGTGGTTCATGTAAACATTGGTATTATCAGGAAAAAGAATAAAATGAAGCATCACGACTCATTAATTATATCATCCCAGGTATTTCCTCAACTGTGACATAGAAGCCCGCTCTAGTTACTTCAGAGATATGCTACGAGAATTAAACAACGTAAAGAACAAAAAAATTGTATTGCATACTATAAAGCTACCTCTTCCTTCTTCAGCTGGGCAAATCACTATTGACAGATGATCCAGGGCACTGGGGTTGGGGTGACTCTTGCAAGGTGCCAGGTGAGCTTGGGAGAAGCCAAGCAAGGACAGCAGCATGCACCATCAGGTCCAGCTCCTTTTGCACCAACTACATGGCATCTAGCCTGCCCCTGTTGGTAGCTAACACTTATCAAACACACACACTGGGGGAACTCGTAAAGGAAGGCAGCACAGAAAGACTGGTACATTACAAGATGATGGAGCTGGTGGAAAACACACAGGTCCTCCCAGCTTCACCTCTGGGACTCTATCAGACAATCGCACAGTCACTTGCCATACCACAAGCTCTCTTTAACTCAAGAAAAATACTGTGGCTTCTCTAGTCTTCCTCTCCAGACGCTGAGGCTTTCAGGGATAAATACCAGAATCGATGAAATTTTGTTGTAAGCCTGTTGTGTCCCTTAGCAAAAGGTGCAGAACTGCTTGCTTTTATTAAGGCATTTCTGACAACCAGAAACACTTTATGAAAAGAGAATAGTGTTAATTAAATGTCTCCCATGTGCTTATACAAGATTTGAATCAGCTGTGAACATTTGGGGATTCAATTCATAGGTAACAAGAGGGTAGAAAATGTTATCAACATTTGAGTTTATGCTATACAATTATGTCATTGAACAAATTGAATTTCTGCATTACCCAAACACTTACTTTTTTTAAAATTATATTTTTGACAATCTTTACATAGTTAATTAGGGTGAAAAAAGTCAAGGGCTATAGGGAAGTGGGTAAGACTATTATTTCCATATTGTTTCCTTCATGTATCTGAGGTAAAGGGGATACTGAAGGAGAAGGCCCACCTAGTTTCCCACCCACCCCAGGTCCCGGATGTGGAGCATGCTCTGAGATACTTGCTCAAGTGGCTTCAATAGTTCACCAGTTATGAATCGCTGCCAGTCTCACCACTCCAAGCATGATGAGGTCGTTGAAGAATCCACTGATTGACACAGTCCATCATAGAGTCTCCATTTGCCCAGTTTTTCGCTGCCAACATTTAGCTGAGGTGGTTGACTGACTTGTTCTGTCTTCTGTTTTTTCTTGGTTAGAGTTCTGAGTCTGCCATTTCAATTGGGGTGATCCCCAAAGAAACTTTGAGGTATTCCCAGACCAGATTCTTGTATGTTCTAGCAAGTACAGGGCCCGGCACAGTCCATCACCACGATCAGCTGGTGTTTGCAATTGCTGGATTGGTTCTGTTTTCAATCCCGACTTCCACTGGAACCAATGGGTGTTGCAGTCCAGCCTGGTTCTGCCCAGCACATGCTCAGACCTCACACAAACCAGTGGAAGCTGCAGCCCAGCCTAGTCAGAGCGACCCACAATAACCCCCAACAGGCCCGTCCCCTACCCTGGTTGCCAGTATGTGTAGCAGACTAGTCCAGTCTGTCCCCCATCCCATTTGGCTCTCGTACATGCCAATGGGTATTAAAGCTTAGTTCCATCTAACCAGCTCAACTATCCAGCCCTCACGGATGTTGTTGAGTGACTCTCTGTCTAGCCACCCCAGCCCCCGTCCTAGTTTTCATGCCCTCCCGCGGGAGTAGTAACCTAAGAGGGAGGAGCCCACTATTTCCCTCCCAGGTCTCTCTCAGTCCCGGTTTATGAACTCTTCAGGTGGTTCTGTGGTTTGACTTGACAGAATTAGCCCCCAGTACCAGCTTCTGCCAGCTGATGCTGCAGCTAAGCCCAAACAACTCTCACCCACGCTAATTTATTCTTGCACCAGTAGGAATAATCCGCTCAGCCTGGCTATTCCCTAATCTAGTCCACATGAGTGGACATGTGTGCGGCTGTCCCTGGGGGATTCCTGTCCAGTCACCAGCACCTGGAGAGACAGGTGCACCGGGTATGACGACAAGCTGTTAGGATCAACCTATTCTGAGAACTGTGACTGGCAATGCCAATGGGTCCCAGCATCTGACAGTGTCTATCCCAATCCCTGAGCTCCTGCTCTGTGGCCACATGAGTCTTCCTAAGCTTCATGGTGATATTATTGTCATTATTATAAATGAGCAGCTCCAAGTATACTGCTGCCTTGACCAGTCCAGACTGTTGTGGGTTCGTTTACTTGTGATTGATGGCAGGCTCCTTGGTCACACCTAGCTTAGTCCATCACCACCCAAACTCTTGAGCTAACCAGTGGGGCTAGAATTTCCACAGGGTATGGCCCACACATCCCCCACAGAATCTACCCCCGGGTATGGTTCTCGAGTGCCAGTTAATGGTATGGCCCTGCCTAATGTGACCAGTCTCCTGATCCATCATCATAACAGCTAATAGGATATCCTGCTGGACAAGCCCTAACCCTTAGCTTTTGCATGAACTGGTGTTCGGTGCTCAGCATTGTTCAGTGATTACAAGTTCTTCAAGAAAGAGTTACTGTCATTGGGAATCTTTAGGATTGACTCAGATTCCAGAAGCATGGTGGGATCAACCTGGAGCTACCTAAGCAACGATTCAAAGAACCAAAACCCCAGAGGCTCCCCGGCCAGGTGGCCAGCAGGTAGAGCCTGGCGCCAAATGGCGCACTGGCCGCCCAGGGACAGCTCACCATGTGCACATGGTGGCTGGAGTCAGGATCCGAGCAAGACGCCCCTTCCTGAGGCCCACCAGCAGCCAGGAAGCTCAAACACTTACTTTAAAGTCATAGTTCTCAAACTCTTCAGTCTTTACACTCTCAAAACAAACCCCCAATAACTGCAGTAACAGTATTTCTACCTGAAACAAATCAGAGTTTCAATCTCCACTTTGAAGTACAAATTATCTCACAATCCATAGTCAGTGGACTAAGCATAACACTTGACTGAAACTCAAGGAACAAAGTGAAACAATCTTCAGAGAAGAGTGGACCAAAGATCAAGCACATACACATCATTCATCCCAAGGTCAACCTCCATCCACCGGTGACTGGTGAGCAGACACTACCTGGCAGTAGCACAGAGAAATGTCCTGAACTGGGGCAGGAAATAGCAGCTACACCACATGGCCCAAACATCTCAGAGCAGGTGGACTGTCCAACGCCCTGTGAGAGCGCTTGAGGACATTATACATTTACATTGCATTGTGTTTACTCCCTCCCACCACTGCCCTTGAAGGCAGCCTAGCATGTCACATTAACAAGCCTCCCTGATTACAGAGACAAATAAGAGATACCCAGTTCAGGCTGTGGCAATTCCACCACCTGCCTCATACCATACCACTCTGCTCCTACCTCCCTTCAATCTCCAGTCAAGTCCTGGCCAGACCTCCTGCCACTGTTTGCATCTCTTCTTGTTGGTAAATTGCTGAGTCGTGTGTTTTCCTTGGCCCTTATGTAGTCAGAGGGCTCTTTTTGCTATTATCTCAGGTGGTTCCCCGACCCCATGCCATTCTCCATGTCAGTTTTAATCCCTCCCATGCAAGCCCTGGCACCCAAGTGAATTACAACGAGTACAGCTCCTTGGAATGGGCCATTTGAGAAAACCAGTGTTTTTCAGTCATATTGTACAGATTTTTCATATTCCTGTGTCTTAACACAGCACGGCAGAGAACATGCAAATAAGTCATTTTCATGATATTAGCACATTTAGCGAATAGGCTTCTACAGTAATTAAACTAATGAAGATGACCCTAGATTGAAGAAACAGCAATTAGAGTTGACTGAATAGGCATTAGGGGAAATGAAGACATTCACATTCAAAGAATGATGAGATTTTTAAATAAGGGATAAAATTAATAATAGCCGAAACCGTACAGAGCGGAGAAGAGCTTCCAATGACCCAAAGGAGACTTGGAGACATAAGCAAATTGGTCTGTCACAGTCAAGTGAATTAAAACAGTAATGGTATCCTATCATGAAAATATGGACATGAAAGGACAGCCTAAGAGACATTAGAAAAATTAGAAGAAACTGGTTAACTAGATGCAACCCAAGTTGGAAAGGCTTTTCTTTGGAAGCAATGTCTTCACTGCTAAGAGTCTTTATTTCCCAAACATAACAACTAACCTTTAAAGTAACATTTCATATTCTGTGCTATTCATAAATGCAGTCTGGAAGCCAATCATACTATGAAGCACCTGCTCCAGTGTTGGTTCACCTCTGCAAAGGCACGTACCAGTCTACTGGTCAGGAAGGTGAAGGTGGGACTGGCGGGTTTCTATGCACACAATGGATGCTTCTCTAGATGATGCTCATCATTAGCAATGAAACCACTATGGCTGGGATCTCTCCCAGGAACTCAGTATGCTAACACAATCTGCACATCAAGTTCTTGGGCTTCACAGGAACCCAGAGGCCAAACCAGAGGGAGAGAGCTAGCAGAAGGAAGTGTCTTCCAATGCCATGTCTGCACTGCAATGGTTATGGGAAAATTGGCAACGGAGCCATGTGGGAGTTTTTCTACTCCCTCTGTAGCCACCGCCTTGCTGAGTGCTGAGCTCTGGGAAACTCTGAAGGCTGCTTGCCAGGAAAGAAGGAAGATGCTTCTTCCTACGCTGTCATGATCATTGAATGGACTTACGGATAAAAGGAGGAAGAGAGTTGTGACATTACAAACATGAACTCTTCATTCATTCGTCTTGGAATTGTGTAGTTCCTTTCTCTAAGACATACATGCTGAGCCCAGAGTCAAAGATTTCCTTTAACAAAGTACACTATTTCCATGTCTTTCATATAGACAGCCTTAAGGTATCATCATGATTGTGATTTTTTTGTGTGTGAGAACAAATTAAATGTATCATAAACCAATTTTCATCAGGCTGGGTTTTGATCATTAGTAGTAGATAGAAATTTAGAAAAAATGTAAACCTATCATGAATCCTGATTTTTTTATTTTAATTCTACAGATTTTAAAGGAGGCAGGAAAGGAAAAGAAGGAGAGGAGGAGGGAGAGAGGGAGAAAGGCCAAAGCTTTCTCTTTTTCCACTTAGCTAGGAATGCTTTTCATAGCTTATTTTTTCCACATTCACCCCTAAAATATGCACTGGAGTTGACATTTGGAAGGCTGTGTCAGATTCAAACTATTATATCATTGACTAATATATTACTGGAGAATTAAAATATCTGGCTATGTTAAAAAAAAAAATCAGAGCGGACTTCTATAGTAGCAAGGCTTTACCAACTGTGACTTCATGTGACATGCAACTTGGCTCCCAAAAAAAAAAAAAAAAAAAAAAAGAAGAGGAAGAAGAAAAGAAAGAAACCTGAAACATCAGTCTAACTTTATCACAAACACATTGAACTGTAAGCTACATCCAGCTGTAGAGGCACAGACCCAAAGATCAGAGAAATGGGCCAAAGAAAAAATCCTTTAGAGACCCTGAACAGCGAGAACACTGGGAGCTAGTGTCAGGCAGGCACCGTGGTGCCAGGCTGGGCTGGCTGGTAAGTTCTCCGGTACAGAAAAGCCTTCTGGGATGGCTATAATGGGTACCCTGTGGGCTCTGAAGCCTGCCACTGCTTCTCCACAGTCAACTTTGTTCCTTCTTCATGTTGTAAAGAAATTCAGTTTATGTTTTTTTGTGGAAATGCATTCATTCTTATCACTTTGAATGAGGATGCTGATTTGCCAGTTTGAAGGAATGAGTCCTACTTGGGGAGAGAAAATGCTCTAAAAAAAAAATAAATAAAACAACCCTTGTTTATTTTGGACTTGCATTAAGTATTCAGAGCAGAATGAACAGGAGCTAATTCTGGACAAGAAGAGTCCTATTTGTAACTCAAAATCAAAAACCAGGTTGTAAAAAGGTCAAAAGACAAAAAGATTCCACTAAGTGGTTGGCACTTAGAACTACCTCATGCCTGGCCTGCTCACCTTAGCTACTCTTTCTGCCCTAATATGTGCAGTGGCGAATAAAGGAGAAATCAATGGGCCCTCGGCTTTCAGAGAGCAAATAAATGCTTCATTGTGAAAAGAAAACCACATCAAGATGGTGATTCTACATTTATCTCCAAGACAGACTAATGTCTCAGAACCTACAAACAACATACTCAGAGTGATCTGGCTGGCTTTTGTTGTTGATGTGACCCATAAGGGACTTGAACTCTGAGGGCCAAGAAGGGTACATGTGGCAGAGAAAAGTGCAGTGTAACCCAAGACCCATCCACAGTGCTGTTTTGGTTGGTTACAATAACTTCCTCCAAACCCCAGCCCTGGGCCACTCCCGTTCAGGTGTCACACATTAGCCTCCAAACCACAGCCAGATGCACAAACTACATGACTCTTCTCAGAGGAACATCAGGGTAGACTGAACCTACCCTTGGGGACATTACAGTAGCAGTTCCCAATTGGCTGCTATAACAAACTGGCACAGAACTAGTGGCTTGAAACAACATATGCATATTCAACAGTCCTACAGGTCAGAATTCCCAGCCTCGGTCTCACTTGAGGTGATCAGGGTGTTGAAGATGACATTGTGTGACCCAGCAGTTTAAACCACCACCTACAATGACAGCATCCCATATGTGTGTCCATGATGTCCCTGATGCTCCACTTCCAATCCAGCTCCCGCTAATGTGTCTGGGAAAGCAGCACATATGGCCCAGATGCTCAGGCCCCTGCCACCCACATGGGAAGCCTAGCCCAACTCCAGTTGTGGCAGCTCTGGAGGTTGCCAGGATGCCCCCAGCTGGAGGATCCCTCCTTTGCCTTCCCAGTTGGCGGCAGCAGCCCAGACTATCTTCTGTCCCATGCACGTATGGAGAATCCAGAGGAGCCTTCCCACAGTGAGGTCAACTGATTGAGGACTTTAGTTCTCTCTGCAGCCTTAACTGTCCTTTTCCATATACAACATTCTCACAGGTTCCAAGGATTAAGACAGGTGCATTTTTGAAAGGGCATTATTCTGCCTCCCACAGGTGTCAGGAGTAAGGCGAGCTTCTCTTTGCTGACTTTCCAAAAGCATCTTGACTGTTTCAAGTGCCTTTTACTAATTCTTACTGAGTGACTTTAACATCACCCAAAAGGCCTCGATTCCGGTCTCACCTCCTCTGCCCTGTCCTCCCTGGATGGCAGGGTCCTCGTCCTCAGAACACAACATGAAGACCACCTTCTTGCTTCTCCTGCTAATACTTCCACCTCAAAATCTATTTTTCTTTCCCTGGTTTCCCTTAAAAAGTCCCACCAATAATGACAGTATAACTCCTTCTCCACAACTAGCGTCAACAGGAAACTCGCTGCTCAGGGAATTTGGCCAGGTATCCATTTAAGAACTGTTAACACCCCCTATTGCTGGCACTGGACGTTCAGCTGTGAGCAAACATGCTGTACTCCTGACCTCAACAGACTTGGCTTAGCATTTTCCAGAATTTTGGGGGCAAGAGGGATGATACAAGCAAGCTATATGAGATGAAAATGAAAGATAAAAAGATGTACGTGGGCCAGGCGCGATAGCGTAGTGGCTAAAGTCCTTGTTTTGCATGCACCAGGATCCCATATGGGCGCCAGTTCTTATCCTGTCTGCTCCACTTCCCATCCAGCTCCCTGCTTGTGGCCTGGGAAAGTAGTTGAGGATGACCAAAGGCCTTGGGACCTTGTACCCATGTGGGAGACCCAGAAGAAGCTCCTGGCTCCTGACTTTGGATCAGCACTGGCCATTGCTGCCACTTGGGGAGTCAATCAGTGGATGGAAGATCTTCCTCTCTCTTCTTCTCTCTGTATACCGAAATTTCCAAATATAAATCTTTTTTTAAAAAAAGATGTATATAACAGAATCTTTACAGTTATTTGGACGATAAGGGCCTGGATAGGGACAAAACTCATGGTAGATTTCCCAAATTTTGCTCAAGAAGCAGCATGTACAGAATGTTTTCTGGTTATCATCTCATTGATTCTCTTACCATCATTTGGAAACAGTATCCAAACGGTGCTCAATTTGCAGGAGAGAAACTCAAGTCCAGAAAGTTTCAATAAGCTAGCCGAGGTTACAAAGTACTGGTGAATCCCAGCTTCCAATTCAGACTGTGGTTCAACTGAGTTGCTCTCATCCCATCCATCTCTTTTGCTATCTTCCAGGACACATTCCTTCCAACTCTGTGACTCTCTTTTCTTCCTTATTCTTCTTGCCATCTCCTGCCAGAAGGCACTGTCCAGTAGCCACACTTGCTCCCTAACTACCCTCCTCCCTTTCCCATGAGAACCGCACAGTCCTGCCATGACCACATGGAAGATATTGCCTTCCTTGGAGACCACCAGGGACCAGGAGCACCCAGCTGCAACACAGGAACAGCAGGTTCCTGCTCCACATTCAAACCTGAGCTCCAGCCCCGCTCCTTCCCTGGCACTACTTTGTAACCTGGTGACCTTAAAAATGTATTTATTCATTTGAAAGGCAGAATAAGAGAGAGAAAGACAAAGGAGAGACAGAATGAGAGATTTTTTTCCACCCACTAGTTTACTTTCCAAATGGTCTCAATGGCTGGAACTGAGCCAGCCAGAAATCAGGAGCTTCTTCCGAACCTCCCAAGTGGGTGCACAGGCCCAAGCACTTAGCCCACCTTCTGCTGCTTTCCCAAGCACATTAGCAGGGAGCTGGATTGGAATAGGAAAGCAGATGGGATTTGAACCAGGGCCCACATGGGATGCCAGCTTTGCAGGCAGTTGCTTTACTCACTACACCAAGGCCCCAACCTGATGACCTTAAATGACGAAGCTGCCTGAGCCCAGTGCTGTCCATCTGTGGTCAGAGTTACTGACTTGGGCCCAGTGGCAGCTCCAAGAGCCAGGCTCCACTCTGCTCTTCAAACGCCACCCCCAGCTTTGTTCCAGACAAGGAGAAGAGCATGTGAAGGAATTTCCTCACAAAATAGAATTATCTCTTGCTCTTTGGGAGGAGGGTGGGCACCAAAGACAGAATTGGTAAATCAGAGGTCTTCATTTCTACCAAGACAGAAGTTATATTTCACAGAAAATCTCATGCTGAATGAACGTCAAGTCCAGCAATGACTTCAGAAAACAGAGATCAAATGGGGTCTGTGTTCTACACCTTTCCCAGGCTCCTGTGGCTGCCTCAGGGGAGCTCCCTGCAGCCTCATACCAAGCCTGATTGCATGGACAGGTGCCAACAACCTCCTGGGCCTCAAGGGACACATCAACAGCAGGCACATGCCAGAGACTAGGCCACACTAATCAACCCTCTGCAAAGAGCTTGTAAATGCAAGCATCAGGAGCATCTGGGATGGCAGGGAGCTAGTCGGTCTCTTCCAGTCACTCCTGGAAGCCAGGGAAGGCATCTTCATGGTGTACAAGCAGTGCTACGCAGCCTCTCTCTCTCTCTCATACACACATATACACACACGCGTTCCTATTTCAAAATGGGAGGCTACTCTTATACCTCCCCATTCGCGCACTTCAAGCAATCCTGGGTCAAAACATGCACCTGATAAATACCTGCTGAAATCAGTCTAGAGTCTCTCTTGGTTCCTTAAAAAGTAGACAGGGAAATGTAAGAATTCTGTAACATTTTAAAGATTTACTTATTTTTATCATAAAGCCAGATTTACAGAGGAAAGGACAGAGACAAAGATCCTCCATCCACTGGTTCACTCCCCAAGTGGCTGCAATAGCCAGAGCTGATTTGAAGCCAAGAGCCAGGAGCTTTTCCTGGTTTCACACATGGGTTCAGGGTCCCAAGGCCTTGGACCATCTTCAGCAATTTTCCCAGACCACAGTCAGAGAGCTGTATAGGAAGTGGAACAGCTGGGACATGAACCAGCACCCACATGGAATACCAGCACCCAAAGGGGGAGAATCAACCCATCGAGCCATTGCGCTGGGCCCAACATTTTTAATCCACACCTGTGTGTAAATGTGTAAGGTCCTGACCTGTTTAAGAAATACATTTTATTCACAAAGGTGTTTACTGCCACAGTCAAATTCCAAACAATACAACACAGAAAACATGACAGCTGTCAGTCATATTTGTAAAGAGACAGGCATTGGACACAGTGGTTAAGATGTCATGTGGAACACCCATATCTGTATCAGAATGTCTGGGTTCGAGACATTCCAGCTTCCTGCTCACATGCACAGTGTGACAGGCAGCAGGCAGTGGCTCCAGTAGTTGGACCAAACCACCCACATAGGAGACCTGGGTGGAGTTCCTGGCTCAGAGCTTCCAACTGGCCCAGCCCTGGCTTTGGAGAGGCAAACCAAAAGATGGCACATTCCACCTCTCTCCATTTGCTTTTCTGCCTTTCAAATAAATAAGAGTTGTTAAAAATTGTATTTACAAAGTGCCGGTGCTTTTAGCCAGGAGCCAAAACATGCAATAAGATGAGACAGAGAATGGGACTTTGTAAGACTTGTCCTATCCAGTGGCTGAGTCTTTTTTCCATCACTCTTTCTTTTTTCATCACAACTTAGTCCATCACTCTTTATTTTTCAACCAGAAAAAAAGCATATAGATTTTTAAGTACACTCCAGTAACTTTGGTTCTTTGGAATGTTTAGATGGCAACGAATCACCCACACTGGAAGTGAAAGAGCACAGCCTTAATGCCCTGATCTGCACCCAGGCAGTCAGGCCAGCTACAGGACTGAATGGATGGCTCAAGGACCGTTCCCGCTACTTAGGCTCCACTGAGTTTTCCCTTTCTCCAGGGCCTGGGAGCACACTCTGCTCTGTCTCCCTATAGCAGAAACCCAAGCTGATAGGTTCCCCTTCTGTGCTCAGGGAAGCTACCACAGCACCAACTGTCAAGTGCAACAAGAAAGTTAAGAGCCCAGGCACCACTAATGTTGTAAGCTGGATAATGAGCTTGTTAAAGATCAGAATCCAAATGGTAACATTTAACCATCTGAAGTTCAATAAAAGACAAATGGTAAATCTGCTAAGAGTTCAGGCTGAAGGTAAAAATGGCTATCCAGTGAGAGTAGTCACTCACAAGTGCTCACCAATAAAACACCGCAACACAAAAATATAACCCATTAAAGCAGTCTTGAAATGCATAATAATGGAATTGGCATCAAAGATTCTGGTCATGTCCTATTTCTTGGGCTGAGTGGTTGGCACGGAGTATCCATCCTATCCATCTTCAATGGCACAAGGAAACAGGTTCTTATCTCCTTCATGAGTGTGCAAGATTTTAAGAAGAGACTACAGGTGCAACTCCAACAGGGAAAATCAGAGAGGACATCATGGAAGGCCAGGTGCCCTTTTTCTCTTCACCTAGAATTTATAAACATCCTCTGTAAGAGTTCATAAAGTTTCAGAACCAGCGAAGACTAGAGAGCATCTAATCTAGCAGTTTTCCACATCACCTGACACAGCCATGCTATCACCTAGTAGAGCAGAAGCTTTCTGTAGCCCTGGAAGCTCACCACGCTCACTGGAACTGTGGTCCTGAATCTCTCAGTACCCATTGCTACCCTTACACGTTGTCCTTTTTGTCTTCACTCAAGAGCCTTTCTCCCATCTCCCAAACTGCTTCAATAAAGATACAGATTTAATTTGTGCGTCTTCAAGGGATTCAGAGAGAACATTACAACATGCATTAAACAGAATTAAAGAGACATATTCTAGGCAAAGAGCCCGTGCTAATCCAGCATTCCTGCTGGACCAGCAATGGGAAATATCAAAGGCTGGAAGCGAATGGCTAATTATACCATAAACAACCACAGTTAGCAAAGGCAAGCTAAGGAAAGGAAGCCTTCGAATACAACAATGCAAGTAGAAAAGCTCTTCTTTTAAAAAAAAATACTTTAAAAGCCTTTTACGATGCTGAATGTGCCAAATAAAAAAAAAAATCCACTCCCACATGTCCCTGAGAGTGAATGATATACACACCCAAGTCTTGAATGACCTAACCACTTACTCACAGAGGAGGGCTGTAAAAGGGACTCACTTGCTCAGACACTTCATTGGCTAGAGGCCAAATGCCTGTACAAGCATTTAAAAAAATATTCAGTTTCACAGGCTAATGGGTATGGTGCAAGCCAGAACCATGCACGTTGGACTCAAAGCACAGCTGAGTACCCTGAGTTTGGCACATGTGCACACTGATCTGTCTGCTAGCTAGAAGCAAGCAATGGTAACTGAAATCACCAGAAAGCCCTCTCAGAACAGAGTTAACCATCCATATGCGCAAGGCTGCCCAGATCAGACTTCTGTACAGTGTATTTGCAGGTTTCATTTTTTTCTAATGACAAGACAAAGTAAGTTTCTTTTTTAAAGATTTATTTATTTTTATTAGAAAGTCAGATATACAGAGAGAGAAGGGGAGACAGAGAGAAAGATCTTCCATCCACTGGTTCACTTCGCCAAGCGGTTGCAACAGTTGGAGCTTAGCTGATCCAAAGCCAGGAGCCAGGAGATTCTTCCTGGTCCCACACATGTGTACAGGGTCCCAAGGCTTTGGGCTGTCCTCAACTGCTTTCCCAGACCACAGGCAGGGAGCTAGATGGGAAGTGGAGCAGCTGAGATTAGAACCGGCGCCCATATAGGATCCCAGCGCTTGCAAGGTGAAGCCATTGTGCCATTGCGCTGGGTCCCACAATTTTAACACTGTAATACAGAACTTGAAAATATTTGTGAAAAAATGGAACTAAAAGATAAGTATATTTGGGCCCAGTGACTAAATCCTTGCCATGCAACTGCCAGGATCCCATATGAGTGCCGGCTTGTGTCCCGGCTGCTCCGCTGGAAATCTCCAGTCTGACGTTGAAGTCACAGGGACCTGGACATGGAGCTTGACAGGAGAGATGAACTTGGAGAGGATGACAGAAAGTGGCACTCTTGAGTCCCCAAAGTTTCCCAGTACTAGCTTGCCTGTGGCCAGGAAGGTTTCCGTCTTTGGGAGAACATTTCTGCGAATTTGGCCACAGGCTGCACCCCCTTAAGCTAGTTTGTGTTGGCCTTTGTCCATGTAAACAGAAGAGGCTTGACGTGAGTAGGACAGTCACAAAGGGATGTATGCTCATCCCTGCAAGCAGCTATTTCATTTTTGCTTTTCTTAAAGGCTGTCCTTAAGCAGCAGACAACATTCTCAATAAAGCAGCAGCACACTAAGGTGCTGACCCTTCTCACATGAGCTCAGGGGAAGGGGCCAGGGCCACAGAGACATCCCTGGATCCCATGGTTACCTGCCCTATGGCCATTCACTGCCCCTATACTCCATTCTGAACAGAAGCCTGGCTGCTGCGACACAGACAAAAGCAAGTGTCTGGGGCCCAGCGTGGTAGCTCAGCAGCTAAAGTCCTCGCCTTGCACGTGCCGGGATCCCATATGGGGGCCAGTTCTAATCCTGGTGGCCCTGCTCCCCATCCAGCTCCCTGCTTGTGGCCTGGGAATCCAGGCTACTGGCTTCAGATTGGTGCAGCTCCAGCCATTGCGGTCACTTGGGGAGTGAGTCAATGGACAGAAAATCTACCTCTAGCCAGACTGGGGACCAACACACCGTGGATGGGGACATAACACCGTCTGAGTGGTCATGGTCTCCATCAGTCTTAGTTTCTGGACCAAACAGCAACTCTTCACACCCAGACATGAGATTCAATTAAATATGCATTATAATTCTAACTCTGACCCCTCGTGGAGCCCCTGACTCTGAAACACACTGCTTAACCTCAAGTCCCAGCAGCTAATCACTGTAAGCCTTATACTGCATGAAAAAAAAAAACTGTACAGTAAGCATTATAATTTTATACCTTAAGATGTTTTGAGGGCTGGGGTTGTGGTATAGTGGGTAAAGCCACTGCCTGTGATACTGACACCCCCCTACGGGCACATGTTCCTGTCCTGGATGCTCCACTTCCAATCTAGCTCCCTGCTAATAGTCTATGAAAAGCAATGGGCCCCTGCTACTCATGTGAGAGACCCATATAAAGCTCCTGAGTTCTGACTTTGGCCTGGCCCAGCGTGGCCATTGTAGTCATCTGGGGAGTCATCCAGCAAGTGAAAGATTACCCTCCCCTCCCTTTCTCATTGTAACTTTTTGAAAATAAATAAATGCATCTTTGAAAAAAAAAAGAGAGAGATGTTTCTGGGTCTCTGTTGAGGCTCATGTTTCTGATTTTTATTCCCATCCAAATCTGAATGAATCAAGAAGCAGGAAGCAGGAATGTCAGGGGAAGCAAGGGACTAACACCAAAGATGAATCAATAACGTGACTGTGACAGTGATAGGGGTGATACCATTTTATTTATAACCTGAACTCTACTGACTTCCATAAAGGATTTAAAATGGCTTAAAATAAACACTTGAACAGGACAGTTAAAATAACAAAAAGGAGAACTGATCCACAAGGAAGACAGGGGAGAGAACTACCAGGAAGTAGAGACAAGAATTCTTGTAATGAGTGCTAATTTTGGACCCAAGCTTTAGGAAACCACAGCTTAAAAGGAGAACGTGATTGGTCATGAATTCTCAATTTCATAAATGTGGAAGGAGATGGGTTTGTCAGGAGGGGTCATTCACTCCTCCTGCTGAACTCCAAGAAGGGGCATGGTCCCCCCATGGAATGCACTGGGGAGCGAGGAACGGGCACTTCCTCCTTCAGCTGGGGGGGGTGGGGGAAGCCACACCCAGATACTGATACCATCAGTGAAGGCGCCTATGTGCAGAGCTGAGTGAAAACGCTCTAAAAAATGTGCCTTCTGGTGCAAATACGATCAAATGGAAACTCTTGGCAAGCCTGGTGTTGTTGATGCTTAATGCCCTATACACTGTCTTCCCCAGGGAAGGCCTCATGTTGCAGATGACCATTCAAGGGCAGCCTGTTGGAATGGTTAACTGATGCTCAGTTAGGAACATGAAGAAACCTGTCCTGAAATCTCACCAGTAAGGTGGCTTTAGCCTTCACCACAGCTCCATAGACAAGAACCAGATTATTATTCAATAGCAAGCTCTTGATATGCTTAATATTCCAAATGTTTACTTGGAAGAGAGCTCTGGACAACAAAGAAAAAAGCAATTATATTCTAGAAAATTAAGGGCAGGGGTTATCTGGGGGCTAACTCTGTCACAAAGACACTGCGACCTGGCTCCAGTAGCATAACAAATTCTAGGAAAAATTACATCCTGTTGACAGTCCACTGGATTCCAAGCAGCTGGGTCAATGGAAATACTGGGCCAACTTCACTAAGAACTTTCAGGAACAAACAGAAAGGGCAAACCAGTAACAGCAGCAAAACTCTGCAAAATATATCCCAAAGATCCTGACGGCAGGTGCGAAATACTCTGTTATAAGGAGCTACCTCACCACACTGCATAGGTCGAAAACCATGATGCAGGCATGAATGAGGCACCTGACTTGCCCTCAAGCAAAAGTGGGAGATTTGGTGGTCCTTTAAAAAGCAGAAAGAAAGGCCAAGACACGGCTTTGCTTCCTGAATTCTGAAACTGGAACTAGAGATTATCACTGTTCCCTTCAGTATGAGAGTGGGGGAAAATGTGGCAAGGTTGGGAATAGAACTAAAGAGTAAGGATGTGGGAGTGTGTAGAAATACAGATGCCGTCTTGCCAGGATCTCAAGACCATACATCTGTAAATCTTCCTGAAATTTTAATTTCAGAACGGAGAAATCCCAGAGTTCACAGAAAATCAAGAGCATGTCCATCTAGTCAACCAACCTGTAACAGGAAGAATTCCTTTAAAGGAACCAGAAAAAATCTGGGAAGAGTGTGCCTCTTGTTACTAATGATGTCAGTATATTTGTTTATTGCTCTGTAATTCACAAAGTACTGTATGTTTCCCCCATGGCATTATGTCTTTTACAGTCTGTGACAATTCTGTGAGTCAATGACGGTCTTTTCCCCCATGGGATGGCTTAGGAGGTTGAGACAAGCCAAGCTCCCTCTCCAAGGTGACATAGCCAGCCAAACAACCATGCCACAACTGCATCTCACACAGACATAAGGGCCTAGTTTTTGATGCCAATCCAAGCAGGTCAGAATTTCACAAGTTATTCTCATAAGGCAGAATGGGGGAAAACACTTTTCCAGGAAAAATTCATGAGTCTCAGCTATCCTAACAATTGTTAAAAAAAAAAAAAAAATTTAAGGTTGTCAAGTTATGTATAGTGGATGGGTGCCAATAGATTAAAAGAGGATAGCCTATTTCTGTCACAAACACCTGACAGACTGCCCTTCTATTGGGTCTTTTAAATACTCTTATTTGAGGCTTCACTTATTGAGGTGCGGTTGTGATTTCAACAATGTAGGGCAGTTTGACAACAGGAACTGAAGGTCTGAAAGGCAGGTACACTACCTGAGAATGTTTATCAAAACCTCATTGTGAACTTCCCCAGCAATTCTCCTTTTATGCAACTGTGTTAAAGAAATGACAACAGTGGCCACCACTGGCACAGCAAGTAAAGCCACCACCTATGGCACCAGCATCCCATATGGATGAAAGTTCAATTCTTGGCTACTCTTCTTCTGCTCCAGTTCCCCGATGGTATGCCTGGAAAAACAGTGGAGAATGGTCCAAGGGCCTGGGCCCCTGCACTCACATGGGAAAACTACAGAAAGCATGGGTTAGTGGGGCTCTTGGCTCGGGAGCAGCCCAGCTCCAGCCACTGTGGCCATTTGGGTGAGAAACAGCTCTTTCTCAGTAGCTCTGCCTTGAAAATGAATGAATTGGGCCCGGCGGCGTGGCCTAGCGGCTAAAGTCCTCACCTTGAAAGCCCCGGGAGCCCATATGAGTGCCGGTTCTAATCCCAGCAGCTCCACTTCCCATCCAGCTGCCTACTTGTGGCCTGGGAAAGCAGTTGAGGACAGCCCAATGCATTGGGACACTGCACCCGAGTGGGAGACCCGGAAGAGGTTCCAGGTTCCCGGCATCGGATCAGCACGCACCGGCCCGTTGCAGCTCACTTGGGGAGTAAATCATCGGACGGAGGATCTTCCTCTCTGTCTCCTCCTCTGTGTATATCTGGCTGTAATAAAATGAATAAATCTTAAAAAAAAAAAAAAGAAAATGAATGAATTAATTGATAAGGACCTCTGTACACAAATTTAAACTACAGAATGCTCCTGGTATTCTGACAAATCCTGACAAATTACAGGTTATCTAATTTCTCTTGTCTTTTTCTTGTTTTTAAGTTTATTTTTGATGATGTTTCCGTATTAGATTAAGGTAGGAAGGGTCCAAGGGTTAGGCGAAAGTGGGTAAGACTGTTGTTTCTGCATTTTATTTTTTCTTCCTCCTGTATCTGGAACAAGTAGCGCAGGGATAAAGGGAGAAGCCACACACATCCTCCCAATCGCCTCAGTACCTGTTGATGTGAAGGGAAACAGCCACCAGACATCACCCCAGGATCCCTGCCATGCAGCATGCTCCAAGGATTCTGCTCGAGTGGTTTCAACAGTTTAATAGTTCCGAAATGCTGTTTATCTTGTCGATCCAAGGATGAGGAAATACTTCCAAGGTTCATTGGCTGACACAGTCCACCTTAGATTCTCCATTCACCCAGATACTTGCTGCCAACACTTGGCTGGGGTAGTTGACCTATTTGTTCTGTCCTCCTTCCTCTGTATTGGTACCACATGTCCTCTGCAGGCCCCAATGGACTACCATATCCTCCACGTGTATCTAGGCATGCCGTCCACTTCTCATCTGAGCAACTGAGGAGGCCCAGCTCTGGCACATGCATCCATGGTCAGATCACAGATCCTGCAATTCTCCCCATGGTTGGAGTTCTGAGTCCAGTGTTTCAGTTGCGTGGATCCCTAAAGAAACTTCATGTGAAGTGATCCCACACCTGACTCTTGTGTGTGATTACTAGTAGGGGGTCCAGCTCTGTTCATCCCCCACATCAGCCTACACACACACACTAATAGTTGTAATTCCTGGGTCAATTCTGTTTCCAATGGATGCTGCGGCCCAGCCCACACTTAGCCCTCACACATACCAGCGAAAGATGCAGCCTAGTCAAAGTCACCCCCAATAATCCCTACTAGGCTGATCCCTAGCTCTGTTCCTATGCTTGCCAGTTTGTGCAACAGACTGACCTAGACTGTCCCACATTCCATTCAGCTCTTGTACACATCATTAGGCATTGAAGCCTAGCTCAACCCAGCCAACCACACTACTCAGCCCACACACACGCCAGCGGGTGTCACCACCTGTCTAGCCAGACCACCCCCTCCATCCCTGGTTTGCATGCTCACCAGCAGGAACTGCAACCCATCAGAAAGGTGCTAACTGTTTTCCTATTGGGCCCATTCCCAGTCCTGGATCTGGTACTCTCTAAGTGGTTCTCTGGTCTAGTCTAACAGGATTTGCCTCCAGTCCAAGCACTTGCCAGCTGACGCTGTGGCAAAAGCCAACCAACTGCATGCACCAGTGGGTACGATTGGTTAGTGCAGCCTGGCTCTCCCCTCTAACCCAGCTTACATGCAGGCCAACGGATGTTATAGCCCTGCCCGGCCTGGTCTATCCCCATCCCAGTTTTCATGCGAGCCAATGGGAACAGTGGCCCAGCAGGGGAGCCCCCAGGAAGCCCCTCTCCTGGGGTCACACCCCTCCCCCAGGTTCATGTGTGCTGGTGGGTGCTGCAACCCAGTCTGGCATGGCCTGCCTCACCTCAGCATTTACCAGCAAGTGCTACAGCCTGGGCTGCCCTCACCCACACCCAATCTCAACTCTTACTGGTGAGTGCTGCAGCCTAGCCCTACCCAGTCTGTTTCCATTCCTGGCTCATGCAAACTGGTAGATGTGATAGCTTAGCCCAGCATGACCAGTACTCCAGCCTGGCTCCCGCCCATGCCAACGGGCTAAGGTATCCCAGCCTTATCTGGTCCCACCCCCTCCAGAAGGAACCCACACACTTACCAACAGTTGGAGCTACTTTGCCCAGCCTGACCAATATCCAGGCCTGAATCACATACTCACCAGTGGAAGCTACTGCACACCAGGGGAGTTTCCCAAGTTCTTCCACCCAGATCACTCATGTGCTAGGCCCTTATCCAGCAGCCTGCCCCCTCCATCCCTGTCTTTGTATGAGCCTACTCCACACCCTATTCTTGGGTGTACCTGCAGGTACTGCAGTCTGGACCTGCCTGGCCTGTTCCCAATCCCAGTACCCATGAGTGTCGTAGGGTTCCATGGTCAAGCCTCATTCAGCACGTCATCACCCCCAGCTCATTAACCAATCAGCAGAAATTGCAGTTCCATAGGCTTGAGCACCTAGGCCTGTTGAGAATCTACCCCTAGGCCTGTTTCTCTTGCATGCTGCTAGTGTCAGGATCCAGCCTAATATGACCCATCCCCTGTTGTGACACTCACTGGCAATACTATGATCCAGCCCCACCAGACAGGCCCCCAGCCCTAGCTTTAGTGTATATCAGTGAGTCGTGGTTGGCTGTGATCCATGCTAACTAGCCCAGCTCAGGTCTTTGACATGGGCTGCTGTATTGGTCTGACCCATAAAGGTCTTTCGACCTCCCGCCTCCAAACTGCCCAGTCTCATCCCCTTTGCTTATCTGCAAATACAGTGGCTTTGTCATTGGGAGTTTCTCAGAAGTCATTCCCCACCTATAATTGACTCACTTAGTGGTCCTCCCTACCCCACATCTCTCTGCCCTTCTCCCTACCCCACATCTCTCTGCCCTTTTCCTTATTAAGCCATAGTCCCTGCACCCAGGAGCACATGAGTTCCTGAGCCCAGCCTTCTGGCTCGTAGCACATGGGCTGGCCTGGGACCTTACCCGTTCACACAACCAAGTTCATTCAAGCATTCCTAGACCTGGTTCACCAGCCCACCAGGCCAGCATGTTAACCTGGGGCTCTCCCTTCCCCTCCCCCTGTCCCACCTGGGACCAAGCACTTGGATAAATCCCCAGGCTTGTCCCGCATGCCTGGACATGAGCTCCCAAGTCCCTGCACATCTCTGCCAGCACTATCCCCCTGGCCCCTTGCAAGCCTGCACCCCCAAGTCCCCTTGAGACCAGTGTGGGAATAATGGCAGAGGGGGCTCTCCCCAGCCATAGCCAGCACAGGAATAAGATTATCTAATTTCTCCTCTACTTTATTTTTGGATTATTTTTCCTGTTTACCTGTGCTTCCTTTAAAATTAGGAAAATATTTTTTTGAAAGGGGTAAAAAAATTAATCATTTCTGCCATAGAAAATCTTTTTCTGAAGGAAAAGTCAGACATGTGTTTACATATACGTGTACAAGGGAAAGACATCACAGTATTTTAAAGTAGTGAAAAGCTGGCACAAAACTAAATTATTTATCCTAAAGATGTCTAACAGTTGTGCTATCTTCATAGAACCGGCCACTTAGAACTGCTAATGCTGGGCCCGGCGGCGTGGCCTAGTGGCTAAAGTCCTCACCTTGAACGCACCAAGATCCCATATGGGTGCCGGAGCTAATCCCAGCAGCTCCACTTCCCATCCAGCTCCCTGCTTGTGTCCTGGGAAAGCAGTCGAGGATGGCCCAAGGCTTTGGGACCCTGCACATCCGTGGGAGACCTGGAGGAGGTTCCTGGTTCCCGGCTTCGGATCGGCGTGCACCGGCCCGTTGCGGCTCACTTGGGGAGTGAATCATCGGATGGAAGATCTTCCTCTCTGTCTCTCCTTCTCTCTGTATATCTAACTGTAATAAAATAAATAAATCTTTAAAAAAAAAAAAAGAACTGCTAATGCTTGCTTTTATTATTGAGATAAAGAAAGCCAATTACAAACTAGAATGTCACAAGTATGGCCTTCTGGTGTATATGTCTGCAGAGGCAAGCAACATCTACATCTATGGCACTACTTCATGGATGCTAATTTTTACATCACAGTTTTGAGATACTAAGATCCTACAACCAGCAGTTCCACTTTGGATTAGTTCACATCCAGGGCAAGACAACAGACTCCCTTCAGTAAAAACTCAGTTCCTAATTCAGGTGGGACAAAGATCCTAGTTCACATTTTCCTAAAATGCCCACCTAAAAAAATTAATATATATTTTTTTTACAATTTTGAGTGAGATGTGCCACAAAGATACATCGTAGTGGGGTTGGTGTTGTATCACAGAAGTTTAAGCCACTATTTGCCATGCCGACATCCCTGATGAGCACAGGTTCAAGTTCTGGCTCCTCTCCTTCCAATCCAGCTCCCTGATAACAGGCCTGGGAAAGCAGCAGAAAATGGACCAAGTGCTTGAGTCCCTGCCACTCACATGGGAGACCCTGCTGGAGCTCAGCTCGGCCCAGATCAGCAGCTGCAGAGGTATACCATTAAGACACTGGTTGAGACTCCCACGTTCCACATCTAAGTCCTGGGATCAATGCCCACTTTTGGTTCCTGACCCCAGCTTTCTGCTGATGCAGGCCCTCAGCAATCGCTCATATGGATGGATTTCCCTCTTTTGTCACTTTGAGTAGAGTTAAGTCTTAAAAAAATACATCCTATTGGTACATTTCCCTCCTACTTAACTTCCTCCCATTCAACATTTTCAATGCTTTGCTTCATTCAAGTATTAAATGATTAAACAAATAAATTAGAAGGAACATTGCAATGACTTTCTTCACCTGTTAGGATTATTTTTTGGTTCCATGTGTGATAGTTAAAAATACAGAAATTTGGGCCTGGCGGCATGGCCTAGCAGCTAAAGTCCTCGCCTTGAACACACCAGGGATCCCATATGGGAGCCGGTTCTAATCCTGGCAGCTCCACTTCCCATCCATCTCCCTGCTTGTGGCCTGGGAGAGCAGTCGAGGATGGCCCAAAGCTTTGGGACCCTGCACCCACAGGGGAGACCTGGAAGAGGTTGCTGGTTCCCAGCTTCAGATCGGCCGTTGCGGCTCACTTGGGGAGTGAATCATTGGACGGAAGATCTTCCTCTCTGTCTCTCCTCCTCTCTGTATATCTGACTTTGCAATAAAAAATAAATAAATCTTTTAAAAAAATACAGACATTTTAGTCAACCTTACTATATTTTTTTAGCTCATTTAGTCATTTATTCAGTGTATATATGCTGAATATATATATATATAGTTAGTGCCAATCCTGGGTCTGTTTTCATCATGTCCCCCAATAGCAAGGAGATGCTGTCTATGCGACTGTGCACATGTACGACAGGGAGACAATTCTCCAGCAGACAGACACTGTCCTCAAACGAGAGGGGAGCATCTGGTAGGTCTGTGCTGAGACAGTCTCAGGGCTCGAGGGCTGAATGCTAGAAGTGACTGTTGTGTTAGGATGTGAAAGATGTCAGATGAAGGGCAGAAGGGTTTCCAGATGAAGAGAAAAGTATTTGCAAAATACCCCAAAAAATGGCAGGGGCAAGTTTTACCAGGCTGTATTTCTAATGCTGAGTGTAGTTCCTGGCATAAGTTAAGTATGGCTTGAATGAGTGAATGAAAGAACAAAGTGGGATTTCACAAGCAAAAATGTGATTGTCTTCACAGTCTAAATTCCTATTATGATAGCTATATGATCATCCACGGCCCTAAACTGGAAATAAATCTCATGATATGCATCATTTGCAGTGTTCCCCAAACTTAAAAAGTTCTAATGTGAATAACGCACATCTCTGTCACTTAAATTCCAATGCCAAAATTAAGCTCCAACAAGTTGCTGACTTGTCAGTATGGCTGAGACTAGTTTAACATTTTAAACTCATTCATGATTTAGTCATCTTGTCACAGGGTATTTTAATGTATTCCCAAGGGAAAGAGTACAACCACCAATTAGATCTGATTCAGCAGCAAAAATTTAACCTCATGCGCTTACACTGCTTCCCTTTTGTAAGCTCTCCCTTCTGCTACACCTTCCCCAACCAACAAGTTCTGTCCCATTATTGGTACTTCTCAGCTTGCTGCTACAGAGGAGAAACGGCACAAGGTCTGAATTCTGCCTCAGTTTGCACACTCACTGATCATCCCAGGACCAGCAGCAATTTTAACGAGTGGCACTGTTGTTCTGTACCTTACCCAGACAACATACGCTAAAACAGGCAAGATGAGCGGATACAGAGATATGCTATTAAGATACCAGCTGACATGCGAATGTTTCACAGCATACTGCAGAGGGTCAATACTCACCCACCCGCTCCTGACCCCAGCTTCCTGTTAATGCAAACCCTCAGAGGCTGCAATGACAGCTCAAGCGTTTGGGTCGCCGGCCTGGATTGAGTTTCAAGCTCTGGCCTTCAGTCTCAGCCCCTGCCTAAGCCCTGGCTGTTGTAAGCACTGGGAAATGAACCAGCAGATGAGAGATCTCTATCTCTTTCTATATCTCTCTGTCACTCATATTAATTAATTCATCATAAAAATTTGAAATCTTCTGAAAAAAAAAAAAAACACATACAAGTGGGAACAGAATCATTAACAGTGGTCATCTAGAGGAGAGCTTTGTGGTATAACAGGTAAAGCTGCTCTCTGCAAAGCCAGCACCCTCAAGGGCACAAGTTCATGCCCCAATTGCTCTACTTCCAATCCAGCTCCCTGCTGGTGACATGGGAAAAGCAGTAGAAGATGGTCCAAGTCTCCTGCCACCCATGTGGGAGACCTGGATGAAGCTCCTGACTCCTTGACTTGGCTTGGCCCAGCTCTGGCCATTGAGGCTATGTGGGTGTGAACAGGCAGATGGAAGAGCTGTGTGTGTGTGTGTGTGTGTGTGTGTGTGTGTGTGTGTGTGTGTGTGTATGCAATGTACATCTTCCTTTCTCTCTGTAACAAGAAAATAAATCTTTTAAAACAAATTAGTCATCTGGTAAGGAAAGTGATGGGTTAGGTTATAGAGACTTACCCACCTCTACTATAAATCTCTGAAAATCGACTTTTAAAAATAGCACCATTTCACTTGTGTAATAGAAGGAACAGAGACACCCTCCTAGAGCGGACAGGCACATGAGTAACTTTTCATGATCTGGCCTGGAAATTGGAAGATGCTGCATGAGACATGCCCCCACACCCATGAGGGCCTCAGTAATCCTGCCTGCACCTCCACAGTCTCACAGCAGCTCTGACTCTGCCCTCTCGGCGCATCCTAAGGGTCTGCTAACATGCACACCAAAATCAGCTGGAGAGAAACGCTGTACATCCTGGGGTCAGGAGTGCTTTAGTTGTTCATCAGTCTAGCCGCCAAAAGATGACCATTCTTCAATCACTGTTAAGCGGAACTAAGCATTTGTAAAATGATTTTCTAAAGGGCAAAGATTGTAATTTACCAAACGTTACTTCTGAAGTTATTTTCTCTTTTCTCCTGTAAGTTCTTGAAATTATCTAGAAAGTAAGCACTCCCTTTCTTACATTGCCAGTTTGCAGTTTTATCTAAAGAAATGAATAGAAAAAACTAACTTGTTATTATAATTCATTTGAGACCCATTCTGGCTAATATGAGAAATACTTGATGGATGGAAAAAAGAAAAATGGCAAGGGAAACAGGCACGGATATGAAATACAATCAAAATGCCAGAATATGAAACTAATAATAATCAAGAATTACTTAATCATGGAGAAATTAATTAGGTTCTCCAGGAAGCAAGAATAATAATTATGACCAGAAGAACAAAACCATAAGCATCCATAATTATAGGAAACTAGAAATCATCCAAATTTTCAATAACAGAAATACTTAAGTGAATTATGTATTGTCCAAACAGTGGAATGGTATGCATTCATTACAAAATAGAACAGCAGAATACTGGTAATTATTGAAACTGAATATTTAAGGATTTATTACATCATTCTATTTTTTGTATCTTTTTAGAAAAATATTTTGTCAGACTACCAAGACAGGAAAATGTCCACAATGTAACATGAACTGAAATGTGGAGAAAAAGACAAAAAAACAAACCATAGAAAACACAGGCTCGTTATTTTTGCTACAAACGCAAATAAACACAAATAAACTCAGAGAAGCCAGCATGGAAAAGTAGTACTCTGAAATAGGCGAGAAGAGGCCCGGGGTAGCAGATCATGGATGACCTACCACATTCTCTTTTTACTTCTCTGTACTTAAAAACATCTTGATGATGAACATCTTTCACTCTGCAAATCAGCAAAAATATGGATAGGAAAGGATTCGTAGTTAAGGAGGGAGAGCACACAGGAAGAAGACTGGCCATGAGCATGAGCTTGGGACACAGACAGCGCATTGAGATAAAAACCCTAACATCCAGGGCAGGCATTGGACTTTGTGGGACCATGTACCACAGTGGAGAGCTAGGGTGTGACTCATGCCTCTGACTCCTGACACCAGCTCTCTGCTAATGCAGACCCTAGGAGGTAGCAGCTGACAACCCACGTGACTGAGTTTTTGGCACCCTTGCGGGAGACTTGAATTGAGTTCTCAGCTCACAACTTCTGTCTGAGCCCAACCCCAATCACTGGGGAATGCACCTACAGGTTGGAATGTTTTCTCATGCACTCACTCATAGATAGATAGATAGATATAGATACCAAGACAAGCTTACCATTTGAGGAAACAATTTAAACATAAAAAGAGACTTCGATGTGTATTGAATGAGTTCTTCCAAGTGCTAGAGTAGGTGCCAAGACACAGTGACCAGTAAACTTAGGAGGCTGTCGGGCAGGCTGGGCTATGATGGACGAGTAGGACTTGCATGCAAGATGGAAAGTGTGGTGGAGCAAGGGTAGTGGGAGCCTAGGCAGGCACCTAAGGAGGAAGAGACTCAGAGCGACACATTTACACTTTGCTGAAACAGGCTCCTGCAAAAGAGCGATGCAGGGGGAAAGGGGGCTGCAAAATTAGGTTAGAGTCAAGGTTTTCTACTCTGTCAGACTCCAAGTCTCCTGTACCATCCTGAACTGAAACAACACAGACAGTATGACCTCATCTACATGTAAGTGTAATAAATCAACATTATGACCTGGCCATAATACAAAGGAGAAATAAAAGGGAAAGAGAAAGAGATGACGTGCATCCTACCCCATAAATGTCCAGGCATTGGTCTCTTGCACAGACCATGAAGGGTCAGACCCTGGCCCTGAAGCCACGATCACTGTGAGTGTGACACAGCACACACTGACAGACTGATACACCAGTAGCCACACTGGTGGGAGGAAGGGATGTGGCTAACGCCTTGAACAAAACAAAATGCAGGTTTCCTACCATTTGAATTGTGCAAAAATTGCCTTTTGCCTATAGGTTTAGTTCTAGGCTCCAAGAATGACGAACAGTTTGCTCACTTCCCTGCTGCCTAACAGGCATCTGAAAATCCAGAGGGATAGGGAGTGGCTGCCTTGCGCCCTGTAAGACTTCCAGCATCTTTGAGCCTGCCTACTGAACGCCGGCAGCAAATCACCCTGGATATTATGAAAACCAAATGGACTCCCACAGATGTCCAGAACACAGGCCAGCCATGCTGAGCACTGCTGGGATGGAGGTAGGCTGAGCCATGCTCAGCAGGGACACCACCAGCATGGGCCAGACACTGTGTGTTGCTACCACTGCAGGGTGGTGGAGGGGATCCCACTCTCCCCATGCTGAACCAGACAAGCAGATGACCCCACAGCAGCCCCTCATGTGTCATCCCCTTGGCACACCACTGTCGGAGACCTCCGAAGGCTTGGAAGACAAGCTCTCATGGTAGCTGCAGTACATGTCACAGAAGGCCTGCAATGAAGAACTCTGCTTTGGAGAATATCTAAGTCCCCCTTGGCATCTCTCATAGAACTGAAGTTAAGAATTGAATGATTACTAAATCAGGAAAATAAAGCTAGGAAGAAAGGGCCCTAGAACATGGCCATTTCTCAAACCCTAGGACAGCCTTGAACTACCTGCAGAAGGAGGCAACCATGGGAAGGACTTAGTAGCTGGGAATCTGGGAAACACATGGCTCTGGGGTTGACTGCATTTGGGTTTTCAGGCCACTCACTGGAAGGTCAGGAAGTCCATCACACCACTCCGTACAAGGATGAAGGACAGCTGACACGTGGCCCTGACCAGCTGAGAGGGCAAGGAGAGGGGAAGGACAAAAATGGCAGGCAAGAGAGAGCAGGGAGGCTGGCTAGCCAGGATCTTCCACCTTTAAAACCCAAGCCTTTCTTGGGCCTTCTGTGCTCTTACTCTGTTTTATTCTCATCACACTTACCACCATCTCTGTGTGAGCTCCATGACATGCATGCAAATACCCCACAAATAAACTCACAACACATATTTACTCCAAATATGCTATACTCCACATGCTGTACTATTTCCAATGCTGGGGAAAAAACAGTTCAAAAAAAATTTCCTTTGGGTGGGAACCTTCGGATAACGAACAACAGTGAAGCAAAATGCACACCATATATGATGAACACCACAGTAAAGTAATTCAGGGCCAGGGGTTGGGAGAGAATATCAGGGACCTCTCTGAGGAGTTGAGACCCTAAGGACATGGAGAAGTGAGCTGCGCACATATCCAGGGCAGGGAACTCCTCCTGCCTGACAAGGAAATGACATTCAGGCTGTCACCACTTGCTAAACAGATCAAAGCAATGCACTTCACTTTCAAATTGGGGATATGAGAGGAGCTATGTCATACAGACAGATTCTCAACTTTTTTTCTTTTAATGATGTATTCATTTATTTGAAAGTAAGAGTTGCAGAGAGAGAGAGAGAGAGGAAGAGACACAGAGGGAAAGAGATCTTCTATTCACTTGTTTGTTCCACAGACGGATACAGTGGCCAGAGGTAGGCCAGGCGCAAACCAGGAGCCAGGAGCTTCTTTTGAGTCTCTCACGTGTGTGCAGGAACCCAAGCATTTGGACCACCTTCTGCTGCAACAGGCACAGCAACAGATTAGAAATGGAGCAGCCCAGGGCTGGAACTAAAGCCACCGCCTGCAACAGTGGCATCCCATATTGATGCTGGTTTATATTCTGGCTGCTTCATTCCCAACCAGCTCCCTGTTAATGACCTAGAAAAAGCAGCAGAACATGGTCCAAGTGTTTTTCTCCAGCCACCACATGGGAGATCCAGACGTAGTGAAGCAGCAGACAGAAGATCTCTTCGTCTCTCCCCTATCTCTATGTTAACTCTTCCTTTCAAATAAGTAGACAAGCTCCATATATAATCATTTACCCACTCTTAGCATATATCCTACCTCTAGGTGTTTTCAGTTGGCACACAACAGACAAAACTAACTGAACCAGGAGTGTATGACAAGATGTATATCTTTCTCATAAAAATAATACAAATCTTAACAACAACAACAAAAATGGAAAAAGATGAAACTAACTGAGCCAGGAGTGTATGACAAAGACGACATCAAAGAAATGGCACCTGAAATCAATACAAATCCGTCAAATCCACAATGGCCTCTCCTGTTTGTTTTCAACAATATCTGCTGTAAAACAAACAAAAAAATAACATCCATTCAGCAAAGAGAAGCATACTTAAACGTTCTGAGGAACAGTCCCTGGTCCAATCTCTAGGAAGGACATTACAGTTAATACACAGTGTAGGCAAAATTTGCACAATGCATTATGTAGAAAACACATCTACAGGTCCTGGTGCAGTAGCCTCGTGGCTAAAGTCCTCGCCTTGAATGTGCCAGGATCCCATATGATCACCGGTTTGTGTCCCAGCTGCTCCACTTCCCAACTAGCTCCCAGCTTGAGAAAGCAATAGTGAACAGCCCAAAGCCTTGGGATCTTGCACCCACATGGGAGACCCTGAAGAAGTTCCTGGCTTCCGATTAGCACAGCTCCAGCCATTTTGGACACTTTGGGAGTGAACCAGTGGATGAAAGATCTTCTCTCTCTCTCTCTCTCTCTCTCTCTCTCTCTCTCTCTCTCTCTCTCTTCCTCTCTGTAAATCTGACTTCCCCCAAAAAAATAACACAAAAATCTTTTTTAAAAATACATCTACAGGCATACAGATGGAGGCAACAACCACACTCTAAAAGATGTTTATCACAACACTGTAAAAAACTGGAAATATCCTGTCAATACGAACAGGTTCAGTTTCATAAATGAAGGCCCAGCTATACAATGGAATGCTCCACAGCCTTTTAGAATACTGTTGGGAAAGAATTTATGATGATTCATAAAATGTGACATATTAAGTTTGGCAAGCCAGTGTGTGTATATAATTTTCACCAAACAGCATATTCATACACATCCATACACATTCAAAAGTTTGTGGAAAATGCATATTATAGGAAACTATGCATGAACTTCCAAAAAAATTTTACACTAAAACAAATCACTTTTTTAAACAAATTACTTTTAATTCCATCAAGCCATAAACTTTTCAAAGTAGCTATACCACCATAAAATATATTGCTACAGTCCTAATTTTTTGTATTTTTAGATGTACTCAAATAAATAAATTTTAGATGTATTCAATAAAATGAAAAAGGTAATTATAGGCAATAATGATGTGATTTTTTTCTTTTAAAAGTCTTCCTACAATTGAAACACAGTTACTTATATCAGAATATTGTCATTCTTCTCATCAACTGCTGATACATGATTCTCACCATTTGATACATTTCTCAAACACAGGAGAAAGTAGCCTTAATAAAATACACTTCTCAGACACAGCTGAGGTGTCAAATTCCATTTCATCCAGTGGATGCTTCTAATTCTTCATATTATAATATCATCTGGTATAAACTTAGAACATGCATTCCAATCAGAAAACTTGTTAATTGTGTTGCCAAGCAATTGGGTGAAGTGTACTGACTGCAAGATCTGCTATTTCAAGTAAGTCAATCACGTTTAAAGTTAAATAATAACCCGGACATCATTCTCTAGTCCATTCTACTCAACCAGTTTTACCTACTAGGGCTAAGTCTTGTGCAGATACGTTCATCTGACAAAGCCCTCTTTAATGCTTTAGAACTAAGATCAAAGAAAATTCCAGTCCAAAGTGTTCATCCCAGCAGTTGCCCCTAAACTTTAAACCCAGTAGACAACAGCTCCTCTCATAAACATTCCCCCTGCAGCATCGTGAAGACCCTGGATGTTTCGCTGTTCAGCTGCTCTGCAAAACTCTCCACTCTGGCTCACACGATACACTCTGCTCCCAATCCATATTTCATGGCTGCATGCAACTGGCCAAAACTACAGCCAGCCAGCCAGCCCAGCACGCGGCCACAACGCCTATGTGAAATAATGCAGTGTTGAATCTGAATCAAATTTCAGTGAAAGCAGGCCAACTGAAGCCACCTGTTAGGAGCACAAGAACCTCTTTTAGCAGCACAACAACAAAATACTATAAATATTCATTCCTTATGAAATGGCTCAAAGGTCAGTTTCAATGGGGAGGATAATAATGGGACAGCTGACAGTGGATGAGCCATGAAGATGTGGCACCAACATTTGGGAGGGCAAAGCAAAGACTGTGTTGTGCACTATACCTATGTTGGGGGAGGGGTGAGGAGTGGCACTAATGGGCAATTTGTCTAAATGCATAATTCCTAACAGCATCACTTTTGATCATTTTACTGAGCAAACCAAAGTCATTTGGATTCTATGAAATCTTAGTTGCCTGAAGGGTGTGCACACCTTTTCAAAAACACATGTGTCACGCACAACCTCTTTAACCTACTATAACAACAGCCTAGACTTTCAACAGCTGTCAAAATAGATTCCAGTATCCATTCTACTCAAGTGTGTCAGAAGAAGGTCTTAAAACTGTCAGGGAGCGTGGGCATGTGGGGAACCTGCGATGAAGTGCAATTGAGTTGACTCCGCCAACATCAGAGACATGGAGAAGGTTCGGGCCAGCCGAAAGAAGACAGATCAACCAGAGACATGAGGACAAGAAGATGATCATGGGGTGTCATGGTGCCCCTTATGCCTGACACACCTGGGAATTCATGGGCAGTCCTGCCATTTCTGCAGCCACCTGACACCTGACAAGGACCTCGCTCTCCCAGAGGAGCCAGAGCAGGGTCTCTGCAAAGGTACCTAAATGATTTTTAAAAAATTAAGTTTGTAATTTTTTTAAATGTTGCTACACAAATGTCCAATTAACATCATTATCATTACTCTTATTTTTTTAATAATTCGCTTATACGTTTCACTTAGGACCACTGATTCTTCAGCTTTCTCACCTAATGCAAAACTATTTGTGAGCCAGTAGCGCACATCATATCCCTTGACACTTTAAGATCTCAGCAGGCAACTCCTAATCAACAGGGCATTTCTTGTAAGACCCCAGAACAGTTAGAGCATCAGGACCTATGTTACTGATAGAACATTTGTTCCAATAATGTGAAGGTGCTTCACAAAGCGTGTGGCAAAAATGGAATTAAAAGAGAAGCTTGTTTGTGTGCAAAATTGGGGTGGAGTTGCATCCGCAATTTTTTTTTCTAACATGCATTTTCTGTGAGCTTTTGCAACTCCTTCTTCTACATGGATTTCAAAATTTTCTTTGCACCAAAGTGAGTATCTCTTTCGACTCCATGGTCCACTGACTTCCTGAAGTACTCATGTGTAATCCACACTGAAGCTTCCCCAACTGCCCCCACAGTGGCCCTGTTGGCAATGTCTGTGCCCCAGGGGGTACTCAATGGTCACATCTCTGAGGGCCCCTCTAAAGCCAGGGTTCAGCTAGCAGGATCATTTCAATCCAGTCGCCAAGCTGTGAGCTGACAACGTGGAGACTCCGGGGATGACACGACACCTCGACTCTGTGCCCACCAGCATCCCTGCTCTCTTCCAGGGTTGGATGGCTGGCCAACAGCACTCACCATGTCCCCTTTTGTGGAGTGCAACCACATACTCCAGCAGCTCTCATTGGAACTCTGAGTTCCTTTCCTCCTCATCCCAATAAGAAGTCACAGAGGGGTCATTTTAAAAAAAGCAGCAGCAGTCATTCTTGTCCTAATGGTTCATGGGTAAAGATACACATGGCTCGGGTGCCTATGTCCCATATCAGAATGCTTGACTTCCACTCATAGCTTCAGTTTTTGACTCCAGCCTCCTGCCAGTGCAGAGCCTAAGCAGATGATGGCTCCAATGGCTAGGTCCCATGTCACCCACATGTCACCTACACCTGGTTCCCAGGTCCCGGCTCCAGTCCCAGTCTCAGCCCAGCCCCAGTCATGACAGGCATTTGGGAAGTGAACCAACAGATGGCGGCCCCTCCCTTCTCCTCCCCCCCCAAAAAAAACTTACCATAAATTCAACATCTATGTACCACAAGTATTTCTCTACAGCCCACCAGCGGTTAGCCGTTAATCACACATGCAGCTCCAGCTGGACCTGACTGCTCAGGATTTCAGCATTTTCCCTGTGCGGATGTCATCCACAAATACCACAAAAATCTGGAAAATGTGCTAACCTAGCTCATTCTGTCTGCCCACCACCCCGCCAACATACACAAATATAATGTAAAAATTGGGAGGTTTTGTTAAAGCAACAAGCAACAATGACAAGAAGCCTTTCCCTTGTTCCAGCTGCAACAGTTCAGTGAAAGGTAAAGGTGGCGGCAGAGCAAAGTGTCATGATTTTCTTGCACAGCTGAGGTATACAAAAACATTCAAAGGTTTTATACTGCATGGCTTTAAGCTGGCTAATGGCTTGAGCCAAATGTTACCGCTCTAAAAAGAAAAAATTTAGGGGTCTGCACTGTGGCATAGTAAGTTAAGCTTCTGCTTGTGGTACCTGATTCCACCACGATGGAGTTCTGACTACTCCAGTTCCTATACAGCTCCCTGCTAATGTGCCTGGGAAACCAACAAATGATGCCCCAATTCCTTGGCCTCCTGCACCCATGTGGAAGATCCAGGAAGAAGCCACTGGCTCCTGGCTTCAGACCAGCCCAGTTCCGGCCATTGAAGCCATTTGGGGAGTGAACCCTTAGAAAACCCCTCTCCTTCTAAATCTGCCTTTCAAATAAAAATAAATAAATCATTTACAAACAAATTAAGGGTCTAGCATGGTGGCCTCGTGGCTAAATCCTCACCTTGCATCCTCCAGGATCCCATATGGGGGCACCGGTTAGAGTCCTGGCTGCTCTGCTTCCCATCCAGCTCCCTGCTTGTGACCTGGGAAAGCAGTTGAGGACAGCCCAAAGCCTTGGGACCCTGCACCCATGTAGGAGACCCAGAAGAAGCCCCTGGCTCCTGGCTTCAGCTCTGGCTCAGCTGACTGTTGTGGCCACTTGGGGAGTATATCGGCAGACAGAAAATCTCTCTGTCTCTCCTTCTCTCTGTATGTCTGCCTTTACAATAAAAATAAATCTTTTTTTAAAGTTATTTTCAGATTTTCAATGGAAAAAAGAAGCCTAGCCACATCAAGTTGCATCGTATTAAAACATGATTTTCAAGAGGGTCACTGAAACAGGCCGACAAGATTGCCCCTGAGACCAGACACTTAAGAGAGGAGGCTGAATAACAGACTGCCATTAGGGGTCAGCGCCGTGGCATATCACGCTAATCTGCTGCAGTGCCAACATCCCACCTAGGGCAGATGTTCCACTTCCAATCCAGCTCTCTGCTTACAGTCTGGGAAGGTGGCAGAAGACGGCTTAAGTGCTTGGGTCCTTGCGTCCACATGGGAGATCTGGAAGACACCTGGTTCCCAGCTTCAGATCAGCTCAGCTCCAGCCTTTGTCGCCATTTGGTGAGTGACAGCAGATGAAATCTCTCTCTCTCTCTCTATTTCTCTAATTTTTTCAAGTAAAATCAATGTCTTTAAAAAAAAAGATTACCATTAAAAATCCTTCACCTGGGCCCGGCGGCGTGGCCTAGCGGCTAAAGTCCTCACCTTGAACACGCCGGGATCCCATATGGGCGCCGGTTCTAATCCCAGCAGCTCCACTTCCCATCCAGCTCCCTGCTTGTGGCCTGGGAAAGCAGTCGAGGACGGCCCAAAGCTTTGGGACCCTGCACCCGCCTGGGAGACCCGGAAGAGGTTCATATTTGCACCCAGAAAATACAAAAAAGGGGGAAGGCAGGGATTCTCATAACCCAAAAAATACCCTTATTCAGAACTACAATCTTATTGAGAACTACAGACAAGAATAAAAAAGATACGGAGATTTAGACTGTTGCTGTGAATTAACAGCGTTAACAAAAGACTGATGCACTCAGTACTTTCTGTGGCTCACAATGACCCAAAGAAAGCAAGTCTGACTTCAGTCCAACCCATCTTTTCTTAAACATCATCTCTGTGACCCAACCTCCCCTAACCTATTGCAAAGAACCTGAACTCACTCTGCGGATGGATTTCATACACAAAAAAGTCACAAATCTACAGCCCAAACAGGTTTAACGAAAAAAAAAAGAACTACAGGAAGAAAATACTGGACATAAAAGAAGCTTTTTCAATGCCTCCTTATTCACGCCCTCGTCTACTCGCTCACTCACTCACCCAACTACACACTCCCATGTCACCCTCTCTCCTCTGCTCCTGGCAGGTCTGCTGCCCCACCTTTCCTTCCGAGTCACAGAGGAATCCTAAGGTCAGAAGGGTCCGTGGAAGTCACCCCCGGGGCTACACCCTCATTGTTAAATGAACAGGGGACAAGGCCTTGCCACAGAGAGGCACAGGCAGTGGTTCTGAGGTCCCTGGTCACTAGGAAGACATCCATGAGATCAGGGGTGAAAATCCAGGTACCTGGAATCCAGCAGGGTCTCAGCATAGAAGGGAACTTCAAAAAGTGCACAGAAGGGCTGGTTTGGTGGCAGCATAGGTTAAACTGCTGCCTGCAATGCCTGCAGTGCCTGCATCCCATGTGCAGAGCTCCTAGGGTTGAGCCCTGCCTCCACTTCTGATCCAGTTTTTTGCTAACATGCCTGGGAGGCGGAAGCCAATGATGTTAAGAACTTGAGCCCTGCCACCCACATGGGAGATGCTTGTTGAGCTAGCTCCTGGCCATGGCCTGGCCCAGCTCTGGCTTCTGCATGTATTCGTGGCATGAAGCAGCAAATGGAAAAGTTTCTCTCTCTCTCTCCCTCTCTCCCTCTCTCTCTACCTTCCAAATAAAGGAACAAACGTTTTTGTTTCAAAATTCATTGAAAATAGAACTAAGGGGCCCGGCGGCGTGGCCTAGCGGCTAAAGTCCTCGCCTTGAAAGCTCCGGGATCCCATATGGGCACCGGTTCTAATCCCGGCAGCTCCACTTCCCATCCAGCTCCCTGCTTGTGGTCTGGGAAAGCAGTTGAGGACGGCCCAATGCATTGGGACACTGCACCCGCGTGGGAGACCTGGAAGAGGTTCCAGGTTCCCGGCATCGGATGGGCACGCATCGGCCCGTTGCGGCTCACTTGGGGAGTGAATCATTGGACGGAAGATCTTCCTCTCTGTCTCTCCTCCTCTGTGTATATCTGGCTGTAATAAGAATGAATAAATCTTTTTAAAAAAAAAAAAAAAGAAAATAGAACTAAGAACTTTGATGTAAAATTTTTGAAGCCCAAGTGTGGTTGCTCTTTGGGATGCACTCTCCTTGAACTTTCTGAAGATCCCTCTTGTGGGAACCAGGGTTATTTAGCAGCAGTTATTTTACTTGATTTGTTTTGAGTGGCATAGAGACAGGGACAGGCCCACAGTGAAAACTCGCACTTGCTGGTTCAGTCACCATGTGTGTACAATGGTCCCCCCACAGGGAGACCCGGATCTCCCACCTGGGTGGCAGGGATCCAATTACTTGAGCCAACACCTGCTGCCTCATGGATACGCATTAGCAGGAAGCAAGGGTCAACAATAGAGCCACATATGGAACCCAAGTCTTCTACAGTGGGATATGGACTAGCGTCTTAACTGCTGGGCCCAACACCTACCCCAGAAGAAGTTTTCTGTGCCTGGCCAATGCTGAAGGCTCGTCCAGCTCTGATGGAAAATAATCCCCTGCTCCCTCTTTAGCTGCTCACACTGTCTGGGCGAATTAACCTTTACCCAGTTTTTCTTTCCTTTGATTTAAGTAAACTGCAACTTTTCCACTCACTGTCCTCTACATAAGCAAATTCCTCACCTTCAAACAAACCTTCCAAGAACTAGAAACCATTCTCTGTTCTCCACCGCCCACCCTGGTGTCCACATACCCCACATCCACTTGCCTCTGACCAGCAGTGGGGAGCTGGCTTCTCTGAGGAGCCACATGAATAAGCCTTAGTCGTGGCTGAAGGACAAAGGAAGATAGACGTGTTCTGAACACAACCACTGTATTAACAGTAACAGGCTTGTTGGCTTTGGCGGCAATCACATTGTCACTTTTTAAAATTAGAAAGTCAGATATACAGAGAAGGAGAGATAGAGAGGAAGATCTTCCATCTGCTGATTCACTCCCCAAGTGGCCCCAATGGCCAGAGCCAAGCCGATCTGAAGCCAGGAGCTTCTTCCGGGTGTCCCACATGTGTGCAAGGTCCCAAGGCTTTGGGCTGTCCTCAGCTGCTCTCCCAGGTCACAAGCAGGGAGCTGGATGGGAATCGGAGCTGCTGGGATTAGAACCGGTGCCCATGTAGAATCCTGGGGCGTGCAAGGCAAGGACTTTAGTAACTAGGTTACTGTGCCAGGCCCAAGCTTTAGGGTTCTTAAGAGCAGGAAGTTCACTTCAGACATGCTACAGCTGAACCATGCCACCCTAATTCAAGCCTGGAGAATGACGTCAATATAGAGGCCAATTTAAGGGCTTTCCCCATCGCCTTGTATTCAAGTATTTCAATCATGATTTATCATCAAACCGTCAGTTATTGCTCTTGGTTCATCTACAGACAAGTATGAGGGTTCTTCCAAAAATCTGTGGAAAATGCAATCATGCAAGTAAAACGTTCCAAGAATTTCAAAAGGTTTACTCCATAATAAAATAAGCTTTTGATTCCATCTTCCACCACCTTTCTGAAGTCCCCTTTCTACATCTTCTCCACCCAGCTTATGCCACAGCCCTGGTAGGACGACCAGCTTCAGGGTGGCTCAACCTGACAGCACCTGCCTCAGTGGTACCACTTCTCCAACACTATAAACAGCTACAGAAAGGGTTTGCATGCACCTATGCAAACGTGGCTATGTGGGGCCTTAGTAAGCCTCGATGGAGAAATCAGGGAGAGGGGTGAATAAAGGCCTCTCCTGTGCCTTTCAACCACAGCTAAGGCTTATTCATGTGGCTCCTCTGAGAAGCCAGTGCAGCGGCCAGTCTGGGCACAGCTGTGCTGTCTTCCTCCGTCCCCACTGCTCCCCTCCCAGCACCTTACAGCTGGATGAAGCCACCTGCAAGCTCAACGCAGGCACTGCTTTCTAAGAGACCCAGGCCAAGCCACACTGGGTCAACACTCATGACGCATGACCCTGAGGCAGAGACCACCGTGGAGGTCGGCAGCGCTCAAGTCAGGCAAGCCAAGCTGGAGCCACACAGCCACATGCACGTGCCCACCACAAGGCTTGGTTTCACTCATGAGAAGGTGGGGACTTCGTCAAAGCTGCTGTGGAAACTTCATGCGAGAAGGACCTCCTGCCAGGACTCCTGGGACCTGGCCAGTGCACAGCTGGCTCAGTCAACGCCATTCCCCTCCTTCCCCCACTCCCCCATTCAAAGGGGAAGTGACATCAATCCTCCACATGGCCCATTCTTCCCATTCTTGGGAGATTCTTGCTGGCCCCATGTTCTTGCTCCAAATGTCCACGAACTAAATCTTTAACTTCTCAAAATCTATTTTTCATGTTATTCAAAAGGCAGAGAAACAGAGAAAGACCGAAACAGACACAGAGAATTCTTCCATCTGCTGCGTATTTCCCCACTGCATGTGACAGCCATGCCTGGGCCAGGCTGCAGCCAGGAGCCTGGAACTACATTTGGGTCTCCCGTATGAATAGCAGGGACCTGAGCACTTGGTCATCACCTGCTGCCTTCCCACTGTGTGCATCAGCAGGAAGCTGGATCGGAAGCCAAGCCAGGACTCAAACCAGGCACTCCAATATGGGATGCAGGTTTTAACAAGCCAGCAGTGGCTTAACTGCTGTGCCAAATGCCTGCCAAACAACTGTGTTTGAAACCCTTGTGGAATCTGGCACAGGACCAACATTCCCCTCTAGAACCCTACGATGTGCAGAATCTGCTTTCTCCCTCCTCTTTTTCTTTCTCACACAAAGACAATGTCACATCTTCTGAGGTTCCTGAGGTCTCTCCTACTGTTTTGTTACTCTTCAAAAATTCCAAAGGGCTTCAGCCTTGCTATGTTAGTCACACATTTTACTCGAGTTGGAATCAGAGTGTAGTGTGCATGCTCATGCAGGCAGAAATGTATACGGGCAGTGTTAGTGTGCTGCACACACACACCTACACACACACACCCACTCAGATCCCACTGACATCTTCGGCTAAGCCACCACATCCCATGCCATGCTTTCCTGGAGGACACTAGGGGAGCAGGAAGAGCTCTCTCTGTCATCTGGTCTCTGGAATGAACATTCCTGTTCTTTCCAGCTCAAATTTATAGTCCATAGCATCAGCAAAAATCATGCAGTCTCTCCTGGAACCTCCTTTTCTATGGGACACTGACCAGAAGAATGCCGGGAAATTCCGGCAGGGGGACATCCAAAAGGGCCCAGGGAAATAACAGAAGCCTAGCTCAGGCTGCCTCAAACCCACACACTCAGAGCAGGCTAGGAGAGACTGATAGAAAAGCCTGGCAAGGGGCTGCTTGAAGGCAGCATCAGAACTGCTCACTACTGTGAACGTGTAGTCACAGTACAAACAAACAATGGGCCAACTTCAGGGTCAAATCTGTAAAATGTGACAAGATCTGAGTGAATGGGGCCAACTATGAGACACATAGGAAAATGATCCATGATTGTCAAGAGGTAACCTTGAAAACGCCCATGGAAGCTTGGGGTATACTACCAACTGGGAGGGACCCCAGCACCCACTAGAAACTCTGATGCTCTCTGGCCCCTGCTTCCAAAGGCATGCCAGCCCAGAGCTGAGCATGAACTTGTGGCAGGTTTTTCTCCCAGCAGCAAGTTCAAGGGGATCAAGAAGAAGGGATCACCATGCTAGCTCTGGAGCCATCTGAGCCAGCCAAACACCCAGCCCCCACTAAAGGCTCCATTCCGTTCATGACATCTGCAGGAGCCTGAAATGGCGGCAGACTGTGTACTGAGAAGACTCTGCCCTTGCGCTCAGCACCCCTGGCCACTGTTGGCTGTCACCATCTCGTCTTACCTCAGAGTCTTGGAATACTGCTGGGTACTGGTTCGCAGACGAGGCACATGAACCCACACTTCCCATAAGCCTCTGTTCTGAGTTCTTATTGGTAAACAAAAGTCTCCCTACACATACTTACACTCTTGACCCTGAAAGCCACTTCCCCACAAGCTCCTAGGTGATCTTCCTTCTCTAATAACCTATGATCTTTCTCCTCTAAGTGTGATGCACAGACCCACAGCACACATGGTTCCCAGATCAGATCAGTACAAGTGTAGGGGGCCAAACCCCATCACGTACTGCCCGCCACACCCCCTCAGCCAGGTGTTTTGGAACAAGACCCCCACAGTAATGCAGACACAGCATTTAATATTTTGCTTACACTTGTATTCATCCAAGAACCCTACTAGGTTCCTCCTACTGGGAGGAACCAAGACAACTTTTACTAGGTCTCAGTTCTAGGGACACTTCAGAGAGATGAACATATTTAGTGATCAAATACCTTATTTTCCTACCTTTAAGTATATCCGTAGCCTACAATGTCAACATTCCACATGGATGCCAGTTTGCATCCCAGTTATTCCACTTCCCATCCAGCTCCCAGCTAATGGCTTGCGGAGCGCAGTCGAGGATGGTCCAAGTGTTTAGGACTCCTGCCATCCACGTGGCAGACCTGGATGGAGTTCTGATTTTTGGGCTTTGGCTTGCCCAGCCCCTAGCTATTCCAACCATTTGGAGAATAAATCCACAAATGTAAGATCTCTCTATAACTCTCTTACTCTTTCAAACAAGTAAATACATCTTCAACATAAATAAATACATAGAAATCACAAGTGCTGGGAATGATCCATAGATGCCTATTCCTTCGTTTATCAAGACATCCTGCCTGTGGGCAAGAGGCCCCTGCCTGCCTCTCTCTACCTGGCTCATACATCCATCTTGCACAGCCCCAGGAACCTGTGCCTTACACGGCACATGCATGCACAGAGCTCCCCAAGTGTGGCGGCCTTCTTGAAACTGCCATCAGCGGCACTGAAAAGCCAGGATACTGTGAGCCCTACAACACCTGCTTCACACAACACAGTCAAGTTCATTTCTGCCACTCAGCTCCTTGGGCTACACCATCTGCCCTCCTCTCTCCATTTTGTGAAACTCTGTTTGGTTCTCTGATCTGAAGCATAACATTTAGCACCTGCCCACAATCTCAGGATCCCATGTGTATCAGCTAGGCTCATGTGATAGTTGCAGTGTCAGTGCTTGGAGAGCAATGGGGATCCCCAGCTTCACCCTGGGCACTGCACCCAGCTCTCGGCTGGGTACTCAGAGCCAGGTACCATTATAATAGTATGATCTGTGTTAAAGTAACCACTGAATGATTTTGTTTTCCCCCAGTAAACTAATACCAGAAAACTGTATTAGAATACACAGAATGAATTGGCAAGGGGTACACCCAGAATCAGCTTGTGCATGCCAAGGCATCCATGCCCTCCATAAACCAGGGGAACCAGGGTAGCCAGGGCACAGTGGGTTCAGACTCTCCCTGGGTCCCAAGTCTCCCCCAGGCTCCTCTGGAGAGCCCATTAAGTGAAAAGCTCTCTGCTCACTTACGGAAAAGTCATTGATAGCAGTTTCACACTCATCACAGGTCACTTAAACCTAAGGGACAGGAGAGACCCTTGACAGAGCATGAACACATTGATTTCTGTACACTAATGTGGCTTTATGATCACCACTTTACCAACAGGGAAACTACAGCTCAAAAAGGAATCGACAATCTTAGTCCGACTGCAAAATCTATTTCCTAATAATCCTAGACAGTCTACTCCACAGACACAAATCAATGACCATCCAGACATTCCTTTTTCTTTTCTTAGAGTGTCAACACTGCAACCCAGCTGCCCTGGGATAGTGATGCCACCTTGTGGCCACAGTGGAAGCCATCTGAATCAAGTAGGCATACTTCCATTTCTACCTCTTGGAATAACAAATGCACAGACCAGATAAACCCTCTCCCGAAAGTGTACAAAAATATATACCCACACCACAGCACACATCGCATACTATCCACATGCCAAACACATGCACAAAAAAAATACTCTCCCACACTACCCAAAGACCACACACACACCCCTTTCATTTCTCAACTCCTTTCTCCTTGCCTCCTCAGCTGCAGCTGTCCCTGCCTGGAGATATACTTGGTCTCTCTGGTCTCTGCAGTACATATTTGCAGTCCCTTCACTGGCGATATAGCAAGATCCTCCACCCAGCACCTGCTTCTGCCTTCCCGCCTCTCGGAGTTCCGCACTTGGCACTCTTCAAGCCACTCTGAACTCCCCATTTCCTACATATGGCCAGACACTTTCACAGAGCACATTTTTGGTGTTTTACCAACTCTACTCCTCCTGCCCTGAAACATGCTTTCCCACCTGCTCTCTCCAATCCTTTTTGCCTAATAAACAAACCCCCCTGCCCTACCAGGCAGCTCATCACCAGGTCGACCAATTCCTAAGGTCCCTGACCACGGTGTCCAGGTACCAGGTCAACACTGTCCGCACCTGCCACCTGCCACACACCAGGCACGGGAATACAATGGATCACCTTTGCATAACACAGGGCCAGAAAAATAGTTGACAGTAAAAAATTAAATTAATTGTTGAATGAATCAACAGATGAAACAACTACAAAGATTTACAAACACAATCTTACCCATACATTAGGAAGACCTTTCGCCACATCTGAAATGTATAAACCCTGCCTCCAAAAATGACAGCACGAACACATTCCCCCTCTAATGATCACATCATCCTCGGCCATTCCCATGTGTCCTCTTCCAGTCCACAACTATCTCCACCTCAGGCACCAGCATTTCAGCTAATCCTCTCTCCTGAAATGATTAGCAATCTTTTGACCATTTGTTTACTACAAATACATGCATTTTACTCATGAAACATGCACTAGGTGGCCGGCTGAAAGGGTTTGTAGATTAGCTTGGGAAATCTCATTTTTTGCCCTGTTTCAAACACAAATAGCCAAAGTCAGAAATAAACAATTCGTGGCCCAGAGCAATAGCCTAGTGACTAAATCCGCACCTTGCATGCGCTGAGATACCATATGGGCATCAGTTTGTATCCTGGCTGTTCCACTTCCTATCCAGCTTCCTGCTTGTGGCCTGGGAAAGCAGTCATGGCCCAAAGCCTTGGGACCCTGCACCCACGTGGAAGACCCAGAAGAAGCTCATGGCTTTGGATTGGCTCAATTCCGGCAGTTATGTCTACTTGGGGAATGAACCAGTAGATGAAAGATCTTCCTCTCTGTATCTCCTTCTCTCTGTGTATCTGCCTTTCCAGTAAAAATAAATGAATCTCAAGAATAAGGGATAAGACTAAGCTAAAGTAACAAAACATGAACTTTGTGGTTCTTATTTAGGTTCAGTGGAGTTTCTTCAGCAAGTATTCCACAGATGTTATAAGACTCTGGTTTGTTTCAGAAAACGTGACTTAGATAATTTTCCCAGTGTTTTCATGGGAGCATGTATTTATGGAGTTCATCTCACTGAAATCCCAGAGACTACAAGACCCTTATGGACTGTTCTTTTTCCGTTCCTCCCATGCACATATTTCAGTGAGCCAGTTCCCATATGGGAAACAAAAGCTTCTCCCAAGGATATCCCTCCTGCCTTTGTGTCATAGCCAAACTGGGTAAACAGTATATTATGTTCAAATATTTTGAAGATGCAGTTATTAGCAATGTCTATGCCAATCAGCATGTTCTCTAAATAGTCTTGCTAAATATTCTAATCCTTAAAAAAAGATTTATTGGAAAGGCAGATCTACAAAGAGACAGAGAAAAATATCTTCCATCCACTGGTTCACTCCCAAATGGGCACAAACACTGGAGCTGAGATGATCCAAAGGCAGGGACCAGGAGCTTGCATGTGCAGGGTCTTATGGCTTTGGGCTGTTCTCTACTACTTTCCTGGGTCACAAGAAGGGAACTGGATGAAAAGTGGAGCAGCTGGGATATGAACTAGTGGGATATGGGATCCCAGTGAATTCAAGGCAAGGATTTAGCCACACTGGGTTCCCATTTGTGGCTAGGTTTTCTTCCTACCTGAGAAAAGGCATCCTTGCTAGTAAGCACAAAGAGGGAAATGGTATTTATTGAAGGCTGCTTGAATTTCAAACCCTATGACATAAAAACAATTTGCACTAACATTTAAATAATTTCACGTTGACATTTTGAATAAATGCTATTTTATGTATAATATTTCTACCTTCCTGTTCCTCAGCTTTTGACAATAAACATTACCAATTCATAAACAAAAAAATGAATCTCTTTTAAAAATTTTAAAAACAAAGAATTCAAAACAACCTATTTTCTTTGGGGGTGTGGAGGAACCGCAGGCAAAGCCAGCAAGAGTCCTTCTTGCAACTGCAGGTATCGAACGACCCACAAAGTGAGACTGCTCAGAAGTCTCTAAGCTAATCCCAGGCTGGGAGCTGAAGGGTCCTTATCTACAGTATAGAAGTTGCTGGAATCAAGCTCCTACTTAGAAAAAGGACCATGATCAATACCCAAAAGACAAACACAAATGCACACTCAGGGGCTGGTAGAGGCAACACTTTTGAGACTCTGATGACCATGAATCTGAAGCAAAGAATCAGCCATGAATCACCGGAGTCCACATAGATATAAGAGAATGAAAAGCTTACATTAAAGCACGGATCTCAAATAAGCCATGGGTAAGGATGCAGTAGCTCTATTCCACAGTGCAGAAAACAGAGCCAAATATACAGCACTTGAATTACATTTCCTTATTCTGCTAAAATCCAGCTCATGTTATGAATTTGGTTCCCACTCTCCGAGTTTTAAAATCTCTGTATGATAGAAGAGATAGGTGCCTGTGTGTGTGTGTGTGTGTGTATGTGTGTGCTTGATGATTATACAATAAATGATACAAGATGACGATACAGGAAATCTCAGCCGGCCAATGAATGACTCATTCTACACATTCTCCTCTGAATTGGTAAGAAGAGCCTGACACACCAAAACAGCTTTGGAGCTTAATTATCTTGGGTGTAAATATTTTCAAAATTTATTGTACATTTCCCTGCCTTCTCAAAGAATATGTTCGAAAATGTATCCCTTTTGTATGTCCATGTTCTCACTGGCCAGCAGTGATTGCTGGCTTACTCTGCTACACAGTGACGTGCAGGGGCCCCACCGATGTTTCTACACTAATGTTCCCAAGCATTTGGCGCTGGCTCCCATTCTGGTGTCTGGAGTTACAGCTTTTCTTGTCTCTTTCCTGCTGTGTGGGCTGTCAAGGAGTCCTGGCTCACTGCTGGTTACAGCAGCCTAAACATGCTACCTCATACACACCACAGGTTTTTTTTTTTTCAAACTAAGAAAAACTTAGGGGTCTGGCATTTGCAGCAGCAGTGAGGCCTCCACGGAGGACACCCACACTCCTTGTGGGAGTTCCCAGGCTCCAGTCCCAGCTCCACTCAATTCCAGCTTTCTGCTAATGTCCACTCTGGGAGGCAGCAGGTAAGGCTCACATGCCACCCCGTAGGGTCCCTGCCACCCACGTACACCTGGACGGAGTTCCCAGCTCCTGGCTTTAGCCCAGGCCTTGTCGAGCCTTGGCTGTTGACAGCTATTTGTAGGGGGAATCACCAGTAGATAGTCTCTCTCTCTCTCTCACTCACTCTCTTTCTCTCTCTCCTTCCCTTTCCCTCTCCCTCTCTTTAATATCCACTTGCTAAGTAGAAAATTCCACCCCCTTCCTGGTTTTTGGCTGGGGTCCTGACCCGGACAATGCCACACTACAGACTCAGACATTCAATGACAATCTCGGATGCTCTCTTTGATCCTCATACCCCAAAAGTAACCACCTGGCCCCATCTCTACCATCACAGGCCCTCCCTGATGACTCTCTGTCTGGACCCACAAGAGCACAGGTGTCCATGCAGGATGAGAGATCAACACAGGGCCTGGCGTTGTGGCACAGCACATTAAGCTGCCACCCATGCGGCCTGCATCTCACAGAGATGCCAGGTTGTGTCCCAGCTGCCCCATTTCTGATACAGCTCCTGGTTACTGTGCCTGGAACAGCAGCCAAGGATGATCCCAAGTGCTAGGAACCCTGCGCCTACGTGGCAGACCCAAATGGAGTTTGTGGCCTTTGGCTTTGGCCTTGTCCAGCCCTGGCCACTGGTTCCATTTGGGGAGCAAACCAGCGGATGGAAGACCTCTCTCTCTCCTTCTCTCTTTGTATAACTCTGTCTCTCATGTAAGTAAATAAATCTTAGCAAGAAAGATCAACCCGGAAATGAGAGGATGGTCCCTATAGTTCATATATCTGCCTCATACAGCAGCATGAAGTAGTAGGTATTATTTACCAAAAAGTATAAGAAAAAATTTTGCAGGTGAAAAAAAAAATTCCCTGGTAATTTACAAGTAACTCAAAAGTCCAATTTTTGGTATCAGATGACAAGATTCTTAAACTAAGCCACTTATCTTAACACCATACATCCACCAGCTTTCCTCAATAACCTCACCCATTTGGACCATGGTCCTCTCCCTTCCTCCAAGGGAAATAAATAAATGTAGCCCAACCCAGTAGGAACCTAAAAGTGAACCACCACAAGAGCGTTCCAAGGGCCCCTTCCAGCAGCAAAGCCACGCATGCACCACCAAGTACTGGAATCCTTTGCATTCTGTAACAAATAAAGTTTATGTAATCTTGTTTGTCAAGCCTGAGAAGGCAAAACCAGGCAGGTGAACAAGGCTGGTGGCTGCTGCTGGGGATGAGGGCGCCAAGCCAGCAGATCTGTGGGGATCTTAGGACTACTTCAGGAGGAGGCCAGTCCCTCTGCTGTTTATAAACTGGGGAGCTTCACCAAGGGGGACCTGCCACAGGCAGCCCCAGGGCGGCAGTGGTGGGTCGGAGTCAGGTTGGGTGCAGTCCCTTGTGGTCAGGAAAAGGACTGTGAGGATTTCCAGCAGACACTTCCACCCTCCCATGCTATATATGGCAACATCTCATTCTAGGGTTTTCAGCATCACACCAAGAGCCATTCCATGCCAGGGAGGGAGGGAAGTGGACGGCAGGGCAAGGGGAATCCGGCTCTCCCTCCTGCGGGAGCTAGGTGAACTTACTCCCCTCGGTGTACCCCAGGCCCCTATTTCCTGGAGCCCAAGACCCAGTCAACAAATGGCAGCCCTGAGAAGCACACAATCCGCTCTCTTTCTCTCTCCCTCCCTCCAACCCCGGCAGGGACCCCTGCCTTCTTCCCCTCTACATAAACACTGGGGGCGGGGCAGCAGCTAGCACTGGGGAATTCCACCGGCTGCGCCCACCCCACCCCCCACCATCCCCAGCCCTCCCCCCCAAACCCCCCAGGATGGAATTATACCACCTGGGCATGCAGGAGAAACTGCGGGCCCATTCACTGCAGATTAGCCGAGGTGCCTGTGAGCACGAGAAGGCAAAGTTTCCCAAGAAAACCCAAACCGGCAGCCCCCACCTGGCCTGACTGTTACCTCCACCAGGCACCCTGGCTACTACAGCCACGTGGGATGGGGTGGAGGCGTGGGGACAGCAGGTGTAACCACTCCACAGCCTACCTCAAATGCAGTTCCAGCCATCCACGGGGGCGGGGGGCAGGTGGGGGGGAAGGGAGGGATATAAACAATAACCTTGATTTCCTTGCCTTCTCCAGGCTGTACACCTGGCACTCCCCAACCTTCTCACGTGTTGCTCAAATTCAGCGAGCCACGCTGTCCAAAAGCACGAGCAGGGGTGGGGGAACAGCCCAGAAAATCCAGACTCTACGTGACCTGACTGACTTATTTCCCAGATAGCTGCATGAGAGGGAAAAAAGCAAGCATTCACGCCACCGTGGAGACCACACCAAAGGGGGACCCAGGAGTGTCCGAAGAGGCCAACGGAGGGAGCGGAGGGGGCTGGGGGGGTCTCCGGGTGGGGCCAGCGGACCTCCACCATCCCTAGCGTGCGCGTCTTCTGGGGAGGGAGAGACGGGCCAGGGTCAGGAGGCAGAGCCCAGGCTGGGGGAGCAGGGGGCGCGTGGGACCGCTGTGGCGGCGCCGGCGGTGCACTTACCCGGGCTGTTGGCCTCGCCCTCCAGGACATGCAGGTCGGCGCAGTCGGCCAGCGAGTGCTCCAGGCAGAGCTGCAGGAAGCGGGCCTGGGTCTGGCTCACGCGCTTGAGCAGTGACAGCAGCGCAACAGTCTGCTCGCACTCGTTCCAGCCCTTAAACCAGCCCGCCAGCACCCCGACCTGGTCGCGAAACATCATGATGAGGGGGCCGCGCTCGCTCGGCAGAGCCCCCCTTGGCGCCCCTGCGCGCGCGCGATGCGGCGCCGCGCAGCCCGGCCCGAAGTTTGGTGGAGCTGGTGGTGCTGCTGGTGGTTGTGGCGGCGGCGGCGGCGCCGCAGCCGCGGGAGAACGCGTGCCCGTTCCAAGGTGGCTGGGAGCGCCGGACGCTGTAGTTACTGCCTCCGCGCCGCCCCTCTCCGCCGAGGTCGGCTGCGTTCCGCTGGGGCTAGCCGGCTGCCCCCAGACGGCGACTGACAGTGGCGCGGAAATGTTTCGTTATTTATATATATGTATATAGTAAAATGAAAAATTATTTTTAAAAAATCTCTCGCAAGGCACACAACTGAATGAAGAACGCTCTTTCCCCCTTCTCGCGGCTTGGCGGTGGTGGTTTCCGGCGTTGCGGGGTCTCTTCCCCACTGGGCGGCAGCGCGGACCCTTCACACCCGCATTCCCGAGCAGCGGATCACCACTGGAAGGGGGGGAGGAAGAGAGAGAGACAGCGCTGCAGTGAGCCCTCGGCTAGCCCCAGGGGCGCGCGGAGGGGGGGCTCGGAGGAGCCGGGGCGGGGGCGCCCACGAAGGCGGCCACCCGAATTCCAGCGTCCCCCTCGCGCCCGGCTGCGGACAGGAATCGCCCGGGGCGGAGCGGGCGGCTGGGTGCGGAGGGGGTGGGGGCCGGGGTAGAGTGGGTGGTCAGGAGCCTCCTTCCCAGGTGCGGGAGGAGCCCCGCCCGGCTCCCCTGTTGCTGCCACCACGAACGGCTGCAGCTGCGGGCACTGCCCGCCCGCTGGGGCGGCCTCGGGCCGTGCCTGCCAACGCCGGCTCCGGCAACAGATCTTCCCGGCTCAAAAAACTTGCACTGCGGCTGAGGAGGGGCGCGGGCGCGGGGGCGCGGGCTAATGCAAAGCAGAGGCGGAGGCAACAGCAGCCCGGATTCCTTCCTCCTTCTCCTCCTCCTCCTTCTCCTCCTCCCGCTCCTCCTCTTCCTCCCACTCCTCCTCTTCCCGGAGAAGCAGCCGAACGGCTGCAGCTCCATCTACAGCAAGAGCCAGCATCTCCGCCGCCCGGCGCCCCTCTGGATTTAGGCCGGGAGCTTGCCGCGGCAGCAGCTCGAGACAAAAATAAACTCTCCCCACCCGGAGCTGCGCGCCCAGCGGGCGGCGGCGGCGCAGCCTGGAGCCTGGGTTCCCCTGCGCCGCGCCGCGCCGTGCCGCGCCAGCCTAGCCGGGCGGCGGGCGCTCTCCCGGGCCTGCTCGGCCACCAGCGGCCGGCTGCGTGCGCGCCGTGTGCGTGTGTGCACGCGCGGGTGTGCTCCGAACACCCTGCCTCACCACCGACGACAACGACGACGGACCGATCTGTACTGCCCAGCGCCTCGCCCGCGCGTCCCAGGCCGGAGGCGGAGTGGCCCCAGGCGCACGCCCCAGCAGCCAGCCCGTGCCCGCGCCACCGCTTCCCTTAGCGGTGGCCAGGGCTTCGTGGCCCGGAATGTGGAGCTCCGCTGTTGGCACACGCCCCCCAACGACAACAAAAATTAAAAGTTAGGCTTTGGGGGCTCCCCTACTCCCACCTCGCTCCTCTCTCGGCTCTGACTGCCCCGGAGGAGAGAGAATCGACTAGCTGCGCCCTCGAGGGGTGACCGGCGCCCAGCATCCTGGCTGCCGACTCCCCAAACTTCTCCGACGGAGGGCAATACCTCCGCCACCCCGGAGGACCTTCCCCTAACTCTCCAGTGTCCAGCAGGCTCCGTCCGTGGCGAGTGGCAGAGAGAGTGCTCACCTTGGAGCGGTTCATCTTGGCGGCTCTGGGCGCCACGAGCGGGTCCGGGGCCGCGGCAGCTCTCAGCGGGGCAGGGCGCGCCCGGGCCGCGGGCCGCGGGCCATGCCGTCGAGGGCGGGCGGCGCGGGGAGAGTGCGGCACGGCGGGGCGCGGGCGCTGCCACGGCCGCTGCTGCTGCTGCTGCTGCCGCCTCCGGCGTCGACTGGCGGAGGACTGAGCCGCCCGAGCCGGAGCTCCCCACATGCTACTGATTAACATACACCATTACATCATGGGCTTGGCAGGGAGCGCCCGAGCAGGGGGGAGAGGAACCCGGGCGGCGGCGCGGCTCGCGCGGGGGGAGTCGGGGGAGGATCCCCGGGCCTGGCCGCCGGCGGGGAGGGGAGGGGAGGGGGCGGAGGCGGATTCCTAAGGAGGGGGGACCAGGCCGGAGGAGGGGCGGGTGGGAGGAGTCGTGCTGCCCAGGGGTCGGGCTGCTGGGATCAGGGAATTGGGCGCTCAAGTTTGGGGAAGGAGAGGGCGTGGGCGAATTCCTTTCCTCTGCCCCCGAGGCCGAGAGACCAGGGCGGTCCCTGGAGCTGGTGCGGTGCTGTCCCCCTCCCCACGCTGCTCGTCCTTGGGAACGTGGTTCGCCCACTCCAGTAAACCCCCCCTCCCCATCTCTGCTGGAGCCGCCGACGGAGTGAGGTGGTGGGAGGGGGCTGGGACTGAGTGTGTGGCCCCTCGGGCCTTGAACACTCGGTGTCACCGCCGCTAGGTCGACATGAAGCGGGGGTACAAGCAGGGGATCCGGCCCTAGCCCAAAGAAAGCAGGAGGTGCCCTGAATGGAGTGCCCCACCCCCGCCCCCATCTCGACCCTCTCGGGTGCAGGACGCCTTCGCCCCGGCCGGGCGCCCTCTCGCGGCCTGGCTCTCCCTGGGGAGCCTGCCCGACCTCTACGACCCGCCTGGGCTGCTGGCTGGGAGGCGGGCGAGCGCGGCCCGGGGCTGAGGAGAGGAGAGGCCCGGCCACCTGTCGGCGCGTCAGGGTCGCGGTGCGCGCGTGCGGGCGAGCAGCCGAGTCCAAGGGGCGTGGGACTTCGGGGTCCCCGCGGGCCAGCTAGGGTGGAAGGGCCCGAGAATCCTTCCTACCGCTTCTGGAAATAGAGGATCGGTTAAAACAAAAAAAAATTCTCCAAGTCACTTTGCCGTTTCATGTGAGCGAGTGACTCAGAAGGAGGATTCGCGATCAAATCCCGCCTGTCTCCGTGTTTTCTGAGGAGACGCAGGACTCTGGAACTCTCTCTCTCTCTCTCTCTCTCTCTCTCTCTCTCTGTTTCTCTCTTTCTCTCTCGCCCTTGGGCTGCCTTCGTCCGGAAGAAGCTCCCCACTCGGGCCAGTCCGGGATTGGGAAGACGAGGTCCGCGAAGGGCGTACCCCACGCGTGAACGCGGCCGGGCCTCCAGTTCCAGCCCAGGTCCCCGCAGTGCCAACCCGCAGTTGGAGTTTCTGCGGTGTTTGTGTGGTGCCGGACGCCGGACCTGTTCTGTCAGGGCGTTGGCGGGTGTGGTGGGGAGCTGGCGGAACGCCGTAAAAACTGGATTGTGAACTGAGAGAAAAAAAAAAAGTTCCTCACTAACGAGCCAGGAGAGGTATCTGCGTATTTCAACGAATATTTTGCCCTATTTAGGAAACAAAACAAAAATTCTGGAGTCAGTATTTGTTTTTATTTTGGTTTATGTGTTACTACTGAGACGGAAAGCCTCTGATCTCTTGGTTTCTGTCAGACCTTACTGTCAGCTAATCCTCATTGTAACCGCTGTCAGGAAACCTGGGTGCCCCTCAGCACAGACCCCCGCCTGCGAGCTCGTGTTTCCTCTGGGGGCTCCTGGAAGCCCGCAAGAGTAATTTTTTTTTTTTTAAGGGAAAGTGAAGGTGAAGGAAGCGCTGGTTTCCTCAATTTGCTTCTCGTCGCCTGCAGCTTCCTAAAGTAGTACGACCGAAATAAAAGGAAACCCAAAAAACCACCTCTTGCTGCAGCTTTTCCGAAACTCTGGGCTGATGAAAAGAAAACAGTGCCACCTGCCGGAAGAGCGGAGTTCTCACCGCAGCTTTTGACCCGGGAAGAGGTCTTGGTTGAGCTGATTCTGTAGAACTTCCCAGCTAGGACCTTCATGTTGCTGGAGCAACGCGAAGACAGCGTGTTTGTTCCTGGGAGTCCGCAGTCCTGCCATTTCTTAGCCCTGCTTCTATGCCTGCAAGCAGAACGGACTGCGGAGAAACCCAGGGATGCCGCTTAGAAGTTAGGGTCTAAAGTAAGGAAGGTGCCACTCTCTGCTACGTGGACGATTCTGTGTTCAACGTGATTTTTTTTTTTTTTTTTTTTTACTATGTGAGCCCACACCTACTTATTGTTGCTCATTGAAAGTGGCCCACAAGTCTTCACTGGCCACATCACTTGGAAAGGACTGTAAATATATGAAAAAGCAAGGGACCGTTGCTGTATTCTTTTTTGCTGAGTTTCCATTTATTCATTTGAAACATTCTTCCTGTGCACCTGTCTTGCACCAGGTGATGGACAGTGACAGACCAAGCACCTTGAGTGCACCAAATACACAATGACACACTACCCAAAGGCTTTTTGCATGAATGAAAGATGGATAAGATGATTAAAGGAATTAGCATTCAAAACAATTGTTTTTCTTTTCTCCTCCCAGAAATCTGGTAAGGGAAGAAATTAGTGTTTGCTTAATGAGTAATACTTCTGATCAGATAACTGTTCAATGTTTCAAAGATTACTAACTCCAGATAAGCCAGTGCCATGTGGAGAAATCTCAGCTTGAAACCAAGTCTACCTATGATTTGCATCATCAGTGAGGCATCCTGAAGGGCCCATGTCTGTATCCTCTAAATTCGCACTTTACTTCAGCAGTGAGAAGTTAAATGGAAGAAATGCATTCGATATAGATGTATCAGGGTTGTTCTCTTTAACAGTTTGCTTTACAAATGACCAAGAGTTTATTTAACTCTGCATACAAGTAAATGACAATGACTAATTACCATTCATTCAATCATGTAATAAATATATTTTGAGCATTTATTAGGTACCAGGCCCTCAAGATAAAATGCTGACGACAGATGGTGTCTTTTAATCAAACATAAAATGTCTGTGTTGGGGATAGCAGTATGGCAAATCGGGTAAATGGGTAAGCCTACCACCCAGGATGCCTGTTGAGTCCCTGCTGTTCCACCTCTAACCCAGCTCCTTCCTAATACATTTGGAAAAGCAGCAGAGATGGCCCAAGTGCTTGGAACTCTGCAACCACGTGGTAGACCCCAAAGAAGCCCCTGGCTCCTGGCTTCAGCAGCCCAGCTCTGGCCGTTGCAGCTATTTGGGGAGTCAACCAGTGAATGGAAGATCTCTCTCTCTTTCTCCCTTTTACTCAGTAAAGCTTCTTTTCACCTAAATAAAACACATCTTTTGGAAAATCGAAGACTTTTATGACAAAAACATGCATGAAATTATTTAACTCAGAATGAAAACATGTAAATATAATACTTCCATTATAGATTTATATAAATGAGATAGAAAATGTTTGAAATTATCTACACCAAAAGGAAAATTACATACTGATGATTTTCTCTGTATGGTATGGTCACTTGTGATTAGGGTCTTATTTCTTTCGTTTAAAAATTTTTCAAAGAGTACTCATGATTATAAATGCAAATTAAATTTAGGCAATGTCCTCAAAATCCTTTACTGTAGAACTTAGTTTCTTAGCTCCCAGAAATGGTTCATGAACCTGTTTTGTTTCTTCCCAGTGTCTTGTCCTAGACTTAACTGCTCCATTTCTTGCCTGAGGTCTCACCAGTTCACACAATGTCTCTGGATTTTTTACAAAAAATTTTTTGTGGAAAGCCAGATACACAGAGAGAAGGAGATACAGAGAGAAAGATCTTCTGTCCGCTGACCCACTGCTGAAGTGGCCACAAGAGCCCAGCCAGAGCTGAATTGATCTGAAGCCAGGTAGCTGGATGGATGGGAAGTGAAGCAGCCAGGATACCGAGAGGCGCCCGTATGGGACCCTGGCAGATGTAAGGGGAGGATTTTCACTGCTAGGCCATTGCACAGGGCCCTGTCTCTGGTTTTTGAATGCATACTAACTACATTCTAAGCTCTTTCGTCTGGAAAACAAAGAGTCTGGGTTTTGGCCACTAGTTGTTTCCTCTGACCTTCTCTTCTGCATCTCGATCACTGATTTGTTCCATTAAAAATTATGCTAGAGCAGAAGAGGATACAAAAGTAGAGGAGATATGGTCTCTCCACCCTGTATTGGGGAGGCCCCAGTAGGCCTGTGGCATGCACCCACACAAGTGCGCATGCAGACACACGTCTCTAAAAGGTACAACGTAAAGTGGGTCTAGAATGAGGTTGTGATTGAAAGAGAGCCGAAGAAGCAGCAGTTCTGCTAGGAAATAAAGGAAGGCATTATGGATGTGTTGCCTGTTGAGCTGGTATTCCTCTCTGTTAGAGGAATAGTTCCAAAAGTAATGGGCAAAATATAAAACTGGTGACTTGAAGCTGGAGCCAGCATGTCGAGACTCTCTGTATCAATAAAGTGTCGTGAGCACAAGGTGTATGTGCACCTGTAGTTTGTATTTCTTCTAACAGGAATAAGGTAAAGCTAAGAGAAGAGACACAGGCCTTCCCAGACTTTGCTAGTGGTGATATGCTAGAGGAAAAGGATCCTGGAAGGTGGCACTGAAGTGCAACTGCAATGCTGGCATCCCACAAGGATGCCAGTTCAAGTCCAATGCAGTTCCCTGCTAATGAGCCTGGGAAAAGAGCAAAAGATAGTCCAAGTGCTTGGACGCTACAATCCATGTGAGAGACCCAGAAGAAACTCCTGGCTCCTGGTTTTAACCTGGCCCGGCTCTAGTTGTTGCAGCTATTTAGAGGGGACGAACCAGCAAACAAAAGATCTATCTCTCTTTCTTTCTGTATGTAACTTTCCCCTTCAGATAAATGGACAGAATAGATTCTTTCTTTTAAATTATTAATTATGTTGCGTTATGTGACACAGTTTCATAGTCTCTGGGATTCCCCCAACCCCTCCCCACACCCTCCCCCCATGGTGGATTCCTCCACCTAGTTGCAGTATTACAGTTCAAATTAAGTCAAGATTCTTTCGTTGCAAACATATACCAAGCATAGAGTCCAGCATCTTATTGTCCAGATAAATTCAACAGTTTCTTGGGGAGACCTTCTCTGGTCTGAAAGTAGAGCTGGCAGAGTATCATCCCTATCAGTTAGAACACCCAGCACAACATCAACAACATTTTACAACGTTATGGAATTAATTGACATGGTATTGAGTAATCAATACATTATAACAGTGCAAGTTCTTAACCACATCCTGTGACTACTTCATTGGTCCTTCAATTTTGTTTGTACACAGAACTGACTGCTATACACCTTAAAGTGGCTATATGGTACTATTCAGCCGTCTCATGTCTGCTTTCATTTTAGTATTTAGCGGTTTATTGTGTTGACACATAATTTTGCTGAACTTGGTAGATTTTAGGATAGTCTAAACTGGTTTATAAATCTAACAAAGCCTTTGTCAACAGTTGAGGTGCAGAGCAGTTTTAGGAGGGGTATGCAGAGAAATCTTCCATACCCTAGTAAGGAGCAACTAATCTTTGTGTCTTATCTAGAAAGGTATATGTGGATCCATGCTGATAGTTTCCTGTTTGGTTCTAAGCTTTCCTTGTATTTCTCTTACTATCTACAGAATAGATTATCTTAAACATTTATTTATTTTTATTGGAAAGGCAGATATACAGAGAGAAGGAGATAGAGAGAAAGATCCAGGAGCTTCTTCTAGGTCTCCCAGGGGGCCATCCCTACTGCCTTCCCAGGCCACAAGCAGGGAGCTGGAAGGGAAGTGGAGCAGCCAGGATACAAACTGGCGCCCATATGGGATCCTGGCATGTGCAAGGTGAGGATTTTAACCATTAGGCTACCATGCCGGGCCCAGAATAAATATTTTTTTAAGATTTTAAAAAATTTTTATTTGAAAAGCAGATTTACAGAGGGAAGGAGAGATAGAAAATCTTCCATCTTCTGGTTCCCCAAATGGCCACATTTGGCTCAACTTTGGAGCTGAGCCCACATACTTGGGCCATCTTCTGCGGCCTTTCCACGCTCATTAGCAAAGGAGCTGGATGGGAAGTAGAGCAGCCAGGACTCAAACCAGTGCCCAAAAGTGATGTCAGAGTTGCAGTTAGCTTTACCTGTGCACCACAGCGCTGGCCCCTAAGTCTTTGTTATTAACAGTGAAGCTCTTGTGCCTGGTGCGATAGCGTAGTGGTTAAAGTCCTCACCTTACACACGCCAGGATCCCATATGGTCGCCGGTTCTAATCCCAGTGTCTCTGCTTCCCATCCAGCTCCCTACTTGTGGCCTGGGAAAGCAGTCGAGAACCCAGAGGAGCAAAGCTCTGGCCTTGCTTGCTAGGAATTCATCCGTCTTCTGGCATATTTGCACTTGCCTTTCACAGACCCTGTTCCTATTTAGCTTTGTTTGCAGATCCTTCCAGAAAAGTCTTCTGAGGGTAGGCATGGGTGTCTGCTTTTACCCAAGAGCCTCTGGAGAATTTGGTTTATTTCTTCAAAGGTACAGAGACTCAGAGAGTGATCTTCCATTTGCTAATTTACTCCCCCAAATGCCTGCAACAGTCCAGACTGGGCTAGGTCAAGATCAGAAGGTAGAAACTCCAGCTGGCTGTCCAAGTGGGTAGAAGGGATCTAACTACCTAATCCAATACCTGCTGCCTGCCAGGATCTGCATTGACAAAATTATGGAATTGGTGTCAGAGCCAGGACTCGAAACCATGCACTCAGCTATGGGAGGCAGATGACCCAAGCCACACCTTGGCTGCTAAGCTAGATTAATAAAACAAATAATAAAAATTGAAAGTGCCCTTTCTTAATGTTAGCACTTACCCCGAACAGAAATGTTCTTGCTATTCATGTTTATCTGTTTATCCTCTGTCCCCATATGCCAGACTTTAAGCTCCACGGGGACCTTGTTCATCCTTGGGGTCCCCAGTCTCCTCAGCAGAATATTTGGGTCTCGGGGAAGAAGGCCTGACAGTAGAGGTCAGGTCCAAGATCCCATCCTGTCTTTGGTAAACCTCCCAGAGTTTGGAGATGCGTGTCTCGCACCACTGCCCTGCTGGTGAAGGGTTTCAGGTGACTGACCCTCCGCCAGACCGGATGGGCAAGGCCAGTGCTTTTCCATTGTTCTGAAGGTGCTCAACATGCAGGATTTCATTCTGAGGGCCTCTTGTTCTTTGGGGAGTATTCAAAGAGTAGTACTAAATTGTGGCCACTGTGAGTGACATTTAGCTGTTTAATGCCTTGGGAAGACAAAAAAATAAAAAAAAATGGATGGACAAAATGTATTGGTCTCCTGGGCTTCCTGCCTTGCGACACTGGGCAGTTTGAAAGCCACTAAGTGCTGTGGAGAGGTGCTAGTGCATCTGTAGCATCTCTCTGGGGGCTTGACCATGAAAAACACTTCCTGGGCCCTTGCAATAGTCCAGTGGCTAAATCCTCTCCTTGCATCTGCTGGGATCCCACATGGGTGTTACTTTGTATTCTGGCTGCTCCACTTCCCATCCAGCTCCCTATTTGTGGTCCGGGGAAGCAGTTAAGAATGACCCAAAGCCTTGGGACCCTGCACCCACAGGGGAAACCCAGAAGAAGTTCCTGCAGCTTAGCTCTAGCTGTTGCAGCTACTTGCTGAGTGAGCCAGCAGATGCAAGATATTTCTTTCTATATTTCCTTCTCTTTGTACTTCTTTCTCTGTGCACCTTCCCTTGTGGCAGCCATGGGAGTGGGCTGCTGGGCCCTCCTCCAGGGCTGGGTTGGACAGGGGGAGATCGGGTCTGCCGCAGGTGGGAGTGGACTCCAGCTGCTACTGCTTCAAGTTCACATGGGGTTTGTTTTGAAGAACATGCCCAGTGGCTGAGCCCGGCGTGGGTGTGGGAGCTGGGCTATTCCTGACCCACCTGGGCTGCTGATCCCCGAGTTCTCAAAGGACAGGTCTGTACAGTCTCACACTCTCGCATCCCACTCCTCAGACCATGTGCTGGCTCCTGCTACCCTCTCAATGAACTCCCACAGGTACTTCTTCCCAAGAGTAGCTTCCTTGCCTAACCTCTTCTTGCCCTCTGCTTCTTCAAGGACCTTCCTGAGCTCATGCACTCATCCGTTGCTTTCCAGTGACTGGGAGAGCTGTGTGGCGTCTGCTGCAAGGGGTCTGACCAGCTGTGCAACCACGGGTGGGCGGCCTCTTCCATTACATCATCTATGAAGCAGTGATGCAATTCATGGCATGGGGTTGTGAGGCTGGAAGGAGACGAGGTATAAAGGGCCTAACAGTGTCTTGTCAGATGCTAATGGTGCCTGTCCTTCCCTGCGGGCACTGCGTGGAAACTGCATAGCCCCTTCGAGAGGTCTGCACCATGAAAATGCGGCATTTTTTATGTTGAACGAAGAAGTGAACAGACGCACCAATTCTTTTGTAAGTGGTGTATTTTAAGGGAGCCGGCGCTTTCCTAGGATTCTCGGTGTGTGATATCAAGCTATCCACTGTACTCTGAGGAGCAGGTAATGAGGCTGGAAATCTGGGAGGAACAAGATTTGGGCAGTGCTAAGCCATAGCTGGCAGGCAGGTGAGTGATTCCTCAGCCGGGAAGAAAGCAACACAGGTCATTGTCTGGACTCAGACAAAGTGCAAAGCCGGGTACCTGCCCGCATGTGACAGCACGGCTACTCAGGCCAAGGCCCAGAGAAGGAAGTGGACAGGAAGTCAGACTCAGGTAACTGAACAGGAGGTCCTCCCAGGTTGGAGGAAATGTCAAGACTGGCTGCAAGGGAGCCAAACTGTGTCTGTATCCAGCAGAACTCCACCACCTGTCACTGGCACCTACTGTCTTGGAAGTTTTTGGTTTCATCATGGAATGAAAATGATGTGCGTGGAGTAGAAACCATCTCTGAACTTGGGTCTTCCACCGGGCTAGCGCTGTGTGGCCCAGTCCTCTCACTGCGCTGGGCAGCAGTCACATGGGCAGCTCGCAGTGAGCCCCAGGCCACAGGGCGAACCCTTGGCACATAATGGTGTGTGGTGCTGCTTGAGCTGGAATGCTCACAGTCTGGGTGTGTTTCATGTTTTCAACTGATGGTGGGTCTGTCTGAACTTTTGATGTGTTCATCTGATGCAACTCCATGCTTGAACATAGGAGCATCTGTCATGTTTTCTGAAGAGCAAGCACAGCTATGAGAAAGTGGCATCTGTATTTAAGACATGATAAAAAAAAATAATTGTGGGGCTGGTGTGGTGGCATAGCACGCTAACCCTCCAACTGCTGCAGCAGCATTCCATATGGGCACTGGTTCCAGCCCCAGCTATTCCACCCCCCTTTTTTTAAAGATTTATTTGTCTTTACTAAAAAGGCAAATATACAGAGAGGAAGATCTTCCATCTGTTGATTCACTTCCCAAGCAGCCACAACAGCCAGTGCTGAGCCAATCCAAAGCCAGGATGCAGGAGCCTCTTCCTGGTCTCCCACATGGGTACAGGTTCCCAAGGCTTTGGGCCGTCCTTGACTACTTTCCCAGGTCATAAGCAGGAAGCTGGATGGGAAGCAGGGTTGCCGGGATTAGAACCGGTGCCCATATGGGATCCTGGCGGATGCAAAGCAAGGGCTTTAGCCACTAGGCTACTGAGCTGGCCCCTCTTTTTTTTTTTCCAGCTACTCTGCTTCTAATGCAGCTCCCTGTTGATGCACCTGGGAAGACACCAGACAATGGTCCAAGTGCTTGGGGTCCCTGCCCACCCATCTGGGTAGGAGACCCAGAATTCCTGGCCGTAGACTTTGGCCTGACCCAGATTTGGTTGTGCAATGATTTGGAGAGAGAATTAATGGATGGATGATTGATCTCTCTCTCTTTCCCTGCACCCCAAACTGTCACTCTGCCTTTCAAATAAACACCTACAACACTTTAAAAAGTACATGCTGTGTAACTTGCATATTGCCTTAGCATTCCGCCTTCAAGGTGTATCTGTGTTGCAACCTGCAGCATTCCTTTGCATGGTTATTGTGGTCTCCAGCACCCAGCTTCGGTGAGTGGCACTTAGCAGGCACACTGTCACCGAGGAAATGAAGGAACAGAAGCCACTTCCCTGCACTGGTGGGCGTAGCCTGCCTGCGACAAGTGTGCGCTTCCTTTCTTAAAGTGGAATGATAGTCCACAGAGAAATCTCTGGAGGCCACTTGTTCTGGTGTAGGGACAGATAAGAGGGGCTAATTCTAGCTTTTCCAACACTCTGTCAGGTGTCTTTCTAGAATACTCCAATCTGAACCAAGTAACTGTTACATCTATTCTGAAAATACAAATATAAGCAAAGGAGCTATAATCTCAAATAAAAAAAGCAGATGGATCACGCTGTTCAAATATAAACCAATGTGTGAAATGGCAATTAGAGGGTTTTTTCCTTTTTTAAAAAAATTATGGAACATCTTGGGCCCAGCGGCGTGGCCTAGCGGCTAAAGTCCTTGCCTTGCAAGCACCAGGATCCCATATGGTCGTCGGTTCTAATTCCGGCAGCTCCACTTTCCATCCAGCTTCCTGCTTGTGACCTGAGAAAGCAGAGGACGGCCCAAAGCTTTGGGACCCTGCACCTGTGTGGGAGACCTGGAGGAAGTTACTGGTTCCCGGCTTCGGATCGGTGTAACATCGGCCATTGCAGTCACTTAGGGAGCGAATCATTGGACGGAAGATCTTCCTATCTCTCCTCCTCTCTGTATATCTGACTTTGCAATAAAAATAGATAAATCTTTTTTAAAAATTATAGAACACCTCAAAAGGTGTCCAAAGCTTTCAAGTCAATACAATCTGAAGGGTCAATGCAACCATTGCATAAAGGTCAGCGTCACCAGTGTGAGAGTTTGCAGGGGAGATAATTTGTTCATAGATCAGCCTGAGAAGAACAAAGTAGACATTACTTCTGCCAGAAGTTATCAAATCCCTCTTCTGACAATGGCTATTTTTCAGCTGAAAATTCAATTGAAGTGTTGAAATGCAAAACAATTATAATCTGAGGTTGTATTTTTATCACAAATGATCAAATTCACTCCCCCAATATATTCTTTTAAAGATTCATGTATTTATTTTTTTAAGATTTGTTTATTTTTATTGCAAAGTCAGATATACAGAGAGGAGAGACAGAGAGGAAGATCTTCCATCCGATCGTTCACTCCCCAAGTGACTGCAACAGCCAGAGCTGCACCAATCTGAAGCCATGAGCCAGGAGCCTCTTCCAAGTCTCCAACACAGGTGCAGGATCCCAAGATTTGGGCTGTCCTCGACTGCTTTCCCAGGTCACAGTCAGGGAGCTGGATGGAAAGTGGAGCTGCCGGGATTAGAACCAGCGTCCTTATGGGATCACGGTGTTTGCAAGGCGAGGACTTAAGCTGCTAGGCCACCGTGCTGGGCCTATTTCTTTATTTCTTTGAAAAGCAGAATGATAAAGAAAGAAACACAGGGAGAAGAGAGAGAGAGACATCAGCCTGGGAGAGAGACATCAGCAGGGAGCTGGATCAGAAGTGGAGCTGTCAAGATGCCAACCGCAATGGGATATTGTAGGCTGTGGTAAAGCTCTCTGCACCTCAAAGCATTCCCCCAGCCATATTCTTTAGCAGCAATATGCATGATCAGAGCACTACACAACTGCTGGCACCCATGACTTTCTCCCATCCAAGCAACATGGGATGCATTAGATATCAACGAACCCCACATTTTCTGTGTCCTTGGACCAGCAATGAGAAGAAAAGAAGCTGTTTGCTGGCAGCTTTTCTCAGCCTGGCTGTGTTAATGCTGCCCTTCACCCTCAGCCCAGTTCAGAGGCAGTTCCTCAACTTAAACTTAAATCTGCAGCCCCTTTGTCACAGGTCTTTGCATAGTAATAGTGTTGCCTGGGATTGGTTTGGGGAAATGCTGGTCTGACAATAGATTAGAGAAAGGCAATAAAAACCACCAAAAACTTGCATCTACAGTTCAATGTTAAAAAGCAGAAAAACAGGGCCCGGCGGCGTGGCCTAGCGGCTAAAGTCCTCGCCTTGAAAGCCCCGGGATCCCATATGGGCGCCGGTTCTAAGCCCGGCAGCTCCACTTCCCATCCAGCTCCCTGCTTGTGGCCTGGGAAAGCAGTCGAGGACGGCCCAATGCATTGGGACACTGCACCCGCGTGGGAGACCCGGAGGAAGAGGCTCCAGGTTCCCGGCTTCGGATCGGCGCGCATCGGCCCGTTGCGGCTCACTTGGGGAGTGAAACATCGGACGGAAGAACTTCCTCTCTGTCTCTCCTCCTCTCTGTATATCTGGCTGTAATAAAACGAATAAAAATCTTTCAAAAAAAAAAAATTAAAAAAAAAAGCAGAAAAACAAAACAAAACAAAAAAACATGCGTTTTGCAGACCGTTTAGGAAGGTGAGTAGTGATTAAAGGGCAAGCTTCAGGCAAAACAAAACTTAGATTCAAATCCCAACTCTAAAGGCTGGTGTTGAGTTTAGCAAACTGAGACAGCCATCTCACCACATCAGGGTCCCCGGCCTCTAGACCCAACTCGGGGTCCTGACTCCAGCTTGCTGCTAGTGCACACCCTGGGAGGCAGTGATGATTTCTGACGTCACTGATTCTTGCCACCAGTGGCGAGGACTTCGGGCCTGAGCGTCTGGCCCCTGCGCTTGGCCCGCCCCGGCCACTGCGAGCATTTGAGTGAACCAGGGGTCAGGTGTGCCCTCTCTCTTTCTCTAATACACACAGACATACAAAGTTGTTTTTCAACAGACTTAACTGAAAAGTCAAAAGGGAAACACAAAAGCATCCTAGAGAGTGCCTTGCAGGAAGCATTCCTGGGGCTGGGGAGCCAAGAGCAGCAGAACTCACCAAAAAGTTGCAGTTTGGAGGAGAGCTCCGACTGGCCTCTGAGAAGGGTGCCCTTGAGGCAGGGCCTGGGGGCCTTGACTGGGGTCTGACTGACGCCTTGTGGATTCAGACACTACCACCACCAAGGTCTAGAAGCAAGACGCACTGCCGCTCTCCAGAACAGGAAGTCAACAGGAAGAGGCAAGTCCTTCCTCCAGTCGCCCTCTTCCCTGTTGCTCTGGTTTGCCACACCTCACGGGGAGCTAGCAAACATAAGCGCAGTTTGTAGAGGCCCAACCCTGGCCTCACAGAGCAGTGTGTGGAAGGGTGAGCGTGGAGCTGAGCAGGAAAAAACGGTGACAATTACTCCTCCTCCCTCCAACCTGCCTGACTGGCAGGTATGCACAGAATGTCTGTAGGATCTAGCTGTGATAAACACTGACAGGGCTAAATGCCTGGCAGGGAACTAATGAGATGAAATAAATAAGGCAGGTTTAACGTTAAAGTCTAGGAATGAACTCTTGCTTTTGTTCCATGCATCCCAGCAGAGGTCACTTTCTGGCTGAGTTTAAACCCACCCTTCCCACTGCCCAGAGCGACTCCTGCCCCTGGCCAGCGCGTCTATCCTCTTTCTTCCTCCAGCTTGTTCACTCAGTTCAGTCTTCACATAGGCTTCTCTCCCGTTCCCTCACACCCCAAACTTGTATCCCTTGTCTTGTTTTTAAAGATTTATTTATTTGAAAGAGCAATGGAAAAATGCGCCCCCCCCACACACAGAGTGAGATCTTCCATCTGCTGGTTCACTCCTCCAAATGGCTGCAACAGCCAGGGTTGGGCCAAGCTGAAGCCACCAGCTAGGAATTTCATCCAGTGTCCCACGTTGGTAGCAGAGACCCAAGCACTTAGTCCATCTTCCACAGCTTCCTTCTCAGGTGCATTGATTGAAAGCTGGATCGGAAGCAAAGCAGCAGGGCCTAGAACCAGCACTCCCATGTGGGAGGCTGGTATTGCCAATGGCAGTTTAATGTGCTACACCACAACACAGGGCCCACCAGAGCTCTTTTTCACTTTGGGCCTTACATGGTCCACTCCTTCTGCTCACAGCGCTGTCTCCAGGGGCCTGACTGAGCTGCTCTCTGCCTGTCCCTCAGGACTCAGCTCAGCGACAGGCTCCTCAGAGGCCTTCCCTGACACCATCACACTGAGTCTGGTCTGTCTCCCTCCTGCAGGTGGCACAGGCTGCAGTAGATGATGCTTTAACCTGCTGCTTACTGTTAGTCTCCCCTTGCCTTATGCCTCAGAGACACACCTGATGGCCAGGACCCCATTATACTGGGTTCAGCCTGCATCTTTAGCACCAATAGCAGTGAGTCCAAAGCTGGCCTTCTAAGTATTTGGCTGAATGAACCAGCAATGTTGGGGGAGGTGGGATTGAAGGGGCCAGGACTGAGTATGAATGAGACAGTCTGCCTTGGGGACGTGGACTTCACCTACAGGTTCACCTATGGTTCTTACTCTCCCTGGCAGGGCATGAGTCATCCTAGACCATTCACCTCCAAGGTCAAGGACCAAGTCCTTAAACCCTTCTTGTCCCTCAACTGGATTACCTGCAGTAACATCTTAATCCTGACATGTCTACCTCCAGGAACTCCACAATTCAAAAGCTAAACTATTCTACACACACACACATATACACACACACTTACTTATATTATTAACATGTTCTCCCACTTAATCTCATGTTTGTGCATTTTAATTTTCCACATAGATAAACATAAAGCCTTGAGCTCCACGCTTTGACCACACTCACTCATTGGACCCATACATCTCAAACCACTCCCAATGTGGAGGTCTCTAAAATACAAAGCCTGATTGTACTGCTCTGTGTTTAAAATGACTGCATAATGCCTTAATGCTTTTAAGATTCATTTATTCATTGAACAAATGACTGTACAAAGGAAAAACTTCAAAGCTGTGAGAATACACAGATAAACAAGTCCTAAGCAGCTGCTGGTCTAGTCTACTGAGAGACACAGGTAAGGAAACAAACAAGGAAATCAACCCACCACGTCACATGGGCAGCACTAAGCTGGGCCTGCGCAGGGGCATCACGGATGCGATGGTGAAGGATGCTCATCCCAGTCTAGAAGGGGAAAGGAAGGCTTCCCAAGGGAACAAGGGGCAAGGAAGTGGCAATGAGGCCAACACCACAGCACTTGCAGGCCCTTCTAAGTTCAGGGGTAATGGGAAAGTTCCAAAGGACTGAGCAGGTGCCATGGTGTTCAGAGTGAGACAGACGGAGGCAAGGTCAGGAAAGGGCTTGTACTTTGTCTTGATGGCAGGCGGGAGTCCGTGAAGGGTTTTAATAAGAGCTTGAATAGGTATGTGGTTATATCTGGCTGCATGTGCAGAATGTAACAGGTGTGCTTGGTAGGGACAGAGGGGCCAAGTGAGGAGGTAGAGAGACAGTGAGCAGATGGAGGCAAAGGGGACATTTGAGAGTGTTTGGAATGGCCAGCAGGAAACGATAGCCACACTCCAGTCAGGTCAACTGGGCCATGGATGGTGTTATTCACAAAGACGAGGGACTCAAGGCACAAGGGGGTGAAGGGGAAGAGCACAGCTGAGCTTGGGGTGTGCTGGGGGATGAGGAGCCTGGGGGACAATGAGCAGCATTACAAGCTCAGGCTTCAAAAGAAAGTTCTGGCCTGGAGACACACTGGGTAGGAATTGATGCTTCAACCACAGGCGGTAAGAAGACCCCAGGGCCTCAAGCCTGAGAGGCACCCACGTTGAAAAAGCCCCAAGACGGTGAGGAGGGCAGAGTGGAGACCGGGAGCAAAAAAGAAGCAAGTTTAACAAGAAAATAAAGGAGAGAGATGAGTGTGAAATGCAAATGAGCTAACTGATCCGATGTGGAGCAGGGTATGCGGCTGGGAGGCGTGGAATGGGATTGTGTGATATGGGTGGTTGGGAAGAGAGCAGTGTCCCTAGCTCGTGAATCAGGACTGGGAGACAACGCAGTTTATGTTTGGACATGTTGGAGGCACCTGTGGGCAGTGTAGACGGAAACCCAACAGAAAGATCAAAAACGAGGAAATGGATGTGACAAGAACCATCTAGAAGTAAGGATTGAATCCAAAAACGAAGAGAGCCCATGGACAGCCAGCCCTCGTGTTGGCTAGTCAGTGCACCTTGACTCGCAGGTGTCTCCTGCACCCAAGTCGGCACCAGCAGGGGAATGGGTCCAGTGCCTGCTGACCGATGCTGTCGGAGGAGGAGGGACTGTTGGCACTGACACCTACGGACCCACACTCACCTGGCTGTTCCTTAGAAGTAGGCTTTCCGGGTTAGAGTCTGTACCCTTTAAATCAGAATTGTAGGAGGGATGGAGCTGGCAGCCTACATTTTTCACCTCTCCAGAAAAACAGTTCCTACAGACCACTGAAATGTATTGGGGAATGGAAACTCAGAAGTCAAGGGAAGTGAGTTTTCCAGTAACAGCAAATAGTTTAGGTGTAGAATTTTCCAGAAAGCCCACCATGAGTGAAGAAGTAGGGGAAAAATACTGGATGGGGTAACCAAGAGCTCACAGGGCATGCTGGGAATAGAATAACAGCAGAAATTCAAGTAGACTACCAGGAATGGAAAAGCAAAGCGGAATTCATACTGCATGAGAAAAGTAGAAAATGACTACGTGTAGGGGTCAGGGGCTCGCAGACCTAAGAGGGCAGTAGGATTCCCTGGGGAACTTTTTAAATCTTTATTGGAAAGGCAGATTTACAGAGAGAAGGTTACACACACACACACACACACACACACACACACACACCCCTCTTCTAGCTGCTGGTTTACTCCCCAAATGACAATGGTTGGAGCTGAGCCGATCTGAAGCCAGAAGCCAGGAACCTCTTCCAGGTCTTCCATGCGGGCACAGGGTTATGCTCGGCTGCTTTCCCAGGCCACAAGCAGAGAGCTGGATGGGAAAGAGAGCAGCCAGAACATGAACCAGTGTCCATATGGGATCCCAGTGCATGCAAACGGGGGATCAGCCAATGGAGCATCACACTGGGCCCCTTGGGGAACTTCTGATTCAGTATTGTGGGAGTCTGCTGTGATAGTCACTAGTGTCGACAGCTTAAGACGCTCAAAGCTAAGGGAACTAGAAGGGAGATGGGAGCCCAACAAGCGTCACGGGGTTGAACAAGGGCCGACGGAGGGCCCTCCTTGTGGGGAGTGACTAGCACAATTTGGGGCTGAAGGTTGAAGATTCGAGAGAGGAAATGATCACTCCGGTGCTTTCCTGCTCTTCCCCTCCCCTCCCCGCAACCCCCGTTTCTCCCCGTCTACTGGATCAGCCTCCTGAGTGTTCACACGTGTGCAGATTTCCTCAGACTGAACAGTGGGGAAGCCACATCCTCCAGTTACCACATGGCTTCCCTGCCCTTCCGTATCACAGACTCTTCTAGAACTGCTTTCCTTTGCTGCCTCCAAGGCCTCTCCTCCAGCCCTCTCTTGACTTCCCTCCACACTGTGCTCTATGGGGCCACGGGTGACCTCTTCTCACTAAAGCCAGTGACCAGCTCTCCAACCTCACACAGCCCAGGAGTGTCATTGGACACGGATCATACCCCAGACCCCAAAAGTCATTCTCCACGTGGTGTCCCAGAAACCAAGAGACAGTGGCTTTAAAATATGACAGTTTGTCCCCTCTGCCACTTCTATTCAACATTGTGCGGGACGTACGAGACAGGGAACTGAGGCAGGAGAGAGAAGTGACATGCAGTTGCATTGGAAAGGAAGAAGTCAAATGACCTCTATCTACACGTAACATGACCTTGCACATACAAGGCTCTAAGGAATCCATTAAAAAACTATTGGAACTAATAAACAATTTCTGCAAACGTGTAGGGCACAACATCAACATAGAAAAGAAAATCAATTGTATTCTATGTCCCAGCAATGAACATTTTGAAAATGAAATTAAGAAAACAATTCCATTTACAATAGTATCTAAAAAGCTTCAAAAAACATTGAATAAAACTAATGCAAAACTTATGTGCTAAAGACAATTCATCATTGTGGAAGGAAAATAAAGGTCAAAGTACAGCAAAAGACACCGGGGGTGGGGGGTGTAAGATGGCGGCAGAGCCAGCCCCCCACGGGCTCCGCTCCCAGCAGAAGCACCAGTCTGAACGGCTCCTCACACACACAGCCACTTCCCCGAGAGTGAGGCTGGCCAGTGAGACAGCACAGCACCTGCTTTTAGCATCAAAATAAGGAAAGACTAAAGTGAGGGTTTAGCACAGTGGTTATGACTTTGCTTGGGGTTCCCACAGAAGAGTGCCTAGGTTCGAGTCCTGGCTCTTCTTCCCATTTCCAGCTTCCTGGGTGCTGGGTCCCTACTGCCCATATGGACTCCTACCTTCAGCTGTGCCCTTCTGGCGTCAGTCTGACCCAGACACCACTGTTGCAGACATTTGGGGAGTAAATCACTTGTTGGGAAATCTCTTCTTCTCTGTCTCTTTAACCTTTCAAATAAAATGAAATTAATAAAAAATTAATGAAAGCAGGACCTGTCCCAGTGGCCTAGTGGTGAAAGTCCTTGCCTTGAATGCGCTGGGATCCCATATGGGCGCTGGTTCTAATCCTGGCAGCTCCACTTCCCATCCAGCTCCCTGCTTGTGGCCTGGGAAAGCAGTCAAGGACGGCCCAAAGCCTTGGGACCCTGCACCCGGTGGGAGACCCAGAGGAATCCTGGCTTCGGATTGGCTCAGCTCCAGCCGTTGCTGTCACTTGGGGAGTAAATGATCAGATAGATGACTTCTCTGTCTCTCCTCCTCTCTGTATATCTGACTTTGCAATTAAAAAAAAAAATCTTTAAAAATAAAATTTTAAAAATTAAAGAATGCTAGCATAAAATGTATCTTTTAAGAGAAAAGACTCATTGAGGAGGGCAAGAAGGAAAGAATTGACCCCATCCCCTTTCCCTCAACTTCAGGTAAAGCAGGGCAGCAAGAGAAGCCTTCCGCCGCGGGAATAAACTCGAGCCTGGGGCACCCTCTAGTGTTGAAACACTAACACGCCAAAGGAGGAGCTGACGCACACGCGCACGTAGAGCGCCATCTCGTGCTGAAATTGCAGCAGTGACCACAAAGAGAAAATGCGCAAGAATTTCTTGAATAGGCACAACGAAAGCCAGGAATCAAAGACTGGGTTGACCATCTAAACCATCAACGCACAGACACCACCATAAGCCAACAAGCATTTAAAACACTCAGGGAACTAAGATCACACAGCAACCAAGGCTTATGGACTCTCAGATGTTAAGGAAACACAATGAACTTCAAGAAAACACAACTCAGTAAATGATGAGAGAAATTCAGCAGAGTGACAGAAATAATTTTTATTTAAAAATATTTATTTATTTGAGAGACAGAGTGGCAGGAAAAAAGTGGAGAGAGTGGGAAAGAGAGAGAATGACCGTCTTCCATTCATTGGCTCCCCAAAAGGCCACAATAATTCGGACCTGATCAACACAAAAGTCATGAGCCTAGAACTCTATCTGTGTCTCCCAGGTGGTTAGCAGGGGCCAAAGTACTTGGACCATATTTTGGTGTTTTCCAAAGTGTATTAGCAGGGAGCTGGACTGGCAGCAGGGCAGCCAGGACTCAAACTGGTGCTATGAGATGCCAGCATTGCAGGTGGTGGTAGAATCCACTGCACCACCATGATTTTTTAAGCAACAGAAACTGGAGCTGATAAATACATGGAACAAAACGGAAAAACTCCATAGAAAAAGCATAGAAAAGCAGAATCACTCAAACAGAAGGAAGCCCAAGTAAGCTCTAAGACAGGCTATTTGAAAACACATAGTAAAAAGGTTAGAAAAAAATGAAGAACCATTGCAGGAACTATGGGTTGGCATCACAAAAGAGCAAATATTCCAGTTGTTGATAAAATTAAACATTGCTTCATGATAAACGCTCTGAAAAGCTAGGTATAGAGGGACCATAGCTCAACATAATGAAGGCCATAGCTGCTCTGGATTGAGCAATACACAATGTATATTTGCATATAAACATCACATAATACTCCATAAGTACAGTAATTTCATGTGTTCATTGAAAAATAAATGCAAATAAGCACATATTTTAAAAAAATACCCCAAATTCATAGATTGGAAGACTTAATATTGTTAAGAAAGCAATATTTCATAAATTTGACTAACAAGTCAATATAATTGATATGAGAGCATAAGCTGGATTTTTAATTTTTTCTTTTTGAAATTGAAAAGCTAATCCTAAATTCATGAGACCTAAAGTAGTCAAGAAGCTGGGCCAGTGAAACAATCCTGTGAGTTCACTGAAAACCCTTAATAGTGTCTTTTTTTAAGATTTTATTTTTTATTAGAAAGGCAAATTTACAGAGAGAAGAGACAAAGATTCTCCATCTGTTGGTTCACTTCTCAATGACCGCAATGTCCAGAGCTGAGCCAATCCAAATCCAGGAGCTCAGAACCTCTTCTGGGTCTCCCACATGGGTGCAGGGTCCCAAGGCTTTGGGCCATCTTCCATTGCTTTCCCAGGCCACAAGCAGGGCGCTGGATGGGAAGCAAAGCAGCTGGGTGACAAACTGGTGCCAACATGGGATCTGGGGGTTACAAAGCAAGGATTTAGCCACTAGACTACCATGCCAGGCTCCCTAAATGGTGCTTTTAAAAAAAAGATTGATTGATTTTCTTTAAGATTTATTTTATTTTGGGCTCGGTGGCGTGGCCTGGTGGCTAAGGTCCTCGCCTTGATCCCATATGGCCGCTGGTTCTAATCCCGGCGGCTCCACTTCCTCTCTGTCTCTCCTCCTCTCAGTATATCTGACTTTGTAATAAAAATAAATAAATCTTAAAAAAAAAAAGATTTATTTTATTTTTATTGCAAAATCAGATATACAGAGAGGAGGAGAGAGGAAGATCTTCCATCCGATGATTCACTCCCCCAAGTGACTGCAACAGCCGGTGCTGAGCCAGTCCGAAGCCAGGATCCAGGAACCTCTTCCAGGTCTCCCACATGGGTACAGGGTCCCAATGCTTTGGGCTGTCCTTGACTGCTTTCCCAGACCACAAACAGGGAGCTGGATGGGAAGTGGGGCTGCTGGGATTAGAACTGGCGCCCATATGGGATCCCGGCGTGTTCAAGGCAAGGACTCTCACCGCTAAGCCACTGCGCTGGACCCAGATTTACTAATTTTTATTTGAAAGGCAGATTTATGTAGAGACAGACGGACAGAGAGTTCTTTCGTCTGCTAGTTTACTCCCCAAATGGCTACATGGCTGGAGCTGGGCCGATTCAAAGCCAGGAGCTTCTTCCAGGTCTCACATGTGGGTGTAGGGCCCAAGACCTTAGGCCAACTTGTGCTGCTTTCCCAAGCACATTAGCAGGGAGCTGGGTGAGAAGTGGAGCAGCCAGGACTCAAAACAGGTGCCCATTTGGGAAGCACTGCTATGCTCACTACTAACACTTGCTCTGGGAGCCTTGTGCCCCCTTTTAATAAGCCTGGTTTCCTTTGGACAAACCATGAGATGCTTGGAGAGGCCACACTTCCTAAGTGAGTCCAACTCTTGTCCTCACAGACTAGAAACAAAACACCTGACTGAAGACGTCTTCAGACTATTCCAGACCTGAAACCTGTTAGTCACCCATCCTCGACCATTTGAGTTTTCCCAATTAAGATTCCAGACAAGACGAACTGGGCCACACCTTGTCCCAGTATCTGACGACAGAGCCTGTGATCAGACACAAAATGCTGACGTTTTCCAGAGCTCACTGCAGCTCTGCACCTCCCCTCTGATCTCAGGAGGGTATCCACCAGCTTTCTCCACCTCTCTAACTGGATTCTCAGCTGGCATCAGAAACTGAACCAAAGACAGCTTCCTCCAAATGTATCCTTTCTTTCCAAGTGTCTCCACCTCAATAAGGTGCAACTCTGCTTGTCAGCCACAAAGGCCTTGACTCCTATCTATCCGCATGGCTCAGCTCTCAGCCAAGATCTTTGATGGAATTCCCAGCAAGGCCTTCTCTATCACCCCATTGCCAGTGGTTTCCCCAGTCCCTTTCTTCACATTCTCTACCCAGCCACCCCAACTGTGACTTTCTAAGGCAGCGCTTACCTCCACCTGCTATTCACTACCTTTCACTAACTGGTCCCTTTAATAGAAAGGAAACTCCATAAAGGCAAGGTTTTTTTTTTTCCAGATTTTATTATTTTTTAAAAATTTTTTACAATCTTTACATAATTAGGGTAAAAAAACTTTAAACCCTACAGGAAGATGGGTAAGACTATTGGTTCCGTATTGTTTCCTTCATATATCTGATGTAAAAGGGGATTTTAACGGAGAAGCCCCACCCAGTCTCCCACCCACCCCAGGACCCTGATGTGGGGCATGCTCCGAGGATCTTTCTCAAGTGGTTTTGATAGTTCAACAATTATGAATCGCTGCCAATCTCGCCGCTCCAAGCACAATGAAGTTGTTGAAGAATCCACTGATTGACACAGTCCATCTTGGAGCCTCCATTTGCCCAGTTTTTCGCTGCCAACATATAGCTGAGGTGGTTTACTTGTTCTGTCCTCTGTCTTTTCTTGGTTAGGGTTCTGAGTCCAGCAGTTCGATCGGAGGCATCCCCAAAGAAACTTTGTCTGAGATGTTCCCAGACCAGATTCCTGTAATGTACTAGCAAGTACAGGGCCAGGCACAGTCCATTGCCGCGATCAGCTAGTGGTTGCAACTGCTGGGTTGGTTCCGTTTTCAGCCCTGTCTTCCACTGGAACCAATGGGTGTTGCAGTCCAGCCTGGTTCTGCCCAGCACATACTCGGCCCTCATATACACCAGTGTGGGCTGAAGCCTAGTCAGAGTGATCCACAATAACCCCCACCAGGCCTACCTCCTGCCCTGGTTTGCCAGTATGTGCAGCAGACCAGTCCAGTCTGTCCCACATCCCATTCAGCAATTGTACATGTCAATGGGTTTTAAAGCTTAGTTCTATCCAGCCTACACGGGTGTTCTTGGCTGCCTCTGTCTAGCCACCCCAGTCCCTGTCCTAGTTTTCGTGCCCTTCCTTGGTTGTGGTAACCCAAGAGGGAGGAGCCCTCTATTTCCCTCCCAGGCCACTCTCACTCCCAGATTGTACACTCTCCAGGTGGTTCTGCGGTTTAACTTGACAGAATTAGCCCCCAGTGTCAGCTTCTGCTGTTGCTAAGCCCAAACAACCCTCACCCACTCTAATTGTAGATTACACCAGTAGGATCAATCAGGCCAGCCACATGCCGCGCACAGGTGTTGTCGCCCTGTCTAGTCTGGTCTGCCCCCATCCCAGCTCACGCTCTCCAGTGGGAGCAGCTATCCAGCAAGGGAACCACCCCTTATTCCCCTGCCGGCTCTGCCCCCTCCCTTCCTGGTTCTCACACGTGCTGTTGGGCTCTGCGGTCACATCTGGCACAGGCAACCTCTCCTTGACATTCCATATTGTGTACTGCTTTTGTCACGACCAAACCTGGCTCAACCCACACTGTTCTAGCATCCAGATTAGCCAATGGATGACGTGAACTGATTCAGCCTGGTCTGCCCCCAACCCTTGCCAAATGTATGCCAGTGGGACTCCCTCCATGACCTGTTCTGGGCTGTTTCCTTTCATGCTTCTTGCGCTTACCAGCAGGGTCTGTGAAAGGCAAGTGTTTTTGGTTTTTTTTTTTAAGATTTATTCATTTTTATTGGAAAGCCGGATATACAGAGAGGAGGAGAGACAGAGAGGAAGATCTTTCATCCGATGATTCACTCCCCAAGTGAGCCGCAACGGCCGGTGCTGCACCAATCCGAAGCCAGGAGCCAGGAACCTCTTCTGGGTCTCCTACGCGGGTGCAGGGTCCCAAAGCTTTGGGCCGTCCTCAACTGCTTTCCCAGGCCACAAGCAGGGAGCTGGATGGGAAGTGGTGCTGCTGGGATTAGAACTGGCACCCATATGGGATCCTGGGGCGTTCAAGGTGAGGGCTTCAGCCAGGCCCCAAGGCAAGGGTTTTTAACCTGTTGTGTTCACTGTTGTCTCTCCAATGACCAAGCAATGTACAAAGGGACTTTGTGAACTCTTAGATGATACCTTGTACATCTTGAACATTCTAACATAACTGTTAAATAAATAATCATGTGTGCTTAGTGGGCAAGCACAAATGAGATCCAAACACAAGTAGAGTGTTCGCCTCAGAAATGGCTAGAATACATGTATTTACTTATTTATTTATTTAAGACCTATTTGTACTAGCAAGGCAGATTTACAGAGAGGAGAGACAAAGATCTTCCATCCACTGGCTCACTTCCCAAGTGGTGTCCATATGAGATCCCAACACATGCAAGGTGAGCACTTTAGCCACTAGGCCGCTACACTGGGCCCAAACATTTATTCTTTTGGAGAAGAGAGGAAGGAGTATTTACTATCCTTGAACATCTAAGTAATGACTGTGAAATCTACCTTATGCAGTGCTAGGCCCAGGACTGCTGTAGGCATAATTCTTTAACCATTACACTATCACACCGGCTCACTGCTGTAGGCATAATTCTATCTCTAGCCTGTGGGCAGGAGCTCTTATCGCCATGCTACAGATGAGGAGGCTGAAGCAGAGTGAGATTAAGTGCCAGCTATTTTAGTGGCATGGCTGGCATCAAAACCCAAGATTCCTGACTTCAGGGCCCGGTGCCTGAGCTCAGGCACACTCCTTGAAGACTCTGCTGAGTAGCACAGCAGCAGTGGGATGGAGAACCACCACCAAGGGATTTGCTGAGCAGTGCTGAGGAGCCGGATCACCTCCACAACACAGCATTGCAGTGGACTACCAGCTAGTGAGGTCACTTGATTTTCTGTGGTAACTCTAGGACAGAGAGTGGAACCAAACCCAGATCACGGATAGGAGGGGCAGATAGAGGGCAAAGGTTAAGAAGGCAAGCCGAGATGAAGACAAACTGGAAACGGTTGAGCAGGGCCACCAGGAGCACCCCAGCCAGTAATCGACCCAGCTTCAGGGATCTGGACGTGGGTGAGGTCACAGTGACAAGCAAGCAATGACTCGGACGGTGCTGCTGTTTGGCACAGCTTACTTACGGCGCTGTTTGGAGTACCCACATCCCACATCAGAGCGCTCAGGTTCAACTTCCTGATAACCACACCCTGAAGCAGCCAGCAGGAAATGGCTCCAGTAGCTGGCTCTCTGTCTCACCTGTGGGAGACCTGGAGACTCACACCTGTGGGAGTTCCTGGCTCTTAGCTTTGGCTTGGGCCAGCCTTGGCTTTGTGAACATTGCCCTTGGCATCTGGGGGAGTGAACCAGTAGATAAGAACTATTTTTGAAAACAAATTTTGTTGAAACAGTCAGGATGAAAGCAATAAGGCATGGAGAGGTAAGAGATGTGCTTTGAGAGGAGGACCTGGTGTTCAAGACCCAGGAGGCGGAGTCACCGAGGGACTCCTCCTGAGACCTTCAGAGGCCGGCTGAGTCCAGGGAGCTAAAATCTCCTTCCACCTGTCTCAGACCCCAGTTGTGCTTGTTGGTCTTCAAATTCCCATAAGCCAAGACAAAGCCTCCATTCCATAACTAATGGGAACTTAAAAAAACTGGATAACCCCAGGAAAGAGAATTCAATAATGTTTCTATTTCAGTCCTATTTCAGTCTTAAGTAACATGTTATTTAAGTTCCACTCCCAGAACTGATTTGAACATGAAGAATTGCAAGTAGGCACCAATTTGGGAAGAAACGGTTCCGGGAGGCAGAAGCAGCTCCTCACTTGTCAAGTTTGTTTGGCTGTGGCACTGGTAGCAACTAATCTAGATGAATCCAATATTTATCTTTCTAATAGTCCATACCAGATAACACAGCCCAGGAGAAGGGCAAAGGACAAAGTTCAGAATCAAACACTTGTGTACAGCTTTCTCATCGGCGTAAAGGTAAAGATCAACTAACTAAATAAAAGTTACAGTGCTATATGTTGGGGACTGTGTACACCTGTTTTTTACTTGGTAACCCACCAACATTTTTGTTTTTGTTTTTAAAAATTTATTTTCATTGGAAAGGCAGATGTACAGAGAGCAGGAGAGACAGAGAGGAAGATTTTCCGTCCAATGATTCACTCCCCAAGTGACCGCAATGGCTGGTGCTGCGCCGATCCGAAGCCAGGACCCAGGAACTTCCTCCAGGTCTCCCACAGAGGTGCAGGGTCCCAAGGCTTTGGGCCGTCCTCAACTGCTTTCCCAGGCTGCAAGCAGGGAGCTGGATGGGAAGCAGAGCTGCTGGGATTACAACTGGCAGCCATATCTAATCCTGGTGTATTCAAGGCAAGGACTTTAGCTGCTAGGCCACCACACTGGGCCTCCACCAAAAATTTTTTCATATTTATTACTATTAAGGCAGGTTTCCCTTCCAATTACTTTAGCTGCAGCAAGAACTAAAGGCAAATCATCTTGAAGAGTTATGCAAAAATGACTGCTGAGTGGAAAACCAATGTGAAATATATTTATAAAAATACACACACACAAACACAGTGGAATACTGGTCTTAAAAAGAAAACAGATATAAGCTACAATGTGGATAAACCTTGAAAATTTTAAGCCACGTGAATTAAGACAGATATCAAAGGACAAATAGTATACGATCCCAGTTATTTAAAATATCTGAGACAGTCAAATTCTGGGAGACAGAAAGTAGGCTGATGGTTCCTGCAGGCTGGGAAGAGGGAGCAGGTGGAGTTACGGGTCAGTGTCACAGGGCTTCTGTTTGGAATGATGGAAAAATTGTGGAGCTGGAAAACAGGTGAATGCTACAAAGAGAATGTCTTAATGTCACTGAATTTCATAACTTTGACCATCAAACTTTGTGAAGAATAGAGTAAGAGTCGAGAGTCGGTAGAATCGACCTCCCAAGTGAAGAAATACATAGGCTGAGCATCCCTAACCTCAAAACCTGAAATCTGAAAGGACCTAAACTTCAAAATCTGGAGCACCTACACATCTGACTTCATGTGATAGGCCACTGTCCACACACAGGTTCATTGAGAGTGTCGTACAGTGTGTGTACACAGAGTTTAAATCGGGATCCCATTCCCAAAATGACCTCATTACCAATGTATGGATATTGCAACGTCTGACACCACAAACCCTCTGGTCCCAAGCAATTTGAATATGAGTTACTAAGTCTGAATGTATCTAGGACAGTTTAAGAATAAACTGATGAGGGCCCGGTGGCGTGGCCTAGCGGCTAAAGTCTTCGCCTTGAAGGCCCCGGGATCCCATATGGGCGCCGGTTCTAATCCCGGCAGCTCCACTTCCCATCCAGCTCCCTGCTTGTGGCCTGGGAAAGCAGTCGAGGACGGCCCAATGCATTGGGACACTGCACCCGCGTGGGAGACCCGGAGGAAGAGGTTCCTGGTTCCTGGCATCGGATTGGCGCGTACCAGCCCGTTGCGGCTCACTTGGGGAGTGAATCATCGGACGGAAGACCTTCCTCTCTTTCTCTCCTCCTCTCTGTATATCTGACTTTGTAATAAAAATAAATCTTTAAAAAAAAAAAAAGAATAAACTGATGAAAAAAAGGAGGTAAGAGATTCCTCTCAGGAAGGAGGGAATGATTTGGGCATCTCTCAACTTACACAGCAAAGTCAGTTTTCAAGACAGATGGTTATACAGCTAGCCCACTGCAGCAGGAACTGTAACTTTTTTAAAGATTTATTTATTTTTATTGGAAAGGCAGATTTACAGAGAGAAGAAGAGATAGTGAGAAGATCTTCTGTCTGCTGCTTCACTCCCCAAGAGGCTGCAATGGCTGGAACTGAGCCAATATGATGCCAGGAACCAGAAGCTTCTCCTATGTGAGTGCAGGATCCTAAGGCTTCGGGCCATCCTCGACTGCTTTCCCAGGCCACAAGCAGGGCACTGGATGGGAAGTGGAGCAGCTGGGATTCAAACTGGTGCCCACATTGGAACCTGGTAGTTACAAGGCAGGGATTTAGCCACTAGGCTATTTGGCTGGGCCTGACTACAGCTTTTGATCACCTACTGAAGCAGTGCGATTGCTCCTTAGGGACTTCAGAGAGGGGCTGTGCTTTAACTAACTACTAGGCGCCAACACTACTGCTGCCAGGAGCCTCACTGATCCTCTGTAGCCCAAACTCCCTTAAAGTACCTGGTCCCCAGGAAGTATTTATTTCATAGCTACCGAACAAAGGTAGCAGTTTGATATGGTGTCTCTAACAGTGACCAGATAATGTCATCTTAAAAGAGTGCAATGAAGATACTTCCAAAAGTTCAAAGAAAATGAAAACAAAAGATAAGTTTATTTTGGTACAAGTTTTTTTGAAATGTATGCGCAGTTTTTCATAATGTGCATTTTCCATGAACTTTACGAAGACTTCTCCAGTGTCACAGTGGAATGAAATATTATGTCAAAACCCTAATACAAACATATGGGATTATGCCAAACAAAAACATAACAAAAAAGGCTTGGCCATCTCCCTGGATGGCATCACTTATTTCCTGGCATCTGCTTTCTTGGCGAGTTGCAGGCAGTTTTCGCCAAGGACATAGGAAGCTCTGATTCACCATTTTCTTCTCAGTCACTTTGGAAAGCATAGGGATTGGGACTTCGCAGACTATCAAATCCCCCAAGTCTTACCAGGATATAACAAGGGATGAGCAACATAAGTTATTGTTCCAAAGGAGCTTGGCTCTGCGAGAAAAATACACGAGAACACAACAGTGGTTTGTTTCTTTTAGTGACTGTTTTAGCTCGAAAACCTGTCCAGTTTTGGACAGATGCACTGTGCAGGAAGAAATCTAAGGGAAGGTATTAAGAGTCGCACAGATCTGTGCTGGCAGGCCATTTTCTGCTAATCCGACCACATCTGACAGACGATCTAATAAGTTTTTAATTATCTAAGAAATTTCATCATGTGTTCTACCACTCTGAGTATTATTTGCATCTGTGATATGCAGAGAGCAGTTAAGAACCACATCTTGTATTTTTAAGAACCCATACTTAAGATTTGTGCTTATGTAATTAGGGTGATAATTCAGAAACCAAACTGGTATTTATAAACACTAGTGTTTCATAGAAGGATTTAAAGGAAGAGCCCCTTTCCAACTTCTTTATAAACTGAGGAACATATAATTACTTTAAGAAGAACTAAGTTATTTTTACTAATTGCACTCCAGAACTTTGTCAAAAGGAAAACTCTTTTGCAATCTTGAGACCTATACCTCCTCAAATCTTAGATGCATGGCTTTCAAAAATTATTTTTGTAATCCACAACACGTGAAACCTTCTGGCTGACAAAAGGCCAATGCGTACATTCTTCTGTGTCAATGCAGACGAGTTCTGCAGTGCTCACCACACTGAGAAGCAAGGAATCATTCACTTTCATCATCCATGTTGTAGACAAACAGGAAGTGAGAAGATCCCATGAAGGTCATTACTGTAGATTCCATATTCTGATCAAAGTTTAAAAACACAAACGATTGTATCTTAGGTGGCAGGTGTCCTTCTTGGCTGTAACAGCATCTTCAAAGACTTTTCAGTTTATCTTTATCTGGCTCTTTTTGACTGCAGAGTGCAAAAGATTCCCGCACAAACTGCCTGCACATTGGGCACTGCTGAAAATACCGCACGCAGCCATCACACAGGCACGTGTGCCTGCAGGGCAGCAGCACCCAGTTCACGGCCCCGTTCTGGCACACAACGCAGTCCTTGCTGCTCTCCTCCCACGGCTCCCCTTCGCTTTCCGACAGTCCCGCCCTTTCCAGCAAACTCCGGTCAGTGTTTTTGTCTTCTGGGGAGGGGCGGCTGGAGGAAGTGCAATTATTATTGGCAGACATGAAAAGTTGCTGAAAATCAAAGAACAGAGGTTGAAAGATAAATGACCATGATCCTTTCAATCGCGGGGTCCTAGGAACATTTGTGAGTTACTACAGCCAAGAGCAAGCAGGAGCTCACACCTATGGCCGCTCACTGCAAATAAGCAAACGCCTCTAAGTGGCTAGTCTTGAAGTTGTGAACAAATGGACAGAGGTAAGAGATCCCAGGGCATGACTTACCTTAAGATCATGAAATTGACCTTGAGCCAGGAGTACATACTGATACAATATTCTGCAGGAAAGTTTGTAAGTCTTATCAGGAATATGAATTACAGACACCATGGAAATCTAAAATAAAAAAAAAAATTGAAGAGCACAGTCAGTACTTAACCTGCTTATGTTATTTCACAAAGATGAGGCCAATGCTTCTCAAGTAAATATAAAAGGTAAATTAGAAACTTTGGTTTGAATAAGCACAGTCATTGAAAATGACTCAATTATATGTTTTAATCATTCAAATTTAAAGATTTAAAATGATCTCAGTAAAAATATCAATGCACATTTTTTAAAGATTTATTTATTTTTATTGCAAAGTATGACATATATAGAGAGGAAGAGAGACAGAGAGGAAGATCTTCCATTCGGTGGTTCACTCCCCTAGTGACCACAACGGCTGGAGCTGAGCTAGTCCAAAGCCAGGAGCCAGGAGCTTCTTCCTGGTCTCCCATGTGAGTGCAGGGTCCTAAGGCTTTGGGCTGTCCTTTACTGCTTCCCAGGCCACAAGCAGGGAGCTGGATGGGAAGTGGGGCTGCTGGGATTAGAACCGGTGCCCATTTGCGATCCCAGCACATGCAAGACGAGGACTTCAGTTGCTAGGCCATAGCACTGGGCCCACCACTGAACTGTTTTATGATGCTGTCTTTATAAACTCAACAGTTTTCCTAAGCAAAAACAAACACTTTAAAACAGCCAGAAAAATACTGAGCAGAGAGCCATGAGGGGACACTAATGCAGTCAAATATGAAAACACACTACTAAACTTCTCAACTTCAGTGTGTGATACTGGTATATGAAAAGACAGATGACTGGAACGAAATAAACAATCTAGACCCAGGCCAAATTATGTATAAAATAGGAGCAAAGTGCTATCTCATTTCAATTGACAAAACATCTTTTTAATAAACACTATTGCTTGAGGAAGGTTCTGTGGCAGAGTGAGTTAAACTGCCACTCAGGACGCCTGCATTCCCTACTGGAGTGCCAGTTTGAGTCTTGGCTACTTCCTTCCAATCCAGCTTTCTGCAAGCATAACTGCGGGCGGCAAATAGTTGATGGATCAGGTCCTCGGGTCCCTACCCAAGTAGGAGATCAGACAAAGTTTCTGGCTCTTGACTTTGGAATGACCCGACCCCCAGCTGTTGCAGTCAGCTGGTGAGTGAACCAGTGGATGGAAAATCACTCTGTCTCTCCAATATACTAATAACTGGGAAATTGAGAGAGCTATTTGGAAAAATTTAAAAGTAGACACATTACTCATCATATATAAGAATAAGTGCTAAGAACATATGGTATCTAAATGTAAAAAATAAACCTGTACAAGTAGTTGAAGAAAATGGGTAAATTCCTTTTTAGTAGCAGTATAGGGAATGACTTAAAGCCATAAATTAGATAACTTTGATATGCTGAGCTATGTAAAAAAAGATTAAAACCTTCATGACAAAAAAAGAATAGTAACAAAGTCAAAACATGACAAAGTGGACTGTAATATTAATAATCACTGATTGTGGTTTAATATTCCTTAATAGGAAAAGTTTAAAAATTTAGGAAAAAAATGACCAAAAGCCTATAGAACACTGGGAAAAGTAGGTGAGTGGACAATTCACAAGAGAGAAATACAGTCCTCAGCCATATTAAAAGGCATTTAACTACATCTTCAATGCTTCTTATTCACCAAACTGACAAAAATTAAAAAGCTTGTCAGTATATTCTGTGCAAAAACTGTCAATCTCATATGTTGGTGGAAATGTTAAGAAAAATGTGCAAAGGCACAGTCCGAATGGAGGGGAGCTTGGCAACATCTAATCAAATGACACGCATCGACACTTCACCCATACAACTCCAACAACATCTAATCAAATGACACGCATCGACACTTCGCCCATACAACTCCAACAACATCTAATCAAATGACACGCATCGACACTTCGCCCATACAACTCCAACAACATCTAATCAAATGACATTCATCGACACTTCGCCCATACAACTCCAACAACATCTAATCAAATGACATTCATCGACACTTCGCCCATACAACTCCAACAACATTAAGATCACATATGGGGATCTTAACACACAGGTTGTTCAGTACAAGATTGTTTGCTAACGAGGAAGATTGCTAGCTACTTGGATCTCCAAGCACACCAGACTGGCAGAATAACTATAGCGTGCGTGCACACACACACACACCCTCCTACACAGAACAAAGGGTGTCATTCATTATCCCAATTGCCACAATCCTAGTTGTTAAAATTCCCAAATTCTGAACTCTCTAAATACCAAAATCTCAAAATCACAATTCTAAAAGACTAAGTCAGGGGGCTCCATTGTGGTGCGCTGAGTAAAGCAGCTACCTGCAATGCTGGCATCCCATATAGACACTTACTTGGGTCCTAGCTGCTCCACTTTTGATCCAGCTCCCTAACGTGCCTAGGAAAGCAACAGAGGACAGCCCAAGTATTTGGCCACATGGGAGACCTGGAAGATGCCCCAGTCTTTGGCATTGCCTCGGCTTAGCCCTTGTCGTTACAGCCATCTGAGCAGAGAACCAGTGGATGGAAGTTTATTCTCTCCCACTCACTTCCCCTGACGTTCAAATACATATTTAACAACAAAAATGAACTAAAATGCTAAAAGCAGAAACCTCAAAAATCATGATTTTGGTAGGGAAGGAAGGGTTATGTAAGAAGGTAGAAAACTCAGTCTTCAGGGAGAGATTTGCATGTTTTCAGCTGCACACAAGCTAAATGCCCAGCCTGTCAGTCCCCTGTGCCTCTGTCCCGTCCCACGCAGCACAATGCCTGCCTCTTCCTCGGACAAGAAAAAGAACTCAACACAGTCAGTGGCCTTCAGACTGAAAACACTCGTTCCTGCAGGGTCGCAAAACACATTTATTGGTGAACTACTCTTTTATTTTTTTTTTAAAGATTTATTTATTTTGTTACAAAGTCAGATATACAGAGAGGAGGACAGACAGAGAGGAAGATCTTCCGTCCGATGTTTCACTCCCCAAGTGAGCCGCAACGGCCAGTGCGCGGCGATCCGAAGCCGGGAGCCAGGAACCTCTTCCAGGTCTCCCACGCGGGTGCAGGGTCCCAAAGCATCGGGCCGTCCTCAACTGCTTTCCCAGACCACAAGCAGGGAGCTGGATGGGAAGTGGAGCTGCCGGGATTAGAACTGGCGCCCATATGGGATCCCGGGGCCTTCAGGGTGAGGACTTCAGCCGCTAGGCCACGCCACCGGGCCCCTATTGGTGAACTACTCTTAGGGAGCTGTCAGAAAAGACAGCCTTCTCGTATGGTCACCAAATTGAGATCTAACCACAGGCTACATTTTGCTTAATGAATGGCACCTTCAAAACTGCTTCCTTGGCTTTTACCAAATACAAGAAATCTTTAGGAAGTTCATTGAAAACACATATTACAAAAAAAAAAAAAAAACCTATTGCATGGATTCGGAAAAAAAATGTATGCCACAATAAACTTAATTTCACCTTCTAGGAACTTCTGGGAGTGCCTGCATTTCCTACAATTCATGTCCCTGTGGGGGCTGAAAGTTTCTGGAAATTATCCATTTACTTAAGTATTAATGATTCGAAAAAAGTGAAGCATTTTATAAATGCTTATTTAAAGATCTGCTAGACTTGGCAGAAGTAATGAAGTTTCCATTGAATCTTCAAATTGCAATGACAGATTTTGAATTATGTGTAACAAAGGGCTTCTAAAAGCAAATTTTGAAGTGTTACCAATAAGGTTTGTTCCTTCCATTCAGCCCAATGCCTCTGATGGATCATTCAAATTAGTAGATTGACCATATGCTACAACAGAGAAACTTCAGCTTAAAAATGTGTCACTTGTCTGCTCTGGTATTCCTTCCAGCTGGTAAAATTCCAGAAGTTCTTAATGAATGAAAGTTGTACTTGTCAGAAGAACCAGCTAAATAATAATGACTGGTAGGATAAGAAAACAAGCGATGGTGCTGCTGTCTGGTCACCAGTCCCGAGTTGGGGGTGTGTCCATGAGGGCAGGTGGAAGGGGTCTCTGGGAGGCTGAAGCACATCACAGAAGATGGGAAGATTTAACAGGGACTGCTCATATCAGTGGTCGAATCATAGACTTTCTTTTTTTATATTTTATTATTATTGCTATCATTTTATGATACAGCTTCATATTCCCTTATCCCTTCCCCATTCCCCCCCCCCCAAGTTCCTCTATATCATTACTAGCATATAGTTCTTCATACTTAGTCTTATGTCCATCATTGCGGGCATGGACAATGGCAGAGAGTCCAGCATCCTACTGTCAAGATATAGTAAACAGTTTCATTGTAAGTCCATCTTTGTCTGGAAGCAGAAATGCATACCACACTTCATCCTCACTCTGGATGTCAACCTCCATTTCACAGCTATTGTACATCCCCTCAAATGAAAAGTCATGATACAAAATCAACAACAGAAAGAAAAATAGAAATTTACAATGCCACGAAGTTGAATGACATGTTACTAAATATGACAGTCTCCATTACACAGCTACTATACATCCCCTTAAATGAAGAGCCACAAAACAAAATCAGCATCAGGGAGAAAAAAGAAATTAACAACACCAAGAAGTTAAATAACATGCTATTAAACGACTAATCTGTAGCTGAAGAAATGAAAATCAAGAACCTTCTTGAAGAAAATGATGCCACTGCATGATCTACGAGTCATTGAATGATTTAATCAGAAGAAAGTGTTTTGAAGAGATGAAACCAACAGAAAACAACAAAACCCGTGTGATATAGTTTCTGCTGATCTTTGTTGAAGTGTGTCTCCTCCAGACAATAAACAGATGGGTTTTGTTTTTCAATCCAGTCTACTAACCTATGACGTTTGAGCTTGAGCCATTTACATTCAGAGTTTAATATACATGGATGTTACTTCGGTCCTGTCATTTTAGGAATGGGTTGTTCATTCGTTTAGTCTTCTGTCGTCATTTTACTGGGATGTTCTTCCCGTTTGCCTTTGGCTTTGGTAGGTGCTATTCCTCTTCTCTGCCAAGAGAACATCTTGAAGTATCATTTGTAGGGCAGGTTTGAAAGAGGCAAATTCTTTTAGCTTTTCTTTACTGTGGAAGAATTTTATTTCATTTTCAAAGATGAAAGAAAGTTTTGCTGGATATGTTATCCTAGGCCAACAATTTTTTTCTTTTAGAGTCTGGAATATGTCACTCCAATCTCTTCTTGCCTGCAGAGTTTCCTGTGAGAGGTCTCCTGTGAGCTTAATTGGCATTCCTTTATGTGTCAATTGATCTTTTTAACGTGCACATTTAAGGATCTTTTCCTTATGTTCAATTGAAGAGAACTTGAAGATCATATGTCGTGGTGAAGATCGCTTTTGATCAAGCCTGTTGGGAGTTCTGTGCCCTTCCTGGAACTTGTTTCCCAATTCTTTCTCCAGATTAGGGAAATTTTCCTTTATTATTTCATTGAATACATTTGCAAACTCAGCTTCTCTTTCTGCACCTTCTGGGACTCCCATAACTCTTACATTAGGCCTCTTAATAGTGTCTTTCAATTCTTGAATACTTTTTTTGGCCTGATCCAGCTCTGCTTCCAGCTTTTTGTTTGCTTCCCCCTGGTGACAGGAAATATCTGCCAATCCTGAGATTCTTGCTTCTGCTTGCTTCATTCTATTTTGGAGACTCTCCACTGTACTTTTAATTTGCTCTACTGTGTTCTTAATTTCTGATATACCAGTCTTGATTTGCTTTATTGCTTCCTTAAATTCTTTGAACTCTTGCATGAGCTTCTCATTGTTGATCAGAATCTTTAAAATGAGTATTAAGGATTCTCTGTTCCCCATTTTCTCGATGTCTTCCTTAGTGAACTCTGAGGTTAGCATAGGGTTTTGCTCCTTTGCAGGGGAGTCTTCAGTAATATTCATTGTGCTTTTGTCTCTTCTTTTGCTCTTGGTCATTGCACTTCTGGTTAGCATAGTCTTCTCCTTGGGGCAGGTTTCTAAGTTGTGTCACCCACAGGACTACAATGTGATTTTACTTATTGCGGTTGGTACACAACTTTTTCCTTGCAGCCACTTGTGCCACAACCTCCAGCGAGTTCCAGGTCTGGGTTCTTATATCAGATTTCCACCATGGTCTCCACAGCCCCAGCTCTTGTCTCACCACTCTCCACCTCCTGTGATACTGTGCTGAGGCTGCACTGTTGTCTCTGCAACCTTTCTCCCACTTCCGGTTGGAGCAGATCCCAGGATTAGAGAGACACCAGGTGTCCTATATAATTAGGTTGTTGGTGGCACTGATCTTGTCGGAACCTGTTGGACTTTTGGTCTGGGTGCCACACAGACCTATTTTGACTGGTACGCTGGAACAGTCAGTATTATTTTCCTGCAGGACCAGTGCAATCACATACCTCAGCAAGTTCTCGCGAGATCAGCACATGCGCAGTTCACTATTGTCTCCTGCAGTCCCAAAGCTATTGCCACAGTGCACAAAATGGCGCCTGATATACAACCACTATAGTTCTTGATCTGCTGGTCGTCAGATCTGAAGACTATCCAGACCTGCCCTGGGTGGAACCCGTAGAATGCCACATCGTTGCAGTTCACTGAGACAGAAATGAGCTCACTCCCAGCTCAGCACATGCTCCATCCCTTCCCTTGCCCTTTCCTCCTTACGCAAAATGGCACCCAATTCAGCTCTAAGTGGCTGAGTGGGCTGTGAAATCCACTCTGTTCTCACACTGTCCACCTGGGACCTGCTGCTCTTTCTCTGCTCCTGGTCAAATCAAATGGACCAGCAGGATGGACAGTTCTTTGTCTGGGTTCACCACCCGAGCTCCCAGTGAAAGTCCCTTCCCACCTGGTTGCTGGTGGAGTTTTGAATGCTGGTGGAGTTCAGATCGCTGTGCTGGAGTATCAGTCTCTGCAACACCACATTGCTGTGTCCGCTGCTTTCCTGTGTCGGTCAGTCTCCAGGTACCCCTCTGCTGTTGTTCTGTCCCTTCCTATTTCCTGAAATATGTCCTCTCTGCTTCATCCTGATTAAATGTTTTTCCGTCCACATAAACGTGTCCTTACCCTATTCCGCCATCTTGATTTTCCGATCCAAAGGATTTCTAAGAGATATTGTGAAGTGACGTAAGTACAGATGAGCATTTACGAGAATGCTGAGTGCGGCTTGAGTATAGGCTGCTCTAATTTTGATTCAACTTTCTGCTAAGGTACCTGAGAAAGCAGAAAGCAATGGCCCAGGTAACTGGGTCCCTATAACCCATGTGCATGATCCCAGGGAGTTTTTGGCTTCAGACTGGTCTAGTCCTGGCCACTGCAGCCTTGTGGAAAGGCTATGTATGTATGTATGTTTCTATCTATCTATCTGAATATATACATATTTAGATATGTTTATAACTATATATATTTATAATTATATATAAATATAGAGCTATATATAAATGTATATATTTAAAAGTATATGTGTATATACTTCTTTTTTTAATTTATTTTATTTTTATTACAAAGTCAGATATACTGAGAGGAGGAGAGACAGAGAGGAAGTGGAGCTGCCGGGATTAGAACCAGCGGCCATATGGGATCAAGGCGAGGACCTTAGCCACTAGGCCATGCTGCCGAGCCCCATGTGTATATACTTATAAATTTGTGCATTTTATAAGCATTTTGTACAACCTTTATAAAGTAATTACAGCACAGATACACCTTTTGTGTAAGAAAGAATGGAAAAATAAGAAACAGAAAGCAAAACACTAAACGTGGTTATTTACAAGGAATGGCATGTGGGAGGATCGCATACAGGGATGCGGAAGTGAACAGTGTCTCTCTTCAAACTGTTTTGTGATTTTTGAGAGAACTAAACCAAGTAATTTGTGCACAGTTTGACTCTAAACCATCAGACTTGGCAGGAGAGAGGATACTTTCAGCAAGCAAAATAACTGTATTTAGAGATGAAATTTAAACCATTGGAGGAAAAAAAAAGAAATTCATGAGATTGCACAGATAGCAAAGAAACAAACAAATAAATCAAAGAGAAGGGGAGACTTTTTGTCCTGCTGAAGTCTAACTGGAAGGAGAGCTAAACTTGAAAATTTTTCATTTTGCAATCATTTCATAAAGAAAAAATCTGGTAAGAATCATCACTATCAAATATTAAATCCAGGGGAAATCTGTGATAAAAATCAGTATATTTGCATGATCTGAAGTGCCTACAAGGGAGGACAGAGTAAGACAGGAGAACACGGCTTTTCAGCAGCTGTCACCCATGGAGACAGCAGCTTGAATCATGATACATGTACAGAAATATCTTCACAACAGCTACAGTGCCTTCCCACAGTTCAAGAGAGACAAACAGTGAAACAGTGGAGAAATTAGATAGCAACTAGACTGAGGGGTCAACATTAACCCCTAACAAGGGGAAAGAAGATGTCCACTTCCAGGGGTAATGGCTCATCACCTGCTCATATCAACACATATTTTTAATCTGATCATGAGCAACAATCAAACAAACAAAAATGACAACACTTTGTTTTACACAAAAGGGATGCCTAGGCGGCTATTCATTAAAATTGCTAATGTAATAAAAGACAAAGAAGGCTGTGAGATGTTCCAAATTAAAGCAGGGTAAAAATACAGGACAAATACAAACCCCGCGTCCAGCCTAGACCCTGCCCTGGAGCAAAAAATTCCTTGTGGAGAACACTGCTATAGTAACCGATGCGCTCCTCGGCTGTTCGTTGTTACTATGAGATTCCTGAAAGCGCCACAATTCTGGAGGTGCCAGATCCAGAGAGCCCCCTGGCAAAGTTCAGAGGTGATGCAAAGGACCATGTGCCAAGAGACAGCACACCAGTATGACCGTGTCTACGTTCATCTCTCTTTCCTAACAAAGCAACCAGATTTCACTCTCAGGGACACCACCCAATACCCTAATCCAACCTCAACAATTCATCCCCAAAGTTCCCACATTATCTGTACTTTCCTTATGTCACTTCACAACATCTCAGAAATTTCTCTGCTCAGACAGCCCCACCTGCCCTCCCTTTTAACAAGTGTATACCTCTCCACTGGGTTTGCACACAATCCTGCAAGACATACCTGAAGCCCCAAATCTCAAATTTTGATATTTTAAAGATAAAAAAAATCTCAAAAAGTTTCTAGAAAAATAATTTTGAAAAACCCATAAAAAACTTTTATATACATGTTTAAAAAGAGATTTACTTGAGAAACAAAAAACACATTGGGACACTTCATATGGCACTTTGTCCAATAAAATAGACAGTAATAACATACTATCATTGGACTAAGTTTCTACCTTCTTAATACAATTAACATAATCCACTGGGCGCTAAATTCCTGCTTGAATTCAGGGACCAAATCATATGGGAAATAGGCTGAATAAAATATTACGTCAAAATTACTCAAATCAAGGGCCCGGCGGCATGGCCTAGCGGCTAAAGGCCTCGCCTTGAAAGCCCCGGGATCCCACATGGGCACCGGTTCTAATCCCAGCAGCTCCACTTCCCATCCAGCTACCTGCTTGTGGCCTGGGAAAGCAGTTGAGGACGGCCCAATGCATTGGGACACTGCACCCGCGTGGGAGACCCGGAAGAGGTTCCAGGTTCCCGGCATCGGATTGGCGCGCATCGGCCCGTTGCGGCTCACTTGGGGAGTGAATCATCAGACGGAAGATCTTCCTCTCTGTCTCTCCTCCTCTGTGTATAACTGGCTGTAATAAAATGAATAAATCTTAAAAAAAATTACTCAAATCAAAAGGCTGGATAAAATATTGCATCAATGTTAAATGTATAAAGATGGTAAACATACTATGGTTATTTAGGTGAACATTTTTACGATTAGGAAATATTCTCAAATCATTCATTTAAAATACATGATATGATATGATTCCATGATAATATATAATTATATAAATATGTGTGTGTGTGCACAAACAATGCAAATGATGAAAATGTGATCTGGGTAAAGGCTATAAAGTATTCTCTCACTTCCATTAAAACAAAAATTTTACAGTAATCCTTCGTTCCTCTTTCCACCTAAAACAACAAACAGTTCCTAACTATATTACCTAAAACTGATTCTGTACTGTTATAAGAGGAGTAAGGTAATTATTTTTTCTTTATAGAGTCAGTGACTACCTTAAATACTAAAACCCACATATAAAAAAAGTCGAAAATTTTCAGTTTGCTTTTCAAATCAAGGAGGACATTAGCACAAAATACAGTAATAAATATGTTTTAGTGCCAATATCTGCTTCCATTTGAGAGACAGGAAATGAGAGCATCACAGGATAAGAGAGTCCCAGGTAAGACACCAAAGGACCCAGGAAGGAGACAGAGAACAAGAGAAGATGCTGCTGGCTCCTCCACCAGGGACAGCCAGTTCTGTGTCATTCCCCTGAACTGTACCCTCAAAAAATGGTTAAAGGGGTAAATATTTTTGCTGTATTTATTGTAACACACACACACACACACACACACATTTTCAGTTTAAACAGGAAGAAGGCAATTAGAAAACAAAGAAGACTGTGAGCACACAGTGGACAGCACCACTGGTGAGGGAAGGGAATCCAAGGAGAACTGGTTCCATGGCCAAGAATGTGTTATCCAAAATGCCTGTTGAGCATTTAAAGATGAAACCCCACCTGTTCTTTGGATTTAAGTATGTATGGCATGCTATGATAGATCACAGCAATAGCAGTGGTCAGGTGTGGAAATGGTGGGGAGATAAAAATATACTCAGTATTAATAAAGACAAAAACAAAAGGTGGTGGTGGGCACTTTGACTAGTGTCTTGGATGCTGATTGGGTTACATCACACAGTTGTGATGTGGGGGACTTCGGTTCCTGGGCTTCAGTGTTTGGCTAATGAAGCCTCTGGGAGACAGTGATGTACTAAAATAGTTAGGAGTGTGCCACTCACGTGGTCTGACTTCAGTCTCTGATTAACACTCAAAGGTTTGACCATAGGATGCAATGGGAACAGAACCCAAGGAACTTTGAAGGACTTGGTGGTGAGATGAGGCTACCTGGGCAGACAGGACAAGGATTAAAGAAGCTGGGAATACACAGCACCAGACTGACAGGTCTACTCGTCATCCACTGAAGAAGCAAGGAAGAAGAAAAGAGAGAAGCCAGAAGTTTCTCTTACACACACCACTGGAGGCACATGGAACGAGTCCTGCTGTGACGCTCTCTGAGGGCCATGGCCACGGCCGGATACAACTTCTTTTCCCCACTTATCATATCTTTACTGAGCACCTACTGTATTCCAGGCTAGGTTCCAAAACTACAGTGCTGTTTGCATGACTTGTTAAGAACTGTACGCGTTTGTTATGAACTGAGCACTCGTTCATACCCCGGCTGCTCCACTCCCCATATAGCTCCATTTTAGTGGCCTAGGAAAGTAGTGTAGGACAGCCTAATGCCTTGGATCTGTACCTGTGTGGGAGACCCAGAAGAAGCTCCTGGCTCCTGGCTTCGGATTGGCTCAACTCTGGCCATTGCGACCACTTGGGGAGTAAACCATAGATAGAAGATCTTTCTCTCTCTGTCTCTCCTCTCTGTAAATCTGACTTTCCAATAAAAATACATAAATAAATATTTTTTTAAAAAACTGTACACATTTAGGACTGGCAACATGTTTTGATATAGATACACAGAGTAAAATGATTACTACAGTAAGCAAACTAACATTGCCCATCACCTCTCATACAATGACTGTGTGTGTGTGTGTGTGTGTGTGTGTGTGTGTGTGGCAAAACTATCTAGTCTGGCAAAAATCAAATGTAACATTACCAAGCACAGATCTCGTTATCACACATTAGCCCTTTAGAACTGGTCATCCTACACATCCACAATGTATCCAACACCATACAGCTGCTCATTTCCTCTTCTCTCCCACCACCATCCACAGCTTTCACCCTGGAGGTTTAACTATAAGCAATCAGCATTTCCATTTCCCAGTAACAGCCTGCACATTCCAAAGCAAAACGCACACGTGCTTCAGGAAGGTATTCCTGTTGAATAAGAATGAGGGCTGGCAGCCAGGGGCCCCAAGGCTCGGGGTCCAGGCTGAGTTCTCTGTTACTGAATGACTGAGACACTCTTGACCCTGTTTCTCTCTAACATGGTAAACTGCTGGAAGGTAAAAATTAGTAAACCAATTTGGACCCTACAATGTATTATAAAAAAATGTTACCATGTTTTTATTAATGAACTTACCTGTATCAAACACTTCAGAAAATACACTGTTTATAAAAGGGCATTTTTTAAATAATGATAGGATTTTTTAAGATTTATTTATTTTTATTGCAAAGTCAGATATACAGAGAGGAGGAGAGATAGAGAGGAAGATCTTTTGTCTGATGATTCACTCCCCAAGTGACTGCAATGGCCGGTGCTGTGCGGATCTGAAGCTAGGAGCCAGGAACCTCCTCCAGGTCTCCCACGCGGGTGCAGGGTCCCAAGATTTGGGCCGTCCCTGACTGCTTTCCCAGGCCACAAGCAGGGAGCTGGATGGGAAGCAGGACCAGCAGGATTAGAACCGGTGCCCATATATTGGATCCTGTCATGTTCAAGGCAAGGACTTTAGCTGCTAGGCCACTGCGCCGGGCCCTATAATGACAGGATTCCATCCAGCTTATATTGCATACAAGTTGGACATTCCTTATCCAAAATGCTTGGGAGCACAGATGTTTGTAGATTTCCATTTTTTTTTCTTCAAATTTTGGGATATTTTGCACATACACAATGTCCTGGGGATGGGACTCCACCAGCGTAATTAGGAAGCTCATTTATGTTTCACATACATGGCCTGCAGGTAATTTTATATAACACTACACTTGAGTGTGCCTAAGCTTTGACTGTGACCTGTGGAGCAGGGAGACTTCCTCCTGTGGCGGTCAGGCTGACTGAGAATTTCAGCTTTTGCAGATGGGTTTTCAGCTTAGAGATGTTAAAACATTGCCAAAGTCAAGTCCTCTTTGATCTTGCATTTTCCTCACACATATAAATTACAAGATTAAAGAAATAATTAGCAGGGCTGACGTGTTAGTACATCAACTTAATCTTCTACTCTGTGGCACCGGCATCCCATATGAGCACTGGTTCCTGTCCTGGCTGCTCCATTTCCAAATCAACTCTTACGGCCTGGGAAAACAGCAACTGATGGCTCAATCCTTGGAACCCTGTACCCAAAGGGGAGACCTGGAAGAAGCTCCTGGCTCTCAACTTCAGACTGGCTCAGTTCTGGCCATCTTGGCCATTCGGGAAGTGGACCAGTGGATGGAAAGCCTTTATCTTTCCCTTCTCTCTCTGTACTGCCATTTAAATAAAAATAAAATAAATCTTAAGGAAAAAAATTAGCATATAGTGAAAAAAGAAGATTCTCATAATACCTGAAATTAAACGTAGCAGGCATAGTCGGGGCTCTGACAGAAACACAACTACCACAAGCCTGCAGAAAATGATATTGTTTTAAACTGAGCATTTTTGATCACTAGTTATGTTAAAAATGTTAGGACCAAACAGGCTTCCTAACAGATTTTTTTTCTATAGAGCAAACATGATAGGTACAAAATTAATAACATTGTCATAAATCAATCAAAATGTTTCCTTTTTTTCTAAATAGTTACATTCTTGTGACTCATAAGGTACTATTATACAAATAATATCAGATACACAGCCTTTGTTTTCATTTGTCAAGAAAAAAATATGTCCAGACCAAACATGTATTTTAAAACAGAAATTCAAACATTTCACCACCCAAATCATGCAAAGGGAATGCTGTCAGAATTTACAATTACTTACGATATCATAGATCTCTCGGTCATCCTTGTCAGCCAAGGTCAACAGTGCCACCAATGGATAGCGAGATCTGGGCACTGCACCGAAGTCCTCAATGTTGTTATCTTTTGGTAACTGGCAATATATTTCTTCTTTGCTGTCCTTTTTAATACTTTTTTTTTAATGTAAAGGTAAATTGCCATGATGGTCAAAACAACAAAAATACACCAAAAAGGGATCAATAACTAAGCAACGCTGGATTGTATCCACACAAAATCTAATTCCAACGTGCTAAAGAATGTATCAGATGAAAGGATACAAATACTGTTCTTGGTAGAGATATTCGCTATACAAAGCATCTTCTAATGCTTGCGGGGTATTTATTCTGAAGCAATAAACGTGCTTCTGCAGGGCTTCATATAACTTCTGAACACTGCACCCCCAGTAGCAAGTAAGGTGACTGTCTTCGAGGCAATCTGTGGTCAAGGTTATGCCAGCTACAGAACACAAACCAGAAAAAGAATGGAAATTACCTAATGGCACTCTCCATACAGGGACACAGTGCCTAACAAAATCTGCTTCTGGAAGCCAGCCAGCCCAATGGCAATCCAAGGAACCATAACAGGGTACATGTTTATAAAGGATGGAACTGATGTTTACAAGAGATACAAAAGTCTGAATGTCTACACAGCTTTGGAGTACTACCGTCAACTCCTTCATTCTTTCTACATGTTTAACCTTGAAAAGTATCAATGTCATTCTTCCCTTTTGGCAACTCGATGATCTCTGTTTGAACAGAGATAGCATAGTAGATGAGATCCATCTCCAAAAGCATATGCGTGACCGATGGTGTCCGGAAGACATCACTGGAGCAGAAACGAGACTCAGAGACACTGAGATTTACTGATGTTAATACACACATGTTGTTAACATTATTATCTAGTCTTGTCACACAGCTAATGTGCCAAATATCCTGAGGAGTGAGTAGGGATTCCAAAACATAGAGGTTAAGTTTAATAACAATAATCTTATACATTCGTTGTGTCCAAAACAAAAACAAAAACAAAAGATAATACCATCAGAAAAGACCTAAGGAGAATAACAAAATGTAAATGGACACACAAATTATATTATACAGCTTTACTTATGCACCACATACGCAGGACTTACTATGTAATTCTTCTCCCCTCAAGAGTGGCAGATGTAACAATACAAAGTTCAAGGGAATTGACTCCAAGGTCTCACACTGCTGGCAGTGTAAGCTGCTCAGTGCTCCGTGGCAGTGGTGAACCTGCCCAGATCCAAGGGCACAGTTTTGATTGCTGCTTCTTGGACTCTGGTTCTCCTCGAAACAACTTAGTGTATGTTTTTTAAAGTTGTTTCGTTGCTTGCTGACAATGATTCTGATTGTCTGGTTACCTATTTTTACCACTGGTCAACAGCAAGTGCTGAAGAAGGCACACAAGGAAGTGATTTTCTCACTTTCTTGTCAGCAGTGAGCAGCTGGCACACGGAGTCTGAGAGCCTGAGGGTGTAAGGTGGCACTGACACAGGCCTTTCTACTCACAGTGAGGGAAGACTTTTAATTAGTAGGAACTTTGCACATAATTGAAGCAGAATCTGATTTCAGACTTCTTGATTCCAATCATCAGGTATTAATTCAAGAAGCTGAAAAAAAGCATCCCATGAACATACGCACATGCCACACACACACAATCCTATTTTCTACAATGTCATATACAGCATGTGGCAAGAAAAAAAAGTTGTAAACAAAAGTAGAAAAAGGAAAAACAGAAAAAAGTTCATTTAAAAAGTTGAAAAAATCCAAAAAGTGATTACTTAATATTATTGTATTATTGGAAGATAAGTGCAAAGATGCATGAATAAACATATTAACAATTACAGTAGTTATCATAGCAATTGCTGGAATTAAATTAAATGTCCAGCAATAGTAGATTAAATGAATATACAGCATTGTACAAGGAAGCACCATGCAGCTGCTAACAAAGAATTGTGGGGGTCAGGAGACTGGTGTAGCAGCTGAGCCATCACCTGGGATGCCCGCAGCCCATACTGGAGTACCTGAACCTGACCAGAGTCCTGTCTCTGCTTCTGATTCCAGCTTCCTGCTAACACACACCTTGGAAGGCAGTATGTGTGACGGTACAAGCAGTGAGTACCTGCCACCCATGTGGCAGGCAGCACAGAGCTCCTGGCTCCTAGCTTTGGCTTGCTCCAGTCCCGGCTGTTGCGGGCACTTGGCTCTCTTTTTTTCTCTCTCCTTCTCAATCTCAGTTGCCTTTGGCCTGCTCCAGTCCCAGCTGTATTGGGTATTTGGTGCGTGCGCTCTCTCTCTCTCTCTTCTCCTTCTCAAATACGTGACAATAAAATAAATGAGTAAAAATTTTAACTAAAGGAAATGAGGCCTATCAAAATACCTATTTGTATTACCTATGAAATACAGTATTACACAGAAAAAGAAAGTTGGGGCAGGGGGTGGGAGACACAATGGCTCAACTGGCTACTCTTCCACCTTGCAGTGCCAGCATACCATAGAGGTGTTGGTTTGTGCCTTGGCTACTCCACTTCACATCTAGATCCCTGCTTGTGGCCTGGAAAACTAGCACAGGATGACCCAAAGCCTTGGGACCCTGTACCCACATGAGAGACCCACAAGGTTCCTGGCTTCGGATCAGCTCAGCTCCAGCTGTTGCAGCCACTCAGGGAGTAAACAAGTGAATGGAGGATCTTTGTTTCTCCTTTTCTCTGTAAATCTGCCTTTCCAATACAAATAAATATATTTTTTAAAGAAAACAGTACATATATTGTGAGCAAGAGTAAAAGTGACAGATGTCAGCCTAGAAATCTTTCAAGGACAACAAAGCAGGATCTGGAACTACCTGCTCCACATCTCTGCTGAACTGTCAAAAGCATTTCAAAGATCCAAAATGCAAAACTCAATTCATTTCTTCTCTTCCAAACCCACCGCTCCTCCTGTCCTCCTGACCTGTGCAGGACATAAGTAAAGAACCTCAGGTCACCCTCCCCCCACTCTCCTTTTTTCTATAACACTGTCTTTCAAACAGAAAAAATAAGATGAATCTTTAAAACAAATGGTGGGAGGTAGAAATAGCACTGTGTGATAGTAAGCTAACCCTGTGCCTGAGGCACCAGCATTCTAAATGAGTGATGGTTCCTGTCCTGACTGCTTCATTTCCCATCCAGCTCCCTGCTTATGGCTTGAGAAGCAGTAGAAAATGGGCCAAAAGTTTTGCGACCCTGTACTCCCATTGGAGACATGGAATAAGTTCCAGGTTCCTGGCTTCAGATCAGCCTAGCTCTGACTGCTGCAGCCAGTTGGACAGTAAACCAGTGGATGGAAGGTCCTCTCTCCCTTTCTCTCCTTTTCTCTGCAACTATCTTTTAAATAAAAATGAAACAGATCTGTTAAAGAACCCCAGGTTGTCACCTCTCACCTCTCTCTTACCTGTCCCTCCTTATGTTTAATATGCAACAAACTAGTTGCTGTTACTCCAATATACTTATTATCTCTCTCTCACTCATCACAGGACTGTCCTCACTCCTCCTCTCCCTGGAATCTTCCCCAAACCAAGAAGTAAACACCTAACTTATCTTTATTAAACAAAGATTATTAGACAAATGTTATTTACAACAGGGGCTTTGGTTTTGGGAGCAGCACATCAAGCTGTCACATGTGATGCTGGCGACAGATGGCAGTGTGCCAATTGGAGCCCTGGCTGCCCCGCTTCCAACCCGGCATCCTGCTAACACGTCAGGGACTCAGCCATTCCAGGTGGGAGGCTGGGGTGGAGTTCCTAGCTCCTGGCTTTGGCCTGACCAAGACCACTGTGGCCAGGAGGGGCTGGCTGCAGATGCAAGAGTGTTCTCACACTCTCTCCATCATTGTGTCTTTCAAATAAACAAGTCTTTTTAAAATATAAAAATAAAGAATAAGGGGGGGGCAGCACGGTGGCATAGCGGCTATGTCGAGAACCCATGTGGGCACTGGTTCTAAACCCCGCGGCACTGCTTCCCATCCAGCTCCCTGCTTGTGGCCTGGGAAAGCAGTGGAGGACGGCCCAAGGCCTTGGGATCCTGCACCTGTGGGAGACCCAGAAGAGCTCCAGGCTCCTGGCTTTGAGTTGGCTCGGCACCAGCCTTTGTGGCCACCTGCGGAGCGAATCATTGGATGAAGAAATTTCCTCTCTGTCTCTCCTTCTCTCTGTATATCTGACTTTGCAATAAAAATAAATAAATCTTTAAAAAAAAAAAAACAGGGAAAGAAAAATAAAAAAGACTTAATAGGCCCGGCATGGTAGCCTAGCAGCTGAAGTCCTCCCCTAGCATGTGCATCCTGGTTCTAATCCCAGTCACCCCGCTTCCCATCCAGCTCCCTGCTTGTGGCCTGGGAAGGAAGTTCGGGGTGGCCCAGAGCCTTGGGACGCTGCGCCTGCTTGAGAGGCCTGGAAGAAGCTCCTGGCTTTGGATACGTTCAGCTTTGGCCACTGTGGCCACTTGGGGAAGTGAGTCAGCGGTAGGAAGATCTTCCTCTCTGTCTCTCCTCCTCTCTGTATATCTGACTTTGCAATAAAAATAAATAAAATCTAAAGAAAAAAAAAGACTTAACATACGCTTTTTTATGAAACCTTTCCTGCATGTTTCCTCACCTTAATACACCATTTTTTTTGTAAGTCACTCTGGCATAGGTACCTAGCGGGTCACAGAGACAATTTATTGTTCCAAGACAGCAACTAAGTCCAGAAACAAACAACTGTCACCTCTGGTTCCCATCTACAAAAGCATCATGTTCCAATGAAACAATCCATGGCAAAGCACCATGAGCTCAGGTCAGAGACAGCCGCCTTCCCCAGCTGCATTTAGTCCTGTGGCTTCATCTCTCACCAGCCTGAAGAGAAGGACAAAGGCAGGGCTCAACACACTGATCTCGGGAACATCTGGAATACTTTGTTTCATCTGTATATACGTAATTTGTCTCTATTTATTAACTGATAAATTCCTCAATAGTAAAGTTGATGAGTTCTTAAGTTTTGTAGCTGTACAATGTAGTCCAGGACCGGGAACAAAATACTTGCCAATAAATGGCTGTTACGAAGCCTAACGAAGAGGAAGCCAGAGAGACAGAAATGGCAGAGGTGGGAGGAGTGGTTGGACATAGAGAGACAAAAGCTTTGGGAAATAGTCACCAACTTGTAATTGAAGCTGAAGATGGATTAGTAATTTCTAAGCCAAAAGGATTCTTGACTTGTCTCATCTGTTTCTTGAAAACTCTTGCACTGAACTGGGTCTCTTCTGAGTTTCTCAGAATGACTGGCACATCCCAACCAAACCTGGAGAAAGGCGAAAACAAAACACTAGTTATAGCAAAGGTTGAAACTTTACACCATTTGTAGCATGTTGATTAGCTGATCCTTACCCTAAATGTCAGAAAAAAGATCAAGCAACTCAATTTACCATCTTTTGCAGAAACCTAGAATTAAGGAAGTGGTCATATCAAGTTGCAATACCATTGTTCAGATGACTAAAACTGAACATGCTCTTGAAAACCAAAAGCTGTACTGTGAATCCTGTTGCTAGCTATGAGGGAATATAATGACTGAAGACAAAAGCTATACTTAATATGATAGAAAAAGAAATAAAATTACAGAATTTTGAAGTACATACACAAAACATATATCCATATGTAGACTATTTACTATGCTCTTAGGGACAAGACAATTTTTTTAAAGATTCATTTATTTACTTGAACTCCAGAGTTACAGAGACCAAGAGGGAAAGAAGAAGAAGAGAGAAAAATCTCCTATCTGCTGATTCGCTCCCCCAAAAGGTTGCAATGTCCAGTACCAGGCTGCTCCAAAACTGGGAGTCAGGTCTCCTACATGGATTCAGGGCCCAAGGTTGCTTGCTTGCTTGCTTGCTTTCTCTTAATATTTATTTTTTATCACAAAGTCAGAGAGGAAGATCTTCCATCCAATGATTCACTCCCCAAGTGACCGCAATGGCTAGAGCCGCGCCAATCCAAAACAGAAGCTAGGAGTCTCTTCCGGTTCTCTCACATGGGTACAGGGTCCCAAAGCTTTGGCCCGTCCTCGACTGCTTTCCCAGGCCATGAGCAGGGAGCAGATGGGAAGTGGGGTCACCAGGATTAGAGCTGGCGCCCACAAGGATCCTGGAGCATTCAAGGTGAGGACTCTAACCGCTAGGTCACTGCACCGGGCTCCCAAAGCTGTTTTCTAAGGCTACTGGTAGGGAGACTAATTGGAAGCAGAGCAGCTGGGATTCAAACCAGCACCCATATGGGATTCTGGTACCACAGGGCCAGTGGATGGAATTTTTCTCTCTCTCTGTAGATTTCTCTTCTTTCTGCAAATCTGCCTTTCAAATGAAAATAAATGCATCTTTAAAAAAAGAGAGAGAGAGAACAATGGTTGCTTCTGCAAGTGCAGGAGTAGGCACTGAGGGTATGGGTATGCGGATATTTCCCACATGGGTGGTAATTTTCTGTATCTTACTAAAGGCTTGAGTTGTATAGGTGATATGTTTCAAAGCCCCATCAAATGCCAGTGTGTACATTTTTTTTTAAGATTTGTTTATTCTTATTGGAAAGCCAGATTTAACAGAGAGAAGGAGAGACAAAGATCTTCCATCTGCTGGTTCATTCCCTAAGTGGCTGCAATGACCAAAGCTGAGCCAATTTGAAGCCTGAAGCCAGGAGCTTCTCCTGGGTCTCCCACATGGGCAGGATTCCAAGGCTTGAACCATCTTCCACTGTTTTCCCAGGCCATAGGCAGGGAGCTGGAGTAGAAGTGGAGCAGTCAGGACATGAACCCATGCCCATATGGGATGTCCGCACTTGGAGGCGGAGATTAGCTAGTTGAGCCTATGCACCAGCTGCCATAGTTTGAATATTTCCTTGTATGCAGACACCATTTTAAAAGTAAAAAAAGAACTGTAAACCAAAGTAAACACTGAACTTTATTTACTAGTATGCAATACTTTAGTACTTATGAATGAAGAGCTCAGCTTACTTTGAATCCCAAGATGAAATAAGATGAACCAATGTGCAAACAGAAGAATGGATAGATGGACAGACATGTAGTAAAGAAATTATAGTATGACTAATGGCAGAATCTAAACGACAGGCAAATACAAGGCCCCTGCATAATTCTCTCCAGGGTTTTGTATGCTTAAAATCTTATAAAAGTAGTAAGCAAGGTTGATGCCATGGGTCAGCGTGTTCTGAGTCTGGTTGCAGGCAGTGGCCACGGGGTCTTCAAGTAGGAAATAGGTTGACATGAGCTGCCCACTCAAAAAAGGATCATAGCTAGGTCTGCAACTTTGTTTGTTGTTGTTAATTTTTTATTTTGAATTTTTGAATTTTATGGTACAATTTTGTAGAGACTGGGATTCACCCCCTCGGAACTCCCACCCCCGGACAGATTTTCCCCACACTGCTACAACAGTATTGTCCTTCATAAGGAGTCATGATTCCATCAGTCTGTTAGTTAAGTGTGCCCCGACATTGCTGGTACAGACAATGTCAGACAGTCCAGCATCCCGTTGTCTACACATTTCCAACAGTTTCACTGGGAGTCCATCTCTGATTTGGAAGCAGGGATGCATATTGCATTGTATCCCTACATCTGGATATGATAATCTGCATTACTCCATTACTATACATTCCCATAACTGAAAAGCCACTCAATAAGGTCAATAACCAGTATGAATTAGAACAACAACAACAACAAAATTATATAGGTCTGCAACTTTGGAACCAAGAGCTGGGATAAGCCAATATTTATCATGTGGTCCTGTACAGGGAGCCCCGGAATCTGGGTGATGATGACAAAGAGGTTCATTATGAGAGTAAGGACAAAGCAGAAACAGAGTAAAACAAAACAAAGAACCCGCTACTAAAATTTAGGTTGCAGACTAAAACTTCAAAACATGACAAAAAAAATCTAACGCAGCAACAACCAACCAAAGTAAACAAAACTTCCACTCCAGATAAACTTAACTTGATAGAACTAAAGCTATCCTGATTGTGCCTAATAAAACTCAAACTTAGCCTCTCACAGACCAAAGCATTTCCAAGCAGCTTCACCATGACCAAGAAAAAAGCTTGGGAATTTTTATAGGAATATGAAAATAGCCAGCATTCAATAATGTAAAATTCACAATGTTTAGAATCCAGCTTTAAAAAATTAACAGGCATGTAAAAAAGCCGAAGAAGAATTAGTACTCACAACATCAGAGAAATTAATCTGTAAAAACCAAAAATGACAACATGTAATTACTAGATAGACATCAGAATACTTATTACATTTCATATGTTTAAAAACGTATGATTCAGCAGATGATAAAGATATGGAAGATACAAACATCCAGAGACGGATTGCTTCAGATGGGAACAACTGCAGGTTAGACATAACAAAACAAAAATTTAACAAACTTGAAGACAACATTATAGAAAGTACCTAAAATGAAACATAAAAAGAAAGAAAAAAAAAAAGACTGAATAAAAATAAAGAAAGCATTAGTGGGACCAAAGAACAGCTTCAAGCATTTCGAACCACACACAGAGGAAGTCCACAGAGCAGCAGCAGACAAATAAAGAGCTTGAACATATAATGACCAACAACTTTCCTAACGCATTCAAAATGACAAGTTCACAGACTCCAGAATCTCAATGCACAAGAAGTTAAGAAAATTATACTATGGCACTAATAATCAATTGCTTAAACCTAAGTAGCCACTTAGAAGTAGCCAATGAAAAAATATACTACATAGAAACAAGATAAGGGGGAGGGGACAGGAGCTTTATTGCCAGAAGCAGTGAAAGTAGAAAATCTTCAAAGAGTAAATAGGAAAAAAAATACACTGTATTTTGCAAAACAAAAAGTAAGGACTTCTTCAACGTTAGGAAAAGCTAAAAGAATTCATCAGCAATATACCTGTACAGTAAAAAATGGTAGAAGTTTTCTGGTCCCAGCACTGTGGCCTAGCAGCTAACGTTCTCACCTTGCACTCAACCAGATCCAATATATGGGCACCGGTTCTAATGCTGGTGGCCCCGCTTCCCATCCAGCTCCCTGCTTGTGGCCTGGAAAAGCAGCTGAGGATGGTCCAAAGCCTTGGGACCCTGCACCCATGTGGGAGACCTGGAAGAGCTCCTGGCTCCTGGCTTTGGATCAGCACAGCACCGGCCGTTGCAGTCACTTGGGGAGTGAATCATCGGACGGAGGGTCGTCTTCTCTGTCTCTTCTTCTCTCTCTCTCGCTCGCTCTCTCTCTCTCTCTCTCTCTATATATATATATATATATATATATATGACTTTGCAATACAAATAAAATAATCTTTTTTTAAAAAAGTGGTTTTCTTGACAAGAAAATGATCCCAAATGGAAATCTGTCTTGGAAAAAAGAAACGAATAGCAATGAAATGGTAACACTATCAGAAGATATTTTTATTTTCTTACTTAAATCTCTTTATTACTTGTAAGAGGTATACCACAAGCCCTAAAGCAATGATTCAAGAAATGTATTGCTGATGTTAAGTTGGGGCTTTCAGTTGACCAGGATGATATTCTGCCAGCTCTACCTTCAGACCAGGATGGTCTCCCCAAGAAACCGTTGAATGTATCTGGACAATTAGATGTTGGCCTCTTTGTTTGGTATATGCTTGCAATGAAAGAATCACAACTGAATTTGATCTGTAACACTGCAACAAGGTGGAGGAATCCACCATGGGGGGAGGGCACGGGGAGGGGTTGGGGGAATCCCAGAGCCTATGAAACTGTGTCACATAATACAATGTAATTAATTAAAAAAAAGAAATGTATTGCTAATAAATCAACAAAGAGCTAAAGCAGAATCATATAAAGAACTTTAGCATAGTGAAGGCTGAACTATAGAGGAGGAAGAGCAATGTAAATGCAGGGCAAGCAGCAAGGTGGTAGATTTCAATCTCATCATCATAATAAATCACATCAAATGCAAATTGCTTAATCTCCCCAATTAAAAGATTAAGATTATCAGATCATATAAAAATGTAAGATGTGGGCTGGCATGATGGCTCAGTGGCTAAATCCTCACCTTGCAATTGCTGGGATCCAATATGGGTGCCGGTTCAGGTCCCAACTGCTCCACTTGCCATCTGACTCCCCGCCTGCAGCCTCACAGAGCAGTAGAGGATGGCCCAAAGCCTTGTGGCAACGAACTCACGTAGGAGACCCAGAGAAGCTCCTGGCTCCTATTTTTTCTCCCCTTCTCTCAGTAAGTCTGTCTTTCCAACAAAAATAAATCCATGGCACGCCCATGAGCTACATGGCTGGTAAAAAAAAAAAAATCTTTTTTAAAAAAAGATTATTTTTTAATTGGAAAGTCAGATACATAGGAGGAGAGAAAGAGAGGAAGATCTTCCATTCGATGATTGACTCCCCAAGTGACTGCAATGGCTGGAGCTGAGCTGATCTGAAGCCAGGAGCCAGGAACTCTTCAGGATCTCCTACGCAGGTACAGGGTCCCAAGGCTTTGAGCCGTCCTCTGTTGCTTTCCCAGGCCACAAGCAGGGAGTTGGATGGGAAGCGGGGCTGCCAGGATTAGAACCGGTGCCCATATGGGATCCTGGCGGGTTCAAGGCAAGGACTTAAGCTGCTAGGTCACTGGGCTGGGCCCTAAAAATAAATAAATCTTACAAAAAAAAAAAAAAAGATGTGACTATATGCTGTAGATAAGAAAACCATTTTAAGGCCCAGCGCGATGGTGTAGTGGTTGAGGTCCTTGCCTTGCACGCTCGGGATCCTATATGGGCGCAGGTTCTAATCCCGGCAGCTCCACTTCCCATCTGGCTCCCTGCCTGTGGCCCGGAGGGGCGGTCGAGGATGGCCCAAAGCCTTGGGACTCTGCGCCCATGTGGAAAACCCAGAAGAGGATCCTGGCTTCGGATTGGCTCAGCTCCAGCCATTGCGGCCGCTTGGGGAGTGGGCCATCGGACAAAGGATCTTCCTCTCTGTCTTTTCTCCTCTCTGTGTATCTGACTTTCCAATGAAAATAAATAAATCTTTAAAAAAAGGTTTAAAAAGATTAAGAAAACAATTTTAAACTTAAAGATAAATATAGGTTACAGGTGAAAAGATGGAAACGTGTACTTACACACACACACACACAAAGCTGAAGTGGCTATAGTAACACCAAAGTAGGTCTCAAAAACTTTTTTCAGAACTCAAAAATTACTTCAGAGGGAGCAGCACAGAGCTCTTCAATATGTCAGTCTACTCTCCAATGGCTAGGGCCAGGCTGGGCCACAGTAAGGAGCTAGGAACTCCACAAAAGGTTCTGACATGGATAGCGAAAACCCAGGCACTTGTGACATCACCTCTGATTCCCAGGACTTGCACCAATATAAAGACAATGCTAGAGTAGAGTTGCACGGCCCGGTCTCCCAAGGGTTAACTCCACTGCTTAGCTTGTTTCTAAAGGGGAACAGGATGGGCAATCTTGGCCTGATACATTTAACCCCTGGCTTGACCTCAAGTTCCCTCTTCCCTGCTTCCCCTTTTTTAAGATGCCCTCGGTGGAGCTTAGGAGTTGCTTAAGCTTTGGGAAAATACTGGGAGGAACTAGGCAGACTATAAAAGAGGCAGGCAAAATTCGAATAAATGGCATTCTCTTTACAAGAATGACCCACTGCGTGTTGTCTTTTTTGTAACCCTAGTCCCTCCGCTCGGCTCGGAGTACGCGGCGACGCAGGCATTGCCGACATGGAGTCAGGAAGCAAACCTAGGCACTCAACTATGGGATAGAGCATTACAATAAGCTACCAGCCATGTAGGTAGATCCAACTGTAGGGCCAAATATCACTCTTCAGAACAGAGGTGTTTACCAGGAACTTTGTTAACTGTCATGGGCATGCCATGGATTACTAGAATCCTATTTCTCACATGGCTGACCTTGTGCGTGGAAGAAAAAACATTGCTGACATCCCACATGGCAATCGGTTGGAGTCATGATTGCTCCACTTGTGATCCAGCTGTCGTCTAATGAGCCTGGAAAAGCAGCAGAAAATGGCCCAAGTGCTTGTACTCCTGAACCTATGTGGCCAACTGGGAAAAGCTCCTGGCTCCTGGCATCAGCCTGGCCCAGTTTTGGCCAGTTCAGCCACTTGGTGAGTAAATCAGTGGATTGAAGATCTCCCTCTCTATATAACTCTGCCTTTCAAAAAATTTTTTTAAAAAAGGAAAAGAAGGGCCCGGCACCGTGGCCTAGCAGCTAAAGTCATCACCCTGAACGTGACAGGATCCCATATGGGCACCAGTTCTAACCCTTGTAGCCCCGCTTCCCATCCAGCTCCCTGCTTGTGGCTGGGAATGCAGTCAAGGACGGCCCAAATCTTGGGACCCTGCACGCACATGTGGGAGATCTTGAAGAGGTTCCTGGTTCCTGGCTTCAGGTCGGCGCAGCACCAGCCATTGCTGTCACTTGGGGAATGAATCATCAGACGGAAGATCTTCCTCTCTGTCTCTCCTCCTCTATGTATATCTGACTTTCCAAAAAAAATTAATAAGTCTTTAAAAAAAGGAAAAGAAAATGGTGTTAAAACAAAATTCTATTTCTCATTAACAAGAAGCTAAAGAAATAACCAAACCAGCCTACATTTTGTTCCATTCCCTCCCCCTCAAGATCCCGTTCACAGCAATAATTTCTGTACCAGTTGACTGAAATCAAATCAGCTATTTTAACAGACAAATGTATATTTTTAGCAACTGACCAGTAGGAAAATGGACAGGATGGACAGGGAGACACTGAAGAACACCTCGGCAACAGCAGGAAGCAGCTTCTCCCAGGAGCAGACAGAGGAGAAGGGTCCCCGTAGAGCTGGGACACAGACGCTGCTTAAGGAGGCTGGCTCTCAGAGAGTGGGACGCGCTAAAGTGGCGTGCTAGGATGCACTTCCACTGCCAGGCTAAGACGGACAAGAAAAGGGAGCAAGACCTTTCCTGCCCTTTCAGCCTTCCAGATGCCTTCCTTATTGGCAAGGCCTGGGGCACAGCAGCCAGCCAAGAGGAAAAGTGCCTTAGAATTCTGCTACAGATCACCAAGCAGAGTAAGTGCGGGCGGAGTGAGGCCCAGCGACACCAGCAGGGTCCTTGTCACCTGAAACTATGAAGCATGGACATGGCACTTTGAGTTCTGGAGCTACTGCAAGACCACGAGGCTAAAACAGCAATACCAGGCTTTCTTACTCGTGCATGATTCTCTGCTAAGAGCAGGGGAGAGAAGAAACGGAAACAAACCCAGCATGACCACATGGTCAGAACCACAACAAAAAAAACAGATGACCTAGACAGATCATACTTGGGGAGGTTAAAAACAAAATAAAATGATAAGGGGCCCGGCGGCGTCGCCTAGCAGCTCAAGAACGCCAGGATCCCATATGGGCGCCGGTTCTAATCCCGGCAGCTCCACTTCCCGTCCAGCTCCCTGCTTGTGGCCTGGGAAGCAGTTGAGGACGGCCCAAAGCTTTGGGACCCTGCACGCTCGTGGGAGACCTGGAAGAGGTTCCTGGTTCCTGGCTTCGGATCGGCACAGAATCGCCCGCTGCGCTCACTTGGGGAGTGAATCATCGGACGGAGGATCTTCCTCTCTGTCTCTCCTCCTCTCTGTATATCTGCCTTTCCAATAAAAATAAATAAATCTTTAAAAAAAATAAAATGATAAGGATTGAAAAGCAAGGTAAGTTGTTTTTTTTACCTTTCTGGTGTGGTACTATTAGATGTCTTAAGAGGCAGGTTTCATCTTTCTACTCAACAAATGTGTGCTCTTGGCTTATGTTTACAAATAAACATGGTAAGTCTACCTATTTCGGCAAAGCTGATCCAGATGGAAAGAGTGATTCGACTGTGCTCAAAATGACTGGCCAGGACCAACTGGCACTTTCATGGGCTTCTAGGCCTCAATAGTGCTTCACCCAAACTTCCAAAAGCACTATGACGGCCTGGGCTTCCACCATTTTAAAAATCATACCTACCTGGAGTGATAACCATTAAATACAAAAATCAATATAACTATTAACTATTCAAATCTCTGAAACCTAGCAGAACCAAGATTTAAACATGCATCTGATTACCCCGACTTCTCTTGACCACCACAAACACTGAGACTCCCAACAACCTTCACCCATGGAGCTCAGCATCGTTATCAGCTAAAGACACACAGCTGATCGATCTAACAGTTGGTCTTCATAGTAAAAATCTAAGCACATGACATGTTGATCAACTAAGTACTTTGTTTCTTCATGGAGGAATTGCATTCTTTTTTTCCTATTCATTTATTCATTAATTACAGTGTATTACATGACACAATTTCATAGGTACTGGGATTCTCCCCCTTCACCCCAAACCCCTCCCCCATGGTGAGTTCCTTCACCCCGATGCATAACCACAGCTCAAGTTCCGTTGAGATTCCCTAATTAAAAGCTCACACCATACAGAGTCCAGCATCCCACAAGGAATTGCATTCTTTAAGAGAGTAACACTAACATTATGGTCATTTAAAAATGCTGCGTTGGGTAACACCTCCCTCATTCCAGTTACAAACTCTCTTAAAATTAATAACAACAATAAAATCTGATGGGTCAAGAGCAACAAACTAGGTAGGGCTGGTCCTAATCTCCCTGCACCCACATACAAGGGAGTTTCTATTCTAAGGCTGGCAGGCGCGGGCAGCATGGATATATTACAATTTCCTTTAGCTCCTAAAGAGGTGTGTCTTTTCAGAAACTGACCAGCGTGGGGGTCCTTTCTAGAAAGTATTGCCAAATAGGCAGGGAGGGTGGAGGGAGTGAGAGCGCAGACGACTTTAAAAGTTTACAGAAACTTTCTGAATTTCCCTCTACCTCCCATGTGGGATGGAGGGGTGTTTCTGACCTCATTTGAAGAAGCCTGGTGTGATCAAGAACATGTCCTCCACTCTGCTCACGTTGTGTTCTCTGAAATGCCTTTTCCACCACACACATTCAACTTCTGTATTCCAAATCACTCATTCTCCAAAATCCCAGTTTACTTCTCCCCTTCACCGGATCCTCTCTGCCGGCTTCCGGCCACACTGGTCCACCACTTGGGGCCAACATCTGTCACAGGTGCCAGCCTGCTGTATTTCTGAGGTCTAAACGCAAGTGACAACAGCATCTCAAAAGAGAGAAACTGTGTAGGAGAATGTGTAGGCTGGAACCGCCCCAGGGAAGATCTAACAGTCTTTGCTCTGCTAGTCTCCCATCCACCAGCTGCCTGGACCCTGAGGTGTCACATCTCCCTAACATTCTTGTCCAGCCCCTCAAGTGGCCACTTTTACATTTGTATTGCTTAAGGATGACTTTAGAAGTGGTGTTGAACTTTGAATAGGAACCAGTACATGCTTCCTCCTCCCCAAGTTTGGTGACAAGTGCTGCGCAAACACTTGAGGGCAGGTGTTTCCCAGCTGGGGTTTCAGCCTCCGGTTTCCTGCGCACCCAGTAGGCCCTGATCTGGGACAGAAGCCCACTGGACTTTCAGCGCCAGACCCCGACACCGGAGCGGGCCCTTCCTGGCTGTGTGGTCGCCTTTGAAACAAAGCTGGGTGAGATACCCTGACCTGGCGTCCTCCGGGTGGCCCGCCACGGCGGGGTACCGGCCGGGACTGCGGGGCAGCGACGCAGGTGCGGTGACCACCTTGTCTCCCTGCCCCGCGAGGCCCCTCGGAGCCCCCGGCCCCGACTGTCCCCCGAGGGTCGCAGCCGCCCGCAGCCCCGCGGCCCCCTTCCCCAGCGCGCCCGGCTGCTGGCCGCTACCCCCTCCACTCCCGAAGCTGTACGTCCTGGGGACACACTCACCATCCTAGTACCAAGCCGGTAGTCACGACAAAGCAGGTAAACACCACCGCGATGTAGAAAAGCGGCGAATATTCGTACAGCGTGACGAGAAACACCGCAGCCATCAGGGTCTCCGAGACTGAGCTTAGCTCCGGCCACCTGGCCAGTCCCGGACAGCCCAGCCCAGCCCGCCCGGCCCGGGCTAAAAGCCGCTACGGTACCCGGGAATGGACACACTTCCTAGGCCCGCACTCGCCGGGGATTCAGCCGGAGCTAGACGCCGGGGCAGCCTCGCGGGCAGCGTCAGGTCAAGTGCCAATCACGTCGTTGCCTGCGAGGCTCGCCACGCCCCTTCAGCACCCGTCTCTGGTCATTGGCTCCGCTGAGGGCGTGGCCCTATGTAGCACCGCCCCCCTCAACTTTCAAGGTTGGTACCCAGCTAGCTAGCTTCTTCTGGCTGGTCTGGCCCGAGGGTCTTCGCTGCTCCGTGAAAGTTTGAAACATTACTTGAAGCGAGCTGTGATCAAGATCTGCAGGTTTCCTGATGTCCGAGAGACGTACGGTCCGAAAGCAACTCGCACTGTTCCGAAATTCCGAAACCCTGCGGATTAGATCGTGGGTACTACAGAGCCAAAGAATCCCCTAGCTGTTCCAGTTTTAACTTAGAAATTTAGAAAACACAGACAGGAGTCTCTACACAGGAAATGTTCACGAGCCCTGGCAGTCCTCAGATTGGACGTGATCTTAGATCAGAATTGCTTATGAAAAATTCTCTTAGAACCAAGACAATGAGCTATTGCGTCTGTCCCAATTGTCTTGTTTCTAAGAGAAACATATGGGTGCCGGTTAGTGTCCCGGCTGTTCCACTTCCCATCCAGCTCCTCCCAGCTTATGGCCTGGGAAAGTAGTGGAGGATGACCCAAAGTCTTGGGGCCCTAACCCATGTGTTAAACCTAGAGGAAGCTCCAGGCTTCAGATCAGCTAGCTCCAACCTTGGTAGACATCTAGGAAGTGAAACAGTGAAGGGAAGATCTTTCTGCCTTTCCAAAATAAAATAAAATATGATCTAAAAGAAAAAAAGACTCCATCTCTCCCTATACTGATGAAATTAGAGCTTTTTCACAATCCTTTTATTTTTTTAAATAATTTTTAATTTTTATTGCAAAGTCAGATACATACAGAGAGGAAGATCTTCTGTCTGATGATTCACTCCCCAAGCACCACAACAGCTGGAGTTGAGCTGATCCAAAGCCAAGAGCCTCTTCCAGGTCTCCCACGCGGGTGCAGTTTCCCAAAGCTTTGGGCCGTCCTCCACTGCTTTCCCAGGACACAAGCAGGGAGCTAGATGGGAAGTGGAGCTGCCGGCATTAGAACCAGTGCCCATATGGGATCCCAGTGCATGCAAGGAGAGGACTTCAGCTGCTAGGCTACTGCACTTGGCCCTCATCCAAAGTAACAATTGCATTTTTTTCATCTTAATCACTCAGAAGCTTTTAAGTACAGAAAGTAGTTACATGTTTGATCTCTGGTTGATCCAGCTCCCCAAAGCTGACACCCCTCTCCCAACTCTTTTTAATTATTTATTTGTTTTACTGAAAAGGCAGATTTATGGAGAGAGGAAGAGACAAAAAAAAATATCTTCCATTTGCTCCACAAATGTCTGCAACAGCCAGAGCTGTACTGACCCAAAGCCAGGAGGTGCAGTGACTCAAGGCGTTGGTCCATCCTCCACTGCTTTCCCAGGTCACAAGCAGGGAGCTGGAATGGGAATCCCAGCAGCTGAGTCATGAACCAGCACCCATATGGGATGCCAGTACTTGCAAGTGAAGGATTAGCCAAGTGAATCATTCTGACAGACTCTTCAGCATTTTTTAAATTAGCATATTTCATCAGTTCCCACTTGTTGGAAAAGTGTTTAATTACTGTTAATGAAACTGTAATAAATAGCCTGAAATTATTTCAGGATAAATTACTGTAGGGGGGACTTTCCATATTTTTCCAAAATTTGGAAAAGCACTGCTCCCTAGAAATGTATCAATTTGTACTCCAACTCTTTCATTCAGCTTTACTATATTTTTACTGTCACATAACAAAACTTTTGGCCCATCTGAAAAGTGATTTTTATCGTCCAAAAAAAATTTTATACTAAAGGAAAGATTTAGGAATTTCCAAGTAAGTAGACTTAAATATGTAGATCTGATTCTGTTGGTTCTCCATATTCCACTAACACTATGAAAAGACTAAAAGTGTAAACAACAGCAACAACAAAATCCCAAACAAATAGTAATAGCAACAGCATACCAGAAAAGGAGAAAATAGAGGAGTAGGGATAATTTACTCTCTGGAACATGAATATCAAGTCCCAAAACAGCAGTAGCAAAAAACTGAGCCCTAACCTGATTGATCCTACTGGAGAATTCTCAAAGACAACAGAAACTAATACAAAGTTAACTTGTTTCAGAAAAACTTTGTATGTGAGAACAGGCTGAAGAAAGGACAACATGTAACTCATTGGGGGATTTACAGAGTGAACCATGATCTTGGGTGAGCACAAAACATATCAATCTGCACACCTCCAGTCAGTAGCAAGGCGTTTGCATGTAGGTTAGGCTGCACAAGGTGACCACAGCTTACCTAGGTGCACCTGCACTGTTTCAAATAATGATAACATTCCAGGCTTCAGATAAGAGAGTCTGAGCTCATCAAATAAATCTGACAGCGTTTCATAGCAGCTTTACCTATCCCACGGGTTTGGCGATGAGAGTCAGGGTTACCCAAAGGGCAAGACAGCCGTCATGAATAAAATGGCTGTGCTTATGTCATGCTGGATCCTGACATAGCCCTTATGATTCCCCATCTGAGTATCTGCTACAGCAGGAACAACTTTGCTATTTCCCACACACTTTATCTCCAACACATCCTGCTCCATGCTGACAAAATGGAATTTTCATAGTGTATATTTCAATCCACTGCCAAAAATTCTTGATTTCCATGTTATTGAGTATTATAAAAAGTTCATGGAACATGGAATGAGAAGATAAGCTTATTTTGGTGCAATAATAATAATAATAAATAAATCTTTTTTAAAAAAGAAAAAGTTTACTGAGTGTTAGGCATCACTGAAAGCACTGATGATACAATAAGAAAATGTGGCATGACTTTTTAAAATGAAGCTTATCATCTAAAAGAAAAAATAAAATAAGTCCAATGAATTTTAAGCAGAGGGTGGCACAATGGCTCAATTGGCTAGTACCACCCCTCCCTCGCCCTCTTCAAGTACCAGTATCCCATATGGGCACTGATTCATGATGTCCCAGTTGCTCCACTTCCCATCCAGCTCCCTGCTTGTGGCCTGGGAGAGCAATAGAGCATGGCCCAAAGCCTTGGGACCCTGCACCCTGATGAGAGCTGGAAGAAGCTCCTGGCTTTTGGATTTGTAGTTTGAATCAAACACTGTGGCTATTATGTAGAAAACTGACTGAGACGAGGTTGAGAAGAAAGCCCAGACAAGAAATATTACTAGCTCTGATTAGGATACTGATGAGGACTTTTAATGAAGTGCAATATTCATTAGAAGCAATTATATCTGACCAAAAACCAACAATGATTGTATTTTAATCAAGATAAACATTTTCTCTCCGTGTGTGTCTGTCCCTCACCCTCTCTCCCTCTCAGGTGAAAGTCCAGATGAAATTAATGTTGACACAGTTCAGTGCTGCACAGCGCCATGGACCCAGATTCCCATTAGGCTCCATTTCAAAGGTCACCTCAAAGTCCAAGATGCTGTTTCAGCTCCAGCCATCATGTCCACATTCTTGTGATCAGGAAAGAAGAAAAGGAAGGAAAATGACTCATCAGTCTCTATAAGGTCACATCACACAAAACATTGACCGAACTTCAGGATTATACCTATATTTAACTGCAAAAGGTGGTAGAAACACTCTTTATTCTAAGCAGTCATGAGGCTGGCTAGAAGTTCTAGAATCCTGTTACTTATAAGAGACAGAGAGTTTAAACTCCTCTGTTGCAGAAGTGTAAGGACTCAACAATAGCCTGGCTCCGGGGCATTAAGGGAATGGATGTAGCTCTCACTGATGTTGGATTCTAAACCTCTGGTTTGTTGTCATTCTTTCCTGTGCTCTTGCCTCTTCCCCTCCAACACTCACTTTACCACTGCTGAGTGCCGCTGCTCCAGGGCCACGTCAAGGAGTACAGAGCCCTCTTTCTTTTATAGGAAAAGCAATCTACTCAACCTAAATCGCTTCAGGCTCTCTAATACCCCAGCTATGCTGATGTCTCTGTGAGGCTCTCTACTCCCTTTGGAGATTCCAGCCCAGATGAGGAAGCTAGGAAAGGTGCATGGGATTGCTCTCACACTACACTGGCTCAGAAGTGGAAGACTGGCTCCCTCTCCCCCTTGGGAAGTATACTCCTGGATCATTACTTCAGTGGTACATTAAATGCCACTTTTAACTACCACCAAAGTCGTGTGTGTGTGTGTGTGTGTGTGTGTGTGTGTGTTTATCTTAATGGAGCTTCAAGATTTTGTGAAAACTTATAAAACCTAGGGGACCACATGGTGGCTTAGCAAGCTAAGCTTCTGTATGTAGTGCAGGCTTCCCCTATGGTACTGGTTAGAGCCCTGGCTACTCCACTTAGAATCCAGCTCCCTGCTAATAGTGTGAGAAAACAGCAGAGGATGGTCTAAGGCTTTGGGCCCCTGAACCCAAGTGGGAAGCCACTGGCTCCTGGCTTTAGACTGGCCCAGCTGTGGCCATTGTGGCTATTTGAGAAGATGGAAGATCTTCCTCTGTCTCTGCCCTCTCTGTAACTCTGCCTTTCCAACAAAAACAAATCTGTAAGAAAAATTATAAAACCATGATTTCTTGATAGTGTTTGACTTTTTTTCCCACGATTTATTTATTTTTATTAACAAGGCAGATAAGATTTACATAAATGAGGAGAGATAGAAAGATCCCTGGTTCACTTCTTTTTTTTTTTTTTTTTAAGATTTTATTATTATTGGAAAGTCGGATATACAGAGAGGAGGAGAAACAGAGAGGAAGATCTTCCATCCGATGTTTCACTCCCCAAGTGAGCCGCAACGGGCCAGTGCGCGCCGATCCGAAGCCAGGAACCTGGAACCTCTTCCAGGTCTCCCTCATGGGTGCAGGGTCCCAATGCATTGGGTCGTCCTCCACTGCTTTCCCAGGCCACAAGCAGGGAGCTGGATGGGAAGTGGAGCTGCCGGGATTAGAACCGGTGCCCATATGGGATCCCGGGGCGTTCAAGGCGAGGACTTTAGCCGCTAGGCCACGCTGGGCCCTCACTTCTTTTTTTTAAAGATTTATTTATTTTTATTGCAAAGTCTGATATGCAGAGTAGACAGAGAGAAAAATCTTATATCTGATGATTTACTCCCAAGTGAGCCGCAAGGGCTGGTGCTGTGCCAATCCAAAGCCAGGAGCCCAGAACCTCCTCCAGGTTTCCCATGTGGGTACAGGGTCCCAAGGCTTTGGGCCGTCCTCGACTGCCTTCCCAGGCCACAAGCAGGGAGCTGGATGGGAAGTGGAGCTGCGGGGATTAGAACCGGCGCCCATAGGGGATCCCGGCGTTCAAGGTGAGGACTTTAGCTGTTAGGTCACTGCACCGGGCCCCCACTGGTTCACTTCTAAATGGCTGCAACAGCCGGAGCTGAACTGATCCGAAGCCAGGAGCAAGGAGCTTGCTCTGAGTCTCCCACATGGGTGCAGGGTCCCAAGTCTTTCGGCTGTCCTCTACTGCTTTTCCCAGGCCACATACAAGGAGCTAGATGGGAAGTGGGGCAGCTGGGACATGAACCGATGACGCCCATATGGGATACTGGCACTTGCAAGGGGGAGAATTAGCTAATTGAGCCATTGCACCAGTATGGGAATACTTAGTATGTGTCCCAAAGCTTAAAAACCTTCATTCACATTCATGGTTCTCACTGGGAGCGACGATCCTCTGCCCACCTGATCTTTTGGCTATGGCAGGAGGTCTTTTGGTTGTGTTGTCTCAGAGGTGCAGTGGTCTCTAGGGGGTACAAAGTCCAATGTTGCTGCTCAACATCCCACAGTGACAGCACAGCTTAGCCGCGAGGAAGAAGCTCCTGACAGTAAAGGTCAACATTGCCCAGGGTAGAAACCTCCGACCTGGAAAATTCCATTGGCCTTGGGATGTCTCATCAAATCACTGACTCATTCCACCTTGGTCCAAGATACATGCTCTGGATTGCTACAGTAACTTCTTAAAGTTTCCTTGCTTCTGCCTTCTGTTCTGCAGGATCTAGTCTTTGGTTTCTTTAAAAAAAAAAAAAAAATGGGGGGGGGCGGCACAATAGCGTAGTGGTTAAGGTCCTCACCTTGCACGCCCGGGATCCCATATGGGAGCCGATTCTAATCCCAGAAGCCCCGCTTTCCATCCAGCTCCCTGCTTGTGGCCTGGGAAAACAGTAGAGGATGGTCAAAACTTTGGGACCCTGCACCCGCATGGGAGACCTGGAAGAGCTCCTGTCTCCTGGCTTCGGATAGGCTCAGCTCTGGATGTTGTGGTCACTTGGGGAGTGAATCATCAGACGGAAGATCTTCCTCTCTGTCTCTCCTCCTCTCTGTATATACGCCTTTCCAATAATAAATAAATAAATCTTTAAAAAAATTTTTAAAGTTTATACGTAGTAAAACTCGCCATGTTTAGTAGATACAAGAACCACTCAAACAGATACAGGACAGTAGCACAGTTTTCAACGAGCAATTAGGAAGTGGCCGGTGAGAGTGCTCACTTACACATCCATCATCGAATCACACTCGAGTTAACAAGGTACTACCGGGAACATCAATGTCTTAACCAAGACTTAGCAGGTGGGGTTTGGGGAAAGGACAGGTGGAGGGAGGTGTGCTTAATTAGAAGGTGATCCAATCGGCATGGGGAGCTGCTGTCACGTTGACCTCGGGAATCATCGCCTTCCATCTTTCCACCGCGAGTCACTTTCAGAGCCTGAAGAGTTCCAAGCAAGGTGCCAAGGTTTTAAGGAGATACAGGGAGGGGCTCTTCGCTGGTAACCACGCAACGCATCTTTCTTCTGACAGAAAAGGCGTTCGCGTTCCGGATACTTTTGAGCCGAGCCTCCTGCCGTCGGGCGTCACGTGTCGGCGGTGGGGGCGAAGCTGTCTGGCGCCGGAGCAGGAAGGGAGGCGGCCGCCCTGCCATTCTTAAAGGGACCTGGAGAAGGCGACGGGGTGCGGACGGCCGGAAGGAAAATGGTGAGTTGCCGCGGGGAGGGCGGGGGCCCGAGGGCTGGGCCAGCCAGCCGGGCTTTCCTGTTTTCCGGAGCCGGTGTTGGCGGGCAGTGCCCAGGGAGGGTCAGCGGCCGCTTCCGCCCGGGGCAGCCGGCAGGTGCCCACAGCCTCGGCCGTGGCCTCCCCCAAGCCGCCGCCGCCTGCCCGCCTCGGGGGAGCATTTTCCGGCCGAGCCAGGACTAGGGTGCGCCCACGAGCTAGGGGCTTCGTCCTCGTCAGGCCTCAGAGCTCAAGGACAGGGGACTGCTCCCTGCAATGGCCGGCTTCCTCCTGCCAGGGCCGGGTTCAGGTCGGAGGAACCTCTTCCTGGCTGTGCTCGTCCGCTCTGCGATCCCGGCCTACCTTTAGCCTCTGCTTTCCTCGGAATAAGCTTTCTTTGCCCTGACTCGCATTGAGTTCAGGTCGTTGGAAGTCCTCGGACCCCGGGCTTTGGCGCTTGGCTTTGAAGAATTGGGTGTTGTGGGATCTTGGGCGTGCTGGGGGCACTGGCTTGCGTTCTCCCGGTGGGATGACCCTCCAGCCCAAAAAGAAAGGGAGTGAATAACATCTCTTGGCAACAAAGATCTTTCTGGAGCCTTCCCAGGGAGTATTGAAAGATGCTCACGTTTCTTTGGGAACCACGCAAACAGAAATCACCTCTCCGGCTCACTGCGTCTCCCTCACTCTAAACCCACTAACCACAGCAGAGGTCTTGTCGCTGAAGTCCTAGGCAATGTTGAGTGTTGATCTTTGGTGATCTTTCAGCAGCATTCCAGGGTGGGGACAACAACCGCTGCTGTTCAAAACGTGCTTTCCTTCATGCTCACCCCCTCGGCTTTTGGGGCACAAAGACTCCTGGTTATCTTCCTACCCCTCTCGGTCCATCTGGCTCCTTTTTGCCAGTCAGGCATTCTTCTTCCCTTTCTGTTCTGTGGCCCTACCTGCGTCCACAGCTTCAGGGACCCCTCTGTGCCGCTGACTTGCGAATTTGTATCTAGGGTCTTGTCTTGCACCTGAGGTCTTTTTCCACTGAGTACCTCACACCTCCGCCCCCCAGTTTTTCCAGAATAGAATTCCTTCTCTCCTACCTATCAAGCCATCTTCTGAGTGTTCTGGAACTTACTGTGAGAATTGTGCTGTTCAGTTTCCTTTTTTTTTAATCCCCATATCCAGTTCATCCCCAGCTCCTTTGTGGTGGTGAAGATAGTGGGCCAGAAATCCAGGTGCCTGGTTGAATCCTGGTTCCACTTGCTGTCCTCACAGTCATCGATGCTCGTAGCATCCTGCCTCTTCCTTTCTAGTCCTTAGTTCAAGTACAGGTTTACATATTTTTGCTTGATCCTTTGGATATAGGTCTGTTGTCCGCCCAAGGACTGTTTTATTTATTTTGATGATTGTATCTCTAAACTTTGCAAGGTCTTGATGATCATGAAGCAGTCGCTGGTATGGAACACGAGTAAGTGAACACTTGAGCAGCACTCTCCACTTTGTGGAGACATCTACCTTACACACACACACACACACACACACACACATATATATATATAAAAGATTTTTTTTTTTTTTATTGGAAAGGCAGATGTACAGAGAGGAGGAGAGACAGAGAGGAAGATCTTCCATCTGATGATTCACTCCCCAAGTGACTGCAATGGCTGGTGCTGCGCCGGTCTGAAGCCAGGAGCCAGGAACTTCCCTCTGGGTCTTCCACATGGGTGCAGGGTCCCAATGCTTTGGGCTGTCCTTGACTGTTTTCCCAGGTCACAAGCAGGGAGCTGGATGGGAAGTGGAGCTGCCGGCATTAGAACCAGCACCCATATGGGATCCTGGCACATTCAAAGTGAGGACCTTAACCACTATGCTATCACACCGGGACCACATGTATTTTTAAAAGATGTATTATGTATTTGAAAGAACTACAGAGAGAGAAGGAGGGAAGGATGGAGAGAGAGAGAATATCTTCCATCTGCTGGTTCATTTCCCAAATGGTCAAAGCCAAGAACTTGGAACTCTAACCTGGTCTTTGATGTGTGTGTCGGGACCCCAAATTCTTTAGCCATCTTCCGTTGCTTTCCTAGTGTGTGTCAGCAGGGATTTAGATCAGAAGTGAAGTAGCCACCACTTGAATTGGCATCCGTATGGGAGGGTGGCCTTGTAGGTGGTGGTTTAACTCACTATTCAAAAAACCAGCTCCCTGGAGCAGTTTTTATAGCATTATGCTTTTTTTTTTTGAGAGGCAGAGAAAGCTCCCAGTTGAAAGCCTGCCGGAGTCCCCTGCCAGGATGGAACCTGTGAGTGGGAGATTCAGTCTAGTTTCTCCATGTGTGTGGAAGGAACCCCGTCACTTCTGTCATCACTGCTGCCTCCCAGGCTCTGTGTTGGCTGGTAGCTGGCTGTGGGAGACAGAAGTTGAACCCAGGCACCCCAATATGGACATGGAAAGCTGTGTCTTTACTGCTAGCTGAAAGGCCTGCACCTGTATTAGACTCAGTGTTTAAAGAATTTAAATTTTTTTTATTTTATTTGAAAGGCAGAGGTAGAGAAAATACTCCATCTGTTGGTTCATTCCTTAACTTCCCACATGGCTGAGCCAGGCCAGGGCCAGGAGCTAGGAACTCCGGCCCAGTTTTCATGTACCTGAGCTATCATCTGCTTCCAGTTGCTGGTTCAGTCCCCAAAGAGTTGCAGCTGCAGCGGTGTGCCAAGCACAGCCAGGAGCCGTGAGCTGCTCCCAGGTAAGTTAGCATTAGCATTAGTGAGGAACTAGATCAGAGTAGGGAGGGACAAGCACAACCACTCACTGGCTAATCCTCCACCTCCAAGTCCTGGCATGTCATTTGGGTGCTAGTTTGTATCCCATTGCTCCACTTCCCATCTGGCTCCCTGCTTGTGGCCTGGGAAAGCAGTGGAAGATGGCTCAAAGCCTTGGGACCCTGTACCTGTGTGGGAGATCCAGAAGAAGCTCCTGGTTCCTGGCTTCAGATTGGCTCTGCTCTGGGTATTATGGCCATTTGTGGAGTGAACCAGCAAATGGAAGATTGTTCTTTCTCTCCTTCTCTATATATCTCCTTTTCCAATGAAAATAAATAAATCTAAAAAAAAAAATCAGCGGCCTGGCATGGTAGTCTAGCAGCTAAAGCTCTCAGCTTGCACACACCAGGATCCCATATGGGCATCAGTTCTAATCCCAACGGCTCCGCTTCCCATCACCTCCCTGCTTATGTCCTGGGAAAGCAGTGAAGGACGGCCCAAAGGCTTGGGACCCTGCACCTGTGTGGAAGACCTGGAAGAAGCTCCGGGATCCTGTCTTTAGATCGGCTCAGCTCCGGCCATTGTGGCCACTTAGGGAGTGAATCAGTGGATGGAAGATCTTCTCTGTCTCTCCTCCTTTCTGTGTATCTGACTTAAAAAAAGTATCATAAGAAGTAGGACTCGAGCCAGCACCATGGTGACACATGTTAAGCCTTTACCCACAGCTCTGACATCGCATAGGTCAACTAGTTCTAGTCCCAGCTGCTCCACTTTTAGTTCAGCTGTACTGATGCCCAGGGAAAAGCAGTGGAGTTTGACCTGAGTCCTGGGGCATCCATATAGGACACTTGCAATAAGCACCTGACTTCCAGTCAGTTCAGTTCTGTCTCTTATGGTCATTTGGGGTGTGACTCAACAAATTGAAGATCTCTCTCTCTCTCTCTCTCTCTTTCTCCATAACTCTGCCTTTCAAGTACAAATAAATAGGACTTGAACTGATGTTCTGCTGTGGCATGCTGTGCGAGTAGCAGTTCAGCCCACAGAGCCAGAGCGGTGGCCCGGCCCTAGCAGCTTCGTAACTGCTTTGCCAAATTCTGTCCTTCCTTTGAAGGCATCTGACTAAGCAGTTTGAGTTGGCTGAGCAGTTTAAGGGCCTTTAAAATGGTGTCGGGAGGGGTAAAAACAAAAACAAACTATGCAAATTAAAGTACAACATTTTTCATTTGATTTTTGTTCCTTTTAAGATTCATTTATTTATTTGAAAAGAGGAGGAAGGCTAGAGATCTTAAAGCTCTTCCATCTGCTTGTTCCTTCCTGAATGGCTGCAGCAGCCAGTTTGGAGAAGGCCAAAGCCTGGAGCCTGGAGCTCCATTTTGGTCTCCCTTGAGGGTAGCGGGTACACAAGGACTTAGGCCATATTCTGCCACCTTCCCAGGGGTGTCAGTGGGGAGCTGGGTCAGAGCGGAGCAGCTAACTAATGCTGCAGAATGGAGTGCTGCTGTGACAGCCTGGCACACCACAATGCCCGCCCCTGCACTTGGTTTCCGTTCCCAGAATGTCAAGCTTTCACACCAACAGCTCTGGGTATTACACTTGGATGATAAAACTTTCATGACAAATTGATCTTTGCCTAACCAAAAAACTAAATTACATATGTTTCACAAGTGGGTTATGCCTTTCATTGGAGAGAGAATGGAAATCCTGGTTTTCTGACTTTAATGTTGTTATTGGAAGATGGGGGAAAAATGAGCTACTATTAAATCTTAGCTTCAGGAAGATTCCATATGACTTAACATCTGTAAGGAGAACTAAAAATATAAGCTTTATAGGGATATTTATTCTGTAGTACTTACTAATTGTGTGTACTTTTTGATTGTGTAACAGTGCGTTTTATGGTCTTATTATACCTCACGTGATACCAGTGTTCTTAATTTGAAAGGCAATTTAAAATTGATGGGTTTTTCTGTTTTATCATGTATCTAATCCAATACAGGATCAAAAAGGAAGCTTTTTACTAAATTTTTATTCTGGGGCTGGCACAATGGCTCTGTTGGCTTAATATTCGCCTCTTAGGCACCAGCATCCGCTATGGGCACTGATTCATGTACTGGCTACTCTGCTTTCCATCCAGCTCTCTGCTTGTGGCCTGGGAAAGCAGTGGAGGATGGGCCAAGGCCCTGGGATGCTGCACTCATGTGGGAGACCTGGAAGAAGCTCCTGGCTCCTGGCTTCCGATTGGCTGAGCTCTGGCCATTGAGGCCATTTGCAGAGTGCACCAGCAGACAGAAGATCTTTCTCGCTGTATCTCCTTCACTCTGTACATCTGCCTTTCCAATAAAAATAAATAAATCTTTAAAAAAAAAAAAAAGAAAAGAGATCAGAGTGGGTGGATGTTGTTTGGAACTTGAGTCAATTAAAACAGCTATAAAAATGATAGGGGAAATTTGAATACTACTTGAATATTTGAAAATGAAATCATTGTCCGACCTTTAAGGTAGAGTAGCTCTAGTGTCTTATGTGTTTTTATGGCACATTCTATCTTTAACAATATATGCTAAAATATTGACAAATGAAATAACTTCTGGCCTTTGGGACCAATATTGATGGTGTAAGATTGACTTCATGTTGAGAATAGTTGAAACTGATTGAGTCTAACTGTACTACTCCCTACTTTTGTATATAGTTTTGAGTTTTGCATAGTAAAAGTCTTTATTTATTTCGAAGAGTTACAGAGAGAGGTCCATCTGCCATCCATTGATTCACTTCCCAACCTGCCCCAACAATCGGAGCTGGGCTGGTCGTATGCCAGGAGCCAGGAGTTGACTTTAGCCATTTTCTCCTGGTTTCCCAGGCACCTTAAGCATTCGTGTGAAGTAGAGAAGCTGGGACTCAAACACCCCCACCCCTCTAAAAAGTATTTCTATTCTTTTGTTAGTAGTCATACATTATACTATGAAAGGAGATTACTATTATTATTATTTTTTTCGCAAAATTATCGAACTGTCAAACTATTTATCAGAAAGGCAGAGAGTGAGAGGTAGAGATTTCGCATTTGCTGATTATCTCCCCAAATGCTTGCAGTCGGCTCGACTGGGTCAAACAGAAGGCAGAAACCAGGATCTCAATCTGGGCCTCTCACCTGGGTAGCAGGGATCCCAATGCTGGAGCCGTTACCTGCTGCCTCCCTGGATGTACTTAGGCAGGAAGCAGGAATCCAGAATGAAGGCAAACCCAGGCAGTTTAGATGGGTGCAGGCATCGCAGTGGCTCCTCCGGTGCTTTGCCAGACCTCTGCCGTGGAAGATTACCCTGGATCATTTCCTGGCCAGATTTCTGGGGAAAATTCTCTAGTATTTCTTCGTAACTTCTAAAAGATTCTTGTAACACATCTATTCATGTTTACTTAATCTGGTTTTGTTCCTATAGTTTCTTTTTTTTTTTTTTAAAGATTTATTCATTTTATTACAGCCAGATATACAGAGAGGAGGAGAGACAGAGAGGAAGATCTTCCATCTGATGATTCACTCCCCAAGTGAGCCGCAACGGGTTGATGCCGATCCGAAGCCGGGAACCTGGAACCTCTTCCGGGTCTCCCACGTGGGTGCAGGGTCCCAAGGCATTGGGCCGTCCTCGACTGCTTTCCCAGGCCACAAGCAGGGAGCTGGATGGGAAGTGGAGCTGCCAGGATTAGAAGCGGTGCCCATATGGGATCCCGGGGCTTTCAAGGCGAGGACTTTAGCCGCTAGGCCACGCCGCCGGGCCCGTTCCTATAGTTTCTTAATAATTCCTGTTGTGTTTCCATTTCCATAGTCATCTAATTAAGATATTTTACTCTTTAATCTTTTTTGTTTAAAGATTTATTCATTTTATTACAGCCAGATATACACAGAGAAGGAGAGACAGAGAGGAAGATCTTCTGTCCGATGATTCACTCCCCAAGTGAGCCGCAACGGGCCGATGTGCGCCGATCCGAAGCCGGGAACTGGGAACCTCTTCCGGGTATCCCACGCGGGTGCAGTGTCCCAAAGCTTTGGGCCGTCCTCGACTGCTTTCCCAGGCCACAAGCAGGGAGCTGGATGGGAAGTGGAGCTGCCGGGACCAGAACCGGAGCCCATATGGGATCCCGGGGCTTTCAAGGCGAGGACTTTAGCCGCTAGGCCACGCCGCCGGGCCCTATTTTACTCTTTAATCTTATAGGCAGTTTTTTATGCTTCTGTTATTTTTCCCATCCATAATTGTGAGATCCAAAAATGATCCAGTACTTCCTGGCTCTAAGCAAGCACAGTAAGAGCGTTTTTCCATTCTTCTTGCACAGTGTGAAATGTTCTGCTTGCCTTGTTGAACTCTACATCATGCTCCTTGGCATTTTTCACATTCTTCCCATCCTTTCCAATTTTGATACAGTTACAGAATTTTAGGTCTGATTTTTGAGACATTTTTAACAGAGAGAAAAAGCTAAGTATGCTTTACTGATTAGCTGAATAAAAGTTTATGATTAAACAGTATAGATCAAAGATTGTCAAATTTAAAAACTTTCAAATGTTCATGAGTTTTACTTGAATGCTTTCACATAACTGACTTTTAGAGATATCAGATAATTTTTTAAAAAATTCTAGGTTTTACAAAAAATAATGTCAATGAAGTAGTCACAGGATATGGTTATGAACTTGCATGGTTTTAACATATTCATTATTCAATACCATGTCAATTAATTCCATAATGTTGTAAATGATTGTTGATGATGTGCTGGGGCTTTCAGTTGATCAGGATGATATTCTGCCAGCTTTAACTTTAGACCAGAGATGGTCTCCCCAAGAAACAGTTGAATTTATCTGGACAATAAGATGCTGGACTCTATGTTTGGTGTATGTTTGCGAAGAAAGAATCTGGACTTAATTTGATCTGTAATACTACAACAAGGTGGAGGAATCCACCATAGAGGGAGGGCACGGGGAGAGGTTGGGGGAATCGCAGAGCCTATGAAACTGTGTCGCATAATGCAACGTAAGTAATAAAAAAAATGGGGGAAAAAGAAATAAAACTATGCAAAAGAAAAATTCTAGGTTTTATAACTTAATCTACATTGAAGTCATGGCATCCCACTTTTCTCTTATAGAGTGAGTCTTTGGTGGTCTGTGATGTTGCTGAAGATTTAGTGGAAAAGCTGAGAAAGTTTCGTTTTCGCAAAGAAACAAACAATGCCGCCATTATAAGTAAGCTAAAAGTGATTGTCTCGGATGCATGATGTTAGTTTGGTTCCCCCCCCCCCCCCGTATAGCTATACTGAATAAGGTGAACCTTTAGAGAATGATGTTGCCTCCTCCTGTTTCATGCTCCACTACCAGCATTATTGATCACTTAAAAGTAAGAGCAACAGCCAGTTCTGAGGTCACAAAACAGGGGTCAGGTGCCTCCTCGCCCATGGTCCTGTTCCCAGCCCTGGAGAAGGCGTGCTGCTTGGTCACATAGGAAATATTTGAATACATTTCCACTGCTGCCCTCTTAGAGATCTAAAAATAGCCTGGTTATTCATCCTCAAATGAGAGTGAATTAGTTAGTAGCTTGAGTGAATTGGTTAGGCACACCGCGGTGTTCAGAATGACTTGGCCGCATTCCAGTGTTAAACCTGAACTCTGTTCGCTGTCATGTAGAGAGCACTTTTAAGTGTCTGTTTTCTGAATATGCAGAGAATTCTGGGAATTGCCTTCCCAGCAGTGATAATAGTCCTATGCCAGGAAATCTTGACACTGGACACACTAGACATCTCGGAATTTTCTCCATCCTGCCCACTAGTCCATTTATCTGGACATTTTAGGCACGCTGTACATAGACCAGTCTCAGCTGCAACCACTGTTTCAGGTGGGAAATTGCACCTGAGTTAAAACGTTCTTCATATGAATAGTAAATGTGAAATGTTAATATGAAGTGCTGAGTAAGTGAACCACGTGCTAGGAATGTGCGTAAAAGCTTTTAAATGGAAAATAAAGTTAGCAAATTGGGCATTAATTGAAACTGTAAATGAGTTTTATGCATGTGTTGCTTTGATAATTTTATTTTAGATGGCCCGGAAAAGGACAGAACTGTGGTTGCTGCAGATCAGGGTCACATTTGAAACACAAAATACTCATGTTTGTTTGTTTGTTTGTTTTAGTGAAGATTGACAAGGATAAACGCCTGGTGGTACTGGATGAAGAACTTGAGGTTTGTTCAATGAAACAAATGAAATTTTATAGTTAAGCAGTTATTGCTCAAATGGTGCTATGTTGACTTTTTCAGATCAGTTTTGAACTTCCTTTAAATATGTGTTTATTATGCATGAGAAACATGTGCTAGTTATTGTGTAGTGTCTTGTCTTGCTGATTTAACTACTTTAAAGCATCCATAAAAGCTGGTGTGACCAGTGGTAGGAGTTAGGGCTGTCTGCCCAGTACAAAGTGAGTCAACTTTACAACTTGCTTCTAAATTGCTTGGATAGTCATTAAAAACAAAAACCCCACAACTGGAGCATTTGGTTTGTCAAATTAGGTAGCTAGCTTAGAGCAAACACAAATGAACTTCTGAAGTCGGAGGTTGTGGTTTCCTGAGGTATTGACTTCTGTCGCCCAGTGTCTCCTGGCAGGTGGGATGTGAGCAGGCAGGACTGAGCCCTCAGCCCCATCCCTGCAGCTCAGCTGAGGGCCAGCAGAAAGGGCTTGGAGTGAACTGAAAGTTCAGTGATCCCAGTTTATGAGCAGTTTAGTCCGATTTCATTTCCTGTGTTGCTTGTGGCAGGGGATTTGTATTAGTAGTGTGGGTGTCTGGTGGGAGAGTGCTCCCAAGATACTGTTCTCCACCGTTCCAGGGCATCTCGCCGGATGAGCTTAAAGACGAACTGCCCGAACGACAACCTCGATATCCTTTTCTTCGTGCTCTAAAAACATGGTTTTTGTGCCGGCCCCACTGGTCAGATTTTTGTTTATGAGCTCATTTGTTACACCTTTAGAAACATGTTTTATAAGATAGCCTTCTCTGTCATGATCACAACCAAATGAAAATTGATGTACATGTTAGTGAACTAAGAAAAGAGTTGATGTGTTGTTTTTCCAAACCATTCCATTTATTTTGTGTGTTTAATAAAAATTGAGAAAGGAAAATTCCTACTAAATCCATTCTATAATACACTTTTTGTGGAGAGATTTTATGATATCATTACTTACTTTTGGAGCTCATTTGTAATTTTGTGGAAAGATAATAAATAGTGAAAATGTGCCCTAAATGAATAAAATCTTACCATTTGGTGTTCCCCAAGGTATTGGTAAGCACTTTTCGTAGAGCAGTGACGTTAGTTTCTTTAACTTGAGAAAAACCTTCATTGTGTATAGTTATAAATATCAGCATGATGATGGAAGAGTCTCATATCCTCTGTGCTTCATTTTCTCCAGTCCTGTTGGTAAGTGCATTTCTTTCGATCATATTAAAATATGCTTTGGTTCTGCTCTAAGCTTTCTTTATAGCAGGCGAATTATATGATGATTTTAAAGATAAAAAGTGCTAAATATCTAAATTTAATGTATGATCACATGCACTTGCATATAACCCGGGAAGGAAGCTTTTATATAGCATCATCTCTTGGAAGCTATTTATTTTCTTAAGATAAAATCCGATGAGTATAATTATTTGGCCTAACCATACTTAAACTGTAAGGATTTTGAAATGCAATGATATTTTTATTTATTTGAAATGTTTTTTCATATTTTACTTATTTTTATTGGAAAGTCAGATATACAGAGAGGAGGAGAGACAGAGAGGAAGATCTTCCATCCACTGATTCACTCTCCAGGTTGCCACAATAGCCAGAGCTGAGCCAATCCAAAGCCAGGAGCTCTTCCGGGTCTCCCATGCGGGTGCAGGGTCCCAAGGCTTTTGCCCATCCTTGACTGCTTTCCCAGGCCACAAGCAGGGAGCTGGATGGGAAGCACGGCTGCTGGGATTAGAACTGGTGCCCATATGGGATCCTGGTGTGTGCAAGGCAAGGCTTTTATCTGTTAGGCTACCGCACTGGACCCAGGAAATATTTTTTAACGTTGTTTATAAGTGTGTGATCTCTGTATAAATCATGTTTATCTTTGAAATCGTGGTTACCAGTGAAGTGCTGGTACTATTCAGAGTGATCCCAGGATGGCTTCTATTGGGTGCTAAGGTAGGGTATTGGTATTTAAGGAACCAGTTACCAGAACTGCTGCCACCAGTGTTGAAGCCAGCAGGAAACACTCCTCTTGGAACTCTGCTCTAAATGTTATTTTTACCGTTTGCTCACACTTCACAGTGTACTTCAATATATTTTGAATTTCATTTGGGAGCAAAATAATTTTTTTTTCAGAGATCTCCTTGTTCCACTGGCCTGCTATCATCCCAAAACCTTATATATTTTCAGCATGTATAAAATTGATCTTGATATTTAGTATCAGAGTAAAGAGTGCGTACAATTATTATGTGTCAATTTAAAAGTGAAAACAGCTTGCTAGAGCATACAAGAAACTAGTCTGGGAATACCTCAAAGTTTCTTTGGAGATCTCCCTAATCGAACTGCTGGACTCAGAACTCTAATCAAGAAAAGACAGAAGACAGAGCAGATCAATCATTCATCTCAGCTATATGTTGGCAGCGATATATGGGGCTAATGGAGACTTTATGATGGACCATATCAATCAGTGGACGACCTCATCGAGCGAAACTGGCAGCGATTCATAACCAGAGAACTATTAACACCACTCGAGCACATATCTCAGAGCATGCCCCACATCCGGGACTTGGGGTGGGCGGGAAACCGGGTGGGGCTTCCCCCTCAATATCCCCCTTTACCTCAGATACAAGATGGAAACAATGTGGACATAATAGTATTACCCACTTCCCTATCCCCCTGAACCTTTTTTTTTCTTTTCTTTTTCTTTCTTTAACTGTAATTAACTATGTAAAGATTGTCAACAACAATACAATAAAATAGATTATAAAAAAAAAAAATAAAATAAAAGTTGATACACATTACTCTTGGTAGTTCCACAAAAAAGTCACTGAATTAGTAAATGACAAACGATTACTCTTATGGGAAATATATTAATAGCTTCTTAAAAAAAAATAAAAAAAAATAAAAGTGAAAAAATTAGAAAATTAACGAAGTCCTAAAAGTTTTTTTTTAAGATTTATTTTATTTTTATTGGAAGGTGAGATATACAGAGAGGAGGAGAGACAGAGAGGAAGATCTTCTGTCCGATGATTCACTCCCTAAGCAGCTGCAGTGACCAGAGCTGTGTCAAGCCAAAGCCAGGAACCAGGAGTCTTCTGGGTCTCCCACCATGCTCTCTGCCATTGCAGCCACTTGGGGAGTGACTCAGTGGATGGAAGATCTTCCTCACTGTCTCTCCTCCTCTGATATCTGACTTTCCAATTAAAAAAATTAATAAATCTTTAAAAAAAAGTGATCTTGGAATTCTAGACTCATTTGCTGATGTTTAAACGTATTTATACTTGAATTAACGTCTCTTTGTACAGGCATCTGCAATGTAGACTCAAAATACAGCTCGTATGTATTTAGACCAAATTGTAAACAAAGGAAATACTAAATGTGCTGTTTTAAAAATAAACATAATGAGTGCCCCTCACATTCCAAATCTGTGCCTCACGTCTCCGCCAATCTTTCTTTTCCAGGATGTAAGCCTGAACAACAGATGATGTATGCTGGGAGTAAGAATAAGCTAGTCCAAACAGCTGAACTCACCAAGGTGCTGTTTACATTTGCCTCGCTTGTTGAGACAATATTTTCCCTTACAGTGTAGAGTAATAGTTAAAACAGTCTGAAGAGTAAAGTGTTTTTCATGCAGGTGCAAGTTATTTAGGTCAAAGCAGTAAATCAGTTGGAAATAAATAATTATTTGAACCGAAGTATGTTTTTTTTAAGTGGTGAATGAATTTTTAAAAATTACATTAAAAATGTAGACAGCTATGGAGCTGCTACTGTAACAGTTTAATCTATCGAAGGTTTCTTTGTTTTTAATCTTTAATTTCAAAGTCCGAGTCACACAGAGAGAGACCCAAGTAGAGAAAGGAAACTATCAAGCAACCAACTGACCTTCCATCCACTGGTTCACTCTTCAGAAAGCTCCAAGGCTGGGACTGGGCCATGCTGAAGTCAGGAGCTTCTTTGGGGTCTTCCATGTGGGTACAGGGTCCAAAGCACTTAGGCTATTTTCTGCTTTTCCCAGGCCACTAGTAAGGGAACTGTATTAGAATTAGAATAGCCAGGACATGAACTGGCACCCATAGGCAGCAACTTCAGCCACATGTGAAATTGCTGTCCCCAAGAGTTCTTTATATAAGTGCTGACAGATAAAGGCCAGCTTTGAAGCTGTGTGAGACATTTTCCATAGCCTGAAATGAACCATGTTCTGTGCTGGACTCCAGTATTGAACTGCTCACTAAAGTTGCTGAAGAGTGCTAGAATTGTTAAGAATTCAGAGCATGATGATTTTACAAGCCTTGTATGGCCTGCATTTTGGACATGTCCTACCCCTGCTTTAGGCTATACAATTGTCATTGGTACCACCAATGTTAGAACACAGCTTTTTTCTCATTTGTGTCACAGGAGCACTGTGGTATTACTCTAGAGGTTGGGGGAGATTATGGAGTATCAGATCTGTTTGAATCCTTGGGAGACCTTGAAGGGCTAGAGTTGAAATATTACAAGTCACTTTTATAAATAAACCAGTTGAATTCTTACTGCAACCCTATGGCCATTTGGTTTGGTCCTTCCAAGGTCACTGCAGGCAAGATTTGAAATTCAGTAAATGTGTAGAAGGCTAATTTTTCTGTTGGTAATTTGATATGGCCTTGGAATGATGTTACCAACATCCAAATGGCCTTTGGCAGAAAAAAAAAGATTCTGTACCCCTGGATAAGGCTGAGGACACTTAAACAGTCTCTGAGTTGATGATTAAGCACCCTGGATGTTCCCATACTTTGAACAGGAAAGCTGGTTCAGAGGGTGACCTTCCCAGGGCTACCTTGCAGAGCAAGGTTTCAGGCTCAGGTCTGGTCTTCAGTTGTATCATCTGCTATAGTACATGGTCTCTCTGCGTGTAGCTGTTAAACCTTTTGGACTTGTGTTAATCTGGAGTCTTGCTGGGCATATGGCTGTGGCCCTCCAGTCCATCCTTACCAAAACCATCCACTGCTGGCATTAACATTGCATGATCAGACAGTTGTAGACTGAGTTCTGCTTCTCTAACTCTTAACTAAGTTAATTTTAGTTGTGTGTACCTGGGGTATCTTATCTAGTGGAAAGATTTGCATAGGTACTCTCTTTTGATATTTGTAGTTTTGTGCTTTTAAGAGAATTTGTTTTTAATGCCATCTTGATTATTGTGCTTTGGTAACTGAATATTTCGCATTTAAACGATGTACTGCCTAAAAGGTTTACTTAATTTATTATACTGGGAAAATCATGACCAATATGAAAGGAAGTTGAATTTGGTATGTAATAATATATAATGTGTTTGTTGTTTAAGAGTATCAGAGTATGACCTGCATTTTTTTTTTCTTAAGGTGTTTGAAATAAGAAATACTGAAGACCTAACTGAAGAGTGGTTACGTGAGAAGCTGGGATTTTTCCACTGATGTGAACTTATATGTTCTAAGTATTTATGTATTAACCTGACCATACTGGAACCAGACATAAATACTTATTTATGCCTAAAAATGCACTGTTACTTACAGTATGTTTCCTGCAGTAAAGAAAATTTCTTTATTTGTGCAAAATTTGAAAAAGAGGGAATCATCTTCATAGTAATGAAACTTTGTAAAATGTTTCCTTGTATATGTAATTGTTAGGTGGACTCCTTTCCTCCAGGGACTTTTTGCACTCTTGTGGTTAATTTCTATAACCTATGGTTTAGAATTTGTTGCAATTTACAGATACCATTGCAAAGTGGGTATTAGATTGTGATAGACAACAGTTGCCTCCTTTTGATAAATACTGGAAATTAGCAGTTGATAGATAAATGAAAATAGCATAGTATCACTTTTCAAATTATTTCAGTTAATTTGGAGTAAAAGACTTGAATGACCCAAATTTTGAGCCACGAATAATAATTTACTGTAGCATAATCTGTGTTACAAGGACATTTTTTCTCAATTCCATACCTCCTTTGGTTTTCCGCTCTTTTTACTTAAATCCAGGAACTGTGTTTATCAGTCATTCTTAAGATTTGGTAATTAGATTTTGTGATAGAATTAGGTTTTCTTGTGCAAATTAGATCTTAGTCTTACTTAGCAACTGGTGGGGTGTGCTAATCAAGGGCTTCATTCCTGATTATGTTATCTCTAGATAGCTTCGAGTCTAGGTTCATAACACTTTACTTAACAAAGCATCTCTTAATGTCCTGTGAACACTAATGATTTTAAGTGTGTTAATATTGTGCCTTTGATTTGTTAGCTTTGAAGTTAGTGTAAGAATTTTTCACTGCCAGTATTCCAAATTTGCTGAAATTAATACTTTTTTAAAGGGTCCAAGTGAAACTAATTTTCTAATGTGTATATCTAAAATTTGTAATAAAACTAACTTCATATTTTTAAAAGTCCAACTATTTGCTTGCATTAGTGAATAATGGCAGTTGAGAATTTTGATTTGGGGGTATATTTGTGATTAGCTTTGTGCCATAAGAAAAAATACTTGTCTTAAAATGTTGGCCGTAGTGAATAATGTTATTAATACATCAACATCTTATATCCTAAATGTCAGAAGATACTCTAAACTGGATGCATGAGTAGTTAGCCAGCCTAGTTTTGTTAGATGACAGCTTCCTTGGTATACACAAGGATTATAATGTATAGCACACTTTACAAAGCAACATGTATGTAATTGTTCAATGCTGACTTGATACAAGGTCCAGAGCTCTATAGACCAACAATTTTTGGTAAGTGAATTTTTATATTAAGAATATCTTAGTCATTTCAGAACTAGCCAAGGCATTCTTATGTTGGTGTATTTCCCATTCATAAGTTCTTTGCATTTCACGTTCTAGGTTTTCGTGTCAACTTTAGTGAAGTGGTAACGATGGTGGGAATGCTGGCAGAACAGAACAGAGCATCTTCTCTTTCCCACAGTTTGGCTTCCCTAATCTGGGAGTCAGGAAGCAGTCGAAGTCAGTTGGAGATGAGGAAGTGCTAGAGTAGGCATTTGTGTGGCAAATGAATAGGAAGGATTCTGCATTCCAATTCTGAGAGAGGAAACTAACACAGGAAGTTGAAGAATTCTTTAAACAGGTATTTTGATGTTGGAAAATTGCTAGTTTATCGTTCTACATAAATGCAAATGTAATCCAAGTGAGTAGTGAATGTTTTTAATCTTTTTGAATGAAGGAAATCAGTTTCTGTTTCACTTGATTCGCATTAGTAAGAGACACTTGTGCTGCAAAAATGTGTTTTAAATATGAGGTTCCTTAATTGGTCTTATCTGTTTTGTTTTTAATGTTTTTTCCAATTTGGAATTCCTCCATGATGTCAGGGGGCACCAACTGCCATGCACAGAACTCTTACTTTTTCCTGTTGTGCAATAGGAGCAGAGAGCTGTGATAAATAATCTTTTTTAAAGCTTGTCTGACTTCTCATCAATAACATGTATATTGCAAGACAGCAGTTAGAGGTTAGGAGATAAGTATTCCTTCTGTCCTGTAGGGAGAATTAGAAATCCTGTGCTCTAACACATTCTCAAACATTTGTAGAATCTTTCCTTGTATCCTAAGTATATTTTACATTGCCCTTTTCAAGTTTATTTCCAATTTGCTATCTTTTTCCGCATTCCCTCAGAGAGTAAGTAACTCCAGCTAGATTTCATAATTCCAGTTTTTACATTCCCTATTTTTCTGGTATGACCATTACCACTCAGCCTTAAATCTTAATCTTCCCTTCTGTGCAGGACCCTTTTCCCTGGGAACCTCCTCCATGATCCTTAAAGTCAGCGTTAATGTTGAGATTGTTGGCTTGCATAAGTTCTGCATAGCATCTAATGTCAAAATAGAATCAACAAGTAATCCCAGTCTGCATTTTAGCATGTTTTTTTGTGGCAACATAAATGACATGTGAAGAAAACTGTTCTCAGGTCACTATGCTGAAATTCCAAAATGTCTGAGTTTTGAATAATAATTACTTTGTTCCGGTTTTGAAGCAATTATGTTAGGAAAGAAGTTGGTTGACTGTTTTGTTTACTTGATTTCTAAAATAATAGATGTTTGAATTGTCTCTTTCTAAAGAGGTCACTAAATGCCTAGTGCAATTAAACATACTCTTGTTTAAGAGGGTGTTCCTAAATTTTTTTTTATTGTCATCATTAAATAATCTGTGTGGTAAAAAAGTCTGTCAGCACTTTTCCTTCTCTTTTAATCTCCTATTTTCAGGAGTCAAACGTAGCCATAAACTGTACTTTGGTCTGACACTTTGAAAGTTCCCAGGAAGGGGAGTTTATTGCCAAATTAAACTTGGCTGTTTTTGCCCCACACTATAGATATTAAGGAAGGTGTACTTTTAAGAATGTCTGGACTACTTTTAAAACCCAAGTAATGTCAATCTATATGTGGATTAGTGATGAATAATATTTTCATAAGCATTTCAATGCTGGTATTTGTTGGGAGTAGAGGGTAGCTTGTGTTCTGTCAGTTCAAGTATTCCTAGTACGGTAGCTTTCCCTTTGTGTTCACTAGACATAATACTGGAATCTATAAGATTTGAGCCTTTACAGTTTATATGAAGAAGTGTTTCAAACATTTCAGGACAAATCTAATTTTGTATTTATGCAAGAATGTAAATAATCTTCTATGCCACTTAAAACTGATGGTTCCAAGTTGAATATTCTTGAGAAATTTGTTTCTTATATCATTTGACATTTCAAATTAGTGGTCATATTCCTGTGATGTTTCAATCAACTCCATTAAGCTTTTGGTACAAACCATGTTTTCCTACTTTTTGGAATATGATTGGTACACATATGCTTATTGAGTATGGAGGTCACTGACATGGGAGGCCAGTTCCCATCTATTTACATGGTCCAATATAATCTCATCCAGGAGGCTTGAAACATAAATGGTTTAGTCTTGTGAATTTCAACAGTTTTCTGTCAGTGTTTAACAAAACCAACAACTGGCACAACTTCTTAAGCTGTGGTTTCAGTCTCTGCTAGTTCATATTGCATGTTTATTTTGGACAGTCTTCTGTTAAGCATGGTGCTCGTTATTGGTTTAAATAAAATGTTGACATGAAAGGACTTATGAATTTTTCGTTCTTGACAATTCTCCCCTTTGGAGTTACTGATACCTTCTCACTCAGTTGGCATGGGTCACACACTGATTTAGCAGTTTATCTGAAAAAAGTGAGCAGCAAATAAACCAGAGTCACCTAACAGTTTGGTGTGGGGAGAATTTGATGAAATGATGATCCAAACTCTGTCTCATGCCAAGATGATTCCTTTGAGTGGTTGAGGGAATTTCAAATGATGAACCCTTGCTGTCAGAGGGGGAGTTGGAAGTTAGGAGAGCTGTGCACTTCCCAAGAAACTGAATTTAAGGTTCTTTAATTGAATATAGTTTATAACCATTTAGTAAGCATTCATTGAAGCCCCGTCTGCCTTTTTGCAGGCTGTGCTACATGATATGGGTTTAATAATATCTATTAAATGGATGCAAATCACTAATATTTAGGGTTTTTAGGTGTACTTCTGGTGACTGAATATGTAGTAGAAGTCAGAATTTGTTATGATTGTGAAAGGAGTAATTTATGTGTGCCTGTTTTGTCTTCCAAGAATCTCACAAAGAGAGTGTGGAATCCTTATTTCACATATTGGGCCACTTAGTGACTCAGCCAAACTAAATCTTTTCACCTTCACTTAAATGTATATATAATACATAATATTATATATAATAGTCCATATATAATATATATTTTACCTATAAAATCTTATATATATATAAGATTTATTTTTATTGGAAAAGCGGATGTATAGAGAGAAGGAGATATGGAGAGATCTTCTGTCCACTGATTCATTCCCCAAATGGCTGCAATGGCCAAAGCTGAGCTGATCCGAAACCAGGAGCCAGGAACTTCTTTGAGGATTCTTACATGGTTATGGAGTTGTGAAGGCTTTGGGTCATCCCCTACTGCCTTCCCAGGCCACAAGAAGGGAGCTGGATGGGAAGTGGAGCAGCAGGGACACTTAACAGGTGCCCATATGAGATCATGGCACATGCAAGGAGAGGATTTAGTCACTAGACCATTGTGTCAAGCCCCATTTTAAAAGTATCTTTCTGTCCTTGTTGCTTTTCAGCAACAAGTATTCATAAACACCCTCACAGCGTGGACCCCATTCATTAGTGTGAGAGTACACCCTGGGTGGATGTTGTGTCTTGCACAGTGTTTTTAGCTCTACTGGGGGGACTGATTGGATTCAATACCTCCTCTCTGAGCTTCACACAGTTACCTGGTCTGCCCGAGATTTTCCTGTGGGCTGTGTGAGCACTCCCTGCTGAGCTTGCCTTCTTTGGGTTAGTGAAGGAAAAAGCAGAAAGCTCATGCTGTGTTTAAAAGCCATCCTACAAAACAAAGCAGGTGGAGGGTGGTTTGATTTGAATGCATGTATGTGTGCCCATGTGGAATAACATTGTCTACATAGTTAAATCAGTTAAATGCAAGTTCTCTGACTGGCATTTAAGGGTCTCCATCTGTGCTGGACAGCTGCCTTAATCTGTTTTCTGTACCGCTGTATCAATACCCGAGGCTGGATAACAGAGAACAGATTGTTTTCTCACAGTTCTGGAGGTTGGGGATGGGAAGTACAAGATGAAGGTGTTGGCATCAAGTGAGGATGACCTTGTTTTTCTTCATGTGGTGGAGAGCAGCAAAGGGCAGGCTCACTCTTCCAGGCACCTTTGGTAGACACATTGATGAGTGCTCTGTCCATAATGCCCAACCTCCCAGCATGGGTTACATTGAGGATGAAGTTGCCAGCATAGACATTCTGGGGACACATTGAAATCATGGCAATACTGAAACCCTCATAGGCCACAGTCATTTGCTTTGGTACTGGCTCTAAGTGCCAGTGTTGGCCCCCTCCCTGCCCTCAGTATTTGCAGGACTCTGATTTTGAACTCATGGGCAGCAGATCTTTAAGTGTTGCTTGAATGGAACACCATCAAGAAAGTAGTGAGATCTCATTCTGTTGAATGAGGACATTCGCAGCCAGAAATCAACTTGAACAAATTAGATGGGAAAGAAACTGAGCAACCCCTGAGCAGAGCAGGGGAAAAGAAGATACCAGCTGGGGCAGTAGAGAATGAAGCCAGAATGCTGAATGGTTGGGTCATGGGAAATATGAAACCCCATGTGGAGAAGCTCCTCTCAGCTTTGCGGTTCCTAGAGTATCCTTTCTAAATCCCCTTATGAAGGGGAATGGCAGAAAGTGGATGAGACAACTGCCTCCAATCTCCTTTTTCTTCTGGTATCTGGGAAAGTGGAGAGAGAAGGGGAGAGGACTGCTCCTAACAACCCAAACGCATCAGTATCCCGGGATGGGGTAAGGCCACGCAGTACCATCCCAAGGTGCCTGAAGTGGAGCATGCTCTGAGGACACTGCTTAAGCAGCTTTGATCATTCTGAGATGCTGTTGATTTCATTGCTCCAAGGTTGAGGAAATCCTTCCAAGTCCATTGGATGACATAGTCCACCTAAGATCTCGATTTGCCCGGATATTTATCCAGGAAAGCTGTCCAATTTGTTTTCCCTCCATAGTTCTAGATGGCCTCTACGGGCCCCCATAAACATCTGGGCATGCTGTCCACTGCATAGGCCTCAGCAACTGTGCAGGCCCAGTTCTGACACAAGCACTCCATGGTCAGATCATAGATCCTGTGATATCCACCATGGTTGGAGTCCTGAGTCCAGTGATCCAGTTGGGGGGAATCCCCAAAGAAATCTCACCAGAGGTGACCCCAACTTGACTTCTGTGTGTGCCAACCAGTGTGGGATCTGGCTTAGTCCCACCCATATCAGCCTATAGACAGACTGGTGGTTGCAGTCACCTGTTCAGTTCTGTCTCCAGCCATGTCTCCTGCACAAACTAATGGATGCTGTGGCCCAGCCCAACCCTGCCCACCACACACTCAGTCCTCTTGTCCACAAGTGGGAACTGCAGTCTAGTCAGAGTGACCCTCAGTAACTTCCACTAAGCCAGTCCCAAGTCCTGGTTCCTGTGCTTGCCAGTCTGTGCAGCAGACTGGTCCAGTCTGTTCCACATCCCATTTAGCTCTCATACACATCAATGGGCATTAGGGCCTAGCTCAACCCAACTGACCACACTACTCAGTCCACACTCATGCCACTGGGTGCCATTGCCTGTCTAGCCAGGACCACCCCCAGCCTTGGTCCTCATGCTCACCAGTGGGAGTGGCAGCTCTTCAGAGTGGTACCCACCATTTTCCAATTGGACCCATTACCAGTCTCAAATCTTGCAATTTTCAGGTGGTTCTTCAGTCTAGTCTGACAGGAGTTGCCTCCAGTGCCAACACTGGCCAGTTGATTCTGCAGCAAAGCCCAACCAGCCTATAGTTACTCTGGCTCATGCATGGACCAATGCATATGGTCTCTTAGCCCTGCCTGGCTTTCCACCCAACTCAGCTCACACATGCAGGCCAATATGTGTGTAGCCCTGCCTAGCCTGGTCTATCCCCAGTCCCAGTTATCACAAGTTATCACAGTCACCAGCAGGAGCAGTGGCACAGCAGGGGAGAGCTCATTCCTATCCTGGGTCTTACATGTGCTGGTGGGAGCTGCAGCCCAGTCTGGCATGGTTTGCCTCACCTCAGCATCCACCAACTGATGGATGCTGTGAACTGGCCCAGCCTGTCCTACCCTAGCCTACCCTAGCCTGCCCCCATACCTGACCCACACATATGCTGATGGGTACTGTAACCTGGTTTTATCTGGGCTGCTCCCAGCCTTGCGTCTTGTGCTTACCTGCAGGGACTGTGTCCTGACAGAGGAGTTCCCCAAGCTCCTCTATCAGGGCACCTCCCAGTGGCAGCTTTCGTGCACACCAGTGTGTCCTTGGCCCAGCCTCACTTGGCCCACATTGTGTCCTGCCCAACCAGCCTACACCCATTCTGGCTGTTACTGTTGGGTGCTACAGCCCAGTTGTGCATGGTCCACCCTCAGACCCAGCTCTCGCATGATTCAATGGGTACCAAGACTTAGCCTAGCCTGTCCTACGCCTACCCTGGCTCTTGTGAGCACCAGTGGGTGCTGGAGCCTAGCCCAGTTTGGCATACTCCAGACCCTGTCCACACTCATGCCAGTGGATGCAACAGCCATGTCCAACCAAGTTCCCCATTTGAGCTCTTGCGCTCACTAGTGGGAACTGCAAGCAAGCAGGGGTGTCCCCTTAGCTCTGCAACCAAACTTGCTCCCAGCCACAGATAATGTGTATGCCATTGGTTGCTCCGACACAGCCCAGCATAACCCATCACCCAGCTTGGTCTTTGCCATCAGATGCTGCATCCTGGCTTGGCCTGGCCCAATCCCACACCCAACTCTTGCTGGTGGGTTCTGCATCCTGACCCTACTCAGCCTGCCTCCATCCCTGGCTTTCATGCAAACCAAGAAGTGTGATAGCCTAGCTTAGCTTGGCATGGCCTGTACCCATCCTGGCACCTGCACATGCCAATGTGCTATGGTTTGGGCTGGCCCTGCCCAATCTGCCCCCTACAGAGCCAGCCCACACATCTGCCAAAAAGTGAAGCATCCCTGCCTGTCCTGACCAAAATCCAGCCCTGACTCACATGCTCACCAGCGGGAGCCACTGCCCACCAGGGGAGTTTACCAAGTTCTCCTACCAGTAACCCCAGACCCAGAGCTTATGCATTCCAGTATATGTTAGACCTATACCCAGTAGTCTGCCCCCTCAGTGTCAGGTTTTGTGTGTACTTGTGGATGTTGTGGCCCGGCCTGCCCCACACCCAATTCTTGGGTGTGCCTGCGGGTGCCACAGCCTGGACCAGCCTGGGCTGTTCCCAACTCTAGTACCCATGAGTGTTGTTGAGTTCCATGGTCATGCCTAGTTCAGCCCTTGAGCAATCCACCTGGTATGGCAATCCCAGAGGGGTGAGCCCACAATCCCCCAAAGAATCTGCTCCCAGATCCAGTTCTCTCATGAGCTGGTTAGTGTCATAGCCCAGCCTAATATGGTCCATCCCCTGCCCCAACACTCACTACCAGGCAGGCCCACTAGCCATGGCTTTGTGTGTGCCAGTAGGTGGTGGTTGATACCAACAATCTCAGCTCTGGTCTTTGACATGGCTGGGTGTATTGGTTTGGCCCCAAAAGCTCCTCCAGTTTCCCTCCTCCAAACCATGTGGTCTCAGAGTGGTACTCCTCATTCACCTGCAAGTGCAGTAGCCAGGTTGGCAGATGTCCCCCAGAACTCACTCTCTCCCTGTCATATTCTCCCTCAGCAGTCTTCCCTCCTATACATCTCCAGACACACTTCCCTGAGCAATCCACAGGCCCCTGTGCCCGGTCCTCTGGTGGTGTGATGTGCCAGCCTGGGCCCTGCCTGCTTACTCAGGGCCCATGCACGCTCATGGCCACACACTCCCCAGACTCTGTTGGAGTGCTGCTGTCTGCCCCCTGCAATATATCTTAAAAAAAAATTGGGGTTGGGCATGCTGGGTGGAACTCCGCTTCATCGGCCAATCTTGGCTGATGAGTGAAGGAAGAAGCCCAACCCCCCTCCCGGCTGCTTTTTAAGCAGTTGGCACCATCTTTGTTCTATGGGTGACCAGTGCACCCATTGGGTGTGGGGCTTTACCCACTGGCTGCCTGCCGATGAGCTCTGGGGACTTGAGGGTGACAAAATATTGCCTAGGGACATCCATGGGTACGGACACCATATGTATGAGTGAGGAATGAATCCTGAGGGACACCTAACAGCAGGGCCACTGCACTGGCTGGTAAGTGAGAGGACTGAGGCCTGGTGGTATGGAGGGGAGAAATTGGAAGATCTGTATGGGTCAGACTGATTCATCAGCTCACATGGGAGTCCTGAGATGGGCTTGTTAGCGCAGAGCATCACTGATCACCACATGCCATATCACACAAAAGCTATGGCTGGGGGCCTGTCTAGCAGATCCAAGTATCCAAGTATCTGACTGAGTGTTGGAACAGGGAACAGGCCACATTAGGGAGGGCCATGACACTAACCAGCATGTGAGAGAACCAGGCCCGGGGGGTAGATTCTATGGGGGATAAGTGGGCCCAACCCTATGGAAATGCAAGTCCCACTGGTTAACTCCAGAGTTGGGGTGTTGGGTCCAGCATGATAAGGTAATGGTTAAAGTCCTCGCCTTGCACGTGCCAGGGTCCCGTATGGGCACCGGTTCTAATCCTGGCGGCCCCGCTTCTCATCCAGCTCCCTGCATGTGGCCTGGGAAAGCAGTCAAGTAAAGTCCAAAGCCTTGGGACCCTGCACCCGCATGGGAGACCTGGAGGAGCTCCTGGTTCCTGGCTTCGGATTGGCTCAGCTCCAACCATTGCGGCCGCTTGGGGAGTGAACCATCGGACAGAAGATCTTCCTCTCTGTTGCTCCTCCTCTCTGTATATCTGCCTTTCCAATAAAAAAATTAATTAATTAAAAAAAAAAGAGTTGGGGTGGTGACTGGCTGAACTAGGAGTGGACATGGAACCTGCCAACACTCACAGGTACTGGAGCTGAGAAAAGGCTGGGCAGGTCCAAGCTGCAGCACCTGCATGTACATCCTAAAACGGTGTAGTACGGGCTGACCAGCAACATCTACCAGCTCATGCGATACTCATTGGTTCCAATGGAGGTCGGGGCTCAGAATAGAACCAACCCAGGGGTTACAACCACCAGCTGATCGGAGTGATGGACTGTGGCGGGCACTGTGCTTACTAGTAGTGCATGTAGGAGCCTGGACTGGGAATGCCTCAAAGTTTTTTTACGGGATTCCCCTGAACAAAATGGAGGAATCAAAGCATTAACCAAGAAAAGATGGAAAATGGAGTAGATCAATCAACCACCTCAGCTATATGCTTCCAGCGGAAAACTGGACAAGGGGAAACTCTAAGATGGACTATGTCAATCAGTGGACTCTGCACCAGCCTCATCATACCTGGACTGTTGCTGATGGTATGTTGGAGCTTCTAATTGATCGAGGTGACGCTCTGCTGGCTCTGCCTTCAAACCTGAGAGGGCCTCCCTAAGAGGCCGTTGAACTTGAACCGGACAAGTGGGATGCCGGACTCTGTATGGTGTGAACTTTTAATTAGGGAATCTCAACGGAACTTGAGCTGTGGTTATGCATCAAGGTGAAGGAATTCACCATGGGGGAAGGGTTTGGGGTTAAGAGGGTGGGGGGAATCCCAGTACCTATGAAATTGTGTCATATAATACAATGTAACTAATGAATAAATGAATATATATAAAAAAAATTAAAAAAAAAAAAAAAGAACAGAGACCAAAAAAAAAACAACAACAACAACACAACAAAAAAAAAGATCTACCAGCTCATACAAAGGCCAAGATGGAGGGGCAGACTATGCTGGGTAAGGGCCAAGCACTTGCTGGAGCATGTGAGATCTGGGTCTGGGAGTAGGCTAAGTGGAAAAACTGGGAGACTCTCCTACTGGGCCATAGCTCCCATTGGTGAGCATGTGCTCCAGACCTAGGGGTAAGGCAAGCTGGACAAGGTAGCCCCACCCAGTGGCAAGTATGTGGGTTGGTTTTGAAAGGGGGCAGACTGGGCAGGACCAAGCAGATCTTAGCCCACTGGCGAATGCAGAAACCAGGCTGAAGTGCAGGTCATGCCGGGCTAGGGTATCACACCTACTGGTTTACATGGGCCGGGGATGGGAGCAGATTGAGCAGGGTTAGGTTGTAGCACCCGCCAGGGAGAGTTGGGACTGGGGGCTGGCTAGGTCAGGCCAGGCTACAGCATCCAAAGGCAAAGGCTAAGACAGATGGGGGTTATGTCAGACCGGGTTAGAGCAACCACTGGCATGCGTGTAATTTGTGGAGGGAAGTAGGCTCGGTTGGGGAACAAAGGGGGCTCCTGGCCAGGTTGTGATCCCCATTGGAGAGTACAAGGGCCAGGGTGGGGGCTGCAGTCTGGTCTGGATATAGCTGCAGAATCCCTCGGCATGTGCGTGGGCTGAGTATGGGATGTGCCAGACTGTGCTAGAATCCAGCACCCATTGGTACTTGTGAGAACCAGGGTAGGTATAGGATGGGCTAGGCCAGGACTCTGTGTGAACTGTGTCTGGGTATGGATCAGGATTGGCTGGGCTGCAGCGCCCAACAGCAAGAACCGGAATGGGTGAGGGCCAGTGAGTGAAGGCCACTGTTCCTGCTATGACAGGAGGTGGACTAAGTAGGGCTGGCCCATGGCCCCACCGGTGTGTGCAAGATCTGGCATTGGGAGAGATCCAGATGGAGGAATCTGGGGAACTCCTCTTTCGGGACATGCTCCCTGCAGGTGAGTGCAAGAACCAAGACTGGGAGCAGCCCAGGCCAGGCCCAAAATATGGTACCCACTGGCATACATTCAGTGCAGGTCGGGGGCAGGCCAGCATGAGTCAGTCCATATCACCAACTGGCGAATCTGAGTGCTAGAATGGAGTTTGGGTCAGGCTGGGTCAGGACGCAATACCAGCCAGTCCACATGAGGGCCAGGATTGGGGGCTGGCAGGGCTGGACTAGGCTGTAGCCCCCACCATGTGAGTTTGGATTGGGGGGTGGGCCTAGTCTGGCCAGGCTACAGCAGAGGTGAGGGGGGTGTTCCAGACTGGCCCGCAGCACCCAACCAGTACATGTGAAACACAAGGGGTGGTGGGGATGGCCCCAGTGAGGGGGCTGCAAGTGGTCCCCCTGCTGGGCCACTACTCCCACTGGTGAGCATGAGAGCTGGGATGGGGGCAGATCAGGTTGGGCAGGGCCATATCTGATGGCCTACCTGTGAGCTGGATCAGGGAAAAGCCAGGCTGACTGTACCTTCTGGTACATGCATAAGCCAGTGTTGGTGTGGATTGATTGGGCTTTGCCGCAGCATTAGCTGGCAGACGCTGGCACGGGGCCAAATCTGTCAGGCACAGGCATGGTTTAGACAGATGGTGGCACTCGCTGCCACCAGTGTGGACTGGATAGTGGGG